>NC_088685.1:143447737-145947737 GCF_028017835.1 Emys orbicularis
CCATTTTGGGGAGATTGCTGGTGTGGAGCTCTGTCCGTACCAGGAGCTGCTGCTAGGAAGCCAGAAGCTGCTGCTGAGAGCCTGCAGGGGCTTTGATTGAGCAGGGCTCTTCAGAGGTGGTTGGTGCCTTCACTGGAGCCAGGGCAGAGACTGTTGCTGTGCCTAGAGCTGACTGAGGTGGGCCTGCAGTGAAGGAACAGCAAGTAACCCCCACTCCTGTTTGGGAAAGTACTTGCAAGGGAAGGGGCACAGCAGAGAGACTGAGTCTGAGGGAGAGGCAGAGTGATCTTCCCACCAAACCAGGACCCAGAGCTGCTGACCGTTGGTGGGACCAGCTCCAATCATCAGAGGGGTTGTGCAGCTTGTTGCCTTGGCTGGACTGATACACAGAACCAACAGGGTGCTGTCTCCAGTTGCAGATCTTCAAGCACGCCCACGCAAGCGTCTAGGTCTCTGAAATCCAGAGGAGTGTACACTCCGGGGTGGGGTAAATGGTGGCAGTGTAAATGCCAGTTACATAAGTTTCATTTATTACTGTATACTATATTTGTTAATTGATTTTATTCAACTGCCCCTGTGGATTTAAATTAATAGTGACATTTAATCTTAGTCAGTTATACCCTGTTTCTTTAAATTGTTAAGTAGGGGAAGACATAACACACTAAACCAGTGAATTACATCTGGATCTGTTCTCTTTTCTACCCACCATTCCTCGGCTCCATTTCTTTGTCCTAAAATATCTTACTTTCATTCCTCTTGCCATTAGGCCTGAACTATGATTCTGCTACTGAACAATGTTCCTTGGAACTTTTCTCTCCTGGATTTATTGCTGACTAACATTAAGTTAGAAAGTGTTATAAAATTGCATCTACTCATCCATTCCCACTTTATCTTAGTCCTGCATTTCATACTTCTGAAGGTCTGTTTGCTCAGCTAGCTGGTCACCCAAATTGTCACTGTTAGACTGAAAATACCTTGATGGCTTTAGCAATTTTGTTTGATTCAGAATTGGACATCACAAAATTTTCTGAAATGAAATACTTTAAACACCGAAGGTCACATTCACCTCTTAGTCACATCAGTGCAACTTCAATGGGATTTCAGAGAAAAAAATTAACCCAGAGGTTAAGATCAATGGAGACCACATGGCTTTTAGAAACTCTAGCATAATATTTGACCCATTTTTTTCCTCCTAACACAATATAACATCTGTTCTCAGTATTTTTGATTACCACTTTCTAAATATTGCTAGAAAAGCACTGCACTGGTAATTCATGCTCCGTCTACTTCCAAAATTTATTATTGCCTAATATTATTATTAATCTGTGTAAAGATCTATTATGGAATCTTTACACAGATTAAAACTTCTGCAGAAGGCTATCTTTGGAGGTCTGGCACAGGGTGAGCTGTGCCTTTAAGTGGGATTTCAGCCCTGGATCTAACTTGTGCTGGACCTCCAAAACCTGCTGGGAGAGGAGTGGGAATAAAAATCAAACCACTTTCTCCGTGTGCAGGCACTGCTGGAGAAAGTAGCAGCCTGTGGGTGAGAAGTTGACCCAAGGTCCAGATAGTTCCTGTACTGAGTTCCCAGTTGAAAGGAAGCTGGGAACGGAGTTTGTAGCAGTCAGGAAAGGAGGACTAAAAGGTAGGTGAGCCTGACAAGCAAGAGCTGGGAGTAGGCCTGGGAAGAGTAAAGTGGAGCAGAATATTGGAGCTGACAGCTGCTTTGCTGCATGGAGCCTGGGGTTGGTGCTCCATCTCAGCCTTGGCACCTGGAGGTATTGAGAGGAAATCCCTGCAGTCAAGGAGCAAAGGGACCATTTGAAACCCCTGCAGCCAAAGGATGAAGGGACTTGTTTTGTTTGGACTCTTGTTTTGCTCTGGAAAGAGAAGACTTTTGGTATAGCCTGAGAACTAAGTCACTCTCCCACTAGAAGGAGACTGCAGACCAGTACTTGGAATTTGAGGCAGCACCTTCACCTGATTATGGAAAAGTAAGCTGTACCCTCGGAGATCCTCACAAAACCAGCCACTTTCAGTACTGCTCTCCAGTTCTTGATCACCATATTGGCTACTGTTGAAGTCCTATCAGTAAATATCACTCTGTTTACTTAAATGAAATAAAAAACTTGTGTCCATTTATTTTAGAGATCAGCTTGCACCTTCAGCTCCGGTCTATTGGAGTCTCCCATCTATTGGTATGAAACTTCTGAACTGATTGTACATCTCATATCAGGAATTTCCTACACATTTCAATTTGTCGCATTGATCCAAAATTGCTAGTACATCCACAGCATTTCTGAAGAAGTTGGCGCCAGTGGTACCTTTCACATCACCCAAGAGTAGGGTGCAGCATTATCAAAGCAAATTCAGTCGGCATCCAGAAATATGGATAAATATTCCATCTGAAGGAAGGTTGTCAGGATCTTAGATGGTATGGGGACAGGTGCCCTAGAAATACCAGAGAGATTAGGCAAACAGAGATGCCAGTGCCAACTATTGACTTTACTGAGAACTAAAGGGTTAGCAGTGGCCAGTTCAAACAACATTATCCATTGTCTACCATCCAGTATGTACTTACAGAGCCTATCTTCAGTGCTATTGCTGGCCGGCCATGTTACTGGTGCAAGGCAGAAGAAACTTGTATGGTGAGATAGTGTCAAATTGTCTCACCTGTTTGAAAGCTGGATTTGGAAACCATCAAAGCTTGTGCCTCTGCCCGTTTTAATCCTTCAGAGGATAAGTCTGGCCCAGGAGGCAAGGTGCAATGCAGAGTATTCCCTTTTCTGTGAAATAATGAGGAGAGGGAGGTACCATTCATTCAAACAAAAACAAAAAAACCCACTATGGCTGCTGGCTGGCCAGATAGCAAGTACAAGGAGAAAATACTTGTGTGCTACCACACTGGCACAGCTGCCAATGTGTGGCAGCTGATCCATCTGCAAAGCACACATCTTGCCAGGGCCTTGACTCAGAGTGGACTAAGAAAAAAAGTGTGTGTGTGTGTGTGTGTGTGTGTGTGTGTTTTGAAATCCACAGCATGGGGAGGGGGCATTCCCCACACAAACACCATACGTCTCAGGTTTCTCTCTATCCCCTCTGGTGTCTGTGTTGTTGAATGCTGATGAGACAATAGTTGGTCCAGCTCTAGGCTGTCATTTTCAGGTAACTTCCTTGGATACTGAACAACACTTGACCTTGACTTTTTTGGTGGGGTGCCAGGAAGCTAAGCTTCCCAGCATGTATTTTGGTGCTGGTACCTCTGTTGCTCAGACAGTTCAGGCTCTTCAATCATGTATCAGATTTGTTGCTTTATATTAGAAATGTATATACAAAAGAACCTTAAGGAGGAAGGGAGGGAGAGCTGTACTCCACCAGAATTCTGATTCTTCACTGTCAGCCAAGCAGAGGATCCAAAATCCAACAATGAGCTCCCTGCTCCAGCAGAAAAACATTTATAACCTCTCCAAGCAGAACTCTGGCAGAGTGATATAAACTGTGAGCTCCACAAGCTAATGACCTTGAAAGTATCCATTTATCTCAGCCTTTCCCCCCAGCATGAGATGCCACCAAAAATGTAAGAGTTGTTTTTGTTTGTTTTTGTTTTTTGTTTTAAGCAGAAAGAATGAATAGTCAGAGAAGGCACACAACATGGATGCTGTTAACTTTCACCTCACAGACTGGCGTCCTGTGCTGGAATCCCAATGGAAACCAACGGCCAAGAGTAATAGTTCCTCATGCATCAAATCCAACTACTCTGGGTCTGCTGTCCTGTGGAGAGAGGGCATTACAGCTCTGCTTTTATTACCTAGCTGTGCTTCACGCTGGCTGCTCCTCCATTAATCTTCATAAATACACAATATTTAAATCTAACAAACCTATTCCTTTGAGCCAGTGGTTGACATCATCTACCAAAGGCAGCTCAGAGCTCTGCATGATGTGACAACCCAGAACTAAATTAAAATCCAAGGAAACAAATCAGGGATGCCCCTTGAACACACAACTAGTACACAGTATACAATATTTCCTCGGGGACGAGGGTGGCTCTCTGCAGAATTGCATTTTGCAAAATCAATGTCCGTTTTCCATTACCTTTGCCTCTGTCCTATCAACCTTGTGTTTGCAGCTGCATGGAAGCCAGTAGTTGGCACAGCAGGATGCTCCCTTACTTACAGAGTATACAATGTGGGTGTAATAAAGTTCCTTTCCATTTCCTCTGGCATTCAATACATTCTGTTTCAAGTGAAAAGCAAATTCATAATCTGTATAAACAAGACAATTTACAGGCAGGCAGAAATACCATTAAAAACAGTAATTGCACTTCTAGAAACAGAAAACACCTTGGCATGTCAGGTTGCGTTCTGAATGTTTTAGTCCTCGGTACAGATGGGCTAGAACCAAATCACTGTAGCTGAATCCCCCCATTTTTGGGGGGGCTGACATTTGGAATCTGAATCGACATATTGTTGTTGCTCTGCTGCCACTCCATAAACTAGTGGGGCAGACAACCCCAGGCCTTTATGCACAGCCCTGTTAGTTGGGTTGTGTGCTGGGACTAGAGAATTTACCCAAGGGCGCCGGAACCTTTGTAGAAGTGAGGGGGCCAAGGCCAAAGTGCCCCCTCCCTCTCTGTGGCTGGCAGCTCCAGCAGTGAGTCAGCAGCACCACAGCAGCCTTTGGTGGGCAAAAGGTGTAATTGCAGCGCCTCCCTGGAAGAATCTATTATTCTGCTGGGAAAAAATAATCTGCATGGGACATGAATTCTGCGCTTATGGTTCTTTTGTTAAAAATGAGGAGCATGGCCCCCTGAATCCTCTGGCTCCAGCGCTGGTGCTGTCACCTTCTCAGCAGCAGAAATAAGCATCAGCTTGTGTTTCAATTTTCAGAGTATAGGTAATGTACATCCTTGCTAACTGAACCACAGGCTAAAATCCAGCCTAAGGATCCTGGTTTTGATGTGTTTATAAGAGATGGGTTTGTACTGAAGCGGTCCATGATAGTCATCCTCTGATTCATTACCAGCAAGATTGAGAGTCACTAGTGACATGAAGACAAAGTTAAAAGAAAAAAAAACCTCTTGCATCATCATTGCATTCTTTGCTCAGCCAAAACTCCCTATTGTCTTCTAGCTAGTGTCATTAGTGCTGGAAGTTTTGAGTGTGCAAGGAATACAGGATTGGGATATTATCTATACAAGACCAACACGAATGGGAATTTGGAGTGTTTCCCTGACAGTGCAAAGCACCAGAACATTATTCTTTTGGGGGATTGTACAAGCCTAATCATAATTACATCATTCAAAACGTAATTTTAATGGGTGCCCTACTTTTGGGGAAATATACACCTAAATCATTAAAAGTCCTGGCATTTCTCTTTATTTCAGTAAATCAAGCCCTATATTCTTTAAATGTTGCCTGCATTCAAAGCCTTGGTTTGAATTCAGTCCATTTGAATCGTACAGACCTTCAATAATTTTTAGTCATTCTCACTAGATTTCTGTTGGATTAAATTACAAACAAGGCCACACTACCAGGGTAAAAAGACAAGGGTCTCATACCTCTCAGGAGAGTGCCCCAACCACTGAGCTATGGATATTCTGATGCAGGGTTCCCTCTATCTCTCCTGTTGAAGCTGTTCCACTGTGGATAAATAATGAAAGAGACTGGAGCAGGGAACTGGACCCTGGGTCTTCCACGTCCCAGGTGGGTGCCCGAACCACTGGACTATAAGTCATTCTTACAGTCTCTCTGGCCCAATGTCTATTTAAGTGTTTATCCACAATGGAACAGTTACTGGGCCATTGTTTGTGCATGTGTGAGAGAGAGAGGTGCGGGACCCCTATTCAAATCCTTTCTCTTCCACTGGCAGAGAGGGGGGAATGGAACCCGGATCTCCCACTTCCCACACAAGGGCTTTAACCACTGGGCTAAAAGTTACGAGATGGGCACCACCATCGTCGCCTTGTTACAAAATGACATAGGTGCCTAACTCCAAAGAGGGGTTCCCGTCTGTGAATCGCAAGCAGAAATAGGTGCCTTCCTGCATCCGGGACTTAGGCGCCTATCTCCAGGAAAGGGACAGAGGTTAGTACACGCTCCCCTTGTTAGCATCTCTGATGGGATAGCTTAGGCAGCTTCCCACCTACTGTTCTGGCTTTTGTGAATCCTGTTCTGAGGTGCCCATCTCTCCCTATTCATTATATAAAGATATTAGGCGCCAAACTCAGGCTTTGTGAATCACAGTGTTGTTCCTCTAATTTTCTAGGCACCTGTGTCACAGTCCCTAACTCCTTTTGAGCATTCAGGCCTTAAGCACTTGCTTAAACATCCATCATTATTCAACAAATTATTTAAGGGGACTATTTGCAATTTAAGATACTACTCGTCATGAATAAGGGTATCAGAATCTGGCCTGATAAAAATACTTGTATGATACATATATACGATTCTTTCTTAAAAAAACAAAAATCCTTCACAAAAATGTAAATGTCAGAGTCTTTTTAAAGTGTGCTCTCACAGTGAGTAATACACCGGAACTGATTTATATATAAAATATATGTTTGTATGAAAAGCATTTGCAGCGTGTTCTAAAAATAAAAGACATTTCAGAGCTTTTTGGGCAAAGAAACCATTGCATACTTTTCTATTTTATTTCCCTTAAAATTAATAGAATTAATTAAAATCCAGCCCTCTGCTGATGTACAGTCTGTGAGGCAATGAATCACAGATTCTTATGCAAATACCTTTGGTCTAGTTCCTAGACTCCCCAGCTATGCATTCAGAATATCATAGTGGACAAAGTAGAGCTGTGTGGAAGTAGTGAACATTTTTGGGGTGCAATTCTGCACAAAAGTTGTCACCCTTTTGTTTCGGTGATGTCATTTTTTGGAGCCATGTCAGGATAATCGTTATTTTTCTCATTGAAACATTGTGACAATGTCAAAAGCTGTCTTTCAATCAAGATTTCTTGCTTGCAATATTTCAAGCAGATCTGGAGAAGGGTTAGTGACCATCTTTGACATTTATTTGTGTGTGCTATATGGCCCCAATCCAGCAAAGTACTTAAGCTTTAACTTTAGGCTCGGGAGCAGTCTCATTGACTTCATTGGAACTACTCGTGATCAAAGTTAAGCACATGCTTAACTGCTTTTCTGGGCCAGAGCCCAAATTAGGAAACAGGGTCCAATTTTTTTCTCAGTTACAGCTGTGTAAACCTGTATTAAATCCATTGATTTCAGTGGAGTTACTTGAGACAAGACAAGAATTTGGTAGTGGGTGTAAGAGAGAGAGAAAAAGAGATAGAGAAATGTATTCTGCTGTTGGATGCTGCTGTTTCTGCTGCCCATTTTCTCACTTTAATTCTCCCTCCCCAAAGTTAACTCAATGGGCATCACATAGCAGATAGTCAGTAGCCTAACAGTTATTCATCCACAAATGAAACAGCAATCTCTTTTTTCCTCTTCAAATAGTTCTGCCTTCGAAATCTGTCAAGCCTCTACACTCACCTCATTTAAGTCAGTCTGACAAACCACTTCTGCAGAACAGCCTACCAGAAATAAATGTTTTTACTTTAGTAAGAGTATCACCATCCCTAATAACCCTACCGCCCACAACCATTTAAATCACTAATACATACATATGTCTGAACTGAGTGACCACATACTATTATTTCTGTTACTCACATTGTGACGGGTTCAGTCACAGAGACCCCCTTGGGACTGTCACCTGACGTGCTGACTTTACCTCTGAGCCCATTTTCCCTGCCAGCTTGGGACTCCAGAACCCTGCCTTGTTAAGCCAGACACACTAGCCTGCTGCAACACAGACCCAGGTCTGGTCCACGCCCCCAAAGCTGCAGACTTTAACCAAAAACTGCTCAGCAGGTCACCTATCTTCAGCACCCAGACACCCAGTTCCAAATGGGATCCAAACCCTAAATAAATCCGTTTTACTCTGTATAAAGCTTATACAGGGTAAACTCATAAATTGTCTGCCCTCTATAATGCTGATAGAGAGATATGCACAGCTGTTTGCTCTCCCAGGTATTAATCACTTACGCTGGGTTTACTAATAAACAAAAGTGATTTTATTAAGTATAAAAAGTAAGATTTAAGTGGTTTCAAGTAATAACAGACAGAACAAAGTAAGTCACAAAGCAAAATAAAGCAAAAACACGCAAGTCTAAGCCTAATACATTAAGAAACTGTTTACAGGTAAAATCTCACCCTCAGAGATGGGCCAATAAGCTTCTTTCACAGACTAGACTCCTTCCTAGTCTGGGCACAATCCTTTCCCCTGGTACAGTCCTTGTTAGTTCCAGCTCAGGTGGTAACTAGGGTATTTCGCATGACTTGCAGCCCCTTTGTTCTGTTCCACCCCCTTTTATAGCTTTGGCCCAAGGCAGGAATCTTTTGTCTCTCTGGGAAAAGTACCAGATTTAAGATGGATTTCAGCATCATGTGACATGGTCACATGTCCCGTGAGACCCCCATCCTCCATTCTTCCTGGGCTGGCTTACATGAACACAGAAAGGCTTGCAAGTAAACAGAGCCATTTACAACCAATTGTCCTAGTCAATGGGAGCCATCAAGATTCTAAACCACCATCAATGATCCACACTTTGCAAATTACAATAGGACCCCAGAGTTATACTTTATATTTCTAGCTTCAGATACAAGAATGATACATACATACAAATAGGAGAAATATATTCAGTAGGTTATAACCTTTGTTATGATACCTTACAAGAGACCTTTTGCATAAAGCATATTCCAGTTACATCATATTCACACTCATAAGCCTATTTCCATAAAACATATGGAGTGCAACATCACACACATCCTTCCTCATCTCTCCTGGTCTGTGTGCATGTTATCAATTCACTTGTTTGTCAACATGCAACCTCCAGCAATAATGTAGCAAACAATGAACAATGAGTAAACCAGCCACACCATACATATACCAACATATAACTGCACAATAGCAAATCTATGTCACATCATGCAGTAAGTCAGTCTCAACACAGCAAACCTACAAGTTTTGTATGGATGAGGGACGCGCCAAAGGTTTGGAGTTTGCTCTGGATAAGCATCCAGAAGTTCATATATCTAAATGAATGTCAAATATTTTATGACTCTTTACTTTTATTTGTAGCAACTATAGTTTACCCCAATCACGTAGGAAGAGCAATGCTATTTTTGGTTGAAATATATTTTCAACCGCATGTCAGTAAAATGTAAATAAATATAAGATGCACGTGTAAATTTGAAGGTTAAAAAAGCATAGGCTTTATTCTGAGCATTTGCAGACGCTCATCATCTCTGAGGATCAGGCCCAGTGGCCCCTTCTCACTGTCCTCACTCAGATAAGATTCTGAATAAAGTCAGTAATGGTTGTTCTTTTTTATTATACTTAAAACGTTTAATTTTCTATTAGTGATTTGTTCTTCTTTGCAATTTGATGTAATGATTATGATATTTTAATATTACCCTGGTGCTGTCCTTTGGAAACCTCTTTAGGGGCATTGGTTGCACAGCATGTTGATCACTAAGCCAAAATGTTCTGGCTAAATACAGATATTTAGGTTATGGAGTTCCGCGCATATCTTTAAGCACCCAAATTTGAAAAATTCAACTTTAGTATTGCATCTCCATAGTACTGGGTTTAAAACATACTGCCATAACCTCCATGTGAAATGTGTCCAGAGGTCTTTTTCCATCCCTAGCTGACAATTGCCCATGTCACAGAGCCACGCTGTTTGGTTTAGTTGCTTATATTTACTAAGAAATAGTCCAGGACTCATATAGCAATTTAGAACTGAGGCTCATTCCTCGAGCTGTGTGAGGAAGCTTGCACATTGCCTGACCACATTATATCTGCCTCTAGGCAGTGTTATCACTCCTTCTTTTCCATATGCTTAAACAGAATTTTTACAAAAATAAATGAAATACATATGTACATTATGCAAAGAGTGTTCTTGAGCCTTGCTATATTTGAGTTTGCAGGATATGTATCAAGTATGTAGACCACTGACACTCCGTCTTTAACTATTAGAGTTAAGTGGAGTCAAACTGAGCCACAAAAGACTAAAATATTCAGGGCCTTTTACACCATCTCTGGCACTGAAAAGTAACCATAAAGTGAATGTCAATGTAACTTAAGCCCACTTTAAGGCCCCTTTACATTGCCAGACCACTGTAAAATAGCCTTAGTGTAAATGAGAATCAGGCTTTAGAATACAAACACAGGCATGTAACCATAGATAAAACATAGTTAATATCACAATACTTCCTACAATAGTTAACAAGACTCTCGTGTTTCCACAAGCATTACCACAATAATGAGTGCTGCAGAAAGATGGTATAGCAGTTTCCCAGGAAATATACAAAGAACATCCCCACTTAAAACCAGGGAGATCTATAGAGGTTTGGGGAACATAAGAAAGGCCGTACCGGGTCAGAGAAAAGGTCCATCTAGCCCAGTATCCTGTCTACCGACAGTGGCCAATGCCAGGTGCCCCAGAGGGAGTGGACCTAACAGGCAATGATCAAGTGATCTCTCTCCTGCCATCCATCTCCATCCTCTGACAAACAGAGGCTAGGGACACCATTCCTTACCCATCCTGGCTAATAGCTATTAATGGACTTAACCACCATGAATTTATCCAGTTTTCTTTTAAATGCTGTTATAGTCCTAGCCTTCACAACCTCCTCAGGTAAGGAGTTCCACAAGTTGACTGTGCGCTGCGTGAAGAAGAACTTTCTTGTATTTGTTTTAAACCTGCTGCCTATTAATTTCATTTGGTGACCCCTAGTTCTTGTATTATGGGAATAAGTAAATAACTTTTCCTTATCCACTTTGTCCACATCACTCATGATTTTATATACCTCTATCATATCCCCCTTAGTCTCCTCTTTTCCAAGCTGAAGAGTCCTAGCCTCTTTAATTTCTCCTCATATGGGACCCGTTCCAAACCCCTAATCATTTTAGTTGCCTTTTTCTGAACCTTTTCTATTAACATAATTCGTTTGGATTAATATAGCTCTTTAAAACTATGGATACAGCACTGAGTTGCTCTAGGGCTGGGCAAATTATAAGTTAACATGATACAGAATAAAATAGGTAAAGTTTCAAAAGGCTACAATGTATGATCAGCAGTTTTGACTTACCTGAGTTGGCTCCCAGAACAAGCTCAGATTTAAACCATCTGTGTCCGTGTGCCTATCTGTGTCTCCCTGTTTTAATTTTATTGGCCATATTTTCCTAGGGTAACTGACGTGTCATAGTCAGGACTGTTATAATTTTCCATACAAAAGAGCAATCTGATACTTTTAGTTTGAATGACATTAATTTTACCCCAAGAGAATAAGAAAGAAAAATGTAAAGATTCAGGAAAAAATGCAGTGGGCCCAAAAGGAAGGAGGGAAAACAGTGGCTTCATGTCCTCTTGCACATCCCCGTATTCTGGGGCTATCTCAGGGCTGCTTTGACCTTGACCCAGGTTAGAATCACATAACCACTGAATTTTCATCCCCTGACCCCAGAGGAGGGACAAGCTGGCTCTAAGTGACATGCCCAAGGGCACAGACGGAGTCATTTTCAGAGCCAGGATGAAAACTAGAATTCTTGGCCTACAGCCCTCAGCACAGATCACTAGCTTATGCCTCTCACTAACAGCTTTTTGCCAGAAACTGGGAATGGGCCACAGGGGATGGATCACTTGATGATTTCCTGTTCTGTTCATTCCCTCTGGGGCACTTGGCATTGGCCACTGTTGGAAGACAGGAGACTGGGCTAGATGGACCTTTGGTCTGACCCAGTATGGCCATTCTTATGTTCATTTACATTTTTAAAAAATGTATTGTGTGTGGGGGACTTATCATTCATCTTGCAGTCTTCAATATCACTTGGCCAGACTATTTTAAACATTCGTGGCTATTCCCCTGACTACCAATTCTGTTGGCCGGCGCTTGGGTATTCTGGAAGCTTGGGTAGAAGACTAAACTTTGCATGTTGACTATCTCCCTTGTAAAGGATGCAAAATCTACTGGGAACAGGAGGGGACAAGAAAGACTGACGACACTAGTGGATGCCAAAAGTATGAATTCCAGTTGCAAAGCTAACTCCCTTCCAAAATGGAGGGCCCTATACGCTTTGCATTTAGCTAGAGCTGAATCTAGTCTTGCCTGCTTCATTGAAATTTGGCAGCCTGCAGCTTTTCATTGTTGTGAATGCTCATCCAGACAGGGGTGCCAAGAATCAAACTGTAGTTCTCAAAAGCTCTGCACACTAGCCCCTTAGGGTATGTCTCCACTGCAATTAAAAACCTGCAGCTGGTCCATGCCAGCTGACTTGGGCTCGCAGGGCTGTTTCACTGCAATGTAGACTTCTGGGCTTGTGCTGCAGCCCAAGCTCTGGGACCCTCCCACTCCACAGGGTCCTAGAGCCCCGGTCCCAGCTTCAGCCAGGAAGCCTACACGGCAATGCAAGCCCTGCAGCCCGAGCCCTACAAGTCCAAATCGGCTGGCGTGATCCAGCTGCAGGTTTTTAACTGAAGTATAGACATGCCCTCAGGGTCTGGCTCATCCTCAGGACTAGATGACCTCCTGAGGTCCCTTCCAACCCTGATATTCTATTAATCTGATCTCTTGGGGGCACCATTTTTAGCTGGGGGAGACTCATCTCTGAAGACACCACTCTCATGAGGGACCTATTAAAGCTCAGTTTATTCACATTAATAAATTGCCTCTATCAGAATAACAGAATAAGAGTAAATAGGAAAAGTATGATATTTGATTCTTAATCCTCCCCATTGGACTTACTGAAGGGGTATCTGAAGAACAGGCAATAATTTTAAATACTCTGGGTCCAGTCCTGCTTCTGTTGAAGTCAGTGGGAAAATTCCCATTGGCTTCAATAGGTTTTGCATGGGGCTCCGTACGTACTTCAACACTGGGGCAAAATGGGGAGGTTAAGTACCGAGTGTTGAGCACAGTTCTGCACTCTCTGGGGAGAGAAGGGGTTGCATGTTAAAGCCAAATATTTCTTTCTTTCTTTGTATGACTGCGGTGCCTAACGTTATTTTTAAAGCTGTTTTAGGTTTTAGACTTATAGATTTTATATTAGTCTGAATCTAGGGCCAATTTTGGTTTTGCTGTACAATATACAGGCCAAATCCTGCTTCTCTTATTAAGATGAGTAGCCACATAGACTTCAGGGCAAAGGGACTCTTCACATGAAGAAGGTGAGATAGATTTGTCCCTGCCTCTTTAGCAATATTTACAGGATAGTCCATTGTAGTCTATCCTGCTATGCTGTTGTTAGAACACGTATGGGTGTTTTCTCATGTCCTTAAGTTTTAAAGCCTGTATTACGCCGTGCATTTATGATTGGGGATACCTAAGCATGCAAGAGTCAAAATGAATTGAGTCTAGAATTATATTTTAGCTAACAAGGGAGTGTCAGAAGGTCCTTTCTCAGAAGGTCCTACACTCAGGGTGCTGTCCACATTAGGGTTTGTTTGAAACTGTGTTTTTAATATCAAGGCTGTTCCCTTGCATGGACAGATGCTCCTCCTACTAAGCACAGATGGGGACAGGCGTGGCCTATATATTGTATGAGGTTGCACTGTCATCACATACATCAATACTCTCTGCTCCAAATACTAACCTCCAACACTGTCATGTATTTAGGGCATTCCCTGTGCAGGTGTGGGAGGTGGGGAGAGGGCACATGAAGCCTTTCTCGCCTTGTGCTCCTGTATACGTGTCAGACACAACTGCAGACCTTACATTCCCCTGCGCTTTAAGGACTATATGAGGTTAGCTCTGTTGTCAATGCTGCACACCCTAGGAAGGACAGGGAAGGAATAGAGCCATAGACCTGTCCCTCATGAGCTGGCTCTCTGTGTGGGCGGGCGGCCCCACATGCTTGCACCTTGTCAAAAGGTGGCACTGTGGCCATGCACCCCTGTGCTGCTAGTACAAGGCCATCTCTTCAAATGATGCAAATGAGGGTGGCTCCATTGACGTCAGTGAGGATTTAGCCCTCAGTATTAATGTTTAAATCATTTTTTCAGTGTTCAAGTCAAAAGGGATATTTGTGCCATTACTGTGGATATTGTACCATAGACCAACACTGGAGATGTGTTTTTTTCAAACCCATTTTACATTTTTTTAATTGGATCAAACAGAATACTTGTGAAACCCCTTTTCTCCCCCACAAACACACACACATACACCTCAGAGGGAAATTAAAATTATGCTGCGACTGAATCCAACTATATGCCCCACGCCAGAAGAAACATCCTTGTACCCCCAAAGTGCTGCATATGCCAACTGAGTCATAAAGCTCCACTCTTCCCTTAGATCACATGGCAACATGACTTGAGGAGTTGCGGAGACCTATCGGTAGGTCCATGATGCATCACCTCCTTCCTGAGTTCTAGCTGGCAGAAATCGGCTGTGTTCTGCAGTTCCGTCTGCTCAGTGACTCACTGCTGTGTCTGGGGCACACCATGCACTGCAGCTTTTGCTGATTCCAGACTCACTGCTGTGTCTGGACCCCTGCTAGCTGCAAGTCCTGGATCCCAAGAATCCCAGCTTTCCACTTAAACCCTCCATTGTCCACTGCACTAGTAGACCTGGTATTTGAAGAAATTGCATTCAGCGCCATTGATAATAAATAACAATTCACAGATTTTTATTAAAACATTTATATACTAAAGATATTTACAGAAATAAAAGGGCAAGGGAAGTACAGTACGTGACCTAAAACTGATGACTTGTTTTCTGTGTCCTGCCTAGCCCCAGACCTATATTAGACCCTCACAGCCCATAAACCTTTTTGGGGCTAACCACATGGGAGGAGCCTCCACCACAGTACAGACAAGCCCCTCCTACCACAGGAGGTTGGAAACCTTCTGGTTAGAGCTGATTGGGAATTTTCCATCATTTTTGCCAAAAATTTCCCTTTTTCAATTGGGAAAATGGAATTGGAATATTTTGTTCTGTTGAAATGACCCAACACCATTAGTTTTGAATCAGTTCAATATTAAACTTAATTTCTCTACAGCAGCACATTGCCCCATGGGGGTTGTACTTCATTCCCCCCATCTCGTCTATGGCCTGGGCTTCCTGGAAGACTATACCTCCCATAATGCAACGTGCACTCCCCTCCCCTCCCATAATACAATGTGCACTCCCATTTAACTAAGCTGCATGGTGCACCGTGGGAATCACATCACTCTGGATGTATATGGGAGATGTAGTCCAGCCAGGAAGCCTGGCCCTGCTCCTCTAAGGCACTGTGCCACAATGGGGAAATGGTGCTTTTCAGGTCACGTCGACAACACATTTCAATTTGGGGAATGTTGAAATGTTTCATTTTGATTGCAAATGATGATATGCAATGTTTCACCATTTCCAAATTTAAATTTTTTTGAATATTTTGTTCTGCAAAAAATGTCAGTATTCCAACTTTTTGTCCTGATTTGGGACCAAAAAAAAAAGTTGAAGTATCAGAATTTCCCTGAGGATGGAAATCCTGAATTTTGCTAAGCACTCCTGCAGGGGTGGGCAAACTTTTTGGCCCGAGGGCCACATCTGGGTATGGAAATTGTATGGCAGGCCATGAAGGCTCACAAAATTGGGGGTTGAGGTGCGGGCTCTGGGGTGGGGCCAGAAATGAGGAGTTCAGGGTGCAGGAGGGGGCTCCGGGCTGGGACAGGGGGTTGGGGCACAGGAGGGGGTCAGGGTGCAGGCTCTGGGTGGCACTTACCTCAAGCAGCTCCCAGAAGCAGCATCATGTCCCCCGTCCAGCTCCTATGCAGAGGCGCAGCCAAGTGGCTCTGCACGCTACCCTGTCTGCAGGCGCTTGGGGTGGGGGCAGCATGCGGAGCCCCCTGGCTGCTCCTGCACATAGGAGCCGGAGAGGAAACATGCTGCTGCTTCTGGGAGCTGCGTGGAGCGGGGCATGCTCTAGACCCTGCTCCCTGGCAGGAACTTGAGGGCCGGATTAAAATGTCTGGAGGGCCGGATGTCGCCCCCCGGGCCGTAGTTTGCCCACCCCAGCTGCCAGAAGAGCTGCAGTGACAGGATAGAAAGGGAGAGCACAGCTCCACAGAGGTGGGTGCCCCGTCCTCTGATGTCACAGTGTTCTGCCCATTTCTGTTGACTGCAAGGCCTGGCTGTTGACAGGTACGTTCAAGAAAGGTAGAAGTTCATTGTCTCATTGAATGTTGGGTGGGAGTCATGAATCAAGCAGTGCTCTGGCATAACAGGGAATTTGGTGATTTTGTTTTAAAGTGAGGGATCATAGTAATGGGGGAGGGTCAGCAGCTAGATATTCAGTAGCTAGGGTTAGGAGGTTCTGTAAAGAAAAAAAATGAACAAAACGTGTACCTAAGACATTTAGTTTCTTTATTATCCATCTAGTACTGTCTATCTGTATTGTCTTCTGAGACAATAAGCTCTTTGGTGGAAGGACTGTCCTTGCCTATATGTTTGGATAGTGTCTAGCGCATTGTGGGCACTAATGCAATGTGAAGATAATGAAATAATATATTGGTTTCCCATTTCCTTTTTTAACTGTGTCTCTTTCCCCCCTTTTCTTTTAGGTACTTTCAGTTTGTTCGTTATTCTTTCTTTTTACATTGTGTGTTTTGTCTGTTCCTACTATTTGTCCTGTCTCTTTAGTCTCTCCTCTCTCTCTCCCTAATTCTCCTTCTCTCACCATCTACTCCCTTTTTTGGGTTCAGCCATTCTGGCTTCACTTCCTTCTTCACTGTCTCGATTTCTGTACTTTCTCCATGCCTTTCCCTTTCCCTCCCTTTTCTCTGCTTCTCTCCTATGTCTCGTCTGTTCACAGATCCAGAACACGCTGTGCCAACCTGCATCTGTAACGGCTTGAAATGATAAGGCCAAACTGCTGCTCATCTAAAAACGGGTGCTTATGTCAATTTCAAGCTGCTTGAAGCCAGCTCTGGCTTCCTTTTCAGCTGCAGCACAAGCAGGTCCATGGGATCAGCCAGTCCGTCATGTTCAGAACTCTCCCAGCTCACTTTCTCTGCCCTAGCAGGTGTCAAACATGGTTGTTCAATCCAGGTTAACCACTGCTTCTGTGCAATAAAACAGCCGGTTTTAAAATGGTAAAATCAAGCTTCCCCCACACCATAGTTTCTGTACTTTCTCTTTGTCCACACAGGCATTTTTTTTAAGCAGGGAAGGTGATGCCAGGACTACTGGGTTCTAGTCTCACTTGTGACTTGCTGTACAATCCACATAACTTCTGCTCCTTAGTTTATTATCTGTAAAATGGGGATACATTTCCTCCTAGGGAGGTTGTGAAGCTTAAATATGTGTAAAGTGCTTCAAGATCCTATGCATGGAAAGTATTATGATCTTGATTATTAATTGCAACAGTAGGCACTGGAAACAGTGGATATTGATGCCTGTCATGTGATGTGGGTATGAACTTTTTGTCATCCTGACCCATTTTATCAGCACTCCTGTGCGCCACACCTTGATTCCATTAATAAGGTTAATTTAGTAATCAAAATTATTGGTGTCCAGGGACTGCCTTGAGTAGACATGAATGACTGATTTTCAGTCAGGCTTTAAGGGGCTTCCCTTTCAACATGCACAATTTTGCACATTTTGTTTTGCAGTCAGAATTATTTATGGGTATGATTTCAGCCAGTTGGAGGGCTAAGTACATGATTTGTGAGAACAGCCAGGTACTTAAACAGCTTCATGCGCTAAATTCAGACTTGTCGGTGCAAAATAGAAACTAAGTCATGAAAATCTGGCACTTCTTGTAAGAGTAGAGCTTTGTCCGCATGATGGGGTGTCCTCCCCATACAAGGCCTGAAAGGGTTAAAGTGGCCAGGTGGGCCAATTAACTGCCTAGGCTGCACCTGGAGGAGGAGCCAGGGAACAAGGCTCAGCTGGACAGGAACAGGAGGGACCTGTATAAAGCCCAGTAGCTGGCAGGGCCGGCTCCAGGCACCAGCTTAACAAGCAGGTGCTTGGGGCGGCCAAGGGAGAGGGGCGGCACCTGCGGCAATTCGGGGGCGGCAGGTCCCTCACTCCCTCTAGGAGCGAAGGACCTGCCGCCGAACTGCCACCGCCGATTGCGGCTTTTTTTTTAAAAATTTTTTTTTGTGTGTGTGCTTGGGGCGGCAGAAATGCTGGAGCCGGCCCTGGTAGCTGGGAGCAGATAGGGGCTGCAAAGAGAGAAACATGCAGTCACTGTCGGTGAGAATGCAAAGTAGGAAGTCGCCCATAGATACAGCATTACGATTTGGGACTGTATGGACCTTGACTGTTTGTTTAGGGCAGTGATTCTCAAACTTTTGTACTGGTGACCCCTTTCACATAGCAAGCCTCTGAGTGCGACCCCCCCCCCTTATAAATTAAAAACACTTTTTTATATATTTAACACCATTATAAATGCTGGAGGCAAAGAGGGGTTTGGGGTGGAGGCTAACAGCTCTCCACCCCCCACATAATAACCTCACGACCCACTGAGGGGTCCCAACCCTCAGTTTGAAAACCCCTGGTTTAGGGTCTGTGGGCTGGAACTCCATGTAGAGGGTGGGCCTGGGTTCCCCTATCAGCCATTGGGGAAGTGGTATTGTTAAAGGGCAGTGAACGGGAAGACTGCCTGGGACAGTCCTGAGAAACTTTGATACCCTTGGAAGGGGAAGTCTACAGTGAGTTGGCCAGAGGGCGAAGCCACAAAGCAGGAGCAGTTGAGTCCTGAGAGAGTGAGAAACAGAGAGTGACGGAGTGCAACCGCATCAGCTTGGCAGAGCTAATTCCCAGACGTGGCCAGAAGGAGATGCTCCAGTGGTGAGTAGAGCACCCTGGGACAGTCCTTTATCAAAATGTCCCCTTCTCCACATTGCTGTGTAGTGTTGCTGTGCACCAGTTGGCTGCTGCTGCTCTCCGCCACAAAGATGGCTGCTTTTCACTGGTATTGCCAGGTACAAAGGCTCATAAGCATCTATGCCTTGTGCACTGTACTACAAAATCTGCTACCAAATTCTACAGCACAAGCTATAACCTCCTCTTTCATATGCTACTATGGCAGCTTACAACACAAAAAGAGTCTCACATAGACGATCCGTTGCCTGAGGAAATGTGAGACTGGTCAAGGCATAACCAAAGTACTACGTAAGCAAATGCAACAAAGGAAGGTCCTGATATAGGAAAACATTTAACCATTTGCTAATATCCATCCCTATTCAGGACAACAGTTAAGCACACGCATAATTAAAGCATGTGATTTAGTGCTGTCTGAATAGGGATGATTTCCTGAATCAGGGACTAAGGGATAGATTTTAAAAGATATTTAGGTGCCGCGTGGGGTTTAAATAAACGGAAGATAGGCATGTAAATAGATTTAAAAATCTGGCCCTAAATTACTAAAATTAGTTGCTAGTCTAAACCCTCTCAGGACATCTGGAAACAGTTCGGTATTTTATAATCTTCCACTTCTTCACTAAACTCGCACAAACTTTTCATCTGGAATCTGTCTGTGCCGCCCCGCTGCCCCGGCCCCAGCATTACTGCACAGCCAAGGCTTCCTCAGCAGCAGAGCTGAGCCTGGAGGCTGAATGGGGTTGAGGACGGAGCTGGTCTGGGGGTGAAGCAGGGCTGGAAGCATGGCGCTCCCTTCCCACCTGATATGGGGGCTGGCCCGGGCCCCGTCGTGTGACCCTGAACGTTCTTCCATGCCTCCCTAGGTGGACGCGCCCCAGTTTGGGGACCACTGCTTTAGTTTTATTTTCAGACATTCTTATCCTAGACAGGGGTTCTCAAACTGGGAGTCGTGACCCCTCAGGGGGTCGCGAGGTTATTACCTGGGGGGTCGTGAGCTGTCAGCCTCCACCCCAAGCCCCGCTTCACCTCCAGCATTTATAACAGTGTTAAATATTTTAAAAGTGTTTTAATTTATAAGAGAGGTCGCACTAAGAGGCTTGCTGTGTGAAAGGGGTCACCAGTACAAAAGTTTGAAAACCACTGTCCTAGAACTCTGTGAAGTTGTTTTTAAAGGATTTCCCATCACCTGTCCCTTAGCATACTTACTTGTCATTGCCTCAGAAAGATAGCAGGAACAAGCAGAGTGCATCATTTTGTTCTGTCCATAGTGGATTTCCTGCAAAACTACTTTATGTTAAAAAATAGTGAATTAAAAATAAACAGAATGTAGCGACTGCTAGGTCTTACATCACTCCTGGAAGTACCACTTCTGGAAAGGATATCACAAGACATAGTGATGCAAAAGTAAGGGAGGTGTCATTTGATTTGTAAAAATCTACAGAATCATAAATTTCAATGGTGTCACCCTTTGCAGTGAAACAGGGAGGACTCGCTGCCCCCTTTCCCACCCAGCTCCTCAGGTTGGTGGAAATTTTGATAATACATCATCAGAAATTAGTCCGGTTGGGTATCATTCAAAAGCCCTTTCTCCCATGAACACAATGGTATCAACCGTGACAAACCCGGAACAATAATGCAGCTATATATTCAAGAAAATGTTTAAAAATTACTGTTTTTAATTACACTTTAATACAGGCATGCAACCGTCACAAAGTTAAATTGTGGCTGTTGACTGACAGTGCTGTGTTATCAGTTAATGCTCAGAACATGGTACCTGGTTAATTTTTTTAATGTTGCAGATTACTATAAATGGAAAGAGTGCTTCAAGTTGATTTGCCGTCATCAGCAAAAAAGAGGCAGTTCAGTGGTATTGATTATCACCTTTGTTTATTATGCCAAGAGTTGTAATGAGGCACTGGTTAAGACATCAGCATCCACCAGAAATTACTGGAATCCATTTGCAAATGGTATTGACATAGTTACGGAATGTTACATTACATAACGTAATTACACTCCCAAAGTTCTTCCTTTTTACTTGGTCTTGATCATTTTTAGCCCTCAATGGGGAGATGAAGAGTACCAGCTAGTAACTGAATCTTTGGAGAATACCACTGAGGAGGATATGGTTAAACACAACGCTCAGTGGCACGTTTCATGCTGTAAGACGTGCACCAAACTGAATTTGGCAAAACTGGAGAGGAAGTACACCACGCATCAGGAAAAAGTTGAAGATGCCAGGACAAGTGCCAGCTTGGGAGAGACATGCCTTATACTGGGTCCCATGGCATGCATTTCTAGAAGAAGGCCTGCTTCTTCTGTGGTAAGCTGGAAACCTGAAGGCATCCATTAAGCACAGTTTCAACACATGACACAGGTGAGAACCCCTATGAAGCAATTACTCTTTGTGAAAATATTACACGTGTAACCCTTCTGCCAATGGCCTTCACAGCAACAGAGGCTGGGTCCTTATTTTTTAGGGGATTATCTGCAGTTTGCCTTGTTTTGGCTCAAGCCCCCACTCAGAAATCTGGGAACCTATGTCCACTCTGAGAGCCTTTGATAGGCAAATCTGTACTCACTCGCAAGCACATTCAACAGAGGTTTTAAACAAAAGAACTTTATTGGGGAAAGGACAGGGTGAATTGGGGCACACTTTGCAATATAACACTTTCTACAACCTACTACCTCAGGGAGCACAAGTCACAGTCCCGAACAATTGGATCCTGAGTGGCTGATGCAGTTTTTCCACCTCCCAGACCCTCCTCACCATTTGTGGCTCCCCAACTTCCCACTCACAGTTTGTGGTTCTAGGAAAATCAGGGTCCTCATTTCTTATGTAGCTCTGGGGCTCTGTCCTGCTATAATGATTTCAGAGCAGCTAGGCTGGAGCGGCCTCAGCAGAGTTTTTAGGCCAGTGTAGACTGAGGTTAAAACTCCTGTGCTCCCACCATAGTTCACACAACTGCTCTCAGCCTGCTATTTTCATGTTGGAGGCTAAGGTGTATCCAACTCCTGCTTTGCTCTGCCCACTGCTGTCCTGCTGGTGTTGGAGGTGAACCCAACTCCCTCTTTGCTCTACCTGCTGACCAGGTAACCAGAACTATTCTTAGGCTTCTTTATGTTTGCTACAGACCAAATGACTGGAACTGATGCTGAGCCAACTGCA
The DNA here is from genome assembly GCF_028017835.1 of Emys orbicularis. Classification (NCBI taxonomy): domain Eukaryota; kingdom Metazoa; phylum Chordata; order Testudines; family Emydidae; genus Emys; species Emys orbicularis. Next base: position 143,469,787 of record NC_088685.1, read on the forward strand.
GCTCACAGCTCAGTTCTTTTAGGTACAAGAACACGAGGAACCTAAGAACCCTGCCAGCATCCCTACCACCCAAAAAGGTATTTCCAGCAGAAAGTCAAGAATGTGCAGTCTCTCTCCCCTCAAACTCTGGTTCTGGGCAGGGCCTCTTTCCCAACCTCAGCAAACGTTAGTCTTCATCAGGGTGACCCCCCAAACCCAGTCATTGTCCAGGCTTTTCCCAGGCAGTTCCCAACAAGGTAATCTCTGAAATATCAGCCCCAAGTACAAAATTTAGCCAAATTATACTCCAAACTATTCACAGTTGGTATGTAAATGAGGTACTGCCTTACTCAGTTGACTCCCTTTGCTCTCCAGCAGATGACGGCAAAGAACACAGTTGCTATGTAAATGAGGTAATGCATCACTCAGTCAACTCCCTTTGCTCTCCAACAGATGCCAACAGAGAGCTTACTCAGTTACCTCACTTCTCTTGTAGGCTTCAGGCCAGAGAGCTTACATTTGGCAAGTATAGTTAAGTGTGCATTAACCCAAAATACTCCCAAGCATACAACATTGCATATCACATCGAATGCCACACCAAGAAATGTATGTAATGTGTTGCATCAAAAGGTAAAAGCAACAAAAACAAATACTGATTTTACTACTGCAAACTGTGTGATCCAAGCGGAGAACATAAATTGCCTTGCAGAGGAATGGGATGGGAAAGCGATGGCAATGGCCAATGCAGAGTCTAAGTACAGAGAAATATATGCTTTGAACAGGGTTGAAGAGGAACAAATGCTTAGCAGAAGGGCTCTTACAGCACTTATTGAAGATGAACTGTGGGATATGGATGTAGTTTTAGCAATCCTATCCACAGAAATGAATCGCAGCACATATCCTTAAAAGCTGCAAAAGACATGGTGCTATCAAAAGCCGAAGAAATTGCTGTCATCAACAGTTATATGAAGACTGTTTGCAGATGCTACATTTTTATGGAAAAGGATTTTGACCTGAAGTACATGGGTGCTTCAGGATCCCATAGTTGATGTCAAACCTGAAAAAATAATACAACCGGACCTGTACTACTTCTTTAAGTGGTGCATCAGAGATCACAATGACTTCAGCACTAGCTCTTTCATGGTTTTTCCTGACAACCCAGAACTTCATTGAGCATTGAACAATACATTAAGCATGGCTGCGATGACTTCCCCAGAACTAACCAAGCATCAACTAGATTCAGTGGGGGCTGTTAAAAGCCAAGAGGGGGCATGGATCAGCATTCATGTCACTCCCTGTCAGTACCCGGCCCAAGCCGGGGAAGCTAATGATCCAACCAGTGGATAAAATTTGGTGATGAATCCTGGTCACGTGCCACCTGAGGCATGTTGCGCATACGCTAAGAAGAAGGAGAAAAGCCAAGAGGGGACAATTTTAAAGCTATGGATGAGCTTACTTGCACTGGCAACTCGTTCACACATGATGGAACAGAGCTCATTAATGGCATGACAAAAGCAGTCTTCAGTGATGAGATAGCTAACTATGTCAGTCAAATTGGTACTTTGGGTCATTACTTGCATGAAGCCTTCAAAACCCAAAGAATTATCCAAGGTTTTGTCAATCTATGGGATCCAGTAAAGAAGAACAGACTAAAGCTGGGCTCGAATGCAATGAAGAAAGTTAGAGTGAAAGTAGAAGGAACTATTACAGAGCTAACCGCAGACAGGTCATTGTTTGCTCATCTCCTGGTTGTGTCCACGTTTCAGCATAATGTTGATCTATGTGAGACTTTGGAAAGTACAAGTTCTCCATGGTACCACGATTGAAGTTCGAATGTGATGGAATAGTGCATATGTGCCAGAAGAAAAGCAAATGAATGCACATCTTGCATGGCCTTCCTAAGTTAGCACCTACTGACAATGTGACCAGTATCTTACACCACAGAGGCCTTTTAGTGAAGCAATCATAGATGTTATGGCTGAGATATAAGCGCTTGACAAACCAGAAACTGTTAACACCTGACGAGATTTAGCTGAACATTTCAATATGAGGCTACAGAAAATATACTGGACCTACGATGAAGTCCACCTCATGTTTGACATATATGCAGAGGGATCAATTAAAAATATTACCTGAAAGAAGCGACTCCATGGTATTGAACCTGTCCAATACAAATCACTGACTTTGATGAACGTCTCCAATATCACAGTGAAGATGCTACTGTCTAATACTCGCACAAAGGATGAGTTAGCTGCAAAAATGCTCCAGCATGCAAAGAATTGCTCAAAGAATTTTGTCATCACATGGCATAATGAAGTTGCTGCCCTGCACTGTTCAGTGGAGTTTCTTTGTCATTCCCTTGAGGAGGCTGACCCTACAGTTATCTTGCACGCCATCAATGGCACAGGGAAGTGATGCTAAACTCCAGATTTTTGCATAAGATGCAGATGTTCTAGTGTTCTCTGTGAGATGTTAACTCCAGGATGGCCAAGCATATCCAAAATTACCCTCCCCTATTGGGCATGGATGGACCTCATGGATAGATCTTTGTACAAGATGCAGATGTTCTAGTGTTCTCTGTGAGATGTTAACCAAGACTTCCACAAGATTCTGTTTTTGTGCCTGCTGATTGATGTTTTCCAAGAAGTAGACAAATGGAGAAAAATTGCCACTGACAAGGGGTGCATTTATACCTGCTATCAAGAGGGCAAATTATCAAGCAATGGAATGGCTCCAGGATGGCCAAGCATATCCAAAATTACCCTCCCCTATTGGGCATGGATGGATCTCATGGATGGATCTTTGCACAAGATGCAGATGTTCTAGTGTTCTCTGTGAGATGTTAACCAAGACTTCCACAAGATTCTGTTTTTGTGCCTGCTGCTGAGGAACAGAATCACTACAGATCCCTCAGAGATGTGTACTGACAGGTTTCCGTGCCCTTTCAGGATGTGACCGTATTGGAAGGTTGGCTGGAAAGACCAATTATCTTAGTGGAAGTCATTTGATTCAGCTTCTGAAAACTTTCCTCATTCTGGAGGTGCTCAGAATGGCTGAGACAGTCACTGATGAGGTCATCAATGCTCTGGAGGTTGAGTTTAGCATTTGAAGACCAACGTTATGACACTTGCAGAGCTACATTGATTGATGTTTTCCAAGAAGCAGACAAATGGAGAAAAATTGCCACTGACAAGGGGTGCATTTATACCTGCTATCAAGAGGGCAAATTATCAAGCAATGGAATGGCTCCAGGATGGCCAAGCATATCCAAAATTACCCTCCCCTATTGGGCATGGATGGATCTTGAGGGCTGGACTGATCATACCATGTGTGACATACCATGCGCTCCCAAATCAATCCTTCAGCTAATCAACTGCTTGTGTGCCAAGACGATATGCTCACCACCTTGCAAATGTTTGGCTAGCAGCCTGCCTTGTACGTAGATGTGTAAGTGCAGCACAGACAAGGATCAGTGTGATGTGTCTAGGGGTGCCCTGGATACAGATCCTGATGATGACTTTGATGAATAAAAGTTTTCAGTCCTACATGTCAAGGCTAACTTCCCTAGGATTACCAAAACTCAACTTCCTTTTTATGTAAGTAATGCATCCCTGTGTTAAGGTATAATTTTAAACATTTTTTGAATTTATATCTACACAATTGTTCGACATTTGTCATGTTTGGTACCATTGTACTGAGCACTGGTGTGATTTAACAGGGTAGAATAATCAGATGAGTCATTGAAGAACAATACACGCTGCTCCCTCACCTCCATAGGCTAAATATCCTCCTCTACAGCACTCCCAGTTCCTGTAAGCACTGCAGCATAATATTATACCAGACACAGGAACCAGGCCTATGTCTCTTCATTGACAGTGCTAACTACTGCAGGCCACTAGACTAGTTCAGATGCAACATTGTGTAGCACAGGGTAAAATCAACTATGTTTAATATTTCTGTAGCACCAAGACTACTTCTATTGTCAGGATATTTTTACTTACACTAATCTTATTACTGAAAACAAAATAATATGATTTTTCTTTGTTTTATGATGCCTTGATCTGAAGAAGGACATTTTTGAATTATATTGAACAATCCTGCTAGGATAGTTTACTTTTCTCCTTTCCCACAGGGATGAGAAATAGGGACTTCCCAACTGCAAAATATTTTTAAAACCACCCTTTTTCAAAGAGGCAAAAACTAAACACATCTTACTATCACAATCTTCTTAATGGGAGAAGGTCAGTAATCTTTAAAGGTAAAGGGCATTCTCAATAAAACCATCTTATTCTTGAACTACTGGTTAGTAGGAATTATATCATTGAACTGACTTTGAAATTCAGCACCTAGATTCTATGGGGATTGGTGGTATATAAACCTCTAAGAGTAGGTAGATTGATAAAAATATTAGATAGACTGAAGGAAATACAGTATTTCTCAGCATACTTACTATTCCTTCCAGACACTGAATAGATTTTGAGGCTATACACTGAGACAAGGGTATTCAGGACTTCAGTACAGTGTGGCTGTGCTAAAGGAAATACATAGGGTTCAGATCTAAGACAAAAAAATTTCTCAGTGCTAAATGATTTCTTCTAACAGTTAGAAAACAATTGACCAAAATTAGATTTCCTTAGTAATTTCCATTTACACCTTATGAAGAACTGAAAAACTTCATCAGTCTCTTCTTCAAACAGGAAAGGAGTAACCAATAAAATCACAATTGAAGGCAGGTCTCTCAATAAAAATATTTGGTTGCTGATTTGTTGGTTGCCAACATTCCAATGAAGAAAAAAGTGACAAAAATGGCATAGGAGATTCCCAAATGCGTGAGGAAGTAATCTATCAAGGGACCTATTTAGATTTCTCTGTTGTAGTTACACATTAGTCAAGCAGCATTTCAAAGAAAGATGTGCTGAAATTTCAACTACTATCAGGAGTAATAGGGAACATAGTCACTGAATACACGATGGAGCCACTTTTAAAGGGTGGCCTTCATTCAAATAATGTATTCATACAGCATGTTATCCTGGTTTGGCTAAGGAAGTTCTACCTTATCCAGTGTCATCTACCCTAGAGAAAGATCTCCTCTAATTTTGTGGAAAGAGTGGATAATGGCCAAATGGGAAAGACTTTGTACGTTATTATTATTTATTTGTATTGTGTTAATGCCAAGGAACCTCAGTCATGGATGAGGACCCCGTTGTGCTAGGCACTGTACAAACACAGAACAAAAAGTCCCTTCCCCAACGAGCTGACAATCTCAGTAGAAAACAAGAGACAATAGCTGGGCACAGACATACAGAGGGGAGCACAAAGAAACAAAGCAATACTGGTCAGCGTGAAAGGCAATGGCCCCAGCACACCAGATGTCTAGCCACTGTCAAGCCTTTTGCAGGTATCTCATCAGAGGAGAGTTTTAGTGAGGAAATGTTATGAAATTTGGAAATATACAGTGAAACAAGGAAACAGGCAGAATGCCTGGGATCCTTCAGAATACCAAACAAAGCAAAAGTTCCCAGAAGGGAGAAGGTGGGAATCCATGGTCAATCTCACCAATTGATGAAGAATCTTTAACAATGCTTGGATACCCTGGAACATTTGAAGGCTTAAATGTTACTCCAAACCTGATACTTGGAGGAACTGGACTGCCTGGCACAGGAAGAACTAAGGTCTAAGGTAAGATAAACCTGGTACCAGATTGACCCCTCATCTGGCAAAATCCACAGTTGCAGGCCCAAAGGGGGTGGGAGAAAGGAAGGTTCAGCATGCAGGATGTTCCTCAACTCGTTCTGCCTGACAGGTTTGCCCCCTCTTTGGTGGACTGAAGAACTGGTTCCACTGCCAGCACCTGTAGATTCCCCACAATCCACACACAATCCCACAGGAGGCCTAAGGCTGAATTGATTTGTTGGAGTATTTCCTAAAGGGCTTGGGGAAGATACACCTCCTCCCTTGGCCCCTCCCCCACCCTTTGTTCATGGCACTGCCCCATGTGCAGGTCCCTGGACTTGCTGAGCTCCATCTGCAGAGTCAAGGGCAAGCGTTACAGTGCTGTAAAGGACACACTCTCCCCTTCCAGCTCAGCCAGGGCAGCTCCACACACAGAGGGTCCCCTCTACACAATGATCTGGGGAGCAGGATTTTCAGAGTTTGGACACTCCTGATTTTGACTGAGTTGTGCAGGATCTGAAGGGACAATCTGGCCCTGAGCGTATGTGTGGAGATGGCTTAATGCCTTCCCACCCTCTCCCTGCACCACAACTCTGACTCACATTCTCTCTCTCTCTCTTTCCAAACAAGTGTGAAGATTTTGCTCCCCTCTTGTCCCTTGGCCACAAAATATCTGGCTGCTGCTGGGCAGCTGGCAGACACAAAATCGAACACCTGTGTGCAAGATATGTGCAGCTGTATGGGTGACACATGATCCATCTGCAATGCATATCACATGCCACTGCCAGTTGCTTTACTCAGGGTGGGTTGGAAAAGGATCCATTAGAAGAAAATAAGGCCACAGCTGAATTTTAAAAGCAACGTTTTCCTTCTAATTGATATTCTCCTATCTCCTTTCACATCGTGTTTCTTTTCTTCACACAGTGGCAGTGATGATGCTAAAAGCTGATTATAAGCTTGGGCCAAGTCACACCAGCATTTGGCTGCTTAATCCAAGTATTGACTATCTGACTGAAATATTTGTAAGTTCCGGATTAGTAGGGTTACTTACTTGGCTCTCGGCATTATGGGGAGACTGGTGGCTACCCAGAGGCTCATTTCTAATTGACATGGAAATTCTTCACTTATAGCATGACCTAGGTCCTATTTGCTATATACTGCATTGTATTTCCCAAAAGCACTCAAGGGGTTTACTGTTCTCTTGATTTGCCTTCCTTTTTTATTTCTGTCAGAATAACTTTGGTGACAAGTGTTTGGTGCTAACAAGCAGCACACAAGTTGTCAAGAAAGAACAGAATATTTTACACACATTGGGCCTGATCCTTTTCCCATTGAAAAGAATGGCAAAACTCCTATGGATTTCAAAGGGAGCAGGATGAGGCCCTTTAAAAATTTAAACTGGTTGAGGTGGGGTGGGCGAGGGAGAAACAAAATATAGCTCTTCTGAATTAATTCCTGGAGCATCTCACCAGCTGGAAATCCAGACCTGCAAGATTTGCAGGGTTTTCATGCTTTCCAGCCTGACAATATTTCCACAGTAAGTGCAACAGTATTTGAACACAATTCTGTTCCCAGAAAGACAATAGCAAAATGTCTATTGACTTCAATGAGAGCGGGAGCAGGTAATCTAATAGGTTTTATCTATTAATTGGACATCTAAACTAGCTATGGAGATATTTATATAGTGCTCATAATCATATCCACTCCATTCCATTTGCATGGCATGTTCCAAGATGCTAAAAAGAATTGGAAGAAAGAGGAAAAAACAAGTTAAGGTTTTGAAAAACATATACAGTTGAAAAGCAAATTTAAAAAAACGGCACAAGCCTGAATCAGGGAGTTTTCGCCTAGGTTAGCTTGGACCCATGCAATCCCAGGGTTCCACTGAAGTCATCAAAGCTTCCTGCAATGGAGCAGAGAAACCTCACACCAGCAGAAAAGGAGTTAAAGAAAGCCTATAGGCCCAGCTAGCTCCACCCTGCTACACCTGCAGCCAGTGTCAGGCCTGGAGGCAGAAGAAAAGGAGAGCACGTGGCTCAGTTCTGGGCTGACTGGTGAAAGGGCAGAAGGTAGCTCTGCCTCTCTGCATTATTACAAGCCTGACACTGGGACAGCTGTTGGGGGGAAGGAGAAGCACTGTGTCCCTGGCTGAGGGAGACTAGGGCGTGCCCAGTAGAGAATGAACTTTATTATTTGACTTTAAGGATGTTGGGGGCTAGGCCACTCCAATCGTACATCAGCCCTCACCCAGAGGGACCTGAGGCCACAGCAGAATGCTGCACAAGATCTACAAGGAGGTTTTATTCCAAGTGAGCCGCTACAGACTGTCTGCACTATAGGGGCTGGCCCCAGACTGAAGAGACATAGGTAGGAAGTAGCCAAGGGCAGTGGACTTTCACTGTCTGCCAGAAGGACCCTTTCGGTGTTGCTTCCCATGAGGCCCTGAGCTGGGACTGGCTGGAGCGGGAGGTCCTGGTTCCCCCTACCATGCCCCGTTACGTGCTGAGACCCACATGCGGATGGAGGCCAGATGATTCCTGGTCTAAGGTCAGGAACCAGGCACCTCTGCTGTCTGGTCAGAGATGCAAGGGGCCAGAAGCATGGTGTGCTAACTGCTAAGCTGCCTGGTCCGCTATCACACTTCCATTAACTTCAGTGGGACAAGATCAGAAACCCTATAAAGTCCTGAAAGCCTGAAGTCAGTAAGGTTGCCTGGGTTTAACTGAGGACTGAATCTAGCTCATTGTACTTGATAGTTGTCTATCTCTGGTTCTTAGCCAGCGGTATACGTATCCCTGGGGGCATGCAGAGGTCTTCCGGGGGTACATCAAGTCATCTAGATATTTACCTAGTTTTACAACAGGCTACAAAAAAATCTCTAGTGAAGTCATACAAACTGCAATTTCATACAGGCAAGGATTTGTTTATACTGCTCTATAGAATATACACTGAAATGTAAGTACAATATTTATATTCCAATCTATTTTATAATTATATGGTAAAAATGAGAGTAAGCAATTTTTCAGTAATAGTGTGCTGTGACACTTGTATTTTTATGTCTGATTTTCTAAGCAAGTACTTTAAGTGAGGTGAAACTTGGGGGTACGCAAGACAAATCAGACTCCTGAAAAGGGGTGCAGTCGTCTGGAAAGGTTGAGAGCCACTGGACTAAGTAACTCCATTGCAGAGTGTGACCTAAGAATTGTGATACACCATCGCTTTGATATTATTTGATAGCATCCTCTCTATAGCAGGAGCTTAGAGGCAAACACTCTGGGAAGTCCAAACACTAAGCTCTCGAGCTTTAACCTTCATCTATATAAATGCAAATACTCACACACATCTAGGAAATCAAGGAGGATACCTTGCTGGGGCTGGTAAAAAAGAAAATGTGTATGTACCTATGTATAAATTTTAGTGATTTGTTATACAGGGCACTGATATTTTAATTACAATGTTGATTAACCCTGCTTGGACCACATCTAGATGGTAATTAAAAGACCACAGACTGCCAGTAGCCTGGCCCTGCTGCTGCTACACCAGCAATGATAGTACAATGGTAGGGGATTTTATTAAGAGATATGTTGGCATAGACACAGCCATTTAGCTGCAGCAGAAGAGATTGCATGTCTCCATTAATGCATTCTGTGAACCACACACCAAATGCCAGTGTAAATAAGGACAATGGGGTTAAGTTCCATTGTACCTAAGTGTTGCAGAATTGTTCCCTTAAGCAGCCATAGTAGTAGATGCTAAGTCGCCTCCTTTCATGTATTGCCCCATTGTCTTTTGTAGAAATATATCAATAATACTGGGACTTTACATTTTACTTCCACCGTCTGATCTAAGATTGAACAACTTCCTTATGCTCTCAGTTGAAAACTTCTTCCCCTGTTTTCTTCTGCTGCAGCTGGATTAATTCATTTTTTAAAAATCTGTAGCTCCAAAACATTTCCCCCTCATTTTCAAATATTTTCCCCATTGTGCCGTGTTGCTTGAACGTCATCGCTGTAGCTCCCACGTCAGCACTGTGAGCTTGAAGTATTGTTTTCTTTGCTCTCATGCGGAGTGTAATTTTCACCTGCTATTGAAAATTCAGTATTGGGTGGGGGGGGGCTTAATTCCAAAAGATTTTGATTTCTCAATAAAAAAGTGAAAATGAAACTCGGCAGGATTGCACCAAATATGTTGCAAACGAGCCAGTTGCATGAGGCAGGAAGGAAGAGGCGAGTTAGAAAAAAGGGGAGAAACAAAGACCCACTCATAGAAAAGTCCTATAGAAGTCACCAGAAAATTATATCCTTTCTGTAGATGTTTTGAACCATCCCATAGGATTTAATAGAAAATCGCATCACTGTCACAGAATTCTATAGGAAGACTCAAAAGAAAAGATGTCATTCTCTGTTAAATTCTACTGGCCAAATCCTTCACTGGTGTAAATCAGCGTAGCTCCATTTACTTCTGTGCAGTTATGCCAATTTACACGAACTGAGGATCTGGACCCAGAGGTTTTTGGAGTAACTTCTATAGAATCCTATCCAGTTTCTATAGATCCTTATTAGTTTTATCCCTATTAAATTCTAGAGGACTTTTCCATAAGGGTTAATTGAGTTGGTTTAAAAAATGAATAAAAAGATGTTTAAAAAGGCAGCCAATGACTGAAAGTTAAACAGAGGTCTGTTTTACCTATTATTTCTAATAAAATAGTCTACATTAAATATTGATAGGCTGTTTGCTAGACTCTCACTTGTCTGGGAGGCTTTACTGGAAGAGGGACATACTTCTAGATCTTATTAAACCTTATTGGCTATATTCTGGCTCGAGCTGCACACTGCCATGAGCAGGCTGCCCCAGACCTTGGCTAGCTTGTCACCTCAACAGAACCAGAGGAACTGAAACTTTAATTAAAGTACATTTTCGGAAATACATTGTTTAATCAAATATATAGATGAAGGTAACTTCTCCCCATTCTGTCTCTTGTCCTCTTCTGTACCCCATTTTATATTTCAGGTGCCCCATTCTGTGTCTTTTGCCCAACAATTTCTGTTCCCTTTCCACCCCCCAGCCTCTGCACTATTCTCCAACCACTGTGTAATAGTTTAAAATCAGTTATGCTCCAAATTGTAATGTACAAATATTTTTAGCAGGTACTTTTCTGACATCACTTGCAGGTGATACTGATCAATAGCAAAGATATAGTCTCCCATTTTGATAAACTCTATAGGCATCCATGTTTTTATAACGTTGTCTTTTAGTGGCTTCTGGTGACATTATTAACCATTAGCAGGAACTAGCTTAAATGTTTTATTATTCTCACCAGAACTGAGATGCAATTATATTGCTGCGGACAAAATCTTGCCATGCTGTATACTCCTTTGTGTTCCTATTGGCACTAATGGGATTGCAGGGGGCTCTGGTTCAGCAAACACATGCCCAAGTCTGTCGCAATTCAGCAAAAGCACTTGCTGAATATAGGCACATGTTGAAATACCACTGAAGTCAATTGGACTCAAGCATGTGCCTAAAATTCTTTGTGTGCTAAGAGTTTTGCTGAATAGGGATAGACGATATTGGTGTATTTAATACTTACAGTTCCTCTCCTGCTGCTGTGTACATAATGCCTGTCTTTTCCTCCCCTCTCAGCACTGTTCTGCCTCTCTCTGCTGCTGCTCCTCTATCTCTCCCTTCTCTTCACCCATTGGAGCTGCTCCGAATCATTCTGCTGGACCCTGCATTTCTCTCCTCTTTATTAGCAGCTTTCACTTTGTATTTTCTATTAAGAAGATGACCAGAAACTGAGAGTTTAAACGTATTTGGCTCTAGATGCTTTATTTATTTAAAAAAATAAAGGTTTTAATAGTAGCTTAATCATCAAAAGAAGAACATTCATGTTTAATATTTAAACACGTTTCACCTCGAAGATTCATGTCAGATGCCTGGAGTAAGCAGTAAAAACACTTTGGTACCACTGAATATGTTTAACCCTTCACAGTCTGGGTCCCCAGCTTAGCCAATATCATTTTCAAAGCAAATCAATAAATTGTTCGGTGGCCATTCATCTTTTGCACCAGCACAGAAAATGTAAATGGTAGAAATACTAGACTAGCCATGAGTTGGCAACCTCAGATCATAGTCCAGATTCCTTAAGGCCTTTTGAGATCAAGGATATGAAAATGTTATGCAAATGAGTTGCCCTTTAAATGTATCCTCAGAAAAAATGCAATAGCCTATAATAGAACAGTTGGTTTGACATTTAATCACCAATACAGAAAGTTGAATTAGAGCTTTCAAAGAATAGCCTTTCACAAACAAATGGCGTCAACTTCCCTGGATTTTCAAGATCCCCAAATTATTATTCCAGTAGGGTTACTTGCCTTAAAACTAGACAATGGCTTCGACTGTAGACCCCAAACTACTGTACTGACAGTAGATGTTACATTTTCCATGTACATTTTCCCTTTTCAATTCAAAATAATTTTTCATTTAAAATTGTACTTCAATTTTATTTTTTTTAAGTAGGTAGAAACTCATCAACAATGAAGAAAAACACTTTGCTTTGGGTCAAACAAAATGGTTAGTTGAACAAGCTGGAAAAAAATTGTTTCAGGTTGCTCTGAAGCCATGTTTTCAATGTTTCAGTTTGGCCAGTGAACTGAAAAATCAGTTATTTGGACACCACTAGTTGGGAGCACATTGGATTTAGTGAACTTCTTTCTAGTGGCTTTGAATCACTCAGTAGTGACCTAGGTAGCCAATGTACATGACTGATGGTGTTCTTCAAACAGCTTCCATGCCTTTACAGGGTCTGTTTGTTACAGCGCTCCCAACTTCTCTGCATTGAGCAAGGAGTGCTACTGTGATCTGCACTTGCCACCTCTGCCTGAACACAGACCGAGCCAGTGGGGAGTAGTTCGCACACTTGCCCTTCCCCTCCTTCTGTAGACCTAGCACTGTCCCACACCACAGACAGGGAAAGAACCGATAAAGTTGCACAACTGGAAGTGCCTCTTGAATATGGGTCCTGAGTCCTTGGATCTTTTGGATCCATGATTAATATGTCTGTTTTAAACATTTTATCCTTTGCTTCAGTCAACAGTTCTCTTTTATCATCTGCAGGCCTTACCTAAGTACATATTTGCTACATCCATTCACTTTCTGGAATTCTGAGACAATCCAAGCCTCCCACAGATTCAAGACTCAAACGGCACAATTATTCTGTGCTCATGTGTCTTCCCTGGACTTTCAGAATTGTCAGACAAATAAATTTACAAGATTTATTCTGTCAAAAGGAAAATATTGGCTTAAGAAAACCTCAAACAACCAAAACTACCATCTGAAACAAACAAATAAAATACTGTTGCATATCCTCTCCTTGACAAGGCCATAGTAGAGTAGCTGACACTTGCAAAAGATCACAAGAGGCTATCTTTTTGTTCTGTGTTTGTACAGCGCCTAGCACAATGAATGAGGTCCCAGTCCATGCCTGGGGCTCCTGGGCACTAACATAATACGAATAAATAAAAAGATTTAAATTGTTATCAATGTAAGTATATGTGCCTTGATCATGCTCCCAGGAATGTATCCCATTAAACTTCTCTGTTCTCTGAATTATTGCAACTCAACTACTGGAGAATGTTAAAGATGAAAAGACAAAGGATGAAGAGGAATCCAGATAAGAATTCTTAAGAGGAAGAGAAACCTCCACTGAAAATTCTGATTACTTGGTGTGTTTTTAGGTGGAACAGTTCAAAAATAAAATAGCTATTAAAAAGTATGCAGGGATGAGGGGATTTTGCAATTCAAAGTTTAAAATTAGGATTACTGGATGGATAAACACTATCCATTACACCTTAGGAGATTCCTGTTCTTTTTTTATATATATATTATGTTTTACTTCATTAAGTGAAGCACATTAGCATGATCAATGGTGCTTTCTTGAGATTTGCCATTTAGAGATAATCATAGAATAGGCACTGTGAAGTTTAATAGGTATTATAACTGGCACTCTTCCCAAAGTAACGGTTGTGCAATGCTTTCTAAAGTGCTGTGTTCATCTGCTCTGAATGCCTATCAACTTCCCTTCAAAATAATCTTTGATTTTGACCCAATGAAAGCAGGATGAAGAGAAACCCCCTGCCCCCTCCCCCCACCACCACCACCAGAAGGCCTAAAACACAAGGGCTGGATAGCACCAACAGACCCCTGCCCTCACAGGCCTTCTACCCCATAATGTGCCAGATTTGGCTCAGGAAAGAGCATCATTGGGGTGTATAACACTTTCGGTGGCCTCTGTGTTATCCACCTGATGGCATGAGAACTAATCTTCCCAAAATGGCTGACAGTCTTGGTAATATCATCTAAAGGCTAATTTGGCTTTGGATGTTCCCCCAATTCCTGCCCCCCACATACCTTATGAGACTTTTTCCTTATATTGCCCCCTGTGCAATGCTGCATCTGCTCTGTGGAATTATTGAGCTGCTCTATCAAATGACCTGAACAGGTCTGGTGCTGCACATTTGGTGTTCTTAAGCCTAGGTCCATTCAGCTCTAAGCCCTTGGTATTTGCCTACTTCCTTCTCATTTATTAGAGAGTCTCTGATATCTGTAAGCTTTTTCGGGACAACACAAATAGGAGGTATTTATATTTTCTTCTCTGTGGATCCAGTTCTGCCAAGTACTGTATCTCAACTCCCAGTATTGTCAACAGGCCAGACACTACTCTGATTTACACCAGCTGAGGATCTGTTCTAATGGAAGTTGAGAAAGCACCCTACTTATATTGTAAGCTTTTTGGAGCAGAAATCATCTTTTTGTTCTGTTTTGTGCAGTGCCCAACATAATAGGGTACTGTTACAAGACTGGAGCTCGTAGGTGCTACCTCAATACAAATAGATGATAATTAATAATTCTCAGGATTCACTCAACACCTTGCAGATTAGGCCCTGTATGCATTATAGTTTGCTTCACCTGTCTTTTCCATCATTTTCCCCTCTTGCTCCTTCCTAAAAGCATCTTCTGTGTGAAGCCTAGCAAAGCGCTTTCTGTGAGATCAGGGGAAAGGGTGCAGTGTCATGCACTGAAAAGGGATGCTTCAGACCAGAGTATTAAGAGATATTAACCCCTAAATAATTGGAAAAGCTTTTTATAACACGCTTAGGCCAAATTCTCAGTACTCTCCATTCAGTACTCTAAACTGAATCAAAGAAAGTTTTTCATGCATAGGACTGGACACTTTAAGGGAGATTTCTCAATTGTCATATATTTCCATCTCAGTTGAATACCAACATATCAATACTTAAGTGACCTTTTCAGCGAGAAGTGTATGACTGGTTATGTGCCCTGTTTAGATTCCTTCTAGTTTAGGATGAGCTTTCTTTGTATATGAAACCCAGGAAAATGGCAAACCATAAAGGAGAAGGGGAACATCCTTGTTGGGTGCTCTTGCTGAGCTGAAAACTTAGTGTTTTACTCCTTTCTTTTTCTTTGCCAGGGGTTCATTGTATTGATCCAATATACAAAAATTTATTTAAAGCCCGTTGCTCACAGTCTGCCTTCTTGCAGGCAGATAATACCATGCGGTGGAGCATAGACTTGTAATGAAAATTTCAATATGAACAATATTTAAATCAAGATCTTTTAAATATATTATTTGCCAAAGGGATTCACCTGGAAGCATACATCAGTCCTAAGTGTTGGGAGTGCTAGACTCCTCTCTTGCTTCTACAGTTTCTAAAATGGAATTACGTTAATATTTTAGACTCCCGGACTGTTCAGTGATTTCTGCTCCCAGTCTTTGGCTCGTGTTCCAGTTCTCCATTCCAGACTTTGCAGTTTGGGCCCATCTTTAATGCAGACAACTTGGTTAAGTCTCATTTTTTAATTGCTTAGAGCATCCGTTACTATTTTTCCATTGAAGTACACTATATATACGAGTCCTACTCCTAATGTGAAATATGTATTGTGTTTGTCAAATACAGTAATAATAAAACAAAGCATATGCTAGTGAGGCACTTCTAATAGGTCCACAGAGCCCCATTAGACTATTAGGCTCAGATATTCAGCAGATCTCTTATTCGTGCACATGCAAAACTTGTGTGCAGAAGTTTTAAAGCTGGCTGAAAATTTTGCTTATATGGTATGAGATGGAAATAAGCATGTGGATTTTTTTCTAACTTTTTTATGTTAACTTGTCAGACTAATCAAAATTTGTCCTGAACTCCTCTATCATGATTCTCATTGACCCTTTGCTGGTGACAGTTAATGTGACTGACTGTTGTCAGATCAGCGCTGCAGTTCATTCTTCTTTTCAGGTCAATGAGAACTGAATGAAGTCCTTTCCCTGCCTGCCTAAGTTCAAATGCCAGCATGGTTTAGATCTGGAAACCCACCAGATAAAACATGGAACAAAAGTTCTCTATGGCAGGACTACTCCGTGTTCCAAAGTATGTTTTTATGTTTGTTGGCAAACAGATCCAACACCAACAACAATAACAACACTGTTTTCTAGCTACTGTAGCTACTTCATTTCTTC
The DNA here is from genome assembly GCF_028017835.1 of Emys orbicularis. Taxonomy (NCBI): domain Eukaryota; kingdom Metazoa; phylum Chordata; order Testudines; family Emydidae; genus Emys; species Emys orbicularis. The sequence goes on from NC_088685.1 coordinate 143,485,970, forward strand.
ACATTTGTTCCAGGGCTGCACTGGACAGATGAATAATGTAGGAGAGGAGTCTAGCCCAAATTATGACCTTCTGTTCAGAGTGCATATAAGGAGATAAAAAGGGTGGCTTGTTTGTCTGAACTTTTAGCTTGCTTATTTATTTTATTTATTTATTTATTTTAAATCTAGCATGGTCTCACTGACATAAAAAGAGTACTTTTATAATGTATGACTACAGCCCTCTAGCGATGTAAGAAACAAGGCTATACTTCCATCACTGGGGCTGCTATGCCATCTGGCGCTCAAACAGGGTATACGCTTTAGTTTTTCCTCTAACGAGTTTAACAAACCAGTGCAAGATTAACTAACAAGTATTATGTTCTTGATGTCTAACTTTTTTTTTTTTTTCTAGTATTATTATGTTCTGGCCTCAAGACTTTTTTTATTTTTAAAATTTCCTCCCCTTGTTCAATTAACTTTTTGTGCCCAGATTCTCATGCTTTCCTACCACAATGTCTATAGCTTTCAGTGCGCTTCCCTTTAAATAAGATATTGCTGCTTATTGAAGAACTGTATGTGAATATAAGTGATTTTATTTAAAATGCAGACATAGGACCCAATCCTGTGAAATGCTGAGTGCTGTTAGCTCCCATTGATGTAAGATTGTGAACTGTTAAGCAAGCACAGGGACTGTGTTTAACTTTGGATCTGGTACAGCGCTAGTACGTTGTTGGCAGTGACAAGAAATTAATAATACATTAAATTATAAAATCTTTTGGGCCAGGGATCCTGTCTTCTCTAGGTTTGTACAGCACAGTGGGGTCCTGACCTTGACTGGGGCTGGTAGGCACTACAATTTAAATAATAATGGCAGTTGAGTGTGCTGGTACCTCTTATAGGGCACTTTGCATTTTGCAAGATCACGCCGTTAGCATTTAAGGTAATTGACAATGAGGGCAGACTCTCAGTTGATATAAAGTGGTGTCACTCCATCAAAACTACACCAGTGTACACCAGCTGAGAATCTGGGCCTATGTATTTTAATAGCTTGCCAGAGGATATGTGACATTAATGCCCAGTTTTGAAAATTCTGATGCCTATGGTTTTTTTCTGCAGCTTCCAAAATACTCCTGTTGAATTTATACTTACACAGCTGTCCGCACTTCAAAAGTTTCAAATATAACGACTCAGCCAATAACCAAAAAAAAAAAAATCATTGTAGAACATTCACTCTGCGCAGCTGTTTTGGGAAATTCTAGAACTTTTTTTGTTAGACTGAGGTTTGAGTGATAAAGGAGGCTCTTAACACTGCTCTCCATTCATTAAATGCCTCAGTGTCTCTCCCACTCTGTTATATTTTGGATGCACCCCGTCTCTGGTTGCAGCTGCTGCCTTGGGCTACTCTACAAAGTAGCAGCAGAGCAAAAGCGAAGAGGTTTCAAGCGCACATGCAGATGGACTGTTTATCCTACTCACACTGCTGTGGGCCTCTCCCCAAGCTCTACTCCCACTATGGCTATGAGGGGGTTTAGAACACACAATGTAAGGTACATTTGGAAGAAAACGTACATGACTGATGGCTTTTACAGTTATTTTTTTCCACATGAGACAGCAGTATAGCCAGAGTGCTATTATACATCCTTTTCATTTTGGATGGGAATGAATGGTTCTAACTACCCATGTATTTAAAGTGCCTGGATAAGCCTGATTTGCATCTACCTTGGCACTCACAAATGAACAGCTGGAAAATGTTCCCCTTCCTGCCTGCAGTCTATCTGTCCTCCCACTCTACGGGACACATGTAAGTTCCAGGATTGTTGCCCATCAGCAGCAGTGGGATGCATTTAAGGACTCAAAAGGTAACGTGAAAAGGTAAAATAAGTGTTTATGTAATGGCCAGTGGGGGTGCTGAGATAATGTTATAACTGCTATACTCCCTTTTTCCTGTACTTCAGCGTACTGTTGCTGAAGCAGAAACCAGACTTGTCTTGTCAAAAGGGTATTACTTAGAGTTCAACCTTAGCCATGATATGCAAAACCTGAACATGTGTCAGTAACACTTCCCACTCAGCTTCAGAGAAAGTTACAATTGCAAAACAAACCTTTCTCTTTCATACATACACTGTAAACAGTATTTGAAATACTTAGGCAATAAACCTATTGGTATTCTTTACACAGATGTCCCCATTTTGCTGCTGTTACATATATTTCATTGCAAGTGTTTGACAAAACAGCTACAGATTTCTATTTTGGTTCACGCTACCGGACACATTCCCTTCTGATCTCACAGAGGAGTGTGTGTGTATGTGTGTGAGTGTGAGAGTGAGAGAGAGAGAGATTTGGATTCTCCGGAGCCTGATGAGAATGGCAGCCTTTCAGTCTCCTCCAAACACTCTAGAATCTCCTCAGCAAAACTGTCTGAAAGTCTTTCTCGCTAATTACTGTCCCCAAGCCAATAGCTGACTGTCTTCTTGGCTTCCAGTGGAATCAAGACTCTGTAGCCTGTATCCAAAGAGGTACATCTATTGAGACACATCCTCTGGTCCTGTGTTAATCAGCTGCTGAGTCCACAGGACTGTCTCCAACACCCGTATTTATAACCTTTCCCCCACTGAACTCCAATTGGTTCAGAACTCAACGGTGAATGGGGGGGAAGTGCAAGAGTGCTTGCCCTCAATGGAAACCCTCTCGGTAGCTTCAAAACAGCTACTGAGCATACCTAGTAACTGCCCTGCTCTATTTCTGGGTAGTTCTAGGCTCTTTTAGCTAAGTTGCCTTGCCCTGCTCTCTGCATGTGTGCAGAGACCAGTTTGCATTGAATCCTCTGTATGTCTCCTTCCCACTGCTTCTCTCCCTTTCTTTAGACTGCAGTATACGCATGTGGGTTACATTTTATGCTCTTTTAAAAAATTTCTTTATTGCGTATAAAGGACTGAATTAATTGTGTGTTTTGGGTTAGTTTGCAGAGGAGATGGGGAGACTTACTATTTAACATTAGGAATTTGTCTTGTCTGCCTATTTTTCCTGGAAGACTCTAGTGGTGACTGGAGAACATGTGGGATTATTACATCACAAGGATCAAGTGAGTGAAATCTGAGTGAGAGAAGTGGGTTGTTGTTTTTTTTGGTCAAACTCTTTGCAATTTTGGTTTTGTTTCATGTTTTTGTTTACACCTGCATAACTCAAACAGTTGAGAGAGAAGAAACATTGTTCACAGATTCCAAGGCCAGAAGGGACCATTGTGATCATCTGATATGACCTCCTTTATAACCCAGGCCATAAAACTTTCACAAAATAACTCCTAGAGCATATCCTTTAGAAAAACATCAAATTTTGATTGAAAAATGGTCAGTGATGGAGAAACCACCACAACTCTTGGTAAACTGTTCCAATGGTTAATTACTCTTATTTCCAGTCTGAATTTGTCTAACTTCAAGTTCCAGCCATTGGATCATGTTACACCTTTCTCTGCTAGACTGAAGAGTCCATTAAGTATCTGCATGGGGAAAAATATATAAAATAGACTGTAACCAAGTCACCTTTTCTTTGTTAAGCTAAATAGTTAGACTCAAGGAGCTCAATCACTGTAAGGCTTGTTTTCTAATCCCTTAATCATTCCCATGGTGGTTCTCTGAACCTTCTGCAAATTATCCACATCCTTCTTGACTTGTGGGCACCAGAACTGGACACAGTATTTCAGCAGCAGTCACACCAGTGCCAAATACGGAGGTAAAATAACTTCTCTACTCCTACTCTAGACTCCCCAGTTTATGCATCCTAAGCTTGCATTAGTCTTTTGGCCACAGCATCAACTGAAAGCTGATGTTCAGCTGCCTATACACCATGACCCTCAAATGACGGAAGCAGTGACTCTGAAATAGAAGCGCCCCTCTTCTGTAAGTATGGTCTCATGGGTGACGCGTGAATCGCCGGCTGGGGGAGGCTAGCCCCCAGCCCCACCCCTTCCACCCAAGGTCCCGCCTCTTCTGTGCCCCCCGCCCATTGCGGCTGCCAACCCCTGCCCCAGGGTAGTGCCCGCGGAGCGCCGGGAGGGCACAGCACCCAGCCCCTACCCCCACCCCGAGCTCCACACAGAGGAAGCTACAGAGCAGGCCTGGGGGTGGACCATGGGTGGGCCATGCCTGGCTGTTTGGAGAAGCACAACCTCCCCCAGCCTATGATACCCGCCATCCATGTATGGCCTACATTCTTTGTTCCTAGATGTATATGTTTACACTTAGCCATATTAAAATGCATATTGTTTGCTTGCACCCAGTTTACCAAGTGATCCAGATCGCTCTGTATCAGTGGCTTCTCTTCATTATGTAGCACTCCCCCAATTTTTGTCATCTCCAAACTTTATCAGTGATGATTTTATGTTTTCTTCCAGGTCATTGATAAAAGTGTTAAATAGTGTAGAGATAAGAACCAATCCCTGCTGGACCCCACTGGACATGTACTTGCTCAATGATGATTCCCTCTTTATAATTACATTTTGAGACCTGTCAATTTTTCATCCATTTAATGTGTGCCATGTTCATTTTAATTCATTCTAGTTTTTTAATTAAAATGGTGTGATACCAAGTCAAACACCTTACAGAAGTCTATCAACACTATTACCTTTATCAAGCAAATTTGTAATCTCAAAAAAAAAAAAAGAAAGTTAGTTGTTTTAATTACCCTTCTTTAATTTTGTACTAGTAAAGTCCTGTATCAGCAAGTCCATTATCTTGCCCAGGATCAATGGCCATCTGAGAGGCCTACGATTACCCAGCAGGTCACTTAGCCTTTAAAAAATTTGGCACAACATTAACTTTCCTCTGGAACTTCCCCAAGACTTACAGAAAATCAACATTAATTTGATTAATTAAAGTGAGCTCCTCAGACACTTCTTTTAAAAGTCCTGGGTGCAAGTTATCCGCAGCCGTTGATTTAAAAATGTCTGACTTTAGTAGTTTCTGTTTAACATCCTCCAGCAATACTAGTGGAATGAAAAAAGGTTATCATCACCATATGATGAGATTACCTATTTTTCCCCAAATACAGAACAGAAATATATCCCTGACCCTTCAATTAAGTGCTATGCAAGCCCACAGTCCACATCGGATATCCCAAACAAGTTCTCTAAGACATGACTCAACATTCTTGATATTTATAAAGTGAAAAACAAATGTGCAGGGGGAAACTACTCTTTTTTTATATTTTGAGAAAAATAAAAAAGCCTTATGGGCCTTCTCTTTATATCATAAAGAAGCAAACCAGGGCACAGATGGACTCCAGCCATTATTGGTAGAAGCAGCCAAAACTGGGGCTGCTGCATGGCAGAGGAGGGGGTAAAGTGGGTCCTAGCTGGGGCTACCCCTCCCTCTCAGCATTCTCCTGTATGAAGAACTGTGCAGTGGAGGGGCCCCTACTCTGGGGGTAGTAGGACATAATGGTGCCTCCTTCCCCACCCTTCCATGTAGCCTTGGGGAAAAGCTGCAGTGAGGAGCCAGCCAGAGATGTCTGCAGCTCTTAGAGTCAGAAGCAGCCACTCAGAACTTTCTACAGTTTTAACTGGACTTTCTCTACCCTGTGCTGGTTGGCTGTTTGCTCCAACCCTCCCCTGCCCCCCCCCCCGGTCTCTTCACCTCAGTTTCACTCCCCGTACTCCCTTTCCCTTCCCTTTTCTTTCTAGTTAGTTGATTCCCCTTCCTAACTAAACCCACCTTAAAAAAATCATGGAGTTAACATGATATTTACTGCCATCACACTGTTCACAGAATCGTAGGACTGGAAGGGACCTTGAGAGGTCTTCTAGTCCATTCCCCTGTGCTCAAGGCAGGACTAAGTATTATCTAGACCATCCCTGACAGGTGTTTGTCTAACCGGTTATTAAAAACCTCCAATGATGGAGATTCCACAATCTTCCTAGGCAATTTATTCTAGTTCTTAACCACCCTGACAGGAACTTTTTCCTAATGTCCAACCTAAACCTCCCTTGCTGCAATTTAAGCCCATTCCTTCTTGTCCTATCCTCAGAGGCTAAGGAGAACAATCTTTCACGCTCCTCCTTGTGGCAACCTTTTATGTACTTGAAAACTTATCATGTCTCCCCCCATCAAATCTTCTCTTCTCCAGACTAAACAAACCCAATTTTTTTTCAAACTTTTCTCATGGGTCATGTTTTCTAGACCTTTAATCATTTTTGTTGCTCTTCTCTGGACTTTCTCCAATTTGTACACATCTTTCCTAAAATGTGGTGCCCAGAACTGGACACAATATTCCAGTAGAGGCTGTATCAGCGCGGAGTAGAGTGGAAGAATTACTTCTCATGCCTTGCTTACAACACTCCTGCTAATACATCCCAGATTGATGTTTGCTCTTTTTTTGCATGGGGGGGGGGGGGGAGGGCAACAGTTCATAGAATCATAGAATATTAGGGTTGGAAGAGACCTCAGGAGGCCATCTAGTCCAACCCCCTGCTCAAAGCAGGACCAACACCAACTAAATCATCCCAGCCAGGCCTTAAAAACCTCTAAGGATGGAGATTCCACCACCTCCCTAGGTAACCCATTCCAGTGCTTCACCACCCTCCTAGTGAAACAGTTTTTCCTAATATCCAACCTAAACCTCCCGCACTGCAACTTGAGACCATTGCTTCTTTGCTTCTTGTTCTGTTACACTATTAACTCATATTTAGCTTGTGATACACTATGACCCCCAGATCCCTTTCCACCGTACTCCTTCTTAGGCAGTCATTTCCCATTTTGTATGTGTGCAACTGATTGTTTCTTCCTAAGTGGAGTACTTTGCATTTGTCCTTATTGATTTTCATCCTATTTGCTTCAGACTTTTTCTCCAGTTTGACCAGATGTAGCGGGGTGGTCACCCCGCTCCGGCCCTGAAGGGGTTAAAGCAGCCCTGGAGAGGGCTGCAGCTGGAAAAGGTAGGCTGATGGGGAAAGCAGCCACAGCTGTGGCCAGCTTAATCAGCGCCCAGCTGGCCCTTGTAAGAGGGCAGTGGGCCAGAAGCTAGAACACATACACTCTCTCTCTCTAGCTTCTTGAGAGAGAAGGACCTGGCTGCCTGGGAGCTGAGAAGGGTACCTGAGGTGGAGCAGTGCTGGGGAAGGGCAGAGGGAGGTGAGGAGCTCCAGCCAGGAAAAACCCCAGGCTGCAGGCCTTGCTAAAAGGGCCAAATAGGTACTGGGGCTGCAGAGGGGCAGCCCAGAGACAGGCAAAGGCAGCAGGTCCTAACCCCCTTGCCGATGATGAGTGGTTTACAGACTGCAGTCGGCCCCAGGGAGCGGGAACTAGATGATGACTGGCAGTAGCCACTGAGGCAAGGTGGGTTTAGAGGGTTGGGGGTTCTCCTGGGAGGGGAGACCCAGAGCGAGGGGGTGCTGTGGTGGGCAGAACCCCTGGGCAAAGGGCACCGGGGGTCTGGAAGGGACATGGGGCCAGTGGCAGGCGAGACACCAGCCTGCAGAGGGTGCTCTGGGCTGGAAAGACCTAATTCCCGAGACTACCAGCAGGTGGCGCTGCGCCGGTGAGTAATCGCCCCGCCACACCAGATCATTTTGAATATTAATGATATCGTCCAAAACACCCTCCCAGCTTGGTATCATCCTTAAACTTTATAAGTGTACTCTGTGCCATTATCTAAATCATTAAGATATTGAACAGAACCGGACCCAGTGTAACTGGACTTAGTTACACACACTCTGGTAGTGTGTTCTACTCCTTTCCCCACCCTGTGTCCATCTGTAAACTCTCCAGGGCAGGGGCTGTCTGCTACTGTGTTTGTGTAGTGCCTAACACAATGGGCCCTATTCTTGCTCGGCGTTTAGGCACTATGGTAGTAAACGTGACTAGTAATAACAACAATCCCATTTTCCCTGTTTGAAGGTCACTTTTAAAAGGAAAAAAGAAGAGTTGAGATAGGTGAATGAAAAGTAGACTCATTCCTCCCTGCAGCCATTACAGTATTCTAACGACTGCTCCCACACAGTAAAATAAATAAATAAGTCTACAAAATCTAAGTGTTGCAGAGAAAAGAATATTCCTATTATACCAAGTTAGAGAGAAGCGCTGGACTCAGAGTTCCTGCCCAGCAGTCAGTTATGACTATAATGCCAGCATTCATAACACGAGCTACCTGAACATTTATTTTCAATGTGAGACAGCAGGACTCTTCCTAAGCCTGAAAATTGCCAGTATTATAGCAAGATTGCTCCATATTCTGTCAGAGCAAGAATGCTATTCTTGCCTGATTTAGTGGAAAGAAATCATGAATAAAACATCTCAGTAGGATTATCTCCAAGAACTATTTCTATCTGTGTATGGATGACACATTGCAGGTGGATGACAGGGCATCCCATACAGGGCAATGCAGGTAAACTGTGCAGCGCCCTGTCCCTCTGTGATTCGGGAGCAAAGTTTGCAGGCTCTTCAGTGTGAGCCTTGTCCCTTCTGGAGGCCACTGCTCCCAATGAGGACAAGGAGAGGAAACTGGCACTCTAGAACTAGTGGTTGGACTGGATCTAGCAGCCACCAGTGGCAGCGAAATGTCCAGGGGAGCAGGGACTGTGGCAGCCAGATGTGTGGAGGGGAGAAGAGAAGCAGCAGGCTGGGCCGTATGTGCAGGGAAGTGGTGAGCCGAGCAGGAAGAGAAGGATATCGTAGGGTTGTCTCAAGTTGGGGGTGGATCTGGACAGAGCCTGGAACTCTTGTCTTGAGGGTAAGGGAATGCCAGCAGCAGCCTAAGCTTGTCTGTTGGATTTCTGGATGCACGCCCCAGCTATCAAGCAGGGCTGTCGAAGGTGATTTACCCTGCAGTGACTCCTCCTGCCAGCAAGGGCCTCTGTGGGTATTGACATGGAGACAGGGAGCCTGTGCCCGGCACTCTCACTGCTCTACCTGCTGCAGCTCAGCTGGCTTGGAGCAGCAAGGGAGGGGACGCGGGAGCAGGGACCAGCTGCATGTAGGAGGCACAGGGGCTCAGGGGACAGAATGGAACTGAGTTGGGGAGCTGGCTGGTGGGCAGGGCGAGGGCAGGGCTCTAAATGGAAAGGGCTGGACCCAGTGAAGGGAAAGGGCTGAAGAGGGAACAGGCTTGTCCCCCCAACCCCTTCTCCCTTGTCCCCCGTGTTCCTTGCTCCCCAGCTGCAGTGAGTCTGGATCGCTCAGAGAGTGGCAGCAAGGGTCATTTTTTGGTGCCCTCCCACCATCTCAGCTGCAGGCCCAGAAACAAGCTTGCACACCTGAGGCCAGTCCAGGTAAGGGCTCTCCCAGCAGTGTGGGGGTTAGTTAGGGTGCTGGCACTCTGAGAAGCTGACACACATGGCTGTTGTCTCCAGTGCTTGTGAAGGTGGGGCCCAAGATCATTTGCTATGATTAAAGTGGGGCCAGATGGTAGGAAGCCGGTGAACCACTGGTCTAGGTGATGAGATGCACTTGCGAGGGACAGAGGCGACTCAGACAAGGCGGAAGATGTAATGAAGAGTAACAACAGTTGGTGTGATTAACTTTTTTAAAAACCCACACTTCATTAGACAGCACAATACATGCAAATGCTCTCCTAATGCCACTCTTCTATGTAAGCAATTTGTTTAATTGCTGCAGGGAGCTTCTAAATAAAAGAGGAAAGGGCCCAGAAAACAGTCTCTTTATTAAGCAAGGGTCCTTGCTCTGAAACATTTTGAAAACCTGTTGGCAGTATTATTAAGTGTAATATAGTAGCCATCTGCAGGGTGTAAATATTAAGAAAGGAGAGGAATTGTTTAGGATGGTCTAAAGGGGTATAACCCAGATTATTTATATTACAGTAGCACCTAGAGACCGCAATGAAGAAGAAGGCTACATTGTGCTAGGCACTGTACCTGCCGATAATAAGAAACTACTCCTGGGCCAAAGAGCTTACAATTGGGAGAGAAAAGACAAAGTGTGGGAGAGAGGAAGTATTATTATCCCCATTTTTACAGCTAGGGAACTGAGACACAGAGATTAAATGACTTCCCCAAGGTCACATAGGCGGTCTGTGGCAAAGCGGGAAAGTCAATCCAGATCTCCCAAGTTCCAGTCTAGTGCCTTAACCACAAGATTAATGGAATAGAAATGACAAAAGAAAATCAGGTTTGGGGAACAAATTTTTAATAGATACAAGTCTAGTTAATCGCCCAAGAGAAGTGAAAATCTCATTATGTGAGTCCTGTAAAACTGAACTGGACAAAACACTTGAGCATATGCTATAAGGAGCAATACTGCCCTGTTAGGGGAATGACACTGTCAGTCTGTATTTTATGTCTAAGGTCTATGATTCATTCCATGATGCTGTGGGAAGGTGTATGCTGCATCTGTTCAGTCACCGATTGCATAGCAGCATTATCTCCCATAACATTACTTTAAATAATGAACTGTACCCTGATCCATCAGCTGGGTTAGGTTATACAGAGTTATGTGACACAAAAGTCACATTGATATTGTTGGTCGTATTATTTTATGCACAATTGCCCACGTGCAGCACAAAAATGCTTTTTACCAAGCTCCTTATTTTACTCTTGACATTCTTGCATTTACATTGATATATACTGAACAGCTAGTACCAAACTACTTTTCTAAGTATTTGTATTACTATAATGTATTTATTTTCAAAAATCAATACTGGCACCCATACACCAGATTCTTATTTATGGTATGAACATTTCAACAATCTGGCCCTTAAGTCTGGGACTGTCTCCTAACATCTGTGAACCAGTTATTTGAAGACAGAGAGTGGCCCTAGTAAATGTAGCATGGTGCAGTAGACAGGACACTGACACAGGAGTCAGGAGACCTAAATTGTAGTCCTAGTTTTGGGTGACCTTTTAACAAGTCTCTGAGCTGTAGCTTCCTCATCTGTAAATTGGAGGTAATAATGCTTAGCCTGCTTTGTAAAGTACACTGTGATCTGAGAGACTATTTTTAAATAGAGATCTGGATGGAAATTGATGTTGAAAGGGAAGCTTTAGAAAAGTCTTCGGGCAATATTACACAATATTATGAACCACTTCAGCCTTTGGGCAATACATTACTTCTAGTGTCCCTAGAACCAATCAATATTTGCATCTTTATTCTGCATTTAATCCAGCCCTTCATTTCTGTGAACATAGAAGTTAGAGAGAAACTCCCCTCCTACAATGTTGAGAAAAACTTCTGTAGAGGGGTTTGGCCAGGGCTTGTCCTTCTCCAGGGCGGCGGGGAACCACACCGCCTCGCTACTTCCTTCCAGTTGTTGACGGGGAATTAGCCTAGCCGCGGGGGTCTCGCACCGCGGCAGCAATAGGGGCAAACACAGACAGTTATCCATGCCCGTCCCATGGTTGGCGGGCAATAGTGAGTCAAGGGCTCAGGTCCTCAGGCAGGAACTGAGCAACAGTTTATACAATTAGCAGGCCCAGGCTCTGGGTCAGGGCGGGGCAACAGAGAGTCAATGGCTCAGGCCCTCAGGCAGGGGCTGACAAAGGCAGGTAACCAACCAACCCAGGCTCTCGGCTCAGAGGGGCCTGGGAGAGGGGGAGGTTGACACCCAGAAGTTGGGTGGCAGGGGGATGCAGGCCCTCCCACTCCACTGCGTCCAAGCCCGGGGCAGAAGACCCACTCCTGAGTCAGTGGGGATCCTGGCTGACATAGGCTCTGGCAGTGCTGCAGCCAGACTCAGGTCGGCTGTCCCCAGGCTACTTCCTAACTCCCCCTCTGGAAGTACCTGGGTCCAGATGGTGTCCTCCAGGGGGTCAAGCACCATGGGGTCCTCTGGGTAACTGGCGAGGGGCAGGCTGGGCAGCTCCTCTGGGGGGTCAAGCACCATGGGGTCCTCTGGGTAATTGGCAAGGGGCAGGCTGGGAAGCTCCTCTGGGCTCCGATTGGTGTCGGGTGTCGGCAGGTCAGGCCAGTCCTTGGGTCCGCCATAGGTCGCCAGGGTCTCCCAACCAGGAGCTAGGCCAGAGGCATCTGGCCTTTCCGGCAGCTGCTCCTCGAGTGAGCGCTGGGGTTGGGCTTTTATACTTCCTGTCCTGCGCCTTGACCTCTGGGGACTTCCTGGCCTGTGCCTTGACCTCTGCAGGACTCGCTGGCTCTGCCCACTCTAGTGTCGGAAGGGGCTTGTCCCTCTCCGGGGCGGCGGGGAACCACACCGCCTTGCTACAGTCTCCTTAACATCTTTGTTTTGGTATTCACATAGTCTTCAACCAGTACACATGACTGTGGTCAGCAGTAGATTGGAATGGCAAACTAAAGACTAGTGATGGGAGCAACTGGGACAAATGTGGAACATAAAAAAACAAACAAAATCGGGCTCTTCCCATAGAATCTTTTTGGTACAGAAAGTGAATCGGACACACTCCATTTACTAAGACATTCCAGTGCAGCTCACAAGGGGAGCTGTCTGTGTGAGCTCAAGTGCTGCTCTGTAAATGTTGACAATCTCTTAGTTTAAACGAGAGCTCTTATAGTCTAATTTGAGTGTTTGTTTTGTTCACTCCTCAATAAAAGTAGTGTCATTGGGAGAAGAATGTCTGTGTATGTTTGATGTTTTTCTCTTTTAGTTTTTTTTTTAACCGAACAATGCAGCACCAAGCCACAATACAATTCACATTGCCAGTAATTCACCTTTGTTGTTATCTGTGTCAGTTCTACCTCCCAAGTGTCTGTTTTAATTTTCTGTGGGAATTTTGTGATGTACATTTGTTTTATTTTGCTAATCTTCCATTTTTGATCAGACTCCTAGACATTTTGCAATCTAATGAAAAGCACTTCAAGAGTGAGAAGTTCTTGGCAAGATGAATTTCCTTTTCAAGGAGATAATTCCCAGCCACCAACACTTTACAAAATAAAACCACACACAGATCTCTGAATTCAGAGCTGAATTGCATCCAGCTCTAGGGTAGAACATGGTAGCAGTTTAAGAGTGCATAACACTACATGAGAACCCAGGACAGGAGGAAGAATAAGACCTTTTGTGTTTTAATCAGCAAAAGGAATTTAAGAAGACAGAATGTAATTACCCAACTTGGAATTTGGCCAGGACACTGGGGTTAACATCCTCCTGCAAGAAGTGCCATGGTATCTTTAAAGGCCACAGGTGGTCATGACCTTGACTTTACACCTCATTTGAAACAGTCCAATAAAATAAAGGTCTGTGTGTAGTCTCCATCAGGAAATTTACCTAACCCCAAGGCTCATGATGTAAATCACAGACCATCTGTGCTCCAGGATTGCCCTCTCTGTATTCCTGGATTACAGAAACAAGAGACAATAATTGGATCTCTAAGCTAAAAGGGCACAGGGCCACTTCAGCGCTAGTTCCTTAATACAATTCTGGGAAGACACAAGAAAAGGTTTCAGGGGCATTTTTAAACTGTCAGATAATCAATACTGAGGCAGAGTAGCAATTGTGGGGGTCACAGTTAAACGGATGAGGTGTCAAGTCACGTTTGACCTATTTCAGATCATAAGCATCATTTCTGCTCCAGTTATTTTTTTTAAAAGATTATTTTGGATGCTGTTATTGCTGGAGAACAAGAGGTAAAAATCACATTCTGCTGATGAGATGATAAAGCCGCTGTGTCAGAAGTTAACACAATTTTACTCTCCTTTAATGTCCCTCTGATAAAGAAAAAATTAGCAACTCTCAAAACCCATTGCTGAAACTGTGTTGAAATCACGGGGCTTCTACAGCCCTGTCCTGGGTTTGATGCACTCATAAATATGCCTATGCATGTGACAGTTTCAGGCCAACACCAAATGCATATACCCCACTCTCTCTCATTTGGCTTCATATTGTGAGCAGGGTGGATGCTAAAACTGATAATATTCTTATTCTCTGAGATACCTACCTTCTGTTTATTGTCCATTTCAGTATGCCAGCTGTTTACGAGAATGGAGCAGGCAGGTAAGGCAGAGATGGAATAACATATGTGTAGTAACCCATCCTCCTTATCTGGTAAAATATTTCCTTGTTATTGGAGAACAGATGGCAGGAACAGAGGTGGTGAGGTGGGCCAGCAGCTTCTTGGCATATTAGTAACTGAAGACTTGGCTCCCATCATTGGGGGAAGAGTGTTTGTGAGAGGCCATCTTGGGAAATTGAGACAGGCACGCCAGCATGTTCAGTAGGAGAGGTGGCTAGATCAGGTGACTATCCGGACTGGACTGCACAAAAACAGTACAGGAATTACAAACCTAGCAGCAGCCTCCACCATCAAAGAAAAAGATGGGAAATTGAGAGCCCGCCCTGCTAGGTCAAGGGAGGAGAAGGCAAAGACAACCACCTGGGGCATTTTTTTTCAGACCTTCCACTTGCCTGAGGAGTCAGCCAGTTGTACACTTCATCTGAAATTTATTCTTTTCAGAGTAGCTCTTTGGATCTAGTTCTCAGTTACATGTGGCTGCTGGATGGTGCCCTTCTTCTAGGCTAAAGTAGTGCTCATTCCTTAGCTTTCTTGGGTAAAATCCAGCAGTGTCTGAGAGACAGGAATGTCGTTGGCATTTTATGCAAAGCTTTTGAATTGTATTACTGGAGACACTTTGAATTGTTTCCCCTCTGAGGGGTGGTTCTATGCAGCGTTTCAGCTATTCCTGTGATGCTGGGTAGAGAAGGATCCAAATCCCACCCCCACCCCCCAATCATTTAGAAGTTCAGACCAGAATCCAAACTTTTCAGTACCTAATAGGGGTTTGGTTCTGCCTAAAGTTTAGTCCCAAATCTGAATTTTGCAGCTTGTCCCCCATCTCCTGTGCTGAGCCAGTGATGCTTGTATTAGGGATGAATAGAGGTGTTTTGCCTGTGTTAAAAATGGCTGTGTAGTATTTGAAATATGTGTGTTGCTGTTTAGATAGTAATTGAACAGATTGAGTTCCTCCTGCAATTCAGTCAGTGATTATGACTTCTGATCTCTAGTATTTTCTGTGCAGAGGGGCCAATACAAGGCCCATGCATCACTTAAGTCCTATTTAAGATTATAATGCAGAGACCTTGTTTTGGCCCCTCTGCACAGAGGTGAATTTCACCCTGTGTGTTTCAAAGCATTGAAGAACTGTTGCAGTCCTTGTATTAGAAGGCTCATAGAAATGTACTCCCACGGTGACGTGAGCAAAAATCACAGTAAGATTTATGGGTGTTTAATTCTGACTTGTCAGCCTTGAGAGGTTACATTTGACAGTCTCAGTTCACTTCCCCTCACCACCCGTGTGCAGATATTTAATACAAAGCAAGATCAGGATAGTGTGAAGCACTGAGCACACTTCCATTCACTATAAAATCGTAAATACTCATTGTTGTGTATGTCGCCAAAGGGGGAACAGCATCTTATTAGACAAATCATAGATCAGTTTGTTTTTATGATGAATCCAGCTGTTCATTTTCACATAGCTCTAATCAGAAGACGGACTCCTACCTGATTTCTATGGGTAGAGGTCCTAATGTGATCCTATTTTTCCACCACCTCCTTATACAGCTATAAGGAGGACTTTATGTGTGGCCCCACTCACAAATACAATCTCTGTTATCACCTATTGAGTTGCATCACTGAGTGCATGTCCAACTTCTCTCCTTCCCTCTGAAGTTGGAGTGTACCATATGAAAGATACATCCTACTACTGCTGACAATTCTGCTGAACCCTAATCTCCCGTGTACAGTTTAGTATAATCCACTGTCATGCCCGTTGGCTGCCCATCTTCTTCTCTTTGAATTTTGCTGAGAAACAAACATATATCCAGATTGTGTTATCCATTATACAACTGCTTCATGGCTCCTCTGGCTTGTTTCTGGTTTACACTAGTGTGAGGGCAGAATCTGGCTTTATGTGCAGATAAATTACTATCACTTCTCAACTATTATAAAACAGGTCTGCCTCAGGAAGCATTCTGTCTGGGTGACTAGCATTCTGTAGGAGCAGATTAATGAAAGCAAACCATACCATTCAGTCAAGGCTGCAGTTCACTTTAAACTGATGACTTCATTATCTTCCAGGAAAGATAAATGTCCTTTTCCTCCAGATGAAGCGCATTAATGCAGTTAACATAAGAGAGTCAGAATGTCTGTGTGTTTTCTGTCAGATACCACAGTGATGGGTACAATAGAAATATTAGACACTTTGACCAATGAGAGAAATATTCCTTCCCATTCCAAATTTTATGAGCAAATATGCTTTATTTGAAAATTAGACTTTGCTCTCAGTTTCAGAGTGCTCTTAAATGACCTATAACGCAATATGTACTTCAATGGTGCCCTGAATAATTGATAGAAACTGGAGTAGGCACCACAAAGGGTTAATGCACTCACTTTCACCTCAGAAGACCTAGGCTCAAATTCTGAATAGGTCAAATGAATTTGGTGATCTCATTCTAGTACCTAATGGTCCTTTGTTCACATAATAGAATTTGACACAATTGGCAGTCTCTGCTCAGAGTCAGGAGGGGCCCAGGATTGGGATAGTAGGAATGTTGCATGCGACTCAGAATTGAGGTACATTTGCAAAACCATCTAGAGAAACTTGAACAGTGCCTGCATTCCTGTAATCCAGTGACTTTTAGTCCCTTATTTTCATTAAAACAAAAAGATTAACACAGAATTCCAAAGGATAAATATATGGACAAAGGACAAAAGAGATTATTTTACGGAATGACAATATTATTACACGAGTGAAACTGTTAATGAACTCTGATGCCAAATATTAGCTGTTCTAAAACTCTAATGTCAAAAGAAAACTTTAATTGCCTAATAGATACTTGGGATATTAACTGAACAGAATAATTTAAACAACACAATTTTGTTTATCTATGGAATGACTTTAAGCAGTTTTATAACCAGGTAAGTAAACAGAATTGATTTTGTCTAGGTAGGGGAAAAAATTACCCATAAAGTTGCTGGAAGATCTCACTATATTGATTTGCTCATGGCATACAATGCAATCTATAGTATAAAGTAGTATTTTTAATAAGATGCTAAAATCATATCTAAGGGAAATTT
This sequence comes from Emys orbicularis, assembly GCF_028017835.1. Taxonomy (NCBI): domain Eukaryota; kingdom Metazoa; phylum Chordata; order Testudines; family Emydidae; genus Emys; species Emys orbicularis. Next base: position 143,502,936 of record NC_088685.1, read on the forward strand.
TGAAGCAAAACTTTTTTCTTTTTCACTATCATATTTTCTGTACTTCTCTTATTTTAATTATTAAGGATATTTGCATAACAATGGAATCTTTGGCCAGTATTTTCAAATCTGATTGCCTAGAGTCAGGCTCTTTAACTCATATTTACCCCATAAATGATATCAATGGGAGCTGAAGATGCTCAACACCTTTGAAAATCAGGCTGCTTTTTAAGCACTCAGGTTTAAAAAAAATATTTCCTGTTTTTTTAATAGTTCACCTAATTTCGGCTGCTAATTCCACCCCTGAGATGCAGTTTATCACCAAACATTTTCTTTTCTGCTGTTTATTACTAACTAATACATAGTCCTCATACAACCTCTTTCATTCAAGCAGGTGAAGCCATTTTACAGATGTTAATAAATTCAGCTGGCCAGCACCCTTACGAGTTCAGTATTGTTATAACCAGTTTACAAATGGATAAACTGAGCCACAGAGGTTAAGTGACTTGTCTTGAAACCATAACTCAGGTCACTGGCAGAGCTGAGAATAGAACTTAGTTGGCCTGACTACCCTTTCTATTCTCTAACCCAGGGATAGTCAATTATTTTTTGTCAAGGTCCAGACTCCAGGGGAAGTAATTTTAAAAAATAACAATGATAAAAAGATTTCAGGGTCTGTTCAAAAGCATCTGGTGGTCCAGATTTGGCTCGCGGTCCATCTATTCACTACCCCTACTCTAACCACTGGGTAGGCTCACTGTTCTTTTAAGGAACTAGGGATAGTTTTTCTTTTTCCAAAAAGAGACTGAAATACCATTGTGACCTGCCTCATTCCTGTAAAACAGAATAAAGTCATTTCATCCTGAAGATGGGCAATGAGTGAGTGAGCATCTGAGCTGTACAGGAAAAAAGAGGAAATTGGGGCTGTTTGTTCCTATGTAGGCAATTTTATAAGATCCACGCAAAAGCTTTTCTGTGAATCATTTGGGAAAAATCTACTTTACTCCTAATTTGCAGGGAGTTGCTGGGGATTTTTAGTGTCCCAACTCTGGAGAGGGTATAGTGGGAAATTGTGTGGAATATTTGAAAATATAGTTTAGAATCTAAGCCAGTCCCCTCCAAGGCTGGATGTAGTAAAGCACTTGGAGTGGATAAAACAGGTAACATAATGTTTGAATTTTTTTAAAAATTCAGTTATTGGGGAATGTGATGGGGTGTCCATCCACACAAAGCCTGAAGGGGTAAATTAGGCCAATTAACCTACAGGTGACACCTGGAGGAGGTCCAGGGCATGCTAAAGCCTAATTTGCTGATGAAGTCCAGCTAGAGGGGAGCTGGGCAAGGTTTATATAGTCAGGAAGCTGGCAACAGAAAGGGGCTCCAGGGAAGTAGTCTACAGTTGCTCTCTGGGAAAAGGGAGGTATGTTTGAGGCTACAGTAGTCTGAAGTTCCTCCCTGGGAGAAGGGAGTTTGAGCTAGTATACCCAGATTGTGGGGGAAGGGGGGAATCAGAAGCTGTAGGAAGAGACCAGGGAAGGAGAAACAGCATCTGAGAAAAAGCAGGCCACAGTTGCCATGGATAGGGTCCTTGGACTAGAATCCTGAGTAATGGTTCCTTTACAGGTCACTGGGGGAGTGACACTGTCAGGGCAGTGCTGGAGAAGACTGCTTGACACTGTTGGGATGAAAGGACTTTGGTTTTTCTGGAAGGGGAAACCATGTAGTGACCTGGCCAGAGGGCCGAGTCATGAAGAGGAGGCATCACGAAAAAGATGGAGTGTAACTGCTGGAAGGGACATCGGCCAGGCAGCGCTAATCCTCAGAACAGCTAGGAGGAGGCGCCATCCTGTGGTAAGTAGAGCACCCCATCACAGGGGACTTGAAGAATTTGTGTGTATTTAAAAAAAAAAAAAAAAAAATTCTGAAGAAAACCGGGTGTCCCTTTTGAGGGAGTCAACCTGGCAGTTAAGAATGACAAATCTATTGAAGTGCACCATGAGAAATAAAATTAATTTTGTTCAACATATCCTGTAACAAATCAGACTTCACACTTTCTTAGTGGCTTACATTCAAGGCTATCAAAACACTTTGCAAACATTTAGTATCTTGTGATATTGACAAGTAGCACTGACTCCATTTTACAGATGGGGAAACTGAGGCAGAGCAGTTGAAGGCCAGATTTTTAAAGGTATTTTTCTACCTACATAGATTTTTCAAAAGCACCTATCTCCCATGGGTGATCATTACACAAGAAATTGGAAATAGACCCCAGGTTTCCTGACTGTCAGACCTGTACCTTAACCATAAGCCCATTCTTCTTCCCCTAACAGTATTGCAGCTTTTATTATGGAGCTGTCCATCTTTCTGTCCATCAGGAGTAATTTATTTTACACAGTATTTGTGATTTTCCTCCCCCCCCCCCCCCCAATGTTTACACACATTAATTTAAAGTATCTCACGCATTTTCTTTGCAAATTACTGCTTTCAGATAAAGTGGCAGCTGCTGTAATTAAGACACAGTTAATTACATATCCCCTTAATTGCAATGATAGGATTTTGTCAATATAGTAAATAAAAATTGTTAGGTTTCCACTGGCAACTTTGGCCTCAGCACGACTCAGATCTTTGTCCTGGTCTCCCCTAGCAAATGCTCAGTCATACAGATTCTATGGCACAGACCTAGAGTCAAATGGAAATTGCAGGAAAAGAACACTGTCCTATTTGATTACAATCAAGCTTGAAACCAGCATCAACAATTTATGTTCTTCACAGAATAAATCAACAGGTAGGTGTGTATAGACCTATGCATCCTTCCCCCACACCCCAAAGAATAATCAACCTGTAGGAGTTTTCTCTACTGAATCCAGCAAAGTGAATACTGTTTTCTGTCTTTTGTCCTGACTAGACCTGACCTGGCCAAGAATTTAGTGAACAATGCCATTTTTCACTTTAAATGTAGGTGCTCTGGTAGAGTGAGCACAGTGCTGTGCTGGGAGTCAGAAAATCCTACTTTCTAATTCTAGCCCTGTCACTGCCACACTTTTTTAGTTTTTTCTGTGTTGGCTATGTCACTTCCCGTCTGCCTCTTTCTTCAGCTCTCAAACTACTAAGCAGTTATATTTTGCTAGGCACCCTGAGGCCCGTGGCCATGGGCAGGTATAATGTAAAATGTACATGCTTGGGGTGTTTGGATCAGAGTTTTGTTTTGGGCTCATCTGTAATATATTACTTGAAAGATTTCTGAGGAAAGGATGTGATAGAAGAAGGAAAGAAACCAATAATCTCAGTTTGTTTCCTATCCTAACGAAGGCTGGTAAGAATGAAATCAGATTTGTGGTACATAAAAAATAGAATCTCTCTCTCTCACATAGTCATTACTAAGGCTATGATTTTTGTGATGGATATTTTTTGTAAAAGTCAGGGACAGGTCATGGGCAATAAACAAAAAATCACGGCAGCCGTGACTTGTCCCTGACTTACTAAAAACATCCCTGACAAAATGGGGAGGGTGGAGGGTCCAGCATCCTGCCCTGTCCCCCGCCCCCACAGTGACTGGGAGCTGCAGGGACCCTATTGCCCAGTGGCTGGGAGGTGTCCCCCTGCCACCCTGTGGGGTTGTGGAGCTGCGTTGGGGCCCTGCCAGCGGCGGCAGCTGGGGAGCTGCGGGGAGTGGGAGCCCTGCCAGCAGCGGCGGCTGGGGAGCTGTGGGGAGGGGACGCCCCTGCTAGCAGTTTAGGTAGTAATTGAACTACCATCTACTACATGGGTTCTGTGACTTCCATGTCCTCCATGACATAGTCTTAGCCTTAGTCATTATCAGTAACCAAAAATATGCCCAAATGAGCCTGTTGCACTCTACCGTGAATAGGGACTGTAAAAGTGATGTTGTGGGTTTCTATATTCCCTCTGTTTACCTTGTTCCATATCAACTGTGCACTGTTTGTAAATTAAAATTATGGATTTTTTCCCTATATGCCAGCTTTAGGCTCTGACAGTTAAGCTGCATTCTTTTTGTTTTACACGTCAATAATATAAAAGGCCAAACTGTGGCTTTATTGATCCTGCTATAACACCATGGTCTTTAGATTACTCTGCCAAGAACACCTGTCCAATCACACTGAAGGTTATTGGGTTTGCATGGTGTCACTGAGGGAAATATTTTGAAGACAATGGGATTACAAAGATGTAGCCAAGGGCCTAATTTGACCTGCAGAATCTTTAGTGGTGGTGATGGGTGAGATGGATCGAACGCAGCTTGTCTATCCGAGTCTGGAGTGAGTTTATAAGGCTGACAGTTAAGAAAAACCCATCTTTGTACCTGCCATTGAGCAATTTTTTAAATGGAAATGAGTGATATATAATATATGGAATGTCGGGGGTTTTTTGTGTGTGTCACTTCTCAGGATAGAACCATTCTTGCATCTAGTTGTCTAGTCCTCATTAGTTTGTGTGATACTGCTGACTGAACAAATATGTCCCAGGTGCACCTATATTGCAAAAACACAGCAGTGTAACTAGCCCTGGATTTAAAAGCTAAGAGGAACCTATAAACTAATTAATGAATTTCTAGAGCCAGGGAGTAAATTACTGTTTTTATTTCTTTCACAATTTCTTTTCCATGAGGCTAACTCAACATTTTTTACACATGATTCATGGGCAAAGCAAGATATTTTCTGCATTTCTGCCCCCTGCCCCAGCTCATGGTGTGAACATTTGGGAAATCTGTCTGTACAACTTATGAATTCTGGGTGAGATTATGAACTCTCTGTATGTATCTTTACCAAGCTGCAGATTCATTTTTGAACGTGCAGCCTTTTGCTCTCTGTTGTCCTTTTACCTCCATGTTGGACTGAAATTCCGAAGGGCAGTGGCACAGGGCTGATAAGGTTAACTCAAGGTGATCCTTTTATTCAAATACAAACATCCTAGATAACAGGTTGGCTCCTACCCAGGAGAACTGGTTTGTGAAGAGAAGAGGATGCCTGGCAATGAAGTCACTTGGCAGGTGTCTGTGATCACCAGAGGTGGGGCTGATCTGGGAGTCCCCTGAAAGAGAGGACTGGAAAGTGAGTTTTTGTTTGTTTGTTTGTTTTTAAGGGCTGGAGTGGCTTTACTCAGGGTCTTCAGCTACTTTTACAGCTCAAGCTGGAGGAAGTTGCTGCAGGATTCTGATGAGGCCGGGGGAGCCCTACCTACCTGAACTCATATGGTCCCCCAAAAACTCTTGAGGGAAAGGTGAGCTAGAGTGATGAGCAGCATGTTCAGGAGGTGTTTTTTTCTAAACTATCTGCACTCACTTGTGCTTAACCTCTAAAGAGGTTTGAGAATCCTGTGCAAAGTTAGGTATAGCACATAACACAAACACATCATGTGTCCCTGAGGAGTTAACCTGTGAATCCAGAGCATCACAAGGGTGAAGTTCTGGGAAGGGGTGTGCATAAGCTACAAGGGTATCAGAGCGGTCAGGGCTAGGCAGTTGAACTGTGGGATCCCAGCTTTCAACAGGGGATGGTAGACAGAATCTGCACCACATGAGCGTGCCTAGGAACCCCAGCTAGGGGCAATGCCTGGACTCTGCTCAGACTCTAGAGACTTAAAGCACACAAGGATTCAGAGTTGGGATCCCCTCACAGCAGTCTGGTGTGTGTCCAGGAGGGGAAACTTTACTAGATCTGTGACACATGAACTGTAGCTGATTTGACAAGAATGAATACTAGAAATTCCAGGCTCAAATTTGTTTCCAGTTTTCAATTCCAGAAAAATTCAGATCTTTACCACCACTCAGGAGTGGATTAAGATTTGAGCCCACATCACTCAATTTCAGGGCCCTCAAACATTCAAGCTCCCATCCCCAGAAAGACTTTTGGACTCATCCCTGAACTCCTGGCTGTTCTCTTCCTCTGGGTGGAATCTTCCTTGAATTTCTACTTCAAGTTTCCCCTTGGCCCCCCAAGAACTTCTCCTGCCAGATTCAGCAGTCATGTAACTTTTAGGTTTAGGAGCAGCTATTACACAGAAGGGTGGGGAGTGGAGCTTCAAGGTTCAAATTCTAACTTAGTACCCACCAAAGTTCATCAGTGTGCAGCTTCATGGTTTTAGTGTGGGCCCATTTTTAGTTTCCAACTGACTTGTTAATAAGCCAGATTCCCCTCCCACCCAATCATCCCTGTTGTTGTTGTTGTTTTTAATGTTAAATATTTCAGCATTAGTAAACTGGATCATGGATGTACATATTGATTTGTCTTTTTAAGGATAAAATTGCTGGGACTGCATCAAACCACCCAGGACTGGGTTTCATTTATGACACACCACCAGCGTGGAATGTCACAAAGCACCATGCAGTGATGTAAGCAGCTTGTTCTCATGAACAGAAGGAAAGCTTGCAAATTTTCTGTATCCTTCCCTGCAAGGGGAAGGAACTTTACTCAGGTGTTCCTTGTTTTGACTTCCAGCCTCCCATTTGCTAAATTTATTTCAGTAAGCCAGCTAAAGCTATAGACTTGTCTTGCAAGTAAGCGTGTGTAGGTGTGGTGGTGAAGGTAAGCCCTTATTAGACTGTATTTATACATAACCCTTGTGAACCAGAAAAATGGTTTACTAAAGAAAAACTCCTCCTTGAGTTTTCTTTGATCCTGGGAATCAGAATGAAGTTAATTGCTGAAAAATAACTCCTTCATTGTTAATCAGTTAGATAATTTAGTTTCAAGAACAAAATGTGTAGGAATATTTATGGAGTAGTCTGACAAATATTTGATCATTTAGGTTGAGGCTCTAGATTAGAGGTTGGATGATCAGGTGGTTAAGTCATTGGTCTGGCACTTGGGAGGTCTGGATTCATTTTATAAATCTGCTACAGAGTTTGAGAGACTCTTGGGCAACTCATTTATCTGTGCCTTGATTCCTGATCTATAGGAGGGGAATAATGTTTCCTTTCTTGTTCCCTTTCAATATCTCTTCTACAGACGCTGTAAACTCTTTGGGTCAGGGCTTGGGTCTTTGTATGTTTGTGCAGCACCTAGCCCAATGGGGCCCAATATGGCACTACTGTAGTATAAATGTTTCACCCCTGTGGGGCCAATCCTGCATTCCTAGTTTAGTGCAAAGAGGGACTCTTTATGGCCAATTTGACAGACTACTGAACCTGTCCATTTATTCACATGAAAACAGCCCACATAAAACCCATCAGCTGTGCATGCAAGTGGTCAGGCTTAAACAATGTGTTTGCAAGCATCTGTGCACACATATAGAGGATGCCTTTTGAAAATAGGGCCCTTAATGTGTGCACAGAACAGTATTTTTAACAACTTGATGGCAGGAATGAAGGTTTCTAGGTACAAGTAACTATTACTGCCCCTAGATAAACTGTCTGTGCCAATCCTAAAATATTCCCAGTCACTAAGATGAAATAAACTTCCCTCTGTCAAGAACAGCACCTAACTCTCTAGCACCAAGATGATTTATGTGCTAGCAGCTTTAGGAGTCAGCACTCTTAAGGCTAAAACAAACAATAATTGCAAATGAAGAGAGTGGGGGGGGGTGGTGGAAAGGAGATGAAAGCGACATTGGTGCTGCTGACAATGAAGACAACAGTTATGCAGAATTGGCTGACAGGGATATGGAAATGTTGGTAAATATAACAGTGAATCTCAACAGCTCATATTGTGTGTGCGTGTTGGAGTTGTCACATTTATATGTTGTATAGCTACATTTTCCAAGATTGACTAAAATTAACTAAGGCCTGAAAATAGTCTTTTGTACACTAAGCTTGATAGCAGCAAGCAAGATTCCCTAACGTAACTAAAATGATGAGGATGCAGTATTACCAATGTCCTTTTTAAAAGCGAGGTCATGGTAGTAGCCAGAGGAAGAATCTGGGATTAAGCTAATTTCCGGGGCAGATGTTTTAACATGTAACTCAAACTGCAGGGTTCAAACACCCTCTTGTGAAGGAGATGTCACAGCATGAGCACGTAACCATTCACTGGTGCTATTGAACGGCAACAAAATACAGAAAACGTGTCCCATCTTTTCTAAATACTGATGAGTCAATGTTTGTATAAATCAGCCACGTTTCATTCCTTAGTAATATTCCGAGTAAATTACTGCTTAATTATGGCAAATGGACAGATTAATAAATCTGCAATCAGACCAATAAATCTGACAAAGAAATTCTGCTTTTAGAGTCACAATAGACAGTGCTACAATATTTGAATTATTGCCTCAGTTTCCTTTATTAATTTCTGTTCTAAGACCTGTATGTATTCGAAGATCTGCGATGGCATGACCCAAGGACCTCTTGATGCCATCTCAGAGGGCCCCAGGTGTGCATCTGGGTTACAGGGATCCCTTGGGTCTGGTATTTAAATATTCGTTCACAAGAGAGTGCCATGTAAGGCTGTAACATGCTGCTGGGGTTACCCAGAGCTATTTTACCTCTCTACCTTAGCAAGCATGGATTTTGCTGGTGATTAGAATGTGAGAGCTCCCTGCCACACGAGTCTGTCTTCCTCACCAGCAAACTCCTCAAGGCTCTTCCAGCCCAAGCCTTGCCTAGCAGGTAATAATCCATGAACTCCAGCCCCGGAGCTCCTCTGATGTTTCTCTGGAGTGCCCAACCCCTACCACTGTGTATTTATAGAAGGTATGAAGTTTGCTGCTCTGTTAAAGACTCAGTATATCACAGCTTATTAATTTAACGGCGGTAAATACACCCTTCCCTTCACACACACCACAGAATTGGATTATAGAAAAATAAAACCAGTTTATTAACAAAAAAGCATGTATTCAGTCAGAGGTTCTCAAACTTGGGGGCATGCAGAATGTATTCTGGGGATGTGTGAGAAGCTTTTGCGGGGGAAAAACCTTACTGCACACATTCAGAGCTGGACAGAGCAGCAGCAGCTGCTGACTGGGCACCCAGAGGGGTATGGGTGTAAACTACTACAGACACAGAAGGGGGGGGCATAGGCACCGACTCCGTGGGTGCTCTGGGGCTGGAGCACCCACAGGGAAAGATTAGCAGGTGCTCGGCACCCACCAGCAGCCAAGCCCCCCGCCCCTGCCTCACCTCCTCCCCCCAAGCGTGCCATGTCCCCACCCCTCCCAGCGCTTCCCGCCCCCCTGATGCCTAAGAGCTGTTTGGTGGCGCTTAGGACTTTTCTGGAGGGATGGGGAGGAGTGGGGAGGTGGCGTGCTCAGGGGAGGAGGCGGAGAAGGGGCAGGGACTTGGGGGGAAGGGGTGGAATGGGGGCAGGGCGAGGGCGGTGCAGGGGCGGGAAGAGGCAGGACAGGGGCTGGGCCAGGGGCAGGGCCGGTCAAGCACTCATCGGGCAGAGGGGAAGTTGGTGCCTATGGGTGGGAACCACGGTACTAAGTGATATCAAGTAAAAGAAAGGTAGAGCTGGTTACAAGCAAATGAAAGTGAAAACATCCATCTAAAACTTAATCTAGAAAGATAGTCTTTGTTCAAGATGGTTTCTTTTACCCCAAGTCTCCTTTCCAGCTTTTTGCAGGCTAGCACCCATCACAGAGATCATAGAATCGTAGAAGTATAGGCCTGGAAGGGACCTCAATAGGTCATCTAGTTCAGACCCCTGCACTCAAGGCAGGGCTAAGTAATAACTAAACCATTCCTGACAGATGTTTGTCTAACCTGTTCTTGAAAACCTCCAGTGACAGATTCCACAATCTCCTTAGGCAATTTGTTCCAGTGCTTAACTACCCTGACCATTAGGAAGTATTTCCTAATGCCCAACCTAAACCGCCCTTGCTGCAATTTAAACCCATTGCTTCTTGTCCTATCCTCAGAGGTTAATGAGAACAATTTTTCTCCTTCCTCCTTGTAACAACCTCTTATGTATTTGACAACTTATGTCTTCACCCCAGTCTTTTCTCCAGACTAAACAAACCCAATTTTTTCAATCTTTCCTCATAGGTCATGTTTTCAAGACCTTTAATCATCTTTGTTGCTCTTCTCTGGACTTTCTCCAATTTGTCCACATCTTTCCTGAAATGAGGTACCCAGAACTGGACACAATATTCCAGTTGAGGCCATATCCGTGCAGAATAGAATGGAAGAATTACTTGTCTTACTTACAGAACTCCTGCTAATACATCCCAGAATGATGTTTGCACTCCCCCCCCCCCCAACAATGTTACATTGAGCCATTTAGCTTGTGATCCACTATAATGCTCACATTCCTTTCCATAGTAATTCTTTCTAGGCAGTCATTTCTCATTTTGCATGTGCAAGTGATTGTTCCTTCCTAAGTGAAGTACCTTGCATTTGTCCTTATCAAATTTCATCCTATTTACTTCAGCCCATTTCTCCAGTTTGTCAATCATTTTGAATTTTAATCCTGTCCTCTAAGCACTTGCAACCCCCTCCCAGCTTAGTATTGTCCACAGACCTTAAGTTTACTCTTTATGCCATTATTTTCATAAATGATTTAGATATTGAACAGAACCAGATCCAGGACAGATCCACGTGGAACCCCACTTGATGTGCCCTTCCAGCTTGACTGTGAACCACTGATCACTCTCTGGGAATAGTCTTCCAACCAGTTATGCACCCCCTTACCCCCTATCCATAAGGCTTATTACCCTGTCAAAGCTATTAAGTTGGTTTGATGTGATTTGTTCTTGACAAACACATGTTGACTGTTACTTATCACCTTATTATCTTCTAGGTGTTTGCAAATTGCTTGATTTGCTCCATTATCTTTCCAGGTACTGAAGTTAAGCTGACTGGTCTAATTACCCAGGTTGTCCTTATTTCCCTTTTTTTAGACTAGCACTATATTTGCTGTCTTCCATAAGTTTTTCAAGACAATTGCTAATGGCTCAGATATCTTCTCAGTTACTTCCTAGAATACTCAAGGAGCTATTTCATCAGGCCCTGACTATTTGAAGACCTCTTACTTGTCTAAGTAATTTTTACTTGTTCTTTCCCTATTTTAGATTCAGATCCTACTTCATTTTCACTGTTAACTATGTTAGACGTGATCACTAACAATCTTTTTGGTGAAAACAAAGGTATTCAGCACTTCTGCCACTTCCACATTTTCTGTTCTTTCCCCACTCGTGTTTCCTTGTTACCCTTTGACTCTAGCTAGTTTAATCTCATTTTGTGCCTTGGCCTTCCTAAACTTGTCCCTACCTGATTGTGTTGACTTTTTATGTGTAAAATAATGCCCATTGGAAAACATAACCCCAACTATACATACAAAATGATGGGATCTAATTTAGCTGTTACCACTTCAGAAAGAGATCTTTGAGTTATTGTGAACAGTTCTCTGAAAAATCCACTCAATGTGCAGTAGCAGTCAAAAGCTAACAATGTTAGGCACCATTAGGAAAGGGATAGATAATAAGACAGAAAATATAATACCACTATATAAATCCATGGTACACCCACATCTTGAATACTGTATAGAATTCTGGTCAACCCATCTCAAAATATATTAAAATTGGAAAAGGTACAGAGAAGGGCAACAGTGATTGAGGGCATGGAACAGCTTGTGTATGAGGAGAGATTAAAAAGACTGGGATTTTTCAGCTTGAAAAAGACTGAGGGATATGATGGACTTCTCTAAAATTGTGACTGGTGTGGAGAAAAAGTGTTATTTACTCCTTTACATAATGCAAGAACTAGAAGTCACCCAATGAAATTAATAGGCAGCAGGTTTGAAAACAAAAGGAAGTACTTCTTCACACAACACAGCTGAATTCGTTGCCAGGGGATGTTGTGAAGGCCAAAACTGTATAATGGGGTTCACAAAAGAACTAGATAAGTTCATGGAGGATAGGTCTATCAATGGCTATTAGCTAAGATGGTCAGGGATGCAACCCTATGCTCTGGGTGTCATTAGGCCTCTGATTGCCAGAAGCTGGGAGTGGATGACAGGGGATGGATCACTCGATTGCCTGTTCATTCCCTCTGAAGCACCTGGCATTGGTCACTGTCGGAAGACAGGATACTGGGCTAGATGGACCACTGGTCTGACCTAGTATGGTCATTATATTCTATATTCAGCCTTTTTGTAATTTGACCTAGTTTTCACTTTTTGTAGAACTTTTTTTGAGCTTCAGATCATTGAAGATCTCTTGGTTAAGTTAGAGTGGTCTCTTGCTGTACTTCCAATCTTTCCTACACTGGGGGATGGTTCTGTTCTTGTGCCCTTAATGTCTCTGGAAAAACTTCCAAGTCTCTCAACTGTTTTTCTCTTTAGACTTGCTTCCCATGATATCTTCTTACCTACCAACTCCATGAGTTTTCTAGTCTGTCTTCTTGAATCCATTCTTTATTCTGCTGTTTTCCCTCCTACCATCCCTTAGAATCATGAACTCCTCATTTCATGATCACTTTCACCTCACTTTCAAAGTCTCAAGCAATTCCTCCCTGTTTCTCAAAATCAAATCTAGAACAGCCTCTCCCCTAGTTGCTTTCTCCACCTTCTGAAATAAAAAATAGTCTCTAATGCACGCCAAGAACTAGTTGGATAATCTGTGCTGTATTTTCCCAACAGATGTCTGGGTAGTCGCCTTCCGCCTCTTTCCCCACCCAAGTCCTGTGATTTGGATGATTGTTAGTAGTTTTTCTTCTTGGTTAGGTGGTCTATAGTAGACCCATAACATCACCATTGTTTTTTATTCCCACCCAAGGACTTTGAACAAGTCTGTCTCCTATTTCCAGCTCAACCTCAGTGCAAGTGTATACCTCTGATATACAAGGCAACACCACCTCCCTTTTCCCCGTCTATCCTTCATTTGATGTAACTGGTAAGCTGAGGCATACTGTTTCTTTGTGAGCAGAGGATCTGGTAATTCTGTGAGTGTCCACGGGACAAGGGGCTGGGCACTTGGGGGCTGCCCAGAGGACTCGGGGTTGTGGGGTGGACTATATCGCTAATCTGCAAAAGGACAGTCGAGCTTGAAAGGTGAGTACTTGTGTTGCTTGTGCCTAGTGGAGTCAGGGAGCTGACTCCTGGCAGGCACAGACAAGACTTCCTCATGCTAAGGGCATGTGGTAGTGAGACTCACAACCTGGGTAGTCCAGGGAAGCATCCTAGAACGATACCAGGGAAGATCTTTTGTGTTAAAACAAGCCCAACATTTTAAAAACCATTCCTTTACTTGCTAGCCTTGGCTTTTGTTCTTCAGTATCCTATTTTTCCTCCGGATATTTCCAGACAATGCCTAATTATGCCTCTTCTTCCAATGTCTCTATTTCAATTTTTTGTGACCTAACAAAGATTGAATTATTTACCTTGAAAGCAAATTGTTTTAAATATTTTAAAAGCTCCTTAAAAATCTAATATTTTATGATCTTCTCCAGGATTTTTCCATGTCGTGCACAGCCATCAGACTACGTCAATTTATAGATCCTACACCCTACCTCCCTCCAGGGTAAAGTATCTGGACACAGAAAAGTCACATGTGCAAAAACATCAGGATGTCAGTGATCAACCATGGGTAGGGTTGCCAACCCTCCCGGATTGTCCTGGAGTCTCCCGGAATCAACCTCAATCTCCCCGTGGCTATTCAAATCAATCCAGGAGATTTTAATAGGCCAAAAGTCCGGTCAGCGGCACAGCGGGGCTAAGGCAGGCTCCCTACCTGCCCTGGCTCCACGCAGCTCCCAGAAGTGGCTGGCATGTCTGGCTCCTAAGTGTAGGATGGCCAGGGGGTCTCCGTGCACTGCCCCCACCCCAAGCACCATCTCCACATGGCCAGGAATTGCAACCAATGGGAGCTGTGGGGGTGGTGCCTGCAGGCGTGGTGCCTGCAGGCGTGGTGCCTGCAGGCAGGGGCAGCGCACAGACCTGCCCGGCCGCCCCTCTACCTAGGAGTCAGAGGGATGTGCCGGTCACTTCTGGCAGCAGCCAGAGGTAAGCGCCACCCGCCCGGAGCCCGAACCTCCTCCTGCACCCCAACCCCCTGCCCCATCCTAGAGCCCCCTCCCAAACTTCCTCCCAGAGCCTGCACCCCCACCCACATCCCAACTCCCTGCCCCAGCCCGGTGTCGGTGGGGGAGAGTGAGTGATGGAGAGATGGGGATGGAGTGAACAGGGGTGTCTCTTCAGAGAAGGGGCAGGCAGGGGTGTGACCTCAGGGAGGGGGGCAGGGCAAGGGTGATTGGGCTTGTGCAATTAGACAGTTGGCAACCCTAACAATGGTACAAATATTCTGTTTAAAATATCTGTCTTGTGGTTTAGGAAAGGATCTTTGTCAAAATAGCTTGCCCAACACACATTTTACAAGTAAAAGCATTGAGTCTGTTTGCAAGTTAAATACTGTATCTGCAGATTTTTAGTTTTAAGCCATTAATTTCAGTGTGAGTTTCACAAGTAACAAATTCTATTATATTCCTTCAAGTATGTTCCTAAATACAGTCCGTACGTGCAATGCACGATCAAAACTGTCCTTGTTTAGAATTACTCAGTCTTGGATTCATCTGCCAAGCAGACTACTCCCACCTCCTTTATGTCCTGTCTGGAATTAAACATACAAGGAATCAACACCACCAGCTAACAGGGTGGGACCATGGAATCCAGTCATTCTGTTATGATCTGCATATAGAAAAATGTTACTTTATCTTGGGTAAAACTTGCCAAGCATTGATATTTTTTTAATACAAAATGTCGTTCTTTTCTTCCCCTCGCCTATTCTACTCCCCACCCTCTCTATTCTTACCAGCCACTATGGGCAACCTTTTCAAAAGCATCTATTGGGTTGACCTCACCCAGCTACATTAAGGTAAAAACTACCTGTTTGTTGTCTCCACTAGCATTTTATAGTGAGATAATTAACAAAAGTTAGCTATCCTGCTGGTGGGGGAACCACACACACTTTCTGGCAGAAGAGATTTGCAATGTTGGTGTAGTCATGTTGGTCCCAGGATATTAGTGAGATAAGGTAGGTGAGGTAATGCCTTTTATTGGACCAGCTTCTGTTGGTGAGAGAGACAAGCTTTTGAGCTTCACGGAGCTTTTACAGGTCTGAGAAAAGTACTCAGTGTCTCAGCTAAATACAAGGTGGAACAGATTAAGTGAAACACATCTTTCAAGATCCATGGGTCCTACACATGCCTATCACAACATGTGGTGTATCTCATCTTGGGCACGACATGCCCAAGTTATAAGTATGTGGGTGAAACAAGACAATTGCTACGTTCTCAAATGACACACACACACACAGGGCTGCTGGAACAATTTGTATAGTGGGGGTGCTGAGAGCCTGTATATGATGGAAATCACTTCAAGCAATGGGGTGCTGCTGCACCCCCAGCAGCTCTTGTTCCAGCACCTATGCGCACACTGAAAAATGACCAGACAAAAACACGATCCCCTGTGGATGAACACTTTTTTCCCCACAAAGTAATCACTCTATATCTGACCCCTTGGATACTCCTTCTCAAAGGAAACCTGCACAACACCCACAAAAGATGAGCCCAGGAGGCTTAAATTCAGAACTTTGCCAAACACTAAAAATCATGGACTCCAAGGCACTGGATTTATGGCTTATTACCACAATCTGCAATCCTCCTTTGTCCTACAACTGCAGAAGTGTTAATTGCCCACATCATTTTGAATGGTCTCTTGCATCTTGTATTAACTCCTTACACTTAACAATCTGTTCAACCTTCTGTTTAGCTGTGACACTCCAAGCTTGAAGAGCTCTGTGTAAGCTTGAAGGCTGCTTTCACCAAAAAGATTACCCACCTTGTCTCACAATTAGTTATTAACAACTTAGGTACCTTTGAAAATTTTACCTTGTCCCCACTGCACCTCAAGTCAAACCCTGTCCTGATTCAGCTTCCGTGTTTCCAGCCACTCCCATATCATAAGTCCTGCAGTTACTCTACATACTACCTTTTGTGCTACAAGATGGGATAAAGCAGTTTGCAAACTGATTCAGTTTATGCTTTATTTCCTAATGAAATGTAATGTGTGGGGCAGAATGTCTGCTGATAGCTTTCATTGTTGTAACTCTCAGGTCAAGAAATTCTGTCTCTAATAAAAACAACAGGAGTCTGGTGGCATCTGTTAGTCTTTAAGGTGCCACCAGACTTCTTGTTGTTTTTGTAGATACAGATTAACACGGCTACCCCCGATACTTGTCTCTTTAATATGTTTCTTATATCTACTCTCCTGCCTGCAACGTCACTTATTTTGTGTGTTATTTACTAGCACTATTATTCGTCAAGGAAAGGACATTCAAGGGTTCTATCCTGGGCAACTAGGACGGGTACATAAGGCATGCATGCCTGAAATAGCTCCAGGGTAAGAGAATAGCTTTATACAACTTTTCCTAAGAGAACCTTATTCTGAAATTCTTATCATTTTAAGTTCACTATGGGGAGTGGTAGTCCCTTCCTGTGGTGCCCTGCAGATATTCCTTTTCAACCTTGACATGTGAGAATAAGGAGAACCCAGGACGAGAGGAAATGGTCTATGGGTCAAAGCACAGGAGGAAGAGGGGGGGAGAGAGAGTGAGTGTGTGTTCGTTAGTTCATAACTAGTGTTTGGGAATCCTGAATGAAAGTTGCTAGAAAGTACAGGTGATTCTTCATTTTACCAGCACTTTTAATCCTTAGCTTCTCAACTGAGATTGCTAACCAGGGTACTAAACAAAGCAGAATTTTTTATTGAAGTACAACAGGTTTTTTTACAGCAGAATTAATGAATGCACTGGTTAACTGCAATATTCGCAGACCCAGTCCCTAGTTTCAAAAGTGTGGTGAAGCCAATTGAACAATACTAAATTATGAAGGCTTTACTGTATGTAGTCAAGCTGTTAATACCTATTAGATTATAACTGCATTATACTGAGTGCTCTATTTCAGCAGGAGATTAGAAAGAACATTTATGTTGGCTACCCTTATGGTTAGTCAGTGCTAGTCACATACCATGTGTCAGCATGAGATTACAAAACTATTTATGCCTTTCATTTAGACCTTTCATAAAACTGCACCCAGCTCCAGTGCAGCATGAAGTTGAAACTCAGTACCAACATGACTTTGATAATTTAACTCTTCAGGGGCATGTCCTTTTTCAAGGGACAATGAAGAAGGCAATGAATGACTGGTACAAGCAAACCACATACAAAGAAGAATTTGCACTGCCATTTTACAATATGGGTAAGTAGGCTTTACTAGCAATGTAAATCTTGTCTTTTGCTAGGAAGACTCACCCACGTCTATAGCCCTTAGAAAATGTTTAATATATTCAAATGGATTAACTAATCCTTACAGCATCCCTGTGAGAGAAAAGTGTTGTCCCCATTTTATGATCGGGAAAAACTTAGATGTCCTGTCTACACTAGGTAAAGAAGAGACAAAATGTATGTCCTGTTCCAAAGAGGTAGGCAGAAGGCAACCAATGAACTGGAACACGGCAAATCACATGTATAGATTTCAATCTGTATACAGCAGCTGCTAAAATGCACTCCAATTAGATGTAACAAACAGTTCAATTTTAGGTTTCTAAGTTATTCGAAGTAACCACATTACTAAGACACACTTGATCTGATCTAGTCCACTTAAAGCGGTGTAATATGCAACCTATGAGCATGTTGATTCATTCTGGGATATCTGACAGAAGACAAGAGACATTTCAAATACTGAGAGTCCTGTACTGAATTTAGCAAGTACAAAGCAGTTGGTCACACTTCCAGTCTGTGTGTAGTAGTTATATTTTTTTTTAAATTTAATCTTTATTTGTATTATCATGGCACTGAGAAACCCTAGTCATGGACCAGGACCCTGTTATGCTAGGTACTGTAAAAACCCAGAACAAAAAGACAGTCCCTGACCCAAAGAACCTACGATCTAAGTGTAACAGACAAGTGCTGGAAACTGATAGAACCAGGGGGAATACAAGGGAACAATAATGCAATATTGATCTGCATGACAGGAATGGTCTCAGTGGCCTAGCCCTTGTCAAGTTTTTGGTAGGCTTCATAGCAAAGGAGAGTGTTAAGGAGGGTTTTGAGGGAGTTAGCTTTGTGGCTGTATATGAGGAGCTTCTCCCAACTATGAGGGGCAGCCTGGGAGAAAGCTTTCCAGTTTAAGGTGGTTTTTTTGTTTGTTTTTTTGTCCAACTTTATTATGCATTAAATGTGGTTAATTTGGTTTAGAATTATGGATAAATAACTAACTATACCCCAAAGCCAGTATTGGGGAACATTCTGGCATGAAAACAACTTAAGTATCCTGGGAAAGACACTTACTATTACTCTTTTTAGAAAGGAGCTATGAGATTGAAGGTCCCCTCTTGTGGTACAGACCAGCTCCCATAGGAAGGAAAACTCCCCCCCCCCCCCCAACAGACAACCTCTAAAGGGTGCTTTTGATAAGCACTGGCCAACAACTTTGAATTTGCTGTGCCTTTTGTGAGCCTCAACAGCCCAGTATCGTGGCCCAGTTCTGATTTGGATAATTGTTGTTTCAATTTGAATTCCAGCTGCAGAGTCACATGGAGATAATATTCTCTCTTTTGTCCTACATGATTCCTAACAAAGTGAAACCATAAGAGCAGCCAGATAGTGCAAAGCCGCATGAAGCAGGGAGCAGTGTTAATATGGCTGATGGAAACCGGCAGCTGGCAAGTTTAAGTGGGAGCAGTAATAGCTCAGAGAATGAGGGTAGACAAGTTATCGATTTCTTCTAGCATCCACATTGTGCTATTCAAACATGATAGGAGGCATAGGCTCACACCCAAAGGCCTCCTACTGCACTCAAGTGTAGTGAAAACTCGAAGTCTGCACATGCTCTCCCTCCTTCCTTTACTCTAGGTTTTTTCTTTGATTTGATTAGAGAAAATATTACAGAAGTTGCTGACTTTCAAATCAAGGCCTTATTTTCTCCATTTTAATTATGAAAAACTGTTAAGTCCTTTTATTAAAATTTACTGGAGTATAAAAACCTCTACAGTTCCCCCCAAAGAATTTTTCTGGCTTCAGAAGAAAAAACAGACAGGACCTCTTGATACCTGCTAAAGGCCTGCACCCAAAAGCCCAATTTGTCTTCTACACCCAACAAGTTGGAATCATTCAACTTTTTTTTGCAGATAATTGGTAAAACTTCTCAGGGCAATTGTGACCTGACAAATTGATCAATGTACTCTGGTACCCTACTTCCATAAAGTGCCCACTTAATTGGCAGAAAGTGAACCCTTCCTTTTACCCTACAGTAACACCTTGCCTACTTACCAATGCTCTTGGCAAACAGTGTTGGGCTGGTGGCTGGCTTTATCATCTTCCCTTTTTTTTTTTTTTTTTAATCACATCTTCAACATCTTCCTCTTGCTGCAGCTTGCTTATTGTGGACTAACAGATTGTTTAGGAGGATTTCCCCCACTGGAGTAGGCTAGTTGAGGGGAGAACAGCAGCATAAAGATGCAGAGAAGAGTGGTGTGTGTGGTTTTTAAAGGAACGTTGCGTGATCCTCCCTGTACTTAAACATATCACTGCAAATATGCTGCTGTGACCAATGCTGCAGGTAGTTCCTGGAAATCTACTTTCCATTCTTGCTCTTGTGGTGTTCCTTAGTACAATTAGTCACAAGAATAGCTCATGCATATAGGGCTACAAGCATAGAAAGCAGCTTGCCAATCAAGCTGTGCAATTCTGCTTTCACAATATTCAGCTCACTTGAGAGAACAAATTCTAGCCTTGCAGTGGGACTAATGGACACCCATATCCCAAGCACTATCCACCTAAAGAATGGGAAAGAGAGCAAAAATGAATTAAAAAAATAAAAAGGCTAACCCCTCTCCCCAAAACAAACACACACATGGACAGCACAGGTCAGGCTGTGGTGACATGCTACCCCAAAAGCTCATCTTTGGGGGAGCCTCTAGGAAAAGAGGCTGGGAATCATAAGGGTAACAGGAAAGCTTTAAAAATACAGTATTCCTAAATTCAGATCACATGGATTGAGAGGAAAAATGCTCTATTTTTAATTCCAGACTGTGATGAGGATAAATACACACCAAGAACTGATCCTGGACCACTGACAATCTGGAGAAGCATTGCTGATCCAAAAAAGTAAAACCTACCTTGTGAGAGAGAAGTATTTCAGCTGAGCTTTAAGAAAATAAAAGCAACCCCTTGAAGTTAATCCCATTTACATGAGACTTTCAGAAGTCTGCCTCTGTTAAGTTGTACTGTATCATTTTACAGTGTAGTGTGTGTTGGTGATGCTGCTTGGAAACTTTAATCAAGTTTTATCTCTGAAGATATGGATTACTTTGTACAATGGAATCAACAGTTGGGAATCGATACTTAATTCCCAGTACATGTTCTTGTTAGCTGTGCATTTTGGGAATATAGTAATCTTATTTAGTTACATCAAGGGGAGAATAGTCTATCCATGGGGAGGACAATTGCAGAGACCACTCCCCAGCAACCACCCCTGGTATTAGTGGGGAGTATCCCCAGCACCCAAGGCCTCTAGGAGTCCTTCCCTGTCCCACATGGCTGTGACAAGTAACAGCACTGGCTGTGTGCTGGTGGTTGAAGAAACCTCAAAGGTTGTCTTTATTTTACAATCAGCCATTTTATTAAAAAAAATAAATTGTTCATCCACCAACGAGGGAGCTTTGTTGCAATACATGATACTCTTGAAATCTAACATTATGCCCCTACAAATTCAGCTGTTGTAAGAAGCAATGGAAAGCTTAATATAGGGCTCACTTACCCCATTCTCCTATGAAGCAGCTCAAGGGAGGGTGCCAAAGCTGCAGGAAAATAGAAGTGAACATGGGAGATCTTTTTCTACAACATTCCCACAAGAGGGGCTTTAGCAGCTGAGTTTGCTGGAGAGAAGGCCTCCAAATCCTGCCTCACCCCCACATTGCTTAGTCCAGCAGCAATCAGGGCTTTCTAGATGGATGGCTGCTCAATACAGCTCCACTGCAACCTTCTCTGGCAGCACTGGCCTGAATGCACAGAAGGAGCTAGGCACTTAAGTGTCAGTTTTGGGAACACAGAAATACACAAGTCTCCTGCTGAAATCCTCTAGGTACCTAAACTCACTTGGCCCTTAAAAAAAAAAAAACCCAAACTTTTTTTTTGGCAGTAAAAAGTCTCTAAGCATGTATCTTTCTGCCTCTGGGCATGTACACTGCTGTGTCCTTGTGTGGTCAGTTGCCTCCTCTTGTGAAATCAGTTGCAATAACATTTATGGTCTCAATTCTTCCTCCTTCCCCAAAATCAAATTCATTCAGACTAAAAACAAGTGTTTCAACTCCCACTAACTTTCACAGGATGGTTTAATTCAATCTGCAGGGCTAAAGTTTGAGTCAAGACTTCATTCCTCCACACTGCAAAAAATACTTGTATGGCAGTAAAGTTTACAGCAGTTTAAGGAGGCAAGACTTTTTGCTTCTCAAGTAAGATGAGGAAACAAGAGGCCATAGTGCAGTCTCTATTGTGAAAGTGCAACTTACAAATGTAGATTTTTATTACATAACTGCACTCAAAAATAAAACAATGCAAAACTTTAGAGCCTACTAGTCCATTCAGTCCTACTTCTTGTTCAGCCAGTCACTAAGACAAACATGTTTGTTTACATTTGCAGGAGATAATGCTGCCCGCTTCTTATTTACAATGTCACCTGAAAGTGAGAATAGGCATTCTCATGGCACTGTTGTAGCCGATGGTGCAAGGTATTTGTGCCAGATATGTTAAACATTCGTATGCCCCTTCATGTTTTGGCCACTATTGCAGGGGACATGCTTCCATGCTGAAGATGCTCATTAAAAAAGAATGTGTTAATTAAATTTGACTGAATGCCTTGGGGGAGAATTGTATGTTTCCTGCTCTGTGTTTTACCCACATTCTGCCATATATTTTATGTTATAGCAGGCTTGGATGATCCAGCACGTTTTGTTTTAAGAACGCTTTCACTGCAGATTTGACAAAACGCATGGAAGGTACCAATGTTGAGATTTCTAAAGATAGCTACAGAACTCTACTCACAATTTAAGAATTTGAAGTGCCTTCCAAAATCTGAGAGGGACGGGGTGTGGAGCATGCTTTCAAAAGTCTTAAAAGAGCAACACTCTGATGCAGAAACTACAGAACCTGAACCACCAAAAAAGAAAATCAACCTTCTGCTAGTGACATCTGACTCAAATGATGAAAATGAACATGCGTTGGACTGCACTGCTTTGGATTGTTATCGAGCAGAACCCATCATAAGCATGGACATGTTCTCTGGAATGGTGGTTGAAGCATGAAGGGACATAGGAATCTTTAGCACATCTAGCACGTAAATGTCTTCTGACACCAGCTACAACAGTGCCATGAGAATGCCTATTCTCACTTTCAGGTGACATTGTAAATAAGAAGCGGGCAGCATTATCTCCTGCAAATGTAAACAAACATGTTTGCCCTACTTCTTGTTCAGTCAGTTGCTAAGACTGAGTAGACTTGTAGGCTCTGAAGTTTCACAGTTATTTTTGAATGCAGGTTTTTTTTTTTGGTACCTAATTCTACATTTATAAGTTCAACTTTCATGATAAAGAGATCGCACTACAGTACTTAAGTGAATTGAAATAAACTAGTTTATTTTTACAGTGCAATTATAATAAAGCCAAAGTGAGCACTGCACACTTTGTATTCTGTGTTGTAATTGAAATCAATATTTGAAAACATCCAAAAATACTGATAAATGGTATTCGGTTTATTATTATTAAGCACGATTAACTTTAATCGTACGATTAATCTTTTTAATCACTTGACAGCCCTAACAGTTTTCCTTTTATAAATTTCTACAGTGCCTTTGCCTAGTTGTGTGAAGTCAAAAACAGTTCTAATCACTGACACCGAAGAAATTTAAAGTGGCACCTAAAGATTAAAACTTTAAACATATGAATAAACATGATTCCTAATTAGCAAGAGATTTACTTTACTTTAATATGCACTCAAAGTAGAAGTGTAGAAAGTTGTTTTAAAATTAATATTTAAAAAAATTAAATCAATAGTTCATAACTGTAAATGAACTTTATACAATATCAAATTTAGTTTTTTGCACATTTTCTGTAAACTTGTCTTAAGAGCCCCTTGCACACTCCCAACAACTCAAATCACAACTTTTTTTGAACAAAAACCATCTCACACGGAGTTTAGACAATGTTTATAGCATTATAAAATCATCAGAATCCCTCTTTAATCACTCACTACAACAGCAGCCATAAAGAATACAACATATTTAGGAGTACAAATAATGAGGATGTAAAACCATTTGTGCAAAACTGCATTATTTTTACTGGTTAAGATTTCAGGGAAGTAACACCGCCAGAATCATGTATACGACAATCAAGACAAAGTCAGGAAAATGATGTTACCTTCCATTTTCAAACATCAAGGATTATGTTATGAAGTAAATACTAGATGATAAAGAAAAGTCTGGTGGCACCATGTATAACAGTAATGGCAAGTGTCCTGGAGATATTGCCAGTTGGATAGAGAGCTGATATAGGTAGAGGTCAAAGTCTTTCAGGAGTAGCAATCAGTTTGGGAGACCAACTCTAGCATTTCTTTCCATGCAAGATCTATCCCTCCAACATCTTCACTTTGTAGGCTACTATAATACATGTAAGACTGCTTAGTCTTATTGAGGAGTGTGCTTTCTTCCACGCATCTGAAATCTTTAAAACATGTGGATCATTGACTCTCTGGATTTCCCTACTCCAATCCATTTAACTGCAAAAAAGGAAAGGATAACAAAATAGTTTGCACTGTTTTACCATAGAGGAATTCGAATTCAAACTCAAAGCATGACGTTCTGGTAAAGGAAAAAAAAAAAAAAGTTCTATGGCCGATGTAGAAGAATATGTTGCACTGATAGAATTGATCATTGCTATTAGAGAATGACATTTTGCATTTCTGTAGCAGCACCACATTCACAGATCCTGAAGCACTCTGAAGTGCCTGACCTTGTGCCACTGACTTCAAATAGAGAATGGCCTAAAATAATAAATTCTCAAAACCCTTCTAAAATATGAAAATATCAGTTTTACAGATGGGGAAACTAAGCATATAGAAGTTAAGTGATTTGCTGAAAGGTAACATTCTGTAACAGAACCAGGAATACAACTCCCATCTCCCAATTTCTAGTCCTATCCTTTGATCATAAAACCATCTTTTCTCAGAGTAAATAATTCAGTACTAGTTTAGGACAATATGCTGCCCTCCTTAGGCTGATTTAGTGTCTTACTTCTGAGTAAGTCCCAATGAAGTCAATAGACTACTCACAGAAGAAAATATTGGTAACTAAACATAAGGATGGCAGAACTGAATCCTTACTAGTATAATAAGAGTGACTAATCAAATATTGCATTCAGCTTTTCTGTTTTCCAAGTCCTACAAATAGGATTTTTCCTATTGCAAACAAGCGTTGTTTTTTAAAACAAACATGCAAACAGAACAGTGTGCATGTCAGTACTCAAAATCAGTTGGCAAATTATGATAACCCAGCACTGCAAATTTAGACTACACACATATACTGAAAACATTTTAGAGGTTGATCCTTTTAGATTCTGCAGCTAAAATGAGGCTCAGCATTAAAATGTCAAAGTACAAAAGAGTCACTTTAAAGCTTATTCGAGCACTCTGGGTGCTCATTAAGTTATTTTTAGCATCTGAAGGTCAAGGGAGTTAAATTTAAGTTATTTCTATTTCAGATAGGTTTCTTGAAGCAGGAAAGTTTGCTTTACTTACCAGGAATGCCAAGCTCCATTTCTATAAAGCGAACATAGTTCTGTGCATTTACAGGCAGTTCATCAAATGTTCTTGCATTTGATATGTCTGTGTCCCATCCTGGGAATGTCTCATACTGAACCTCTACTTTATTTAAGACTTCCTGGTTTGCTGAGGAAACAAAGAACAAGTACTTATACAGTGAATATTAAATTATACAGAAGTTCTGTATATTTTTACAGAACCAATCATACAGCTAGAAGTCATTTTATCAAGCATCTTGTTTTACTGATGGTGACCTCAGAAAAGGAGCTTGCTTAATATTGCCTGAGCTTGAGAAATACTGCAAGCACAATAGTGTGAAATGACCCATAGTTTAAAGGTGGTGAAATGGGAATTCTCTTAATCAGGAGTAGATTTCAATGGCTCTCCCTGATATGGAGTCAGACATTGGCCTACATTATTTTAAACCATGGGTGTCTATTGTTCAAGAATACTTAAGAGCTTATTACATAGTAGAAAGTTCTCTTATGTTGGAATCTAACCCACTCTAACACAAATTCAGATTTAATGTGCCCGCCATCCTCTATATACCAGTATTTCACAACAGCACTGGTATTAAAAACAGACTTGTATATTGTTGCAAAATGTTGGGACTTTTCCTCCACTTCGAGTGAGACACATTGCAACTGAGATCAGCTGAGGCACTTGAGCTAGTAGCCCTCTGGATTAAATGGGAGAACACTGTAGGTGAGACATTCTCAGTGAAGAGCCCTCATCTCAGAAATTCACTTACCCTATGAAGTTAAAAGAATCCAAGTCTGTTACCATTTAGAACACACTGCAACACTCCTATTTTCCATATGTGAGCCCAGCTCCAGGACCTGCTGGTATTCACCCAAGAGTTCTGAAGGAACTCAAATGTGAAATTGCAGGACTATTAACTGTCATATTAAATCAGCTTCTGTACCAAATGACAGGAGGATAGCTAATGTGACGCCAATTTTTAAAAAGGGCTCCAGAAGTGACCCTGGCAACTACAGGCCAGTAAGCCTCACTTCAGTACCAGGCAAATCGGTTGAAACTATCGTAAAGAACAAAATTGTCAGACACATAGATGAACATAATTTGTTGGGAAATAGTCAACATGGTTTTTGTAAAGGGAAATCACGCCTCACCAATCTACTAGAATTCTTTGAGGGGGTCAACAAGCATGCGGACAAAGGAGATCCAGTGGATATAGCGTATTTAGATTTTCAGAAAGCCTTTGACAAGGTCCCTCACCAAAGGCTCTTAAGCAAAATAAGCAGTCATGGGATAAGAGGGAAGGTTCTCTCATGGCTTGGTAACTGGTTAAAAGATAGGAAACAAAGGGTAGGAATAAATGGTCAGTTTTCAGAATGGAGAGAGGTAAATAGTGGTGTCCCCCAGGGATCTGTACTGGGCCCAGTCCTATTTAACATATTCATAAATGATCTGGAAAAAAGAGTAAACAGCGAGGTGGCAAAATTTGCAGATGATACAAAACTATTCAAGATAGTTATGTCCCAGGCAGACTGTGAAGAGCTACAAACGGATCTCACAAAACTGGGTGACCGGGCAACAAAATGGCAGATGAAATGTAATGTTGATAAATGCAAAGTAATGCACATTGGAAAACATAATCCTAACTATACATATACAAGAATGGGGTCTAAATTAGCTGTTACCACTCAAGAAAGATCTTGGCGTCATTATGCATAGTTCTCTGAAATCATCTTTAGTGTTATTTACTCCTTCTCATAATACAAGAACAAGGGGCCATCAAATGAAATTAATACGTAGCAGATTTAAAACAAACACAAGAAAGTATTTTTTCACGCAACGCACTGTCAACCTCTGGAACTCCTTGCCAGAGGGAGTTGTGAAAGCCAATACTATAACAGGGTTGAAAAGGGAGCTAGATAGATTCATGGAAGATAGGTCCATCAATGGCTGTTAGCCAGGATGGGCAGAAATGGTGTCCCTAGCCTCTAGTTGCCAGAAGCTGGAATTGGGTGACAGGGCATGGATCACTTGATGATAACCTGTCTGTTCATTCCCTTTGGGGCACCTGTCATTGGCCACTGACAGAGGACAGGATACTGGGCTTGATGGATCTTTGGTCTAACCCAGTATGGCCGTTCTTATGTTCCCAGGTGAATAAAGGTGCAGTGAAGTTAATGCATGTTAGGGATTTCACTTCATATTCTTATATTTTGAAATTTTATAGGAAGGTCTGGATGTCAAAATAGACCAACTTAAAAGAATTACATCATGCCTTTTGGAGAAATAAAGCACATTTTAAAGAACTGCTCATGTATTCCCAGGTTTTCAGACGAATTCAGTAAGGCCAATGCTGAGTACTTTTGAAAACCAGCCAGATCTTGACCAGACAGGACAACTGTCTTTGTCCTGTCCAAATACCAGCAAAGTTAACTAAATATACTATTTGTCAACTACATCAATGAGAACGTGCTATGGGGACAGCAACAACAACAACAACAAAAAACCCTACACTAGCTAGATGCCCTCAATAGCGCAGAATTCCTGAATAGGTAAATTTTATTAGTTTGTTACTGGCATTATTGCTTTGTTCTCTAGAAAAGGAACAGAAAATTTCTTGCCAATAATTTCCTTTCTGCTAGCAATGTCTCCCACAATTCTTGATGTCTGGCCTGCTCTCCTCTCACTGCAGCTCATGGAGGCGGATCAGAGTTTTGGACCCACATGTTCTGGCCATGCCCCCTTAGCTCCTGCTTGCCTCCTGATGAGATATTCCCCAGCTGTAAAACTTTCATAACATTATTAACAAACACTCTAGAGATAACAAAATAACTATGTACATTAGACCAAGGAAGATGGTGTTATGGTAACAATTCTGCTTAATATCTGACTCTTGACTCATGAGCCATCCATGGTGAATAGAATTGTGGGAGATGCTGCTAGCAGAAAGGAAATTATCAGTAAGACATTCTCCGTTCCGCATCCCAGCATCTCCCACAATTCCTGATGTCTGGGAAGTAGCAAGCAGTGAACAGATGTAGAGAGGGTTATAGAAAAAGGTCAGAAAAGGGAAAACTGTATCCCTACCCATCTCTAAATATTTGCTCAAAGGCCAAATCATATCCGGGCAAGCACCTACAACACTTTCCTGCTAAAGGATGCCTCTGCAGAGAATAGGATGTGCAGTGCGTGGTAAAGGTGGCAGCATTTGACCTGGTGGGCACCTTACAAATTTCCACTGTGAATTCATTACCTCTTTCTGCCTACCAGGTCATCAGGGATCACATGGAGTGTGCCCTGATTCCTTTTAGAACCAGAATCTCTGATGCCTGGTATGTTTCCACAATGCATAGTCTAACCCACCAAGCAATAGAGGACTTGGAAGCTCTGAGTCCTTGGAATTTTGACTGAAAGGATACAAACAGAACACCTGATCTCCTTGTGGACCCTGTACCTTTGAGGTAAATTTTCAGAGCCCTTTGGCCATCTAAGCTGTGCCACATCTCCTCAGTGAGATGCTGTGGCCTTGGACAGAATGAAGGTAGAATCACCTCTTGGGAAGAGTGGAAAGACCACCTCATCTTCAGGGAAAAATTCTTTCTGAGTTCTGAACACCATCTTGTCCTCATGAAAAACGCAGTAAGATTCCTGCATAGAGCGCGCTGACAGCTCCAACACTTGTCTGGCGGGCGCGATGGCTATCAGAAAGCAAGTTGTGATGGACAAATAAAATGCTGACAAATTGATGTCAAGGAAACCAAGGGACCGTTCGTCAGGGCTCTCAGTACAAGTGGCCCACTTGAGAGAAAAAAAAAAGGTCTAATTGCTGGCTTGGATAATCGGATTGCCCTAAGCAATCTGGCTACCTGGGGATTCACTTCAGAAGAAGTGTTCTGATGGCTTTGGAGAATAATGAGACCACTGCTTCCCTTTCAATAACCAGGCTGTAAGATGCAGCCAATTTGGTTACAGATGAAGAAGAGGACCTTGTGAGAGGTTGTCTTGTCTCTTTGGGAGCTGAAGTGGTGGTCCCAATTTCAGCTCTCTCAGGTCCGAAAACCAGGGTCTCCATGGCCAATGGGGTGTTAACAATATTACTATCACCTGTTCTCATTTTATTTTCTAGACCACCTTCCCTAATAATGAGAAGGGTGGAAATGCATAGAGGAGGCCCTATGGCCATTTGTGTGATTGGGTATCTGTCCTCAGGGAAGCTGGGGTCTACTTCCCTAGTGAAGTACTTAAGTCTCTTTGGGTTTATGTGATTTGTGAATAGGTTGGTTGAGAGCAGACTGAATGACTGGACAATTAACTTGAAGACTTCCTGATTCATACACCATTTGGAGTTGTTCACCTTGTGCCTGTTGAGCCAGTCCACCTTCTGGTTCAGATCTCCCTTTATGTGAACTGTCCTGAGGGAGAGGAGAGAATGTTCTGCCCACTGCATGATTTCCTTTGCTTCAGCATGTAGCACTGCCCTTCTTGCTAACACCTTGGTCATACACATGTGTGACCGTGATGGTGTTGTCTGACCTAATCAGTACTGGTTCCCCTCTAGGCTGGACTGGAACATTTGTAGCACCAGCTTGACAGCTCTCAGTTCTAAAAGGCTTATGTTATAGGTCCCTTCCTCCAGGTTCCAGATGCCTGGAGCTGGTTGGGACCCCAAGTGTGTTCCCCAGCCCTCCAGCCTGGCACTAGTTGTGAGGATCAGGGGAATCTGGAAGGCATATGAGCGCCCTTGCAGACACTGCCCTCGGCTGACTACCATTTTAAGGAGTTGATCACCTGTGCCGGAACTTGATCTTTCAAGAATTCCGGGAAGTAGTACCATACATTTCAGATGAAGTGGTCGGAGACTCTCTGCTGAGGGGGACAGAGGCGCCCATCTGTCGCCCTGACATTTCATCTCGGGAGGTATGCCGCCTGCCGGGGGCCCGTATCCAAAATGTTACGCAGGCATTGTCGAGGATTATCCAGCCCTCTGACTATTACCCTATGCTACTCATGCATGTGGGCACAAATGATACTGTGAGGTGTGACACTGAGCGGATCAAGAGTGACTACAGGGCTCTGGGAGTACGGGTGAAGGAGTTTGGAGCGCAGGTGGTATTCTCTTCGATTCTTCCTGTCAAAGGTAGGGGCCCGGGCAGAGACAGATGCATCATGGAGGTGAATGCCTGGCTGCGAAGATGGTGTCGCCAGGAGGGCTTTGGCTTCCTTGACCACGGGATGCTATTCGAGGAAGGACTGCTAGGCAGAGATGGCGTTCACCTTTCAAGGAGGGGAAAGACCCTATTTGGACACAGACTGGCTAACCTAGTGAGGAGGGCTTTAAACTAGGTTCGACGGGGACAGGTGAGCAAAGCCCACAGGTAAGTGGGGAACATGGAGACTTGGGAGATGGGTCGGAAACAAGAGGGAGTGTGGGCTATAATGGCAGAGAGAAAGGAGGGTCAGGGCAAAACTGGGAGGCAAGATCGAACCAGTATCTTAGATCCCTATATACAAATGCGAGAAGTATAGGTAATAAGCAGGAAGAACTGGAAGTGCTAATAAATAAATACAACTATGACCTTGTTGAAACTTGGTGGGATAATACACATGATTGGAATGTTGGTGTGGATGGGTACAGCTTGCTCAGGAAGGATAGACAGGGGAAAAAGGGAGGAGGTGTTGCCTTATATATTAAAAATGTACACACTTGGACTGAGCTGGAAATGGACATAGGAGACGAAAGTGTTGAGAGTCTCTGGGTTAGGCTAAAAGGGGTAAAAAACAAGGGTGATGTCATGCTAGGAGTCTACTACGGGCCACCTAACCAGGTGGAAGAGGTGGATGAGGCTTTTTTTTAAACAACAAAATCATCCAAAGCCCAAGATTTGGTAGTGATGGGGGACTTCAACTATCCAAATATATGTTGGGAAAATAACACAGTGGGGCACAGACTATCCAACAAATTCTTGGACTGCATTGCAGACAACTTTTTATTTCAGAAGGTTGAAAAAGCTACTGGGGGGAAGCTGTTCTAGACTTGATTTTAACAAATAGGGAGGAACTCATTGAGAATTTGAAAGTAGAAGGCAGATTGGGTGAAAGTGATCATGAAATCATAGAGTTTGAAATTCTAAGGAAGGGTAGAAGGGAGTACAGCAAAATAGAGACAATGGATTTCAGGAAGGTGGATTTTGGTAAGCTCAGAGAGCTGATAGGTAAGGTCCCATGGGAATAAAGACTGAGGGGAAAAACAACTGAGGAGAGTTGGCAGTTTTTCAAAGGGCCCCTATTAAGGGCCCAAAAGCAAGCTATTCCGCTGGTTAGGAAAGATAGAAAATGTGGCAAAAGACCACCTTGGCTTAACCACGAGATCTTGCATGATCTAAAAAATAAAAAGGAGTCATATAAAAAAATGGAAACTAGGACAGATTACAGGCAAACAACACAGGCATGCAGGGGCAAGATTAGAAAGGCAAAGGCACAAAATGAGCTCAAACTAGCTATGGGAATAAAGGGAAACAAGACGACTTTTTATCAATACATTAGAAGCAAGAGGAAGACCAAAGACAGGGTAGGCCCATTGCTCCGTGAGGTGGGAGAAACAGTAACAGGAAACTTGGAAATGGCAGAGATGCTTAATGACTTCTTTGTTTCGGTCTTCACCGAGAAGTCTGAAGGAATGCCTAACCTAGTGAATGCTAATGGGAAGGGGGTAGGTTTAGCAGATAAAATAAAAAAAGAACAAGTTAAAAATCACTTAGAAAAGTTAGATGCCTGCAAGTCACCAGGGCCTGATGAAATGCATCCTAGAATACTCAAGGAGCTAATAGAGGAGGTATCTGAGCCTCTAGCTATTATCTTTGGAAAATCATGGGAGACGGGAGAGATTCCAGAAGACTGGAAAAGGGCAAATATAGTGCCCATCTATAAAAAGGGAAATAAAAACAACCCAGGAAACTACAGACCAGTTAGTTTAACTTCTGTGCCAGGGAAGATAATGGAGCAAGTAATTAAGGAAATCATCTGCAAACACTTGGAAGGTGGTAAGGTGATAGGGAACAGCCAGCATGGATTTGTAAAGAACAAATCGTGTCAAACCACTCTGATAGTTTTCTGATAGGATAACGAGCCTTGTGGATAAGGGAGAAGCTGTGGATGTGGGTATACCTAGACTTTAGTAAGGCATTTGATACGGTCTCGCATGATATTCTTATCGATAAACTAGGCAAATACAATTTAGATGGGGCTACTATAAGGTGGGTGCATAACTGGCTGGATAACCGTACTCAGAGAGTTGTTATTAATGGTTCCCAATCCTGCTGGAAAGGCATAACAAGTGGGGTTCTGCAGCGGTCTGCTTTGGGACCGGCTCTGTTCAATATCTTCATTAACGACTTAGATATTGGCATAGAAAGTACGCTTATTAAGTTTGCAGATGATACCAAACTGGGAGGGATTGCAACTGCTTTGGAGGACAGGGTCATAATTCAAAATGATCTGGACAAATTGGAGAAATGGTCTGAGGTAAACAGGATGAAGTTTAACAAAGACAAATGCAAAGTGCTCCACTTAGGAAGGAACAATCAGTTTCACACATACAGAATGGGAAGAGACTGTCTAGGAAGGAGTACGGCAGAAAGGGATCTAGGGGTTATAGTTGACCACAAGCTAAATATGAGTCAACAGTGTGATGCTGTTGCAAAAAAAGCAAACATGATTCTGGGATGTATTAACAGGTGTGTTGTGAGCAAGACACGAGAAGTCATTCTTCCCTCTACTCTGCGCTGGTTAGGCCTCAACTGGAGTATTGTGTCCAGTTCTGGACACCACATTTCAAGAAAGATGTGGAGAAATTGGAGAGGGTCCAGAGAAGAGCAACAAAAATGATTAAAGGTCTTGAGAACATGACCTATGAAGGAAGACTGAAAGAATTGGGTTTGCTTAGTTTGGAAAAGAGAAGACAGAGGGGACATGATAGCAGTTTTCAGATATCTAAAAAGGTGTCATAAGGAGGAGGGAGAAAACTTGTTCACCTTAGCCTCTAAGGATAGAACAAGAAGCAATGGGCTTAAACTGCAGCAAGGGAGGTTTAGGTTGGACATTAGGAAAAAGTTCCTAACTGTCAGGGTGATTAAACATTGGAATAAACTGCCTAGGGAGGTTGTGGAATCTCCATTTCTGGAGATATTTAAGAGTAGGTTAGATAAATGTCTATCAGGGATGGTCTAGACAGTATTTGGTCCTGCCATGAGGGCAGGGGACTGGACTCGATGACCTCTCGAGGTCCCTTCCAGTCCTAGAATCTATGTATCTATAAGCCTTGAAGTCTCCTGATGTGTGATTGGGCCCAAGAAGGCTCAGTGCAAAGGCTGGCCTCTTGCAGTTCTAAAACAATGAGAAGTCGTCTTGAATCTTCTGGATCTCTCTAGAGATGGATGTATCCTTGCCATCAAAGTGTCTGTGTCCATTTCCAAGTGAGTTATTTGGGTGGACAGATTCAAGGAACTTGTCTTGACGTTGATAATAAAGCCATGAGCCTGTAGATTCAAGGTCAGAGATGTAGCTCTGTGTGCAGCTGCTGGGGATGGAGCTCTAGTTAAGATGTCATCCAGGAAGGGATACATGTGGATCCCCTGTGATCTGAGTTTGCTATGATTATCACCAACATCTTCGTAAAGACCCAGGGGGGCGAGGACAAGCCGAATCAGAGATATTGATAATACCTCCTTCCATAAGCAAACCGTACAAACCTGCAATGACACTGTCTGATAGGGATGTGGAAGTATGCATCCACCAGATTCACTGAAGTCAGAATGGCCTTTGGCCTGACATTGTAGAGGTTAGGGTCTCCATCTGGAACTTTGTTTTCTTTATCCACTTGTTGAGTTTTGTGATATCTAGAACAGATTCCCCCATACACTTCTGAACAATAAAGAAGATGGCGTAGAAACCCAAGAATCTTTCTTCTGAGGAAACACTCTATTACTCCCATATCCAGGAGGTGAGAAATCTCATTCTGGATTAGACTGCACTTTACAGGGTCATTCAAGATTGGGGACTCTATGAAAAACGGATGGGGTGGAGCCCATAACTTGGAGTATTCCTGACTCACTATACATCTTCCTGACCCACTGGAAGCAACCATTCCTCCAAGGCTTTCCTCCCAAGCCCCGGTTCCATGCCTTTCTTCTGGAGAACCTGCTAGCACTTTGCTGTTATTTCCAAAAGGATGAAGGCTGAAAGGAATGCCGTTGCCTCATGGCCAGCCTGTACTTTCTCTCAAAAGTATGGTGTGGCATCCAAAAGGACTGTTTAGATTTGCAGCGTTGTCTGCCACTGCCTTGTCTAGCTTCTCTCAGAAGGGTTCCCATGAATTTGGCAGAGCATAGAACCTGCTTCAAGTGGCTATCCACCTTCGAGGAATGGAGCCATAGGTGGCACCTGGTCACCGAGCTGGAGGCCATGGCTTTGTCCGAGAATGTCATTGCTTCCCGACGCTGTTGCCAGAGAAGCTCTCTTTAAAATAGAGCCAAAGTCAGGGTGATTTCAATACTTGAGGGCTCTGAGATCTTCCAGCCAGGAGACAGATGCCCTCACAAAGCAAGCAGCTGCTAGGAATGCCCTGAGGGAGGCTGAGAAGGCCTCAAAAAATCTTTGAGAGAAAAAATGGAGGCCACTCTCTGTGGGGTCTTTAGAACTCCTCTTCTGAGTTATATATAAACTATATATTTAACCAGGGATACTATGCAGCAACCACCTTTGGTATCTCAGTATTCAGGACTTATGTTCTATAGGATCCAGGAACCAAAAGATCATTTCTGTTAGTGTGCTTGCTCTTGTCTGGCTTATCCCATTCATCCCCAATTACTTCCTCAAAGGAGGAGTATAGGAGAATCACAGCCTCAGGGGAGGATTTTGAGGGGAGAAATTTGCTCAGAGGCTTACTCGTAGAATTGGCCTTCAATTTCTCAGGGGGAAAAAGCTTTGCTGAGTCTTTCCCTGGTCCTGATAGGAGACAGAGCCCAACAATTCACCATTCTCTGTGGAG
The DNA here is from genome assembly GCF_028017835.1 of Emys orbicularis. Lineage (NCBI taxonomy): Eukaryota > Metazoa > Chordata > Testudines > Emydidae > Emys > Emys orbicularis. The sequence continues at coordinate 143,537,692 of NC_088685.1, forward strand.
GAAGGGAAGGAAGAGGAGTCAGAGGATTCATACCTCCTAGATCTTCGACACCTTTTCTTCCCCTTTTCACACTTTGATTTATTAGCTTTTTTAGCTTACTTTGAGAGCTTACAAGCTCGGTCACAGCTTTGGTGAGGCCTTTTGCAGCTAGCCTTGCTAAGAGCCTGAAATCCTCTCCTGAGAGCTCTTTCTGAGTCCTCGCCTGCTGGGTCCGATTCTGTCATGGAAGTGGGAGGGAAACCTTTTCCAAAGCCCTCCTGGCCAAACTGGGAAGGATAGAGAGTGCTTCTGAGCTCTGCTTCTTTTCCCAGGGTGCTCTAGACCAATTTTAGAATGGGGTACACTGAAAGTCTGACTTCTGGTCCCCAGGGGCCCCTAGGACTACCCAGAGTTGACTGAGGTCCTCTTCATCCTTGGACTTCTTCCCTGCTCTGCCCATAAACTCCTGGTCCATTTTTCCCATGTTGGAGCTGCAGGTGCTCAGGTGGGTAGAGGCTGAGTACAATTCACCATCTGCTGAGCTTGCAGTCTCACAGATGCAGCACCATTTGGATTTCATTGGTTGCTTTTTAGACTGCTCTACCATACCTGGAAGCTGCAGAGGAGCCAGTATGGAGCACTGCAGCTGATGTTCCAGGGTGTTCTAACATCTGGCTAAAAATGGCCTGGAGGAGTAGGGGCAGGGAGGAAAACCACTGCTCACTACCGCCCCAAATTTTGACAAAAAAACGCCCCCTTTAGGCGGATGTGAAGGCAGGAGCTGTAAAAACCCGCCATCCATATGCTGCCACAGAGGAACAGAAACTAGAAGCAAGCAGGAATCGAGAGGGGGTGGCCTGACCATGAGACTCTAAAACTCTGATCCACCTCCATGAACTGCAGAGAGGAGCGCATCCCAGATGTCAAGAATTGTGGACTGCAGAAAAAACAAAATTCAAATCTATACTGGAATAAGCTGATCAATAACTATCTAAAGGAGATATTTAATAATCATGAGATAAAGTCATAAAGTAGAGTTTCTAAGGCTTTTCTTTAAAAGATTTTGTATCACATCTCTAAGTCATCACGTATGTGATAGTGATATCCTTATACATGATTCTTGCAATTACATTTGATTATCTCAACTGCTACTAATTAATCTTTGCCAGTTCCTCATTAAAACATTAAAACCCCCTAAGCAGCTTCAAACATTCTTCAGGTAATAACTTGTGACCCTTTAGTACTAGAACTATACACATACTAGAAAGTGAAAAAATCCTAGCTCTCCCATTCCCATAGAAGCACCCATCAATATCTGGAGATATTAAACCTTAAAAAATGCAATATTACCATGCATGGAAAAATACTATTTTGAATAATTTATAGTATCTAAATTTATTAGTTCTAATTCTTCCCTCCCTCTGAGACTTGTACAGTTAGATTCATGTAATAAATCAGGATGAATTAAAAGGTAGCAAAATAATAAATAGTATCAAGAGTAAAAAAAATTAGGCATTTTAAAATTATTTTTTCTGCAAATTATTTGGCAGATAGAAGAGCTACAGGATGCAGTGGGAATGCCTTTTAGGCACTCATTGAGATGACATGTATGGCTTTGGCACTTGTGCAATCGCAAACTCATGAGGCACAGAAGTTTTATCTACATATACACCCTTTTTAAAGCACTCTGAACATTATATGACCGCTCAACACAGTAATTATAAAACAGACTCACCAGGAAAATAAGGTATGATTTCACCATTTAGTATGTAAGCAACTCCAACTTTGATTTCTGGAAATACATCCAAGATATCCAATTTCATAACAGCCAATCTATTTTTTTTTTTAAAAGGAAAAAAAAAAAAAACACAAAAACAAGCCCTTCCTCTGTTAATGGCATTTTATAAACTGAGTTATTGGGCTAAAACTTAACTACATTTCTTTCCACTTGTCACATGAAATATTAAGCTCCAAAGCAACTATGAATCAAATGAGGAATATTTTTTTGTATGTTTAATAACCGAAGTTGTTGTTTCTATTGTTTTTTCATTGTTTTAAAACAAAGTCCAAGCCAATAAAGTAAGATACAAGCAAAGCAGCTGTTGGATTGATACAAAATCTATTGAAATCAATGGGAGCCTCTGGACCAGATCCTGAATGATGCCCTATTTCACACAAATATGATAAGATCATAATTCAAGGGACAGATTTCCCCCCTCTTAAACAGAATGAATGATCTACAGCTTTAATGGAACAATTACAGTGGATGAGAAACTGGATATGAGTCAGAAGTGTGTCCTTGTTGCCAAGAAGGGTAACTGCATATTGGGCTGCATTAGTGGGAGCACTGCCAGTAGATCGAGGGAAGTGATTATTCCTCTCTAGTTAGCACTGGTGAGGCCACATCTGAAGTATTGCATCCAGTTTTGGGCCCCTCACTACAGAAAGGATGTGGACAAATTGCAGAGTCCAGCAGAGGGCATAGGGGGTTGGGGCACATGACTTAGGAGGAGAGGCTGAGGGAACTGGGGTTATTTAGTCTGCAGAAGAGAAGAATGTGTGTGTGTGGGGGGGGGGGGGGGGGGGGATTTGATAGCAGCCTTCAACTACCTGAAGGGGGGTTCCAAAGAGGGTGGAGCTGGCTGTTCTAAGTGGTGGCAGATAACAGAACAAGGAGCCATGGTCTCAAGTTGCAGTGGGGAAGGTCTAGGTTGGCTATTAGGAAAAACTATTTCACTAGGAGCGTGGTGAAGCACTGGAATGGGTTACCTAGGGAGGTGGTGGAATCTCCATCCTTAGAGGTTTTTAAGGCCCAACTTGATGAAGCCCTGGCTGGGATGATTTAGTTGGGGTTGTTCCTGCTTTGAGCAGGAGATTGAACTAGATGACCTCCTGAGGTCTCTTCCAACCCTAATCTTCTATGATTGTAATTACTTAGGTTGCTTTGTTTACTTTTTGTGTAACAAATATGTGGTGATAGAATTCAGGGCTTTGGAGCAGAGCCCGGAGCTAGAGCGCAGAGCAGTAGGTTTGTGCCCGGAGCCGGAGCAGAGCAATTGAAAAATCTGATTGCTCCAAATCCCTGATAGCATTAACTAATTTTGGATAAATTTAGTTCAAATGAGATAAAACTATCCTGAGGTGTGTCTAATGAATGGCTTCTAATGTATTTGTTCAGCAAGCTGTTATATGAACAGAGTTGAAATTAAACATTAAAAGCACTATTCAAACATGTAACTAGATGCACAGATAACCAAAACTGGGCAACTCCGTAAATGTTACTTGTCCAAAAGTAGGCAAGGACAAGGAAAATGAATGGGAAGATGTAAATAGAGATTTACATCTACACTGGTCCATCTGTTACACCAAACAGTTTCATCTGAGCTTTATTTCAATGCTACTTAAATTTTGTAATTAAAAAAAAAAAAAAAATCCTCAGAGGTAATTTGTAGAGTTTTAAATTGAAAAATTTGTATTCATTTATATCCACTCCTTGGCATCTAGTACCATTGGCTATTATATACTAAGGCTCCCCAGCTCTGGAATCATGAAGTGCACTCAGATGCTTTTTTTTATATAAAGAGGGAGGAGGGTGAGAGAAGTGCTAAGTAATGTGAACCAAATGCAAACAGTTCTTGGAACTGCATGAATAGTGAGTCGTTTTTTACTTTTATTAGAGAGACAGGTAGGGAAAACTTTAAAAAAAAGTATGTGAATCACTGAAATATAGACAGATAACACAAATTCCAGGGGGGGGAGGAGGGAAGGGGGGAGGGGAAAAGGTATTTTAACCTCCATGCAGTTTTTCTGTACATGTATTTTTCAGAGCCATTTCTGCTGCTAGTTGTGTGTTAAAAAAATTCTACATCATGGGGAAGCAACTCCTAAGAGTGGGGACAGGGAGAAAAGTGAAAGATGTGTTCAGAATATCAGGACATCCCATCTGAGACTGACAAGTTATGGTTAAGTATATTTTTTAAAAACAACTTGCAAATTAGTGATATTTCTAGTGTCTTCTGACATTAGCACTAACTATACACTATACTGACAAGTAAGACTAATATTAAAGTGTTTGGATCCGCATACAAAAGCTGGAAACAAGTTTAGAAAATATACATGTTGGAATGTAGACTAAGGTTATTTTATACCTTTACACAATATTTTAATGCAAATATTCAAAGTATTTTAGTACATTCGAATATACCTTAAAACACCACATTAGACCCAAAAATGAGAAGTGTCTTATATAAGTTCTTATCTTTAAAAAACATAAGTATGGAAGATGGAGGTATCATATATATTGTTCACAATTCACAATCACTTTGCACAAAAGAGATGGAATCAACTGCTAAGCTAACACCCAAGGTATGTAACTTTTTAGGCTGATTAAACTTTTATAGCATTCATTTGAATAGAACCATTTTCTACCAATGCTGGTGAGAGTTTCATAGGAGTTACTTACTAGGAACTGTACAATTTGCTATAATCCATGTTATGCTACATATGAAAGCAAATTTGTCGTCAGCACCACAGAATACTCACGCAGTAAATCCATTAATCATGTGGGCGTATCTGAGTAACACAAGATCCAACCAGCCACATCTTCTTTTTCTACCAGTGGTCACGCCAACCTCCTTACCTCGTTTCTGCAGCAGTTCTCCAATTTCCTGATGGAAGATTTTCATGTGTATTAGCACAGCTAACAGAATATTGTAATAACCTTAAAGTCCCCCCCAATAATGCACAAAACTATCCACCAAGATAAAAATACAAACAAGTACCCTTACTATTGCTAGTGGGTTTTTCTTTTCTTTTTTAAATGTAAGAATGCTATTTAAGCAAGCCATTTTCTCAACACTACATTTTCATTCAGCTATGTAATGCCTAACCTATTTCTTCACAACAATGTTATGAAGCTTAATGAAGTCTGAGATACTTGGCAATCAGACTGCCAGTGCTGCAAATTCAGCTGAGGATCAAAAAGGCAAGCTGTTTTTGGTGCAGAATCTTTACTCTTGGTAGCTTGCCTTTTTACAACTTGACCTTCGTTAGAATAAAATTCATCTTCCTCTCTGTCAGCATTAACAGTTCTGCAGAACTAAAAAATACGCAACAACTTTATAAACTAAGCACAGATGGATCACTGTGCCCAGGCAGCAGATTTGTTAACTGAGGAAGTTACTTTTCAGAGCATAGAAGTATTTTAAGGCAAGAAATGCCACTAAGTCTCATGCAGAATCTGATGCTGGGGATAGTTTTATACGGGCCACAATATGCCCTTAGCTTGAAGGAGTATTACTGGCTAAACCTATGAAACACATCCAGTTATTTTCCCACTTGTTGATCATATGAGTAATGCTTACATTATCTTGTTCTGTAGGAAAGGCACCAATTCCAACTCTAGTTGTGTATGCTTTTACAACTCCATATACTTCCCCAACATTCTGAGGTGGCATGCCCAAACCTGTGCAAACGCCTCCAACTGTACAATTCGAAGAGGTCACAAAAGGATACGTCCCTAATTAAAAATAAATAAATAAATTAGAGAACTGAAAAGTGCTATCACACTTTCTGAGAAAGAAAAACACACTGGTCCTTAAATTATTTTTAAAGTTAGTTAGTTAACCATAATTTCATACTTATTGGGAAGAGCTCATTGGTGGATTTTGTAAAGCTATGAAGAAGGTTCTCTTTTTCATATTTAATGAATTCCTAATTTTCTTCTGTGCAATATGCATTCCTGCCCCACTGAAACCAACAGGAGATTTACCCTGACATCAATTAGCACAGGATCAAGCCCAGATAGTGAAGCAACTTTCAAGGGACATGCAAGCCAAAAATTAGCATGAGTCACCAGAAAGTATTGTCTGCGTCTCTATTACATAGTACGTCCACTCACAGCAAAAATATGAGGATTTTGAAAGGAGATTGAAGACCTGTCTACATTGCACACCACTGGCATTAGCATACCTGTAACTACAAACTGCAGTGTCCACACTGGTGTGTGTAGCTACATATGGCCATGAAAGGCTCTGGTGGGGGATAGGCAGTGGGGAAAGGCTCTCGCAGTTCCCCACTGCTGGAACCTCTCCTCGCCACAGGGAGCTGCTGGAGCCTTTCCACACTGACGGAGTCTTTCCCTGCGGTGGAGGGCAGAGAGACACTACACGGCTATGGATTGGCACTGCTTGGGTTCATAGAGAGCTGTGTAGGATACATACCCTAAGGGTTCAGGGGTGTCTTCAATCTTCTTGCCTAAGCAATGCCTCACTGTCTACACTACTATTTATACTTATTAACATCCAAGAAAATACAGGATTTGCAATCTCAAATGTAGAGGTATAGCATGGAGAAAGTAGTTCTCTTAGGTAGGTAGTTCATAAGCCATGTAGGTAAAAAACACTATCTTTAGTTTAATAAGCTCACAAAAGCCTGTAATATTGCATACTTTGAAGTATTTTAGTAATTACACTAAAAATATCTTGTCATACTGTAAAATAAATGTATACAGAAAGATCACTGCTAGCCAGCTCAGTTCTTTTCATAAAGTATTTTCACAGCTCTGCTCCACAACTGTGAGCTATGAAATATGACTTTTATAAATGGTAAGAAAAGTCCATAGTAATTGACTCAGCTTTTTAACAGGACTGCTATATGCAAAGTAACTAGTTAATTGCATGTGACTGGTTTAGCCAAATATCACACCAACACCATTCAACAAGTTATTCTTAAAAATCAAACCAAGGGCCAAATCCTGACCTCGTGTGCATACTTTTACTGACTTCCAAAAAGCTTTAGAAGAATTTCCTAAATTTAATTAACACCTCTTTTTCCTAAGACCCAAAACTCAAAGAGTGGTTTGGTATTTTTTGGGGAGAAAATTTTAGTGTGGAGTCAAAATCTGACTTAAAATAGGAAGTCTAGTGCTTCCTCATAATACAAATACACATTTTCCACAAGAGCACCTATGCATGGCACAGCCACTAGACATTTTCCTTTCATGGCACATACATACCACCATGTTTCTCTGAAAAAGTTATACCTACCAAAATCGATGTCCAGTAATGCTGCATTTGCACCTTCTACTAAGATTTTCTTTGGTGGTCCACGTAGAGCCTCATGTATGAAATAAACACCATCCCTCACCATTGGTTTAATCCTTTCTATGTAGCCCTAAGTAACACAAAAGGCTTTTTAAAGATTGGGTTTAATTAGTAGGTTATAAACCAGAATGATTAGGTGTACAATATACTCTAGTTATACGTTTCACTATGATAAAGCCAGCCAGAGGCCTCATAAGTACCGCTCTGCCATATAAGTAACCAGGTTTGATTTTCAGTCCAAGTGCTACTGCCCATACTGACAACCCACTCATTCCTTTGACACAGAGGAAATAAAGAAGTGGGATACACATTCAGAAATAATCCTTCCTAGACAATTCTAGAAAGATACTGGGCTTCCCTGCGGTGCTGGTCATCACCCAGTTCTATTTGATCAGAAAGATGTGAGGGGCACTGTGTGTTGGTAATTGGGGCGGAGGGCAGAGATAATGGATATGAGGATCTCTTCCCAAAAAGGACAAAAACGCAAGCAAAAAATGAAAATCTAATCCAAAATTTCTTAACACAGCATTTTGAATATTTTACAAATACAAATCTGAAAGACCAAATTAACACCCAAACATGTAGCTTAAAAGAAACATTTTTATTACATTCAGCATCTTATTTGCAAGTGTTAAAGACTTCCCACAAAAGCCAGTTCTCTGAAATTCCATTAGTGACAATCTGGAGCCAATGGCCTAATGTCTCTTTATATTTATGCTAATGGAGAGAGGGGTTGTCTTACTCTTACCTATAGGAACTAAGTATTTTGTAACATGCAGATTAGTACTGAGCATACATCCTGTCCCCCATGAGTATGAATAGATGCTGTCCCATACTAATTATTTGGTTTACATGGAACACACAGCTTTACTCTTTCAACTTTTTAGTATACCACTGTAAAAAGCATAGTAAATACAAGTAATTTCCCCCCAGGCACTGTGATGTTTTTATGTCTCCACTCCACACAGTAAACTGTTGATCTATTGGCTTCCCCCACCCCCCAAAATTTAGTGCATATGTAAGTATAATAAAAGGATTACAAAACCTTCAACATGTAACTGATTCTCCATCAACAGGGCTCATAGAATTCCACCGATAAAAAAATTACATAGTTTTACAGTTAACTGGAAGGGAAGAACTCCAAATGCTCCACTCTTCAACTCATGTGTGTGTTAGGAAACTGGGTCCAATGATAACCAATAAACTGCTAAAAGGATAACTTTTTCTAGTGGATGTTTGGTAATAAAATCTTTGCTCAAGTCTCTTTAGAATTCTAACAATTAACTGCAGAGTTCAGGCTTACGTCACTCTCAGTTCTCTCCCTGTTCTTCATCATAACAAAGTTGCTTTCAAGTCCCCTAATTTTAATGCTTACTTTTTTGGCTGATATATGTGAAGAAACATGAGGTGACACTTGTGTTCTAAACACCCAATTCCTTTTTAATTTATAATAATCTTCCTGAAGTAGAATGTTCCAACAGAGCACAAAGTAAGACTGACAGTCTTCTTAAAATAAGAACTAGAAATCTATTTAATGATTGATATTTTATCATCAGGCATATGAGGGTTATTTATCAAAATAAAAACTCACAAAAATGTTTGATGATCTGCATTCTAGGGATTCACAATAAGAGCACATACAATTAAATAATTTGTTGTAACACTGAAATAGTTTTACCTTGAGTTTTTTCAATTCCCCTTCAAGGTCTATCTCTAAGGTTGGATATATAGCTTTGTACTGGTTAGCTAACACTTTGAATCTGAAAGGCAAAAACAATTCTTCAATAATTTTGCTCAGCAACATTTTAAGATTTGCCACCTCTTGATATAAAGTTACTTTTTGATTACACAATTAAAAGAAAATTCAGATAGATGCATCCAGTTAAGACTTTTTGGAATATAAATTAGATATTTATCTGGAACATGCCAAAATATACCATTAATATAATTCGTATACTGTTAGTCTAAAGTTATGCTTGAAAGGTTACATTTCAAATATAAAACTAGAATTACCTCTCTGAAAATTCACCAAAATCAGAAACAAGATCACACATTCTGAGCCCACTTCGAGCTGCTTTCGAAGAATAGACTGGACCAATCCCTTTTTTGGTCGTTCCCAAGCTTTCAAAAAAGTAAAAGTCATACATGTTACTCTCAAAATGAGAAGACAAAAAGCTAATTTTAAAAGCAAACCAAGTTGTGACTAACAACATTTAACTTTGACCTCTGACCATTTTTTCTTAATGCTTAACTTAAAAATTTAATGTGTACTAGCTCAATGGTTTGAGCATTGGCCTGCTAAACCCAGGGTTGTGAGTTCAATCCTTGAGGGGGCCACTTAGGGATCTGGGGCAAAATCAGTACTTGGTCCTGCTAGTGAAGGCAGGGGGCTGGACTTTATGACCTTTCAAAGTCCCTTCCAGTTCTAAGAAATAGGATATCTCCGTTTATTTATTTAAAAATAAGGATCTCAAAGGAGTTTCATAAAATTAAATCCTGTTTGTGAACATGTTTACATCTTTCATATATTTTAAGTGTTAATTTTTTAAAGAAGCCAATCTTCTGCATTTCCTCCCTGCTTCACTGACATTTCTTTTATATAAATCCTGACAGGTTAATTTCCTCTCTAATTGCATGCGCAAGGAACTGATTCTGATGACCCTTTGATGATGTGAACTGAAATTAGCCACGCACCAGATCACTTCCGAGATAGGTTTTATTTATCCAGAAGACAAAAAAATCTCTCTTGAGGAAAAAAGATGGAGTTAGGCCTTGTGCACCGAAGTGACAAAAGACACAGGACTAATTTAAAATATGTATGTGAAATCTTTCAATAAACACTAGACTCCACATAGGAACAAGAAGAACAGGAACTTTGCTCAGTATCAGAAGACGACATGCCTAGACGGAAGGTTCTGAGATATGAAATACCTTCAAGAATTAATTAGATTTGCAGAACTGCTAGCATCTGAAAAATTAAGCAGCTAGTCTAAAACAAGAAGGTATCTAAAACTGTTTCTCCTGAAACAATGTAGAACTGACACTAGCCTTCTTTCATCTGGAAACAGAGAACAACCCATGCCAGTGACATCGCAAAATACAATTATTTGTCTCCATTGCTTTCAGAGAGGAAGTACAACCAAAAAACCTAGACCTGAGCAGAAGAATGAAAAACAAGCTAATAAAATGGTAGTCTGCATGGCACTCGTGGCAGTTATAGATCAAACAGATGGAACACTGTATTGACAGACTGCAAAGCAACTTTATTCTCAATTTCCAATTAGAAAACAAAATAGGGCTTCAAAGAATCTAATCTTCTATTAAGTACATTGATATCTACTAATGAAAAACTATATTATTCCAAATTAATTATTCATTGGTTATAGAAGAGTTGAATCTGATGACTTCAGCAAGGATTCCTCATATACAATTTTGTCCTAATTTTTAATTCTAATGTCACGTCATGACATGTTTCACCAAAACAAATGTGGGTTTTTTTTAAGTTTTAAAGGCATTTCTGAGAGGCATCATCAGAAAGCTCACCTAAAATAGTCTTAATACCTGTGTCTAACCCATCTTAATTGGGCTAATACACAGCCACAATATACAGCCTTCTGAGGCATCATCCACTGTTAACTGGATATCGACATTAATGTTTAGGCTTCTAAATTCACACCAGTATTACATTTGCGTGCCCAGAAGTCCCTGTAAAACAGAAATGTTTAAGCCACTGAAAGTTTGCAATATAAATTTAAGACAGGACAAAACAAGTGAAACCAGTAAAAAGATTAAGGATGAGTTTGGAGTGAGAAATAGGGGAAAGGGGGCACAAAAGTTACATAATACCATGTTATGTTTGTATGTAGACAAGATGTAACACGTGCCTTTTGCTTATCAATATTAATACTCTTATTCCAAATTAAATAAAGCTTAAGTGAATTTTGAGGGAGAGCAGACTTGAGTGAAGGAAGGGAGGGTATGTAAAAAGGGGAGAGGACAGAGTAGATGGAGAAGGAAAGAAACTGGAGGCTGGCAGATATGATGGGGCCAGGAAGATAAATGGTTCATACAAAGCCATTGCATTTTCTGATAGAAAACAGTTCTGGGATGTCTAGTGTTGGACCCAATACAGGATGCAGGAGAGGCAGAGGGAGATTTTTGGAGCTCTATCCCCAGAAAGCCCTGTGGAGAAGACAGCAGTTGTTAGATGTTGCTGGGACTTTATGTCTGCATGCTGACTGTGGTAGGAAAAAGGGTGACCAGGCTATTGTTTTATTTATCCCACAAAAAATATGGGATTTGTTTTTTGGTGGGCACTCACTGGAGTTGAAATGGGAGGAGGAATGGTGGAGAGTGGAAGAAGGCAGAAAAGAAAGAGTAGGGAGGCAGAAAAAGGAAAGTAAGAGAAAGAGAGGGAGATTGGGAAGCTGAGCAGGTTGCAGTGGTAGCAGAGCAAAGGTGGACCAACAGCCACTGGCAAATAAGAGTGATGAGAGTGTCCATATTTCAGAACTGAGTAAAGATATCAAAAGGCTGTAAAGTCCTTCTGCGCTCTTGGAGTGGAACAAGGAAAGCTCACAATTGCCTATAATACCATCAACTGTCATCAATATTGCTTTGGACAAAGACCTCCAAGGCGCTGTACTTTTACTAAAGTGAATAGAGAAAACTTTATAGCAGTCTTAGGGAATGGTCTACACTGCAGCGTGTACCTGTATGTTGGCATGCTCACACACGTGCAGACACATTAGGCAAGCCTGTCTTCAAACATTCATACTGCAGAGCCGAATATGCCCCATACTTTGTGTACCAGTGCTCACACTGGCAGTGCAATTAAGTATGTTTTGGGCTAGGATTCCTGGGGAAGTATCCTAGGTATCTTAGGCTACATCTTCATTACCCGCCTGAATCGGCGGGTAGAAATCGATCTCTCGGGGATCGAATTATCGCGTCTCATCGGGACGCGACAATCGATCCCCGAATCGACGCTTGTACTCACCAGCGCAGGTAGGAGTAAGCGCCGTCGACTGGGGAGCCGCGGAGGTCGATTTGCCGCCGTCCTCACAGCGGGGTAAGTCGGCTCGGATACGTCGAATTCAGCTACGCTATTCGCGTAGCTGAATTTGAGTATCTTAAATCGACCCTCCCCCCCCCCCCGTAGTGAGGACGTAGCCTTAGGATCTCACCATAGTCATGTTGCTTAATGAAGGTGCTCAGAGACTACAATGATGAGCCTGGTACAAAAATCTATATGGAACAGAACAACACTGGAGCTGCTCTAGGAAATTGTGATGTACTGTGGGAGAACTCTTCTGTCCCTTCCAGATCCCTGTGTGGAAGCAGTTTTAGACTGTCAACACATTTAGCCAAGGCACTTATTACTGTTTCAGTCATTTGTCAAGATGCAGACTTATCAAGACAACAGGGCCGGCTCTAACTTTTTTGCCGCCCCCAGGCAAAAAAGAAGAGCGCCGCCCCGCCGTAACGCCCCCCCCCAGCGCCACGCCGGGCCGCCCAAACCCCCCAGCGCCGCCCAAACCCCCCCCCCCCCCCCCCAGCGCCTCGCCGGGGCCGCCCAAACCCCCCCTCCCGTGCCTCGCCGGGGCCGCCCAACCCCCCCCGAGCGCCGCGCCGGCAAAACCCCCGACCCCTCCTGAGCGCCGCGCCGCGCCGGCCAAACTCCCGCCCCCCCCCCCGAGCGCCGTGATGCACCAGCCAAACCCCCGCTCCCGCCCTGGAGCGCCGGGCCAGCCAACCCCCCCCCCCCCCCACCGAGCCGGCCCGGCCCGGCCAAGCCAAACCCGCGGAGCGCCGCGCCGGACTGCCCAAACCCCTGCCCCCCCGGTGCGCCACGCCACCCAAACCCCCACCCCACCAGCGCCGCGCCACCCAACCCCCCGAGCGCCTCGCTGGGCCACCCAAACCCCCGCTGCCACAGCGCCGCGCCGCCCTGCCCAAACCCCAGAGCGCTGGGCCGGCCAAACCCCCGCCCCCGCGTGCCGCGCCGCCGAAACACCCCCCGCGCTGCCCGGCCGAAACAAACAAACAAAAAAAACCACAACACCGTGAGCGCCCCCCGCCACCCCAACATTGGCCGCCCCTTCTAAGGTGCCGCCCCAAGCACGTGCTTGGTTGGCTTGTGCCTGGAGCCGGCCCTGCAAGACAACAGCGCATCTATCTTCATTGTGAACTTTATCAGAAGGGCTTGACATTTTTAACGGAAGCTCAGATTCTTCAAATATCTGAAGGAAGAACATAGTTCCCTGGTTATGAAAAAAATACTGCGATATTAGGAATGTACATAATGAAGAGGGCATCAATCCAGTATTGTTTAGTATCTGTATAGAAACCTCCTGTGTACTGGGTGAATAGCAACAAGAAAATATGCATCTTGTTGGTTCATGACTCTCAACCTATCTCCTAATTCTAATGACTGAATTATTGCTGCCAGCATCACCATCCTGCATTTTTGCTGTTTTACATATCTGTTCAGTGCCCAGGTCTAAAATTGGTCTCTATCCTTTTTGGGAATTAGGAGGTATTTTGAATAGAATCCCTTTCCACTGTGTTGCACAGGAACTGGTTCTATTGCTTCTAAACTCAGAAGTGAAGTCACTTCTTGTTGTAGTAACTGATTGTGAGAGGGGATCCCTGAAGCGGGATGGGGATGTGTAAGAGGGAGAGCCTTGAAATTGATAGCGGAACCAAAAGCTATGGCTTCCAAAACCCATTTGTCCAATGTTATATACTCCCAAGCATACTGAAAGTGGAAGTGGTGGCATCCAAAAGGAGGGAGGGGGAATAGGATATTGCAACTGTAAAGACGGTTGAGAGACTCGACCAAGCCATCAGAACTGTTGCTTGGAGGACATAGATGGCTGGGAAAATGTAGTTGTAGCAGATGGGGGTTTCTTTTTTGAGTAAGTTGGTCTCTTGGCCAGGGGTTCAGAGGGTCTATGACAGGGGTAGGCAACCTATGGCACACGTGCCAAAGGCAGCACGCGAGCTGATTTTCAGTGGAACTCACACGCCCGGGTCCTGGCCACCGGTCCAGGGGGCTCTGCATTTTAATTTAAATTTTAAATGAAGCTTCTTAAACATTTTAAAAACCTTATTTACTTTACATACAACAATAGTTTAGTTATATATTATAGACTTATAGAAAGAGACCTTCTAAAAACGTTAAAATGTATTACTGGCACGTGAAACCTTAAATCAGAGTGAATAAATGAAGACTCGGCACACCACTTCTGAAAGGCCGCTGACCCCTGGTCTATGATATCCTGAATATAGGGCTGGGCATGCTCTTTTAGTAGGTCTCAGAGGGCACAATCTCCTTTTATTTACAGGAGTATAAATTCCAATGCATCTCAATCTGGCTCTCAAATTCTTTAGAATGTGTAATGAGGCATCTGTTGATACAGCAAAGAGCTTGCAACCATCAATGGGGAGGTCTTTAACGGCACTTTGAACCTTTCCTGGAAAGCCAGACAATAGTTCCAAGAGGCTCTTCTCATGACCACTGCAGTGGATATAGACCGTGCTGCACAATCTGCTGTATCTAAGGAGGCCTGGAATGATGATGTTGCTAGAAGCTGATCCTTTTGAATAGTGGCTTTAAATTGATCATGATATTTTTCTGGCAAATGTTCAATAAAGGAATAAAGTCTGTTGTAATTTAAGTAGTCATATTTGGCCATGAGCACCTGATGCTTCACTATTCTGAAGTGTGGCTGAAGCATAGGGTTTGCTGCCAAAAAGCTCGAGCCTCTTATGTTCCTTGCTGTATAGGATGGACTTAGAGCTATGTTGCATGCTTCTTTCACTGGTGGCCTCTACTACTGGGGAGTTCGGAGCTGGGTTAGTTTTTATCTGTTCTCTTGCAGGTAGGTGCTGCTGTAGTTGGAATATGCCAAACGAAAATTAGCAGGCTCCATAAGAGCTTCATTCACTGGAATGGCAATTCTCATCGATGATGAGGTGTGTAAGATATCTAGAAGCTTACAGTGGAACTCTTGAAAGGATTCTGAGGTGTGTCAGCAATCTGCTTCATCAGTTCCTGAAACTGTCTGAAGTCATCTGCTATAGAAGGTGGTGGAAACATGACAGCTTCATCAGGTGAAGAGGAGGAAATATTCACAAAAGAGGTGTCACCTCATCTGCCCTTGCATCTTGTTCAAAGGTCTCTTCCTCTGGCATGGCTAGTGGTAAAGGTGGTTGAGGAGAATGGATCCTCCTGTTCCCTATGGTGGTGTGAAGACGTTGTTGGCGATAGAATGCCCACAGATCCCAGCAAGGCCACTAAGGGCGGGCCACAAAGCATGGATGCCTCCACCTATTTGTGTTCATGCCAAAGGGTGTCATTTGAGGTCTATCCTTCTGTAAAATATCAGTGTAAGAGGGAGAGATGTATTCCAGAATAGACAGGGGAACCCTGCACAGAGATCTGAGAATCTGAAGAATCCTCTTCCACATAATCAGGATGGGGGTAAGGAGAAACGGGAAGGACTGTTCAGTTTGAAAATTAGACAAAAGCGAGCATGGTTCCCTACGTGATACAGGTGTCAGTGACTGAGAGGGTCTTGAGGCTGACAAACCCTCCGCACTCATTAAATAGGGGGAGAGACTGGCTTCAAAGAGACTATCAAGGCCTTAGGGCACCTGAACTCTTAAGGCATTGACAGTAACAGACTGAGAGTCTGTGGAGGATGGCTTCAATACCGATGTAGTTGGCACCAAGCACTTGTCCTGGAAGTGCATCAGTTCCGATTCCCTCAGTACCATCTGCTGTCTAGCTGTCACTGTACAGTAGACTTCCTTGATATCAGTACTGAGCATTGTTCTGGAACAGGCTGATAATTCTTTTCACCAATGTCTCTGACACTCAAGGTCCAGGTACCCTAACTCAGTACTGATTCTGTCTTAGACTGAGTTTTCTTCTTTGCCTTTGAGGTACTGGCATCTCTCAGAACCTGCATGGAACTCCCCTAGGGATCTGAGGTCTCCATAGCCCTCGTGTGTGTCAGTGGCCGAGATCCTCTTGGAGATTTACTCCCTACCTCTTTCTGTTTAGAGGCAGATGCAAATGAGGACTTCAGTACCCTTGAAGTACTCAGTGCCGCACTACCACCTACCTCTTTAGCTGTCTCCAGTGACCAAGATCTTGATGTTGACAGGGCACTAGCAGTACTGGTAGGTCTCTGTACAGGGTATCCTCTGTCCCTGGATCTGAACCTGGACATAAGGCTTGCTCCATCATTAGAAGTTTAAACTTGATCTCCCTATTTTTTTAGGATCTACCCTTGAAGGATGTGCAGATCTTGCACTTACTAGGAACATGGGTATCACACAAAGAGCAGAGCCACTGGGAATGCCTGTCACTGATCAGAATAGCCTCACAGCAGGAGAGGCCCCTTTTGAATCCAGCATTCTCATGGAAAGAACAATAAAAGAGACAACTCAAGAAAGGGAAGTTCTAGCACTTCTAGTTAAATATATCAAAGAATAAAAGGATTTTTTTTTTTTTTTTTTTTTTTTTTTTTTTAAGAGTGAGGGAAAAAAAGGCAGGAAAAAGGAAACACTAGCATTGTTTATAGTTACTTACCTTTTAAATAGGTAACAGACATGTTGCAAACTCCATCTCAGGCCAAAAGCAGTTGAGAAGGAACTTAGGGTGGTTCACCCATGCAGCCCCATATAACATCCTTGTGCCCTGCACCAAGGCATGTGG
Organism: Emys orbicularis; assembly: GCF_028017835.1. Classification (NCBI taxonomy): domain Eukaryota; kingdom Metazoa; phylum Chordata; order Testudines; family Emydidae; genus Emys; species Emys orbicularis. The sequence continues at coordinate 143,554,504 of NC_088685.1, forward strand.
AGCATGCACAGTCCAGGCACCACTATCAAAAATCTCTGATCAAAGATGCAGGCATACTGAGGTGGAGCAGGTGAGTACACAGACAAATGGGAGAGCACAAAGAAACGGAGACAATACTAATCAACATGATAGGCAGGAATCTCAGTAAACCAGGTACCTTATAGTTGTCAATTTTTTTGTAGGTACCATAAAAAATGTGAGTTTTAGAGATGGATTTGAAAAAGGACAATTAAGTGACTTTGCAAATGCTTACACGAAGCTCCTCCCATTTGCCAGGGGCAGAACAGGACAAAATGCAAAGGTACTCATTTGAAATTTTAACAAGTGGGTAACAAAGGCTGGCATTATTGGTAGAATGGAGGCAAAAGTCAACATCTTGACAACACACAAGAGATGATAGGTGGGGGAGGAGCAGGGGGAGTAGGACATCATGGGCCTTTAAAGTGAAGACAAGTAGTTTATGTTTGATGAGATGAAGTGGAGCCCAGTAGAAGGATGCAAAGAGAGGAGTGAAATGGTCAAAGTAATAAGCCAAGAGTGATTTTTGAAGCAACATTTTGAATGAATATAGGGGGAGCAAGACTGCATTTGCCAACAGTTTTCTGTTTGAAAAGTGTTTATTTGAAGCAATCAAAGTGTTCCATGGACCGCAGCTGATTCCATCAACACTTTTGATGGAAACCAGGTAGGCTAGCTAGCCAGCCTGCTTGTTTAGTTTTCTACCCACCCAGTAGGTAGGTATATTGTTGGTCACTACCAATCCAGACTAGATTCAAACCAGCAATCCAGAAACAAATAGTTACTTTCTGTTAGCGTGGAGACTGGATCCCTCAGGGATAGATAACAATACTGTCTTCAGCCTCAGGACACAGAAAATCTGACCCCTACATATATTGTATTTTATTACTCACTTAACTAAAATGGTGAGAATTTGACAAGCTTTGTTTCACCATCAGCTTTAACAAGCTTGAAGCATTACACAGCTGGTGTGAGATTTCCACAACATATATCACCAGAGTAATACAAAATAGAGTTAAAGATCTTAACACTCAGATTTCTTGTTTGTAAATTAAAAAGGAAAATTAAACGAATATGTAGTTTGTACTCTTAATTTCTTTGAGTGCAGATTAACATGGGGAAAATAATCATTGGTTAGGTAACAAACCATTCTATTGAACTGTTTTATGTTTGCTATAGAGAGGTTCTCTCACAGCTAGCTGAGGATCAACAGTGCTTCTATTACAAATGTCATCTTGCAGTGATTTGTAAGTGGGCCATAAAAAATTGTTCTTAGCTAAAAGTTGGCATGCAGACATCATGGGGGGGAAAAAAAAAAAGATTATTTTCTTAGTTTTCTTTTTAATTCTTAAATGAATTGGAAATGAGAGCTAGCTAGCACTGGAAAAAAGACAAGCATGTAGTTTTCAGCATGATCACGGGCAGAAGTAACTGAGAGCTATTACCATCCAGTAGTGGCTTATGTGCAGTGAGATTGTCTCAGTGCATTTCCCTGAGCACAAGTGTCCACTTCATGAAGTCAGTCATGAATGATACCTTTTACTGGCAGCAGCAGCAACAGCAAAGAGTTTATTACTCATTCATCCATATAGACCAGGGGTCGGCAACGTTTGGCACGCGGCTCGCCAGGGTAAGCACCCTGGTGGGCCGGGCCAGTTTATTTACCTGCTGACGCAGCAGGTTCGGCCAGGGCCGCGGTTCGCTGTCCCAGGCCAATGGGGGTGGCGGGAAGCCGTGGCCAGCACATCCCTCGCCCGTGCCGCTTCCCGCCGCCCCCATTGGCCCAGGACAGCGAACTGCGGCCAGTGGGGGCCGCGATCGGCCGAGCCTGCCACGTCAGCAGGTAAATAAACTGGCCCGGCCCGGCCCGCCAGGGTGCTTACCCTGGCGAGCCGCGTGCCAAAGGTTGCCGACCCCTGATATAGACAAACCTTCCATATCCTGGCTGAAATATACTGGCACCTTAAAAAGTGACAGAGTCCTGTGGCACCTTATAGACTAACAGAAGTATTGGAGCATAAGCTTTCGTGGGTTAATACCCACTTCGTCAGAAGCGTGCGTATTCGTATTCACCCACAAAAGCTTATGCTCCAATACTTCTGTTAGTCTATAAGGTGCCACAGGACTCTTTGTCTCTTTTTACAGATCCAGATTAACACGGCTACCCCTCTGATACTGGCACCTTAGAAATTCACATAATTTGTTTATTTTCATTTGCAGATATATGTTATGTTGTTCATTCAGCCAGCTGCTTCCATCCAGGATTAGGTAGTAAGTTTTGAAATTCATAAAAAAAGCTCAGATAGAACAGAGATAGCAGGTGGCATATAAAGCATAGAATGAACATTCATGTTTCATGTGCACTTCTGAACAAAGCAAAATTAGTCAATGTTACTTCAGTTCTGCCAGTCTTCATAATTTCTCAGATTTTTCAGCCCTTGAGACAACAGTACTGAAAGATATGTCTTTTTCTAAAGAGCCAGTTTAAGTTCTGGGAAGCATCAGCTGATTTGTCCCTTTCTGTACCAAAAATATTATGGTATGACCATACTTTAGGAGTGCGATCCTATTATTTGTCATTGGTGGGACACTTATGTTAAGATATGTCTAAAAATGAACCCCGGAATACTTCATACTACTTTATCATTAATTTTATTGTCGTTCGGGTTTATCAAGCTTTGAACACTAGATTTTTTTTGTTTTAAACTTCATACTCCCATATTTTAAAACACAAAAGAAAATTACATACTTCTTTCCTGCTTGCTCTTGTCTTTGTTGTTCTTGAATGCCATCAGCAGCCTGATGAAAGTCAAACACTAAGGAAATAAAAGAAAAACCCCTTAAAATGCAAATTTGGACAAGACTATATGTGCAACAATTTGAAGCTGAAATTAATGATACACATGATTTTTTCTCAATTTCTTTGAGTGCAGATTAACATGGGAAAATAATCATATATTGGTTAGGTAACATAAGCCATTCTGTTGAAGTGTTTTATGTTTGTTATCAGAGAGGTTCTCTCACAGCTAGCTGAGGATCACGGTGCTTTTTTCCCCCTATATGGAGAACAAAATGGTGAACTCCAAATAAGAGGCATGCTGTAAAGTTTGGAGCCTTCTTCCTTTTTGTAAATTACATGTTCTATTTTGAATGGTCTTCAGTATAAAAAAAGCCTCTGAAGCTTGTCCACACGGTCAGATTCAAGCGCACTGGCGTGGCCACATTAGCAGCTCTTGCAACTCCACAGAGAGCAATGCATTGTGGTAGCTATCCCAGCACGCAAGTAGCTGCAATGTGCTTTGCAAATGGGGGGTGGGGTGGAGTGTGTATGGGGGGGGGGGGGGGAGAAGAGAGAGGGTTTTTGGGAGGCTGAGAGCATGCCACGTGCTGTCTTGCAAGTTCAGACAGCAGCAGACACCCCCCCCCCCCCACGCCTCTCTCTCTCACACTCACAGCAAGCAACATTCTACAGTAATGGCTTGCTTTGTACCAGAGCAGATAAGCATGCCGGCTGTCAGAAACGGAGCTTTGAAAGGGCATATCCACATTCCTACAGCCGATTCCAAAACAATGACAAGAGTGGCCACTTGACTTAAGGGGATTATGGGACGTTTCCGGAGACCTATCAGAGCGCAGTAATGCAACACCTCATTCACACTGATGCTGGGACATTTCAGCTGAGGCGCAGCAAGCATTATGCTTCTCGTGGAGGTGGATTACCAGGAGCGCTAAAGATGCAGAGTCCAGGCACTCTAAGTGCCTTGCCAGTGTGGACGGGTCGTGAGTTAGTGTGCCTGGGGCTGCTTTAATGCACTCTAACTTGCAAGTGTAGCCAAGTCCTTGGTCAAATTCCCAGGGTACAGAGATCTATGGAAGTCTCTACATACATTCACTAAACACTATTGTATAGATTTAGCCTCTAGACAGGTGAAGATCATCCATATGCTGTAGAAAGAACAAATGGTCAGAGAAGTCAGTAATTAAAAGGCCTCCAGCATAAAAAGCATTTTTGGATGGTTGGGAGGGCCACTCACTTTAAATCTGATTTTATTATGGGGACACTAAATCTGATTTTACTACAAGGTCTGTGTCCAAAGGGTTACAACCTGAAGTCACTGTTTAATTGGTAAAAGCAGCAAAGAGTCCTGTGGCACCTTATAGACTAACAGACGTATAGGAGCATGAGCTTTTGTGGGTGAATACCCACTTCTTCGGATACCACTTCTTGGTATTCTCCAAAAGCCCATGTGATCCCTGAGAGAAGCAAAAATATAAGGCACGGCTTCCTACAAAGAGGAGAGCACAAATTCTATACTGAAATGGGAAATGAAGCCTTCAAGCATTCAAGTAACTTTTGAACTGCTTTCTGAGAAAACATGACATGCATTTGGAATCAGCTTAATGAGTCATCAAACTAAAATGTTTGAGTCTAGAGTGGTTCCACATTTTTAAAAATGAAAAAAGGTAAATATTAAAGAAGCTATAGTGCCTAACACAATCAAGCCCTGATCCCTGACTGGAACCTTTGGCCACTACAATAATGATACTAAAATATAGATAAAATAAAATTGTCAGCTATTCAGTGCCTTTGAAAAGTCTGAGGAAATTCTTATGGAAATAAATAAAAATAAATATAGTATGCCATCTTACCAATATGAGCTCGGTCAGAAATTATTAATCGCTTCTCCCAGCCTTCTAGTCCTTAAAAACCAAAGTGAAAAAAAGTTTAAATTATGTTTTGTATATCATTTTTCTTTTCATGATGGAATAAGCAAAACTTCTAAAGACTAATTATAGATTTGAAAATGGAAGTCATTTAAAAAGACGTACCAAACTGAGTCACCATCTTATTTCAGAAAAAACAAACAATTTTCAATTGTTAAGGTCTGACTTGAACCTATAAACCCAGGAAATGCAGACTGCTTATCAGAAGTTGAAACTTCTAGGCATTCTACATACACTAGGGAAATTTTTCAAGTTTCTCACTGTTGCTAAAACAAGCTCAGCTGTTCTGTTACCAATGTTAGAATTTTTTTTCTTTCTGGGTTTCTTTCAAGACCATTGTCTTTAAAAATGGCTACAGAAGTTGGATAAATACATTTTCTATCAGGTGACTATCTGGCATTCCTATAATTGGCCGTAAGTCCATTATTTGGCATTTACTTTAAAAAGTGTATTTTTAAGCCACTAAATTATAAATGATTGCATGGCATCTCTATGCATTCTAGTATATTTATCAAACTGTAGCATATGTATTAATACTGTAATAGTTATATGTATACTGATTACAGTAAGTGACTGCACATGAACAGCATCTTATTTTCAATATATTAAGTCTATGGTTTAAAACTGACAAAGGTAACTATGGGTAATTTATATTTTAGAATGCATCTTTCTAGGAGGCTCTAAGGAGACTACTGATGGGAGCTGCAGGGACTAACAGAGCTCTGGGAGTCCCTGCAGGATTGCTGCCAGAAGTGAGCAAAGAGAGGAGCTCCAGTTGGAAGCAGCCATCTTGTTTCTCATGGCCTCTAGGCTAGGGATAGCACTGCTGACTAGATTCCTGAAAGCACCAACGCCCCCTTTTAAAGTAATACCTTAAAAGGTTGTTCTCACCTTTTCCTTTTTTTACATTTTTCTCTGCTTCTTCAAACAGTCCTGGCAAGTGAATCACCACTCCATTTCCTAAAGGAAATCAGGAATACAGAGTTTAATGTATGATGCCAGACAGGAAAAATTAGTTTCTTACAAATCCATGATTCATTTTTCTGCATAAAGAGTATTTTAAGACATACATTTCAAAAACTGTTCCATTATACTACTTTGATCCTTAGGAATTTAAGGTATAAGAGACTCCCTGATCTACAGCTAAAGTATTTGAGTCCCTAGCTGCATGCACTGAACTCCTCTAAATTGGAAATTTAACATTCTTATTATATCAGGATGAAAAATAAATGCATTCCTGTCTGTCACACAGTGGTATTTCTCCTTCATCATCTCCAAAAATTAATTAGTTTCACAGACTTACTTTTCATAGGGCAGTACAAGCTATTTTTAAAATATTCTTATGGTTTTTACAAGCCTTTTTTATTTATTTCTATTTTCACTAGAGATATTGATATTCAAATATGTTACTCTCACCCTGTGATGCAAAAGCAAATAAAGCCAATGTTGTCATTGTGCTAGCAAAAAGAGAAATTGTATCAAGGAGTGAGTTGAGGTTGCTCATAGTCATTCTTTCCTATTAGCAATTTGGATCACAGCACTTACCTGTTCCCTAAAAAGGCAAATAGTACATAACTGCAACAGTCACTAAGGAGTGCTGAAGTATATTGTTATGGAACAGCTTTCCCCTGCACAAAAAGTGAACAATCTTAGGGTCTTGCTAAGCTCAGTAGATCTGAAGTTGTTCTTAAACACAGAATGCCTTCAGCACAGCAATACTCTCCTGAAAGACCAAGGGACTAGTCACTATATACACACACACACACACACCAGTCACTAGTGGCACTGGGGCAGAAGGACATCTGACAGGGATCATATGGTAGCAGGTGCCTCTTTTGGGACTTGATGGCCCTGGGCGCACGGCCCCTCGATCCATGAAGAGAGGGGGAAAAAGCATCATTACTTATAACCATTGAGGGGATTTTTTGGTGGTCACTCACTGAGGTTGAAGTGGAAGAGAGAAATGACGGGAAGGGATTCTGGAAGTGGGTAAAGAGATAGAGAAAATGGGAAGGAGGTAAAGAAAGGAGAGAGACGAGCAGAGAGAGGTTACAGTGGTAGGAAAGATGAGAATAAAGCAACAGCAAAAAAGCAAATGAGAAAAAGTGACCAGAGTCCAAAATTTCAAAACTGAGTGAGGACAATGCAGTGAGGTTGCAAAGACCCTCTGGGCCCAGTGCCCAAGTCCTTCAGAGCAAGGGGAGAAAAAGGGTGATGAGGAGTAGGAAGTTCCTGAATTACTATGCCCTGAGCTGTAGTGGATATTGATGGCTTCAAGAATAGAACTCCAAGAGTCTGGACTTGTATTAGTGTTAAAATTGCGGTTTTGGAAAATGCCATACTTACCAATGAATGCAATGACTTTTGGATTGATGATCCCACTTGGTAAGAGATGAAAATCATATTCCACGGAATCTACAACAACAGTATGCCCAGCATTGTTGCCTCCCTGCAAAATCAGACATTGATTTATTGCCTTCAGTATGACTGAAGATCAACAAGTATGGAGAACTGGAGTTTGGGCTAACTTGGTTCCCCTCCCAAATTTGCAGCTCCCACGTGTCTGTTATAAACAGGAGGGAGTCCAAGTGAATCATCATGATTAACTTGACAATTTCAACAGCTGTTCTTTTTCTATAGCTGCTTTTGACACTTACATGATTATTTTTTTTAAAAACATATGTCCCATCCCCCTCCTGATTATCCGAAAAGCTTTTGGATCAGATTTATAAAGGTACAGTCTAAAAGGTAGGTCACCATGTCCATGGTAGAAGCATAAATACTCTAGAATTAGTGATAATACACAACTGTTCTTTGCAAGTTAACTTTGAAGTCACATATAAATAGCTCTGTTGAATCCAAAATTTCTACTATAAATGCATATGCACATTGCTATGGATACTTAGTTAAGTCTTTGAAACAGCAACATGAATGGAGATGAGGCTACAAAAACATCATTAGCACAGTTATACTTCAAGTTTTCTTAAAATCCTCAAGGTGGACCAGTCCAGCAATCTAACACAGGAGTGCTCACAATTCGTATTCTGAGCTCTGTCCTGTGCATATTTTTCTGACCAATGCTCAGCATGCATAAACTAGCCAAGCATATTTCCTCAGCCAGAAGGGACATCCTGCCTTTCAAGGTGAAGAGAACAGAGCTGTTAAGGGGTGGGGATCTAGGACAAACCAAAACATGATCTTCCTGAGGAACAGATGGCCTGTTTACATAGAATGAATTGGTATGTGATAGTCTTGGCTCTTTCCACTACCAGGAGGGAGGGTGAAACTTTAAAAGAAAAAACAGTATTAAAAGGATTTATGGATTGGGAAATATGGCTAGAAAACCAAAAGGGAAGTCTGAGTCTTAAAGCTGTTTTGGGTACATTCAGCACCACAAATTATGCTGAATGGCTACATTTCACTTGGCAGCATTTTACCCTCTAATCCCAAAACCAGATTTGTGTCATGCATCTTACTTCTTTCATTCATACAGAAAACTGAAACTAGTTAGCTACATCAGGGAGTATTCTCCAATAGTATTCAGACCACAACATTAGTCATTTGAAACTTTAAAACACCTAAACAAATAAATCTTTGTGTTTCTGGTGAATACTGCAAGCTTATCCACCTTAATGTGTGATGCAACCAATCCCAAAGAATTCGCTTAAAAGCTATTCATTGGAAATCCTTGATAACATGGCACTAGGATAAATCCTGACCAGCCAAATTTTCTAGGTTGAACGTGTGCTTATATTTTGTACCAGATATGGGGAATAAAGAGTCAATACAGATTTACCTTTAAATCAGCAAAATGTTGGCCAAAATCTACAGCAATTTTTTATTTAGTTTGCATCTGTACTCGGTCCTAAATTTGTTGGAATAACTGACATGGCTATAAATGGGCAGAACACATGTAAGAGCAAAGACACTCTAGTAAGAGTGTGCTTATTAAGAAGTTATCACCTCATTTATTCTATTTTAAAATTTCACATAACAGAATATCTGAATAGTTGTTTTAACTGAACCAAGAATTAAATTTTATAAAAAGATATTTCTGATGGAAAAAAATGTTAGGCCTGCTGTCTTCCTAAATTGACATTGACATCTTTCTCTACCATTTTGGCAGATATGCAATATAGTGTATCAAATAATTCATAAAACAGAAAAAAAAGAAAAGAAAAAAGGGCATTTTAAAAAGATATATAAATCCTGCATCAGTTTTTCTGGTCTTCAAATGCTTCCCCCCACCTTTGCTTTTTGCATTAAAAATTCAGGTCTTGTCTACTGTTTTTCTGGGAACACACTATGGCTTACTGAGGAGCTGGTCAGATTATACTGCATTACAACTACAATGCAGGTGAAACCTGACAAATTGAAATAAATTACTTTTGTTTATACTGTATTCTCAATTAAGTATAAACTAGATAAATACACTTAAATGCTCTACAAACAACTAAAAGAAAATATTTTTTACTAACTTGGAAGTTTTAACTATCACCTTTTCAATCATTCAAAAATGGAGCACATTTTACCTGGATATCTTTGAGACAGAACTTTGGACACTGATTGCATTTTTTCCAAAGTAAATCTGTAGAATAGAAACTCTTCAAATTGTTCTAATCTAACAGAAATCTACTGGATTATATATTATATATTGCAGTTTTGTAAAGCAACTGTAATTGTAAAAATGTAATAGGTGAGACCCAGAATATTTTGCGCTTCCAGCTGTTTCTGTAGTAAAATTTAATATTTTAACACTTACCCTCTTTAATAACATGACCTGGAAGCATTTTATAGCACTTCTCATGTATAGAGAAGAATTAACACTACTGCCGCTTAAAAAAATAAAACTATTCACACCAATCCCAAATCTCCCAATTTATTTTGATTTTTACAAGGAGACCTCAGCAGAAACATGGAAGACTAGAATTTATATTGGTAATACTTCCAAGTTTAGAGCCCAAAACACCCTTTTTTCAAAAGCAAAATTATTTCAAGCTACCTTATGCTTCATGACAAAAGGAAAAAGGCCAAACCAACAAATTTTACTTTACCAAGACTACTAATGATAAACTTACTTTCTTTTCTTGCTACGCTTCTTTAACTGGAATATGGGACTTGATTAAAGAACAGTTTTACATGTGGTTTTGCTTTTTTTACGTACTTGAATTAAATTCCCTCCTGCTTATCTTTTTGTGCAAACCTCTCCTAATTCAGTTAATGACTCTCTATTAAATTTATCTTGCTCTAAGTGCTTTTTTATTTATTTAAAAAAAAACTGTAATAAAAAAACTGGGCAAGGCTGGGTGGACCTGGTAACCATCTTCAAATGTGTAAAGGGCGGTTATAAAAAGGACAGTGATCAATTGTTCTCCATGTTCACTGAAGGTAGGACAAGAAGTAAGGGCTTAATCTGCAGCAAGGAAAATATAGGTTAGATATTAGGAAAAAAACTTTCTAGCTATAAGGATAGTTAAGTACTGGAATAGATTTCCAAAGGAGATTGTGGAATACCCGCAATTGAAGGTTTTTAAGAACAGATTACACAAACACCTATTAGGGATGGTGTAGGTGTACTTGGTCCTGCCTCAGCACAGGGGGCTGGACTAAATGACCTCGAGGTCCCTTTCAGTCCTATATTTCTGTGATTATTTTTGTGGTTGTGCTGCCCCAAAAACTTTAGTCCTTGTTAGCCAAAGTAGTAAGAGTCCAGAAACTACTTCTAAACCTGTGGAGTTTTTTGCTTGAGAACATTATGCCAATTTGGAATGGGCCATTTGTTTTTTAATAAGACTTTAATGGCAGCCTATTAACATTTCAAAAGCTGATAGTTAGTCATGGATAATGAGTTTAAGCACCACCCAAAAAAGGGGCATGTTATTATACACAAATTTTAAACTGTCATGTAATTTAATATATTGTGCTACAAGTTCTAGCAATACTGGAGGGGGGAGGGGGGAAAGCAGTTAGAGTGATTTCCCCTTAGCTGAGCCAAGGAATCTGTGTGGACAAGAACAGAAACTTTCCAGATATTCCATTGTATTAGAGATTTGATGTATTTGAAAGAATATGCAGCACTAGTTGTGATTTTGTTTCTTTGCAGTTATTCAGATTACTGAATAAGATATTTATGGATGCTGCTAAAGTCCCTTAGTAAGCAACATTTTTTATTTTTTATTATTGAGGCCACAAAACTTCCCCAAAATAATTCCTACCTAGAGCATATCTCTTAGAAAAACATCCAGTCAAGATTTTTTTTTAAAAAAATTGACTCCACCACAACTCTTGGTAAACTGTTCCAAGTCACCTCTTAACTTTCTCTTTATTAAGATAAAAAGATTGAGCTCCTTTAATCTGTCACTATATACAGGCATATTTCTAATCCTTTAAATCATTCTTGTGGTTCTCCTCTGAACCCTCTAAAATTTATTAACATTCTTCTTGAATTGTGGACACCAGAACTAGAAACCATATGCCAACAGCGGTCACACCAATGCCAAATATAGAGGTAAAATAACCTCTCTACTCCTACTCAAGATTCCTCTGTTTATGCATCCAAGGATCATATTAGTCTTTTTGACCACAGCTGAACATGTACTCCCAGTGCAATGCTGATTATTCTCTATCACCCCCAAATCTTTTTCAAAGTAACTGCTTCCCAGGAAAGAGTCCCCCATCCTACAAGTATGGCCTACATTCCTTATTCCCAGATGTATTCATTTAGTCATATTAAAACACATTGTTTGCTTGCTCCCAGCTTACCAAGTGATCCAGATTGCTCTATATCGGTAGCCTGTCCTCTTCATTATTTAGCACTCTCCCAATTTTTGGGTCATCTGCAAACTTTATCAGTGGTGATTTTGTTTTCTTCCAGGTCATTGATAAAAATGTTATATAGTGTAGGACCAAGAACGGATCCCTGTGAAACCCCAGCAGAACACACCCATTCTACTATGATTTCCCCATTTACAGTTACATTTTGAGACCTATCAGCCAGCTTTTAATTCATTTAATGTGTGCCATGTTAATTCTGCATCTTTCTAGCTTTTTAAAATCAAAATGTAATGCATTAAGATTTCTGTAAGGCATTTGACTTAGTACCACATGACATCAACACTATTACCTTTATCAACCAAACTTGTAAGCTCATAAAAAAAAAAAAAAAAAATCAAATTAGCGAGGATCTATTTTCCATAAACCTGTGCTGACTGGCATTATATTACTGTCCTTTAATTCTTTATTAATCAAGTCCCGTATCAGCCATTCCATTATCTTGCCCAAAATAGGGGTCAGGCTGACAGAACTATAATTACCTATTCATCCTTCCTTTCCAAATGCTATTCATCCTATTCACCCTTTTCAAATATTAGCACAAAATTAGCTTTCTTCCAATCTTCTGGAACCTCCCTAGTGTTCCAACATTTATTGAAAATTCACATAATCAGTTCAGCGAGCTCCTCAGACAGCTGTTTTAAAACTCTTGGATGCAAGTTATCTGGATCTGCTTATTTTAAAATGCCTAACTTTAGTAGCTGCTGTTTAACGTCCTCCTGAGATACTATTGAATGGAAAGAGTGTTATCATCAGATGTGGCTATATCATGTTTTTTCCCCCAAATATAGAACAGAAATAGTTATTGAATGTTTCTGCCTTATTATTGATAATTCTACCATTTTCATCTAGCAATGGACCAATACTACTGTTGGGAACAAAAAGGAACCTAACAGATTTTTAAAAAACCCAAAACCCTCCTTATTGTCCTTAATTAAGCTGGCCGTTGATTTCTCCTTGTGCCCCTTTGTTTTCCTTATCAATTTTTGACAATTCCAAGCTCCTGATTTACATTCATTACTATCAATTTCCCCTTTCTTCCAATAGCTGCCTTCACTTCCCCTCTAAACCAAAGTCAGTTTGTTTTTTAAACCAAGACAGCCTTCTTGGATTGTGGGTTTTTAAAGCATCTAGTAAAGTGTTCCTAAACAATTCCCAATTATCATTCATATTTTTTCTGACTGAATTCTTCCTTCCAGCCTTTAATCCTCTCTTCCGAGTTAATAGTTGCAATGCCTGCCTCTGCTGTTGCTCATAGCTTCCAAAAGTGATACCAGAATAAAACTAACCAGGATCCTTGTTAGTTTCACTGATGGAAACAAGGATATGAAACATGGCAGTGGAAACGGACAAGAAACTTGGTCATCTGCACTCTGCTGCAGCTTGTGGAAGCTGCCTGCAGCAATGCAGGCAATAGAGCTCTCTGTCAAGTTTGGAAGAGCACTTATCACCTTAACCTCTGTTGATAAATTACTTTTGCAACCATAAGTGCTAGAACGGTTGTTAAAAGCTTAGATGCTGAAAAAGATGGCAGCCATCCAAGAAAGTTTTCTAATCATCCTGCAAGTGGATTTCTCAAGCCCTGGCTACCCAAGCTCTAAATATATACATATTATGTATACATAAAAACACACACATAGCTCAATTAACTTGATGGATATAGTGGGAGAGTTGTTTTTTCTTCATATTGGGGTGGACTGCTGGATATCATTTATGACAGTTGGCAATATGATTTGATACATGGATTTAATGGGCAAACAATATTTAAATAACTATTAAGACACTGCAGTGATTTTTTTTTTTTTTTTACCCTAAAGGTGATATCTTAAGCTATCAAATCATAGTACTCTTTTAGAACATTCTTAAAGTCATTAAAATGTTGATGGAATTCCATTTTACACAAAGCATAGGCATAATGTAATCACTAGTCAATAGGCCTTAATTATTAGTTACTCCATCTACAATACTTTAATCAGAGATTGTAGTTGCGGGATGGTCAATACTGAAGATAAAAAAAATGTTATTTCAACTCAACAACTGCAGTGTGCTTAGATAGCTACATGAAACATAGTATGATCTCTGATCACTAGCTGATAATCCTGAAATATCCAAGTTATTCAACAAGTAGAGCAGTTAAGTACATGAACATCTGATAAGAGGCATACCAATATTTAGACAAATTAACACAAAAATATTGCCAGAAAGAGACCATGGTATTCATAATACAGTATACTATCAGTTTAGTTAGTGGTATTCAGTTTCTAGAAATTTCCCCCTTTAAGTGGTTCCTTATGAAACATCAGTATTAGAATCATGCTGTTTTTGGAAGAACTAGTCTTTTCCCCATTTTATGGTCTTCTTGCTAAAATAGCATTATAGTGATAAAGATTTTAGACTAGCTCCCCACTCTGAGCACATACAGCGCGAACTTGTAAGATTTCTACAACTGAGATATATTGGACTTTATCTACTACAGACAGTCCCAGAACCTCTTCTGAAAAATATTCTACGTGGCAAATGTGTACAGAATTATTTACAGAATGCACAGAGGGGGTATAAGAGATAGCTGTGCAGGTTGGAGGTGTTGAACATCTGGGGGCTATTTGATAAACATGCTACAGGAACACCCTTTGAGCAGAAAACTTTGAAAGGTTCATGCCCTCCAGAATTAATAGAATGGTCATGTTGCAAATTTTATCAGCTAACTTATTTTTTATTAGCAAACCCTAAGGTACAACAATTTAGACTAGCAGCTCCTATTGGCCAAGATCTGATTCCTCAGTGTTGGAAGGAGCTATTTTTCACAAAACACACAGGAATGGTACAGTGAAATGATTAAAATAGCAGCTTTTGAGAGTGTTACTTATGAAAGATTGGACAAAGTCTGAAAGAGTGGTCTAATTTTTCAATTTATTCAGATTGACTGGAAATTGTTCCTAATGTGGCATTGTAGCGGGGCGGCCTGGCTCCCAGCCGCCCCTGGAAGGGACGAGCCGGAACAGCCGCCAGAGTGGGCGGAGCCACCGCCGCCTGTCCCCGCCCCCCGGAAGTCAAGGGGTGGGACAGGAAGTATAAAGGCCAAGCCACAACGCTCAGTACCTGGCCAGCAGCGGGAGGGGACAGATGCTGGTGCCCGAGCTCCCGCTGGTCTGAGCCTGCCCAGAGCCCGGTACCCGGAAGTGGACTGGTCGAGCCTGCCCAGAGCCCGGTACCTGGAAGAGGACTGGCCGAGCCTGCCCAGAGCCCGGTACCCGGAAGAGGACTGGCCGAGCCTGCCCAGAGCCCGTATCCGGAGGAGGGGCCTGAGCCAACCCCCGCCGAGAGTCCGGAGGAACCGGCCAACCTACCCAGCGCTCGAGGCCCGGAGGAGCCCATGGTCTGGGACACGGTCGACGAGACTCAGGATATGCAGGTACCTATGGAGGAGGAGATGGGAAGTGGCCCGGGGATAGCGGACCCCGAACCTATGTCAGTGTGTTGCGGTCAGGATCCCCACTGACCCTGCGGCAGACGGACTGCTGCGGATAGGGCCCCGGGCTGGAACACAGTGGAGTGGGTGGGCCTGTGTTCCCCCCTGCCACCCCACGCCGGGTGGCAGTCTCTCCTCCTCCCTGCCTAGGGGCCAGGACTGCCCCAAAGCGACCCAGCCCCTGCTACAAGGCCTGGGCCGCTGTTTGACTATTTGTTTGCTGCCCCGCCCTGCCCTAGGGCCTGGGCCGCCACAAACTGACCCAGCCCCTGGTTAAGGGCCTGGGTCTCTGAGCGACTGATTGCTTGCTGCCCCGCTCTGAGCTAGGGCCTGGGCCGCTGATTGACTATTTGTTGCGGCCCCGCCCTGATCTAGGGCCTGGGCTATCCCAAACTCACCCAGCCCTGGTCAAGGGCCTGGGCCTCTGACAGACTGTTTGCTGCTGCTCACTCCCTGCCTAAGGGACTGAGCTTTGAAGTGCTACTTGTGTGCTCACTCCCTGCCTAAGGGACTGAGCTTGAACTGTTACTTGTGTGCTCACTCCCTGCCTAAGGGACCGAGCTTTGAACTATTGCTGTGTGCTCACTCCCTGCCCAATGGCTGGAGCTCTGAACTGTTATTAGCATGTAGCGGGGCGGCCTGGCTCCCAGCCGCCCCTGGAAGGGACGAGCCCCACCCCGGAACTACTACAGGCATGAATGATAAATTATTTTGAACACAAATTATTTCAATGTTTAATCAAACTGTGCCAGTGGCTGGCCTTCATCCTCATTATTCACAGGCTTGAGAGATTACTTCACTGACTTTCTTGCCTGAAATATAAGTTTTTAAATCAATAATTCTAGAACTATTAATACAAACAAATGGAGTATGTAACTGCGGCTTTAGCTATTTTCTGAAATTCAGAATGAATCTGTTACAAAAATATTAAGGAAAAAAGTACTTATCTTACAGCACCACTTGACAAGGCAGTAATACCACCACCACCACCAGTAGCTGATGACATTCAGCAATCCAGCACCTGATGAAGCAGGTTGCTGATACCCTGCAAATTCCCCTGGAAGAAATCAAGGAATCCCATCACAAGCTCCTGGACATACTGCACACTTCTGCTTCAATACAGGTGGCACTGTCAATTAATGAAGCCCTTCTTGAGCCAGCCAAGACCACCTGGCAAACTCCAGCAATGCCTCTTCCATCCCCATGCAAGCGGGCCAATAAACAATACTACGTCCAAACCCGGAATTTTAAATTTTTGTTTCCTCATCCAACACTAAATGCTCTGTTCAAGAATACACTCAGTGAAACGGGCAGGGCACATACCAAAAAAGCCACCCCATATACTGAGGGGCAGAAACATCTGGACCTTTCTGGTTGTAAAAGCTACTCTTCAGCAACATTACAGTTCAGGATAGCTAATTGCCAGGCGCTGATGTCAAAATAAAACTACCTGCACTATAAGAAGTTTAATGCTTTTATTGACCATTAGCCACAGGAACACTGAGAACAGTTTAGCACCATGATAAAGTCAGCTCTTGGCAAAGACATCCCTGCAGATTTTGCTTCATGCAGCACACACTGCAACCAGGACTGTTTCCTCAACAGTAATAATGAGTTGAGCTTCCTGGCTACACAGTTGTTTTGTTTTCTGTGAAGAGTACAAGTGATTGTGGAAGATGTGCCTTTTGATGGCCACAAGCTCTTCATAGGCTCCACAGAAGACTCACTTCATATCCTAAAAGGACTATAGGGCAACACTCAGTTCTTTAGGGATACACACACCTGCAAATAAAAAAATTTAGCTGATCTCAATGTGTGCAAAGATCCCATCCTGCTCAATTTTCCATCTTCTGTAGGCCATCGGAACCACTGGCTAAAAGATTGAGATTTTCTAAAAAGAAGCATGCAACTATCTTGATGGCATCATCCCAGCCATTAGTATTGTCCAAATTTCAGTTCTGATGGTTTGGTCAAGAATCCAAAACACCCAATAACCAGGGTTTTTCAGCTGTATTACACAACTCCCTTTCTTCAGTTTCGGCCCCTCTCTCTCTATTCCATGGGAGGCTGTAACATCGGACAGATGAGTATTGGAGGCATCACATTATCTATCCGATTTACCTCCATCCTACCCTCCCATCACCCTTCCCTGTCTCTCTTCAGGAACTTATCTCACGATTATTTGCTGACACAGGAGATCTTATTGCTCCTAAGTCTAGTGGCCACAGAAACAGTTCCACTTCAACACCAGGGAAAAGTTTCAACGCAACATATTTTCTTATACTCAAGAAAAACAGGGGTTGGAGGCCAATGCTAGATCTCAGACAGAACAGGCATGTCAGACATCTGAAATTCAGGATGGCGTGCCTAGCAGCTATAATCCTCTCCCTGGAATCTGAGGACTGATTTGCGATCCTCAACCTCAAAAATGCCTACTTCCATGTAGTATTTTATCCATCTCACAAAAAGATTTCTTCGTATCACATTCAATCACAATCATTACCAGTACTGGGTCCTACCCTTTGACCCTGTCTTCTGCCCTACAGGTGTTCTTAAAAATCATAGCGGTCATAGCTGCCTATCTGATGGAGAGGTCACTGAATTTCTACTATAAAAGTCTGATCTTTTTTCCCCTTAATTTCATTGGGCCATTATAAAACTTCCTTTGAATGTAGAAACAAGAAATGCCTAAGACATTAGCAACAGCACAGGATTCAGATGGTTTCTTACATTTCGCTGGGAAAGTGGAACCAAGCAGTTGTACAAGAACCTTCTTTAGATTTTGCTGTACTTGAAGAGTTGTACAAATTTGAAATTCATTAATGATTGTTAAAGTGTTTTTGGTTTGTTTTTTAATAAAGGTAAATTTGGTGATGACTTCACTTTATGGCGTTATCTTAAATCTAGCTGTGTATTAGGTGTAGAAACACTTTGGAAAATTACTGGTCTATCAAACACTGGTCTAAACCAAGTGAGAAACTTTTTTCTATCCTTACAAAAGATGCTTGGGGCAGCTTCTTTACAATGCCAGAGATTTCAGCATACAGTAAAAGCTTTTTTTATCCGGCAAGTGGGGGAAATGGGGGGGGGGGGGGGTGCCAGTAACTGAAAAAAATCTGGTTAACTAAAAGGGAGGGAGTTTGGGTGCAGGAGGGGGTGCAGGGCTGGGGGTGGAGTTGGCCAATGGGAGCTGCAGAGGCGGCGCCTGCGGGCAGAGGCAGCACGCAGAGCCACCTAGACGCAGCTCGGCCTAGGAACAGCAGGGACAAATCACCGTTTGTGGGGAGCTGCATGAGGTGAACACCCCCCAGATCCAGCACCCCGAGCCCCCCTCCTACCCCCCAACCCCCTGCTCCGATCCCCCTCCAGCACCCAAACTCTGTCCCAGAACCTGCACCCTGCATCCCCTTCCATCCCCACACCCCCCCTCCCGCACTCCAAACCCCTTGTGGCAGTTCCTCCGCCTAGGAGTAGCAGGGACATGTCGCCGGTTCCAGGGAGCCACGCCGAATCAGGTAGGGAGCCTGTGAGCCCCGTGCCAACCGGACTATAAACCGGACTTTCTATGAAGATCAGAAATGCTTGTTTATAGAGCTTTCAGGTTGGTACAGGGCTGTATAACACAGCTTTTACTGCATATAGTTTCCACATATTAAAAAAAAAAAAAGTCCATGTTTTTAAAACTAATACTGTACACAAGGCAGCACATCATATACGTCCCTTAGCCAAATTACTGTTATTTAGTATACCTTGTAGCTTTCAGTTTATAAGATTTGGGATATACTTTACAGGAGCAGTTCCCAAACTGTGGGTTGCAACCCCATTGGCTCATGGGTCCAACAGGCCAGATTTGGCCCGCGAGATAACACAGTTTCTCCCCTAATGTGTCTGGATCATCTCCATAGACACCGTGCCAGGAGGCCTCCATTTTGATCTACAAAATGGAAGCCTCTGCACAGCGTGACCTCACACATGTGGTGTGTTTCAGGTCACGCTGTGCAGAGGCCACCATTTTGTATATCAAAATGGAGGCCTCCTGGCACGGTGTGACCTAGACACAGGTACCATGTGTGAGAGGTCACATTTTGTGGAGGCTGCCATTTTGCAAAATGGTGGCTTCCTGGCGTAGCATTTGTGGAGCAGATCTGGACACATTGTCTGTGCAGAGGTGGCAGTGCAGATGCCATTTTGCCATTTGCACCATCCGGTTGTGCAAGCATCCAGCTAAGAAACTTGAATCCAAAAGATTTATCTATGGGCAGCAGCCTTATCAGAACATCCTTTCTGCTTGAGCTCGTAGGAGCTTGTGCTAGCCTTTTCTGAGATGGGAATCTACAATGGCTTGTAGGCTCCTTAAGGCAGGGCCTGCATCCTCTTTTTTGGCATTCGATAAAGAATTATTGTGAGTCATTGTCTCTATGCTGCCCTAATATAACCAGACTGGGCATTCCTAAGTCCCAGCCTTATTTGCTTAACAGTGAATTTGTAATAAGAGGCACAATGAACTCATTTTTATGCAGTGTATCTGCTTCAACCTCCAGCAGTGAGGCTAGCAATGCAGTTATGAATGAAAAACAAGAGTGCAAGAAACATACTCACAAATATGATGAGGCTTTCTTTGAGTATGGCTTCACTGGTGTTTTTGTCAAGAATGAAGAAAGGCTAAAATGCCTGCTATGGCACATACTGTTATCTAGCGAAAGCATGAAGACTAATAAGCCCTTCGAAACTTTTCACAAGGAAAAGAGAAAAAACAAGGTCATTTTCCAGCGCCAGAAAGAAGAGCCATAACCATCTGACCACACTCAAAAGGCCTCATTTGAGCTGAGTTACTGTACTGCACAGGCCAAGAAGCCTCACCAAATTGGAGAGACTTTGATTTTGCCACCTGCAATTGATATGGTGAAGATAACATAAGGGAAAACAAGGCAAACAAACTCAAAGCTGTACCACTCTCCATCAACACAGTGAAGGATGGAGACAATTGGAGCAGATCAGAACAACACTGGTTGAGCATCTGGGGGGGGGGGGGGGGGGGATGCTTTTGCTTTTCAAGCTGATGTGACCATTGAGGGTCATGATGCATATTTCTTGGTTTTTGTGAAATACACATGGGAGGATGCAGTTCTCAAAGATATTCTGTTCTGTCTCCCTCTTCCTGAACGTGAGACATCACAAGGAATGTTTGATGTGCTACATGCAAGACAAAAATATCCCACGATGGGCTTTTGCATAGATGGGAGCTCCATCTATGGTAGGCCACAAAGCAGGTCCAAATGCCTCGGTAAAGAAAGTTGCACTGTCTGCTATGTGGATGCACTGCATGATTCAGAGAGTAACTGTCACGTAAAGATCAGAGTCCAGAGCTAGGTCAGCAGGTCTTGTCTATTGTGAACTACATCAAGACTCAGCTTTTTCAGGCACATCTATTTGCAAAACAGAAGACTGGCGGGGAAGGGTGGTGTTGATCATGTCGTCTTCTTGTTCCATACTGAAGCTTGTTGACTCAAGAGGAAAAGCACTGCGACAATTTTTTGAACTGAGGAGCTGAGTGCCTATGCAATGGACTGCAAAAAGAGTGAATTAATTAATTTTCTATATGACCAAACAAAGATGTGCCTTCTTGTCTATGTCAGACATATTTGGGAAATTGAATGAACTGAATACAGGTCCGCAAGGAAAGGACACACATATACTTCAGCTGAGTGATCAAATCACAGAATTCACGAAGAAAATTGTTTTCTGAAAGTATAATCTATAGAAGAGAAACGATGAATCCTTCCTGCAGCCTTACAAGTTCCTGGCAGATAAAGAAATTATTCAGCCTCCCACACAGGTGATGGCTGAGCATCTCAGCCACCTAGAATAACAGTTTGCATCCTTTTTCTCCAACTTAGACATGACGAAGTTGGACTGGGTGTGAAACCCCTTTCAAAGCAAGCCTGGTGTCATGGATTTGCCAGCAGCTGAAATTGAACAGCTTATCGAAAGTTCCTGAGATCGATTCTTGCAAGGAACATATGCCCAATAATCTCTCTCAGAGTTCTGGTTCACGGTCAACAATGAATATCCTGAATTCGCAACACATACCTTGAAACTGATGGTGCCATTTGCAAGCAAATATTTGTGTGAAGCTGAATTCAGCACACTTGTGTCCATTGAGTCTTGATATTGATCTACTGTTGATGTCACATCAGAGATTAGATGTGCAATTTCTACCATGACGCTAGACTTTGAGAAGCTGTGTTGCAACACACAAACCCATGTAGCACATCACAGAGCATTAAATCAAGGGTCTCAAACACGCGGCCCGCGGGTCCCTGCGCCCCCCCCCCCCCCCGAGTTATTTTATGTGGCAGCTAAGCTCCCT
This sequence comes from Emys orbicularis, assembly GCF_028017835.1. Taxonomy (NCBI): domain Eukaryota; kingdom Metazoa; phylum Chordata; order Testudines; family Emydidae; genus Emys; species Emys orbicularis. Next base: position 143,575,917 of record NC_088685.1, read on the forward strand.
GTTCCCCTGCCACCCCCACGCGTCTCCCCCGAGTGTCCCCCGGGCTCACTTGCTGCCCCCTCACCGCCCTGAGCCTGCAGCTCACGCTGACTCCACTCCGCTCTGCTGGCTTCTGGCATCACCTGCTGCTGCAGGGTCCTAGTGCCCCCCTTCACTATGGCCAGGGCAGGCTGCCCTTCCCCTTCCCTTCTGCCCTAGTTCTGAGCCTCTCCAATGCCCCAAGCCGGTCATCCCCAGCCCCACAGCCCTCACCCCTGCACCCCCTCCTATCCCCAAACTCCATCCCAGAGCCTGCACCCCCACCCCCGCCTAGCCCGGAGCCTGCACTCAGCATCCAAACTCCCTCCCAGAGCCTTAGGCAGGTGGGGGGTGGAGTTTGGGGGGGGGGCAGGTTCTGGGCACCACCAAAATTTCTACAAACCTGCCCCCCCCCAGAAGAGGCAGAGCAGGAGTGGAGTGGTGGTGCAGCCCAGTGCAGGGGGGGGGGCTTTAACAGAAGTAAATCTAACTAAGTGTGTGATTTGTCCTTTGAGTGAGGTGCATTACTGTTGGTGGCACTTAGCACTTCCAGGGGGGAGGAGCAGGGAGCCGCGCACTCAGAGGAGGAGGTGGAGAAGAGACGGGGCAGGGGCGGGGCCTCATGGAAGGGGTGGAGTGGGGGCAGGGCTGGGGGCAGTGAGGGGGTGTGTCAGTGATGCGGCCCTCGGGCCAATGCACTAGTCCTCATGTGGCCCTCGTGGTCATTTGAGTTTGAGACCCCCTGAGTTACGGCATAATTACCAGAGATTAATTCTAGCTCTGCAAATAGTTGGTCTCCAACAAATCTGTTTACATCATAGGCTGTATTCTCAGAAAAAAAAAATAATTAAGGTAAGTTACGGGTGAAAGAATATTTCACTGCAATAAAACAAAAAACTTAGGATCATAATTTACCAGTTAGCCTTGAAATTTAAAGTTAAAGCTCAACTTTTCAACTCCCAACCAAAACATCTGCATACTCTAAAGCCCAGTTAAGATCACCCAATCAACTTGAAGTAACTCTTGCATACATCTTTGCATTTTATAAGCGAATGACAGCTGAGGACATAATTTCATGCTAAATCAACTTTACCCAAAAACACTTCCATCCCATAAACATATTTTAGTGATAGTGACTTGTGTATTAGTGCATTAAAACCCAAGATATGAAGCTAAATGTGGGTAAAGTTATGGCTCCTAGTATGGTTTAGCTAGTGTCAAATATACAATGAAATCAGGTGAACTCTTACCCAAGTTCTGTAGATGTCTGACATACAACTTGCATTTAAGACAGAGAACAGTATTAGAACAAGAGTGTTCTGTGGGCATACCTTAATATGGACTGTAACTAATGCACTACTGCAGTACATAGCATTTTAAAAGTCAGCACAGCAAGACTAAAAGTGAGGTTTTTAAAAACATAAAAGTTGTACTGAAGTGTAAAGCTTAAGCAAAATAGGCAGGAAATTCAGAGATATGGCCAAAAATCTGTCCAGTTATTTGTAGGTATTTTGGGTCTCCAAATATTAGGTGATTTTACATTGTGTTGTGTACATTGTATAAAGCTTAGATGTCAGCTATAATACTGAAATTCCTCACTTTATTATGCATTTTTTTATCGTGGTAGCATGCAAAGGCCCCAGTCAGGGATTAAGATCCCATCGTGCTAGGCACTGTACAAACAATACAGTAGCTGCTGCAGAGAGCTAATAACTGGTTTAAAGCAGACAAATTAGTAGGGATTAATTTTTTCTTAATGTTTATTTAAAAAAAACAACAGGATTAGAAATAAGACTTCTGGTATTGTTTGCCAGATGATGAGAGACTAAAATAACAAAGAAGTCATAATATATGGATTGAAATACCATACATTTCCTTATTTAACAGAGGATACTTCTAGACCCCAAGAGTTGAAATGGCAGGTTGAAGATTTACCAGCAGAAAGATTCCAATGAAGTCCAACATTCCATCTCGGTTTTAAGAAGTACAGGTTAATGTTCTCTCTTCTTCACAATCAAGTAAATATTATAGCAGTTGTTTCGAGGCCTCCACTCTGACCTACAATATGCTGAGCACCTTCACTATCAAATGAAGTCAATGAAAGATGTTACGCTTTTCTTTGGACACAAAGGAATTTGGACACATTATGTCTAAAAGGAAACAGAACTGTATTAAATGGGAATTCATTTCCCCTTGTATTTGCTTGTAGCCATTATTGGGTCATTTCTCATGGACTACCAGACATCTAACATTAATGTCAGTGTTGATTCTTTTACCTCTTGATTCATCTTTTTCCTTTATATCTCCTTTGTCAGCATATTGAAGAGGCCATTCCAACTGAAATCTGCCCAGAGGATGAAATTATTTCTTTAAATTTCTTCATTTCATGATACACTGAAGGCAATAATGTTAGTATAACACAATGGTGCCCAACCTTATTACACAGGAGGGCCACAAAAACCTAAGCACAACCTTGTGTGAGCCAAACAGATTCTACATATTTTTAAAAGATTTAAAGTCACCTTTATTAATTTATAGATTAAGTTCAGCTTGTTTTGTATGTATTTAGACAGACAATACTGTTCATAGAAACAACCTATTTACACAACTATGTAAACATGACAACAAAATGCTAATGAATCAGCTGTTAGTATATTGTGTTGACACAGGCCCCATGGGCCTTATGAAATGCTTGGGGGGGGGAGGGAGAGGGAAGGCGTGTACAGCCTGCAGGCCATAGATTGGGCACCCTTGCTATAAAAGAAGATTGCCGTTCATATTTAAGTCAGTTTCCATTTGTTTTCACCCAATAATCAGGTTGATCTTCACCATTTGGGGGTGAGGGAGCTCCCTAAGACAGCATCTAAATGAATTTGATGTTAAATTGTTGCTGGAGGTTTGGAAAATGGACTTGTAGCTATGTTTTGATGCCACTGAAAGTGTCTCAATACAGGATCCAGCCTAAATGTTCTGTTCAACTTAAATAGTTTCACTTAACAGCACATCTGATCTTAAAGAATCTAAGAGAAATTGTTTTCTGCACCTAAGATGGGTGCATGTCTTTATTAGTTAACAAGACAAAAAATTGTTTTCATTATTTCAGTCTATTCAATTGCTTGTCTTCTATCACTTTCTCCAACATTGAGCATACTGAACTAGATAAATTCACACAATGTTTGGGAGCCACTAAAAAGTATTCACCCATTTGCAGAATCCACCAGTGTCTTTCATTTTATTAAAAGACAGAAGGCGACTCCAATAAATGCAACTTTGAAGTCTGAAAAATAAGATGAGCTAGCCAGGTTTATAAGAAACTACATCTGATGCCCTGCCAACCTTCCAGAAGTTTTAGCAAACCAACCCCCATAACAGCTTACAGCTCCCTTTACTTCCTCCCTCTTTTCAACTTCCAGTGACAGTTTATTCCACCCACTACCAATGCTGCCGTCTTCAATCCATGAGTCCATCCATTCCCCTGCCCCCAAGTGCTAGAAAGATTTATAAATGTCTTATTGTTTTCAAAATAAAATAAAATCCAGTTTTCATCTTTTCCTTTTTACCTTTCCAGAGTAAAGTTTTCATTCACAGACTGAAATTACAGCTTAATTTTTCTAGTATTGAAAAAAAACTCTTATGTTCATGTAAATACTCACTTAGGAAGGGAAAAAAATAAATGCACAAATACAAAATGGGAAATAACTGGCTAGGCAGCAGAACTACAGCAAAGGATATGGGGGTTATGGTGGATCATAAAGTGAATACATGTCAATGTGATGCTATTGAGAAAAAGGCAAATATTCTGTTTTAAACAGGACTGTCATATGTAATCGTGGGAGGTAGGAGTTAGTTGTTCCACTCTACTCAGCACTGGTGAGGCCTCAGCTGGAGCACTCTGGGCACCACACTTTAAGAAAGATGTGAACAAATTGGAGAGTGCCCAGAGGCGAGCAACAAAAATGATAAAAGGTTTAGAAAACCTGACCTGTGAGGAAAGGTTGAAAGTATTGGGCATGTTTAGTTTAGAAAAGAGAAGCCTGAGGTGGGATATTATAACAGTCTTCTAATATTTAAAAGATTGTTATAAAGACGACTGATCAATTACACTGGTCTACAATTTTTGAGAAGTTGTCTGCTTCAGAGATAAAATGTGCTATTTATTATGTATTTTGATGTGCTGAATTCAAATATGACAATTAAAACAACTGCTTGGTTACTGTTTCTAAGATATTTAAGTTTTTACATTTTATGTCTATGTATATTGTGTAGATAGAGTTTTAATCATAAATTGTAAACCTAGGTCTTTTCATGTGTTTATGGTTGCTTTACATGATAATATTTCATCTGTCCTGTTTATGTAACACTTTAAAAATCAGCAAAAGGGTTATATAAATAAAATTTATTATGAAACAAAAGGCAAAAAACTAGTATGTACATAGTTTAGTCCTATTCAGTGTCTACTCGGCGCTTCTTGGCTTGTCTCTTGTATTCATTAAATGGAGCATCTCTTGTCACTGTCCAGCAATAGTCTGCAAGCATTGATGGGCTCCATTTGCCCTGATAGCGTTTCTCCATTGTTGCAATGTCCTGGTGAAATCGCTCGGCGTGCTCGTCGCTCACTGCTCCGCAGTTCGGTGGGAAAAAAAATCTAGATGAGAGTGCAAAAAAATGTATCTTTAGTGACATGTTGCAACCAAGGATTTTGCATGCCTTGAGGAGGTTTTCCACCAACAACCTGTAGTTGTCTGCCTTGTTGTTTCCGAGAAAATTTATTGCCACTAACTGGAAGGCTTTCCATGCCGTTTTTTCCTTGCCACGCAGTGCATGGTCAAATGCATCATCTCGAAGAAGTTCACGAATCTGAGGACCAACAAAGACACCTTCCTTTATCTTAGCTTCACTTAACTGTGGAAATTTTCCACGGAGGTACTTGAAAGCTGCTTGTGTTTTGTCAATGGCCTTGACAAAGTTCTTCATCAGACCCAGCTTGATGTGTAAGGGTGGTAACAAAATCTTCCTTGATGCAACAAGTGGTGGATGCTGAACACTTTTTTCCTCCCAGGCTCCAATGACTGTCGGAGTGGCCAATCTTTCTTGATGTAGTGGGAATCTCTTGCACGACTATCCCATTCGCAGAGAAAACAGCAGTACTTTGTGTATCCAGTCTGCAGACCAAGCAAGAGAGCAACAACCTTCAAATCGCCACAAAGCTGCCACTGATGTTGGTCATAGTTTATGCACCTCAAAAGTTGTTTCATGTTGTCATAGGTTTCCTTCATATGGACTGCATGACCAACTGGAATTGATGGCAAAACATTGCCATTATGCAGTAAAACAGCTTTAAGACTCGTCTTCGATGAATCAATGAACAGTCTCCACTCATCTGGATCGTGAACGATGTTGAGGGCTGCCATCACACCATCGATGTTGTTGCAGGCTACAAGATCACCTGCCATGAAGAAGAATGGGACAAGATCCTTTTGACGGTCACGGAACATGGAAACCCTAACATCACCTGCCAGGAGATTCCACTGCTGTAGTCTGGAGCCCAACAGCTCTGCCTTACTCTTGGGTAGTTCCAAATCCCTGACAAGGTCATTCAGTTCACCTTGTGTTATGGGGTGTGGTTCAGAGGAGGAGGATGGGAGACAATGTGGGTCCTGTGACATTGATGGTTCAGGACTAGAAGTTTCATCCTCTTCCTCGTCTGACTCAAGTGAGAATGATTCTGGTGCATCAGGAACCGACAGTCCTTCTCCGTGGGGTACTGGGCGTATAGCTGATGGAATGTTTGGATAATGCACAGTCCACTTTTTCTTCTTTGACACACCTTTCCCAACTGGAGGCACCATGCAGAAGTAACAATTGCTGGTATGTTGTTGGCTCTCTCCAAATCATTGACACTGTAAAAGGCATAGATTTCCTTTTCCTGTTCAACCACTGGCGAAGATTTGTTGCACAAGTGTTGCAGCATATGTGTGGGGCCCACCTCTTGTCCTGATCTCCAATTTTGCAGCCAAAATAAAGGTGATAGGTTTTCTTAACCATAGTGGTTATACTGCGCATTTGTAATGCAAAAGACACTTCACCACAAACATAGCAGAAGTTATCTGCACTGTTCACACAAGTACGAGGCATCTCTGCTCACTTTGGCTAAACAAAAATGTGTCCCTTTGCAAAATCAAACACTGACAAATAAGAGAGCACGACACTGTATGATTTCTAGAGCTGATATAGGGCAATTTGTTCAGCAGAGTGATGTAAGCTTCGTTATGATTGCATCATCCATGACTTCTAGGAATAACATGATGCAATTCATATCACGTATGACGCAATACCAGCTTCAGATTGCATCATTCATTGTTTTGCCTAAAAAGCAAGTACTGTCCAAACCCCGTCATAGATTTATTCATAGATCCAGTCAAAGATGTATTTTAGTCATTTCTGGTTTAAATTGAGATCCCGTCCCTTTATAACTCACTTATCCTCCGCCATTCCCAAGTCAAGGGTCGTATATACTGACCCAATAGCATATCTTGAAAACTAGAGCCAATCAACAATTTTAAGCATCATTTTCGTTCTCAGTGACCCAGAATTAGTAAAGTTTGACTACATTTATTTCAGAAGCATTTTGGCTGTAGAGCAGTGTTATTATCCACATCTATGGGGGTAGGTCAGTTCGTACCTGGCTTAATTTGCAGCAAGGGAGATTAAGGTTGGATCTTACAAAAATCTTTCTAATGATAGTTAAGCACTTGAATAGGTTCCTGGGGAGGTTATCATCAGGATTCCAGTTTTTTTAATAAATTAGACAAAAATCTATCAGAGATAATCTAGGAGGTACCTTAACCCTGCCCTGGGGGATAGGAAGGAGGGGGAAGTGGGCAAGATGACCTCGAGGTCCCTTCCCATACTACATTTCTATGAATCAGTGTTATGGAGGTTCAAAGACTGAAAAAATCTGATAAAGCCCCCACTGAGGTGAGGGAGTTTTGTTTGTTTGGGGGTTTAAGTTTTTTCACAGCCCTAGTTTATTCAACTTCACATATGCTGCAATACTGTGTTTGGTAAGTCATGTGCAGTGAATCGTGGGATTTGTTTGTTTTAAAAAAGTATTTCAATTGGAAAAAATTTATAAAAATAATTTTATACAGTTTAAAAAAAAATCAGTTTATGATTTAATCTAAAAGTATCCCTTTAAAAAAATGGGATTATGGCTTGGAAAAAAGAGGATCCTTTTAAGGACTGCTATTTACTTTGCCCCATACTAGAAAAACAATGAAACATTCAAATTAAAAGTCAGCTAATTTAAAGAAAGTGATAAAAAGGAAATGTCTCTTTAAATATGCAATTTAATCAAACTGATGTATATACTCTCTCAAGTTACTATAAAGGTGAATAGTTTAATAAGATTACAAAGACACTGCTATAAGAAGTGCCCAAGGTGCCATTTGCCGTTACACCAGCTAGGAGGAAGGGATATCAGTAGTTCTACTTTTAAAAGGTATGACTACCACCAGCTAGGATCTGGAAGAATGTCCTTGTTCCCATGTTTACAATAAACATCACCACAGCCAAATGCATATGTGGCTTTTTGTCTTCTCATGACAAGCCAAACAAAAGCTATGGCTGGATACTATCCTGGCAGATGGTCAGCTCTAGTACGGTAGTTAAGATGTTCAATTATGTATGCCGGACAAGATGATCATCTTCTAACCTGCTCAAAAGTCAATGGCAAGAAAAGAACTCACCAAACATGCAAAACATATAATATACGCAAAGAATAAAAACAAAAACACCCCACACAATATAGAACCCACACAATATAAAACAAATCATACTATTTCCAAAATGACCCAACGCTAGTTTAGTGTGGAGAAAGTGCCCACATTTTAACCACCGTGACATCCAAACCTACTCTGAACAAAGCGAAAGAGCACAAGGTTAAAACTCTGAACCCTTGTCTATACTAGTGCTCTCAATATTGCTACCATAGAGAACACATCAATGGTGATAGCAATGATAGAAAATTTCAGGGGACAGGACTACTGTACACAAGGTCTGTGAGAATATAGAGATAGTGGCAACGTATTAGATGTCACTTGAATGGGACACAGATACAGCAATTACTATTATTATTCAAATCAACTGTGAAACTCCATGTACAAATTTGAAAGGCATAGCCATCTACCCCCCCGTTTCTCCTTTATAGCCACTGACTTTTTGATGGAAGTGTTCGATAGGTGTTCAACCTATCAAGAAAGTGTTTCAGTTCTAGCCCAATAGCTGACTAGTCACTCCATCCTGCTCAGTCAAGTACTTTGTAGTCTCCTCTTTTCTTGGAAATAAATATTTCACTTAAGAGATTATTTAGATTACAAAAAGAAGTGGACCTCAACCAGATAAAATGAAAGTGAAAGGTGTTAACCTAGGCCTATGTTAGGGAAGAGAGGTCACATTTAGCCCAGGCTAACTGCCTTACTAGAATTTAAAGGCATGTCATCAGAAGAACATGCTAGCTAGCACATTCTAACATCCTAGTGTAGGCTAGACAAGACAAGCGGCCTTGAGCACATACTAGCTTGTCAAGTTGAAATCTAGGTTTCCCCATTTCCAATTTGACCAGCTAGCACACGCTGAAGTACAACTTGCTTTGTCTATGCTAGAACTTTTAGAATGTGTTTGCTAATATGTTCTTTAAGGATTCTTTACTTTTCCTTTAAAAAAAAAAAAAAAAAAGGATCAAGACTAGCCTTCCTTCTGTAAAACTTTGTGCACTGTATAAAAGATAATTTTTGAGCTTATTAGTAGTCAGAGAGAATGCGATAAAATCCACAAAGCTATTTTCTTACGCTGTGTTCTAAAAGTTTCCAGTGATGAAAGTAACTAAATATACTCTTTTTTTTTTGGTAGAGAACTCTTTCCAGATTTGATTTGTTTAATCACCAACCTAAGGAGAAGTTACAATCTTCTGTTGTAATTTACTTTTGGAGGGCAAGTTTAATAAAATAAGCTATAACCCTAAAGTCACTCTCTGTACGCCTTGTCCTTTTCAGCATTTAAAGCCTCTTTAGACTGCCCCAATTCACAACCCTCCAGTTTAGCCATTTTAAGGCTAGAACATAAGTCTTCCTTTTTTTGTTTTTTCTCCCTTACATCGCTTGTTTGCTTTTACTGTTGCCACACTTCATGGTTCAGTATTAGCCATATTAGTATTAAATATAGTATTAAAATATTTTTATTCTCCCTATATATTGACTAAAATCTAGGTTCTAATGAAAAAATTCAGAACATTAAAATGGAAATAGGAATTTCTAAAGCTCTGTTGGGAACACTGATTAAAGATAATGCCATAAAGTATACACCTCTACCCCGATATAATGCTGTTCTCAGGAGCCAAAAAAATCTTACCGTGTTAAAGGTGAAACTGCGTTATATCGAACTTGCTTTGATCTGCCAGAATGCGCAGTCCCGCCCCCCTGGAGCCCTGCTTTACCGCATTATATCCGAATTCATGTTATATCGGGTCGCGTTATATCGGGGTAGAGGTGTACTAAAATAGAAATTTTAGACAATTCTCATAAATGTTGTTGTACATTTAGATGAAAGAATAGAAGGTCTATCTCTTATGGTAGTTTGGGAATCATACATGAATCTATTTTAAAAACAAATTTAATCCTTCTCAAAATATTTCAAGATTCCCAATAGATGTTCAAATCAGGAGGTAACTGCAGAGGTTCCAATATCAAACATAATAGCTCTTTATCATGTGAACACTCAAAACTAGTGTTCAGTGAAGTTTAGAAAAACCATGAAGTCGTTTATTAAGAGTCTCCTGTATACACAATTTCCTGATTTGTCTAAAATTAAGGTGCAACAACAATTTAAAGACAAGTTTTCATGGTACTTTTATCTTTTTTTTTCATGCAAAGATATACATAGCTTTAGAAAGGAGAGGAAATGAGAATTACTGGCATGAGAGAAAACTTAAAACCCAAGGATGGAGGAGGAGCTCTTTTGCAAAGTTCACTCATACCTGAATTTTGAATCATAACTGTGTTCTCCTTTGCCAACCTGTTTTGTTGTCTCTGAAGAAAATTAGGTGATGACATCTGGTAAGACTGATAGTATTTGGATTTATTATATTATTTTTTATTATTTAGTTATAGATTGGCAGATCAACATAAAAAAGTTGCTGCTTCAGATTTCAACCACAGATTTGTATTTACAACCTTATATGCATCATACATTCTGAATGTACGAGTTGAACACCTCCAAGAGGAACATCATGCCATGTAACTAGAAAGATGTTTTCCTTAATTTGCAATGAGGTATCAGATTTGATTTATGACCTAGATAACACAATAATCTGAATAGGCTAAATAAACCAAGTTTCTTGGGCAGATACCTCTGCTAGTGAAGCCATAAAGGTCAGGTGCCTCTGATGCATTTACAAAGTTATTACTTTGGTCACATCAAATATTTTACAATGAGAAAAAGAAAAGAAGGTATACGAGCATGCAGTCACTTTTATGGAGCTATATAATTTTTCCAATGAAGGCTGAAATACAGTTCCAGTATACTGCATGCAGCAGTAGTTACCTAGCAGGCCAGGCCAGGGCAGTCACCCCACAGTGGTGGCTCCTGCAGCTCCTGCACTGTGGGGCTGGCTGGGTGTGGCTCTCAGCTCTGGGTGTTTCAACCACTGGGGTTGCAGTGTCACTCAGGTTTGGCCCCACTCCCCTGACTGGGGAACATTCTGGCGACTCAATTTTGGGTCCCAAGCCACAAGTTGAGATACCCCAGTATAGAAGATATAGCTACACCAATTCAGCCTATTATTGCTTCTTTCCTGTCATACTGGTTAGAAACTACCATAGTAAAATTGCTCTAGTTCAACTGTATCTGAGCTAAAGATCTCATCCCAAATGGCATAACCAATTGGTATACCATATCATTGCAGAGCACCTGGGACACATGGTGGACATACCACAAAGCATCAAAAGCTCATTAGGTTCTGACCTATAGTTTTTGCAATGTCTTGTCAATGGGTCCTCTGTAAGAATTAAGCCATATTAAGAGACCTGATTTTATGCTACTTTATATTAGATTATGAACTCTTTGGACCACCTTTTTGTTTTGTTTGTACACTGCTTAATACAACGAGATCCTGGTCCATGCATGAGTGGCTGAGGTTCTGTGGCCTGCAATGTGCAGGAGGTCAGACTAGATGATCGCAACAGTCTCTTCTGGCCTTAAAGTCAATGACTGGAGATCCTAGGCACTACTGCTATACAAATAATAATACATGGTTTGCTTGGCCACTTTGGATCAGTCTTGGCACCTTTACAAACCCTCTATACCAGTGGTTCTTATCCTGGGGTGCACGTACCCCCTAGGGGTGCGAGATGCCCTTTCTGGGGGGTGTGAGACATGCTAGATTTTTTTAGAAGGTAAATCATCGAAAACACAAATTAAGCACAGGCACGTAAGTACAACTACTTTGTTTCATCAAACCTATGTATTTATTAACATTATCCATTTTTTAATGATTACTGTCATATACAAACAAAAAATGTATTTTCAATTTTTTAAGCTAATTGTAGTGAAATTATCTCGCTACAAAATACAGTGTACCACCAAGTTGCGGGGTATTTCTTGACGCATGCGCAGATATATAGAGTTATGATATATCTAGGTTTAAAGAACTGACCTACTTCAACAATTTTTGATAAGGGGTGCGAGAACATATTTTGAGAACCAAAGGGGTGCAGGCTGCAGTAAAGGTTAAGAACCACTGCTCTAGACAATGGTTTATAAACAGTTTAATATTTTATGCAATATATCATGTGTAGAAAAGAGGCGTGTCCTCCCTCAGAGATTGACAGCAAGGGAGGGTCAGATGCCCCCTAGTGGGCGGAAACAGGAAAGCCACACCCACCATGCTGGAAACAGATGGGCGGGACAGGAACAGGAAGTATGAAAGATGGGTTCTATAGCTCACTTAGGGAAAAACCACTGCAAGAGGCAGATGCTTCTATTGGAGCTAGAACCTGCTGAAGTCTTCTGCTGTCCTGAAGACTTGTCTGAACTACCAGATATGGCTGATGCTGAGGAGTGACTGGGATTACTGCTTGCAGCGTACCCAAGGGAGATGGAGGACAATCCAGAGATCCAGGTGTGCACCCTGAGGGTAGTGGCCCAGGGACAGCTGACTACACTCTGGCTGGGTTGCTGCCCGAGTCTGGTTCAGTGTGCTGCAGCTGGATCCCCGCTGACCCAGTGGCAGACCACTCTGCCACTGTTAGGACCCTGGGTTGGGATACGGTGGAGTCAGGTGGGCCTGTGGCATGGCAGCCTCCCCACCTTTGGCCAGGAGGCCTCCGGGAGTCTGTCTGGTGAGCTAGGATCCTAGACTGTTGGGTGCTTGTCCTGGCCTCAGCCCCCCTACATTGTGTTGGATGCTTGCCCCAGTCTGAAGCTCTAGACTGTTGGTACCTCGCCCGGCTTGTGGGCCAGGGTCTCTGGATTATTCACCACTCTGCCCTGCCTTAGGTTTGGGGCCCTAGACTGTGCTTGGTACCCTGCCCTGTCTGAGGGCCTGGGTTCCCAGACTATATCTGGGTCTACCCTGCCTGGGGGTTGGGCTTTAGACTGTTTGGTGTTGTGTCCTGCCCGAAGGCTTGGGTCCCTGGACCACGCACTGCTCTACCCTGCCAGAGGGATTGAGCCCTGAGACTGTTAACTTCCCTTATTTTACACTGTTATTCCAGGGGTGTGGCCTCTCTCCGAGACTGACAGTGAGGGAGGGCCACACATGCCTAGACCAGAGGTCTCCAAAGTGGGGTGCGCAAGAGGATCCTTCGGGGGACACGGCAGCAGGAGCGCTGCCAGAGCAGGAGTCAGAGCGTTTTTGTTGGTTTGTTTGGGGTTGCAAAAATGGTACAGCCAGCGTGGCGGGGGTGCGTGCTCAAAATTTTTTTACTGATAGGGGTGCACGATCAAAAAAGTTTGAAGACCACTGGCCTAGACCATGGCTAATACCAGCCTACATTGTGTTAGAAAATGACTTGCCATACCCAAGTTAGAGGTGGTTAAGTTTTAACAGCTGTGCTAGGTTTACAGTCCTGTGTAGATGAAGCCTAAAATAAATGGTACTAAAAGTTTAATTCCTAATGTGGATGGGGTATAAAGGTGGACATGGAAACAGACTGAATAGCTGATGTCAGCCAGAGGTGACAAATGTAAATTTGTTGTAGGCAAAAAGTATCTTACTTTATTTAATGGAATTGGCTTTAAAAGAATGTCATACCTCCACCCTCCTGGGGGTTGCCAAAACCATTTTTTACATTCCTATTGATTTTGCTAACAGATGGTCAGCAAAAAATAAGGGTATGTCTACACCCAGCCGCTAGTTCGGCGGCTGGGAATCGAAGTTCTGGGTTCGACTTATCGCGTCTTGTCTGGACGCGATAAGTCGAACCAGGAAGTGATCGCCGTCGACTGCGGTACTCCAGCTAGACGAGAGGAGTACCGCGGCGTCGACGGGGGAACCGCGGCGTCGACGGGAGAGCCTGCCTGCCGCGTGTGGACCGAGGTAAGTTCGAACTAAGGTACTTCGAACTTCAGCTACGTTATTCACGTAGCTGAAGTTGCGTACCTTAGTTCGAATTGGGGGGGGTAAGTGTAGACCAAGCCTAAGACTGAAGGATAACTTCCTTTTCTTTCCCACCCCTAACCTGTCCATTGCCAGCTCACTTGAAGGAATACACAAACTTCTAAGAGAAACAATAAAAAACACCCTAAGGATAATTAGCATATGTGATAAAAAGTTTTGTTTGGACAATAACAGGTTGATCAGTTTTCACCATGGTTCTCAGCAATTAGGACAGTGTTGCAGCATTTGCAACATCAAAAGATATTTTCATTTACCAAAATAAGTTTGACAACACTGCTATTCAAACACTGTCTGTCTTATAAAACATAGGCAAAGACTGAACTTTGGCCCTAACCTACTCAAAAGTATTTTTTTTAAGGTAAGTCATCTTTAAAAAAAAAAAAAAAAAAACACACACACACACACTTTTAGGTTGTGTCTAAAATTCTGTAGACAGAACTGCTATAACTGAAAGATTAAGAAAAAATTCTCAGCTTTTTCTTTCCAGTTTTAGTTGGGGCAGTTGACTGTATGCAACATGCTGTCAATCTTATTCTTTCCCCTTTCACTACCAGTTTTCCTTTTGCTTGTATGGCAGGAAAATGGGAGGAAATATAGTTAGACAAAATAGCATCCTGTAATGGCAATATCATGGAAACTGTCAACTTTCAAGGGCATCTGTAATTGATTTACAGAATGAACCTGTTTCAAGTTGACTATCAGGAGATGAGAAAGAGAATACATACTAACCCACACATTGTATGGCTCCTAATTTCCAATACCTGGTCTAGGAACAAATGGAGTAGAACCTGTTCATACTAAATTTAGCCCTGCAGGGAGGTATGATGAGAATTCTAGATTTTCATTGCATTGCAATTAACCAATTATCATTCCACTCTCAGTAAAGTTGCTCTTGGAAATATTCCAAACTTTTCATCTTCAAGCACCTTATATGCAAAAAAAGGCAAAGAGTTACAGCGTGAAAACAGATTCCAAGCATGTTCCTCTCTCCTTTACACCCTGCACGTCAACCTTGTGCTACTAAGAAGGCACCTTCTTCCTCCTCCCTCTAAGCAAAAAGTGCACAAAGGAAGAATTAGAATTGTAAAGCCTTTCTCGTCCAGAGATGATCCTGGCCTGGCTTGGCCAGCAGGGGTGTGCTGCCTCAGACTCCCGCCCAGCAAACGAGGAAGCAGCAGTGATGGATGAAGCGAGGGCTGCGCTGCGGAACCCCGAGCGCACACAGCGGGGCCCGGAGCGCGCAGCACCCAGGAGCTGCCCGCCCGCTCGCTTCCCTGAATTTAGGCTGGAGGCGTTGCCGGGGCTCAGACTAGCATGTGCGCCGCTTCCGGTGCATGAGGAAAGCCGGGGGCCCGCGCTAACAATAGGGCAGAGGCGGGCAGCCCGGCGCTAGGGAAGTACAAGGGCCGGCGGGAGAGCTAGCAACCGGGCGGGACACACGAGGCAGGGAGCGGGCCGCGAGGGGTGACGGCGGGACCGGGCCGCCAAGGAGAGCGGGATGCTGGGGAGCGGCCCCCGGGGGCAGGACCGAGTGCGGGGCAGCCCCAGCCCCTCTCGGCGGCGGCGAGGGGGACCCGGGCTCAAGGTGACATCTTGGGTGGCAAGAGGAGGCGGCGGCGGCGCCGCGCCAGGCCGCCCTTCCGCCCCCCAGGTGAGCCCGGCGCCGTTCCTCACCTGGCACCTGCAGACGATGTCCGCGTCCTGCGCCAGCAGATCCACCAGCTTGCCCTTGCCCTCGTCGCCCCACTGGGCCCCCAGCACCACGGTCACCTTGTTGCCGGGCGGCCGCGCGGCGCACTCGCCGTTGGGGACGGGGGGAGCAGAGGCGCCATTCTCAGACATGGTTGCCGCTGCCGGAGGCTCCTTTCCTGCTCCCCGGGCAGGGTACACATGAGGCGGCACAGGGACGCGCTCAACGCCTCCTCCTCCCCTGACCCCGCCTCCTCCACGCCGGGAAATACCGCAACTGTGGCCGCCGCAACCACTGGCGGCCCCTGACTCCCCCTCCTTGCCCGGCCTGGAGCCCCGCCCTCTTATCTGCATAGACTCCTCACGGCAGGAACTACACTTCCCGGCATGCAGCACGACCGTTCCCCGCAGGGCGCCGCACGGAATTTGCGCGATGCTTGATGGGACGAGTAGTCTCTGTGGGCCGCACCTGTGAAAGCGGCGGAACAAGCCTTGTTGCTGCCTGGGGCTGAACCAGAAGGAGGGACCCTGTGTGCTAGAGGGGACGCGGCGGCTGCTACTGCTGCCGCCGCCTCTCCCTTCCAGAGGCGCGGGGAGGAGGTGCCAGGCGGTTTCTGTTGAGCCCCGCCGCGGGTCCTGTGTCACGTGATCGTATGGGCGGCGGTTTATTGGGGCCGTTATTAGGCGGGCCCATGGCGCGAGCTCCGGAACTGCTATGGGGCGCTCGAGGCCTGGCGCTGCTGTTGTGGCTGTGTGGATGCTGCGGCATATGGAGGTGGGAGGCAGGAAAATGGATGGGAACAGAATGAGATGTGAGACCGGAGAGGGCTGCACCTGTCAGGGTCCCCAGCTCATCGTCGTGTCCCCACCCCCCAATCTGAGTGGGGGAGGAGCCATGGGGTGACAGCTGCCCACACGCCCCGGCCCAAGCCACGCAGCCCACGGGGTGGCAGCTGCCAACACGCGCTGACCCATGCCAAGCAGCTGAGACAGGCATAGTGTAGCACTCTACTCCTCTACACTATGAGCTAGGGGTGTGCTTTCCTCTGCTCGCATACACATGCACTTGCTGTCATCAAGCAAAGAGCTGTCTGATCACATGGTCTTGGCTTCTTGTTGTCCCCTACTTCTAGAGGTCTCTGGGCTCTGTCTTGCAAAGATCCTTAGGGTCTATAAAAGTCACTGGAAATAGGAAAGTCTAGCTGCCTCTACTAAGGACCATGAATAAGGATATGATTCTGTCATGGATTCTGGGACTTTGCAGGATGTCCGTGTCTTCTTCTGGGGCAGGGCTGGAGCAGCTGTCAGTCCCAGGGCTGCTGGAGCAGCGGCCGCTGGAACAACTGACTGGTGATCAGCCCCAAGGCTTCCAGAACAGTGGCCCCCAGAACGAGGGCCTGCTCCAGGCACCAGCTGAGCAAGCTGGTGCTTGGGGCGGCAGACTGTTCGAGGCGGCATTCCGCCCAATCCTAGGGCAGCACGGCCGCTTTTTTGTTTGTTTGTTTGTTTGTTCTTGTTCCACTCCAGCCGCCCTGTTGGCAGTCCTCTTCCTTCCCTCCCTGCTGACCAGAGCGGAGCCCTCGCGGCAGGCGGCAGGAGGCGGCGCAGCGGGAGGGGCCGCGTGGCAGCGCCCCTGCTGTAGCCCTGGCCGCCCCCTTCTTTCTCTCTCTCGCCCACTCCCTCCCCTAGCCTCCCCCCCCAGCCAGTCCCCCTTTGCCATTCTGGTGGCCGCCCCGTTTTTGTTTTTTGTTTTGCTTGGGGCGGCCAGAAAGCCAGAGCCGGCCCTGCCCAGAACAGCTGGCCAGCAGCCAGCCCCAGGGCTACCAGAATAGCTGGCAGTCGGCCTGCCGCCAGAGCAGTGGTCCCCAGCCCACAGAAGTAGCAGCCAGGGCTGGGTCAGCCTCTCTGAGGCTGGAGCAGCAGTGGTCAGCCCCTGTCTCAGGAGCAGCAGTGGGACTGGAGCAGCTGCAAGCCCAGCAGCGCTCTGTGTCCCTTCCCCCTCCCCCCCCCGAAGTATTTTTAGTAAAAGTTAGGGACGAGTCATGGGCTTCTGTGAACTTTTGTTTATTGCTTGCGACATGTTCCTGACTTTTACTAAAAATACCTAGGACAGAATCTTAACCTTAACCAAGGATATATATATAAGGGAAAATGAAATGAATAGCCAAAGTAGGAAGCCTGATTATGTTTTCTCAAAAAAGATTTAACACATTTTGCATTAAAGACAGCTGAAAATACAGAAATACTTTCCTTAAATCACTTTTCCATATAAGCAACTGCTGCAGTTGATACAGGGATGCTGTGTGATTGTGAATAACAGGTGAGGTGATCCATGTAATCACAGATAGGAGGGGAAGGAATCCATAAGACAACTGTTGTCCACAGTATGAAAAAGTTTTAGGACCCCTCTACTTAGGCCTGGTCTACACTACACAGGTTGACACATAAGGCAGCTTACATTGACCTAATTATATTAGTGGCTACACGGCAGCCGTGTCCCACTGATGTAAGTGCCCTACTACACTGATATAACAACTCCACCTCCGTGAGAGGTATAGGGCTTATGTCGGTATAGTTAGGCTGGTATAGACACTGCATTACTTAGATCAGCTGTTAGCTCTTTTGTCAATTTCACAGCTGTGAAATTGACAAGAAAGCCTGGCAGCTAGAGCCCACCTGCCCACTGTCACACCCCAAAGCCCCCTCCCTCAGGGAGTCCCCTGGGAAGGCAGATCAGCATTGTATATTGCTAACGCTGTTGCAAGCATCGCAAAGCATTTTGGGGAGGGTCAAAGGTGTGTGAGTGGGGAGTGAAAGTTTCCTTTGCAAGTACGAGAGGCCGGGGGGGGGGGGGGAGGGGAGAAAAAGAAGAGAGCAAAGAACGGGTTAACTCAACATTTCAGCTAGCTCAGTCGGAAGATAAGACACTGGCCCTAGCCACCCAAGGACACTGCTCACAGCCAAGACTTGGCTGACAGCCAAGAAAGATGGGGGCTTGAATTTGCCTGAGCAGCCGTGAGAAAGAAAAATCCAACTGTACAGACCTGCAAGACAGCAAGGCCAGTGAAGAAGAAAACAAAGTCCAGGGCTGCGGAGATTGAAAACACAAACGAGACGACAAGCGGAGGGGCCGAGCCTTGCATCCCGGGAGCCGGGGTGTTTTGGAAAAGCTAAAGAAACCACAGAAAGCTGGTTTGTACTGGCACAGAGGGCACGAGGAGCAGAGGTCCCCGAACGGAGCACCCCTCCCTCCCCCGAGGAGCCAGAACTTAAAACCCTCCTGAGAGCTGGAGCAATTTGGAGAGCAACAGCAGACCTGGACGGCCTGGGCCCAGGACAGCACTCTCATCCATCCTTTCCCCCCCCCCCCCATCCTCTTCTTCTGACGTTACACCCAGGCCTGGCCAGTCTTGGGTAGTGCGTGTGTGAGTATGAAAGTGGGTTAGGGCTTGGGGCGCTAGCGCTTTCTTTCTTCCCCCAAGTGACGTGGGAGCGTTCCCGGCACTCTCTGCTGTTATTTTATTATTTTATTAATAAATCTTTAAAATTTAGATGCTTGATGTGTTCTGTCATCTCCTCCCCAAAAGGTCCCGTGGCTTCACCCTGATCACCTGATGCCTCAGGCAGATTAATAACAGAAATCTGTCACACCACTCCTCCCCTGGAGAGCTGGGCGGCTGAACCCCACTCCTGGCTGGGATCAGGGCGAGAATGGACCCCGCTCCCGGCTGGGAGCTGCAGGCAGCTAGACTCCACTCCCAACTGGGAGCCGGGGAGAGAAACCCAGCAGCTGGACCCTGCTCTCAGCTGAGAGCTGGGGCCAGAAGCCCAGGCCCCCAGCTCTCACCACTCCCCCACTCGGCCCCCAGCTGGAAGCTGGGGCAACAAGCCCAGGTGGCTGGACCCCACTCCCAGCTGTGGGGCTACAAGCCCAGGCGGCAGATCCCGTTCCCAGCTGGGAACAGGGAGGTGAGAAGCCCCGGGTGGCTTTCCCGCTCCTGGCTGGGAACATTGGCTGTCTTGTCAATTTCACAACTCCATATTGGAGTCAAATTGAGAATTCTGCCTGGCTCCTGGCAGGGTGGGGCTGAGAAGCTGGGGTAGCTGGACCCCACACCCTGGGGGCAAGAAGCCTGGGGCAGCTTCCCCCCCCCACACTCCTGGCGGGGAAAGGGGAGGCAGGAAGCCCCGGGCAGCTTCCCTCCACTCCCTGTAGGGAACAAGGTGGCGAGGCAGGGTGCAGCCCACCGGGAGCCTGTGGGGCAGCCCGGCTCCTGGCAGGGAACTGCCAGTGAAGCTGAGACACCTGGTTCTCAGCTCCCCACCCTGCCCCTCTTAGGTCAGTGGAAGCACGCCTGATGAGGACGCGCACAACCAACCCAAGGAGCATAGTGTGGACATGCACCATCTCAGTAATTACCTAATATACGTCAACCCAAGTTTTTAGTGTAAATATACCCTAATTAAGCCATGATTGCTCTACCTCCTGAAGGCTGTGAGGCTAAGTAATGGTAGGCCTGTCGTTACATATATTGGAGACCACCCAGGAACCTACAGAGCTACAGGAAGTTTCCAGATGGTTTAACAGGTGGCAGTTTCCCTCTGAGTCTACTGAACCAATGCCCAGCATTGTGTTAGGCTACACTGTTCTGCTGTAGGTGCCAACTTTTATGTTAAATGTAAAGCTGAAATTCTAATGGTTATTCACGATTTTATGGCACTTTTAACAAAGTAGGGCTGTCATCCCTGATTAGCTGTCTTGGCCTAAATCTAATTTGGGTACTTACTACGCCTACATAAACTTCCACTGCAGTTTCACTTGACTACTATATTCTTCACTTCCTGTCCTAAACAGTTGTATAGTGTTGCTATATGCTGTTAAACAGCTGACAGAATACACCTAAGAAGTGGTAATATACTATTGGAGTGTGAGTAATTCTAGTTTGTCATATACAAATATAGTGCCAGATTTGGCCCTCATTTACACCAGTGTAAATCCAGAGTAAGTTTACTGACTTTGAATTTGATCCATGGTTTGTAGACTGTAATCTTATGCTTTCACACAGCTATTCCCTGGCTTCCTGAAATAGCTTTGGGACCTCCAGAATATTGTCATAACATGATATTGCTTTGTGATGTAATTCTAATGCTGCTCTCTAAGGGGGTCATAGAGTCTCACTGCTTTACTATTTTTATTTGGAGAACAAATTAATTTTGACATTCATACCTTAGTGCATTTTCTTTGCAGGTATAAAACTAATGTAGAAAACTATGCTCTCCTCACTACCAGAACCACTGTAAGTGTTGTTTAATAATGATCAAAACAAATCAGTCTTGATTTGTAACACACTGCTTCCAGCTTTTATTTGTGTATATTAGGGACTGACAATGTTTTGGCTCTGATTTCAAACACCCTTTATTTTGTAATGTCTTCATATTGCAAAGTAGAGTAGATTTTGCTGTATATAGGATGATTTTTCTGTAAGGATGTTTCAGGACCAGTTCAATCAGGCCCACATGTTACTTCACAGATCCATGGAAAGCAGACAAACCACTGCTTACACCAAGTTCTGGATCCAAGGACCAGGTTTTATTTGCATAGGCACAGAGTGCTACACCCAGTGATCAAATGAGATTGTAGCAGGCCAGTGAACTGGCTATATCACAAGGGGAAAGGCAGAGATTCTAGGTTCTGACATGATCTTTTATACACACTATTACACATTATCTTTATCAACACCCTCTTCTATTCATTTGCTGTCTCAAATTTTTCCTTCCCTATTAGGTAATATTTATTGCTGTACATCATGTTCTGAATTATACAATAAGTTTCATAACACATTGTTCCCCTTTTTAGCAATAATAAAACTATCATACTACTTGACACAGATTTAGCTTGTTTTCTCTAGACTCCCCAAAAACTTAATAACAGGATGTTCAGATCTTAATATTTTTTGTCAGGAACCTTTGTTCTCACTTTTCCATCTCTAAAAGGTTATACAGAGGTTATAAACACCACACTTGAGTAAAGTAACTCCTCACTTAAAGTCGTCCTGCTTAACGTTGTTTCGTTGTTACGTTGCTGATCAATTAGGGAACATACTCATATAAAGTTGTGCAATGCTCCACTCTTGCGTTGTTTGGCTGCCTGCTTTCTCCACAGCTGGCAGCCTTCCTACGCCTCTCCCCCCAACCCACCCCAGCGCCTTCCGCTCGTCGGTAGACCCCGTGGATCAGCGCCTTCCGCCTCCTCCCCCTGCCTCCTGCCCACGGCAATCAGCTGGCTTGCGGCATTCAGGAGGGAGGGGGGAGGAGCGAGGACTTGGCACGCAGGCTCCCCCTCCCTCCTGAATGCAGGAATTAGCTGGCTTGCGGCGTTTAGGAGGGAGGGGGGAGGAGCCAGGACACAGCGTGCGAAGTAAAGGGGGAGGAGGTGGGAGGTGAGAAGAGGCAGGTCAAGGGTGGTGGCTTGGGGGAAGGGGTGGAGTGGGCGGGCTGAGGGTTGAGCCCCCCCATCCCTGGTGCTTGCAGAGTAGGGGAAGCTGCCCTGGAACCTAATCCCCCCTATTTACATTAATTCTTATACGGAAATTGGATTCGCTTAACATAGTTTCACTTAAAGTCGCATTTTTCAGGAACATAACTACAATGTTAAGTGAGGAGTTACTGTATGCAGGCCTACAAAACCTACACATATATTGTTTATACCTCTACTTATACATTCCTAATCAATTATCCACTAAATAAGCATTGGGTCTTTACCAGGTTATATAGAGTAAGCTCACCTAACCAATGCTTTACTCCCTTACATTTTTTCACATGGGTTTAATTAACCATACCATTCAATCATATGGATATGAAATATGCTAAATCTTGACAAAAGTTCAAAAAATACAGTTGCTGATACCCATTGTCAAGAACAAGCACTTTTTTGTAGTTTCGAGAAAGCCTGAGTGCAAAACTGTTCAGAGATTTCCATTTGCGCTTGTTCATTTTGTTTTATTATTTATTTTCACTTTTAAGTGAGAGAAACAAGAAAAATATATGTTACATAATAAGTAGTACTTATGTCTTTCTAATATATAGGAGAGGTGTATGATAAAACTGTTAGTTTAGGTCGTATTGTCTTCTCAAATTTAACAAAATTATTGGTGGGAGATGTATAGCCAAAACAGTCATATCTATTTCAATTTTTAATTTGGACACACTAAAGCTTTACATGCAAATATACTTTCTTAGGAGATGAGAGGCAACTCTCATATAGGAAGTTAGTAGATAATCAGTGATTACAAGTGGAGGGAGAGGAGCGTGTTCATCCCATTCCATTTAAATATACTGGAGAGATATTTAGAATGGTCACATCTATAGGCCAAAGTATGTATTTCTGGCAGTGAGGTAAGGACATCTCAAACCAGCATGATTATACACCTCTACCCCAATACAACGCTGTCCTCGGGAGCCAAAAAATCTTATAGGTTATAGGTGAAACCGCGTTATATCGAACTTGCTTTGATCCGCCGGAGCACGCAGCCCTGCCTCCCCGGAGTGCTGCTTTACCGCGTTATATCCGAATTCATGTTATATCGGGTCGCGTTATATCAGGGTAGAGGTGTATAGCTGTTTAAATTAACCAGTAAGTATGTGTCTGATCAGTACATCAATTCAACTTTAACCTGTTTAGGGTTCAATACTGCCCCTGTTGACGCCAATGGAAGTTTTGCTAGTGATTTCAGTGAGAACAGGGTCAAACCCATAATCAGAAAGGAAAGTTAAGGATAAAAGTGGGAATAAAAGAAAAATGCTGTAACACAGTGGTTCTCAAATTGTGGCCTGTAGAGCAATTGCTGGTCATCTACAGAGCTGACTGGTTATATGGTACTGGCTCTTCCTCCTCATTAACTGCTGCTACATTGCATTAAAAGACCGCTGAAACAGAGTTAATATTTTTCTAATGTTGCATTTCCATGTTAGCAATTTATGAGTTTTCCACAGCTTGCACCAGTTCAGTATCGCAATGTATGAATAAATGGTGCAGTTCTCAAAATCATTTGCAGTCAGCTTTAGTAACTGAATTAAAACCATTTTCTTGGTAAAAAATTCCCACTGTTACTACCACCAGTGATTGTGAACACACTTGTGCACACACCATTGTATACATCAACAGTTTAAAAAGCAAATGAAGTTGAAAGCGTTAGTAATTCTCTGTGCTACTAGGAGGGAAATTCAGATTTTATTAAACTGCCATTCCTAGTCTTTTGTTTCTGTGACACGAGGCATGGGAGTTCAGTGGAGTAAAATTATGCATTGAGGGGAGGGAATGCCTTGTCTATTGACAACAGTTTCTCTGGTCCATTGCAGAGCCCCATCTAAAGAGCTCAAACGCAGTTTTGAGTGTGCTTTTGTTGTGTGATGATGGCCTTGGCAGTAGTGAACTGTTCCCATGGGGGAAAAACAGAAATCTTTACCGATGTAATGGACTAAAGAATAAAGAGCAAGATGAAAACTAGTTTACACTCACTGGCCCTGCTCACTGTGGGTGTCACAAAGATTGCACTTTGCAACAAGATTTCCTGCCCTGCTAACAGGGACCTCAGAAAGGGTAGTTGTAATTCAAAACCTTATTTGCTAGTTTTATAGAAGACATGCCATTTTATTTTTATAGTGTGCTTTATATAATTCAGTCTGGTTTTTTTTCCATTAAAATTATTGACAAAACGTCTTTTGACTGCAGTGGGAGAAGATTGGGTTTAATGCCATAATAATTACAATTTTAAGTTTGAAGTTGTCCCTAGGTATTTTTAATATTTAAAGAGTTTAATCATTTCTGTGTAATAATTAAAAACCTGGTAGAACAACATTATGGTTTTAAAACCACTATACTGTTAGATACAAATATATAATCTGTTGCATTATATGTGCTACCCTAATTCTTTGTTTAGATATATTTAGAGTATGAAGGACCTTCATTTGTGGAATGGGACATTTCTACGTTATGTACTGTTACAAATAAAAGGTAAGGATTGCAAAAGTGAATAATAACAGCACAATGGTAACTCACATTGACTTTATTGGGAGCAGAGTTAGGTCAATTCTGAATACTTCTGAAAATTCCACCCAAAGTTTGAGAAGATCGTGTTTGTATACACATTCAAGTAAGATGGGCTTCTGTTAAGCCTGGCCACGTGCATTCATTTAGAGATCTGTTGGAAAACAAAATGTTATTTTTATTTCCCTTAAGAATTATGAAGTACAGATCCTTTGTTTCAGAATAGGAGTTGTGGGTTGAGATTTGCGGAGGAGACAGAGAAGCTGGTCCTGAGGTTTCTATACAATTTATATTGTAAGTTAAATATTTATCAATGTAATGAAACACAGAATTAGGCATGGACATATACAATATAAAGTAGTTCTAAGTATACTATTTCTCCTAAACTTCCTTACATGTGAGGAAACCTTAAGCCAAAAAGATTGATAAATACTTTAACATGTATATCTAAATTAAGAATTGCACAACATTTTATGTTCTTGGGGTTTTTGTTTTGTTTTGTTTTATTTGGTCCAGTGCATTTATATGAACAATGCTGTAGAAATAATATCTGTTTATATCCCAGAGATGTAAGGAGTCTATCACTGTAAAACATAAGTGCCGAATTGTATTCTATGTGTTATTTTTAAATAGAAACATGTCTGATTCCTTACATTTGGAGCAGCTAGGATCTTCAGGAGGAGGACCCTATTTTAGACATTAGACTGCACAAACGTTTCTAGATACATACTGTAAAGTGAGTGGGACTGACAAGACAAGCTTTTTTGTCTAGGTTTTCTTATTTGATAATTTAATGGCCAAGATACCTAATGCATTTGTGAGCTCCAGATTAGACCCAGCTACACTAGGAGTAGGAAACCCAAAATACCATTTTTTTAAAAAAGCATCTCTGCCCCTAAATGACTGTTTAGCCAGAGTATGGTACAACCTTTAAAAATATTTCAAATTAAGAGAGGGATGTATTACAGCTCTTATCTGCATAGCACGGAGATCCAGCACTATCTACAGTGTGGAGGGAGTACATAAAAGTTACACTAATGCAGTTACACTAAAGCCACTAATGTGGCTGAAAGTTTTGATAAGCAAAAGTCAGGTAAAAAGTTGTGGTTTCCAATGCAGCTTTAATTTGTCTATCTTGCTGTGTGTGTTTATATGTGTTATGTCTTTGAAATTATTGTATTGGTAAGCTTATTTGAATGTACAATCAGATATCACATATTTAAATAAACACATTTGAATGATTGCACATTCAGGCATATACATCTGTGTGTTAATGTGAATGTATTATCGTTAGATTGCAAATTCAAATCCAGATGCAAAGTGCAGTTGTTACCCCCAAAATCCAGACTTAAGGCACCCCCACAATGGTCTGCCTATTTCAGTAACTCAATTGTCAGTTGTTTGTTTTGGTAGGTAAAAGGAGATGGCCCACCATAGAGGAATTGCCAGGGTTTTACTAGGGGTTACCCTATGACCTTCAGGAAACCCCCCAGAACAGACTCACTTTGTTTACCATTGGGAAGTCATGGATATAGCCTTCTGCTCAAAGGATTGACACTCAGGCAGTAATCTTTGAAAACAAAAATTTTCTTTATTTAATGTACCAATATTCCTGAAACAATAAATCTTTTAAAAGAACCAAAGCATATATCAAGAAACAAACATAAATTCTATTAGCACAAGTATGCACATTCAGGTACTCAATACTGCAATGTCATACAGTTTGAAATGGCTCCAAGTGGTTACATTCTACATGCGGTGATCAATCACATGTAGGATGCTGACAGCAATTCTAATTAAAACACTAAACTTTTATACATAGTAACATATATCCAACTTTAGTATCTCAAACATACTTATATGTCCTAGCTCCTTATACCATAGTTCTCATGCTTACTTTCTACCGTCTTCTTTTCCCTCTGATCTGTCAAAAGGTCCTTCTGTTCAGTCTCAGTGCCAAGCTGCTGCTGCTGTTCTGCTCTGGCTGCTGCTGCCGCACCTCTGCCACCTCTTTTTCGCTACTGCCGCTGCAGCTTGCGGTGATTTCTTGATCCATCACAACAATCTAGCCTTCTTCTTCCCTCTTCAGTGATTTTGCTCTCTTCCTGCTTCTTCTGACTTCTCCTGCTGACAACCTCTTCCTTTCACACACATCAATAGCACCACCACCAAGCTTGTCAGCTCTCCGCCTTATATATGATTTTTGGCCTACTTTGGTTATTTCCTCAATCCTTATCATTAGCATACCTCTCCTCCAATCATTTTTAAGTCCCCTCTGATTGCTCCATTCTTATTAACCAATTACAGACACTAAACCTATCTGTCAATTAAAGCTGGACTTGATTGAAAACCTGCACCTGACATGACTGACCCCTCCCTTTAGGTTTTGGAGTAATCTTTATCTAACCTCAGCCTGCCTGCTTGCTATAGGCTGAATTACTCCAAGACTGCCATTTTAATCTTTGTGGCTCTGATTACCTGCAACTACCATTTTATTATTCCTGGTCCTAACTGCTTAAAACTGTCTTTATTAGTTATTAAATTCTTATAACTATAAACAATTATTATTTTCTTAGGTTTCAGAGTAGCAGCCGTGTTAGTCTGTATCCGCAAAAAGAACGGGAGTACTTGTGGCACCTTAGAGATTAACAAATTTATTAGAGCTTAAGCTTTTGTGGGCTACAGCCCACTTCTTCGGATGCATATAGAATGGAACATATATTGAGGAGATATATATAATACATCAATATGCATCTTAATATTAGGATGCACTGTCACACTCCAATTTTTACCTAATTTTAGATCATTTAATTTTGATATTTCCTTCACTTCAGCTAGTGGTGGCAGGGCAATGTTCTTAATGCTGTATTCCGTACACAGAATAGAGCAGCTGAAAGATCTCTCATACCACAGTGTGTCTTACACAGGTGTTGAGATATGAAATAGGTAGACAGCTATTTTAAATGCAGTATGTTTTATAAGGGTGTAGCACACTGTGGACTTGTTTGCATATAGTTTTTATACCACTTTATACCACTTTAAATATATCAGTTTGAAACTAATATAGTTGAAACAGTACGACCCCATAATGTGGACGCAGTTCTATTGGCATAAAGGTGCTTTATATTGTGATGTACAGTTTAGGGTATGTCTACACTACAAACGCTACAATGGTGCAGCAGCAGCAGTAGCGTAGACACTTACTACAGTGATGGAAGGGGTTTTTCCTTCACTGTAGTAAATCCACCTCTCCGAGAAGCAGTAGTTAGGTTGACAGAAGAATTCTTCCATCTATTGGTATCTACATGGGGCTTAGTTCAGCTTAATTATGTTGCACAGGGCATGACATTTTTCACAGCCCTGAGCAAGGTAGCTAGGTCAACCTAAATTTTAGGTGTAGACCAGGCTTTTGTCTCATAAATGTAAGGTAATACGCTATACTGGTATAAGGTACCTATACACTGGTATAACTGGGTTCACACTAGGGATTGTACTCATTTAGCTATTATGGTATAAAAAATACCAGCTCTAGCTGAAGTAGTGACATGGGTACAAAGACTGTGTGTAGATTAGGTCTAAGCTGCAAAGCTGAGTACATTGATTTTGAACTGAACAGGCAATCTAATGATAGTACATTTAAAAAATGGTTGGGGAATAAGGAAGAGGAAGGTTTGCTCAGTTTGAAAGATGAAGGTTGGGGAGAAATTAGATCCTAAGTAAAAGTTAAGACTGAGTGGACCAGTCAGAAGTACATATGTGCAGTGTTAATTAATATTAAATACCTGGCTGTTTGTTTTTTAATTACTGTAGTTCACCTACAGCAACACTGAACTGTCCAGTTCCTGGAATTCACAAGATTAGACCAAATGTTGACAATGAGGTAAGCTGTCAATAATAATTATAAGAAATTCATAGTGCACTGTGGTCAGGTCCGTGTGTTCTTAGTGATTTTGCAGTATTTGCCACAGAGTCCACTTCAGTGGATCAGAAACTAAATGTGAGTCAACAGAGTAATACTGTTGCAAAAAATGTTAATGATCCTGGGACATATTAGCAGGAGTGTTGTAAGAAAGACACTAGAAGCAGGGCCGGCTCCAGGCACCAGCGAAGGAAGCAGGTGCCTGGGGTGGCCAATAGAAAGGGACGGCAGTCTGTCCTTTGTTGGGGCGGCAGGTCTGGGGCGGCGGCAGCGGCACTTCGGCAGTAGCTCAATCGGTCCGCTTCAGTTTTTGGCGGCAATTCGGCGGTGGGTCCTTCACTCCCTGTCTTCCACTTCGGCGGTAGCTCAATCTTTTTTTTTTTTTTTCTTTTTTTTCTTTTTGCCGCTTGGGGCGGCAAAAAAGCTGAAGCCGGCCCTCACTAGAAGTAATTCTTCCATTCTACTCAGCACTGATCAGGTCTCAACTGAAGTACTGTGTCCAGTACTGGGCAGCGCACTTCAGGAGAGATGTGGAGAAAGTCCAGAGGAGAGCAACAAAAATTATTAAAGGTCTAGAGAACATGATCTATTGGGAAAGATTGAAAAAAAATGGGTTTGTTTAATCTAGAGAAGAAAAGACTGACGGGGGACACGGTAACAGTCTTCAAGTATGTAAAAGGTTGTTATAAAGAGGAGGGTGATAAATTGTTCTCTTTATCCACTGAGGACAAAACAGGAGGTATTAGGGTCAAATTGCAGCAAAGGAGATTTAGGTTAGACATTAGGATAAATTTCCTAACTGTAAAAGTAGTTAAGCACTGGAACAAATCACCTAGGGAGATTGTGGAATCTCCATTGTTGGAGGTTTTTATTAACATCTTTGGCAAACACCTGTCAGGGATGGTTTAGATAACACTTAGTCCTGACCCAGTGCAGGTGACTGGACTAGATGACTTATCAAGGTCTCTTCCAGTCCCATATTTCTGATTCTATGATTAGCTTTATAATATTGCTCCAGAATCAAATCTTTCTACCCCTAATGGTTGTGAAAGAAACCTTCCAAATGTCAACTGAGTGTAACCAATGCAGTGATGTGTTCCTGAGTCTGCTAACAGACTGAATCAATAGCTCAGAGATGTCTGAACAGCCCCCATTCATCATATTGAGGTGTGTGATGAGGTATACAAACACCACACTGGCCAAGGTTAATAGGATGATGTGGGCTCAAACAGCTCCACCCCCTTCTCCTGCAGAGCTTTCAGTCTTGGAGGGGGGCACTTGAACAAAGGAGAGAGCTCATTTGTGAATGGACTTGAAAGGAGAATAGATTGGCAGCTCCCTTGTTGTGTGAGAAGCCTGAGTAGAGCCAGGAGCTGACTAAAGACTCTGATCTGCTAGGACCTCCCTGTGGGAGTGTCAAGGCTCCTTCCCCACTCTGAACTTTAGGGTACAGATGTGGGGACCTGCATGAAAACTTCTAAGCTTAACTACCAGCTTAGATCTGGTTCGCTGCCACCACTCCCAATGTGCTAATTCCCTTCCCTGGGTAGCCTTGAGAGACTTTTCACCAATTCCCTGGTGAATACAGATCCAAACCCCTTGGATCTTAAAACAAGGAGAAATTAACCATCCCCCCTCCTCTCTCCCACCAACTCCTGGTGGATCAAGATCCAACCCCCTTGGATCTAAAAACAAGGAAAAATCAATCAGGTTCTTCAAAAGAAGGCTTTTAATTAAAGAAAAAGGTAAAAATCATCTCTGTAAATCAGGATGGAAAATAACTTTACAGGGTAATCAAACTTAAAGAGCCCAGAGGACCCCCCTCTAGCCTTAGGTTCAAAGTTACAGCAAACAGAGGTAAACGCCTTAGTAAAAGGTACATTTACAAGTTGAGAAAACAAAGATAAAACAACCACGCCTTGCCTGGCTGTACTTACAAGTTTGAAATATGAGAGACTTCTTCAGAAAGATTTGGAGAGCCTGGATTGATGTCTGGTACCTCTTAGTCCCAAGAGCGAACAACAACCAAAATAAAGAGCACAAACAAACACCTTCCCCCCACCAAGATTTGAAAGTATCTTGTCCCCTTATTGGTCCTTTGGATCAGGTGTCAGCCAGGTTACCTGAGCTTCTTAACCCTTTACAGGTAAAAGGATTTTGGTGTCTCTGGCCAGGAGGGATTATAGTGTGGTACACAGGAGGGCTGTTACCCTTCCTTTTATAGTTATGACAGGGAGATTAGGCCTGTCACTGACTATTAGTTTGGTTTTTTTACCATGAACCTGTGGGTGGCTGGGTGGGTGTTAAGACGAGCCGCTGCAGGTGGGGTCCTCCGGAAAAGAAGGAGGCTCAAAACTGACCCCAGCAGCGCTGAAGATTCTTTTGGTTTGTGTTTATGTTGAACTTTGACTTGGAGGTTCCACTTCCCTGGAAGGGATTGAACACTGTCAGTGACCTGGCCAGCATCTAAGCCACATCCATAACTCCAATAATGCAAATTTCATTATCAACATTACCATTATCATTACCTATTTTATTAAAGGGGGACATGATAGAAGTCTATAAAATCATGAATGGTGTGGAGAAAGTGAATAAGGAAGTGTTATTTACCCCTTCACATAACGCAAGAACTAGGGGTCACCCAATTAAATTAATAGGCAAAACAAACATAAGGAAGTACTACTTCACACAATATGCAGTCAACCTGTGGAACTCGTTGCCAGGGGATGTGGTGAAGATCAAAAGTAGGGCTGTCAAGTGATTAAAAAAATAATCGCGATTAATCACGCGATTAAAAAAAAATCGCGCTGTTAAACAATAATAGAATACTATTTATATAAATATTTTTGGATATTTTCCACATTTTCAAATATATTGATTTCAATTACAACACAGAATACAAAATGTACAGTGCTCACTTTATATTTATTCATTATAAATATTTGCACTGTAAAAATAAAAGAAATAGTACTTTTCAATTTACCTAATACAAGTACTGTAGTGCAATCTCTTTATCATGAAAGTTGAACTTACAAATTTAGAATTATGTACAAAAAATAACTGCATTGGAAAATAAAACAACGTAAAACTTTAGATCTACAAGCCCACTCAGTCCTACTTTTTGTTCAGCCAATCACTCAAACAAACAAGTTTGTTTACATTTGCAGGAGATAATGCTGCCCACTTCTTGTTTACAATGTCACCTGAAAGTGAGAACAAGTGTTCGCATAGCACTGTTGTAGCCAGCATTGCAAGATATTTACATGTCAGATTCACTAAAGATTCATATGTCCCTTCATGCTTCAACCACCATTCCAGAGGACATGTGTCCATGCTGATGACGGGTTCTGCTCAATAACGATCTAAAGCAGAGCGGACGGAGATGTTCATTTTCATCATCTGAGTCAGATGCCACCAGCAGAAAGTTGATTTTCATTTTTGGTGGTTCGAGTCCTGTAGTTTCTGCATCGGAGTGTTGCTCTTTTAAGACTTCTGAAAGCATGCTCCACATCCTGTCCCAGTCAGATTTTGGAAGGCACTTCAGATTCTTAAATCTTGAGTCGAGTGCTATAGCTGTCTTTAGAAATCTCGCATTGGTACCTTCTTTGCGTTTTGTCAAATGTGCAGTGAAAGTGTTCTTAAAAAGGCATGCCGGATCATCATCTGAGACTGTCATCACATGAAATATATAGCAGAATGCGGGTAAAACACAGAGCAGGAGACGTACAATTATCCTCCAAGGAGGTCAGACACAAATTTAATTAACGCATTATTTTTTTAAAGAGCGTCATCAGCATGGAAGCACGTCCTCTGGAATGGTGGCCAAAGCATGAAGGGGCATACGAATGTTTAGCATATCTGGCATGTAAATACCTTGCATTGTCAGCTACAAGAGTGCCATGCGAACATCTGTTCTCACTTTCAGATGACATTGTAAATAAGAAGCAGGCAGCATTATCTCCCATAAATGTAAACTAACTTGATTCTCTTAGTGATTGGCTGAACAAGAAGTAGGACGGAGTGGACTTCTAGGCCCTAAAGTTTTACATTGTTTTGTTTTTGAGTGCAGTTATGTAACAAAAAAAATCTACATTGTAAGTTGCGCTTTCATGATAGAGATTGTACTATGGTACTTGTATGAGGTGAATTGAAAAATACTATTTCTTTTGTTTATCATTTTTACAGTGCAAATATTTGTAATACAAATAATATAAAGTGAGTACTGTACACTTTGTATTCTGTGTTGTAATTGAAATTAATATATTTGAAAATGTAGAAAAACATCCAAAATATTTAATAAATTTAAATTGGTATTCTATTGTTTAACAGTGCGATTAATCATGATTAATTTTTTTAATCATGATTAATTTAGTTTTGTTAATCGTGTGAGTTAACTGTGATTAATTGACAGCCCTAGTCAAAAGTATAACTGGATTAAAAAAAGAATTAGATAAATTCATGGAGGATAGGCCCATCAATGGCTATTAGCCAAGATGGTCAGGGATGCAACCCGATGCTCTGGGTGTCTCTAAACCTCCAACTGCCAGAAGCTGGGACTGGATGACCAGAGATGGATCACTCAATAATTGCCCTGTTCTGTTTGTTCTGTCTAAGGCATCTGGCACTGGCAGAAGACAGGATACTGAGCTAGATGGACCACTGGTCTGTCTCAATATAGCCATTCTTATATTCTTATGTTTTTTGCTTCTAATTTTAATATCCAGTAAGGTGCTTGCCTCACAAACCTGAACTGCCTCCTGGATCTTCCCTCATGTCAAAACCCAACTGTCTCCTATTGAACAGCCAAAACCTTCATCTTCCTCACAAACATTTCTATGATACTGTTAAGGATTTTTGTATCAAATTTTGCAATACAAAGAAAGTTAACAAATGAGGAGCAGTGTACATTGATTCTAATGTCAAATTAAATAACGTGATGTGATACTATAGTGAATGCATTATTCATTTTCATATTTAGTTAAGTAGAAGCCTCAGTTCTAAATTTATTTGTGCCAGTCACAGACTCTCCAATCTGTTGCATTGGAGTGCAACTGATTGCAGGGATCTTGCCACAGAATTTTGGTTAAGCTTGCCATGAAGTTCCTGGGATTTGACTACGATTATTTTTTTATTTTATTTTATGAAGAATATATACAGTATTGTGGGAGGAGGGAGCTCAGTGGGATGTGGTTATTTTAAAATTTTCTAGTAACAATTGAGTGTATTATACAATAAAGAACACTTAAACATACTCTTTAAATCACCCCAAAGAGGGGAAGAAATAAAGTTAGCTTTTTATCAATCTTTTTTTCATGGGTCCCCACTCTGTTTTATGTCTATGCCCTCTAGCGTGCAAGCTAGAAACTCTCTACATAGGTGTGTCCATTGTGGTTGTTCATGTACCCTGATTATCTCCTTTTATGGGATGCCATCACAGAATCCCTCGGGATCAGGCCAGGGCCGGCTCCAGCATTTCTGCCACCCCAAGCAAAAAAAAAAAGCCGCGATCGGCGGCAGCAATTGGAAAAAAAGAAAAAAGCCGCGATCAGCAGCAGGTCCTTCGCTCCTAGAGGGAGTGAGGGACCTGCCGCCCCCGAATTGCCGCAGGTGCCGCCCCCTCCCTTGGCCGCCCCAAGCACCCGCTTGTTAAGCAGGTGCCTGGAGCCGGCCCTGGATCAGGCTTTCTTTAAGCATGGAGCCCACTTCGCTGATGACCAAAACCTTGACATCAACTATCATGGAAATTCTGTGAAGAGCATTGTAATGGGCGGGGGACAGGGATGGGCTTGGAGGGCCGGTCAGTCTAGTGGTCGGAGTACCTAGCTTCCTGCCCCTGCTTCTGTGGTCAAAGGGTCTCAGCCTCTCAGGTAGGGGGAACCCAGGATGTTCCATTTCACCAGGTCCCAGCCCAGGGCTCTGGGTGAATCACCCTTGAGTAGGGGACTTCCCAGCAGGGAGTCTACGTTCATTGCCCTGGGCTACTTTCTACCGTGGTCCTTTTAGTTTGGGGCGTGTAGCCCTATGGTCCCTGTCCCTGTGGTGCCTAGTCTCTTAGTAGTGTCCCCTCGTGGACCCTGGGTAGCATCCTCCTGCGGTCCCAGGTTCCTCCAGGTGCAGCAGTCATAAGTTTGGTAGGGTCAGAAAACACCTCCCTCCCCGCCCCAGGTCTCTGCTTCAGTTACGAGGGTTCCTCTCAAGCCAGGTGTTCCTAGGCCTCTTTCTCCATCTCCTTTGCCAGGACAACACTGCTTGGTCTCTGGTGGCTGCCTCAGCCAACAGGCTAGTGACCCTTCCCTCAGGTAGAGAGATAGCTAGCTCCTGCCTCTTCACTGGTCAGCCCCGACCTGAGCCAGGCTCCCTCCTTTTCTCTCCTGCCAGGTCTGGCATTAGCTGTGGGAATTACAGGGTGGAGCTAGCTGGGCCCAAAGGCTCTCCTTAACCCTTTCCATGCTGGTGTGTGGTGTCTCTACTTCACCACCAGCATCTTGGAAGGGATGAGGCCTATATGGCTACCTCCACCAGATGGCACTTGAGGCAACTTTCTCAAGCCGTGAGCACATGGAACAGTGTTCAGGATTGTGCTCCCTGTACCATCTCAACGATGCCTTGTAACAAAGAGGGAGATGCACAGTGGAACCCTGGAGATAAAAAAGGGTACAGAGGTCTTAAATCTTGGCAAAAGTGACCTAACAATAATTAAAATAATAAAACACAGAAATGTTGTGTAAAGGGATTAAAGAAGCTTGCAACATATACTGCTGAGTTCCTGCTCACTGCCTATGGCCCTCAGGTAGGGGGGACCCAGGACGTCCCATTTCACCAGGTCACAAGTGGTAATTGTGGCTTCCATCTTTATATACCTTCAGATAGGGTGGCACAAAGACATTGGCAGGATGCACAAGTAACCCCAACAGACTGGATGCAAGCAAACAATATGCATGTTAACATGGCTAAATGTAAAAGTATACATCTAGGAACAAAGAAGGTAGGCCATGCTTACAGGATATGGGACTATCCTGGGAAGCAGCAGCTCTGAAAAAGATTTGAGAGTTGTGGTGAACATGAGGTCCCAGTGCGACACTGTGACTGAAAGGGCTAATGTGATCCTTGGATGCATAAACAGGAGAGTTATTTTACCTCTATATTTGGCATTGGAGTGACAGCTGCTGGAATACTGGGTCCAGTTCTGGAGTCCACAATTCAAGAAGGATGTTAATAAATTGGAAAGTATTCAGATAAGAGCCATGAGAATGATTATAGTGATAGACTCAAAGAGCTCAATTTATTTATTTTACAAAGAGAAGGTTTAGGGATGGCTTGATTACAGTCTATATGTACCTACATGTGGGACAGATATTTGATAATGGGCTCTTCAGTCTAGCAGAGAAAGGTTTAACATGATCCAATGGCTGGAAGTTGAAGCTAGACAAATAAGGCATACATTTTTAACAGTGAGAGCAAATAACCATTGGAACAATTTACCAAAGCTGGTTGTGGATTATCCAACACTGTCAATTTTTAAATCTTGATTGGATGTTTTTCTAAAAGATACGTTCTTGGAATTATCTTGGGGAAGTTCTATGGCCTATGTCATACTAGATAATCACAGTGGTCCCTTCTGACCTTAGAATCTATGACTCTGCTATTGAAAAAGGTCCAAGCTCATGCACCTAGTGTGAATCCATGCAAGCAACCATTTTAAAGAAGCAGAATTCACAGACAGTGCAGCAAATAATTGGAATGTCTTCCAGGAAATATTTTATAAAGATCCAAGGGAGGAATATGATCAATGATTACTAAGTCTCCCCAAAAAATCTAATATTCGTAGGTCATTCCAATGTATGATCCCCCAAAAAACAAGTCCATACATACTGGACAGTGAACACATATGGACTTTTGACAGTTAATCAGATTAACAGAAAAAAATCTCTTCCAGTGGAATGTTCCTTAGAAGGTGTCACAGATCTGGTCATGCTCCCCCCTGCCAACCACCCACCAGAGTGCTGTGAGGGGAATCCAGTCCTTTGGATACCTAGGTGTTCTAACGTCTTGTGGGTTTCAGCAGGCTGCTGCACTATTTTCAACCTTGGCCTCTCTGGCACATTTCTTGGGCACTAACACTCAGTCTGCTAGGCCTTAGTCTACCTGCCTTAAGCACCCAGAGTTAGTGCTAACCTGCAAAATACCCCAGTAAACACACCCTCTCCCAGAATCCCAGTGAAGGTGTGAGACTTTTGGGTTATAGTTTAACTCTCTCAGGAGGCAACTGATAGTTGTGAAGTATGTAACACACATGGACATTTTGCACAGGACTCTAATACCATTGCTCTTTTACTTAATGGATAAAGCACAGAAGAGTAAAGATAATTTAGAAAATAACAGTAGCTCTCCCTTTCTTTGGGGGTTTATCAATGCACAAGAAGGCAGGTTTCTCCCTGCCTGATCAGGCTCCTACATGCAGCTCCTCTCTGCTTGATTTGATGAAAAATGGCTGAGAAGTCCCCCAGTAGAGCAGCTCTTGTATTTTTATACCTTCTGTGAAGTGGAGACTGCTATTCATGCTCCTTTGATGCCACCATCAGGTCTGGTTCATTTTTTATTGTTTGGTGCTGAGGAAAGAGAGAGCTGTAAGAGGAAATAAAAAGGGAATAGATAAGAGGAAACTGTATTATGATTGAACTGTTCCTACATTTCTTTCTTCACAAACATTGCATTAAATTGTAATAAACAATACATTAACAAATATAACGAACATGAGATATAAAAGTCTTTATATGTAGTTACCTGGACACACAAAATGCTTGGAGTGAAATCCTGGTTCAATTGAAGTCAATGGCAAAATTGCTGTTGACTTCAGTCAGGTCAGGATTTCACCTTTGGCCTCTAGGGCCCTACTCCTGTGAACACATACGCACATGACTAGTTTCACTGAATTCAGTAGACTACTTGTGTACATAAAGATACTTACATATATAAATGTTAACATGATCAGAGCCTAAGGGTGGTATCATGTAGATCATATATAAACATGAAGCATGTTTTTTTTCCCTGTTTTAGACAGAGAATGTGGACCGCCATTTGCCTATCTCTGAACATTTGAATTGCTTTTTGTGGTATGTGCTGAAAAGTTCTCCAGAGCAGAGGTAGGTGATTTCATATGAGACCCTTTCTCCATGTGTATATATTTGGAGATGTATGATTTAATTGTATTTGGATATCGTTTGTGATTTATCTAGTGATTTGACACAAAAATGGTCAATAAACATTTGTTATGCTGCTCAGTTACGTTAAAAAGTATGGGCCAGATATAAGGGTTTTCTATAAAAGAAAAAAGTGGCAGTTAATTCAGGCTTGCAGCTGCTTTGCCTTACTTGAGTAGTGCAAGCAAGCTGGAGTGTTCCAGTGAATCTGGTCCAAAGTGTGTGCAAGCAGTATGTCAGGTAATGTCTTTGTAGCTTCTCAGATTTCAGGACAGTGCAAGACAACAGTGAATGAGAGTCATTGTATAGCATTTGCAAAAAAGTCTCTTTTTTTAAAACATCCATTACTTAAAAAATGGTTTGACTAACTGCCCTGAAACTTTAAAAGAATATCTATTTTAGTTTAAAAAAAATATTTTTTCCCATGCAAAGTTATAAGGGAAGTGAATGTAGCCGTTCACTAAAATTCTAATTACAACTTAAACCATGGCCTGGTCTACACAAGGAAATTAGGTCAGAATAACTGTGTCACTCAGGGGTGTGAAAAATCCACAGCCCAGAGTGAACCAGTTAAACCAACCTAACTCCCAGTGTAGACAGCAACAGTAGAATTCTCCTG
Organism: Emys orbicularis; assembly: GCF_028017835.1. NCBI lineage: Eukaryota > Metazoa > Chordata > Testudines > Emydidae > Emys > Emys orbicularis. The sequence continues at coordinate 143,614,083 of NC_088685.1, forward strand.
TTGACCCAGCTATCACCTCTTGGGGAGGTGGAGTACCTACGCCAACAGGAGAACCCCTCCTGTCAGCATCTTCACTGAAGCGTTACAGCTGCAGTGGTGCTGCTATGCCACGTAGCAGTTTATGTGTAGACAAACTCTATGGAACTGCTATTGAATGGCTCAATATTTAACAGTTGGACACAACAAATCCATTGTTATAAATGATTAATTAGTGACTAAACCACACGCATGTGCACAGCTGGGACTAGAACTTCTGTAATTTAGCGCCAAGAATATAGAGGTGAAATCCTGGCCTAATTGAAGTCAATGATAAAATGCCCATTGACTTCAGTGGGGCAAGGGTTTCTCCCCAGATTGCTACCTCCTAAGCTAAGGGAAATCTGTTAGAGTTGTAATGAATAGACAGAACCTTTTGTTCTCTCTAAATCTGCAATCCACTGCCAGAGGGCAAGCTGCTTATAAACACAATGTAGCCATTAAAATTAGCACTCCTGGGGAAATTCTGCGACAAAAAATTAAGAATTCTATGCATAATATTTTAAAATTCTGCAAATTTTATTTGTCAAAATAACACAATATAATCATGCCAGTTTCAATTATTTTTGTAATTTATTTCAAAATACCTGTCAGCAAGTATGTCTGTAACAATACAGCCATGACAAATAGATTCCTTACTAGGCATATTAATACAGAACTTTGAGTAATAATTCATTTAAACTACAATACAGAAACGTATTTCCCGTACCCCTCAGCAGCAGTGCAAATGCTTGTGGGAGTCAGGAGTAATAGAGGAGCTAAGGGAGAGGGAAGTAATTGCTGGGAATGAACCTGGAGGGTTTTGAGTGTGGGTGGGGGAAGTATGGAACAGGTTTTTTCGGGGGGGGGGATTGTTAGAAAGTTGGGGAGACTCCTCCATGCAGACCCTGGCTGACCTCTAGCTTATCCCATTCAGTCAGGCACATCTGCCACAGTCCCCATGTGTGTCTGCTCCATCACTTGGCCTCCCCTCTTCCCTCATCCCCATGTGTCTCTGCACCCCTACTTGGCCACCCCTCTTCCTCCAGTCACCATGTGTTCCAGCACCCCCACTCGTCCACCCTGATCCCCATGTGTCCCTGCACCCCCTCCCTCTGTCCCCAGATGTCTCTGTACCCCTCCCCATGTGTCCCTGCACCCCCACTCAGCCATCCCATGTGTCCCTATACCCCCACTTCCATTCAGTCCCAGCCTCAGTTTGTCCCCGCCCACTAGCCCAGTCTATGTGGCTCCCCCAGAAGCCCCATGTGTCCCATTCTGTCTGTCCCCCCCCCCATATTCTGTGCCTCCTCACCTGGCCCAGCCGCCATATTGCTTTGAGGAATACAGCCACTCCTCCTCCCGCTTGGGTGCTACCACCAGTGAGCCGGTTGCCCTCTGTTCTGGCTCCACAATAGCCGCTGGTGGGCAAAAGATGTAATTGCAGCACCTCTCTGGCAGAATGTATTTTCTGCAGAGAAAAAAAATCTGCAGGGGACATGAATTCTGAATGTGCACAGTGGTGCAGAATTCCCAGAGGAGTAAAATTAGATAAAACATTAATTAATAACTTTACTTAATTACAACCTATTTTGTTCATATATAGTTTCTTCTTACTATGTGGAAAGTTTGTCAGAGTAGTAATAAGCCATTTTTGTGCTAGTGGGACATAAAGAAATGCCAGATGTAAGTCAGTGTTTCTATGAGGGTGATATTTTAATGACTCGCAACTCAAAACCTAACAATAAGACAGCTTAACCAATTTTCTTCAAACTTCGCTGAAAAATTCTTCTTAGCTTTCTGAATAAAACTGGCAAGGTCCAGGTCAAGACAGTAGCCCATGTTGCCCCTTTTTGGTCTGAACAGTTAGCCCACATTTGAGGACTTGCCAGGTTGTTTCCATACTTCTTCTTATATGGCATCTCTGTTACTAGATGTTTGCAACCATGTTAGCCCATTCTGTATGGTCCTCTGCTAATCACTTTGTGGATGAATAGTCCTTTTGATCCACCCAGAATACATCGTCCATCCTAGCTCTTTTTTCTGTCTTGCATTCTTCTACCATCAACTTTCCCTTCCAGGGCCTGAAAACATGCATCATCTATTGAACCTCTTAAATGTGTCCTGCAAATCAAATCTTTTTTCATAAGATTTCCCACTAATGTTTGCTGAGTTGTTTTTGATAGGCGGATACATTGATGATGATACTAGCTGTATATTTATTTGATGCAGTCCTGTTTATTTACAAAGAATGTACACAAAGTCCTGTTTCCTTCAACATAGTAGAAACAAACAACAGCAGGCAGTTTCCTGGCTCACATTTTCCAAGCTTGTCTTTCTTGTAAGTAATGTACTCCAAGGAACTCTCTCTCTCTGCTCCCCATCAGGGCCATGCTCAAACTGCTTGTCTGGCTTTCTGCCTCTCACACACCCAAACAAACATAGCTGCAACCAATCAATCCCCTAACTCTTGCAGTCAGTCCCAGGGAAACCCGTCAGCCTACATGTCGTCTGAACTTCTGATAGACCTGGCCATACAACCTTGGGTGATGTCTTCCTATTGTTTCCAGTTGTCAGTACATAAAGGTTGTTTGAAATGTTGTAGCCGTGTTGGTCCCAGGATATTAGAGAGACAAGATAGATGAGGTAATATCTTTTATGTGTTAACTGCTTATCCTAGACAGTCTGTTTCACCTTGTGTTTAGCTGTGACGCTCTGGGTATGTCTACACTGTGATAAAAGACCTGTGGCACAGCTGTGGCTGGCCCAGGTCAGCTGGCTCAGGCTCGTGGTTCTCGGGATACAGGGCTATAAAATTGCAGTACAGATGTTTGGGCTCGGGCTGGAGCCTGGACTATAAAACCCCACGAGGGGGGAGAGTCAGAACCCAGTCTCCAACCTGAACCCGAACATCTACACTGCAATTTGTAGTCAAGCTCTGTGAGCCCTTGTCAGCTGACTCGGGCTCTGAGACTCGGGTGCCCTGGGTTTTTGATCACAGTGTAGATGTACCCTTTGAGTACCTTTCTCAGACCTGAAGAAGAGCTCTTTGTACCTGAAGAAGAGCTCTCAGCTCTGAAGAAGAGCTCATGGGCAGCACATGAACTGCTGGCTGGGGGAGGCTAGCCCCGCCCCTTCAGCCCGAAGCCCTGCCCCTTCCGCCCCCCCCAGCCTCAGAGTGACCCCCTCCCAGCCCCAGAGCGATGGGAGGGTGGGTAGCGTGGCCCGAGCTGAGGCCACCCCACAGGGAGCCTGGAGCAGCCACACAGAGTGGAAGCAGGAGGGGGGGACTGGGGGCAGAGTGTGGGCAGCTAGATTCCCTCTGCCCCAGCCCTGAGTCCCCTCCCACGCTCCAAACCCCACAGCCCACACCCACCACACATCACTTCCATGTTGGTGCACATAACAAAATTCATTCTGCACATGGATGTAAAAAATTAGAGGGAACATTGGTGGGTGGGGCCATGCCTGACTGTCTGGGGAGGCACAGCCTCCCCCAGCCTATGGTACCCGCCTCCACAAGGGGAGTAGCTACCAGCGCTGGGAGCACAGCTACTGTCTACACTGCCACTTTACAGCACTGAAACTTGCAGCGCTCAGGGAGGTGTTTTTTTCACACCTCTGAGTGAGAAAGTTTCAGCGCTGTAAAATGGCAGTGTAGACCAGGCCTAAGTTGATCTAACTTATGTCGGCATATAGCTGCCAAAGTAATTACATCACTTGCGTGTGTCTACACTTTGCTCCTTGTGTGCGTCCTCACCAGGAGTGTTTGTATCAATTGTACTGTCAATGAGGGGCATTGTGGGATGGCTTTTGAGAGCCAGTAACAATGGTTGTAAGCAACACAGTGTCTACACTGACACTGCATTGACCTAACTACATTACCGTTGACCTATGCCTCTTGTGAAAGTGGAGTTATTAAGTCAGTGTAGTGAGGCAGTTATGTCGGCGGGAGCAAAATTTTAGTATAAATACTTACATAGTTAGGTCAATGTAAGGCAGCTTAGGTCAACCTAACTCTGTAGAGTAGACCAGGCCTGAGTTACCCTAACTAGTTGGTCTAGAGAATGTTGTGATGGGGCGCACTTGCCCCACGTTCGTATGAAGAGGGTTAACTCACCTCTCTGGGCCGAGGAGGCCACACCCTCACAGCCCTGCAGGGCATGCTCCAGCTGCGGACTAGGTATAAAAAGAATCACCTCAGCTCATTCAGGGCTAGCCACCAAAGAAAGGACGGATGCTGCGAGCTCCAGCCCAGGAACTGCAGAAGCCCCAGGGACGCTGAGACTCTGGAGAATGCCCAAGGCGAGGTGCAGCTGTTGCCAGCCACCCTGACCGAGGAGCCCAGAGCCCACGGAGACGCCGGGACCCTGGCATCAGGAACCGGGTAGGAAGTAGCTCAGGGAGACTAGCTGTGGTGCTGAGTGGGGTCAGCGTGTTTCGGGCGGATTCCCCACTGACTCGGTGGCAGGCATACTTGCCACTAGGCCACACAGCCCCATGGAAGGGGCAGTGATACCGACTCTGGCTACTAGGTCACACAGCCCTGAGAGAGGTGACTGACTCTTGCTACTAGGCCACACAGCCTTACTGAGCCAGGTGATCACCTCGACTCTGACTACTAGGCCACACGGCCCCGAGAGAGGGTGACTCTATCAACCCTGTCTGTTGGGCCGCACAGCTCTGAGAGCAGCCCTGAGAGAGGGCGGCCCTACTGACTCTTGCTGCTAGGCCATACTGCCTTGCTGAGCCAGGCGGCCACACGGACTCTGAACACTTGGCGATACACCCCGACCGATTCGGAAAGCCATTTTGATTCGGGCCATTGGGCCCCATGGCTGTGTGGGAAGGGGCCGTCACCCTGACTCTGGCCATTGGGCCATACAACCTTGAGAGAGAGAGTGGCCATATTGACTTTTACCATTAGTCCTCACCACCCCAAGACAAAGGGTGGTCGTAAGCACACCACTGCAGCGAAGTAATTACTCCACCCACCCCAAGAGGGGATGGGGTGCACTTGCCCCGCAACACATGTCTACACTACAAAATTATGTTGACCTATGTTACGTCAGCATACAGCTGCCGCAATAATTAAATTGCTTTTGTGCGTTCACACTATGCTCCTTGTGTCAGTGGTGCGCGTCCTCACTAGCAGCGCTTGCATTGATGTAGAGAGCAGTGCACCATGGGTAGCTATCCCTCTGTGTAACTCACCACAATCTAGCGCAGGGTGTTTGGGGAATATTTTACCAAGCCGCATGGGGCCGAAACAAGTCATGCAGGAGTGACTGGGAGCATATTTTCAACATCCCATAATGCATTTTTCTCTATCCCATAATTTCATCTGCATCCCATAATATTTCGCAATTCTTTTCAAAATCCCTGCAAACGCTCACGTCCTTCCTTGCTGTCTACCATCTGTGTCAGAAGCATGAATCCTGCACAGCTCTGCACAGTTGTGTTGAGTGTTGCGAGCATGGGGCACCTGATCCTGCAGTAACTGCAGAGTAACTGCCAGAGGAGCTGTGGGGAATGTGACGATTCCTTTGAGGCTAGATTGCTGTGTGATATAGAAAGAAACAATTCAAGATTGTTGGCGGCATTCACAGGGCAGCGGCAGACAGTGGAGTGCTGGTTCTGAGCCTGAGAAACAAGCACCGACTGGTGGGATCGCATTGTCATGCAGGGTTGGGATGACAAGTAGTGGCTGCAGAACTTTCAGATGCGCAAAGCTACATTCCTGGATCCGTGTGCAGAGCTCGCCCCAGCCCTCCAGTGCAGTGACACTCAAATGAGATCTGCACTGACAGTGGAAAAGCAAGTGACTATTGCTCTGGGGAAACATGCAATGCCCAAATGTTACCAATCACTCGGTAATCAACTTGGACCCTCTACTACGCAGCAGCCAAGGTCCGTTCCCTGCACCTTGCTGCCTTTCCCTGAGCTGCTTCCATAATTCATAGATTCTAGGACTGGAAGGGACCTCGAGAGGTCATCGAGTCCAGTCCCCTGCCCGCATGGCAGGACCAAATACTGTCTAGACCATCCCTGATAGACATTTATCTAACCTACTCTTAAATATCTCCAGAGATGGAGATTCCACAACCTCCCTAGGCAATTTATTCCAGTGTTTAACCACCCTGACAGTTAGGAACTTTTTCCTAATGTCCAACCTAGACCTCCCTTGCTGCAGTTTAAACCCATTGCTTCTTGTTCTATCCTTAGAGGCTAAGGTGAACAAGTTTTCTCCCTCCTCCTTATGACACCCTTTTAAATACCTGAAAACTGCTATCATGTCCCCTCTCAGTCTTCTCTTTTCCAAACTAAACAAACCCAATTCTTTCAGCCTTCCTTCATAGGTCATGTTCTCAAGACCTTTAATCATTCTTGTTGCTCTTCTCTGGACCCTTTCCAATTTCTCCACATCTTTTTTGAAATGCGGTGCCCAGAACTGGACACAATACTCCAACTGAGGCCTAACCAGAGCAGAGTAGAGCGGAAGAATGACTTCTCGTGTCTTGCTCACAACACACCTGTTAATACATCCCAGAATCATGTTTGCTTTTTTTGCAACAGCATCACACTGTTGACTCATATTTAGCTTGTGGTCCACTATAACCCCTAGATCCCTTTCTGCCGTACTCCTTCCTAGACAGTCTCTTCCCATTCTGTATGTGTGAAACTGATTTTTTCTTCCTAAGTGGAGCACTTTGCATTTGTCTTTGTTAAACTTCATCCTGTTTAACTCAGACCATTTCTCTAATTTGTCCAGATCATTTTGAATTATGACCCTGTCCTCCAAAGCAGTTGCAATCCCTCCCAGTTTGGTATCATCCGCAAACTTAATAAGCGTACTTTCTATGCCAATATATAAGTCGTTGATGAAGATATTGAACAGAGCCGGTCCCAAAACAGACCCCTGCGGTACCCCACTCGTTATGCCTTTCCAGCAGGATTGGGAACCATTAATAACAACTCTCTGAGTACGGTTATCCAGCCAGTTATGCACCCACCTTATAGTAGCCCCATCTAAATTGTATTTGCCTAGTTTATCGATAAGAATATCATGCGAGACCGTATCAAATGCCTTACTAAAGTCTAGGTATACCACATCCACAGCTTCACCCTTATCCACAAGGCTCGTTATCCTATCAAAGAAAGCTATCAGATTGGTTTGACATGATTTGTTCTTTACAAATCCATGCTGGCTGTTCCCTATCACCTTACCACCTTCCAAGTGTTTGCAGATGATTTCCTTAATTACTTGCTCCATTATCTTTCCTGGCACAGAAGTTAAACTAACTGGTCTGTAGTTTCCTGGGTTGTTTTTATTTCCCTTTTTATAGATGGGCACTATATTTGCCCTTTTCCAGTCTTCTGGAATCTCTCCCGTCTCCCATGATTTTCCAAAGATAATAGCTAGAGGCTCAGATACCTCCTCTATTAGCTCCTTGAGTATTCTAGGATGCATTTCATCAGGCCCTGGTGACTTGCAGGCATCTAACTTTTCTAAGTGATTTTTAACTTGTTCTTTTTTTATTTTATCTGCTAAACCTACCCCCTTCCCATTAGCATTCACTATGTTAGGCATTCCTTCAGACTTCTCGGTGAAGACCGAAACAAAGAAGTCATTAAGCATCTCTGCCATTTCCAAGTTTCCTGTTACTGTTTCTCCCTCTTCACTAAGCAGTGGGCCTACCCTGTCTTTGGTCTTCCTCTTGCTTCTAATGTATTGATAAAAAGTCTTCTTGTTTCCCTTTATTCCCGTAGCTAGTTTGAGCTCATTTTGTGCCTTTGCCTTTCTAATCTTGCCCCTGCATTCCTGTGTTGTTTGCCTATATTCATCCTTTGTAATCTGTCCTAGTTTCCATTTTTTATATGACTCCTTTTTATTTTTTAGATCATGCAAGATCTCGTGGTTAAGCCTTTTAACCACAAAATGTGGTCTTTTGCCACATTTTCTATCTTTCCTAACCAGCGGAATAGCTTGCTTTTGGGCCCTTAATAGTGTCCCTTTGAAAAACTGCCAACTCTCCTCAGTTGTTTTTCCTCTCAGTCTTGATTCCCATGGGACCTTACCTATCAGCTCTCTGAGCTTACCAAAATCTGCCTTCCTGAAATCCATTGTCTCTATTTTGCTGTTCTCCCTTCTACCCTTCCTTAGAATTGCAAACTCTATGATTTCATGATCACTTTCACCCAGGCTGCCTTCTACTTTCAAATTCTCAACGAGTTCCTCCCTATTTGTTAAAATCAAGTCTAGAACAGCTTCCCCCCTAGTAGCTTTTTCAACCTTCTGAAATAAAAAGTTGTCTGCAATGCAGTCCAAGAATTTGTTGGATAATCTGTGCCCCGCTGTGTTATTTTCCCAACATATATCCGGATAGTTGAAGTCCCCCATCACCACCAAATCTTAGGCTTTGGATGATTTTGTTAGTTGCTTAAAAAAAGCCTCATCCACCTCTTCCACCTGGTTAGGTGGCCCGTAGTAGACTCCTAGCATGACATCTCCCTTGTTTTTTACCCCTTTTAGCCTAACCCAGAGACTCTCAACACTTCCATCTCCTATGTCCATCTCAACCTCAGTCCAAGTGTGTACATTTTTAATATATAAGGCAACACCTCCTCCCTTTTTCCCCTGTCTATCCTTCCTGAGCAAGCTGTACCCATCCACACCAACATTCCAATCATGTGTATTATCCCACCAAGTTTCAGTGATGCCAACAATGTCATAGTTGTATTTATTTATTAGCACTTCCAGTTCTTCCTGCTTATTACCCATACTTCTCGCATTTGTATATAGGCATCTAAGATACTGGTTTGATCTTTCCTCCCAGTTTTGTCCTGACTCTCCTTTCTCTCTGCCAATATAGCCCACACTCCCTCTTGTTTCCGACCCATCTCCCAGGTCTCCATGTTCCCCACTTACCTGTGGGCTTTGCTCACCTGTCCCCGTCGAACCTAGTTTAAAGCCCTCCTCACTAGGTTAGCCAGTCTGTGTCCAAATAGGGTCTTTCCCCTCCTTGAAAGGTGAACGCCATCTCTGCCTAGCAGTCCTTCCTCGAATAGCATCCCGTGGTCAAGGAAGCCAAAGCCCTCCTGGCGACACCATCTTCGCAGCCAGGCATTCACCTCCATGATGCATCTGTCTCTGCCCGGGCCCCTACCTTTGACAGGAAGAATCGAAGAAAATACCACCTGCGCTCCAAACTCCTTCACCAGTACTCCCAGAGCCCTGTAGTCACTCTTAATCCGCTCAGTGTCACACCGCGCAGTATCATTTGTGCCCACATGGATGAGTAGCATGGGGTAGTAGTCAGAGGGCTGGATAATCCTCGACAATGCCTCTGTAACGTCTCGGATACGGGCTCCCGGCAGGCAGCATACCTCCCGAGATGAAATGTCAGGGCGACAGATGGGCGCCTCCGTCCCCCTCAGCAGAGAGTCTCCGACCACCACTACCCTACGTTTCCTATTCGCAGTGGTGGCAGCAGACCTCCCAGCCTTAAGGGTACGAGGCTTCTCCTCTTTTACTGTAGGGGGTGATTCCTTCTTTCCTGTATCAAGAAGAGCATAACGGTTACCTATTACCACGGCGGGAGGGTTCGGAGCAGGGGTGGAGCACTGCCTGCTGCCAGAAGTAACCAGCTGCCAGTGTCCACCCTGAGCCATCTCCTCCTCCACCAGTGGTGTATCAGCAGTCCTGTGTACTGGGACAGCTACCTCAGCTGTCTCCACATGGACACTGTCCAGGAATTGCTCGTGGATTCGGATGCTCCTCAACCTAGCCACCTCCTCCTGTAGCTCTCCCACCTGCTGCCTGAGAGATTCCTGACCCTCCCCATTCCTCTGCATTTGCCAGTCTCTTCACTCGCTCCTCCTAGGGAGTAACTTTAGGCAGCTCATCTCTGCAGTCCCCAAACACACCTCCCTTCTCCAGGGAGTGACTGCAGACTCCTTCCCTACAGCCCCTTCTGCTTCCAGTTTCCTGATTTTTGTAGAAGCCCCACCTATCCCTCACAGATGAGTTTCTCCATAATTAGCTGCCTCTGGCCTACAGCTCCCCATTTGCAACCTAATTAGCTGATTGAGCCCATCTGGCCCAATTCAGCTCTTGCAGGGCCATTGCGAGGAGCACACTGCATCACAGGACTGCAGAAGAAGGCAAGCATGGGACTGTTGAACCTGAAGGTCAACAAGAGTCAGCAGCATGGCTGTTTGCTGCTTGAGAAGTGCTAGAAACTCCTGCTGCACATCCCTCTCCTTTTCCTATGCCTTTCTCCTCTCCGCTCTATCCCTGGCCACGCTGTCTTCAAGCCTTCTGTTCGGCGTCTGAAGAAGCAGAGGTTTGCAGGATCTCTTGGAACATGTCATCCTGTGTCCTCTTCCTTCTCCTCCTTATCTGGCTGAGCCATTATGCTTGTGTGGATAGAGGGACCCCATCCTGAAAGAAATTTTTCCTGAACCCCCTCTTCTGGCCTTCAGACAACCACCTAACCTCTCCAAGCTCATCATCAGAAGCAAGCTCCTCACAGACCACGGCACACCAACTCAAAGTGGCACCAGACTCTGCCAGAACAACAGATGCAAAACCTGCAGACATATCTCCACTGCTACAATGCTCAGCACCCCACACAACCTCCCTTGAAATATGTGTTAACTACTTATGCTAAACAATCTGTTTCATCTTGTATTGAGCTCTGATGCTCTGAGTATGTTTCCCAGACCTGAAGAAGAGCTCTGTGTAAGCTCAAAGACTTGTCTCTGTTACCAACAGAAGTTTGTCCAGTAAAAAATATTACACCTTGTCTCTCCAATATGTGGAATGACAACATAATGCAATTGTTCTGCTCCCAGCATAGCTGTGGGCCCCCTGGCCTTTGGCAGTTTAGTGGTCAGGGTCTCCTCACTACCTAAGGACATCCACAGGGCCTCCCACCTGCTCGCAGTCCTCCACTGCACCGTCTGCAGTCTGGACTGTAATTACAGGAGGGTGTTCTCCTAGCACTCTCCTAGTTCCAGTTGCCCTAAGGGAGCTAGGACTCTCATCTATATTGCCTAGCTGGTAATCATCAGACCCAATCACCTGACACTGCCCAGCTGGGTCTGATGATTCCCAGCACCTGCTTTGGGCTCCACCCTGGACCAGGGCTGGCTGTTCCTTGACCCCCTTTACTGTTAAAGGTGCAGATTTCCCTTACAGAACCAATGCACACCAACAAAAATCGGCAACCTCTAGGGTCATTCCAGTACCAATGGCTATGGTACCATCCTTAATATCTACTATAGTACTGACTAGGGAGAGATCTATGATGGCACTGACCATTGCACTGGTACCGATTTATGATCCCAGTACTGTCAACTTCTACAGCATTCACTAATTTGTCAGAACTTAGAATCACCTCGGAACCAGAGTCACCCTTAAATGCATCTGCCTTCTCAGATATTTCAAGATCTTCCCTGATACTGGAGCCTTCGGCATTGGTTATGAAAATTTCCCTCCATCTATCTTCATCTCAGGGGAAGCCTGTCAGCCCTCCTCAGATTCCAGTGATTCTGAGGGGAACTGCACCTCCGGTTGAACAAGTCTGCTCTTCATCTGTTGCCTCTAGCAAGAGTACTTTTCCAAGGTTACAGCCATACTCTTCTAACTATTCAAGAGTTCGAGATCACCACAAGAGAAGTTCTTAATCTGACCAATATACAGGACATGCTACAGATGCTTCTCATGTTCCGTGGATGCCACTTCCTTGACATTAAATGCCATACCTTTGTGATTTCCAGTTGTAGTTGTTCTGGCCTTCCTGGACCCCACAATTTCAGTATCCACCCCCTTTGGAAGTTCCTCATGCAAGATCAAGGGACAAGTCACCATCTGCACAGACTCACAGAGCTCCACACTTGCCTGGCAAGTAGGACATTTTAACAGAGGAAGAGGAGCACCAAACCAGAAGAGGGGACCAGATAACAGAGGATGACTTTAGAGTATTCTGAGACCTTTTGAAGAGGATGACAGAGATGCTTGAGATTCCTCTTGAGGTGATTGAGGGAAATCTTATACTTTTTTTTTATATTCTTCAGCCAGTACCTCAGGGTTGTGTTGCAATGTCAATAAATGAAGGTATTTTGGACTTGACCAAAAATCTGTGGGCTATACCTGTGTCACTCTCTGCAATATTTAAGAGAGAGGACCACAGATATCAAGTCCCATCCAAAAGGTATTAGTATTTTTATACTCCTCCTACCCCAGGTACTTTGGTTATGACTGCCACACAAGTTGGATTGATTTAAATCAAAGTGACTTAAATCACCTATTTTAATAATATTTAAATCAGCAAGCAGGAAACTTTGATTTAAATAATCAATTTAATCTTTTTTTGCATTTGTACTTTTTAGTTATTTTCCTAAAGAAAGGTTGATTCTCATTGGCTAAAAGTTGATTTGCAACTAAATATAACTTAATCTCCACTAGAATTAGAAAGAAGTGTTGGACATATTTGGGACATGTACTCTGGATGCCAACACACAGACTCCCACATGAAGCTGTCAAGTAGAAACCAACTGGTGTGAGGAAACATGGGCCCCCAAGAGAAACTTGAAGAAGAACCCTTAGCAGGGAGGGCAGAACAGTCATTCTGAACAACATTGAACAGATGGAAGCAGCAGTACATGAGAGAAGGATGGAAGAGACTAGTTTCAGCCCTGTGCACCAGTACTGGCGTGAGAAGGATGTAATAACTAATAATAATAAATAATAACTTTTACACTAAATTTGGTACTTCTATTTTCTAACCAGGAGGTGTGACCCTAACAGCCCCTAAATGCCCACTAGCAAAGGGTTCACTGTCATGTAACAGCAGTTCCTATCAAGCCTGACAAATTTACTATGCCTAACATATTGCTGTCATTATATTTACGTATAAAAATGTGGTGTGAGATATCAAATGAAAGCGGGTCACAAACTGGTCATTAATGGCATTGTGAAATGTATGTATTAACAGAGGAATTACGGATACTTACAGATAGTATGCTTTAACGTCTGTACCCAAACAAAGGGGGGAACAGGTTTTCTTCCAGACGGGAGGGAAGATAGTTATCTCCCTTTCTGTAATGTAAATTGAGCATGATGATGCCAGAGACAATTGACAGTTTATTTGCATCACAGGTAAGGAGGAGGAACAAATTAACATGTGAATGTGAAATGAGCATGGGAAGTTACTGGATTCTGAACCCCAGGGCTTCATCCTGACTCTGGTGACAAAGGCCTTGGCTACACTGGCAATTCACAGCGCTGCACTTGCTGTGAAAAAACACCCCCCCGAGCGCAGCGAGTGCAGCGCTGTAAAGCGCCAGTGTATTCAGCGCCTGGAGCGCTGCACGCTCGCTCGCAGCACTGCAAGCTATTCCCCTCGGAGAGGTGGAGTACTTGCAGCGCTGCGAGACTACACTCTACACACAGCCTACAGACACACAGACTACACACAGCCGCGGCAGCGCTGTGAATCCACAAGTGTAGCCAATGCCAAAGATGATAAATTTCAGGATGTATAAGAAGAAGCAAAAAGACATTTTAGTTATCCGTCACTGAGGGAACAAAGAGGTCAGCACTCTTTGCATGCATAAACGGTGAATCCCCAGTCACGTGAGTTAGTGACACTGAGAAGTGGCTATGGGTGAGCAAAAGTGCTTTAGACAAAGACTGGAGCCTGATAAGGTCATATGTAGTCTCTTATAAGTGTATTATACTTTTGTTTTATTTGTAACCATTTCTGTTTCTATTATTTTTGCTTAGTATCACTTAAATCTTTGTTATTTATTAATAAAACTTATTCTTGGTTTTGCTATAAATTCATCTCAGTGCTGTAATACTAAAGTAAAGTGTTTGTCCTCAGCTGAGCTAACAGGATGGTGTGCATACTGTCTCTTTGGAGACAGCGGACTTGGTAATTTCTGTGGTATCCAGTGACAGGCAGGATACGGGAGAGGAATGCTTTTCAAGGAGGTCCAAAAAATTGAGGTCCACCTAATGTTAACCTGCAAGGCAAGGATTGGACTGGCAGAGTCCTGAGGAGAGTGCTTGTGTGGTTGAAAGGTTGATGTTGATGTTGTTGATGTTGTACTGGAGCTGACACCCAGCTACCACAAGATAGACTCTCCTGCTGGAGCTAGGGGGTAACAAAATCACCCACAGTCCTGGACATATTGAGAAAGTGTCACAGGAAGATACTATATTTGTACACATTTATTTAAGACCAAAGCAGATTGTGAAGAACTTCAAAAAGATCTCACAAAACTAAGTGATTGGGCAACAAAATGGCAAATGAAATTTAATGTGGATAAATGTAAAGTAATGCACATTGGAAAAAATAACCCCAACTATACATACAACATGATGGGGGCTAATTTAGCTACAACGAGTCAGGAAAAAGATCTTGGCGTCATCGTGGATAGTTCTCTAAAGATGTCCATGCAGTGTGCAGAGGCGGTCAAAAAAGCAAACAGGATGTTAGGAATCATTAAAAAGGGGATAGAGAATAAGACTGAGAATATATTATTGCCCTTATATAAATCCATGGTTCGCCCACATCTCGAATACTGTGTACAGATGTGGTCTCCTCACCTCAAAAAAGATATTCTAGCACTAGAAAAGGTTCAGAAAAGAGCAACTAAAATGATTAAGGGTTTAGAGAGGGTCCCATATGAGGAAAGATTAAAGAGGCTAGGACTCTTCAGTTTGGAAAAGAGAAGACTAAGGGGGGACATGATAGAGGTATATAAAATCATGAGTGATGTTGAGAAAGTGGATAAGGAAAAGTTATTTACTTATTCCCATAATACAAGAACTAGGGGTCACCAAAAGAAATTAATAGGCAGCAGGTTTAAAACAAATAAAAGGAAGTTCTTCTTCACGCAGCGCACAGTCAACTTGTGGAACTCCTTACCTGAGGAGGTTGTGAAGGCTAGGACTATAACAATGTTTAAAAGGGGACTGGATAAATTCATGGTGGCTAAGTCCATAAATGGCTATTAGCCAGGATGGGTAAGAATGGTGTCCCTAGCCTCTGTTCGTCAGAGGATGGAGATGGATGGCAGGAGAGAGATCACTTGATCATTGCCTGTTAGGTTCACTCCCTTTGGGGCACCTGGCATTGGCCACTGTCGGTAGACAGATACTGGGCTAGATGGACCTTTGGTCTGACCCAGTACGGCCTTTCTTATGTTCTTATGTCCCTAAAAGACTTCATTTGGCATCAGTTCTTTCAAAAATTAGTAGTCTTATGGCTAGATCTGTTTGTGACCAGGGAAAACAGGAAGTCTCGCAACTTTTGCTCTCAAGGGGCAATGAGTCTGAGGTCTATATCCAACACTTTTCCATGAGTGTATGCCTTCTCACTACTTCCGTTTAGTCCAAGGATCCTTTGAAAAGTGAGGCAAGGCAAGACATGTCTGATTTTAATAGCTGCAACATAGCCACACCAATTTTGTTATTCAGAACTTCTACCTCTCCTGAACTAACCGTGGATAACATTTCTATCTCTGCCAGATATAGTCTCACAAAATCATGGTCTAGTCCTTCATGCAGACCTGTTGCCTCTACATCTGACAGCATGGCTGTTGCATGGCTAACATCAGTAGACAGAAGTTGCTCTGCACAGGTCTGAGATTTGCTTTTACAGAGCAGAAAGCCCTCCACTTGGCACAAATATGGTGCAGAATGGAAACATTTTTTCTCTTGGGCAGCTCAATGACAGCTTAGCCCATTAGGATCTTCAATTCCTGATATATTGGATTATATCTTTAAAGCATTCAGGACAATCGGGTAGCTCGATTTAAGTGCATTTAACAGCAATATCTGCTTATCACCAACCCATCCAAAATTACTGTGTCTTTTCACACACTGTTGCTCACAGGTTCCTGGAGGGGTTATTACACATTTTCACACCTGATACGGAAAGTTTTCATACTTGGGATCTGAGTTTAGTACTTACCTAGTTGATTGGTTGGCTGTTTGAACCCATGCCATCGTGTTCACTTAATCACCTGACCATCACTGTGGTGTTCCCAATGACAATCACTTATGCATGGAAATTGTATGAAATTCAGGCTCTGATTGCTGGTCCTCTATAGACAGTCTTCCATACAGACAGAGTAATTATGAGTATGACTAAACTGCAAAAACAAACCAACCCGTGTCAGCATGCCTCAGAGCCTGGACCAACTGACTCGGGCTCACACAGTGGGGCTAAAAATAGCAGTGTAGATGTTCCTACTCTGGCTGAAGCTTGGGCTCTGAGACCCTTAGCCCCATAGTGCTTCCAGGGCCCTTTATATTCTCTCTCTTGTGGGCGGAAACCCCTTTGTTCTTCTGTGCAAAGTCACAGCAACAAGATGGAGTTTGTAGCCATCTGGGCAAGTCACATGTCCATGAATGATTCAGCTTTTTGCAGGCCGACGCCATTGTTTACGTTAGTTTGAACATTCCCAGGAAAGCTCAGATGTGGATTGGCATCTCCCAAAGTCCATTGTCAGTTAAGTGTTTCTTGATTAGGCACTTACTGAGACTAGTCCTTTCTCAAGAAGCTGACCAAATGCTTCACTGAGGCTACTTAGAATCAAACACATTGGGATACAAGTACATAGCCAATATTCATAACTTCAAATACAAAAATGATACACACATACAGACAGCATAATCATAACCAGCAAACTACAACTTTTCCATAGACACCCCACTTGACCTCCTCTGTACAAGACCTGGTGAACCATAGGACCCTGGTTGCAACAATGATCTATACAGTCACAGTTCATGTCAATAACGTCACACCATGATCCACCCTTCATCTCTGTAGCTCTGAGTTTTTAACTAGGATTCTGTGCAGTGAAGGAACTGAGTGGTGGTTGGGAATGCTCTGCCCTTTATGTGCTTGGGGAGGGGAGTGCACAAGGGCATCCAGGGCACGTGTGCAGTGCCAAATGGACACTGCTGGTTAGAACATTCCGAACTCCAGCATATGGGGTGCATGTATGCTAAGAGTTGAGTCAAAATGTACAGAACATCTCAAAGAACTACAGTTACTGTAAGGTAAGTAACCTTTCTTTTCTTTTACAAAGCAGTGGTTGTTACTTATACTTAAAAGTAACTGTTTTATTTTAATTTTATTTTATTTTTATAGCTCCGTTCCATCCTCAAAAAATGATAGCCAGGTAAATTTAATTTTTAAGTGCTATCTTTTGCCTAATGTTTTAACTAACTTTAACTCAGAAGTTATTTCTCACTTCTCCAAAATAGTGATTTGATACAAATTTAGTCCAGTCAGAAGGAAAGGTCAGTGGACTTTAGCCAACCCTTTCTTTATTCTTCTATATATTTGTGTTTTCTGGAGCTTTGTGAAATGCATGTTTCATGCCCAAGCTAGAGTTTTTTTAGTGAGTTTGGATAAAAATTTCAATATACCATAAAATGTTATGGCCTATCATTCAGTCTTTAAAATGCGTTGTTATTTCACAAAATTTGCCAAAGCTAGTATAAACAAATTACATATTTAATCATTTCTCATGCCCTCCCTCTTTCTTTTTTTCTGTGACAGAGATTGTGTTTGGCTGGGAAAATATGGAAACTAAAAGAACATTCACCTTTATTGATTATGGACCAAATTCCGGACACTGTTCCATCTGTATGTGGAGCCTGCCAAACAGGCACAGCCTGGTTGGATTCCACAGCAGTGGAAGCCTACTTATATCCTTGGAATGAGGGGTATTGTGCTCAGCCACCTCTGAAAGAGCAGCTACACAGTTACCCAAACCTGCCCCTCTACTCAGGGGCAGATTCCAAGATCCTAAGGGTACTTCACTGCAATTATACACACTCAGCTGGCCCAGGCTCGTGGGACTCAGGCTCATGGGCTGTTTAACTGTGGTGTAGATGTTCAGGCTCGGGCTGGAGGCCGGACTCTGGGACCCCACAAGGGGTTGAGTTCCTCCGTGGCTGACTGATATGAATCACATAGTTGATCAGAAATGGTTGTGTCTTTGAGGAGCAAAATCCAAGGACAGTCAGGCTGAAGACCCATAGCAATCATGGAGGCAGGAGAAAAAGATACATATTAATATCTCCCTGCTAAGAGACTAATTTGTTGTTTCTTTTTAGAGTTAAGTACCTATTTCTGATCCCTCTTTTGCCATAGTGCAGCAGGATTGTAAAGTAGCATGGGCCCAGTAGAATAAGAGAGACTATGGTATGTGAAGTACTGCTGTGGGACGAATAGAAGAACTGAAAGGAAATAATTCCCTTTCTATGAGGAGTGGATCTGGATCCCCTCAGTCTCCATTGCCCACTGAAGTCAATGGGAGTTTTGCTTTTGTCTGAGTAAGATCAGGCTCAAGACTTAATTTTGACATTGTCCAAATTAATGCCTCTTTATATGGTATTGTTACTACATTCTAGTATACATCTAGTCACCAAAAGAAATCGGACCACAGTGACAGTATATAAACGTGTTTATTAACAAAATATTATCATTCGCCTTTTTTATTTGCTAGGAGTTAATCTTATGGATATACGATCCAGAAAATGCAGAACCCTCTGAATTGAATCACAGTGCAACATCTCCTCCACCGGTATGTTAAAATAGCTCTATATTTTCTTTTAAAAACATGGTATTGAAAGTGCAGGTCTACTCTGAGAAGTTACTAATTAAAAATGGCACTGTCTTATTCATTAGATATGCTGCCTATGTGCATCCATAATCATTTCAACTTAAGGGAGTGACAAAAATAAGTTTTTGGTGCTTTTTGTTCCAGTTAATACTGCAGAGGTGACACGGCTATGGGGGAGTGAGGTGGTTTTGTTTCCATCTCAGCATTAAAAACAGAATTGTTAGCTAAATTCCAGTGGCAGAGCTAAATTCTACCATCAGTACACTTGTGTTAGGGTCAGAATTTAGCCCACAGCTGTTTTGCTACTGGTGGTGGTGGGTGAGAAGGAAAGATCCAAACTTGACTTTCACATTCTAGAGTGAATTTGCATGGCTGACACTCAGAAAAAAACTCTTTTTACTTTTTGTCTAAATAATTATGATACAGCAGTAACAAGACATAATAAACAGTGAACCCGTTATGTCATTTTTATAGAGCTGAATTTAACAGTAAAACTGGACTTTACCATTTAAGGAAGTGCATTTTGGCCCTGATCCCACAAGCTGATACGTGCAGATGGATTCTTGCACCCAATAGGAATCCATGTGAGCACAAGGTTCTTCCCACATGGATCAGCCTGCAGGATTGGTATATGCAGTAAACATTGTCAAAGTATGCACTCCTGATGCCTTGTGGGGTGATTGATGATATTTAGCCTTTGGCATCATACCTTACGTGAGGTGTGCATCCATGACCAAGGGATGCCCTTTAGGAGTTATTACTTTATTATAAATTGCCATGCTGAATTGCTTCTCTTTGGCATCTTTTAATATTCATTTCATAAATGTGTTGATTTGCCTCAGAGTTACTAGAATTAAAATTATATTATTAATTGAAGTATGGAATTTGGAGAAGAACATAAAATTTTCATTATTTTCTATAAACTTTTATTATTAGATTTCTGTGTGTTATTTTTTTAATTTCCTGCTATATATACTTTAGGAAATATTGCGAAGAAAGTTAATTTTGGTTCCAAATATACTATAATCTAGTGTGGATAAAATGTGTAAATGTGTTTAATAATGCACCCTTATTTGGAAGTGTACTTTAGAATGTTATTTAAAGAGTATTTTAACCCTGAGATTTCTCATATACAGCCTTAAACTATATTGACATAAAAATGTATGATAACTAACAGCCTTTATTTTACTTAAACAGAATTCTAAGACACTTAGCAAGCAGTTTTGGAATTTGGGACAGGAACCTGTTGTTCAGACCTATTTTAGAAATACCGAATACTTTGCTACTGCATTTCCAGAGTTGGGGTACTGTATTTCATTTAATTTTTTCTGAACAGAATTCCATTTAAAATGATTTTTCACACACCCATCTGATTACACATTTATAGCTATGTAGATATATTATAATGTAAGCATCTTACAAAACACTCAGTTTAGTTGGTAATGTATACTGTAGGAAAAGATACTTAAAGTTTATCATAATGACACCAACTAGTACAGAAATAATTAGTGGCCATATTGTAGACGCTGGCAGAAAAACCTATGGGGAAAATAACAGAACTTCCAGGGAACCTAATGGAGTGTCCTTCTAGTACTCTTGTCAGTATGGAAGGGGTTGGGAATTTGCAAAGAGGGCAGTAGCCTCCAAGCCTCTTTGGATTCTGGGAATCTGTTGGGAATTCTCCTTTCAATTTCAGACTCTGGGGGGAGAGCTTGCTCCTCTGCAATGAATTATATATAGGCCCTCCTGACCTCTTCCCTAGGTGCAAAGTACTTTGGTGGCTTGGTGCCAAAGAACTCAACTGGAAAAAGCCTTTCAAATTCCTTTGATCCAAATGTCTAGTAATCACTGATGTACCTTGCCTGGGGAAGGAAGCCCACAGATGCCTACACAATATGGCACATCTTTCAGTGGCTTTCATTGTGAGATCACAGTGCCCCAGCTCCCCAAAATATGAAAGCTCACTTAATGCTGTTGTGACACATCATTGGATAGAGTCCGTGGCCCCATCTGGACCTCATTTTCTAGTTTTAGGTAGCTTTTGTGTGCGAGTCTGTATACCCTTTCTTCCTTGAGGGAAGAGCCTGTCATCTCCCAGCATGGTTAGTCAGCCCATGCTCCCCCGCCAATTTAGCAGTTAAATTTAAATTATAATTTCATTTAAATAAGAAACTGTTCATTATTTTAGAAAGAGAGAAGAAACATTAAAAACAAAACATATGTTTGTTCTCATGTAAACCATGGCCTCAATCCTGTACCTCACTACACAAATGCGCCACTGAACATGCATGAACACCATTGGGCAGTGTATTGCAGGACTGGGGCCTAAGATTGCACAAAACGTCACTATAATGGGATGAGAAGCTTAATTATCAAGCTTATGGGTAGTTAGCATTTCAAAGGTCAATTTTCCTTCCCCCAACTCATGTCACTTCTCTGGAGCTCACAGCCTGTTTGTGGTACTCTGCTGAATGCAGCACCTTCTTAAAAAATAAGTATCTCAGTCAGATACTCCTTCCTTTTCTCTTTCCTCCAAGTTATGTTTCTTTTCTTATTGGCTGGTTTTCAAGTCCTGTTTGAAAATAGCACTTTGGATCATTCCCTCTCACCAGGGCAAACCTGTGTGGTGAGTAGGTCATCATCTTCTCTCATCCCTCCATGTAGAATTGTTAGCTCAATACACACTCTACAGAGCATGTCTTGGCTGTTTCTTCTTTCCAGCAATCCACTGAGTCTCCCTGTGAAAGTAATATAAAGTTTCTCCCAAAGATGAATCTGACATTATAGAAAATTTCTAGTGGATGAGAACATCCAGATAATGGTAATTCATATGTCCAGGCATAGCTGACTGTTAAGAATACTTTAGGGACACTGCTTGGTTATCGCATACCTCTTTCTATTCCCCTCTGTGTAGTGGCAGTGTGCTGAACCGACAATGAAGCCCTTCTACAGTATTTCTTTTGGTATTTAATTTTTTGTCAGTAGGAATATTAAACTTAACCCTAGGACTCTCCAACTGTCGATTTCTCTACTTTCTTCACTGTTTGCTCCATCTTCTGGCAACATATTAATTTTAATTTCTAATGCTATAATATTTACAAAACTATGTAATATATAACAGAAACACTAAGGGCCAAATTCAGCAGGGATGTAAATGATAATATAATGTATACGTTGGTGTGAGCTGATCAGAAAATAGATATGTGGTGAAGGAGAATAACTTGCACTGATTTTTTTATTCAGTGGATGTGCAAAGCAAGTGTGTTTTCCATCAATGTGGTACTCTCCGGTAACAACATTCTGCCCTGCACAAATGCTCATTGAAGTTAGTGGGAATTACACAGGCTTACCACAGGGCTAGATTTGGCCCCAGGAGTATTGAGGATGATTTTGTCTTAAAGTGTAGCGGGCTCTTTTGTTAGCTGCATTCCTGAAACGTGCGCCCCATCTGTCCCTTTGACTTTTAATTTGCAGTTGTTTTTACACACTCTGAATACCATATTAAAACAAGTTGCACTAATGTCTACACTACAGGATTAATCCGAATTTATATAATTCGAATTTAGGAAACCGATTTTATAAATTCGAATGTATTCGGCCACACTAGGCACCATTAATTCGGTGGTGTGCGTCCAAGCTACCGTAGTAGCATCGATTTCCAGAGCGTTGCATTGTGGGTAGCCAATAACATTGAATTGCCAATAACTTCGAATTGCGGCCACACTAACCTTAATTCGGATTAACAATACCGATTTTGACGCTACTCCTCTCGTCGAGGAGGAGTACAGAAATCGAATTAAAGGGCTCTTTAATTCGAATTAAATGGCTTCGTTGTGTGGACGGGTCAAGCGTTAATTCGAATTAAAGCAGCTAAATCCGAATTAAAGTCGTAGTGTAGACCAGGCCTAATTTTCATCTTACTGCCTTTTTCTAACCAGTTTACACTCAACAAGTAACTTACACCACTGTTTACATCCCTGTTACATTTGGGTTAGAAACTGAATTTGGCCTACTGTCATCTCTGTCAAACATCTTTTTCAATTGGATCTCATCCATTTCATCACTAGGTGGCAATATAGCAACACATCATTATATCAAAGAAATTTATCGTCAGATAAAGGCTTTCTCTAATATTCGCACTTACTTAACCAAAGGAATAGAAGCATTTTTGGCAAATTGGGTAAAATCCTTTTATAAATGATGGCAGTTTTAGTAAATTGCTGTTATGGTGAAGTGAGTTGTAATATCTATTTTCTGTCTTATTTTTAACCTCTTCTTTCTCTATATGGCAGTAGTATGAAGAACCAAATAAAAGAGAGTGGAAAAACAAGATCGCTCGTCATATAGAATAATAGGGTTTGTTTCTCCAGTAATGCTGATGCATGCCCACATAGAAAGTTTTATTACTTCATTCTTCTTCTTCTGTATGGACCAAATTTTGCCTTTGAATACATGCATCCAATTTGCATTGAAATCAATAGCAGTTGCATGTGTATATCTAAAGACAAAATTTGGCTGTTTTTCTCATATTCAACTATCTCACCTCCGTTATTAAAACAGCCCTATTTTTATAGAATTCTGGAAGTTTGGATACCTCTACCACTAGCTAAACATTGAACCAAGTGAATTTGTGACCAAATAATTCATATCCTGATATTAATAACATACCTTTTTCATCCACTAGTGTCATCAGTGTCACCTAAAGTTAGGAAACTCATTTTGTAAAGTAATGCAGTTTTTATTGTTCATGGCAAAAGTGACTATAATAATGGCTCTATCTGCTGTTGCCACAATAATCCATGATGTCATAACCAGTCCTCGTGCTCCCAGCTCCAGAGAATGTACATTTCTTGCCCGTTTATGTGAGACCATTCAGAGATGTGTGATTCCCAGCATTTACTGAAGCACTGAACATTAGAGGCCTGGCTGCTGTTGCAGGTTAAAGTCCCACTGAAGGCAGATTTTGGTCTCTCTCCCTCCCCCCACCCCCAATTTTATTTTAATTTTATATTTTACATTTGGTGAGAATGGGGGAATAGCAGGAAACAATTTGGAAAAGTGGTATGTCCCTACAAATAGAAATGATTGTGATCAGGAGTGCACAGCTTGTCTATAGCAACAGCAGTACCACTACTCTAATAGCTGCTGGCATATGTGCTGAACACTGTGACTGTAGGGTGTTCCTGAGAATATTGTGACTTGAAAAATGTTAAAGGTTTAGAGAAATTGTTAAAAAGAAATGGGAAATAAATTGTTTTGGAGTTGCTACAAACTCTGAAATTTGTCAGGAATTATTTTTCTTAATGAATCTGATATAAAGTTTAATTCTTGCCAGTTTATCTGTCATTTCTTCCATTTTCAGATTCTGGAAAATTAATGTACCTGCAATGTTAGATGACATCATAACTAATATCCACGGAAAGGCAATAGCTTTTCAGGATTGTTTTGTTCTAGATAGTCCCTTTATCATTTCCAGGCCTGAAGAGCCATTTCCTAACAATGTAAGTGACAATTCCCTCTGTTCCCCAGCTGGTAGTGAGCCCTACATTGAGTGGTCTGCATGTTTTCCAACAACTGCACTTTTGTTGTCAGAATTTGGAACTTTCCATACAAATGATGGATTTATAACTTATAAAGAAATCAAAGCTCCATCACACATTTTGGACTTTGACTTAAGTCACAAAGTAACTGATATTGTTTTAACTGATGATGGAATCTTATTTTTAATAATGGGGACAGTTTACAAAAGAGAGTCCAATCAGTTTTTTAAACTTGGACCTGAATACAATCTACCAGAAACGGGAATAACTGGAATACAGTCAAGACTTTGGTGTTCATCTGAATATCCAGTACAGGTAAGTCACACACAATTCTTGTTTTACATTTTGAAATATGAAAGTGCTTCAGTAGGCCTGGGGATTAACCCACTGGTCCCCTGATATAATAATAGGTTTGGAATTAGAAGTGCACTGAGTGCAACAAATTAATTTTCAGGTCATTTAAAAATAAGTACCTGATGCTACAGTTGGCTCTACATGGGTCCAGAGGAGTACCCACATGGAGCTAGTTCCAGGATGAGGACTTAAGTTTGTGAATATGATGTCCCAGGTCTATGAACCCAGGCCTAGGAGTCCCCAGACCAGCTGCCTGCTGGTCTCCACCTAATGTCTTCTGAAATCTGATGGGCCAAGAAGCTAGTAGGACTATAGCCTCACCCAAGGCACTAATATTGGGGGATCACCCAGCTCCACCAATTGTTGCAACCATGCTATTTAAGCCAGAAGGAGGCACAGGAAGTTTGTCTGAGCAACAAAGTGATTCCCTGTTGTGGCTGCTTTGGACCTTGCTTGTGCCTGCCTCTGGCACCCATCCCTTTTCCTGCTGTACTCCTGGCTACTGCCTGACCCCTGCTTTTGCTCCTGTTTACACCATGCTCCTGCACTGTGCTTGATCCTTGCCTCTCCTCTAGTTCCTGCCCTTATGTCTTACCTCCAATCGTCAGTTACCACTTTTGGCTCTGACCCCAGCCTCTAACCAGGGCCGGCTCCAGGCACCAGCTGAGCAAGCTGGTGCTTGGGGCGGCAGATTGTTGGAGGCGGCATTCTGCCCAATCCTAGGGCGGCACGGCCGCTTTTTTTTTGTTTGTTCTTGTTCCGCTCCGGCTGCCCTGTAAGGGGCGGTGGCGCGGAGAACCAGAGCGCCCTGCAGGGCAGTCCTCTTCCTTCCCTCCCCGCCGACCGGAGTGGAGCCCTCGCGGCAGGCGGCAGGAGGCAGCGCAGCGGGAGGGGCCGCATGGCAGCGCCCCTGCTGTAGCCCTGGCCGCCCCCTTCTCTCTCTCTCTCTCTCCCGCCCGCTCCCTCCCCCCCGCTGGTACCCCTGCACCCGCGCTCCGGCCGCGCCGCAGGTTCTGACTCTGGCTTGACCCCTGGCTTTGGTATCTGGCAGTTGACTCTGGTACTGACCCTTGGCTTCATTCCCCAAGCTGGATGCCTGCTCTGCCCACTAGACATGACTTCTGCTCTGACTACTAGGCCAGACCGCCTACTTCCCAATCCATAACAGCAACTTGACTCTAGTGGAGCTAGGCTAATTACATCAGTTGAAAATCTTTTTTACTTTTTAATGGAGATACTGGTATCATTTATGCAAAGTTTGAGAGGGAATAGTTTGTACAGAGTCTTAAATGTACTATTTATCTAATAGCTTTGTTCAATTTTTATTTTTATTTTTTTTACAGAGTGGAAGAAAATTAAGTACAGTAGCAATATGGACACCAAGTGAACAATATCTAGGATATGATGGCAATGTGTTTATTAAAATAACAGATACAACAAACCTAAAGAGGGTCCTAGATTTGCCAGTGGCCGCTTCTTTATCTATAGGCACTGTTTGCTATGACTCACGCCCACCTGAAGTTTCTTTGCTGATGGCCTGCGTTGGGTGCAGCTCCTCCAGGGTGTTTTATCTGTCAGCTTATAACGAAGACCGAGATTTATGGGTCCTAAGAGACTTTTCCTTAAATGCTCCTCCCCAGGGTTTTATGCTAATGGAATTTGTATATTCAGCATCACCATCTATGCTGATGTGGAACGAGGAAATGATCTATTATAGCTATAAAAACAACACAATTAATGGATTTGTTATAGTATCTGGGTTAAATCAGAAGCTATCGGAAGCATCTCGAGGGAGCACTATTCACCAACTGGTTATTGGTTAAGTATATTACATAATAATTTGGGTGTAAGACAGCAACTTCAGAAATAAGGGGATCCCTGAAGATATTTCTTTTCTAGATGATTATAGCAATTATGTATTTGATTAAATTAATTGGTTCAGAAGGACTGAAATCTACCATTTTTAGATGAATAGGCATATTTAAATTATAGTTAACAAAATTTTGCCCTTCAAGTATTGCCACATGGATCCCCATTCCTGAGAGTTGCATGCCACAAGTAGGGAAGCTTGAAATCTTCTAGCCAACAGTATCTATTGGGGCAATACATGATCTTCCTCAAGACCAAGAGAATATAAAGGACTGCAACCACCCCTCAGTTCCTTCTGATTCCCTACAAACAAGGACTTAACAGTATCTTGTACACATTTTTCCATCATTTTCCCACCTTATTAGTATTTTTAGTATTAGTAAAAACAAAAACCTTTTATGTGCCATTGTGGGCATCATTGGGCATCCCCCCCGCCCCCCGACACACACACACATTCACTCTCTGCCATGGTAGTTTTATTTTGGTCCAGCCCCACTAAACAGTTTCTTCTGACTGACGGTACAGTTGATTCTGTAGATTCTATTGTCTTAGCCACCACCAAGAAGATTGGCCATAGGCCTAATGTGTTATGCAATTTCAAAATGTCAGACATTGATGTTCATGTCTGATGGCTGAAATGCCTTAGTGTGAGGCACAATATAGGCAGAAGCTTCATGTCTTTTTCAATACCATTCCCCAAAGGTCTAGAGATGGGAGTGCTGCCTTAAATTCTTACTGCTGAAGAATTTAAGGCCAACTTGAGTAAGTGTGGTGCTGAGTGTCTGACTGCATTCACATTGAAAGGCACCTTAACATCATAGCTATATTTGCCTTAAGTAAGCACCCATGCTTAGTAAAATTGGTGTAGAGAAATCCCTTGACTATTTCTATCAAAACCAGATTATAAAAAGTTGGAGCTAAGGTTTCCTCTGCATTGAGCTCTACTAAGAAGACCCAGAGGTTGAACAGAATGACTTTCTGGTGCCTAGACTGTCTTCTGAACAGTGGGAGAGAGAAAAAGTACAGGAGTTATGACTCTGACTTGACCTTCACCATTCTCACGTGGCATTGGGGAAGGTGAGGAATCACAGTGCCAAAGCTGGCTGTGTATTCAGTAGTTCCTAAATGTGGAAGGAAACTGGTGTGGGTGATGTCCCAACTTTGTGCCCTTTGGTGCTGAGATCTGTGTATTCAAGCCCTTACACTTCTTATGCTGTGCAGGAATCTGTGATATTCAGTGCCAAGGAGGCTCATTGCATCTTATCTCCATTTGCCATTGCAGTGAGCCTTCCATGTCAGGACATTTACTGGAGTAAGTTAGGCGTCAACATTTTTCTTGTTGCAATCCCCTATGGCACATGAGCTCTGTAATAAGGTCCCTTGGTGGCCCTAGAGTGTTCAACTTCCACAATT
This sequence comes from Emys orbicularis, assembly GCF_028017835.1. NCBI lineage: Eukaryota > Metazoa > Chordata > Testudines > Emydidae > Emys > Emys orbicularis. The sequence continues at coordinate 143,641,931 of NC_088685.1, forward strand.
TCATGGGCTCTGGATCTGTTCATCCTTTTTTTCTGAACCACTTACCCCAAAGCTGCAGACTTAACTGAAAACAGCTTAAGAAGTGCTCCTGTCTCCAGTACCCAGGCACCCAACTGCCAATGGGATCCAAACCCCAAATAAATCCGTTTTACTCTGTATAAAGATTTTCTGAGAATTTTAAAATAAATCTGTCCATTAGTTTGAGTTAAACTAATTAAAAATGGGCCCTTTAAGAAATTTGTCCTGGTCTTACCTCTTTCTATTCCTCTAGGTAAAAATAATAATTGCAGTTGAAAAAGCACCGGTTATCTCTCTCACAGGCTGAGAATCTCTTCAGCTGGGTCTACATTAGAAACTTTTGCCAGTATGATAACATGTTATGGGTGTGATATTGATTATATTATTTTACAACATTCCTATACTGGCAAAAATCCTAGTATAGGTGCAGTTATACCGGCATAAAAATGCTTTTATTTGTATAGCTTATTTTTCTCAAGGAACCAGGATAAGCTATACTGACAAAAGTACTTTTTTGCCAGTATAAACTGCATCTATAGTAGGAATGTTTGCTGGTATAGCTCTGCAAGCAAACTTTTTCTAGTGTAGACCTGAATTTAAACACAAGTCACTAATCTAATCTTTAAAACAAACATAAAAAAGTATTTCTCCTCAGTCATCATAACTATTTGTTCTTCTTCAAGTGATTGTCCTCATGGATTCGTCTCTTGGGGCGCATGTGCGCAGTGCTTGCAACATTGGATTATTTTTGGCCAGCAGCATCCATTGGGGCCACACCTGCATGCCAGATCCCTCATGCCCCCCTCACACCACAGCCTGAGTGCATAAAGGGCAGAGTGGGCCCAGCCATCCTCAGTTCCTTCTTACCAATTGTGGCAGCAATTTGGAACTCTTTGCAGTGTCTGCCTGCTTCTCTGTAACTCTATTGCAGTTAGTGTTCATGATTAGTTAGTAGAGTTGCAGGTAGGTAGTTAATTTTTAGTTTGCTTCTTGGCTTTAAAAAGGAAAAAATATTCATTTTTAATAGATAATTAGTAGACTTGGAGCTCTGCCCCTCCACTCCTGCTACTGGGACTTGAGTGGAAGCTAAATCTCTGGGATATAAGACATTCCCCTCGTGTGATGCTTCTATGCCACTCAATGATAGGTATTCTTAAGTGCCTTTTTGTTGTTGTTTAGGCAGGGGGTGTATCCCTGACCATTGCTCCATCTGCTGTTTTTTTCCCAGGTCAACTCAGAAAGCTAGGGACTTTTGCCTAAATTTATCAAATCTTCTGCTTGAAGGGGACCCTCCTCCCAGGATCCTCTTCAGCCATGTTTAAGTCACGTCAAGTTATGCTCACACCATTCATTCAGTACGGCCACACCAATTTGGCACCATCCCAACAGTACCCAGCACCTTGGTAAGCAGCACATTGATGCCTACAGTACCCGGCACCCATCTATGGTGTATTCAGCACCAAGTGACCTGTCCATGGGTCCGGTAGTGAAGTCCTTGCTGGCTCGTACAATGTCAGCAGTGCTAACTAGGCTTTCAGTCTTCAAAATCATGATATATAGAGCAGTTGAGACATCAGTACCATTTACTTCACCTGTTCAGCCACACTGGGAATCAGGGAGGGAGTCCAGAGACTGCTCTTTGAGCGGGAGAAAGCATGGGTCTTTCAGGGAGCAGCCCTCCTGGTATCCTCTTCTGTGTCCACCAGTCCAGTATCCATATACTTATCAGCCATAGCCCTACTGGGTGCCTTGGGGTAGGCAGCCATGTGTCTGCAAGCCAACATTCTCTACCCTCTTTCTAGGATTATTTCCTTTTCCCTGAAGAGTGAGAACAATCAACAGGCAGATGTGGAGGAACAATTGTTCCCAGCTGCAATTTTGTCATCCTTCCCTGATGAGGCAGCCAATCCCTCAACATCCTCTACTGCAGACAACTTAAGGTCTTCCAAGACCTGATGATGAAACACATGGCTGAAACCTTTGACATCCTACTGGAAGTAGTGCAAGAGAAGTCACACAAACTACTAGACATTCTGCTCCTTTCCATGTCTGGTAGACTTGCCATGTCTATTCATGAGGGATTGTTATGATCTGCAAAGGACTTGTGGCAGAGTCCAGCATCAATAACTGCCACTTCCAAGAGGGTGGATAGATAGTACCAAGTTCCTCCTAAGGACTCAGTGTACTTTATTTACATCAAGTGCCTGGCTCACTCATAGTGGCTGTTCACAAAAGATCCAAGCAGACATCAGTGAAAAAGAGACTGGGTGTGCTCAGCAAAATACCCGATTCCTCTGCCATTCTCCAGATGCACATTATTGACCAGGCACTTCAGTCTATATTGGAAGAAATTTTCTCAGTTTTATGGAAAGGCTCTGACAGGAGCACACAGAAGAATTAAAATCAATCATGTTCAGGGGGCAACTGATGTCTAGAACATCCCTATAGACTATTTTGGATGCATCTGAAACAGTGTCATGGCTAAATCTGTACCATAGCCAGATAGGTAGCAATACGATGATCCTCCTGGCGCCAGTCAGCAGGAATATACAAAGAGAGCCAAACCATAGCAAAACATCTTCCATTCGAGGGCTGCAACCTCTTCAATTCAAAGAGCTAGGAAGCCCTCAACTCACTAAGGGACTTTAGAGCCACTTCGCATTCTCTGGACTTGCACATTCCAACCCCAAGGAGGAAGCAAGTTGGACCTCAAACCTCCTTCAGACAGCATCCCTCTGCTCCTTACTATTATAAACCTGTAATTGGATGGTCTTCCCCTTTAAGGGCCAAGGGGTCTGGGACCAGCCAGCCCTTTTCAATTATCAGATCCAGTTGGGAAGGGGTCAAGTGTTCTCTATAAAGGGCTGAGAAGACTCAGCTGAGAGGGAGTGGGGTCTACAAGAGCAAGGTTGTCTCCTGTGACTAGCCTTGGAACAGAGAGAGGGAAGCAGAATGAAAGGCTTTTGAGTCCCAGCATCCAGCTTTGATGTGAGTTTTGTGTTACTTTGCAAGTTTTGTTATATCAATAAAGCGGTGCTCTGGAAGAAGGGCCTGAAAGACTCTGGGCATAGAAGTGAGTCCTTCGTGGGCTAGAGAGACAGCCCAGCAACTCACAAACCCACAGGGGGCATTGGAGCTACCAAGGGATAAGCAAATGTTTCAACACAGATGACCCATCACCTCTTTCTCAGCTATGGTGCACATGATGTCTTCCTCTCAACAGCAATTTTCAAACCCCAGTCTAGAGCCTAGTAGAACTTTTGGAGGATCTCTACCCCTTTCTCCCCATTTTGGCAACTGCTATTATTTTTTCAGGAAGCCTGGAGTAGGTTCACTATGGCACAGTGGGTCCAAGAGATATCAGCAACGTCTATTGCATACAATTTCAGTCCTGTCCTATCTACCACCCATCATCCCTGTCCTTCAACAGTCCCTGTCACAAAATACTGTTGAAACAAGAGGTGCAGTCTCTTGCTTCATGCATGTCAGAGCAACGGAAGAGAGGCCCTTAGAGTTCAGGGGCAGGGAGTTTTATTCCCTTTATTTTCTAAAGGAGAAAAGGGGCTGGTGGCCTATTTTGGACCTTTGACATCTCAACAGCATACATCTGCTCACAAGAAATATCCTCTGATTCCTACCAGGAACATCTGACTATCTATACAGGGTCCTGCCCTTTGATCTTTCAGTAGCACCAAGGTTATTCACCAAGTATTTGGCAGTCATAACAGTTCACTTAAGAAGATAAGGAATCCAGGTCTGTCCATATCCTATTGATAGTTGATCCAAGGAGCCACCATATGAGGTAATCAACTCGGAGCAAGTAACCTTCAAGCTCTTTGCCATACTAGGCCTCAAAGCCAGAGAAAAATCCACACATATGATACAAAGCATAAAGTTCATAGGAGCCGTGTGAGATTCCAGGTAAGCAAGAGCTTATCTTCCACAAGAAAGATTCCAAACTATATTGGACCTCATCAGCCAACTTCAGGCTTACCGAAAGGCATCTGTAAGAGCATGCCAAAGGCACATCGGACATATGGCCTCATGCATCTATGTGACACAGTTTTCCAGACTTCACCTATGCTTCATGTAAAGGTGGTTGGAATCAGTTTATCTACCCAGCAGGCACTACATGGACATGATGGTCACAGTCCCACAAGGAATCCTCTCCTTTTTAAACTTGTGGGAAAAGGCTACTTCAGGTGTTAAAGGAAATACCCTTCTTTGCATGTCTGCCTACCAAGATTCTGATAAATGCCTCCAAGGATGAAGAGCTGTGTGATGGGTTCAGTCACAGAAACCGCATTTGGACTGTCACCTGATGTGCTGGAATTACCTCTGAGCCTGTTTTCCCTGCCAGCTTGGGACTTCCAGAACCCTGCCTTGTGAGCCAGACACGCTAACCTGCTGCAACACAAACCCAGGTCTGGTCCACGCCCCAAAAGCTGCAGACTTTAATCGAAAATTGCTCAGCAGGTCATCTATCTCCAACACTCAGACACCCAGTTCCCAATGGGATCCAAACCCCAAATAAATCCGTTTTACTCTTTATAAAGCTTATACAGGGTAAACTCATAAATTGTCCGCCCTGTATAACATTGATAGAGAGATATGCACAGCTGTTTGCTCCCCCAGGTATTAATCACTTACTCTGGGTTAATTAATAAACAAAAGTGTTTTTATTAAATATAAAAAGTAGAATTTAAGTGGTTCCAAGTAATAACAGGCAGAACAAAGTAAGTCACCAAGCAAAATAAAGCAAAAACACGCAAGTCTAAGCCTAATGCATTAAGAAACTGATTACAGGTAAAATCTCACCCTCAGAGATAATCCAATAAACTTCTTTCACAGACTAGACTCCTTCCTAGTCTGGACCCAGTCCTTTCCCCTGGTATAGTCCTTGTTAGTTCCAGCAGACGTCTTAGGTGGAAAGCAGGGGTGTTCTCATGATTGGCAACCCCTTTGTTCTGTTCCACCCCCTTTTATAGCTTTGGTAAAAGGCAGGAATCTTTTGTCTCTCTGGGTCCCCACTCCTCCTTCTAAATGGAAAAGTACCAGATTTAAGATGGATTCCAGTATCAGGTGACACGATCACATGTCCTGTGAGACCCCAGCCTCCATTCTTCCTGGGCTAGCCAACACGTACACAGGAAGGTTTGTAAGTAAACAGAGCCATTTACAACCAATTGTCCTAGTCAATGGGAGCCATCAAGATTCTAAACCACCATTAATGGCCCACACTTTGCATAATTACAATAGGACCTCAGAGTTATACTTCATATTTCTATCTTCAGATACTAGAATGATACATACATACAAATAGGAGGAATATATTCAGTAGGTTATGACCTTTGTTATGATACCTTACAAGAGACCTTTTTCATAAAACATATTCCAGTTACATCATATTCACACTCATAAGCCTATTTCCATAAAACATATGGAGTGCAACGTCACAAGCTCATCTATATCATCTTCAGATGCAGGTTGACTCAAGAAGTTTGTACATAAATGTCCTGGAACTCAGAGCTATCTGCCTGGTATGCAAAGCATTCCTTCCTCAACTCCAGAGAGCCACAATCCAAGTGGTGACAGATAACACCACGGCTATATATATGTCAATAGACAAGGAGGAGTCAGGTTCTCTCTGCTTTGTCAGAAAGCCATTTGGCTCTGGACTTAGTATATTCGTCACCGGATCATGTCGTTGGCTCTACATCTTCCAGGTGTGCAGAACTCACTACTAGATTTCCTCAATAGACAGTTCTCAGACAACTCTGATGGTCAATCAGGGATCCAGTATTGCAAAGCTTATAGTGGGGATGCCTGTCAAAGACCTATTTGCCACAGACCAGAACAAGAAATGCCAAGCATTCCACTCCAGAAGAGGCTCCAGTCCAAGGTCCCTATCAGATGCCTTTCTCATCCTCTGGACACCAAAACTGATATATGCCTTCCTACTGATCCCCAGGATTCCTGAGGAAACTGAGGCAAGATGCTGGATCAATAATCATGATGGGCCCAGCAGTCCTGGCATTTGGATCTGGTGAACCTCTTAGCGCAGTCTTCGATCACTTAGCCTACTCTGCCCAACATAGTCTTGCAGAACAATGGTCAGATCCTGCACCCAGACCCAGCATTGTTACATCTAACAGCCTGGATCCAGGCTGGCTTACATGCACGAGAAAAGTTCAGAACATTCTACTCCAAAGGGGAAAGCCTCAACTAGAGTGACTTATAAAGCTGAGTGGAAGAGGTTTTCTATGTAGGCATCTTAGCATGAGTCGTCTCCCCTGACAATACCCATTTCAGCAGTATTTTGTTATTTACTTGCCCTGAAATAATCTGGCCTGTTAGTTCCATAAGGTCCATCTAGTAGCAATATCTGCAAATCACCCTTCTATCCAGGGCCACTTTGTATTTTCTCAATCTATAGTTGGCCAGGACCTTAAGGCAATTCCTTGAGGACGTTAGTCATATTCCCCACCCCCCGCCCCCCCAGTTTAGGAGCCCCTCTCTCTTGGGACCTCAATGTAGTATTAACAAGGTTGATAGGTCTCCTCTTTGAGCCCTTAAATCTTGTTTCCTATACCACTTATCAATGAAGACCGCTTTTTTTAGTGGCCATTATATCAGCTGGAGGAGTAGGGGATATTCAGACCCCCATAGCAGGTCCCCCATAAACAGTGTTTCATAAGGACAGGGTTACTCTCAGCACTCATCCCAAGTTTCTGCCCAAAACTGTTTGAGTTCTATATGAAACAGTTTATTCATCGTCCAGTTTTCTTTCCCAAACCTGACTCAACCCCAGGGGAAACTTAATTTCATGTACTTGATGTAGTAAGGGTACTGTCATACTACCTGAACAAGACCAAAATCATTCAAGAATATGCCTAGACTGTTTACAGCCTTTGTTGATAGGATTAAGGGTCAGGCAATAGCCTCACAGAGATTATCAAAATTGGTCTCTGTCTATATAAGTGCATGTTTCAAACTAGCCAAGTTACAGCCACCTAGCCACATTAGAGCTCATTCCACTAGCACCCAGGCAGACTCTGCTGCCTATTTGAAGAATGTCCTTATCTCTGAAATTTTGTGGGAGCTATGTGGAGCTTGGTCCACACATTCACAAGATATTGCTCTTTGGTAGAGGCTTCCAGATCAGTCCATTTTGGTAGGGCTGTCCTTTAATCATTGCTTAAGTGGAACTCCTTGTACACACCTCCAAATAAAAAGGCAACTGCTGTGAATCACCAAGAGTGGAATCCATGTGGACAAACATTCAAAAAAGAAAAAATGGTTATTCATTCTACAATAACTGTGGTTCTTCAAAATGTGTCATCCACATGGATTCCACAAGCTACCCTCCTCTTCTGCCAGTACAGAATCCTACTGCTCTGAGATAGTGTTTTGGCAAAGGAACAGAGATGTTTTGGTCTACTTCGCCCTCAGCGTTGGGGGGCATGAGGACATCCAGAGCACAGGCATGACCTGAATACATGCAGCTGCCCAAGAGAATTCAGTCTCACACACATAGGGCGTATGCACATTGAGAGGGGTCCATGTGAAGTACATATTTCAGAGAACCACTGTTACTGTAAGGTAAGTAACCACTCTGTGATGGACAAAAATGTTCATTATCAAATATACTTGATGACGAATGGATGCACAGTATCTAATCTTTCATTAATTAAAAAAATAAAAACTTGTATCTTCATGTTTGTGAAGAAAATGTGAACCAGGTGTTGCTCATCTCTGTATCGCCATGGTCACAGAAACCTGGTTGTTCACTCCTACTCTTTTTCACACCTCCACACAGTCTCCCTCATTCCCTGCTCCCATGCAGCACTTTTCATCCTGAACGATCCTAAAGCACTTCATTATTTAGACACTTACAGCATCATCTGTGTGTTAGAGGACAGCACCCAAAAGGCACAGATCATACTGCACAACAATATAATGAGCAGGAGAAATTTTGGCTAGGAACAAATACCTATGTTTGTGGAAAGTACAATAGAAATAGAAAAACAAATCTATATTTTTTTAAAGAATTCGTATTTTCATCATCAGTATGGAAATTTAAACGACACAGGTAAAGATGACTTCTTTTTCCTTCCTGCAGACTATTTCGGGAACACTGTGATAAAGATGAAAAACAATATGATGTTTTTTTTTAAAATTGAAATGAAAGATGCTGTGGAGCTCCCTGAATGGGAAAAGGAAAGCAAAAACATAGTCCTTTACTTGAATCCATCTGGTAACCTATATATGCTGTTTATCAATGGTTCTAGTATATACCGTGAGGACTATCCCTTGAAAACTGAAATGTTTAGTTACATACATGGTTTTCAAGATATTTGCCCATATCTAGTATTTAAGCACAGCATGAATTTAAATGTCTATTACCTGGACATGGGAGATGAAGTGACATTTTGGGCTCAAATAGTCTATATGGAGAATCTGGGCTTATCCACAGATGTGGAAATCTACAGGCCTGAATTGCTGATGCAGACAACATATGTCGATTATGAAATAGCTCGTGGAATCTGTACTAAAAACCAGGTACGTTATATTAAAATGGTCCCTGTATACAATACAATTTGCTTTCTAACTACAATATATTTAGCATACTTTGCAGTATATATCTTCATATAGACTTCCATTCTTTGCTTTCTTTGGGCAATAGAGTGGGGCTGGGGGGTGTTCAAGGGTGGGGGAGGGGCCGCTTCCCATCCCCACAAATTCCTTCCCTGGCAGATTTGCTGCTGTTGAGGCCATGACAGCTCTTGCCAGCATAAATCCAAGATGAATCAGCCCTTAATTTTCTGCTATATTAGATATATTAAATAAAAAATAATCTTTGCAGTTTAAATATAATTATTAGCTTTCTAGTTTAGTAAGAAAAGGAACTAGTTTTGGAATCTGAATTATGGGAGTCACCACAAGTTATTGGAAGCCAAATATCTTGTAGCTTTGCAGAAGTATATTTACAAGTTAGGGGATGGAGCTTTAAAGAAGCTTGTTCCCCAAGAGAGGAAAGGGACTGATTTAGTAAAGGGCCTTATTTGAATAAGGGCTTTTCTACACAGTGGGAAATGAACACTACCAGGCTGCAAATTCTAAAATGTGCTAATGTGTTGTGCATTAATTGGTCCATGTAGACCCTGCTGGTGCGCACTAAAGGTTTCTCATGCACTTTAATGAAGTACTATGTTAAAACACTCTAGGGAACCTTTAGTGTGCACCAGCAGGGCCTACATGGACCAGTTAATGCACAACACATTAGTACACTTTAGAAATCACACCCCTGTAGTATACAGACAAGCCCTAAGAGGAAATTTAAGACTGAGTTTGTTCATTTTTTTGAACGTTGTAAAACAAACTGATTGTTGTTTGTTTCACAAATAACATACAATGAAAAGATTGTTTTTTTAATATTTGTTATACATTTATTCAGTAAGAAGACAATAACTTTCATTGCATTTCATCAGATCCCTATCTGTGTAGTGTGACTGGGTGAAAAACAAGCTAGTGTTCTTTATATAATTCAGAAGAGATAACAAACTGGTGAGCTCATAATGTTTCAGACCTTCACCAGGAACCCAAAGAGCCCACTGAAATAGTATCTTTAGTGCTAGATATTATGCCATATATACTGTTGTGATAGGTGCTTTACTAGACAGAGCCCACTGATGCTGGTCTTCATCCCTGCTCATCTTTTGTAAGGTGTGCTCTGTCTATCATGAAAATGTCCGTGATCAAAGCAAAGATTTTTAAAGGATTTTTCCTAATTATCATTCCTCGTAATTCTGTCTCTTTTAGACAATGAAATTTTACCATAAAATGGACTACAGCCTTGAACCTAATTACACAGAAGCATTGTAAGTACTGTGTATTTGTTAAAGATACTTAAGATGATGTAGATGGTAATTTATACATATATTGAATATCACAGTCCATTGGTTCTGATTTAGTATAAATTAAAAGTGTTTTAAATCCATAGAGCTCAATACAAGTGTTAATTGATTTTATCTGCTTTGCTTTTGAAATGTAAAGTTGTATATTTCAATTTTATTTTAAGAAGGTGGGCCTGATTTTAATCTAATGTACACAATATAATCTCATTGATTTCAATGGAGTTGCATCTGATTTATGATACAATAATGTAACTAAGGCCCCAGTTCTCAAATCTCACCCTGTCTCTCAGGGCCGGCTCCAGGCACCAGCTTAACAAGCAGGTGCTTGGGGCGGCCAAGGGAGAGGGGCGGTACCTGCGGCAATTTGGGGGCGGCAGGTCCCTCACTCCCTCTAGGAGCGAAGGACCTGCCGCTGAACTGCCGCCGCCGATCGCGGCTTTTTTTCCCCTCTTTTTTTCCAATTGCCGCCGCCGATCGCGATCGTGGCCTTTTTTTTTTTTTTTTTTTTGCTTGGGGCGGCAGAAATGCTGGAGCCGGCCCTGCTGTCTCTCTGATGTCTCATGAATGTCTAGCAGTTAGCTTAAGATCAGCCTGGCCAAAACAGAGCTCTTAATCTTTCCCCGCAATCCCTCCCTGCTACCTAATTTCTAATTAAAGTCACCATGGACAACATCACCATCTTCCTATCACTTAGGCGTGTATGTCTTCTTTTACTTGGCCCTCTCTCTAGATGCTCACAGGCTTGTGTAAATCTTGCTTCTTCTTCTTGCATAATATCTCTAAGATGCAGCCTTCCTCTGTCCACACAGAAAAAACACTTGGCAAGGCCTTCATTATCTCAACTATTGCTATCTCCTACCCTCTGTCTGTGACAAATGCAGTCTTGTCCCACTTATATTCATTCCAAACACTGCTACAAAGATCATATTCCTAGCTTTTTGCTTTTTCCATGTCACCTTCTCTTTGCATCCCCTCCAATGGCTCCTCTTTCTCTGTCACCTCAAACATAAGCTACTTGCTTTTGCTTTCAGGGCCCTTTACCACTTATCTGCACCCTACCTGTCATCTCTAATTTGCTCTCAAGATGTGACTTCCACCTCTCCTCTGCTAATGGTGCCAGCCTCCATTTTTCAGCTTCTTAAATTTTCAAACAAGCACCTTTGTGTTTTCTCCCATACTGCCCTTCACATATGGGAGGAGCTCCCCGTGAACCTCTGCAAAGCAACCTAATTGTCCTCCTTTTAAATCCTTCTCTAAAATTCTCCTTTGCTGTCATGCCTACAAAAAACTTGATAATGGTAAGGCAGCTGGTATGCTGAAACCACTGCCTTCTCACGCCTACAAGTATTGTTTTATTATTTCCTTGTGCTTCCCTGTCTGTCTCTACCCACACATTGTCTTTTATGCTTAGGTTTTAAGTACTTTGGGGCAGGCACCATCAGTTTAGGTATGTCTGTACTTGAGTTGGAAGGTGTAAATTCCAGCTCATGGAGACATACCCACACTAACACCGATTGAGCTAGCATGCTAAAAAGAGAAGTGTAGCCACAGCGGTGCAAGCAGAAAGAGGGGCTAGCTGACCCAAGAATGGACTTAGGTTCTTAGGTGGGATCACACTCAGAGCGACTTGTCTTTGTTCACGTTGCAACAGCTACACTTTTATTTTTAGCACAGTAGCTTGATCAGAGTTAGGGTGGGTATGTCTCCTCTCCTGGAATTTACACCTTCCAGCTCCAGTGTAGACATATCCATTATTATGTGCTTGTACAACACCTTCAAAAGGCAAGCCTAGGAACTTAATTTCATAACTCTGCTAGACACTAAAACCATGGACTCAGAGACACTGGTTTTATGGCACATTACAACAATTTGTAACACACCGCACTGCCTGCTAACCCTTAACTGCCCACTTCATTTTAAGCAATCTCCTACAGTTGATGTGAACCCCTTATGCTTAACAATCTGTTCCAACTTGTATTTAGCTGAGACACTTTTGTTAACTTCCCCTGACTTGAAGAAGAGCTCTGTAAAGCTCAAAAACTTGTCCCAGACCAAAAACTTTGGTCCAGTAAAAGATATTACCTCACCTATCTTGTCTCTCTCATATCCTGGGACAAACACGGCTACCACAACACAGCAAAGCATCCTTAAAATACAAATGATTTAAATACCCTTCTGCTGCCAAACAAATACCTTGCTATAGTTGCAATTGTGTAGTTAGTTTAGTTAGTTAGTGTATGTCTACACTTTAATAAAACTCCTGCGCCCGGCCCATGTCAGCTGACATGGGCTTGCAGGGCTTCGGCTGATGTGCTATAAATTTGCAGTGTAGACATCTAGGCTCAGGCTGGAACCCGTGCTCCGTGACCCTTCGGGGGGGGGGGGGGAATAGTCTCAGAGCCCAGGCTCCAGCCCAACCCTGGCTATCTACACTGCAATTTTATAGTCCCACAAGCCTGAGTCATCTGACATGGGCCAGCCATGGGTTTTTTATTACAATTTACAGTGTAGATATACCCTTAGTTTAGTTAGTTAAATGCTATTACTGATTTATTTTCAAACGTATGTAAATCTTAATATTAATTCTTGCTTGGGGGGGGGGGGGTCCCATGTAGAATTGCATCCACAGGTGTTATGACAGTTGAACTACAACCTAGTAGGTCTGCAAAAATGTGTGCAACAAACAATAAGGTAAGTTTTGTATCTTGAGAAACTTATCTGGCTAAAATATGGTGGCGTTACATCTTAGATTCTTATGGCGAAATTCTGATCCCATTGATATTGATGGGAGTTTTACAGCTGAGTTCAGTGGGGCTAGGATTTCATCTTTAGGCTATAAATGCTAATGAATGTGGCTCCAGTTAACTAAAGTAAGGTTATATCTTCCAAAGGTTTCTGTATGCTGCCTAAGTAGAGCTGCAGAAGAGGGAGGGTTCACAGCAGGGTGCTGGTGAGAAAGTGTTCAAGATGGGGAAAGTGATGTTGTGTCCTTGACAAGGAGGAAGCCATAGAGAGAGGTAGAGTTGCCCCTATATCTAGATGAAGTTGCTGGCCCCCATTAGCATCAATGCCTCCATTCAGACTCCTCAAGTCCTGAGGACAAAGGCCCATTTTTGGAAAGCTCAAAAGTTCCTCAAGGCTTCTGAAGCTAAGCTCCTGTGGAACTTTTAAGCTTTTGGAGTGGAGCTCCTCATAATTCAAATCACTGATTATCCAAATAGTTCAAATGTGCTCTTAGACAGTTGGAATCAACTTATATAATTGAACTATTTTTTAATAATAAAAGGATATTAAACATTTTAGGCTTAAGACTTGTCTTTTAATGATAAAAAAGCATAAACATTTATACACTGCAGTTTGTATTGCAACAGATATATATTTTGACTCATATATCAAATTGACTTACCCTGTTTGTACATATGCATGTATGTAATTCTGTGCTAAAATCCATCACGGCTCAGCCTGACCTTTTTTCATTGGTTAACTTTATGTAAATTAATTATGTATATAGTAGATGTACATTAATTATGTATATGGTAGTATATACAATAATATATATATATTGTGATACAGGAGGGCCAGGGAGCAGTGGTCGAGGGGAAATATATAAGCCCTAGGCTAATTAAGGCGTGGTTCCCTGTAGACTAGGGAGGGTTGCTACAAGTTAATTGGAGCACCTGTAGTCAATTAAGGCCCTATCAGGAACCTAATAAAACCCCCTGCTTCGGGCAGTCAGAGTAGAAGGAGAGAGGACTGGAGCTTGGAAGTGTGTTGTGAGATCTCAAAGACCAGAGAACTGAAGTAAGGAAGACTCCCTCCCCCAGCGTCTAAGGACCGAAGGTAACCCCACCCAAGGGGGAAGAGGGTAAGACCCACAGGGGTTGAGAGGGGCTGGGACTCAGAGCGAGGAGCAAATCCAGACCCCTTCCCCGCTTCCCTTCTCTACCACCTTCCCGGGCCACTAGCGGGGCCTTCGGCACACAAGAGCAGGGGCAAAGGGTGGTGTCGTCTTAGGCCCCCAAGAAAAGTGCAGGACCCACCATACGAACATAGGCCATCTTATCACAATATAGATCTGTATGTAATATAATGTATTTCTTTTCAGCTAACTCATTTTTTTGTTGGCTGTCCTCCATCAAGGCATATTGTCATTCATAGGCAAGTTTTAATTATCTTTTATTACTTCTGGTTTTTCATTTTAAAACAGAAGTTAAAATAAATGCTAATAAGGTATTATTGTTAGCCTAGTATGCCTCAGTTATCCCATTTGTAAAATGTTGTACTTTATATTGGTTTTATACATAATTAAAAGAAAAATACCTCTCCCCTGCTGTGTACACCTTTTAAAAAATGTACATGACAAAATACATAGATTCAGCTTCTCTGCTTAGTGCAAAAAAACCCCAAAACAAAAACCCCAAAATAAAAAAATAGCTTTAAAATACACATTATCCCTAATATACCAACTCTCAGTCACCTCCTCCTTCTACAGAAGAATTAAAAATAGATGAGCCTTGTAGCATAACCAGAAGCTCAATAAATGTTAAGTTCCATAGTCAAGGGGCTCTAATGAAAAAACAGCCCGGCTATGTTTGCCACAGTGTTGACGTCTCCACCATGGCACCAGTCTCCGACACCGGTGGGAACAGCACCACTCTTGTCACTTGACAGAGATTCATCATCTTTCAAGTCTGAGATCAAGTCTTACTTCTCCCATCCAAGGAGCTGCTCTTGCCACTCTTCTAGGCATTTCCACTTGTCCATGGTCCAGGCACAGGAGTACCATCAAGTGATTGGCCAGGAGCTCACTGGGGGGCAGCAGGAGCAGAGCCAGAGGCTGCACCTGCCCCAGGTAGGCCAACTGGGCACTCCAGCAGCCCCATAACTCACCACAATGGCACAATTGATCTGGAGCGCGGAGTCCTCGGGCCAGAAGCAAGTGCGCATGGTTCTCCCCCTGTGGACTGGCCTGGCTGCTCCAACCTGGGGCATGTGCGTGGCTGGTGCAGGGGGCAGTGCGGTGGGGGGGCTGTGACAGCTGCTTCTTCAGGGACCCAGGGATGAAGTTAATTGCTGAGCAGGCCTCTCTTACCTCCAGCCTTGGTGCTCTGTGTGCATCCCAGACACAGGGCTGTGCCACCAGCTGAGGCCCCATCTGGCAGCAGCCCAGTCTCTCCCTCTTTCTTCCTTCCCTCCCCCTCCGGTCTCACACTTAGCTTCATCTTCTCCTGCCTGGTGAGTCGGGGGGAAAGAGGCCTGTCATGGGGTAGGTACACCCACCACGGGGTGTCAGGTCATGTGTGGTCCAAAAGAAGGGTAAAGACAGTATCGTAGCCAGTTAGTTCTTATACTAATTACCTTTACTAGGGCCATGGTAGTTTGGCCTACTGGCTGACATCAATAAGGAGGCCTTTCTAGTCAGGGTAGCATGACCCAATGGCCAGAGTCAGTAAACGGACCTTCTGCAAGGGGCAATGTGGCCCAATGGCCAGAGTCGTCATAGTATCCCACCTCTGTGGGATTGCATAGCCTGTTGGCCCATTGGGGGAGTTGGGCGCCACTTAGAGGGGTGGCGCCCCGGGTAAGGGGACTTGGGCCCTCCCTGCTTCTCCGAGTCCCAGCCCAGGGCCTTGTCTATGGTGGGGGTGCTGACCACTGAGTCAGCGGGGATCCTCCCGAAACACCCTGACTGGTTCCCCAGTACACTCACTGTCAGAAAGTTTAAGTCCCCTGACCTGCTTCTTACCCTCTCCCCCTCGTCAAAGCTCCCCAGTTCCACTGGGTCTCTGGGGTCCTCAAATGGCCAAGCTCCCACCGGTGCAGCCCCTTCTTGGGGCTCATTGGGCAACTTAGAGTCTGACTGGCACTCTGCGAGCCGTGGGCCTGTAGAGAGAGCTCACAGCCTGCCCAGACTGAGCTGGGCTGCTACCTTTTATATGCTGCCTCCCTGCTGAGCATGCCCAGCAGGGTCGGAGGGGTAGGGCTCCCTCAACCCGCAAAGCCAAGTTAACCCTCTTGGGGCTGGTGCGAGGTAGGTACACCCCGTCACAGGGCTCCAGTTGGACCCTGGGATACAGACCAGACCTCCTTGTCCTATTGGCACCTCAAGATCTGGGGTCCCCCAGATTCCATGGTGAGTGCCTCAGTGGGAGGGGACTGTGGCCCCTAAAGCTCTGGGGTGGGATCTGCTTTGCTGCAGGAGCCCCTCCTCCATTCAGTGTGTCTATGGGCCATAAGGGAGTTGGGGCATGGTGCTGTCAGTGCTCTGTCTCCATTCAGTGCCTCAGACATGGTTAAGCTGTGATGAGGGCATGGAGGGGATCAAGCTGGCTGCCCAGGCCTAGGGGGCATTGGGTCACTGAGGGAAGCATTGAGGGCAACTTTGCCCAGTATGCCATTTTCCCTAAGTTACAATGTGGAATTGCAAACCAGCAAGCGCTGCTGGGCAGGTATGATTTTAACATGTGGGACTCTGTGCAGAAATTGAAGGACTTGCTCCCACAAGAGGCCAGGCATGAGTTCTCCTCTCTAGTGGACCAGGGAGAATCAACGGTGAAGGCCTCTTTACAATCTGCTTTGGATGCAGCTGACTCGGCAGCCAGGTCCATGGTTTCGGCAGTTGCCATGCGCAGGAGTTCATGGCTATAGTCTTTGGGACCTCCCTGAGGAGGTCCAGCAGACACTTCAGGACCTGCCTTTCGAAGGAGCTTCACTTTTTTTGGAACAGACTGATGCGAAGCTTCAGGGTCTAAAAGACTCAACCCTTCTGGTACTCTGCCCTGGCTGGCCATCAGGAACTGCAGAGGAAGAAAATCAGGGGTTTTAGGCATAGGCCACCCCCCTTCTACTTGGATGTTAATGTCTGCCCCACCCAGGAATCCAAGGTGTTCTAAGCAGGCATTTTGATGGGATGCTCAAGAATGCCATACTGGTTTCCATGATGCTAGACCCTGTTTCTTCTTTATTTGCAAACCACCTTTCCTGTAGTCCCATGGGATACGCCCTCCAGTTTATTTCTACCCCTCCTTTCCACCCTCCCTCCCCATCCCTCCTCAGGGATCCCTCTCACAAAGAACTTCTGGTCCAGGATGTTCAATCTCTCCTTTGGGTGGGACCCATGGAAGAGGTTCCGCAGAATTTAAGAGGGAAGGGGTTCTACTCCCGTTATTTCCTAATCCCATAAGTCAAGAGAGGTCTCACACCAATTTTAGACCCATCTCAAGAAAATAAAGTTCCTCATGGTCACCCTGGCATCCCTTATCCCCTCACTGGATTCCCATAGACTGGTATGCCACCCTCAATTTAAGAGATGCTTATTTTCACATGTTGATATACCAAGTCCACAGAAGGTTCCTCAGATATGTAGTGAACAACTCAAATTACCAATATATGTTAGCATACAATTACAAAATGTATGGTGGCATAACCTCTGAGGAGGTTAGGGGTGCAGGTCTACCCTTATCTAGACGACTGGCGACTCAATGGTCAGTTTAGGGATCAGGTAGTGTCCAACATTCAACTCATCCAGTCAACGTTCAAGGCCCTAGGCCTTCTGATAAATGCATAAAAGTCTACCCTCACTCCACTGCAGAGAACAGAGTTCATTGGGGCGGTGCTCAACTCTACCCATTCCAGGGGTGCGATTCCAATCAATCAGATCCCTAATAACACACCTCAAAGGTCATCCAATTACAACAGCCTGAAATTAATTGTATGAGGCTTTTAGGTCACATGGCCTTGTGCACATACATGGTACCACACGCAAGGCTGCACCTCAGACCCTTCCACACATGGCTGGCCTCCATGTACTCGCCAACATGCCACCATCTGTACTCACGGGTACCTCCACAGGTTCTTGTCTTTCTAAATTGGTGGTTGGATCCGCTTACAGTTTGTGTGGGAGTCCCCTTTAAGGGCCCTCAACCATCAATGACCCTGGTCTCAGATGCATCAGTGCTAGGGTGGGGAGCTCACGTGAACTCCCCATAGAACTCAAGGCCTTTGGCGGAAATATCAGTCCACATCAATGTCAGGGAACTCAAAGCAGTTGGCCTTGCCTGTCAGGCCTTTCTGCCCCACATTATGGGCAGAAACTTGTTTGTTCTCACAGACAACACTGCAGCCTTGTTTTATCTCAACAGGCCAGGAGGAGCTTGCTCTTCCCTCCTTTGTCAAGAAGCAATACAGCTATGGCAGTTTTACATAGCCAATCAGTCTTGAGGCCTCTTACCTTCCAGGAACGCAAAACTGGCAGATCACCTCA
Organism: Emys orbicularis; assembly: GCF_028017835.1. Taxonomy (NCBI): domain Eukaryota; kingdom Metazoa; phylum Chordata; order Testudines; family Emydidae; genus Emys; species Emys orbicularis. The sequence goes on from NC_088685.1 coordinate 143,660,129, forward strand.
GCAGGTCTTTCTCCAGTCTCCACGAGTGGTCCCTTCACCTGGATGTGGTGAGAGATGTTTTCCAGCAGTGAGGGACTCCCTAGATAGACCTATTTGCAAACAAGTACAACAGAAAGTGTCACCAGTTGTGCTCTCTAAGAAGCCACAGTTCAAGTTATATCGTAGATGCCTTTCTACTACCTTGGATGGGACAACTTTACTATGCTTTACATCCTAGTCCACTCATGCACAGGGTGCTGCTAAAGATCAAACAGGATCACGACCAGATTATTCTGATGGACCTAGCATGGCCCTGCCAACACTGGTTCTCTGCTAGACATCTCAGTGGTGACTCCAATCCCACTTCTGTTGCATCCAGACCTGATCTCCCAGGCCCACAGTCGGCTGCTCCACCCAAACCTGAGCCTCCTTCATCTAATGGCTGGAAACTCCATAGCTAAATCTCAGAGAGCAGGCTTGCTCAGAGCAAGTTTGTCAGGTCCTACTAGGTAGTAGAAAGCCCTCCACCAGCCCTCCTCTCTTTAAGTGGAAGCAGTTCTCTGTTTGGGCATCCCAACGTGGAGTCTCACCCATGCATTCATCCCTACAAGACATATTTGAATATTTATGGCACCTGAAACAGCAAGGCTTAGCAATCTCCTCTGTCAAGGTTCACCTTGCAGGGGTATCGGCTTTCCACCCTTGGGTGGATAACAGGTCAATTTTTTTCAGATGACATGTCTGTCCAATTCCTCAAAGGCCTAGAAAGGTTATACAGTACCCTTGAGTAAGAACCTGTTCCCCCTGGGACCTGAACCTGGTCTAATCAAAGCTTATGGGGCCACCGCTTGAACCTTTGGCAATGTGCTCCTTGTTATATCTCTCCTGGAAAGTGGCTTTCTAAGTCGCCATCGCTTTGGCCAGAAGGGTCTTGGAACTCCGTGCCTTCCCATCAGAACCTCCGTACACAGTCTTCATTAAGGATAAGGTGTATTTACATCCTCACCCCCGTTTTCTCCCAAAACTGGTTTCACAATTTCATAGCAATCAGGCACTCTACCTTCCTGTCTTGTATCCAAAGCCTCATGCAAATAGGAATGAACGTCTTTACTCATTGGATGGACGAACCCTAGCTTTCTACATAGAAAGAACTAAACCATTCTGAAGGTCCACTCAACTGTTCATAACTGTAGCTGACAGGATGAAGGGTCTCACAATCTCTTCACAGGTAATTTCATCCTAGATTACTTCATGTATTCGCACGTGTTACAATCAGGCAGGTCAGCGTTTCGCCACCAACTAACCTGACTGTTCATTCCACAAGGTCATAAGCATCCCCAGCAGCATTCCTAGCGCAGATTCCTATTCAGGACATTTGTAAAGCAGCAACCTGGTCATCGGTGCACACATTCTCCTTCCATTACGCCATCACTCAGCATTCCAGAGATTATGCCAAAATTTGGTCAAGCTGTTCTGCAGTCTGTGTGTCCATGAACTCCAATCCCTCCATCTATTCAACTGCTTGGGAGTCACATAGAGTGGAATGCACGTGTGCAATCACTCAAAGAAGAAAAAACATTTACTAACCTTCCATAACTGTTCTTCTTTGAGATGCACTGAATATGTCCATTCCACGACCAGTCCCCCGGACCCCTCTACACTGGAGTTTTCCAGAAAGAAGGAACTGAGGGGATGTGGGGTCGGCTGGACGCTTTATACTGGTGCTATTGGCATGCACTGGCAGGGGGCGCCCTGACGGGTTCCATTAAGGGAAAAATTTCCAGTGATTGTGCTTGGAGCGCACACATACCTAAGTGGAATGTATGGGTACATCTAGACTACCCGCCGTATCGGCGGGTAGCAATTGATTTATCGGGGATTGATATATCGTGTCTTGTTAAGACGGGATACATCGATCCCCGAACGTGCTCCCCGTCGACTCCGGAACTCCACCCGAGCGAGCGGCGGTAGCGGAGTTGACGGGGGAGCCGGGGCCGTCGATCCCGCGCCGTGAGGACCCAAGGTAAATCGATCTAAGATACTTCGACTTCAGCTACGCTATTCACGTAGCTGAAGTTGCGTATCTTAGATCGATTTCCCCCCCCCCCCAGTGTAGACCAGCCCTATATGTGCAACATTTCTCGAAGAACAACAATAACTAATTTTTATCACTGAAATAGGTGCTCAGTGCAGATGAGAAGTTGGATCCATGAAACTTTGCTCTGCACAGCTTCAGCTCCAGAGTAGATTAGAGCAGCCCTAGTGCTGCTCTAAACATATGCCAGCTGGCAAGGGCCCCCTAAGGCAGACCACAGTGGCACTCCAGTCTCATCCCTTTCCCCCACTTGGCATGCTCCCTATGACATGGCTGGGAGAGAAAGTGGAATAAGAACCAGTTAAGCTATGCTGGCTCTGTCAGTTGAGAGCTTCTCTCTGCTGAGGGAATTCACAGCTAGCCAGATGTGGTCAGTGTATGGCCAATTTGCACTGCCAGAGTGGTGAAAAAGGGGCCAGATTGAGACATTAAATATGGGCCAGATTTTCTCTATCAAAGCATTTGAGAAAGTTTTGGTGAATAGAGGTCAAAATATAGAACAAATATTGGACAGTGATAATTCTCAGACAATACTAGCATGATGAGTTCAGTCATTTACATTTTCATGCACTACTTTAGTAACAAATAAAAACCCTTAAATTATACTGATCATCTATTTTATTTCCACAGACCTTCAGATATAACCTGTATCAAACATAATTTTACTACTTACAAAATACCTGGGTAAGAAACTTGATTTATTAAATGACCATAAAAAGAAATATATGGCCTTTTAGATATAATTTATATATGAAAATGCAGGAAGCCACATTATATATATATATATATATATATATATATATATATATATATATATATATATATATATATATATATATATATATATATATATATATATATATATATATATGAGAGTGGGAAAATTAGAATATTTCAATATTTATGTATTTAATCTCAATTTTATTTTCTTTCTCAGCATAGCAATGCAATACCAATTACTTTAAACAAATTAGTATTCTAAATATTTGTAAAGAGACATTCTCAACTTGAAACCTAGTCAACCAAAAAGAAAGAAAGAAAGAAAGAAAGAAAGAAAGAAAGAAAATCTAGTTAAAAGTAGTTTGTTACTACACCTGTCCTTTAGTCCCCATCACAGGTTTTGTGTTTGATCCAATCACATCATCCGATTTTTTTAAAAAATGTTTTTCTCTCCAATGTTGCTGTCTGAAATATCCACACAAACAGGGAAAACAACTAAGGGCCTAATCCTTCACCCATAGAAGTTAATGGGAGTTCTGTCATTGGATTTCAATGGTAACATGACCAAGCCTCAAATGACTATACAGTGAAAGTGACTGTACACAAGGAGTGAAACCATGGCCCACTAAAGTCAATAGCAAAATTCCCATTGAATTCAATGGGGCCAGGAGAGCAGCCACATGCTCTAAGGGCAGGTCTACACTAACCCCCCACTTTGAACTAAGATACGCAACTTCAGCTACGTGAATAACGTAGCTGAAGTTCGAAGTACCTTAGTTCGAACTTACCTCGGTCCACACGTGGCAGGCAGGCTCCCCCGTTGACTCCGCGGTACTCCTCTCGCCGAGCAGGAGTACCGCAGTCGACGGCGAGCATTTCCTGGTTCGACTTATCACGTCCAGACAAGACGCGACAAGTCGAACCCAGAAGTTCGATCGCTCGCCGCCGAACTACCGGGTAAGTGTAGACCTACCCTAAGAGAAGAAAGTTGGGAGGAAAAAGAGCTATTTTAGTTACTAGTTATGAGTAATGCTTATAACAGTAGTTGCTTACAGATTGTCAGATGCAAGTGTTGTTTTTAAGTTGATGTCTCTTTAAGATGTCTAATGATATACATTACAACTGGCAGAGTTTACAACTTTATAGCAGGGGGATTTGGAAAAGCTTGTTTCGCATGTTTTTAAACCATGAAGAAAATTGCATGCTCAGTTTTAAATCTGCCTACTGAAACAATCCAATCCATTTTATACCAGAAAAGAGGGGAATATGGTTTGAAAAGGTGTAAAACCAACAATAAGTTTTTCCTTACACTAGGGAATATCTGTGGGATCCAACAACTGAAGACCTGGTAAGAGAGTTACCGGGTTTTACTTTAGTTGATGTGAGTGTGCATGTGTAACGCCGACAGCCGGACAGGATTGAAGGAGGGACCTTTGGAGCTTAGTGCATGAGTCTCTACAGCATGAGCTAAAAGCCAACTGCCTGTTAGCTAAGGCTGTAGAGCAGACTCCTTTTATCTGTCTCTCTAAGTGGTCTCAGTGCCATTAGATGGGACACAACACCACACCCAGAAGGTGTGTGGGTTACACACGCAAAGAAGAAATATAGACAAATATACAGCATATTACCACAACTTTTCTTTTTTAGGTTGTAAATTATGATTGGGATGAGTATGGCTGCCTAATGGATCTTCATTATGCAATACCTTTTCACCCTGATATTGCCTTGTAAGTATAAAGCTGAAATATTGTGTGGCAGGAGGACTCCTTCCCACAGCGCTACACAGTTCTCTGAAGCTGTAGTGGCTACTCCAGCTGAGTGGCAAGCGTAACAATAGCCAGCCCAGTGCTGAAGGAAGGAATATCCACACTGCAGAAGATCCTTTGGTCCCACCCATGATGCTGCATTCTATTTGCCCACAGTGCACTGTTGTGTAGGGAGTCCTCAGAGCAAAGCCTCTGGGCCAGGGGTGGGCAAACTTTTTGGCCTGAGGCCACATCGGGGTTCCGAAACTGTATGGAGGGACGAGTAGGGAAGGCTGTGCCTCCCCAAACAGCCTGGCTCCCGCCCCCTATCCGCCCCCTCCCACTTCCCGCCCCCTGACTGCCCCCCTCCGAACCCCCAAACCATCCAACCCCCCTGCTCCTTGTCCCCCGACTGCCCCTCTGGGACTCCACCCTCTATCCAACCCCCCGTGCTCCCTGTCCCCTGACTGCGCCGACCTCTATCCACACCCCCGCCCCCTGACAGGCCCCCCCCGGGATTCCCATGCCTATCCAACCACCCCCTGTCCCCTGACTGCCCCCCGGGACCTCCTGCCCCTTATCCAACCCCCCCGCTCCCCGCCCCCTTACCATGCCACTCAGAGCTCCAGGACTGGCAGCCGTGCCGCCCGGCCGGAGCCAGCCACACCGCCATGCTGCCCGGCAGGAGCTCGCAGCCCTGCTGCTCAGAGCGCTGGTGTCATGGCGAGCTGAGGCTGCAAGGAAGGGGGGACAGCAGGGGAGGGGCCAGGGGCTAGCCTCCCTGGCCGGGAGCTCAAGGACCAGGCAGGACGGTCCCGTGGGCCGGATGTGGCCTGCGGGCCGTAGTTTGCCCACCTCTGCTCTGGGCTGTACATTCCCTGCTTGTCCTTTATTCCTTTTGCACAGCAGCACCACACTGTCCATGTTTCCCACCAGGGCCATGGAGTGAGAGGTATTTGCTCATTTATATACTTTTACTGAAGCATTATATTATACCTGTATTGTTTATAGATATGATGGCAGCACATTTGTTAAAACAGTTGAGGCAAATTTTATATTATGGGAGGTTCAGGGCAGAAGTGACTACAGCTACAACTCATCTATGAAGCAGGTAAGGCATCTTTTTATTTAGATTATATTTGTCACTATATATTGTGGCAGTTTAGGGTGACCAGATGTCCTGATTTTATAGGGACAGTCCTGATTTGGGGGGCTTTTTCTTATATAAGCACCTATAGCCCCCAACCCCCGTCCTGATTTTTTACACTTGCTATCTGTTAGTGCAGTTGGGTAAAGCTTGTTTTTATACATGTTCAGTCCTCTTCAGTCTGAATCACCCTGTTTGAATGGAGGTATTGTATAGTAGTTGCAGATTTCATTACTTGTAACTTTCAGCATTTAATTTATTGATTTTAACAGCATACACTGTTCAAAACTGAACACATGAATAAAAATCAAGAGGTAATTAAAGAAAAGAAAAAAGAATTATGTGCATGGTAGTATGGTTCAGGAAGTGAATCTTCAAAACCATCTTGAAGTTTTGAAGTCTGCCCTCTGTTTGTGGGGAAATGGGAATATAGGACTATCCATATAGAATCACAGAAATGTAGGGCTGGGAAGCTCTTAAGAGATCATCTAGTCCTTCCTGCTATGTATACCTAGACCATACTTGACAGGTGTTTATCTAGCCTGTTCTTAAAAAGAGATCATTGCAATCTCTGAAGTCAGATTCTGCCATCAGTAATACCCATGCAATCCTATGAAAAGCAATTTCTATATAACTGAAAGCAGCATAAGCACCAACTCCGTGGGTGCTCCCGGGCTGGAGCACCCGTGGGGAAAAATTGGTGAGTGGTCTGCACCCACCGGCAGCCAAGCTCCCCGCCCCCCCCCCCCCACCCCAGCTCACATCTGCCTCCTCCCCTGAGCGCACCACATTCCCGCTTCTCCTCCCAGTGCTTGCAAAACAGATGTTTTGCGGCATAACAAGCTGTGGGAGGGAGGGGGGAGGAGGAGCAGGAACGCGGTGCCCTCAGAGGAGGAGGCGGGGAAGAGGCTGGGGTGGGGATTTGGGGAAGGGGGTGGAATGGGGGTGGGGCAGGGGCAGGAGGGGGCGGGGCAGGGGTGGAGTCGGGGTGGGGGTGAGGGGGGGTGTCGAGCACCCATCGGCACCTGAAGAAGTTGCCGCCTATGGAAAACAGAATATAGCCTTTCATTTTTAAGCAGAGTGACATGCTCCCCAGGACACTCAAAGTCAGATCATGCTGTCAAAGTAATGTATGGAAGGCTAGGAAATGGAATTATTGCTAGACTAGGCCGGAATTTGGCAAAAATAGGGATGAGCTTTAGCAGAATTGACTCTTCACAGTTTGGAAGATGGAAATGGCTGGCAATAGAAAAGCCATGGCTTGTGTGGCATAGCTGCTCAATACATCATCATCCCGACCCCTGCAGGAAGATACTAAAGCAAGACAGTACTAACATTGGGTTTGGTACAAAAAAAAATGGAAATCAATCGTTGACTTCAATGGCTTTGGTTCAGGCCTCTTACCTGAATTACCTTTTGCTGAATCTTCATCCATAGTATGGGATTGTGGGAGCTCAGAGGACGGCAGACTGGATTCCTCTGACAACAGTTCATAAAAGAGCCATAATGTTATGGGGACTGGAGTCTTGGGATGTAGTCCTTCTTATATAAGTGAAATCAGAGTATAGTCCTAAGTGCTGCAATGGTCAGTACCTGAATGACCATGATTGATGAAGGAGCACCTGTGGAGGGTCACTGTCTGGCTCCTCAGCTGTGTTGCATCCCACTTTGTTTTGATGTCTCATTGTTTCTTGGACACCATACATTTTTCCTAAGGCTATGTCTACACTGCAATTAAAAACCCACGGCTGGCCTGTGCGAGCTGACGTAGAGTCGTGGGGCTCAGGCTATGAGGCTGTTTAATTGTGGTTTAGACATTTCAGGTGGATGGGCCTGGGCTCTAGAACCCTGCAAGGTGGGAGGGTCTGAGTGAGAGCTCAGGTTGCAACCCGAGCTCAAACGTCTATACCCTACAGCGCAATTAAACAGACCATTAGCCCGAGCCCCAGAAGCCTGAGTCTAATTGCAGTGTAGACATATCCTAAGTGCTTCAATGTGTCAGTCCCCTTCTTCTTCTTCTTCTTTTTTTTTTTTTTTATTACTGCCTTTCTGGTACCAACTCCTGACAGAATGCACAGCTCAGACATTGTAGATGCTGTAAGGGCTACAAGTCCACTTGTTCCTTTTCCTTCTCAGAATGTATTTTTGCTATGGCTACAATTTACATTAGTGCTATTTACATATCATGGTCAAGTCAAGCCCATTTAATTTGGCTCCCTTCAAGAAGCATTTATTTTATTCTCATCGGTGCTGCCTACTTCAATCAGTACAGGTAGCTATTGAAACTTGAAGCCCTACTTGATGTTAACATTCTTATTCCTAATATTATTATCCCAATATTTTATTTTAAAATAATGTACCCCCTAAGGACAGAGTCTTTCCCCAAGTATGTTTTGTTGCCTTAGATTTGTACCGGGGTTCTTTCACTATAGGAGCTATATAAGATAAATAAAATATACAGAACCACAATGCCCAAGACCTATGTAAATACTGTATTACCCTTCAGAAAATAACACAGGGATAGAGAACTAATATTTTTTTTATTTTGTACATTTGAATTCTTTTGAATAGGTGGGTTGTTTACGTGAAGCACAGACTTGGATTTCAATGCTTGAAGAACATGAAAACAGTACATTAGACGAAATATGGGGGCCACAGGTAGGAAATTATATATTTACAAATAGTTTATGAAAAATATGAATGAACTCTGCAGCTGTCTTACTTGGCATTCTCACACTATTAGTATCTCGGGGAGGGGGAAGTCTAATTAAAGCATGATGGAGCAAGTGGAATACAAGTCAGATGGCAATACAGTAATTATCTGACAATGCTATGGAAGGATATTGTTATTCCGAAAGACACTAACCCCTTGTTGTCATGTGTCTGGTTGAAAGAAAATCACAAACATCATTAAAATAAATGAGTGTACTAAAATATTGTATAGCTTTACGAGCAACTGAACTTCTTTTGTAGTGGTAAACAGCTGGACACAAGGGAGGGGCTAACCCTTGAGAGAGATGGCAAGCCATGTGGCCAGAGGGAAAGTGTGGAATTAATGGAGTCTCCCCAGGCACAAATGTAGGGGCTGAGGGCTGTAAGAAGGCTGTGTGTTTAAGCAGTTAGAGTGAGTAAGCAGCAGCAGCGTGTGACCCTGTTACAGCAGTTTCTTGGGCACAGGGCTGGAGTCTGGCTTGAGATTTCTACAAAAGCATGTGTGCTGTATGTTCAGAGAAACAGAACTTTGGGTGAAATCCTGGCTCCATTAAAGTCAATGAGAGTTTCATTATTGGCTTCAATGGGACTAGGATTTCACCAATATAATTCTATGTATAAAAGAATTACACCTCAATTTTGTTTCACTGATTTCTCATCCAAACAAAATCACTTCATGAGGCCCCAAACTGGCATTCTGCTGGGCCAAAGGGGCATTCGTATGATTCCAATTCACTAAACTATTGTAATCAGCACTTAAGTGTGAGCAGCCAAGTCCTGGAAGATCAATGGCTCAGAGGGGCAAAAAGCTGGAGGATTCCTGGACAGTTGGGAGGAACTTGGGGGCGGGCACTATCTTGGCAGGAGTGTGTGATTGGGAGAGTGAGGGCTGTGGGGAGGACTCAGTGAAAGAAGGAAGGACTGTGTTGCCCTAGGTGGGAGGGTGCATGAGCTTGGGGAAAGGACTATGATTGAAGGGGAAAGGACACAGTTGAACTGGGAAAGGTAGTGAACACTTTGCACTTAGACTAGCATATGTTCCAAGAGAAGCTGAAGGCTGAGTAGCTGAGGAGCAATATATTCAACCAGGCCAGAGGTCCAGACTGAGCAGCCACCTAACAGCCATGTCACCAGGCTGTGCATCTCATCTTAATGTGCACTACCAGGGCAATTAGAGGCCTCAGGTTGGGGGTAAAAGTTTTGGGCATCTCCAGATGTAGGGGAAGTTAGTTCTATTGTTTTTTTTTTGTTTGTTTGTTTTTTTTAATGTTTCAGTGTTGACGTTGAATGCCCTTATGTCCCCATGCCTTTTCAGCCCGTTGGTCTGTCTGAACCCATTCCCTTATGTCATGTTCTGGGCAGGGCCGCCCAGAGGATTCAGGGGGCCTGGGGCAAAGCAATTTCGGGGGCCCCTTCCATAAAAAAAAAGTTGCAATACTATAGTAACATGTATTTGGAAATGTAAAAAATAACCAGTGAAATACATTTTTAATAATTTGAAAATACACTAAATACATTATTTAAAAACATTAAATGCTTTAATGGTATGTATACATTTGCAATTACATAATGGAGCTGTCGCTGGGTGATGGTGATGGTTGGTGCCAATGGGCTGTCGCTGCCTGAGGGTGGCGCTGCTGTTGCCCAGAGCTGGGTGGGGAGCTGGGCTCTGGGTCGGGGAGTGCCCGGCTCAGAGCTGGGGGTCAGGGCTGTTGGGGAATGGGGTCGGGGGTGCCCAGCTCAGAGGGGCTGGGCTCGGAGCTGGGGGTCAGGGCTGTGTGGGGATGGGGTCGGGGGGTGCCCGGCTCAGAGGGGCTGGGCTCGGAGCTGGGGGTCAGGGCTGTGGGGGGAGTGGGGTCAGGGTGGTGTCCGGCTCAGAGGGGCTGGGCTCGGAGCTGGGGGTCAGGGCTGTGGGGGGGAGTGGGGTCAGGGGGGTGTCTGGCTCAGAGGGGCTTACCATGCTGCTTACTCCCGCCTCTCCCGGAGTCTCAGCACGTCGCGTCCAGGAGCGGCCCTGGACAGCGCTGCAGCGGCATGGCTCCACGGGACCTGAGCTCCCGCCGCTCGGAGCCGTGCCCCCTTACCATGCGGCTCTGAGTGGGAGGAGCTCAGGCCACGCCACCAGGGCAGGCTCCAGGCACCAGCTTAACAAGCAGGTGCTTGGGGCGGCCAAGGGAGAGGGGCGGCACGTGCGGCAATTCGGGGTGGCAGGGCCCTCACTCCCTCTAGGAGCGAAGGACCTGCCGCTGAACTGCCGCCGCCAATCGCGTCTTTTTTTTTTTTTTTTTTTTTTCCCCAATTGCCGCCGCCGATCGCGATTGCAATCGCGGCTTTTTTTTTTTTTTTTTTTTTTTGGCTTGGGGCAGCAGAAATGCTGGAGCCGGCCCTGCACGCCACTGCAGCGCTGTCCAGGGCCGCTCCTGGATGCGGCGTGCTGAGGCACCAGGGGATGGGGGAAGGTGAAGGCGGGGACGGGGGGGAACCTCCGACATTCTCGTGGGGGCCCTTGTGGGACCCGGGGCCTGGGGCAAATTCCCCCACTTGCGCCCCCCCCCCCCGGCAGCCCTGGTTCTGGGGTGTGGTTGTTTTACCACCAGCCCTGTAACTCTGGGTGCCTTCAATGCTTTGCTGCTGTGGCTCATAGCCTGGACACTGACAGCCAGGGCCGGCTCCAGCTTTTTTGCCACCCCAAGCGGCGAAGGAAAAAAAAAAGAAAACAAAAGAAAAACCCGACTGAGCTGCCGCCGAAGTGCTGCTGAAGAGGAAGAGAAGGAGGGAAGGACCCGCCGCCGAATTGCCACCGAAAACAGAAGCAGAGCGATTGAGCTGCCGCCCTAGAGGAAGCAAGGAACTGAAGGACCCGCCGCCAAATTGCCGCTGCAGACCCAGACGTGCCACCCCAACAACGGACGGAGTGCCGCCCCTTTCTATTGGCCGCCCCAGGCACCTGCTTCCTTTGCTGGTGCCTGGAGCCAGCCCTGCTGACAGGCAACAGACAAGCATGCACTGTCTGTTTGTTAAGCAGCTCTGGCTCAGCACTCTGATTCCAGTAGCTTGCTTGTTACACCCCAGCCTCATTCTGGCATCTACCAGCTTTGGTTACTACTAGCCAAGTGACTCCAACACACCCCCAGTCCTGAATTTTCCCCAAACTATTTGCTCTGAAATGTCCAGATCTTTCCTGGAGCATTCAGAGGGCTAAGAAGGTTTGCTTGCTCCTTTAAAGAGTAAATACCCAGCAGCTTGCCACATTAACTGGAGTTAATGAATCCCAGTCACTTCAATTCAGATACAACACTGGGTTGGTTTAGATTTAAATTAAACAAGTTTATTTTAGGGTGTAGACTGTTTGAAACAAGGCAAGGAATGTGTGGGAACTAGGCTTCTCCCTTCCTTGCTAGCCAACGTAGCTGGCTAAGTATATAGAGCTTGTGAAACCAACCTCCAAGGAGTTATTGGTTTGTCATAGATAGATGAGAGAGAGAGGCAGGCAGGTAATTACAAGTCCAGAAACTCAGACAAGTAGGTGTAATTGTTTGTCAAAGCTAGTTTAAAAAATCTCCTTTATTGTTTCTATTCAGAATTACAGATCCTGCTTTGAATCTGAACTTGGACCTCTAGGAGACCTAAATCAGCTGTATCAAATTTTGAACCACTCTGGTTACAATTCTCTCATTTGGCCTACTGAGTACAGTGGCATTTATGTGTTCAGAGTGAAGATAGTGGACCCAAATTTCAGGTTAAATATTTCTTTTTTGACATGTAAAAAGTCTTTTTAATGATTGATTTAGGATTAAGATTAATAAAGTAACCACTGTTGTCATTTAAAAAAATTATTTTGCTTGAGGTATCACTTGGCCATAGATGTTGCAGGTATTTTCCACTACCAGCTCTAACTGATGGATGGTTCAGATATGGTTCTGAGGGTCCTCAACCCTTTCATTGTGCAGCTATTATTTTTTCCTCTTAGATTTCTAGTCATTTTCCATATAGGCTGCTATAAACATAATGTTCATCCTACCTCTATGGAAAGGAAGGCAAGAGGCCTTCAACATGTGGATTTGACAACAGGACCCACTGGGCCAGATTGTAATTTCAATTACATTAGTGTAAATCTGGGATCTGACAGTCAAACCAGTTTTTTTTTTCTAAAGTTACTGTAAAAATGTCATCTTACTTAACAGATTTTCTCTTTCCTTTTATTCAGAGTAATCTCTGCAAATTTAGGCTAAGTGACTAAAAGTTATTCCTGTTAGCACTGCAGAACTAACCTACATAAGAGTTGGTGAACTGGATCTATGAATGACAATTCAACTGCATAAATGCCACTGAGAGTATAATCTGAAGACAGTGGGGTTGCACAGCTGTAACAGAGGGTCTAATTTGGCCTAAAGGAGGTGATATATGTCTGAGCATGGAAAACCCCAGCTTGGTTCTCAGAGCTCAGGTTGAGTTTGTAGGGCTGGTATTTGGAGAAAAAAATCTTGTGTGAACTGAATATATTTGATATGGAAATCATTGAAAGACAAGAAATATTGAACTGCACAATGACATTTTTACAGTCACTTACCAAAGGTTAGCCATACCTTAAGGATATTTGCCTTCCCTTTAATAAACCATTTCAGTTTCTCATTTTATCTACCCCATAATGTAAAGGAAATTTTTAATAAACTCCATAAGGGATTCCATTTAGGAATAGGTAGTAACACGAATCCTACATATTGTCTGAAACATAGTGAGAGAGACCCATAAATACCGTGTCAAGTATGAGAGGGGTAGCCGTGTTAGTCTGGATCTCTAAAAAGCAACCGTGGGTCCTGTGGCACCTTTAAGACTAACAGATGTATTGGAGCATAAGCTTTCGTGGGTGAATGCCCACTTCAACAATCCATGCGTCTGATGAAGTGGGTATTGACCCACGAAAGCTTATGCTCCAATACATCTGTTAGTCTTAAAGGTGCCACAGGACCCTCGGTTGCTTTTTCCATAAATACCGAACACTCTCAGAGGTATTTCATTGATAAAACGTCAAAGGAAGGATTTCATCTCTGCCTTATGGCCCCTTTGTGCAGGCTGCACCTCCCCTGAAGAAGGCCCTGACAGGATACACTAGCACAGGGGTTGTGTCCCCCAATGCAGGAGCCACCAATGCAGGTGCAGATTGAGGGCAGGATGGGCACTGGCCAGGATGTCCCTATGACCCAGCTATTCCCTGCTGCACAAGGCTCATAGCAGCTGGAGCACAAATTAGGCCCTACACGAGCCCTAGTGCCACTGCCAGGATGAATCTTGTCCAACATGTTTTTTTCCAAAGCAGGGAAGGTGTCAAAACTCACCCCAGGATGCTCCTGGAAGTCAACACCATTACAGAAAGTCAGTGTAATGCCCAATATATTAAAAATCAATATTACATTAACCATATTGCCAACCCCAAATGTTCAAAAATCATGAGTGAAACTCCCAAAATCATGAGATTTTATTTTTAAACCAAAAACACAATATAATTTTTATCTTTTGAGTTTTGAACTCCCCCTGGCCTTTGCTGTATGTATGTTACAATTACTGTCAGCCATTCTCCCAAATTTATTGAGTAAGGTGATTTTGGTCCCTCTGCAGGAGCTCTCACCTCCACACCTGCCCATCCTCTTCCTAGCAATTTATTCTGCCTCCAACTTCCAAATCAATCCTTTTCCCCTGTCACAGAATCATAGAATCGTAAGACTGGAAAGGACCTCAAGAGGTCACCTAGTCCAATCTCCTGCGTTCATGGCAGGACTACGTATTATCTAGACCAGGGGTGGGCAAGCTTTTTGGCCCGAGGGCCACATCTGGGAATAGAAATTGTATGGCGAGCCATGAATGCTCCCAAAATTGGGTTTGGGGCGTAGGAGGGGGTGAGGACTCTGGTTGGGGGGTGCCGGCTCCGGGGTGGGGCCAGAAATGAGGAGTTCAGGGTGCGGGAGGGGGTGAGGGTGGGGGAGTGGGGTGTGGGGGGGGTGAGGGCTCCGGCTGGGGGCGCTGGCTCTGGGGTGGGGCTGGGGGTGAGGAGTTTGGGGTGTAGGAGGGTGCTCCGGGCTGGGACTGAGGGGTTTGGAGGTTGGGAGGGGGATCAGGGCTGGGGCAGGGGAGTGGGGCGCAGGGAGAGGCTCAGGGGTGCAGGCTTCGGGTACTGCTTACCTCAAGTGGCTCCCGGAAGCAGCGGCATGTCCCTTCTCTGGCTCCTACACAGAGGCGTGGCCAGAAGGCTCTGCACACTGACCCATCCACAGGCACCGCCCCTGCAGCTCCCATTGGCTGCGGTTCCCGGCCAATGGGAGCTGCAGGGGCAGCACGTGGGGCGGGAGCAGTGTTCAGAGCGGAGGTCCCTGACTGCCCGTATGCATAGGAGCCGGGGGGGCCATGCCGCTACTTCCAGGAGCGGTGTGCCAGGCCCCCGACCCTGCTCCCCGGATGGAGCGCCGGAGTGGGGCCATGCCACTGCTTCTGGGAGCCGTGTGGTGTGGCCTCTGACCCTGCTCTCTGGCTGGAGCGAGAGCAGGGCAAGCCCCAGATCCTGCTCCCCAGTGGGAACTCGAGGGCCGGATTAAAACAGCTTGCAGGCCGGTTCTGGCCCACCGGCAGTAATTTGCCCACCCCTG
Organism: Emys orbicularis; assembly: GCF_028017835.1. Taxonomy (NCBI): domain Eukaryota; kingdom Metazoa; phylum Chordata; order Testudines; family Emydidae; genus Emys; species Emys orbicularis. The sequence goes on from NC_088685.1 coordinate 143,675,165, forward strand.
ATCTAGACCATCTCTGACAGGTGTTTGTCTAACCTACTCTTAACAATCTCCAATGATGGAGATTCCAAGTACTCCCTGGGCAATTTATTGCAGTGCATAACCACTCGAACAGTTAAGAAGTTTTTCCTAATGTCCAAACTAAACTGCCCTTGCTGCAATTTAAGGCCATTGCTTCTTGTCCTATCCTCAGAGGTTAAGGAGAACAATTTTTCTCCCTCCTCCTTGTAACAACCTTTTATATATTTGAAAACTGTTATGTCTCCTCTGTCTTCTCTTCTCAAGACTTAAGAAACCCAGTTTTTTCAATCTTCCCTCATGGGTCATGTTTTCTAGACCTTTAATCATTTTTGTTGGTCTTCTGTGGACTTCCTCTAATTTGTCCATATCTTTCCTGAAATGTGGCACCCAAAACTGGACACAATAGTCCAGTTGAGGTCTTATCAGTGCAGAGTAGAGTAGAAGAATTACTTCTCATATCTTGCTTAAAACACTTCTGCTAATACACCCCAGATTGATGTTTGCTGTTTTTGCAACAGTGTTACACTGTTGACTCTTATTTAGTTTGTGATCCACTATGACTCCCAGCTCCCTTTCCACAATACTTCTTCCTAGACAGTCATTTCCTATTTTGTATGTGTGCAACTGATTGTTCATTCCTAAGTGGAGTACTCTGCATTTGTCCTTATTGAAATTCATCCTGTTTACTTCAGACCACTTCTCCAGTTTGTCCAGATCGTTTAGAATTTTAATCCCAAAGCACTTGCAACCCCTCCCAGTTTATCATCCACAAACTTTATAAGTGTACTCTCTGTGCTATTATCTAAATCACTGATGAAGATATTGAACAGAACTGGACCCAGAACTCATCCCCACGGGACCCCAATTGATATGCCCTTCCAGCTTGACTGTGAACCACTGATAACTAATCTCTGGGAATGGTTTTCTAACCAGTTATGCACCCACCTTATAGTAGCTCCATGTAGGTTGTACTTCCCTAGTTTATTTATGAGAAGGTCATGTGAGACAGTATCAAAAGCCTTACTAACATCAAGATATACCACAGTTACCGCTTCCCCCCCATCCACAAGATTTGTTACTCTGTCAAAGAAAGCTATTAGGTAGGTTTGACACGATGTGTTCTTGACAAATCCATGCTGTTACTTATCACCTTATTATCTTCTAGGTGTTTGCAAACTGATTGCTTAATTATTTGCTCCATTATCCGGGTACTGAAGTTAAGTGGACTGGTCTGTAATCCCCTGGGTTGTCTTTATTCCCCTTTTTATAGATGGGCACTATATTCAGGGGTGACAGTAACACAGAAGACTTACCAGTATGGGGGCCTGACTCCGGGCCCCCAGAAGCAGCGGGGCCACGGGCAGAAGGGGGCAGAGCTGGGGGTCAGCCTCCCCCAGCCAGCCCATACACGCTGCCTTTTAAATCGCTGCGCCGCGGGGCAGCTGCCCCTTTTACACCACCATCCCACTCCATCGGCGGCCCTGCCGGTAGGGCCACCGGGAGGGGGGACAGGGGCAGTGACGTTAAAGCGCTGCCGCGGCAGCGCTTTAATGTTGGCTGCGTACAGGCAGGTACTGGCGGCCACTTCTTACCGGTACACCGTACTGGTCTACTTTCACCCCTGACTATATTTGCCCCTTTTCAGTCCTCTGGAATCTCTCCCATCTTCCATGACTTTTCAAAGATAATCGCTAATGGCTCAGATATCTCCTCAGTCAGCTCCTTGAGTATTCTAGGATGTATTTCATCAGGCCCTGGTGACTTGAAGACATCTAACTTGTCTAAGTAATTTTTAACTTGTTCTTTCCCTATTTTAGCTGCTGATCTTACCTCATTTTCACTGACATTCACTATGTTAGACATCCAATCGCTATTAACCTTTTTGGTGAAAACTGAAACAAAATTAATTTAGCACTTCTGCCATCTCCACATTTTCTGTTATTGTTCCACCCCCACCCCCATTGAGTAATGGGCCTACCCTGTCCTTGGTCTTCCTCTTGTTTCTAATATATTTGTAGAATGTTTTTGTGTTACCCTGTACTGCCTCCCAGCCCTGAACCAATCCCTGCATCAGTTCTGCCTCCACATCAGTTCTTTCCAGCCCTCCCACCCCACATCTACCCATCCTTTCATCTTTTTTCCCTCCCAGCCCCCATCAGTTCAGCCCCCAGTCCCCCATCAGTTCTGCATCCAGACCCCACATCATTTCTGCTGACTAGTCCCCATATAACCCCCAACAATTTCCCCCACCCATCAGTTTGGCCTCCCCATCCCCACCGCTGCTCCTCCTGGGGTTCTTCACCCCTTCTCCACCTCCAAGGGGATGGAGGTGCTCCAGCAGAGTCCCATCCAGACTAGGTGGGCAGCTCCTAGGGTTCTGCAGCTCCCCAAACCATTTCAGGCTGGGTGTTACAACAGATGAGGTGGGAGGAGCAGAGGAGCTGTCAGGTTGCTCACAGGAGAGGAGTGGGGAGGAGGAAGTGGAGCTGCCCAGTGCTGCTGGGCTCTTTCTGCTCCCCATTATCCTCTCCCCTCCTGTGAGAATGGCTTCAGGTTGCTGAGGGTAGAGGGAGAGTGCTCTGCTTGCTCCTGCAGCAGCTCTGATTGGCTGATTTTCCCCAGGAGGCAGGCAACTGGAGAAAAGAGCCAGTCAGTGGGTTTTCCCCCAGGCAGGCTGAAATTCACTAGAGAGCTAAAGCAACTCACATCATTGCAAGATTGGCTCCAGCCCTAGGTGAAATCCCATCACTCACAAAAAAATCAGTAGAATTGACAACATTGCATTAAATTATGAAAGTTATATAAAAGTACATGGTTTTAAAAAATAATTTGGATGTGTTTATTCAAGTTTAAATAAAGTTTTTAGTTAGTACTTGAGGTGGGGTGAATGTGGGCACCAGATGGTTTCATTGTGAGTCTGTGTTTTCATTCTGAATATTTTTATAGTTGAGAAAATATTTAACAGTCTTTTTTTATATTCCAGTTTTTGTGACTTAAATACAATCTTTGCAGTCCGTACATATGGCATAGTAGAAAGGTAATTGCTAGTAGCCACAACTAAACATAATTTATTATTATTTAATATTTATATAGGGATAATATTGTTATCCTTTGGTGACACTCCCAGTCTTACAGATAGGTAATGAGATCTTAGAGACGATATCCAAATCCAAGCCTTTGGCCTGATGGTAGGGTACAATTTCATTCCAGTTCTAACAGTATTCCCCATTTTAAGTATAGGCGATATCACTGGAACCAGTAATATTTCTAAACCAGAATGAACTTTTATAGTGTTCCCATTATACTCACTCACCTCTTTATAAAGTGTTTGATCCTGGTCCCACTAAAATCATAGAGTCTTGCCATTGACTTCTATAGAAAATCATTTGGATTTTGCTCTTGACTTCTACATCATCATGACCATAAAGAAGAGTAAAAGAGAAACTTAATCATTAATCAGCCATATTTTCATGAAGATGCATATCATTTTTAAGAGTTTTCAGAAGACATCATTCCAAATAGAGTTATGTCTTCTGTCAATATAAAGTCAAAGAGATTCTTGACTAAATAAGGGGAGAATTTGAAAATTTACCACATCTATTCTTAATCGAATCTCATTTGTATTTCAGTCCAAACATTGGTAAGGTTGCTGGCTTTTCAATCCTCATACTGTCCATTTTTGGGGGCATCCTTGTTATAAGCTACTTCAGGTATGTGAAGATTTATCGAGCACTCATTTATGTTGATCCACTCCCATCACATGACCAACAAGATCAAACAAGAAAGACAGCACATGAGTTGAAGAAGGACCAATAATTTACCTACCATACTGATGGCATTCTGTGTAAAGAAATTGTAAGAGTACATTGGCTTTTTAAATAATTTCAATGTTGTTGGATGGGTTAAGGGTTGTTTTCACAAACAGCTTTTCACCTTTCATATAAGACTAATGTGACTCGTGTTTAGTTTCCAGTTCCTGTTTAGTTTTCAGCTGTACCATTGAGCTTAACATATCCCATTGGTTTCCTGTGTGTGTGTGTGTGTGTGTGTGTGTGTGTAGATGGAGGGCAGTTTATGGCCCCCTTAGTAGCCACCTCTCAAACCAAATTAAATTAAAATACATTTATGATCTTTAGGCTTGATTCAGCCCCAATTTATGCTGGCTTTCATCAGCATAACTAGCCTGCATGGCTTTTGGCAATTTGAAATCTGGGGGACAGCTGCGTCAGTACAAAACTTCCACTCTATCAAGGGCCTGTATGCAGCCACTGCAGTCCCCAAAGTGAGCAGCGCTGTCTAGGGCAAGGAGATATGCTGATTCAACATATTTTTGGGGTGGTGTATAGTGACTGGGCTCCTGTGAAACCCTAGTTGCACTTTAAAGCTGCCTTTCCCCATGAGTGGGTAACAATGCCTCCCCTTCACAAGTATGAATCAATGAATCCCCTGGTCCATAAGACAGTTAAGACCAGATTGTCAGCTGGTGAATGTTGGAGCAACTCCATTGACTTCAGTGTAGCTACACTAATTTATACTAGCTGATGATCTGGCCCTCAGATTCTAAGAATCACTTATACTTTGAATAGATCAGAGCCTTGTATAAAAAGTATGTTTCACAGACTTGGTAGATAATGCTACTTCTAAAATATTCTGACAGCTATAATTCTCAATGTCTATTATAAATTTTATGGCAAATAGCAGTTACTCAGATCTGAAAACTTCTGTGATCACATCTTCAATTCAAATATATTATTGGTTGTAATGTATTGAATGTGAATCTCGGTAGCTGCAACTGCATGCAAAATGTACTAGATTTCTGTTTACAAACTTGAAACAAATGTTGTAACCTTTTAGTGAACTCAGATGTTCAACAGACCCCATCGCAGCTCCTTCAAGTAACTAGTATATTTTGTAAAGCTTCAAAAGAGAATCAAATCACATCAGCTACTGTAACTTAATACATTCAGACACAGCAAATTGAATATTTTTATTACTAACCTAACAGGTATTGCTTGAGCATTTGAAATAGAATTTACATTGTTTAAAGTTGCAATTGATTTTATATTCCTGAAGGAATTTTACTGGTATGATTTTATTGGTGCTTAATAAAAATGTTAATTTATACAATAAAAATGTAGAGTGGCCTAGTTTATCATAAGAGTTTATCATCTACTTTAATAGTTAATCTCGTAAAAAAGTTGAAAGACATGATATGGCAATTACAAACTATAAAAAACATTTTAATCAGTTTCCGTAGTTCCATTTGAGGACATGTTTCCACTGCTAGCCAAAATTTTCTAGTTGTCAAAGTTAGTTACTTTGAAAAGCTTATATTCTCAATGCAGTGGTTGTTTTAGTTGGTATAAGATGATTGGTACAATTACAAATCCACACAATTTAATGAATAAAGATAGCTCATTGTAACCCTGTCCATAGGCTCAACCAATCACTTTATTTAATAAAAGATAACAGAATCACACTCTGCGGTGCATGAAAATCATAAAAGCTAATACAGTGGTGCAAAACTGGCTCAAAGAATTCATGAGCATTTGGCATGATTCACACCTCTGACATTTAAGTCGATTAGAAGTTTTGCATTGAGGCATACAAAAAATCATAAAGCCAATTTTGCTTGAAAATTTGCAGCTGTGAATTTTTGACCTGAAGTGAAAGCAGTTCATTCCTACTGAAAACATAAAAGTGATCATGTATGACCTTAAGATAGTATGGTGTAGTTAGTGCATTGAATGCAGAGTGGTAGCCAGGAACTCCCAGGTTCTCTTTCAATCTCTGCCAGTGACTAGCTTTAATAACACTTTGCACTTGCATAGCTCTTTACATTCATTATTTAGGCAGACTTCACAACACCCCTATGTGGAAGATCTATATCACTATTTCCATTTTTGAGATGGGGAAACTGATGCTTAGAGACCCACTTAAAGACCCATAGCAAATTAGTACCAGAGCCAGCTTCAGAACTTCCGACTCGCAGACTCTGCCTAACTCAGAAGCTCACAATGCTCCTCTCTTCCCCTGCCATCAAGTCACTTAATTTTTCTGTCTCTGTTTACTTATTACTAAAATAGGAATAATAACACCTAGTATGAGAGGATTGAAGGGAACTTTTTTTAGCATTCTACAGTTTGCTAGTTACATCTCATTTAGCATAGTTTGCACCTAGACTATACATGCTTCCGACAATGCCACTTCATTCCATTTGTAGACTTCAGATCTTTAGCAGATTAAACTGCAGATCTAGTTATGTTTCCAGAACTGGTTGATTTGGTCTTGATAGACCTGGGATGTACTGCTAGTAGAAGGTATTTCTTACCACATGGTTCTAATTTCTTAGTATTATGAAACAGGTAAGAGAAAGCCCTCCTCAAAGTGCTGCTCAGAGATATGATGATATATATTCTAGGATCTTCAGTATTTCTTGAGGAAACAAGGAGCCACAGAAGTTCTGAGTGAGTTCTCTGATTGATTATTCTAAAGTTTTGCTGAATCTAATCCAATCCTTCTCATGATTAAAGGAATGAGAATGAGCTGATGTAAGCAGAGTTCATCACCATTTCTATAGTCCAGAAAATACACAGCTTTCCTCATAACATGACTGTCTTTTGGATAATTCATTACAGTTTCCTCTGCAGAGAACTGATTCTTTTCCCCAGCCTTTCTTTTTGACCTAACTAGCAGTACTTCTTTGGTCACCATGTTTGGTGGCTAGTCTGATTTTCCTTGGTTATAACTAAAATACCAAATCAAACCTTTGGTTTGTCTAAGTCTCCAGTGCAGTCCAGAGCTGACTACTATCAACTCAATTCCATACATGCCTGGAGTTTCAAATTCTTGTAGTCATGGGACTCCAATTCTCACTACCTCAGTGTATGGTTAGTAGTTGGCCGTGTAGTTATGGTATGGGGACTGCTTTTGGCACTAATGTTGCTGCCATGGACTCATCTCTGATTTTGTTAACCCCCAAGAGTGGGAATTGATTACAACTAGTATTTTTGGATAAACTGAAATTATTTACCTCAGATTCTTCTTTTTTAAACAATAAATTGTAATAGATTGATACTCTCCCACCTGTCTTCCAAAGCTGGAGCTGCTTTTAGCATTAGTTAATGACCTTGGCCTTTTGCCCAAAAGGATATACAGGTCTGTCGCATCTTACGCGCATTTAACATACGCGATTTCAGCTTTATGCGGTCGGGGGGAAAAAAAGATAAAAATAACAATTTAAATACTGTACCTGTAGTGCGGGCGATTCTGCCCGCCATTCAACTCGATGTAATTTTGACTATACGCGGTTTTCGCTTTACGCGGTCACCGTGGAACGGAACCCCCGCGTAAGGTGAGACTCGCCTGTAATCTAATAGAGTTTCTAGAGCATGTATTACCAAATTGTCTAGGTGCCATTTACTGGGAGTTAGGCACTGAGTCCCAGGTCCACAAAGGAACTTAGCTGTTGTGATGCTGAGCATCGCAGAGCCTAATTTTAAGGTACCTAGAACAACACAGCAATGCACAAAGCCTGAGTTAGGACCTACACAATGAATGGAGAGAGACAGGCACCTTTGACTGAGAATCACAAAGCCAGCATGCTAGGAGGGGAGCCACCTAAGCTAGCCAATGGGAGAGACTGACCAGAGGAGTGTGTCCTAAGCCCCAGCCCTCTCTTGGAGATAGGTGCCTAGCTCTGCTTGCGATCCACAAATGCGGGGAGATACGTATTTGACCACCTAAGTCAGGTGAAAGGCCTGAAACAAAACAGGAAGACCTCCCTTATAACCATCAGCCTAGTGGATAGGGTGCTCATCCAGGATGAGAAGGAGAAGGGATTTGAACAGAGATTAACCACCTCGCAGGTGAGTACATACTCCAACTACTAGGCTATGGAATATACTGATGCAGGGCTGAGCGGTCTCCCTCCGTCTCTCCTATTGAAGTTGTTCTACTTTAATTAAATATTAACTGGGGCTGTGACAGATTTAGAATGACTCTATAGCAGTGGTCCCCAAACTTTACCTTGCCCCCCCCTTATGCCTCGCCCTCGAGAGCTAGGAGTGGGGCCGCAGCTCCAGGAGGAGGGGATGCAGACAGGGGTAAGGGGGCCGAGGCTGGGGCCACAGCTGGGGGCAGGGGTGGGAGTGGACCCTCAGCCAGGGGCCGAGGCCTGCAGCTGCAGCCGGGAGCAAGGCTGGGGCCAGAAGCGGAGCTGGGCAGCACTCCCTCCCCGCCCCCTGGGGGGCTGGTCCAGGCCCCAGCCGCAGCCCCCCAAATGTTACTATGCTCCCGTCTACGGGGCACACCCCACAGATTGAAGACCTCTGCTCTATAACATAGTGGTTAGGGCACTCCCCTGAGAGGTGGTTGAGCCCTTGTCAAATCCCTTCTTCCCCTCAGTAGGAGTGGGATTTGAACCGGGGGTGGGGGGAGTGTCTCCCACATCCTGGCTGAGTACACTAGGCTGAGTTCACATATAGGAGGCCTCCCCGGTGTTTTGTGTGAACTAGCCTGAAAGACCCAATCCAGTAGGCAGCTTCTGACCATGCCTAGTGGATTGGACCTCTGCAAATGATTTAGGTGGCCGAATGCCTATCTTTACTAGTTTGTAAATCACTCTGGAGTTTAGGCAGAAGATAGGCATCCACAGGGCCGGCTCCAGGCACCAGCTTAACAAGCAGGTGCTTGGGGCGGCCAAGGGAGAGGGGCGGCACCTGCGGCAATTCGGGGGCGGCAGGTCCCTCACTCCCTCTAGGAGCGAAGGACCTGCCGCTGAACTGCCGCCGCCGATCGCGGCTTTTTTTTTTCCTTTTCCAATTGCCGCCGCCGAGATCGCGATCGCGGCTTTTTTTTTTTTTTTTTGCTTGGGGCGGCAGAAATGCTGGAGCCGGCCCTGGGCATCCAGACACCTAATGTGGGGAAGTGCTCATGCTCAAGCAGGTGATAGGCACCTGGGAGCCTAGAGGGAGGCGGCAGCGTTCATACCCAGAGGCAAAAACTGAAGTGCCGAGTGAAGTTAGGTAGCAGCGGAGCAGGAGGTTTTTTAATTGCAGTGGTGCCTCAAAATGGGACTTATGAGAGTAAGTACCTTTGTGGATTGCACCAGCATACATTCAGCAGGGTTGAAATGTACAATTTACTAGAGTTGAGAATAACAGTTCTGAAAACTCATTAGTCTAAGATGTTTCTGCTGAGTTCCAGCAGATGGCATAGTAGAGTCACTGCAGCACTTCGTATTTCTCCCCTGCAGGTAGTGTGCACTGTTAATGAAAGACGGCACCTTAATAGGATGGAGATGGGAAACTGTGTCCCCTGAGTTTTCAGCCTTTGGCTTTGGCCCTTGTAGTTTATCATCAAGGCCTGTTCATGTGATCCTCAACATCCCCTAATCACTCCCCCAATCCCGACCTAGAAAAGTGTTTGATAGTTGCCAGTTCATTTACTGCAACATTTACTGCAATGAACTGCAACCTGTGAACCAAAGGAGTTACGCAGTGTCTAACTGCCTTGATCCTGAACATGCAGTGCATAAGATTACAGTTCCTTCATGAAACATATCATAACTGCCAACAGTCCTGATCTAGCCCAAATTTGTCCTTGGTTTGATAAACCTGTCCCAGGTGTTCAAAGTCCCAGTTAGTGTTTTGGGCACTAAAGCCTAAGAGGTTTTCTGCAGCAATCCTGGCCTGGCCTCCTATGACCAGAGGCCACTGTGCAAAGTTTTAGGATAAATTCTCTCCCATCTATCTCAGCTGTTCCTCTGTGCTTCTGCTGGTATCTGTGGGCTGAGTACTTAGATGGACTCAGAGACAGGCAGGAGAGCCTGGAGTGGAGTGCTCAGCAGTTGCTATGTGCATGAGAGATTTGAGCCTGGAAAGGAGCACTAAGCAGACGCTCTGTTGAGGGAGGAGAAAAGCATGGAAGGGAAATAATCAACGGTGGAGAGACAAAGGAGATGCCCTTTGTCAGATTAGTGGCAGGAAGAGAAAAGGGTCTTTGTCTGTTCTCCCCTGCAAAGCCTCGTGCCTATGTGACTTTATATATTCTCTTCCCTTACCTCATAGTCACCTCTGAAGGGAAGATCTCTGCTATTCTAACTGTCCTGCAACCTATCTGCTGTTAGTATTTGTGTATGGGGAAGAAAAGGTTTTTGCTACTCTATTCTTGCCCCGGCCTCTGTTTTATAGAGCCTCCTCTCTTGTGAATAGTTCCAGTACCTGCCTCTGGTTTTTGTTCCTAGTTTCCCCAAGCAGCAATAACATTGTCAACAATCATGTGAGTTTTACAGCTGCTCATTGGAATAACAACAGTGCAATTAACCATTTTTGTTTATTGCATTCTGCTCCTGCTTGGCAAAGCTATGAGCTGCAACAGAAACCCTGAAGATGTTTGCACCCTTAGAAAGATAGTGCTGCATCCATTTATACTCATTTCACGTTTAGGTTAACAGCAGAACCCTAGGGATTAAAACTTAAATTTTATTTTTATAATGAATGTTATGAAAATTATGCAGAAAGTGATGGGTTAACCTCTTCCCCTCCATTCTCTAGAGAAAGCAAGTGGATTCTTCCTGCCTCATATATTGATGTGGAGAAGTGCCCCATGGGTATATTCCATAGATGAGTTGAAAGCATATCTCGCTACATTTGAAAATTGAAAAGCTTGAGGGTTGTTTTTATTTTGATGTGCCACATTTCACCTCTTCCAAAATTTGCTGTCACAAAACACTGGACAATTTTTCTAACAGTGGAGTTTAAGGAACAAATGTTAATCAAAAATGTCAACATATTTGTGTGTTTGTAGGTAATTGGGATGTGGGCAAGGCACCAATACTGCACATGGGTGCAGGGATCTGCCTGTGCAAAGCAGCTTTAAAGACTGGAGCTTCAGTGCTTAGTTTACAAGCTATATCAATGAATTTTTAACATAGTTTTAAAGTATTGAAAACACGAATCAGTATTTCTAATAGCAAGTTGGATAGTTTATTGTGCAGGGTAGTCAGGATAGTACCTAGGGATTATGATTCAAGAATGCACAGAAAACTTTATTTTGTAAATGTATTAGGGGAGGAATGATGTGTATATAGCTGTATTTGGCACTGCCCCACAGAACTTAAAATAAAACTTTGGCTAGCAGCCCCTGCTAACTGCAGCTCAGGTACCCTGCCCCCGAGGCTTCAGAGCCTGCGAACTGAAACACGGGTGTTCCTGTGGCCTCACTCCTCAGCTTTCACAGCTACGCCGTTTGCGTTTCGTGCTGTGACCACCGCGGGCAGAGGCCGGGGCGGGGTTCGAACCCCAGCGGGGCCCCAGGCGCGCACGCGCACTGCGTTGAGGGCTGGGAGCTGTAGTCTCCCCGCCGCGCTGCATGCCGGGCCTTGGCCTCTAGGCTCCGTTGAGGCTGAGGGCGGGCTCGAGCGGCTCCATTTTGTCCCCACTGGAGGGGCGGATCCCCGCGCTGCCCTGCCCCTGCCCGCCTAAGAAGCCGGGGTGGGGCCCGAGCGGGAGGCGGTGCCGTAGCTGAGCCCCGCCCCGGCCGCAGCCCCGAGTCCCGGCTTCTCCCCTCTGCCTTCCGTGGGGCGAGCGTCTCTCCCGGGGGCGAGGCCCCGTCTCCCCGCGGCAGCGGCTCCATGGTGCCTGCAGCAACAGGCAGGACGCGGAGGAGGCGCCCCCCGGGGGTCCCGCCCGCCCAAGCTCCGGGCGCCCCGCGGCCGCCGGCCTGACAGGCCCCAGCGCGGGGCGCGGCGGCGGGAGGATGGCGAACCAGTTGGTGATCCTCAACGTGTACGACATGGTGAGTGCGGGCCGGCCGCGCCGTGCCCCGGGCGGCTCCCCCCAGCCCCGGGGTCCCGCTGCTCGTGTCCACGGGACTCGGCTTCCAGCAAGCGCAGCGGGGCTGGAGCAGCGCCGCTCTGCGGTCGGGTCCCCACGTTAGCCCGGCCGGGCGGAGGTTGCGTCCCCGCCAGCAGGGCGCTGTGAAACGCCGGCAGGAGCGCCACTTCGGCGGGGTTGCGCTGGTGTGTTGGGGGCTTAACTGTGCGAGGAAGGAGGGGCTCGCCGGGGCATCAACAGGTGGGAGAGAGTCGGGCGGGGGGCGATAGGCTTCGCTGTTGGCTGAACGCAGGAGCCTTAGGGAAGAGGACACCATCTGTTAGCAGTAACAAGGGCGACTTGTGGTCATATCTGACGTAAAACTTTGCCCTTCTAGTGATGTATTGAAGAACGTAGTATTAATTTGGGATTTAGACTCCTCTTGACTTACTAAAAGAACAAACGAGGGGAAATGGTTAAAATGAAAAGGGTGGGGGGAAGAAACAAAAATGATCAAAGAAGGAAATTGAAAAGTAGGAATGGCTTCAGAGCAAAGCAAACAAATCTGTACTCGTATAATTATGTGGCTTTGAAACCTGCTGAAATGATGAGGCTCTAATGAATGTAGTTCTGGATGGGGTGAGAGAGAACTTTTGACTAAAAACATCAGACTAGCTCCACATGATGAGGGAGAGTGGAAGCTTTCTGAGGGCTTGTCCATACTACCGCGCGGGGTCGATCTAAGATACACAACTTCAGCTACATGAATAGTGTAGCTGAAGTTGACATACTTAGATCTACATACGGTGGTGTCCTCACTGCGGTAAGTCGACAGCTGATGCTCTCCTGTCAACTCCGCTTGCGCTTCTTGTTCTGGTGGAGTACTGGAGTCGACGGGAGAGCGCTCAGCGGTCGATTTATCGTGTCTATACGAGACCCCCGCTGGATTGATCGCTGCCTGTCGATCCAGCAGGTAGTGTAGATAAGCCCTTAGAGTGAAAGCTGAGCTTTCAGTTAGTTGAAAGCTTGAATCAAGTTTAAATTCCTTTATATAGGGCTTTAACCAGAAGAAAACCACAGTTTTGTTGCTGCTGATCCACAGAAAGTAGTCTTGATATTTGGGAAAACAACAAACATCTGAATGAACAATAGCATCTGAAGAATTGGTTTTTTACCCACGAAAGCTTATGCCCAAATAAATCTGTTAGTCTTTAAGGTGTCTCATTGTTTTTGTGGATACAGACAAACATGGCTACCCCTCTGATACTTGATATTTGGGGGCGTTCTTAGTACGCTGGATGTTCTTGTTTTGTTTGACCCAGGAGAATAGGCCTGTCTTTCTCAAATAAAGACTGGCCTGGTAAAGAGTCAGTTGCCAGATCTTCTGAGCTATGCATTTGGGATCATTGGACTAGATAAGGCTTAATGTTCTAACTTTTAGGATGACTTAAATCTCTGAAGCTGTCTCACTTTGGTTTGTCCTTTTGCCCTGCATCTCTTTTGAGTTCTTTATTTAGAGAGAGGATTATTATTCTGTGAAGTTTCTTTTCTCTTCATGTTTTACTGGAAGGTACTCCGATGCTATGGAATCAAGTGGTCTAAGAACCTATATAGAATAGGAGACGTGGATAAGTAATATGAGAAAACTGTGTGTGTTTTATCTGGGTTTAAGGCAGTTTCCAGCTAGAAATGAGAACCAGCACCAGCCAGTTTGCCACAGACCACAGCTTGAGAATCTCTGCATTATCCTATAATCTTTTATAGTGGAATAGCAGGCGTAGTTAAATAAAACTAGCTGGAAAATATATTTTGGATAGGCTTTTCCCTAACACTAATTGCTGTATTGGTTTAAAGTGCACTTGTGGATTGTTTGATGCTCTAAAGTTGAAGGGTCCCGACTGGGTTTTATTATTATTTGGCTGGATAGTCATTTAAAAAAAAATGTAGTACCACTGGCAAAGTGGAAATGCAGTGTTGCTGTGAGAGGGGACAGGTTCAAATACTAGTATACAGTGGGGAACCATCCTACACTTGTAAAGGTAAGGAACAAATTATGTTATGGGATTGATCTTTGTTGACAATTTCTTTAGTGCCACTACTTGTCACAGGAACAGATTTGCTTGACAACCACAGGATTCATGCTTGCTTTCATCTGTACCTCCAGTGGGTGAAGAAATAGCAGGCCTTGCTTGTACCTTGCATTTTGTTCTTTGAGTTCAGGAGCAAGGAAAAGACCTCTAGACACCTACATTGTGAATCCTCCTATGATCCAATGTAGAGACTAATTTGACTAAAATACACTAAGCTCTTGATTTCTCTGGAAGGGTTTTAAGCAGAATTGAAGATGCTTCATTTTCTTCCATGATGAGTCACTGTGTTAGAGGTAAAGGTTGATTGGGTGTGAGTGGACATTTTGTGAAATATGTTCATTCCTAACAAAAGAGAACCACACAGACATTTTATGGTTGGATTCCATGCTACTAGATTTGAAGAGGCCATTCTGTCATACACTAGCAAGCTTCTTAATTGCAATTCACCACTGTGGGGGAAGACTAGGCTTTAACTCCACCAGTTTAGCATACATTAAGGGCAGTGAACCTTGTCTACACTGGACTTTTGAAACTTGTTGGCTAGAGTATGTGAACATCGCTCTCTTAAATCCTAGTCTAGACAAAACCATAAGGAGAAGCTCTCAGTAGCACTGAAGGGGTCCTCTGCCCAGTGTTAACACCTGTGCAGAGCAAAGGAGATTAGGTCCCAATTTTCAAGGATCTTGCAGTCTAAAAAAGACACAACATACTTCGTCACTGCACAGCTGTGCAATACTTCCACCTTACGATCAGGCAGTCAAGTATCTATCTCTTTAAGGTCATACTTTTTTGAGTAATCTGTTTCATATGCTTATAACTTTCAACTTTGTAACAGAAGACCTAATTTTTTCTGCATATCTTTTATGTGCAAAACTATTCAAATGTTCAGAGTATCCCCTGAAACCCTTTTTTTAAAAAAAAGTTCAGAAACTGGCTACTGACAGAGTAAACTGTCTTCTAACACCTGAAAGCATGTGTGTAGACGTAAACATCATCTTAAAACACACTCCTATACATGAGACTGCTAGAAAAGTGCACACATGCTTCCAACAATCCCTTCATCCTGTTTTATGGTAGCCCTCTGGTATTTATTGAACTTGTGCATCACCTATGCCTTTCCTTCTCATTTGGTGTAGGCGTGTATCTCCTGGGAATGGGTCATTAAATCTCTCCCTTGGTGTAGGCAAGGGGAACTTGCTCAGTTCCTTTAGAAGCCAGACTGGATAACGATGACCAGACGTAGGCTATGTCTCTATACTATGAGCTAGGGGTGTGATTTTTCCCCTCCTTGTGTAAGCATACTGGTGCTAGCTCTCATGAAAGTATAAATACAAGTGTACCCTTGGTAGCATGGGTAGCAGCAGCAGAGGCATGGCTGAACCATACCAAGTACATAACCTCTGGTTTCAGGCTTCTTTTTTATGGTGTGTTTTAGGGGAGTTGACTTCAATTCAGTCAAGATCTGCCTTCCTAGCTTCTTGAATGGAGAATGTTCCTTAGAGATCTGTAAAGTATTATAAGTATACTTTCTTAAGCCTAGTTCACTAAGGGACATCGGAATCCCTCTTAAACATATTTGGAAGTTTCAAATAACGGCTTAAATTAAAGCCTCCATATTTGGTAGTCTAATGATTGTATCTAGAAAGACTAGCAAGATTAAGGCTAAGCACATTCATTTAGGGTAACAGGTGAAGGAAGAGCCTTCCATTGAGCTGTATAAAATAGCTATCTTGTGATTCCTCTGGTCATCCAGCAAATGCTGCTAATTGAATAACAGAAAATGCTGTTTGGTGCTATGGTTTCTGGACATCCCTTGGAGGCTTGTAAGGTCTTATTTGGGAAGGTGCCTTAAGGAAATTCCAAGAACCAGAGGCCATCAGTTCTTCTGGCGGATGTAGAAGAGGAATCAACCTCATAGTCTGCATTGGTGTAATTAAGAGCCACATTTTCAGCCTGGCCTTGATTGCATCTGCAAAAATGGAGGCCCAGTTATCATGCAAAGAAATTGAGACCAGTATCTGAAAGTCTGGCATAACGAACACAAAATATCAGGTACTTTAAATTCTCCTTTTAAATGTGTCTCAATGGTGTTATATGATGCTCTGTGCAATTATGAATTCTTTCACCCTTATATGGAGCACAGTTAAAGATACTTAACTTGTTCAAGGTTAACTCACTTAGAGTGAAAGAAAATAGCTTTTATTCTGAATATATTACTGACACCACTTTATGTCCTATCCCATGGTGGTATAACTATTGTCCCAAAAATATTACAGCTGTCTCCATCAGCAGCACTTCAGTAACACAGCCAGAGGTTAGGAGTGGGTAGGTGAGGTTCTGTGGCCTACAATGTGCAGGAGGTCAGAGTAGATGATCATGATGGTCCCTTCTGGCATTAGAGTCTGAGTTTTCCTTCATTCATGGGGTGAATTCTTCATACTGCTGCTGTTCATCCCTCACAGTTCATTTCTATAATTAGGCACGATCAGTTATCTGGTCAGAGCTTGGTTTCTCCTGTGGTTCCTAGCACAAAGCCCCTCATTCTTTTGTCACAAGTTGGTATTCCCATAGCATCTTTTGGGGGTAAGGGAGACTGGATCTATGCCCCCCTCCTCAGTTTCTTCTCAAAATGAGATGAGGCACATGCACTTCAACAGTTATCCAATTTTCCTAATTCTCCTTTATACACTTGTTGCCCTCCTAGCTACCACAGAACCTTTTGGCCCAATATTCCTTTCCTTGATAAAGGGACGTCACACAGAAAATTACTTTCCTGCTATTTTTAAGCTAGTCTTATCTAAGTTGGGGAATGTTTCACTCTTACAGGTACATATACATTCACCAAGACATTCATGAAATATACAGAATCTTCTCAAACCAGTGCTAGCCCAATATGCCTCAGCAGCTAAGTATTTCAGTGACCAGTGTTTTCCATTGTGCAATACAGACTAGCAAACAATATTGTGGGTCCATTAGTGGAATAAGTATCCGATCCTTAGGACTAGTTGACTTTTACTGTAATCTTGTATCAGCATTTGCTGTGCAGGATGGACTGTTTGACTAGTACTTGCTGAATTAATTCTTGGACTAGTACCAAAAGACACTGATACACAGAGGGGCAAATATACCTTTTTAAATTAGGTACTTCCTCGACTTAGCAGGTCACAAGATACTATATCATAATATTTACCCATCCTTTGGATTAACTTGTCCCCCTCTTGCCCCTCCCCCCCCCCCCCCCCCCGTCCACTTCAGTTCCAGCGTGATCTTAGTAGTTACCTCAAATCACTAGAGCTAGGCTTTGGAACATGTTTTCCGAAAGCTTGTAATTCCAGCTTTCAAATGGTATCAAGCATTAATCTCCAATTCTAGTGCTGCTAAATTCCATGTCAGTGAAGTGGAGGAAAAAGCAAGATAGTAATTGGAATGACGGGTAATTTTTAGATCTAAATGTCAAACTTGCTAAGCCTCGGAACTTTTTATAGGACAAGTACAAATGTTTTTTCCATTTACTGGTCCTGACCTAGTGATCAAAGAGAATTTTATCCTTGCACCCAAACACATTTTTCTTCTGTCCAAGATGCTGGGCTCCCTGGAGTTTAAAAGATGCCTCTCCTCTTGAGACTCCATCCCTGTCAGTAACAGGCATTCCTAGTGTAAATGTTGTTTGGGAAACCTTTCTGTAATGGGGCGGCCTCATCACACCAGCGCGCCTTCACTAGGGGTGTCTCGCCCACTGTTACTCTCTCGGTCTCCACTGTCCGCGTAGTCAGACCCACGTCACTCCCGGACCGCAGCATCCGTTTCTGGACACTGCCCTCTGGCTGTGCCCGCTCTGCTGGCTCTTCCTTTCCCCCTTCCCGTGGACCGGCAGTTTCCGGTTCTGTCACTTGCCTCAGTGGCTCACTGCAGTCGTCAGTCTAGCCCCTTCCTCCAAGGGCAAACTGCAGTCTGGCTTAGCCACTCTCATCACTGGCAAGTTGGGGAGGGGGAGTCCAGGCCCGCCCGCTACTCTGGGCCCCAACCCAGGGACCCTCTAGCGGCAGCCACTTACTGCCCTCCTCCAACTCTCCTCTACTGCCTACTTCCCTGTAGCTTCAGCACCTTCTCTGCCCCTTTGTGTCAGGGCCCTAGTCTGGCAGTCGTCAGCCTAGAGCTCTCCCAACCTCCGCTGACCCTGCCCAGCACTGCTTTGTCTTAGGTGCTTCTCTAAGAGCCAGTTTTTCTCCCTTTGCCCTCCAGGGAGAGACTCCGCTCCTCTCTGCCCTGCAGCCTTCTTATAGGGCCCAGCCTGGCCCTGATTGGCAGCTTTCAAGCCTCCACTTGATTTGGCTTCCAATAAGCCCTTCCAGGATTGGCTGGGGCTCTGCGCAGCCTCTCTGGCTTGCTCTAAACCCCTTCCACGCCAGAGTGGGGCAGCTGCCCCACTGCACTCTCCTATCCCCAGCAAGTGCAAGATCTGCACTTAAGGGAAGACCCTGTAAGGACAGTGAAATAAAGAATAGGCTCTTAATGAGGGAGCAAGCCTTAAGACCAGCTTCGGACCCTGGTACAGAGACCCTCTTCTTCTGTCAGTGCCCCGTCAACGTCATGGTTACTGAGACCTTTCCCAGTAAAGAAAGCATTGAGGTCCTGATCTCCGATGCTCTCCATGAGAGAGGTACAGATAACCATGCCGGTGGTACCGAGGTTCCCACTCAAAGATTAAGGAGGGTGATAAGAGGAGCAGAACAGAAAGTTCCTTCTCAAAGAAGATTCAGTCACCGGAGACCTCCAGCCACAAGCAGTGTGCTAGTGAGGCTCCACATAGTTGAAGTCTTACTTTGGGTACCATGAAGCAGTCTAAGTCCCAGACCTTAGCAGTAAAGAACTTGGTACCAAAGACTACTATTACCAAGAGAATGGCTTCAATGGAATCCACAATCCCCCTAGCTACCACTGCCAGTGCCTTGGACAATGATATCAAGAACATCCCCGGTGCCTGTACCAAGTTCTGTTGTGCTCCTGGCACCACAGGAGTTTTGGTATCCGAAAGACCTGATGGTACTGAATGAGCCTGAATCTCCCCTCCTTGCAACCTTTGGACTCCTCTCGGTATTGAGGTCTGCTGGGTCAATGACTGCTCATGTTTTTGCGAGACTTACCTCTTCCCCAATTTCTACTATCCACGAGGAGGGGTTGTACAATACGTGGAGGAGCATTCAGACTCAGAACTTTCCATCCATGGCTCTCCAGTTTACTCCAGGCAATGTTATTTCCCAAAGCACATACAAGAAAGGCAGGGGTCTGGTATTCTGCTTATCAACACTTGGGATAACCAACATTGGGTACTCCCCACCATGCCTCATGCTCCTCATTGGCCTTACTAGGATTGATGGGCAATGTACCACCAGTAATGTTGAGGGGCCCCTATTCAGTCCCATAAGGAACACACATGGCCTCATTCCCTGGTACCATCCATTTCTCCCCTCCATTCTGAGTCAGCAGAGTTGACCTTTGAAGAGCAGGAGGCAAGACCAGACAAGGAGATTACCCCCCCCCCCTTACACATATACCTTTATCCTCACCTGACAAGGCAGTAATGCCACCACCACAATTAGTAGCTGATGACTTTCAGCAATTACAGGACTTGATGAAGCAGGTTGCTGTGACACTGCAGATTCCCCTAGAGGAAGTCTAGGAATCCCATTGCACGTTTCTGTTTCAGAATGGGTGGTGCTGTTAATTAATGAAGCCCTTCTTGAGCCATTAAACACCATCTGGCAAACTCCAGTGACAGCCCCACCCTACATGCAAGCGGGCCAATAAACAATACTACATCCCAGTCAGGGATTCTAAATTTTTGTTTTCTCATCCAGCACCAAATTCTCTTCATGTGGATGCAGTCAATGAAAGGGGCAAAGAACATCCTCAATATATGTAGTGGCTTTTTGAGTACCAGAAACGTCTGGACCTTTCTGGTTGTAAAAGCTACTCTTCAGCAACATTACAGTTCAGGATAGCTAATCGCCAGGTGCTGATGTCGAAATAAGACTACCTGAATTATGAGAAGTTTAATGGTTTTATTGACCTTTTGCAACAGGAACACTGAGAACAGTTTAGCACCATGATAAATGAAGGTCAATTCCTAGTAATGAGATGATCTTCCTGGCTTCAGTTGTCAGGTTTTCCATGGGGAGTACAATTGATCATGGAAGATTTACCTTTTGAGGGCCACAAGCTTTTCGCAGATGACTTTCTTCATACCCTAAAGGACACTAGGATAACACGTAGATCTTTAGAGAAATAAGAGAAAATGTAGCTGGTCTGAGTGCAAAGATCACATCCTGCTCAATTTCCTGCCTTCTGTAGACTACTGGAACCACTGGCTCAGAGATGGAGTTTTACTTTTATTAAAAAAAACAAACAAAAAAACCCAATGTAACTACCTCAACCATGTCATCCCAGCCATCAACATCATCCAAATGCCAATTCTGATGCTCAATCAAATCTGATGTCCACCCAATAACCAGTTTCTCGGCTGCATGACGCTGCCCCTTCGTCCACAATTTGGGCACCACCTCTCTCTATTCCATTGAGCACGGGAGGCTATAACACTGGACAAATGAGTATTGGAAGCTATTATCATCAGGTTATATTATCCAGTTTACCTCCATCCTGCCCCCCCACTTCCCTGTCCCTCTTCAGGGACACCCTCGCAATCATTTGCTGATGCAAGAGATCTCATTGCTCTTAAGTCTAGGAACCATAGAACCCTTCTGCTTCAACACAAGGGAAAAGGGCTCTATTCAGCACACTTTCTGATACCCAAGATAAACAAAAGGTTGGAGGCCAATTGAACAAGCATATCAGACATCTGAACTTCAGGAAGGTATCCCTAGCAGCTGAAATGATTATATACTTGTAATTTGATCACAATCATTACCAGTAGCAGGTGCTATCCTTCAGCCTGTCTTTTGCACCAGGGGTGTTCTCAACTCCTAATGGTTGTACATGCGTACCTGTGTCATCTAGGAATGAGTCTGTCCTACTTTGACGATTGGCTCCTCAAAGGTTGGTCTCATCAGGAGGTGTGGTTGGCAGTTCAAACAACAACTTCACTATTTCTAAGTGTAGATCTACAAATCTCAAGAAATCAGTCTTGACCCCCTACACTGCAAATACTCTTCATAGGAGTGTTTCTTGGTTCGATAACTGGCAGAGCTTAGCTCAGTCCTCAAGTTCCAGCAAGGACATGTCTGCAATTGCTGGGACACGTTTTTGTGATACACCACCAGGTTACATCTTAAGTGGCTCAGGACAGTGTGTGTGTCAGGTACATAAAATCTGAACAAACAGGTGTCTAGACCCAGCTGGGTCCTTCAATTACTCATCTGATGGAAAAATCCTTCCAAGGTTTGTGCAGGAGTTCCATTAAACCAGAATCCCACTACAGTCATGTTAACATCAGATGCTTCCCTCTTGGGATTGAGAGCACATCTAGGTCCTCACACAGTCCAAGGCAAACATGCAAGCATTGTTCCTGTTGTGACCATCAGCCTGTTGGAGTTAAGACTGGTCAGAAATGCTTTCCTTCACTTTCTTCTCTTACTCCAAAACAAGTCCATCAAGATAATGACAGCACAGTTTGTATGCATTATATCAACCATCAGGGCAGAGTGTGTTTTCCCCTTGATCTGCACTGAAGCATTACAGCTTTGAAACTGGTGCATAGCCAACCAGATAGTCATCTCATCTCAGCTTCTTACCTCCTGGGTATACAGAACATCATGGCAGATGATCTTAGCAGACATTTCTCCGTAAATTATGAATGGGAGTTGGACTCTCAAGTCCTCAACAAAATAATCCTAGCTTGGGGATTTCCAGAAGTCCACCTCTTTGCCATGGCAGCCAACATGAAGTGCAGGAAATTCTGTTCTAGAGGGGGATTCGATCCCTAATCTCTAAGAGATGCTTTCCTCATTACATGGGCAAAGAGTCTCTTTTATGCACATCTTCCAACTCCTTTTAAAGATCCTCATCAAAATCAAGCAGGACCAAGCCAATGTAATTTTGATTGTATCAAGTTGGCCAAGACAAGTTTAGGTTCCTTACATCAAACTCACCTGTCACCCTCCGTGGTGGCGCCTGACTAATCTTTGACCGTCTCACAATGCAGGTCAGATGCTGGGTCCCAGTCTGAATGTTCTGCAACTACAAGCGTGTTTCCTCAATAGCTCTCAAGAATAGAGGAGGCCTTGTTCATCAGGAGTACAAAATGTACATTTAAATAGCAGAAAGGAATCTACAAGACACACTTACCTTCAGAAGTGGAGAAGGTATCTCTGGTATAACTGGTGACACATTTGATCTGTTCAGTCATCTCTTACCACAATCTTGGATTACCTGTTTGATATTGAAGATGTCAGGCTTTTCTGTGAGTTCCATCAAGGTTCATTTAGTGGCAAAAACATCTCTGCTCGTGCTAGTAGAAAGTTTCTCAATATTTGCTTCATCTGACCAGTGAGATTCCTGAAAAGCCTTATGAATTCCCCCAGATTTCTCCCTCAGCTGCAGGAAGCTCTGCAAACTCTTCCCCCTGCTTCCTGCACTCATCACTCCTCAGCTGCAGAGGGGAGGGATCCCTGTACAGGGAGCTGCTCCCCCATTCGCACAAGCCCCATGCATCCAGACCCCCTCATACTCAGACCCTTCCACTGAGCACCACTCCCACTGCCCCCTGGACCACCCTGACGAGCCACCCAGATCCCCACCTCACTGAGCCCCTCTCTCCCAGCATCTGGACCCCCACTGAGTCCCCATACCCAGACACGACCACCCCAATGAGCCACCCAGATCCCCACCTCACTGAGCCCCTCTCTCCCAGCATCTGGACCCCCACTGAGTCCCCATACCAGACACGACCACCCCAATGAGCCACCCTGAGCCCACCTCACTGAGCCCCTCTCTCCCAGCATCTGGACCCCCACTGAGTCCCCATACCCAGACACGACCACCCCAATGAGCCACCCTGAGCCCCACTCTCCCAGCATCTGGATCCCACACCCAGACGTCCCCCCTACTGAGCTATATCCTCCCTATACCCAACCCCGCGCCCTCCCCCCGCTGAGCCCCAACCACCTTCACCTGGACCCTCCTGCAGCGTCCCATTACCGTTGCACCCAAAATCCCCCAACAAGCCCCTGTGCATCCAGATTCTCCCCTGCCCCATACCTGGATCCCCCCACTGGGCTGTCCACACCTGGTGCACCTGGCATGGAGGGGCAGGGCCCTGGGGTATTTCTGGTCCTTGCGCTGTGTCAGGGTTGGGTGCAGCCTCAGCACTGAGTCCGTGTCCCGGGGGGAGCTGCACAGTGATCTCCCACCTCTGTGCAGCCAGTGGCCTGTGCTCCTCAATGCCATGTTGGAGCCGCCACATTTATTTGACAAATAAAATTTGCAGAATTTTTAAATTCTGCACACAGTATTCTAAATTTTTTTGGCACAGAATGCCCTCAGGAGTAATCTTAACCTTTTCTGCAATTGTAGTGAACATGTAAACTTTTGGGAGTCTTTTGCTTATTCTTTGTGTCCATTGTCTCACAAGTAACATTGTCTCTTTTTCTCCCAGTTAAGACTTAAATGACTAAATCTACAGTTCTAGTATTGATGGAAGCTATGAAGAAAGTAGCTACAGAAATGTAACTATAGAATTGTTTTGTGATGTAATGGCTATAATTTTTCCCTTATCCCAGTGGCACTTCAATTAATGTGCATCTAGTAAAATACTTCTTTAATAGAGCTGTTGGTACAAAAATATTGAATATTAACCCCTGCTAAGTTGATGTAAATCAACCTAGGTGTTTTAGAATACAATATTCCTTTTTTACAACAATTATATTTTTACTGTGACAAAATACACTTCACTGAATGTGAAAATGAATCAGGCTCATATAATGGAGATGAGGAATTATATTTATTGGATTGTTTTGGGATTCTAGAACTTACAAGGACACTCTGACCAGTCTTTGTCCATTTTTCACCCCATATTTTAGGTACTTTGAAAGGATTGTACACAAGTTATTTAACACAGGCTGCCAACAGCTTTACAGGATTTTGCAATCCCCCACATCTGATTTACTCTTCTTCGTGGGAGTTAAAAGGAATCTTGTTCAGGCAGAAAATGTGACCAAGTTTTCAAGGGCAGGTACAGATAAGTAGTAATTATGCATAATTACTATTTCTGGGGGAAACTAATTCTATCTTACTGGAAGTATTTAATGGAGATATAAGAATTTCAGTAAGACTGGAGTTAGGGTAATCGAATGGCCAATGTGCTTTGTGTAGTTTTTGTAAAACTGCTTACAAGCAGTTTTATCACGATTGCTCAATACTTGTTATTCAGAGCACTCAACATATTTATAAAGTTAAAGGCACTATAAGTGAGGTCTGCACAATTGAATAGGATACTTTCTGTCTGTCAGGCATCTAGGATGCAGCCGTAACGAGGTCATACTGCCTACCTGTTTTGCAGAGGGTGGTGTTGAAGCCTTGCAATCTGAACCTATTTTTGTATTCTGCTGCCTTGTACTAGAATATGGATGAAAGTCGTTCTGTGTGATGGTTTTCATTATGCTTGCAATCTAAACCACAGTTTATGGTTGCATCACAAAAATAACTGTAAAGTCACCCTCTTGAACACTAGAGCTGCTTGTTTGATCATATTGGTTTTATTTTGCTACAGTTTTTTATTAGTTTTTACTCCCGTTACCCATGTAGATCACAGCTATGAGAGAATGAGATGAATTCTGTTTTGGCCTGGACACTACCAGAAATGTTAACTGAACTGTGTTTGCAAAATCTTCTTTTGGTATTGATACTTGGACCTGCTTGACTCAGATCTCATAGCAAATTTTACAGGGTTGACCATTTAAAAAAAAAATGTACTTGTACACAAATATAGTTGCTTACTGCTGTGGCTTTTGGTGAGTGCAACATTTCAGCTTATTTGTGGCCAGGAGTGCTGTTTATGTTAATTGCCCTGAGTTTAAAAAAAAAAAAAAAAAAAAAAAATGCAGATATCACTATCAATGATAATTGAGACCAGTTTGTCTTGACTGTAGAAACAATCCTACTTTTGCTGATGCTTTTCCTTAAGAAATAGAAAATCATGACCATGCTAATACATGCCAGTTTGTATTAAAACTTTAACTGCTTCTACCACATTCCATCTGAGAGGTTTAATCTATGTGCAACACAGTGGCAATTTAGAGTGCTCATAAATGTCATTTTTAGAGTAGAACTTAATGGAATTAGTCAAATCCATGGCTGTGAATTTTAATAGTGTGTTCTGTAGTTGACTTTCCAAAGAATGATTACCTAGTTTCACTGAACGTTCAGCTCTTGTGCTTTGGTATTCAGGACAGATCATTCAGATCAGTTTTGTACCCAAATATAAATTATTTGTACTGGAAACTCATTTGAACTTTTTTTTTCTTTTTTCAGTATTGGATGAATGAATACACCTCCTCCCTTGGAATTGGAGTATTCCATTCAGGAATAGAGGTATATGGCAGAGGTATGTATATTCAGGAAACTTTAAATTTACTCTTCATTCTAGATAAACACTTTATCTATACCCAAAACCATCTTTCATGTATGCCACCAATGGGGCAGAAGTATTGTCTGGTTCCCATATCTTGTTTGTCATATTTTTGTTCTCTCCTTGCAACAAACCTTGAACACCAGTCATCTGGCTATCCACTCACATGCTTCCATATAGCTGTGTAACTGTTAAAAATAAGCATATCTGAGCAAACTAGTTATAGTGGTATTTAATTTGGGTTTAGAACTCTTAATTGTGATTAATGTTAATACAGTCCTATCATGTATTCCTTTCTGAATAAGATAACAATTCTCCAGTGTGATAGGCCATGAATAGACTAGGACAATAGATTGTATTTTTAAAAGTGTTAACTAATATGTTAACTAACATGTTTTTTTTAAACAGGACTCTCCTCTATTATAGACAAAGCACTTCTTCTTTAAAAATGTCATCTGATCATGGTTAACCATACGATAAGGGTGTGTTGTGAGTTTGGGGGAGAGGAGGGGAGCATGAGGTTACCGTTTAGTCTCCCTCTGACCATAATGTAAAGTCTCTTGTGTTGTGTACTGTATAGCATTTTCTTTATTCTGCAGAGACAGAAGGAAGTTCCTTGTGAAAGATAATGGAGTTTCACTTAGTGTGCTATGTGATGTATTCCTCTTAACTCTGAGTTTATGCCAGCAGATATGAAACAGACTTTAGATCTGGGTACTTTATCTTGCTTTTCTTCTAGTTAAAGAAAAGGAAATTAAATGTAATATAATTAAAGTAAAGAATTTTTAAATCCATAAATCAAGAGATTCAAACACCAACCTTGGTACAATAATGCTAACTGACAAATTACATTTGCTTTGTATCTTGTATATTCAGGCATAAGTAATTTGAGGTGCCAGTCCTCCAAATATTTATGCACATGGCTTGAAGTTAAATATGTATACAGGTGTTGGTGGGATTGGGATGTAAATATTATACTGCCAGTGTCCTGGAATACACTGTGCAAATTTAATGTGAACATATTTGAATTTTGATTCTTTCTCTTAGTTAAAATTGGTAACCTTAACTATTCATTAATAGATCTCTGCATTTATTTCTCTTGCAAGCACCATGTTTGATTTTTCAGTTTAAGATCTTTATGAAGAAATTGACCAGCAAATGAAGGTCATTCAGTAATCTGGGCTACACATCTGATTTTTTTTATTTATTTATTTGTGCCGGGTGTATTAAATTCTGAATTTCTCTTTCAGAATTTGCTTATGGTGGTCATCCTTATCCTTTTTCTGGAATATTTGAAATTTCTCCGGGAAATGCTGCTGAACTAGGAGAAACATTTAAATTTAAGTAAGGAAGGTATTTTATTTTAGTCAAAAGTGTGAAGACTAAAACTTTGCTTTATTGCATTAATTCCTGAGCTTTTGTTACAGGTCTAATCTGATCACCCAGGGCAGATAGAATTTCTCTGCAAGTGGGTCATGAAAGGAAGTTGGGGGGGGAGTTGTGAGGCATTGAAAATGTTGTTGTTACAATCTTAAGCAAAGAATCTCCTACCTATGCACCCCTATTGTTCAAGATTAAGTATTCTTTCATCCTCTCAAAATACCCATTGTATAAACTTATTGTTGTTAAATATTGTACTTATGTAGCAAATATAAGATGTCATGACATCCTTTTCCTTTGAATAAGGTGTTGCCAACTGTCATAGTTTCTTCATCACTCATTTTTAAATCAAGATTGAATGCTTTTCTAAAAGATATGCTCTATGACTTATTTTATGGAAGTTGTATGGCCTGTGTTATACAGGAGGTCAGGCGAGATGATCAGTGGTCCTTTCTGGCCTTGGAATCTGAAACATTGAGAGGCCTCCCACCTCTCGTCTCTATTCCCACAGTATTGTTAATGTTTCCCTGGCACTACCTCCAGCAGCTGGCTCTCATGTACTGCTCACTTGCTGAGTGCTAGCTGCCTTTTAAAAGATCTGGGAAACAGAAATTGTATCCACTCCAAAAAACAGAGCCGAGTCTCAAAGATTATAGTTCTGCTTAGCTTAATGAGAGGACTTCTATTGGAGAAGGGGAGATCTTCTGTATGGAGGACGTTAAGAGTGGGGCATGGGAGGAAGAAAGTAGAAGGGTAACCACACACAACTTGGGTGCACTACCACATCACCCACAGAGCAGTGGGAGAACAGTAGTTTGTCTTGTGTCTTAAGTTTGGAAGCATTGTCACCCTATTATCTCTTCTTGTTTTTAGAGAAGCTGTAGTTCTAGGCAGTACTGACTTCATGGAAGATGACATAGAAAAAATTGTAGAAGAGCTTGGAAAAGAATTTAAAGGAAATGCCTATCACTTAATGCACAAAAACTGTAATCATTTTTCTTCAGCTTTATCAGAGGTAAACAAACATGGGCTTTGTACCTTTCTGCAAAACTGCTTTCTGAATGGTTGGACAGCATCAGTATTTTCTTCCTGTCATGTAGATTGTGTATACCTTTATTTGCCCTTTTATTTTTCTAACATTTTTAGGTATCTCCCTTGTTTCAGGCATAATGATTATGCTTATGTCCAAAATCTAAGACTTTAGTTCCAACAGAGCTCACTAAATTAACTTTATTTGAATGCTACCAATGTACTTCTCTCATTATGAAAATAAGACCCAGTCACTACCCCAAAGAGACTACATTCCCAAGTCAGATACATAGTACAATGGGTGTTGGTATAAGTTTGAAATGGCTTAGGGGTCTTGAGGTCATTGCTGAAAATAGGATGGATAATTTTTTTAAATTAAGTGAATTGCAATAGCAAATCCTCAAACGTGCAACTGTTACATTTGAAAATACATCAAGTTTATCAGAAATGTGGTGATGTGTGTTTCATATCAGAAATGAAATAACAAAATATTTGAAGTTCCACAAAATCACCTTAAATCTAATGCTGTCTCCTCAGCCGCTTATAGGTCAGAAACTCCACTTTTATCCTCTATGAACCAGATCCTCCCCTCACCCTAAACAGGTGCTATGTGAGTATAAATCCCCTTCAATGGAGATACTCCTGATTTTCACTGAACAGAGATAAAGGATCAGAGTTAACACTGTTCATGGAATCTTACCTCAAAATTACTTGTTTCCATCACTTAATTTTCTGTGCTACGTTCTACTGAGGCTTGCATTTCAATGCTTAATTATTTTACTGCTGATCAAAGCACTCCAAAAAGAGGAATAATTTCCTATATAAACCCTCATGGAACTTATTACTTTTTAAAAAGGAAACTTAATAAAATCTACAGTAAAAGTGTTCCAGTTACAAAATGCAACTGGGAAGTCAAATGTCAGTTATGAGTGTACATGCAATCTTAACTATGTCTGCTTGTGCATGTATGGAGTACAATTCTGGCCTCCGTGAAGTCAATAGGTGTTTTGCCTTCAGTGGGACAAGGATTTCATCCATAGTCTTCAATTACATGATCACATAATTTGTGCTGCACCCCATATAGTGT
The DNA here is from genome assembly GCF_028017835.1 of Emys orbicularis. Taxonomy (NCBI): domain Eukaryota; kingdom Metazoa; phylum Chordata; order Testudines; family Emydidae; genus Emys; species Emys orbicularis. The sequence goes on from NC_088685.1 coordinate 143,704,166, forward strand.
GCAGTGAATAAGACAGAGGTATGTAATGAAAAGCAGGACTAATTAAGACTAATGCTGTTCAGTTATAATGGTGAAAATCAAGGTAGAACTCCTGATAGCAATTAACTTATTCCAAATTTGCACTGGAGTAAGTGAAACCAAAATTGGACAGTGTGGTGTGAATGAGACAGCACTCCTCCCATTATATAGTGAGGATAAAAATTTAGTATAGTTAACTTTATATTAAAAATGCCTATTTTTACTGAACCTTCATAAGGAAAATAACATCTGTTGAAAGTAATTGTGTGCTGTGCAGCTCTCATCTTCTGTTTGATAAACTTAAACGTTGCACATATGAATAATTTACTAGGCAGTATTTAGCTTATTCACTGCATGAGACAATGGTCCTCTGTATGATCATGTCACTGAAAACTATCATAATGAATATATGCAGCTGGGCAGAGTTAAGGTTAAGTATACAAATATAGCTTTGACGTTTTCTGTCTCTTGAGAGCTTTCTTTTGTGACTTTACTTGGTGGCTTTAATTTTTTAGTTTTATAGAAAAATCTGTATGAACAGTGAGTTTTTTCTTAATCTTCTGCCTTACTTCTGAGGAATTCTCTACAGATATAAAACTTACACTAAACTCTGATATCATTCCAGTGCTTTTTGTGTGAGATTTCTGAAAAGATGATTGGGTATTTTTGCCAGATTAGACAGATTAATGCTTCTCATTTAAGAGCTGACCCTTTTGAAGTGACATGGGCATCTACAGCATCCACAGGAATGTTCTTCTTGATCTTCCTACCAAGACAACTTCCGTGTGTGTGTGTGAGAGAGAGAGACTCATTGATGTTTTTGATACAAGCTTTTAGGATGCTGTAGTTGGGACTTGAAGGAGTTTATTTTTTCTATACAGCGATCTGTCTACTTTAGTCTGTTAGTGATCTAACCATAAGGCAAACACTAATCCCCTCTTTCTTTTTAGATTCTATGTGGGAAAGAGATTCCACGTTGGGTGAATCGCCTCGCTTATTTCAGCTCTTGTATACCATTTCTTCAGAGCTGCCTACCGAAGGAATGGCTTACTCCTGCAGCCCTTCAATCTAGTGTCAGCCAGGAACTACAGGATGAGCTGGAGGAAGCAGAGGATGCTGCAGCAGCTTCCCTGTCAAACTCTGCATCGGGATCTAGAACTGGGCGCCACACCAAACTATAAATCTCTCTCCAAAGTAACAAATATTTCTAAACACTTCAGTTTAATATCTCCAGCAATTGACTTCATTACTCAAAATTAGAGAGCTGACTTTTGAACATTCCTTTTGTATGAAAAATGGCTCTCTCCACCCCCAAGACCAGTTATTTCAGCTCAGGATTATATATGTAGTGAAAAGAATCATTGGGAGAAAGGAGAAGACATTTGTGTGAAGCCACTCTTTTCACTTTCATCTGTTCAATGAACTTGGATTTACGTAACAGATCTTGTATAAAACAGAACTGAAGTTATTTGTTTACAGTATTGTGTACTGCTGTTTACAAGTCCTGTATGGACTCCTGCCACCATGAAAGAAGAGAAACTCTGAGCTCAGTTTATTCCTAGTGTAACTCAAAAGGGCAGTGGAGTCACACCAGTGATAAATTTTGCCCAGTGTCTTCATGAATTAGGCAGGTAAACTTCCTCCATGTCTGACAGTTGCCAGAGATCTATAGAGCAGAAATGGCTAAGTACTGTATGTGTGAACAGGGTACTGTACACTTAGAGTGGTTGATATAAAAGGGTAGATTCTAGGATGTGGGGAGATTGGTTTAGTGTGTACCAAACTGTTACTAGAAGTATGACCTCCACATTAACTGAAGTGTGGCATTTTGCACATATGAGGGGAGAGTTTATATGTAATTACAATCTGCATTGTGTTTACACATCTGATCCATAGCATCATATTTCAATAATATAGTAATTACATTTCTTATTTTTAAAAGTTGCCCCATATTCCTCCTAATTTTAAATTCTGCTTGAGTGGAGATGTAGAATCCGTTTGAGCATCACCAGTTCAAACTGTCACACATCAGGTCACACTGACTGGTTTATTTAATTTAAAATGTGGAACAACAGGATTAAGAACATTAGTACTTTGAATTGGTTTGTATGCTTCATGTAACATTGGACAGTGTAATACATAACCCATGGATGGGTTGGGAATGGCCATACTTCCCCTACTCATGATTGCTTCATTTGAGTTCTGTAACCATTCCTAACTCATGAAAACAAAATATGAATTATTCCCTGCTAGATTCTCATACATCCATACACAAATAATAGGGAGAAGTTGATTTTATTCGTTATCTCCATCTGTGGCATTAACTTTCTTGTCATATGCATAGAAGATAAGAAACTTGAAGATTACATACACCTACGTATACACACAGCGGAGCTCCACTAATCTGTGTGTGTTATTACTCACATCTCAAGTTGGCAGATGTAATACTTAATTATTTTAGAAAATGACAGACTCTTGCTGATGGATCATGGATTATAATTAAAGCTAAATTATAATCAGTGATCGGAATACATTATGGAATGCCTTATTCTTTTTATTGTTCACTTACTGCATTTTGAAAGTTAATTAGAAACTTTCAGTGGTTCCCCCAGTCATTAGTATAAATCAGTGAGGTTCTACACTGTATATAGAAATACAGTAGCAAAAGATAGGAGTGAGACTCTGTTTTTTATTGGATTTTGCTGCCTTAAGGAACATTCAGTGAACAGCAAAAAAAACCCCAAACTGAACACCATTTATAAACGGATTGGTTCACACAGAGATCTGCATTACTAAACAACTTTTATAAGGTGGGGTTTTTTTTCTTCCCCTTCCCCAGGGTGTCACTAGATTTGCTAAATGTAACTGTTATGTTAGAGTAAGGACTTGTTTCAATAAGCTAAATGAAAATGCTGACTTTTTGTTTTTGTTAATAGTTGATCCTGCAGGTGGGGGGACGGAACCATACTTTAGGTTACAAATATAAACCTTAGGCAAGTAGTACAACTTAACCTTTCAAAAGTGCAGATTAGGCTACATCATTCTATTTATAACTTCCAGGAGGACCCAGTCCAATTCCTGTTGAAGGCAGTGGAATTGCTGCTACTGGCTTCAGCAGGAGTTAGATTGGGCCCTATGGAAAAACAATTTGCAAACTTTAATTTATATTGGGTTCCTGTTTGAGGTAATTGTGTGTTAATACCATCAAAAGAAAGGCCAGATAAAATAGCTTGTAAAAAATTGATTTTTTTTTCAGAACTGAACAATCTATAGAAACCACACAAGCTATTTCTAGAAAAAACATGAGGTACCATAATCTCATTTAAAAGTAATTTTGTTACATATTTTACTATCTCTCTCAGTAAGTAACAAGTCATTGTTCGAGGCGACTGACAAATCTACTGTGACAGCAATTTCCTTTGACTAGTCAGAGTATGATTATTTAGACTTCAGAAGACATAAAAGTTGACTTTCCATGTTGATTTATTTTCGTTTAATTCTGAATTGAGGTCAGTCTTATTTTCTCTAGTGAAAGTGAATAGGGTGGTCTCTAGTCAGTTAAGGATAATTGAAGTAAATAAAGCACTACATACAGCTAAGACAGTAGGAAATTGGTAGTTTCTGCCTCAGATCTAGAGCTGAGGTGTTAATGTGGCTATCTCTTGGCAAGGCAGGTTCTTGTTTTCAGTTCAGGGTTGAGGCCATTGGTTGGGGTTTTTTGTTTTGTTGTTTTGTTTTGTTTTTCAGATCTAGCATGTATTGTAGTTTTTCCTAGTTTTTGAAAGAAACACAACTGGTTTTCATTGCTACCTAATTTTTATGTACCAACATCAGATTTTTAGGCTTCCAATACACCCAGAGCACTGCCACAAATCTCTATACTTTCATAAAGTGACAACTGCAGCATGTACAATGCAAGAAACAAAGTACAGATACACAGCACAGTTTTTATTGAAGTAAAACTTAAGAATATTTTTTATAAAGCAGACTGGTTGGAAAGTTTGTTACAAAAATATGCTCATGTTGTTGGTAGTTGTACAGCTGAAGACGCCGTCGTATGTTCGACTGTTTATTTCAAGCCGTCCATTCACCTGTTAAATCCTGTGGGGGGGGAAATTGACATCTGAACCCTGAAGTCTATTCCGTATTGCATCTTAAAGTGATGGTACTGTGTCTCTGATCATGTGCTCTAAACTCAGTCTCCACTTGATGCCTAAAAAACCACCCTGCCAATGGTTGCTCTCATTTGTTAGCAATAGTGCAAGTTACCTTTCACCAGCATTACTGCCAAGCAGGGAATTACACTTTTAGTCAACTAATGATCACACTGTGTACTAGGAATAGAAACTCCAAAAGGCTGTGAGAATGCTGGACACCTGGAGTCTTTCCATCATAAAACGGGTAGAAAAATAATTCATCGCATCAGGGTTCTAATTGTTTACTTTCTGGTGTGTGGTTGTTTTTGTTTTTTTAATTTTCTGTAAGATAGTACTTTTGATACATGCTGTATCTTTAATTACAAAAAATCAGTTTTATTTAAGATGCCATTTTTGTTGAGTGAGCCAAAAATATCCAATGTACTGTTAGTGCACAACAATAACTTAAAAATGATTTGATGAAAATGCAGTTGGTTTTCTTTAAAACTTGCAGTGCAACTCTAATCACAGTTGATATGTGAAAAATTTCACTCTTGGAAGGTGGTTACAAGTTGTTGAATCTTCACAGATTTTTGTAAACTTGAATTCAAGTTTACTGTAATTCATAGTATTTGTATAAAATATTCAGAGATTTGACTTTTGTTACCTTGACATGTCAAGAAGCTGTCTATCATGTTAAACTTAGTCTTCAATTTATTAAAAATACTTTTATAAAAATTACTGTTTATAGTATTCTTACCATTTTCCAAATATTTTTGGTTGATATTTTGTCTTATCAATACTGTTGTATTAGCTCATCACTTTCTGACAACTTGCAGGAGAAGAGTATTTTACTCAATGGGTAAGAAACACATCTGATTTTTTTTCAGTTATACAGGCCTGATATTCTAGACTACTTATGATTTAGTACAGTGGGTGCATTTAAAGTTAATTCCAGTTGGAGCAATTACCAGTTCAGACAGTGTTCCTCAATGGATGGAAAATAACTTCTGAAGCTGTAATATATCAAACCGAAATGAACTTAAATGTGCTCACTGTATCAATGTTGCTTCTATGTAACCACAAGTAGGCAAGTTTTTTTTTTTTGTTTTTTTTGTTTTTTTTTAAAAGCTGCAATAATATTACTGTGATATCTATAGGATTTCCTGTAAGAATAGAAAATACAGCAAATACCACAATAAAGCCAATAGTGACAGTGGGAATTTTCTGTAATATTTTTGAGTCCTATGTGTGCAGTCTTGCCCATTGAGGGGATAAGATTTGGCTGTCAGAGGGAGTCAGGGTGATCAAGGAGGTTAGACCAAGAGAAGACAGCTTGAACAAGGGGGTTCACTACAGCTTGGCTTACCAGAATGGTCTATGCTTTAACCTTCAGTTGTCTATGCCAGTGCTCCCCAAACTTTTCACAGTAGTGCCCTCCCTTACCCCTGTCTGCATGCCCCCTCTCCCCAGGAGTGGGGGTGGGGCCACAGCTGGGGGCAGACCGTGGGCTGGAGCCAGGAAAGGAGCTGAGGGTCAGGGCCAGCGGCTGGGAGCCAAGGCTGAGGGTCAGAGGCCGGGCCAGAGTGGGGCTGGGTGATGCTCCCTCCCTGCTTCCTGTGGGGACTGGCCCAGGCTTTTCCGTGCCCCCTGATGTTCCTCTGTACCCCCCTAGGGGGGCATGCACCACAGTTTAGAGACCACTCGTCTGTGCTAACCGAAGGACTTCCTGTGCTGTGTTCCAGTTGACTAATAACCCAACTGTTTTGACAACACTGAGTGTCACTGCAATTGGTTTGTGAAGTGCATTAATCACTGGAGAGTGTACAAGTCTATCTCAGCTGGACTCTCTGAACAGAGCTCACAATGTGAAGTAGGAATGCTGACAGCCCAGAGGTTCAGTCTTAGGAGGCAGTGAAGCTGCATGGCTTACAGGGGAGAAAGAGCTGAGACCCTCTGGCACACTGAAGGGATTCCTCCTAGAGACTGTTCCAAAGCTGGGGCTGTAGTACTGATCCTATAGATCTGTGACAGGTTCCCAATGTAAATGTACAGCAGTCATGATTCCTTCAGTACTAAAGTTATAAAAGTCAAATGAAGATGTCCCGCAAGTTATAACTGGTGGAACTTTAGAGGTCGTGGTGGTTAAATGTGAAATCTGTTCAGAATCTTTCCTGGAGTATGTATTTCCTGAGAGGAGAATGCAGGTAAATTTCTGAGAAACAGAAATTTGGTATGTGGCTCCACATATTAAAGGTCGGTTTATTAGTATTAGTATTGGGATGTGGCACTGTCTCTTGATACGTGGAGTTTTGTGAATATCTCTACTTTGAAAAGGGATATAATGTATATAAATGTAAGACAGGCCATACTTGGTCAGACTAATGGTCCATCTATCCCAGTTTCCTGTCTTCCGGCAGTGGCAAGTGCCAGATGCTTCAGCAGGAATGAACAGAACAGGGTAGTTATTGGGTGATCCATCCCATCGTTCAGTTGCAACTTTCGGCAGTCAGAGATTTAGAGCCACCCAGAACATGGGGTTGCATCCCTGACCATCTTGGCTAATAGGTTCGTGGAGGATAGCCATTGATGGACCTATCTAATTTTTTTTTTTTAACCCAATTATTCTTTTAGCCTTCACAACAACCCTTGGTAATGAGTTTCATAGGTTGACTGTGTGCATTTTGTGAAGTACTTCCTTATGTTTGGTTTTTAAACCTACTGTTTATTAATTTCATTGGGTGACCCCTGGTTCTTGTTAGTGCTATTTACCCCTTCACATTTTTCTACACCATTCATGATTGTATCAACTGCTATCCTATCCCCTCCCTCACTCCTTAGTTGCCTCTTTTCTAACCTGAAAAGTCCCAATCTTTTTCATCTCTCCTCATATGGAAGCTGTTCCATTTCCCCTAATCGCTTTTTGTTGGCCTTCTCTGTACCTTTTCCAATTCAAATCTATCTTTTTTTGAGATGGTGCTAACAGGATGGATTTGATTTAAATCAAATTATTTAAATCATGATTTAAATCAACTAGTCAGGAAGACTTGATTTAATCATGGATTTCTGCATAAAAGTGGTTTCTAGAAAAGTGATTTCTACATTCTTGTTGGTTGTTATAACTTTAATACATATTCTTCACAACTGAGGGATGGATATAGGTTTCATTTTTAGAAGGTACACACTATACATTTTTAAGTGATTTATTTTGAAAACTTTTCAGATTCGTTTTACAGCTATATCAGAAAATGAATGATTGTTTGGTTATTTTATATACCAAAGGTAATTGAAGCAGATCGTTCACCTCCCAGTGACTTCATAAATATCTCCAATTCAACAGGTTAATCATTAATATTTGGAGGATTTTCTTGCCATACTGGATTAGGAGGAGAACATAAACAGACAGAAATTTAAATTGTTTTATTTAACTAAAACAACAGTGTTATGTATTCTGGATTTTTTTCTTCAACTGCCAACGTATAATATTTTAACAAAACAAGTATATGAATTTTTGAATTTAGTTAAACATTCAAGTTTTTTTTAAATCAGATTTGTTTTTGTTTAAAACTGTTTTTAACTAAAATAGTTTAAATGAAATATATATTTTTTTAATTAAATCTACTATATCAGCCAGGTCAACATGAGAAATTTAAAATATTGTCTTCTGCAGCTAACTCAGTTGTCTTCACCTTCATTTTCCTGTTCATAATCTGGAAAAGAAAACCAGCTTTCCTGCTTTTTCATGTCCCAAACGCTTTCTCAATTTGGAATGAATTAGTCGAAAGGAAGAAAATGTTCTTTCTACACCGGAAGAAAAAGCTACTGCTATTAAAAGTGAGATTATCACTTCAACAGTCTCTGAATCCAAGTGCTTAAGTGACCTCCACCAGTTCACTGGTGTGACTTTCTTTAAATCATCATAAGCAAACACATATTTCTTGAATGGTTCACCCTTACTTCTGAAGTTTATTATAGTTGGCATTATGGAGGGATGATTGCTGGATGTCCATGTTATAGCCAACTCCTCTTCGTCAGCAGTTAAGGTTTGACCCTGGTCCCTAGTATTGAGAATATTTGCAAGAAAATGAGCTGTAGATAGTGCTTGTCCATTTCGGTTTTTTTAATGCTTGTCATTTAACTCTCATTGCATATTTCTCTTTTTAAGATCTCACTCGGTTCCTTCCAAATTTCAACAGCATCAGCAATAAAACAGCTATTTCCCTGCATTTTGTTTAAGGCTACAGAAATAGGCATCAGGGTACTCAGCATGTGTTCAACATTTCTCTTAAGTCCAATGTTCAGAACTTTGGCTGTGACAGTACCATCTATTTTTTCATGATTTTGCTCACAAACTGTCATCAGATTAGGCCAGTTCTTGATATAGTGCTCAAAACAGTCCACTACTGAGTTCCATCACATGTCTTGTGGAAGAGTTAGCTTGGTTCCTCCCACATTTTTCAGAGCAGCTGCTGCAAAGTGGTTGTTATGGAAGTATTTTGCAGTTTCAGCAACATTAGCCTTTATTTCTGGAACACTGAAGTCTTTGGCTAGAAGGTGCATCAAATGAGCACAGCAACCGCATGTTATTAGCTTGGGATTCTCTTCTAAATAATTTCTTCTCATCTTGGCTACATCTGCAGCATTGTCTGTGACCAAGCTGCATACTAAACATTAGAATTTGTTTTCACCGTTTGTTATAGCTTTTACTGCTACTTCTTGTAAGTATTCTGCTGTGTGCGCATTTCCTGATGTATCAATTGTTTCTGTAAGGAAGACATTCCCTTCTGTTGTCACACAAGCACATACAACAGGATCATTGTGGACATTGCTCCACCATCAAGACTCAGGTTAACAATTTCACCCTCTAGACCTTTTTGCACACAGCTCAATTTCTCTTTCATACACTTTATCCAGCAATTTGCCTGCGACATCTGCTCTGTTGGGTGGACTGTATTCTGGTCTTAATGACTGAACCATGTTAATGAAGTGTGGGTTCTCAATCACATGGAAAGGAGAGTTTGTTGCATAAATAAACCGGGCAATTATTTTCATCAATTACCTCTTTTTGTAATCTGCTGGTTCTTATCACAAACTTATCTATGGTTGTTTCTGGATGATGGAGATTTTTTTTCTTTTCTTTTTGCTACAAGTGATATACTGTGGCTATGTGACATACATGATGTGACTGAAACACTATCATTGGCGGATAACTCTGAAACTATAGAAAATGATGGTGATCTTGAAGGTGGATAGTCTTCAGAATCCTGTATGTTGAGGATGGATTCTCCTAAACAAAATAAGTCAATGCGGTTATTTAATTATTGCCATACTGCTCATTTAGTATTACTCATTGTATTCACTGACACTCAGTACTACTTTAAAGGTGAAATTGTAAAAGGAAGATCTGCCTATTTCAGCTATTTATTTTTTTATCACAACTGCATCTAAAATGATAGTACCATAGAGTAACAACTATATTTTTTGCTCAAACATGAGAATTCAAGAGTAGTCCAAAAGAAAGACAGGCAGTCCTTAAGAAAGAAGTATGAAATAAAAAAGTTTACCAACCTGAAGATCTTGCATGTTCAGACATGTTCCTTTCATCATCTTCAACGCAGCTTCCTCCTGAGAAGGAACACTTCTCATGATGTTTCATTCAGGCAACCAGGCCTTGCATTTCTTTGTTGCACTATTTGCATTTTGCACGCATGCCTGTCTTACCCACAGGTAGAGGAACTTCATTAAAATATTCCCAAACGGGGTCTCTTTTACGGCCTGCTTATAGCTTTTCCCTTCTAGTGAGAGAATGGTATGGTAGATCTCAAATCAATGAAGGCTACACTCAGACCTCAATACTTCTGGAATCTGCTGCTCAAACAGTTTCACTTTTGTTTCTACTGCCTGTCCCTCCCTTCTCACATTTATCTCTAGACTTCTCCTTGTCCAGATCTATTCCATCCCCAACAATCTTCTATTCATTGAACTTTTTGAAACTTTGCACTTTTAGAGAGAGGTAAGGGATTGACTCTGTGTACACAAATTTGCAGAGGGACTACAGGGTTGAAGTCTGTTATTTCTCACCTCCATATATTTATTTATTTAAAAATATTTTTGCTGTTAATGAGCATGTTATCTCTGGAGACACAAATCCACAGTTTGAGAACTGCAAAACTAAGCATCTGATGGTATCTTCTAGACTGAGCACTGAGTCCCAGTGGTAGATAGAACGATTAACCTAAATAATCTATATAGAAGCCCCTGGAACCTCATAAAATTGGGTCCCTAATCCATGAACTATTGGAACTAGTTTACAAAAATTTTCTTAAACATTACATGAATAGTATGAGACAATATATAGAATTAGAATGTATAATCCCTATTCTATGATGAGATAGCTTTGAGCTATAATTTTCTCCCCTTATTGTCTTCTTAAAAGAAAACAAACTAAACCTTTTCTTTCAGTTCTTTTCTCTCTGTTAACTCTTAGTTTAGTGTAGATCTTATGTTCTTCTCTATAGGGAAGTTCTCCCTGCTTGAGGTTATGCATGGCTCTCCTGTCATGAGGCCATCCCGGTGAGTGACGGACACTCATTTGATGTCTGGGTGAGGGGCATGTACCACAGAAGTGCACCCACTGCCTCAAATTGCAAATGCAAGTCTGAAAGGTCCATGAACTGAAACTAAAATTGATTAGGATGGAAAGCTCATTGAGGCCAGACTCAGATCCTGGCCCCAATATCTTTCCTGCACAGTGGTCTCCGTCAGCACCATCATCTGCTGCCCCACACTCTCCATGTGCTGCAAAGAGAAAATCTACAGTCTCTCAGGATGACAAGAAACACACCCTGAGCTCACCCACTAAGGAGCCACCTCCCCCCCCCCCAAAAAAAAAGGCATCCCCCAGCATGCTCTGTGATCTCCACATCTTATGGAATGAGACCTGGCTTTGACTGCCCAGGTACTTCCAGTATCTGTGTTATTGATAGGTCCAAAAACCCTAGGAGGGCAGGACCACATAAAGAGTACCATCGCACGATACTGACAAAGACAAAGCAAAAATCTCAAAGTCGGTACCAGTTACCTCAACTAAACACACGGTTCCAAGCGCCTCAGCACTGGCAAAGTCTTTGGCACCTACTGGCTACTTGACAGACTGCACTCTGAGCTCAGCACCAACAACTTCTGCACTGATGTCTAGACCTTCTACAGCACCAATGCACTCATACTATGTGGTACCAATGATGATGATCATGCTGGTACCACAAGAGTTCAGATTCCTGAGAGATCTGGTCATTTCTGAAATCCCGGAGATACTGCTCCTCTATACTGAACTACCAGCAATTCACTTCTCTTCCCCAGAGATGGAAATAATACTAAACTCTTCTTCACTGCCTGAAACTGCCCTCCCCCTTCTTCAGTGTGGTGGTGGAGAAGTATTCAGTTGTATCCCACACACCCCATTATATCTAGGGATAGTGCAACATAACCCCTATATGCATCCTTGATACCAAGACACTAGAACTGAACCAAGTCCTTAGTAAAGGCAACATGGATGTCACCCCATAAACCTATTCCCCTACACTAGCCATATTGGGACCTTTGGGTTGCGTATAGGTGACACTTTCCTCAACTACCCACTTATCAGAGAGACCGAAAGACACTCTCCATCCTCATCAGTCTCTGGGCCTCCTGAACCACAGGTAGAACCTTTCAAGGAACATGAGGAAGAAATCACACCTCCAGCTAACATCTTTGCTTCTTCTGGGGAGGATGAGCTCATACCATCATCTCCCAGAGCTGTGGATGATTTTAGGCAATTTCAAGAAATCTTTTGCAGAATAGCAGACTCTACAGATTCCACTAGAGGAGGTTCGAGAGCAGCCACCTAAGTTATTACAGACCTCCTCATTGGTAAAAATTGCGCTCTTGATCAATAAAGCCTTATTGGACCCAGCCACAGTGATCTGGCAGAACCTAGAATCTATACCTCCTACCTACAAATCTGTGGACAAGAAATACTATGTCCATGCGAAGGGAATTCTTATTCTCCAACCATACTCCAAATGCCCTTGTCAATGCAGTGAATGAGAAGGGGAGATAACATTCCCACATGACCCCATATGACAAAGAATGGAAGAGGCTAGACCTCTTTGGCCACAGGGCTTACTCATCCACCATGATCCAATTCAAGATTGCTAACTCTGAGGCGCTCGTGCTCCTATCAAAATATAACCGTAAAAACTATTCCAAATTCATTTACTTTATTCAGCATATCCCAGAGGACAAACAAGAACAAGTCCAGGCACTAGTGCCTGAAGGTCAACTACTGGATGCTGTTGACACAGTGGCCCAATCCATAGCGATATCTGTGGTCATGAGACCGGCTTTGTGGCTACACCTATCGGGATTCACCAGAGAAGTACTGACTACTGTGGAGGATCTCCTGTTTTAAGGCCCCAAACGCCTTGCCGAGCGTAGTGATGAATCCCTTCATTCACTGAAGGATTGGAGAGCAACGCTATGCTCACTTGTCATCTCTTTGGCGCCGGTGTATAAATGCCAAGGTAGATACCAACCTGTCCCAAGATCTCAACCTCCATCTTTCAGTCCCCAATGGCACTATGATCCACAACACAGACATCAGAGGCCCCCTCCTAAACATAGGCAGACATCAATGCAGTCAGCTACACCTCATCCATCTACCTTTGTTTTGAAAATTTGGTCAAGGCCCTGAGATGTCTTTCCCCTAGACCAGATGCTGCAACCATCAATAAAATCCATCAGTTTGGCAACCATTTGACCCCATTCTACCCAACATGATGAACAATCACCTCTGATAAGTGGGTGTTGGAAATTTATAGACAAGGGGTACTCCATTCCATTCCTCTCCCTCCTGCCCCCTCACCTGCCCTCCCCAGGCCTCTTCAGGGACCCTTTTCATGAGCATCTTCTAGGAGAAGGAATAAGCTACCTATTTCAACTGGGTGCCATAGAATCAGTCCTGTTCCAACACCGAGGGAAAGGCTTTTACTCCAAATACTTCGTAATCCAAAAGAAAAATGGCGGATGGAAGACTTGTCCTCAATTTGAGGAACTGCAACAGTTTGTCAAACTGCAACGGTTCAACATGGTCATGTTACTAACAATAATCCTAGCATTAGAACAGGGGGACTGGGTCGCAACCCACGACCGCCAAGATACATATTTCCACATCTCCATGCACACTTCACGCAGGAGATTTCTCAGATTTGTCCTGGGGATGGACCATTATTAATACAGAGCAATACCCTTTTGACCTTTCCACAGACACCAGAATTTTTTCCACGGTCCTAGCAGTGGTGGCAGCGCATCTCCGCAGACAAGGGGTTATGATATTCCTATATCTAGACAACAGCCTCATAAAGGCCCCATCCCGAGGTGACATGCTCGAAGCTATAAGGACAATGAATATTTTCTTGAGACTGGGCCTAGAACTAAACACACACAAATCAATACTGAAACTGATACAACAACTGGAATTTACTGGGGCACAGTTGGACACAATAGAGGCCAAAGCTTTCTTACCAACCCACAGATTTGTCATGATAACCTAATTTCCAACGTAAGAACCAGCCCACATATCTCCTCCAGAACTTGCCTGCAATTGCTCAGTCATATGGCATCAACCACATTCGTTGCACAGACACAGCCTGAATAAATCTCTCTCTGTACCACTCAAGATCAAGGACTCATTACACTAGTGGACAAAACCCCAGAATGTCTGCAGGTGAGTTCCCTTCCTTCACCCCCCACCATCCTTGAGACTGATGACTGACGCCTCCCTCCTCGGTTGGGGAGGGCAACTACAGAACCACGCATACAGGGCAAGCGGTCCCTGTCAGAGTCTACGTTGTACATCAACCTTTTAGAATTGCGTGCAGTCCACAACGTATGTCTCCACTTTCTACCAATCAGGAACAAGTACATGAGTAATGACAGACAACACTGCCTGTATGTTTTATATCAACAGACAAGGGGGAACAAGGTCTCAATTCCTGTGCATCAAAGCCCTAAAATTGTGGAACTGGTGCATCCAACATGGCAACAATATCTCTACTGCATACCTACCTGGTCACCAGAATGCCACAGCAGACTCACTGAGCAGGAAGTTCTCACAAGGACACAAGTGGGAGATAGACAAGGCAATCCTACAGACAATATTCAGTCACTGGGGAGTCCCAACCATAGATCTATTCACCACACCAAGAACACCAAAAGTCCATGATTTTTCTCCGGAGTCGATCTGGGTCACCAATCCCCAGGCAACACCTTTCTTATCACATGGAATGCACATCTCCTTTATGCCCTTCCACCTTTTCCCCTACTATTCAGGGTGCTTCACAGGATACAAATAGAACGAGCCAGAGTCATTCTAATAGCCCTAACATGGCCACGACAAATATGGTATCCTTACCTCTTGTGCATGGCTGTTTGTCCTCCAATAACCCTACAGCCGAATCCACACCTCCTCTCTCAGGATACAGATTGCATTCTCCACCTGAATCTGGAGATTCTCCACCTGAAGCCATGGTCCTTCAAGGTTCCAGGCTCCTGAGATGACCTGTTCGGATGAGGTAAAATAAATCCTTTTAAATAGCAGACATTCAACCACATGCCGTACTTACCTGCACAAATGGAAATGATTTGGTGTAACACCAAACAGGTTTAATCGCTGAGCACTCCTTTACCACTCATTCTGGACTACATCCTCGAACTCAAGAAATCAGGACTCCTCGAGCTCCATTTGAGTACACCTGGCTGCCATTTCTGGCTGCCATTTCTGCATTCTATTCTAAGAAGACCATTAGGTTTTTACCTACCCGATGACCAAAAAAAAAAATAAAAAAATTTCTTAAGGGCCTTCAAAACTTGTACCCTGAGGTATGATATCCCACCCTGCCTTGGGATCTCAATCTACTTTTACGCTGCCTCCCCGTTTGAATTCATGGCAACCTGTTCCTACATGCACCTATCTATGAAGACTGTCTTTCTTGTAGCCATCACATCTGCCCAATGGGTAGGCAAAATAGGTACCCTCCTAGCATACCCTCCCCACCACCCCCGTACAGAATCTTCTGCCACGATAAAGTCCATGTTATGACCCCACACGAAATTCTTATCCAAGGTATTCTTTCACCTAAACCAACCCATCCACCTTCCATCCTTCTTCCCCAAACCTGATATGGAAACCAACATGTGGCCACATGACACAGCTTAGATGTGAGAAGGGCATTGACCTTCCACCCTCGACAGAACTAAATTGTTCAATCACCACGTTTATTCCTCTCTATGGCTGAAAGAGGATCTGCCATATCAAAACAAAGGCTTTCTAAATGGATATCCGAGTGCATTCCCCTTTGCTACCGACAACATAAACTACAACTGCCACTAGGAACTCAAATCCATTCCACTCGATCGCTGTTCACTTTGATAACCTTTCTAAATAATGTGCCGATTGCGGACATTTGTAAAGTGGCCACCTGGGCATCAATAGACACATTCATACAACATTACGCAATCATCCATGACTCAACATCAGATACCATACTAGGACGCACTGTCCTGTCCTCATTAATCAATACAACTCCGAAGCCCCAGCCTTCCAACTAGGTAACTGTAGAGCACTGCCCCTAAAGTGGTGCACCCATAGGGACAGTATTCGAAGAAGAAGAGAGGGTTACTCACCCTGTGCAGTAACTGAGGTTCTTTGAGATGTGTCCCCCTATGGGTGCTCTACTGTGCTACCCTTCTCCCCTCTGCTTCAGAATTCAAACATTGACTCTATGGTAGAGAAGGAACTGAGGGCGTTTGGACCACACAGTACTATATAGACACCACTCAGTGTGAGATGGGGAGAAACACATGTGCAGCCCAATGAGCACTGCTACTGAAGATCTCCGATCCCAGGGGCAAGGATGCTGGCACACCTAAACTGGAGCACCCACAGGGGCCCCCATCTTGAAGAACCTCCGTTACTGCACAAGGTAATTGCCTTATTGTCTATCCCTTTTCTAATGGCTCCTAATATTCTGTATACAGCTATGGAGTGCTAGCGTAGAATCTGCTGTTTTTCTGCTGCATCTGTGATCCCCATTGCTCGCTAGGCCACAAGAACTAGGGGGTCACCAAATGAAATTAATAGGCAGCAGGTTTAAAACAAAAGGAAGTATTTTTTTCCACACAACGCACAGTCAGTCTGTGGAACTCTTTGCCAGAGGATGTTGTGAAAGCCAAGACTATAACAGGGTTCAAAACAGAACTAGATAAGTTCATGGAGGATAGCTCCACCAATGGCTATTAGGCAGGATGGGCAGGAATGGTGTCCCTAGCCTCTGTTTGCCAGAAGCTGGGAATCAGCGCCGGGATGGATCACTTGATGATTACCTGTTCTATTCATTCTCTCTGGCTCACCTGGTATTGGCCACTGTTGGAAGACAGGATACTGGGCTAGATGGACCTTTGGTCTGACCCAGTATGTCCGTTCTTATGAATCCAGGGAGCTGGGGGCACTGGGTCCTGTTGTTCTGCCATTCCCAGTCAGTCCCTCCCCGATGGTGAGATGCAGAGCAGGGGGCTGCGGGAAGTTCTCCTCAGTGGATAGGCTCTGATTTCTGGATCAGATACTTGTCACGATTGGCCATTGGCTGTGTGCCTGGGCTGGTGTCACGCTGCTCTCTGGGAAGGACTCTCCCAGGAACTGCCCATTTTCACTCTCTGGGTCTGGGCAGCGGTCATGGCTGCCTCGAAACCACAGCGATGGGTTTGGCAGAAATGCCTAGATAGCTAGAGGGTTTTGTCTGGGGGTGGATAGAGAGTTAAGGGGGAGAGAGAGACCATTCAAAGTCCTAGCCTCAGCTGCCTCAACAGAAAAAAATGGAAATTCACCACCAGAAGGCAGCAAACTGACAAAAAATAAGTTTGGACAAGCTGCCTCACTTCAGTAAAATAAAAGGAGCTGACGTTAAGGACTGAACATTAAATAGACTTCTGAATCACTCACTGAATATGCTCGGTGTCCTCAACTCTAAGCTTCTTAATTAAAATTGGAGACCATTTCTCTGTTGTCTTCTGTCCCCCCAAGTGCCTGTATCCTCTCCATTGCCAGCTGGTGGCTCTGCAGGGCTGTGAAGCTTGGGGCCCAGCTGTTTCTTCTGCAGTGCATTTCCCTTCGGAAGCAGTGTAAGATCTACTTGTGTCCCAGCACAAGCTAAGGCCATGAGGCAGCAGTAACTAGCATGGCACCGAAAGCTGCTGTGCTCCCAATGAGCACACCCTGTGACATGGGCCTATTGTGACCTGAGGTGGGGTTGGGTGGGAAGTAGGTTTTATTTGTGACTCATTTGTGTCTACAGGAGCCAATGAACCAATTATATATTTTAAACTACACAGACTCTTCACTGGATCAGAAAAAAAAAGTGGGGGGAAGAGGGAGGTGTAATTAAAGCCTAGTTAACACAGTGGATGGGCTCTTACCAACTCCTTCCAGCCCTCCTTCATTCAGTTTCTAACTGAGGCAAGTTGCAACTGCTTCCAAACAGTCTTTGAACTTGGCCAGAAAGAAATTTCCAGACTTTAAAAGCATAGTAACCGGTTGCCACAATTCTTAAAACAAAACATCACACTCATTCTGTGTGACTTTAATTTTATCAATGTTATTTGTATAGAAGGTATGATTTTTATTTTGGTTGGAAGTACTTAATAGGAAGAGCAGTTGTCACTTTCTTTGCCAGATCAAGTTTCTATGGTAACACCAACATTAGTATCAAGCTAGTGAAAAGGCTAAGTTGTATTTTTTTTTTTTTTAAGTAACTATGTGGTCAATGTCAATTCAATTGTTTCTATTTTCTGAACACTTACTTATAAATCTGGTGTCTCCACTATTTCTCTGCCACACGTGCCACTGCTCCCAATACGTTTCTTAAAACACCCTTTCCTTGCTTCCTCAGTGCCCTTTCTAACTTTGATCCAATAGCATTTGGTCTAGGCATAAATATCTGGGAGGTTTGTGGTATGGGTTTCATACTCTACTCTTTCATCTAGTTCTTTTGCCAAACCTATTCTAAGCAAATCTCATCTAATTCTTAAATGATTAAGAAACTGTTGCTGTTTTCTGTTTGGAGGCCTGGGAAGTAGAACAAGATGATAAAAGCATTGCCAGCCAATACAGCAGAGTGCTACCTAGTTTTCTGGAATGCCATTTTAAGTGCCTATACAATGGTGTCCTAATCTATTTCTTGCTAAGAAGTGAGCAAGCAAACTTTCTATTGAACTGCTCTTGAGGACAAACTGAAGTTCTCCAAGCAAAGGAGCACTATCAGTCTAAGCAAATACAATATGCTCTACCTCACATTCTTGGCAGAAGTTTGTCATAGTATTCGGTTGGGTTCACTTTCATATGTTTTGTGACTACAGGAATCCATGTTGGTTCCAAAATGGAGCTTTATGCCCACATGAGCTATAGATTACTTTTCCCGCTCTTTTATTTCTCCTGGAGTTGTAAACAACTTCCAGTCAGAACTGGTTTTTCCCAAGGGGTTTCCTAGAAGGGGCTTCCCACCTTTTCTAAGGGGTTTCCCAGGCAAGTGTATAAAAGGCTGCCCCGTACAGAGCCTCAGGGCTGTCCATCTGAGTGGCAGCCAGGAACGGTCACGGGTCTTACCTGCAGGCATCTATCCATCCTAGTGATAGAAGGGTTAGGGATTTTCCTCCAACAACTTCCTCACCTGTAAAGAGAAGAGAGAAGGAGAAGAAACAACATCTCCTGAGTGTACCATCTGTTCTGCTTTCCCATGATCCTGAAGGAACATCCAGGGACTCCTTGGAGCTCCTCTCCAAAGGCTTGCCATTAGCCAGAGGATTGAGGTCCCAAGCACCTGCCGTCGCTTTGATCTGTGAAGAAGGTTTTTTTTATATTTGTTTTATAGGGTTGAGTTTGAGGGGGTAATCACTGTATCGTGCCATTTTGCTGTTTATTCCCCTTTTATTTGCCCCACTCTTTGTTATAAACCCTTCAATACACTTTATTTGATTTTACCTTTATTAATTGACTCCTCATTATTTAGGGTGGGAGGGGTCCTCTTTGCAGGAGAAGGGATCCTACCAGATGACAGACGCTGGACAGGGAGGCCAAACCTAGGGAGACAGAGAGCATAAGGGTCTCTTGTCTTTACACACACACACACTCCTCCTTTTGCCTTTCCGTCCTTTTCCCCCCCTTTAACAATAGGTACCCCTTCTACAAGGAATATGCATCACCTACAACTGTTCATTGGCTGCTCATTCTCTGTGAAATCAAGGGATTGTCATTATGAAACCTTAACAGCCACTTTCCATGGATGACATGGAGTAGCTTGTGGTGTGTTTCAGTGCCTGTTACTGAGTTCACATTAACTGCAATGTGCAGGAGGTCAGACTAGATGATCATGATGGTCCCTTCTGACCCAAGTCTGAGATTTCTCATTCAATATCTTGTTCCAAATCTGGTCATGAAAAATAACTTCTAACCAAGCTTTGTTTTAACCACCTTGATGTTGAGGTACTGACATCTTTCAATGTGAACTTCACATCTTAGTTACCTTCAGTAGTTCAGCTGGATTAAGAAAGGAAGAAATCCCATCTGTTGTGATCTGGCTAGCTCAAATCAGCATATTACATAATTTACACCAAAACAGGATTGAACAGCAGTAAGAGTAATGTAACCCTTCTTCCCATCAGAGCTGGCAGCAACAAGGGCCAGGTTCCGTATCTAGGGGTTCCTTTTCAATAACACAATACAAAACCGGCTCGAGCTCCCACCCAGTGACCTGGGACAATTACGCACCACCCCCTTGGGCGCCTCTAAGAAGCAATACTTCCCATCTCGCAAGCACAGAGTCTGAGTGTAACAAAAGCGTTTTAATAAAGGAGGGAAACAATGCAGCATTATGTTGGGGAAACACCACAAACAGGATTCATAACACAAACCATGAGCAAAAGATCTACCCCCAAGTAAGTTGGGCAGTGTCCTTTTCCCCTCAGGGTCTTAAGACCAGCAACCCAAAAGTCACCCAACTCACAGTTGCTGTCCTTGGTCAATGCAGGCCCAGAGTTCAGAAGTTCATCTGCAGAGTTCACCTCCCAGCCTCGGTGGAAGGGGGGGAGCTATGGAGGCACCTTACACTCTCCACTGCTCAGGCCCTTGACAGCCAATTGCCATGCCTCTCTGTGGGTTCTGCTCCAGTCCTCTCCACCAGCCATTTCACTAGCCACACCTCGCTGCTAGCCATCCCGCTAGCCACCCCTCTCCGCTAGCTGCTCACCAATATGTCTTCAGCCCCCCCCACCACCACCACCACAACCACACACAGCTCTCTGTGATTTCAGCTGTTAGTAGGGGAGCCTCACTGCTGGTGCATCTGGATAGTCTTCTTGCATCAGAACCACTAGCTCAGAGTAGGTCTAGTGCTTAAACCTAGGTCTCAGTGATTTCAGCTCCGCAGCATGTAACAAGGCTCTTTTTGAGTCTAAATTAGCTCTGTCATTACACAGTGGAGAGAGGAAGGGTCAAGGTGGTGTTTAGAGCCCATACTACCAGGTACAAATGCCTGCCCCCAGCATCTCTCAATTCACTGGGCTTTGAAACCCATGTCCCTTGCCTAGCAAGTGCTGCTTAGTTGAGGGTGAGTCCCTCAGTCATAAAATGCCAAGTACAGTTCTACTGTCCTTGATTCACATAACAAGGATAACAACTCTTTATTACTCCTGCCCCAATAACAAAGAGACTGGGGATCCCACAGCAGCCAAAGTGACCATTTGGGCAAGCAGTCCCATCGTGCTAGGCAGGGTGGGTGTGCCCATGCAAACGAGGTCAGCCACTGAAGTCTTTTTCCACAGCTCACCACCAGATGTCAGGGGAGAGCTCATTCTGACTCTGCTTACACTTAGAAATTGAATGAGGGCATATTCTGATTGCCTTTGAAAGTGGAAATAAGAGTGCAATACAAAGTTCTGTTCAGCACTCAGGAAAGTATAGTGCTGTGAATGACTCCAGTAGGCTGCTTACGTAACAGAAGTCATTCACAATTGTTTCACTCTGAGCATGTCCATTGAATGGAATGCTTAGAAACCAGTGACGGCCTCCTCTCTTTCAGTGATTGGCAACCACGTGCCATAGCGCCCCTTCAGTGCATGAGTTAGCACGTCTGGGTAGGTATTTCTAATATATGTATCTCAAGGTAAGTGTAACCCAAACTACTACTCCTTCACTAGACAGACCATCAAAGGGGTTTCCAGAGCCCTTTGGTTCTGTTGCTCTGTCTCTGGTGGGTGCATTAGCCTGTAAGCCCCCAAAATAAAAGCAGACTATTACACTTTAAGACTTACTATCTACATTTTTCAATCTCATGTAGCGGTAGCATGAGAGGAGATGATCAGTCTGTGTTGTTGACTGTTAAACCAAACCAATGCAATTCTGAAATAGCAAAAGTCATGGGATGTCTATCAACAGAGACCAGCTGCCACCATGAAACTATTGTCATCTACATGTGAGTCTCAGAAATTGTTCTGCCATTTTAAGGCCACTGGGGGTGACAGGCTACAGCCCTAAGATCTTTCTTTTAGTTTGTCATGTTATGACCCAGCTATCCCATGTCAATTTCATATGAACTGAGATTCAAAGACTGAAAAGGCTTAGACTCTAGAAACTGTCATGCAGGCATCAGGGTGAAGCTCTTTCTAGAATTCAATGTGACCAACCAGTTTATAAAGCAGGTTTGTAGATGACTTTTGGAGGATAGGGGGACTAGAGTTTAAAAAAAAAAAAAAAAAAAAAAAAAAAGCTATTGATTCACTTTAATTAGTAATTCTGTACCATGACTAAATTTGTCCCCTTTTGTTAAAATGAAATAAATGAGCTGCTGTTCCTGACTGTTTCTTGTATTATTGTAGCACTTAGGAGCCCTACTCGTGCACCAGGACCCCATGATGCTAGCGTTGCACAAACACAGAACAAAAAGATGGTCCCTGCCTGTGATGGGATGTGCCTACCCCGCCCTGGCCCCACAAGGCTTAACTGTGCAGTGCAGCCTGAGGAAGCCACGCCCCTTTGCCTCTGCTGGGTATGCTCAGCCTGGAGGCAAGGTATAAAAGGAAGCAGCCCAGCTCAGTCTGCTGAAGGGAGAGGATGTAGACTACAGGTTCTCTCCAGGGCCTGACTACAGCCTGCTACAGGCCCTGACTCCAGAGCCAAAGCACGCAGAGCCCCAGACGGATTCCAGGCTGCCTGACGAACCCAGGGAGGAAGCTACGCCGTCAGGAGCTACACCGCCTGAGGACCCCAGAGACCAGTGGGAACCATGGACCATCACTGGTGAAGACAGGGTAGGAATCATCCCAGGGGACTTAGACTTTGCTCCAGTGGGTGAACTGGGGAACCAGTCAGCATGTTTAGGGAGGATCCCTGATGACTCAGTGGTGAGTAACCCCACCACTGCCAGGGCCCTGGGCTGGGGCTCAGAGGAGCAGGAAGGGCCCAAGTCCCCCTACCCTGGGTGCCACACACCCCTGAGTGGTGTCCCACTTCCCCAATTGGCCAATAGGTCACACAATCCCACAGAGGGGTGTGACTTATTGACTCTGGCCATTAGGATACACTACCTTGACTGTAAGGGCTGAGCGGAAGGGCCATTCTATTGACTCCGGCCACTAGGCTTTACTACCACATTTTATAATAAGGGTCATTAGCATAGGACCTAACCCAGCTACAGTACAGCCTCTTCCCTTTCTTCTGACCACACGTGACCCAACACCCCGTGACAGGGTGTACCTACTAGGGCTGTCAAGTGATTAAAAAAATTAATCCCGTGATTAATAAATAATAGAATACCATTTATTTAAATATTTTTGGATGTTTTCTACATTTTCAAATATATTGATTTCAATTACAACACAGAATAGGAAGTATACAGTGCTCACTTTATATTTATTTTTATTACAAATATTTGCACTAAAAAACAAAAGAAAGTATTTTCAATTCACCTTATATAAGTACTGTAGTGCAATCTCTTTATCATGAAAGTTGAACTTACAAATGTCGAATTGTGTACAAAAAAATAACTGCATTCAAAAATAAAACAATGTAAAACTTTAGAGCCTAAAAGTCCACTCAATCCTACTTCAGCCAATCGCTCAGACAAACAAGTTTAGTTACATTTGCCGGAGATAGTGGTGCCCGCTTCTTGTTTACAATGTCACCTGAAAATGAGAACAGGCATTCGCATGGCACTGTTGTAACTGGCGTTGCAAGATATTTACGTGTCAGATGCGCTAAAGATTCAAATGTCCCTTCATGTTTCAACCACCATTCCAGAGGACATACATCTATGCTGATGACGGGTTCTGCTTGATAACGATCCAAAGCAGAGCGGACCGATGCATGTTCATTTTCATCATCTGAGTCAGATGCCATCAACAGAAGGTTGATTTTCTTTTTTGGTGGTTCGGGTTCTATAGTTTCCGCATCGGAGTGTTGCTCTTTTAAGACTTCTGAAAGCATGCTCCATACCTCATCCCTCTCAGATTTTGGAAGGCACTTCAGATTCTTAAACCTTGGGTTGAGTGCTGTTGTTATTTTTAGAAATCTCACATTGGTACCTTCTTTGCGTTTTGTCCAATCTGCAGTGACAGTGTTCATAATCAAACAAAATATGCTGGGTAATCATCCGAGACTGCTATAACATGAAATATATGGTAGAATGTGGGTAAAACAGAGCAGGGGACATACAATTCTTCCCCAAGGAGTTTAGTAACAAATTTAATTAATGCACTATTTTTTTTAACATCATCAGCATGGAAGCATGTCCTCCAGAATGGTGGCTGAAGCATGAAAGGGCATACGAATGTTTAGCATATCTGTCACATAAATACCTTGCAACGCCGGCTACAAAAGTGCCATGCAAATACCTGTTCTCACTTTCAGGTGACGTAAATAGGAAGCAGGCACCAGTATCTCCCGTAAATGTAAACAAACTTGTTTGTCTGAGCAATTGACTGAACAAGAAATAGGACTGAGTGGACTTGTAGGCACTAAAGTTTTACAGTGTTTTGTTCTTGAGTACAGTTATGTACCAAAAAAAATCTACATTTGTAAGTTACACTTTCACAATAGAGATTGCACTACAGTACTTGTATGAGATGAATTGAAAAATACTATTTCTTTTGTTTATTTTTACAGTGCAAATATTTGTAATAAAAATTACATAAAGTGTGCACTGTACACTTTGTATTCTGTTTTGTAAAATAAATCAATATATTTGAAAATGTAGGAAATCATCCAAAAATATTTAATACATTTCAATTGGTATTCTATTGTTTAACAGTGCTATTAATTGCGATTAATTTTTTTAATCACAGTTAATTTTTTTGAGTTAAGTGCGTGAGTTAACTGAGATTAATCGACAGCCCTAGTACCTACCCCATGACACTACCACAAAGGGCTTATTAATACAACCCATAAGCAACAAATTTTGGGGAGTGGGGGTGGCTAAAGCCCCCTTGCACAAGTTCCCACTTGTCTATGTCCATGGGAAATTGGTTGGGATGAAGCCCAAAATGTATCAATGAATTATGAGATTGGTCCAGTCAGACTTCCCCCTCTCCCCCCACAACTATGCTAACTGCAGTTCATGGCCATGCTCTAACCACAGAGGCTTTGTGTTCAGTACAAGGATGATTATGGGCCTGTAGTGGTAGATTCAACCAGCAGGGTCTGTGGGAGTCAGGGTAGCCATACTCTGTTTATGTTAGGATCGTCATGATCATCTAGTCTATCTGACCTTAAAGTCTGTCTTAAAAGGTAGTATCTACCTCAATGTAGTTAAGCCCTGTCAATCCCGATGCAGTGGGCGTAGTAACGGGGTGTGTGGGGGTGTATAACCTATCTGTATCTTATCTCCACAAGGATTTTGCAGTGATAGGTAATGTGTATTATCATCTCACTAAAACACCTTTTGGGGGGCAGTGAAGACATAGCCTCAATGTCAAAAGTCAAAGGAGACGCATTGGAACAAAGATGGCTGCCATATTGCCTGCATCGGGGTGGCAGGTTCGCATAATTTTTGGTGGTGCCCAGAACGTGTCCAAGTCCGTCCCTCAAACACACACACACACACACACACACACACACACACACACACACACACACACACACACACACACACCTGCCTTGTAAGCTG
The DNA here is from genome assembly GCF_028017835.1 of Emys orbicularis. Taxonomy (NCBI): domain Eukaryota; kingdom Metazoa; phylum Chordata; order Testudines; family Emydidae; genus Emys; species Emys orbicularis. Next base: position 143,729,568 of record NC_088685.1, read on the forward strand.
ATATATATTTTTTAAAATAATGTAAAAATGGACTGGAAACAGTAAGCGTTTAAGTTTCCCTATATTGCACAATATCACTATTGTAAGAAAAAAGTATTTAACTAAGAATATCAACTTTATTAATACTCTTTTGAATATGGAAACAACCAACTCTCGGATCAATAACCCTCAAAAGCAAATACTTTCTAAAATTAAAACAAAATGTAGCCCCTTCTTTTGCGATGTTCTTCAACCAATTATATACTTTAAAGAGTATAAAATAATCAAGTTTTGTGCTAAACACGATCATACCCCAAACTGACCGCCAAATTTAAGTTGTGTGTTTTTCCCTCAGGCGCTCATACAGTATATGTCAGTGTTCCCTCTAATCTTTCCCATCGATGTGCAGAATGAATCTTGTTATGTGTGCCAATGTGGAGGTGACCTGACAAATCACCTCCATATTGGTACACATAACAAAATTAACGGGGTGGGGCCAAGGGGTTTGGAGTGTGGGAGGAGGCTCAGGGCTGGAGCAGAGGGTTGAGGTGCAGGGGTGAGGGCTGTGGAGTGGGGCTGGAGATGAGGGGTTCATGGTACAGGAGGGGGCTCAGGGTTGGGGCAGAGGGTTAGGGTGCGGGGGGATGAGGGCTCTGGCTGGGGGTGTGGACTCTTGGGTGGGGCAGGGCTGGGGATGAGGAGTTTGGGGTGCAGGCAGGCTGCAGTTCCCCCCAGCCCTCTTTCCCCCCCCCCCCCCCGGCAACACACTCATCCAGCACCGTCACTGCACGTGTTCCTAGGGGCCAGGCCCCTCTCAGGTCCAGGAAGCCCCCTCGCCTCCCCTGTGGTGGGTGCTGGGGCCGGGAAGAGGAGAGAGCCAACATCACGTGTGCATCTCCTCCCCTCTGCCACTGCCTCAGCCTGCCACCGGCGCCGCTCCCTTTTGTAGCCAGCCACGGGAGCAGCCGGTGAGGGAGCGCAGCGCGGAGCAGCAGGGCAGCCGCCTACTGCCCAGGGTGCAGGCAGGGATGCTCCGGGGGAGGCATGCCGGGGTGGCAGGTGGGGCTGGGGAAGAGACCCAGCCCCAAACATTGGTGGAGCCAGGCCCCGGGGCCCTGAATTTGCTGGAGCACCAGCACCACTGGCCCATATAACTCGCTGCCCCTGGCCTGCATGGCTGAAGCTGATAAGAGCTATTAGATATAGCTTCAACACTGCCACTACATGTCCTTTCCTAACAGCAATATTTGTGGCTGTAACACCAGCAACCAGTCACCCAGACTACCCAATTTTTGAATTCAGTACTCAGAACCTACTGGTGGTGAAGGGAAGCTTCCATTTATTTTTCTTATAGGAAGCTCCCTACCAGATGGGTCCCCATACAAAAGAAAGCTGTAAGTGGAGCTGCCTTTGAACTTTTAGAGCAGTGATGCTTTTCTGTCCACTCACCACTTCAACTCATTGATTGCCAGGTCCTCGGCGCTGCAAAAGTGATGACTGCCAAACACTACAAACTTTCCTCCCTGATTTCAAAGGCCTGCCTGCACCGTCAACTTTGTACATCAACTTCACAGTCCCCCGCCCCTGGAAAATGTAATTTGAGTGTAAAATGCCTTCAAGATTGGAGGATAATCTAGCCAGCTGCACTGGGACTGTAATTGCCAATTAAGTTTGTTGAAAGTCAGATATGTGACGTGAACAGCAGATGGTCAACAAGCCTTCAAAGTCTTTAGGACTGTTCTGAGCATTTTTCTATGAGGCAGGCATGCTGATTGTAGCCTTTGCGCTGTCCCTATTTGAATTTAAAATGTACCTGGTGCAGCGCCGTAACAAGGGCGCTTGTTGGGCGCACCAAGCCAAGGGGCGCAAAAAGTGGTGGAGGAAAAAAAAAAGCCGCTGGCAGGCACAGAGATATTTATAGCTGGGGTGATCTCCACCCGGCCCCACCTGCTGCCTCCCCGAGTGTCCCCCAGCCCTGACTTGCTCCCCCCCACCCCTTCCTGGACCTGGAGCAGAGCAGCTCCATGCTGCCTCCCTGCAGCAACTGCTGCTGCAGGGTCCTCGTGCCCCCCATCTCCACTGCCAGGGCAGACTGACTCTGAGCTTGCCCTTCCCCCTCAGACCCTTTCATTTTCCAATGGGACCCTCCACCAGCACAGCCCCCCCTCCCCCGTCCGCAGTCACTGCTCCTGCCCCATGCTGGGCAAGGAGGCAGCCCCATCCCTCACCCCCAGTGAGGCTACAGTCAGGGGCAACAGCAGGGGAGGAGGCGCTCGCAGCACCCCCCAGCACCCACCACGGGGGAGGTGAGGGAGATTCCTGGACCTGAGAGGGGCCCTAGGAGCACATGCAGTGACGGTGGTGGGGGTGAGTGTGCTGCTGGGGGGGCAGGAAAGGGGGGCTCCTCCCTCAGAGCTTGTTGCTGCCGGCAGGGAAAGGGCTGGGGGGAGTCCTCCTCTCTGGCCCCTGTCCCGGAGCAGCCTGCCTGCACCCCAAACTCATCCCCAGCCCTGCCCCACCCCAGAGCCCACACCCCCAGTCAGAGCTTGCACCCCCCCACCACACCCTCAACCCTCTGCCCGAGCCCTGAGCCACTCCAGCACCCCAAACACCTAATCCCCAGTCCCAACCAGAGCCCTCACCCCCCAACCCTCTGCCCCAGCCCTGAGCCCCTCCCACACCCCAAACCTCCCATTCCCAGCCCGACAGAGCCCTCACCCCTACTCTCGCCCTGAGCCCCTCCCATACTCCAAACCCCTCATCTGCAGCCACAACCCACAGCCCTCACCCCTGCACCCCATCCCTCTGCACCCCTCCCATCCCCAAACTCCCTCCCAGAGCCTGCACCCCAATTCCCTGCCCCAGCCTAGGGCTGCACCCCAGACCTCCTCCCTCACCCAAACTCCCTCCCAGAGCCTTGGGCGGGTGGGGGTGGGTTCTGGGCACCACCAAAATGTCTACAAATCTGCCACCCCTGATCCTGCCCTGCAAACCTGAACTCCCAGCGTTCTCAGCACACATGCTGATCTCTAGTGGCCACTGCTGATATCCAGCACCTCCCTCCTCTCTTAACCTGGGAGTCCCTCTCTGGATTGGAACTGGACTGGAACCAAAGACCATCTTGGAAGCAACATTAACAGCCCAAGCAGTCAAAAATCATGAGTTGACCCCCCAAAATCACAGGCTCTACCACTGCCCCTTCATTCATTCTTCGGCGGCAATTTGGCGGCAGGCCCTTCCCTCTAAGAGGGACTGAGGGACCCGCCGCTGAATTGACGCCGAAGAGCCGGCCCTGGTGGAGGGCGCAATTTTATATTCTTGCCTCAGGCGCAAAAATACCAAGTTACGGCTCTGACCTGGTGCCTCTGCAGAATATGGTGAATCCATTCAGTTTCTACAGTAAAGCATGACCCAAACCTTGGCTGAAATGCAATCTGAATGTGTTTTTTTTTTTTTCAGAAACATTCAGTTACCTCTTGTTTCATGTTCGTGTATGTCCTGGTTTCAGCAGGAACTAGAACTGATGTGTATCCATGGAAAGATTGTGCCAGCAGCTATTCTTGCAGTATTTCTAGTCTGGATGGATGTGAGAAGTGTCAAAAATCTTGGAGAAAGATGGATTTTTGTGACATTTCTAGCTCACCTTCCTGGCCCAAATAGGTCCAGCTCAATGCAGCTGATCTTCAGATAAGCAAGTCAACTCTAAAATTTTACCAGAGCCAAACCATTTGAGGTTCATCATGTAGTCGGGCTGCACAATAAGGGTCCAGAGCACCAACCATCAGACTCACAACTATTGCCTGTTATATACTGGGATGGAGATTCACTGGTACTAACTAGAATACTGATGGGGGATTTTCCTGAACTGCTCAGTGTAGACAAAGACAGACAAACTTGCAAAAAAATATTCCTCACATGTGGAAGCATACATATTCTTATTTAGGTTAGATTTTACCCTTAAAGGCTTTAACACTTGGAATGTTAAACAATAAAAACTTGCTTGACAGCAAACCTCAAAATGTTTTCTTTCTAAAACAAGTAAAATAATGACCTTATGATACCAAAGTTTAAAAAGTAAATCTGTTACTCAGCACTAAATTGGTTTACATTTTATTTTACTAAGAAATAAATAAATAGCCTTTATTCATGTAGCAGGAAAATTAGAGAAAATATACGTAGGAATGTGCTCAGTATCAGATAATGCACATTTCCAGTTCTACTCTGTGCCACAACGTATGCCTAATAAATCCAAAGCAATCAGTTCCTTAGCTTCATCTTTTTCTCCCTCGTACTGTTTTCTCCAAGTGCTCAACCTTCTAAACAGTCCCAGAAAAGAGGCATTTTTTCCACTGTTTCTCTTTTCCTTGACCTGTTCGTTTGCCAGTCTGTATTTCACAGTCTTCCGCCACCTGGTCTGTTGGGTTTTCTTCCTGAAAAGTTTCTTGAAGTACCAGCAACTGTCAAAACTAGCGTCTCTTTTCATCTCCACCTTTGTTGTTCTTTGCATTTTAAGTCTGATATTTAGGAAAACCTTGAATCTGTCATTCAATTTAATGCAGTTTTCTCTTAACTGTGGTAGTTTTAGATGAAGACCACTATTAAAATATTCTACCGTCCTTCAAGGGGGTCTTGATCATCAAAGACCTACCTGTTGTTTTTCAAGTTGTCTGTGAGGAAAAAGGTAGTAAGATTAGTTAACTTAAGTCAGCTTCATAAACCTTAACAATTTAACTTTATAGCAAAAGACTATAAATGTACTCTTACTGACTTTGTCACGCTATTTTTTGCTTCTAAACTTAAAGCAATTACATAGACGATGACATATTTGTCTGTAAAGATCAAACTGCTTGGCCAACAGCTGTTCTGTTTTGTTACTATGGAAGCATGTGCTGATTACATCATTATTCCATGATGATGTCACAATAATAAATAAAACCTTAGACCTCCCTTTCAACCAAGTGACTAGTGGCCTGAAAAAGGCCATCAGTGCTATTATCCTAACAGTAACTTAGTTCTTAGGACTATTATTGTGAAGATTAATTATTTGAAATTGTAAGTTATTGACATTTGTCTAAAGCTTCATAGGTGTGCTGTAGAGAAAGAATGTATGCTCATCTACAAATAGACAAATGCAAAAGCCTGTGACTAGCAGGACAGATCTTCTGGGACCGATAGGGGGCCCTCAATAGCCCTGATACAACCCCACCTGTGCCAGTTTTCTTAACAAAGAAAGGGGACATAACCTGAGTAAGGGTATTTAGCTGAAGTAGTGTCTTACTCCACAGTAGTCACATTGATTTCACTGGGGCTAGCTATAAGGTAAGGTTCTATGAGCATGCATTAGCGTATCACAATCTAGGCCAAAGAAATTAAAGACAATATATTCTTCATAGTTCAAAAACAGAATTAAAAAAAATCACATCCCTTACGTTGCTTAAAAAGGGGCATGTCTCATTAGCCTTGGGAGATTTCAAAAATGAAATCAAAAGTCTAAAGCAGGCCATCAGTCAGAAGTATTTCCTTTCACTGCCCAATCTAACGATGAAACTCTCCAGTCATGTAAATTAACTGATTTTGGTTCACATTTTTAATACATTACTTAAGAAACAAAACACATTTCGTGAAAATATTAATGGCCGGCATACGTGGAGGGAAGGTTTGAAAAAAATGAGGTTACTCGCCTCTAAGCAGAGGTCCTCTGCCTGAGTGGAGTAGCCGCTAAACATTGCCATTCTTGGGATCATCTGATAAGTCATACTGTGAAATGAGGAAGGTGTGAAACAGAATCCTAATTAAATAGTGGCCAAAATACTGCTACCAAACTGTGCATCAGCCCTGGAGGCTAAATGTTCAGTGAATGTGTAGCTAGAGCGCCAAGCTGCAGCGCTGCAGATTTCAACAATAGGGACAAATTTAAGGCATGCCAAAGTGGCTGCCTTCGGCATAGTAAAGTGTGCCTTAACCCTTGCAGGAAGGGTTGCAGTTGCTAGCCTGTTGGTCGCTTCTATACATATCCTAACCCATCTGGATAATCATTGAGAAGAACTAGTCTGACCCTTAGTATTCTTTTTAATGGATATGAAAAGATTAGGGGACTTTCTGAAATATTTGGTACTGTTTAAATAAAAAGTGAGTGTGCTTTTAGTGTCTTGCTGTTGAGTCTCAATTTGCCTGAGTGTATGTGAGACCTGGGAAAGACCCCTGATAGTGTAATTGACTGGCTGAGCTGGAAGTCAGTCACCACCACCTGGGGCAGGAATTTAGGCTATGGATGGAGGACCACTGTGCCATTGTAGGAAATTGTGAAGGGTGGATCCATCACCATGGCTTGTTACAGAACAGTGTTGTTAATCGCAAAACATACAACTATGGAAGCTGGTGATGTGATGTCACTACTCCACATTTCTGTTTCACTCCACAGGCGCGCACTCTCCTCCCAAAAGCAGTTGTTCCACAATAAGAAACAAAAGTGGAAGAGTTAGATATCAAAGAAAAATATTAATAATTTGCACAACATTGCTATATTGTTTAATCAGACCCCCCCCCCCCAAATAGTTAATATAAACAACACATAGGCTATAACCAGCACTCAAAATGAACTTGGTAGTGACAGTGCCGGAGTGAGTTCTAGAATCCCTCCATTGGTAGCTAGACCCTCGCACGGTCCACGAAGAAATCCCCTTCAACACCCCTCAACCCTCCATGATCCTAGTACCGGATGCATCAGCTCTGGGTTGGGGGGCCCACCTAGGAGATCTCCAGACACAGGGTCTATGGTCGCAAACCGAGCTCTCACTCCACATCAATATCAAGGAGCTTGTGCGACTAGCCTGCCAGACCTTCCAGTACAGAATGCAGGGCCAGTGTGTAGCAGTGATGACCGACACCACCACCATGTTTTACATAAACAAGCAGAGCGGAGCCCACTCCTCCCCATTCTGTTGGGAAGCTCTCCAGCTTTGGGATTTTTGTATAGCCCGCTGCATTCACCTGGAGGCGTCCTATCTCCCAGGAGTACAGAACGAGCTTGCAAACCACCTCAGCAGGTCATTTTGCAACCATGAGTGGTCCATCCATCCGGACGTCATACATTCCATCTTCCAAAGGTGGGGGTTTCCCCAGGTAGATTTATTTGCCACTAGGAACAACAGGAAGTGTCCAATGTTTCTACTCTTTCCCAAAACACAGTCCGGGCTCCATCTTGGACGCATTCATGCTACCGTGGGGAGACCGCCTCCTGTATGCCTTCCCGCCGGTCCCACTCATCCACAAGGTGCTGCTCAAGATCCGCAGACACAAGGCGGAGGCAATTCTGCTGGCCTCAGTGTGGCCACACCAACATTGGTACACCACGCTTCTGGACTGTCAGTGGATCGCACTGCTGCTCTACCCCAATCTGATCACAGAGGGCCACGGTCGCCACCTTCATCCAGACCTCCAGTTCCACCATCTCATGGCTTGGAAGCTTCATGGTTAAACCCAGTGGAGCGCCAATGCTCGGAATCAGTGAGGGAGGTGCTGCTTGGAAGCAGGAAACCTTCCACCAGGGCCACTTACCTAGCTAAGTGGAAAAGGTTCTCGTGCTGGTGTGAGCAGCATCATGCACCTCCAATTCAGCCATCTATACCGCTCATCCTGGAGTATCTACTGCGTCTAAAGCAGCAGGGATTGGCAGGATCATCCATCAGGGTACACCTCGCTGCCATCTCGGCATTCCACCTGGGAGAGCTGAGGTGCTCTGTATTCACCAACCCCATGGTAGGCCATTTCCTGAAGGGCATGGGAAGGCTATAGCCACATTCGCGACCACCCATACCTGCTTGGGAGCTCAATCTGGTCCTCTCCAGACTAATGGGGCCCCCATTTGAACCAAGGGTGGCATGCTCCCTTCCGTATCTCTCGTGGAAGGTGGCATTCCTGGTTGCCATCACATCAGCTAGGAGGGTGTCCAAGTTAAAAGCGCTAACCTCCGACCCCCGCCTACATGGTCTTCCATAAGGACAAAGTACAACTCGGGGTTCACCCAGCCTTCCTACCCAAGGTGGTGTCTCAATTCCACATTGACAGGAAGATGTCTTGGCCACTCTTCTATCCCAAGCCTCATGCTAGTGCGCAGGAGCAGAGGCTTCACTCACTGGATGTCCAGCGTGCGCTAGCATTCTATATTGACCACACAAAGCCTTCCAAGAAATCGAACCAACTGTTTGTGGCAGTGGCAGACTGGATGAAAGGGCTTCTGGTCTCTTCGCAATGCATTTCTTCCTGGATCACAGACTGGATCCATACCTGCTACGAGCTGGCCAAGGTCCCAGCCCCAGCTATTACGGCCCACTCGAGAAGAGCACAAGCCTCGTCAGCCGCCTTCCTGGCCCAGGTGCCTATCCAGGAGATCTGCAGAGCGGCAACCTGGTCTTCCGTGCACACGTTCACTACTCACTATGCCATCATCCACCATGCCAGAGAGGATGCAGATTTCGGCAGAGCGATTCTCCGATCCTTAACTCCAACCCCATCTCTGGGGGAGAGCTTGGGAGTCACCTGATTGGAATCAACGTGAATGAGCACTCGAAGAAGAAAAAATGGTTAATCACCTTCTCATAACTGTTGTTTTTTGAGATGTGTTGTTCACGTCCATTCCAATACCCACCCTCCTTCCCTTCTATCGGAATAGCCGGCAAGAAGGAACTGAAGGGGGGTCGGGTTGGCGGGGTCATATATTGAGCACCAGAAAGGAGACACTCCAGGGGGCTCCCCAGCCGACCCGACGGGAGCTGCTAAGCGAACAAGTTTCTGACGACCATGCATGCGGCGCGCACACACCTGATTGGAATGGACGTGAACAACACATCTTGAAGAACAACAGTTATGAGAAGGGGAGTAACTGTTTTTTTCTAGCCTTCATGGTTGTGGAAATAGCCTTGAAAAATGTGAACGGAGTATAACTGATGAAACTGTGATTTCCTGGGGCTGCAGAAAACCTGAAAAATAGCTCTGAGATGTGTGAACTGCACCATGCATTTCTCAGGCAGGTCAGAACTCTGTGATTCTGCAGGCATGGAATAGGGCAATTTTGCAAAGACACCCTGGAACTCAGCATTTTTGCCATGGAATATGATTTTGCTGAAGCCAGGCACCTGATATTTTATTTTTTGTCTTCCTGCCCTATCAGAACCTGCCAGCAGCTTTCTCTTGCTCTCCAGATTTGCCCACAAAGGGAAGTTAATTTGATTAGTGTATATTCTCTATGCTGTTCCATGAAGCCAAGCAGCAGGGGTTCAGGTAGCGAGAGCTGGAGTCCAGCTTGCAACCAGGGAGTTGGGGAGGGCACCAGAAGTACTGGCTGGTGACCTAGCTGCCTGAAGAACATCACAGCCCCTGGAGCCCATGGAGATAAGCCACTGAAGGCAGCTACAAGCCCCCCAGACTTCCCTGGAACAAAAAAGGGTGAGAAAGATGGTCTGAACAACATTGTGAAAAAATTCATAATTGAAAATAATCACTGATTTTTTTACCACATGGGTATTTTCAACTATGAACTATAGTTCTGTGGGTTTTTGTAGGGGTGGTGGAATGGGAATGAAGAATATTTAATGGAGATAGACTAAATTAACTCTGCCACAGAATTTAAGGATCCTTGTGATGGAATTTAGGCATTTTGCCACACAATTTGGTCCAACTGTGCAGGAGTACTCAGGATCCTGCCTATATCCAGTTACTGCCCCTTTTAGGCCTTTGAAGGGCTGCTGGCTCTTTGCTCCTGAAAGCTCCTTTAGACCCTCTGTATCAGGGCCGGCTCCAGGGTTTTTGCTGCCCCAAGCGGCGGGGGGCGGAAAAAAGAAGAAGCTGCGATCGCTTTCTTCTTCGGCGGCACTTCGGCGGCAGGTCCTTCCCTCCAAGAGGGACCGAGGGCCCCGCAGCCGAATTGCCGCCAAAGAGCCGAACGTGCTGCCCCTTCCCCTTGGCCGCCCCAAGCACCTCCTTGCTACGGCTGGTGCCTGGAGCCAGCCCTGCTCTGTATTCAGAGCTCTGGAGGCATATTCCAATGCTTCAGTTTCTGCTCCTTCCCCACAAACTCTGTTCAGACCTGTATTCTTCTACTGCAATTTATGTCAGCAGCGGCCTGCTCCACTGTTGGATTCTTTCTTCATACCCAGACTCTCAGTTCTCAGGCTATATCCTGCTTCCTGACCTTTTCACTACAGCCTGCTGTAAAGCAGCTACTTCCCCCCCGCTGCTCAAGCACACAGTCTCTCCCTCAGTAGGGTTGCCAAGCCTCCGGGATTGGCCTGGAGTCTCCCGGAATCGGTATCGATCTCCCGGTGACTACTGAAAGCAATCCGGGAGATTTTAATAGGATATTTTAAGAAAATGACATTACGGCATGTTGGGGAGGAAAAATTTTCTGGAATAGCTTCAGTCAGAGTTGGCAACCCTAGCCCTCAGCCTGATCCCCTCTGCAGTCTGGATGTCACTTCCTTTTCCTGTTCATTAGCATTCAGTATGCCCTCTCTGACCATCTCACTCTGCGGTTGACGGAAGTGAGTAACCAGCAATTAAACAACTGACTCAGGACAATGTCATCAATTTTGCTTAACTGAAACATCGGGGGAGCTTTCCAGGCTCCTGTGGAAACTGGTTGCTATAGAAATGATGATGTGCCAATGGTGAGACGCTAGTTGGTGAGTGGCAATAGTTTGGTGCTGGTTGGGAAGAGTTTTAGACAGATCTGTCTAAAACTCTCCCTACATTTAGCACTGTGCTACTCTGCTAGCTTTAAATGGTCTCAAGGCAGTCACAGGTCCCCACCCTTCTGAAATTCCTCCTGGCCCAGGGCCAGCACAGAGCCAACAATACATGTATACAAGCCCTCCTTATCGCTGGCACATGAGGCAGTGTGGGCATGGACCAGAGGAGGGAGGGAAAGATAGGCAGAAGCATGACCAGAGCAGTCCTGGGCCCCAATTCCCTGCTGTACAACTCCCATAGGAGCTATGGCAGTACAGTGGGGAGTGCATCTTAGGCTGCTCTAACTTGCCCTGAGGACTGAACTGGCCCACGCAACCCCTGAATAGGGGAAGCGGAAGCCACCTCCTTCTGTCTCTGTCCCAGCCCTACAGTCAGCACAGGGATGAATCTGGGGCAGTGGTGCAAATTGTAACTAATTTAAGAGAATTCTCTATCCACAAGTGTTTCGTACACTTAGCTTCATTTTTCATGTAATGCGTTTTCCCCCCACTTTTTCTTACTCTGTCTTCTCTGTATTTGTTTCTTCTTCTGATAGTCAACTTCCTTTCCCCCTGGATTTTTTTCTCTCCCTCACTGCCCTTTCCCCTCTCTTTCTCTCTGTTTTTCATTCTTCCTCTTGGCCTCTTTTCTCATTGTCTCTCCTGAGCCAGTGTTTGAGGGAATTTTCAAATGCACCAATATGGCAGGTGACCAGCTTGGCTTAACAGTGAAATCCTCACTGATCTTAAACACAAAAAAGAAGCTTACAAGAAGTGGAAGATTGGACAAATGACCAGGGAGGAGTATAAAAATATTGCTCAGGCATGCAGGAGTGAAATCAGGAAGGCCAAATCACACTTGGAGTTGCAACTAGCAAGAGATGTTAAGAGTAACAAGAAGGGTTTCTTCAGGTATGTTAGCAACAAGAAGAAAGTCAAGGAAAGTGTGGGCCCCTTACTGAATGAGGGAGGCAACCTAGTGACAGAGGATGTGGAAAAAGCTAATGTACTCAATGCTTTTTTTGCCTCTGTCTTTGCGAACAAGGTCAGCTCCCAGACTACTGCACTGGGCAGCACAGCAGGGGAGGAGGTGACCAGCCCTCTGTGGAGAAAGAAGTGGTTCAGGACTATTTAGAAAAGCTGGACAAGCACAAGTCCATGAGGCCGGATGCGCTGCAACCGAGGGTGCTAAAGGAGTTAGCGGATGTGGTTGCAGAGCCATTGGCCATTATCTTTGAAAACTCATGGCAGTCGGGGGAGGTCCCAGATGACTGGAAAAAGGCTAATGTAGTGCCCATCTTTAAAAAAGGGAAGAAGGAGGATCCGGGGAACTACAGGCCAGTCAGCCTCACCTCAGTCCCTGAAAAAATCATGGAGCAGGTCCTCAAGGAATCAATTCTGATGCACTTAGAGGAGAGGAAAGTGATCAGGAACAGTCAGCATGGATTCACCAAGGGCAAGTCATGCCTGACTAACCTAATTGCCTTCTATGATGAGATAACTGGCTCTGTGGATGAAGGGAAAGCAGTGGACGTGTTATTCCTGGACTTTAGCAAAGCTTTTGATTCGGTCTCCCACAGTATTCTTGCTGGCAAGTTAAAGAAGTATGGGCTGGATGAATGGACTATAAGGTGGATAGAAAGCTGGCTAGATCGTCGGGCTCAATGGGTAGATAGAAAACCATTATGCTGCCCTGGCAATGAGGAATCACCCCCAAAGGTGGAGGAGGAGAAGCCATATACCCCCAAGGCTGGGAGGATTGCAGCCACCACTCCCAGGAGGAAACGTAGGATAGTGGTGGTTAGTGACTCTCTTCTGAGGGGGACGGATGCACCCATCTGTCGTCCTGACATGGTATCCTGGGAGGTATGCTGCCTGCCAGGAGCCTATATCCAAGACGTTACAGAGGGCTTGTCAAAGTTCATCTGGCCCTCTGACTGCTACCCCATGCTACTCATCCATTTGGGCACTAATGATACTGCAAGGTATGACCCTCAGCAGATCAGAAGTGACTACAGGGCTCTGGGAGTAAGGGTGAAGGAGTTGGGAGCGCAGATGGTGTTTTCTTCGATCCTTCCGGTCAAGGATTTAGTTGGGGATTGGTCCTGCTTTGAGCAGGGGGTTGGACTAGATGACCTCCCTTCCAACCCTGATAGTCTATGATTCTATGATTCTAAGGGTAGGGGCCCAAAAGAGACAGATGCATCCTGGAGATGAATGCCTGGCTGCGAGGATGGTGTCACTGGGAGGACTTCGGCTTCCTTGACCACGGGATGCTGTCCCAAGAAGAAGGACTGCTAAGCAGAGATGGGGTCCACCTATCGAGGAAGGGGAAGAGCATATTTGGATACAGACTGGCTAACCTAGTGAGGAGAGCTTTAAACTAGGTTTGAAGGGGGCAGGTCTTGGGTTATGTCCATTTTGTATGTTTTGTATAATTTCAGGAACCCACATTGGTTCCCAAAATGGAGTTTGTGTCCATGTGACCCAGCTGATCACAGTTTTCCCGCCTTTTATTTCTCCTCAGAAGTGGTAAACAACTTCTGGATAGAACTGGCTTTTACCGCCTTTTCCACGGAGTTTCCCGGAAGGGGTTTTCTGCTCCTTCTATGGAGTTTCCCGGGCAAGGTTAGATAAGTCTGTCCCAAGCACTGCTCAGGGGACAGTCCATCCGAGTGACAGCAAGGGACTGTCGCAGGTCTGATTTGCACTTCCCTACCCATCCTAGTGGTAGAGGGGGGTAGGGTTTTCTTTTCACAGCTCTGCTTCCACTTGGACATGCATTTGCCATCACCTGCAGGGAAAAGAGAAGGACAGACAGCCACGTCCTACTTACCATCATCTATCTTCAGCTGCTGTCCCCCGACATATCATCTACTCTTCTTCAGACCCGGAGGAACATCAAGGGACTCCCTGGAGCTCCTCTCCGATGGCTTTCAACTAGCCGGAGGACTGAGGTCCCAGGCAACAATCAAAGCTTAATCTATAGAAGAAGGTTTCTATTGAGGGGTTTACTTTACCTGTTTATAGGGTTTATTTTGGGGAATCACTGTATTGCATATTTTTACTGTTTACTCCCTCCTTTCTTTGCTATTCATTGTACACCAATTCTTCAATACACTTTATTTATTTTTCACCTTATCCCAACTGACTCCTCGTTATTAGAGGTGGGAGGGCCCCTTTATGGGAAAATAAAACCTACCAGTTGACAGATGCAGGAAAGGGAGGGTTGAATCTAAGGAAACAGGAAGCATAGGCCCACATATATTTCTTTGCCTTTCTGTCCTTTCCTCTAACACATGTGACAAAAGCCCACAGGTAAGTCAAAAACATGGAGACCTTGGAGAAGGGTCAGAATTTGGGGGGAGCATGGGCTGTTATAGCAGGGATAAGGGAGATACAAGACAGAACTGGGGGGGAATCAAATCAGTATTTTAGATGTCTGTATACTAATGCAAGAAGGATGGGGAAGAACCAGGAAGAACTCGAAGTGCTAGTAAATAAACACAACTATGACATAGTTGGCATCACAGAATTGACTTGGTGAGATAATATGCACGACTGGAATATTGATATAGAAGGTTACGGCTTGCTTAGGAAGGACAGGCACGGAAAAAGGGAGGAGGTGTTGGGAAAATAACATAGCAGGGCACAGATTATCCAAGAAGTTCTTGGAATGTATTGGAGACAAATTTTTATTTCAGAAGGTGGAGAAAGCTACTATGGGAGAGGCTATTCTAAATTTCATTATGACAAATAGGGAGAAACTGGTTGAGAATTTGAAAGTGGAAGGCAGCTTGGGTGAAAGTGATCATGAAATGGAAGAGTTCATGATTCTAAGGAATGGTAGGAGGGAGAGCAGCAAAATAAAGACAATGGATTTCAAGAAGGCAGACTTTAGCGAACTAGAGTTGGTAGGTAAGATCCCATGGGAAGCAAGTCTAAGGGGAAAAACAATTGAAGACAGTTGGCAGTTTTTCAAAGAGACATTATTAAGGGCACAAGAGCAAATTATCCCACTGCGTAGGAAAGATAGGAAGTATGGCAAGAGACCACCCTGGCTTGACCAGGAGATCTTCAGTGATTTGAAACGCAAAAATGAGTCCTACAAAAAGTGGAAATTGGGTCAAATTACAAAGGATGAATATAAACAAATAACACAAGTATGTAGGGACAAAATTAGAACGGCTAAAGCTAGATCAAACTAGCTAGAGACATAAAGGGTAACAAGAAAACATTCTACATATAAATTAGAAGCAAGAGGAAGACCAAGGACAGGGTAGGCCCGTTACTCAATGGGGGGTAAGTAGCGATTGGATGTCTAACATACTGAATGCCAGTGAAAATGAGGTAGGATTAGAGGCTAAAATAGGGAAAGAACATGTCAAAAATTACGTAGACAAGTTAGACGTCTTCAAATCACCAGGGCCTGATGAAATGCATCCTAGAATACTCAAAGAGCTGACTGAGGAGATATCTGAGCCATTAGCAATTATCTTTGAAAAGTCATGGAAGACGGGAGAAATTCCAGAAGACTGGAAAAGGGCAAATATAGTGCCAATCTATAAAAAGGGAAATAAGGACAACCTGGGCAATTACAGACCAGTCACCTTAACTTCTGCACCCGGAAAGACAATGGAGCAAATAATTAAGCAATCAATTTGCAAACATCTAGAAGGTGATAAGCAACAGTCAGCATGGATTTATCAAGAACAAATCGTGTCAGACCAACCTGATAGCTTTCTTTGACAAGGTAATAAGACTTGTGGATAGGGGAGAAGCAGTAGACGTGGTATATCTTGACTTTAGTAAAGCATTTGATACTGTCTCGCATGACCTTCTCATAAACAAACTAGGGGAATGCAACCTAGATGGAGCTACTGTAAGGTGGGTGCATAACTGGTTGGAAAACCATTCCCAGAGAGTAGTTATTAGTGGTTCATAATCATGCTGGAAATTCATAACGAGTATGGTCCCGCAGGGATCAGTTCTAGGTCCGGTTCTGTTCAATATCTTCATCAATGATTTAGATAATGGTATAGAGAGAACACTTATAAAGTTTGTGGACAATACCAAGCTGGGAGGGGTTGCAAGTGCTTTGGAAGATAGGATTAAAATTCAAAATGATCTGGACAAACTGGAGAAATGGTCTGAAGTAAATAGGATGAAATTCAATAAGGACAAATGCAAAGTACTCCACTTAGGAAGGAACAATCAGTTGCACACATACAAAATGGTAACGACTGTCTAGGAAGGAATACTGCAGAAAGGGATTTGGGGTTCATAGTGGACCACAAGCTAAATATGAATCAACAGTGTAACACTGTTGCAAAAAAAAGTGAACATCATTCTGGGGTGTATTAACAGGAGTGTTGTAAGCAAGACATGACAAGTATTTCTTCCGCTCTACTCTGCGCTGATTAGGCCTCAACTGGAGTATTGTGTCCAGTTCTGGGCACCACACTTCAGGAAAGATGTGGACAAATTAGAGAAAGTCCAGAGAAGAGGTCTAGAAAATCAGGGAAGATTGAAAACATTGGGTTTGTTTAGTCCAGAAAAGAGAAGACTGAGAGGAGATATGATAACAATTTTCAAGTACATAAAAAGTTGTTACAAGGAGAAGGGAGAAAAATTGTTCTTCTTAAGCTTTGAGGAAAGGATAAGAAACAATGGGTTTAAATTGCAGCAAGGGAGGTTTAGGTTGGATATTAGGAAATACCTCCTAACTGTCAAGGTGGTTAAGCACTGGAATAAATTGCCTAAGGAGGTTGTGGAATCTCTAACATTCGAGATTTTTAAGAGCAGGTTAGACCAACACCTGTCAGGGATGGTCTAGATAATACGTTGTCCTGCCATGAGTGCAGGGGACTGGACTAGATGACCTCTCGAGGTCCCTTCCAGTCCTATGATTCTCCTTGTAGGATCAGTATGAGCTTCTTGAGGGCAGTTTCCCTGATGCCTTTCAGGAGTCTCTCTTGGGAGCTGCAGAGCTGTTGTCTGCTCTCTCTCAAAGATGCCCAGCAACTGACTGGAACGTCCCGCCTTTTTAAAATCCTTGCTCCACCCTGGCATGATTTATAGGGCTGGAGGGATGGGGGCTAGTATTGCCCACAGCAGTTCTCTAACCCCTTTGGTTATGCACCCAGGCAACAGAAATCAGGGAAACTGCCCTCAAGGTGATACTTTCATGGACAAATGGAAGAGGGAGAATAGTATATTTATAGATGTATTTGTACACCGACGGCTGGAGAGCTAACTCCCAGAAGGTACCAGCAGGAGGCGCCACGGGGTGAGTCCCGTATGGTTACAGTAATACGCCAATTCACAGCTTTATTTGTGAATAAAAAAAATATATATTAAAGCAATGTCAAGCAGGCCAGCTGCCATTACAACACCAAAACACTAGTAATAAACCAACACAAAAATCAGTAATAAAATAAAGTTCATAATAGAAACACTGAGACCGGTGCTGTCATAACTATAAAGGGAAGGGTAACAGCTCTCCTGTGTACAGTACTATAAAATCACTCCTGGCCAGAGACTCCAAAATCCTTTTACCTGTAAAGGGTTAAGAAGCTCGGGTAACCTGGCTGACACCTGACCCAAAGGACCAATAAGGGGACAAGATACTTTCAAATCTTGCGGGGGGAAGGCTTTTGTTTGTGCTCTTTGTTTTGGGGGTTGTTCGCTCTTGGGACTGAGAGGGACCAGACATCAATCCAGGTTCTCCACATCTTTCTAAACAAGTCTCCCATATTTCAAACTTGTAAGTAAACAGCCAGGCAAGGCGTGTTAGTTTTACTTTGTTTTCTCAACTTGTAAATGTACCTTTTACTAGAGTGTTTCTCTGTTTGCTGTACTTTGAACCTGAGGCTAGAGGGGGTTTCTCTGAGCTCTTTAAGTTTGATTACCCTGTAAAGTTATTTTCCATCCTGATTTTACAGAGATGATTTTTACCTTTTTCTTTAATTAAAAGCCTTCTTTTTAAGAACCTGATTGATTTTTCCTTGTTTTTAGATCCAAGGGGTTTGGATCTGTATTCACCAGGGAATTGGTGAAGGTCTCTCAAGGCTACCCAGGGAAGGGAATTAGCTTTGGGATGGTGGCAGCGGACCAGATCTAAACTGGTAGTTAAGCTTAGAAGTTTTCATGCAGGCCCCCACATTTGTACCCTAAAGTTCAAAGTGGGGAAGCAGCCTTGACAGGTGCAAAACAGTGAAACCAGTGCAAACAAATAAATTCCCTAGTTGTGTGTGTCCCCTGGGCCCCTGTTCTCCTTTCTCTTTAGCGCACATTTAGCACACACTTGGTGCCACTGCATGGGGTGGCGGGCTGCAGAGAGTACATTTGCTGTGTCCAACTAGCATTCAGTCTTGGTTGCATGGGACACCCAACCAAGGCATTGTCCAATGCTTTCTGGTCTGTGGGACATGGCACTGTAAAGGGGACTCAGGACGTGGTCTGTATGGAGCAGGAGCCTGAAGTCATGTGGCCATTAGTGCAAGCAGTCTCTCAGGTCTTTCTGCTGCACTCCATCTTCATCCCTCAAGCAACGTTCCTGCTCCAGAAACTGCACTGCACGTCTCTCCTCACATGCTGCTGCCTGTCTGTACCTTTCCACCTACCATGAATCCTTTTCCCTTTGGTATTATACCTGCTTGTTGTCCCTGACCAAGATGTCCACCGTAAGTTCACCACTGAAACGCTTCCTCTTTAACTGGCCCATGACAGTTTGAAATCCCAGGCTCCTGCTGGAGTGTGGATGGGCTGCTGAGATGGAAGGGCCTGCAGAGGTGGAAAGGCGTGAAAGGAGACAACAAACAGTACATCATTGTCTCAGCCCTTCAAAAAAGATTCGGTGCATCCTCAGAAGAAAGTGCCTGTGGAATCTCAAGGCCAAAAAGTGATATTTTGTAAAACTCAGCTTCAATATAGTTGTACAGGAATACTTCTGCTCCCATGAGCTCAGTGGACACAACTGAGTTAAGCCAAGTAAAAAGAGTGTAAACACAATGGTAATATGAAAGTTACAAATGCTACATGTTTAAAAATTGCAGTGTAGTGGGGGTTGGAGGTATGTGCCATGGTTTACTACCTAAGGTTTGCTAGTCTTTTCAGGCATTACATATTCTGGAGAACAGAACTATCCTGGAAGTTCCTGAATGCCAAAGGGACATTCTACTCCAAGCAACTGGTGGGAAGCCAGCCATGTATGCTACAGATGTTTTCGAGCATATGGTGACTCAGCCACACATCTATGGGTGGACTGGGCTGGTGTCCTATACAGGAGGGATCAGAAAATACACTGTTACCCACACACTCTAGGGCATCCCACCTTTACTCTTCCATGGGCTCCAGGTGTAAAAGTTAATTTAGGCACCCCCATCCTTTCCCAGTTCCTAGGGCTCTGGGCGAAAGGCACTTACCCTTACCCACTTCCTAGGGCTCAAGGCCACCCTTACCCCAGTTCCTAGGACTCAGGGCGTAACCTCATTAATTCAAGTAGCCACCCTTACCAGTTCCTAGGGCTCAGGGTGTAATCTTCTTTGGGTTTGTGGGGCCTTTTACCAGTAAAAGAGCCTAACACAGTAATATCCTTAACATCTATTTATTAACAGTTACCAAACAGAATACACATGCTAAACATACAATGCTCCCCACTCCCAATAAGGCAGATGAACTTTTTTCTGGTGGCCAGTCAGGATCAGGTCGTCTGAGGCTCCTCCAGCTTCTGCACAATATGATTGGCAGGGTTTTGAGGTCTGGCAGCTCTTGATCTTGGACTGTGTCCTGGAGTTAGCTTCCTCTTCTTCTTCCAGGACTTTCCTTCTTATTCTTTTTTTTTCTTTCCCAGCTGGTCTCCTTCATGGACCCCAGTTTATATAGTGAAGCTTAGCTATACCTTAACCAATTATTTTACTAAAGTATTACAGAATAATTCTTTGACCAATCCTAACATATCGCACAATGATTCTTTAACCAATCATACCTCACGACCTTAGTTGATTTAAATCTTTCAAAATTAGTTATTCAACAGACAGAAACAGTCAAAGAACCAGACAGAAACCATACAGATAAACAACAGAGAAGTAGGGACCATAAAGGCAAAACAATAAAGAAGTATAGATTTCACAAGCACAACTGTTGATAAGTGATTCCTTGCCAGACCGAATGCTGTCAAACAAAGTTTTCTTTAAACATCTTAAGATCTATTTCTTTATCTGGTGATGATGGGTACTATTAGGACAGAAGCGCCTTCTTAAGAGCCTAATATTTCATTGTTTTAATGTGATTTAGATGGAATGTGAAGATGTGACTTTCTGATTTTTAGCTCATGGCTGCTGCTGTCCTAATGTGGCTTCAGAAAAAGGCCTCAGATCTTACAGTAACTTCCGTCTCTCTTGCTATTTAAGGCTGTCCTTTTGTAAAAAGAATATGTTTAATAAATGCTTAGTATGAAAAGGGTTTTTCATAGTGAGCTATAATAAAGCTACAACACAGAGTCCAGTTGCATTTTATGAAGAATAGTTGGGAAATAGAAAATTTTTCAGTGAAAGCAGCACTGTACATTTTCTCTAAGCAATAAAAACCAATAATTAACTTAAAACAGTATAATTAAATAGTTTGACTAATTTTTCATTCTTTATCCACAACCAGAGCATAAGAAAGCAACAGAACTACATTTTAAACTAAATCCCTTTCTCTTTATTTCATGCTCTAATTCATTTTATCCCTTTCAATGCTTCCCTCCAGATTGGCGGAGTTTTGTTGCTGTCTGTTTGGGGCAGAGCAAGTGGCTGAGGGTTAACAGGGTAGGCCATTCACCCCACAAGGGTCATCTTAAGCAGGGAATATACTTACCTACACGCACCTAATCCATCTCCTATAGTGATTGCTTGTCCCACGCACGACGACGCAGGTAAAGGGAGGGGGAGGGATTTACCTAAATACTCTCTGCCTTGAGGTCCTATCTCCATCTGAGGGATCCGGCCGTCCTGTCGTGCTGCATCCGTTGTGAAGAGGAGAAGACACCATCAAATCAAGCTGCCAGAGATGGTAGTGTCATTGTCATTTTGATCCTCGTATATAGATCCCTATTGATAAGCCTGCCTTGTTTTATTATCCATCTCACCTTGTTACCTGGGGAGTCCTTGCCACCCCATCAATAAATCTTGTTGTACCTTTATCCTGTCTGAGTCATATCTGGGAGCACAAACCCTCGGTGATAGATACGGGAAGGGAGGCGAACCTGAGACCCACACTCCTGGCCTCCTGTTTCGGTCAACAGTTCTGATGTAGTTACTTTTGAGAGTCATGGATTGCAACCACTGGGTCATGGTCATGAAGATCGGTGGGGAGGGGGCCTTCAACATCTCCCAGATGCTCTTGTACATAGTCTGGAAACATCATGTAGTAAAAATGTCTCGCAGAGAGCACTAGAGCATGTGTCTTGTGCAAAAATCCAGAGTTTAGAAGCACCTCTCTCTGTGACATTGATGGCATGCAAAATAATGGTAGTGTCAGCCTGCTCATGGGAACTATGAAAAAACTCCATTGAACAGTGTGAGGCAGCAACTTCATTACACCATGTAACAATGAAATTCTTCTAGCAATTATTTGCGTGCTGGAATGCTTTTCCTGCAAGGTATGTGGTTAACTTGTCCTTTATATGCGTATGAGACAGTAGCTTCTTCATGTGACATTGGAGATGTTCATGGAGTCAGTGATTTTGTATGGACAGGCACAATACCATGAAGTCTCTTCTTTCCAGTAATATTTGTAATTGATTCCCCTGCCTACATATCAAACACAAGGTAGACTTCATCATAGGCTCAGTACAATGCCTAGCACAATGGGGTCCTGGCCCAGGATGAGGGCTCCTAGGGTCTACAATAATACAAATAAATGACAACAATAACATTATTATACAGTAGATGACACTACAGTATTTTAAAGAAAAAAATAACTATTTTCCCATTCTGTTATTCAAAAATAGTCACATTCTTTATTTCAATGCATCTAATCAGGAGTAACAGTTATATCTATTTTTCTTCATAATGGCATGATTAATATCTTAGAAATATTATTCTGTATAGTTCCTTATTTCAGTCCTCATTGAAAAGTCTTTATGAAAATGTAATTAATTTTTAAAAACTGAATTCATTTTAAAATAAAAGTATATATTGCAAACTTCTCAGGGCAGAGACTTTGCCATTTGTTTTCTGTTTAACATATTTTACCTGTAGTAAAGTGCCATACATTTACAGCACTATATAAATAATAATAATCATCACTTGAAAATATTTAAAACTAATGTATACCTATCAGAATTCAATCCATATTTGTCTGTCTTGAATTGATTTTTAAGAAACTTTTAACCAGTGCATTTTAGTGATATACATTCCATTAATTCTTTCTGAGCATGCTCTGCGGACAACAAATTTGTGACTAGAGCAAACAGCAGACTACACTATTAGTCTAGTAAAGAGACTAGGCTCTCAAACACTGTGAAAATTTAAATCAGTGAGGGAAGATTTTTTTAAACCGATAAGCAATATTACAAATGTTTTGTTGAAACAACAGTTTGTCATCACCAAGAGGGAGAGGATTCTATTTTTTAAATGTCCTAAAATGAATCTCCACACAATTGTAGTGTCCTAAAATGAACCCTCCCAACAATTTACTGTTTATGAGAGAGAACCTCTATTTTTCTTAAAGCAAAATAGCTTCAATTTTTCCATTCTCTCCCACTGAAAAACTCTGTTCTATGTCATTCAACAGGGTTAAAAAGTTTATCACTGTTATCTCCCCAAATATTACTGTTTGATTTCATATGTATATAATGTAATAATAGTGAGGGATGGAAAAGACCAATTACAGTATGAACCATCTCATAACTGTTTCCTATTGTACATTTGCTTGTATTTTGCCTAGTTCAGTTGGAAAGGTCCCAACCAATAGTACTTCAGCACTTGCCTTGCAAAACAACTCTGGTTAAGAGTTTATTCTAGTAAATCTCACTGTCAGGATGTTTTTCTTGATTCTCAAGGTACATTTTCTCTTCATCATATCCCATTATTTCTAGTTGTTTCCCATTGTAACCCTAAATTATCCCTCTCCTTCCATAGTGTTCACATCATTCAATATTTATATACTGTTATGCATCACTGTCCCTTTCCCTCCACCTTGTCATTGCTCAACCAGCATATTTAGCATGTTTACTCTTTTGGTTTTTAGTGCCTCTTAACTCTCTTAGTAATTCAGGTTGCATTGGTGGCAAAAGGAGTTGGAGATGGCTGTTAACTTGGGGCACAGCCTAGCTTCATCTTATGTATTGTACAGTGCGCCAAGCATATTACAACGTATAATTACATAAACTGTAATTTAGATAACTTTGCTGGCATAACTTCTAGTGCAGGGACTGGTGATTAGATACCCCAACAAGGGAGATGTGGAAAGGGGCTGTGTCACTTTCTCCTCATGCCCTTGAGAGGGGCTGGGGGCTTGTCTCTGTAGGGCGGGGGGGGCGTGTGTCATGCGCCCCCCGGTGCCTCCAGAAGTGCTGCTGCCTGCTGCACCCCCGGTGTGAGGAGACACTAAGCACTGGCCAGTATTGGCCCCTAGGTCTGTGTCCCCGCCTGAGGGCTGATCACCGCCTTCCATTTTATTTTCCATCTTCCCTCCTCCCCCAGCTCTCTCACGTCTCTCGGGGACACCCGCCCCGGGCCAACCCCCCCGCGCCCCGTGCCCGCGCGCGCCGTGTGTGTGTACGGGTGAGAGACTCAGCGAGAACGCGCGCGCACGCGCGG
Source organism: Emys orbicularis (assembly GCF_028017835.1). Lineage (NCBI taxonomy): Eukaryota > Metazoa > Chordata > Testudines > Emydidae > Emys > Emys orbicularis. The sequence goes on from NC_088685.1 coordinate 143,753,080, forward strand.
CGGTTGGGCCGGGAAAGAGAGGCGCGCGCGCGCGCGCGCCCCCGCGCTGCTCCGTGACCCATTTCAGTGAACAAAGGATTTTGCTGGAATCTCTCAGCGCTATACCTAAAATGGCGCCCAGCGCGCTCATCTCGGCCACCATAGAGATGAGGCGGGGCAGGCGGCTAGAGCGGCGCCGCTGGCACTTTTCTCTCGTACAGTACTTTACACACGGCCCGGCTCTGCCTCACTGGTAGCGTGAGGAGGGCGCTGTGAGCAGCGGCATGGCGGGGGAGGGCGAGCCCGACTCGGAGAAGGTAAGGGGGGGAGAGCAGAGTGCCGCCTTCTCGTGGGCTCGGCTCGTCGGGAGCCGGCGCCTCCCCGGAGCAAGCGGGGGAGGGCCCTTGGCCACCCCGCTGGTGGCTGTGTCTCCCCCCTCCCCCCGCTGCCGGGGCGGGGCCACGGCCCCCGGCCGGTGACTGATCCATGCGGATTCAGCGCAGAGCCAGGCGGCCGCGCCCTGCCCGTGTCTGACCGGCGTGGAGGCGCCGCCGCGCCCGCTCTCCCGCCGCCCTGGGTGGGAGCTGCGCCCGCTCTCCCGCCGCCCCTGCACTAGAGCCAGGTCCCCCCAGCGTGCAGGGCTGGCGCTAGCGCGCCTCCCCCAGCTCCCACTCACAGCGGGGCTGCCAAAGCTAAGTTTAGATCCCCTGCCCTTGACAGGGGCCTCCTCAAGGTTACAAAGTCAGTACCCAGAGCCCCGGGTCGGGCCGGCCTTTCCCTGGTTGCAGCGATCGCCCCCTAACTAGGCTTCCAGAGTCCGTGATTTGGGGTTTCATAATTTTGCCCGATAACATGGTTAGGGATTTTTAAGCATTTTTAAAAAGTTGAATCTATTTCAGTGTTCAGAGTTGTAGGAAATTAGGGCAGGCCCAGATAATTATTTTAGGATAATTGGTGTTGAGATTCAAAAAGTTAAAGCTTTGTAACGGTTAAAACACAAATTGTCAACATTGCATGTCAAAATATACACAGTAAATATCCTGAAATCAAACTGTAGTTCTCAAGCAGCACTTTTCATATTTTACTTAACTGTACATTTCGATGATTATTCATGGAATCTCTCATTAATTTGTATGTACAGTGAAATCAGTGTTTACTGATGCATAACAATAAAATCTAATCCTTTTCCGCCTATTTATTATGCATACAGTTCGTATGTGGATATTCTAAAATAAACAATAATACTAAAAAGCAAATAAGTATGTGCTGGTAAATGTCATGTGCTCTCTTGGACCTGATTATCTTCTCCCTTAGATCTGGTTGTGGATCTTTGGGTGACTGGGATCCTTTATATATTTAATATATGCCACAGTCTCTGCTGTATTAATTATCATTTCTGCAGAACATGCACTGGGGACATATGTTGTAAGGTAAGAGTTCTTAGTACTAAGGCTCCAATGGAGCTGCCCTACCTTCAAGATGCTGATGAGGTACAGGGCATCCCAAGGAGTCCCTGGAATCTGCCAGGTTTGGGACAAGACCCATGTCCTCCTTTTTTGGGGGGGGGGTGACCTATCAAAGGGATAGGGCATGCGGCGGAGATACTAATGAAGATGTCCATATACCCTTCCCCACAGGTTTTTCTATGGGGTGTGATTTAGGGCTCTTCTAGATTCTGAAGAGCCTGGTGATTGCCCTGATGCAATGTCAACCGTTGAAAAACAGATGGAAAAACTCATGGGAATTTGAAGAAGCTTGAAGGTTTCCTGTGGATTTTTTTTTTTTTTTTTTGGTCTCCTTTTTCAATGGATGGCACCATTGTGTATACATATGCAGCATATTGTTTACCAAAAATATTTTTGTATTAAAATACATTACATTTTAATTGAAGCCTCTTACATGCTCTTAAATTTTACTTCCAGTTAATTTTAACTGAATATAACTACTCTAGGACAAAGGTTCTCAATCTGTGATCTGCTGAAGTACTTCCTGCTGAAATACAGATGTTGTTAGGTCATATGGTGCTGGCTTTCATCCTTATTTCCAGCTGGTGAAGTGTACTAAAGATAGCTAAGAATACATTAGATGCTTTCCTAATATCTCTTTTCCACATAATCAGGTGATTTAATTGTCACAGGAATGTTATGCAATCACAGTTGGGAAGAGAGGCAGTCAGTACAATTGAGAGTGGGCGGGGAGATGGGCCATGAAAATGTGTGGACCACAACTATGAAAAAATTGAGAATCCCTGTTCTCTGCTTTATGACTAGTTTCAGACTACCGTATATATTCGTTCATAAGCCAAATATTTTTGGTAAAAATGTGACGCATCAAAGAGCGGGGGTCGGCTTATAAACGGGTCTACACCAAAATTTGATGATTTTAAACTCTATGGAATCATTGAATTGAATATCTAATACATTGTCATTTTGTTTACTTGGAGCATCTGCAGGCTTGGAGCCCCTCAGCTCCCTGTGGCTGCGGTTCACCGTTCCCAGCCAATGACATTTATGTATTTAAACTTTCTGCAAAAGATTTTGATAGGGCTTCTACACTTGTGTACCAATTCTAATCTCATATGTATACAGGTTCTCTAATACTAGGCATAACCATTGCATAAGAACCTAAATTAAGTCTCTCAAAAGTAATACAATAGCATAGCATCTTCTATACTATCTTGTCACAGGGTAGCTGGTTCCTGTGGATAGACTAGGCCCAGCTCCCCTGGATGAGAGCAGGTGAGTCCAGTCCACCTAATTAAAGGGGGGGCTTGAATACACCTGACCCTAAAAAGCTGCTAGTGGGTGATTGATTGAGAGAGGTGTGCCTGAGGAAGGAAAGCCACAATGGAGTGGAGCTAACTCCAGGAGCAGGTAGGTCTCCTGGAGCAAGGGGCCAGATCCTCAGGGAGACAGCCCTGAGGCTGCTGCCCAAAAGAGGGGGCAGAGCTGGTCAGAACTGGGAAGTTGTGAGGCCTGTGAGTGGGATAGAACTGAAACCTGAAAGTGAGGACTGAGTTAAGACTGTTTTTCTGTTCAGTTAAGAAAAAAAAACTCCTTGAAAGAGATGGGGTGTGGCAGTGTATATTTTGGAGCTGGAGTGAAGCCCTGGTCAGTGATATATCTAAAGTGTCCAAGAAATAACTTTTTAAAAAAACTAAAGATACTGACAACATAGCTATTGATCATAACGTATGTAAAATCTAAGGATTTAAAAGCAAGACAGAAATGTGCCTTCATAATGAACAAACACACTCTTTTCAGCAAGAAATGCAGATTTCATCACAACAATAGCAACCTTGACTCTGAGCCATATATTTTTGGGGCCTTTTATGCATATTTTTTCATCTTGATTTTGGTATATAAATAGATTTTTTGGAAGAATACTATTAAGTAGGAAATACTGTCAGTTAACTGTATTCAGAGCAGAGAATCTAGAGATGCCTGTAGAGGCTTTTATAAATCTAAAATAATAACCTATTGTAAATTGTTAAATGTTTTTCTTTTGGTGATGTTACTTCTAATTACTGTTGGAGACTAATGTAATAGAAAAGTGAATAGCTATCAGTTTTGGGTAAAATTATATATATATGGACCAGCATTTGAGGCTGATCAATATTCAATAATGTTTATTGCTTGGATTTTCAAAGGGATCTAAGAGTAGTAGGCGCTCAATTCCCTTAGAAACCCCAGGCTACATAGAACACTTTTTTCCCAAAAGGATTGTGTTAATGATTACTGAGAAGAACTATATTTATTTATTTTTGGTCAGAGTAAAGGTTGTTCTGTTGTTGAAATATGTTCTTACAGAAATGCGTATGGTTTTTAAAACTAATTCTTTTTGGATTTTGTAAAAGACATACTATTGGTTTTTTTGTGAATGTAAATGAAGGTATTTTTACAATTTTAAATGGGATGGACAGGTCATCAGATTATTATTATTAAAGGATTGTGAGTAGTGCTGCCCAAACAGATTGTCTCATGCAATGCCTGCCTGACAAAGATGCACATGTTCACTATGTAATTAAGTTAGTCACATGTTCATGTGCAGCACAACATAACTACAAGCTGAATGCTGGTAAAATATGCTTTAAAACAGCTCAGTAAATTAAGTGTCAAACTCAGGGTTAGAACTCTGGTCTGTTGCCTACACATATAATGCTTAATCTACTAGTTCTCAAAGCCCTCCTAGCTAATTTATCGAATTTCAATGCTTCAAGATCAGTGGTTTTCAAACTTTTGTACTGGTGACCCCTTTCACAAGCCTGTGAGTGTGATTATTCTCTCCCCCCCCCCCCCTTAAAAACACTTTTTTATATATTTAACACCATTATAAATGCTGGAGGCAAAGCAGGCTTTGGGGTGGAGGCTGACAGCTTGCGACCCCCTGAGGGGTCCTGACCCCCTGTTTGAGAACCCCTGTTCAAGATAACACCTCTGAAAAACAGATTTTTAATCTGTACATCTCAAATCACTTTATAGAGTGGGTAAATATCCTTATTTTGCAGTTGGCCAAGTAAAGATATATAAAGCAGTTTGTTTGAGCCTGTATGGTCTGGTGGGTAGACATGGGTTAATTAATTTAGAAATTGGCATTGTTTCCAGCTCTACCACAAACATCTTATGTAACCTTTAGCAAGTTACTTAAGGGCAGATTTTTTAAAGGTATTTCGGCACCTAAAGATGAAAATTAGCCTTGGTGGGTTTGGAGGATAAGAATATTCTTCACTTTTTTTTTTCCCCCCTCCATCAGTGTTTTCATTGAAATGATCATGTCTAGCTTTTGAATAATAGTTTTAAAAAACATTTTACTTTTCTTTTCCCTGAACACTTCCTCTTGCGTTAGCCCATGTCCAAAGTCTACCTATGTCTCAAATGTTGTGGGGTAATGTGACTCTGTTGGGCAGGTAGGACGCAGACATTTCAGAATTGAGCCATTTTAAGTCTTAATCTCAAAAAATACTTCCTCAATCTGAACACATTTTAGTTGTCATGGAGACAACCCTAAAAATCTGAAAGATACGGTGGCGCTCTGTGTGTGTGTGTACACACATGCACCCTTGCGCGCACACAAACACTAAAGGGGGATCAAGTCAGCCTTGTGATAGAGTTGAGATTGGAGCCTCTGTATGGAAATTTATCCTTTTTCTAGATTTTAAATTGAAGTGATGGAACTAGTTAGCAAATGTATTATCACTTTATTAGCCCCAATCTAGTTTTAGAAGGCACTGCTTATAATGAATATTATTTGTAAAATTTTCAGTTTACTTCATATCATTGAATTACACAGTGGGCCAAATTCATCCCTGACATAATTCAGTAGCAGTCAGTGGACTAACAGGATAGATTTGGGATGAATTTGACTCTATTTTCACAATCTCATGTTTTGTATGACAGTGCATTGTTTTGCACAAAACAAATATAGCTGAAAATAATGAAAGTCTTATGGAGTATTTAAAATAAAACCAACAACAAATTAACTGTTTTGTACTAACGACTTAATCTATAGGGGACCACGTTTTTTGTCTGAAAATCAGAAAGAGGGATGGAGAATGCAACTCTAATGTATTATTTCTTTTAAAAAAATTATCTGAATTAAGATCTTGTCATAATTTAACTACTTTTTTTTTTTTTTTTTTTTTTAATTCTAGACCTTTAAGCTCCTAGGAATCCTTGATGTCCAAAATATTCCCTGTTCACGAGAGTCAGTACTCTATGGGTCACTGGGTTCTCTCGTTGTGGGCCTTGGACATTTTTTAGCAACCAGTGAGTATTTTTTTATTGTTTTCCTGTATTTCTTCCGCAAGAGAGATTAATTTTTCTGCTTGGTTTTGTTCTGCTAGTTGAGAGAAATAAAAGTAGTTTGGATAATTGTTTTCATTATCTGTTTTTTCTCTTTCAGGTAGAGTTAGAAGATCTTTTGACTTTGGAATGGGAGGTTTTGTTTTGACAACCTTAGGATGCTGGTATATAAGATATTTCTTGAATTTTGACAGACCAGTGCTGCAAATTTGTACATATATTCCTGTGCCATCCTCTGTCACCTTTCATACTCTTTCTTGGAAGACTCTTCATGACTTTTAGCCATGCCTCCTTCCTCTCCTTTAAATCCATTCCCAAAACTTATTTTGCAAGGATGTTCATAAACCTTTAGCTATTGGACTTGATATTTTTAATAAACATTAAATTTAAAAAAGCATTCTGCTACATGTGGCTTAGTCTCCTAAGACACCATGCAGTCCTCTTGTCCTCTCTTCCCTTCATGTCTCTGTTTCCTCCCACTGTCAAGTCTTTCAGTTAAAATTGTAGCTTAGGCCATAATCTTGTGAACACTTAAAGATGTGCTTATCTTTAGGTACATAAGTAGTCCCATTAAAATCAATGAGGACTGTTCACATGTTTAAAACTATGCAGGTGTGTAAGTATTTGCAGGATCAGGACCAAATTCAGATCTTTAAAAGTAAAAAAGAATAAAATGTTTAGGAACCAATTCTGTAGCTGTGTGCACATGGGAATTCCTTGTGCAAAGTGGCTGTAGAACCATGCCTTAGAGAATTAGCAGCTGTGCTAATATTTACATAAATGCTTGTAAAATGTCCAGTTATGATATATAGAATTTACAGTTCATTTTAACTTGTTGAACAGTTGTAACTCGATATTTTTCAAATGTATTTTGTTTTTTTCTTCCTTAAGGATATATTGCAGATATAATCATGCAAAACTAAGGATCCAGCAAAGAATTATTCAAGAAGGGATGAGAAACAAGATCTTATATGAAAGTAGTGATTTTGATCCAGAAAGAAAACAAAACAGCAATCTAGGAAGCAATTCTTAGTTTATCACAGAGCAACCCAATGGTCAAATACAACCTGTGGGGTATTAAAATGGAAGTGCAAAGGCACACTCTGCCTGTAAGTGTGGGATGAGAACAAAACTGATAACCCACACAATCTTTTTCCTACTGGACTCAAACAAACTACTCAGTCTGTTAAAGAAGACCCTAACAAATGTTAGGGTTGTGTATAGATTTAAAAGTTGTGTACATTTATATGCAAATCAGGGATGGCCTTCCAGTTTCTGGCCCATTGTGTTTGAAAATGATAAATTTAATTGCTGAGGATTAATAACAATGTTTCAGAATTGTTTAGAACAATGGTGTGTAGCTCTTCTAAAATGACTAGAGGTTTTAGCATCATTTTACAATAAAAGAAAAAATTAATCCAGGTTATAATTATTTTTCCCCATATCTAAACAAGACCTTTATAAATAATTATTTAAAATTAAATGCAATGTATATCTCTATGCTGTTTAATGTGAAAAATTATTCCTACTAATTATTAGAATAAAAAGAATATTTATCTGGTTGATTGAAACAAAATGAATAATGTAAAGATCCCTCTTATCTCTGTGAAACATACAGTATAATGGGCAACTTCTACTAGTGATGGCTAGTTAAGACAGTTAATAGACACTTTTAAATTGAGGATAAAAATGGGATGTTCTTTACTATTTGAAACTAAAAATGAAATAATTTACTAATAAATTTTCAAGAGGGCTATTTGCTACTCTTTTGTACTTTATGTTTGGGATACTTTATCTCATAAGTCCCGGTCTTCCAATTAGAGCACTTCTTTGCAGTAGCCTGTACTATTTACAGTTTAATAATTGGGTAGAGCGGTACCTGGTTGCCTTGATTAGTTACATAAACCACTGCTGGGTCGATATTTTATTTTGAAATGTGCATAATATATTGTAAAATTGGTGTTTTGAAACTGTACCCTAAATTTATCATTTCTGTATTTGTTATAAACATTTAAATAAATGTATTTAAAAAACACTATGAATTGTTCTGTATTGCAAACTCCGGAGATGGTATTGTATTGTTTAGCAGTAGTATATTGTTGAAACTTAGCTCTGATTTAGGTTTCAGAGTAGCGGCCGTGTTAGTCTGTGTCCGCAAAAAGAACAGGAGTACTTGTGGCACCTTAGAGACTAACAACTCTGATTTAGGGTTTCCGTTTGTTTATACACTGCTTATCTACATCAGTGATGAGGGTGCTTAGTACCTCATAGGATCAAGCCCAGTATTGTTCTTTTTAAAGTGCATTACCCAGTGAACTACTTTGGAACAAAAGCAGTCTATCCTTTCTAGTGAGTAAAATAATACATTTTTTTCTTATTACCCTGTAGACTGAAAGGGGATTTATTTGCACCTCAGGGCTATAATTTTATATATTGCTTGATCCTGAGGGAAGTTTTACATACAAACCTTCTGAATGTTAACCAGTGCATCGTTTTGTTTAATACATTCTAATTCAGAAAACACTTGTCTGTGCCAAAGCACTTTTTTCTTTAAAATTATTACATGTGAGAGCATTGACAAGCTTACAGTGTCTTTCGTAATAATTTTTAATTTTAAGTACACATAGATTAGTCTCCCAACAGACTAAAAAATCCTATTTTTCCTTTCCATCCTTCTCTTCTTTTTTTATTTCCTCCTTGTGTGGCTGAATTCTCTTGTTCTGATCTTGTATGGGGAAAATAACAGTAAAATGGATTTTATTCAGGAAGAGAGCTTTTCAGTTTAAGAGATTTTGTATAAAGTACAAAATAATCTCTGCAGGACTCAAGTAACCTTACAAAGTACTTTGCTTGCTTCCTTCCTTAAATCTTCCATTGACCAGAGAATCTGTACAAACTCCTAGGTCAGCAGCCATACAAAACTAATCCCAGTTCAGAAAGGAAAGTATTTCCCCTCTAGTTATGTTTTTTTCCTAGGCTTCTGTCCAATTGGGAATTGACAGTAGTGAACAATGCTTAGCAAACTCCTCTTTTAATACATGGCTGAGTTCTTTCTCATCTGACAGAATAAGAATTGTGATTGAATTACAGTTTAATTAAGGGTTGAGTATGCTTGCTGGCTGAAAAGTCATAAATGAGTTAAGAAAAGGAAAACAAAATCACAGATTACAATTTACAGCTTTCTTTGCAAAGAAAGGTTTAATAACTCCTTCCCTACCAGTTTTAGATGGTAACATGCACGTAAGGGCAATCAGGAGTGAACAGACTGCCCCGTCTGGGAGGGGAAACTAGCAAAAACATCTATAGTAAAAGTAAGCAAGTTAAGATTCAAATCAAGGAAACTTCAAGTTTAGATTGACATTCAGTCCTGTCTTATGCTATGTCAGTTTAGGGACATTAGATGCCCATGCTACAATATAGGGGTAAAGACTATTATACAAGACTGGAGCGTCAGCTCATGTGCCTGTGTAGTACAGAATTGTATCTTTTTTTGGACTTGCATTGGGTAATTGGTAAACATTCATACTAAAGTTATATATTGCTGCTGTTAGTACTGTATTTAGTTCCTTTTTATATTTATTTTAAAATAACAATTACTTTTGTGGGATTGGGATTTTGTAAAATTTTCCTCCACTAAATTGAAAATATGTTCTTCTAGAGGATTAACAGGAAATAGTAGGGAAAAGGTTGAAAACATCAATAGCTTCACTATTTTTTCATATATGTATTTATATTCAAATTTTGGGAGGAAGGTGGTGTTAATATTCCCTGCTGCCCTTTCAGCAGTGGTGTCAGTTTTAAACTGCTTGTCCCGTTTCTTCCTCCCCCCCCCCCCCACCCCCGCATTGCCAAGTAGCTTTTCAGCAGCTGTCCCATGGCCCTACAGTCATGATTTTATTATTAGCTGTTGTAAAAACAAAACTGCAAACTGTTCAATGATCTAAATTTACTCACCTGAGTCATCCCATTGAACCCCATATGGCAACTCAGATACACAAATCTTGGTAGGATTGACACCTTAGTTTTTATGATGGATTATTTATTTGAATTACAGTATTGCTTAAGAACACTGTTGTACTGGTTGCCTTGTAGCATTTACAACCTAGATGAGACAAAGGGTGGGGGGGACTGGATACAACATACAAGCAGATAGATCATCATTGTTCAAAGTGCCTTTTTTGTTTTTTAAGGGGGTTTTGCTGGGAGGGAATTAGCTAAATGAAGTCACAAAAGGAAGAGGAGACACTGAAGAGGGAATGAAGGAAGGAAAGGAGCATTAAGAGTTAAGCTGCAGTGAAAAGGGGGATGGTTTTGGAACAGTCAGAAGAGGGGGAAGAATATTCAGAGTAAAAACTAGAAAGCACTCTGACATCATCCATATCTCAAAGTGCCTGCTGCAGCTGTTTGTGTCAACAATAGAAAGTAAACTGAAAGTGACTGGTGCTGAAAGGGCTGCTGGGCTGAGGGACAGGAAGAGAAAGGCTGGAGGCTATGGAACCTTTGCCAAAATACTTAGGAAGAGTTCTTTATAAGTTCCCTATTGTATCCTAATAGGAACTATTTTTCATCATGCAATTGATTAACTTTATTTTCCCAAAAAATACATTTAAAATTAATGAGCCATGCTCTTAACAGCTAGTACTAGTAAGTGATCTCAGAATACACATGGTGTGTGCACCAGCAGCCTACTAACCCAGACCCTATTGTGCCTTATCTGTTTAAGACTATGGAGTCAAGGGTCTCTAAACTGAGAGCTAGCACAACTATCTCTGTATGAGCAGGGGAATCTGACTCCTCGCTCTAGATGTCGTGTTGTATTTCAGATCTGTTTGAAATGTCAATTCTGGCTGTATTAAAGCTATGACAGTTGTCATTCTAGAAAATCATTGGTTTCAGTGTCATTTTTGTATATGGGCTACCACATTCATATCAAGTGTGAATATTTTAACCTAAGTGCCTTCTACATCAAACATGAGGGCTTACTCAGTCCTGTCACCTTTACAGCTTTGAATCAAGTATGCAACTAGTTAGTGACATAGTTGATTTTTTTTTTTTTTTTAGACATTTAGCTCTATATACAATCTGGTTATATTTGGTTATTATGATAGCTAACCCTGTTTTAATTGCCAAAGGCCTAAACTGATGGTCTTCCTGTAACCAGCATGTAACACTTCTGCTGTGTGAATGGGAGCCACTAGCTGTAACTCTGCAGTTCATTTAGTCAATCCTCCTTCCCTACAGCTCTCTAGAACATCCTACTTACTGTACAGAGAGCATTGCCCATGTTACCATGTGCATGTCCTATGGGAACTAACTCCCACTGAGGCAATACAGGATAGCTGCCTGGATTTTTCCAGAACGCATAGATACAAACACAGGCAGCAAGATAGGCATGGATGCACAAGTTCAGATAAGACATGACTGTGTTGTGACAAAGCTGTTCTGTAGACCTCAGATCAGTTTGTTGTAAGCATGTCAGATGAGTGACAAAAACGGGTTACTAAAATACAGTTAAGTATCAGAGGGAGCCTTAGGCAGTTTTTATCTAATGCTTTCCTGATAATTTCTATGAATTGCTTCAACCTGTTCCTTTATACATTCCAGTTATAATCTTCCATCATGCAATTATGACATTGTATCCTTCTGTATGAGCCTGAACTGGTTGAGCTTTAGCCTGTAAACCTTTCAGGGCAGGAAACTTGTTTGACATGGGTCTTCTACTGTGTAATGCCACACAGTGTACTCCATTGCATCATCACTAAAAATTCCTCCTTCCTTGATGGTCATAATCTGTCAGGGCTACTGCAGTTCAGTTTTGATAACCAAAGGATGGGGTAATCTAGTCCAAATGCCATGTTTCTCACACAGTTCTCTCTGATTATGATTGTTACCCTAAATAAACAAGTTTTACTTCAGTGCAGAATATTCCCCATATTTAACTTTACTACTTCTTTCTGCTCCTCCAATAAAATAACATACCTTGATACCTTTGAAAACATTTCTGTTTTCCTGTTCTCCAATTAACTGATTTTTTAAATTAACATTAGGAGTTCTGAGTGTGACACCGAACTTTAAAATCCAAAAGGAAAAAAAAAAACTATTTAACTAGGTAGGGTTCCCTTCCCTACTGTTCCTCAACAACGATTGACAATTTTATTTTATATCCATGAATTCCTGTAATGAAAACCTCCCCCACATTTAAAGCAAACCTTAAACACCTCCAAGATGAACAAGAACTGGCGTATGTCACCACCAAATCCTGCTACAGTAGGAATCTTCAGCAGATGTGACTAATAGCCTGCTGCCTCTCTCTCCCCATTACCCACAAGTAGCAGGATTCTTTTAGAGGAGGCTGCTCACAGGTCAATCCGTCTTTAATTAGAGTATATTTATGGCTCCCTGAAGCAGTAGGGATATACAAGTGAAGATCATCTCCCTGTAGATCAGTATAGAAAGGCTGGTTTTACTGTTAAGGCACTTGACTAAGATGCCAGAGATCTGAGTTTAATTCCTGGCTCTGTCACAGACTTCTTGTATGACTGTAGGCTTGTGCATTTGTGAAATGGAAATAATACTTCCCTAGCAGGTGACACGTATCAGTAATTGTGAGATGCACAAATGCTATTGTGATGCAGGGGAAGAAGATCATCATACCACAAGCTGTACCATCATCAACCCCAGAGGAGACAATGGATGCCATCATACCATCCAAAGCAACCAAATATCAGGTCAAGAAAAAAGACTGAGGTACAGCAGAGGACCCCCAGCCTTTCTCTTCCACAGCAACGCACAACACTCCTATATCAGCAAATTTGTCAGAACTGTTGGGATCCATATTAGATCCAGTCCAGAGAGCATGATTTTTGAACGCCGCCTTGTACCTTTCCACCAGATGTGGTCTGCCATGACATCGGACAAATGGGTGCCAGTGGCTAATCACCCAAGGCTACCCTCTACCCACCCATCCTTCCCCATCCCTCTTCAGGGACTCTTCTCACAAGAGCCTATTACAAACCGAAGGGGTCTTAATGCTTTATTTATTTAACCATAGAGGAGGTTTCTATTGCCAGTATTTCCTGATTTCAAAGAAGAAAGGTGTCTTCATCCTATCCTAGATCTGAACAAATTCAGCAAATATATATATATATATATATATATGTATATATATACACACACAGCATCTAAGGTTCAGGATGATAATGCTTGTCTCCATTATTCCATCTCTCCAAGCTCAAGACTGGTTCATGGCTCTCAAGATGTGTATTTCCATATAGCTATCCATCCAAAACCACAGGAAGTACCTAAGATTCACAGTGGGTCCCAATATTTATCAGCACAGGGTTCTGCCCTTCAGACTCTCCACAGCACAGAGTATTCACAGAATGCCTGGCAGTGTATTTAAGGAGACAGGGAAGCCACGTCTACATGTAACTGGACAACTGGCTGATCAGAGGTAGGTCCCAACAGGAGACCACAGGGAGGGATAGCTCAGTGGTTTGAGCATTGGCCTGCTAAACCCAGGGTTGTGAGTTCAATCCTTGAGGGGGCCACTTAGGGATCTGGGGCAAAAAATCAGTACTTGGTCCTGCTAGTGAAGGCAGGGGGCTGGACTTGATGACCTTTCAAGGTCCCTTCCAGTTCTAGGAGATGGGATATCTCCATTAATTAATAATTAATCCTTGTGAACTACAAGAAATTTTCATCACAGACAACAGAGAGCATAGGAGCTGTGACCAACTCCTGCTTGACAAGAATTTACCTCCCAGAGAACAGATTCTGGTTGCTCTAGTTGATGGTGAGCAACCAAAAATCAAATTCAACAACTGTGTGCGCGCATGAGAGTCTGGGACTCTTAAGCCACACATCAGCGTATATATACACACATAACCTCGCTTCACAGACTTCACCTGCAGCCTTTACAACTCTGGCAGAGGTCTATGGATTCCACATCCCATGATCAAGACAGTCACAGTCCCATCTCACGTCCTGCAAGAGCTCAGTTGGACCCAATGAACATACAAAAAGGAGTACCATTCTCTACCCCCTCCGTGACAATGGCACTTATGACAGACACTTCAGGAACAGCTTGGAATGCCCACCTGAAGCATGGTGCATAGAATAGGGTCTCAGGACAGTCTGAAACTACATATGAACATCCTATAGCTCAGAGGCATTATAGTGACCTGCATAGCATTCTTGCCTGCTCTGCGGAACGCCACAGTGCATTGTATAAACAAGCAAGGAGGTGCTCAAACTTCCCCTCTGCCAAGACGACATCAGGCTCTGGATATGATGTCATCAACACAGAATAACCCTGTTGGCTCTACACCTGTCAGGCATCAACAATGACATATCCAGCTTTTTGAGCAGAATGGATGATTGTTGTGGTAGTCCATCATACAGCCAATAATCCATCAATTGAGGACTCCCATAATAGACTTGTTTACCAGAGGACACCAGCAAATGCCCAATTTTTGCCCCAGATGGGTGTGAACTTGGCTTCGCTACCAGATGTCTTTCTCCATTGGTGATCTCAAATTCCTATATAGCTTTCTGCCAATTTCCCTGATCCCCAAGATAATATCCAAGATCGGATGGGACAAGGTTACATCATCCTGAGACCCCCCTTACTGGCCAAGGCAGTTCTCTCTATCAGGCAATTGCTAATGTCCAAGAGGCCTCCCATTCACCTCAAGCAGCTCAGACATAGTATCTCTGAACCAAGGTCAAACACTGCAGCTGATTGAGTGCTATTGACAGATTGGTCCCTACAGATTCAGAGAGTGCTCATACAAAGCAGGAAACCTTCCACCGGGAAGACTCACTCCTTGAAATGGAAAAGATTTTCCACATGGGCCCCCCAAAACAATCTAGTTCAAGTAGCAGACCCAATACTTAAGATTCTCAACTAGCATTTGACTCTCAAAATTCACGTTGCAGCAATATCAGTATGTCATATTCAGGTACAATCATATTCGATCTTTGATCCGCTAGTGTCTAAATTCCTTAAGGGTCTCCTTCATTTTTGCCATCTGGCTAGAGATCTAACTCCTGTCTTGGACTTCAGTATCATCCTCCTAAAACTCATGGAGTTGCTCTTTGACCCATTATTGGGTTGCTCAATACACCACTTGACCATAAACTTGTTTTTTCTGGTGGCCATTGTCACAGCTCTCAAGGTAACTTCAGTTTTGACTCCTTCATGGCCTCATTGAGGGAGCCCCAAACGGGTCTAAGGTCTCTAGCCATCACCTTTCTCGGGGCAAGAACTCACATTCCTCTCCCTCCAGACCTGGGATTTAGGCTGCAATTCCTCCTGCCCTCCAATGCAATCACCTTAGCACATTTGAGTTTAGATCAACATGTGGGGTCCTGTTCTCTCTCAGGGGGGAATGACCAACCAGCTTCATAAACCAAAAGATTAGTTTAGAATAAAAGCATGACAGAGAATACTTATCTTGAAAACAATGAATAGCTTATACACATGCCTGTCTTACCAGATGCCAGTCATCTTCCACATGGAGACCCTGGTTGGTTTAAACTCTTTCACGCCCTTTCTGCAAGGTCTGTCCCTCTTGGTCACAGTATTGTACCAGTTCTTGGATTGTGTGAGAGTGTCTCCTCTCCTCTAGATCAAGATGCCCACTTTATACTATGCTCAGTTATTTGTTTGCTGAGCCTCTTGAACCTGATCAAAACCAGTATAAGCAATTCCCTCCCAGGAATGGTACTTCTACAGACTTGTTTAACAGTCTAGGGATTTGCATTAAGTCCCCCCTCCCCCGCCAATGATTTTAGTTCCCGATAGTTCATTCATACTAGATGACTTCTCTTCAGTCACTGTTTTTCTTCTCTTGTGTCAAGAAAAGAAATTAACTTGGTCCTTTCTGGCTAGTAACAATACAAGATGAGAGAGGAAACGAAGTCACACCTACTGTTTCCCAATTAAGTTTCCCAGTTTGCCACAGCCATTGCCTCAGCGTGGACAGTCAGTGAGCTTACTCCTTCCATATGGACAGAGGTGTTGAAACCACACTCCAAGTTAATCTCCCAAATTGCCTCTGAATTCTACCTGATCAGTTACCTTGCCAGTCATCTTCCTGGAGCCACACTTGACACTAGAAGAAGAGAAGCTGCATATATTGGACACATCCAGAGTTTTGCTCTAATCTCATCTCTTTGTCGCTATAATCTAGCCCATCGAAAAGCCAAGCCATCTCTTCTGAGAACCTCTAAGTGGTCCTCACAGTGCATTTCCAGAGAGCCTCTCCCTCTGAACGTCACCAAGACAAGCAGCATCTTCTGCCTGCTTCAGGAACATTCCAATCTGTGAGAGCCGCAGGGCTTGCAACGTGAAGCAATCCACTGACTTCTGTTAAATTTTATGCACTTGACATGACAGCCAGGTCAGATGCCAAGTTTGGGAGAGCAGCACTTCAATGGCTATTTGACTGATATACTTGAAACACCTCACCTTCCAGGGAGGTTACTGCTTGCCAGTCACCTACAGAGGGATCCACATTAGCATATACTGTAGTGTAAATAACTGTTCTTTTTCCTGATTTTAATTTTTAAATTATTTGCAGTAGGGTAATTCTTGCTGTATTATAGGGGAAGCTGGCAGAAATCCCTATATTTAGGTTGCCTAACACTTTCCATTGTAGAAGATTCTTGGGACCTTTTTCTGAGGCTTCTTTTACACCTAGAACTTCGGTCCACCTATGTACATTAGTTAGGGCTTGAAAAATTTCACACCCTAAAAACCATAGTTAGGTTGACCTAACCAAGGCGTGGAGGTGGCTAGGTCAACAGGAGAATTCTTCCATTGACCTAGCTACTGCCTCTCAGAGAGGTGGTTTAACTATGACAGAAAAACTTCTTCCATCAACATAGGAAGCGTCTACACTATGACGCTACAGCAGCACAGTAGCTGTGCCACTGTCGCAGCACTAGTGTAGACATAGTGAGAAGCTCCAACACTGCCATTGTTTGCAGCAGGTAAAGGTAAAGCTCTCCAGCTAGAGAAGTGGATTTTCTGTATCCCAAGATTTTGCTGAGATGTAAACTGCTGAAAATTGCCATTTTCCTTCTCTCACTTTACATAGTGTTGCTCAGGTGTTAGCAAACTGCCAAAATAATGATTAAACATTAACAGTTCAAAGCTGGGCTTATGCCACTACTAAAGCAGCAGAAGTCACTGCACTGAGAATGCCTGGGAGCTGCCAGAGCAGCTGTAGCACGAGGAGCCATGGTGGGCTTCCCCCCGATCCAGCACATGGCCACAGTTGCCCTTATTCTATCCCTGGGACACCACATGGGGCAAGATCTCCCTCAACTCCCAGATATTGGAGAAGAGAGTCATGCTGGGCCAGACTCAAGCCAACCACCCACTGGCCCCCAACAATTGATTCCCCCACTTCACTCCCAGGATAAATCTGGCATTTCCCGTCTTTCCAGTGCTTGACTTTGCAACCTAAATATTTCTAAAAATAGGGAGGGTTTTTTTGTATATATAGTACAGGATAGCTACAAGCACATATATAAGGCCTGATGCTGCACAGACTTGCACATGTGAAGCCAATGAGATTATTCAAATAAGCATAATTCCGTTCCTAAATTTTACAGGATCACATCCATGTTCTGGAAATAAAAGTTTGCCACTTTAATGGAGCTTCTACTTTTGTCTTAGAAAATACTAAAACCAAATTCAGTGGTGACTATATCCATGAGTTTTTCCAGAGCAAAATTATTTCTGACAACTAAAAGCAGCTGGTACATTTCTCCCCCACTCTTGTCATAAAAGCAAAGTTTTTCTACAGGGGCTGATGTATTTTACCAGCTTATCTAAGGAACAACCCTATGAATTAAAGATGAACAGCAAAGCCTTCTTTGTAAAATAAAATTGTCTACATTCCCAAGTACTAACAGAATATGTACAGACTACTTAATAAGAAATCCATATGAAAAATTTTTTTTAGGGCCTGATCATGTGAAGACTTACACAGATGCTTAACTTTAAGCATGTGAGTAGCCCCAGTGGAGTCTCTTCGGGGTATTTTGGCCACTGTTTACTTTAAGCTATTCTTTCGGATACCCATGTTCATTTCAAAATATTTAGAACATGCCCCTCACTCTAGCCTTGGTCTTACACCTGTCCCTTGCAAGTGTGTTTCCATAGGACCCTGTGAAAGTTTCTGAGTGTGAAAGGGCCCATGGAAGAATTAATGCAGCTTAAATCTACATAAAGTCTAATGCCACTTTATACTACAAAAAAGGTATTTTTACACCAAGATAGCTAACACACAAAATCCTATTGTAAATGGGCCACAGCATAGCTTTACCTTAATGTAGTTGGGGTGAGATAAACCCTGGACTTCCAGTTATGGTTCACCTTGACCAGCTAGATCAAGGGAAAACTACAAGTAGCCCCATCAACACTAGAATTTTACAACGTTAGCTCTCTCATTATAAACTTCATCTGTTTTTCCTAGACGAGGCCTCAGTTGGTGACACTCACCATGTAGAGACCCCCCAACACATGAGGGCAGCTCTACAAGATGTGGGGTGAGGAGCATTGTGCCACTGAGGTGATAACCATACCCTTATAGTCCCCATTTACTGTCCAGACAATGAGGTCCAAAGTAATTATTTTTATACTGCGATTTCTCATCTTTACCACTACTCCCACCACAGTGTAAACAGTGGTTACAAAACGTTTTAAAAGGTATTCTTTTTAAAAGGAAGTTCTCTGAGCTATTTTCTCTCATAAAATTTTAATACTTAGCTTATTTTCAAAGAATTGGATCAACTGCTTTTCCTCTCCAGAAATAGAACAATTTTGATCCTAATACTGCCTGCTTAACCAGAAACAATTACAAAATGGTTTGTACAATGCTAATATTGTGACAAGGAGTGATAAAGAAGAGGTTACTGGGAAACATCTGTTGAAATGAAAAAGGGTTTTGTTCCTGGTATACCACTTTCAAAAATATAGTAAGAATTTTTCTAAAGTAGCTGTTTCACTAAATGAAATAGTGTTCAAGCAGCTGTTTGGTGTTTATTCCAATGGCTTCCTGCCACTCCCAATGTTTGTGAAATGGAAGACTAAAGGCAGGAGTCAAATGAAGATTCATTACGGTCCACAATTACTATTCCAGTTGGCTGATTCTGTACAACTGTTACAGCCCCCAAAAGGCCCAGTGAATGGACAGCTGGTGCCTCGATCTCTGAGTGAATAAAGGGGAAGAAGCTATATAAAACCGGGAAGCACCCTGGCTTAATCTATCTTGCAATAAAATACACCCTCCTCCTCCCAACCAACCACATGAAGTCAGTTGTGTAGGATTAAGTGAACTTTGCATCACAAAAAGGGGCAGGAGGTGCTGAAGAGCTAGCATGCTTCCTTTAACTTCACCATAGCTGGCTTGATAACACCTTTATACTGCAAAGCAGCACTTTTCAATTACTACTTTCCCTCCATAAGCTTTTTCTGGCATCTTCTTATTACCCCTCTCCCATCTAAGAAATACATGCTCGGTTATGAACTTAATTTGATTTCTTCTGACCTGGTTTGAAGTTATGCCATTAGAAAACATTAACAGAGAGATTTCTAAAGGGCTGGGATTTTTAGAAGAGGTATGACTTCAATAGACATGTCTATCAAAGCAGAGGACTCGTACCCCTTTGGGAGAGTGATTATTACAATAAGTACAGATTTAAGACAGCAGAATTGGACTGAATCCACCCCTCCTCCCCCATTGAAGCAAATGGGAAACAACAGACTCAAAAGTAGTATGTTTTAAATATATTTCAGGAACCAACAAGGTGTTTTATACCAAAATGAAAGCTGTAAGTACTACATGAATTCCCACAACAGTCAACTAAAGATAAAAGAAAGGAAGAAGATATTTGCTGCCATTAAGGACTAAACTTGCTAGCATACCTATCTAAACAAGAAAACAGAACTGTAACTGAACACTTAATGAGTAAGCATAGGTCAGGACAAACCCTTCTCAGTGAGCCATTTGTGTTTAGCTCCAAGTCACCTGAATTGTTTGCTGACAACTATGTTCAGTAATGGTTCTATTTCATAGTGTATATAAGGCCACAATATGGCAAATGAGACAAACCAGTCTGGGTTGGGAGCAAGAGAGTGGACCCAAAATATAGTTTCCTGTTTACCAGGTTTTTCAGAGCTCAGTTAAAAAAGTAACACACGCACAGCTTATTTCCAAGTCAGGATTTTAAACAGAATTCAAAAAAAGGCTTCTTTCACACTAACTTCTACTAGATTTGCTATAAAAGTGTGTAGTAGTAGTACAGTACCTACCATTTTCCCAGCACATTAAAGAGGGTGTAGTTTCTTAGAGCCACCCATTCTAAAATCTTCAGGGCACAGGGTGCCCACACAAAGTATTTTGGGATGTTTACTACAGTTGCTTTACCACTATGGCCGCATTAGAAGATGCTGATAGCTGTCCTCTCTATATTAGCAATCCGTTTCTGCCACAAGTGGCATTTCATTGATGGTACAGAAGACAAATCCTTAGGGTATATTAAAACCAGAAAAATTAATGCCCATATTACAGGAGCTGGTAGCTACAGTTGAAGTTCTAGTGCAGAGAAGACTCAAGCAATTTTACCAGACAAGTCATTAAAGCTTGAGCAATATGTATGGTAACAGAACTGCTAATAGGTGTACAATGGAGCCTGGTCTACACTACACTACACTATTAAGTCTACCAGTTACACCATCACTGCAGCTCCAGTACTTTTCATGACATGGAAGTAAAATAGAAACCCATTTTATGAGCATTCACAGCATAGATAGCAGAAGGGCAACTGCTAAAAAATGGGCAGAGTTTTTTCCAGTGTAAACAAGGCCTTATAACATGCCGGTGGTTACTTAATATGCCAGATGGCAAGCCCTCTTTGGTGACAGCATACAGCTGTGGTTTATACTCTGCTGAAACAGTATTAGTTTTATCAACTCAACTCCATGCAAATTTTCTATTGCTTTTCTTTAGTCATGGGTAACTGCAAATGTAGGGTTTTTTTTTTTTTGTTTTTTTTTTTGCAAAAGTCATTTTGGAAGGGGGGGGGGAGGAGAGAGAAATAATCACATTTTTTGTAACCCAAGAGACCAGTAATTGGGGGGAGGGGCCTGTAGTTATTACATTTCTCATGGATTTGTTATCCCTTTAATTTCTTTACTCAGACTATAAATTTAAATGCAAAGTGTGGTAATGGTCACATGAGGAATAAGTCTCTATGACCTGGCTAGGTTTAAACCCAACTTATTTCCGTTCTCCCTCTCTACTTAACATTCCAGCTTCATACACTACCTTAACCAACCCAATAAATTTATACACTCATTTTTTTGAACTTTAAAACAAGATTCACTAAAACTATAGAAAAAGCCTCTCCTTTGTTTTCCTGGCTAAGGAAAAATCTATTTAAGACTATACCTTTATAATCAAAGTAAAGAATGAATTTCTTTAAGTTTTAAAGAATAGTTTGTGTTTTTTGGAGATTTCTAAATTCTACATTTTAACAGTGCAAACAGCACAGCTATAAGCTCAAATGAGATGTCACGAGTCAGCACCTCACCCTGTGCTCAGATCTTAAGCTAATTAGAGAGGTTTTTTCCTACAGCTCAGGGTTTGCAAGAGAATTTTTAGAGAAAGCATTTTTACTGCATGTGTAGTCTTCAATAGTACTGAAATGGCAGCATACTCAAAGATACCTTACATAATCAGACTAGATTTCTAAATGAAAACAATCCATATGTCCACGTTTAAAATACATGCTGTTATGTTTGGTATTTAAAGCCTAACGGAAGGAAAAATCATATATATATAACAAAATACAGAAACACAACAAAAAGTTAAGCAGTACTAGAGAAAAGAGGGAAAAAAAAAAAAAAATGTGTTCTCATGCCCCTGAGTACTCAAAATGCTTGATTTCCAGTCAGAGAGGTACTGTGGTTAGAGTTCCCACTTGGCTTTAGTGACTAGTGTCTTTATGGGAAAAACTGATTAAGGATTCATGAATTTGTTTTCCCTCAAAGCAATTTTATTACTACTATCTACCACCACCTCACAGAAGGGTGTGTGTGTGGGGGGGGGAGGGGGGGCTGTATTAGTACCCAATTACCATCTGCTGCTATGGCTACAAATTCTTAACGATGAAACAAGTGAAGTATTTTCAAACTTCAACACTACACAGGACTTCTTTTACTAGCCAAGTGACATTTTAAAGAAAAAAAAACTGTTTTGTTTAAGTGCACAACACCGTCTCTACATCGGGAAAGAGGATATCAGTTTCTGCTATAATGGACCACCATGTTCTAGGTTTTAAAACTAAAAAACAAGTCCCTACCTCTTTGTACTAGTGGTAAGGTGTATTTACATCTGTCATAATTCTAGCTTTAGGTCAACAGTATCCATCCTGCCCCTATAATGTGACCTATGTAGGCCAAGAATTAGCCAACAATAACATTACAACAATTGTGTATATGCTTGTAATTGAACAATGCTGCTACAGTCAAACTGGAGCTTTAAGATGTTACAGTTGGCCTTTGTTTTCTTCCCTCCCTATTTTCTATTTCACAGCAAGAGCTGGATTTCTTTAGACTGATTTACACAGTCAGTACAATCCACATCAAAGGCTAAATCTTTACATATTAGTGTAGTAGATTATGGAATTATACATAGGATGTACATTTTACGTATTAGGTCTCCTCAACCCCGGAACGCTCAAATATTTGATAAAAAGACTACGTAAGTGGCTAAAAAAAAAAAAAAAAAAAAAAAAAAAAAAAAAAAAGACTTTCTTCCTTGAAGATAGGTGGAGGGTTTAAGGATCATATGCAGTGGTAATGTTAGGTCGGAACAATTTACTGTCATATGGAAGTTTAATGAAAGACTTTTCTTTCAGCTAGGTTAACATTTGTCTTATGAGACTGATAAATGTAGTTCCTTTACAAGCAAGTTTTCCACAGCAACAAAATCCCACTTTGATATTTCTACTACAGCAGCCACCAGTTTTCACTTCAGTATTTTTAGAGTGTACAGAGTAAAGCATTGGAGCTGTCCAACATAATAGTTTGTACATTCTCTTCTTCCTCTGAAGAGTTTTAAAAGGGATTTTAGACCTTGATGGCGAGAATCCCAAAACAAGAGTAAAATGAATTTATTTTATTGCAAACAAACGTCTAAAGTTAAATTTTTCCACCTACTTTTTTAAAGAGAAAAAGGAATCAGCAGGCTAAGGAGATACACCCATTTGAGAATTGACATGATTAAAAATTAGATATAAAATGGGTGACTCACAGTTTCATTAGCTTACAAAATGGTGGAGTAACTACTACAAGCACACTAGGTATACAGTATTTTGGGGGAAAAGGGGTTATACAGACACACAGCTAACTTCATATAGATCCCATTAGACAACTGGATTTACAACAAGTTTTGTTTAATAAGAAATGGGCAAAGCCAGCTTCTTTTCAGAATCAAAATGCAGAACAAATGGAAAAGAATTCATGGTGTTGTACCTTCACAAGTTTGAGCCTTCACAATTAATGCAACCAAGTTTTACACTTTAAGAGCTCTTCTACATGCACTCCACCTTCACTATTTAGCTCCAGGTTTCCTCTTTGCCCCAAGTTTTGCTGAACTCCAATGTTATAAAACCTTTCTAGTTATTGCCAGAAACTTTTGCTTTCCCAATCCCTCCACCCAGAAACTGCATAGAGAGGATGGAGTGTAATATGAGCATTATGTAGTCTCATGATATTCATGAGGGCCACTATGAGCCTCTACATGAATCTGGTTGCTAACATTTCTATTCAATTGTGACAATGACTCACGACTGTTTCCTAGAAATTGGGGGAGGGAGGAAAAAGGAGAAAATTCTTTAATAAAAAGACACCAGGTACAAAGCAACGTTTTACTTTTGTTGTGGTAAAAAAAAAAAAAAGTCACATTTTACAGATAAAATGTAGAACCCTGAAATACTGACACATTCTCTTATCGTGCACAATGCTGAGGTTCTCTTACGAATCACTTTAAAACTGCAATTAAAAATGTACAAAAAAAAGAAAAGAAAAAAAAAATCAACCCACAAAGCTTCTAAAAAAGGAACCCGCAGGCACTTCCTCTTGTGGAATGTTTAAAAAGTTAGCCTACTAAAGAAAAACAGTCGACTTCTTGTGAAGGTTTTGGAGAAATATGTATCAGTTCGTTTATTTGGGTATTCAATAATATCCTTGGTGATAATGCTGACTCCATGGCTTCTGACCCCAGAATTGCTGCAATAGATGGATAAATAATTAATTTTGAACCGTAACCAGACATTACTCACAGCTCACTTTCCTACATTAAATATATTTACAAGGAAATTAGATGACAGCTAACTAACCAGGGAAGAACAACTTTCCAGTTGGCAGTAATATCTGAACTGTGTAAGAAACAGGAGGCGTCATATTGTTTAATGTAATGCCATACTGAGAAGAAACCAAATATATTGACAGCCATTCTAATCAATAAGCCACAGCTGAAATGCAAGATATCCTAGACTTTGAACAGCATATATCCTAGACTTTGAGACAACTTTGCACAGCATTTTCACACATGTGAGTGAGGGAGTCAATTCCTAAGGACTTAAAGAAAAGTCTCAGAAGTTACTTACACCCTGCTGCCACTGGTTGTAGCCCTGAGATTGGTTTTTGTAGCCACGATTATTTCCCCTTCCTCTGAAATTCTGTAACAAGAAGGTGTTTTAGAACACGACAACATCGGTTGTAGGCCACATTCCAGAAGGGTATGCATGAGAATCCAAGACTTACCAGTGCACCTGTCATGGTACAAACCTTACAGAGACACTGAAAAGCTCTTAAAATGCTTACATTTCTCTCCATTGTTTCAGAGATTTATATTTGGTGAGGGTGGGTTTTGAATTTGATAGGTTTCATAAGCCAGTAGCTCTCAAACTGCTGCTGCTGGTGGTCTGAAGAACTGGCTAATCCAATTTTGGCTTGTTTCCAGCTGGCTAATTCTATTAAGACAACTATAAATACAAATATGTTCCTATTCTTTCATGTAAGCAACTGTTGCAGTCGCCACAAGAATATTATGTGATCAGGCAAAGATATGGTTTATTTAATAATGAATGAGAGAAAAGGGTGGTGCACAGAGTTTGGGATGCAAGCCACACTATGGAAGTGTACTTAAGAATTTTCACTATATTGGAAGAAATGCAGCATTCTGGTTTAACATCAGTGTTCGGGAAGTTTGTCAAGTAAGTCTATTAGCTTGGGCTCCATCTGCTGGCTCTTTAACAGTCCAAGATAATCCAACATAACTTTTGAATGCCTGCATTGAAGTCTGTCCATTTGAAGGAGTAGCAATTAAGTTCCTGGTGCTGTTAAGACCACAAACAGCTATTATGAGATCCTCAGAATACTTAACTGATGCATCATGCACTAGATCAACCCCCAAAATTGGGATACATTTGTTCTCACACATCATACAAGTGACATGGCCACTCTTAAACCATGAGCAGTGCACATGTTGTGTTGTAGTGCTTGAAGCAGTTAAAATTCATATTTCCTTTTTGCATCCCTTTTGTTACTAAACTTTCTCCTTCAGTTACATTTCACTTTACCTGCATTAATGTGAGGGGAGCCTTGCATATCTGTACATCTTGGGAGATACTAGGGACAGTGTACATGGAACACAGTCACTCGTGTTATTTTTCATGTCTTGGTAGTCTGGATATGGTAGCTCCTGTAATTTTGAGCCTACATATGCCTCCACATATTCCATAGAACAAGTACATTCATTTACTGGGTTACTGTTATTAAATTTGTGAAAATGCTTTCTTAGGCTAGGTCCACACTACCCGCCTGATTCGGCGGAAACGTCGACTTCAGCTATGCTATTCTCGTAGCTAAAGTTGCGTTTCCTAGATCGATCCCCTGCCCCAGTGTGGACCAAGCCTTGGTTATGTATTTTTCAGAAGCATTTTACACAGGTGCTGTCCCTTTCACTTAAAAATTCTATGTGAACACTTCTATTAAACCAGTTAACTGTTAATGTAGGAAGCGTGTGCTTCCTACCTTCCCTCCTCAGGTGTGGCAGGGGCAGCAATGAACTGCCTTAACTGCTGTTGGGCACCAAAGAACTAGTGGTGGAAGAGCGGATAGTGAAGCGCTTAGACCAGTGCTTGTAGCTTTCAAACACATGGAAAATATCTTGTGGGAACGTAATGAAAAATTCTGCTGCAGTGTGCTTGGACTGCAAAAACAAGAGCTCTAAATTTCTTCTGATTTAACAGGAGCAAGCAAAGGCTTAAAATCTTGCCAATTATACCAGATGCACCAGCTTGAAGAATGTTTAATAAAGGTTTGGTACCATGTGTGTTAGCAAGTGCCAAAATTACCTAAAGTAGACAGGCCTTTTAAACACAAAGTCACCGTACCACTATCACAGGAGAGTTGTTTTTTAAACTGTGAATCAACATGCTTCAACCTGCAAATTTGTAAATTACCACTGCAACCTTTCAAATAAGAAATTGCCTTAAATGCCTGGTACGTCAGCTTTAGCACACCTACAGAATGCATTACCTACCTGGTTGTAGTTCCCCCTGTTGGGCATTCCACCTCTGTTATAGTTTCCTCTGTTTGAGTAACCACCTCTGCTTGGAAAGACAGGGCCACGAGGGTATGGATAGCCAATTGCCCCACCACCACCACCGCCACCGCCACCTCCTCTCTGAGGCATATTGCCACCTCTCCTGTTGTATCCACCACGGTTCCCAGGGACTGTGGAAGAAAAAACAAAAACACGCATTTGTTCGACAACTCTTTCTTATATGAAAACTATTGTCTGATATAGCCAACATATCTCAAATCCTAGGATTTACACGTACTACATTTTTAAGGAAGACTTGTTTTGCCTAATGGATTTGGATGCCAAGCCCACTGGCTTCAAATGAAAAAGAATGCCTGAATAGGAAATTTCTGATACCTATCTAATTGATTAAAACATCCAGAGACACCAATGTACTGCAAAAACAAACACCAAATCCAAATGTGAAAATTCAGCAACAGTGCCCTTGACAAGCCATATGAATATAGTATAGGATCTCTAGCTCCCTCTTAAATTAGTCTATAATTTAAGTTACCCCATATACCGTTCATTAGCCTGTTCGTTTATAAGCCAATCCCCCAAAATGGATAAGTAAAAATAGCAAAAACTGCATGACCCTTTCATAAGCTGACCCTATATTTCAGGGGTTGGAAAACTTTGGCTCCCAGCCCGTCAGGGTAAGCCACTGGCAGGTCGGGATTTTTTTTTGTTTTGTTTTGTTTTACCTGGACCGTTCCCAGGCACGGAACCCCTCAGCTCCCCGTGACCACGGTTCGCCATTCCCAGCCAATGGGAGCTGCGGGAGTGCCACTTCAGGGAGCTGAGCAGCTCCGTGCCTGCGAACGCTCCAGGTAAACAAAACGACAATGTATTAGATAGTCAATTCAATGATTCCATAGAGTTTAAAGTCATCAAATTTTGGTGTAGACCCGTTTATAAGTCGACCCACGCTCTTTGATGTGTCATTTTTACCAAAAATATTCGGCTTATGAACAAGTATATACGGTAGTTGGCAAAATATTTTGCCAATGTCTTGACTTCCTCTTCAAGTATATTTGGAGTTGAAGTCAAGCTTTCCCCAGCATAAAGGTAATGAACCAGCTACAGTCAAAGGTTAACACCAAAGCCAGAAATGCCTATAAAGTTAACAGGTCTGTTTCTAGGCCTACCTCCTCCCCTGAAGTTGCCACGCATGTTGAATCCTCCACGTCCTCTCTGGCCACCTCTGTTAAACTGATTTTTACCACTTTTTTTGTTACTCTTCTTTGAGCCAGTGTTCTGTTTCTTTTCAGGAGGAAGAGATTTTTTACTTTCTTCTTTATATTGTTCCAAGAGCTTCTCAGCCTCCTCTTTCTGTAATTCTACATAGGTTATTTCATCAAAACATTCTGCTACCTCCGGCAGTGTGAAGTTTCCTATAAAGGAGAAAACCCTGGATGTTCAGAATACCCACTGAGATACAATTAAACCCTTTACTCACTCCTCCTCCAAGAGCAGGGACAAAATTCCAGAAACCGAATCACTGAATATGAAGACAAAACTGAGGAGCGGTAAGTGAAGCAAACAGTTCACCAAGAAGTTGCTAATACTATCCAAAGCTAGAAAATATTCTGCCTATTAATTTTTTGAAACCTGCACTCAGAACAAACATCAATGTCTGCCAAGCATGTTTAATTTTTTTTTTTTTTTATTAAATAGGGCACTTTATGCCACGACAGCTTTGTGCATCTGCATGGAGCATATCAGCATGACTGAGTAGTGTTAAGGACTGCAGCAGAGGGAACACACAATATAGTGTTGTCTTACAAAGCTACAATAGTCTTCCAGTTTCTAGGTTTTAGTGTAACTGTTTTAAGGTAAGCAAATTTGAAGTCTAAAAATTTACATTATCCCTTTAAACAGATACTCAACATCCTAAAACACAGTATAGGATTATGTTCCATGCCTTTCATTTTGAGAACTGCATGCTCTGGAAGATCTTTTCCCTCCACCTCTGCCTTCTTTTGTGTTCTTTGCTTGTAGTCTTCATCTTTTGGGCAAACAACAACTGCTTTGCGCTGGAAGCCTGCAAACAGGCACATTTTTCTCCTCTGCGCAGCTGCAGACACATTTGTCTGAAAAAAATGCAGTAACTTACTACACGTAGCTGTCATTGTCAGAACTAAAGGAAGTTAAACTTATGGTGTATAAATTTCATCTCTACAAGAGCTTGCAATGACTTTTACATGCAAGTGGAAGGAAAGATGTAGCATGGTGCAACTTTACAAAAATCTTACACTCTTTGGATGTGAACACTATTTCCCTCAATACCCCACAATTTTGGAGAAAGCTTAAATTACGACATATGAAGTGATTAAAAATGATTGTAGTACAGTTCAACCTTTGGCCTCCTCAATGAGGTAAGCAGGAAAAGTGGAAGAGCGCAACAAACAGCTGCTAGATTCTAAACCTGAATCCCACTTAGTTATTGCCATTCTAATTTAAAAATTAAATTTCACACACTGTAACTTATACCTGATCCAAAATGAAGTTCCGCTTTTTACGAGCGGCAATCTCAATGAACTTGCCAAGACACTGCGGAGCTCTCTGCAACAGTGTGTTAAGTTTTCCAGTGTCAGCCATCTGCCGCTTAAAACCTGCAACCTACAGAAACATATTCCAAAGTTATAGTAGTACTCCTCCTGTTGCTGACCTATTCCTTTGTTAAGTGCTTTTATCTGGCATTGAAGGCTTAATTTTTTTAAGCCAAGTGAAGCACTGCAAACTTATTTGAATTGGTGTTCTTAACAATATCTCACAAAAGGAACAGTAATTCTTTAAAAAGTCTGCTATGGCAAGTGAGCAATATTCCTCTTTATAATCACTACAGACATCATGCAAAAATAATAGTTACTGCATTACAATGCATGTCAGAATTTAGAGGTGTAACCCATCCTCAAGTATTTTTGTCCTGTATTGCTTTTTAAGACATTTCATAACTAGCAGGTCAACCAAAGAAATCTGATTTCTATTAAGAACATATACTACATAAGGTTTAGAAGCCTGCTGTAATTCATACTATATTTACTTTGTTTAGTCAAAATTCCTTAAGTCTCCCAAAACCCAAAGAACTATTCAATACTTTATTTGACATTTAAGATCACAAATAGTATGGGAAAGAACAAAAATCCAAGTGAGCTTTCAACTTTTATAAATCTACTGACAGACCTCAGTCCTGCCACTACTTACCATCATTTTGTCCATAATAGTATTTGTTCCAAGGATATTGTATTTTCCAGGGTTCTCTGCTGCATGTTTGGAAACCCATGTAGTCTTCCCAGCTCCAGGCAAGCCAATCATCATTACCACCTATTATGACATGGTTTAGATTGTTATAGTTTAAGTGGAATGCCAAATATAGAAGCTGTGTTAATTGGCAACTTATCAAAAAATGTTGCCATAATTATGCCAATTATTGCTTTAATTGTTTCATTTAGTTAAAATATGGAGAAACATCAGAATGGATCCAAACTGGTAAACTTTATAGAATTTAACGACTTTAACATCATACATTACTTGTTTCGAGAACTAGTATCCACACAGATGGCCAAAACTAGTTGTGTGTAGTAAGATTTTCAATAGGATTACTGCAATTAGATTAATATGCTTTAAAAAAACATTAGTTCTTTTGAAGAAAACTATCACACTTACTTCACAGTCTTTCTTTTGTTCAGGTCCCTTTGGTCCTCTAACCCGATCTTCTAATGGAACCTTCTGAATGAAGCTATACTCTTCAGGTATGGGAAAGTAGGGTTCATCCTTCTGACCAAAGTTGAATTCAATTGCACAGTTATGGCAGAGAACATGTGGGAAGAGTGGTCGCCCATCAAGAACTTCCTTACTGATTTTGAATGCAACACCAAGATCCTGCCCATTCTTGGAATATGAGAGTTCCACTTCATCGCCTTCAAAATTCTGTTAATATATGAAACAAAGTTTAACTTGCACTAGTATAAAGACCAAATTAGTAGGAATCTAAGTACTCTGTATATAATCACTTCAAGTTTCCTTTTATCAAGACTTCATGATGGAATCTCAGTTTCCATTTTTTGTCCGCAATACAAGTAACCAAACTTAATCTTATTTAAAGTTTTGCTAGACACAAGAAAAATGCAGCCCTTAAGGTAAATGTAGATAAAAGTTATCAAACTTTGTATAATGTAAAGGTCTTCCATACAGGCTTTAACTCAGTTAAACATGCATCAAGTAATGTACCAACACTAAGAAAATTAACCAGAATGTTTAAGATACAAGTATCTTGCTCCAGTTTTTTAGAATCAGGTCAGCCTTTCCCACATAACTAAGCCAGAAAATTCAAGTTTCAAAAACACAGAAATAGTGGAAAACTTACAGCAAAACACGCAATCACATCATTTTCATCAAACTTCTCACCAAAGTCTTCAGTCTCACAATTGCATGTCTTTATTCCTTTTAGAGAATATCCATAAGAAAATTCTTCTTCACCTGGTGAAAGAAAAAGAACTTAAAAGCTACAGTGACTAGCTACAATCTTGTGTTCTAAATCAACTACTTTTAAAGGAGTTGTCAACATTCTAAAAGAAGTTTATACTCATTCAAATGAACTGTGCTGTGTCTCATTTTGCATTTACTTCACCGCAGGCCATTATCTAGTAGGAGTTCCAAAATAAGGGGGGGGGGGGGGGAAATGCAGCTAGACATCAAAACAAATAAATCAGATATTCCAAATTACTCTAAGGCCATCTGTTTCCCAGCATTTTGTTCTTTTAAATATTTCTAGTTAAAGTTTACATCATAGATTGTTACATCCTTGAAGTTCTCGGCCTTCTCTACTCACTCCAGTAATGAGCTACAGTTCCTGAATTCTACCTTACCAACTGTCAAAATGGACTACATCTTTAGTTTTTAAAACACATTTGACTTTTACTGAAACGAATTAGATGGCAGCCAAGAACTACCTTTAAGAAGGAGCCTATACCATCACCAGATGCTGCTCCAAATTACTATTCGTTCAATAGTGAACATTTCAACAAGCACAGTAGACACAGGTATTAAAACTTTCTTAAATTCTGAAGAATAGTTTGTGCACCAGCACACCTTTAAAAATATTAGTTTACAGCTGCTGCAGCAGAAACAGATGGAACTCAAACATTATCTACAAAGATGGCGCCTCACCAACAATGGTGGGTGTTTAAATATTTAGACAGCAGAATACTAGGAAAATAATTTCCTTTCATCCAGTAGAGTATTCTTCCCTCCTACCCACTTTCAAAAGTGAAAGAATTTTGGTAGAATCACCACATAATTCTTTATTTTCCTATTAATAATTCTGAGAGTAATACCCTTTTCATTCTCTGGACTTGTGCCAACATACTTAGCAATCTGCTCTTCAAGTCAGTCTTGTGCCAGGTTATATGCAGAGCAAAAATTATACAGAATTATTCTACACAGCTGATGCTTTTTATCATTAAGAGGAAAGCACAGCTCTTGCAAAGTCAAGAGCCCTTATACCTTGGCCCAAGAAGTGTATCCTCCTTTCAAAGCCACTGTCTTCACAGAATCACTTGATACAATGCCTATCTTAGTGTGTTTAGGAGGCATCACCAACAGTATTAAAAAAAAAAAAAAAAAAGCCTATACAGATTTATTTACTCCATAAGAAGTGAGGTGGTCACCAAAAAAAGGCTGAATGCCTTTTAGCTAAATTTAAGTAATACTGACTGACATATTTTGAAGTCTTACCAAGCAACATTCCACTTGTATTCAGTGACCAGCCAACCCGCACTTCATGTATGTCAATGTCTTTTGTATACAGATGTTTAACAGGAATCTTCTCTGTAACCTGTTTTTAAACAAAAATTGATTAAAAAGTGAAATGAAACAAGACAGATTCCTGAAGATAATATTTTGCATCACCTCTTAATACAGGCTTCAACATATTAAGTACAAATAAGAGCATACCACATTTTCAGGTATTACTGGGGAGAGGGTTGGAGTGGGGAAAGAGTTAAGTAGTCTTGAGTTAAAACTTTCTGGAACTACAAGTCAGCTACCAAGTACTTATATCTTCTGACTGAGGATGTAAAGGTGCGTGTGATTTCAAGAGCTTTGTTTATGGCGAGGTTGGGACATTTGAAGTATAAGGAGCCCTTCTAACTTTAAAATTAGTATTATGTTGAACAAAAAATTCACTCGACTCTTCTGCATGGTAAATATGTCAGTACTCTGCGTGCATAAAAAAGTGAACATTATTCTAGCCAATACGGTACAGATTAAAGTGCAGTATTACATGAAGAAATTAAGCCAGTGTTTTGGCTGTAGTGATACAAGGACAGTTTAAAGCTTAACAGTATTTCTTTTATAGCAAGGGACTGATAGCAAACAGCTCTTTAGGCAAATGTTATGAGTATCAGCTTTTGCAGAACCTATGGTTTATTTAAAGACGTATTACTCTTATGATTACAAAGAAGAAGAAAAAAAACACACCACCCTTAAGTTCCCATAAATGTGTAAGACAGCTAGCTGCCATATATTTGCTGCTGCTCAGAGCTTTGCCAAGCTGTATCAAGTGAAAACTAACCAGAATCCTCTGCTCTTCAAAGTCATATAAGCAGAATGACACTGACGACGTCAGACAAGACAATTGGAGCTGCAGCAGTAATGGCAATGTCAGCAGGCACCAAGAATAATTCATTAAGGGAGCCTGGGTAAAAGGAGATGCCCACCTACCAACCCTTGCAGCAACCAGGAGGCCTAAGGGCACTGCATGAAAACAAAAAGCAACTAGAATTGTGAATGGGGTGCATGAAAGGAAAAGGCCTAAGAATTTAAGGCATAAGCTGGAGGCAGTAAGCCACGGCAAGGACCAATACCTGGTAGTAATTTCAGCACCCACCCCTTTCCCGGCAGGTGGGAAGTGTTGGCTTCCTACATGGTTGTGGACCATCTATAGCACTACAGCTTCTTTCCCTTTCCCACCTTGATCAATACTGGCTTCAGCTAGGAGACGGAGTCCTGACTATTAGTTGTCTGGTAAAGTTACCAACTCCTGTGGCGTAAGCAGATGACTGGGTATGGCCAGGAATGAGATTGCTGGGTTAAATTACAATTAAATACAGTACCATTTTATTCCTTTAGACTGTAGGTGGCATGAAGCGCAATCCTCTGGTCTTGGCTAGTTGGTGTCAGGTAAGTTTTTCAAGCCTTGTTTATAGCTACATGATTCAAATGTAAATCTCTGCATTTTGTAGAGTCTTTGTATAAAAGGAAGCATTTTTGCCAATTAAGTTTGTTATTTTTCATGTTTTAAATAAAATTGTTCTTCTGGTCTATAGAGAAAGATTAAAAATCCCTATGCTCTGGATTTATCCCATCTGATCTAGCTA
Source organism: Emys orbicularis (assembly GCF_028017835.1). Taxonomy (NCBI): domain Eukaryota; kingdom Metazoa; phylum Chordata; order Testudines; family Emydidae; genus Emys; species Emys orbicularis. The sequence continues at coordinate 143,786,914 of NC_088685.1, forward strand.
CAATTGAATGGAATTATATTTTTGTAAAATTCCAGCTATACCATGACGAGCAATAAAGTTTTTACACATGCTCAAGATCATTCCCCACTAAAACAGTAATAATCTGATTTACCTTCATTTCAAAGCAGACTTTGCCTGTTGAAACTCCATAGGAAGCTCTCCCTCCAGCCCAGAGAAAGGCAAAACTTTCCATGGTCAGAGAGGAAGCACTAAAACGGTCTCTTGAAATTTTAAAATGCAAGTCGCAGTTATCTGTCAATATAATAAAAATCATACTGTTTACTGCTATTCATATGTATGTTTGAAATTTAAACAGATTAGTTCATAACAAATATTGTTAAGTATGGGTGTCTAATTTTGGGAACTTAAATAGGTGATTTGACTTTCACAAGTGCCAAGTAGTTGACTGCAAGTGGGCTCAGAACTCATGAAATTATTTAGATGCCCAGATATGACTTTAGATGCAACTTTAGGCACTCGTGTTAGAAAATTTTGGTATACAATTTATTAAATTTAGTTACAATTAATTTCAGAAAGTTCTCAGTATTGTTTTCAGTATTTATTTTTTCAAAGTTATTCCATATGAGGCATGACCGGAACACAGCTCTCCTGCTCCTGGATATGGACACTTCAATAAACCAAGTGGTTTGCTAAATATTGGTAGGGTACTTTCCCAGCCCAAAGTTTCAGATAGCTGATCAACCAGAAAGCCCTGAGGAAGCCTGATGAGTGTGTTCTGAATCAGTTTTACACATTTATTGAAGTTTCCCAATTTCCTATAAAAATCTGCTGCTAGTGAGTCTACACACCACTGTTTAAAGTTTATTTCTAATTTCTATTTACCATGTGGTGTAACAAAGGTAACTGTTTACAGGCAGACATTAAAAATAGCCTTAAACACCGATAGGTGCTAACAGTTTATACAACAGGCTCTAAAGAACAATATTAACAAGATACAAACAAGTACCAAAAGCTCTATATATGTGATTGTCTACATTACTAACAAGTAGCCATATTAATTTCAAGCCAATTAAAATAAAATACTCCAAATCAGATATAGGTAGCTTACACAGGGAGAGCATGGCAGCAGATGATCCTTCAAAATGAGAAAAAAGTGCCACATGGGAAAAAAACAAAAACAAAACAAAAACCACACTACTAGTGCACAGTTGGAACCTTAGTCCCAAAAAGTATGTCAAAACTGAAGCCAGTAACAGCATGGAAGCCTCTAGAAAACAAAAACAGCAGATCTAAAGCCATAACAAGCCAATGTACCATGGGGACATGAGGTGTGGGATGCAGCCCTTGAAGTGCCCAAAAATGTACTAGAAGCCACAGCCACACTAAAATTTAGCGAACAATATATTATCCTGCCCATGTACAAGACTTGCCTTCCCACTTTTATTTAAAACAGCATCTAAACGTTAAAAGTTAACAGTAACCAGTCTATGCACAAAGGAACTGTACTGTTTTACATGCTGCATCTTGTGATATTCTTAAAACTAAGAAATCTTAACAGGACACATATACTTTAGGTCTAAGATTTAAGGAGCTTAGCATTACTAGAATTCTCATTTTGTTTGTATGGAATGACCCCCTTCTACCACCATAATGTTTGCAACTGAAATTTATTTTGTACTACTACTAAATACTTTTCATCCATAGTTCTCAGAACACTTCCAATACCCTCCACACATTATTGCATACGAACCAGAAAGTGAAACTGATTAGAGATAAACTTGCATAGTTTTGGTAACCTGTTTTGTAAAAACATTTAAAAAAATTTTAATTTAGAAAGTTACCACCACTTTGTATGGAAGTGTCAGGAATATATAAACTGGATCAATGTTGCCCAGAGGCTGACACAAATAGAAATTTAATGTAATCTAAAAATTGTAGTGGACTCTAGGAAATACAGGCCACCAATGCACATGTAGTGTTTCCTCATGCCACTGCTCATATTAAGTTGAAATCTGTGTAAAAATGACTGCACTTCAATGGCATAACTACCTGTGTTCAAGGAAACTAGACCACTACTAGTAGTACAATAAAACCACGGCTATTATTTAGGCACTCAAAGTTCTATCATTAAAAGACAGCTGCTTACGACTAGCAGTTTTCAATTAAGAATGAAATCTAGTCGGTCAAGAAACACTATCAAACTGAATTAACTGCTAGGCACTTTCCAAAAAATAAATAAAATTCTAAATTTCATAATCTACATCTAACCCGTATTCTCTGTTGATGTGACTGTCAATCCAAATTTTCCCAGTTTTAAAAAGTTTCTCCACAAAGAGCAGAAACTGAAGACAAAATGGTGTCAAAATATGCAGAGCAAACAAGCTGGAATATGAAACATTTCTATAATTTTCAGCAATAGTAATCTTAGCGTTACTTGCAACACTATGTATGCTACTTTTAGACAAGTGTCATCTAGACTGTTCCCTTTAATGAAAGTGAAGGATATAATTTGCAGCTGTCTAACAGACTGGATAAGGTTTCTTTTTAAATTGACATGGTAACTGTCCATTGTGTCAAGGCACTGTAGACAATATGGTACTGCTTTATACAGAGACCATTAAACGCTAGTGATGTGTCATATCTGGAAGAACTAGTCCGTTTCCCACCCCCGCTTTACCCTTAGTGGCAGCACCAAGGGCTCACAAGTTGGTAATTCTCTCCCCTTTATAAATTTACTACTCTGCATAAGTCAATCACACACAGTTGGAACTGGACATATTATTGCTGAACTAATTCTGAGACTAATGCACAGCTGACATTACAAATGACTGATAGGTAAGACTTTACAGCTGTACAAAGTTTGTACACAAGTGGGTAAGAATTCTCCATGCATACCAACACATTCCTACTTTGCACTAATGACTAACGACCAATTAGAAGTCAACTAATGGTTTGTTCTAACTTATTAATATCAATGCAAAGACTGCTTATTGTAGAATAGGGCTTAAGCGAACCAAAAAGCAATTACTTCATCACAACATGTACTCTCTTATCACTGTATTGTTTAATCTTTGAAGTTGTGGTAAGCTGCCTCTTCCCTCCCAAGTTAGAAAGGCTGTACAGTATAACAGAGCCTGTACATACCATTTCATAATCAAGTTCTCAATTTAAATCAGCCCACTGAGTTTCTTCACTTGGTTTATGCCCTCACTGTACATCGTTCTCCCAACTTTGAATCTCATTTGTTAACACCTGTTTAGTAATTGGTGAACATTTTGGAAGGTCTTAAGTTATAGATTTGATATACCCCTTTGCAATATACATCCTGAAACCCCTCCCCCCATCCCCCAGCAAAACCAGGGGTGATATTTTTAAAGTTTAAAAGAAACACCATACAGGGAATAAAACAAAGTAAAGCCTTTCAGGCTCTCTTCATATATCATAAAAAGCAGAAAAATGGCACAAGCCCATTCTGAAGTCCTTCACAGGTAACTTTTACTAGTGAGTCAACCTGCATGTTCCTACTACAGTTCAGCAAGCTAATTTTAAAAGGGGGGGGGGGTGGCAGGGAACTTGTCACTGGAGTCAATAAAGCAGATATACTTACAAGTATCAAGACAAACCATTGTGTCATCAAACTGTTCATCTTCCTCTTCAACAGGTGGTTGAGGAGATTTGGCCCTAAAAACCAACAGAATAAATTTTGATACATTTTCCTTAATAATGTTTTTTACAAAGGGTAATTAATACCTAGCTTTTAGGGCTTTTCATCGATAGACCTCTAATAATATTTAGTGCTTTGAAGTTTCACTACCTGCTGTACTTGTTTTCTTCAATGTATTCAAAATATCCCCGGCCATGGTCTTCACGTGGTCTCTTCACACCTCGCTTTTTATCACCAGCTTTTTGTTGTTCTGTTTTAGTATCTCCTACAGAAAGTAATTTAAATGAAAAAAAAAATGTTTAAGGTAGGTCCTGTGGAGAAATGCATTTTTATTTTTTACACGTTAGTATTTCCCTAAGCTTTCGGTTCCAAATTAAAATTTAAGAGCACACCACCTAGCTGCCAGAAAATTATACCAGCATCCTGCATAGAGATCTCTTAAAATTAGAGAAAAATAAATTAAAAAAAATTATGCAGAGTTGTCCTATCTGCAGCACTACGGTTCTGACAATGATGTGGTCTGAACATTATTGAAAGTTACTCCATGAATTGTCAGATCTGTGAAAAATATGACCTCATTTATACTGTCCCTGCACAGAGAAGACACCTGCTGCGTTCAGGGCACAGGAAGGTTAAGCAGAAAGGAGACCACTAACTCATTGCATTAAGTAGATCATTTACATCTATCTTCCTTCCCCTCCCCCAACCCCTCCCCGTAGGGCACACTGGAGCTGCGCACAAGGGCACTACAGAACTGCAGCGCCTCCCTTTCCGCGTGGCCAGGCGCAGCTTGGCGGCGGGAGCCGCTCTGCATGGGGCCTGGCCGCAGGGAAGGGGATTCCGCCTCCATTGTACCGAACGTTCCAAAAACGCGATCCCGAGGAGCAGTCAGGCCGGAAGCAACGTCACGCCGCGAAGCGTTCGTTTGCACAATACAGCGCGCCCCAGCGGCCCCTCCGTAACCGCCCCTCCCCCACGGCGCAGCAGCCCCTTCCCCTCGACCCCCCTCCTCACCCCCCACCACGCTAGGAGACTGGCGCAACGGTCCCGCCCTCGCGCAACGACCCCACCTGCCCGAGACCCCCGCCCCCAGCGCGGGGCCCGGCGCAGCCGCTGCGGGGAGACATGCGGCGGGGACAGGGGCGCGCATCCCATCGCCGGCGGGGAAGGGCCCGGATCCCTCACCCCGGAAACCGCCCCCCCGCGCCCGGCCCCTCAGCCCCGGGGAGGCCGCTGCGGCCCGGCCACGCACTCACCCCCGACTGCCTGGGCCCCGGGGCGGCCGCCTCCGCCGCTGCCTTCCGCTTTCTTCTTGTCCTGCTGCTGCGGCTGGTACTTGGCGGCGGTGGCGGCGGCCGGGTCGGCAGGAGCCGTTGCCGGGGGTCCCGAGGCGCCGCTTTTCCCGGGCGCCTCCTTGGCGGGCCCCCGCTGCTGGGGCTGCAGGAGCGGCGGCGGCTGCTGCTGCTGCTGCGGGGGCTGCTGCTCCCCGTGCCCGTTGGCGTCGCCGGCCGCGGCCTCCTCCTCGTCGGCGAGCTCGTCCTCCCCCTCCTGGAAGCCCTGGTCGTCTCCGTTCTCATCCTCCTCTTCCTCCTCCTCCGAGCCGCCCGCCTCCTCCTCCATCGGGCCGGCCCCCGCCCGCTCGCCGTTCTCCTCGCCCAGCTCCATGGCGTCGCCATCGGCCGCCTCCATCCCCTCCTCGTCGTCGTCCTCGGCGGTGGAGGCCGCGGCCTGGTCGGGGCCTCCCTCCTGGCCGATCTCGGCCGCCTCCCCCTCCATGCTGCCGTTGCCGGGCTCGGCGGCGCTGCTGGCGGGGCCTCCCCCGCCGGCCTCCTCTTGGTCTAGCGCGGCCTGGAGCCGCTCCATGAGGTCGGCCTTGAGGCCCTTGTCGGAGAGACGCCGCTTTTTCAGCTCCTCCTTCAGCTCCGACACCTTCAGCTTCTTCACGTTGACGGGCGAGCAGCTCATGGCGGCGGCGCGGTGCCTGGCGGCGCTGGGCTCGGTCGGACGGCGGCGCTGGGTCGAGGCCCCGGTGGGACGCGGGTGGGTGGGTGGCGCGGCTGGTTCGTGCGGCTGCGGCAGCTGCAGAGCGGACCCGCCTGGCGCCAAATCCTTTCACCGAGCTCGCGAGGGAGAGACGCGCCTCGCGGGGCCGCGCATGCAGCTCTGCCCGCCCCGCCCGCGCACGCAATATACCCCCTCCCTCCCCCTGTACCGTAAATGCCGCCGAGCGCCTCTCCAACCCCACTACCGTAAATACCCGCCCCAGCGCATTCAACCTTGCCTACCCCCAGCTTTTCCAGCTCCACAAAGGGGCAGGTATGAACCCTTCACGGGGCAGGAGGAACACGACTAGTGCTCTTAGCAAAGAGCTACTGCTGTTACTTGTGCCTGTACCACTGGCTGAGTATGACCTTGGGCAAGTTCCTTCCCTGCTCTGTGCCTTGCCCCCCCATCTGAAACATACAAAGATAGGTGGGTATCATCATCCTTAAAGCACCAAGGGCCCTGGCCCCGAAGTGCTATATCAGTAGTAGCTATCAGCACTAATTGATAATGATTATAGCCAGGAGCAGTGGAAGTGTGGCTGACTAGTAAACTGCAGCCTACAATCCTGCAGTGTCCATTTAAACCTAAGGGGGAAGGGAGGCTGTAGTCTCCCCTTCCAAAAGGGTGAATTGGAGTATTGTGTCCCTGCCCCAGGAAGCTGTGTTGTCCCTATCTACATCATCCATTAGAAAATTTTAAAAAAATATAGAGTTAGTCTGTGGAACTGAAGGCTCCAATCTTGTGAGCTGATCGATGTGCATGAACCTCTGTGCCTGCATGGATGTCATAGAATAATAGAAGATTAGGATTGGAAGAGACTCAGCAGGTCATCTAGTCCAACCCCCTGCTCAAAGCAGGACCAACCCCAACTAAATCATCCCAGCCAGGGATTTGTCAAGCCAGGCCTTAAAAACCTCTATGGATGGAGATTCCACCCCCTCCCTAGGTAACCCATTCCAGTGCTTCACCACCCTCCTAGTGAAGTGATGTTTCCTAATATACAACCTAGACCTCCCCCACTGCAACTTGAGACCATTGCTCCTTGTTCTGTCATCTGCCACCACTGAGAACAGCCTAGGTCCATCCTCTTTGGAACCCCCCTTCAGGTAGTTGAAGGCTATCAAATTCCCCCTCACTCTTATGCAGACTAAATAAGCCCAGTTCCCTCAGCCTCTCCTCGTAAGTCATGTGCTCCAGCCCCCTAATCATTTTCACTGCCCTCCGCTGGACTCTCTCCAATTTGTCCACATCCTTGGGGGGGGGGGGGGAGCAAAGCTGGATGCAATACTCCAGATGTGGCCTCACCAGTGCCGAATAGAGGGGAAGAATCACTTCCCTCGATCTGCTGGCAACACACCTACTGCATAATGCAGCCCAATATGCCGTTAGCCTTCTTGGCAACAAGGGCACACTGCTGACTCATATCCAGCTTCTCCTCCACTGTAATCCCCAGGTCCTTTTCTGCAGAACTGTCGCTTAGCCAGTAGGTTCCCAGCCTGTAGCAGTGCATGGGATTCTTCTGTCCTAAGTGCAGGACTCTGCACTTGTCCTTGTTGAACCTCATCAGATTTCTTTTGGCCCAATCCTCCAATTTGTCTAGGTCACTCTGGACCCTATCCATACCCTCCAGCGTATCTACCTCTCCCCCCCCCAGCTTAGTGGGGGGAGAGGTTAGTCAGTTAGGTTCCCTAAAGGGTCTGCCTGCACAGATTGGCTCACAGGATCAGAATCCAAGTGCAGACTCCACTGACCACACCTATTCAGTATGCAGAGTTCACACAAGCATGCTAGGAGCCAAGCTCCTGGATCTAAGACCTTGTCTACACACAAAAGTAGTGCCCCCTTAATCATAACAGCATAGTTATACCAGTAAACCCTTTTTAGTGTGGGCAGTTATACCAATATGAAGGTGCTTAGACCAATATAGTTTAGGCCTTGTCTACACTAGAAATGTTATACTGGTACAACTCAGGGCTTGTCTACACTACTGCGTGGGTTCGCAACTTCAGCTACGTGAATAGTGTAGCTGAAGTTGACGTACTTAGATCTACTTACCGCGGTGTCTTCACTCCGCTTGCGCTCCTCGTTCTGGTGGAATACCAGAGGCGATGGGAGAGCACTCAGCAGTCGATTTATCGCATCTATACTAGACACGATAAATCGACCCCTGCTGGATCAATCACTGCCCACCAATCCAGCGGGTAGTGTAGACAAGCCCTCAGTCAGTTATGGGTGTGATTGTTTACTGATACAGTTACGATAGTATAACCCCTAATATGGACACAGTTATACTAGCATAAAAGCTAGCATATACTAGCTTATACTGGTATAACCGATTTTCTTTCCTGAACAAGAATAATCAATCAATCACTCTCCATCTCCCCCTCTCTCTATATAAAGCTTTTATACCAGTGTCAGTGCATCCACTCTAAGGGTGTTGTATAGTTAAAATAGTACTGGTATAATTAAATCAGTACAATTTTTGTTTTTATAAAACCCCTCAGATTACTGTTCTGTCTTCAGATAAATTGAATCCATTCTGGTGGGAGAGGACTCTGTACCCACCAACCCAGTTGACTCTGTCAAAAGGCCCTTGACACCATCCCCCTCACAGACATGTTGAGGTGGCAGCAGCAAGGGCTGGCTCCTTCACATACAGAGTCTGTAAAGATTAGAAAAAGATCAGGGCTACCACAACCTTTTCCCTAGTATTGATGAAGGTTAATCCCTCTTACATCAATTTAGCAGCTCTAAGTCAACCCTAAAATGGGTGCCTCGTATCAATCTGGACCAGCTAAAGAGAGGTGAAAGGTGTTTGGCCTTTCCCCTAGTATAGATGCAGGCTTTGTTTGGTCAGGGTTAGTCAACAAAGATAATCTAACCTTAATCTTTTCATCTAGACAAACCCAGGTACTCTGCGGAGGTAATATTGGTGTGACACTACTGTTCCGGGCAAGGTGGTGGTGGGGGTTCAGCATTAACAGTTCAGCATTAACAGGGCAGTTCAGACCTTACAGAGGCTATGTCTACACTACAAATTCCTTTGATATAATTTAAGTCACTCAGGGGATGTGAATAATCCACACCCCTGAGCGATGTAAATTATACGGACCTAAGTGCCACTGTAGATAGCGCTATGTTGGCGGGAGAGCAGTAGCTATGTCTTCTCCTGCCAACATAGCTACCCCCTCTCATGGAGGTAAGAGTTATTAAATCGATGGGAGAGCTCTCTTCTGTCAGCTTAGAGCATCTTCACCAGAAGTGCTACCAGCACAGCTGCATCAGTGCAGGTGTGCCACTGTAAATGATGTCATGTAGACATAGCCAGAGCTATTGTTTCAAATGCCTTCCTGAAGTTTGCAGACAACACTACATCAGTTTACAAGCCATTTTCCAGGTTCCCTTTGCAACCAGGAAGGGTAGAAACTTTTTAAAAATGAATTAAGTTCTGATATCACATGACTCTACTGAGCGGGGCCCTACACACTAAAGCCATATTCATGTCCTAATCTGGCTGCCCATCGAAACACAAATCATAGCTTCCCCCAGGACTTTTACTCCCTAGCCTCAGATCCAAGCTTTACATATTGATGGGCTCCTTCTAGCCTAGGCTCTAGATCCTGCCTTAATCCACCCATCAGCACATACATCTATATTTAAAAGGTACCCTCATTTTGACTTAGGGGTATAGTCGTACATTGAAGACAATTGTAAAAAAAGCATCTGCATTTTTCAAGAGATCTGCTCCCTTTATGTATTCAGTCATGTCTGCCAACTTTAGTAGCACATTCTTACTGCTTTACACTTGTGTAACCCTGGAGAATCAAAACAGCTAAGAGCTTTCATGCACATCAAAAGATTTACTTACCCCAAAACATTTAAAACTACATGTCTAAAGTTAGGATCCTAAAATAATAGTTAGACACCTAAATAGAAAGTCTAGTTTTACAAAGCCACTTAACACATGCAGCACCCATTGGGAGGTGGGTTGCTCAGCCCCTCTGATCATTGAGCCACTTTTACTTAGCCCTGGTCTACACCTAAAACTTAGATCAATATGGCTACATTACTCAGGGTTGTGAAAAATTCTGACCTAGGCCCCCGTACAGACACCACTAGCTACTGCCTCTTGGAGTGCTGGATTAACTATAGTGGGGGGAAAAAACCCTTCCAACACTGTAGCAAGTGTCCACACTATGGCACTGCAGCAACATCGCTGCAGCTGTGCTGTTGTAGTGTAGACATGCCCTAAGTTTGGACCAGTAATAAATGCAGGATCAAACTATGCCTACAGTTACACTTGTGCAAAACGATGTTCAATAGATTTTCACAGGTGTAGCTGAGGGCAGGTTTTGGTCTACACCACCTTTATTACTGGTGATTATGTCTGAGGAGAGAACCCAGTTTGATTTTCAAATCCCAGGAGATTGTCTCATTGGCAGTTAGAAAAGTTTTTTCCTGTAGAAACTGAAAAAAAATTATATGAAATGATTGAGACAGACAGAACCCCATGTAGCTTTTTTTGTACTTTTAAGAGTAGAACCATATTGATGCTAGATATATTATCATACAGTCATTTTGTTAAAGCAAGACAATATTTTCCCAAACCAAGAGACTCACTAGTCCTGAGTCCTGTAAATGTTTCAGAACTTTAGCTTTTTGGGGGGGGGAGGGCTATAGCCCTATTTTAAAAACAAAAAATGTTATTAATGGGGAATATGTTTTCCTCATCCTTCTCTTCTGCAGCTCAGGCAGGTGAAACAGCTCAGGCAGCCATCCCCAATTTCTGGCCTGCCAAGCACAGAGGTTTTTCCTTATCCAAAGCATTTACGTTTGGAAGATTATGAACCTCTGACAATAGGGAGTTCTAGTAGAAACTGTTCTGCAACCATAAAACTTACAAAGTTATTCAGATAGCATGACTGATATAAAAACCCAGCATCAATGCTAGTCACAAATTTCTGTATTCTAGACCTTATGTCCCATACCCTTCTGTTGCATGATATAAGACAGCCCTGTGTATTTAAACTGAAAAGGTGACAAGCTTCTATAAATAGAGATAACCATCATACCCCAATTTCTTTCTGTGTCTATTTTCCCCTCTACTTATTCTGTACTCATTTTTAAGGTTAGTTATTTTTTCCTTCCCAGACACCCCTCCAAAAGGTACTTTTAGAGGCTTTTTAAAGCTTATTTCACTCCCTCCTACAGTTTAACTGCTGCCTCCTCCCATTTGATATTGCTATGTACACATTTATTCCTTTAGTCTGGTTTTCCTTATTACTTCATTTGTCAGTCTTCACTTCTCCTCATCTCCTTTCCACTAAACTCCCTTGGTCTCTTCAAATTCCTCTCTCCCATTGACTATGGTCCTTAGTTTTCATTGCTGTCTGCCCTCCATGTTCCTGGAAGGTCTCTTCCCCCCCCCTACCCAGCAGGAAACATGGAAATGGAAGAAGTAGCAGGACATATCCAGTAGCTCCCACACCCTCATGTACTGTTTGTTAAGCAGTTCTTGCTTAGAGAGTCCAATCAATCATTCAATAGACTAACAAGTTTTAGACTGGGCCCTAAGTGAGTGGAAGCTATGCTGTCTGCTCAGCACCCTGTCCCACGCACAATTTGGATTAGACAGACCCACATTTATTTATGTCACTCTGCCTGGCACATGGCAGGGGTCCCGTAAGTGTCCAGTAGCAATTCAAACCCTTCTTACATCTTCCATACAGTCAGACAACAGGGGAACTTATCTGTTTGGATGGCTACCATTTCTTAGTTCTGCTCTCTCCCATCTGATATTCTCTCCTTTACCCTGCTTCCTACTGAGGCATTCAGTGATCACTGAGCTATGGAGTCTGACACCGGTCCACTTCTTTCAGTGTCTGAGTTCTAACTGATCAGCATTGTTATAGTGTGAGCCTCTGCAGAACATAACAACTGGTTCCAACTGGTTCTTGCCAGAGCCTTTTAAAGGCACAGTTCCCCACACCTATTACCCTAATTTCCTATTCTATCTTTGTACCCTTCAGGCCTCATCTCTGTACCCCTCCCTCCCTCACTCCCCCTTGTCCTAAATTGTCTAATTTCAACTGCCTCCAAATACTGATAGCAACATTCCCTTTAAAAGGAAAAATATTGTTCCCCAAACATCCTGCTTGCTTTTAGAATAGCAGGAAGCTCCTTCCTCCCCCCCTTACTAGAATTGTGTAGTTTCTGTTATGGGTGTAACCTTCTTTCCCTGTATTGAAGTACAGGCCACATTTTCCCAGTCACTCAGAGCCTCTGACATGAGGCTGATCAAATTATGACCAAGAAAAGTTTGCCAGTTTTTCTTCAAGTAATTTGGGCCTGGTACAGTCAGGAGAATGAGATCCAAATCCACCCGTCAGGGTGACCCAAGTTTCCCCTTTTCCCTTTATGCAGGAGGGCTCTGCTGCTCTTCCAACTTCTGTAGCTTTTCAGGAATTAAGTGCCTCCCTTCAAAGCCCTCAGTTATTCATGCTCCTGCCAGCCACCACGCTGTGTCTTTAGTGTTTCCTCTGCAGGCAGCATTAGCCAGCATTATGTAGCTCTCAGCCTCCAGGCGGCCAAAAGAGCCCAGTAAAGTTATACAGGAAAGAAGTTTATTGCTTAAAAAAGGAACGTTCCTTCAGGAATGCTCCTGACAGTGGCAGGTGCAGGGTGCTGACTAGCTGGAACCAGCACTTGGACTGCAGAATAGAAGAGTCCTGTTAGAAGCCAGGAAAATGCAGAAGCCCCATGCAGTATTAGGGCCTGTATATTTGTTCAGAGGACCTGGGGCCAGATTTTCCACTGGTGCTGCGTAATAACTCCCATTGATTTCAAGTGGAGCTGAGGGGGGCTTGGTAATAGTGAAAAATCAAGCCCCTGGCTTTAATTTGCACCAGTCTTCCCATTGTCATCACTTCCCTTTTTGTACTTCAGGGCCCAATTGCACTTGGCTTTTGCCACAGTGGACTAAAATGAAGCTCTGGATCTGATTTTTCAAGCTATTCCACCCAGCCCATTTCTGATAGATTAGTGTGTGGAATGGCTGCAGAAATGATCAATGTTTCATGTTGGGAGAACCATGCCCTCTTTATACAAGTCAGGGTCACCATCACTCATGGCATCCTGTCAGAGGGCCATCAGGGCACCACCAGCATCAGCTGGTCCTCTGCCACTATAGAGACAAGAATGTTTCCTTTGTGAAATCATCTGTTTGGCTCAACAATTCTTCATGCTCTGGAAATAGGCAGAAGACTGACAGAGACTGTTTCTGGATTCAGAGCCTTCTGCAAGGTTCAAAGACTCAAAAAGCTTACAAGGCTGGCCATGGAAAAATGTATGTCCCTTCCAATTATTTAACCATAATGGGCTTCTTGTGACTTTACTCAAAGCCATGATACAGTAGCTTTAGCTGACAACTTCATATTGTCCTAAGTACTATCACATAAGACTTCATGTGATGCCACATAACTCAGTGGAAACAGACACTAAGTTTCTTTAGGTCTTTCTGTAGTGATATTTCTACATGCTAACTGGGGCAGGGAGCCAGACTCAGATGAATTATGTGGAATAACCTTGATGCTTCCTAACTGTAGGATCCACTGGTAAAACCCTTCAACGGAATGGCAGTCTGGTGAGATAAGGTGGAGGCAGAAGAATACACAATGGGTCAGTTTCAAAAATACAGAACTGCCTTCCTGAGATCACAGACAGCATGAAATAGTGGAGAAGTAGTAATTGTTTCATCCACTAGAAAGGGTGTCTAAATACCTTTGAGGTGCTGACCCTATGAAATTAAAAAGCACTGGACATTGTGAAGGGTTAAATAGTCATAATTAGGCTTCAGAGTCAAGTGTCAGCTATGTTGTATGTCACTGTTCATGATTTTAGAAGAAACAGCTGGCTGCTACGCTTAGCTAGTGTGGCTGGATTTCACAGAAGCTAAAGATGTAATGTAAGATCTATGAAGTCATCTAATTTAGCTCCCTCCCTAATACAGGAACAGAATTGTTCCCTGAAGCGTATTATGGAGTGCTTTTTATGGATCTCTTTAAAATATATATATATATATATATATATATATATATATATATATATATATATGCTCCAAAGCATTTAGCACGCTGTTAGCACTACCTACCACCAACTAATAACATTGCCCAAACCTCAGCTGTGGGATTGTCTAGACTGAGAAAGTAAGAGGTGTTTTAAAAATGTGTGCATTAATACATGTTAGCCAATGGGTTTTAAAACTGGCTGTTTTCCTACTCTACATGTGCTCAGTAACTCCAGCAATAGGATTCCCACAGCTTCATATATTTCAACAGAAGGAAACTGATTTTTTTCTAGCCAAGTTTCTTTTTCTTAATTTCCCCAAGTTCCAGAGATGTGTAGGGCTGACGTAGGCAACCTTACAAACTACTCTCCTACACAGTCCCTCATGTAGGGGGGAGAATGTTCAGAGTGGGAAGGAAAGTAGCTAGAGTACAAAAGTATTCTGATTATTCTGGGCTGGGCAACTCTACAAGGCTGCAATAAGTTAGAGCAGCTCTCAGGGGACATCACAACCCAAAGCAGCCCAGAATTAGGGAGGAGCAAAATCACCTTATTCCCAGCTGTACTTTCCTGAGTCATCTATGCTGCACTTTTTGATAACTGCATCTCAGAATCTGGTCCATTAATCCTAGTTACCTTCCACAACAGGTGTTGGAAGAAAGAGAGACCTGACACATCACACAAACTTCCTTCTAATGGTGATAAAAGCATGGATGGTATCAATAGGTAACAATATTACTATAAAAGGGAATACATATTTTGCACCATAATATTCCTTTATATATTAACCAGAAACCCGCAAGATACCTGATAGAGCTTTTACAGCCATTTGTTTTGAAGGTGGAGAGAAAAGAGAAAACATAAATTCACATTATAGATTTATCAACAGAAATACTTCTGTCAACACATGATAACTATCAATGAGTAGGTACAGGGGACTCATTAGAAAATATAAGATCAGAAAACTACCAAAACAAATAAGAGAAAACCCCTACTCATTTTATTCTTTGTCAAAACAAAGAATGTTTTCACACACAGCAGCAAATATCAGAACAAATGAACTTTCACCTAACCTTGCTGTTCCAACTCCATAGTCTAAAGGATACTTCTAGGAGTGCAGTCTTAACAGAGGGAAGGTATCCTGCTGTAGCAGTTTTTTTAAACCTGAGTCAGATATCCCATCAGGTCATGCTTCTTTAAAGAAACAGTACAAGCCAAACAAACAAACAAACCTCACAGCATCTCAAAAAACTGGGCATAAATTTTTATGATGGATTTCCCTGAAAAGTAGTACTGGTGTTTCTAAATCTATTAATTAACAATTGCTCATGCCCATTCTCGGGCCCAAATTTATAGGAAATTACCCTTTCAAATAACATCAGGCCAAAAGGTTTTCTCCAGAACTATCAGCTCTCATTATTTACTCTTTAAAGCCACCTTATTTACTGCCTCAGATCCCTGTGCTTGTGCTGAGTTCATTGCAGGGTCAGGGCCTAAATGAAATTTCTGATTTTGTGAGTCCTCCTCCACCCAACATAAAACTCCAGCTGTCTGTCCCTGCATATGACAGAACAACTGCATTTTGCTTCCTGGAATCTTTTCCAACCAGGAAGGTAAGGGATGACCAGCTATTAAATAAAAAGCAAGACTAGAGCAGTATGTTACTCCCAGGAGAGCAGTGACTTAGCTATCCTGTTATCAAGTATAGTATACAGAAATAAAATAAAAAACTGGTTAAGGGTGCTATGTGACAACAGTGCATGTACCTATCACAACAAACCCAAGCACTTACTTAAAAGCAAGGAAGTTAATAGTTAAAGAAAAGAAAACTTTACCCCAAAAGGAAGAAAAGGCAGAGACACTATGAAGTCTACTACAGACCTTGCTATTGCCAATATATTTAATGTGGAAGGTGATCAGATATTGTGGGGATGGGAAACACTATGAAGCCCTAATATAGAGAGACAGATAATCAAGGCGATAACTAAACTCAAAATATAAATGAGACACAAAAAGCTTCTGAAAAAGAAATATAATGTAAATGATGACACACTGATCAGCGTCAAATGCAATGAGTGCACAAGCACTCAGAGAGCAGTTCTTTGATATTCAGGAAAATAAACACTTCTCCTTAATCTTTTATTACTTTTATGTAGCTCTGGGGCAAGGATGGACCCTTTACAATGTCCAATGCTTTTTAATTCCATAAGAGTTAAGTGCGTAAATATCTTTGAGGAACTGGGCCACGGTGACTAGCTCTACAGATCACTCTCCAAGTTGTTAATCTTGACAAAAGGAGAGTTTGTAGGTAATTCCATACTTTAGCAACTGCCAGTAAATCAGAAATCAGTGTTAGTGAATCTGGCCCATTGTTTATTTGAAGAACACTTGTGATGACATGTTTTTGGCAGTTTCTCACTCATTTGTTTTTGCTCTTTTAGTGTCTCCTTGTACTTTTTTGTGTTTATAGCTTTCCCCATATTCCTCTTTCTTAGTTTCTTTGCATTTTTAAAATTCCTTTATATTCCTTACATCACTAATTAGTTTCAGTGGTTTGTTACCCTTATAGTTAATCCAACTATATCATCCCCTTTTCCTTGCACATTTAGGTTCCAGGTTTAACTCCGGATCAGAGTGGCAATGATCCTACATTTTTAGCATTGAATGGCTGTACAGTGGCCTATATGAAATGACTTGGAGGTTTAAGTCCATTTCCTAGTGAACAACTATCGACTCACAAGAAAACACCAACACAAATAACACTCACGTTGGGAGTCTCAACAGAGAGAATTTAATAGACAATGGGGCTTGATCCTCCTCTTACTTACACTGATGTAAATCAGGAGTAATTCCATTGAAGTCACGTGAGATACACAATGGTAAAACTGGTATAAACTGAAATAAGAATCAGCCTCCATGCGGCCTAAGGCCCTAATCCTGCAATCTGCCGCCACAGGGGCAGTCCCCTGTGCCAAGTTGCTGCTTGCAGGATCAGGGCCTTAATTACCCCCCTCACCTCCAGGTTAGTGTTGAAACAATGATGTGAGGGAGACAGCACGAGGAAGTTTGAATTTCAGTTGTAGTAGATAAACAGCATTTCAGTTTCCAGGCCATCAATCAAGACCTTTCAGGAGCCCTAAAATCACTTAAAAATTTGTTAAACAAATACATCCCCCCCACCCCATTGCTTTTCTACACTTGACTTGCCAACATTACTGAATGTCAACCAGTTTTCTTGAACTCGTTTTGCATTCCTTCAATCTGCTTTTTTAAACTAACATTTTAATGTTCCTTTCTCCAGAGCTGGTTGTTTGTCACAACAAAAAGTGGAAAGTCTTAATTTTAGTTTAAAAAAGGAAAAGCCCTGGCACACAATATTTTAATTTATATTGAGCTGCTTGTCATGGGAAATAATAAGAGAAGTCACATAAATATCTTATATGTCTCATGATCACCAGAACTGGAGTCAGAAAGCCCACATTTCCTGCAGGGACCGCTATTGAAGGACATGAGCGGCAACAGGATATGCGGTGCGTTAGGCTGCAAGCAATGCAGGCACATAGAGCAGTTCACAGGGTTTAATAAAGTTGTATTTGCTCAACATAACCTGCATTCAGTATCATTCTTTGTGAATGAAACACTGTATCTATAATACAAATTGTTTTAAACTATGTTATAGTACTTTACTAATAGTTTAAAACCATAACCTCCCCCCCCCCCCTCATATTCTGATATTCTAGGCATATGGAGCCAAATTTGTAAAAATTTGTGGTGGAGCCTTGCTCTGTAACAGGCTGGTCACCATGGCAAAAACCCTTCTTTTTTACAAAAAGTTGAGTTTCTGTCATGGAAGTCATGGCTATGACTAATGTGCAGCCTGAGGCCTTCTCCATTTTGGGGATTTGCCACTGATTTCAGACATCATTTGCAGCACAGGCTGCTGGTGTAGATAAGGAAAGCTGTGATTTGCACTGGTGGAGTTATCCCTTGAACTCTAAGGGCTGGTCTACACTGGGGGGGGGGGATCGATCTAAGATACGCAACTTCAGCTACGCTAATAGCGTAGCTGAAGTCGAAGTATCTAAGATCGAATTACCTGGGGTCCACACGGCGCGGGATCGACGGCCGCGGCTCCCCCGTCGACTGC
Organism: Emys orbicularis; assembly: GCF_028017835.1. Taxonomy (NCBI): domain Eukaryota; kingdom Metazoa; phylum Chordata; order Testudines; family Emydidae; genus Emys; species Emys orbicularis. Next base: position 143,804,796 of record NC_088685.1, read on the forward strand.
GCTACCGCCGCTTGCTCTGGTGGAGTTCCGGAGTCGATGGTGAGCACGTTCGGGGATCGATATATCGCGTCTTAACGAGACGCGATATATCGATCCCGGATAAATAGATTGCTACCCGCCAATACGGCGGGTAGTGAAGACGTACCCTAAGGGACTACTCACGAGTAAAGTTAAGCACTTGGATAATTGTTTGCAAGACGGGGCCTTACCCATCAGCATTTCAGACCTAATATTATGATTGCTAGATCCTCCACTTTCTTCCTTATTGCTTTTTCAAGGCTCAAAACCATGTTGTCACATTATGCTGCTGACAGGATGAAAGTTGATCTTTTTTGTCTTCTATCCCATATCCAGCTTTTCTCTATTTTATTTTCTCCAGTTTCTGTTCTTCTTTCCAACTTTTCTCTCTTGTTTTGTCTAATTTTTCCTCCTCTGTTTCGGTTTCATTCTGTTTTATTGTCTGTTCTTATCTTAGGTTTTGCTCCCCTACCAAGGTGCTGTTGTCTTGCTAGACACTGAACTTGCTCTGTCTCTCCTGGTCCCAGAGGTCACCTTTTGTACATTTGCTCTGGATTTCTGAAGCTCTAGATCATGGACACATGGATATGTAGATGGCTTTATTTATTTATTGTTTAGTATTTATTATACATGTAATTGCAGCCGGAACCACGGCCAATGGGAGCTGCAGGGGCAGTGCCCATGGACGGGGCAGCACGCAGAGCTGCCTGGCCACGCTCCGCGTAGGTGTCAGAGGTGGAACATGCCGCTGCTTCCGGGAGCTGCTTGAGGTAAGAGCTGCCTGGAGCCTGCACCCCTGAGCCCCTCCCACGCCCCAACCCTGATCCCCCTCCCGCCCTCCAAACCCCTTGGTCCCAGCCCAGAGCACCCTCCTGCACCCCCAACCCTTCATCCCCAGCACCACCCCAGAGTCCGCACCCACACCTGGAGCCCCCCCATCCCACACCAAAACCCCCTGCCCCAGCCCGGAACCCCCTCCTGTACCCTGAACTCCTCATTTCTGGCCCCACCCCAGAGCCTGCACCCCCAGCTGGAGCCCTCACCCTCTCCCACACCCCAACCCCAAATTTCGTGAGCATTCATGGCTCGCCATACAGTTTCCATACCCAGATGTGGTCCTCAGGCCAAAAAGTTTGCCCACCCCCGCTTTAGGGTTCACACAGGGAGGGGTGACACACACACACACACGGGGAGAGGTGACACACACACACTCCCGTACACCTCTCTCACACTGGGGGGGTGACAGACCTACCCGACCCTCCCTGCCTGGTGCTCTCCATCCTCCATGCTGGGCTGGGCCCCTGAAATGGACCCGCCTCTCCTAATACCTGGTGTCGCGTCTTCCCGAGGCAACATGTGGTGCGGGCACACAGGGTCACATGCCCCCCCCCCCCCCCCGGTTTCTGCCAGGGTTCACACGAGATTGTGGCAAGCAGCAGCCTTTCAGCACTGTGTAAGAGAGAAGGGACCAGAGCTGCTTCCTGCCGCAGGTGGGGAGCGGAGGGGAGAAGGGATGACCTGGCCCATGTTTTTGCAGAGCTCATCTCTTCTCCCCCCTTCCCCGTGTGGCTGAAAGGAGCTTGTCCCTTCCTACCCACACAGTGTTGAAAGGCAGCTAACACGTCCAGGCTGCTGCTGGCCACCCACATAACCCAGCAGCGTCCTATCCCCTGGCTACAGCACGGGCAGGAAGGGGTTAAGCGCTAAGGCTGCATTGTGCACCAAGACCCAGGGACACTGACTGCAGGGACTTCAGCGAACTCGGCCAGAGAGGTGGCTCAGCAAGGGAGGGTGCCTGGGGGACGGAGCAGCCCCACACTCCTGGGGGCAGGACCCAGGGTCGGGGGGAAGGATGGGTGAAGAGGGTGCTAAGCCCCTGCCCCGGGGGCTTCTGTGGAGCCTACAGGTCAGGGCATGAACAGGCTGGAAATCGCTTCCCCCCCACACACACTCCAGAGCTTAGCTGATGAGCAGAGAGGCTTCCTCGTGCCAGCGCTGTGCAGGGCTTTGGCACATGCAGGGCTTGGCTCCTCCTGGACAGCGCCTGGGCCAGAGGGTCTTGGGCTTTCCCAGGGCACCGGCCCAGCCAGAGGCAATGGGGGAAGGACAGAGCCTGCCGGCCAAGCTATTGGGGTGAGCTGAGCACTCTGACGTGCCGCGCTGGGGGGGATACGGATGAGCAGCGGGGCTGGAGGGGGGTGAAGGGGCAAAGCAGGGAGAGGACTGCAAGAGGGGGAGCATGTAAAGGGCCGATGGATGGGCAGAAGAGGCGACATGTAACCGGCAGCTGCCACCTGGCGCCTGCCCGCACTCACCAGCCCTCGCAGCGTGTAGCCAGTGCCGGCTGGGAACTGGAAACAGCGCACAGCCAGTGCTGGCTGGGACAGGAGTGGAGCCCTGCTGGCCGAGAGCTGGCAAGCAGCGTGGGCTGTGCTGATGGACCAGCAGGGAGAGCGGCCAGCCCCACGCGCTGCATCTTTGCCCCGCCACCAGCCTTGCACCCCCCCCCCACTCACCACTGGTGGGCGGGGGCTGGTGAGCAGGGATCTGGACAGCAGCAGGACCCACCAGTACTGATGAGGGGGAAACAGAAAATACAGGACAATTTGCCCATTTTTAAGAAAACGTCGAGACACCTGCAGGTGGGCTTAAATATGGGATTGTCCCTTTAAAAATGGGACATCTGGTCACCCTAATGTTAGTTAACAAACTCACTTTATATTGGAAATGCATATATGTATGATGATTAGGTTCATCCCCACTCCTGCTGTGATGTGGAGTCCAGGTGCATGCACCAGGGTCTGTCTTAGTTGGTAACATTTAAAAATTTTTTGCAAGGGACAATTGTCTAGTTGCTCCAGCCACTGGAGGATTTTGTGTGTACTCTTATGAATTTCAGAATGTATATAGTGCTTTATAAACAATTATTTATTTATCCTTTCTCCACGAGTCAGGTAAATACTATCATCCCCATTGTACAGAGAGGGGAGACCAAAGCAGAAACTTGACCACGGCCACAGAAGGGATAAAGTGGTAGAACAAGGATTAGAATGCAGGAGTCCCTTATCATCAGGCCTCTATCTAGTCCACTATACTGCGTTGTCTGTCATGATGTTGAGCTGCCCTATGTTATGGCCAGAAGGCTCGTTGGCTGCCCAGCAGAGGAGTTGGCTCAGCTACAGGCTCAGAGGGAATTTGTGACAACCCCAGTGTCATCAGTAGAAGCCTGGCTGTCATTACCCCTCAGAGCCACAAATCGGAATGGAATCTTCCCCAAAATCAAGATATACCCTGGCTGCTTCCTGGGGTGGTCCCAAATGTGACCACAGTTTTCACAGACCCAAAGGCCAGCCTTGGGGGGCTCTGAATAACCTGTGAATTTTAGAAGTCAATAACAGATTTTCAACTCTAGTGCTCTACTTTTCAAGACTATCTTTATAAAGAAAAGAGATGGAAATTGACTTAAAAAAATTAAATCTAAGATTCTTCTTTGCATTTCTAGGTTTCTCAGGTCAGTGGGGAGGCTAACAGCTGCAGGCTGATAAATGTTCTCAGATACTATGGTAACGAGCATCAGCTGGATAGACAGAAAGATAAAGATAGGTCTTTAAAAGTCAGCTCTGTTTCCTCTCTCTATAGCTATCTGTTTCCCCCAAAGGAGACTCCACTGAAATCATATCAAGGACTAGGTCAACTGGGCATATAGACCCATCTTTGCTGGGGAGAACTCCAAATACTCTGGTAACCGGACCTCTACATTATTACAGGAATTGTGACTGCCAGAATTATTCAGGAGAATATAGCTTCTGATGGTAAGAAAATGGGAGATAGTTCTCAGAATCACAAAAGATCAGAAAAGTCACATGTATTATCTCCATAGCTACCAGAACTATTCATCAGCAACTTGGCAGATATCTGTTAGCCATTTTTAATCTTTTCCAGATACACGTCTCAGTGTAAAGATTATTAATAATCATGCAGATTTGCTCTCCGAGCTCTTAAAACAGAAGGCATTTCACCTTTATTCAAAAGGAAGAACATGTTATAGCAGTACTTCACTGTACTAGCATGTTGCAGTACATCGTAAAAGTTTTGAATGAATGGGTGTCAGGACCAGGAGGTGAGTGGTCTGACTTACTGGTCAGAGTCAGAATCAGGAACCAAGCGAGGGGTCAGAGCCAGAATCAGGGTCAGGCTCAGAGAACCAGGGATCAAACAAGAGTCCAGCCCAATCAGAAAGTCTCTTGGCTGCTCAAATAACTTCCTGTGCTTCTTTCTGGCTTAAATAGTATGGTCAGCCAATTAATGGGGCTGGTCATCATCCCCAGTCAGGATCCTCTGGGAGGGATCAGAGTTTTGCTAGCCCCTCACTTCCAGTAGTTCTGGGTGAGCTGCTTGGTGGTGGCCAGGGTGTGAGAGTTGTGGGCCTGGATTTGAGATCTGTGGAACCCTTACATCAGACTAGAAATTAGCCCACTGATCTTTTTCACATGGTTTGGAGGGGGTAGCAGGTTTCCCCACATCTTTGTAGAGGCAACCCCTTTGTAATTAAATTTGGAAGTCAATATTTCCCCTGGTTTCAGGTCTCATTGTGACCGCGGGAGGGAGAGAATTGCAGGCAACCGAACATCTTTTTTAAGAACAATCCTGCCAGGACAGGGTAGGATGGTTCCATGTGGTCAGCCACAATATGCTGGCAGGTGAAAGGAACTGGTATGGTTCCCCAGTTAGAATGTGCTACAGAATGCATCATATGCCTTAGCTGACTATGCAGGGCATGGCCCCTGGTTAGTAAGCCACATTTTTTAGGGCCATGGTGCATTGGCTGGCATGGTAGCAACAGTCCCTTGTGATACTCTCATGAGTGCCAGGTAGAGATCTTGCATTTCTGCTTTCCTGATGGAAGAAGCCCTTTGTGCCTAGTGTACCCTTGAAGCAGAAGTCAGGATCCACCCTATGCTATAGGTTTACACTACCAGCATGTTGCCTACTTTTAGAAGACTTCTGCCACTGTAATGTACATTCAGGTAACCATGGGAAAGCCTAAATAAATATTAAGTTACACTTTCCAGCATGGCAATTTCCAAAAAGCTGGATTAGTCATGGATTAATGAATAGTCATTTGTATCACAATGATAAAAACTAAGGCCTACTTTGTTCTATGAATATTCAGGCACAGTGTCTGCTAGCAGCTTCACCTTTGGATGGCTGCAGTCATATTTAAAGAGATGTACAGCAATGTCATATCCCCTTTTCAATGTGCTGGATCCTCAGGTGTGCGATCTCTCTTAGGCCTGGTCTACACTACGCCTTTAATTCGGATTTATCTGCTTTAAATCGAATTAATGCTGGACCCGTCCACACAACGAAGCCATTTAATTCGAATTAAAGAGCCCTTTAATTCGATTTCTGTACTCCACCCCGACGAGCGGAGTAGCGCCAAAATCGATTTTGTTAATTCGAATTAGCGTTAGTGGGGCCGCAATTCGATGGTATTGGCCTCCGGGAGCTATCCCACAGTGCACCATTGTGACCGCTCTGGACAGCAATCTGAACTCGCATGCACTGGCCAGGTAGACAGGAAAAGCCCCAGGAGAATTTGAATTTCATTTCCTGTTTGCACAGCGTGGAGAGCACAGGTGACCACAGATACCTCAGCTCATCAGCACAGGTAACCATGCAGGCTGATAATCGAAAAAGAGCACCAGCATGGACCGCACGGGAGGTACTGGATCTGATCGCTATATGGGGAGAGGATTCAGTGCTAGCAGAACTTCGTTCGAAAAGACGAAATGCCAAAACTTTTGAAAAAATCTCCAAGGGCATGATGGAGAGAGGCCACAATAGGGACTCAGATCAGTGCTGCGTGAAAGTCAAGGAGCTCAGAGAAGCCTATCAAAAAACAAAGGAGGCAAACGGTCGCTCCGGGTCAGAGCCGCGGACATGCCACTTCTATGCCGAGCTGCATGCAATTCTAGGGGGGGCCGCCACCACTACCCCACCTGTGACCATGGATTCCGGGTCGGGGATAGTCTCATCAGCTACACCTGAGGATTCTGCGGATGGGGAAGAGGAGGAGGAGGAGGAGGAGGAGGACGAGCTTGCAGAGAGCACCCAGCACTCCGTTCTCCCCAACAGCCAGGATCTTTTTCTCAGCCTGACTGAAGTACCCTCCCAACCCTCCCAAGCCAGTACCCAAGACCATGACCCCATGGAAGGGACCTCAGGTGAGTTTACCTTTTAAAATATAAAACATGGTTTAAAAACAAGGGTTTTTTAATGATTAATTTGCCCTGAGGACTTGGGATGCATTTGCGGCCAGTATAGCTACTGGAAAAGTCTGTTAACGTATCTGGGGATGGAGCGGAAATCCTCCAGGGACATCTCCATGAAGCTCTCCTGGAGGTACTCCAAAAGCCTTGCCACAAGGTTTCTGGGCAGTGCAGCCTTATTCCGTCCTCCATGGTAGGACACTTGACCACGCCATGCTTGCAGCAAGTAATCTGGTATCATTGCCTGACAAAGCCTGGCAGCGTATGGTCCCGGTGTTTGCTGGCATTCAAGCAACATCCGTTCTTTATCTTGCTGTGTAATCCTCAGGAGAGTGATATCGCTCATGGTAACCTGGTTGAAATACGGGAACTTAATTAAGGGGACAGTGGCCGTTCCTACTGGGCTGTTTGCCTGTGGCTGAAAAGAAATCCTTCCCTGCAGTTAGCCAAGCACGGGGGGGGGGGGGGATTGGCCCTGAGCTTTTCGCGTTTGGCTAGCAGGGATCTTCCCTGTTACCAGCCACGCGGTCGGGGGAAGGGTACATTGATCATCCCAGGGAATTCATGGCGGGGGGGGGGGGGGGTTAGTTTGGTTTCTGCAGGGATCTTCCCTGATACCTGCCACGCGGTGGGGGGAGGGATAAAGCGATCATCCCAGAGAATTGGATGGTGGGAGGGTTAGTTTGTTTTCTGCTGCTGAAGGTTAACAGGAAAACCGCAGCAGTCAACAGGCTTTGCTTGGTATGTCGGAAAGGAGGGTGCAGAAGCCGAAAGACAATGGCTTACCATGACTGCCTGCAAGCTGAATTCTGTTGCCCGGACCTGCGTCTGTGAACTCTAACACCAAAGCCACAGGCACTCAATATTAAGATGGAAAATGCGACCTTGTACTGAAATCACATGTGCTATGTAATGTGAATAGTGTTTTTCACCATGAAAGAGTATAAGCATTGTTCTGTAAAATGTATCAGTTTAAAAACTTCTCTCCTTTCTTTCAACCCTCCCTCCAGCAGCTGCAAATTTTTCAAGCCTCCCTCCTCCGTCCCGAAGGCTATCTCAGATAAGGAGGCGTAGAAAGAGGACACGAGACGAGATGTTCACAGAAATAATGGAATCCACCCGCAATGAAAGAGCTCATTTGAATGAGTGGAAGGACACTGTATCTAAATTTAGGAAAGATGCCAGTGAACGTGAGGTCTTGAGGGACGCTCGAGATGAGAGGTGGCAGGCTGCAATGCTGGGGCTGCTGCGTGAGCAAACGGACATGCTCCGGCATCTGGTGGAGCTTCAGGAACGGCAGCAGGAGGATGACAGAGTGCCGCTGCAGCCGCTGTATAACCTCCCTCCCCCCTCACCGTGTTCCATATCCATATCCCCCTCACCCAGACGTGTAAGAACGCGGGGGGGGAGGCTCCGTACACCTTCCCATTCCACCCCAGTGGACAGCCCAACCAAAAGGCTGTCATTATATTGAATTTATTCAGTGGCCTTTTACTTCCCTCCTATCCTCCTCCCAAACCTCACCCAGATTACCTTATTGGTTCTCTTCCTATGTTTATAATCACTTAATAAAGAATACATGATTTTTAAACGGGGAGGGTGGGCTCCTTACAGAGAATGAATGAGTCAATAAAGGGGGCTGGTTTTCATAACAGAGTGCCGCTACAGCCCCTGTATAACCCCCCTCACCATGTTCCATAGCCTCCTCACCCAGACGTGTAAGAACGCGGGGGGGGGGGAGGCTCCGTACACCTTCCCATTCCACCCCAGTGGACAGACCAAGCAAAAGGCTGTCATTTTTTTAACCATTTTTTAATGGCCTTTTCCTTCCCTCCTCCCAAACCCCACCCGGGTTCCCTCCCTCTTTTTATAATCTATGAATAAAGAATAAATGATTTTTAAACGATAGTGACTTTATTTTGGTTTGAAAGCAAGCTGGGGGAAGGGGGAGGGTGGGTTCCTTACAGAGAATGAGTCAATAAAGGGGGCGTGTTTTCATGAAGGAGAAACAAACTGAAATTTCACACTGTAGCTTGGCCAGTCATGAAACTGGTTTTCAAAGCTTCTCTGATGCACACTGCTTCCTGGTGTGCTCTTCTAATCGCCCTGGTGTCTGGCTGCGCGTAATCAGCAGCCAGGCGATTTGCCTCAGCCTCCCACCCTGCCATAAAGGTCTCCCCCTTACTTTCACAGAGATTGTGGAGCACACAGCAAGCAGAAATAACAATGGGGAGATTTCTTTGGCTGAGGTCAGAGCGAGTCAGTAGCGATCGCCAGCGACCTTTTAAACGGCCAAATGCACATTCTACCACCATTCTGCACTTGCTCAGCCTGTAGTTAAACAGCTCCTGACTCCTGTCCAGGCTGCCTGTGTATGGCTTCATGAGCCATGGCATTAAGGGGTAGGCTGGGTCTCCAAGAATAACTATTGGCATTTCAACATCCCCAACGGTCATTTTCTGGTCCGGGAAGTAAGTCCCTTGCTGCAGCCCTTTAAACAGAGTAGTGTTCCTGAAGACGCGAGCATCATGAACCCTTCCCGGCCAGCCCGCGTTGATGTTGGTGAAACGTCCCTTGTGATCCACAAGTGCTTGCAGCACCATTGAAAAGTACCCCTTGCGGTTTATGTACTGGGTACCCTGGTGCTCCGGTGCCAAGATAGGGATGTGGGTTCCATCTATCGCCCCACCACAGTTAGGGAATCCCATTGCAGCAAAGCCATCCACTATGACCTACACATCTCCCAGAGTCACTAGCTTGTGTAGCAGCACCTCAGTGATTGCTTTGGCTACTTGCATCACAGCAGCCCCCACAGTAGATTTGCCCACTCCAAATTGATTCCCGACTGACGGGTAGCTGTCTGGCGTTGCAAGCTTCCACAGGGCTATTGCCACTCGCTTCTCAACTGTGAGGGCTGCTCTCATCCTGGTATTCTGGCGCTTCAGGGCAGGGGAAAGCAAGTCACAAAGTTCCATGAAAGTGCCCTTACGCATGCGAAAGTTCCGCAGCCACTGGGAATCGTCCCACACCTGCAACACTATGCGGTCCCACCAGTCTGTGCTTGTTTCCCGGGCCCAGAATCGGCGTTCCATGCCTATAACCTGCCCCATTAACAGCATGATCTCCAAAGCACCGGGTCCCGCGGTTCGATAGAATTCCATGTCCATATCCTCATCACTCTCGTCGCCGCGCTGCTGTAGCCTGCTCCTCGCCGCCTGGTTTTCCAGGTTCTTGTTCAGCATAAACTGCACGATAAGGCGCGAGGTATTTACAATGTTCATGACTGCTGTCTTGAGCTGAGCGGGCTCCATGCTTGCCGTGGTATGGCGTCTGCACTGTTCACCCAGGAAAAAGGCGCGAAACAGTTGTCTGCCGTTGCTTTCAGGGAGGGAGGGGGAGGCTGTACCCAGAACCACCTGCGACAATGTTTTTTGCCCCATCATGCACTGGGGTCTCAACCCAGAATTCCAAGGGGGGTGGAGACTGCGGGAACTATGGGATAGCTATGGGAAAGCTACCCACAATGCAACGCTCTGGAAATCGATGCTAGTACGGTAGCTTGGACGCACACCACCGAATTAATGTGCCTAGTGTGGCCGAATACATTCGAATTTATAAAATCGGTTTCCTAAATTCGAATTATATAAATTCGGATTAATCCTGTAGTGCAGACATACCCCTAGATGCCACTGACTCCCTGTGATGAGGTCTATCAGGCCTACTCTTCCCCCTGCTGGAGACATCTGCACTCCAACGCTCCTTGCCCAAGGAAAATCCACCCAGACCAGATGACCAACAAGACAGTCCTCCAGAGCAGTGGCTCTCAACCTTTCCAGACTACTGTACTCATTTCAGGAGTCTGATTTGTCTTGCGTACCCCCAAGTTTCACCTCACTTAAAAACTACTTGGTTACAAAATCAGACATTAAAATAGAAAAGTGTCATCACACACTATTACTGAAAAATTGCTTACTGTCTCATTTTACCATATAATTATAAAAGAAATCAATTCGAATATAAACATTGTACTTACATTTAAGTGTATAATATATAGAACAGTATAAACAAGTCTGTATGCAATTTTAGTTTATTCTGACTTCGCTAGGGCTTTTTATGTAGCCTGTTGTAAAACTAAGCAAATATCTAGATGAGTTGATGTACCCCCTGGAAGAACCACTACTCCAGAGGCCTAGAGGGCTAAGAGGAAATACTGACCAATCAAGAACCAGTAGACCAGTTGAGAAGGTTTGCTTGCATTCGCTTGAGGGCAGAGCTGGCTCAGACTGGGACAGGGGAGGCATGCTTCAGAACCAGGCCTGGCCCTAAGTGCTTGCATTTTTAAGAGTTTTTTTTTCTTTGTTCACAGGTGCAGACAGCTGAATCCTGAGTCACTATTTTTGTTTAGAGATTGATGCCAAGCTTACAGCACAGGTCACCCTTCCCTGAGCGGGTGGCCAAACTTTGCAAACTAAGGTCTGGTCTACACTACAGAATTAGGTTGATGCAAGGCAGCTTATGTTGACCTAACTGCGTAAGCGTCTACACTACAATATTGCTCCTGCCGATGTAACTTGCTCACTACGCCGACTTAATAACTCCACCTTCATGAGAGGCATAGCACTTAGTTTGACGTAGTTAGGTCGAACAGTGTCAGTGTAGATGCTGCATTATTTATGTCAACTTTAGTGGTCTCCGGAAGGTGTCCCATGATGCCCCACCATGACTGCTCTGGTCACTGTTTAGAACTCTGCTGCCTGGCGGTCAGGTACACAGGAAAACACCCCACCTCTTTAAAGCCCTGGGAATTTTAAATTTGATTTCATGTTTGCGTGGCATGGAGAGCTCACGTAGCAATTGCCCAGCTGACCATGCTGGCTCCATGCTGCAAATGCGCTCCTGCCTGGAGTACACAGGAGGTGGTGGATCTCCTGGGTCTGTGGGGAGAAGAGTCTGTGGAGGCACAGCTCCAATCCAGTCATAGAAATGTCTACATCTATGAGCAGATTGTTCGGGGTATGGGGGAGAAGGGCTACAAGAGGGACACATAGCAGTGCCACGTGAAAGCCAAGTTGCTGCGGCAGGCGTACCAGAAGCCAAGGGAGGCAGACAGCCACTCTGGTGCGGAGCAGCAGATATTCTGCTTCTACAAGGAGCTGCACGCCACCCTTGGTGCGACCCCCCTCAAGGGCCCTGTTGATACTTCCGGGGAGCTGGAGTCACAGGCCATCATAGTGAACACCGTGGATGAGGTTTTGGATGAGGAAAAGGAGGAGGAGAATGAGGGACTGGCGACTGGGGGATCCAGTGGTGCTGTGAGTTAGGACCTCTTTTTGACTCCTGAGCAGTCAAGCCACTCCCAGCAGTCCAGCACGGGTGAGCCTGATGCAGGGATAGGAACCTCTGGTAAGTATGCAGTTTGTTTTGATATTGCAGGGACACATCTGTCCATTTATTCTTTTTTAATCATGCTGCAAGAGGTAGCGAAATAACCAATAGAGGTAGAGTTGTTATCTGCTTCTTAACAGTTAGGCAGAGGGAGCTCTGCAGAATAGTTTGTTTACGTGGACTGGGATGGCCTGTGAATCCTCCATAGAGGTCTCAGGGAAGCTTTCCTGGAGGTAGTCTGCAGTCCCCTGCTGAAGATTTCTGGGGAGGGCTGCCTTATTTCTTCTGCCACGGTAGGACACTTTCCCGCGCAACTCTGCAATTACTTTAGCAGGCGTGATTGCAGCACACTGACTAGCAACATACGGATCCAGTCTGCAGCTGGACGCATGCAGGAGCTGTTCCATTTCAGCCTTTGTTACCTTCAGGAGTGAGATATCAGCTAAAGTCACCACTTCCTGTGGACAACGGTGCCAGTATTCAGTTCAATTGCCCTAACCGCATACTCATGTCTGAGAGATCCCCCCCTTTATTGTCTCAGCTGCCCACCCCTACCCCTCTGGGCCATACTCACCATGGCTGGGAATGCCTCTGTTTTGGGAAGGGTTTGCAATGCCACATGGGGGCAAACAAGTTGCACAGGGGTGACTGGGAACCTTGGTTCAACATCCCATGATGCAGTTTTCTCCATCCCATCATTCTATGGGCATCTAATTACCTTGTCAAAAGCCCCACAAACCCACAGGTCCACCATCTCTGCGAGAAGCATGGATCCTACACTGCTCTTCAGTATTGTGATGAGCGTTATGAACACTAGACGGTGGTGAGTTGCGCAGTGGGATAGTTACCCACGGTGTACTGATCTCTGCATCGATGCAAGTGCTGGTAGTGAAGATGTGCACTGCTGACACAAGGAGCATAGTGTGGACATACAAAAGCGATTTAATTACTGCAGCGGCCATACGTCGACGTAACTTAGGTCTACTTAATTTTGTAGTGTAGACATGGCCTAAGGCAGGGAGTGGCTGCAATTCCACGTGTGGCTGCAATTCCAGAACAGCCCTGCCTGCTAGTACCAGAAGTGGAGTCGACTCCCTCTTTTTCTGTAAAGGGGACCCATGGAAGAGATAATAGGACTTCTAGCTCAGCAGCAGCAGCAGGCCCAAGCAGAGGTGCAGTGGCTTTTCCTGGAAGGGCAGCAAGTCACCCAGCAGCAGCAGCAGCAGCTGTGCTTGAACCATTGCAGTAGCAACAGCAGCAATGGCAGCAGCCGTTTCAGGAAGCAGTGCTGGAACAGGTCAGTGGCTGCTCCAACTCTGAAGTGACTTTGTCATCCCCAGGTATTGCCCTTTCCAAATTGGGACCTGCTGATGACACTGAAGTGTATCTTCTTACGTTTGAGCAGGTAATCCATGCCACTCCATGGGAGAAGACCATGTGGGTCACGTGAGTAGCCCCTTTTTGACTGGGGAAGCTCAGGTGGTCTACCAGGACCTAGATGATGAAGTTGCAAAGAACTATGATGCTCTGAAAACTACTGTCCTTGACCAACTAGTGATATTACCGGAGACATGCCAGCATCAATTCTGGACAGAACCAGGGTCATGACTCCGGGCTATGGCTCAGTGGCTAAAGGACTGGGTCACTCATAGGTGCCAACTCTGTGGGTGTTCCAGGGCTGGAAGCATCCATGGAAAAAAATGGTGGGTGCTCAGTACCCACTGGCAGCCAGCTCCCCCCTCTCCCCAGCACCTCCCGTCCACCAATGGGGCCCACCAATCAGCGCCTCTCCCTCCCCCCCGCGCCTCCTGCCCACCACAATCAGCTGTTCCTCAGCATGCAGGAGGCTCTGTGGGGGAGGAGCAAGGGTGGGACATGCTCAGGGAAGGGGGCAGGAAGAGGCAGGGTGAGGGTGGAGCAGGGGTGGGAAGAGGCAGGGTGGGGGTGGGGCTTTGGGGGAAGGGGTGGAGTGGGGTGGAGCCTGGGGCAGAGCCGGTGGGAGCACCCCCCAGCACATTAGAAAGTCGGCACCTTTGGGGCCACCCGCTAGGTTCTGCCAGCATCCTACTCTCCGGTTGAGATTCTGGAGTCAGTGGTACTCGAACAGTACCTAGATATTTTGCCAACCACCATTCAAACCTGGGTATGTGAACACAACCCCAGCACACTGACAGTTGCTGTCTAGCTCACTGAGGACTTTATGGTGACAGGACAGTTCAGCCAGAACAAACATCCCAGGTTTGGTGAAACCGGCCCCAGCCTCCTGAAGAGTCAACCAGAAAAGGGCTAGAAGGGCTACCCTTCCAGTGGACCCAGAAGGTGCCCCAAAACACCACTGCAAGAACCATGAGATGGGAAGTGCACAAAGTCTCTCCCAGAAGCAGGGCAAGGAACTGGCCAAGGGGCCTCCCCAATCATTTCTATCCACTGTGGGAAGCTGGGGCATGTCAGACACTCGCACCTTGTCATGGAGTGTGATTTCACATAGTGTGGTTGTGTAGAATGGTGAGGTCTCTGGCCAAACAGATGAAAGCTGTTGCTGGGAATGTGTAGCTCCCGTGGTACTTGGGGGCCAAATGATGACAGGACTAATAGGCTCTGGGTGCTCCCAGACCTTGGTCAGGGAGACGTTACTGGATCTGGAAGAGTTGTGAGATAATGACCTAGTGCAAGTGACCATTGTCCACAGGGACACTCATAGCTATCTTACGGCCTGGGTGCATTTGAATATAGGGAACCAGGCCAGAACACTTTGTGTTGGTGTAACCCCCAACTTGCCATGGGAAGTGGTAATCAGAAGGTATTGGCAACATTCTCCTCACTACTGCTGCATCACCCAGGGGCGGCCAACCTGAGCCTGAGATGGAGCCAGAATTTACCAATGAACATTGCCAAAGAGCCACAGTAATATGTCAGCAGCCCCCTATCTGCTACCACCCTCCAACCCTCCAGCGCCTCCCGCCCACTGGCAGCCCTGCCAATCAGTGCCTCCCCCTCCCTCCCCACGCTTCCCACCCGCCACAATCAGCTATTTTGCAGTGCGCAGGAGGCGGCGCTGGTGGGGAGGGGGGAGGAGCGAGGGCATGTCAGGCTCAGGGGAAGAGGCAGGGGCCTTGGGGAAGGGGGTGGAGTGGTGGCAGGACCTGGGGCAGAGCAGGAGGTTGAGCAGTGAGCACCCCACAGCACATTGGAAAGTTAGCATCTGTAGCTCCAGCCTCGGAGTCAGCACCTATGCAAGGAGCCACATATTAACCTCTGAAAAGCCACAGCTTGGCCACCCCTGACCCAGAGAATCCAGATACTGCTCCAACCTGATTGTCTGACATCTTTCCATTTGCCATGTCTGAACTTTGTGAAGACTCATCGCGACCCAAGAAGACTTGGAAACAGTGACCATTAGCTGAGAGGGCCTGGTGGCTGACAAACCAGCTGGCAGCTCAACAAAACCACCTCAGGACAACCTTTTTCCTGATATTGACCTTCTGATTTGGCTCAGAAACAATGAGGAGAGAACACCCTTGGAGAGGCATACACATAAGAATAGCCATACTGGGTCAGACCAGTGGTCCATCTAACCCAGTATCCTGTCTTATGACAGTGGCTGGTACCAGATACTTCAGAGGGAATGAACAGATGAGGGCAATTCAAGTGATCTATCCCTTATTGTCCAATCCCAGCTTCTGACAGTCAGAGGTTTAGGGACACTCAGAGCATGGAGTTGGATCCCTGACCATCTTGGCTAATAGCCATTGATGAACCTATCCTCCATGAACTCATCTAATTCTTTTTTGAACCCAGTTATATTTTTGGCCTTCACAACATCCCCTAGCAACAAGTTCCACAGGTTGACTGCATTTTGTGAAGAAGTACTTCCTTATGTTTGTTTTAAACCTGCTACCTATTAATTTATTGAGTGACCCCTAGTTCTTGTGTTATGTGAAGGGGTAAATAACACTTCTCTATTCATTTTCTCCACAACAGTCATGATTTTATAGACCTCTATCATATTCCCCCTTAGTCATCTCTTTTCTAAGATGAACAGTCCCCGTCCTTTTAATCTTTCCTTTTATGGAAGCTTTTCCAAACCCCTATTTATTGTTATCCTTCTCTGTATTTTTTCCAATTTTAATATATCTTTTTTGAGGTGGGGTGAACAGAACTGCATCCAGTACTCAAGGTGTGGGCATACCAGGGATTTATATAATAGCATTATGATATTCTCTGTCTTAATATCTATCCCTTTTCTAATGATCCCTAACATTCTGTTAGCTTTTTTGACTGCTGCTGCACATTGAGCAGATGTTTTCAGAGAGGTATCCACAATGACTCCAAGATCTCTTTCTGGAGTGGTAACAGCTAATTTAGACCATAGCATTTTGTATGTATAGTTGGGATTATGTTTTCCAATTTGCATTACTTTGCATTTATCAACATTGAATTTCATCTGCCATTTTGTTGCTCAGTCACCCAGTTTTGTGAGATCGTTTTGTAACTCTTTGCAGTCTGCTTGGGACTTAACTATCTTGAGTAGTTTTGTATCATCTGCAAATTTTGCCACCTCACTGTTTACCCCTTTTTCCAGATCATTTATGGAAAAGTTGAACAGCATTGGTCCCAGTACAGATCCTTGGGGGACCCTGGTATTTACCTCTCTCTACTGTGAAAACTGACTATTTATTCCTGTCCTTTGTTTCCTATCTTTTAACCAGTTACTGATCCATGAAAGGAACTTCCCTCTTATCCCAGGACAGCTTACTTTGCTTAACAGCCTTTGGTGTGGGACCTTGTCAAAGGTTTTCTGAAAGTCCAGTACACTATATCAGTGGGATCACCCTTGTCCACATGCTTGTTGATCCCCTCAGAGAATTCTAATTGATTGGTGAGGCATAATTTCCCTTTACAAAAGCCGTGTTGACTCTTCCCCAACATACCATGTGTGACAACCTCTCCCCATATTCACCATTTTATAAGGTTATGATATACAGGTCTGTCGCATCTTACGCGCATTTAACATGCGCGATTTCAGCTTTAAGCGGTTGGCAAAAACAAAAAAAAGAGAAATAATTTTAATACTGTACTTGTAGTGCGGGTGATTCCGTCCGCCATTCAACTCAATGTAATTTTGACTATACGTGGTTTTCGCTTTACGCGCTAACTGCGGAACGGAACCCCCGCGTAAGATGAGACTCGCCTGTATTTTGTACAAAGTATGCCTTGTGAGGTATCATTTGCAAAGTCATAATCTGCTGAACATTATTGACCTGGTAAAATATGAGTGGCAACATGGTATGTAAAATTACAAGACTCTACTATATAACATTGTTATAACATGCTCCAAGGTTAAGAAAAGCAGGCCCAAACCAGTTTTTCAGGGACAAAGACACACTATCACCTGCTTAAGCAGCCATTTTCCTGCAGGGGGCAGGGATAAACAAAAAATGTACATTCCATCACAGGGATGGTTTAAGCCGCACATCCACAAGAGACTGTTTTGTCACCATGACTCAGAAAGGATATTTCTAGCACAAGAAATTGAGTTATAAAAAGGGAGGAAAACGCTTGATTTCACTCTCCTCCTTCATCTGTGTTCATTACGTCAACAACTCTTAAAGAACTAAACTTGTGGGGGAGGGAGTCCTGGCTGGGAGGCTCTTCAGCCAGTACAGATTGCGGTAAACATATGGTGAGACAAAACTTTTTTGCTTTTAAGTTCACTTAGTTAAGTTAGGTATTAGCAAATTTTCCACATAAATATGTTAAAACTGTGGTGAGCTCAAGAAAGCTTATTAATAGATTCCTAGGGACCTCCCTGAGGATCTGGGTCCCCAAATACAAGAGCCAGCAAGCACTGAAAATGTGCCAATAGAAAAAAAATCTTCCTCCTCTCTTACGCTAGCAAGTAAGGAACTTACTGACCTACTATGACATGGTGTTCTCCAGCCAGCCAGGGTGAACACATCTTATGAAACAAAAATCCAAACCAGCCCAGAAGTAAACCCAGGAACATGAGACTTATGTTCCTGAGCCACTCTGCAAAACCATGGAACAGGAGTTACAGGCCATATTAGACCTTGGAATCATCGTGGAGTGCAAGAGCCCCTGGTGTTACCTGGTGGTTCTGGTTCCCAAACCTGATGGGGGCCACTCGATTTTTGTGTGGACTTCAAGAGGCTTAACTCGGTATCACGATTTGATGCCTACCCAATGCTATGCATTGATGAACTCATCGCCCATCTTGGGAAGGCTAAACCTATAACCACATTTGATTTAACAAAAGGGCATTGGCAAATACCCCTGGACCCAGATTCCAAAGGAAAGACAGCACTTGCCACACATCTTGGGCTTTTTCAATTTACAGCCATGCCCTTTGGATTGCACAGGGCCCCAGCCACATTCCATATGGACTATGTCCTATGCCACCATAGCCAGTTCGCAGCAGACTATTTGGATGATATTTTTGTACAATTTGGCAGTTGTATCTGCTACACCTGGCCTCTGTGTTGCAATCAATGAAGGAGGCAGGATTCACTGCTAATCCAAAAAAAAGGTATGTTTGGGATGCAGGAAATCCAGTGTCTCTTAGGGAATTGGCTGGGTTCAACCACTGCAAGATTACACAGGAAGGAAGATCCCCAGTTCCCACCGAAAAACAGGTACAGGCTTTCCTGGGTCTAGCCAGTTATTACCAAAATGTTGTGCCCCACCTCATGACACTTGCAGCACCATTGGCAAACCTCGTGAAGGCCAATGTTCCCCAAGCAGTCCAGTGGATAACTGAGTATAACAAGGCCTTTGCCTAATGAAGGATATCCTTGGTCAACAACCTGTGCTACGGTGTCGGGACTTTTCACTCCCGTTTTATATTACAAATGGATGCCTCCACAGTTGGACTGGTAGCATGCTGTCACAAAACTTTCAGAGGTTGGAACAGCCAATACTATACCTAAGCTGGTAGCTGCAGCAATGAGAGACCCGGTATTCTATCACTGAGAAAGAGCGCTGGCCATCAAATGAGAGGGGGTGGGGGCATGAGGCTACTACCTGATAAGGGGTGCCTTTGATCAAGTAACAGTCTATGCACCCCTTAAATGGTTGCAGATGATGAAGGACATTAACCCTCACATTATTCTGGCTGCCACACTCCCCTCTTCTATTTTCTCTGTATGTGCTTTCTAGGCAAATTGATCCAAACTGTGCGCCTTAGCTACATGACCATCCTTCCTCTAAATTATGCTTTCCGTTTCTTTGGTTGATTCAGTGCAAACTACCAATGCATCTTTAGAGACTGAGATGAAACAAACAACAATACCAGCTGATACTTTGGTATCACCGGATCATTTATACAGCAGGCAAAATAAAGTGTTGATTTCATTATATAGTTTAATAACCAGCCACACACAGTTTAACAAATTGCAAACCCTGAACAGTAAGAAAAAAATTAAAATGGCTATCATATACTGTAAACAAAACCAATTTTAGGCATATTTATATACAGGGCCGGCTTTAGGCCGATTCAGCCGATTCGGCTGAATTGGGCCCCGCGCCAAGAGGGCCCCGCGCTGCAGCTCTCCACCCCGCCCCCAGCTCACTTCCCCCTCCTCCCCTCCCCTGAATGCTCCGCCCCTCCCCTGCTTCCCGCGAATCAGAGATTCGCGGGAAGTCTGTAAAGGAGCAGGGGCGGGCCGGCAGCAGCACAAGGTAAGCTGGGGTGGTGGGGGCGCGAGAAGGGCTCCGGGGAGGCGCCGCCCGTTCCCGCCGAGCACGCAGGCCCGGCTCAGGTCCGGCCCGGCCCCCGCGGCGCGGCCTGGGTCGGGTCTGACCCGGCCCAGCCCCCACAGCGCGGCTCGGGTCGGCTCCGGCCCGGTCCCCGCGGCTCGGGTCGGCTCCGGCTCGGCCCGGCCCCCGCGGCGCGGCTCGGGTCCGGCCCGGCCCCGGCGCGGCTCCCGCGGCGCGGCTCGGGTCCGGCCCGGCCCCAGCGCGGCCCCCGCAGCTCGGGTCCGGCGCGGCCCCCGCGGCGCGGCTCCGGCCCGGCGCGGCTCCGGGTCGGACCCAAGCCCGGCAACCCCGGCCGGAGCGCGGCTCGATTCCTGGGGGCGGGGCTTGCAGCAAGCCCCGCCCCCAGGAATCGGGCCCCGCTCTTGCTAAAGCCGGCCCTGTTTATATAGGCATCCCATCAGTGATAGTAAATCATGGTGCACTTAAAATAAAACTGGAAGAAGTGTTTAATCTCTGTGGGTTACCAACCTTTAATCCAAGGTGGATTATTAGATTTGTATTTCAACACTGCAAAAGTTTAACGATCAATTTAAAATGTGTATGTGCATTGGTTACTCATTTGCCTCCTACCTGTATAATACACATGATCACAATATTCCTATATATACCTAGTTCTGTAAATATTTGCTTACAGGAGTAATTTTACTCATTCAAGTAGTCCCACTGAAGTCAATAGAACTGCTCATGTGTTTTCAGGACTGAGCACAATTTGATCACCAGAGACAGTAGAAATCTGTGACAGAATCCCTGACCCACTCTAATTTTGTGGAATTACTGTATAAATTCTCCAGAGATTTTGTTTTTATTTCTATTCTGTTTGGCCCTATTCAAATATTTTAATGAGATACAATTATGAGACACAAAAGGTGACTAATTCATATAGCTTTATTAGGGTATTAAAGTGAACTATTTCTGCTAGGACAACGCTTATAAGATGTCTGGAGTGTCCATTAGCAGCAGTTTATTTCATCTCTGGCTTTAAGGCCACTCCTACACTATGGGTGCTACGGAGGTATAACTGTGGTGCAGTAGCTATGCCGCTGTAGTGCCATGGTTTAGATGCTTCCTATAGGGAGGGAAGTGTTTTTTTCTTAGCTGGAGGAATGCTATCTCTCTGAGTGATAGTAGCTAGGTTGATGGAAGCATTCTTCCATTGACCTAGCTCAGCGGTTATCAAACTGTGGGTCAGGACTCCAAAGTGGGTTGTGACCCCATTTTAATGGGGTCACCAGAGCCAGCATTAGACTTTCTGGGGCCTTGGGTTGAAGCCGAAGCCTGAGGGCTTTAGCCTGGGGCAGCAGGGCTCGGACTCTGCCCCCTCTTCTTCCTCCCTGCTGAGCTCATGTAGTAATTTTTGTTGTCAGAAGGGGGTTGCGGTGCAATGAAGTTTGAGAAACGCTGACCTAGCTGCAGAGGTTAGGTTGGAATAGCTACAACACTCAGGGGGGTGAATTTTTCATAGCCCTGAGCACCGTTACTATATTGACCTAACTTTTATATGTAGACCAGGATTAAGGCCTGGTCTACATTATAATAGCTATACTGGTAAACCTTTTGTCTAAAGTGACTGACTTTTATTCCAGAATAGCATGTCAATACATGGAGCTATTCTGGAATAGCTATTGCAGAATAGTTTATTTTTCAATAGCTGTTCTGGTCAATTTCCTCATGTAGGCAAGCCTTAAAATTGTTTGAATATGCAAAATAATATCAGATAGAATAGTCTACCTTTTGCATACTTACACAATGCTCTGCCAAATGAAAAGACTGTCAGGACATTGGAAAAGCAAGTTAATTTACTAGTTTTTAATAAGAGGATTCATCCTGAAATGGTTTATAATTTTAACCTTTAAATGGAAGTGGTAAAAATTAGCTTATAAAAACCCAATTGAGATGAATGAGGAAGTCCACACTTCACTAAGGACTTAATCCTGCACCATTCAAGTCAGTGTGAGTTTTTTCATTGATTTTAATGGAAACAAGATTTGAGCCCTTGGAGCCTGTCCCAAATCCCATTGAAATCCTTTCATTGATTTCAATACGCATTGGATCAGACCCTCAAACCCAAATCCTGTACCATTAAAGTCAATGGGTCTTACAGATTGACTTCAGTGGAACCAGGAATTATCTCTTTGTACTATTGTTTCAGTCTGTCTGCAGAATCAAAAGAACATTGCTGCATAAAATTATATTCTGGAAAAATATCTTGCAAAAACAGATGGTCTAGCTTTTTTAAAAAAATAAATGAAAACCTAACTTCTGGGGAAAACAGTAAAATCCATGGGAAGAGCTTAAATCTATGGGTTTTCTTGTGCCCAGATTTGTTGTGTTCCTGATGATCACCAACATAGTGAGTGCAGCGATATATTGATATCTAAGAACATGTTAATAAAAGGCCTAATAAAGAACAAAAAAATTCCTCTTCCATATGCCATGAGAATGAGTCTCAATAATTGTATGCTATATGAGTGATATTCATGTTATGTAAAAAGTGAGTCTGACTCATTTTTTACTATTTACCCTAAAGTACCTACCCTCGAAAGAGAGAGAAGAATTTTCACTGTCATAATCCAGAGTTAGGGGCACCCCTGACCCCTTCGGTGGTCTCTCTTTAACTGCATGCCCTTCCAGGCTTCAAGCTTTTTTCTCCTTGGTGTGGAAACTTGTGATTCTCCCATTTGCAGACTGCGTGCTGGGATGCAGCCCCCTGTGTACCAACTGTGATTGCTCAGCAGACCTGGCTGGGTTCAAGCCCTGCAAATCTTCCCTTTGAAAATTGTGACGGGTGTGATAATACAGTGACTTAAAAGAGTCTTTTATTGTTTAATCTTAACATTAAGAAGAAAGCACAAGAACAAAGGGTTTAACACAACAAATAGTTTACACATGTATCTTATCTGACTTCCTAAAGCTGTCCTGGATAACCCCCCTCTGGGATTGGGGCACAGTCTGCACCCCTGCAGTCTCTGCCTCTCTCCCCCTCATGCTTTAACGGTTGACTCTTTATTTATCCATCAGTTCTTCGCCTATAGCCCCCAACTAAAACCTCTCCAGCGCATCATCAAGGATCTACAACCTATCCTGAAGGACGATCCCTCACTCTCACTGACCTTGGGAGACAGGCCAGTCCTCGCTTACAGACAGCCCCGCAACCTGAAGCAAATACTCACCAGCAACTACACACCACACAACAAAAACACCAACCCAGGAACCAAACCCTGCAACAAACCCCGGTGCCAACTCTGTCCACATATCTATTCAAGGGACACCATCATAGGACCTAATCACATCAGCCACACCATCAGGGGCTCGTTCACCTGCACATCTACCAGTGTGATATATGCCATCATGTGCCAGCAATGCCCCTCTGCCATGGACGTTGGCCAAACCGGACAGTCTCTATGCAAAAGAATAAATGGACACAAATCTGACATCAGGAATCATAACATTCAAAAACCAGTAGTAGAATACTTCAGTCTCTCCTGTCACTCAATAACAGACCTAAAAGTGGCAATTCTTCAACAACAAAACTTCAAAAACAGACTCCAACGTGAAACTGCAGAACTGGAATTAATTTGCAAACTGGACACCATCAGATTAGGCCTGAATAAAGACTGGGAGTGGTTGGTCATTACAAAACCTAAACCTATTTTCCCCAATACTAATTTCCCCCTACTGTTACTCACACCTTCTTGTCAACTGTCTGAAATGGACCACTCTCATTACACTTCAAAAGTTATCTTTCCTCCCTTGGTATCCTGCTGTTAAGTGAATTGTCTCATTAGACTGACCTCACACTTGGTAAGGCAACTCCCATCCTTTCATGAATTTATACCTGCTCCAGTATTTTCCACTTCATGCATCTGATGAAATGGATTCTAGCCCACGAAAGCTTATGCCCAAATAAATTTGTTAGTTTCTAAGGTGCCACAAGGACTCCTTGTTGTTTTTGTCTTTTCCTGTGACTTTTAAATTTGGTGACACCAGTTTATGTGCCCCCACCAGGGGGTGAAGGATAGATTTAAAAGCAGTTGGGGTTTTTTGCTTTGTCCTTTAGCAGTAAGTGGGGTGACTATCAGAAGTGTCTGTTCACTTTCCTTTCCACATGTAGCCTAACCTATGCCTGATTCAATCCCTTGTGTTCATGTAGCAAACAACAGAATAACAAACAAACAGATGATCATCAAATATTACAGCCATCTTCCAAGTCCTTTAAACTCCCATCCCATTATGGTTGCTTAATTGACAACCTGAAGTTGATTACTTTGGCTGTCTTTCTGTATCTATTTGTATTCTTATATGGCCCCCTTCACTGTAATATTTGAGTGCCTCCCACATATTAAAAAGCCACATATTCAATAACAGTATATATCATTATCTGTCTCTGTTTCTTCCTTCCTTCCAAGTCTGTACAAGTAATAGTTTGATTAGTTTATAGGATTTGTTTTCTTTTGTTTGTTTGCTTTTCGAAGTTGGATTATGTTGTGTGTCTGGTGTGAGTATGAAGAAGTTATTGAAGGAAAACTATGCTGAAGGGATGAGCTTTGCATTTAGTTATGAATCTCTTGTAAAAGTAAGTTCCATTGTCTAAGTCCAGCTCCTGTGAAAGTTCTGCCTGCCTCAGTCATTCCTCTGTGGGCTGACAGTTTCATTGTTTTGGTAAAACAGATGTTGTAGGAGGTCATAGTCATAGAAGGAGAGGCAATCATTCAGGTAGTTAGGCTTTGATTATTAGTACAGGAAACTTGAACTTGACTCTATATTCAATAGAGCATCAATGCAGAAAGTGGAGGTGTGGTGAAGTGCTCATAACAGCCTATGTTGCTAAGCAGATGGACTATTGCATTTTGTTCCAGTTGAAGTGTTCTCAAGGGCTTAGTTTCTAGCTATAATGAATTACAATAATCAAGCCTGGAGGTTACCAATACATGGATCGCTGTGTCTTAGAGGATGGGGCACAGTCATCTGGATAGTTGCAGGTTGAAGTGGAGGTTTTTGCTGCTATGGCTATTTGGGCATAGAGTTCAAAAGGCCCCCAAGGCTGAGGAACCTCAGTAGTGGCTTTTGACAGTGAGGGATGTTAGTGAGGGGTAAGTTTATTCAAGTGCTTCCCTCTGCCTTAGTGTCACCCCTGTTTTGTCTAGGTCCAGCTTTTGCCAACTGGGTTGCTTTTATCCAAGTGCTGATTTTGATAGGCATGGAGAAAGCTGGGAGATAATGGTGTTCATGGTTAATGTGAGGGAGCGGGAATGGTATTCTCTGTATATTGCTGACACTTCAGCCCATGTTGTCTCACCAACTCTCCCAAGGTCTCCATGTAGATATTGAATACTGGGGAAAGGATTGAGTCTTGTGGGACTCACAGATGAGACATTTGAAGGTAGAGAAACATTTACCCATAACTCCTCTCTGGGTTCAATCTGAGGCGAAGGATCTGAGACACTTCTTCGTGGAAGTGGGAGAGAAGTATTTAGAAATCAATAGGCTCAAGTGCTGCTGAAAGGTCCAGCAGTATAAGTATGGATATATATTTAATTTGTCACTGGTGGGCAGGAAGTTATCCAGCAGGGCTGTTTCAGTACCATACCCTCACCAGAAGCCTGACTGAGAGGGAACTGGAATTCTGACACCTTACAGGTGGTGCTGTATTTTTTTTTTTCCTTCTTTCTAGCTTCTAGTTAACTTGCTTAGAAAAAGGAGATTAGATAATGATCGATAGTTTGGAAGGCCTCTAGTGTAAAATAATAGTTTCTTTAATATTGCTTGTATAAAGAATGAAGGAGGTATCTCTTTTTTACGAATACCATATGCACTACAGCTTGGTATTATTCTGTGAGTCTGCATGAAGTTACATCAAAGGAGGCTGTTGGGGGAAACAAACAGGAAACGAAACAATGATAGTGAGAATATCCAGGATCGTTAGGAAAATGATGAGGGATCTATTAACTGGGAAAAGCCCACCTACCTGGCTTCTGCCAGGCTATCAGGTTATTTTTCCCAGGTCTTTGCCTAAGATCAAATGGACACTAACCCACTAAAGCCCCCTGTATCAAGAGGAACAAGGAGTTGGTGGGCAGAAGCAGCTGTAGGTGAATCTTTGACAGAGAAACACTGTTAGAATTTTTCATGCACTGTTTGTCTCTCTCAGGCCAGGAGTAGGGATGTCTAGCTTGAGTGAAACTTACCAAAAACATGTAAGGAAAAGAATCAAGTTTAGGTAAGACCCAGACATATAGGCCTTTTGTTGTTTTATTACTTTTCTCTGCTTGCTATGTACCTTTGGGTGAATAAATAAAACATTTTGAAGAAGCTATTTTTAAGTCACTTTAATCAGCAGTTAGTAACAGGGTCCTGGAGAAAAACTGTTTAGAGGTGCCAAACACAGTTGGGCCTTTTATGTTTCTAAAATTGATAAAGAATTTAGTCCAAATGTGGTAGGACTGTGTGGTTCCACCCAGAGACAGGGCAAGGTAGTAGCACCTGTCAAAGAGGGGCACTTGAGAGGGACCAAAAAAAAAAAAAAAAAAAATCTAACACTCAGCTTGCCCTGTACCTGTGACAGCTTGTTTGGGGGTGAATGGTAAATTCCCTATAAAAGGAGGTATTGACAGTCTGCTAGTAGAGGTGTTAGATGTTCATTCTTTTACCATCCAGAAATTGCAGGGGTCAGTGTGAATGGAATAAATCCTCAGAAAGAGGGTGTTCTTGGTGGCCTAAAAAGGTGATCGCCCTGAAATAAGATGCCATTGATGCTCTTCTGTGTCTTATCCTTCCTTGCATTTGCACAATGAGAATAAAAAAAACCCCAAGTTTATTGAGCTCTTTATCCTTCCATTTTGGGTTACTATTAAATACAGAGGCTATTTGTGAATGCCTAAAGTAAAGCAGCAATGAGCCATGTGGTTATGGAGCAATTAAGGGCTTGTTCTGAGAGTCCAGTGGAAAGCAAAGCTTCTCCCACCTCTCAAGATTACTGTTGTCATACCCTGATTGGGGAGGGGGAGAAATTTCTTCCCATCCCAAATTTGACAACTAATTAAGCCCTGAGCATGTGACCAAACTTTGTTATGGTTAAGTCTCTAATCCTATTTACGCTCTGAGATACTATTGATAACTAAGTAATTGTTCATTTCCACCCCACCCCCCTTGACTCCTAGAAGGTAGATTTTGACCATATATCTGGAGACAGAGGATTTCAAATGTTGATTGGCCTTGGAGAATAAAAACTCTTTACTTATGGTACTTATTTATTGAAATTGACTGGTTCCACATATCTTAAATGTACGAAGACAGAGATGGTCTCTCAAAGAGCTGGAACCCAAACTCAGGGCCGGCTCTAGGTTTTTTGCCGCCCCAACCAAAAAAAATTTTGGCTGCCCCCCGTCCCAGCCCTGGGCTCCTTGCTGCACCCCCCTGCCGCCCCAGCCCTGGGCTCTTCTCCACCACCCGCACCCCCCTGCCTCCCCAGTCCTGGGCTCTCCCCCCCCCCCAACCGCACCCCCCTGTCGCCCCAGCCCTGGGCTCTCCCCCACAAACACACCCTGCTGCCCCAGCTCTGGGTTCCCCCTACCATTCCCCCACACACACCTCCTGCCGCCCCAGCCCTGGGCTCCCCCTACCATTCCCCCACACACACCTCCTGCCGCCCCAGCCCTGGGCTCACTGCCCCCCCCCCCCCACCTGCACCCTCCTTCCGCCGCAGCCCTGGGTCACTGGTAACTCGCTCCCAGGGCAGGTCATTCAGCAGGAATTTTAGATGTGCACAGAACACAGACAGGATTGGTTCCCATATGGTTACAGAATTGCAGTAAAGTGGAACAATTTTCAGCTTGTGTGATTGGAGAATATCTGGATGCATATTATAAGACTGTCCTACATAAATGAGGAAAAGTTGGTGCCTTTATTATTCTTTTATAGACTCATAGACTCATAGACTTTAAGGTCAGAAGGGACCAATATGGTCATCTAGTCTGACCTCCCGCATGATGCAGGCCACAAAAGCTGACTCACCCACAACAGAATCTTCCAGCCTGCGACCCCTGGGCTTTTGTTCCACTCTTTCTTTCTATGGAGAATTTGCCAATGCGATATCACTGTCTTCCTTTTAAACAAAACAAACAAACAAACAAGGCAGTGGCTGTTGAAAATAGCAATTCCAGTCCTAATAACCACTGGAAAGCATTTCTTGCTCAATTTTATCCTACTTTTTCTACAGCAAGTTACAGTGGATCAGTATATTTGATTTGGGAGAAATGAAGTAACAGCTGCTCAAATTGAGCTTGAGCACTCCTGAATTTTGAGGTGTTCAAATCTGGAAGGCAGGTGCTGGGGGCCTGTGGCTCCGCAGGGGAGCACGGCAGCATGTATGCAGTAGCGTGTCGGGCGCTGCGCAAAGCCAGACATGCTGGTCTGAGTGGCACGGTAAGGGGGCTGGGGGGTTGGAGAAGGGGTAGGGGGTTCTGGGGGAGGGGCAGTCAAGGGACAGGGAGCAAGGGGGGTTGGATGGGGCAGAGGTTTGGGGGGCAGTCAGCAGTTGGATAGGCATGGGAGTCCCAGGGGTTTGTCAGGGGACAGGTAGGGGGTGGGGTCCTAGGGGGGAAGTTGGGGCAGGGGTCCCAGGAGGGGGCAGTTGGGGACAAGGACCATTGGGGCTTAGATAGGGGGTGGGATCCTGGGGGGCAGTTGTGGCAGGGGTCCCAGGAGGGGGTGATCAGGGGACAGGGAGCAAGGGGGTTGGATGGGTTGGGGTTTCTGTGGGGGGCAGTCGGAGGGAGTGGATGGGGGCAGGGTGGGGCTACCCTCCCTCCCCGTGGAGTGTCCTATTTTTTGAATGTTAAAAGATGGAATCCCTACTCACAGTGCAGCTCTCCATTCATAGCAGGCTGCAGCATGAGGTCTCAGCTTCCTCACTCCCTCCCCCTTTCCTGTTGGTAGTGGCCAAGGGAATGCTGGGAAATGTAGTTCTTTCCCTGCTCCAGGTCTGGCTCTATAGGCAGGGAGCTAACCAAGGAACTACAGCTCCCAGGGCCCCCTGTTGGTTCTCAGCTCCCATGCTGGATCCCTGCCACCCCTGCAAATGGGCTGCCCCAAGCACGTGCTTGCTTTGCTGGTGCCTAGAGCCGCCCCTGCCCAAACTATTTGAGGGGCAATAATTTAAAAAATTAACTGGGTTCTAATTTGGATTGCGAATCATCAACATCATCATTAAATAGGTGACTTTATATTACAGAGTCAAATTCTATCCTCAGTTACACCTGACAAAAGGAAAAAGCAATGAGGTTTCAATAATGTAACTAATGGCAGAATTTGGCCTGTAGACTGTTAATTAAAAGTGATGATGCATGAGCCCAAAAGAACCCAGCTTGACTTTCAGATCCTAGATTGAGTTTGCAGAATTGACAGCTAGAAACATCCATTTACTTGTGAACTGAGCTATTCTTGGTATGGTGTCACTGAGACAACAAACCTGCCATTTCCATGATACCTATTTTACAGAGTCATTTTTCCACAGCCGATCTGTTCTTTAGGCACTTGAGCCTATTGTCATAAAGGCCCCAATTCAGGAAAGCATCTTTGATGCTCGCCTCAGGGCACCCAGAACCATAAGCCACTGTGCTATCTCTCTGCCTCAGCAAGAATGAGCTTTGCTGGGGCTTAAACTGTGTGTCAGTTACCTGCCATACCAGTCAGTCTGTCTCACCAGCCCATTCCTCGAGACACAGCCCATCTAAACCTGGCCTTACAGGTAATAATCAGTGAACTCTTCTTCCCGAGTTCCCCAGAGACATCTCTCTGTAGTGTCCAGTCCCTCTCACCGGACACTCACAAAATTATGTTCACTGACTCCAAAGAGACAATACTCGCACCAGCCTGTTGGTTTAGCTGAGGACTTACCCTTTACTTCAAAGTTACAGCATTGAGATATTCTTAGTTCATAGTAAAACTAAGTTTGTTAATAAAGAGCAAAGATTTAAGTGATACTAAGCAAGAGAAAGGCAGGATTACAAACAAAACATGTTTCTAGTGTCCAAGACCCACTTTATCAAGCCACAATCTTTGCCTAAACAGCTCTCTCACTTATGTCAAGTTACCAGCATCTCTAGCCCTTCTGTCAGGAGGATCCAGCGTTCTGAGAACTAGAGGGTGCTGTCTTCTTTATCCCCTAAGTAATGGATAACTAAAATATCTTTTTGCTCCTCTTATGTTTGCCAGAGTCTATTGCCTTTGTCTTAAGAGCTAGGAAAACCTCCTGCGGGTTCAGACTCTGGTATGTCCCTCAGTGTGCTCACCAAGTTGTTACCTGTGCTGCTTGTTAACTTGTTGCTTTGCTTGCCTTATATATAAATGTACTTTCATTGTCTATGGCTTACAAACCTTGACCCAGACAGGTAAATCCACATTCCTTTGCCCAAGACAGGCTTATTTATCAACTCTCTCCACAACATATTTCCAGCACACATACATAACTCTTTATACACAACCCATAAACACACCAAGCAAGGATATTCTTGACCAGCGGGTCACCAGTTCTTATACCCTATAAGACACTGTTTGACTAAATATTCTGACAACAGTGTGTTGAATGTGACCTTTGCCACCTGGCATAAAGGGACTCTTAGGGTTACAGCATCCCAGGTCAGCACATAAGTATGTGCTTATGGCCTAATAGGGCTTAAGCACATGCTTAAATATTTCCTAGAATGGAACCCAGAGTAGGCAAAGGCCATTTGCTAATTCTAGTGGCTCCTTTCTAGGCTTTCCTAGAATTTGTATATTAATATGAAGGTAAGGTATCTATGCTCAGTGTAGTATTACTAAAGGGGATTCACCATGACCTTGTACAATTGTATAAATTTGTCTTGTTTATAATAATGATTTTAATGCAGGCACTCTATCATACCATTACTGGACTTTGCTGCAATTGACCAGTGTGTTCCCACCTTTCACGTTACTGCTAACCAGAATCCCTAAATCCATTTCATAGTTAGTAATTTCCAATATTTTATCCAGCAATGTATAGGTTGCCTTATTTTTAGATGCAGAATAAATACATTTGTTCATGTTAAAATTAACCATCCATTTCATAGATCCTAAAGCTTTAGGTCAATTAAGGTATAACTATTTCCAATTTTTATGCCATGAACAGCTTTCTCCGTACTGTGGCCACACCATAATTAATGGAGGAGGCGAATGAGAAGGGTATCAGAAATTCAGTGACCGAACTAAGCCAATGGTAGTTATACTTGTGTTAATTTCTCCTGCTGAGATATTCCCTGTTGGTGCTGGTTATTTTGAAGGGTAGCAATGAAGCTCTCATCATAGTCTGAAACAGCGTAGTCTGGTTTTACAATCCCATTTTGGGTATTTCCTTCTCACACAGCCAGCTTCTCTCAATGGACCTGGATCCACCAGATGATCTTTTTTCCCCTTCAGCTATTAAGACACAAGCTGTTTCCTTCCCAAATCTGTGTGATCACTAACTTGTCTTCCAGGAATGAAGACTGTAGTATGAACTCCCTGCTTTGTTTTTTAGGGGGTAGAGTAGGTGTAAACCATAACATTTAAAGACAATACACAATTAAAAAAAAACACATCATCTTGCTAATATATGTCTGGCTTAACTGAGGATGTAAATAGGTAAGCCAGTTCTGCACAGAATATAGGTATTTAATTTTATTATTGCCTCTTGTAGTGGTTACAAATTTATTTTCCCCCCATGAGGGACAATGCATAGATTTTTTTTTTTTTTTTAATTTTAATTGGTCCAGAGGGAGGTTCCAAAGTCAATGTCTTATATGACAATTCAGAATGAAGATTTTGTGCTTAAATCTAGCAGCCATTGTATTCTATTTTATAGAGGTTTTTATACTATGCTTGTCACCATTGCATCTGAGTGCCTTCCAGTAGGATATTAAGCAGTGTGAATAAGATCTGTCACATGTTTGTTCTCTCATTCTCTTCCTAGGGGAAGGAGAATGAGCAGTGGAGTGTTTTATTTTAGTAAGGTGGCTTTTCTGTGTGTTTTTAATATACATGTTGCTAAGTATTTATGTTATAGAAGGCAAGGTCAAAGAAATGTACTTTGCACTTGGAGTAGGAGGCATTTTGTGATGGTCCTTAGTTCCTCAGGGAGATCATTCCACCATATTCTTGGACTAGCCCCCACAAAAGTTCTGTCTCCCACATAGATGAGTTTTAGCCTTGTTATGGAGCAGTCCATTGTACCAGAGGACATGATCTTCATCTTGGACCTTTTAGACAGTATTTTAGAAATCCTGGACCCAGGCCATAGAGCACTTTGAAAAGGGCTGAAACCTTGAACTTGATAGTCTACAGGAAGCCAGTGTAGAGACCAGGAGACAGGTTTGATGTGCTTACAGTAGCCTGTATTGCTGAGAAGAATCTCTGCAGCATTCTGTACTACTTGGAATATCCTAAGTGCTGAGGGCTTCATGCACAGATATATTAAATTGTTTTAGTCCATTTGAAAGGTGACAAAGGCATATCATCATCCACTGGGAGGAGACAGACTTAGCCAAAAGTTACAGAAAAAGCTACTTGTGGGGGCTGCCATGTGGGAGCTTAGCATCAGTGAGGAATCCACAAGGCCACAGAAGCTATGTCTACACTGCAATAAAAGACCTGCAGCACAGCTGTGGCTGGCCTGGGTCAGCTGTCTCAGACTGCAGGGCTATAAAATTGCACTGTAGATGTACAGACTTGGGCAGGAGCCCAGCCTCTGGGACCCTCCCCCCTTGCAGGGTCTCAGAACTCAGCTCCTGACCTAGCACAAACCTCTCCACTGCAGTTTTATAGCCCCACAGCTGGAGCCCCATGAGCTCAAGTCAGCTGACCTGAGCCAGCCAGTCTTAGTCTTATATGGCAGCACATCTGTACTACAGACTACTACATACCATTGGGAACATATCTACTTAACATTTTGTTCAGCATTCAAAATACAGTACTAGAGTCTGTATGGAAAGTACCTCCCAGGGTATGTGTAATAGGGCCCTGGAATGTGGGAACCACTCACAGAGGGCTGTTTGTGATGCAATCTCTTGGGCACAAATGGATAGAGTTAAGAGTATAACGTCAATAAACTTTAGTGGATTCAGTTCTTATATTAACAATGCAAGCTTCTTCCATTGCTTTCCCTGCCATTATTTCTTTAAGAATTTGAAACTATTTTTTCCTTAAAAAAAGGTTTAAAGGGTACATTCTTTTCAGAACTCTTAAAAATCTTGTGTATAGCAGCTGACATTCCAAGCTGTTCAATTAGTTGCTCCGGGTTTCCTTTAGCATTTGTCTGTGCCAAAACACGATTAGTAATTTCAACCCACTCATACTCTTGAGTGAGATGTTTGTGCATTAAGTTAAAAGGGACATAGTCACATAGTTTAGGTCCCAACACTTGATCATCACTATAATAGTTACAATTTTTCTACATGTTATTTTTCAAGGCATATTGCCAGGAAGCTAAAAAAAACTACTATTTTAAGAGACATCCAGCACTGTGTTCTGCTCTTGTAGTTAGCTGAGAGATTGAAGCCTTGAACATTCAGGAGAAAAACAGGTGCTGACATTAGGCCACAAGTTACTTGTAAGCAGAAGGAAACTCTAGACTGGAACAGGAAACATGAAAGAAATCTCAGTTTTACCATACCTTTCACCCAAGCGGTTGAGAGTCCATTCACAGGATGGGACTAAATGCTGTTGCTGAGCTAAATAGAGCTGTAAGTGACAAAAGACTCTGCAGCTACATTAAAGGAAGCAGAGCTAATGCTTGTGGAAACAAAGGATCTTTTAGATCTTCAGTATAATGCTCTCCTGAATGAGCTATTCTGGCCATTAGTGAAGTCTTCTCTTGGGCATTGCACATTGGAATGTTGATATATTTGGTACATGAAGGGGAGCCAGGTTTTTCCCTTGCTTGCTTAATTTGCTTTTACATATTCTTGCAGCCCTTATGTTTCTGAGAAACGAAAACAGGCCTGCAAGGAAGAGCTAACCTCAAAGGCCTAGTCTGCTGAGGAGGCCAAAGCACAAACCTCTGGGGAATCATTGACTTGCTGGGATGATATCAAGGCACAGGTCTGAGTGAAGTCTTTGCCTCACCTCCTTATTCTTGCAAGAACTTATTCGAGGTTATAGGCTACTGTGAGAAAAAAAGATCCTTGAGGAGCATAATGTTTCTGTCCAGTTTCAAACCAGGGATTTCATAGTCTATGGGAGTGGGTTGGATTAAAATAAATAAATAAATAAAAGAGTAGAATAGGATTTTTAAAAGGCATGTGTTAAGTGATGGGTGAGGAACCTCCAGCCCAGATCTGGCCTGCTGCTTCATTTCATCTGGCCTGCAGCAAGTCTCTGTGCCGTGGGCCTAAAGCCCCGAGCCTCAGCGCCCCCCACACCAGGCTGGAGCTGCAAGCACCAGCCTGTCCCTGTGGCCCCTAGACAGAGGAGCGATCAGGGAAGCTCCGCAAGCTTGCCCCACCCACAGCACCAGCTCCGCAGCTCCCATTGGCCAGGAACCATGGCCAATGGGAACTGCGGGGGTGGCAGTAGCCCACACCACACAGAACCACCTGGCCCCTCCACCTATGGGCCAGACATGCCAGCCACTTCCAGGAGCAGCACAAAGCCAGGGAGCCTGCCTTAGCCCCGCTGTGCCACTGACCAGGAGCTGCCTGAGGTAAGTGCCACCCAGAGCCTGCACCCCAAACACCCTCCCACACCCCAACTCCTTTCTGGAGCCCACACCCCAACCCCCTGCCATAGCCCTAAGCCTGCTCCCACACTTCCAACCCCTTGGCCCAGCCCAGAACCCCCTCCTGTACCCCAAACCCCTAATCACCAGCCCCACCCCAGAGCCTGCACCCCCAGCCAGAGCCCTCACCCCCTCCTGAACCCCAACCCAGAGCCCACTCCCCCCCATTTCTGGCCCCACCCCAGAGCCTGGGAAAGCTCCGAGCCACCACACCCTCTCCCCCACAGTGCTGGAGCTGCAAGCAGCTGCTTGCTCCGCTGCAGGGGAAGCCCTGAGCCTCCATGCCCCCCTTCCAGGACTGTATGTGACCCCCCCACCCCCCCAACTAATTTTCCATATGGGTCAATGACCCCAATAGAAAAATTTCCCCACCCCTGTGCTAGGTGAATGTGATAAGCACTCTGACAGATACTGTGCTGAATTCAGAGGCTCCAATGAGTCTTATTAAATTAGGCAACCAGAGGGGGGAAAATGCCAATGCCAGGGAAAGAGGAGTAATAGAAAAAAAAATGAAACTGCAGAGCTGGGAATGGGGAAAGGAGGCAATGGGAAAGTCCCTGTGTTAGTTTTGAAATGATGAGGTCTCACCATTCCTTAGTTTCAAGCATAACTGCTTGCAATGGGGTGCACTCCTCTCACAAGCTCCACCTGGTCAAGTGTGTTCAGGCCCGCACTTTCTCTCCCCGTAGCCCTCCTTGGGCTTAGGTCCTTAATTAGTCCCATAGTCTATCACTGGTCTCAGCACCATACTTCCTGGCCCTCTCTGGGTGTTTCAGGCCCCAGCTCTCCTGCTGAGAGGAGAAAAGGTTCAGTTCCCCTTCTGGGCTGCCTCAAAGTCCAGGCCACTTCCCCTAGTGAATAATAGGGTGAGGGGGACCCAGGCTCACCCTCTACTCCAGGTCCCAGGCCAGGGACCCGGTAGATAGCAGCCATCCGGCATGTCCCTTCATCTAAGCTACACCACCACCCTAATTTCCTGGACCACTTCCCCATGGACCCACACCATCTTCACCCTTACCTCAGGGCATTGCCCTGATGGAGTCTGAGGAACCAGCACAGAATTCCTTCCGACTCTCCCTGGCTTCTGGCAGCACTGCCCTGTCCAAGGTCCTGCAATTTCCTCAGCCAGCCATACACACCATCCATGCTCCTCCAGCAAGGAACTGATCTCCCAGGGGTCCTGCAGCTTGTCTTATACTAGCCTGCTGGGCCCTGATTGGCTGCTCCCTTACGCCTCTCTGATTGGCTGTGTCCCACATAGCCGCTCTAGGCAGTTTGGAGGACTTCTCTTCTGCCCTTTTCTGGGGTGGGGTGTGGCAGGGCCACGAGGCCTCCAGCAGGGGGCCTCCGAACCTAGTCTATTCCATATTGCAGCTCCACTGCAGAAACCCTCTTAGTCATTTCCCCAGTGTGAACTGAGAGTTCTATTTTGGTGGGGAGGTGGAACCACTAATAGTTAAGGTGGAGGCAAGCTTTGACTGATGTCAGAGTGCAATGTTTGTTTGGGATTCTTCCTTCTTCTCCTGTCCCAAGAGTCCCTTTTTGTCTCTGTCCTGCCACCCTCCCCAAACCACTTCCCCAAAACTTTCATCAACTTCAGCTGGAATGGGTTCACATGCCTAATGAGGTCAATAATTTCTTTTTTAGTAATATTTAATATTTCTGTGCACTGGTAGCATAGATCAGATAGACCACAACATTTCCTGCTGCATTACAGAGGCTGTGGATGAACTCCTAGGGAAACAGATCCTAAAGACAAAACCTAAAGACAGACCAAGTGCCAGCTCATGCCAAGACCCCAGGCCTCACTGAACAGTGACAAATACATAGCTGGAAACCACTCTGGCTTACCTGTGTGTTTTGTATAGCTAACATAGGTATTATACTTGTAACAATGTGTTTAGACTTTATGAAATGCTTGTAAATTGCTGGAAGCATTAATCTCACTTATGGTATCTGTAACCCATATTATAAGGTAATACTTAAGTGTCTATTTTGTAACTATAAAAATGTTTGCTCTGAAACTGTAAATCCAGTCAGGAAAGAAACATCACCAAGTGTGAAATACTGGTTTGCACCCATGAGGATGGGTTATCTCTAGCCCATCAGGAAGGCCTATTGAATCCAAATGGGCCATTGTAAGCTATCAGAGAACAAGGACTTTGTTGATTACTCCCAGCACATGAAGGGGGATGTCCAGAAGCACTCATCACATCAGCTTGGACTCTATGGAGATGGGGATAAAAATCTCTGACCAGAAGGAATTAAAGTATTTTTATGCTGTTTGGCCTCTAAGGGTAAAGATTCCTAAACATAAGCAAGAGATCCCCAGGATTAACCTGGGTTAGCCTGAAAGGATTTATAGAGTTGACTTATTTCAGCAGCTCTATTGCCATCTGAAACCTAAGACTGCAGCTCATTTGTGTGTGTGTTTACCTGTTTTAACCTTGTAAATAACGCTCATTTCTTTTTCTTAGTTAATAAATCCGTAGTTTACTATAGGATTGACTACAAGTGTTCTTTTTCAGAGTGTTTCAGAATGCCCAAGGGTACTGTCTGTGACTCCATGTTAAGGCTTTTGTGATGCCATATAAAAAGGGAGATGACTGTTTGCACTAATATAGTCACCACTGTTATAAAATTGCAATAAATCTTGTACAAAGTGTGCCTTGTAAGGTATCATTGGAAGAGTTGTGATCTGTTGAACAATGCTGTCTTGTTGAAATGCATGTATTATCACTGGTATGAAGTCATGAAATTTTGCTATGTGTTTGTGTCTCAAATATGTTGTGTTCCTGGGTAACATCTACAAAACAGATTTACATTGAGACTAGCCAGCCATGTGCTGATGGGCCATTAAGGAGAATCAACTCTTCCAGTGGGCCCCTCCTGAAGATGCCTCAATGAGCACAGAGACAATGTATGCCTCATGACTCAGCAAGGCACTAGAACATGTGATTCACGACTCCATGTTTGAGACAGTATTTTTCCAGGTATATGGAGGTATAAATTGGAGACTGTGACATCATCTCTTTGCCTCATTCCTGCCTCTCATCTCTGGCCTGTGATTTCTAACAAAGGCAGCTTGACAATTGTATTGTGCCTGAGGAGTTTACACTTGTTACTTGGTTGGTGAAATCTACATACAGAACTCACAATAAGTCTGGGAGTTTGTGCCCTTCTTCTTAACAGTCTGCCCTGTTGTTGGTATTCTTGCTTGTGAGCCACTCCAGACAAAGACACACATGGAGAATATTATCAAATTGTGTGATCAATGAAGGATGCTAAGAGAGAACAAAAGAAGATGGTTCTCTCATGTCATATGGGAATATTGCTCTCTTGCAGTTTGCAAGAGAGCAATATTCCCATATGACATGATAAATAGATGCACTGATTAAAGTGGCAAAAGAAGATTGGCTTGAACAACAGTGGATTGATATACAGAATCCTTTGTAGCAAATGCCATTAGGAAAGCCTACCAAACCATCAAAACTCTTTTGAAAGGTTTCCTTGGCAGGAAAAAATACCATTTCACCGGACATTTGGGCTAAGTATTGCTGATAACTGTATAATATGATCAAAATGAACTCTAAGTTGGAAGTGAAAGAGGCAGAGGGGATCTACTTGAGAAGCTTGACTTATCCTGATGAACCTCCTCCTCCAATCTACAAAGTTGAAGATGTGATGTGGACACTGAAAAGCAATAAGGTCCCTGGAATGGATAACATACAAGCAGAACTAATTCAAAGTGGTGGAAAGGCACTCATCTGGGTATACCATACGCTTGTCAATGTGATTTGGGAGTCTGGTAAATGGTCCAAGACTTGGACACAATCCCTGATGGTTCCTATTCCTAAAAAGGGAGACCAAGCTATCTCATTATTGACACATCAGAGCAAAAT
Source organism: Emys orbicularis (assembly GCF_028017835.1). NCBI lineage: Eukaryota > Metazoa > Chordata > Testudines > Emydidae > Emys > Emys orbicularis. The sequence goes on from NC_088685.1 coordinate 143,842,916, forward strand.
ATTATTGCACATCATCCTGAAGAGAATTGCGCCCAAGATAAAGAACTTTCTGGCTAAAGAACAAGCTGGGTTTGGGCCCAAAAGAGGTACAGTGGAGCAAATATTCAATCTGTATGTGCTGTGTGAGAAAGTGATGGAGATGATGGGAATTTGGCCCATCCCTCTGTGGATTTTGCTAAGGCATTTGACAGCACATGGCACAAATCTCTTCAGGCAATCCTGCAGCTGAGTGGAATTGGTGAAAATGTCATAAGTCTGATACAATATCTCTATGGAAATGCAATGGCTTCAGGGTGTGAGCAAAGTAGTTGGTTTGACTTGAGGATAGGTGTCAGACAGGGTTGCATGCTATCACTGACCCTCTTCAACTGTTATCTTGAAGAAATTTTAGGGATGGAAACCTACAGGAGGGTGTACCTGTTGGTGGATGAAAAAATAGTCATCTGTGCTTCACTGATGACATTCACCAGATGGGATCATTGCAAGAAGAGGTGCAAAAACTGCTAAAAAGAGTAGTGGTGGAAGGGGAGAAATTAGGTCTTAAGATATCACACAAAAAGACAAAGACAATGGTGGCAGCTAAGTCTGCTGAAAAGGCAAAGATATTCCTACCCAAATCTGAGGAGGCCCTGAAGTGCATTGAGCACTTCAAACACGTAGGTAGTGTGGTAAACATCACTTAGAGATCTGACATAGAACTGGAATCACAACTGTTGCTCTAGTGACACTCAGACACATTTGGAGAAGCAAAGGAATTACCATGAAGTGTAAAATGAAATCGCTGCCATCTCTTGTCTTCAGCATCTTGCTACACGTTTGTGAGATATGGATGCTTAGGCTATGTCTACACTACCACTTTTGTCAGTATAACTTTTGTTGCTCAGGGTTGTGAAGAAAACACACACAGGAGCGACATAAGTTACACCAACAGAAGCACCAGTGTAGACAGTGCTATGATGCCGGGAGAGCGTCTCCGTCTCCCACTGACCTAGCTACTGCCGCTCATTGGGGGTGGTTTAATTATGTCGTTGGAAGAGCTCTCTCCTGTTGGAATAGAGCGACTACATGAGAGATCTTATAGTGGTGCAGCTGTATCGGTACACCTGTGCCGCTGTAAGCTCTGGTGTAGACATGACCTTAGGAAACAGGACATTGAAGGCAGAAAGTCTCTTAAATTGAAATTCTACAGGCAATTGCTGTACATTAGCTATACCTTGTACCCCAAATGTACAGCATAACTGGAGTGATACCTGATATCATCAAGATGATCAAAGAAAATTTGAGTTTGCAGGACATGTGGGTGGAATGAGCTGAGGAAGATTGCTGAAGCAAGTTTGCAAGGACTGGTGCCAGGGGCAGGAGGGTGCTCATGGCAAACATGGTTCAATGATGTGGCTAACTGGGCGGGATGCGTTATGGTGTTTTTCTCAAAGCTGTGTGAAGACCAGGAAATATGGAGGAAGATTACTGGCCAAAGACTCCCATCTGTTGTGTTCACTTTTAATTGTGATGTGACTCTGTGGTGCTTTGCACTAAGAGAGACTGTATGTATGTATGTAATATTTAGAGTAATTTGCCCAAATGTTTCCAATCCATTCATAAGCATTCAAAAGCATCTACTTTACTCAGAGAGTATAAGATGTTGTCCCAGTAGGCTAATTATATGTTGTCTTAGGACTCTTATCAGGCCCATTTTTTTTATTCTACATTATGTTTGAGTAAAAGAAAAAGACAAAAATAACTGGTGCAAGGGGTACATGGTGTGGTCATTTCAGCAAATAACATGTTATAGTATTAAAAAAACATAATTTGTTTTATCAAGCAATGAGGTCTGGCTTCTGTTCAATTTTATAGCTGAACTGGCTGTTCTAAATTTTTATTATTTTGCATGAACTCTGAACGCACCATAGCTGTATGTTTGTTTAGGAAAAAATAATCACCCACTTCTGCTTTGCTGCACTTCAGCATTAAAAAAAGAAGCAGTTACTTAGGGCAAAGACAAGGGTCTAGTTCTGCGACTTTCATAATGAATGTGCTTGATGCGAAATCCTACATGAATACTATGGATGCATCTCAGTGAATCCTTGACTTAAACATTAATATTCCTAAATAATCTTGTTTTCTCATTTAAAAAAAATAATACTCCAAAATAACAAATGACACACCACTTTCAGTGTAGCTTAATTTTATTCTTTTATCTATATTTTATATTTTTCAACTTTCACAGTTGATTTTGAGTTTGAAAAAACATGAATTGCATACATGTCTAAGTTCTCAGTCAAAATTCCAACCTGGATTTCCCCTCAATGTCAGTGGATATATATAGAATATTTTAGCTATCTCCGTTTTTCTTTTTTTAAGAATAAAATATCTTTTAATTGTTTGATGCATAGATGGAGATTTCTTTCATTGCTACTAAATGCTATTTTTTAAAAAACTGATACCGCGAAAGGGCAAGATTGTATAATTCACAGCACAACATTATTCATTTGAGGAGGCTACCCCAAAAGCAAACATTTTAAGGGGAGAAGGGGCTCTTGATAGAAAACTCATATATTAGGGACTTATGCTGCAGACAGAATGAAGGGGGATTGCTTACTACTGAAATCAATGGGACTATGTGGCAATAAGAACTATACTTCATAGTGTCAAGTATCAGAGGGGTAGCCGTGTTAGTCTGAATCTGTAAAAAGCAACAGAGGGTCCTGTGGCACCTTTAAGACTAACAGAAGTATTGGGAGCATAAGCTTTCGTGGGTAAGAACCTCACTTCTTCAGATGCAAGTAATGGAAATCTCCAGAGGCAGGTATAAATCAGTATGGAGATAACGAGGTTAGTTCAATCAGGGAGGGTGAGGTGCTCTGCTAGCAGTAGAGGTGTGAACACCAAGGGAGGAGAAACTGCTTCTGTAGTTGGATAGCCATTCACAGTCTTTGTTTAATCCTGATCTGATGGTGTCAAATTTGCAAATGAACTGGAGCTCAGCAGTTTCTCTTTGGAGTCTGGTCCTGAAGTTTTTTTGCTGTAAGATGGCTACCTTAACATCTGCTATTGTGTGGCCAGGGAGGTTGAAGTGTTCTCCTACAGGTTTTTGTATATTGCCATTCCTGATATCTGACTTGTGTCCATTTATCCTCTTGCGTAGTGACTGTCCAGTTTGGCCAATGTACATAGCAGAGGGGCATTGCTGGCACATGATGGCATATATAACATTGGTGGACGTGCAGGTGAATGAGCCGGTGATGTTGTAGCTGATCTGGTTAGGTCCTGTGATAGTGCTGCTGGTGTAGATATGTGGGCAGAGTTGGCATCGAGGTTTGTTGCATGGGTTGGTTCCTGAGTTAGAGTTGTTATGGTGCGGTGCATGGTTGCTGGTGAGAATATGCTTAAGGTTGGCGGGTTGTCTGTGGGCGAGGACTGGCCTGCCTCCCAAGGTCTGTGAAAGTGAGGGATCATTGTCCAGGATGGGTTGTAGATCACTGATGATGCGTTGGAGAGGTTTAAGCTGAGGGCTGTAGGTGATGGCCAGTGGAGTTCTGTTGGTTTCTTTTTTGGGCCTGTCTTGTAGCAGGAGGCTTCTGGGTACACGTCTGGCTCTGTTGATTTGTTCCTTTATTTCCTTGTGTGGGTATCGTAGTTTTGAGAATGCTTGGTGAAGATCTTGTAGGTGTTGGTCTCTGTCTGAGGGGTTGGAGCAGATGCGGTTGTACCTCAGTGCTTGGCTGTAGACGATGGATCGTGTGGTGTGTCCGGGGTGGAAGCTGGAGGCATGAAGGTAGGCATAGCGGTCGGTGGGTTTTCGGTATAGGGTGGTGTTAACGTGGCCATTGCTTATTTGTACTGTGGTGTCCAGGAAGTGGACCTCCCGTGTAGATTGGTCCAGGCTGAGGTTGATGGTGGGGTGGAAGCTGTTGAAATCATGGTGGAATTCTTCCAGGGTCTCCTTCCCATGGGTCCAGATGATGAAGATGTCATCAATGTAGCGTAGGTAGAGAAGGGGCGTGAGTGGACGAGAGCTGAGGAAGCGTTGTTCCAGGTCAGCCATAAAGATGTTGGCATATTGTGGGGCCATGCAGGTGCCCATAGCGGTGCCACTGGTCTGGAGGTATATATTGTCACCAAATTTGAAATAATTGTGCGTGAGGATAAAGTCACGGAGCTCAGCAATAAGTTGTGCTGTGTCATCATCAGGGATACTGTTCCTGACAGCTTGTATTCCATCTGTGTGTGGGATGTTTGTGTAGAGAGCCTCTACATCCATGGTGGCAAGGATGGTGTTTTCTGGGAGGTCACCAATGCATTGTAGTTTTCTCAGGAAATCTGTGGTGTCACGGAGATAGCTGGGAGTGCTGGTGGCGTAGGGTCTGAGTAGGGAGTCCACATATCCAGACAGTCCTTCAGTGAGAGTGCCAATGCCCGAGATGATGGGGCGTCCAGGATTTCCAGGTTTGTGGATCTTGGGTAGTAGATAGAATAACCCATGCACCGCACCATAACAACTCTAACTCAGGAACCAACCCATGCAACAAACCTCGATGCCAACTCTGCCCACATATCTACACCAGCAGCACTATCACAGGACCTAACCAGATCAGCTACAACATCACCGGCTCATTCACCTGCACGTCCACCAATGTTATATATGCCATCATGTGCCAGCAATGCCCCTCTGCTATGTACATTGGCCAAACTGGACAGTCACTACGCAAGAGGATAAATGGACACAAGTCAGATATCAGGAATGGCAATATACAAAAACCTGTAGGAGAACACTTCAACCTCCCTGGCCACACAATAGCAGATGTTAAGGTAGCCATCTTACAGCAAAAAAACTTCAGGACCAGACTCCAAAGAGAAACTGCTGAGCTCCAGTTCATTTGCAAATTTGACACCATCAGATCAGGATTAAACAAAGACTGTGAATGGCTATCCAACTACAGAAGCAGTTTCTCCTCCCTTGGTGTTCACACCTCTACTGCTAGCAGAGCACCTCACCCTCCCTGATTGAACTAACCTCCTTATCTTCATACTGATTTATATACTTCATAGTGTTTGCAAGACCAGGCCCAGGGACTTTTCTTCTGATCATCGCTGGTGCTGATTCTGCTTTTAAATCAGCATAATTTGTAAACAGTGTATGAGGGTTAACATAAATTTACCAGTATACTGATGGCAACAATAACATAATGCTAAACATAAAAAACCAAAATTCTACAATTAAAATCCAGTATCTGGGTGTAGCCAACCATTTGAAACTTTTACACAGAAGATAGTGTGCTGCCTTCTCTGCCCATTGTCTATTGGCCTGTAATCTCCCAAAGAAGATAAAACATAGTGGTCAGATTCCAAGTAACCCCCATTTAAAATATTTTATTCATTTTTATATTGTTTGGTTGTAGTTGCAGTGTTTGTGAAGAGTCATAAGCACTGGGGCTAGGGAGAAACCACAGGGAAGGGAGTTCATTTATTTATTGTTGTTGAAATTAATGGGAGCTCTGGTTTTCAGTGGTTACTAAATTAAACCCAAAAGGAGATTCCGCCGCGGCTGCTGCACGGACATGGAACCGTAGGCACTGCAATGTAAACAACAGTGACCTATTTTTGCTTTGCAGTGTATGTGGACCTTTAACTGCACCCCAAAACTTTGAAAGTTTGTATTCTGGGTTAAGGCAATGGCTCTCAATCTTTCCAGACAACTGTACCCCTTTCAGGAGTCTGATTTGTCTTGCATACCCCCAAGTTTCACCTCACTCAATAACTACTTGCTTATAAAATCAGCCATAAAAATTCAGAAGTGTCACAGCACACTATTATTGAAAACTTGCTTACTTTCTCATTTTTACCATATAATTATAAAATAAATCAATTGGAATATAAATTTTGCACTTACATTTCAGGGTATAGTATATAGAGCAGTATAAACAAATCATTGTCTGGGTGAAAATTTAGTGTGCACTGACTTCCCTAGGGCTTTTTCTGTAGCCCAGGGGTTCTCAAACTGGGGGTCGGGACCCCTCAGGGGGTCATGAGGTTATGTGGGGGGTCACGAGCTGTCAGGTTCCACCCCAAGCCCTGCTTTGCCTCCAGCATTTATAATAGTGTTAAATATATTTTAAAAAGTGTTTTTAATTCATAAGGGGGGGTCACACTCAGAGGCTTGCTCTGTGAAAGGGGTCACCAGTACAAAAGTTTGAGAATCACTGCTGTAGCCTGTTGTAAAACTAGGCAAATATCTAGATGAATTGATGTACCCCCCTGGAAGACCTCTGGATACCCCTGATTGAGAACCACTGGGTAAGGTACAAGGTGGACAGTCGGGTGCTCTGGGGTCCCTGCAGCTCTGTGACCTTGAACAAGTCACTGCCTCTCCCTTGGCCTGTTCCCCCAGCTGTAAAGTGGGCTGACCTCTACCTTGCTCTGCAAAGACCCCAGAGGGTTATGGCCACAGCCGTGAGGCTGCGCTCAGAGGATGACCAGGAGATGGGGGGTTAGCGCGGGGCAGGGCCCTAGCTGAGCTCTGCTCGATGCGGCCTGACAGCACACACGCCCGCAAGCGCGTCTGGCTTCCCTCCCCCCACCCCCGACACACACGGTTCTGGGGGGGCTGCAAGGTGTGGGCGCCTCCCCAGGACGGGGGAGCCGGGTGAGAGGCGAGTGGAGCCTCCGGCCGCCCGGGGGCCAGGTCTTGTCAGCAGCGGGCCCGGACGGTGCCTCCGCGTCCGCCTCTCACGCTGAGGAGGCGCTGCCGGGCACCGGGCCGGGGTCTGGCTGGGGGCGGACGAGGGGAGGCGCTGTCGGGCACCGGGCCGGGCCGGGGTTTGGCGGAGCTGGGAGCGCGCGGGCGGGGCGGGGCGGGGCGGGGCCGGGCCGGCAGGAGCAGGCGGCGCCCCGCGTTGCCATGGTTACGGCTGGGGGCCGACATGGCGGAGGAGAAGGAGGGAGCCGCCCCGGGTAAGAAACCGCAGGGACAGAGAGCGGCCCCGGCAGCGGCTCAGCCCCCGCCCCGCCTGCGCTAGAAACACCCCCTGGTCCCCGGGCTCCTCGAAAGCCCAGAGACCCCTCCTGAGCCGGAACCGGAGGCGAGGGGCCCGGTGACAGGGTGGGGCGGGGGGGGGGGGCAAAGATACTGCGGGGACACTGGGAGATGGTACAGGGCAGGGAGGTGGTGCACAGGGACACTGGGAGGTGGTGCACAGGGACACTGGGAGATGGTGTAAGGCAGGGAGATGGTGCACAGGGACACTGGGAGATGGTGTAGGGCAGGGAGGTGGTGCACAGGGACACTGGGAGGTGGTACAGGGCAGGGAGGTGGTGCACAGGGACACTGGGAGATGGTGTAAGGCAGGGAGATGGTGCACAGGGACACTGGGAGATGGTGTAGGGCAGGGAGGTGGTGCACAGGGACACTGGGAGATGGTACAGGGCAGAAGGTGGTGCACAGGGGACGCTGGGAGATGGTGTAAGGCAGGAAGACCAAACCTGCCCAGACCAACACATGGAAGGAGCACCCTGGTTTCTTCACATTCTTTGCTGGGGTCAAGAGTGTCAACCTCCCCCCCCTTTTTATCCAGCCACTGTGCTTTTGTTTCCTGTCATGATGCATCATATTATAGTTATCATTACTAACTTCAGGGAGTTCACAGTCCAGAATTAAAAGCCAATATCAGCTCACATGTGAACCAAGGATGAAACCTGTCTTTATAGTTTTAATTTTTGGATTTATGGTCTTACTCAGTTTGTCATTGTGACACTCCTGGTTTGCTAAATAAAAACAATCTTGCCCTTTTCAGGGCTTTGTTACCATAATAATTATTATATATATCACCTTAGTTCATAAAATGATTTAACAAACTATATACAGTAGAGTGAGATGCGTCTGACGAAGTGGGTATTCACCCACGAAAGCTTATGCTCCAATACATCTGTTAGTCTATAAGGTGCCACAGGACTCTTTGTTGCTTTTTACAGATCCAGACTAACACGGCTACCCCTCTGATACTATATACAGTACCGTACATGATGAAAATAATTTATCTACCACTGAAGTGTATTTGTCTGAGGTGAAGGGGATTACTTTTGGCCAAGTACTCTAGGGCAAACCTTACAAAAAGTGTCATGGGATTGTTAATGACCGTGGAGAGTAGACAGGGGTTTTGTTTTACCACAGCAGAAAGCCACTCACAGTAAACTGTATGCAACTCAATTTATCTACGTTGGATGAACAAACAACCAAACCCCTCTTGGGATCTGACTTTGTGTTTCCAGAGGATCTAAGTAGTTGGAATCAGATGTTTCAACCAGTTAGCTGTTCTGTCTGTACAATTTGTTATACTTCATTTTCAAATATAGCTAGTCACCACTGCCAAGAAAAAGTCATCAGTGTGATATCATTAAATGAAGTGATAATGTTCATGGTATTTCAGTATAGGAGGCATTAACAAAGACTATGTTTAATGGACCACAAGTATGATTTATAACAAGAATATTCAAACATTATGAATGCTAACCTCATTATATCCCAAGATAAAAGAGCAATAACATTTGATTTCCCATAATTCTCAATATTTTTATTTATTTTAACCCTTATTCCTCCTTTCACCCCCTAATAATAACAGTTGTTATTCATAATTTGCAAACTCTAAACATTGTATTTGAAATAATCAGATTTCAGTAGTGAACAATGTAACGTTTGTTAATTAAGAAAAACGGTACGATCAATAGAGCAGTTCTACAGAAATATTTGTTGTTAATAGCTGTGATGAGAAGTAGGAAATTATTGTTATATGTATTTCTAAGGAACCCATCACTGTCATATGTATACACCATACATAAATTAAGAAAAAACATCAACCTTCAGAATAAAGAACTGATTTTTTTTCTCCCTCCATTCAGTTTTATGGGGCTAATAAATGAGTAATATATAGTTCACTTGGTCCTGTAGTCAGAGCCACTTCATGCATAAATCTTAGGGGAATGCCTACCAAAAGGGAGAAGTCTTGCATCATGATCTGAAAGTAGTAAGACTTGGCCTCATCCTGATTTCTGCTCATAATAGATTCCACAGCTGAGAGCCTTCTACTTACTGAGCATTCACCAGCAAGTTAGAATCTGGGTTGTATCAGCCAGTGTTCATGTTGAAGCAGCTACTATGGTAACTTGAAGAGGGCCTTTGAAGTAGCTTGACCCTCATTTAGACGCATAGGACTTTAAAGATAAGGACCAGGACTTTTAATAATAACTGGAATTTGCCAGTGTTGCACACAGAGTATTGTGATGTACTTTCATTGGTCTGCCCAGCGGACTAGCTGCTGCATGTTGAAGCATGTGTAGTTTGTGGGTAGACCTCTGGCTCAGGTAATTTGGTAGAGTGAGATGCAGTAATTCAGTCTCAAAATAGTTCCACATCTTCTAATATAACAATACTTAGTTCTTATGTAGTGGTTTTCATCCATACTTAGCCTTTTTTGTAAAAGCACTTTAATTTGTATGATTATTATTCTTATTTTACAGGTAAGGAAACTGAGGCACAGACCAGCTAAGCAGCTTTGCCCAAAGTGACACAGCATATCAGTGGCAGAACTGGGAACAGAACTCAGGGTACACGATTAAAAATCAGGAAGTTTAGCTACTGACCCATAATACCACTTTGAGAAAGTTGAGTGGAAAAGGTCTAGCTAGTGTCCTGGCCAACTATAAGTAACAGGATATTTCTGGCTCCTTGTCTTTCTGGCCATCATTTAATAGGATATTGGGGTTTTGCACCATTTTGGCAATATAAGACCAGACAGAGGAGAAGGTCAGAGTTCCTGGTGGATTGTGTGGCTAATGTTATTAATGCTCTGGCATTCTGCACAATTTTCACAGTGAGAATATTTTTCTGAAGACAAATCATTGTGATATTGAAGAAATCCTGCACCTTCTGTTCAGTTTTGTTTTCTCAAGTTTTGAACATCATTCAGAATGTTATTTCTAATAGGACTAGTTAAGAATAATAATATCTCCTTTGAGAAGGATAGTCCAATGGTTAAGGGCACTAACTTGGGACTTGGAAGATGTAGGTGCAGTTCCCTGCATTTTTAAACTTCCTGTGTTATCTTGGGTAAGCCACTTTAGTCACTCTGCCTCAGTTCCCCATCTGTAAAATGGAGATAATACTTTCCTACTTCATAGGATTGTGAGAATAAATACATTGAAGATTTTGAGGTGCCCAGATAATACAGTAATGGGGCCTATCTAAGTAGAGAGATTTACAGCCATTTAGTGGGATTTTCTAATGTATCTAAGTAAGTTAGGTGCCTAACTCTCATTGAAAATTGATAGGAGATAGGCACCCAACTTGCTTTTTTAGCATTTGTGAAAATCCTGCTGTGATGGAGTTTAACTCCCATCACCTGCAAAGCAAGGGAAAGAACTTAGTCCTGCTCTGCACCTGGTGGGTAATTAAATAATTGCCTCCTGGCCAGAGCAGATGGAGCTAGCTAGGACTTATAAGTAGACTGAAGGATTGTAGTTGCGTGGAAGAGAGTTGTTTCTGGCATGGAGAAGTGCATAACAGGAAATGAGGGTGAATGCATACTATAGAAGCAAGATAGCTCTTGCAAGTGAAACCTTGAGGTAGAGCTAACAAGGGAACTACCATGAGGCCTGAGAGGGGTGGAAGGGCTGTTATTTTTGAAGATTTGTTTGGACTTATTTGTGCTACCCTTGAAGGGGTATAGACTTTTATGTGACTTGGCTGGAGGGCCAAGCCACAGAACACCTAGTGGGGGAGACAGGAGAAGATAGAGGCTATTACAGGTCCAAGGGAGAACCTCAGTAGGTGGCACTAGAGCTAAAACCCCCATGCAATGCTGTGATCTGAGGGGAGGCCCATGAAGTGAGGATGTGCTACTGTGCATTTGCTATTCCTCAATGCCCTTGTGAGGTAGTATTATTTCCTTTTTACCAATGATGAGCTGAAACAGTGTGGTGAAGTGACTTGCCTCATTAGTCTTCAGAATTAATCCCATGCTGATATGAATGGGAATGGTTTGCTCCCCTTTCAGATGAAGTGTTTCTGCAGACTCTAGGTAGGAATCAATTAGGGCTCTCAGAATTGAGGCATCTAAAATCACTAGTTGCTAGAGCTGGATGGAAATCTTACAATGAAACTACATTTTGTCAGAAAATGTTGACTTACTGAAGTGAAAGTTTGCCAAATCTATTACAGATTTGATAAAACTTTTGCTGAAACACTAGGAAGCCCACATTGCAGGGCTGCCACAGACCCTAGGAGCCAGTCCTAAGACTTCCAGGTCCATGACAGGGACCATAGCAAAGCTGAAAGCCTTGACTCCCTGCCAAGAAGCAGCTGAATGAAATTGACATTCTTGTCAGTTTCACGACTGCTATTCATTCAATAACAGCAATAAAACTGACAAGAATATGGATGTCATATTTTGTTTTAGGATTGCCATATCTTGGAGTCTTCAGAACAAAACTTCCAAATTGGTACAAAAGCAAATTTGTAAATACTGAAACTACTTGTTAAGCAAAACTCCTGAGTTTTGGCCAGTTATACTAGTTGCTTTTGAAAATCTTGGCCCTAGTTTGTAACCAATTAACCAGTGCTCTACAGTATAAAATAGAAATTGCAGTGTGTATATTGTGGTTCAGAGAGCACAGTAACATTAATTGCATTGCCAAATTAGCCTTTGGGGTATTCCCAGAAATTCTTTGTTGTAGGCTTCTACTAGTTTTCATGGTTAGTGCTTCCTTTGGGGCCTATTATTTTAAACTTTTTTTCTTCATCTGAGTTTAAGTTCCTGAGTCTGTGTTTTATGGATGTACACAGCAAGAGACAGTATAGGACCGAATTCTGCCAATTCTTGTGCACATGCTGAACTTTATTTGCACAAGTCATCCTGTTAACTTAAATGATTATTCACAAGAATAGTCTCACTGAAGTTAATGGGACTACTTGTGAGTAAAGTTATGCATGTGCATAAATGTGTGTGGGATCAGGACCATAATCTATACCTATTCTCATTATCTATTATTTTGTTTCTTTATTGTACTGCTACTTTTTTCCTAATGGTCTTCTGAAAATGTATTTTATACTCAGCTGATTCTATTATTCCTTTTTTTTGCTCTCCACTGTTTCTCTATATATGTATTTTCCCTTCTATCATTCTGTGCTTCTTTCCCTTTTCATGCTGCTTAATTCAATCTGTTTTCTTTTTTTTGTGCTGATGGTTTCTTTACACTTTGACATAACATGTCAATGCTTCCAAGCTTTAACATCTCATAGGTTAATGCTGCTGTTGCAAGAACCTGAAAGCAATATGTCAAATGGTGCCCTACTAGAGCCTAATGTAGAACTAGTGAAAATAGGTCTCTTTTCTTCTTCCAGTTGGGATTTCAGTAATCATATAAAAGACAAGTGTTGAACATCCTTATATCTTTATGGGAATATCATGTAATTGATCAGTCTTTCTGATATAATAAAGATGGTCTTGGGAGGGAGAGCGAAGTTAAGATTCATAGATATTAAGGCCAGAAAGGACCAATAGATCATCTAATCTGACCTTTTGCATAACAGAAGCCAAAGATTTTCACCCAGTAACAACTTGTATTGAGCCCAATAACTTGGTTTGACTAAAGCATATCTTCCAGAAAGGCATTCAGTCTTGATTTGAAGTCTTCAAATCATGGAGGATCTACCACTTCCCTTAGTAGCTTGTTCCAATGGTTATCAATTGCTTTTTTTGGTAGTTTGATTACTGTTTGAAATATGTATTCACCCTTGACAACTTCATTCCCCTACCTGCATTTTGCAATTTAACATTTCATATATAGGATTACACTACATTTAAAATCAAATACAGAACATTGCCAACACAGACATGAGTGAGACCCCATCCCAAAATCATGAGGTTAAAAAAAAAAAAAAAAATCACAATTTTTAAGCCAAAAATAACCAGCGTGGTGGTTCTTTGCTTCTGGATTTTGATCCTGTAGGTTACTCTTACATCCATTTCCCAGCTTTTCTTTGTAACATGAAGGGCTAGAAATGTACTACTTTTTTCAATCAGAGATACAAGGGAGGTGAGGTAATATATTTTATTTGACCAGCTTCTATTTGTGGAAATGACACTCAAGCTTCACAGAGCTCTTCTGGTCTGGGCTAGGTTACTGGCGCGTCTAAGATAAAATCTGAATTTCTATTTTTGCCCTGATTCCAGGAAATGGGACTTTAAGAAAAGCACTAAATATTGCAAAACTTATGATTAAATCACAAGAGCTGGCAATACTGACTATAGGTAGCCTAAATTAGTGTAACACATACCTTCTTCTGGCTCCATCCACATGTGTGTTACCTATGTCTACACTAGAGACCTTACAGCAGCACATCTGTACTGATGCAGCTGCGCTGCTGTAAGATCTCTTGTGTAGCCACGGGAGAGAGCTCTCTTGTCAACATAATTAAACCATCCCCAACAGACAGTGGTAGCTATGTTGGCGGAAGAAGCCCTCCCACCAACATAGCGCTGTGCACACTACCACTTATGCCGGCTAAACTTACATTGCTCGGGTGTGTTTCTTTTTTCCCCTCCATAAAATCTACACCCTTGAGTGACATAGTTATACCAATATAAGTTTGTAGTGGAGACCAGAGCTCATTTAGCAATGTTGGGAGCCAAAGCATAGACAGGCTGCTGGCTGCTATTGAAATTTTAAGCACTGTGGCCCAGGACTTCAAAGGTATTTAGGCACCCAAATCCTATTGAAATCTATGGGAATTAAGTCCCTAAATATCTGAGGATCTAATCCTGTGTCCTTTAGGCCTTCTCAGAGCATGTAGAATCAATACAGTGCTCAGGCCCTGATGCAGCAAACCACTTAAGCACATGTGTAACTTCAAGTAATACTACTGAATGGGAGAACTAATGTGCTTTAAGTTGCACATGTACTTAAGTGCTGTCCTGAATCACAGCTTTAAAATGCATTATGCAGTTTTCTAATTTTGATAATTTTTGCACATTACAGCCACTCGATTTCCCCCACTCTCACAGGCCTTGGGAGACAGGCCAATCCTCGCTTACAGACCGCCCCCCAACCGGAAGCAACTACACACCACAGAAACACTAACCCAGGAACCAATCTCTGTAACAAACCTTGTTGCCTTCTCTGTCCCCATATCTACTCTAGCAACACCATCATAGGACCCAGCCACACCATCAGGGACTCCATCACCTGCACATCTACTAATGTGATATATGCCATCATGTGCCAGCAATGCCCCTCTACTATGTACATTGGCCAAACTGGATAGTCTCTTTGTAAAAGGTTAAAGACATCAGGAATGGTAACATACAAAAGCCAGTAAGAGAACATTTCAATCTCCCTGGACATTCAATAACAGATTTAAAAGTAGCCATTCTTCAACAAAAACAGACTTCAAAGAGAAACCGCAAAGCTACAATTCATTTGCAAACATAACACCATCAATTTGGGCTTGAATAGGGACTGGGAGTGGCTGGCTCACTACAAAAGCAATTTTTCTCTTTCTTGGTATTGACACCTCCTCATCAATTATTGAGAGAGAACCACATCCACCCTGACTGATTTGGCCTTCAACATTGGTTCTCCACTTGTAAGGTAACTCCCTTCTCTTCATGTGCCAATATATATTTATGCCTGTATCTGTAATTTTCACTCCATGCATCTGAAGAAGTGAGGTTTTTTTACCCACGAAAGCTTATGTCCAAATAAATCTGTTAGTCTTTAAGGTGCCACCGGACTCCTCGTTGTTTTTTTGGATACAGACTAACACGGTTTCCCCTCTGATACTTCATTATGGACTGTATACACACAAACTTTCAAGCTTAAAGGTTCAGCTTATATTTGAGACTGAAGTAGACAACAAAATGTAGTTATGTTTATAGACAAAGCCATGGCTGACTTTTAAGGCAATTGTGGATTTTCTGGAGAGAGAGATTTTCTTGTTTCCATGGTGCATACAAATGCAGAAATTTTGCAGATTAACTCTACCTCTAGCTCACTAATTCAACAAGAAATTAGCTGGTTTGTAGAAAGTTGTCAATATTTTGTCTTCTGAACAATGCCAAGATCAGATTCACAATGCTAAAAGGGATTTGCAGCACTCATACAAATGATCTTTTCTCCAACAGTAGTTAATATGCTGTTCAGAAGAATTTGGGTTTTCATTCCATGTCTGTACGCTAATTTTTTCACATCTGAGATTTGCTCCAGTTTACAAGTACTTTTATGTGGTGGGAACAAATATATATTCAGTGACATTTGCAATAAAATTTGGCAAAATGGAGTCCATGTGAGGAGCTTGATCCACTGGTTAGCATAGCTCTGCAATGGACCTGTTGTGTGAAAAGTCCCATCAATTTTTTAAAAGTGGCTTCTAATGCTGGATGCCCAGCTTTAGAAAACTAGGGTCTGATTTGTTTTCCAGAAATTGTAAACACCCACAATTGAAAATGAAGTAAGTGGTAATGGTGGGTGCTCAGAACCTCTGAAAAATAAGGCCACTTACTTAGGGACTCCAGTATGGATTTAGATGTCTAACTTTAGGCATTCATGTATGAAATTTTGGCTTAGGTAGCTAAAGTACAGCACCCAAAATTAGAGGCTACTTTTGAAATTGTTCCTCTTAGTGTCTGTGTCCCTCTACTTCCTTATCTGTAAAACAGAGATAAAACAACCAATTCATTGGGCTTTTATGAAGATTAATTAACTGATAAATGTACCGCACTGAATATGTCAGATGCGGCATGATATATAAGTGCAGAGTATTGTTCGATTGTAGGCAAATAGAAAACTCAGGTGCCATGTAGCACATGGGCTTCTAGTAGCCAGTCTTAATAAATGATGATACATAAGCAATAACACATGATGAGCTTTGTGTGTTAGTCAATAGATGGACACTCTATCTGTGGTGTGATGCTCACATACTGTAGTGATGTACGTCATAGAAGGCCCTAGATAAAAGCTCAACGTACCAAAAGTTGACATTCATTAACTGACACAGGCATGTGCAGAAGATGTGCTATTGTATTTATAAATAATTATTTTAAGACCAATTTTTAAAATTCGTAATCCTTTTGCTTTCCCCCCCCCCCCCCCCCCCCGCTTTACATAGACTTCCTCTGAAGGGTCAAATTGTACACTAGGCAGAACATGTGTGTTTTACCCATAGACCAAGCATTGTCAGCAGAACTCTAGTGGTTAAGGTACATATATATACAAAAGTCATACTTCTAAAACCTTTGTTTCTTATAAAGTAATTGCATGAAATCCAATGTAATCTTCTGGATTTTAAGGATTTAAAGAATAATATTTTTTGGAATATATTGTGCCCTTCATCCCAAATGACTTTACAAACGACAGTATTATAGCACAATGGCATCTCTTTATAGTTAAGGTTGAGAGTTCCTTATTGTTTAAAGGATGACTATTCTAAGAGCTCCAAAATCCATGTGATTACGGAGAGAGTCTCAAAACACACTATGCCTCATGGGCATGTGGGGTAGGGCCATGGGTATGGGAATTAGAGGTGCGGGGGGTGCTGCAGCTCCCTCAGATTTTATGCAGGGCTCTGCTCCTGGCCCCGCACCCGGGGTCCTGGCTGCCGGTCCCATGGTAAAGGGGGGCATAAGGTAAAAAGCTTGGGGACCCCTGCTTTACAGTTTCACTGGCTTTCAGCACCCCCACCATAAAAAGTGTTCCAGCACCACTGAGTAGGGCTTGTGCTCCAAATTTGGGGTCATTTGAGCAAGGGATTCCTATGATACTGTCTCCCTAAAATCAGCTGTTAACAAAATCACTTGGTTCTTCTAACTTCTTTTGTGCTCACCAGGGGCTCAAACTAGGCTTAAAATCCTCCCCAAACTGATCTCAGCTGCTTAAGCTTTATCTCAGCCAGGGTGGGGCAGCCGCCCAGGATGTAAAGCCACAGGGGTGGCTTGGGCTGGCGATGCCAGGCAGCTCAGGCCAGCCCTATGTGTGTGGGGGGCCCCATGGGGAGACCCCCCCAACTCACCTCAGCATGCCACCCAGCCTGTCTGGGTTGGGGGAGTGCAACCGAAAAATCTAGGGGGGCACATGACTCCACATGCCTCCCATGCATCGCCTCTGGTATGAGGTGCAGATATGCTTGTTTGCCCTGGATGCTAAAGTGCTTAGTTACAGCTTTGATGTGTGTCTGTGGAAACACAACACAAACAATGCACCTTCTCTTATGTCTACTTATTATGCCACCCACTTACAGAACCATTCCCAATAGCTATTGCTGGCTCCAGGGGGAGGAGTTAAGGGTGAGCTGGGGGATGGTGTGTTCCTTAACTCTGTATTTCCTGGGTTTCAGAAGTTTGTTTGTATTGCCTTAACTCTTCAATTCCTGATTTTCTGAGATTTGAGTAAAAAGAACAGGAGTACTTGTGGCACCTTAGAGACTAACACATTTATTTTTTTCACACCCCTAAGTGATGTAACTGGGTTGATTTAACTTGTTAGTGTTGACCTGGCCTTAGTTTGGTGGGAATTACAGGTGCTCAGTAGGGGCCTGAGCCAAGACCCATTGAAGTCAGTGGAAAGACTTCCATTAACTTCCCCTGATACTTCAGTAGGCTGAGGATCAAACTTTAGGTGCTCGGCACCACTAAGGATCAGGTCCACCTAGATTTTAACCATAGCTGAAAGCAATGATGAAAACAGTTTAGCTTTAAGTGGATACAAGTACAAACCACGTTCAGGGTTTTAGCCAGTTTTTGAAAAGGTGCTACGTGGTGCAGTTTTGTAGTGTAGAGAAGGTGTAAGGCACCAAATGCAAAGTAATGCGTTTGGAGCCTGATACAAACCTATTTCTGTGAATAGGAGTCTTTCCATTGCATTTAGTGTACTTTTTATCAGACCTGTAGGCTCTAACTGTAGACCAGACTATACACTGATGGAGAATTGTAATGTCGTGACAATGGAAGAAGCCAAATTGGTAATAAGTTATAGTAAAGACAAATAAGTTGTTAGTGCCTGATCCTCTCCTGCCTTGTACTTTTTATAGCCGTTTACACTTGTGTAGAACAGTGGCTCTCAACCTTTACAGACTACTGTACCCCTTTCAGGAGTCTGATTTGCCTTGCCTGCCCCCAAGTTTCATGTCACTTAACTACTTGCTTACAAAATCAGACATAAAAATATGTTTCACAGCACACTATTGCTGAAAAATTGCTTACTTTCTCATAATTATATGGTAAAAATAAATCAATTGGAATATAAATATTATACTTACATTTCAGTATGTAAATTCCAGAGCAGTATAAACAAGTTATTGTCTGAAATTTTTGTTTATACTGACTTCACAAGTGCTTTTTATGTAGCCTGTTCTAAAACTAGGCAAATACCTAGATGAGTTGTTGTACCCCCTGGAAGACCTCTGCGTACCCCCTAGGGGTACGCATACTTGGATGAGAACCACTAGTGTAAAATATATATAAATGCTACCGAATCAGAATTCTCTACTCTCTGATACTTGTGATAGCATTTTACACCTATTTTCACAGATATAAATTAATACACAAGGAGCAAGACAGAGGAGGATTAGGCCAGTAAGTAATGTATCAAAAACATTAATATACACAAAGAAATACAGTATTTTACCTATGTAAAATACCATGGTGAGGACTCAGTAGAGTTATTGCATCCATTTTGGGGAACTGCACATCTGTGTGAACAGACACGTTCTGGCGTGGGTCCAGAGAAGAGTTACCAAATTGATCAAAGTGGGGGAGAAAAAAAAATCAAATCAAAACAAAAAAAACCCCCTCATAAGTAGATGCAGGAAGAAAAAGAAACTAGATGAATGAGAAAGAGACAAAAATTAGAAGGGAAGGAGACCAAGATAAGGAAGAGAAATAAATTGAGGGAAGGAGGAGGAAAAAGAAGATGGATAACAGGAGGAACAGCTAGTCTGCTGAGAGCAATGCAAAGAGAGCACTAAAGGGCAATGTATCTATCCCTTAACAGGTGGAGGGATTGTTGCTATGATGTGGGACCCTTTGAACAGAGGAAGAAAGTAGAAGGAGAAAGATGAGTCCTTTCATCTCTCCCTTCCCAAAAAAGAAAGGGATCCTCAAACAAAGAGGTGTAAGATTAAAGAGGCAAAGAGTAAGATGTTTAAAGACATAAAGGAGCGGAAAGAGAGACTGACATAAGACCTGGTGGTAGAATGGAAATGTGTGAAATGTAAAGTTAGGGTGAATAGGGGGAAATTCAGAGAAAAGTGAATTGTTCCATTTTAGGGTGGAGACTGTATTTGAGTCTTTCTTTCAGATGATATTTAAACTAGAAATAAAATTCATTGGAGTAGCTTGGTGAAACTTTTTTTTGTTTTTGTGTTTTGCAGAAGCCATAATAGCAGACATTCAGAAAAAGATTACAGATGCTTTTGAAGTGTTCGACCATGAATGCAATAAAACTGTGGATGTCAGGTTTGAAAATCTTTTCTCATAGAAATATTATGGAATTTTTTTGCAGAGCAAAACACTGCCCTAAATCCTAAACCACTTTAACAAGAAACAAAATTGAAATAATGCCCTGTGATCTTGATTCTGTAAACATTTATGTACATGCTTAACTGGACTAGTGTGAGTAGTTCCACTGATTTAAGACTGGTACTGGATTAGGAGCGGAGACAGTGGGCTGACGGGCAAAGAGACTGACCCAAGGAGCTGGGGTTGAGGAGAAATGGGGGTTAGTTGGGCAAGGAGATAGGGATGAGGAGCCCAGGGAGGGGAAGACTTAGATTAGATGACAAACTGGGTGGGGAGAGGGAGGGCCAAGACTGGAACAATGTCAGGCTTGGGTAGAAGAGGGGCAGAAAGGTTTATAGCCACTGAAGCACACATCCCTCCAGAACCTGAAATGGAACCAAAGAATGACATTCTGGGGTGCAGTCTTGACCAGTGAGGGGCTGTCACCCTTGCCCTGCAACCTGGGGTGCCTCACAATGCTTTGCTCCTACCTGAGCTGCACACAAACAGCCTGCCAGCATGCAGGTCACACCCTGAGTGTCTGTGTATAGCCAGAGCCCTGGTCTGCCAGTTCTGACCCCAGCAGTCTGTCAGCAAACACCAGCTACATTCTGGATTCTAGTAGCCTTGGTTACTATTTGCAGGGTGACCCCAACACATTCCTAGTCTCGAATTTTCCTCCAAATACACGTGTTCTGCACCGTCCAGCCCTCTCCAGCACAGTTCAGATATATTAGGTCCATTGCCCCTCTTAGGGGACCAATATATAATAGTTTTCTATCCCAAATAGCATTACCCACATAGTTCACAACACTGGATTAGTTTTGATTACATAATAAAACAAGTTTACTTAACTACAAAGAGATGGGTTTTATGCGAGTGCAACTACAAGGCATTAAAACCAGAAACGGTTATGAGAGAAATAAAGATAAAATGCTTCCCAGTATTAAAACTTAACAAATTAAAATTAGTTCAAGATAAGTCTTACCAAGTGCTCCCAGCAACAAGGCTGACCAAATGACCAGGATCTCTCCCAAAGTCAAATGGGCTGGTTTCTTTTGTCATCTTAGGGGAAACAGAAGAGATAGATGGGGGAGGGAGCTTGGGGTGTTTTTGCCCCTCACTTTTACAAAAAGGATTCTGCGTGGACTCCTCCAGACGGTCGAAACAACAGACTGGACTTCTACATAGATTGCTTCCGTCAGCGTGCAAAGGCTGAAATTGTGGAAAAGCAACATCACTTGCCCCATAACCTCAGCCATGCTGAACACAATGCCATCTACAGCCTCAGAAACAACTCTGACATCATAATAAAAAAGGCTGACAAAGGAGGTGCTGTCATCATGATGAATAAATTGGAATATGACCAAGAGGCTGCTAGACAGCTCTCTAACACCACATTCTACAGGTCATTATCCTCTGATCCCACTGAGGATTACCTAAAGAAACTACACCATCTGCTAAAAAAACTCCCTGACAAAGCACAGGAACAAATCTGTACAGACACATGCCTAGAACCCCGACCAGGGGTATTCTATTTGCTACCAAAGATCCATAAACCTGGAAATCCTGGACGCCCCATCATCTCAGGCATTGGCACCCTAACATCAGGATTGTCTGGCTATGTGGACTCTCTCCTCAGGCCCTACGCTACCAGCACTCCCAGCTATCTTCCAGACACCACTGACTTCCTGAGGAAACTACAATCCATCGGTGATCTTCCAGAAAACACCATCCTGGCCACTATGGATGTAGAAGCCCTCTACACCAATATTCCACACAAAGGTGGACTACAAGCTATCAGGAACAGTATCCCTGATAATGGCACAGCTAACCTGGTGGCTGAACTTTGTGACTTTGTCCTCACCCACAACTATTTCACATTTGGGGACAATATATACCTTCAAGTCAGCAGCACTGCTATGGGTACCCGCATAGCCCCGCAGTATGCCAACATTTTTATGGCTGACTTAGAACAACTCTTCCTTAGCTCTCGTCCCCTAAGGCCCCTACTCTACTTGCGCTACATTGATGACATCTTCATCATCTGGACCCATGGAAAAGAAGCCCTTGAGGAATTCCACCATGATTTCAATAATTTCCATCCCACCATCAACCTCAGCCTAGATCAATCCACACAAGCGGTCCATTTCCTGGACACTACTGTGCTAATAAGTGATGGTCACATAAATACCACCCTATACCGGAAACCTACTGACCGCTACACTTACCTACATGCCTCCAGCTTCCATCCAGGACACACCACACGATCCATTGTCTACAGCCAAGCTCTAAGATACAACCGCATTTGCTCCAATCCCTCAGACAGAGACAAGCACCTACAAGATCTCTATCAAGCATTCTTAAAACTACAATACCCACCTGCTGAAGTGAAAAAACAGATTGACAGAGCCAGATGAGTACCCAGAAGTCACCTCCTACAAAACAGGCCCAACAAAGAAAATAACAGAACACCACTAGCTGTCACCTTCAGCCCCCAACTAAAACCTCTCCAGCGCATCATCAAAGATCTACAACCTCTCCTGAAAGATGATCCCTCACTCTCACAGATCTTGGGAGACACACCTGTCCTCGCTTACAGACAACCCCCCAACCTGAAGCAAATACTCACCAGCAACCACACATCACTGAACAAAAACACTGACCCAGGAACCTATCCTTGCAATAAAGCCCGATGCCAACTCTGTCCACATATCTATTCAAGTGACATCATCATAGGACCTAATCACATCAGCCAGGCCATCAGGGGCTCGTTCACCTGCACATCTACCAATGTGATATATGCCATCATGTGCCAGCAATGCCCCTCTGCCATGTACATTGGCCAAACCGGACAATCTCTACACAAAAGAATGGACACAAATCTGACATCAGGAATCATAACATTCAAAAACCAGTAGGAGAACCCTTTAACCTGTCTGGTCATTCAATGACAGACCTGCGGGTGGCAATTTTGCAACAGAAAAGCTTCAAAAACAGACTCCAACAAGAAACTGCAGAGCTTGAATTGATATGCAAACTAGATACAATCAATTTAGGCTTGAATAGAGACTGGGAATGGCTGAGCCATTACAAACATTGAATTTATCTCCCCATGTAAGTACTCTCACACTTCTTATCAAACTGTCTGTACTGGGTTATCTTGATTATCACTTCAAAAGTTTTTTTTCTCTTACTTAATTGGCCACTCAGAGTTGGTAAGACCCACCTTTTCATGCTCTCTGTATATGTATATATATCTCCTCAATATATGTTCCATTCTATGCATCCGAAGCAGTGGGCAGTAGCCCACGAAAGCTTATGCTCTAATAAATTTGTTAGTCTCTAAGGTGCCACAAGTACTCCTGTTCTTTTTGCGGATACAGACTAACACGGCTGCTACTCTGAAATTTTCATGAGGGTTACCCCTAGATAAAGTTCATTCCTGCTGTGAGAACGAAGACAAGGAATCTGGTGGTGAAACAGGTTCCATGCTGCTGTTTTCTAAAATGCAGATAGATCTTTTCCTACACCCCTTGTTGCCAAAGAATGGCCACTTGACAGGTGATTGCCCATTACCTTTGATGATGCCTGACTAGAGGGGTCAGTTTATCCTTTGTCTTCGAGAAACAAGTTTATCCACTCCCCAGACTTGTCTGGTAAACACCCTTCAGTCATAATGTCAGCTTATATTCATAGCTTTACATATAATTTTACTACATACATCTCACCATGATATTATTGATCAGCAAATTATTAGCTTTCAAATTATATCTTACAAGGGATATTTGGTACAAAGATTATTACAATGGTGTGTAGGGTGTGAATACAAGGGTGCATTTGATTACACCAAACTTGCCAAGTCTCAATATTCCTCTGCTGTCAGCAAATATCTGTAAAATCCACTGGCAAAAGTATGTGTTTCCTCCTCCTCTAATGCTGGTCCATGTAGAGGGTGACAACTTACTATTGTAATTAATTTCTCCATTAGCTCAAGTGACAGAGGTCTGCACTGTGGAGCTAAAGGTCCAACTTTGATGATGATCCATTTAGATATCAATATGAAGCCACAGATGGAACTTCAAGTTTTTAATTTGCTTTTTAAAAAACCTAGGAAGTTGCGCGCGCGCACACACACACACACACACACACTCTCTCTCTGTTAAAAGGACACTAAGATCATAAATGAAGCAGTTAAAAGTTAGGAAATACCAGAATTAAGGTTGCCTATGCAACCCAAACTTGGTTCCCTTGTGTGTATGCATTATGCTATAGTTTTGAATTATATGATCATACACTATTTTCCCCACAGGACCTGTGCCTCATTCACTGTACAGGATGGACCTGGTTTGGGGATGTATGACATGACCCGAGGTACAATTTGGACTGTGGAATTACTGTGCCTCCTTAATTCTCTCACTAAGGGTGCCTTTTACTCAGCTCTGCTAATGACAAGCAGCCCCTTTAGGCTTTGCTCTGTGAAGGCATGCCCAAAGTTATATGAATGCTCTCTCAAGCCACTGATGAGCTGAATACAGGGAGACCCCAGCAAATTGTGCCAGCCCCAGCCTTGCACCCAGAAATGTGTGTCGTACACTGCTCAAGACTTTCTTGATCAATGCAAGCTCATTGATTAGTTCGCCACTCTGTCAAAGGGTAGTGGATGTGCACCAGCCTCTGTAAGCTGAGCAGATCCCCCAAGCACTTTAGACAAACTCACTGGTTTACATTAAACATCAAAATAAGTTTATTAACTAGAGAGAGAGATTTTAAGTGATTATAAGTGATAGGCATAAAGATCGGAGTTGGTTACGTAAAAAATAAGTAAACGCATACTAAATCCTAAACTTTATCAGGCTAAGCAAGATTTGAATCAGTTTTTCTAACCCTACTGGACATTGCAGCTTGTTTTCAGTTCACAGTTCATACTAACTAGAAAGCCTTCTAGTTAGGACCATCCCTTCCCTCCAGTTCAAGGAGACTTCTCTTTGTCTTCCAAACGATCTTGCTTCCAGATGTTGAGATGGGGGAGGAGAGAGGTGAACTGATGATGTCACTGTCCCTTATTTTATACTCTCCTCCAGGTGCTGGAAAAATCCATGCTATCATGGGGGTTAGGCTACCCCCATGGTGTACATGAGCTGCTGACCATCCTTCATTACAAATTGTAAATTTTTTGTTTACAGCTCCTCTGCTGGTGAATGGCCAGTGATAGTTACTTAACGCTGGGTGTTGGTCATTCTTTTGTTGCTACTGAAGAGCTAGTCGGTGGGCGTTTCCCAGACTCTTAACATGTTTCAGTAACAAGCATATAACAAAATCTTATAACTTCATATATAATGATGATACACACATTTAAACAGGATAGTGAGGTTCATCAAATTAAGACTTTTCAAATGATACTTCACAAGGCATACTTTGTACAAAACATATTATAATCATATAATAATGGTGGATATATGGGTACAGAGGGTAACATGGGGTACAGTATGTCACAGGGTGAACCAGGGTTGTGTAATGAAGGAGTCTGTAGCACCCGTGCATCATTTGTTGCAGAAGTTGGAAGGTGTGTAGTGATTGAGGTGAGGAGTTCTGGGAAAAGAAAGGATGGCCTCATGGTTAAGGCAGCTGACTGCCACCCTGGAGAGTTAGAGTTTATCCCTGCCTCTGCCACAGAGTTCCTAAATGATGTTGGACAAATCACTAAAGCCAAACTTTTCATAGGTGGTCACTAATTGTGTCGTCTTCATTTTCTTGGTGCCAAACTTGAGACCTGGGTCTGATTCACAGAAGTTCTGAGCACTCACAACTGCAACTGAAATTAATGGGGAGAGCTATGTTTTGCATATATAAAGTGGTATATAATGCTAAGGACTGTGAAAACTCAGGCCCTAGATTTCTCAAATTGGGCATCCAAAATTAATGGACACATTTAACCTTAATCTCTGTAAAATGAGGATAATATCATCTTTCTCACTTCACAGGGGTGTTTGTGAAAATAAATTCATTAATATATGTGACACACTCAGATACTACAGTGATAAGCACCATTGAAAAGTCCTTGAGGAAATAAATCATTCTGTCTTCAGAGCAGGGTTTGAATAATGTGGAGTAAATAAGGCATGGGATCCACACATGGAACAATAATCATTACAAAAAAAAGTATTGAATAGCTCCTCATTCAGTGAACACTGTCCATCTTGTGCCCAGAATGAGACAGGACAGTTGTGGAAAAAATGGAATGTGATCAGGTAATTAAAGAGTGTATCCTAATGCATACTCACAAGGTGGTCAACTAAAGGGTAAACAATGAATTTTAATTCTGGCATTTCCTAACTTTTGAGTCTTTGGCTTTTCAACCTTACATTCTTTTAACATATATATTGTTTTATATAATAAACACAGGATCGAGTTTCAGAGAAGAGACTTCAGAGATAGTCCATTGTCATTAGCATTTACTTTCAGTCGTGTTTTCATTATTCTTTTCATAGTTTCACTAGTGTGGATGCACTGAACAATTTTTTTTCACTAGTGGAATCTCATCAATTCAGTTTCCAGGTGTTCAGTTCTCCAGTGTAAATATAGCTAAGGGTGACTGGAGAGCTAAAGAAATTATGACATCAGAAGAGACTGGAGACTGAAAGACTGAAATTGATAGTGGAAGAGATTTTTATTTCAGACAGTTTAAAACCCTTTTTTCCCACCACCACCCCCTTTTTTTTAAAGATTCAGCACCCAACCTCTCCAGTTAAGGGATGAGAGCTCACAGTACACATCTCTGAAGAATCACCCCTCAAGAAGCCTTACAGCAAAAGTAGGGAGGAGAAGACTTGACATTCCTGATATTTATAAAATAAAACCAGAGAAAAATATTTTTAAAATGTTCCAGCCTTCTTTTATACAACCTAAAGAAGGGGGGGGGGGGCATGAACCCAATTAAAAAATAAATCTGTGCTGATTACTTGAAAATAATATGAATCCAAGGGTGTCTGTTTTAATACTTTATTTGGAAAGAAACATGCCCTGATTTTGAAACACTTTCATACATGCTTACCTTTAAGTGAGTATTTTCCATTACTTTCACATACCACATACTTTAAGCATATTTGTAGGGTCAGGGGCAATAATGAAAGTGATTGTGGATTTTTTTTGCCATGCATTTACCCAATATTTATAAGAACATAAGAACGGCTATACTGGGTCAGACCAAAGGTCCATCAAGCCCAGTAACCTGTCTTCTGACAGTGGCCAATGGCAGGTGCCCCAAAGGGAATTAACAGACAGGTTATCATCAAGTGATGCATGCCCTGTCACCCAATCCCAGCTTCTGGCAAACAGAGGCTAGGGACACCATTCCTGCCCATCCTGGCTAATAGCCATTGATGGACCTATCTTCCATGAATCTATCTAGCTCCTTTTTGAACCCCGTTATAGTATTCATAACACCCTCTGGCAAGGAGTTCCAGAGGTTGACAGTGCGTTGCGTGAAAAAATACTTTCTTGTTTTTGTTTTAAGCCTGCTACCTATTAATTTCATTTGGTGGCCCCTTGTTCTTGTATTATGAGAAGAAGTAAATAACACTTCCTTATTTACTTTCTCTATACCACTCATGATTTTATAGACCTCTATCATATCCCCCCTTAGTTGCCTCTTTTCCAAGCTGAAAAGTTCCAGTCTTATTAATCTCTCCTCAGACAGAAGCCATTCTATACCCATAATCATTTTTGTTGCCCTTTTCTGAACCTTTTCCAATTCCAATATATCTTTTTTGAGATGGAGCTACCACATCTGCATGCATTATTCAAGATATGGGCATACCATGGATTTATATAGATATATTAATATGATATTTTCTGTCTTATTATCTATCCCTTTCTTGATGATTCCCAACATTCTGTTTGCTTTTTTGACTGCTGCTGCACATTGAGTGGATGATTTTAGAGAACTATCCACAATGACTTCAAGATCTCTTTCTTGAGTGATAACAGCTAATTTAGACCCCATCATTGTATATGTATAGTTAGGATTATGTTTTCCAATGTGCATTACTTTGCATTTATCAACATTAAATTTCATCTGCCATTTTGTTGCCCGGTCACCCAGTTTTGTGAGATCCTTTTGTAGCTCTTCGCAGTCTGCCTGGGACTTAACTATCTTGAGTAGTTTTGTATCATCTGCAAATTTTGCCACCTCACTGTTTACCCCTTTTTCCAGATCGTTTATGAATATATTAAATAGGACTGGTCCCAGTACAGACCCCTGGGGGACACCACTATTTACCTCTCTCCATTCTGAAAACTGACCATTTATTCCTACCCTTCGTTTCCTATCTTTTAACCAGTTACCAATCCATGAGAGAACCTTCCCTCTTATCCCATGACTGCTTATTTTGCTTAAGAGCTTTTGGTGAGGGACCTTGTCAAAGTCTTTTTGAAAATCTAAATACACTATATCCACTGGATCTCCTTTATATATTTATAAATTATATATTTATTGGATATAACCATCTAAAAATGTTTTTAATTAGTATTACTCTTTGATCTAGAGCCAGGGAGTTAGTAATTAAGTCATCTATTTATATTTTCTGCACAGTCTTTGTTATTGAATTTCTTAATATTCTGATGACCTAAATCGGTACTTTTTCAGCAATGCACATTTACTAAGGTCTCCAAGTTTAGGACATTCTGGCTTTTCCTCAGACATCAAATGAAATAATTTTTCAGTTGAAGTGGATGTGCAGAATTGTGGGATATGTCTCCATGCACAACTTAGGCTATGTCTACACTACAGCTTACGTCAGTATAAGTTATGTTTGTAGCTCAGGGGTGTGAATAAACCAACCCCCAGAGCAACAGAAGTTATACTGACCTAAGCGCCGATGTGGACAGCGCTATGTCAGTGGGAGAGCTCCTCCCACTGACATAGCTACTGCAGTTCGCAGCGGCTGGAGTAATTAAGTCGATGGGAGAGCTCGCTCCCGTAGGGTTACATTGTCCGCACTAGCAGCATTACAGCTGCATCAATGCTGTAAGTTCTGTAGAGTAGCCATAGCCTTTGTAGCTACTCATGTTTCTGTAGAAGTATTTGAGAAAAGTGTGCTCTTTCATTTTGAATACCAATGAGGAAATCAGCTTACACCTTGCTGTTTTTCCTGACCTGGCTAGGAAAGAGCTTTTAAATTAGTCTTCTTTTTCCTTTTGATATTTCTATCTACTAGGTGCTCATTTTAGCTGTTATTTGCTTCTGTATATTCTGCTATTTTTTTTGTATTACTGTAGTGCCTAGGAGCCCTGACCCCATTGTGACAGGCACTGCACATGTGCATGCACACACAAAATACCAGTCCCTCTCCCAAGTTGCTTACAAGCTAAGTATAAGACGAGACAACAGATAGATACAGACAGGTGGGGGAGTACAAGGAAACAATGAGACAGTGTTGGTCAGTATATGACCAATGGACAGTGGTCAAAGCATGCTACCAGCCATGAAGTTTGCTAAAATCTTCATTTTATTTTGAGGGAAATGCTGGGACAATGAAATGATGTGAATACACTTTTCTTTGACAGTTTCTTTCTTGAGATGATAAACCGTAAGATATGAAAGAGGAGGTTAGAAAGTCAATTAAATGTAACAAACTCACTACTTCATGTCAAAATTATTACCTTATAAAAATCATTAACAGTATTTCTTCACTCACCCTTCCCTGATTCATAAATGCAATTTCTTTTATCTCAATGTTTTATCACATTAATAATAATAGGTGATTATGTTGTGTCAGAGGGTGGCAGTACAGCACAATTCTTAACCATGGTCATAGAAGTATTATGAATATGATCTCTTGGAACATCAGATACCCTTGAAGAGAAGGAGAGATTTTAACCTATTTGCAGAAAGCCAATACCAATATATTGCCTGACCTTTATGCATGCACCTACAAAACTAAAAAGAAACAAGCTTTGCACTGGAAGATGTTCTGCTCTTTTTCTCCTCACAATATAAATTACAAAGAGTTTTTTTTGTGATTTATGCAAAGTTTGTCCTGCAAAATATTACACTGCATTTGATAAATATGACATTAGGATTATATTTCACCTGCAGTATAAACTCAGATTAACTAGATGAGCATTAAACTATGATTCACTAACTCAGATTCATCAAGTAGGTGAGCATTATGCTTAGATTCACCATCACTTCTATGTGCTAGAAACTACACTGGCAGAAGCCAAAGATGGTGCACCAACTGGGAGGGGGAGGCTGGCAGGGAAAGACAGTGATTCAGCTGGGGTCTTTAAAGCTTCTTTACCCTATGCCACCACTAGAACCTGGCATTTAGCTTCTTTTAATCCTGGACACCTAAAACAACCTACATGGCCTTATTTTTACAACCCTTGTCCACCAATCCTACTATTTCCCATCTGCTGCTGCTGTTACTTTTCATCATGTGTGCGATTTGAATGTAAGCTCTTCAGATCAGGGACTGTACAGTGCCTAGCACATTTTGGGTGTTACTGTAATAATGTGATTGTTTTGTAAGTGTTTTATTTTAATCTCTACAACTTCCACTAGAAAACTCTAATTGTCTGTTAGATGCACTGGCAGTGATGGATGAACCTCAAAAGTTTAAGCATCCTATAGCATGGATGTTTATGCAAGATTATCTGAACGTCTTTGCTCTGGAATTGGACTGGAAAAATTTCAAGAAACACACAAGAGTTCCTGTGTTTCTTGGTTTACATCACACCAGAAATATCATGAGAAGTTTTCTTTGCAGTATTTCTTTTTTCTTCTGATCCTAGGCCAGGTCTACTCTACAAAGTTTGTACGTCGGTCAAGGTGTGAAAAAACCACACCCCCAGTTGACATAGATTTGCCAGCCAAACCCCCAGTATAGACACAGTTATGCCAACAAAGGCACTCTTCTATCGGTATAGCTAATGTTGTTCAGGGAGGAAGTGTTAATATGCTGACAGAAAAACACCCTGTGTTAGCACTTACACTGGGGGGTTCTGTGTCAGTATAGCGATACCAGTATCACTATACTGGCAAAGCATTTTTAATATAGACAAGGCCTAAGATGCAACTGGGAAGTGCAAAGATGGGTGGATATATTTTTTTAAATTCACAGTTTTTTCAAAATTGGAAAAAAATTAAGTTTGAGGTGGTTCGGGTCTTTTTTTAATCAATTCAAATCAATTTGCCCATCTTTCACCTCTAGAAACTTCAGATGAATTCATATGTACACTGTGACACCCTTTTAAATTTGTCAGATAGCATCTCTTGATATTTAATTTATGTTTCTATTTGAGGCATCACCAGTTTGGTCATACATTTTATTTGGAACTTCATAACAAGTGCACTAGATTTGATAGTATGTTCTTCCATTCCTGAACCACTAATGTGTGCATGCAACATAGAGCCAGGCTGGTAATGTTGACCATGTAGTGGTGTTTTCAGCTTTGGTGAAGCTCACTCAGCAATGCTGCACCCACCTTCAACCTCTAGTAACATTTATATTTTATGGATAACTTTAATGTCATTTTACATTTATACAGGATTTTTCATCTCAATGGATCACAAAGGGCTTTATTAACTATGGTATACAGTATAAATATAGACCCTGCTGAAATCCAGCCATACTGAGAAAGAGAACTGCAGACAGGAAGCAATCTGCATACAATACACTGCACTGCAACAGGGGGAGAGGAGATTTTGGGTTAAGGCCACAGAGCAAACCCATACTCTTTCAAAAAGTGCCATGAGATTTTTAATGTCCACACAAACAAATAGGATCTTAGTTTTAAGGCCTCGCTATAAACCACCACCCTCCCCATTTCCCCCAACACTTGCTCTGGATTGATAGCTGGTTTTCTTGTACTCTAGATAGCTGCCATAGGTTTTCTTGTACTCTAGATTTACCGACAAAAATGTTTTCTTTTTCAGAGAGATTGGTACAATCATCAGGTCATTAGGATGCTGCCCAAGTGAGGGCGAATTACATGATATGCTTGC
This sequence comes from Emys orbicularis, assembly GCF_028017835.1. Taxonomy (NCBI): domain Eukaryota; kingdom Metazoa; phylum Chordata; order Testudines; family Emydidae; genus Emys; species Emys orbicularis. The sequence continues at coordinate 143,874,467 of NC_088685.1, forward strand.
AGAGGTAAGCGGTTTGTCTTTTGTAATTTTTCTTCAATCTTACAATTTACAAAAGTTTTAATCTCTGCATTACTGTGTGGGAGACCTGAGCTTGTTTCCCAGAGACTGGAAATGTTTTGGAGACAGGTCACTTAGCAAGGGAGTCCCTCAGATTGCCCTGAGCAACCTCTAAGGCTGATACGGGAGCAACACTGATGGAATACAAAGAGGAATCTTTCCAGGTATGGCTATGCATTGGCTGACAGACATGGGCTAGCGGGGCTTACACCAGTGCGTTAAAAATAGCTGTATAGACAGCGTTTTGAAGTTACAGCTTAAGCTGAAACTCAGGGTCTGAAGCCCACCCACCTCCGTAGGTTTCAGAGTCCAAGATCCAACTTCAAAGCGCTGCCTATGCAGCTATTTTTAAAGTGCAAGCCCCACAACCTCAAGTCTGTCGACCTGGTCTGGGAGGCTTGCTCCAAAGTGCTATGTGGAAGTACCTTCTGTCTTCTGCCAAGGATGGTTACTGTGACCCAGTGCCAAGAGGGTGGGGAAGTTCTTTGTCAAGAACCAAGAAAAAATATTCCTTTGCTGATGGAAAAATAAAAAAGTGAGTTCCAAACTGATCAGGTTACACAAACCCCAACTGTATTAACTTCTTGACACAATCAGGCCAAACAATGAACAAGTAATACCAATTAACTCAGGAAATAGCATTGAGGTTGTGACTTTAACCTCAAAAAGCTTCTGAGGGAAGACCTGCCATGTATTCTTCATCTGTCCCCCGTGATTTCTACATATTTCACATGTCTGATGCATTATTTAGTCTATTTCAGTGCGCCCTCCTTTGTTTCTGCAGTTCAACATAATTGGGTGAGCTAAGCATATGATTGTACTCTTAATGGTGATTTTCCCCTTTTTGTGGGTTTGTAATAACTTTAATGTTTATTTTATTTGGATTTTAAACATTGTATTGCCTTTTCTGTAATCCTAGGTCACAATTATTTGAACAGTATGAAAGTTAGATACAATAGGATTATTAAACCAGTTTATCTGATTATGCTGATGCTAAGAATGTATCAGCACATTGAACTTCTGTACCTTTACCAATATTAAATGGCTCAACCTCCTCAGTCCAACCCTTTTTTTCTTGATTCTCTTTGAGTCTTCATCCTTTCTCCCAGGATTGTCTTCTCCTAAAGTTGCTATGCAATCTTTATTCTTAAATATAACATTCAAAAGGGTTTGTTTTTTTCTAAATTAATGGAGTTGTACTAGTGTAACTAAGCATAATTTGGTCCAAATACATTTTGAAACTAAAAATTGCATCCCACAAGTCTAAATTTAGGTTTAAAGGGAGTAATACTCTACAGTCTAGCTATTTTCAAAACAGGAGGTTTTGAGTTCTCATGCAATGGTCTGAACAAGCAACTTAGTTCCTTTGCTTTCTGCTGCAGACAACAAAAAACTGAGATAGTTGGAAGCTGCAGCTCTGTATATAACCTGGTGCTGAATGTTCAGTGCCATGAGGTGATGCTTTTGGAGCCCCAACAGACATGGCTTTCTAGAAGGTTCCAGAAATGCCAGTCCTGTGAGTGTAAATGTCCAAAGCTTTCTCTTGAAGATGCACAGTAACTAGTCAGTAATCTTTTCTTGCTCATTTACTTCATCCTATAAGTCCAAGTTCCCACTCCCCTAATTGAGTGCAGGGAGTAGGGAACTTCTACTGGTAAACACCAGTCCAATGGTTTTTTTTTATTTTTTATTTGAACACTGATTTTAGATTGTAATTTGTCCGCTCAGTTCCTGCTCTACTTTCACTTCCTAGTAGGAAGCTGGGGTCACCATAGTGATGATGCATAGGGTGGAGCCAGAGTGTGGGACACAGCAGCAGAAATAATATTTCCCACCACAGCCTCCTCTTCTTCTCTTTGCAGGTGATATCAGGTTGAAATGCTACCTCGGGGGAAGGAAAGATCCCTTGATTTGGGAGGATTTCTTCCCTTGGAAGTAGCCTGAGGTATATATATCACCCACACATGTCATGATGCTGGAGTTTGGCTCCCACCCAAAACGTTTTGCTATCGCTGCCTCTTATCTGTATGCCAACTCCATCCCCCCTAGAGTCTCAAATAGCAGTGGTTCCACTCCCTGGCTCAGCTGCCTCCGCTCTTTAGATGAGGAGAAAGTGCAAAGAACCAGCAGAATAGAAAGTTGTCTTGCGTGCTACAGCCTGCCTCCTGTGGTTTTGCGCCCCTTATTAGCAGAGTTCCCCAACTCCTATCTTCAACCAAGAAGTAGAAGACAGTCTGAGGAAAGAGAAATTGTGCTCCAAAATATAAATAATACAAAAAAAAAAAATAACCACATGGATTGTTGTTTATTGATAAAAGAAAATCTCCCCAGCCTGGTCCAAGATTTACAAAATAGAAGTGGAAGGGGATGGAGGAAAGATGGACACTGACCTGGGACTCTGGAGACCTTGGGTCCAAACTTTTTTCACCATAGACTTTCTGTGTGACTTTGAGCAAATCACTTAGTTTTCCCTCTGTAAAATGGGGAAAATAGTACTGCCCTATCTCACAGCGGGGGTTAGTGTAATAATACTCACAAGACTGTGCAGTGTTCAGATACTATGGTAATGGAGATCACAGAAGTACCTAGAGTAGATAGATGAGTATAATAATGCTTTAAATATTTCACCCCGCAGTAGCTATTACTGTCATAGCCTCCATAAAGAGAACAAAAAATACAGGCAAGAAGATGAAATTGTAGTGAAAAAGCAATTTTAAGATAGGAGTGACTATGAAGGTGGATAAGATGAAGATAAACATCTGCAAAACTTGAAGGACCTAAAGCAAAGCATTTATTTGGCCTCTCATTACCACCTGTCCAGTGTTAGGGAAAGAACCTATCTTCAGTCTTTCTGCATTTTAGAGTAGAGAAAAACCCAAGACACCTCTGGGCCTACAGTGCAAATGAATTGGTGGGTGCTTTGAGGTCAGTAGGAGTTGAGGTTGCTCATCACCTCACAGTAGCAGGTCCATTATCAGTGATGAAAGATTTCTTTTACCAGGAAATGCTTTATTGGGATAAAATGCAAACAGCAAACCTACTAAGAGAGACAAATCTAATACTTTATTTTGTAAGTCACATATACATGTTTTTGTTACATTGTGGATTCTGGAGCAGCTATTTGCTACTAATGTTTTTTTCTTCCCAGTCTGAAAATTAGGACCACATTTAGCCCTGTGATGAGCAGCTGCAAATCCCATTGACGGAAATGGCAATTGAGAGTGCTCAGCCCCTGACAGCATGAGGCCTAATGGTTTTGGCTTTTAAACATGATTTATTTGCAGTATGATCTTTATGTGCCCTTTGGAACCTTAGTTAATGTATAATATAAGATGTCTCTGTATAGTTCCTATAAATAGTTACCACATTACTACTTCTGTCTTTTTGGTTTCCTGACCTACAGCCCGTTGGAACATAGGTGCTTCATAAAACACCCTTACTACAGTCATTGTCTCAATATTTGTGAAGCATGAAATAGTTCAGTTTATTGACTAACTGTTATGTCATGAGAGGGAAATTAATTTTTGCCATCCATTTTATTGCATCTTTGCAGTGGATTCAGCTTTAAAATAAACAACCCTGTAATGATCAAAGACAGTTTTATTCATGTATAGAACAGCTTCATTTTCTAGCAAAAGATTCTCTGTTATAAGGCACAGCAGACAGAGGGCAACACTGTAGCTTCAAGACACTGTCTGCACTGAAGGGGCGGGGGATGAAGATGGACTATTCATTGGTGGCTGCTGCTAGAAGCATTGCCCCTGAGGCAACCAAAATGCCTCTCAGAGTACAGAGAGAGTACACACAGCAGCTACTGCTACATGCTTTAACTGGGTGCTGCATGTGATGTCCCCTCCTCTGGCCCAACTCCACTGATCATGCAGAAAATGACAGCAGGAGCCTTCTTGCCCCATTCTTTCCTGAGGAATCTGGAACCACTGCCTGTGCTAGACTTCTTCCATTCTTGCCTGCTAAGAGTGCAAGGACTGAGAGTGTGTCTTGTCCCCATATGGGGTTGGTTTAAACCCCATTGTTCTGTGCCCATACAAAGGTGGGCACAATGTAGCCCAGAGTGTTCCTTTTGGGAGTGAAACTTGAAGTCTTCAACACAGGCATGTTCCTGAACAATTAGAAACTCTTTTTGTTCATGCTGTTTGACCCCTATGGAAGTGTAGGAATGCAGTGAGATCCCTGCTAGAAGTCCCTGTAGTCTTTTCTACAGTGTGTAGAAAATCTTTCATTAATATACTTGGTTGGCAAAAAAAGCCTTTTCTTTGTATGTATGGTATTTGTCATTTTCCCCACCCTTTTGTCTGTTTTAGACCCCCTGGAACTGAGAGCCTCTGCCACTTTGGCCTCTCCCTTGACAGCACTGTGTGGCTGTAAAATATCTGGAAACAACCATTCAGTCTTTGGGGGAGAGTATACTGTATCTTTAAAAACACTTTGTACAATAACTTAGTATCGGTTACTGAGTATTTTGCACAAATTTCTAACCACTAGAGGACAATATTGTGTCGTTCAAAGCTCCCACTGTAACTGGCCTGTAGCTTGTCTGGGGATATAGTCTCTTCCTTTTAATTTTTTTTATTTGATCACAAGTATTTCACTCAGATGCTGTGATGATGAGTGAGTTATAAAAAACGTACATAAATTGTTTAGAAAAAGTTAAATTAAAGTGAAAAATCTATTATTACACACTCTTTGGCACACACTCTTGAGCTACATCTACATTATGAGCTAGAGGGTACGATTCCCCTGCTCGTATATACATACCCAGGCTAGCTCTCATCAAGCTAGCAGGGGTATAAATAGTAGTGTAGCTGCAGTAGCATGGGCAGTAGCAGTGGAGGGCACGGCTTAGCCATGCTGAGTACAAACCTGCCTGAAACTGGTGGGTATGTATTTGGCACAGCTAAGATGTGCTTCCACTGCCACTGCTCCATGGTACCGCAGCTACACCACTATTTATACTCACACTAGCTCCATGAGAGCTAGCAAAAATTTGAGCAGCGGAATCATACTCCTAGTTCATAGTGTAAACATGGCCTTAGTTAGATACTAGATTTTCTGCCTTACACTCTTGAGAACAAAACCCAGTAATATTCACCTAGCATAATCAATTAACTACTACGTATAATGTATCATTACTATTTATTTATTATAGGCTAGATTGAGCCTTTATGCTCAGCCTTGCATATGGGCTGGGGTGTAGCCATGCCACCTGACAAGAAGCCATGGAAAAGAATTGTGATTGAGTCCCCTGTTCCCCTCTTGCTCTACAATATGGGGTGACTGAAAGTGCAGATTACTTCCACCCATGCTCCCCTCTTGCTACATGGGAGTGGAGTGCAATTTACATCTCCTCTATGTCTGGCCAGGTTCTGCCCGTACTCACCCACTTTGCTTATGACCACTCAGGAATGAGTGAGGTCTTATAGATCCAACCACTTCTTTCCTGCCTGGCATCTTTAGGACTAGTCAAAATCTAACCCTACTATTTTAATGCAGGAGCCAACTGGTTCTCTGGTTCTCTTTTTAGTTTTCTAATGTGTCATCTAAGATTTAAATTTACTATCCTTCTGTTTTAATATCAGGTAGAAGAAGAAGAACCTACTGGGTATATTCGTTTGGAAAAATTTCTTCCAATGATGACAAAAGTATTAATGGAAAGAAGGTAATGGAAAAATATTTTTTTTTCTGTGTTGTAGCTTGGTTCAGATCCATGGGTGGTTGATTTTGACCAAAGATATCAAATATGCCTTTATGTAATTGGAAAAAGTAAATATTTTCTGAGTTTGATAGTGATGAGCATTTTAGTTTAAGCTGATTTAATCTAAAAATATGTTTTACAGTCACTAAAACCACATAAATAATATCACAGAGTTTATAGTCACTGTGAATTATGATAGTGTGTTGCTTCTCTTTTATAGTGTGAATCAAAATAAACTTCCCATTAATCTGATTTTGTGTGTCTCTAAAGAGATTTTATCAAAATAAAGGTCTTTAATCATCAGGTTTTTGCGAACATGAGTTTCATTTATGGGTAGACAAAGCGTGTTTCTAATAACATAAATCATCTTCATTTTGATGTATTAACAAAATAACTGCCATGCACAGTAAATGTACATGATTAGCAGTCTAAAAGGTTAACTGCTCTGGAACTAGAAGGCTATATATACACTATTCAGAGGCATGCAGTGGTCTTTTCATTTACAGATGGCCTTGATGTGTTTCATTTGTCCTTCATTGTAACAGTATTACCTGTAATGAACTTATTTTTATTCTTAAAAAAAGGTGGCAGTGTCTTTACTCAAAAGTTTTGTGAACCCCATTGTTTTATATCCAATGCTGCAAAGTTCTCTTGCATACAAAACTCCAACTGACTTCAGTGGCAGGTAGTTCTGCATGATTGGGTTACATTGTTTCCTTGCATATATGTTCTTGCAGCACACATAACTTGCAAGCTGCAAGTATGTTTGTAAGTAAATTTTCATTTCAGTGTTTTCCTTTTTCTTTGGTGTTTAGGATTTATTGTGTATTGTTTTGTTACTGTTGTGAGGTCCTGCTTCCAAAACTGCATAGCCCTCCAAGTTGTGGCACTAATTGTTCTAATTCAATGATTTCAGATACCGGCCTATTCCAGAAGATGTACTTTTACGTGCCTTTGAGGTCTGTAACCACAATTTTAAAGCATCTAGTTAAGGGGAAAATAGTTACTGAATCTTGACTCCGTAAGGTTAAAAACCAAAAGGTTTTATCTATTTATATTCTTTAGGTTTTAGATGCGAATAAATGCGGACATCTTACTAAAGAGGAGTTAGTCAAATATATGACTGAAGAAGGTAAAGATTTTTTCTAATTAACTTATAAAACTTATATTTAATAAAAGAAAACTCACTTGAGTAAACGCTGCAGAACAAAACCTTTCAGTTGCAACTTCTCCAGGGAAAGGATGTTATTATCTCTTTACCTGTTTGTACCATGTCATATATACCTCTGGCACTTGAAAAATAATACAAATGAATAATTACATTAATAATAATCATGAACAGTTCTTTGAGATGGCATCTGCATATTTCCACTTGTGACAGGCACCCTGATACCACTGAGCTTCCAGAACTTTCTAGAAAATCAGTGCCCAGATGAGCACCATCTTGTGGCATCAAATAGTCAGTCAAATTTATAAGAGGTTGTACAGTTTCCAACCACTTCATTTCTTTCCTTTCTATGGCTACCTGTAGATATAGGGACCTATGTTCTGTGTATGAGGAGCTACTTTTTTTTTAACCAAAGATCTTCTGTTAATATGTTGTTTAGAACTGTAGATTGCTTAGGTAGTTTCTGTGCCAATGCACATCTTTCTTGCAGGACCATCTCTTTTCTGGTTCAAGGGCATTATGTCCAACCCAAAAGGACCAGATTTAAGCAGTGTATTTTATGCCCTTCCATCTTCCCACAGGTTGATGCACATATCTGCTGCCTTAAGTGTTTGTATTTATTGTATGGGTTGTTTGGCATACCAGCTCTTTATGCCTTGACTTCAAAAAGACAAACATACTTCACTCCTGACTTTCCAAGGCCTTTCCTTGGTTCAGGGCCCTATTCTCATGCAGGGACACAGTAGCCCTTCATCAGTTCTTAAGCCACCTGCAGCAGGAAAACAGAAGACTTTGGTGCTGCGGTTTGTCCTTTTTCTGGCACCAGCTCAGTGGAACACTATCCTCCATCATCTAGGAGGCCAGCTCTATCATCTAAGTCTCTCAGTGCCAAGACATCCTTACTGGTGTGAACTTGGACAGTGCCTCCTCCCAGACAAGAACCAGATGGTATAGCCAGGGCAATTTCCTCAGTTCTGGAGTCTCTCTTAGCACTGAAGGAGCCTCCAATGTACTGACCTCTCTTTGGATGAGGGTTTTCAGCAGGGCCACCCAGAGGATTCAGGGGGCCTGGGGCATAAAAAAAGGCGACACCTGCTGTGGTGCTTGTACTCACTGGGCGATGGTCCGAGTCTTTGGCGGCACTTCGGCGGCGGGTCCCTTCACTCGCTCCGGGTCTTTGGTGGCACTGAAGGACCCGCCGCCGAAGACCCGGAGCAAGTGAAGGGACCCGCCGCCGAAGACCTGGAGCGAGTCAAGGGCCCGCCGCCGAAGACGCGGAGCGCTGCCGGGTGAGTAAAGATTAAAAAGGTGCCTCTACCCATGGAAGGGATTCTCGGCCAGGGCTCGTGGGGCCCCTGCAGGGCTCGGGGCCTGGGGCAAATTGCCCCACTTGCCCCCCACCCTCTGGGCGACCCTGGTTTTCAGTTGGGTTTCACATTTGTGAAGGTCTAGATTCTGCTCTTCTTTGCCCTCAAGTGTGGGGGCTCAGAGAGGTTCTCCGAACAGAAGGACTCGGTGCCACCACAGAGAAGGAAGAGGAAATATCACTCTGGATCTAGGAATTGTCTGGGTGGATTCGAAATGTTGGTTCCTCTTTCAGACTCTCCCTCTCTTGGGAGACAGTGATGGTTCATCTGTGCCAATGTGCCTCTATTTTTCAGTGTCCCTTCTTCATGGAAGGGAGCCAATAGATTGAGATCTACATCAGATCTGGAGGATGTAACTGAGTCTTTTTCAGTGTCTCAGTTCTGGGGCTGCCTGAGTTAGCCTTGATGCTATCCATGATGGATTTGAGGCACACCTGAACATTTCTTGGGATGAGGGAGCAGTGTCTTCTGATAATTCACTTTTCCCTTCAGGCTCCACTAGGAGCTTCTCTCCCACAAGTGTGAATATGTAGACAACACTGTTGAAGAATTGCAGTTACTGACAACTCTTTCTGGTAGCATGTGGAGTGACTGAAAGCTCAAGCTCTTACAGCATGTCTGAAAACAGAAGATAGATTCCCTAACAGGACAGTAGTAGAGAAAATACCGCTCCATCTACAACCTAATTTGCCTTTGGTGTTAAGATCAATCTATGACTGAATATGTGGGGAAAACAAACTATGGTAGTTTTAGATGAGAGAGTTTTAAACATCTCTAGTGTAGCTGTGGTTGGAGGAAGGAGTTTAATGCATACAGTGCACTGCTCACCACTGGGGCGCTCATCCTGTGCAGGGAGAAGGAGTAAAATCATTCCTCCAAAGTACCTGTAACTAGTTGGAAAATGTGTTATGCCGATGTAGGAAAGATCTACGGTTCCTTGGACAATCAGAAGGTAATGTTTTTCAGGAAATCTCCCACCATTTCACTAATTTCAGTGCCGCTCTTCCACCAGTGGTAGCAACAGTGGGAGAACAAGTGTAGACAGGGTACAGCCATGGTGAAAATGTGCCCTGTCTAACAGTCCCACTATTACTATCCCAGTTTAGCCGCACCGGTGCTAGTGAAATGGTGGAAGTTTTCCTGGAAGGATGGTGTCCCTAGTCTCTGTTTGCCAGAAGCTGGGAATGGGCAACAGGGGATGGATCACTTGATGATTACCTGTTCTGTTCATTCCCTCTGGGGCACCTGGCATTGGCCACTGTCGGAAGACAGGATACTGGGCTAGATGGACCTTTGGTCTGACCCAGTATGGCCATTCCTATGTTCCTGAAAAAAGATGCTGCCTATAAGAGAATTCATCCTGATTGACTAGAGCTTTTGTTTTGAAATCACTCCCCCTTAAGGGAAGTCCTAAAAAAATGATAAACATAAAATAAGGTGGTTTTGTCTTTTATCATTATTTTTATCACCCATGGGCAAACACTTTTCACAAAGTGACCTTTTCCAGACCTCAAGAAGAGCACTGTGAAAACTGAAAGCTTGTCTCTTCCACCAAACGACATTGGTCCAATAAAAGATATTATCTCACCCACCTTGTGTCTCATATCCTGGAACCAACACAGCTACAACAATACTGCAAGTAACTGGTGTAAGTGAAAGAAGTGGGTCCTGGGTCTGCCTGTCTTTTGTCTGAGTACCAAAAGGATTTCAAGGGAGAGCCCAAACACTAAGTCTATTGGATAAGGTTGAGTAATATATAGTATCAGGACAAACTTGACTTTTCTGTCCTCTTGCAGGTGAACCTTTTACACAGGAAGAAATGGAGGAGATGCTGTCTGCTGCTGTAGATCCTGAAACAAATACTGTTCGTTACAGAGATTATATTACAATGATGGTAGTAGATGAAAATTAGGGTTATCCTGTAGAACTAATGGACCACTTAGTTACACCAGCGTAAATTTGGAGTTAGTCTGGATATACAGTGGCATCATAGAAATCAGAATCTGACACAGTGTTTGTAATACCAATAAAATCTTTGTGAAAGCATTTCCTTGGATTTTGTATCTTTGAACACAAGAAACATTTAAGATGTCTGAAAAAGGGTTATTGAAGGAAATATTGTATAGGAGATGGGAAAGAGGAGAGATGGAAAGCAGGGAATTCAGATGTATAAGTAAGACACAAAACAGGACAAATAAGAAACAAGAAATGATTTTAGAATTACATTTGAAAAAGTGAGGGGGGAAATGGGACTGTTGCAGATCAAGGTAGCAAGCAGATCAGTGAGGCTCTTAATATGGCTGAAATTTTAAAGGGATACTATCAATATCAACTTTTATATTTAAAATAAAATTTCTATTTTAAAATAGCACTTAAAATTGAAAGTATTTTACAACTCTAATTTTCAACATTTATTTTTTGTTTACTTTTTGTATTTTACTCACCTTAGGCAATGAAACTAGTCAGTTCCATTTCAGGTTCTCATTCACCAGTACCCAGTATTTTGCTTCAGTTTTAAACAGAGCAGGAAAATCAAAAAAATGCTGCTAATTTAAATGTAAAATAAAAGAAATCATTAAAACATTTCTGTTAATATGGGAATTGACAGAAAAAATGCACCCCTTTTTAACATAAATAATTGAGACCTCACATTTAGGTTAACAGTGTGTCTTTTAAATAACAATTATGCTCAGTTTTGAATGGAAAGATAATGGTGAGGAAATCAGAAATCTTTGTGTAACAACAGGGAAATTATGGAAGAACATAACATTATGGCTGTATTTTAAAGAATCCTTATTGCGGTTGCAGGAACAAACCATCCCGATGTGTAGAAAGAATAGTAAATATGGCAGGCGACCAGCTTGGCTAAACAGTGAAATCCTTGCTGATCTTAAACGCAAAAAAGAAGCTTACAAGAAGTGGAAGGTTGGACAAATGACCAGGGAGGAGTATAAAAATATTGCTCAGGCATGCAGGAGTGAAATCAGGAAGGCCAAATCACACTTGGAGTTGCAGCTAGCAAGAGATGTTAAGAGTAACAAGAAGGGTTTCTTCAGGTATGTTAGCAACAAGAAGAAAGTCAAGGAAAGTGTGGGCCCCTTACTGAATGAGGGAGGCAACCTAGTGACCGAGGATGTGGAAAAAGCTAATGTACTCAATGATTTTTTTGCCTTTGTCTTCACGAACAAGGTCAGCTCCCAGACTGCTGCACTGGGCAGCACAGTATGGGGAGAAGGTGACCAGCCCTCTGTGGAGAAAGAAGTGGTTCGGGACTATTTAGAAAAACTGGACGTGCACAAGTCCATGGGGCCGGATGCGCTGCATCCGAGGGTGCTAAAGGAGTTGGCGGATGAGATTGCAGAGCCATTGGCCATTATTTTTGAAAACTCGTGGCGATCGGGGGAGGTCCCGGATGACTGGAAAAAGGCTAATGTAGTGCCCATCTTTTAAAAAGGGAAGAAGGAGGATCCGGGGAACTACAGGCCAGTCAGCCTCCCCTCAGTTCCTGGAAAAATCATGGAGCAGGTCCTCAAGGAATCAATTATGAAACACTTAGAGGAGAGGAAAGTGATCAGGAACAGTCAGCATGGATTCACCAAGGGGAAGTCGTGCCTGACTAACCTAATTGCCTTCTATGGTGAGATAACTGGCTCTGTGGATGAGGGGAAAGCAATGGATGTGTTATTCCTTGACTTTAGCAAAGCTTTTGATACGGTCTCCCACAGTATTCTTGCCAAGTTAAAGAAGTATGGGCTGGATGAATGGACTGTAAGGTGGATAGAAAGCTGGCTAGATCATCGGGCTCAACGGGTAGTGATCAATGGCTCCATGTCTAGTTGGCAGCTGATTTCAAGCGGAGTGCCCCAAGGGTCGGTCCTGGGGCCGGTTTAATAGCTTTATTAATGATCTGGAGGATGGTGTGGACTGCACTCTCAGCAAGTTTGCAGATGACACTAAACTGGGAGGCGTGGTAGATACACTAGAGGGTAGGGATCGGATACAGAGGGACCTAGACAAATTAGAGGATTGGGCCAGAAAAAAACTGATGAGGTTCAACAAGGACAAGTGCAGAGTCCTGCACTTAGGACGGAAGAATCCCATGCACTGCTACAGACTAGGGACCGAATGGCTAGGTAGCAGTTCTGCAGAAAAGGACCTAGGGGTCACAGTGGACGAGAAGCTGGATATGAGTCAACAGTGTGCTCTTGTTGCCAAGAAGGCTAATGGCATTTTGGGCTGTATAAGTAGGGGCATTGCCAGCAGATCGAGGAACGTGATCGTTCCCCTTTATTCGACATTGGTGAGGCCTCATCTGGAGTACTGTGTCCAGTTTTGGGCCCCACACTACAAGAAGGATGTGGAAAAATTGGAAAGAGTCCAGCGGAGGGCAACAAAAATGATTAGGGGTCTGGAGCACGTGACTTATGAGGAGAGGCTGAGGGAACTGGGATTGTTTAGTCTGCAGAAGAGAAGAATGAGGGGGGATTTGATAGCTGCTTTCAACTACCTGAAGAGGGGTTCCAAAGAGGATGGAGCTCGGCTGTTCTCAGTGGTGGCAGATGACAGAACAAGGAGCAATGGTCTCAAGTTGCAGTGGGGGAGGTCTAGGTTGGATATTAGGAAACACTATTTCACTAGGAAACACTATTTCACTAGGAGGGTGGTGAAGCACTGGAATGCGTTACCTAGGGAGGTGGTGGAATCTCCTTCCTTGGAGGTTTTTAAGGCCCGGCTTGACAAAGCCCTGGCTGGGATGATTTGTTGGGAATTGGTCCTGCTTTGAGCAGGGGGTTGGACTAGATGACCTCCTGAGGTCCCTTCCAACCCTGATATTCTATGATTCTATGAACAGTTGAGGAGACCATTGTGAATAAAGGTTATGCTCTTACAATTTTTTTTACTTTTATCTCAGTTATTTGTTAAGCATCAACAGTAAGCTTGGTTCTGTATATGATACATATAGAAAGAAAGAAATGGTCCTTGTTCTGGGAAGCTTACAGAATAAGTATTTTTCACTCATTTCACCTTTCATCTAAAGATCTCAAAACACTTAACATACATTAATTGAGCAAAACTCAGAACATTCCTATATTATGCATATAAAACCTTTTTACAGATGGGGAAACTGAGGCAGTGAGCCATGAAATGACTTGCCCATCTCACACAGTGTCAGTGGCAGAGTTGAGAACAGAACATAGGGTTCTTCTTTGAGTGCTTGTTCATGGCAATTCCAATCAGGTGTGCGTGCGCCACATGCACGACAGCCAGAAGATTTTCCCCAGCAGTATCCATAGGGTCGGCATGGGCACCCCTGGAGTCGCGCCTTCATGGCGCTCAATATAGGACCCTGCCGACCTGCCACCCCCTCAGTTCCTTCTCTACCGCCTGTGATGGCTAGCTGGAGCTCCCCGTTGCTCTTGCCTCGGCAAGCGCATGTTCTTCGAAGTGTTCTTTTTAGTGTATATAGTAGTACAGACGCCCCCCGACTTATGCAATTGTTCCGTTCCAGAAAGCCTCGCGTAACTCGAATTTTGCGTAAGTTGGAAACGTATACCCGTACGTTACGCAAAAATTTCCACAACTCGAAAATCCTATTTCTGGCTTATGGAACTTTCTCTGTAAGTGCGATTTTGCATAAGTCGGGTCTTGCATAACTCGGGTAGCGTCTGTAGAATAGTTCTTATTTGTATAGTTAGTGTAAATAGCTTCATAAGTTTTGTTTGGGGGGCTTCCCCCCCCCCAAACATTCCCCCGGTACTGGGGCATGCCTCTGTCCCTGGGATTTAAGGCATGTACAGACTGTGGCAGGACTATGCCCAGTAGTGACCCGCACACTTCGTGCTTGAAGTGTCTCAGTGAGGATCACCTTAGAGAGTGTTGTAAGATCTGCAGAGGGTTCCGCCCTAGGACCCTGAAGGACAGAGATCAGCGCCTCCGGATTTTGCTCATGGAGGCAGCGCTTCGGCCTCAGTCAGAAACTGGCGCAGGGGAGCCAGCCCCAACCACCGCTTCCTTGGTGCACAGTGCGCCGGCATTCTCGATGCGTGAGCCGGTGCCGAGGAAGGACTCCTCTAGAGACCCACGGTCTCAAACCCCAGTGCCACACAAAAAGAAGAGGTCAGACAGAGGCCATTCCCCAACCAGGTGTAAGGACCAGGCGGTCGGTAACCCTCCATCCAGTGCCCAATTGCCACAGGTCATGTCAACTCCTGCCCCAGCGGGGGTCCAGTCGAGTCCGGACCCTCATTGCTCACTGGCCTCCCACCAACAAGACCTGCAGCTCCCCCTCCACACCGGAGGCGTTCGAGGCTGCATTGGGCCTTCTGGCACTTATGGCACCCGCCTCCCCTCCAAGGTGGGAGAGGTCGCTGGCAGTGGTTCAGGCCCCAGTGCAATCCATGGACAAGCCGGCGATGATGGCTATGCGCGCACCATCCCCGGCGCATCCCCCCCGTCACCGGCTGCCCTCATGGAGGAGCCACTCCAGTCCCCCAGTTTGCGGCACCCATCACTGGCACCGAGGGGCTCCGCTCCTTCGTGGTTGTCCCAGTAGGAGACCTCAGAGTCGGAAAAAGAGTCATCGCGCTCCAGTAGGAGCAGGAGGTCTCGCTCCCACCGAGACCGCCATCCCTACCTGGCACCATGGCTGGGCCAGTGGCAAGCTCCTCAGTGGCCATTCTGGATGCCCTGGGCCTATCATGAAAGCCAGGGGCAGAGCCACAGTTCTAGATCAGCATCGGTGGTCTCGGCGTCCTTTGGGCCTCTGCTCACACTTTCAGCACTGGGGATTTCAATGGTGACCCAGCCGACTTGCATACCAGCGTCGACGGTTCTGGCACTGACTGCGGCATCGACAGCTGCGGCTCTGGCTGCGGCTCCGCCTGTGGCACCGACTGTGGCACCGGAGGTCCTTGCTCCTTGGGACCCCAGAGGAGCCAAGGGCAGAGAGCAGGCTCCTGTACCAGTCAGCCTCTCCTCCTCCTCCTCCCCGGATGAGGCAGTGGCTGGCACATCAACTGCCTAGCCCTGGAGGACAGCAGGGTCTTACAGCAGCTGCTGAGATGGATGGCTCAGAACCTCAATATTAAAACAGAGAAGATAGTGGAGGAGACTGACCCGATGGTCGATATCCTTTCCCTTCCCGGGACATCCTGTATCGCGCTGCTGCTGATCAAAACCATCAGTGAAGCCACTAAGACACTGTGGCAGACCCCGTCCTTGTTGGTGTCCACAATGAAAAGGTCTGAGCGGAGACACTTTGTCCCCTCAAAGGGGTACAAACACCTGTATACTCACCCCTCGCTGGACTCCCTGGTAGTGGATGTGGCCAACCAGCGTGAGCGCCACGGCTACCAGGGGTCTCCCCAAAAAGTCAAGAGGCCAAAAAGTTGGACCTTTTCAGGAGAAAGGTTTACTCAACAGGGTAGTTGCAGCTCTGCATCACTAACCATCAGGCAGTGATCAGCAGATATAACTTTAATACATGTGGGACCTTGACAAAGTTTACCAAACTCCTGAGTCCGGACTCTCGCGTGGAGTTTTCCATGCTCGTAGAGGAGGGTAAACTAATTTCCTGGGCGTCTCTGCAAGCAGCTTTGGATGCAGCAGACGTGGCTTTACGCACTATGGGGTGGCCATGAGGAGGAGTTCCTGGCTGCAGGTTTCTGGCCTTCTGTATGAGGTCCATCAGATCATCCAGGACCTCCCCTTTGAAGGTCAGACTTTATTTTCAGAAAAGACTGACTCCCGCCTGCACAGCCTCAAGGACTCTAGGGCCATCCTAAAGTCCCTTGGCCTTTCACACCCCTCACAACTAGTGAAGGCATTATAGACCACAGCCCCCGCCGAGGAGTTACCAGCCTGAGAATAGGCAGGAGGGTTCACACAGGAGGAATAGAAACTCTAGAAAGAGACCTCATGCCTCCTCTGTCCAGGGCTCTGGCCAATCTAAACCCTCCTCAGGTCAAAAACAGGCCTTTTGAAGGTGCACACAAGGACAGTGCACCAGTGCAAAGACTGGATCCATCCCACCTTACCTTTTCATCCTGTCTATCCCCTTTCTATCTTGCATTGGCCCGTATCACATTGGACCATTGAGTGCCCTCCACGGTAGAGAGGGGATATTCACTCCAATTCTCTGCCCTCCTGCCCTTCCACCCCCCATCCTTGTTCCTCTTCAGGGACCCTTTTCATGAGCAACTCCTCATACAGGAGGTGCATTTGCTCCTACCACTGGGGGCAGTGGAAGAGTTCCTCGGGAGCAGAAGGGCAAGGGCTTCTATTCCTGGTATTTCCTAATACCAAATGCCAAAGGCGGGCTCAGGCCCATCCTGGACATGTGAGAGGTCAACAAGTTCATGAAGAAACTCAAGTTCCGCGTGGTCTCTTTGGCCTTCATCATCCCTTCCTTGGATCCAGGGGACTGGTATGCCACCCTCGACTTGAAGGACGCATACTTTCATATTGCAATCACATCATCCCACAGAAGGTACCTCAAGTTTGTGGTCAGCCACAGCCATTACCAGTTCACAGTCCTCCCGTTCGGCCTCTTAGGGGCGCCACGAGTGTTTACCAAGTGTATGTCAGTCATGGCCACCTTTCTGCGCTGGCGGCAGGTACAGGTGTTTCCATACCTCGACGACTGGCTGATCAAGGGCCACTCCAGGGCTCAAGCAGAGGCACAAGTCAACTTCATAAGAATAATGTTTGATGAACTGGGCCTTCTCCTGAACGTGGGGAAATCAACACTGTCCCCGCCCGGTTCAGCAGATAGAATTTATAGGGGTGGTACTGGACTCGATGCAGGCCAGGGCATACCTCCCGGAATCGAGCTTCCAGGCCCTGGGCGACATCATTCGAGGTTTCATGCAGTTCCTCACCACAACAGCAAGGAATTGCCAGAAGCTCCTGGGACACATGGCTGCTTGTACCTATGTGGTGCAACACGCCAGGCTCAGGCTCCGGCCGCTTCAATCGTGGCTAGTCTCAGTGTACCAGCCGGTTTGGGACAGTGTGGACAAGGTCATGACTCTGCCTCCCCATGTCCTTTACTCCCTCCGGTGGTGGCTCGACCCGCAGGTAGTGTGTGGGGGAGTCCCCTTCACCAGTCCTCAGCCATCCCTCTCACTGGTGACAGATGCGTCAGACTTGGACAGGGGTGCGCACCTCAGGACACAGGGCCTCTGGTCGCAGGTGGAGCTCGCTCTCCACATCAATGTCAGAGAGCTGAGAGCAGTGCGTTTAACACGTCAGACTTTCCGAGCCAACTTGGCAGGGAGATGTGTATCAGTTATGCCAGACACCACCATGGCGATGTTTTATATCAACAAACGGTGGGTGCACACTCCTCTCCCCTGTGCCAAGAAGCCCTCATGCTGTGGGACTTTTGTGTAGCTCATTCAATACACCTGCAAGCATCGTACCTCCTGGGAGTACAGAACAAGTTGGTGGACCATCTCAGCAGGTCGTTCTACGGCCACGAGTGGTCCCTATGCTTGCATGTCGCAAACTCCATCTTCCAATGGTGGGGCTTTCCCCAGATAGATCTGTTCGCCATGCGACGCAACAGGAAGTGCCAGCAGCTCTGCTCCTTCCTGAATCACAGCCCGGGCTCCATCGCGGACATGTTCCTCCTCCCATGGGAAGGCCGTCTCCTATATGGGTTCCCGCCTATCCCTCTCATTCACAAGGTGCTCCTCAAGATACGGAGGGAAGAAGCTTGGTGATATTGATAGCTCCAGCCTGGCACTGCCAACACTGGTACACATCTCTACTCAAAATGTCAGTGGAAGCCCCAGTCACCCTGCCACTCTTCCCAGACTTAATAACTCAGGATCACGGCCATCTCCAGCACCCGAACCTCGAGTCGCCGCACCTCACGGCGTGGAAGCTCCATGGCTGAACCGGATGGAGCTCTTCTGCTTGGATCTGGTCAGACAAGTCCTCCTTGGCAGTAGGAAACCCTCCACCAGGGCTACCTACCTGGCCAAATGGAAGAGATTTTCAAACTGGTCAGCACAACACTGTCCATCTCCGATGCTCACCTCCATACCACTTATACTGGACTACCTTCTCCATTCTAAGCAGCAGGAGCTGTCCATATCGTCAATAAGGGTTCACTTGGCCACCATTTCTGCCTTCCGTTCAGGTGCAGAGAGCCACTCAATATTTGCCAACCCTATGGTCAGCCGTTTCCTGAAAGATCTCGACAGGCTATATCCACAAGGCTGACAACTGGTCCTGGCCTGGGACCTTAATCTGGTCCTCTCCAAACCGATGGGGCCGCCTTTGGAACTGCTGGCGACGTGCTCCCTGCTCTACCTCTCATACAAGGTGGTGTTTCTGGTAGTGATAACCGCTGCCAGGAGGTTGTCTGAGCTCAAGGCCCTAACATCAGAGCCTTCTCACACGGTGTTCTATAAGGACAAGGTTCAGCTCAGGCCCCATCCAGCTTTCCTCCCGAAGGTTGTCTCCCAGTTTCACATCAACCAGGACATCTTCCTCCCGGTGTTCTATCCTAAACCGCACACAAGTGGCAGGGAGCAGAGGCTTCATTCATTGGACATCCTCAGAGTGCTAGCTTTTTACATAGAACGAAGCCGTTCCAAAACTCAATTCAACTATGGCTGTGGCAGACAGGATGAAAGTCTCCTCTCAGTGAATTTCATCGTGGATTACATCCTGCATCTGAGGCTGCTCCTCCGCTCACAGCGCACTCCACCAGGGCACAGTCTTCAGCAGCGTTCCTGGCGCAGGTTTCCACCCAGGAAATATGCAGCCCAGCGACATGGTCCTCAATACATACCTTTACATCACATTAATCTATCACCCAGCAGGCCAGAGACGACATGGCCTTCGGTAGAGCAGTGCTCCAGTCAGTGGACATCTGAACTCTGACCCCGCCTCCGGAACTTAGGCTTGGGAGTCACCTGATTGGAATTGACATGAACAAGCACTTGAAGAAGAAAATACGGTTTCTCACCTTCTCATAATTGTTGTTCGAGATGTGTTGTTCATGTCCATTCCAATACCCACCCTCCTACCCCTCTGTCGGAGTAGCCAGCAAGAAGGAACAGAGCGGGTGGCAGGTCGGCAGGGCCGTATATTGAGCGCCATGAAGGTGCGACTCCAGGGGGCACCCAGGCTGACCCTATGGATATTGCTAGAGGAAAATCTTCCAGCTGTTGTGCATGCGGCGCACACATACCTGATTGGAATAGACATGAACAACACATCTCGAGGAACAACAGTTACAAGAAGGTGAGTAACCGTTTTTTTCTGACTCTTAGACCCTTGTATAACCACTTGGCACATTCCTTTATGATATTATTATACATATAATACTCATCATTTAACCTCCGTCTGCTGTTTAATACACTACAGAGTGAGGCCTGCTGTCTGCCATAGACAAGTGTTTAGCATGATTTGCACTTGCTGGTATAAATTGTATGATCCAGTTATCCAAATCTGTTCCTTAGATTGAAAGGTCTCTACGGCAGGGATCACCTTTTTGTTGTGTTTGTACAGTGTCTAGCAAAACGGGGTTTTGGTCTATGACTAGGGCCCCTTGGCTCTACAGTAATACAAATAATAAATAATATCTCTTAACAACTTTACCATGTTTTCTCTTTGTATGGAATTTTACTCTTGATGACATTGTCCTAAGGGTCCTATGGTTTTTGCATTGGGAAACATGCAGGGAGGAACCAACTTAGAACCCAGAGTAACTTCATGGACGTAGGCAAAGCCAAAGGCTGTAAGGAGAAGAGCATGGACACCAGGGAGGGCTGTAGAGAAGTGAAAGGATTTTTATTCTATTTGAATGGTGAGGGAAGAAAGGGAGGAAGCGAAGGAAGCCCATCACAAAAAATCCAAGAAACAAACTCTGAATAATAGTCACAATTTGGGGGCCCGCTACACTATAAATACAACTGAGTTAAGAAACTTCACAACATGATTGCAAGTTGTAGGGTGGAAAGGACCTTAACTGTGTTCTATAAATCATGTAATGTCTTAGATGTGTTTAACTGAGTTATATAACAGGGTCCTCTGATTGAGTTTTATTTGTAGTGTGGACAAACTCTTCCAGCTGCTAAACCCCGCCCCCACTGTCCCCAATGGCAAGTTCTTGATTCTAACCTCCTGCCAGCTGCCAAAAATGCTCCCAGTGCTTATTCCCCAATGAATGCCTACTCCTGACTTTACTCCCACTTTCCACTGCTCCCCACAAACACTTGTTCATGGCTTCCTGCCAACCAGCTGCAGAACATTAGCATCCACTCCCAGGAGTGGTAGGTTTGTAGAAATTTTGGTGGTGCCCAGAACCTGCCCCCCCTAACTCTGCCCCCCCCAAAATCCACCCCCCACCTGCCTAAGGCTCTGGGAGGGAGTTTGGGTGGGGGGAGGAGGTCTGGGGTGCAGGCCTTGGGCTGGGGCAGGGAATTGGGGTTCAGGATGGGTGAGAGGTTGGGCTCTGGGAGGGAGTTTGGGTGGGGGAGGGGGTCTGGGGTGCCAGCTCTGGGATGGAGTTTGGGTGCTGGGTGCAGGCTCTGGGGGTGCAGGAGGGGGTGAGGGGTGCAGGCTCTGGAACAGAGTTTGGGTGCTGGCTCTGAGCTGGGGGGGTGCAGGCTCTGGGAGGGAGTGCGGAGGGCTGGGGTGCAGGCTCTGGGAGGGAGTTTGGGGGCCAAAGGGGGGGTGCAGGCTCTGGGAGGGGTGGGGGGGGTGCGGTGCTTACCTGGGGCTCCTAGGCAGGGCAGGCCGGGAGTCTCCATGCGCTGCTACCCCCAGGCACTGCCCCCGCAGCTTCCCATTGGCTGCAGGGGCACTTGGGGCGGGACACAGACCCACCCTGGCCAGGGGCTGCAGGGAGGGGCCAGCAGCCACGTGGAGTGAGCAGGGAGGAAGCCGCTCAGCTGCGCTGCACTGCCAGTGGTGAGTGGGGGCCACGGGCTGTTTTAAATGGCCCGGGGGACGCGCGGGGGCGGAAGGCGGGGCCGAGGGAGAGACCTGGTCCCAAACATTGCTGGAGCCGGGCCCCAGGCCAGGAATATTCCTGGTGCCTAGGCACCATGGGCCCATAGGGCTCGCCGCCCATGTCCACTCCCCTTCCCAAAGAGAGACATCTTGATTTTCCCTTCTTTTCCTGTAACTTTCATCTCAAGACAAGTGTCCTGCTGAGACCTCCCACAATCCTCCCCAACAAACAGACACAGTGCTACTTTCCACCTGTGAAACCCATGCCCCAGCATTCCAAGTATGGAGGCCTTACTCTAGAGGTATAGTCTAGAAAGCCACCTTTACCCCATTCAATGTACACATACTGGCTACAGGCCCCAAAGTACCCCATGCACCCCTGGTAGAGAGCGACTGGAGCAGATGGCTTTTTCCTCAGGCAGGCAAGCAGATGTCAATTTTTGCCTTCTCTCTCTTCTCTTGCTTCATTCACCAATTTGTCTGACAACCTGAGAGAGCTGAAACAGCCACTGCCGCGCCTCGTCCTCTGCATGTTCAGTTTTAGTGCTGCACCTCGTTGACGTCTAGCTGCCTGCTGCTGCTGCAATTGCTTGTACACCATCTGCTGTCCAACTTGGGGGCCCTCTGCATTTATACCCTGAGGCCCAAATCCTGAAGTCCTGACTTGGACAAAACTCCTACTGACTTCAAGGGGAGGTCGATCTGCACGTGGACTTAAGGAATTGACCCTAAGTTATGTACTGGATAATAAGGCACTGAAAAAAACCTTTCAGCCTCTTCAGATGTATTATAGCTAAGGTTACATTTTAGTCTTGGGTATTTTTAGTAAAAGTCATGGACAGGCCACGAGCAGTAAACAAAAATTCAGGGCCCGTGACCTGTCCATGACTTTTACTATATACCCCTGACTAAAACTTGGGGCAGGGGGCCATTGGAAGGGTGACCCTGGGGGTGCCGCAGGTGCAGTGGGGGATGGCCCGGGGGGTGCTGCAGGTGCTGGGGAGGGAGGTGCGTCCTGGGGGTGTAGGGTGCTCTGGGGGGAGTCGCGGCCCCGGGGGGGGGGGCACTGTGGGGGCTCAGGGGGGAGAGTCGCAGCCCGGGGGAGGAAACAAAGTTTATAATGTGAAACTTTCACGTAGGAAAACATTAAAATGTTTCTTGCGGAGATATTAACCCCTTTCCTACTGTGGGCAGTAGCAACTGCCTGTGCAGTATGGGTCCTAGGTTCTGCTTTAGTGCATGTGGTCATTTCTCCCACCAGGGGCTCGCCTAGATTACTGTATCAGCCTACTGCTTTCCCAAAGAGATGTTCTCCCTCAGCTCAAGTTGCAGGGGGCTGTGTTTTTGGAGCTGATGTACAAATGTTCAATTCCAGCTCATGCCTGAGAGGTCTGTACATATGCTGCCATGGCTTGTTACGCTCCTGTAGGAATAATTGGATGTTATTTTCAGTAATTAAAATATACGATGGGCTTAGGAATGATTTGTAATTGTCACCTTTTTCCTCTACACAGGTTACTTTGTCTGCATCAAAGTTTTGAGAGATAAACCAGTTCAGTGTATCTTTTATAAATGTATTAAAAGATTAAGCAAGCAATTATAGAACAAATATAAGTGAAATATATCACAGCTAAATTACAAGGGTACAAGGCAATAGTACAATTAAGGTTATAATTAATATATAATCAATAAGTCCGTGGTTCAATTAATCTGGCTCTCCACTTACTACAATTAATAATTAAATCAAATTATAATGAACATGTTAAGCAAAACAATTCTCTTAAGGTTTTACAGCAAGATTGAGCAGAGAAGCTGTTCCATCTGTTTTAAGATAGTCAGTCTGTTAAAGGCAGAGGCTGTTACTGACCTTGGTTTTAAGGAAGCTGAAAATTTGCAGTGTGGACACATTAAACAAGTATATTAAGTAAAACAATCAAGGTGAAAACTACAGGAAAAGCTGAAATTTAGTTTCAAAATAACTTTCAGTAACAAAGCTGTGAAAAACTTCACAGTTTCAATTACAGTTCGAGGGAACCTCTTTTAAAGTTTCAGTTTACATGGGGGAGTTTTGAACCAAAAAGCATAAGAGAAATCTCAACAAACGTGTCCAACTTTCACCTGGTTTCAGATTGGTTACCAGAAACTACCCAGTTCTCCATAGTTTCCCCACAGACCCAGGTTCACGGGAGAACTCAGCCCAGGTCTGTCAAATGGTTTGTGAACCTGTCTCAGGTTTTGGAATGGTAACAAAACCTGAACCTGATGAGTTTCTTCAGGCTTCCTTATGAAAGTTTTATGAAGTTCAGTTGAGTAGTTAATAATAAACTATTTATTTTTATTAACAATTGAGATCAGCAGGGGAGCTCTTGCTGAAACAATTAGTACATCTCCAAGCAGGAAGCAGAATATTCTAAGTGGAGAGGGCCCTTGACTCTGGAACTCTCTTCCCCTACTGGTCCAATGGAGCCAGAGTTTGTTGATCTGTAGGACATGTTGCAAGGCCTGTCTATTTACTCAGGCTATCTGTTTACTCACCATAGGGGAGCTGGCTTGAGTCTCAGGGTTCTCTTCTGTGAATGAAGTTTGTTTTCTTTGGCAGTTTCTTTTTAAATCTCGTAATTTATTGTTGTTGTTCTTTAATATTTATATTACAGTAGCCCAGTGAGATCAGGGTCTTATCGGAATAAGTGCTCTACAAACATATGAAGATATTGTCCCTGATGCAAAGCATTTACAATCTAAGAAGAAAAGAGAAACATGAGGTGTGGGTGAGACAATCAAATACAATTTTTATATAAATATATACATTTTTTTTTTGTAATTTATATAAACAAGTATTGATTTCTCCCTCTTTCTCCTTAGCCAAGATTGATTTCTTGCAAATGTCATCGAACCATTCAGATATTTTAATGTGTGTGGCTTTAAACTTTGGGTTTAAACATGCTTTGAAGTGGTGACTGATCCATAAAGAACTGTTGGATTCAGAATATGTAGCCATCTGTTTTGCACTAACATGAAGAAAATTCTCTGCCTCTTCATTTTATACTTGTGACATGCTGCCAATATGTCATCAAGAGGCTACCACAAAAGTTTCCCTTCTAGCCTCTGACAAAACCTTGGACTCATGGGTCCATGCGCATGCAGAGAAGAGGAGTGAGGGACTGGGGAAGCATTTTTTGTTTGTTTTTTCGCTCATGTAAAAAAATTGTTTTTTTCAGAGCCATAACTAAAAAGGCAGACAATACATCTTAGCAAACCAATTTACCTGAAATGTGCTTGCTGGAAAGGTCTATATTTTATTATTGAAAAAAACTCTACAGATTCTCTAGTATAGCACAGTGGAAGGTGAGTGGAAGTGGAGACTGCAGGGAGTATATGGGAGATAATCGTCTCCAGGAACTATTAAAACATTGGTGCAATATGGTACAGTTCAGAAGCAAAAGCCTTGCTCTTCATAAGGACTTTTCTGAGCCCCATGGATAAGTTCTCTCTAGCAGGGGTGATTTAGCAGTATTCAGACAGATGGTGAAGTCCACCAGATGAAAGGAACAGAGGGTCCTGTGGCACCTTTAAGACTAACAGAAGTATTGGGAGCATAAGCTTTCGTGGGTAAGAACCTCACTTCTTCAGATGCAACTGATACAGATGAAAGGAAATCACCATAAATCTTTTTTTAGCTCAATAGCAAAATTTTAACAAGGGGCTCCCACAAGCCCCCTTAAGCTCCTTCTATCACATTACTGTTTTAGGGCCTGATCATTTAGAAAAGCAATGGTCATGTAAATACATGGGGACAATGCCCACTAACAATGCGAAAGCATGGCAGTTTTGTAAACCATGCCACTGAGCCCATGATAGTGAGAAACCATTGCTCTCTAGGGAGACAAGCAGACTTTACAATGATATGATCACAAAAGAAAATGATGAATGATAAACTCTTGACACTTGGGACAAACATAGAAATCATAGGAAACGTTCTACACATTAAGGTTTTCATTCTGCATTCCCTGAACACTCAAAACTCCCACAGTTACGCGACATTAGTGCAACCATTTCAGGAGCAGTATCCCACGGTTCTGGGCTGACAGGGAGACACTCTAGGAACCCCTTTGGTGTGTGTTGTTGGAAGTGCCCCTGCCTTCACACATTTGCCTATGGCAGTTCCTGGTCATGTCTCCATACTGCCATATTGGAAGGAAGACATGGAACAATAGGATGATGATTTGGTTCTGCTCCTGCTCCTTATTGCAGGACACCAGGTTATACAGTTGAGTAGGTGATCAGTGAGCTGCTGGATAGAATTTGGACAGTATTTTCTGACACGTCGAAGATGGCTGCCATTGAGGGTCAACGACAATTCATTCAGCTCCCATGCTACAGATATGGTGAATGCCGGCATTGACATGATATGCCCTTGGGTGGACTGTCACTTCTGGTGCAGGAGAACCAGCATGGTGCAGTGGTCTCACATCGTTTTGGAAACCTAGGATGACCAGCAATGGCTTCAGAATTCCATACTGAGGAAATACACCTTCATGGAGCTGTATGATGTGCTTGCACCAAACCTCCAGCTCCAGAACATGTGATTCAGGGAAGCCACACCAGTGCAGAAGTGAGTGGCTATTGCCCTGTGGAGGCTGGCAATACCAGACAGCTATTGAGTGTTTGCAAACCAGTTCCAGGTTGGAAAGTCCACTGTCAGGGTTGTGACTGTGCAGAGTTGTAATGTGGTCATTTTGCAATGCCTTTGTCTTCACTGTTCACACTTGTTTACAAACCTCTGTTATTGAGAGCACTCAGTCCCTCTTAACGGCCATCTCAACGTTTGCTCTGGGGGTGGGGGGCGCATCCATTCTTTTTTTTAATTTTTAACCATTTGTTTTGTCAGCTAACAGCACTTAGCGACTGTTACGGAACAGCAATCCCTACTAAGGTTGAAACCAGTCAAGGCTTTGGGGGACAGCCAGGCCCAGGCAGGGAGCAGGAGGGAGCCACTTCTCATGCCAGCTGAAGGTGGCCACTCTGGGTCGCTGACTCTGTGCAGCACGGTGGCTGCCTGAGAGAGATCCCAGCTGGGGAGGTGGCGACGGCCCGCCCGCTCCGCTCCCGGCCCCCTCCCGGCTGCCAGGGACAGGGGCCGAGCGACCCGGAATCGTGCCGGGGGGAAGAGGGACTATGGCTTTCCTTGGCAGCTGGGCCCTGGTGGGGAGCGAAGGGGGTGGGATGACTCCACCTCCCCAGCCGGGTCCTTGCAGGCAGCCACCATGCTGCACAGAGCAGTGACCCAGAGTGGCCACCCTTAGCTGGCATGAGAAGCGACTGGTCTTGCCCCTTCCACTCCCCGTCTGGGCCAGCTGCCAGGGACAAGGGCCGAAGGTGCCGGGGGCTGGCGCAGCGGGAAAAGGACAGAGCCCCTCCCTCCACCCTGCAGGCCAAGCAGAAATCTGGGGTGCACTTGACCTCCCCACGTGTCTCCTCCCAGCCTGGGGCCCCTGTGCTCTCCCCACCCCACTTTACCTGGGGGTGGGCTCTGTTCTCTCGCCGCCTCTTCTCCCCCCCACCCGGCATGTTTGGCTGCTCTTCCAGGCAGCCAGAGCCGGGCAGGGAGTGGGACAGAGCCACTCCCAGACGCTGCCCGGTGCAGCACAGCAGCTGCCGGGAGAGTGCCTGGCTGTGGCAGCAGCGGGCTGCCTCCGCCCGGGCTTGGCTTCTGGGATAGCAGCTGAGCAAGTTGGAGCCCCCCGCCCCTCTGCCCCGGCATTCTCAGAGTTGGCTCCTGTCCCCAGAAGCTGAGCCTGGACAGAGAGTGGCAGCGGAAGCCCGCCCCCTGCCCAGGCTCAGCTTCTGGGGACAGGAGCCAACTCTGAGCATGCTGGAGGGGACGAGGGGGTGGCCTCCAGCTCACTCAGCCACTGTCCTCAGAAGCTGAGCCAGGGCACAGGGTAGCCCGCTGCAGCCAGGCACTCTCCCAGTCAGCCGGGACGCTGCCCTGCCCCTTCCTCTCCCCATCTGGGCCAGCTGCTGGGGGGGGCACTTGACCCTTCGTGACCTTCCCACGGGTCGTCTCTGTAAACAGGCCATAGAATGTCACCAAATGGTTCCTCCATCAAACCCATCCATGTGACTGCCAGAGCACGTCTTTTGGAAAGGCATCCATGTGCATTAGAGCCAAATGCTAACAGAAAATCTTTTGTGCTCTTGAGACAGGAGGATGTCACGGCCAAGGTGATGCACCAGCTTCAAAGCATCTGATCCTTTCACCAGGTGCCTGAGGCTCTGCAGGGGCTGCACCTTTTAGGATGCCTCTGACAGGGTGTATAACCCCACACCAGGCCAGGAGGGGTTAGAGAGCAGTCCTGAGCCACTGTGATCCTGCCCCACCTCCCCTGCAGAACCTGTTCAAGCTGGAGGAGGAGTTTAAAAGGGAGCCTGTCGTGGTGTGTAAGCTAGCCCAGCCACCAAAGGGTTAATACAGGTACTGCCAGCTGCTGCCCATTGGCAGGCTAACAGCAGCTGGGAGGATAAAAGGGCTGGGAAGCAGACATGTGGGGTGGCTAAAGAGGAGTGAGCAGGCAGGAGACAGGAATGCCAGTCAGCAGCCTGCTAGAGAGCCGCCCGAGAACAACACCCCAGAAAGAGGTAAACAGGCCAACAGACTGAAGAGCCTACAGAGGCCTGAGGAAAGATAGGAAGGAGCTCAGGGCACTGTCAGAGTCAGCAAACTCTCTGACTCTCCTTGACTAGCTTGAGGGCCCTGAGCTGGAACCGTGGAGGGGGCAGGCCTGGGTTCCCCTACCAACCCCCATGACAGACCTGAGAACAGAGAGGATGTCCAGATTACTAGACACCAAGAGTGGACTGACAGCCCCACTGAGCTGAGTGAGCCAGAGCCACATCCTCCCCCTGTTTTGCTAGGGAGGTACCTTTGTACTGATGCACCACCTCACAGAGCCAGACAGCTCAGAAGGGGGAGAGATGGCAGAGAACAAGAGACTTACCTGGGGAGATCCTGAATAAAGGTGCAGCAGGAGACAAGGCTGCAGGAGAGATTCTGCTAGCAGCAGCTACCCCAGGCCTGAGAAAAGGGGCTAGCCTTTCCCTAAGACTACAGAATCCTTTGATCTAACTTCTGGAGGATCATGGGTGAGGCATTTGACCATAAACCTGGTGGAGAGGAAGGGCCCAGGCTCCCGTACTAACCACCCATTTCAGGGAGGGACATAGACCCCTTTTTCCTCCATTGGAGAGGAGGAGAGGGTAGAGACATTATAAGCCCTGAGCCAGAGGTGTGCCACTCACAGACAACCAGAGGTGGGTTGAAGACCCTTTCTTTTGTGGGGATGTTGGACTGTATACATTTTGTTGGACTCTGTTAACTCGGAACTCAATTGGTGAACCGGCCGGAGGGCCAAGGCCTCAGATCCCCATCACTGAGCCTGGTTGATCCCATGCCTCCTATTATTCCCAGTTGAGCTACTACATGGGAGGCAGCCCCACAGGATCCTAGATCTCCACAAGACATGGGAGGAGCCAGACCCAGGAACAACCAACATGGTACAATATGTGTTATGTTTGAAGGAAAACTTGGAGACTCTGTGGGCTTTCTTGAGAGAGAACCTATTGAAATCTCAGTAGAACCAGGAATGGACCTAAAATAATGGGACCAGGATGTGAAAATTTAAGCCCAGTGGTAGGGTTTGTTGTTGGTGCCAACCTTGAAGTCAAAACTGCGGCAAGTGACAAGGATTAATCAAGGTTGTAAAAAGGACAAGGGCAGTTGATTATGAACTCCGCCATCCAGGGAAGAGAAAAGAGAGAGAGGGTGTACCACATGAACCTACTGAAGGCTTGAAAGGACCAAGAGGGCCTCCTCATAATGCCTTTTTCACCAGAACCTGACTCAGCCCACAAGTGACCTTAATTCATTATTCTGGCCCAAACAGAAACAGCAAATACAATGGCTAATCAAAGACCCCCTCTTGGTGGTGTTAGCATTTCTAGAACAAACCCACTCAGCCTACCATCAAGTGGATACCAACCCCGAGGAAAAAGGTCACTGAGAATCTACGACCTATTTGGCGAAAGTTGTGGGAAACTGTCCACCAGAAATTATTGTCTGTGTTGGACCTCAGGGTTGTTGGGGAATCCCCTAGTGCAGCCTTTCTCAAACTGGGGGTCCCAACCCAAAAGGGGGTCGCAAGGCTAGTGCAGGGGAGTCACAAGTAGGGTCACCATATGTCTGGGTTTTCCCAGTCGAGCTCTTTTTTGTTCCCCCAATCTCCCTCCGGGCAGATTTTGGAAATACGAAAAAATGTGAGTTTTCCTTGCTTTCAGAGCTGGGATGGGCAGCAGGAGAGTGCCAGCCACTAGCCAGGCAGCCAGCTCGGACAGCAGCATGACCACCACCAGCAGTCCAGAAGCAGTCTTCTGCGCCAGAGCTGGCGCTGACTCTGTCTTCCAAGCTGGGCAGCTGGAGAGTAGCAGCCACTGGCAGGGTACCCAGTTCGGATGGCCGTGCCACCACCAGCAGCAGCGCAGAAGGAAGGGTGGTGGCCTGGTCTGAAATTGCCACCCTTCCTTTTGCACCACTGCTGGTGGTGCCACTGCTTTCCAAGCTGAGCAGCCAGAGAGTGGCAGCTGCTGGCCAGTGGTGCATTACCCACTGGGCCAATGGGGCCCATGCCCAGAGGCCCTGGCCAATTGGGGGCCCCCCGGAAAAATGGGTGCCCCGGTGCCCTGCTCCACCTGCCCGCCCAGTGCTCCTGCAAGCCCCCACGTCCCGACCCAGCTCCTCAGCAGGAGTGCCGGGCGAGGGGGGGGGCAAGCCCCCACACCCTGACCCCATTTCCCTGGCTGAAGCACCGGGGGAGGGGGGAGGAGGTTATTTTGCCCGTGCATTTAGCACTGGTTGCTGCTGGAATACTGTGTCCAGTTCTGGCACTCACAGTTCTAGAAGGATGTTGATAAATTGGAGAGGGTTCAGAGAAGAGTCCCGAGAATGATTAAAGGATTAGAAAACATGCCTTATAGTGATAGATTCAAAGAGCTCAATCTATTTAGCTTAACAAAGAAGAGGCTAAGGGGTGATTTGATTAAAGTCTATAAGTATCTACATGGGGAACTAATATTTAATAATGGGCAATCTAGCAGAGAAAGGCAGGACATGATCCAATGCGTGGAAGTTGAAGCTAGACAAATTCAGACAGGAAATAAGTTGTAAATTTTTAATGGCGAGAGTAGTTAAACATTGGAACAATTTACCAAGGATCATGGTGGATTCTACATCACTGACCATTTTAAAATCAATGTGATACAACTGTGAAAAAGGCAAATGTGATCCTAGGATGTATCAGGTGAGGCATTTCCAGTAGAGAAAGAGCAGTATTAATGCCATTGTACAAGGCACTGGTAAAACCTCATCTGGAATCAGGGCCGGCTCCAGGCACCAGCTAAGGAAGCAGGTGCTTGGGGCGGCCAATACAAAGGGGCAGCACTCCGTCCGCTATTGGGGCGGTCCATCCAGGTCTTCGGCAGGAATTCGGCGGCTGGTCCCTCAGTCCCTCTCTTCCTCTTTGAGCTGCCGCCGAAGAGGAAGAGAGGGAGTGAAGGACCCGCCGAAGAATGGAGCGGTGCGATTGAGCTGCCAGCGAAGTGCCGCCGATCGTTTTTTTTTTTTTTTTTTTTTGCCGCTTGGGGTGGCAGAAAACCTGAAGCCGGCCCTGTCTGGAATACTGTGTACAGTTCTGCTCACCCATGTTCAAGAAAGATGAATTCAAAGGGGAACAGATGCAGAGAAGGGCTACTAGGACGTTCAGAAGAATGGAGGCCCATCTTGAGAGGAGACTGGAAGAGCTTGGCTTGTTCCGCCTAGTAAAAAGAAGGCTGAGAGGGGATGTGATTACTCTCTATAAACACATCAGAGAGTTAAACAGCAGGAAGGGTGAAAAGCTATTTAAGCCAAAGGACAACGTTGGCACAAGAACAAAAGGATATAAACTGGCCATGATAAAACTCTGGCTGGAAGCTAGAAAAACCCTCAGAGGAGTGAGGTTTCTGGAACAGCTTCCCAATAAGAGTTTGTGGGGATAAGCAACTTAGTTTGAAGAGAGCTGGACAAATGCATGAGTGTGATTGTCTGAAGGGATTGCTTGTGATGGTAGCCGTGGGGTTCACTTCTGGATTATGTCTTATGTTCCTAAAAGTTCATGCTTTAGGGCTTCAGCCGGCCATCTGCAGAGGTCAGGAAGGGATTCTCTCCCCCATCTCCCGCCCCCAGTGTATCCTGGTGGGGTTTTTTATTTGTCTCCTTCCCCTAAAGCATTGGGGTGGCCACAGCAACAGATGGGCCTCTGGACAGGGAGGGCCAGGGCTCTGAGGTAGCACCGAGCATTCTCTCTCTCAGGTGGTTCTTGCTCTCATGCAGGGCCGGCTCCAGGCACCAGCCCAGCAAGCAGGTGCTTGGGGTGGCCAAGGGGAAGGGGCGGCACGTCGGGCTGTTCGGCGGCAATTCGGTGGCGGGTCCCTCTCGGAGGGAAGCACCTGCCGCCGAATTCCCACCGAAGAAGAAAGTGGCGCAGTGGAGCTGCTGCTGGAGTGCCGCCGATCGCAATTGCGATCGCGGCTTTTTTTTTTTTTTTTCCCCGCCACTTGGGGCGGCAAAAACCCTGGAGCCAGTCCTGCTCCCATGCTCAGAGTCTAACTGCTCGCAGTATGTGGGATTGGGATGGAATTTTCCCCAGGTCAGATTGGCAGTGATCTGGGGTGTGGGGGGCGGGGGGAGTTTCGCCTTCCTGCAGCATGTGGGTGCGGGTCACGTGCCAGGATTATCTGGCTACATCTCACTTAATCATCTCCCTGCCACTGCGGGGGCCTCAGGCACTGGTGCACCTCGGTCTCTCTATTCTCTCCCTGTGGTGCATAACAGTTTAGTCTCCTGTGGGCTGTAATTCTTTGGTCCAATTTTGCTTGTTGGGTTTAGTGTGCGGGTGCTGGGTGGGGTTAGAGGCCTGTGACATATCGGAGGTCAGACTGAATGATTGAGTAGTCGCTTCTAGCCTTCAACTCTATAACTCTAAAAGCAATGCATTCATCACTGCTAAACTTTAACTTTGTAATTTACCCATTGGCAATGAACACTAGTTGCAGGGACAATAAAAAGGGCAACATGGGGACACTCTTCCTGTTCTTTCTTTAACTGCAGTATTTAGTGTTTGTCTAGTGCTCATGTGCATTGAGCTGAGACCACCAAATGCATTTTGCTCGAGCTGCGCTATGAACCAAATCTGAACCATCTTGTGCATTGAGCTTCTGGTGCATCTTGTGCAATGCCGATAAATATCACAGAGCTCAAACTTTTGTTTAAACAAGGAAAGTTTATGACTCTGTTTGCCAGGAATTTTTTAAAAGAAAGCAGATGGAGTAAAAAATTACTTGTTTATAAATGGTTGAGAGTTGTACCACTGTTGGGCAATTCATCAGATTATCAGAATAGCAGGAATGATGATATCCACACACCATAACTGTGTGAATTTTAAAGAAATACCATGCTGCTGTCCATCTTATAGCTACTGCTGCTGCACTGAGCCTCTTTCACTCAGGGCTGCCTATAACTTTCTTACTGCCACAGCTACCTAGAGGAAAGTAGAGTCATTAACTGACTCAAACGAAAACTTCATTGAATGACACTTAAGGGAACCGCGGCCAATGGGAGCTGCGGAGCCGGCACATGGGCGGAGGCAGCACGCGGAGCCTCCCTGACTGCCCATGTGCCTAGGGGCTACAGGGACCTGGCAGCCGCTTCTGGGAGTCACGCATAGCCAGAGCAGGTAGGGAGCCCGAGCGCGGCTCCTCCTTCACCCTCCAAGTGCCTCCTGCACGTCTCTGAACAGCTGTTCCCCAGCGTCCAGGAGGTGCTGGGAGGGAGGAGGAGGAGTTGATCAGCAGGGCTCGCGGACTCCCTGGAGTAACCCCGTGGACCCCCAGGGGTTCGCAGACCCCAGTTTGAGAAACGTTGTTCTAATGCAAAACCTTAACTGAAATCTCACACCCTCTTGTATCCAGAAACGGGCACATGGGAATGATACACAGCCCACATGTGTAATGTTATTCTACCTTAATAGTGAATAGGTCACCATCAAGATTTTGTATTACGTTTTTCCCCTGACTGTGCAAAAGAAGCCCCCATTGGCACATTTTAAAATGAAAAGCTGCATATGTCCTGAAAAGGGCCCTTGTCCACTGATTCCTCTACCTCCCAAACCAGCTTGACAACCATTTCTGGATCCTGGGTCCACTCCAAAGAAATCTGTAGGTCTAGGCAACATGTCTGGTATCTCCTGGTCTAGCTTATCATCTTGCTAGCTCCTCCAGTTCACAGAAATGGTGTTTTCCTTTGCATATTCTTTGTCTCTCATTAACGCACCAGGGTCTTCAAGCTGCCAACAGGCACCTCAGACAAGTTGTAGGGGTGAGTCCCACAATTCAGTCTAGCTCTTTATAAAAGGAGTACGTTGTCCACACTGAGCTGGACTGAATTTTTTCCTCCGGGTCTTACTACAAAGGACCTTGAGTCCCTTAACTTCTTGCCACTCCTGATCATGCCCATTTTATCCAGCTATCCAGTATGAATGATCAAATGCAGCCTGGAATTCCTCTGCTCTCAAGCGAGATACCAAAGCCCACACAGCAACCTGAAGTCAGCTGGTGGCCTACTTGTTGTATACTGACCTCTATCTGACATGTTCTGGTAATCACACTGAGAAATAGACGTTGTTTGCTTTGGAAATAGCATGCAGCTCAGCGCCACACATGTCCAGCATGATTTCTACAAGTAAATGGCTTTTGGGCAACTTAACCCCTGAGCAGCAGAGTGCAGAGAACAGAGCAGAAGGCTACCTAAGAAGTGACTGTCATACCGTGGGAGGGTAGTGGGAGGGCTGCTTACACCATTTTTGATGGTTTTACCAGTGGTCTCTGTCCACATGGAGACATGCACAGTAGAGAACCACACAGTGGTTAGCTTTCCTTGAAGCAAGTCTGCTTGAGGGCCCCAAGCCTAGTGAAGGGTGAGTTTTAGTGTCTCCTGTGACAGGGGAGGGCAAAAAGGACTGCAAGGCCCAGATTCCACTTGTGGTCTCGCGGGATTTGGCACAGGATTTGAAGTCACAAGATATTGCAGGATTTGGTATGAGATTTGGAGCTATGATAGGAGCCCTCCATTCAGGGCCACTTCCCGTTTGCTGATTGCCAGCAGTCAAAGAGGACCAGAGCACGCAAAGCACATGGGTCATAGGCAGCAGTTTGGCAGTGACCAAAACCTGCTTGATAATGCAAGGCACATGGCTGGCTGGCTGCAGGGCTAGGACTAAGACCCAATGGGGCAGCAGGACTGGCTAACAGACCCATTGCAGCCGCTTGATGCAGGGGGCCATGTGTTGCCTATCCTGGACCAAGAGGTAATTAGAATGGTCAGGAAGGAGAAAGAAAAGAGCAAGAGGCCACGAGGGGAACTGTGTCCTAAGTGGCCAGGGATTGAGCAACTCATGGAGATGATGCAGTCCATTTCTGATTGTTTTTCAGGGCTCTGAGCCAATGGTCAAGCGCAACATGAGACACCCCGGTCCCTGCAGCAGGGTAAGTTCACAGTTAGGGACCACTGGGAGAGTAGGGGGCAGGCCCTGGAGGTATGACTACCTCAGTGACTGTATTTGGAGTTCAACACACTCCCCCTAGTGAGGCCGCATGGTCTCAGGCTCTCTGATAGGAGTGATGAGTGGGGCTCCGGGTGGCTTCAAGGTCAGGCCTATGGTGGAACGCAAGGGGGATATGAATGGGGGGGTCATGGAACACATCGTGTCTGCATGAATAGGGTAGGGGGGCCCCCCAATGCACAGAGTCCCTGCAGCTGCTGCCCCTCCAACAACCCCAGAGCCCCCACCCCATAGCCTTTATTGCAGCAACCCAGCAGGTCTACTACATTGGTCTGAATGCAATCTCATAAGCAGCTGCTTCTGCTTGGTTGGGGGCCCATCTTCCCCAGTTAACACATGAGAACCTATGGTGGGCAGAGTATATGGACATATTTTACCTGCTGTTCAGGAGACTTATACTGGAAGAGGGGGCTAAGGCTGAGAGGAGGAGAACAGATAGGATAAGGCACCCCAAAGTAGAGAGGATTTGGAACAACTGGCTTTTTGGCCTGCATCACGTACATGAGGTGATGGGACAGCTATACCCAGCAACGTATGGGCCCATGCGGAAGTATTTAGCTATTATAGGTAGGGTGGATAAAATGCCTTTGCAGGCACCTCATGTCTCTTGTACGATGAACACTTTAGAATGAGGGCAGACCTATAGCCCTGCCTGTGCTGGGACAAAATTGATCAAGAACTATGGCTGGAGTGCATGGCTTGTGGGAGGAGGGTGCCCTTTAACGGGCTCTCATACTGATAATGGCCATAGACTGGTAACGTTGGGGTGAGATTGTGAAAGGTGGGAGTAGGCTCACGGCACCGACGCCTGGCCAGCCAAGGCTTTTGTGCTGGGAGTGCAATGAGACAGGGAAGTGTTTTCATGAATGCAGACATTGTGGAGGCAGGCACGTGCCTTCAGTCTGACTGCGTTTTAAGCACACCTTCCTCAGGGGTCCTGGGCAACAGCCCAAGACCGGGCGGAATGGGGATGGGGCCAACATGGCTGAAAAAGGCAACGTCTCCAATTAACTTGGGTGGTTTAGCCACCCTTTAAAGGAAACACCCCAAGAAGGCGGATTCCATATATTTGTGGGAGGGTTTGTTTAGGGTTCAGGATCCAGTACAAAGTGGAGAAGCACGACAGAGATGAAGGGAGATCTGGTGACCGGGCATCATGTTGTCATTCACTATGACAGGGTGGAGGGATGTTTACATGCTTGAGACTGACCTGCAAGTCCACTCAGATTTAGTGAGTGGGATAAGTTTTGACTTGTATTTCAAGGGTCATTGGTGTGCTCATGAGTAGCCCTGGGAGAGGAAGGAGTCTGGAGTTTTGAAGGACATCATCTTCCTGGAGTTCTTCCCCATTCTGATGGTGGTCACCATCTGGGCTGGGGAGTTCACCCGACAAGCGCGTCAAGTTTTGGTGGGACAATCAAGTGACTCAACAGCCACATGGTGAGGGTCCGCTGTTCCTGCACAGGGACCATTCCTTCCTAACCGAAGTCCAGTTTGTGGGAGTGTTTAGGAGAGGGCTGTCATTTTTGGATTTGCCACTTGTTCCATATAGGGTCTGCAAAAGGGCTACCTAGTTGGGCCTGGGTATATGAGAGATCCAGGCTATAGGATGCTCGCAATCCAGGGCCTATAAGTTACATGTGCACCTGCCTGATGGAGGACTTGTTAGTTGAAACGCCAGACATCATCATTATCCAGCTAGGGGAGAACAAGCTGGAACGTGCTCTGGGCTCGAACTGATTTGGAAGACTAAGCAGGATATTAGACTGGCAGACATGTTTCCTGGTGCGGGGATAGTATGGTCAGAGATGCTGACCCACAGGATTTGGTGGCCGATTTGTTCCTGGATGATCTTTGTATTAAGTTGGCCAAACTCTTAGATAGCCTGTGTGGGGTGAAGGCAGCCAAGCAGATGCTAGTGCTTCCTTGTGGCAGGTGCCCAGTGGAGGAACTTACTGATTTACAGATCAAAAAGGTAAGATAGTGGGCATCCCAAGGGCATCTCCTTATGAGATGGGGGCATTGTGTCTAAACCCCTGGGGACAAATGAGAACCAGGAGGAGGGACACTACCCGAGGGGTGGGGGGAACCACCACACCAATGTGCTTGATGGTGGTGCTGGTGCAGGGGATGATGTCTCCTCTCACCTCAACCCTCGAAAGGGGGAGGGATGTTAGAGGATGAGTGGCGGTGTGTGATGATTGGCTCCCCCTAAAGTAAGAGCCACCAAGAATTGACAAAGGATCAATGGGGTGCAAGTGACTGCAGTGGGCTCTCCCCAAATGGGAACCTTGGATGTAATTTGACTTATAAAGTTGTGGCCTGGCAAAAACCCATACCACATGTCCTTGTTTTCTTCTGTGCAGTGAGCTCACCCATAAATGATGGCTGTAAAGTCTATGCACTGTTGGAACTCTTGTGTGTGGACATGAGTTGTATCACAGGTGTGCTAGGGAGACAATGGCTTGCATGCCAAATTAAATTTTATAGTGTAGAGCAGGGGTCGGCAACCTTTCAGAAGTGGTGTGCCGAGTCTTCATTTATTCACCCCAATTTAAAGTTTTGCGTGCCAGTAATACATTTTAACGTTTTTAGAAGGTCTCTTTCTATAAGTCTATAATATATAACTAAACTATTGTTGTATGTAAAGTAAATAAGGGTTTAAAAATGTTTAAGAAGCTTCATTTAAAATTAAATTAAAATGCAGAGCCCCCCGGACCGGTGGCCAGGACCCAGGCAGCGTGAGTGCCACTGAAAATCAGCTCACGTGCTGCCTTTGGCACACGTGCCATAGGTTGCCTATCCCTGGTGTAGATGAATCCTTAAACATGCCCCTGGATTAGGCTAAATAACCTGGATTGATAATGGGAGTTCTGCCTGAGTTAGGTGTGCATTAGAATTCTGTGTGTTGCATAAGAAAAAATACATCTTCTGTTGTTATACTATATGTAATTTACCCTCACTTGTGTGGGACGTGGCCTCAAGGCACATGAATTTTGTAGTCCTTTAACCTATATTCCACGAGGCAATGCTTCAGAAATCAAAGCTGAATACATAGAGTTTGACTAAGAGCAACAGCCTAACTTCATTTGAATGATCCATAAAAACATCATGCAGTGCATTTGCACCAAAGAACACAAATTGGCATTACTCAAGACTGATTTACAAACTCATTGTTAGCACTTCTAATTAAGAAATGTAAAATAATTTGACCTTTTGCCTACTGTAAATATCTGTAATGATTTCTTATTCAATTAAAATTTCACTTTTTATAGTTTTAATACCTCCACAAATACAAATATAGCACTACTAGTTAATTCACCTGTGTTTTGTTTCATTAGACTGTAATAAACAAGAAATGCCTCCATCTATTAATATTTTTAATGAGAAGAGAAACAGTAAAGATTAGGAAAGCAGCATTGATATGCAAAGTGTGGCTTGCAAATAAAGGTTAAGGACCTGAAATCTAATGAAAAAATTATTCTGACTATACTTGAGTTTGCACAGGCTCTGCCTTTTAACCCAAAGACATTACTGTCTGTGCTGATGCATCTGGGTATGTGTTCATGTTGTGAGGATGCTTTTATATCTAAAAAGTACATCATGCACTTCTAAATGGGGGACCTATATGATTTTTGGTCCAATAAAAAAGTAAAGAGATGCCTGCTCCCCACACAGTGACTCTCCCAAGCTTTGGGAGTGGATGCCATTTCATTCCTTTGGATGATCCTGCAAGCATACCGTAGTCTTCATTTTTCTGGACTAGTCACTGTAGCCATTTTGCCTCAGTACTTAAAAGGCAGGCATTGATTCTTCCCAATTTGTCAGAACCTCCTTCAACAAGGCCCTCTTACTCACCTGGATCTCCACTGACCACTGAGAACCTAAGCTGTCTCCTCTTCTAAACAAAAGTTTCCCCTAAGGCTCATAGACTTTCTTTTAAAGTCTGAGAAGCTTTGTTCCAAACACACATATACAGAGGATGTGGATAACTTGATTAGTCTGCTGTACCCAAAAGAAGGTAAATCCTGTGTTTGCCCACCAAGAATGCTCTGGAGTGTCTGTGGGGCGGTTTCCATGAAGGTCTAAGCACCAGGGCCAGATACTCAAAAGTATTTAGACACCAACTTCCATTGAAATCCTGAGGCCAGCTCCAGTCTTCAACCCTGTAAAAGCATACGGCTTTTCCTGTATTCAAGTCAATCTCATTGCCCTCCCCTCTTTGTGTCTTAAGCCTGGACGCAATATCAGAGAAATGTTCATCCATGTTGGGTCCCTCCATCCAGTAGTACTGGTCTGTTTACTTTATTTATTTGGATGTAGACGACCACAAAAGAACAGCTATCCCAGGAGCTAAGTGCCCTCGCCATCAATTAAAAATGTAACCCTTATACGCTAACATTAATACAAAATAAAATTGCAGCAAATACCAGCCATCCCCTTAAAATACCTACAGTCCGAAAGAACCTGTTCCAATACAAAATCACCCCAGCTGCTGATTCTCTAAAGAGATCCATCCCTCAATCCGCCCCAAGGGCTCAATCTTGCTCCCATTAAAGTCAATGGCAAAACTCCCTTTCCCTCAGTGATGCAGGATTAGATTCCAAATGCTTGCACAAAAAGATGGGCTTTGCAGATTCAAGGAGCGATAGCCATGCTGCTGGAAGTTAAAATACTCTAGTTATTTCAGACCACATCCCATTCGCTGCATCTTTTAGTCTCATTAAAGAAGTTCTTATGATCTTACTGGCATTCAAGTTTCTAAGTAAATGTAATAAATAAAAAATTAATAGTAATGCTTTGCACTTACATAGCACTTTTTATCCAGAGGTCTTGTTAGTTATTTAGGTACTTAACAACCTTGGGTATCATCAGGGCAACAAGGACTGAATGTCTATCTGCAACATTTCGGTTAACAAACGTATAATTTCCATCCAAAACTTCTTGATGATGAGATAACTGGCTTATGATGAGATAACTGGCTCTGTGGATATGGGGAAAGCAGTGGATGTGATATATCTTGACTTTAGCAAAGCTTTTGATACGGTCTCCCATAGTATTCTTGCCAGCAAGTTAAAGAAGTATGGATTGGATGAATGGACTATAAGGTAGATAGAAAGCTGGCTAGATTGTCGGGCTCAATGGGTAGTGATCAATGGCTTGATGTCTAGTTGACAGCCGGTATCAAGTGGAGTGCCCCAAGGATCGGTCCTGGGCCGGTTTTGTTCAATATCTTTATTAAAGATCTGGATGATGGGATGGATTGCACCCTCAGCAAATTCGCAGATGACACTAATCTGGGGGGAGAGGTAGATATGCTGGAGGGTAGGGATAGGGTCCAGAGTGACTTAGCCAAATTAGAGGATTGGGCCAAAAGAAATCTGATGAGGTTCAACAAGGACAAGTGCAGAGTCCTGCACTTAGGAAGGAAGAATCCCATGCACCGCTACAGGCTGGGGACCGACTGGCTAAGCGACAGTTCTGCAGAAAAGGACCTGGGGATTATAGTGGACGAGAAGCTGGATATGAGTCAGCAGTGTGCCCTTGTTGCCAAGAAGGCCAACGGCATATTGGGCTGTAGTAGAAGGAGCATTGCCAACAGATTGAGGGAAGTGATTATTCCCCTGTATTCGGCACTGGTGAGGCCACACCTGGAGTACTGTGTCCAGTTTTGGTCCCCCCACTACAGAAGGGATGTGGACAAATTGGAGAGAGTCCAGCAGAGGGAAACGAAAATGATTAGGGGGCTGGGGCACATGACTTACGAGGAGAGGCTGAGGGAACTGGGGTTATTTAGTCTGCAGAAAAGAAGAGTGAGGGGGGATTTGACAGCAGCCTTCAACTACCTGAAGGGGGGGTTCCAAAGAGGATGGAGCTCGGCTGTTCTCAGTGGTGGCAGATGACAGAACAAGAAGCAATGGTCTCAAGTTGGAGTCGGGAAGGTCTAGGTTGGATATTAGGAAACACTATTTCACTAGGAGCGTGGTGAAGCACTGGAATGCGTTATCTCGGGAGGTGGTGGAATCTCCATCCTTAGAGGTTTTTAAGGCCCGGCTTGATAAAGCCCTGGCTGGGATAATTTAGTTGGTGTTGGTCCTGCTTTGAGCAAGGGATTGGACTAGATGACCTCCTGAGATCTCTTCCAACCCTAATAGTCTATGATTCAATGATTGCAATACAGTGGCATGACTTAAATACCTCTTAGAGGACAGGCATTTTCCAGATTAATAGCCTGTCTACATTAGAAAAATTTGTACCTGTGTAACAATTCTAATTCAATGTCATTACACAATTGGAGACTTCTAATGTAGACACATTGCAACTATTACACTAGTGAGGCTTACTCTGGCGAAGTACCCAATGCAATTAATTACACTGGTGCAAATTTCTTTAATGTAGACAGGACCAGACCGCCAAATGAAAGCTTAGGAGGCCATAAATATCCTGAGGTCTGATCTACACACAAAGATGTACCAGTCTAACTAAAAGTATGATGTTAAACTGATTAATTTAGTTAATTCAGTGCAACTTCATGTGTGGACATTCATATTGGTTTAAATCTGGTTTATATCAGGCCATGTCTGCACTATGGGGACTATAGCAGCATAACTACAGTGCTGTAGCTACACATAACCCTCTCATGGAAATGCAGCTTACAGCGACAGAACAAGATTCCCCCCCCCCCCCCCCATTGCCATAGGAACATCAACTCCTCAAGCATTCTTCCATTGACTTAGCTGCCCCTAGTCTGTGAGCTAGGTCAGCATAGCTTTGGTGCTCAGGGGTATGGATTCTTCACACCCCTGAGTGCCATAACAATGTCAACCTAAATTTTAAGTGAAGTCCAGGCTTCTGTTTAGCTTGCACCATATCAGTTTAATTTACAGGTACAAGTTGAAACAATATAAACCAGCTGTAAACCGATGTAACCATCTGCACAGGGGGTTGTACTGATTCTGTTTTCAAATCAACTTAAACTGATGCAACTTCTCTGACAACAAGTCCTCTCTAAAGAGTTAAAAAACTATGTTCTGCCAAACTTGGTAACATTGGGTGAATCATTTTATGCAATAGCTTTCCAATGTGTGGAAATTGTAGCCTATTAATGCTGCCTGACATCCACTGAAATTATGCTACCACTGGTAGCTGCCAATGTATTTGATTGTTTTCCCTCTGCTGTAGAGTGTTTGAAAGCATGGCTATGTTCTGGAAAGGGACTATATCAAAATGGCTGTGGATGGGATCGTGTTGTGGAGTGCAGCTGCTTCATGGCTTAACTCCTTCCATAGATGGGGCTAAACTTGATGGAACATGCCGAAACTTTCATAATGCTGCAAATGAGAGGCTTCTGTGGGCGTGGGGTCCTCTCAAGAGGGAGGCCTGCCACAGGATTAACTGTCCTCACCTTCCCACTTCCATGCCCCTCTGACCTGCTCTTTCAAGTTTAGCACCTCTCAATGGGCCAAAGCAAAAGCAAAAATATGGGTAGTAATTTGGGGCTCAAGTGTGAATCCTGCTGTACTCCCCTGTGTAGGTTACTCACATAACCAGCGCCTGTGCAGGGGTGGAGCTGGGTGGGCAGGCAGGGAAGAATGGAGAGAGCCGCTGACAGGCTTCTACACCTTCTCCTATGCTGGGAGGTGGGGAGTGGGCAGGCAGGGGGCTCTGTGTCACCACCCTGCCAGCCAGCACATCCGAGTTAACACAGAGGAAG
This sequence comes from Emys orbicularis, assembly GCF_028017835.1. Lineage (NCBI taxonomy): Eukaryota > Metazoa > Chordata > Testudines > Emydidae > Emys > Emys orbicularis. Next base: position 143,917,167 of record NC_088685.1, read on the forward strand.
ATGCAGGAATAATATTGTGGCCCTCAGAGCAATAAGAAACTAAAAGCAAGTAATATAAAGATATGAGGGAAATGTAAGATAGATAAGCCTGTCACTAGCCCACTGAATTTTCTCTGTAAATAATGTAACTGGCATGGAATAGATGTATATCAAAGAGAGAAATGGGGCATTAACATTTTCAGTAATCTGTTCACTGCAAGATTCACATTCAGCCTTAACCTTAGTGACAAAAAAAATATATCTGAATCAGATGCTGACAAAATGGTTTTAAATGAAACTGGTGCTCTCAGGTCTGCTGGGCTCACAGAACATGTCCTGCAGTTTTTAAAATCTTAGAGATGTACTGGAAAGAGATCCCTCAGTCCTTGTGCACTGTAAATGCATTTCTTTGTCAGATATTCAAGCGTTGACTAGAATTAGTACGCGATAGATGTGCTGATGTGTAGAGTAGTAAATTCTTTCGCCTTTCACACTGTGTTTCATCCGATGCATTTATAGGATTATTATAAGCTAATGCCTGATATGCCTGTTCTGTTGTTAAGGCCGTACTAACATTAGTTACTCCAGCTGCAAGAAAGAATGCAGCACTAACAAGGACAACTTAAATGTTTCTTTATTTGGGTTTTCATGGGGCTTATTTACACTGCTCTGTCCTCTGTGCTTGTCCCCTTCCACTCCCCCTCTGTGCTTCTTACTTATGTGCACCTAACTCCTACCATTAGGGATACATAGGAAGAAGCTTTAATCTAGTCCGGAGTACGGAAGCCATTCACCCACTACCATTTGCCAGTTTTCCATCTTCTATACCTTCTGGCCTATATTCCTCTTATCAGTACCACCAGTGTGATTAGAAATATGCTGGATCTCTTCTGTTCTCTACCTTCTCCTTTTTTAAGAAGATTACTGAAGAATGGGTAATTCTACAGGAAGCTGCAGGTCCTAAGAACCAGGATTCATTTGTTTGTAGATAGTGAGGAGTGGCTTCTAAAAAAGTAAATCTTTAAACGGTGTGCTTTGCCCTCGGAAGGCACCAGTGTGTCTCAATGCTGCCTTGGTAGAAGTGTTAGAATTATGCTAGGACCCAGTAGTTCAAGAAGAACTCTCAGTATTTCTCATAATGGCACTTCAGGTTAAATGCCAACAGGCTTCTTTAATTCCATCAGCTCCATTGCGATACCACACATGCGTTATATTGGGATCCATTATGACTCCACAAAACTCAGAACAATAGAAAATAGATGAAACAACGAGGAGTCCTTGTGGCACCTTAGAGACTAACACATTTATTTGGGCATAAGCTTTTGTGGGCTAGAACCCACTTCATCAGATGCATGGAGTGGAAAACACAGGAGCAGGTATAAATACATGAAAAGATGTGAGTATCCTGCTGTCAATTGAATTGTCTCATTAGACTGACCTCACACTTGGTAAGGCAACTCACATCTTTTCATGTATTTATACCTGCTCCTGTGTTTTCCACTCCATGCATCTGATGAAGTGGGTTCTAGCCCACAAAAGCTTATGCCCAAATAAATTTGTTAGTCTCTAAGGTGCCACAAGGACTCCTCATTGTTTTTGCTTATACAGACTAATACGGCTACCACTCTGAAAGAAAATAGATGGTATCCCTACACACCCATAAAAGAAACTGGGATTTTTAGGATGATAAAAAAAAGATATGTCTCATTCATTTTTAGAGTGAGGCCATTTACTCACACAAAATGTGGTGCTCACACTTGCTACCCCAACATATTCTTGGTCTCTAGTTACTACATGTGCGTCTGATAATATTAGATCTACTTTGTGTGTCTTGGTACATCGATAGTCACAGGTGCTCACAGTTGGTTTTTTTTTCATTCTTCTAATTCATCTTTAGTTCTAGAGTTAGAATGAATGATTATTATATCTGGGATAGAGGAAAATGGGATTCTGTCAAATTTTAGTATTTGAATTTATGAGCATTATAATGCATTCCATGGCATAAAATGACTGTAAATTACTCCATGCTGCCATACTCTCTGTGTATATGTATGTGCACAACACTAAATCCTTTATTACTCATGAAACACGTATCAATATATATTAATAAATAGGCATCGATTTTTACTGAGGAGAACACAAAGATTTATGTAAGTAGGCAGTGTTATGTGGCAAAAATTGAGAAAGAAGTTTCTATAAAAATCTATGAAACATTTTATATTTGAGATGCAGGGAAATCTTCCATCCCAAACAAAATTAAACCAAAGAGAGAGCGCCACTTGGAAAAACAAATTGATTTAGGTATGTGGAAAACTCAACATTTAAGACGCCATTGTCTCTGGGGTAGGAGTAAGGACAGCTGGTTTGCAATACGAGAATCATTGACCATGCTTGAAGACAAATGGTTTCCTTTGATAAGAATCTCAGACAAGGAAGCTGTAAGTGCAGCAGGGACAGAGGGGGTTAAGACACCTGCATAATTCCCCTCAGGCAAAGTGACTGAAGTAGGAAGACAGGAAACCATATTCTCCTTTGGACTAAAGACACAGCTTTTTGTCATTTTTTGTCACTAGGAAAATGTGCAAGTGTTTAACTGTGCTGGTACAGCTCCACTTGTACTATCAATAGTGGAAGCTGTAGTATAGTCAGTTTAGAGAGCCCATAGATTAAAAACGCCTGTGTCCTGTCTATATTATCACTTACAGGACTGGTAGTACCAGTCCAGCGGTGCTGGTGCACAGGAATGTTTAGAAATATTCTCAGTGTAGATACATCCCTTTTGTGGAGGGAAGGATCTGTTGAAGAGATAAATATCAGGCTTTGTTCATGAAGAGACTTACCATCATTAGAAATGATGTATAGGCGAATATATTGAAGATTGGAATCCATTTATTATAGACAAGGACAACTGCATTTGTATTCCTTCTCTGTGGTCCCTTAATAGCATTGACTATAGGCTCCTGGCTCCTCAGCTGTTACCTCTCTTGGGTAGAGACCTGTGTCTCTCTCCCTCCTGACTGGGATTTTTCCAGGCTGCACAGTTTCCTGCCTACACTGTGATATCCCTAGCAAGCCAGACTGCCTAGATAGGCCAATGTCTGCACTTTGCTTTCTCTCCAAAGGTAATGAACAACATAATTGAATTACTGCACAGCTCTTTATAAACAAGCACATTTATTCTTAAGGTGAAAGCATTACAGAAAAAACATATTAAAACAATAAAAGTTCCTATGTGCACTCTGAAAGCTTACCAGAGGTCACTCATCAGTCTTATGAGACCTCAGTAGGCCAGAGTCTCTCCTTCCTTTGAACAGAAGATCCTGTCTGTTTGTTGATTCAGAAAGAAGACACGGAGTCAGTTTAATCTCAGGCTATTTAGCCAAAAGTCCTTTCTTTGTCTGTTGGTCTCTGGAGAATCCAGTTTGAACTAGTATATGTGAGCTCGCCAGGTGCTATTGCTTCTCTGGAGGTGTTACTACAACCTGAGTAAATTTGTCTAATCATGCTCCACTGTTCTTAGTTCCTGGCAGGGCCGGCTCTAGGATTTTTGCCGCCCAAAGCAAAAACAATTCCCCCCCCCCCCCGTTTTTTAATTACCCCACCCTCGGCCCCACCTCAACTCCGCCCCTTCCCTAAATCCCCAGCCCTGCCTCCTCCCCCCAGGCTCTCAAGCCTAGGAGGGAGGGAGGGAGGGGGAGAAGCGGCGCCCGCGCTGCGGCCACTCGGAGTCTCCCCCTCCCTCCCAGGCTCTCAAGCCTGGGAGGGAGGGGGAGCATCGGCGCGCGAAACAGCTGTTTCGCACGCCGCGGCCGCTCGGGATCTCCCCCTCCCTCCCAGGTTTGAGAGCCTGGGAGGGAGGGGGAGACCCCGAGCGGCCACGGCGCGCGAAACAGCTGATTCGCGTGCCGCTGCTCCCCCTCGCTCCCAGGCTTGAGAGCCTGGGAGGGAGGGCGAGTAGCGGCGTGCGAATCAGCTGTTTCGTGCACCGTGGCGAGCTAGGGCGGCCGGGGCACATTTTTTGGGGCGGCATTCTGGCGCTGGCCATGCCGCCCCTAAAAATGTGCCGCCCCAAGCACCAGCTTGTTTTGCTGTTGCCTAGAGCCGGCCCTGGTTCCTGGAGGAGCTGTGGTCACCCTCCCCCACAGAATTACATACAATACCTGGCCCAGAATGATACATGAACTTAATACAGTAAGATTTCTCGGATATTGCAGGATATTGCCATATCAGTCACAGAAATGGAAGACACAGAACATGTGTGTAAGCCATTGAATCTTAAACTGTTCTCTTTTTGTTTTTTCCTTTTGATATTACTCAAATTTTCTTTGTGGGTTTGGTTCTGTATTGTATTACACCAATAGCATGTTGATGTAACTCCATTGAAGACAATGACAAGGAAAAACCAAAAAAAACCCCAAAGCAATAACCAACCGCACAACAGTAGTATAACCAAACATTATAAAAAATATTACCTAGGACATCAAAAGTACAAAGGCAATATATAAAGTTTGATTATCCACCATATTACATGAGTTTACGAAGTCCCACCTCATAAAAGTATGTGTAATATTGTGTGGTCGGCGATCCCTCGAGGTCGAGGATGATCTCTTTCACAGGTTTTATTTTTCATGGGTCCTTTGGTGACTGAAGAGTCCGATTCTTGAGCCACAGGCTCGTTGGCAGACATTGCAGGTGGTGTTGGAAGACATTATTGGGCCGCGATTGCTGCGTGACAGTTGTCTTTCCTTTCTTTTCTGGCGTTTTTCTGCAACCAGGGCAAGGTGATTCTTTTCAAAAGTGGACGTTCCCTCTCCGACAAGTCTTCACCAGTTATCCCTATCCTGGACTGCTGTCTCCCAGTGTGCGGTGTCGATGCCACATCTCTTGATGTTTATATTGAGGGTGTCTTTAAAGCGTTTCTTTTGGCCTCCTCGTTTCCTTTCTCCTTTGCTGAGTTGGGAGTACAGCAGTTGTTTTGGTAAGCATATATCAGGCATGCATACACAGTGCCCGCTCCACCTCAGCTGGTGCTGGATAATCAGGGCCTCAACACTGAAGATGTTGGCCTCTGTGAGGACACTGACATTAGTGCGATGATCCTCCCACTTTGTGTTGAGGATCTTCCGAAGAAAATGCTGGTGCTGGTGTTCCAGGTTTTTCAGATGTTTTCTGTAGGTCACCCAAGTCTCACAGCCATAGAGGAGAGTTGGGATTACCACTGCTTTGTAAACTAACAGTTTAGTATGTGTTCTGATGTTGTGATTGTTGAACACCCAGCAAGACAGTCTGCCAAAGGCAAGGCTGGCATAGCGAATTCTGTGCTGAATCTCGACATCTATATCTGCCCTCTGTGAGAGATGGCTGCCAAGATAGGCAAAGTATTCTACATTTTCCAGTTCTTCTTTGTCGATATAGATCTTCCTTGCTGGGTCTGATGATTGACCAGTGACTGGCTGGTGGAGAACTTTTGTTTTGCCGATGTCAGAGTTATCCCTAGGCTTTTGTAAGCTTCAGAGAAGCAATTAAGGGCTGTTTGTAGATCATCCTTTGAGTGTGCAACTACAACACAATCATCTGCATACTGGAATTCAGTTATTGTTGCCGATTTACTTTAGTTCTGGCACGGAGACGAGAAAGGTTGAAGAGGTTGCCGTCAATCCAATATTGGATGCCAATGCCCGATGGTAGATGGTCTTGGGTTAATGTTTTCATAGCTGTTAAGAAAATGGAGAAAAGGGTGGGTGCCAGTTCGCAACCTTGTTTTACACCAGTTCGGATGACAAAGGGCTCAGAGGTAGAGCCACTGCACAGGATGGAGGCAGGCATCTGGTCATGGAGGAGTATTACAATGGTGATAACTTTGCTTAGGCAGCCAAACTTTGACATGATTTTCCACAGAGCCTCACGGCTGACAGAGTGGAAGGCTTTGGTCAGAACAATGAAGGCCATATACAGCTCGTGGTGGTGTTCTTGACATTTTTCCTGGATCTGCCTGGCTGTAAAAATCATGTCGGTTGTACCTCGTAAGGGTCTGAAGCCGCACTGGGACTCTGGAAGTACTTCCTCTGCAAGAGGGAGCAGGTGGTTCAGTAAGAATCTAGCAAAGATCTTCCCAGCGATGGAGAGGAAGGCAGTGCCTCAATAGTTGCCACAGTTGGCCCTGTCTCCCTTTTTGAAAATGGTGAAGATGTTAGCATTATGTAAGTTGGCAGGGATTTCTTTGGTGTGCCAGATTTTGAGGAGCAGCAAGTGAAGCTTGTTAGTCAGTGTTTTTCCCCCCACTTTCAGTACTTCAGCTGGTATACCATCAGGACCTGGTGCTTTATTGTTCTTCATTTGTTTAATTGCTTTGCAGACCTCCTCAGGTGTCGGTGGGTTGGAAAGAGTTTCCCAGATTGGGTACTGAGGGATGGAGTCAATGGTGTCATCAGTCACAGTCGATTCTTGATTTAGGAGCTTTTGGTAGTGTTCCTTCCAGCGCTCTTTGACGGATTCATTATCTTTAAGAAGGATACTACCATCTTTGGATCTCAGAGATGTGAGGCCACATGAACTTGGTCAATACAGGGTCTTTGTCTTGCAAAAAAAGCTCCACATATCATGTCTGTCAGCGAATGTTTGGATTTCTTTAGCTTTGTCCTCCCACCATTTGATTTTGATTTTTCGGATCCTCCTTTGAACTTCAGCTTGGAGCTGATGGAAAGAGCTCTGCTTCTGACTGGATAGTGGTTGGTTTTGCTAGTCACAGAAAAGCCTTTCTCTTCTGGTCCAAAAGGGCTGTAATCTCAATGTTGTTGTTGTCAAACCAGTCCTGATGGTGGCAGGTAGCAAGGCCAATGGATTTCTCGCAAACCTCATGGATGGTTTGTTTTAGGGCTTCCCAGTCTTATTCAACACTTGTTTTGCCATTTCCAGGTGTGCATATGGCCAGTCTTGAGTCCTGTACTCCTGGTAGGGTCACCCATGGTCAAAGGCAAGGTACCAGACCAAGTGCAGCCCAGCCCAGCACAACTCAGTATAAGACCTCAACGGCAGAACAGGCAGATGAAGCCGGATCACCTCTCAACGGCTGCGAAGGCAGACGAAGGCTGCAATGGAGGAGAAACCCCTGGTCATCTTGGACCTTCTTGCCACCGGACACAGGTGCCTCTTCCGCCAAGATTTGTGTGGCTGCTGGTGCACATCAGCTCCCTCACATTAAACTACTCTGCACAGGTTTCTTTCACAGGAAGAACTTTTCCCCCACCCCTACCCATAAAAGTCCTCCAGTGATGGGCGAGTGGCGATGGGGGTAGGTGAAGTGATCACCAGGAGTCCCTAGTAATAGACCCACACACAAGCGGTGACCGCAAGATGGTCGTCATGTGCCCCTGGTCTGGGATAGGGGGGCATTTTCAGCAGCAGCAGTCATGACTGAACAGGCCTTTTTAGGGGGCTAGAAAAGGTGCCCCAAACATAGGCTAGCCCACAAGACCTGACTGGATAACCATGTCCAGAGGGATCACTCCCAATGTGGTCGAAAACCAAAATTGTTTCTTGCAACTTGGAATGTCCGTACTCTACTAGATGGCTCAAAAAGTGAAAGACTCAAACAAAGAACAGCAATTGTTGCCCGAGAACTCTCGAGGTACAGCATCGACATCGCTGCTCTCAGTGAAACAAGACATGCAAATGAAGGCCACTTGAGGGAAGAGGGTGGCGGTTACACTTTCTTCTGGAAAGGAAAACCAGCAAGCGACAGGTGAATACATGGTGTTGGCTTTGCAATCAGAAACCTTCTAGTCAATTGCCTTACTAAGCTCCCCATTGGCCTCAACGAGCACCTTATGAGCCTCCGCATCCAATTGGTCAATAAGTCATTTGCCACTATCATCAGTGCATATGCACCAACTGAAGAAGAACAGAAAGAATTCTTCTACACTGACCTTGATAAAATTTTGTCATCCATTCCAAAAACAGATAAGATAATCCTCTTAGAGGACTTTAACTCAAGAGATGGCTGAGATTCTAACATATGGAGTAGAAGGAAGAAGTGGGCAAGACCAATTCCAAGGGCATCCTTCTACTCAGCAAATGTGTGATCACAAACACAATCTTCAGACAAAGCAACAAGAATAAAACAACTTGGCAACACCCTCGCTCAAAACAATGGCACCTCCTAGACTATGTCTGTGACGTTGTGCAGTCTATATGGTTTTATAAAAACATGATAATAAGTGAATATAATGTAACTGGAATAGTTTTATAAAAACATGATAAGTGAATATAATGTAACTGGAATATGCTTCATGCAAAAGGTCTCTTGTAAGGTATCATTACAAAGCTTATAATCTACTGAGTGTGATCATCCTATTTGTATAAATGTACCACTCTTGTATCTGAAACTAGAAATATGAAATATAACTCTGAGGGTCTATTGTAATTATGCAAAGTGTGGGCCATTAATGGTGGTTTGGAATCTTGATGACTCCCATTGTCTGCAGATGGCTGTGTTTACCTGTGAGTCTTCCTGTATATGTGTGTGCTGGCAAGTGGGTAATGAAGTCTTGCAGTGACATGTGATCATGTCACCTGAACTGGAATCCATCTTTAACCTGGTGCTTTTCCAGTGAGGGGGGGTGGAAACCCAGAGGGACAAAGGGTTCCCGCTTTATGCAAAAGATATATAAAGGGGTGGAAGAGAACAGAGGAGGAGAGGAGCCATCATGAAGAATCCCCTACCTATCACCTGAGCTGGAACAAGGGCTGTACCAGGGGAAAGAATTGTGCCCAGGCCTGGAAGGTGTCCAGTCTGAGAAAAAACTTACTGAAGCATCTCTCAGGGTGAGATTATCTGTATTCAGTTTGTTTAGATATAGATTTGTGCATTTTATTTTATTTTGCTTGGTGACTTACTTTGTTCTGTCTGTTACTACTTGGAACCACTTAAATCCTATTTTGTGTATTTAATAAAATCACTTTTTATCTATTAATTAACTCAGAGTATGTATTAATACCTGGGGGAGCAAACAACTGTGCATATCTCTCTATCAGTGTTACAGAGGGCGAACAATTTATGAGTTTACCCTGTATAAGCTTTATACAGGGTAAAACGGATTTATTTGGGTTTAGACCCCATTGGGAGTTGGGCATCTGAGTGCTAAAGACAAGCACACTTCTGTGGGCTGTTTTCAGATAAACCTGCAGATTGGGGCAAGTAATTCAGACCCTGGGTCTGTGTTGGAGCAGACGGGAGTGTCTGGCTCAGCAAGACAGGGTGCTGGAGTCCTGAGCTGGCAGGGAAAACAGGAGCAGGGGTAGCCTTTGCACATCGGGTGGCAGCTCTCAAGGGGGTTTCTGTGATCCAACCCATCACAATGTCATTGTAAGAACACAGGATCTAAGAGATGTCCAAATCAACCGTGTCATGAGAGGAGTCAACGATTGCTGGACTGACCACTGCCTGGTGAGGTCAATCATGTCCATCAGGATTGCACCGAAACATAGAAAGCCATCCAAATCACACAGACGGCAATACAACATCCAAAGACTTCAATCCTCAGTGCACCAAGAGAACTTCTAAACACTCCTCAGTGAAAAATATTGCATAATCAGACCTTATATATCTGTGCTTTTTATTGCACTACATGGGCTATAGAAAAAGATCAAGGCATTAATATTCTCTTAGCATAGTTTTTTGCTGGAATGATAATATACTTTGGGAAAGACAAGAGAGCAAGAAGACTTTCTATGTTGGCTGGGAGAGATTTAGAAACCAAGCATCTCTAATTGGAAAGATTTTTGTCATTTTATTTGTGGTAGTCAATGACTAGCTGCCCATATTTTTATAATTAGTTCTTTGTCTCGATTATTAAAGATGCACTTGATTTTCTCTTTGGTCCTCTGATGGATTTCAACTTGTTTATATGCAACTCCATTCATGTAGCTAGGCGGTCACGTCACTTGAGTCTCCAAAAAAGAGCATTTTAAAATTTTAAATAAGACCTGCTTCTCAGGTCTTATTAGCACCACTCCTGAGAATGAGGCTTCTGTGTAGGGTGTGATGACTCTTGAAGTTAAAGCTGCCATCACCGTTTTTTATCCATAGATTTGTTATACATTTTAATGCCTCAAAGGATTTATGTGATGCAACCAACATTTCTCTTTCTTTTCCTATGAAATGCTATTTATTTATCGAGCGGGGCCTAAATCAAAACCCAGCATCCACACACCAAATCCAAATTACATAACTGAACTTTACAGGTCAAATTCTGATCTCATGTACACTGATGTAAATTCAGAGTAACTCCCCTGAAATCAATAGAGTGACAGCAGTGTAAAACCAGTGTAGTTGTGAACAGAATCAAATTACATGTTTCTATAATGGGTAAAACCAAAATCCCAGATCCTAACACTCCCAGTCACGGGGGTACAAACACTGGATCGAAATCAGAACTTTCCCAGATTTGGGGGTGTTTGAGTTCAGGGCCAAATTTTCAGCTAGGCTATCACTAGGCTTTCTTTTGTGTATATCTCCAATGTACAGACACAAAACAGGCATTTAGCTTTTCACTGGCCCCCAGAGCTTTGATTTAGCCCATTACAGAGATAGGTTTGAGCTGTGAACTTTGACTGAAATCTGGATCTGGATCTAAGGCTTCAGTTCAGGCCCACCTCTATATATTTACCTTTTTAAACAATGCCCATTTCATCAGCAGCTGGTAACTTTGCATTAACTAAAAAATAAACACAAAATTAATAAATTACAAATCTAAAAAGGTCTTTCTTCATAAACCTGCCCCAAAATAATGTACCCTTGCTGGGGTTTCCACGTACTTGTCAAGCACAGCGCTAAGTAAATCACATTGTATTAATCTATCCATGGGATGTAAGTTTCTGTGCTGAAGCCCATTTCACAATGAACTGGTTTCAGTTCCCACTCTAGCCAAACTGAAAAAAGCCATTTTGTGCCATTGCTGTAATGAACGAGGGATCCAATATGATGCAAGTGGAGCTATCTCAACACCTCTTTCTCCATGTTCCCAAATTTGAAAAGTGGGAGAACAGGAAATAATTGATGAGACTGTTAACCCAAAGAGATGCTTTTTGGGGCAGAGGCTGTCACCAGCTTCCTGTTTAAGGGAAGATGGTACCCGTTTCTCCTGAAGGGAGGTGTTATCAGTCCTTGCTAGTAATGGACCTAACACACCATCCCTGGCTAGTCTTAATCATCAGTAAGTGACAAGGGACCAGTTCACAGGTAGTGAGACACAAGTCCAATACTTCTAAATGTGTGTCTGTACTGGAATGTTGCACTGACGTAGCTACACCAAGGCAAAACAAACCAGTATAGACAAGCCTTCAGATCTCATTGGCCAGGACAGGTGAAACTCAACCAGAGAAGGCAATGCTCTGATAACCGTTTGCACTGATACTGCACACACAGCACTATACAGCCATCCCCAGATCTGATAGATTTCTCCCCTAAGCAAATTAGACGGAAGACTCGTTACAATGAGAGAAACTTGACTCTGCAACAGCGTTAAGACACGTGGGATTCCCAGGATTTCCCATTATTTTAGGAGAGTTTGCTGGACATACCGCAAAGGGATCAGCCAGAGCACTGCCTCTGGGTGCCTGGAGGACTTCCTCAGTGCTGTGATTTGTAGTAATAGATCATCTAAGCTTCCCCAGGGACAGGAACATACAACACCACATTTTGTTCTGCTCACTTCTCATTGGTAGTGGGCTCTCTGTATGGAATGCATATGCTTTTGAGGGGACCAATGCTGCCTACAGGAACGTGCCTATTTGGTAGTGTGTAATGCAAAGATAGTATAGATTGCATGATTCTAGATATCTAGCCCCCACAGCTATGAATCCTACATCCTGGAGCACCCAGGACTGCCAGCAGTCATCAACAAGGGAGATACTGAATCTGGGTGGATACTGGGTAGTCAGTAAACTGGGAAAGCCTTATGAACCGCTCCCACTGCTTTAACTTGCTGTGGCTGTATGGCAGGCCCTAGTGGCTGGGAGAAGCAACCCTTCGAACAGCTCTAGGGAAAACCTGACAAGTGAATCCTCACCTATGCTATGCAACTAATCCTGTGGCCTCTTTGGAATGTGTGCCATGGTTGTCAGGCTGCCTGGATCTCCCTTCCTGAAGCAAGAGAATGGATCCATCAGACTGTTCTAAAGCTGCACCCCATTCCCAAGATCTCTAAAAAATTAAATGAAGAATATCATCTGGCACTGGGCCTGGCACACTGCAGTGAGGGTTGCTTTGATGTGTGAATTGCAAAAGAATGATTCATGTGCAATGAGGGTTTTATTCAAAGTGTGTATTTTTAGGTCATCGGGAACAGAAACTGCCCCTTAGCTGGGTGACATTCCACATTTTTCAACATTATAGCATAGACTGTCAATACTTGTAGCTATTCTGGTACTGTCTCTTTAAGATTAGTTGTGTGTAATCACTGGAGAGCATCCCATTATGAAGGTCTCTTACACACGATACAAGGCACACAGAGGGTCTGCATGCTCAGAGTCTAGGAGCCATCTTGTTATTTAAACTTTATATCCCTGATATCATTCTGAGTTCCTGTAGTACCACAGCTGCATAGTCACAAGAAGACACTCTCAGCTGCCTGACCATGCTAGAAAGCACAACAATACTATTGCTAAAATTCAAAGTGACACTCATTCCCCATGCCCATCCTTTTAATGCTGCTTTTGTAGAGACTAAGGTGTTATTCAGGTCTTTATGAACTCCCATTAAGCCACCTTGGTGTCCCATGAGAGAATTACTGTAGTATCCCGATTGATTGTAGAAGACAGAGAAGTGAAATTTAGAAATAACGGAACCTGCACTGGATAAATGGGACAGCAATGTATGGCAATATTGAGGTTCTGAAAATCCCAGTGGTTGCATGGCCAAGTAAGAAATTAGCACCTAGACAACTTGTGTGCCCAGTAAAGAGAGCCTATTTAAGAAAAATGGAAGGCAAAAATCTGGTTTGAATATTCCCTATTTCCTGAGCATCCTAAAGCTGGCCAGCCCAAGCCCATGCCGAGTGGCAAAGGCAGCCTTTCGAAAGTTCTTCAAAGTAAGTGTCTTGGAATCTGCAAACCTCGGTTCTGTTCCCAGATCTACGTGACTGCTGTGTGAATTTGGGAAGTCACTTCAGTTCTCTTTGCGTCAGTTTCCCCAGCTGTAAAATGAGGGCAATAGCCATATTTGTAAAGTTCTTTGCGATCCCTGGATGAAAACAGAGATATCTGAGCAAAATATTATTGGGTCAATTTCAGCCTTTATGCTGCCCTATTAATGTCAATAGATCCACACCAAAGGTGAATTTATTATTATTATATTTTCACCTACAAGATGCACAACTTAATCAGTAAGGAAATTTATACATGTACCGAACATATGATATATGAGGTTTTTGCTCATAACTTTCTTATATCTTAACTAATTATCAAACATATTAAAGAGATATAGACCTTGATCCTGCACCATTAAAATCAATGAGAGCTTTGCCATTGACTTCAATGAATACAGGATCAAGTCCTCAGTGACCTCTTAGAGGTTTACACTGAAGGACATTCATATACCAATTTTGATATTCCAAAAATTAGTCATTTTTTGATCACAAAGAGTCAGCAAATTTCAAAAAAGAACAAAACAAGTATTCTTATCATCCTCAGCTAACCCAAAATCAGCTGAACAGTTTTTGTTCAAGCTTTCAAAAACAATTCTCTTTTGGGAAGCAGGCCAAAATTACTTCACAAAAGGAATTTGTTTAGGAAGCTAATGACGTAAGGATGGGCCACTGGAGAACACCAGTAGATCATATGTGAATATTGCCTCCATAGTCATCTAGACACCACATAGACAGTGTAAGCTGCTTTAACCAAGAAACACAGCAGCATCTGGCACATGCCCACTTTCAGCCCCATTGGTATCTCTTTCCCGAACTAATATGGAAATCACTCAGAAATGAGAATACAAAAGATGTGCCCAGATTGTGTTTTCACACCAGTGTAAATCCAAAGTAACTCCACTGAAATAAATGGAATTAGTCCAGTTTTACATCTCAGCAAAATCCTACCCAATATGTTTTTGATAATAATGTGTATTACAGTAGCATCTAAGGGCCAGCCAACAATGGGACCTCACTGTACAAACAGAGCAGTCAATGGTCCTTGCCTCAAACAGCTGACACACTAAATAGACCAGACAGACACAGGGAGGGGGAAGGAGTGTGAACAAGGTGATGGCAGTAAATGTCATGTTAGCTCCATGTTTTTTGTTTTGTTTTTTGGTGGGATGAATTTACTTAGGAGGAGGATCAGCTAAATGGACAGAAAAGGGGAACAAGGGCACAGGGCAGTGGGAGAAGAGGAGAAGAGGGCAGATGTGGAGTGAAGTGACTGTGAGGGAAAGGGAGGTTTGGAGCAAACAGCCAGTCAACACAGAGCAGTCCAATGAAAATGGTAGCAAGTTCTGTGAATTGCCAAAGGTCCCTGCTTTGGCTGCTTCAGCTGCTACTGGCTGGCTCCTCTCTGCAGTTTTCCCTCAAGGCTACATGGTGAATAGACAACCTCTGAGTCCTACTGCCCCTGTAGTGTGTGTTTGTGAGTGGAAGGGGATCTTCCCTGCACAGTTTTAGATCCAGGGGTTGGAGTGGAGGGGTGGTCCTGACTGGGCCCCAGGGGTCCTCCTCTCATTTACACAAACATAAATCAGGAACTCCTACAGATATATGAAACCTGTAGAGAAACAGGTCTAAATGGGATGCAAAAGATCATTTAGCAAGATTTGCATGCATTTGTGTGTTTCACTTTTACAGTGAGGTGGCCTCAAAAACAGAAAGATTCAGAAGCTATAAGTATAGTGGAAAGCAAGTATGAGCAGAAGTCTCCTTGCCTGTTATTCTCTGGTACTGAAAAATTCAGAACTCGGCAGGTGAAAGAGCAAATTATTGCCATCACAGGGTCCTAGGCAAATGGCCAGTTTACTTTGATTTTGGTAAGTTTAGCACAGACAGTAATGTTCCTGTAGAGTGCCTCCACATGTTCAGGTGTGGTGTTGCAGGGTTTTTATTTTAAGTTTTGTGCCCCCTTTAGCCATTCTGGTTCCACAGTAATCTATCATTTTCTCTGTTACTACTCAGTCCATTCCCCTCCAGGTCCAAAAAGTCCAAAAATAGGAAACTCAAAATCTAACAGACTTCAAGCCCATCTCCCAACATTTATCTGGACCTTCTTGTTCTTGGTCTCATGCACCCCCTCTTTGTCCAGGGGCGAGGCCGGGGAACCCAGGCCTGCCCTCTCCTATGGGTACCAGCCCAATGACTCTGTTTTAGGCAGACAAAGACTGTTTCCTTCATCCCTCCACCACTTCCATGAGCTGCTCCTACCCTCAACACACTTATCAATGTCTTCACCAGATCTCTAGACTATGCTATCCTTGCCTAGACCTGTGATGTGTCAGAGCTTCTCCCTAGCCAGCTACGATGGTGGCTCTTCCCTGCAGCAGCTGGGCTGCACTGCAAGCACTCCCTCTGCCTCGTGCTTTTAGAGCAGTCGATTCCTCCCTCTTCCTGGAGCTGAGGTTTGTGTCACAGGCCTCTTGCCTTGGAATAGTCAGCTGCAAGGCTTTTGCCAGCTTCCTTTAGCTAAATGCTGTCTCTATTTGGCCTTCCCAGCTGGAGGGCTCAGCAGACCAGCCATCTTCTGTGAGAGAGGAGGCAGCCTATATGCTGGCCCCTTTCTCCCAGTTCGTCCTCCAACTGGTTGGGGAAGACAGGAGCCATGCCTCATGCACTCTGCCAGACTCCTAGTCCCAAGCCTTTAAAGAAACAGTGCCTATCTTTCTCCCAATCACTGCTTATTCTGGTATCAGAGGGGTAGCCGTGTTAGTCTGAATCTGTAAAAAGCAACAGAGGGTCCTGTGGCACCTTTAAGACTAACAAAAGTATTGGGAGCATAAGCTTTCGTGGGTAAGAACCTCACTTCTTCAGATGCAAGTCAAGGACCCTCTGTTGCTTATTCTGAGTACTGCTTCTTCTCTAGCTCTATCCCTCCTTAGGTCCTTGAATATCTTTATTGGGCCTATCAAAATCATTAAAGAGCCATGACAGGTGGTGGGGTGGGCTGATGATTAGGGCAGGCCACCCCATCACAGTTCCCTTATAGGAAATATTACAGGAATCTTTACAGTAAGGATCAAAATACCACATTCCACATGTTATACACTACAAACAGCAGAGGGCACTCACATCCCACTGAAAGCTTCTCTCTCTCTCTGGACTCCACTGCTTTGGAATACAAATCATGGCTGTTCAACGTGACAAATTTGCAAGAGGTTTGTTTTGTTTTGTTTTGTTTGTTTGGGTTTTTTTTGCATGACCACTTTGTCCATTTCATCTCATGGATGCAGTTGCACTGCCTTTAATCTGATAAGCAGTGTTGCTAATGGCAGTGAAATTTCACTTGCAGCTGTTTTGGTGAATACAAATGCAGCAGAGGAAGATGTGCTGAGGGCTCTCATCCTCGTTGGCCCACACTGCAAGGCAACATCTATGTAAATTTAGGAGCCATGATCTTCTTAGCATATGCACAACATGCCTCAGGTGGCACGTGACCAGGATTCATCATTGATACAGCCCGACAGCCTCTATGATTCTATGATTGCAGCTCCACCAGTGGCAGCATCACTGGGGGCTACAATATAGACAGGACTAAGGCATTTTTACCACTTCGTTATCTAATTTTACTGCGATCAAGGTTAGACGGCAAAGTGGTCAGAACACCTAAATCCTGGATGCTCTAGATTTCTAGACTCCAGACTTCCTGTATAACACAGGCCATAGAACTTCCCCCAAATAACTCCTGTTTGATAGAGCATATCTTTTTTAAAAATCCAATTTTGATTTAAAAATTCCTAGCGATGGAAAATCCACCACAACCTTCAGTAAATTATTGCAGTGGTTAATTACCCCTGCTGTTAAAAAATATTCCTTATTTCCATCTTCCACTATTGCTCTCACTGGTGGAGCTGCAAAGGTGACCAATTATGTGTCCTAATTTCCCTTGTGTAGACAAGGCTACAGGTAATACACTGAAGCATTAGTGGGTGTTATTTCTCTCTCTCTCTCTCTCTCTCTGCTACTTCTTCCTTGCAGTATTTGGCATCTCTAAATGATGAAAACCATCGAGCATTTAAATGCACTTTTGTGTTTGCTGCTTCACCAATTAGCTGTACAATATTGCCTCATTGATCATCCTTGAACTGTTGTTGTGTCCATACACACCCTCTAATACCTACTGTTTCCTCCCTATGAACTTTTCAAGGAGATGGACACCAAGATGTTGTAGATTCTCTGCTTCTCAATCCCTAACAGGGCAGTAGCCTGCAATTTGGAATGTGTAAGCATGTTAGCCAATCTGTTGCCCCCTGGCCACACTATATCCATAATCTCCCAAGGAAGGCATGCCGTGACACACACTTTGATGATCACTAACACAGCAGATGTGGGTAGGCAGGCACATCTAGCAGTGGGGTAATGAAAGGTCTGTTGAAGAAAAGCAAATCTGCCAGTTCACTGTAAGAAATGCTGAGCCCCCAAAATTAAAAGTTATACACTATGGTGTACATGGCGCATGCCTGCCTCTATTCATGGTCTCTGTTCCTGTGGGACTGAGAACAGAGCACAGTCATTCTGTAATACCAGGAAGCTGGGACTTGCATTGCTTTTTCTTCATTACTTTGTGGTCCTGATTGCTCCTATCAGTGGAATGAATAACTTTGTACCTCTACATCAAAAGTTTTCTGAAATGTGGTTGTATCTAGAGGGACCCAAGTAGAACCTTCTTTGTTTGCCCTTTTGATCCTATTTTACTGTGTTTGTAAATATTCAGAGTCAGCAGTGTGGTTGTTTTCTGCTGCACTACCTGTGTAATCTGGCTGTAAAGCTGATTCAACCAGCATAGGAAGAATTGTTCCAAAATAAAGATAATAGGTTGTGTCAAACCAATTGAGAGGCTCTTATGCTATACACCCTTCCTGCTAGCAGCATAGTTAAGAAAAGGGGGCATCACTGGGCTCTCTCTACAGCTCAGGAACACAGGACTTCACTTTTGGCCCCTTGTGGCCATTACAGCCCAGTATACATTAGAGCGGCCCAAAAGCTGCTCTAACAGTGTAGAGGGAATGCTATTCACAGAGCAGCACTAGTACCAGAAGAGTGAAAAGGTGGGGGTTAAGCCACCTTTGCATCATGCCCCCTAATTTGCACTCTGCATTTTGACCATATCAGGGGATCTGGTACTAAGCCCCAGATCCTCAAAAGTATTTAGGCACCTCACTCCCTTTGATTTCAATGGGAATGAGGAACCTAAATACCCATTAGAATCTGGGCCTTAGTTTCTTAGTTTCGTTAGTTTCTGTGGGAACCAACAAGTGAATTTTTGAAGAGATTTATTAGAAATGTTTGTGCTGCCTTCAGAATGTGAAATAAATAGGGCCCAGGGGGCAAAATAACCTTCCTCTATGAAACGGGGCAGGGGGAGAGGGGGAGACATAGTAAGACTTTGGGATTTGATTGTTAACAAGTCACTGTAACATGCCCTTTATTGCAAGTTTAATTAATACATTCAAAACAATAACACAGACAAAGAGATTCCAGTGACTGTTATAGATGTGGCAAACATTCCAGCCTGCTTTCCTTTCATGATTATTTATACAATATTTGGAACACTTGCAAAAATCATGTTCATTAAAGCCCTGGATATTGGCAACTAACCAATAACTGCAGGGAAGCAACAAGGTGGCTGGGGTTTTGTTTGTTTTTAAGAAGAAAAAAAATCACAAATGTCAATCAAGAAACACTGCAAAATAAAATGGAACCTCCTCAGCAGCTAACCTATTGCACAGAACTGCAGTGAAGCTTTGACAGTATTTTCAAAGGCTTCAGGGGCGTCAGTTGCAAACGTTCTGCAGCTCCTCTGCTGACCAAGGAGTGTTATATAGCCAGAGTCTTCCTTTCCCTTACAAAACTGTCAGGCACAAATGGGCAGAAGGATATTGGCTGCAAGGGACTCGGAAGCTCCTCCCAGAGACTGGATCCTGATATTTTTGGAGGATTTCTTTTAACTCAGTTACAAACCTTAGTGAAGGAAACAAGTTACCACAGCACCAGTAGCAGAGAGAGAAATCTCTGCTTCTAGGCAGAGCATAGCTCTCTGGCTTTCTCTCTCTTATACCTTCCTAAAGCTACCTTGGATGTGATTGTTCATTTCACTTATGGAGGAAAACTGTACTGTCTGGTGGGGGGAAATGCTGATACTCTGGATGTTGGTGTGTCTGTGAAAACAAGGGGTGTAAGTGAAAGAGAGAGAAGATCATGAGGAAGAAGAGGTTTTGAAGAAAAAAAAATCCAAAACATTTGCCTGAAAATTGATGGTGCTTCTGGGCTCAGTGTTTTTTCTCTGGAGGAAAAGGTTGAATTTGGTGCAGTGCTTACAGTCTATCTATCCAGCTGGTGAACCTTATTGGTTTGAAAATTCTCTATTTTGGATGTAACGTGGGACATTTTTAGGACATTCTCCTGTTTTATAAAAATCATCATGAATTCAGTGGCTGGAAATAAAGAGAGAATTGCAGTCACAACCAGAAGCAGGAAATACGGGGTAAGTTATCCATACATGAAATGCAGGGAATCTTTTAAATCCATCTGCGCTAAGGGTTTTAATTCCCCCTCCTTCCCAAGGACCCATGCTATAGCTTGCCCTGTAAGCCTGTGACAAATGATACCAACATGTGAACCTTATTAAGCTGCATGTTCCCATTCAGAGCTTCACCTGGCTGAGTATATTACTTGGTCTAGTCAACCAGCTCTCAACTGCATGAAGTACACTGGGTTCCTTCCCCCCCGCGATCGCTGTAGACTTTCGCCCTCCTCATCCTCCCTGCATCACTTTGTTTTTATTTCCAGCCCCGGGTTGCATTTCAATGTGCGATTCTAGCTGACCTCGCTTTGCACGGCCCCATACCGGTCGGGATCGATTCTGTCGATTACACGTGCAGTGTGTATTGACACCCCCTGCCCGGGAAGGAGTCCCCGAGCTACCGCAGTGCGTGGGGCTGGAGACAGCCGTGGGGTGGGGATCGGAAGCGGTACCGCTTTGCCCCCCCCTCCCCCGGCCCCAGCCGCTCTCAGGTGGCCGCCCGGAGACAATGCAGGGCGCGGGGGGCCGGGCGCTTCGCAGCTGGGGTCGGTCGAGCAGCCGCAATCACCGACGGCAGCTGGCCGGCCCCGCGAGGTCTGTCCGCCGCCGCCCGCGCCTCACTCGCTGCCTCCCCCTCTGCTCCTCCTCCAGGTGACCGAGCCCTGCTCCCCCACCAAGCCCGCGGCCCCCTTCTCCCCCGAGAGCTGGTACCGGAAAGCTTACGAGGAATCCCGGGCTGGGAGCCGCCCAGCCCCAGAGGGAGCCGGCTCCGTCCTGGGCTCGTCCGGCACCCCGTCCCCCGGATCGGGCACCTCCTCGCCGGGCTCCTTCAGCGGCTCGCCGGGTCCTGCCTCCCCGGGCATCGGCAGCAGCTCCCCGGGCTCGCTGGGGGGCTCCCCGGGCTTCGGCACGGGCTCGCCGGGCTCCGGCAGCGGGGGCGGTTCCTCCCCGGGCTCTGGCAGCGGGGGCGGCTCCTCGCCGGGCTCCGGCAGCGGGGTCTGGTGCGAGAACTGCAACGCCCGCCTGGTGGAGCTGAAGAGACAGGCTTTGAAACTGCTCATCCCCGGGCCCTTCAGCAGCAAGGTGAGCGGGGCCGGGCGGGCGGGAGAGCCGCGTGGGCTGGGTTTCCGCCAGGGGGGCACGGCGGGTTGTGGGCAAACACTCCCTGGGGGCAGGCGGGGGCATTAACTGCCCCTCCACAGCTCATGCTCCCACCCCCATTCACAAAGCCAGCGGGGCTCCACTGACGCCAGCAGACTCACAGCCAGGATTGATGGAGGTCGGGGTCACCCCTAATTTGGGGGGCGGGCTTTTAAATACCCTATTTTTATTCCCCATTTTCTAGCTCTTCTTTCCCTCCAGCCCTCCCCCCCCCCTCGCTTTGTCCCTGTTGGAATTTCTCCTCCGCCCTTGCACATGTGGAAGGCTTCTGGACGTTTTGAGTCAGTCCCTCAAGCCTTTCTTTGCCTCCCCCTTTCATTCCATTGCTGGTATTTTTGTTCTCTGATTCCCCAGGTACCTATTGTATTGTTTGGTAACAGAGGATGGGCTACGGTGCAAATGTCTGAGCATCTGTGGTCCCTCTCCCACTTCATACCGCTTCTCTCTTCCCCTCTAGGGGCCAGACTTTCAAACAAGCACCCAGATCTCTCTAGGTACTTACTTGGCCCTTAACACTAGTATCTTGAGTACCTTTTAATTATCAATACAGTTATTCTCATAGCATCCCTGGGAGTTAGGGAACTACCATTAGCCCCATTTTACAGATGGGTAACTAAGGAGGAGAAAGTGAAGTACCTAAACTCACACAGGGAGTCTGTCAGAGCAAGCAATTGCACCCAGGTCCCCAGAGTCCCCAGCTACAACCTCAATCATAAGGGCAATGATCTCTCTTAAAGAGATGAGGGATCTGGCCACAGGTGTCATATTGGAAGCTGCTGGGTGCAGAACATTTTTGAAAATCTGGTTCTTATTTAAGTGCCTAAAGCAGAGTTGTTTTTTTGGCTCTGACTGTGAGTGGTCAGCATTGGAAAATGTGGCCCTACTAAAGCCATCTTCTGTAGTCAGTAGTTTTTCCACTTGTATTGCAGATGAAGATTAAGGTGAACAGCCCTGAAAGAGTGATCAGCAGCTCTTGTGCTGATTGAGTGCCAACAGAATTGTAAGCACTGGACTCCTCCATAGCAACCCTGCAAGTGCTGTATTGTGAATAGGTCTAGAGCTCCCAGAATGTAACACAATGCAATTGTGTTTGCACTGTTGGGCCCAAGTACTATCAAATGATAATATTTACTTTTCCACTTCAAAGAGTTTTCATTAGTGGTTACAATAAAGAAGTACCAGGAAAAGAGCTGATTGCTGTGGAAGGGTCTTTAGTACTGTTGTTGTATTTACCATTATTTATTTATTTATGTATGTGCCTTGTGTTGTGAAAGGGAATCAGTGTGATCCCAAACAACAGAATAAGGGCTAGTAGTAACCTCATCTCAATAGCTGGTTTGTTTAAGCTGAATTATTCACAAACCGGGAAAAAAAAGTATGTTGAAAGGGTTAAATTGACTTAAATATTCATAACTGTTGCTGAATCCCGAGGAAGCTGTGCTTGGAATTAATTTATTTAAAATTTTCAGGTTACATGATATGCAACAGCTATGACTTGCCAGCTTTGGAATTACTGCCCGTGTGATTGTCATAATGTGAGCTTTGAGATAAGAGGGGGAATCATATTTTACAGTAATGGTTGGATAAATCATAAACTGTAGGGTTTTCTGCCCATCATAAAATGTCAGGCATTAAATGATAGATCTCATTGTATGAGGTAAAAACTCTTCCGCACTCTTGTATGGTTCTCTATTATAACACTCTAAAGGCTGCAGTCATTACCTTCATTCCCAACTGCATTAAATCCCCTGGAATCACTTACCTTAGCATTGTCCACTCAAATAAATAAATAAATAAAATACATTTTAAAAAATCCAGCTGCCAATGATGGCGTTATAGAGGCCTGATCCTGCAAGCCTTATGCACTTGAGTAATTCTTCCTCCCTCTCCTCCTTAATGTCCCTTCTCTCTTCCCCTTCCATTTAGCATGCCCCCCATTCACAAATGAATAAACAAATTATGGAATTAACATACCATTTACAAACCATCACTCTGCTTGTATGTGTGCATGGATATCCCTTTCTCCTATCTTTTGTCTACCTTGTCTATGTAAGCAGGACTTAGAATTGCGACAGGGACTGTCTACTCTGTTTGTAGCTGCCTAGGACAATGGGGCCTCATTCTTGGTTAATCTCTAGGCACTACCATAATAAACATAATGTGAGTAGTTCTTTATTAGGGTTATTTGTAAAGATTCCTCATGTAAGACTTTCAGGATCAGGCCCATAAATGGATCTAGTGTATTACTGTTCTTAGCGTTCTGAAAGTTGCTGAACACCCTCAGCTCCCACTGAAACAATTCTGCTCCCATTGATTTCAATGGGCATTTGACAATTTAATTCAGTAGGAGCAGGTCAAATGTATGGTTCTCAGTATCCCTCAGGAGCAACTTGCTCAGCACCTTGCAGGATCCATAGTGTCCACCATAATATGGTTAATTACTAACATCCATTTGTAACTATGAAATATTGGGAGGATCATCAAATAGGGGATCTAAAAAGCATCAGTCATCTCGTATGGATCTAGCTGACCTACACGGTTTTTTTTGTTTTGCTGCTGCTGCTGAAAGTAGCCTGGAAATTTCATAAGCATTATATCTATAGTCAGCAAAATATATTTTTTCATTTTGCATTTATATTGTATTTAAAATGCATATAACTTTGGGTAGTTGATATTGTAGTAGTGAATATAATAATCCATTAGCAGCTTTATTTTGGCATATACACAATAGAGATTAATAGAATCTGCAATGATTTATCTGAACCTGTACCTACATAAATTCTTTCATACTGAGTAATCATATAATTTAAAATGTTTGCATATATCTATCTAGCCTAATACCACACTTAATTGCTGTGTAAGCAGACTGAGTATGAAGCTATTCAGTGAAGCATTACATTGGTACAGAAAAAGCAATACTTAACATGGAACAAGGCTGTCTCTGACTAGCTCATTGTTAGCACTGAGGTGTGGAGCTTTAACTTTAACTAGAAACATTCATTCTAAATATGTCAACAGGATGGAAATTTAAGGTTTTTGTTGTTTGGCAGAAAGATTAGTTCTAATTACAGAAGTTCTACCTTAGTTTAACCATTTAAATGCTGCACTCCTGGCATCTGGAACAGGCATCATAAAGCTCAAATCCCTTTTCCTCTGGTGATACAGATA
Source organism: Emys orbicularis (assembly GCF_028017835.1). Lineage (NCBI taxonomy): Eukaryota > Metazoa > Chordata > Testudines > Emydidae > Emys > Emys orbicularis. Next base: position 143,941,191 of record NC_088685.1, read on the forward strand.
TAAACTATGTACACAAACTAGCTATCTGCATTCAAGGGGTTAAGTACTATGAGAATGAGATGAGTTACTGTAACTGTACCCTGAAACACATATGTGTTGAATCTGATTAACACAACTGATCTTAGAAGGTTATAATTAATTATACACTGTGCTGTATATTAAAAGGAATTCAGTATATTTTAGAGGCAATTTTAATGAAGTATGCCATTTGAACAGCAATAGGGACTGTCTCAGAAATGAATGACTATTGGTAGGTTTTTATTCCTTAATCCTTTTCTCCTTTAAAAGAGTTCATTAAGCTTTTTTCTGAACCTGGCCCATTTGGAATATGTCTTCAGAAGGGCATCAGACTCAACTTTATCTATAAACATGTATAATGTGATATCTTTACATTTACTATAGACTTGAGATTAAATCTTGTCTGCATGTAAGTCAGTGGCAAAATTCCCATTGACTTCAATGATGCTAAACATAAACACAGACATTATGTATTAAAAAAAAAAATGGGTTAACTAAAGATTCTGCTCTGTGTGCGTATATATAAATAACATGAATATTCAGATCAAGAGTGCAGTCTCAGGCTTTCCAAAGTTATCTTGTTCTGGGGTTCAACGAAATCCAAAATATGGCCTTTACCAGAAGAGGTAATTTAAATTGGAAATAATTTCCGTGCTTACATTTATCTACCTGAAACATCTTAACTAAACGTTAGAGATGGCCGAAACAGAGGTTAGTTTTGTAAAACACCATCTGTTAAGTGGTTTGTATCCTGGTCCATTTAGCTGAATGGCCCACAATTTCAGGGTGGTGGATAAATAGATCTGGTTTAGGCCCATGACTAACCATGAAAAGTCCTGTGGATTATGGGCGAAAAAAATTACATCTTGCATTTTTCTGAAACTTTTGCTCACTTGTTCTCATGTATTGTTGATTTAGCCTTTTCCCATTTCAGAAGTGTTCAGTAGTCAAAGGCTTGACTAATAATATTAATAATGAAAAAAGCTGCGCAGTTGATATAATGGAAAAATAGGTTCCTGATAGCTTGTAGCTACTTTAGAAACCTTCCCAGTAGAGACAGGACAGTAATGAACCCTTCCTCGAAGCTTAGTAAGTGGCAGAATAATGGAATTTCATTTCTGTCTAGACCTTTAATTTGTGAACAAGCATGGTCAGCCAGTACAGTGACTTAATTCACTGTGCAAAAATATCAGGCACCTAATCATTTCATCCCAACTCATTGTAATGCAGATAGGATTATTGCATTAGAAATCTGATTTTTAAATGGCCTGGGGCAGTAATTTGTCAGCATTTGGAGGGATTAACTCCATTAAAGTTTAGACAGCAACAGCTATTCTTTTGTATTGCATCACAGGTCACAATACCAAACATTTAGTATAAGTCATCTGCACCACATTTTGCAATTGCATATCTCCTGGCAAATAGGGATGTCCCCACATTCTTCCTCCTGTGCCCTGGAATTACAGCTGCTTAGAATGGTTCAAATTAGATATGTATAGTGGAGAAAGCAGACCTAGGAATATATCTTCACCAATGAAAAATGCATGCAAACTTGCCATTGAAAGCAGCCGGAGGTCACCTGGGCTACAGTTCACTCTGAGACTCCTGCATGTGAGATAATGTTGATATGATTATTTTGCCCAAACTTGCATATGGCAACTTTGCTTTGGGGAAAGGTGAAAATACTGTATGTTAAGAAGATCCCTTCTTATGAAGTTGTCAAGGTTCTTAGCTATGCAGTCACCTCTATGGGATCACAGAGGCTTACTGTTATTGACTGAAATGGAAATTAGGACCAGGCCCATCTCTATATTCAATTGGTTGGAGACTGTTTCCCTTTCTGAACAGAAAATACTGCCAGAGGGCCATGGCCCGACCTCGGGGGTTGGGGGAGGGGGAATTGCATAAAATGAAAATTTCAGTCAATTTCTGTGAGTGAGGAGGGGCGGGCAGTAACATTCTGACGAAACTCTGCCCTTCCACAAACTGTGAAATGGGTTTGCCAAACCCATTATTCAGAAACATGTCAATGCTTAGTGTATAGCTAGCCCCTTACGTAAGGTGACTTTTGAGTATTTTGGTCAATTCAAGGTGTCTTCTACAAGCCACAGAGAATACACTAGGCTCCCAAGTAGTTTCCTAACTAAACACATTGGATTATCTTCCTAAATGGGAATATAATCATTTGTAGCAATTTTTTGTGTGTGCTACAAGAACAGAGTGCCAGTGTATAATTTTGGGAAGAATGTTCCATAATGAATTCCCTTGACAGTACTAGTGAAAATATCACATACTATGAATATGGGCCATCAGTATGTAATGGGATGCTTGCTTATGTCAGCAGATTATTAGAAAGATCACAGTATTTGTGAATTTAGGGCTGAAAGAGGCTTGCACAGCTTTAGCCACATCAGCAGTGAGCCCTTTAAGATCAGAAATTGAGATGCTTCCAAGCACTGAATTGGACAGCCCATCTCTGCACTATACCTGACTTTCATGCTTTGCATTGTTATGTAATGGGGTTGCTGCTTTTTGTGGCAATGGTACGTATGTCCGAACTGTGAGGCATGTCACACATGATTTTGACTGGTATGTCATACTGCTAGTTTATAACATGTCACAATGGAGGTGTCATGCTACGGCATAAAAAACACGTGCATGGCATTCCTCACACTTTACTAACATATATGTTAGATGCTATCAAGAACTGCAAGTCCACTTCATGTTTTGGATAGGCAGTTTCCAGTCCATATTTGTTGAGGTCTCCATTCAGGAAAGAATCCCCATTCAGGAAAGCAGTTTAGTGCCTAAAGTTAAGCTAATGCTTAAGACCTTTACACTACAATATGGCCCCAATGTAGGAAAGCAACAATCCAATAAACCGAAAAGGTGCCATTTTGCTTTTCCAAGAAGTGTGAAGTTCTATAAGATGATGCTAAATTAATTGTCACCTTTCTAATTCTTTCCATGCACAGAGGTGCTTATTTTTCTTTTGAAATTTTAGAGTCCTCATCTGAAAGAAACATGCAATTTTCTTTTACACAGCATGAATAATATTGGAGCTAGATTGAGTCACAGATGAATACACTAATAGTTAGTTATGTATCTATTCAGTAGTTTATGGGACCAAATCCTCCAAGGCCATATGTGCCAAACTTTGATCACAATTTCTCCCATGAAACCTCATTGATTTTAAGTGGTGTTACAAAAACATAACTGAGCATAATTTGACTAATATTGCTGATTGTTGTTGGGATCTTTCATTTAGCTGACATGTGAAAGAAAGACCTGTAACCAGACAACTCCACAGCGATTGTCCGTCTGCAGATGCTGTAGAGAACAAGTTGTTCCAGATAAAACTGGCATTCATTTATGCTCAATGTTTTTCCTTCAGATCTATCTCTTTATGATTGTATAATGCAGCTTAGTATTATATATGCTTTCAATCTACCTCTTTTGTTGGGCTGTGAGGCAGCGTCTATCCACACAAGGCCCGAGGAAGTAAAAAAAAAAAAAAGGGCCGATTAACCTTGTGACAGGCTGCACCTGGAGAAGAATCAGGGCTGATAAGGCCTAATGGCTGATGAAGCCCAGCTGGGGGAGGAGCTGGATTAAGCATAAAGAGAGGAAGTTGGGGGTAAGAGGGTGCTGTAGGAAAAACTCTGCAGTCCCATTCTTGAGGGGGGAGTTGGCAAGAGACAAAGAGGAGTCCAAGGAGGGAGTAAACCCTGGGAATACAGAGTCTGGCAGGAACTGAGGGGGAGAGGAAGCAAAGGGTGTGCAATAGCCACAGGGAGCAGTGGAAGCTCCAGGGGTGGGCCAGAAGATAAGGGAAACAGTAACAGGTTCTGAGACTGTTTGCTAGACATATAGTCCCTGGACTGGAACCTGGAGCAGTGGGAGGGCACAGGTTCCCCACCAGCCACTGGAGAAGTGGCACAGTCTGGGCAGTGGAGCTGAAAACTGCCTGAGACAGTTTGTCCAGAGGGACTTTGACACCCTGAAAGTCAAGCGATGAAGAGGGAGCTCCTTGAGTTAGGAAGAGTGAGCAGTTGAGTCCAGAGAGAGAGAGACACCATCCCACCACAGGGTGTGCAACCGAAGGAGGGGACATCAGATGAGCCACAAGGAGGTATCCCATTGGTGAATAGCGAACTGTCTGATGGGGCTTTTCCAAGTAGGACACTATACATTTGATTTTTTGCTCTGTTGATATGAGAGGCTGCTAACAGATCCTTAAATAAATACTACTGAATTTTGAAAATTCTTCGTGTCGGCTTCTTGGTATAATATGCCAAATATTGCTAGGAACTTATAATATCACTGAAGTACTGTGGAAAAAATACTTCTTAGCATATGTGCAACATGCCTCAGGTGGCATGTGACCAGCATTCATCATCAACTTTGGTCTGCTAGTTGGATCATTAGGTTCCCTGGGCCAGGTACTGACGGGGAGTGTGACATGAATGCTGAAAAAATACTGGTCCATATGTATACCTCGTTAATGCCATTGAAATCAATGGACTTATACCAGGGTGGAATTCTCACACCACTGAAGTAAATAGGAGCTTGACCATTGACTTCAAAAACAAAGAACTAACCAACTAACCCCCTCCAAAAAATAGCAGTTTCAAACATAGCCAAAGCATATCCAGCAGTGCAGCCTCCTGGTTTTGACCTTCCATACCATCTGTAGGCAAAGCTAAATTGCTTCAGAAGTAAAATAGCCAGATGTGTGCAAATGCCTAGAAGTGGGGCCTTTGTGACTCTCCCCTTCTTGTTGTGTCCAGTTAGGAGAAGAAGATCATATGCATGGGGCTGCTGTGCTCCCTCATGGAGTTGCACAGTGCCATTCCCTCAGCTATTGAATGGCTAAAATGTTTAGACTAACATGCTTGACTTGAACATCTATGTAAATGCAATCGCAAGTTGAAAAAAGCCAAATTTCACCTATTGTATCCCTTGACAAAAGGGATCGGTAAATGTGTCTAAGGCGTAACTAACTTAGAACTTTGGTACTATTTTTATTTAACTACTTGACTCAATAGAATTTTGAGGCAAACGCTGCTATCAGTAATATAAAGTTATTGGACAGTAAATCCAAGACTCAATTTGGTTTTCTGATTTCCCCCACCCCCCTTTTGTCCTGGAGTCATAATTCAATTCATGTTTTATAAAGATCACAAAATGTGGAAAGTATTACATTAAAAAGCCATTTACCACTGGAGCAATGGTATATTTAACTTTTGTTTAGTTTGGTCTTTTAAAATTGTATCACTTTATAGTGGGTTGCTAAAATTTGTTGATTAGTTCAAAACTGTGGTTCAAATGAACAGCTGTTTGCAGTTCTAATATCTTCCCCCAATTAATATTTTCATCTTAATTATCTGTGACAGTCATAGAAATATAGGGCTGGAAGGGACCTCAAGAGGTCATCTAGACTAGCCTCCTGTGCTGAGGTAGGACCAAGTATACCTAGACAGGTGTTTGCTTAATGTGTTCTTAAAAACCTCCCTTGGAAGCCTATTCCAGTGCCGGACTATCCTTATAAGGATTTCCTAATATCTAACTTACATCTCCCTTACTGCAGACTAAACCAGTTACTACTGATCCTCCCTCTGTCATCGTTTCTCAAGACTAAACATGCCTAGTTTTTTAAGCTTTCCTTATAGTTCAGGTTTCCTAAACCTTTAATCATATTTGTACCTCTGTTCAGGACTCTTTTCAATTTGGTCACATCTTTCCTAAAAGTGGCACCCAGAATTAGGCACAGTACTCCAGCTGAGGCCTCACCAGTGCCAAAAAGAACAGCATATGAAACTTACATATGACACTCCTGTTACTACATTCTGGAATGATATTAGCCCCTTTGCAACTGCATCTCATTGTTGACTCTTATATAATTTGTGATCCACTATAGCCCCCAATTCCTCTTTAGCCTAGCTAGGTGTTTCACATTATGTATTTGTGCATTTGATTTTTTTTTTCCTTCCTAGGTATAATACTTTGCAGCTGTGTCTATTGAATTTCATCTTGTTGTCAGACCAATTTCTCCAGTTTGTCAAGGTTGTTTTGAATTTTAATCCTGTCTTCCAAAGTGCTAGTAGCCCCTCCCAACTTGGTGTCACTGCAAATTATTCAAGTCATTAATGAAAATATTGTACAGTACTAGACCAAGGAGAGACCCCTGTGGGGAACCCTCTAGATACATCCACCCAGTTTGACCGAATCACCGTTAACTACTTTTTGCATACTGTTTCTCAACCAGTTATGCACCCACCTTATAGTAATTCCATCTAGTTTGCTTATGAGAATGTCATGTACAACTATCAAAACCTTACTAAAATCAAAATATATCACATCTTCTGCTTCCCCCTTATTCATTAGGCCAGTAACCCTGCCAAAGAAGGAAATTAGGTTGGTTTGGTGTGATTTGTTCTTGATAAATCCATGTTGGCTATTACTTATTATCCTATTATCTCTAGATGCTTAAAATTGATGGTTTAAAAACTTGTTCCAGTATCTTTCCAGGTGTCATAGTTAGCTGACTGGCCTATAATTTTCCGGCTCCTCTTTATTCCCATTTTTAAAGATAGGTACTATGTTTGTCATTCTCAAGTTCCCTTGGACCTTGCCCCTCCGGAAGTTCTTAAAAATAATTGCTAACAGTTCCAAGATTGTTTCAGATAGTTCCTTAAGTATCCTAGTATTAATTTAATCAGAACCTGCTGATATGAATACATCTAACTTATCTAAATAGTCTTTAAGCCATTCTTTCCCTATTTTGGCTTTTTGTGTTCCTTCCCTTTTGTAGTTAATATTGGTGGTGGTAAATATCTGGTAACAACTGATCATTTTAGTGAATACTGAAGCAATATAGCCATTAAACACCTGAGACATATTGATGTAATCCATTATTAGTTCTCCTTCCCCACTCATTAGTGGGCATACTTTCCTTTGTCTTTCTCTTGCTCCTAATGTATTTATAGAAGTTCTTCTTATTGCCTTTTATGTCCCCTTGCTAATAGGTGTAACTCATTTTGTGCCTTAACCTTATTGATTTTTGTCCCTACATGCTTGTGCTATTCTTTTGTACCCATCCTTAGTAATTTGTCTATTTCAACTTTTTGTAGTTTTCCTTTTTGATTTTCAGGTCATTAAAAGAGCTCCTGCTGGAGCCAAAATGGCCTCTTACTGTAGAACAGGGTACTCTCAGAATAGTAGTATACTTCCTGGAAAAAAACCCCATGATTTCAATCCTAAAAGGACCCTGCACCATTTTTTCCCTGTTGAGTGAGGTGGAATGCAACAGTAATTTTACTAACTAAAAACTTAGTTATGACACAAAGGTAGAATTATATTCTTGATTCTTGTGCAAACCTTTCACTGTTCACTGGGGGGAAGGATAGCTCAGTGGTTTGAGCATTGGCCTGCTAAACCCAGGGTTGTGAGTTCAATCCTTGAGGGGGCCACTTAGGGAGTTGGGGCAAAAAATCAGTACTTGGTCCTGCTAGTGAAGGCAGGGGGCTGGACTCGATGACCTTTCAAGGTCCCTTCCAGTTCTAGGAGATAGGATAGGATATCTCCAATCAGTGGGAGTTCTGCTGAAGTGTTAGGAGGATGTTCCTAACTCTGTAGACTTAGCCCATGGTTGAAACATAAGTTATCCCTCTCCACAGAACAAGGCTGACTCCTCTGGAATCACTTAAATGACTACGTTGTTTTGGGTAAGAATTTTTGTATTGCCTGTTTGAGGTTGTGTTGGCTTCCTTTATAACTAAACATCGAGCTGAATCCCATTCACCTTACTTCCACTGAAGTCAGAAAGAATTGGCTAACAGTAAATAAAGCCTGTGCTGAGTCTATTTGGTTAAATGATTGTTTAAGTTCTGTAAGTCCAAGGGGTCTGTCCTTCAAAAAGATTCCACCAAACTCTGTTAATTCAACGATTAACTGCAAGCATGAAAGCATGGCTGTGGGAAGTGTCACGCTGGCAGTAGCAGACTGTGGTCACAGAGATCACAAATACTAGGGTTTGAGGTGCACAGGAGTCGATGAAGGGGTGCTGCCCAGTTCTGAAGGCCGTGCCACCACCAGCCGCAGCACAGAAGTAAGGGTAGCAGTACCGCAACCCCTCCTACAATAACCTTGCGACTCCCCACCCCTCTTTTTTGAGTCAGGACCCCTACAATTACAACACTGTGAAATTTCAGATTTAAATAGCTGAAATAATGAAATCTACGATTTTTAAAATCCCATGACTGAAATTGACCAAAATGGACCATGAATTTGGTAGGGCCCTAATCATGAGTATTGATGCATGGATATATTTTCACATGGGTATTCATAACACTTTCTTACTCCATGAATGTTCATGGGGTCAAAATTCCACCTGCATGAATCAGTAAAGCAAATAAAAGGGGCTGACTTCCATCATAGCAAATTTGTGCTTGTATTAACAAATGTGTGCAATTGCTTGGGGCAGGGGGGTTGTCCAGCTCTCTTCAAGGCCATTCATAGCCTATGGCACAGCTCCACAAAGATACTTTAGACACCTATGTTCCAGTTTTACGTTCCTCTGTGAGCCACAAAATCCCAGCCTGGCTGCTGCCTATCCGCTGTAGATGACTGAACTATTCAACACCTACATTCTTGCAGTAAAAGTACCCTACTACCCAAGTTTCTCCTTCTGGGTACATGCACTGCTGCCTTACTCTAGGTATCTGCACAGCCACCTCACTCCTAAACCCTAGTGCGATCAATGAACTGGGGGAAGACTGGCAGAGGAGCATCTACCTCACCCATGGGGCCTTATCGGGTAGGTGTGCTCAAAGGCTGCCTACTGGATTTGGTTCCATTTAAAAGCTGGCCAGAGGAGGTGGTGGTGATGCTGCTGCACCCTCCTGCCCTATATATTTTAGCCCAGTGGTTAGAGCACTCAGCTGGGATGTGGGAGACCTGGATTCAATTCATCCCTCTGCTTGATGGGGAGAAAGAGGTGGGGTCCTCTATTCAGATCCTAAATCTCTAACCACTGAGCTATGGGATATTCGGATGTGTGGCTTGCAGTCTCTTCTGCTGAAGTTGTTCCACTGTGAGTAAATAATTTTAAGTCATGGGGTCAGACAAAGAGAGTGAGAATAGCTTTGTAGCGTGATGGTAAGGGGACCCACCTAGATGTTTGGGGACCTTGGGTCCTGTCTCCCTGCTACAATTACTTTTTCTCTTTCATTATCCAAAGTGTAACAGCGTCAATAGGAGAGATTGAGGAGGAAGCCCCTACACCCCTGGTCCCCATCAGAATATCCCATAACTCCATGGTTAGCGCACTCTCCTGAGAGGTAGGAGACCGCTGTTCAAATCCCTTCTCCCTGTCTGACAGAGTGGGGAATAGAACCTGGATTGCCCACATCCTGGGTGAGTGCTCTAACCAAGGCGCTAAAAATTATAAAGGGGCCAGTGGTGGTGGCCCTATCATCACCTCCTCTGGCTGTTTTGTGCAGAGTGAGGCAGGCTCCTAACTGCATCTCACAAGAAATAACTTGGGTGCCTAGGCCACCTGACTCCAGGAGAGAGGTTTCTGTTTGTGGATTGCTAGCAGAGATGGTGCCTGCCTCTGTGAGAGGTGCAGGACTTAAGACACACACCTCTTGTTGGAATCTCCCGTTGTTTAGTTTAGGCAGCTCTCTGCTTAGCATTTTGTGGATCACATTCTTAGGATCCTGTCTCCCACCATTCATTGTACAGGGAGCCTAGGTGCCTAACTCAGGTTTTGTGGATTGCATTATTGCTCCTGAGATTCTCTAGACACTTAAGTTTCTTTGTGAATCTAGGCCTATTTGCCTATGCTGAGGAATGAAATGTTGGTTTTTATCACCAGTCCAAAGTAAACAAGGAAAATTCATGAGGGAAAATTTATGAACAAAATCCTCCAGATTGTGTGATTTATTGTGGCTTTTTGCTTGAAAATTCCTATTCATTTTATTTTGGCAACGATTTGGTCTAATGTTCTGTGGGAAGCGTAAGGAAGAGTGAAATGGGGATAGTGGTAGTTCTGGTATATTATGTGTTGGAGAGGTGTAGATGGGCAACATTCTGTTCAGATTCACTTAAATCCTGTAAAACTCTACCAGAACCAAATGAACTTCAAAGGGATCTGAGTCAGGGCAGAATTTGGCCCTGGTTTGTTTGTCTCTCAGGCTATAGTAATGGAATTTATACCAAAGAGTACTTGTTCTTCCATCTACCAACCAGTTCCCCAGTCTAGGTCTCAACATATGCTGAAATGATTTCATGATACTTATTTCAAATGGATATTTTCATTTTTTCTATGCCGCTTAGCTAAATGAACCTCTGACTTGCTAAGTGCCAAATGCTGAACGAATTACTCATTTACTCCATCCACTAGATAGACTTCTGCAAAAATCCTAGTAAGCATTAAGGCACCAGAGCAATCTTAACTGTAAACAGGCGCCGAACAGTAAGAATAGAAGCCATTACTCTTCATATCTCTATTAGTTTCTCTGCTCATTTAACAGTGCCAGCAGAAAGTAACATTAATATCCTATTCAGCAGTCAAATGCACCAAATTGAAAGTTGACTTGTGTGTTTTCCCCTTTCCTAATGGGTATCATTAAAAGTTAACAAGTCATCTAAATCATGTTAGTATTCCCAGGGTAAATATTGCTGGAATTGCTGGCAGCATTCCATAGGAAGAGTTAGCACTCTGAGATTGTATGGCTGGCGTTTGTGTCTCAGGGGGAAGTGCTGGGGCTGCCTAAACATTGGCACTATATATCCCTATATAAGCAACAAAAAAGGGTGTTGGATGTGGGCATTTCTAATATATAGCATGTACTCCTTCCCCTTCTTTTTCTCCCTACTGTTCTTATAGCTCTAGTGTAAATATTTCTAATGGAAATTCTTCACAATAGGCATGTATCTTACTGCATGGAAACCCTGCTGGGAAAATGTACAAGTGACGAACATGTTAGTTGGTATGAGTTTCAAATTTAAGGGATTGTTAGACCATAGATAGCTTTTATTGGGGTCAAGGTGGCTAATAAACTGGAAGATGCAATGAAAAAGGGCATTCAGCAGAAGAGGATAGCTAGCTGTCTCAGCAGGCTGAAAGTCGTGGAATTACTGGCCACCTGCAAGGCTGTTAGTGATGGTTTTATAAGTATTTTTGCAGCGATGGTGGTAAATGAAATACAAAGGTGAACTTTAATATGCCTAACATCATCTCCTGCTTCCTTTGCTAAAAGACCACTAATGATGAAAAGTCACACAGATTTTTTTGGGGTGGTGTGGGAAAAGTTGGTATTGGGGTCATTTAAGGCTAGGTCTACACTACCCGCCTGAATCGGCGGGTAGAAATCGATCTCTTGCGGATCGACTTATCGCGTCTCGTCAGGACGCGACAATCGATCCCCGAATCGACGCGCTTACTCCACCAGCAGAGGTGGGAGTAAGCGCCGTCGACTGGGAGCCGCGGCAGTCGATTTTGCCGCCGTCCTCACAACAGGGTAAGTCGGATCTGATATGTCGAATTCAGCTACGCTATTCGCGTAGCTGAATTTGCGTATCTTAAATCGACCCCCCCCCCCCCCCCTGTAGTGAGGATGTAGCCTAAGAAAATGAAGGCACTAAAGTTCAGGAGTTGGGTTACTGGAGATTCTTGCTGCCTCCTTCGTTCTTACATAGCAAATATGAAAAATAGGGTTCTGGGATTCTTGAAGAGATGGTTTTTGTAAACTTTTCTCATGCTATGTTGCTGCAAAGAGGTTGCTTGGCCTCTTATGGTTCAGTGGGGTTTTCTGATAACCACCAGTTCTGATTTAGGTAGATTTCTGCATCTACTACTTCCCCTTTATATTTTAAAACTTGGGAATATGATTTGGCCACAGAACATTTAGGGAACCTGAATAATGATGCAATAGAGTTTGCAACTGAGCTTCAGCTTTCCCTCCCCTCAGATGAGAAGTCAGGATACAGATGCTTACATTGTCTAGATTCAAATTCAAGGTTCCATGTTTTGTTCCTCTGAAATGATGGTATGTTTATTTTGGCTTTATTAATCAGCTGGAGGGGTCTGCAAATGTGTCTTGTATGCACACTCACTTAAGATCCAATTCTACTATCTACTGAAACCAACACTTTCAAAAGAGCCCCCCGTCCATTACATTTTGGCTTAAGTGTCTCCTGTAAGGTGCTGACACCACACAGCTCAATAGTTGAAGGTGTTTAGCACCTTGTGGAATAAACCCCTTGATTCTGTTTTGTGGGAATATCCCACTTTGATCAGTATCTTTTGGTGTCCTGAAAGAATTTGCGTATATTTTGAGTTATTCTTACTAGGCTTACTATCTTAGTCTGTTGGGACAGCTGGGAAACAAAAGTATGGTTCAGCCCTTACTGATAGGAATGTGTGCCACATACGTGCCGCCTTGCAGAAAAAAGAGTAGCAGGGGATGTAGATGGATAAAAGGAACTAGCACACACCTGTCTTTGAAAATCCGTTGAACCTAGATCGGACCTGTGGTAGGAGGACGGAGTCTAGAGATAGAAGAGGTGTCTTCTAGAGTAGAGGAATAAGGCACAAAAAACATAGTGTTTGAGGTAGAGGCGCATACAAAATATTGTAAAGGGACTTGAGTCTGAGAGAAAATGGTGATGAGTACAGGATTTCCATTCCATAACTATAGACATCCTCACTTGTATTTCACCACTTCTTCTCTGTCCTGATTTAAAAAGCTCTGCTCATTGCTAGAGGAGCTCTTCTGGAGACTTGAAAGATTTATAGAAATACACTTTATATAATAGCCAGAAAAATTACCCCCAAATCCTCTTCTCCCTCTTTTAGATCACAATGTAAAGAGAATTGTGCACATTTCATTTAAAAAAAAAAAAAAAAAAAGTGAACTGTCCTAACAGCAGAAATGGTATTTTGAGGGAATCTCCTTTATTTAAATTTAGGTTTAGTATTTTAATCCTGATTTACATTTCCCAAGATTGAGGCAGTGACTTGTTTCTATGGACCTGGGAGTATTAACTGCAGATTTTCCTCCTTGAATCGAGTTAATTTCTTCATCCTCTTCTTCCAGTCCCTAAAATCTGTACATTCTACTGCAGCACCTTGGATGTGTGGCAGGTAGTCTCGAGGCTGTTGCACTGCCCATCTTGCACTGTTGTTCATCAACTTGTGGGGCAAGACTCATGCCCTAGTATCTGCGAATTGAGTCTAACTACTTCTTGCCCAGGTATTAGGATCCATGGAGGACAGGATTGGCTCTCCAGATTAATTTATTATCAGTAATTATTTGTAGAGGAACCTAGAGACCCCTATTGAGAGCAGAGCCCCACTGGGCCAGGCTATGTACAAACATAATTGTGAGAGCGTCCCTGTGCCAAAGACAAGAGTTTACAATCTGAATAGACAAGAAAGGCAAATGGTGGGAGAGGAAACCAAGATGAAATGACTTGTGCAGGGTCAAACATCAGGTCAAGGCTGAGCTGGCATTTGCGCTTTGATCTCCTGACTCCCAAGCAAGTGCCTTATCCACCAGACTCTGGTTCAGGGTCGTCTATATGTGAACATTCAGGAAAGCTAAAAGGAATCAACTCAAGCTGTGAAGTTATGTGCACAAATTAAAGCATGGTTAAATCCCTGTGTGGATGCACTCATTGAGAAGTAAAATGGCCTTAGCTCGCTGTAGTTTAACAGATTAGCGCACTCTGCCACTGCTCTAGTTTAAGTCATGGATGGTGGACACCTCAATTCTTCCTTGTAGCTCTCTCTGTTTCTGTCTTGTCTGTTTAATATTCCACTTCAGTTTAACCAAAGATGAAGCATCCAAATGTCTATCTTCTAGGAGTCAGTTTTTACCAAGGTGAATGCTTGTGATGGTTCTTTATAAGCAATGAGCTATACATAAGTACAAGAGAAGAGAGAACTGCTGACTCCTATTTTTCTGTTTGCGTTATCAGCAAAGAAAATAAAACTCTTCCCATCCCCAATCCAAAAGCACACACAGGCTAACAGGAATCATTTCAATAAGCACATACTGGGAAAGCCCAGATAAGGGTTATTTTGTGGCTGAAATATCAGGGACCACAGTGTGTGGGAAGCTTGTTTAGAAGTACTGCTGTTGAGGAAGTAGTGTATAGTAACGCATATAGATGAGATTGATAAATTGTCCTCTAAACAAGCATCTGCAGCAAATTGTCAGATTGAGATGATTTTCCAGCATACCCTATTCCTCTGTGTGACTGAAATCTCAGAGCCACTATTTACTCACTTACATATGAAATGAGGGGATAGGATTCATTGCTATGAATTCGGTGCAGGTTTTATTTGATTTTTGCTTTGCATATATATAATTTCTCTCTTTGCATTACTTTCTGCAGTGACGTATAATGGTGGTGGCAGCAGCAGCACTAGGCTATTTCTGATTAGACTGCTAGTCTCATTTCTAAGAGTTAAATGGCTTTCCGGCTAAAATACTAGCCTTTGACTTCTGGAATCCTTTTTGCACCAAATGAAATTAATTTAATAGCCTCAGCTTCGTTCTCTGTAGTCAGGAGAATGAACAGTTAAGTTACAAGCATGCTCCCAGGGCACTTCTGGCACAGGCAGTGAGTGGGGTTTGGGGAAAGAGGACTCTTAATTTTCATTGTCTGAAAGATCCATGATTAACCTCTGCTAAGGAAAGGGGCTTTTTACAAATATGTATAAAGATTACCTCATTCTGAGAGAAGCATACAGCCTTATTCTCCTTTCGTTTACTCCATTGTAAATCAGGAGTCAAACAAGTGATGTCAACAATGTTACACTGGCATAAAACTAGCCTGAGAGCAGAATCATGCCGTCACAATCTAGTAGGAAGAGTCTGACACAGACCTGGGGAGAAGGTTCTGGAACAGAGCTGCAGTTGAAGGTCATTGAGGGAAGAGCAGCATCTGGAGGACCTGGCTGTTGGTTGCTTTTCTGTAATTGGTTCTGAGAAGATACGTTACCAACTAACTGTGCTAAAATACCCTGGGTCAGGGTAGACAGTAACACTCAAATGCTCAGAGATTGTAGAACTCCATTCTTGTGGTAGCACAAACCATCTGTTATATTTATATGGCCCCTGTCATCATAGTAGCTGAGCACTTCATAATCTTTAATGTATTTATCTGCACCTCACTCGTGTGAGGAAGGGAAGTACCATTATTCCCTTTTGCAGATGCGGGACTGAAAGGATCACTTGCCCACAAGTCTGCAGTGGAGCAATGACTTGAACGCATGTCTCCTGAGTGCCCTCTATCCATTGGACAATCCTTTCTCTGTCTCTCACCTCCTCAATCTCCTCTTTCAATGGCTGACTGTACTTGCTCTAGTGATCACCTGCTCCTTACAAAGGGAAGTGGGGAGCTGCAGTTTGCATCTCCATTCTTAAGGGAGTGGAGTATGGCATTAGAATACCTGGCTACTTATTTTTCAATATGAGAGAGACAGATCTTTTAAGAAGAAAAGGGAAGACTCTGGCTTTGGTTCTGCATGACTGGCACTGTATAATCTTTACCAGAAGTGAACTGATAAATTAAACTGGTTTGACACTTAGTGAGATTTGGTTCTTTAGGTTTTAAAGATAAGGTGTTTTGTTCCCCTTCCCTCCCCACCTCCCTCTGAGCCTCCTGGAAATGGTCAGGGCAAACCTGGACAGCTCATATACATGAATAATTTAATTGTCCTCTGTTTTCGCTGCTGTAAATGACATGGTATTAAGCATTTTGTACTTGTTAATTTAATTTTGTATTCAGCCTGCCTCTCAATGTCTATCCAAAGAACGAATGGATGATGCACGGCTTTACAACATATACATACTATTGAACTGTGTCAAAGAGAGAAGGAAGGGGCGGGGGACTTTGTCCTTTCCAATTAGGTTCCCAACTTGGTGGATAGTTTTATTCATTCCCCGCCCCCAGTTGACAAGTACAGTGTCTGTGAATGCATTTTTCCCTATTGTTTGATCAGCTTTATATCACATTATTTCAGGGGGTTTTATGTTTTGGTAATTGTTGAATAATTCTTTTCAATAGTCAACCAGATCTTGTTTCAACTATGTTCCTTCCGTGGGTTTCCAATCTTCAGATTTGTATGGTTAAGGGCATTATCTATAAGGCTTGGGTTGTAAAAATATCCTTTGTCTGAATATACCTCCCATTCCCCCACCCCCAAATAGTGTTTTGGTGTCTGATGGCCTCTTCTCTGCACTGAGGGTGCAGCCTCTGCACCTCTCTTGGTTCATCTCTCCATTTTCATGGGGTCACTAGTTTATTTCTGGTTACATAGCGTCCAGGTTCACCAAACCAAAACTTTAAAAATCATCATTATCCCAAGCATTTATTTGGTTCCCATCAAAGTATTATCTGGAATTCTTACAAAGCTTAAGTTGAGATGCTGAAGATATAAGTAAGAGAAACCAAACACCATGCTTCTCTGCCTCCTGCAACTTTACCAGTTGTCTGGGAAACCAGGATTTAGTCAGTTAGGAAAGCCTGGGCAAAGAGGTGGGTTTTGCAAATGTATTAAAAAGTGGTAGGTTAATGCTTAGTTATGTTTCTACAGGGAGTGAATCCCAGATGTGTGGGTCCTCTCCTGAGAAAGCTCCACTATTAGCCTCCATGGTGAACTTCATCCTGGGGTACCAAATTCTAGCATGTACCCAATTGGGTAAAACACATACGGTCACATTTTCCTACCTATTTGTGCTGCAACTGACCCTTTAGAATAGTTTTTTAAGATATCTGTCATCAGTGGGTGAATAGATATTTATGAATGGATGAATGCCACAGCTTTAACCTATTTTATTTGTTGACATTATTTCACTTTTCCCCCCCACACATCCTTCCCTCTATGTGCTATCAGCAAACCTAATTTGGGTTGAGAAAAGAAGGGCAAACAAGTAATTTTTTTCTTTAAAACGAACACCATTGCAGTTAAATGACTGGGCAGCTGGTGTGTTCTTGCTTAGCTTGGCCAATGGTCGAGGTCCAGTCTTACAACCCTTACAACCTTACTTTTGGCTTCAGTCATGTGAATGAGGGTTGTCAGATTTGGCAATGTGCTCTGGAATTTGTCCTGAGCCACTGATCTCCCTATGAGCGGTGCTGCATGTGCTGCTTCTGTGCCTATGGAGCAGCTTATTAAGATCCTTTAATTTGAACCTTCTGTGTAATGACAGGTTTCAGAGTAGCAGCTGTGTTAGTCTATATCCGCAAAAAGAACAGGAGTACTTGTGGCACCGTCTCTAAGGTGCCACAAGTACTCCTGTTCTTCTGTGTAATGTGCATACTCTAATGTTACAATACTCTTATGTCTGTCTCCCAGAATCAGCTGGCGACTACCATAGGAGTTTAGGTGGAAAATCCACGGGCAACGCAAAATAAATGGTTCCTAGATTTACAACATGTATAACATTAATTTACTTAAATCTAAATTGTGCATATCCTGAGCCAAATTGTCCTCACTTACCCTCATGCAACCACAGTGACTTCAGTGAAATGGTGGGGTGTAACTATAAATGCCTTGTGTGTACAGCCATTTGTAAGGAATTCCTCTCATCTGGCTGAAGCAGTAAGGTACCCTGTGCTCCTCTTTATCATAGCGTGTTGATGGATTCTGTCAGGCAATCTGAGGTTTGTTAGATCACCCAGAACATAGGTGCCTTTAATTTGCTATAGCCTGTGCTTACTCTACGTACTGCAGCTTCTTTTCCTGTTAACATGCACACACAAACTTTAAAACTCTTTCTTCTAAATCTTTTATGCTGCTTAACTTCTCTACCCTGGTGTCCCCCCCCCCCCCCTTTCTCTGCTTTAATATTTTTTTTCTAACTAATGACTCATCTGGATAGGATTGCCTCTGGCTCTATGAATGTAGCAATTAACTCTAACCCTAAGATGGCAACTTGCTGGTTTGCCTGGCAGCCTGGAGTCTACAGGAGCTGATAAAACGGAATGAAAATAAAGTCAGATCCATTCTATGTTAAGATGGTTATTGATTTAGTATGGATGGCAGTTTACTGTGTAGAGTTTTACCAGTTTTCAAGGTGACTAAAATACTCCCAAGTTGATGGGTTTTTTTTTTTTCCAGAGTTGCTGTGAACATTACAGGACTCAATGGGAGCTGTGTGCTCAGCAATTCTGTAAACAAAGCCTTATGGTTTTAGCTAAAAAGACTTTAGGATAGAACTTGAACAACTACTATTGTGCTGATTGCTTTTCTGTATGTTTATAATTAATTACACTGGCATTCAGCCCAGCCCTAATGTTTTCTTACATCGCGGAGAAACATTAAATTCCAGTTTAAATGTATAAAGGGCCTTGGGAATCTTATTAATGTTACATTATGGGCACTAGCAAGCTAGCCCATGTACTAATAATGAAAAAATAAAAACTGACATGTAAACCATGGTTTGAAATCTTAAACAGACTGTTCAGGTTTGGAACTAGTGTCACACATGGGAACTCTCAAAGCGCGACTTACTCCAGAAACCAGGTGCTAACAAAAAAAACTTCAACTTCTCAACTAGCATCAGAGGTGACAATGCAAAGAAGTTCTGCAGAAGTAGCAGGGCTATGTAGCTCCATTCAATCTTTATAGCATTGAAGGCACCCTGCTAAACAGGCTGTCCGAAATGCATTAAAAATGTGCAAAATCTGCCTACAAATGACTAGGGGGCAATAATGATTTGACAAGATATTTTGTATTTTTCTTAATGATTTTTCCCAAAGGGATGATGGGGTTTGGGGGAGGCAGGCGGAAGAAAGGAGGAAAAACAAAACCAAACTCCAAAGAACCCCCCTCCCTGCCTGTAAATGAATGATATAGGATTAGAAAGGCATCAAGTGCACCAATATAGCCCTACTACAGTGCAAATGGCACACTGCTGTGCCGATCAGGTGGTAAATGGTGCAGGCTATGTTCCCCTTGTTGCCTGCAGAGGGTTTTATTCTAACCAAGTTCAGAATGGAGACCTCTGCATTTGTTGCTACATGGGCCAAATTCTGCTCTCCATCATGCCAGGGTAATTGTGTTAACGTGAGCTGAGTTACTTAGGGGGTTACACTGGTGTGACACAGATCAGAGTTTGGCCCTTAAAGGATTGAATGAGCTTGGAGCCAATGTGTAAGGGAAAGCTGTCCTTTGGCCACCTCTCATGCCCTGTGACTTGCTCACTCAGCATGTCAATCCTCATTTCACCTTTGTTCCCCGCATTCTGGTGGAAGTGCCTATGCCTAATGAACCAATGTGAGTATTCCTGTGGCCAAATACCCACTTGGCTTGGTTTAGATAAGACCTGAATTGTTCAGCTGACCTCATGATAATGCTAAAAGTTCTCACCCTGTGGTTAGAGGTAGTCCTGGTATTTACCCTGGTTTGATCACACAGTTCTGATTGTATCATGCCAAAACTCACTCAGAACCCAAGCCCTTTATATATCACGGTGTCTGATTACCTCAATTACATCTTTTTACAAGCATTTTCCTGTACGTAGATTTAAATCTGTGTGATATAAATAGGTAGAAAGGACAGGAGTTTTGTGCTTTGATTTGCCCAATTATTGAGGCTGTGGAAGAAAATGTAGACAGGTACTGTACTGGCAAATGTAGTGGTCGGGCTGGAGTGCTTCATGGAATATTGAAAGGAGTATTGCCGTAATAAGTGACCATTGGTAGTTACAAAGCATGGGTTAAGTGCTGCCTTATTGAAGGAAAGCCCATGAGAGGGGAAAAGTGCTTGAAATATGCAGAGAAATTCACCTCGCAGAATTACTGTCACCTTTGTTCCTTCAGGTGAGAGCAGACCTAGTAATGCCCTGCAAAACTGGAAGTAGTGGGGTCCCAACTCTGAGGATCCTGGGGCATCCTTTTGAAAAGCCTGATGCTCCATCTTTATCACTCTCTCCGCCCCTCCCCCCCATCAGTATAGCTCACTCAGGGGCCCCGGGGCCAAAGGCTTCCTTTCCTGGAGGTGTGCCCTCTTGGAGAGAGTTAGAAAAAACAAGTGAGGATTGAATGCTGCAGAAACCCTACTGGGTGACAGGAGCATGTGGTGCAGAATGGCCATTCTCTGAGTCGACATGCTTCCTATCCCAAACAGCCCCTTGCATGGAATGGCTTCTGGGGAGAGCAAGGAAGTATGCTGCTGAGTTTGAGAGTGCAAAGCACTATGCATCCAATATCCTGCTCCTTTTGCTCCCCTCTGTGTTGTGTATAGTAGCAAAGAGGAGCACCTGTCTAATGAAACAAACCCAGGAAAGAGATCTGCATCGCAACGGGGTGAATTTACATTCTGTCTGGGCTCTTTCCATTACTGAGAAGTTCCGCATCACTTATTAATCTACAGTCATTGAAAGCGTCCCTCCCCGCCCCTTCTTTCTTAGGCCAGGTCTACACTACCGCGGTAGTTCGACAGCTGGCAATCGAACTTCCGTGTTCGATTTATCGCGTCTGGTCTGGATGCGCTAAATCGATCCCGGAAGCGCTCGCCATCGACTGCGGTACTCCAGCTCGGGGAGAGGAGTATCGCGGAGTCGACGGGGAGCCTGCCTGCCGCGTGTGGACCGCGTCTGAACCGCGGTAAGTTCGAACTAAGGTATGTCGACTTCAGCTACGTTATTCACGTAGCTGAAGTTGCGTACCTTAGTTCGAATTTGGGGGTTAGTGTAGACCAGGCCTTAGTGTTCGATAGGACTCAAATCTGTGACTCTGGGATGGCTAATCGAAAATTGTCAATGGCTCAGTTTAGCCTCACAATATGGATGGATAAATATCATGGGCATCAACTTCTGTTGCCAAAGCCCCATGAGATTTAACTTTTATGTTTTTTAATGGAGCTGCTGCATTCTAACTGCAGGGTTTTTTTCTTAAAAAAACAACAGCCTATTAACCACAAAGTGAAGCAGGTTCAGTAGTGCCAGCTACTCCCTGGGTGGGTCGTGGGAAACCTCTGCACTAGTCAAAATTGTGCCCTGGCCACTTTACAGGGCAGTAAAACTTCATTCTGCTTACAATTCTCCAGCCTTCACAAACTTGACTCTGATCTCAAGGTGGTGTGAACCAGGAATAACTCTGTTGAAGCCAATGGAGTCAGGCCCATGTGAAAACTGGGTAAGCGAGAGGAGAATCAGGTGTTGCATCTCTTTTTTTTTTTTTCTCTTCCCAATTCCTCACTGCTTCTCTCTAGCCTGCTTTTTAAATTTTTTTATTTTACTCTTCTGCTTTATTATGGTGAAAGTGAAACTGTTTCTAAAACACCTGGGCCTGATTCACTTCAGTGGAGTTACAGGGGCACAAAATGAATGCAGTGGTAAATTGGCAGTTAATAGATAGACCTAATGTAAAGGTAACATGTCTGTTGGGTCATGGGGATACAGTGAGTGGAATATATTACCCCTGTAAATATCATTTTGACCTCTCCACTACAAAGACTGTTGCCTATATGTTGCCAGTGATTAGTTTCTAGTGTTTTTAGTAATCAAGTAGTCCTATTTTATCAGGACTACAATACAGGGGGAATGTGCATGGGCCTTTAAAACTTGTTGTTGGTGTGTGTGTGTGTGTGTGTGTGTAGACTTTTAAGAAGTCAGTGGGCCAGGGCCTGGGATCCAGCTGAACTGCATCAAGCTCACCTTTGAACTCTCATGATCCTGAGCCTACTCTCTGCTGGCCCAGTTCACAGACAGAAGTTAGAGCAGCTTTTCGTTCTGCTGTAACTTGCTCCAACTGCAACAGCCCCAGGGGGCCAAAAGTGATAACTATGAATTGGTGAAAGTAGGGAAGGTGTGCCCAAGACTCTTTCCTCTTCCCCTATGGTGGCAATAGAAGCATGGGATGGTTTAGGAGTCTATATGCCAGATCGATTCCACCACAGAGTTCCTCTTCTCTGGGGTGACCATCCTATGGCCACACCCACACACGCAAATGCACTCTGAGATCCTCTAAGTGCCATCAGGGAAAAAGTTGTTAAATCAGAATTTCCCTGTGAATAAATGATGTTCACAGTTACTCAAAATATTAAAATGTGTGGCCATTTGTATTTAATGACTGATTTGGTTTATGTAACAAATTCTTTGGGACTGTTCTGTATAAAAGTCAAATAGTTCAAAAGATTAATGACCTATCTCTCAACACTCCCCCTACGCTAGATGAGGTGTAGAGAGGTGAAGTGACTTGTCCAAGGTTACATGGGGAGGCTGCGGCAGAGTCAGGAATAGAAGCCAGATAGTCTGATGCCTGGTCCTATGCTTTGGCCCAGGTTCTCTTCTGTGATTAGTGGACAGATTATTGGATGGATGCAGAAAACCTGAGTTCTATTCCTTGCTGTGGTACTGACTTACTGTGTGTGTCCTTGAACAAGTTGCATCCTCTTTCTCCTCCCATCTTTCATCTGTCTGGTCTATTAAGATTGTAAATGCTTTGGGATTGAATTCTCTTACTGTTTATGCAGTGCCTAGCACAATGGGACCACAATCTTGGCTAGTGACTCTAGATGCTACTGTAATACAAATAAGCAATGCTAGAGAAACACCGTTCTTAGTTGTTGTTTTTTTAAGTGCTTTTATCCTGCTTCTCTCACTCTAGAAAATGTACATGGAGCTCTGTATTTTTCTCCCAGTTATCACTGTACAAACAGATCCTGCCCTCATGTCTCGTCAGTTACAAAACATGCAAACAGTAATTTAAAGCTCCCCACAACTCTCTCATCCCTTCCCCTTATTGTTAAATAATAAAAGATAGTGTTTGTGGGAGGTTAGGTATCAACAATTTGGCTCCGTGTCTCTCTAATGCAGTACATAAGTACTCTAATGCTGCATATGAAGAGGATTGGACCAAATTTACTTCTGCTGTAGCTCAATGGCAGTATTCCAGGGCTGACTTTAGCCTGCTGTTGTCTTAAAGTGTGTGCACATTAATGTCGTGTACACAGCTTCCCTCCAAAGGCTTTGTAATTTAAAGTTAAACAGTCTGGTTGCCTGTGTAATGCTTGTTGACACTCAGAATCTGTCTTCCAAATGTAGTAGAGGAAAATATAACCCCTGTCAGAGTCACCGGAGGGTCAATAAAGAATAAAGGCAGTAATCAATCCAAAGCCTAATTAAAGGCAGCAATGTCAGGAAATGATAGGGAATTCAACTGCCTGACACTCACTTCCCTAATTGGACTAGTGCTCTTTATAACTGCTCCCCTCCCCTCTCCATAGTGCCCCAGTCATGATAGCAATAGCCCACTGTGGTTTTTAGTGTTTCCCTTTGAGAAGTACAGCTGTGTGCCCTTCTCATTGCTCCAAATTCTCCAGACTGCAAGGAAGATCTGGTCAGAGGAGAGACCCATTAGTAGTGATATCTATACCTGTGTATCCTTCCCTGTTCATACCCTTCCTTAAGGCTGGCTTGCTTCCGTGAGGCCCATGAGAAGTCAGTTTTTTAAAATTAAAATAGAACTGCCAAGATGTGCACATACCTAACCTCTGTAACAGCATGATGCTATTGCTGCATCCCTTGTCTTCACAGCCCCGTCTTCCCCTGTCTGTTATCCTCGCTTGTTGCACCACCTAAATGTTAGATTCAGGGCAGGGACCAAACGTCTTTCTGTGGGCTCAGTAAAGCACCTAGCACGCTGTTGGGAGCTGTATAATAACATTCAACAGAACAAATGAAGGAAGTTATAAACTTGTTGAATAAAGGGGAGAACTTTGGTTCTTCAGAAAGTTCCTCACTTCATGAGGTGGAAGGAGGTTCAATAACAATCAGCGTAACAAAATTCAGGACAAAGTCTGTTGGATCTGGAAGAGGAAATTAAATGACCAAGGTGAATATGTCAGAAGGAGAACAACTGGAGGATGATGTGCTATACACGGATGAATAAAGGATGTGTCCTGTAATATGATACAGCATGTGGTAATTTTCATTGAAATCCAAGAAAATCTTTCCATATTGAGATCAGAACTGTCCTAAATTTCATGTCTATTGTACAGTATTTATGCTAATCTGAGCATGGCTGTGCTATGCATTCCAATTAAATGTTGTTGTGACAGTGCCTGTATAGCAAGCCAATAAACTCAATCCTGTCTATTATGCAGAGAAGGATTCCCCAAAGCATTTGAATAGCCCAGAAAAAGGACTTTGGGGGAGGTTTTCAAAAGCACAGAAGGCAGGAAGGCACCTCACTCCCAGCAAAAATCAGTGGCCATTGGACATCTAACTCTCATTTGTACCTTTGGAGACTTTCCCTTTCTATTTTATTGACCAGTGAAGATTCCTGTACAATAGAGAAAAGTAAGTGTGTGAATTCTTCCTGAATTCCAAATCACTGGTCCTTGGAGGAAAAGGAGAAATTAGGTAGCACGGGACTTAGTCTTGCCCAGTTGAAAAGCAAGGGGCGTTCTGCTGATGCCTTCAACAGGAGTAGGCTGGGCTTAAAACCTCGTAAAGAAATGAGGGATTTCTTTAAATGTGCCTTACTAACTGCTAAATGGCTGATGGTGAATCGAATGTTAACCATGGATAAATACAAAGTTGAGCCCAGATACACAGGATAGTGTCCACTGGTGGAGTTTAAACTGCATGGGCTGAAGGGGAATTGACATCTGGAATAAGGCTGGCAGAATCTGGCCCTGTCTGTAAGATCCAGGTCTATGAAATATGGCCTGTTGTGGTGAAACCAGAAAAATCTAGAAGGCAAACTGCAGCATTTAAAAAAAAAAAAAAGAAAGGAAAAAAAAAAAGGGGGTGGGGTGGGGAGGGGAAGTATGTGTAGACTCCAGCATGGCATAGGATTCAATGGTTTTCAAAGGATTTTAATTTATTTCTCATCCCCTCAGGAGCTCAACCTTGCAAACAATGACTCATGTACGTAGTCCAAATGTGAATAGCCGCACTCAGTTCAGTGGGTACTTGTGTGAGTGTGACGTTGTGCAGTCTATATGGTTTTATAAAAACTTGATAATAAGTCAATATAATGTAACTGGGATAGTTTTAGAGAAAATACGGTAATAAGTGAATGTAACGTAACTGGGATATGCTTTATGCAAAAGGTCTCTTGTAAGGTATCATTACAAAGCTTATAATCTACTGAGTATGATCATCTGATTTGTATAAATGTACCACTCTTGTATCTAAAACTAGAAATATAAAATGTAACTCTGAGGGCCTATTGTAATTATGTAAAGTGTGGGCCATTAATGATGGTTTGGAATCTTGATGACTCCCATTGTCTGCAGATGGCTGTTTACCTGTGAGTCTCCCTGTATATGTGTGTGCTGGCAAGTGAGTAATGAAGTCTTGCAGTGACATGTGATCATGTCACCTGAACTGGAATCCATCTTTAACCTGGTGCTTTTCCAGTGAGGGGGGGTGGAAACCCAGAGGGACAAAGGGTTCCCGCCTTATGCAAAAGATATATAAAGGGGTGGAAGAGAACAGAGAGGGAGAGGAGCCATCATGAAGAATCCCCTAGCTATCACGTGAGCTGCAACAAGAGCTGTACCAGGGGAAAGAATTGTGCCCAGGCCTGGAAGGTGTCCAGTCTGAGAAAAGCTTACTGAAGCATCTCTGAGGGTGAGATTATCTGTATTTAGTTTGATTAGGCATAGATTTGCGCATTTTATTTTATTTTGCTTGTGACTTACTTTGTTCTGTCTGTTACTACTTTGAACCACTTAAATCCTACTGTCTGTATTTAATAAAATCACTTTTTATTTAGTAATTTACTCAGAGTATGTATTAATACCTGGGGGAGCAAACAACTGTGCATATCTCTCTATCAGTGTTATAGAGGGCGAACAATTTATGAGTTTGCCCTGCATAAGCTTTATGCAGGGTAAAACGAATTTATCTGGGTTTAGACCCCATTGGGAGTTGGGCATCTGAGTGCTAAAAACAAGCACACTCCTGTGAGCTGTTTTTAGGTAAACTTGCAGCTTTGGGGCAAGTGATTCAGACCCTGAGTCTTTGTTAGAGCAGACTGGAGTGTCTGGCTCAGCAAGACAGGGTGCTGGAGTCCTAAGCTGGCAGGGAAAACAGAAGCAGAAGTAGTCTTGGTACATTGGATGGCAGCTCCCAAGGGGGTTTCTGTGATCCATCCCGTCACAGTGAGTATGACTGACTTGCATCACTTAGGGTTTGTAGGCTTGGGCCGGCAAGAGACTAGAACTGGAACTTTCCCTTGGGTCTCACAGGTGGCACTGCAGTGCAGAGCACCATTAGCAGGCCATGTCACGTGCTCAGTATGAGTGTGAAGAGTGCCTGTTCTAACTTCTTTTAATGCTCCCCAAAGCGTACTGGAAAAGCATGAAGTATCCCTAGCCATATACAGCAGAGATTCGGGCATTTCTTCTTAAACGCAAGTGGTTGGCGTTTTTACCCAGTGTTCAGAAAATGTTAAAAATGATCACTTCTATCTAAACACAAGTTGGGATAAAAGAAAGACGCTCCTATTGCACTGTTTTTGAGTCCATTTTAAATAGCAATCTTGATGCCCCTGAATAAAATAACTCAGCTGCCATGTATGAAATACATTATAAAACAAAAGTATTTAAAATATGAAGAAATATTAAACACTTGCACAGCACTTTTATCCATAGGTCTCAAAGTGTTTCACAAAGCACTTCATCTCATCTCCATTTTACAGATGGGGTGAGGGGGAGAAACTGAGGCAGAGTAAAAAAGTCAGTTGCCCCTGATGTCACAGGGAGCTGGAAATGGAAGCCAGATCTCTCGTCTTTCAGTCCTTTTGCCCTAGCCACTTAATTAAAGAGTGACATCTACAAATGAAAGGGCACAGAAGGAAGTACCAAGTAGGTATAGTTTTTGTCGTTATAAAAGCCACGACCCTTTACATTTAAACGTTTTAATAGTAATCCTCTGCTTTTATCCACAAAGGTGACTTTTTTTTTAAATTTTTTTAAGCAGACTTGTTCTTCACTACATATTCATCAAAGGTAGAACATTGAAACCACGCATAGAATAACCAACAAACAGCACTGCTAAGAGTGTGTTTTCTGTATACCCATACCCATAGCCATGTTTGAAACACTGTTTCTTTGTGTGTGTTGAAAAAAATTAGAAATGTCTCCACTGGTTTATACAAGAGGTGTGGAAAACTCTCCACAGACCTGTCGGTCTCCCACCTCCTCTGGCCTCCTGCAAATTGCGAACCTCACAGTAAAGCATTATTATTTATAATGAACTGGTCTGTGGCATAGTCCAAATCTGTTTATAATCTTTCAACACTTTGGCATTCCCAGCATCCATCAGCAAGAAAGATCAGAGATAAGGGGAAGGGATGGACCTACATTTCAATATGATAAGCACTATGAAGAGAACAGATGTTGCTGCTCTTGTCTGGGAGTTTCTGCTGCTTATTAACTCAACATAATGATATATTTCTTTTAATTATGAAAAATGGTGAGCTAATAAATATCTCTATCCCAGAGGCCAGTTCTTAGGAGATGAGGTTTGGGGGGACGTCTAGAGCTCTAGACCAGTGGTTCTCAACCTTTCCAGACTATGCTGCTTTCAGGAATCTGATTTGTCTTGCGTGCCCTTACTTGTTTCACCTCCCTTACTTGCTTACAAAATCTGACATAAAAATTACTGGAAAACTTGCTTTCTTTCTCATTTTTACCATATAATTGTAAAATAAATGCATTTCAGTGTGATACTTGAACCTGTTTTTTCACTTGAGCCTTGTCGGAAGCCTGAGCCCCAGGAGGCAGGGTTGAAGCAAGTAACTTAGGTTTGTGGGGGTCCCCTGTGCCATTCCCTAATGCCAGCCCTGCACTTGGGATGGGTTTTGGTGGGGATCCCATGATCCCCCTTGGGGCTGCTGCAGCCCCCAGCTTGAGAAACACTGATCTAGATGAGTTGAGTATCCCCTGGAAGACCTCTGCGTGCCCTCAAGGGCACGCATAACCCTGGTTGAGAACCACTGCTCTAGACTGTACAATAGAGTGCTGGATGGCATTGTTAGTATCAGTTTATTTCCCCATTAAACCATTACAGAGAATATACCTTTTCCCTGAAGTCAGTGGGAACACTTTTTTCAGATGGACTTCAGATCTTCTTAATCATGGATAATCATTCAAAATTCTGTGGAAAATTCTCTAACAGTAGTTCTGTCTCCATGGTCCATCAATCTGAGGCTTCTCTGACAAAATGGTCAACAGGGATTATGATTGGTGTCCATTGTGGGTTTTTTAGACTCTGGGTTTTGATTTACACACACAAAATTCCCTTCATTAGTACCTTACTATTTACACAAAAGTTTCTTGTTATAACCAGATCTCTTCTGGTCTGATGGTGAGTCTGTCCTCTTTCAGCTCTGGCATGAAAGATGGTCAAGATAAAGGCTTCAGTGGTAGTATTTGATGGGTGAAACCCAGCTCAAGATCTATGCTTCATGTAAATCACACTTCAGTGGAATAATAAGGATTGAGTGGGACTTAACTGATGCATGAGCATTGTGCTGGCCTTTGACATAGGAGGGACGTTAACCATGACTAAATGCTAAAACTGTCTACTTTCTTTGGAAACTTCCTCCTTCCTTCTAGATCGGGGTAGCTGAAAAAATCAAAATCTTTCCTTTGGGCATATTCTGATTCTTACCCACATTGACTAGAATAGATTGTAGCCTTGGTGTTTCAGATTAATCTAATATAGGTAAATGTTTCATTTTTCATTTGTGTTGCTATTAAAAAGTCAATTTTTGCCAACAGTGCCTGGGTTTCCTCAGTGTTGCCCTCTCCATTGCATAGGAATACTTGTGGTATCACTGATGTCACAAAGTTGTAATGCAGGGAAATGACTTATTAACGGCAACCATTATATTCTCCAGGATAGCCCTGGGATATAATAGGTCGGGTTCATAATTTGCAGGACTGCAGTCAGGAAAACACTACAACTTACCTCAAACAATAACCTTCTAGAATCATAGAAATGTACAGCTGGAAGGGACCTCGACAGGTGATGAAGTCCAGCTCCAGGTGCTGATGCAGGACCAAGTAAACCTGGACCATCCCTGATGTTTGTCCAATGTGTTCTTAAAAACCTCCAATGATGAGGATTCCACAGCGTCCCTTGGAAGCCTAGTCCAGAACTAAACTCTCTGTATAGTTAAAAAGCTTTTCCTAATATCTAACCTAAATCTCCCTTGCTGCAGATGATTACTTCTTGCCCTACCTTCAGTGGACATGGAGAACAGTTGATGACTATCCTCTTTATAACAGCCCTTAACGTATTTTGAAGACTTATCAGGTCCCTTCTGTCGTCTTTTCTCAAGAAATGTACAACAGATTTCAGTCAACTACTTGTTCTTTCTACTGCCACAAGCATTCATTGAGGTTTCTCTTGCTTCATTTGCATCTTTAAAAATTTCCCAAACAAACCTCCTATAATTGTATTTTATTATTTTTGAGTGTGATGACAACCTCTAGAAGATGTAACCCTGGATATTTAAGCTCTTGCCAGCAGTGGTATGGGTTACTTGCTTGTCAGTATTAGCATCAAAGTCTGGGATCTACACACACTTTCAGGTACAGGGATCATCCCAAATAGCTTCTTACACATATAAATTATGGGATGTCTGAGTGTTGGATTATCCCAGAGTGGAGAAACAAGGGATCACGCTGTGTTTTGAACCCCATATTTAATGGTTAGAGGGCAGGAAGAGGAGTCAAATGATGTGAGTTTCAGAGATGTTCTGTGTGACCTTGTGCAACTTTCACAATGTACTGATGCCTCAGTTTAGAAAACTTACCTCTCACAGTGAAGCTTAATTCATTACTTTATTACCTACATTGAGCTCCTCAGATGGAAGATGCTGTAGAACTTCAACACGTTTATTAACAATTAATTACCTAATTGTTACTGGTTAAATTATGGGGCCATGAATAATTTATGTATGGAATAAAATACAAAATATCCATTCTTTATAATAATACAAACACAGCTGCCTGACTTATTTTTAATTTAGGAGGGAATGAAAGTGAAATTTCTTCTTTATCAATTTAACATTCCCAAAGACTCTGATTTTTTCAGCAGCTAAGATAAGACTCTTCCCAGACACATACGTACATTTCCAATCTCCCCTCCCCACCCCCCAACAGCTGTTTTCCTGACCATTGGGAAACTTTACTCTGCAAGGGTTATTCGCCACCTGGATAATTATAACTTTATAACTTTTAGGACATTTCTACCCAAAGGCAAAGAGAGATAACTATGGTAAATGACCTATAATTCTAGGTCTTCGATCTTTCACCTTGGCATATATTCAGTATTCTCCTTCACAAAGGAGGGGGGGAAAGCCATTACTCTGAGAAATGAAAGCAGCTAAACGTTTCCACAGGTCGTTATCCAGCTTTTAGACTGGCTTAAAATGGAAACACACACACACACACACACACACACTTCTTTGTCTGTTATAACTGACTTCCCCCCCTGTGGATTGCTTGCTTGTTTCCCTGAGAATTCTTACCTATATACTGTATGTGCAATATGTACATTATATGTACACTATGGGGCCCAAACCTGCACACCTTATTCATGTTAGCAGTCTGATTTAAGTCAATGGGTTTCCTAATGTGAGTAAGGCCTTCTCATATGAGTAAATATCTTCAGGAACACGGCTGTGGGGCCTGTTGATCAATGGGACAGCTCCTATTAACTTCAGAAGGAACAGGACTGATTTGTGCATCAGAGATCTTTGCAGTCAGCAAGGCAGCTTGGGCCTGATTCTTGTGCAGCCATTTGCACCAGAGCAAAGTTAGTGGCAAGTGAATGTAAAATGCTCCTATTCTGATTTGATGGTATTTTACAAATATTTTTGCCATTTGCACTGGTGTAAATGATTGCACAAAGTGCTGGGCAACAGACAACTGGGCGCTTTGAGTTAGAACATAAGAATGGCCATACTGGGTCAGACCAAAGGTCCATCCAGCCCAGTATCCTGTGGCCAGTGCCAGGTGCCCCAGAGGGAGTGAACCTAACAGGTAATGATCAAGTGATCTCTCTCCTGCCATCGATCTCCACCCTCTGACAGACAGAGGCTAGGGACAGCATTCCTTACCCATCCTGGCTAATACCCATTAATGGACTTAAACTAGAAAAATTCATGGAGGTTTCTTTTAAACCCTGTTATAGTCCTAGCCTTCACAACCTCCTCAGGCAAGGAGTTCCACAGGTTGGCAGTGCACCTTGTGAAGAAGAACTTCCCTTTATTTGTTTTAAACCTGCTGCACATTAATTTCATTTGGTGGCCCCTAGTTCTTATATTATGGGAACAAGTAAATAACTTTTCCTTATTCACTTTCTCCACACCACTCATGATTTTATATACCTCTATCATATCCCCCATTAGTCTTCTCTTTTCCAAGCTGAAAAGTCCTAGCCTCTTTAATCTCTCCTCATATGGGACCCATTCCAAACCCCTAATCATTTTAGTTGCCCTTCTCTGAACCTTTTCTAATGCCAGTATATCTTTTTTGAGATGAGGGGACCACATCTGTACGCAGTATTCAAGATGTGGGTGCACCATGGATTTATATAAGGGCAATAAAATATTCTCTGTCTTATTATCTATCCCTTTTTTAATGATTCCTGACATCCTGTTTGCCTTTTTTGACTGCCGCTGCACACTGCGTGGACGTCTTCAGAGAACTATCCACGATGACTCCAAGATTTCTTTCCTGATTAGTTGTAGCTAAATTAGCCCCCATCATACTATATGTATAGTTGGGGTTATTTTTTCCAATGTGCATTACTTTACTTTTATCCACATTAAATTTCATTTGCCATTTTGTTGCCCAATCACTTAGTTTTGTGAGATCTTTTTGAAGTTCTTCACAGTCTGCTTTGGTCTTCACTATCTTGAGCAGTTTAGTATCGTCTGCAAACTTTGCCACCTCACTGTTGATCCCTTTCTCCAGATCATTTATGAATAAGTTGAACAGGATTGGTCCTAGGACTGACCCTTGGGGAACACCACTAGTTACCACTCTCCATTCTGAAAATTTACCATTTATTCCTACCCTTTGTTCCCTGTCTTTTAACCAATTCTCAATCCATGAAAGGATCTTCCCTCTTATCCCATGACAACTTAATTTACATAAGAGCCGTTGGTGAGGGACCTTGTCAAAGGCTTTCTGGAAATCTAAGTACACTATGTGCACTGGATCCCCCTTGTCCACATGTTTGTTGACCCCTTCAAAGAACTCTAATAGATTAGTAAGACGTGATTTCCCTTTACAGAAACCATGTTGACTTTTGCCCAACAATTTATGTCCTTCTATGGGTCTGACAATGTTATTCTTTACTATTGTTTCAACTAATTTGCCTGGTACTGACGTTAGACTTACTGGTCTGTAATTGCCAAGATCACCTGTAGAGCCCTTTTTAAATATTGCTGTTACATTAGCGATCTTCCAGTCATTGGGTACAGAAGCTGATTTAAAGGACAGGTTACAAACCATAGTTAATAGTTCCACAATTTCACATTTGAGTTCTTTCAGAACTCTTGGGTGAATGCCGTCTAGTCCCGGTGACTTGTTACTGTTAAGTTTATCAATTAATTCCAAAACCACCTCTAGTGACACTTCAATCTGTGACAATTCCTCAGATTTGTCACCTACAGAGGACGGCTCAGGTTTGGGAATCTCCGTAACATCCTCAGCCGTGAAGACTGAAGCAAAGAATTCATTTAGTTTCTCCGCAATGACTTTATTGTCTTTAAACGCTCCTTTTGTATCTCGATCGTCCAGAGGCCCTACTGGTTGTTTAGCAGGCTTCCTGCTTCTGATGTACTTAAACTTTTTTTTTTTATTACTTTTTGGGTTTTTGGCTAGCTATTCTTCAAACTCCTTTTTGGCTTTTCTTATAACGTTTTTACACTTAATTTGGCAGTGTTTATGCTCCTTTCTATTTACCTCACTAGGATTTGGCTTCCACTTTTTAAAAGATGCCTTTTTGTCTCTCACTGCTTCTTTTACATGGTTGTTAAGCCATGGTAGCTCTTTTTTAGTTCTTTTACTGTGTTTTTTAATTTGGGGTATACATTTAAGTTGGGCCTCTATTATGGTGTCTTTGAAAAGTGTCCATACAGCTTGCAGGGATTTCACTTTAGTCACTGTACCTTTTAATTTCTGTTTAACTAACCTCCTCATTTTTGCATAGTTCCCCTTTCTGAAATTAAGTGCCACGGTGTTGGACTGTTGAGGTGTTCTTCCCACCACCGGAATGTTAAATGTTATTATACTATGGTCACTATTTCTAAGTGGTCCTGTTATAGTTACCTCTTGGACCAGATCCTGCGCTCCACTCAGGACTAAATCGAGAATTGCTTCTTCCCTTGTGGGTTCCTGTACCAGCTGCTCCAAGAAGCAGTCATTTAAAGTATCGAATTGAAGTGGCAAAGGAAGGCATTTTGTCATTGTTTCTTTTTATAATTGTTTGAATACTAAAAAAACCACCTACTAACCTGTCTGTATTGCCTGCTTGCTTCAGTATGTCAGAGTATTATGGAACAGGGCCCCATTCTGCAGCTCATACTCACAAGAGTGTTCCCATTGTACTCAGTTGTACTAATCAAGTGAGTAAGGGCAGGTCTGCACTACAAACTTACACTGGTGTAGCTGCAGCGCTTCTGGTGAAGACGCTCTAAGCTGACGGGAGAGCTATCCTGTTGGCTTAATAACTCCTCCTTCGCAAGAGGCAGTAGCTATGTCGGCGGGAGAAGTTCTCCTGCTGACATAGCAATGTCTACATGGGTGGTTAAGGTTGGTATAACTACGTTGCTTAGGTATGTGGATTTTTCAGATTCCCGAGTGACCTACTTATATCGAAATAGGTATGTAATGTAGACAATGCCTAAGATTGAAGAGTGAAGTAAGTACATTAGGTATAAGAGGCAGGATCAAGCCTTGATAACTGGTCAGTGTAGTGGTGAACTCAACACCAGGCCAAATTCTACAGTCTTTACTTGAGCAAAACTTTGGCTTCAAAGGGTATTTTGCTTGAGTATAGAACTCAGAATTTGGTCTGGTGCTGGAGACCAATCCTGCTCCTAGTGAGGTCACAGGGAGGTGTTTAGTTTAGTAAAGGTTTTGAGGAAGAGGGCAAAGGTGAGTTGCTGTTGTCTGTAGTATTTTTTTTTTAAAAAAGGCTAGCGAATCAAAGCAAAAACTGAGCTGAAGACAGTGAATGCTTTGTCAATGCAGCTGGAGTGGGCTGGTGTGGGAAGGAGTGCACAGAATAGTAGAAATCTGTTCATTGTCTGTAGCAACACATCCTGGACTTGACTTGCCATGAATCGCCAATTAGGTTTTCTGTCAGGTTCAAATATTAATGCCTCTAAAAGACTGATTACTGCATTTATGATTGGAATCTGAGATGCAGGCAGTTGGGTTGGGGTCAGAGAAGGTGATCTGCTACTAGTACATCTCAGCAGTGTTCTGAATGGCTCTGAGCTTCTTGGACATGTGTTCTGGTGCCCTTTGCAGCTAAGCTACTAGTTCAAACCCAGCATTAGATCTGTAGCACTCAAAAGGTGCTACTCTCTGATGGATGTTTGGTGGCCTAAGTGGGAAAAAAAGAGTTGGTAGTCTGTCTGCTCCCATTGGGCAGGTATTCAACTCACAACGCCCGCCCCCCACCATACTTTCCTAGTTGGCACTCCGTAGCTGACAGGCTGTTTGGATTGTAGTCTCACCTGTCCATGCAGGTGATCCCTCTGCTTCAGAGTGGAGGTACATGTGTGGGGCTACATGGGGAAGCTAGCACTGGTGCTGCAGCCACTGTACCTCTTCTACAAATTGATACTTAATTCTTCTATACAAGACTGGCCACTTTCCCCAGGCACTAAAACTTTAAGAACTGCCCCCCACCCCTTTCATGACTGCTCCATAAACATATTTTTAATGGGCTAGCAAAACATAGAAGAAATTTTGCCTCATCCACTCAGTGCTGCTGCAAATAGCTACATGGAAATGGGGGATGTAGGAGAATGAAAGCAAGTCTTTGTATGATTTCTCTCTGTAGCGTGTTTTGTTTGGGGCTGATTGAGGACCGATCACTTGCAGTATGAACAGGGTCTCTGCAAAGTTAGACTGTGCAATCCCATCTTTAATCAATTTTTGGAGGGGGTAAATAATTGACTCTTTTCTCTCCCTCCTATTTCTTCTAAATAGCTAATTCTTTTATAGCTAAGGCTTAGAGAAATGCTCCTTTCATTGGTTTATTAGCTTTTCTGAGAATAGGATCAGGCAGCTCACTTCACATTTCTAAGCCCTGTTATTTATTGACAACTGAAGAATTTGTTTGGGCCATCCAGTGGTATTCCTAGCCTTCTTCCAATATAATTTAGATCTTCGGGTTTTATTTTCTGTGTATTGCTCTTGCTGTGTTTGCACTGATCTTCACCTTTTTTGGTTTTGTTTTTTGCTCGTGTCTTCAAACCTGGCTACTTATGAGGAAAGTCTCTAGTGATGTCTCTGTGTTCCAAAAGTTGGACAGCATTTGGGACTGAGATGGAAACCTCACCATTGGAAAAAGGACTGAGCATATGGAGATGTCGGGAGAGTAAATAGCTCTGTCTTTAGGGCTTGGATATCAACATTTTGAGAGAGAGGCTCCATGTTGTGAATCTAGTGGTGTGAGCTTGAGACTCAGAGCTCCTGCTTTCTATTTCTCGCTTTACCACAGACTCGCTTTTGGGCCTTAAGCAAGTCTTAGTCTCACACAGCTCCAGGGACTTGTGCCACTGGCTTCAGTGGGAGCAGGACTGTCTCTGTTTTCCCCACCTGTAAAAAGGATCATACTTTAGAGGATGTAAAATACTATTCTAATTCTTATGAACAATAAGAGTAAAATCTATTGGTAGTTGAAGCTTTATATGACCAGAATTTAATTTTTTCAATTACTTTCTAATTCATTTTAACTTGTTTCTAGCTCTTTTTTTTCTGTTCAGTCAAGTAAGTTTATCAACATTTTATGAAATGCTTAGAAAACAAGTTATATGAAGCAGTTAACTTTTTAGAAGGAACCACAAACTGTGCTGTGCCATCTCGTTGGGAGAGGGGAGAAGACCGAAGCAGGTGATGTAATGCCAGGCAGAATAACTGCTTTACGAGGGAGATAATGACAGGTAGTTTGACAAGCACCTAACTGATTTTATAAACATTCCACAGATGCAAATTACATAATGCAGCTAATAAAGTAATGGGGCCAGAAGGAGGCTGGGAGAGGAGAACATTTCTTATTCATTCCTGGTGTCATGTTGTCCATACACCACAGAAAAGTCTGTCTTTGTGTTTTTGACAGCCTTCCACTCAATCACTTCTTAGAACACAAAACTTGCTGTGGGCAATTTGACCCCTTTCTTCCTGTCATAAGCCCTCTTTCTTTTTCTAGTTAATAATGGTACTCCACTAATGGCACTTAATTCTTAAAAGAAACTGATTATAGTTTAGCATTATTTTGCATGATGATAAAGCCCACAAAGCACAATTTCAATCTTTTCTGTGTGATTGGTGCTGGTGTCTGTGTTAGGGTAAAGAAGTGCAATTAGGATTCTGACATTCAGGCATGTTACACAGACTCTAGGCCAAATTCTGCATTTTTGGTGAAAATCTGGAGTCACTACACTTAAACAAACCCCCATTTGAACCAGTTTAACTGACAGCAGAATTTGGCCTATTGATGAGTTGCTTTTCTTGGTTCATGTGTTTTTTGGGTGAGAAAAATAAACAGTGCCTGGAAGCATCCACACTTTACTTGATCTCTATTTTTCCAGATTGCTACATCAGAGATTGATTTCCTATTTTTATGTCCACAGTGGAGGAACATGGCTCCTTGTAACTACAGAGACTGTTAGTGGCACAGATGTGTTAGGCCCTGAATCAGCAAGGTATTTGAGCACTTGAATAATCCAGAGACCACCCGCATGCTGAAGGCTATGTATATGCTTAAGTATATTGCTGAACTGGGGCCTAAACTGGGATAGACAACGTACAGCCCATCCAACTGATTAGCTAAGATTAAAGGGATTTTTTAAAACATTGTTTTCCCCTAATGTAGATTTCTATGAGTTCTTTTCTTAGTGTAACTGGGGCCCCTGTCTGTCAAAGCTACCCCAGTAATCTCAGTAGCTAAGTCTCCCTGAATGACTGTGCTGTTGCTGGAACTAGAAGAAAGTGTTCAGGGATGTGTAAAGGATTCACTATAAAATAAAAAACAGACTGTACCGCTAGCCCAAAGCATCCTCTCTTAGAAATCCCCATGGCAGGGAGTCTGGGGTGGAGGGAGAAACTGACAAAACATACATGAAGAGATTCTTGTTTAAATACTAATTCCACGTCAGACGTGGTGGTGAGGAGGCCACTGTTCTCCTCTTGAGTGAGCTGTAGTTCCATGCCGAAAACCCAACTGGTCTTGGGGATTCTAAGATGACGGTTCATCTATGCAGAGACTTCTGGCAGCATGGCTCCAGAGCCTTCTCTGCCATCGCTGCCCCGAGCATCCCCCCCCCTTAAATGGCAGGATCCCCCGCATGGGGAACACATGCGGAAAAGGCATTGCCTTGTCTTGGTACTCTACAAAAGAGCTAGTAAGAGGATGATTCAGCTCCCTTTTCATCTCTTCCCCCTGTGTGGATGCTGGAAGGGGGGTAGGCGTTGTGGGGAGATCTGTGCATGGAGGAACACTTCAATGTGCAGCTCTCTGGGAGACCATTTATCTTGCCAATACTTGTTTTCCCATGTCCTACTAACATCATGGTACGAGGATTGGACTAAACCTTGCTCACCTTTGTGAGCCAAGCACTGACATAGTCATTGCTGGAAACCAGTCTGTTTCACCTGGGTATAAGTTATGATTAAGATGGGTATTGAATTTACAACAATGTGTGTAATGTTGAGATTTTATGACATGCTTGTAAGTCACTACATGCATTAATCTCACATATCTTTATCACACACTATAAGATATTTGTTTTTGCTTTATAAGTGTAAACAGCGTTTGCTCAGAAACTATGAAATCAGTCAGGAAGAACAGTCTCTCTTGCTCATCAAGCAGCCCTATCAAAACTAAATGGACCATTGTGGGATATCACAAGAGGCTACATGCAAAAGGGTTCGCCCCATTAGCTTGAATTCTGAAAGAAGGAAATTAAAATAGCTGACAAGAAAATTTTTTGTCTCTTTTTTGCTATTTGGAGTCTCACAGAGCTGGGGCGATTCCCCGGGGTCAATCTGGATTAGCCCTAAAAACATTCAGAGCTGACACCTTTTTAAGACTATAGACTGTAACTAATTTGTGTGTGCACGCGTGTAAATAACTCTAATTTCTAGCTAATAAATCTTTAGTTAGTTAGTTAATTACAGGATTGGCTAAAAGTGTCTTTGGAGAGAGCGCTATGGTACAAATTGTACATATAAAGTAAGGGTAAGTGACTAAGAGACTAATCGCTGGGATAAGTGATTAGTCTCTTGGGACTGGAAGCAACTTGAATCTTTTGTGATCTTTGGTGTATAGCAAACTATCACTAAGTCCAGCTTGCCTGAGTGGTAAAATTAGAGTGCCTGAGGGGACTGTCTGTGACTCCATGGTAAGACTGTGATAGCGCTTCAGGAGTCCATGTTTGTTACTGCGTTGATTGAAATCTAATTATAGAACATACAACCTGTTTGGGGTGTCTGTCATGCTTCTTGACTGTCTGCCCTGAGGTTGGCACTCGGGTCGTGAGCCACTCCAGACAGCGTTGACAACCTTATTCATATGGACTCTATATGTACAATCAGAAAACAGGCTAGGCTAGGGCTCATTTGAGGCTAAATGTCCCTCAGGAGAAAGAAAGGAGAGTCCAGTGCTTAGAATGCTCATCTGAGACGTGGGTTCAAGTCTCTGCTCTGCAACAGACTTCTTGTGTGACCTTGGGCAAGTCACGTAGCTTCTCTACAAGACAATCTTCGTTTGTAAATTGGGGATATTAGCACTTCCCTACCTCACAGGGGTGCTGTGAGACTAAATACATTAAAGACTGTGAGGTGCTCAGATATTATGGTAATAGAAAACAAATACCCATAGTACTGTACCTTAGACGAGGCAGGCCACTTGTCCAGTATAAAACCAAACAGTCCTGCTTTTCTAGGGTTTGTCCCCTATCCAGTACTTGGACAACTAGGTGTGGTTTTGTCTGATATTGGATGGTGGACAATACATTTTGAAGAGCATGCTGTTCTGCCCCGCAGCCTCTCATGCAAGGTCATGCTGGCAGGGGGTGGAGTGGTACGCTTTTAAAAATGATGCCCCTCCTTTATGGTGTGACCTCACGCAGTGGGTGTCCGAAGTCATACTGGCAGGGCTGGGGCTGTGTGCTCTTAAAATGGTGCCCCCCATACAGCGTCCTCTCTCTCACATGTGTCCAAAGTCACACTGGCAGGGGTAAGATCACAGCAGAGGCAGGCCCACGCCGTTCCCAGAAGTACCGGAATGTTCAGATTTCCTGCATGCGTAAGTGGCTGCCCTACCTTAGATAGAGAATGTCAACCTGATTTTCTTCTTACCTACGCTGGTAATTCCATTGACTTCAGTGGAATTATTCCCTGATTGACATGGATGAGAGAGGAGAATC
This sequence comes from Emys orbicularis, assembly GCF_028017835.1. NCBI lineage: Eukaryota > Metazoa > Chordata > Testudines > Emydidae > Emys > Emys orbicularis. The sequence continues at coordinate 143,980,881 of NC_088685.1, forward strand.
TTTCCCTAAATTTCATTACGATCCTTAAATTGTTTGTTACACAATTACTTATTTTTATATCCTTTTTCATAGAGTACATGCTAAAAAAAAGAGAACATGTGAACTTTATCATTTTGTTTGACCTCTGAGAACAGGTCTACGCTACAGACCTATATCGGTATAACATGTTGCTCGGGGGTGTGAAAAATCCACACCTCTGAGCAATGTAGTTATCCTGGCCTAGCCCCCCATATAGACAGTGCTGTGTTGATGGGAGTGCTTTTCCCATCAACACAGCTACCGCCTCTTGGGGAGCTGGATTAACTATGCCGACAGGAGAAGCGTCTTCACTAAAGTGTACAGTGGCGCAGCTGCAGCGCTGTGTATGAAAACAATCCCTCAGTAAATACAACTCAACAGATCCTTTCTTTTATGATTGCATTTGAACTGAGGCCCTTCGAGGCAAACTTCAATCTCATAAATTTTAAAGGGCCAGACCTTATCTGTGGAAATTAGCAAGTGATGGTTAACAAAAACCACTTCATTCTCTTGTGTGTCAGATTGTGGTGACAGAGGGATCTGATGCCAAAGGTTTACTGCTAATGAAAAAGTAAAGCTGAAAGAACAGTCTTTCAGACAGCATTTATGTTCTGTTTCAAGACCTCAATTACGAAGTGGGGCTTCTTAACTGTCCGCATGTAATTGCAAGTATATATAATCATTTAGAGAGAATTTATCAGCAAATGGGTAATTTAGCTAAAAAGTAAAATGTTTCTGTGACTTTCTCCTGCAAGTGAGCCGCATGCTACTGCTTAATTCAGAGTAGTTTGAAGCTTCAGTCCTGGATGGTAGGGGTTGGGGAATGGCTGCATCTTTTGCCCTTTACATATCAAAATAATATGAAGCAACCACAGGCACAGCTGGGTCCCAACCAGCCATGATTACTAAATATACACAAACCTAACCTGGCATAGCTAAGTACATGCTGCTGCTCTGACTGATTTCAGACAGCTTCTACAACATACAACACAGTGACTGCTACTAGAGGGCTCACAAACTGTTTATAGGTGTAGGATAACATCCCTATATGCTGCAGGGATCAAAGTAAGAATATTTTGGAATGATTACAGTAGGGTTGGCAATAGGGGAAAGCACCACCCACTCAGACATGCCAGTAGAGGCTTGAAGGAGTGTGTATTGTAGATGCTATGGCAATGCTACTGACTAGTAAATAGTTTAAAACCTGTGGTGTCGCATAGGCTTTAATTCATAAAGGCGTGGGGTGTGTGGGGAGAGATAACAACTTGTAAGTGGCTGAGAACTTAAAAAGACCACACAAGACAGTGATGATTCAACCTGGTGATATTCTGAACAAAAAGATCTCAACCATGCGTGCAGCTGCTTCCATCGCTTCACGCTGACTCAAAAAACATTTTAGGCTTCAGAGTGATATTCCTTGAATCTTCTGTAGATAATTAGTAGCAACTGTTCCACTCCACCAGTGTAATCCCCATTTTACAGAGTGGTAAAATACTGACCTACCACACAGGGATTTTACAAGGATAAATTTATTAGTGTTTATGACGTGTGCAGTTCTGTGGTGCTGCACACCATGAAATTACTGGATTTTTTTTCTAGAAGAGAAGTGCTAGTTCAAACAAACTAATTCAGGGAAGTCCTATGGCCTGAATCCATGGGGGTAAAAAAAGATAATGCTTAGATGCTCATCTGCTCCACTGTTAATTCATTACAAAATAGAATGTAAAATGCAGATGGGGGAATGCATATGAGAATGAAAATTGGCTCCATTTCCATTACATTTCTATTCCAAAGAGAGAACAAGGAATGGAATGGGGGAAATGGGTAGGTACATTGAAATGGTTCTTCAAACACACAAATTACTCAAGTATACAGGTTTTTTTTTATGAAGTCGTCTCCCTGATTTCTGAGCATCATTTACTAGCTTTCTTTCACAGCAAATTCCTGCCCAAAATAAATATATTCTCTTTAGTTAGTGTGTGTTGCTTCTCTGTCAGTGCAATACAATTCCAAGTCTCCTCTGCAGATAGGATGATTTTCTCAGCAATCTGATATAATTATATGTTGAAGCATGCAGTGAGGGACTCTCTTTGGCCAGTGATAAAATGACAATGATTGTACATAATTGCTGAAAACAATTTTGAATTTTATTAATGAGCTGCTCCAAACAACATCTTGTAGACTATTGTCTCAGTTAACAGCCAATTCATAGGAGTTAAGTGTTCAATAATTTGCATTTATTTTTCCCTATTTATGCTGAAATGACACTTGTCCATAATTGCCCACACTTCATATACCTGGTGTTGCTTTTTAGTGGGGGTTTCTCTGTAAGAATTTAAAAATAAACATACATGACTTAGAGCTATATTGATTAGCACCATCCGGAGTACGAGTGGCTGCTTTACCTAGGCAGTCATTTCTCTGAGTTTTTGTGGGGTGAAGAAGCAGCAGGCATCAAGAGCGCTGTAGATGAAGATTGAACAGATACTGAAGTTGATCACAGGGAAGTGATTTAAATATTGCAAAATTAATTATTTTTTTGCTAGAGATGTGTTTTTTACGCCTTTTATGGTCTTGATCCCACAAAGACTTGCATGCTTAACTTATGCATTGTTGCTTCAGTGGGACTACTCACAGAGAGTAAAGTTAAGCACATGAGTAAACCATAGGCCCCTGCAAAGACTGTGTCTACATTATGAGCTAGGGGTACGATTCCCCTGCTTGTGTACACGCATACTCGCAGAAGCGCTCATTGAGCTAGTCTGAGTGTAAATTGCAGTGTAGATGCGATAGCACTGGTAATGGCAGCAGAGGCCTGGCTGAATGGTGCCAACTACAAACTCACTTGAAACCCAAAGTGGGTATGTGCTCGGCACAGCTAAGCCATGCCACTGTTGTAACCCATGCTACTGCGAATACGCTGCTATTCATACTTGCACTAGCTCAGTGAGAGAGAGCACGAGTATGTGTACGTGAGCAGGGGAATTGTACCCCTAGTATATAGTGTAACTGTTACCGCTGGCAATTTATTTATCCCTGCCAGATGAGATTTGATGTTACCATTGGAAACTGGAAGTAAAGAAACTAGCTGTCAACTATGTCAAGCATATTTGAGTATAGATTGTTTGTAGGTATAAACTCAGATATGCATACTCTCAAAGTGATGAAAACTTTAAAATTAACAAGTCTGTCAAAGAGCAAAGTCTATTTACTTGTCCTTTGCATGATGAATAGAAGTAATGAAAAAATATAAAGCTTACTTGCTTAAGGTGAGTGGGATCAGAGAATATTGCAGGCTTGTGTGTGTGTGTGCCCTGGTCTACACTAGGCGTTTATGTCGAATTTAGCGCCGTTAAATCGAATTAACCCTGCACCCGTCCACACCATGAGGCTATTTAGTTCAACATAGAGGGCTCTTAAATTCGACTTCTGTACTCCTCCCCAACGAGGGGAGTAGCGCTAAATTCGACATGGCCATATCGAATTAGGCTTGGTGTGGATGGAAATCGACGGTAATAGCTCCGGGAGCTATCCCACAGTGCACCACCCTGTTGACGCTCTGGACAGCGGTCCGAGCTCGGATGCTCTGACCAGCCACACAGGAAAAGCCCCGGGAAAATTTGAATTCCTTTTCCTGTCTGGGCAGTTTGAATCTCATTTCCTGTTTGGACAGCGTGGCGAGCTCAGCAGCACTGGCAACGATGCAGAGCTCTCCAGCAGAGATGGCCGTGCAATCCCAGAATAGAAAGAGGGCCCCAGCATGGACTGATCGGGAAGTCTTGGATCTCATCGCTGTGTGGGGCGATGAGTCCGTGCTTTCCGAGCTGCGCTCCAAAAGACGGAACGCAAAGATCTATGAGAAGATCTCTAAAGCCATGGCAGAGAGAGGATACAGCCGGGATGCAACGCAGTGCTGCGTGAAAATCAAGGAGCTGAGACAAGGCTACCAGAAGACCAAAGAGGCAAATGGACGATCCGGATCCCAGCCCCACACATCCCGTTTCTACGAGGCACTGCATTCCATCCTTGGTGCGGCCGCCACCACTACCCCACCACTGACCGTGGACTCTGAGGATGGGATATTGTCCACGGCCGGTTCCTCGGACATGTTAGCGGACGGGGAAGATGAGGAAGGAGATGAGGAGGACGAGGCAGTCGACAGCACTTTCCAAGCTGATTTCCCCGACAGCCAGGAGCAATTCATCACCCTTACAGAAATCCCCTACCAACCCTCCCCAGCATGTAACCCGGACACAGATTCAGGGGAAGGATCAAGCGGTAAGTGCTTTAAACATATAAACCTTTATTTTTTACAAAACTGGAATATTAAGACTAAGAACAATGTGTGATTCATGATTTCTTCCCCCTGGGCGCTTAAGTAATCAGTAACAACTATTTAAAAAAAATCAAACAGTGTCCGGTTGTGCATGATTCTGCTGCCCAAGCTGCTCCACTCTTTAGTCCCTGCTACTGCAGCTATATTAGAATACTGTCTATATGTCCGGGGATAGAGCAGTAATCCTCCACGGACATCTCCACAAAGCTCTCCTGCAGATAATGGGAAAGCCTGTTCATCAGGTTCCTGGGGAGAGCTGCCTTACTGGGTCCTCCGAAGTACGAGACGTTCCCGCACCAGGAGACAAGCAAGTACTCCGGTATCATCGCCTTGCATAGCATGGCGGCATAGGGCCCCGGTCTCTGCAGGCTTTCTCGAAGCATCCGTTGCTTCTCGGTGTCCGGGATCCTCATGAGAGTTATGTCGCTCATGATGACCTGCTTTGAATTAGGTAGGGGACTGTTAGTATTGGGACTGCTTGCAACAAGTTCCTTTACAGAACTGTGACTGCTGGTTTACAGCCACGCGGTGGGGGCGGGAGAGGGGCAGCATACAGGGATCTTTCCCTGGGACATCCGCGAGGGGGTGGGACAGGGCCAGAGTTCCTGCTTGGCCGATTGCTGGCAGCAGAGACTGGCAGTGCTTTCAATGTGAAAGGAGGCCAGTGGTACTCCTAAAGTTTTAAGCAGCCACAAGTCTACGGCTTACCATGTTTGCCTGCTACAGAGATTACCGTGTCCTGCCCCGCTTCCCAGATCGGCAGTGCAAAAGCCCAGGCACTGAAGGCGAGGTCCGAAAATTCGACCTTGTCCTGAGTGCGCATGTGATAGGTGTGGTTCATGGTCTTGTTCACAGTGAAAGACTATGTTCTTGGTTCACAACTACATTTATCTTTCGGAGGAATTCACTGCCTTTTCCTCATTCCCACAGCCACATCTGCAACTGTCTCCCAACCCAGCCTGGCATCACACTCCCAGAGGCTAGCGCACATTAGGCGGAGGAAGAAGAAGACGCGAGAGGACATGTTCTCAGAACTAATGGGTTGCTCCCGAGCCCAGGCAGCACAGCAGAACCAGTGGAGGGAGAATTTGTCCCAAATGCACCGGACACACATGGAACGTGAGGAGAGGTGGCGGCAGGAAGACCAGCAGGCGACTCAAACGCTGCTTGGACTTCTGAGGGAGCAAACGGACACGCTCTGGCGCCTTGTTGATGTTCTGCAGGAATGGAGGCAGGAGGACAGAGCCCCGCTGCAGTCTATCAGTAACCGCACTCCCCCGCCACCAAGTCCCATACCCCTCTCGCCCAAAGTCCAAAGAAGGAGGGGCGGCAGAGTCCGTGAAAACTCTCACTCCACCCCTGCAGACTGCTCAAGCACCAGAAGGCTGTCATTCCCCAAAATTTGAAAAGTCCTTTCCTGCCCGCCTCACCCAAGCCCCCGTCCAACTTTCACCCCCCAGTTTCCTGTCTGGTTGTTAATAAAAAATACGTTTCTGTTCATTACTGTTTCAGTCAGGTTCTTTTGAGGGAGAGTCTGTCTGAAGGGGGGGAAGGGGCTTGGTAATTGGACAGGACAGTCACCTTTAGCAGGGTACAGAGGCGGGGGCAGGTCCAGCAGCAGGGCACATACACAGTGCAGTGACTAGTTACCCTGGTCAGTCTGGGAGGTGGTTTTCATGTTCTGTGGGGGGCGGGGGGGGGGGGGGGGGTTGGTTGCTCTGTGACTTTGTGGCGGGGGAGGGCAGTTACAGATCTTATGCAGCGGTCCTTGTCCTGGATCACAGAGCCACGCAGCAGGGGATCTGTAACCCTCCTCCCCCTGCCATAAAGTCACATAGCCCCCACATACACGCAGTCCCGCTCAGGAGGGCTGGCAGGCTCCATTGAAACAACCAGTCCGCCCCTGCGAATCCTGTCATTCCTGGAGTTTAGAAGGATCATTTGCATCAGTACACTACACCCGCTCCCCACCACAGTCTGTGTCCCAGGTTTCAAACATTCCCGCGAAAACAGTACTAAAGACAACGGTGTTCAATAACAAAATAAAACTGATTTTATTTTTTTGGAAGGGGGTGGAGGGGGTCTGTAACTGGAGAGGATAGTCATCCTTAACTGGGTAAAGAAACGGGGGCAGGTTCAGCTTCTCTGTACAGAAACTTAAAAGTCACTGGTTACCCTGCTCACTGTGGAACCTAGCTTTCAAAGCCTCCCGGATGCACAGCGCGTCCCGCTGGGCTCTTCTAATCGCCCGGCTGTCTGGCTGGGCGTAATCAGATGCCAGGCTATTTGCCTCAACCTCCCACCCCGCCATAAAGGTCTCCCCCTTGCTCTCACACAGATTGTGGAGCACACAGCAAGCAGCTATAACAATGGGGATATTGGTTTCGCTGAGATCACAGCGAGTCAGTAAGCTTCTCCATCTCCCCTTGAGACGTCCAAAAGCACACTCCACCACCATTCTGCACTTGCTCAGTCGGTAGTTGAACAGTTCTTTTTCAGTGTCCAGGGCGCCAGTGTAGGGCTTCATGAACCAGGGCATTAGCGGGTAGGCTGGGTCCCCAAGGATCACTGTAGGCATCTCCACATCCCCAAGACTTATTTTGTGGTCTGGGAAGTAAATACCTTCCTGCAGCCGTCTAAACAGACCAGAGTTCCTGAAGACGCGAGCGTCATGAACCTTGCCCGGCCATCCGACGTTGATGTTTGTAAAACGTCCCCGATGGTCCACCAGTGCTTGCAGCACCATTGAAAAGTAGCCCTTTCTGTTAATGTACTGGCTGGCCTGGTGGTCCGGTCCCAGGATAGGGATGTGAGTTCCATCTATAGCCCCACCGCAGTTTGGGAATCCCATCGCGGCGAAGCCATCTCTGATGACATCCACGTTTCCCAGGGTCACTACCTTTGAGAGCAGTACCTCAATGATTGCGTTGGCTACTTGCATCACAACAACCCCCACGGTAGATTTGCCCACGCCAAACTGGTTCGCGACAGACCGGTAGCTGTCCGGCGTTGCAAGCTTCCAGAGGGCTATGGCCACTCGCTTCTGGACAGTCAGGGCTGCTCGCATCCGGGTGTCATTGCGCTTCAGGGCAGGGGACAGCAACTCACAAAGTTCAAGGAAAGTCCCCTTCCGCATGCGAAAGTTTCGCAGCCACTGGGATTCGTCCCAGACCTGCAGCACTATGCGGTCCCACCAGTCCGTGCTTGTTTCCCGTGCCCAGAATCGCCGTTCCACAACATCCACATGACCCATTGTCACCGTGATGTCCTCGGAGCTGGGTCCCGTGCTTTCTGACAGGCCTGTGCTACTCTCAGACTTCAGGCCCTCACCGCGGTGCCGTAGCCTCCTCGCCTGGTTTATCTGCATCTGCCTCTGGGAAAGGTGGATGATAACCTGCGAGGCGTTGAGAACGGCCACAACTGCAGCGATGGTCACTGCGGGATCCATGCTCGCAGTGCTGTGGCGTCCGCGCTGTCACTGACCCGAAAAGTGCGCGAACTGATTTCCCGCTGGCGCTTTCAGGGAGGGAGGGAGGGCGGTAGTGACAGACGGATGACGACAATTACCCAAAAGCACCCTCGACCCTTTTTTTTTACCCAGAAGGCATTGGCGGCTCGACCCATTATTCCAATGGGCAGCGGGGACTGCGGGAACTGTGGGATAGCTGCCCACAGTGCACCGCTTCCAATGTCGACGCTTTCCCCGTTAGTGTGGACTCACAAAGTCGAATTACTGTCCTTAGTGTGGACACACACGTTCGAATTTGCAGTATCGATTCCACATATTCGATTTAAGTGAAATAGAAATACCCTCGTAGTGTAGACATACCCTGTGTGTGTATCTTTTTGGCAAGCACATAATCTCATTAGTTTGAGCCCAAATTTACACACTCCCCTTTCTGAACATTCACAGCTATATTGGAATAAAACTATGTACTCTTCTCTCAATTCTGGTATTATCCAATGGGATACTCTGTACTTGCAATCTCATTATTGTCAGATCCTTCAGTTTTCATGCAGTGTGCAGACTAACCACCTTATAACTGAGACGCTGCAGAGAGATCCTTCTAGTTCACCCTTCAGGAGCTTTCTGGATTTGTAACACTAGTTAAACATCCTTTCATACACGTAAGAGTATCTTCGTAAGCAATTCACAGCTTTCTTCCAAAATGTGTAGTGTCCCTAATTTCCTCTTGGCAGTGGTGGGAAAGGATTAATTACTGCCACTTTCCTTGAAAACCAGGAGGCCTGTGTTCTGGGCCTAAATATAGTAAACTTGAAGGATATATTTCTATGAACTTCCCTTTCTCTTATACTCCTTGCTCTGAAAGTTGGGATGTCGTGTACTCTGTGGATTGGAATGCTTACTGCCTTGATACAAATCAGTACAGCAAGTATTGGTGACTTGCAGTGGGAGGACTGCATCCGAAGAAGTGGGCTGTAGCCCACGAAAGCTTATGCTCAAATAAATTTGTTAGTCTCTAAGGTGCCACAAGTACTCCTGTTCTTTTAGTGGGAGGACTGAAGTTCCAGCTTAGCTGGACACATTTTGGTTAATACTGGTCTTAGTTGCAGGTCTTACTGACATGTTCTAGAGATGCTGAATTCAAATCTGGGAAACAGAAGAGGTACTAGGCAGGGCTGTGTGCAATTCCCACATTTCTGAATCATTTAAAAAAAAAGTTTATTTAGGTTGAAGGTAATCCTGGTAGCTACCAGGAATCCGAATGCTGTGGACTACAACTCCACACTGGCAGATCTCCAGACAAGAGTACTTTATGGTGTATCTTCCTGACCCAGCAGTAAGTGGAGGATCTCCAAAATATCAAAGTAGATGATGACACACAGCCTCCCAGAAAAAGATGGGAGGAAAATACACAACAAAACCCTAATTTTCCCGGGGTTGGATCTTCTATAGTTTCCTCAGTTTTTACCATAGTGAAAAATTGAGACAAACTTACCACATTCTTCACTTTTTACAAATCTAGTGGAAACATGCAAGTGGGGGAGAAGATTTTCACACAACTCTTGTATTTATTGGGTATATGCTTGGGTAGAGATTGCTTCGAGCTTCCTGTAGGTGGAGTTACACCATATAAAATGATGATTTATCTGAATGCCAAATTTAGATTGGTGAAGGGTAATTCTAAGGAAAACAATACCAAAAAAAAAAAAAAAAAAAAAAGGAAAAGAAATTGCTTTCCTATAATGACATCCTAATGTTAACATATTATTCAAGCATAGGATAGATTGTTCTGTAAGAAGTAAAGAAGGGTTCTAACCACAAAGTTAGAAAATGAACTTTCCAAAAGTGCAGTGTGTTCAGATCAGGGTCTTGGTTTGACCCATTATAGGGATAGCAGTAAGCTGCAAAGTTTGTAATCCAGATCTGTGACGCTTTCTCAAACTCCTGAAGCTGTTCAGATTTGGAATAGTCACTCGACCCATGTCTACTATTTAATTATCACTAAAGTTGTAAAGTTGTACACTTTCATAAATAGGGAGCAGATTCTTCAGGAATCAGACCAATGTCTTGATCAAGCAAAAAGCAAGATTCTAGAAGGTTGTATTAGAAGGGTAGATGCTGTAATTTTCTGATGCATAAACTTGCTGGTGAGGGAGAAGATGGTGAAACCTTATTGGCTGTGAAATTCCTAAGGGAAGCAGTGTGGGTGAAGAAAATGAAATGTGCAATGTCCCTGTGTATCACTTTTTCAAGGAGGTGCAAATAGGAAGCAGTTCTGGTGCATAGCCATGCAGATAAATGAATTTTTTCCTTATCTGATGAATTGCAGGAATGTTTCCACAGATGCTACCTGATGTAATTAAATATGGAAGGTATATCTCTCTCTTCCCCCTTTTCACCCTCCATTGCTGCTGCAAGCATTGCCTTTGGGCCTGCTTGCTCATGATGTGTAAGAATTTGGAATTCAAGAAACTCCTCTCACAAAATGAAAGAGCTCATCTTAGCAGTTGCACCTTTGAAGCTGGTTATAAAAGGATTTGTCATGATTTTTTTTTTTAAACCTGTGAATGAATACATTTGCTAATGAATTTATTGCCTGTGATGTCTTCCACAATGAGTTTAAAGGAGAGGGGAAGGGCCAAGAGCAATTAAAAACAGGACTTTAAGAGCAAGTAGGTCTTTAATGAGCAAAAATGTAACCCTTGCAGGCTGCTGTATTCTTCCCACTGGTTCAAAATCCTGCAAATGGAGCAGCAATAGTTTGCAAGACTGAAAGGAGGGAGGGTTCTTTGCTGTCTGCAGTATTTTTCCAATCTTTGAACTCATCAGTTTATAGTCCTGGTTTCTTTCAGCTTTTCTAGGCTACAGTAATCCTACCACTGAAGGATTTCTTTCAATCTTCCATTTACAGTTGTCCCCACCCCTTCATAATACCAGTAACAGTTTAGCTGGTGAGGTCAGCTTTGAAGAGTCAATGTAATTAAACAGGTCTATAATCAAGCAGACCTATAAATAACAATCATGGAGTAAGAATCTCTGAATATGGTCTGTTTCTGGCAGCCTGGAATCTCAAATGTAGTCCTGAAGCTATGGGTGGGCTTGAACACACCTGCCCTACTGACTGGAAGATGAGGTGCCTTTGTGCTGTGTGGGAGGGAGGGGGAGTTATTCCTTAAAAAGAAAAGAAAAAACATCCAAACATAACTTGTCCCTTTCCCTCAGTTCTAAGGCAGGGGACTCATTCATCTCCCTTTTTGGTACAGATGACTTTTTTCCCCCATGAGGGAGCACTTTTTTTTTTTTTTTTTTTTTTGTAACTTGTTAAAAATTTTCAACAAAAATGGCTTTTTTGGCAAAAAGTCTAGTTTAATCCAAAAGTTATTTTCCACTGGGGGGAGGGGAAATGTTCTGAAGGAACATTTGACTAATTCTAATTGAAATGCTTTAGCAAACTTCATGTATAATCATCAAGCTATTTAAGTCCCTGACCCAGTCATTTTTATCTTCAGTATAGCCATAATCGTATAGCTAGTGCATATTGGCATTGTTGACATTGACGGGAAGATGGGACTAGCTCAAAAATGTCCTCTTTCTTCTGTGACCTTCACCTGGAATTTGGGTTAAATTTATTCAGTATGTGTCTGAACATTACTTAAGTCCTAAAATCATCCTTGGTAAAGAATTCTCACCATAAAAAAAGTTGAGATTTTGTGACACAGCAGGAAAATGGAGGCAACTAAAATAGATATTTGTAAAACATGAGTTTAAGCAATTCTATTTATTATACTATTCAGTATTTGAGGATATTGAGAGAGGATGTAATTCAATGGAAGTATGTTCTTCCATTAAAAATTACAGTAGGGTCTTTCTAGATTTGGATTTTTTTAGCAGTGCCATCGTAAGGGCAGGCAAATCCCCACCATTGCTGGAGAATAACTACACCTCTCAATTTCTCTCTCCCTTTTTTTTTTTCCTGAGACTGCAATGAAAAATAAGGAGATTTGATTCTCTCCCTGGCACTACTCTTTATACAGGGCAGATTGTGATTTTACAATCTGGGCCTTCGTATTTCATGGGCTGCTCAAAATATATTACCCAGGTTGCGTGGATTTGCCAGTCCAGTCCTGCAAACAATGCCAGTCTGAAAGCCCAGAGTGCAGTGAGGATGTGTACGAGGCTGGGAGTGGGAAGAAGGTATATCTTCTTGAGACCACCACTTCTGAGGTTCTGAGACAGTGCAGCCACAAAAACCTTTGAAATGTCACCTGTTTTGACTCTCACTAGGCTGGAGTCACCATACTCCACCTTGTTTCAAGAGAAATTGCAGCCAACATCTCATCTGAAAGTAAATACACCAGCTGGCTCAAAATTTTATTGATATTTTTTTACTTATTTTCAGGAGGCTAAAAAGTCAGCCATTGATAGTGGGGGGAGCAGTGCCTTGGAGATACAGAAACTGCAGTGGGCTCAGAGCAGGAGGGAGAAGCAGCCAGCAGGGGTCACATCTGAACTGTCTACTTCACAGAAATTGACTGGCCCTGAGGACCTAGGAAGCTACAGGGCCATCAGGCAATGCCCAATGGCCTAGCCACGGCATGCTGCTATTTTAGTTATTGAGCAATGTAAGAGGGTGGTTATTCTTGCTTTAAAACTTTTGGTCATATTTTTGAGCTATATGTTTTACACTTTTCTTGTTCTGTAGATTCTAAGCTATGATTTCCTGTAGGATGGGCCAATATTAACATTGTGGAGTAAAATGAATTTCTACCCTCTTTAAATTATAAAATCTTTCTAAGATCCTAAATCTGTAATGCAATAAGTATAGACTTGCAAATCAGCTCTTCCTTTACTTACCTGAGTATAAAGTTCAATATTTGTCTTATAATAGATTATATTATTGTATACAGCTTGATTAGACCATCTTCCCACACTTCCTGCTTTGATTTAGGTGCTGGTGATGCCATTAACTGCTGCAGGGGTGATCTTTAATGGAGGTCTTGAACAGAGCGAAGGAGGAACTTACTTTCAATAGCTTAGTATTAAGAGTTACATAAACATGGATATTTTAAGTACACACATCTATTTAGTTAAAGCTATAGTCTGCAAACCTTGCTTACCCAGGGTCTCTCAACTTCAATTATTTGCCCTTGATGATTTAGGATCTTTCATTAGCGATAAGTGATGCAGTGGGCAGGCAGGGTTGTAGGAAGGCTCTTCACGGAGCATGTATAGAAGCCAGTGTTCCATGTTAAGAGGCCTGTGTTTTTGTTTAGTAGCAGCTGCTCACCAGTTTCCATTCCTGAGCTCCAGGTGTCTCACCAACCTATGTTCCTCCAGAAACCCAACCCTCTCTTTCCAGTCCCACTCTTCAAACTACAGGATTAGAGTTCCTTCACTTACCAATGCTTCTCTGTTTATCGCTAATGGCTGAGAGGAAGGGCATTTCCTGGGGGATTAATGATTGGGTACAAGGAGGTGATGGCCTGAGACGCAGCGCTGTGTGTCAATCTCGCTGGTCATTAATCTCTGCTAGGAAATAGCATTTGCCCAAGGCCTATCTTGTTTATGTAAATTGAACATAAGAAGAGCTCTTCAAAGTGCATTTTCAGTGCAACTCTGAGATGCTTTTGGTGCTACCATCAGCACTTGATGACACTGATATCAGGATCAATCAATTGTGCACTAGGTGCTTCTAAATCCCCATCATCTGAAAAGTGACATATGACTAGAGCTGAGTGAATAAGCTGTAGTTAACAGTAATGTCAGCTAGTTGATAATAGTTTCCTCGAATTGATTCATTATTCAAATTTATGCAACTAATTTTTATCTCAATATTTTTTTCTTACACTGTCAGGACTGATTGATGATAATTTTCCGTGACTTTCATCCTCAATAATTGAGCTTTTTATGTTAGTTGTGATTGGTCACATAGGCCATATTGTTTCTGATTGCATTGGCATGACTCTCTCTTGAACTGAGCTTGAGGAAGCCTCTGGGGCATTACATTTTTCAGGGAAAGGTATCAAAGGAGGATCAGGGAATTTTAGAAGACACTAAATCTGTGCTTTCTGGGCCGCATCACCCTTGTTCCTGGAAACACTATCCTGCTGCTGGATTTATTGGCTCGGTATAGAGTTTAAATTCAATTTTTTCCCGCTCCTCCTCCGCTGCCCACCCATCCTCTATCTCCTCATTATTTCCCCTCCCTTCCATAGTATCTGCATCTCCTAACAGTAGTGCAATTCCCATTACCAATGAAGCATATGCCTTGTACTCTTTCATGGAGACTTTACTTTTGTTCTCTTACTCTACATCACTCAAAACTTGTTATTGCTCTTTGTGTAGGGAAAATCACAATGCATCCAACTCAAAGTTTCTCTGAAGACCTGTCATAAGGGGAGGAGAGTTTTTAGTGGCCACTTTCCCCCATCGTGTTCTGATGAACTCCGTTTTCTCAACAAAGGGGGCCTGACTCTGATCTCAGACCAGTGTAAACTGGATGGAACTGTTGAAGTCAATGGAATTGCACTCTTGCAAATACGTGTGCGAGCAGAACAGGACCTCAGCATCTTTCCTCAGAATGCATATTGGAAACTATCCTGGCATTCTCCCCTGCATCAGGGGAGGAAGGGTTAAGAGAATAAGCAGGTCATATTGTTTTGTGTTGTCTTTCGTTAATGTGTCAAATACCAATAATGTAATCACTACTTTTGTTTAATTGACAGAACTCCATGAATAACAAAGAACCCTTCAGAATCTGAGGCTGGAATGGAGCAGATGAAGTGGGATGTTACTTTAGACAGGATTAAATAGCCATTAGAAGGGACAGAAACCCTCAGGCTTCAGAGCTTCACTTAGCCCCCAGTTAGTGGCTAGGTTATAACTGTCCCTGGACCTATGGGCTTTGGACCTTCCTCTGAAGTAGCTGGTACTGGTTCCTGTCAGAGACCGGATACCAGACTGAATGGACCATGAGTCTGATTAGGTATGACCATTCCTGTGTTTTAAGCCACTTTTTAAAAATCCAGCTGTTCTGGTGACAAGCTGAGGGATAGTAGACTGGCATATTTTGATAGATCAGAGAGCGGAGAAAATAATTACTCCTTCCAATAACTACTATATGTTTAAGGGCTAAGTACTGCTTTCCTTTATTCACATCAGTATTGACACTGAAGCTAATAAGGAAATTATTCATAAGAATAAGGTGAGCAGAATCTGGATCTAGATGCTGATTTCTCTTACAGTGATATAAATTGGGAGCAACTCCTTTGGAGTCAAGAGAATTCTAGATTTACATAAACATACCAGATCAAGATTTGGTTCTTGACTCATAATAGGACAATATGCAGATTGATCTGGAAAATATATATATTTTTTTAAAAAGCACACACATGAAATTGAGACTCCAAATTGATGTTATGTCTGTGTCCGTGGGGGCATTTTAGGTAGATTAGCCCTTCCATCATGCTGAAGTTTATCATTGAAATCTATCCTATTCCTGCTATTTAAAAAATGTCCCCAAACTGTAATATAACTCGCTCTTTACCACTTGTTTTGACTATTAAATCATATTCCCATAATCCCCTGAATCTCTGTGTTTATATTGATGTTGTCAGTCATCTGTTATGTAGGGTAGAGCACGCCTGGTAAAATAAGAATTCCCTTCCGCTTGGAGAACTGCTTCACTTTTCTGTCTTATTTCCTTACCAGATTAACAAAATGGCTTCCTGTAAAAATTCTCTTCATTGCAGTGGGGACATTAGATTTATCAAATGTGGGAGATTTAACTGTTGGAGAGACAGACCTCCCCCCCCCCATATTCAAGATGTTCCAGTGAACAAAAGACCCCACGTATTAGGAAAATATACATTCTGTCATTGTAACACAAAACTATTAAATATAAAACTGTCCCTCAAGGCAAAACTTTTCATTTATTTTACTTCAAATGAGTAAGTTGTTGAAGATCTACATTTAGCCACTTAGTTCATCTTACTGCAGGCAAGAAAAATTGATTTATTTCATCCCTTTTGTATTTGTGTTTTATAGTCAGTGGAATGATCCTTTGTTTTTAAATTAAGAAGAATTCATTTATTTAGATGGGAGCTGTTTCACTTGCTGGTAACTGTAATCTTGCTTTGGAATGTGCAATGCAATAATTTAACCTTTTTGCACTCATTGAATTGTGGACAATTTAATGTGCAAGTAGGTTTCTGACCGGTTTTGACATCTGATACGTACCTCGGAGAGATGGCTGCATGGGGAGCCCACATACCTGTCCTAATTGAAGCTCTTTCTTGTTTAAATTGAATGAGAATATAATGGTGCTAATAAATGGACACTGGAGCGTTCTCTAGCTTCTTCATGAGAATATTGTGAGATTTTGGGGACTTAAACAGAGAAAGACAGGAACTTTTGAACATATCCTTGCACAATGAGACCCCAGTTCTTATCCGCACCTGTGGGAGCTACTACAGTAGAAATATGCTGCAAAGTAGAGGGTTTTTAAATACTTCTTTAAATCAAGATGCTTGGGGGCATTGGGATATGTTACATACACATTCCTATGTGTATAATGTTGTCCATACTGTTGGAGTGGGAAGTGCATATCTCTCAGCAGGGAAGTGGTTTTGATTTCTGCTCAGTATGGGCTATCAGCAGAAGACGTGTCTGATTTCTGTTTGTCCCAACTGCTTTACTGAGAGGACAGAAAGGACATGGGGAAAACAGAACAAAGCAATGAAGAAACTTGTATAGAGTGCAGAAACATTTGCAAAATTATGTGCTTGTGAATGTGTGGGTGGCGGCGCGGGGGTGGGGGCGGGTAGGATGTTCTGTCTTGTCAGTGTTATGTCTGTTTGAGATCTTGATCTGGAAAATGAAGGGAATGAAGCCATGGGAGACAATGGGCACACAAGAATTAGCAGTAGCAATAAAAATCAAAAGAAAATAAAGCCCAGCACCATCTGGTCTAACCTTGTGCAGTGCAAATCAGTCATCTTGGGGGACACATGGTGCTGATTAAGCTTAAAACTGCAAATCTAAATTAGTTGGCTGGTGGAAAACTTCTTTTTATATTCTAAGCTTTGCAAGTTTTTGTTAGATGACTTTTTTTAAGACAACATAAGTATGACTCTTGTGTTAAATCATTTGGGAGTGGGGCTTAAAGAAAGAGAGCAGCAAGTATTAGTAGTGACAATTTTTTTTTTAAAGTCTCTCTCTCCTATGTTATACTAATTTTATACTGGCATAACTCTGTTTACCTCATTGGAACTACGCCTGTTTTTTCCATTGCCTTCAGTGTTCTTAGGATCAGGTATAATATAAAAGCAGTATAAACGAACTCAGAATCGTACATTGTTTGGAGAGGAAGGGATGATTGTGTGGCTAAGACTCAAATCTCCTGCCACAGACTTCCTGTGTTACCTTGAGCAGGTCATTTAGTCTCCCTGGATGGGATCCACAAAGGGACGTAGGTGTTGCAATGTTGAGCATCACAGTGCCTAACCTTTAGGTGCCTAGAAAAGACACAGGAACAACACTGCAACCCACAAAATTGAGTTAGGTGCCTAGGCTCCTTATGCAATGAATGGGGAGAGAGAGGTGCCTAAGAATGTGATCCACAATAGCCAGCACCCTAGGTGACTATGCTAGCCAATGGGAGATGCCAACATTTGGCGTGTTTTTCACTTTCTCTCTCTCTCTCTGGCCCAATGTTATAGTCACTGGGCTAGAGAAAGGGCAGAGAGAATGGGAATGATTCTGTAGTCCGGTGGTTTGAGCACCCACCTAGGAGGTTGGAGACCCCAGGTCCAATCCCCCCTCTCCAACAGGAGAGACTGAATGTTTCCCCCGCATTGGAATTTCCCCTCGTTCAGTGGTTAGAGCAGTCTTCTGAGAGTTAGGATTTGAACAGGAATGTCCCTTCTCCCCTTCTGGCAAAGATGGAGGAATTGAACCTGGGTCTTATTCCAGGTGAGTCTCTTACCAGTGGGCTTAAAGTTAAAAGGTGGGCACCACCACCACCACCACCTCATCCTACAACTGGATTTTGAAAGGGACCTAATTTGGTATGTGGCCTCTGAGCACACCTGCTGGATTAGGCCCTGCACCTGTCTTCCCTTGGTTTGAGAATCACTCTGGGGCTTAGATGGGAGATAGGCATTCAGATGCCTACAGGGGGGCAGTAGTGTGCATGTCCAGAGGCAGGAACGTAAGCACATAGGAAACTTTAACTCTGAAAAACGTTTACTGGGTTCGGCAGGAGGTTTGTGGAATGTTGTGGAGTGAAAGCTGAGACCTAAGTGCCTAAACTGGAGATTTAGGTGCCTAAGTACCTTTGTGGCTCCCACCGTCTGTGCCTAAACTCTTCATCTGTAAAATGGTGATGATGATATTTAATTTTTCTCATCCTTTGTCTCTCTTGTCCACTGGGATGGCAAGCTCTTCAGAGTGGGTACTGTCTTTAACTTCATATTTGTACAGTGCGCAGTACAGTATGGCCCTGGTTTCAGTTGCTGCCTTTAGACGTGACAATAAAAGTTTATAGAAGTTCACATCCTTTCCCCTCAGTTGCTTCTAGTCCAGAAACAAGCATTGCCTGTAGGGTTTATAATGAAATTCCCCGTGTCTGTGAGAGACCGCCTCTTTAGTGGAACAACTGCTTTATGTTTTAAAAGCTGACTTATTTATTCAGTCATTGGCAATACTACAATGCTCAGAGGCCCCAATCAGGATCAGGGCACCATTGTGCTGGGTGATATATCTATATATAATATGGATTCTGAAAAATATGTTAACCCTAGCCCTGGATCTAATGGGAACTTTGCCATACAATGAGCCCCAGATTCCTAAACAAGTAGAGATAATTTTTATAATGAATAACTAGTTAACTTTGCTTACATGGTAAATCTCTAATGTCACCTCTGTAGAGGTCAGCATGACACTCTTTACTGAGGGATGGTCATAGATAAACTAGTATTGCCGTAATAAACAGGATTTAGTTTAATTCTATTCAGCACGTTCTCCTGTAGCACACACATTTCTCTGCTTTCATCTCTTTGTCCTTTCTGCCTAACTACAGATTAGATTCCCTTAAAGAATTGGTAACCATTTTCCTGCTATGTCTTTTTGACCAATAGAGAGAGAGACAGCAATGTAATCTAAACAGTTCAGGGTGTACAGATTGCAGTCAAATCCACCATCTGCTGCCCATTTCTTCTGGGTGACTTGCCAATATACTAGAGATATGGGATTTGATCCTCCAAAGCCCATTGAAGCCAATAATAGGAGTCTTCCCATTGACTTCAGTGGGCTTTGGATCAGGCCCATACTACAGAGTCACAGCTAGATCAGGATGTGTATACGATTACTTTTGTGTTATGATGTATTATTGTTTTGCATGTCATAAGTCAAGATACATTTCTTGATCAAATTATACCTCTGTCTGCTTCCCCATAAGCAACTTCATTTAAAAAATCACACTAATTTCCTTCCTAATAGCCCGGACATTGAGCAAAATGATGCTGGCAAGTGGAAACTGGCCAAATCCAGAATATTGAACCTGAACCTCTTCAGACTGAGGGGCGGAGGGAGGGGGGCGGCGGGCGGTGAGGTAGTTTTGATTTGATTCCAGGTGGAGCTGAATTTGCCCCTACAGTTTTGGTCTCAGACCACATACAAAGGGAGCCTGCCTTCTGGTTTTGGCCAAAATCTCACCAAAAATATGTGCTCCAAAGTTTTTGGCCTAAATTGACAGAATTATTATTAAAACAGCTATTCTGATGAATCAGGAAAGGGGTCAAGAAGATGCATAAGTAATGGGCTGTAATCTGAGGAACGTACCTGTGTACGGATCTAGCACCTAGATCTGTATTCAAAGGGGACACTTCACATATGCATGGTTGACTGTTGCACCATTCCACCGATGGCCCTCCCAGATGACTTTCTGTGGTCAGGGATAATGTGCATAAGGAAGGGGTGAGGAAGGGCATGTATCTTCCTTCTCTCAATCCCACAGAGAGCCCCTTGCTTGCTGAAAGAAGGGTCTTGGTAGCAGCCACTGGCCTAGGAGCCACATTGTCATAGAGCTGGGGCTAAAACCCGTTGGGCTTGGAGACGGGGTCCCGCTCCTCCCAAGGGAGAAACAGTTTTCAATGTCCCCATCAGAAGAAAATTATGGGAAATGGGGAATTAGCTGTCGTCCCCCCACCCCTGGATTTCTCCCACAGGTTTTACCATGAGGGAGCATGATATGGCCATTAGTTTCTATGTAGGCAAAATTACCATGAAGTAAAAGAAGGAAGGACTGAGGAAAAATCTGAGTAGGGACTTCAGAATTTAGCCCATCACTAGTAATCTTAGGCTCCAGTCCTGGAAAGGCTTAAACATGTGCTTAACTTTATGCACTCTGACTAGTCCTAATGAAGGCAATGGAACTACTCACTCAAAGTGTGCCAGGGCCTCTCTAATGTAACACAGTTCAGCTCTGTTAAATAGCACCTACTTTGCAAAAAGGTTCACCATATTCTCATATCCCACGGAATTCAGACCCAGCTCTATGTTAACTGAAATTCAAGAGTGGTGGTGGTGGTGCGGGGGAGGGGGAGGTTTCTGCCAGGAGGTTGAGGGGAGTAGTTTCTACCCAATTCTGGCTTTCACAGCATGCTCACACTTACTGCTTTTCTCAGTGCAAAGGGTTCCTGTTTCCTTAACTGCGGAAGCAGAGAGTTATTTGTTAGTTAACGCCTTTTCTCTCTCCCCCTCCCCCAATAAAAGAACTTGTTTAAAAGTCAAAAGGGGTGGGGGTGGGGGAAGAGCTTCTGGGGCCATTGCTTCACAAATTCTGACTTGGATTACTGCCAACCAGTGGGGGGTATGATGCTGTGGGAGGAGAGAAGATGTAGGTGTACTAATTTATTTAGCAGTTGAATTAACTGATTTGTTGCGAGCTTTTGAATGGTAAGCAGTCAGCTCAGCAGGGGGGCTTCTCCACTGTGTCTTGCGATGCACGCCTGCTATTAAGTGTTTATAACAGAATAAAAGCATATTGTGTTAACACACTGTGTATTTAACAAGCAGCATGCCTCTTAGCCAATCTAATAGACATCCTGTGCTTGGATGGAGACTATAAGAGATCAGTATAGCCTTTCTTTCCTTTTTATTAATGCAAGGACTGTTAATCTTATTGACCTTTACAAGTCTTATGAAATAACTGAAAAGCTAGACTTATGCATTCAGTAGCTTTTCTTACAATTTAGATAAGTGGTGCATTGGCAGAGCCGTTGTGAAAGCTTACACCATACTTGTCCTCACTGCGACTAACTCGAGTCAGTTTTATTGGTCTGTCACTTACATGAGGCACCAAATATACACATCCAAAAAATAAAACCTATATTTTAAAAGTGGCCTGCAAGGGATTTTCATAAATAACATTTTTTGTTGCTCTATGATGTACAAATATTTCTTTAAAAGTTTGCTTTGTTCCCTGCCTCGTTGCTTTTTAACGTTTTGAGGGATCAGGAATGTCAAATCTGGTTTTGCTGGGAGATCTTTGCGGATATAACTTAACTCGGTGATTGGCACCTGGATTAGCCTGGCCCAGGTGTGAGCATTCCCACAGCAGAGCTCTATCCGAGTTTGTTCTTGCATGTGGCTGTGTGTGTCTGGGGGCATATCCTTGTGTTTAGATGCTCTAGGATTATTTCCTGGTGAATTGCCGAAGAACATGTCTGTCCTTCAGGGAGGTTCTGGGAAGAGCATTGGAGGACTATCAGCACTTATGTGATTTGGCCTCACTGCAAAGTGAATGGTTCCAAACTGAGCAAAGGTGGAGATCAGGCTTTAACACCTCTGCTCCCTGCCATGCCAGCTAGGCTGGGCTTAAAACACCTCCAAGCCTGGGTCAGAGGCTTTTCTGGGGCGGGGGGTTGGGCTAAAACCCTAGTAAGAGTCTGGGTTAACTGTGAAGTGAAGACATTCCCTGGGAGGACTTCACTTATCCATTTATTCAAAATACTAGTTGGTCATTCAAGCTAAATAGATGTTAACAAAAACAACACACAAGTATTTTAAACAGTCTGACAAAAAAGTTGTCTTTTCTCAGCTGCTCAACTTTCACTCTTTTGGGTCTTGTGATTCTGCCATTTCACTGCTCATCCCTCATCCTTCAATCTATCCTCTCACCCCTTGGGGTGGATTTGGGGACAGTGGAGAGGTGGCTATCAGTAAGACTGAGTTGTTCATTTGCTGTCTGGTACCACCTCTGTTCAGTGAACTAGGACTTGTTCATGTTTTGTGTATTTAAAAAAACAAACCAACAAAACCTACACTAAGAAAATACCAGACTCCACATCTCTGATTTCTGCTCCAACATGGGAAATTAACTTGCAAGCCTCTGGATGTTGGCTCCTGCTTGGCCAAGGGACACATTATCTTCTGGAGCACTCCTGCTGGGGTGATCCTTTATGTAGTCAGCTAGCCAGCTGTACGTGTTTCTAGAGAAGGCCAGACTGACTCCCAAAATATTCTATTTTGGTTCTATCTAGGTTTTTTACATCATCCTCATCATCATTGTATCTGAGCGCCTTCCGAAAGTGCATTACGTGATGTGACTGTCAAGTAGGGCGGGGCTGGGAGAGAGAGAATCAACCATATCTCTGGGGGAGAATTGTGCATGTTATGTGATGTTTTGGTAAGGTTTTGTGGATTTTCTTTTATATTAGAGTAGGCAGGTTGAAGAAGTTCACTTTGCACTTGGAGTAGAAGTGATCAGGACTGGCTCCAGCTTTTTTGCCGCCCCAAGTAATGAAGCCAAAAAAAAATAAAAAATAAATAAAGCCGCGATCGGCGGCACTTTGGTGGCAGCTCTACTGCGCCGCTTCATTCTTCAGCGGCAATTCGGCGGCGGGTCCTTCCCTCTGAGAGGGAGTGAGGGACCCACCTCCGAAGACCCGGACGTGCCATCACTTTCCATTGGCTGCCCCAAGCACCTGCTTCCTTTGCTGGTGCCTGGAGCCGGCCCTGGAGGTGATGAAGTTTATGATGGTCCTTAGTTCCTGAGGGAGTTTATTCCACAACTTCAGACCGGCCTCTGAGAAAGCTCCGTCTCCCACCCAGATGAGCTTTGTTCTTATGGTAGGAAGTTACATTTTGCCAGAAGAGTAGAGTTGATGACCAGGGTCCTCATCCCAGAGCTTTAGGCAGCCTTAAGTGTCTTGGATCCAGACCATTTATCACCTTGAAGATAAGGGCAAAGACCTTGAACTTGACTTGATATTCTATGGGAAATACTGGAGAGTACAGTACCGGTGTGCTTTGGTCTAATTAGGATTTAGCATTTCTGAACAGAAGCCAAAAGCAATTTCTTCCCTTTAATCATATTTAACACTTTAAAGTCAGCATAATTCATGGCACAATCCACAGTGCTTTACATGACGTCCGCAATGCATGTTGCCAAACATGGACTTGTGGAGAAATACGGTAACCCTACAGATGATAATGTTGCTTCTCTCTGTTATATACAAAGATTGGCAGTTCTGCCTCTGCCCACACATTTTTAACTCCACTGGTCTCTTTGCCTTCTGGTGCAGCAGTTCAGGTTAGCTTTTTGCCATAATATTCGCTAACTCTCAAATCTTTCGATTCTCTTCTCATACCAGTTTACTGTCATTCATTTCAGTGAAGTTCCTCCTGACGTGTGCTGGTGTGAGAGGAGAATCTGCCTCTAAGCCTTTGAAAAGTCATTTTTGCTTAGTGATTAGAGCTGTGTGAAACCCATTCCATTAGACTGAAATCAGAAACATGGGGAGCCTTGAGTTTTCTCCTCTAAAACTCTTCCCCTGCTCCCTACTTGAAAACCTATCTTCACCACGTCAATACATTTTCTACCAAGGCCAATTATTTCACATGATAGTATTAATGTATAAGTTTACATGGTTGTCTCAGACAAACACACAGCACCCAAGAGTAACTCCACTAAGCTCTTAAGCAATTGCCTTTCCCTACAGACCCTCATGTTCTGTAAAGGCTAAGTGTACATTTCATATAATTAAGAAAAAAATGCTGTTTCAATACAGCTTTACAAACAGCAGGCAATGAGCCTGCTTTTCTCTTTATCTGTAGCATTGGAAATACCTTTACTGGTTCCAGTCATCTCCCTGCATTTCTTAGCCTCTGGAGAGGCTATTACCAAAATGCCTGAAAAGAAAGGGAATGAATGTTTACCTGCAAGAAAAAGAAAATCATGAATTTCTGAGCCAGAAGAGACTCCGATATAAATTGCAAGAATAGGGAAGTATGAAGCTAATGTCTGAAATATTTCCAGATTAAGGCTTAACACAGTGAACACTGCTGTACTGTATGTAAACAATAGTATTTGTGTTGGAGCACGATCAAAGCTCTTTCTCTTTAAAATGACTGAAGAATGAACAGGTCTACTCTTGGAGACTATAAAATGAAATTTGCTGCTAATCACACTGAAACAGGCCTCTTTCCAAACTCCACCTGTTCAGCATAGAGCTACCTCACCCCACTACCTATAGATAGTAGAACAGAGTCTCTGTTCAGCAAACATAACTCTAGGGCTGCGTTTACATAAAAAAGTGTGTAAAAATAACAATGGGTTCTAGGATAAAAAACAGTTAAACTTTTGTCAGACTGAGAATTGACCACACGTTCTTCTTTGTTTTCTGTCTCTTTGCCCATATTTAACCTATGATAGTATTTTACTTCTTATCATGATGACTTTGTTTCCTTAATAGCCTCTTGTGGGGGACTTTGTCAGTGGCTTTTTGAAAGCCCAAGTAAATGATGACCACCTTTTTTCATTTATTCACTGTTATGCTAGAGAATTCTAATTGATTACACAGGCATCATTTTCCTTTATGTGCTGATTTACCCTTGACATGTTATGTTAGCAGGTTACCATGTCCCGTAGGTGCTTTAGAATAGATTTCCTGCTGCATTGTAGGAATCTTCTGCTACATCAGCTGACAGTTCTAAGTTTGCTGTTGCTAATGAAGGTACTCTTAGCAACTGCTGCCTTTGATTTGTGGGATTCAGGGGTCGTGCAGAAAACTGCAGCATTACAAACTTGATTCAGTTCCTGAGCTTCACCCATGATAGACCATTGGAATAGTGAAGGTTGTGTTTGTCACTCAAGACCTGTAGATGGTTATGCAGCAAGTCAGTGTCATGACCAGGAGTAGAGTCTAAGACCCTAACCTACAATGCTGTCCCCAGGCAAATCATTTAACCTCTTAGCCCTGTCTCTGTTCTTCCACTTGTAAAATGGGAATGACAGTAATATCACCCACCGTGGTAGGTCAAACCACACAAAGGGCCTCATTTGGAATTATTTCCAAAAAACAAAAATGCCTGCTTTACCCCAGGGCTTTTCTCTTCCCTAAACATTCTGGAAGTAGCATGCTGTGATCCAGAGAGTCTGTTTCAGACTACCTCAGATCGAAATCCAGAATTATCCTGGTACCTCCCCAGGGGTCTGCCTCAGACAGTTTTTCAAATAAAAAAGAGCAGTGTATGAAAACTGAGCTAACCAAACTGCAAAATGGGTTACTTCTCCCTTCTTCTAGGAGAGACTGTCTGCCCCTCTGGCACACACAAGGTCTCTCACTAATCTAGGAGAATGTGAGGTTTATAGATCTCGTTTTCCCAGCAAGTCTTGTCTCAGTTCAGTATCAGAAATTGCCTACCCGGGAACTACATTTCCCAGCAATCATTCCATACTCAGGGGAGGGGGGGAGTTCTAGCCTGCCTGGCACTTGGTGTTGGTGTTAATCACAGTTAGTGGTGTGTGCTTCTCTTTCAACAGAAACTATCCTCCTGAGACCACTTTTGTCTCCTTCAGTGACTACTTCCCCTGTCAAAAGAGAGAATCTGGAACATCGTAGCGCTCTCCGGTAGTGCCCCAGCAGTGTCCCACCAGCCCTACAGGGACAGTACATACCATTACAATAATACTTTGCTTTCATATAGTACACTTTGCTAATAATGCTCAACTATCTTAGTAGATATATGGAGAGGACATAACAGGAAGTGTCCAAGAGGTGGGTTTTTGTACCCTGGTATTTCCTTTTGCACAGTTGAGTTTTTATTGTGGTTGCTTAAGTTAGCCAGCGTGTATTTACTTGTTTTGTTTATTTTCTATTTGATGGGAGGGAAGGGAGTGTTTTTAAAAGACTGCCATAGCTGTTGCATTTGCTGGCTTGGGATCCAGTGGGAAATGCCAATAGTAAAACTATTTCCTGACTTGGGCACCTTGGAACAAGTCCTGAAGATAAATGAGACTTCCCAAAGGGAAGTGTGGGGTTTGAGGGCCAGTTGACAGGTCAAGCCATGGAATACCTGGACCTGTTTTTTTGTTTTGTTTGTTTAATTTGTTCTCAGATATCTGTCAGACACTTCATGTAAGATTTGCCAAGGAGTTAGCCAATTAGAAACTTGACTAGCGATAACCTACGAAATGTTCACACTTGTATAACAGAACTAAAGAGTGTATCATTCTTAGGTGGAGGTCACTGGGGCGACATGAGAACATCTTGGAGGAGGCCTGGCATTCCATCTAGCAGAGTAGTGTAAATGAACCTTGCAGGAAGACAGGCGCACAAATGGAGTGCATGTGACAGATGGTCTGTGCAGGGGATGATTAGACAGTGTGTGGTCTAGGTCAGTATGAAAACAAAACTCTATCAGGTTGGAGGAGGGTGGCTATCGACCTGAATACTAAAAGATCTCAAAGTATCTTTAATTGTGATGCAGCATTGTGATGCTGAGCGTCATGGCCTAATTTTTAGGTGCCTAGAAAACCACAGGAACAGCAGTGAGATGCCCAAAGCCTGAGATGGGCGCCTCGGTGCTTTATACAATGAAAGGGTCGAGATAGGTGCCTAAGAATGTGATCCACAAAAGCCAGTATGCTAGGCCGGGAGATGCTTAAACAAGCCAATGAGAGCTGTGTGGGATAAGTCCTATCCTCTTGTGGAGATAGGCACCTCCCGGCAGCCCAGACTTGGACGTCTATCTGCTTGTGACCCATGAACGCGAACCTCTGTCTCGGAGTCAGGTGGCCTATATGCCTAGGTCGTTTCTTGTGAGAATGAGTTAGGTGCCTGCTTTACTCCACACAAAATGGGTGTGTGAGGGGCGTGCCCCCCCCTTATTACTTTTAGTCCAGCAGGTGGAGCACTCTCCTAAGAAGTGGAGTCCCAGGTTTAATTCCCACCCCTGCTTGATGAGGTAAAGATGTATGAACAGGGGTCTCCCACCCCTCAGGAGAGTGCTCTAACCACTGAGCTATGGGGTGTTCTGATGTGGGGCTCCCTCATTGTCCCCTGTTGAAGCTGTTCCACTTTGGATAAAGTAGTCATTGAGAGGGGGAAGAGAGAGAGAGACTGACTCTAGTCTGGTGGCTAGGGCACTCATCTGGGAGGTGGGAGACCCAAGGTCCAGTCCCCCTGCTCCAGTGATATGGATTCGGAATGGGGCCCAATCCGGTAGGCAGCCTCTGAGCACCCAGCAGGGAAGATAGGTGTTCACCCATCTATCTTCCCTCATTCACAGACTGCAATGATGCTTAGATTTACCCTGAAAACTGAAGCATCTACAGAGTTAAGTGGCAGCTTATGGGGGTTATATGGATTATGGTGGAGCATAAATGTGGTGGTTATGTGCCTAAATACGTTTTGTAGATAGGACCAAAGTTATTCAATCACCTACACACTCTGCTGTGATTCGTGCATCTGGGATATTTATAACATGGGTTAAATGTCGTTGGGATACATGCCATCATAGCCTTGTTTCATTAAAAATACTGTATTTTATTGTAGGTAGTAAGCCAGAGAGAAAATATTAGGGTGATGTGGAAAATATAATTTTAATTTAAATATTGAAGGAAATTCTGTAGGGAACGTTGGCTGCCATGAAGTAAAAGGATGATTTTTTTTTTTATATATAGGATGTTCTTCCCAGGATAATGTTAATTTACAGCATGCAGAGTGAAATTCATCCTGGTTCAGAGGACCAGCATAAAGTTACCATCCTCAATATAGAGATCAAGAGGGATGTAAGTGGAGCACAGGTCCTCTGCCCTGGGGTGAATGTAGCTCTTAATGAACAAGATAGGGGTGTACAGGTGTGCGTGTATGTGACCTGCTTGCAGATCTCTTGCTAGGTCCTTAACCTGTATATCCAGACAGATCACCTTTTTGTCCACGACTAGCAATATTATTGTGCCACCGAACCTTTTGGTACTCACGTGTTCGACAGCCGTATAGCAGCATTCCTTGTTACACATGCTCTGGAATTCATTGGTCTGCCAGTCCAATATGCCCGTACCAAGAAAGCTGGCAAAACCAAACCAGTGCTGATGAAGGCAGTTGCTGGGTTCAGCTTCGAATATCCTCATTTCTGATCTTGTTCTGCCACTTGATGTGGAGCAGCTGATGAAGACAATAATCAAAATATCAATCCTGTGTTCTTCAGCTTCTCTCAGCACCCTAATTTCACTCCCATACAATCGAGCTGGTATAACTGGGGTTCTATAGATCCAAAACTTTCTAGCCAGCTTGTTGTCATGACATCCCCGCAGAGGCCACTGAAGGGCTCAAAACTTGGCAGCAGCTGCTGTTATACGAACGTCCACATCTGTCATTGACAATGCTGGAGTAGGCTCGACACTGTCCAATGTGTGGAAGTTTCCACCTCTTCAATGTCCTGTTTGGATAGATTAAAACTGAGCTGGTTATAATCTGGTGCTGGGGGCTGCTTGATGGTACTATCCAAGGACTTAGTTTTAGCTGCATTAATAACCAGACCAATGCACACTGCTTCTAGCCTGAATAGATCAATCAGCTGCAGAGATTCATCAAACTAAGCCAACTAGACAATGTCATTGGCGTATTCAAGATCGCAGAGCATAATGGTGTTCAGCACAACACCACCAACAGCTGCCTCCTCAAGCTTATCCATCAACCAATCAATGCCGATACTGAACAAGGATGGTGATGGAACGCAGCCTTGCCAAACTCCCATGGAGATAGGAAACCATGTTGTGTATCTGCCTTCGACTTGAACACAGCTTTGTGTGTTCAAAAAGCTAAGTGTTTCTACTAACTCATCTAATGGAGATCTTCTATTAGCTCACTAGGAGCCTGTGGTTTTGAAGCCAATGCTTGTGGGTTGTACTCTCTAATTTCTATGTTGCATGTCCCAGTTCACAGCTATGGGTGTGCAGCAGCAAGCTTCCAAGCCTGGGTGATCGACTTGGGCTCTTTCTACCACACTCAACATAGATGTGTAGACATTGTGGCTTTGGGTCTGAAGCCATGGGAAGGGGGTGGACTTCAAAGCCTGAGCCTCCAGCCTGAGCTGTAACTTAAAAGCACTGCTACACAGCTGGACTTCAGTATCTGACAAGACACTCCATTCCCTGTCACGTCTACTAAATTTAGGGTGGGATTTTCAAAAATATTGAAGTGGTTTAGGAGCACAAGTCCCTATCTCACTTATGTACTTTTATAAATTCCACCCTTGGTAACTGGGGAGGGTGGGGAGGTGACCTGAAAAAAAACACAAGCAAACAAAACAGTTATCAAATTCTGTATATTCAGTGTATACATCTGAAAAAGAAAGATGTCTACTTTATTTACCAACACTTCAGCAAAGTAAGGGGAAAGGTGGTGCAGAGTTTTTTGTAATGGCTTCAGTAGACTTAACCTTGAAATGTGTACTGGAGACTGTAGGGCTCATTTGTAGGCTTGAGGGAGACTTCAATGACCCCTATCTTAACTCAGCTGTCAAAAAGACAAATTTACTCCTTTCTAAAATCTCTTATCATTTATCACTTCTGGTTTATTCTGAGAGCTCAACAACTCACTTTCAGTTACCTACAAACACAGCTATGTATGATAAGGGGGCATTTGCTAAATCATTATGGGAAATGAAAGGTAGAGAGATTAACTTCATGTTGACAGCTTTCTGTTGCCGTCGCAACAAAATGTTCTTCCCGCCCGCCCCCCCCCCCCCCCCAAAAAAAAAGACTCCAAGAAGTCAGTCAGTGTAATGGCCAGACATACTTAAAATTTCCAGCAGTTCTTAAGCTGAAAGGAATATCTCAAAAAGAAATACTACTTCTAATTTAGCCCTTTGGATACTGCAAACACTCATGTATGATCATTCTTTTAAGCATTCACTGAATCATAGGGTTTGGAGATGGAAAAGTCTTGTGAGGTGATATAGCTCACTCCTTACCAGTCAAAGATTGTTCCCTACAGAATATTCTCTTGTATTGTCTAGTCTAGTTTTGAGTGTTTTGAAGTTGTGCAATTTCCACCTCTTCCCTTGGGGAAACTACTCCACTATATAATATCTTACTGTCAGGATGTTTTTCCAAATATTCAACCTAATTTTTCCCTTTCTTGCTTTCATTCTATGACTCAAGGTGGTACAAGGAGCTATAATCTTAATCAGTTCCTTCCCTTCCTTTGAGTAAAAGTCTGTGACCGAACTCGCACAGGCCTCGGGTGGGGAGAGGCCTACAGCCTATTTTAGGGTACACCTACACAGCAAATTAAGGTGTGAAGTAGGAACACCTGCGGTAGCTTTAATTTAGCTAGCATGGGTAACAAAATAGTCATGAAGACGTGGCTGCATGAGCGTCAGCACAGGCTAACTGCCCCGATATAAGCCCATTGGGGATTCTGGATATATACTTGCACTGCTGACCTGCATTGAGGTCTGTGCCATCACTTCTCCACTACTATTGTCCTACTACCAGTGCTACAATCACATCTTCACTTGCAGTATAGATGTACCCTTAACAGTTCCTGGAGGCCTGTTTAAGTTATGCCAGCCCCTTTAAGCTACCCTATGGGTCCCAGGATTGCCTAGAATCTCCACAGTACTGCCGTCTCACCACCTGCATTGCCCTCTCACCCACAGTCTTGCCCCTGGTATATCCACGATGGCAGAGCTTGTGAGGGGGTCCTTGGAATGCAGTCTTGTACATGTGCCTACACCAGAGGAATCCTCACTGGATGAGTATGGGTCTCATAAGGCTTCTTTACATCACCAGGAAAAAACACCGGAACTTAAAATAGGCAGAGTGTGAGTGAGGATCTCACCCTTGGTGTTTACACCTTTCACAAATGTGGATGTTAATCTTACTTTATCTTAGCTGTAAGCCTGGAAAATACCAGTTTTCTAAGGGTTAAAGACTAGAACTTTGTCTTCCGTTAAGAAAGCTGGTAGCACAGCCTCCCTGTAGCTTCCCTTATTGGGAAGAACTGCTTTCAGTGCAGAATGCTGTTTAATGACCTCTCACTGTTTTGGTTTTAATTTTTTCCTGGATAGTTAAAAAGCAAATACTGGTGGTACAGTAGGGATGGCAAACTCGTAGCAAAGGTTGCTTTAATTGTTTAAAGATTTTACCAGAATTACACTACTTTAGGGGCCAGTTCCACTGTATCTACACAGCACAAAATCCCATCTAGATCAACAGGCGATTTGCCTGAATAAGGACTGCAGAATCAGAAACTATGCGTCTACTTCATGTTGGGTTGCATCATATCCATAGATGTACATTCTCATCTTGCGGCTTAAGGTTTTCCTTGCTCTCATGGTGACCCCTTTGTATAAAACTGAGGCTAAATCTCATAGGATAGCAATGCTTGTTTGTTTGTTTGGTTTTAGTATGAAATGTTCTTTATTAGCTTTATATTGGAGATTCATTTTAAACAATTGGATACTACTGCTTAGTATGGATTTTAGTGTTTAATATGGGCTGTTGCCTTGCCCTTGTTCTATTGCAACAGCGTATGTCAAGGATATATCCTCACTTTCTTGCCTCAGTTGTCCAGTTAAGGAGACAAATTTGTGTTGCTTTTACCCCTTCCTTATGTTTCTTGGCCACTACTCTGCTTAAACTAGTGTAAATAGGGAGCAACTCCTCTGAAATCAAGTTGCACTAGTGTAAGAGAGGCAAATCAAACCTGTGTATACTATAAACACATGGGAATATTTAGAACTTTTTTAGAAACGGTGTAGTCTTGGCAGGCTGCCTGTCATGTGCACACACTGTTCTTTTGATACATCAGAACAGAAGCTCAGAAAGACAGCTAGGAAAAAAGAAAAAGGGGTGAGATTAATAAAATGTGGAAAAGGCGAGCAGCAAGAAAAATGATTTTTAAAAGGGTTGCGAAAAAAGAAAAACAACAAAGGAAGAAACATGTCTGAATTAAAGTGCTGTAATTTTCCTACCTATTGCCATAGTGATTGCATTTCAGTCTTTGCCGTGCATAAATTTGACTGGAACAATTTACCTGTATTGTTCACTTCATGTCATCAGTCTACTTTTCTGTCTTGCACATCAGTCAGCCGGGCTCACTTCATTTACTACCATCTGATATCATTTTGTATTCATTTCCCTGCATTCCCATTTGTTACCAAGCATTCACTTTTTAAACTGCTATGTATCAAGTTCAGCGAGTCTGTCTACGTGTAAGGTAACCCTTTCTCATGCTGGAGAAGCTCAGTGGGCTTACCTTCGTGAATGAATGCTCAGCAATGTAAGATCTGCACTACTGAGACCAAAGCATTCAGAATTCCAGACCCAGGTTAACAGTTTTCAGGCCTTGATCCTGCTGTCCTTGCTCAAGCAAAACTCCCACTGTAGTTTTGAAGTCACCGGAGATTTTGATGGGCTAAAGACAGCTGGATTGTGTATATAATCCATCCAGCTCTTGCACTTGAAATGGGTAGTTTCTTTCCAACATAGGTTAGTCTATTCTGGTGTGTGGGGTGGTATGAAAAACTGGCAGCAAAGAAGTATAGCAGGATTGGAAAGCTCAGAGATGTTGGTTTTAAAACAAGTTAAGATTGATAAAAAAACAACAATCTCTGATAATGGGCAAGCCTGCTGAGCTGACATTAAACACATTTTTTCCCCCTCTCAACTATTGTTCGGTAACACTGGTTGCCTTAAAACACTTAGCACATCACTTGTCTCAACTCATTGCACACTACAGTGTTAATATAGTTCCTGTTCCAACATCTAACTTTGTTATCCATACTTCCATTGCTATTGCTTTTGTGGGTGACTTTTAGCCCTGCACTATATTGCCTCTGCTTGAATGCATAGACATGTTCCATTTCTATCTATCTTAGGGATTTAGGATACATCTGTCACCGCAATGTCTAGGTGACCTGACTGAGCATTTAAGCTAAAAGATAATTAAGAATGAAAAATAGGAAAAAAATATCTTTGCCACAGGATAAGTTTTCCAGGCGAGATGATCTTTGTCAAAGGGTACGTCTATACCCAGCCGCTAGTTCGGCAGCTGGCAATCGAACTTCTGGGTTCGACTTATTGCGTCTTGTCTGGACGCGATAAGTTGAACCCGGAAGTACTCGCCGTCGACTGTGGTACTCCTGCTCGGTGAGAGGAGTACCGCGGAGTCGACGGGGGAGCCTGCCTGCCGCGTGTGGACCGAGGTAAGATCGAACTAAGGTACTTCGAACTTCAGCTACATTATTCACGTAGCTGAAGTTGCGTACCTTAGTTCGATTTGGGGGGTTAGTGTAGACCAAGCCAAAGTCTTACTGTAGAGTTGCACCATTGGAAGGTTTTCAAGTGAGACTAACTCCTCCCACTTGCTTGCTGTCATGATCTCAGTATTGCCAACCCCCATATCACAATGCAGATCCCCAGAAATCAAGAAGTTGATTCTATTGTGGTTTTTGTTCACTTTTGATTTTTTTGTATGTATTTTTTTAAATTCTCCCTGCCCCCCGCCCTGGTGTGTGGGTGGCAGTAAGTGTTTCAGCTATCTCCAATGCACAGAGTTAGGTGATTCTGGCCCCTGCTGCAGGAGTGCTCGCTGACTGTCTGAGAGCGCAGAGCTTCTCACCAACCCCCATAGTCTAATAAATTAATTCTGTCCCCTCCATGCCCAGTTCCATCTCTGCTCCTCCTGCAGCTCCACAGACTCTTCACCCTCCTCTCCCAGCCTGAGGTGGGAGGTAACTGCAGCAGAGTCCTCGTCTCTCCCTTCCCACTATTCCTTCCAAAGCTCTGGGGTGCACAGGGAGTGTGTTGCAGCTGCACCAGCCTTCCTGAAGGTGCAGTGTCCCCTCCCATCTGTGCCCTGCTAGCTCTGTTATGGTTCTCCCCCCTCCCCTCCCCACCATCTCTGCAGGGTCCAGTGCTAGTCTTTCCCATGTTCTTTCTCAGGTCAAGGGCTCACCGCTTCCCAAAGGCTTTTCATGCCCTTCTGCCCCCTCAGTGCATTCATGCAGGTAACAAGTCTTGCCTTAAATTGTAACACAAGTGTGGTGATGTCACATGCCCTAGCACTCACTTACCCTATAAGAAAATTGTGCTGCTGCTGCGAATACTAGGACAGGTGGCAACCCTAGAAGACTTGCTAGAGTGAAACTCTGATTACTGAAGTCTCAGGCCCTGTCTCTACTGTGTCTTTTTTTTTTTTTTTTTTTTTTAATGTAACTACATAGCTATGTTAGTGTAAATCCAGAGTGTAGATGTGCTGTGTTAGTGTAAGGCAGGCCTTGCACTAATGTGATTTAGTTTTGTAAAAATTACTGGGATAAGCTATACCCGTGCAGTGTGTCTACAGTATGGGGCTACACTACACTGATGTATTTATACCAATGTAAATTTCCCAAGTCTAGACAAACCCTCGTTTTTCAATACAGTGATGTTTCTCTGTGGAAAATCTGCCTTTGCTGTCAAAGATTCCACTGCACATGATAAGTGAGTTCTGTAAAACCTCATTTTATCCCTGGAACCATCACACCACAAAACTATGACAACAGCCAGATAGGCTGACAGTATTTTGCTTTAGAGTTATAGAGCTTGTTGGAGGCTGTTTCTTATCAATGAAGGGAAGGTTACTAGCTGTGTTTTATAGGGCCCATTGTGGATTATTCTCTGTCTGGTCAAACTTGCATTTAAAGAAAAAATATTGTTTTTCTTCCCAATAGAGATCAGTCTGCTGCTTTCTAATGAACCATTTCTTCATTTAAATGTTTCCTTTTTAAGAGGTTTTACTGCCTTTTTTATTTCCCTAGTTTAAAAGCAACATAATGAGTGCAGCTAGGGCCCCTTAAATACAGAGGCTTGCTGTGCAACAACATGATTCATTAACAGGTAGTTGTGATGTAGGGTCATCTGGCTCCCAGAGCTCAGAGCCTAAGGCCTGGTCTACACTACACCTTTAATTCGGATTTAGTGGCTTTAATTCGAATTAACTCTGGAACCGTCCACACAACGAAGCCATTTAATTCGAATTAAAGGGCCCTTTAATTCGATTTCTGTACTCCACCCCGACGAGCGGAGTAGCGCCAAAATCGAATTTGTCAATTCGAATTAGCGTTAGTGTGGCCGCAATTCGATGTTATTGGCCTCCAGGAGCTATCCCACAGTGCACCATTGTGACCGCTCTGGCCAGCAATCTGAACTCGCATGCACTGGCCAGGTGGACAGGAAAAGCCCCGGGAACATTTGAATTTCATTTCCTGTTTGCACAGCGTGGAGAGCACAGGTGACCACAGAGAGCTCATCAGCACAGGTAACCATGCAGGCTGATAATCGAAAAAGAGCACCAGCATGGACCGTACAGGAGGTACTGGATTTGATCTCTATATGGGGAGAGGATTCAGTGCTAGCTGAACTGCGTTCGAAAAGACGAAATGCCAAAACTTATGAAAAAATTTCCAAGGGCATGATGGAGAGAGGCCACAATAGGGACACAGATCAGTGCCGCGTGAAAGTCAAGGAGCTCAGACAAGCCTATCAAAAAGCAAAGGAGGCAAACGGTCGCTCCGGGTCAGAGCCGCGGACATGCCGCTTCTACGCTGAGCTAAATGCATTTCTAGGGGGGGCCGCCACCACTACCCCACCTCTGACTGTGGATTCCGAGCTGGGGATAATCTCATCAGGGACACCTGATGATTCCGCGGAAGGGGAAGAGGAGGAGGAGGAGGAGGACGAGCTGGCAGAGAGCACCCAGCTCTCCGTTCTCCCCAACAGCCAGGAACTGTTTCTCACCCTGACTGAAGTACCCTCCCAAGCCTCCCAAGCCAGCACCCAAGACCATGACCCCATGGAAGGGACCTCAGGTGAGTTTACCTTTTAAAATATAAAACATGGTTTAAAAGCAAGCATTTTTAATGATTAATTTGCCCTGAGCACTTGGGATGCATTCGCAGCCAGTACAGCTACTGGAAAAGTCTGTTAACATGTCTGGGGATGGAGCGGAAATCCTCCAGGGACATCTCCATGAAGCTCTCCTGGAGGTACTCCAAAAGCCTTGCCACAAGGTTTCTGGGCAGTGCAGCCTTATTCCGTCCTCCATGGTAGGACACTTGACCACGCCATGCTAGTAGCAAGTAATCTGGTATCATTGCCTGACAGAGCCTGGCAGCGTATGGTCCCGGTGTTTGCTGGCATTCAAGCAACATCCGTTCTTTATCTTGCTGTGTAATCCTCAGGAGAGTGATATCGCTTAGGGTAACCTGGTTGAAATAAGGGAATTTAATTAAGGGGACTGAGGTGGCCGTTCCTACTGGGCTGTTTGCCTGTGGCTGAAAAGAAATCCTTCCCTGCATTTAGCCAAGTGCAAGGGGGGGGGGAGGATTGGCCCAGAGCTTTTCGCGTTTTGCTAGCAGGGATCTTCCCTGATACCAGCCAGGCGGTGGGGGGAGGGATAAAGCACTCATCCCAGAGAATTCATGGCGGGTGGGGGGGGGGGTGTTAGTTTGGTTCCTGCAGGGATCTTCCCTGATACCAGCCACGCGGTGGGGGGAGGGATAAAGCACTCATCCCAGAGAATTCATGGCGGGTGGGGGGGGGGGGGGGTGTTAGTTTGGTTCCTGCAGGGATCTTCCCTGATACCAGCCACGCGGTGGGGGGAGGGATAAAGCACTCATCCCAGAGAATTCATGGCGGGTGGGGGGGGGGTGTTAGTTTGGTTCCTGCAGGGATCTTCCCTGATACCAGCCACGCGGTGGGGGGAGGGATAAAGCACTCATCCCAGAGAATTCATGGCGGGTGGGGGGGGTTTGTTAGTTTGGTTCCTGCAGGGATCTTCCCTGATACCAGCCACGCGGTGGGGGGAGGGATAAAGCACTCATCCCAGAGAATTCATGGCGGGTGGGGGGGGGGGTGTTAGTTTGGTTCCTGCAGGGATCTTCCCTGATACCAGCCACGCGGTGG
The DNA here is from genome assembly GCF_028017835.1 of Emys orbicularis. NCBI lineage: Eukaryota > Metazoa > Chordata > Testudines > Emydidae > Emys > Emys orbicularis. The sequence continues at coordinate 144,017,946 of NC_088685.1, forward strand.
GGGGAGGGATAAAGCACTCATCCCAGAGAATTCATGGCGGGTGGGGGGGGTTTGTTAGTTTGGTTCCTGCAGGGATCTTCCCTGATACCAGCCAGGCGGTGGGGGGAGGGATAAAGCACTCATCCCAGAGAATTGGATGGGGGGGGGGTGTTAACCTTCAGCAGCAGAAAACAAGCTAACAGGAAAACTGCAGCACAACGGGCTTTGCTTGGTATGTGGGAAAGCAGGGCGCAGAAGCCTAAAGACAGTGGCTTACCATGGCAGCATGCAAGGTGAATTCTGTTTCCCCGACCTGCGTCTGTGATCTCTAGCAGCAAAGCCACAGGCACTCAATATTAAGAGGCAAAATGCGACCTTGCACAGAAATCACATGTGCTATGTAATGTGAATAGTATACACCGTGAAAGAGTATAAGCATTGTTCTGAAAAATGTATCTTTTAAAAAAATTCTCTCCTTTTTTCACTCCCTCCAGCAGGTGCAAATGTTTCAAGCCTCCCTCCTCCTTCCCGAAGGCTATCCCAGATAAGGCGTCGTAAAAAAAAAACGAGAGAAGAGATGTTTTCCGAAATCATGCAATCCACCAGGAATGAAAGAGCTCATCTGAATGAGTGGAAGGAGACGGTTTGCAAGTATAGGAAAGAAGCCAGTGACCGTGAGGACAGGAGGGACCAACGTGAGGACATGAGGGACCAACGTGAGGACAGGAGGGACCAACGTGAGGAGAGGAGAGACGCTCGAGATGAGAGGTGGCGGCAGGAAGATCAGAGGAGTCGGGAAGCAACGCTGGGGCTGCTGCGTGAGCAAACAGACATGCTCCGGCGTCTGGTGGAGCTTCAGGAACGGCTGCTGGAGAACCGAGTGCCGCTACAGCCCCTGTATAACCCCCCTACCTCCTCACCATGTTCCATAGCCTCCACACCCAGACGTGTAAGAACACGGGGGGGGAGGCTCCGTACACCCTCCCATTCCACCCCAGTGGACAGCCCAAGCAAAAGGCTGCCATTTTTTTAACCTTTTTTTACTGGGCTTTTCCTTCCCGCAGATCCTCCTCCCAAACCCCACTCAGGTTCTGTGCCGCTACAGCCCCTGTATAACCCCCCTACCTCCTCACCATTTTCCATAGCCTCCACACCCAGATGTGTAAGAACACGGGGGGGGGGAGGCTCCGTACACCCTCCCATTCCACCCCAGTGGACAGCCCAAGCAAAAGGCTGCCATTTTCTTAACCTTTTTTTACTGGGCTTTTCCTTCCCGCTGATCCTCCTCCCAAACCCCACTCAGGTTCTCTCCCTCTTTTTATAATCAATTCATAAAGAATAAATGATTTTTAAACAATGGTGACTTTATTTCCTTTGAAAGCAAGCTGGGGGAAGGGGGAGGGTGGGTTCCTTACAGAGAATGAGTCAATAAAGGGGGCGGGTTTTCAGGAAGGATAAACAAACATAAATTTCACACTGTAGCCTGGCCAGTCATGAAACTGGTTTTCAAAGCTTCCCTAATGCGCAGCGCTTCATCGTGTGCTCTTCTAATCGCCCTGGTGTCTGGCTGCGAGTAATCAGCAGCCAGGCGATTTGCCTCAGCCTCCCACCCTGCCATAAAGGTCTCCCCCTTGCTCTCACAGAGATTGTGAAGCACACAGCAAGCAGTAATAACAATGGGGATATTGGTTTGGCTGAGGTCTGAGCGAGTCAATAAGGATCGCCAGCGACCTTTTAAACGGCCAAATGCACATTCTACCACCATTCTGCACTTGCTCAGCCTGTAGTTGAACAACTCCTGACTCCTGTCCAGGCTGCCTGTGTATGGCTTCATGAGCCATGGCATTAAGGGGTAGGCTGGGTCCCCAAGAATAACAATTGGCATTTCAACATCCCCCACGGTTATTTTCTGGTCCGGAAAGTAAGTCCCTTGCTGCAGCCGTTTAAACAGATTGGTGTTCCTGAAGACGCGAGCGTCATGAACCCTTCCCGGCCAGCCCACATGGATGTTGGTGAAACGTCCCTTGTGATCCACAAGTGCTTGCAGCACCATTGAGAAGTACCCCTTGCGGTTTATGTACTGGGTACCCTGGTGCTCCGGTGCCAAGATAGGAATATGGGTTCCATCTATTGCCCCACCACAGTTAGGGAATCCCATTGCAGCAAAGCCATCCACTATGACCTGCACATTTCCCAGAGTCACTACCTTTCGTAGCAGCACCTCCGTGATTGCTTTGGCTACTTGCATCACAGCAGCCCCCACAGTAGATTTGCCCACTCCAAATTGATTCCCGACTGACCGGTAGCTGTCTGGCGTTGCAAGCTTCCACAGGGCTATCGCCACTCGCTTCTCAACTGTGAGGGCTGCTCTCATCTTGGTATTCTGGCGCTTCAGGGCAGGGGAAAGCAAGTCACAAAGTTCCATGAAAGTGCCCTTACGCATGCGAAAGTTTCTCAGCCACTGGGAATCGTCCCACACCTGCAACACTATGCGGTCCCACCAGTCTGTGCTTGTTTCCCGGGCCCAGAATCGGCGTTCAAAGCCTATAACCTGGCCCATTAACATCATAATCTCCAAAGCACCGGGGCCCGCGGTCTCAGAGAATTCTGTGTCCGTGTCCATGTCCTCATCACGCTGGTCGCTGCGCTGCAATCGCCGCCTCCTCCTCCTCCTCGCCTCTTGTTTCTGGTCCTGTGTAAGCATAAACTCCACGAGAAAGCGCGAGGTGTTTATAATGTTCAAGACTGCGTTCTGGAGCACAACGGGATCCATGCTTGATGCAGAATGGAGTCTGCAGAGTTCACTCAGGAAAAAAGGCGCGAAATGGTTGTCTGCCGTTGCTTTCAGGGAGGGAGGGGGAGGCTGTACCCAGAACTACCTGCGACAATGTTTTTTGCCCCATCATGCACTGGGGTCTCAACCCAGAATTCCAAGGGGGGTGGAGACTGCGGGAACTATGGGATAGCTATGTAAAAGCTACCCACAATGCAACGCTCTGGAAATCGATGCTACTATGGTAGCTTGGACGCACACCACCGAATTAATGGTGCCTAGTGTGGCCGAATACATTCGAATTTATAAAATCGGTTTCCTAAATTCGAATTATATAAATTCGAATTAATCCTGTAGTGTAGACATACCCAAAGAATTACAAGGGCTCAGGGGCATACAATACCAATTCCCAGTTTATTAGCAACAAGAAAGAGACAAATCAGGCAGGATTCCCTTACTAGGTTCTAGGCTTCTTACTGCAGTACCCACAGGCTCTTTCCGAGTCTATCCCTCACTGCTTTCCTTCTGGCAACTCTTACCTCATTTCTTGGAGAGGGAACCCAAACTGCCCTGCTCTTAAGAGGACGGCATCCATCACATCTAGCAAAGAACTGCCTTCCTCAAAAAGAACATTCAAAATATTAATGTTTATTTCATTTTTGTGGATTTGCTTTAAAGTCTCAGGTGAACATGAAGAGGTGGCCACAGAACCTACATTGCCCAGGACAACTATTTGATTTCCATCAAGTACAATTTGTGTAGGATTTAAGGGTAAAGTATTTTCAAGTGAGTTTCTTCGGCTCATGTTTTTTTGCTGCTTCCGACTTCTTGCACATACATGCACACAATGTGCAACTCTCTATATTTGTGTATACTAGAGCAAGTCAGGTATTTTCCATCAGTTTCGGATGAAAAGTGAGTTTTCCACAAAACTGACATTTTTTTCCCACAGGAAAAATTTTGATGTTGCTGAGATTTTTCACTTTTTCCATTCTTCTTCTTCTTCTTCATGGCAAATCCCAAAGGGACATAGCCTCTTTGTAGATCAAGCGCTACTCAGATCAATCTCTAGCAAAGTCCTTAAGACAGTCTGTCTGGATGGTCAATCTATGTCATCCAGGGTAGTTTTATCACACCACCAAAACTTTTGGTACTTGATCACTGGCCATATAATGGAATTCCTTCATAAACGTGCATCATAAATCATTGGTCTTCCATCCTAATAATATGTCCGTACTAAGAAAGCTGATGAAACCAAACCTGTGAGGGCATCTAAATGAAATATTTCATTTAGGTTCATGTCCTCATAAATTTGAAACATTCTGGTTTGTTGAACTGCACTGAAACATTTGTTCTGGGTTAGTCTGATGTTAATCCATGCCTGCCTAGCTTCCATGGTGCCTCTGAGAGCAGGGTGACCAGATGTCCCGATTTTATAGGGACAGTCCTGATTTTGGGGTCTTTTTCTTATATAGGCTCCTATTACCCCCCCTGTCCCACCCCCGTCCCGATTTTTCACACTTGCTGTCTGGTCTCCCTATCTGAGAGTTGTAGTTTGGATACCTCATGTCCCCCGTTTGCTTGTATGAGCTGGGTTTCCTGGAAGGACTACATCTCTCATGTTGCACTGTGGTATCCCTTATGGCTGACCTGCCATGGTGCATCATTGGAGATGTAGCTTGGCTGGGGAGCTCAGCTCATGGAAGAGAATCTGGGGAGAAAAACTGTCAGAATAAGAAAGAGGGAGCAAGAGGGATTTATAAATATAAGTAGTTTATAAAAAGAAGGAAGAAAAATATAGAAAACAATGGGTTATATGCAACATGAGCAGAATTAGCTATAAAGAGAGGATCTGGGAAAATTTGTCCATGAGCCATCAGTGGGTGTTAGAAGAAATATTATACTTTCTAGTGAAACCCTTGTAGTCAATGTATTGTATGCATGAAAATAATCCACTGAGATTCCCCTCCTCCAACTCTCTACTCTCTTTCCCATTTATGAAATTCAGAGTGTTCTCTAAAGCACAGATAGGGGTTATCAATCACGTCCAATATTAGGTTACTTGCAGAGGAGAGTCATTACCTTTAATGTGTAATAACTGTGCCATGAAGATAATACAATAAAATCCAAGAAATGTAATTTAAAAAGGCTTCCTGCTCAATCCTTGTGTTTTTAAAAAAATCTTTTATAATCCTATCCCCAGAGTCACAGAAAACATCGTTTACTGTATTCCTTTCTCTTTGTCCCTTTTGGGGCTTCTTGCAGTGCAAATGCATCATTGGTCTTGGGATGGTCTGTCACTGTGGGTCTGCTAGTTTCAGACATAGTTTTAGAAACACGCAAGCATGGTTTCTATTAGAGTGTAGCTGCTGAGTAGATGGCTATTGTCGTATGATGGCTGACTGTGTTTTATTAAAATTAGGGCTGTCGATTAATCGCAGTTAACTCACGCGATTAACTCAAAAATTAATCGTGATTAAAAAATTTTATTGCAATTAATCACAGTTTTTATCGCACTGTTAAACAATAGTATACCAATTGAAATTTATTAAACATTTTTGGATGTTTTTCTACATTTTCAAATATATAGATTTCAATTACAACACAATACAAAGTGTACAGTGCTCACTTTATATTATTTTTTATTACAAATATTTGCACTGTAAAAATGACAAAAGAAATAGTATTTTTCAATTCACCAAATACTAATACTGTAGTGCAATCTCTTTATCGTGAAAGTGCAATTTACAAATGTAGATTTTTTTTTTTTTGTTACAAAACTTGCACTCCATAACAAAACAATGGAAAACTTTAGCGCCTACAAGTCCACTCAGTCCTACTTCTTGTTCAGCCAATGCTTAAGACAAACAAGTTTGTTTAAATTTACAGGCGATAATGCTGCCCTCTTCTTATTTACAATGTCACCAGAAAGTAAGAACAGGTATTTGCATGGCATTGCAAGATATTTACATGCCAGATATGCTAAACGTTCATATGCCCCTTCATGCTTCGGCAGGGCCATCTTTACCCATACGCAAACTACACAGCTGCATATGGCACCAGGAAATTTGGGGCACCGAAATTTCCTGGTGCCCTACGCAGCTGCGTGCTGCTCCAGCGGCCAGCCTGATCCCCCCCCAGCTGGCTGAGCTGGCCAGGAAAACTGCCCCCACCCCTGCCCTGCCTCTTCCCACCCCTGCTCCGCCCCACCCCTGCCCCCACTCCACCCCTTTCCCAAAGTCCCTGCCCCTGCTCCGCCCCTGCCTCTTCCCATCCCTGCTCTGCCCCAGCCCCACCCCCACTCCACCACTTCCCCTGAGCTAGGTCCCAGGGGACTGCAGCAGCGATCGGGCCTGCCCTACACTCACCGGGCGGCGGGAAGTGGAGCGACCCGGCCCCAGCCCAATCCGCTCCGCCAGCTCCCAGCTGCGCCGCTGGTGAGTGCTGGGGGGCAGTTCCCACCTGCCCCCCAGTCCCAAGTCTGGTAGCCAGGGGAGCAGAGCAGAGCAGGCTGGGGCCGGGTCGCTTCACTTCCCACCACCCCATGAGTGCGGGGTTGGGCCCGCCCTGCAATCACCGGGTGGTGGGAAGTGGAGCGACCCGGCCCCAGCCCACTCCACTTCGCCGGTGAGTGCTGGGGGGCTCCTCAAGCCAGCCTCCCTGCCCCCGAGGAGGCCTGGGGCCAGCCCCCCCATGGGGGGGGGCAGCGTAGGGCACCAAAATGTCTAGGGATGGCCCTGTGCTTTGGCCATCATTCCAGAGGACATACTTCCATGTTGATGATGCCCGTTAAAAAATAATTCATTAATTAAATTTGTGACTGAACTCCTTGGGGGAGAACTGTATATCTTTCGCTCTGTTTTACCTGCAATCTGCCATATATTTCATATTGTAGCAGTCTTGGATGATGACCCAGCACATGTTGTTCATTTTAAGAACACTTTCACTGCAGATTTGACAAAACGCAAAGAAGGTACCAATGTGAGATATCTAAAGATCGCTACAGCACTCGACCCAAGGTTTAAGAATCTGAAGTGCCTTCCAAAATCTGAGAGGGATGAAGTGTGAAGCATGCTTTCTGAAGTCTTAAGAGCAACACCCCAATGTGGAAAACTACAGAACCCGAACCACCAAAAAAGAAAATCAACCTTCTGCTGGTGGCATCTGACTTAGATACTGAAAATTAACATGTGTCGTTCCACACTGCTTTGGATTCTTATCAAGCAGAACCCATCATTAGCATGGACGCATGTCCCCCGGAATGGTGGTTGAAGCATGAAGGAACATATGAATCATATGTGCGTCTGGCACGTAAATATCTTGCGATTCCGGCTACAACAGTGCCATGTGAACGCCTGTTCTCACTGTCAGGTGGCATTGTAAACAAGAACCGGGTAGTATTATCTCCTGCAAATGTAAACAAACTTGTTTGTCTGAGGGCATGTCTACACTTACCTCCGGAGTGATCAATCCAGCGGGGGTTGATTTATTGCGTCTAGTGAAGACGTGATAAATCGACTGTCGAGCGCTCTCCCATTGACTCCGGTACTCCACCGGAGTGAGAAGCATAGGCGGAGTCGACGGGGGAGTGTCAGCAGTCGACCAACCCCAGTGAAGACACCGTGGTAAGTAGATCTAAGTACGTTGACTGAAGCTACGTTATTCAAGTAGCTGAAGTTGTGTAACTTAGATCGATTCCCCCCTCCCCCCAATGTAGACCAGGCCAGAGTGATTGGCTGAACAAGAAGTAGGACTGAGTGGACTTGCAGGCTCTAAAATTTTACATTGTTTTATTTTTGAATGCACCTTTTTTGTACATAATTCTACATTTGTAAGTTCAACTTTCATGATAAAGAGATTTCACTACAGTACTTGTATTAGGTGAATTGAAAAATACTATTTCTGTTTTTTTACAGTGCAAATATTTGTAATCAAAAATAAATACAAAGTGAGCACTGTACACTTTGTATTCTATGTTGTAATTGAAATCAATATATTTAAAATGTAGAAAACATCCAAAAATATTTAAATAAATGGTATTCTGTTATTGTTAACAGTATGATTAATCACGATTAATTTTTTCAATCGCTTGACAGCCATAATTGATATAGCTGCATATAGTTTTCCCCCTCTTCTTTCTTTAAACAGATCTTTAAACTACATAAAATATTTGGTTAAATCTACTAATTTTAATTTGTCACTTTTTTCCCCACTATGATCTATGCATTTGTTTACTTTCATCCAAATCCAAGCAGAGTCTAAGACTTTTGTGTTCTGTCACTCTGCTATTCACTTCATTTTCCAGTGTGGAGGCTTTTCATTTGCTCTTATTTCCCTTAGCTATTTTGTATCTCTCCCTCTAGAATTAGAGATTGAAGTCCCTAGTTCCCCGGCTCACATTGCTGTGGTTATTACAGTGATCTATCTTGGTGCTGAGCTCTAGCAGGGATCATTCTGTTTCCTGTTAGAATCTGTTTTCCATCCAACTTTCATTTCCTATTGTATGTTCCTTGGGGGACAAAGCAGCTTTGTTAGACTAACAGGACTCTCTTTGGAGTTATTTCTTCATTCTCATCAGCTGTGTGCATAGAAATGAGCAGCAGAGCAATGCAATAAAATGATTCAGCTGCAGTAAGCCCCTTTGGGTCTAAAACTGTAACAAAACCGTAACTACAGTTTTGCCACAGCAGCTCTCTGTATTGCCAGCACAGGCAGTGCGTGGTGGAGACATGGAGGAAACTGGGAAAGCAAAACAAGAAGCAAGGTACTGGAATAAGCCTTCTGTTGTTTTTGAGTCACTAATGGTAAAACTCAACTGAGGGGGGTGACTTACCTGACCTCTTGTATGTTTTAATTGAAACTGAAGGCTAGCTAAGCCTCTCTGACCCTTTCAGCCCTAGTATATGCATGTGATTAAAAATTGAGGTTTTTGCTTGTTTTTTGGCCTGGGGCTTTCCTGGATAGCATCACACAATAGTCCTATACTGAGGGAGTGTGAAGTAGTGAAACCAGCTAAACCAAAAGAGACGGCACAACAAGGTAAGCTTGATGTATCGGCAGGTAATGTCTTTATTAGAAACGCCTCAACATGCCCTTGCTTAAATGACCATGCCAGGAGTTTAGTCTCACTGTAGATTTCTTTTAATAAATTAATGGAAAGAAAATAGAAAGGTTTTTGGATTGTCTCTCCCCTAGAAGAGACATTGCCATGTCTTTGTTTTTAAATTAATCCCTTTTTTCAGAGCTAGGCAAATACTGCAAAAAAATTCTTTCACAAATATGCACTCAAACTTTTAAATGAACTTGCTCTAACTATTTTTCATGCCCTCTTTGCTGTGTTTTCTATGAGTATTCAAATGATCCAGCATACAGACATAAATGGTAGCAGAAAGCAAATTTCAAAGTCACATGCGTGAGAACTCACAGAATCCCAATATGAAATATTCGGGCATGAGTGTTCATGCTGGAAGTGCTTAGAAATCTGTCTAATCAGACAGCAGCAACTATGTCAGGTGACTTTTCTAACCAATACAACTCAAGTTTTGAAAATTGACTATTAAATACTCACAGTGAACTATCTGTGATTATTTCACAGAGTGTAAAACTTGATACAATTTTATGGAATTCATTCTTTGAATGTATTCCATAAAATTGTATCAAGTCCTATTAGGAACTCATGGTATGTTTGCACATTTTCTATGAGTGGGGGGAAAAATGGTGCTAAATTTATCAAGTTGTATCAGGTGTGAATTATTCTCCTGACTCAAGTTAACAAGAAGAAATTCTCTAGGCTGAAAATCAAAATTTGGCCCTAAAATTTACCTATTGTATTTTTTTATACCATCCTTATGATCATAGTATCTGAGACTTTCAGAAGTCTTTATTCAGTTCTTACTGATTTGAAGTCATTGGACCATTTCCTCTTCATTAGACTAGTGTAAATCAGAAGTAGTTCCATTGTGCATAGTGGAGCTACTCCTGATTTATACTTGGTAAATGAGAGACGGTTTTCCTCAAATGGGAGTTCAGCCCGATTAAAGGTTTTGGAATTTGGCTTGTAGTTAATAACATTGTTTTAAAGTGTCAAGTACAGAATCTGAGCCATGGATCAGTCCATACCTTTTGAATAATGAAAGTCTGGAGAAATTTTTCTGCACAGCTTGCTCACATACACACACTGCATGCACCATGAAACTATAGCACTGATATTTTAGCCAAAGATGATTTTAATAATACCCTGCTGTACCTCAGTGTAATTTGCAGAGGAAGATGCCATCCACATATCTCACAGCTGTTTAGATTAGCACTGATTAATTGCTATTTTCAGGACCTCCCTTTTAAGACTTTGTTTTTTAATCTTCCATATTAGCCTGTCAATCAGCTGAGATACTACTTTATCCAGAGAAAGATAAGCTATCTGCTGAGGCTGGTTGCAGATTAGTGTATTTGGATGGGTGGCCAGTACTCAGATTCCTGATAGGCAGCTCAAATAGAGCAGGCAATGGGCAAGGCGGAAAGCCTTTCATTGAAGTTCTACAGCACATTGGTGGGAAGTGACATAAAGAAACTCCAGACTAAGAGCTCCACTCACGTTCTATGCAGCCTCTGACTGCTGGGCTACACTCACTTGTCTTCCTTTGTGCACCTTGAGTTTTTGGCTTCCAGCACCTTTCTGTAAAGCTAGTCTTTCTGAGACGTGGATTCTCAGGGGGAAACTTTAAAGAACTTAATCATAGAGAGCAAATGCTTATGATTTGTAGTGCAATTAGGAAACTAATTAGAAAGTAACTATTCATTTCAATACTTCCGTGTCAGTAGGCTGAAGTCCTGAATTGGGCTTCATTCCAAAACTGCCTTTGAATGATCTCTGGCAGTGTCTGGCAGATTTGCTATACCTGCAGCCACCTAGCTCTGACTTTAATTAGGGGTGGGCAAAAGATGGATGTAGCTGGTTAAAATCTTAAATTGTTAACAGAAAGCAATGGGATAAATTCTGCTCTGTTACACCAATGTAATTCTGGAGAAACTCAATTTCAGTGGAGGTGTTGTTGCAACTGAGAGCAGAAATTTGCCCAATGTATCTGGAAGCTTAGGGAAGATATACACTAATGTAGTGATTTAGAATCTTTTTTTTTTTTTTTTTTTTTAAAGCAATTTTAATGGAAAAATTAAACATTTAAAGTGACATTTATATATCTCCTATTCTGTTCTCTACAAACTGCATGGATGTCACTTAAAGCTGCGTGAAACTAACGGGTTTGCTTCATATGGATTTTGTCACACTGTCTTGACAGTTCTGGCTCACATGCTTTTGTATTGATTGCGTACAAACATGCATGACGAAGCCAAGACTCAAATGAAACTGCTCAGCCTGTTGTATTGCTTCTGCCTATGAGTTTGTATGATTTTGTGGTATCATCTGAAATGGAATCCAGAAGTGGGAATTTCTTTAAATTTGTAGGAGGAAGTGAGGCAGGAGAGGGCCAATGAAGCATTTAATTAGAAGCTCTGTAGTTGAATCAGAGCATCAGAAAAGCTTTCGGGATACTACTCTTCCTTAATGCAGAGGTTTTCAAACTGCGGGGTGCACCCACCTAGGGGTGCACAGAGGAATGTTTGGGGGCCCGGGCCTGCAACTGCCAGGCGGGGCTTAGGGAGGGAGCAACACCTCCACCCCCGACTCACTTCAGCGGGACACCCAGCCATGGGGGTTAGTGTCAACATCTGCTGTGGCTGCACCGATTTCCACTCCCGACAGCCTCCGTGCCCAGCGCTAGCTCCACCCTCAGAGACCATCGCATGCGCCTTTCCCCACCTTGAAAACCCGAGGAGGAAGGGACAGGTATTGTCTATTTTTGTCTGGGTTGGGAGGGCGCAACTAAAAATTGTAAGTCAAAGGGGAGGCTCAGCTCAAAAAAGTTTGAGAACTGCTGCCTTAGTGTAATGTTCCTTGTTTGAAAAAAATGACTTGTGTGATTAAGTTGCCATTGTCACGTGACAGGGACTTCACGCAGTGGAAATTCATCCAGCCAACTTCCCTGTGACCAACATTCACAAAAGATTTTTGTTAGGAAACTAAAAAACACACACACCTCAGGCTCAAATATGTCTCTTCAGAAAGAGAAGGATTTGGGCTTTGGGGATATCAGTGGGCTTAGAAAGGCTTGGATAAAACTCACCTAGTTTCACTGCTTGGCCTGGAACCCACACCTGGCCATTGCTTATGGTTTCAGCTTTTGTTTTGAGACAGTCACACAGCTGTAGTTAACATGTGCATTGGGGAAGGTTCAGATGGAGGCACCATTAGCCTCCGAGGGGGGTGAGCGGCTGGGGAGGTGTGTATGTAAAATGAGCAGAGAATAGACCACTAGGTTTGTCTTGCAAACTGACAAGCCCAAGGAAGCATACAGCTGAGTTGGCCACTCTGATTCCATGTGGTGGTAGATGTATGAGGTTAGATTTTTCTGTAAGGTATGTAGGCATGCTGGACTATGATCCGCTCTGTCAGATCTGAGTGCTTAGACAGTAGTTGAATTTAACAGATATACGATGACACACCTATGTGGTGTGGTGTATCGCTCGTTGTTCTGGGGCCATGCCACAGTCTAGCACAGGGGATTACACTAAGTTTGGCGGGGCAGCCTTAACTGTGAATTTTTCTTGCTTTTCTTAGGCGTAAGTTACTACAGTAGCTCCCACACTGTGGTCCGCAGAACATTGGCTAGTGGTCAGTACAGAGCTGCGTGCTTTGCATGGTGCTGATTTTCTTTGTGTCTAGCCACCAGTTGCACTAAAAGACAGCAAAAACCCAGTAAGTATTTCCCTAGTATTAATCTGCTGGGTACCAATTGCTATCCTTGTCACTGGGATGGTATTTTATAAGAATAAGAGGGGAGAAAGGCTCTGTGCAGCAGTGAATGGGAGGGGTGGCATCCACAAGATACTGCCTGTTAAGTTGTAATCCAGACTATGAAAATGTTTGGGAAGCCTTGAGTTACTACATTTATGGTACTTTAAAATACTATGCAGCTTTTTGTATTTATTTTTGTGGGCTTGCTCTGAAGATTTATTCCTGCTGTTAGCTGCTGTGATGACTTTGTCGGGATTGTATATTGGATCTGTTACAAGGAGATGATATATGATTACAACAGATCAGGTTTGTCTTGGATTTTTGTTCTCCTTTAGTAGAAATTCTCTATCACGCAGTCCTTTACCCAACCATTGAACAAGAGGAAATACACTGGAAACCAGTTTAATGCATAGACCAGTGCACAACTCGTGTAAACACTGAAAGCTTAAATGTGTGTAATTTCTAACTGTATAGGCTTTCCTATGCAGTCTCTTTGCTGGGCATTCATAGAGGGGTTAGTGATGAGAAAGGTGTTTTCATATATCTTATATGAATTTTAGTAGAGCTCTGCTGTGCTGTCCCTATGGGTTGATTGCCCTGTTTCACCCAATGGGTTAGAAATAGTATGGAACCAAAGCTGTTTGCATTGGCCACTGCTGAGAAAAAACAGAGATGGATTATCTTGTACTTCTCATCAGAGGGAGCTGAGAAGAGAAAGCTGGGCATTGTTTAGTTTCATTTAGGTGATAAACTGTAAGAAAGCAAACAAAACGTTTTAGGCTGTGTTCGTGTGTAAAAGGCAATTGTAAATAACAGTTTGGGTTTGGAATGTGATATATGTTAACATTAACACTTCTAGATTATTTAAAAAATTAAGACTCTGTAGCAGAGGGAAATAATGTTGACTTTAATGGACACTGGATCAAGCCTTTAGGCCTGATGGTTCCTCACATGGGGCAGCGGTTGCTTTTTTGCCAGAACAAGGAGTAATGGTCTCAAGTTGCAGTGGGGGAGGTTTAGGTTGGATATTAGGAAAAACTTTTTCACTAGGAAGGTGGTGAAGCACTGGAATGTGTTACCTAGGAAGTTGGTGGAATCTCCTTCCTTAGAGGTTTTTAAGGTCAGGCTTGACAAAGCCCTGGCTGGGATGATTTAGTTGGGGATTGGTCCTGTTTTGAGCAGGGGGTTGGACTAGATGACCTCCTGAATCCCCTTCCAACCATGATATTCTATGCTTCTTGTGATAGAATCTACAGGACAGGATTCCAGGAGAGGAACTCTCCCCTGGGAGGATTCCCATGTAGAGATGCCTCCTGTCATCCCAAACCAGGCAGTTCTGTTGGTGGCCATAGGTTTTGGACCCTGCTGTGCTTCCACCAGCTCTCTGCCAGCATGGCTCCCTTTGAGCTGCTCCACTAAGGTATCCCACTGTCGCTATGCAATGACCCTTAGGATCTCTGGGCTCTACTTTTCTGGGGCAGGAAGAGGTAGAAAACTATGTATATTTGGGTTACCCACTCCTCTCCTTGTCTCTGTCCCCTACACCTGCACAGGCCCCAGACCATAAGGAAAGGCCTCAACGGAGTGAAAGGTGCTGCGAAGGTACCCGAGTCCCCTTCTATGCACAGATCTAGGAATGCAGTATAGCCACTTGTTTTCACTCAGTCCTCGCGTCATCAAACAGGAATGAATGGCGGTTTGCCTGCGTAAGAACTTCAGGATTTGGCCCATACCTAACATCTTCTGGTGACACTTGGAACATCAGAAACAGTTGAAAGATATTCTATCCTTAACAAACCCTTTTGTCTTTCACTCAGGCTGGTAGTGACTCAAATCTCAGAGTCCAGTCCTGCTCCCATTGACGTTTCTGGGAGTTTTGTTGTTTGTTCTGGGAGTTTTGTTGTTGTCTTCACTGGGAACAGGGTCTGGTCATATAACAGAAGAAAAAATCCCACCATTGTACCAGATACAGGACTGAATTTGTGGGGGGAGGTTGGGGTACTGGGACTTTAGTCCTTTTGGACCAAAGCCTGTTTATTTTACTCACACAAGTAGTCCCAGTGAAGTCAGTAGGATTACTTCTATGAGTAAAACAAGCAATATTTGTCCCTTTGTGGGAAGGCCTAGCCAATCTATTATTGCATACACAAAAATAATTTTCATATGTGACCCGTTTATGGAAAAAATATTGCTAACATGTAAGAATATAATTCACATTTGCTCTTGATGAAGTAAAACCCCAGGGAAACTGATTTTGATTTTCCTTGATTTTTTCTGTCACATAGCTCTTGGTATAAACCAAAACATGATTTGAGCTTTTTAGCCTTTCTACTTTTATTTTTTATTATTTGAATTCTCAGTATGTTTCTGTTGCATTCAGGGAACAACATGGAGAGCCTTTCTATAGTTAATTTATCACCTGTAGTTTTTCATAAGCATTAAGTCTTCTTGAGCCACTGTTAGTTTCATGTATCAAAGGAAGTGAGTTCAAATCTTGTTATGGTTTTATGTTTGTATTAAAATTGATTGTAGCTGTTTTCCATCAAGGCAGCAATAGACTAATTAATTCGTCTAAAGTAAAAGAACAGCTAAGAGAAAAGAAAATGAGGTGGGGAGGAAATATCTGCTCCTAAATATTTTGCATGTTAAAAAATCTATCCAAAATAAAATTCAGTCACATGAAGATGCCACAGTAGAAAAGGGGGGAGGGGAGGCATTTATACCTCCAATTAAGTGCTTGGCTGATATGAGGGGCTGATCCTTCAAACATTTACACATATGAGTAACTTTACTTGGTGTAAAGTACTCACTAACATTAACTTGAATGGACTTGGTCATATGAACAAAGTTGCTTGCCTACATAACTATTTGCAGGATTGGGTCCTTAACTGGTCCAGAACAGAAGGAGCCTTATGGTCTCTCTCTAAGCTGCAACCAACCACCAGAGGGCAAACTGCTCCTGCATAGTCTATTTGCATTCTAAGTAGATGCAACTGATTGCTAATAACTTTCCTTAATTACAATGGGTTTTTTCTAACTATAACCCTATGCATAAGTTTCAAGGAGATTCAACTGTATGGAACATCTGACGAGTTGGAAAAAGATGTCTTTGAGTACTAAAGGGAGACAAAGAAACAGACACAAATCAAAATTTCATACTCAGGTAACTTTTTCATTAACTGTCACTCAAACAGTTTGAGCAATTCTTTTCAAACTTTACAGAAACATTGTCCCTATTCTTCAGAGTATAAGCCTATCAGTTCTTCAGACCAAACCAATTTTTGCTAACCAAAATGATAAGGGACTGAAATGGGGCTTATAATGTAACCTGTTTGCAACCTTAATTATGGAGAAATCTCTCCTTATTTCTCCTTCTGGTGCATGTCCTTCATTGAATAGGGTTAGACATAGTCTTCTAATAGGTAATTGGCTTTGGTGGGGTTAGGAGCCACAGGTCATCAGAGTTCTCAGGAGGAGTCTGTAGAGCAGGGAGACTTGCAGAGAGTGGATTCTATCTTTCAAGACAGATGCGGTAAGATTTTTCAAAAGCACTCAGTGTTGGCCTAACTCTGCTCCCATTGAAATCAACGGGAGTTTTAGCAGAGTCTACAAGGAGTGGAGTTAGCTCATGCTGAGTGCTTTGGAAAATCCCATCCTTAATGCAGTTTCTGTTTTAATTATAAGGCTCTTTGGGGCAGGAACGGTCTTTTTTTGTTTGTTTGTTTGTTCTGTATTTGTACAGCACTTAGCACAATGGGGTCCTAGTCTGTAACTAGGGCTCCTCGGCATTACAAGACTATAAATAATAGAAGGATAATGGGCCAGATTTCCCAGTGTGCATGGCTGCTTTGCACTGCTGTAGTGCCGTAGAGCAGCCATGAACCTAGCTTAACCAGCCCGTTAAATTGGGTTTATGGCTGCCTTGCATTGTGAGAGTGGAACTTAGCCTAAAATCCCAGGCTCGGTCATTCAGGGCAGGTCTACACTTACTTCCTGGTCCGGCCGTAAGCAATCGATCTTCTGGGATCGATTTATTGCGTCTTGTCTAGACGCGATAAATCGATCCCGGAAGTGCTCGCCGTTGACGCGGGTACTCCAGCTCGGCGAGAGGAGTACGCGGCATCGATGGGGGAGCCTGCCTGCCGCGTCTGGACTCGCGGTAAGTTTGAACTAAGGTACTTCGAATTCAGCATTTGCGTACCTTAGTTCGAAGTGGGGGGTTAGTGTGGACCAGGCCTCAGACTCTTTCACAAATTGGTTAGAAATTGTCAAATGTTTTTGAAACATTGTCAGTGGAGGGCATGTGATAAGGCAGCATTGTGCCTGACCTCTCAGAGCCTCCTTATTTTCAGTATATGTTTTGCTGCTTTGTCTCTGCTAGATGCATCATTTCCTTATAATCCTTACTGTCTCCTTGATCGTTACCAAGGTATTCTCTTTTTACAATTGCTTGGCGGGTGCAACCCAAGGGGAGACAGCATGATATCTGATTGACTCCTGGCCTGCAGATTACAGGCTGGTGTTATAATTATCCTACATGTGCAATGCAGTGATTTCCAGATGTTTTCAGCTTCAGAGAGATGTATTCTACAGGGAATTTTTTTCAAGATAGGTCAAAAGGGCTGGATCAGAACATGCAAAGTGCAAATTCAAGCATTATTTAAAGGAGCAATGTCTGAATGGTGAGAAGTAGGGGATGAAATTGGTGGTTTAGCAAACTGGGAAACTTGTTGACTTTTCCATTCATTCAGCCAGCCCCTGTAATCCCTGAGGTAGTGTGACCCTCTGCTTTCTAAAGTCAAGAGACACATCCACAGGCTCGTGAGCTGAGATCTGAATATATTGGAGACTGAGTTTTCATGGGCTTGAACAATGCTCTTAATGGGATAATATCTTAATCAATTTAAACATTATAATATATCCATTGTCATTTTGGAAAGGAGACAGTACTTGTCAATGAAATTTGCAAGAAGGAAAAGGTGAAGCAGACTATGTCAGTTACATCCCCCACCAGAATAATTTTCAGCTGATCCTGCGGCTTTGAGGGTATGTTTCTGTACCTCTCCCCTCCCACCCCCGTTAATGAGTATTTGCAGGATGTCTCTTCATACTCCCAAACTTAAGCACAGAGTCTGCAGCCTATGAGGAAATTCTGTGGATGAGTGGGAGGGGCAGAAAGAGAGTGTGTTTGAAATTTGGTTGAAATTGGATGGTTAATATACAGATAGGTAAAAGACAAAGGAAGACTTTTAAAGACTTTTAGGAAAAATGCATAGAGACAGATGGAAAGTGCGAGTATGGAGCCAGTCTTAAATTGTAATGTTCAGATGGAGAACTAAAGCCCTTATAGGGAGGTCGTCTACTGTAACCACTGAAGTCTGTGGATGTCGTAATAAATTTTGGGGTTTTTTTTCTTTGCCTGCCGGTATCTGAGCCTTTTGAGTACACTGGGATCATGTTTTCAAGCTTTTCTCTGCAATGATGAAGACTAGAAACTTACTTTAAAAAAATGAAAGCTGCAATTCTCATGTAGTCAATTGTCTCCAGAAGCTAGGGCTTTCCATGGAACATGAAATATTGCCAGACTTTGATTAAAAATTGCAAAAATTGGCATTCTGGTATAGACAGCTGCCTTTCTAAGGCAGTAATGATTTAAGGCAGTAATGATTTTCTGTTTGAGACAGGGAACTTTTTGATTCTGGCCCAGATGGTTTCGTATTGGGTGAGAGTGTGGGATGAACTGAAACTGCTAAGGAAACCTTTTCCATTTCAGCTCTCCAGCTTGATTGTAGGAGACAGCAAAATCAAAAGGACAAAACCATCCTAATAGCAGTGTTTGGGTTCGGTTAGAATATGGAACTCTGCATTCTGTCTATCCATGTATCTCCTCCTTCAGCGTGAATAGTAGCCTATTTAACTGCAGAAGATAATGCGTCACTTTGCCGTGCCATTCTTGCTTAGCTTTCCTAGTGAAATCTCCTGCCTCTGGCAAAGGGCCAGACTTGACAACTAGCCTTGAAAGCAATTTGGCAAAAACAGTGATTTCCTTCCCCCTTATGTGAGGTTTCTTTACTATGTCTTTTTTACTTGGCAGGATAATTACTATGCTAACTTTGTTCTTAGTGGGGAAAAGAAAGGACAGTTGACACAGTGACTCCCGTAACAGGATTACAGGAACAAAAACATCGTACAGCTTTTTCTTTTTGTGTGTGTGCATGTCAGTGAGCTTTTCAGTCTGCCTCTCTGCCCCTCAAAAAACAAATGAAAGAGCATCTCACAGACTCTATGCCTCCTTCTTATAGTTTCATCTCTCATTTCTCTGAGACCTTTCTCTTGAATAAGGTGTGTGTGAAGGGACTCCCAGCTGGTGGTGGATCTGATTGCTATATAAAAATAGCACCTTGATGTCAAAGATGTACACCCTTGAAAGTGCTGCTGTAGGGGAAGAGAGAAAGTATGTACAAATGAACTAGTTTATAAAGTTGAATGGTATAGACCAGGCTAGTGTTTTTCCCCCCCAATTAGTTAAAAATGAGAAGGACAGTTGGTAGTTGACTTCTCAGCCCTTATCAGTAGGTGTCACTGAAGCCAATGATTGATGAGTGTGCCAGTAACTGTAGGGGTGATTTGGCTTGTATACTGCTTTTTCTTGTGTAAACATTCTCTCATGCTCCCAGGCTCTATTTTTTTGCATTTCCCAGTAGTAATACGGGTCACTTACCAAGCTCAATATCTTTAAATCCATGTGTGAATGTTAATTAGTGACTGGCCAATATGTTTCAGCTCTGGTTCATCAAAAAATTTCCAATAGTTCTCTCTGCAATTTTGCACCTAGACTTTCTTCACTTCAGGGGAAGAGGAGTCTGGATTGAGAGATCCTAAACCATGTATGTCCTCCTGTTCCCACCAGCAGCAGCTATAGGCTCCCCCTGCCTCCCGACTCTGCTTCTGGGGTAGCTGAAATGAAGGCACTCTCACTCAAATGCTGCTGTTTTGGAGCCCCCTAATGGAAGGTGCACTACATAATGCAATATGTGATCACTCGCCCCCTTCTGATCTCTTTGGAGATCACAGCAAACCTCCACCCTCATACCATCGTCTCCTATTCTTATGCCGGACCTGATTCTCCAAAATGAGCAGGGCTGCAAGGGGGAGAGGATTTTGGAATATACGTACACTGTTTACAGTGCAAATTACACCAGGAATTAGTCTGGCCCCACATATCTCCATTTGACTTTAACTGAGTTACATTAGGGCTGAATTTTAAAGCTAATGTACTATCTTTGAATCACTCTTCACCCTTTTCTCCTGCCCCTCTCATACCATTACTTGTCTCCACTTACTGTCTCATGTCTTATTTAGATTGTGACCTCTGTGAGGCAGACACATCTCATGTTTTTGTAACAGGCCAGGTATTTATATTGCTGTATAAGTAACTATACAATGTAATCATGGCAATTTAAGCACTTGCTCCTACATGTATCCTTGATCTGTGCCTCATTCTCCACTGCCTAATGCCTTGTGTAGCCATTTACACCTGTGCAAAGTGAGTCAAACATTACCATTCTGATTTAGAAGCATTTAACCCCCACCTATGGCAAACATTGTACATAGGTGTAAGCGAGTACACATGGTGCAAAGCGGTGAGAATTCAGCCCAGTGTTTTCTGATACCCTCTGGCCCAGAACCTCAGCTTGCACAGCTCCGTTGAAGTCGACAGAGCATACACCAGGCCTAAGATCTGGAGATCTGGCCCAAGAAACATGTAATAGACAGCAGATCTAATCATGGTTGATCAACATCCCCTTTTCCCTCTCATCAAAGCAATTAGGAAAACTCTCCCACCCTCCCTCCAAACAGAGAATTGGGGGGAGAGAGGGGGGGGGGGGGAAAAGCAAAGTAGGATTCTTAAAACTAGCACTTAAAACTCTCCAGTAGCACTTGTAAGTCTGTCAGCATCCTGGTGAATTGAGGCATTACTGTGGCAACACCACCATGCCAGGAGTTTGTCCCTAACTAGGTGACCAGACAGCAAATGTGAAAAATCGGGATGGGGTGGGGGGTATTAGGAGCCTATATAAGAAAAAGACCCAAATATTGGGACTGTCCCTATAAAATCGGGACATCTGGTCACCCTATCCCTAACTGGCAAGAATAACCATATGTTCTTTATGTAGCAGTATAATATCTTGCCATTAAATGCACCACTTTACTATTGCAGTAAGGCCTATATCTCTTGCACATTTTGTTTCTGTAAATAGAGGGCTTTCTGAAAACTTGGACCACCTCTAATCAGCACTTGCTCAAATATGAGTGACTTTTTTCAGACCTTATTCATAACTTAAATGCAGGCAGATTCTAAATGGGAGGTCAGACTATACTTGACTGTTTTAGAGTGCCATATTTCCCAAGGTGTATATGTAGTATCGACTGCTACTTTTTTACATCAATGAGAACTACAGCCCACTGTGCAAACAGAAGAAATTCTGCCATATGAATAAAAGTCTCTCTAAGGGCTGGTCTGTGCTAGAAAATTAATCAACCCAACTTCGGTTGGTCAAGGATGTGAAAAATCCACATCTCTGAGCGATGTAGTTAAACTAAATCCCCTTGTAGACTGCACTAGGTCGACCTAGCTACTGCCTCTGGGGAGGTGGATTTACTACATCGACAGGAATGCTCCTGTCACTGTATAAGAACAGGTCCAGTGCTTAATTTGTAATGAAAGCAGTGCTGGGGATCAGGCAATTTTTTTACATTCATAACTGATGCAGCAAGCCCAAAGGTGCCGGGGCTATGAACTGCCAAGCCTAGATGTGCCAGGACTCAGCCCTGGCAAGTCCTGGTGCAAACTAAGCACTGGGCAGGTCTACAGTACAGAATTACTTCGGTATAACTGTGTTGCTATGTTACATTTCCCCTCTGTTCTCAAGCTACGGTTTGGGTAAGGACTGACAGCGCCCAAGCCCTGCCGATCTAAGTGCTGGTGTAAACAGCGCTATGTTGGCGGGAAAGCTTCTGCCCTAAATGTCTACATCAGTGGTGCCCAAACTTTTCCTGTCACGCTCCACCCCTCTTACCAGTAATGGAATCTGGCCACGCCTGCCTCCATTACAGCACAGTTGGCTCAGCAGAGGAGCTTGGGCTGAAGGCAGAACTGGGGATGGGGGAGGAGCTGGAGCTAGAGTTGGGAGGTGGCCTGGGGGTGGAGAGGGAATGATGGTGAAGCTGCAGCTGGGGGCGGAGCAGGGCTGGGTGGTACTCCCTCCCTGCCTCCCCATGGAGGCTGGGCTGGGCCCCATTGTGCACAGGGCCGGCTCTAGGATTTTTGCTGCCCAAGGCAAAAACAATTTTGGCCGCCCCCCCCCCCCCCGCGTTTTTTAATTACCTCGGCCCCGCCTCAACTCCGCCCCTTCCCCAAATCCCCAGCCCTGCCTCCTCCCTCCTAGGCTTGAGAGCCTGGGAGGGAGGGCGAGTAGCGGCGCGTGAGCGGCAGCGGAGGTGAGCTAGGGCGGCCGGGGCACATTTTTAGGGGCGGCATTCTGGCGCCGGCCATGCTGCCCCTAAAAATGTGCCGCCCCAAGCACCAGCTTGTTTTGCTGGTGCCTAGAGCCGGCCCTGATTGTGCACCCCCCAAATATTCCTCCATGCCCCCCCTAGCGGGGCACACCCTCAGTTTGGGGATCACTGATCTATTTTGAAGTGCTGTAGCGTTTTAAATGTAGACATAGTCTAAATATGCAATCAGAAATGTCACATTTCAAAAATATGTTGGCTGCCATGTGGAGGCTTAAAAATGCCACCATGAATTAGAAACTCTGTCTAACGTGATGATAGTAGATACTGTATGTAAGTGCCAGACAAAAATAAGGAAGAAGCAAGAGTGCAAAGCTACAGTGCTTTCTCTTTCCAGTCTCTACAGGTTAGTCAGGTTTGGGCTCAGTTTAATGTCTTCTGGCAAGCAGTCCTGCCATTAAGACTGATCTAATTGCCTGGTAGTCTGAACTTGCCTGTGTCATCTACCTCATCTCTGTGGCGCTCAGCTGTCTTGATGGATTTCTGATTCCTGACTACATCAATCTCTTTGAGAACATTTTAGATTAGAACCAGGGCCTTTAACTCTGTTCTGAAGTGCATCAGTAGCCAGGAGTGCTTTGGAAGCACAGGTGTGAGAGAGCTTTTGTTGGCTTTTGCTGCTTATGAAACACACTGCTCCAAGCTGTGCCAACTTCAGACTTCTTGTGGCAGTTTTATATGACTGCTCCAAAAGCAGTTAGTGACAGGCACCAGTGTGGCGAGAGAACAAACTGCTGCAACTCTAGTGGGTTTTTTAATGTGAAAAATCTGAATGTGGTTAATAGTTGCTGAGTTGCTCAACAATATTGTGTGTACGTGTGTGCGTGAAAAAGCCACTTGGTTTAAAAAAATTAGTACTTAGCCTAACTTACACCATTGTTTCCATCGCCTCTATGTCTAAACTAGCACTTATGTCGGCAAAACTTTTGTCGCTCAGGGGTGTGAAAAAAACACCTCCCCTAAACCACATAAGTTTTGCCGGCATAAGCACTCGTGTGCACAGTGCTATGTTGGTGGTAGATGCTCTCCCACTGACATAGCTACGGCCGCTTGTTTTGCTGGTTTTATGACATCGATGGGAGAGCTCTCTCCCATCAGCATAACGTGGCTACACGAGTGCTCTTACAGTGGCACAGCTGTATTGGTACAGCTCTGCTGCTGTAAGCTTATAAGTGTAGACATGATCTGTCAGAAAACAAGGGTGTAGGTATGCTACAAAGCAGAGCTGTATAAATTGTCCTCTAGCATTGCACAAAAGTATTTATTTTTTTATGAAGTGATACAAAGTCCTAGGCAGTAACTCAAGTTGTGTTTGCAGGCATTGTACAAGGGGGCAAGTAAATAAGATGTCAGGACACATCTCTTCTTTGGAGTCAGGTGGTCTTCATTTCATTTGGAATGTGTCTAATGACACTACTGCTGCTGAGGTATCTCCACTGTGTCTGGAAGAACGACTGTGAGGGGCTTTTTAATCCATATGTTTTCAGTGCAAAAGTCAGCGTGCAGTTTTCTTGAGGCCCCTTCAAGAAACCTTTCCCCCACCCTTTGTAATCTAAATAGACAAGATGAATAAACTGTTCATAGCAAGTACTGTCTCTTATGTATTTTGTACAATACCTAGGCCAATGGGCACCCTAATCTTGCTTCTGGGCTATAGATTTTGTTAATTATTTGTATTATCATAGCTCCTCTGAGCCCCAGTCATGGACCAGCACCCCATGCTAGGTGCCGTACAAACACAGAACAAAAAGACAGTCCCTGCCGCCACAGTTTTTTCAATCTAAGTGCAAGAC
This sequence comes from Emys orbicularis, assembly GCF_028017835.1. Lineage (NCBI taxonomy): Eukaryota > Metazoa > Chordata > Testudines > Emydidae > Emys > Emys orbicularis. Next base: position 144,041,917 of record NC_088685.1, read on the forward strand.
AAGATGATAAAGGGGGGAGTACAAGGAAACACTGAGACAGTATTGGTCAGCAGGATGTTGCTTTAACAATGCTTTCCTAGTGAAGTCTGTTAGAAAGGGATAGTCCAGTGACTGTGATGTGTCCCTTCTACTCTTTTATAGATTCCAAGGCCAGAAGGGACTACTGTGGTCACCTAGTCTGACCATTTGTATAATCCAGACTGTAGAACTCCAAAATCATTCCTGAGAAAAACATCCAATCTTGATTTAAAAAATTTCCAGTGATGGAGAATCCACCACAACCCTTGGTTAATTACCCTTGCTGTTAAGTTTTTGTCTAGTTTCAACTTCCAGCCATTGGATCATGACCTTTCTCTGCTAGACTGAAGAACCCATAATCAAATATTTGTTTCTCATGTAGGTACTTATAGACTAATCAAGTTACCCCTTAACCTTCTCTATGTTGTGCTAAATAGGTGGCTAATTGTTACTAATTCATTTTGAAAATGGAGGATGTCTGGTCACACTACATACCTTCCATGGCCATTCCAGTTTTGGATCCCATCCTTGAACTTCCCGTGCTACAGGCTGATATAGAGGGACAGTCAAGGATCGTAATTTTGTATATGTATTTTTTGTCCTCCCCTCCCCTCCTTCTATGCTATCCCAGGCATCCCACATTGCTTTTGTTGTGCTGGTGTCGTTTGGACTGTTCAGAATGTTTTTACATGTCGTTTTTGACTTGGGCACATTGGAAGTTTGTAACTGAGCAGGATCAACAGAGCAAATCCCTTTTTAGGAAGAGGTGATATTACCAGATCTTTAACTTCCTCTGGTCTCCCTCTTATGGTGATAGGATTTATACCCTCTGTCTAACCTGGGATAGAGGGATTTAGATAAACTAAACTATCAGGTAAGAAATTTCCATTCCTTTCATATCTTGGCTGATAGCAAATTTTCTGCCTACTTCATCTATTGTACCTCTCAGCAACTATAACACTCTTTACAATGTTTACATTTGCTTGGGGGCCTTGACCGAAGATGGTCTGTTACCTTGGGAATGTTCCTTTAAGTTAGCAAAGGTTCTTTGAATCTTAGGGCCAGATCCTCAGCTGCTGTAAATTGGCATAGTTCATTTACTTCAATGACGCTAAACTGATTTACACCTGCTGAGGATATGACTCATAGATGTTAGAGGAGAAAAAGACCTGTTTTCACAGATTCATAGCTTATATGGCCAGAAGGGACCATATTGATCATGTAATCTGACCTCCTGCATAACACAGGCCATAGAACTTCCTTAAATTGACTCCTCTTCGCACTAGGGCATATCTCTGTTAGAAAAACATCCAAACTTGATTTTAAAAATGTCGTGATGGAGTACCCACCATGATCCTTGGTAAATTGTTCTAATGGTTAAATGCCCTCACTGTTTAAAAAATGAAAAATAAAAAAAGAGGTCAAGTTATCTTGACAAGATCTATTTTCTATAAAACTATGCTGATAGGCATTAATTATGTTACTCTCCTTTAATTCTTTATTATTCTTATCTTAATATGCTGTTCTCTCCAATTAGTTTATAACTCAGCTGTTAGATTTCCTACACCATTCTCTTTCTCAAAATATATTTTCTAGTGCACTAACCAGTCTCGTTTAAAAATTCTTCAAGGACAGAATGGGGTTTCTGCTTACTCTTCACCATACTTTACTTAGAAGAGGTTTTTTGTTTTTTATCTAATAAAATGAACATTTTTTGTATTATCTCTTGCTCAAGTTTCATGGAAATTACATACTTACATTATGAGGTTTGTCAAACTCTCTGGAGTAGCTCACAGTTGAGTGTGCCTACCTCAGGTCAGACTGTCAGAAAACAAGTGTAGACACCTCAAACTGGTGATATGTTCTATAATTAGATTTCACCAAGACAGTAAGTTATATAAACTCCTGGATCACTATACCAGTCTTACAGTAGAGTTGCCCAGGGTCCCCTTAGACTCTATCTTTTCACCCAGACAAACTGGACTTTTATAATGGTCACTTAAACCAAAAATCACATCACATCAGGTTTCTCCTAGTCCCAAGAAATGAGTCACTTACCCCAAATCAGTTGGTACTCCAGATCTTAAACCAAAGACATTGCTGGCAGCCAATTCTATAGTAAAATAACTATAGGTTTATTAGCTAAAGGAAAAGGAAATGAGTTATTGAGAGGTGAAAGCAGGTAAAATATATTAACAGGTGAGTCCCAGTTTGTAAGTCCAAATGGTGGCAGTGATGTAATAAACTGCCAATCTTCCAAAAGTCTTTTTAGGGTACCCAGATTGTCTCTGGGGATCTCTGCTTTGCATCTGGTACACTTCCCTGTAAGAGTCCAGACAGTTCAGAGATGAAGGCTCTTTCTTTGAATCAATTTTTATATCTTCTTTTGACAGAAGACAAGCTGACACTGTCTGTACCCACCTGGGCTTTTCCTATGATGATGAGTGAAGAATGCACTCAGACTTTTGACCTCTGGTCATCCTCACAATGACCATTTGCTTTGGAATTAGCGCCTTTTCTGTTAGTCCTTCATTAACATATCACAATATTTGTTTGGGTTATTTAGTTACATGGGTATACACCATGGAAATGATTGCTATTGCATTATAACAGGAATAGATAAGTGAAAATAATACAAGTAACATTCCACTAGTTTTCATGAAGTTTAAACATCTGAATACACACTTATATATTATTCATTTAGATCTATATACTAATCTACTATCTATATATTATCTACTATCTATACTAATACACAAGCGAATTGGCCTGTGGCCCTGATCTGACCTGGTTTGCCAGCATCACAAAGTCTTCAGGACGGGATTGTTTCTGTGTGTAATGGTCCCTGTCTTGGGGCAATATGAGGACAGCCTCCTGTACTATATCTGCCATCACTGCAAAGATGAAATTAGGAATCCAGAATGATAAATGTAGGGGTTTCATCATGGGAAAACATGCAAACAAACTAGAGGAAAATATTTATTTCCTGTACTTCTCTGGGCAGAAATGACAAGGGAATTAACCTTGATGTTTCAGCCATAATGCTTTGTACAGCTTATTATATGAATGTGATGGTCATTCCAACATTTTGATGGTTTTAGCATCATTTATTATCACTTTGTGTCATCTTATGGTACTGTGTATAATCTATTAAGATATGGATTCAAATGAGGGCTTTGGGTTAGACTGATATTTAACTGGAAAAGACCTGCCAGCATCATTATCAAACTCTAACTGGAGGTGGCAATTGGACCTTGTAAGGGGAGTCTTTTCAACATCTTAGCTCTTGAATGCATCCCCCCCCCCCCAGCTTTTTGACAATAACGCCCCCATTTCCAGTAGCATATTATTTAGGAACACCAAAGAGCAAACCTATGTAGTGTTTCATTATTTAATTTCTTTGGCTATAACTTCAAGTCTTCCATCCTATAGACTATAGTTCTATAGACTTCTGCCCAGAATCCCCTGTATCTTTTACTAAAAAGGCCATTTCACTGAACTTCCAAAGCCTTACAATATTTATAAAAATTAGAGGTTGAATACCTGATATGATCTGATTCCAGGACAAAAGGTCCTTTTTCTCTTTTTATATTTTTGTACGTACTATAGTTAGACCCTTTAATGTGCTGCTTTTTTTTTTCCTGACTGTTATAAAGCAAATGTTTCTGATATGCTTCAGAGATTGTAGGATTTGCAAGAGAAGCTGCAGAAACAGATGTCTGTGATAAGTGAACTGCAGTGTAGTATGAATTTTCCAACACAAACTTATCTGTGTGTGTAGGTGAAAATATGGTTTTAATGTTTATGGGAATTACAGTAATTCTAGCAGAGGTGAGGTAGACATTTGGGCCTGATTCTGATATCCCAAAGATTTAACTTAGTTGACTTCAATGGAGTTATTCCTGAGTTATACCAGTGTAAATAATGTCAGAATTATGTCCCTTAACTGCAGTGATATGTCGCTAAGGAACTGAGAGTGCTGCTTGCTGTTTGAATGTAATAGTGAGGATGGTTGCTGGTGGGAACTGTGGCAAAGAATAATGAGAAGTCACAAAGTTGTTAGACCCCTGGCTTGAATTTGAACCTGCCCCAGCTCATGTGTCCTATTGCCTAATAAATAGACCAAAGGGGCATAATGCTCAGATACATGACTTATTTTTAGTGGATTCGGTGCTGGTTCTGCATATGTCAATGGCAAAAATCACACTGGCTTCAATAGCAACAGAAGCTGGTCCAAGATATCCATCTCTGGATTATCAACATTAATGTTGCTGGTAAAACCTTCTCCAAATTACCAATGTTGACAGAATGGCAATTTCCTGCCATATTCTTGGGAGACCTTATTGAATTACGTTTTAAGTATCTTTGGGATCCATTGTATTAAATGAATGGGCCAGGATTGTATGTAACTTCTCCAGAGGGAAGATGTGATAGATGTGAAACCTCGGGGTTCAAATGACTACTACATTGAACAGCGTGCCAGACAAGAATGGACTTTTTGGAACAAAAAGTGCTAAGTGGTTTTCCTGGGGAATATCTGGGGGGGGAGAGGGGGAGGTGAATGCAAATTCCCCACATCCGGTTATGCAAAAACTCAGCCTTTTGCAAGTAAGACTTGAGCAGCGGGCCAATGTTTGTTGATCATCTGTTACATGATAACAAGATCAAAGGCCCAAGCAGTATAAAGGAAAGACTGAACTATTCATGGTTCTTCTGGTTCTGAATCTGAGACAGTTATGAACTTGTTGCCACAGGGGAAAACCCAGTTGTAGGTTTTGAAGGACTGACACCTACCACAAACCGAGGCTGGAGTTGGGGTGACTTCTGGTAAGCTTTTTTTTTTTTTTTTTTTGCATGCAGATAGGTTGGTTTGTTGTTTTTTTTTAATGTTTTCTCTGTAATGCTTTCATCTTAAGAATAAATGTGCTTGGTTATAAAGACATGTGTGGTAACTTGTAAGTGTGAACCTTTTCAGATGTTCATAGCCTCCGGAGAGAGAATAAAAGCTCAGACACTGGCCTCTGTAGGCAGTCTGGCTTGCTGGGAATATCACAGTGTAGGCAGGGAACTGTGCTGCCAGGAGGAACTCCGGTCAGGAGGGAGAGACGCGGATCTCTGCTCAAGAGAAATGATGGCTGAGGAGCTGTAGTTGCCTTTGGTGGATCACGGAAGGGGAATACAGGTGCAGTTGCCCTGAACTGTGACTACTCATATTCCTCATTTTTTGAATATCCCTGAATTAAATTGCATTCCAGATCTGGAATATATGGATGGCTAATGCTTGTTGTGTTTAAATTCAATGTATTGAGTGAACCTTCTTTTCAGAAACTGCTTCACATCTGTGACTGTTCTGACTTTCTATCTATTTCAGACATGTCAAGTCTCATTCATTGGGTGTGAGACTCACTCATTAGCATGCTATCTCACTCTCACACACATTCCTAAATTTATCTCGCTCATTTTGAGTAAATATATGAAGATTTAAAATATTTGTACTCAGGTGCTGCAAGAGACAACAATACATCTGGGGCCTAAGACATGGGCCTTAGAGCTCGGAAAGCAGCTTTCCAACCTTGTGTACTGTGGTAACCATGGAGGCTACAGGCCCACACCAGAGGACAGAGGAGGCTATGCGGGATTTTTTGTGTGTGAATTTGACAGTCAAAAAAATGAGTTTGCCCAAAAAACGAGCAGGACTTGATTGAAAGTTTGCAGGGTCTGCAAAATACAGTTCAAAATTTAAACCGTGCTGGACAAATTCATGTCCTCAGGGATCTCCAATGATCCAGGTTTTTGTTCCAATCAGCAAATACTTGTTTTTATTAAAATCCACTGGTTTGCATTGCATATAGAATTCTCACATGCCCTAGACTTTAGTATGAATTAGATCATGTAAGTGTTTCATATGCAATATGAAGCAGTGTACATTTTAAAACAAACTTAAGTGTTGGTTGGATTAAAAACCAGGACCAAAGATGAGAGTCCCTGTCTTAAGCAATGACCTACCACCACCTGGAAAGTCTTATTCCTTGGCCTTGAATCTCACTCTTTGGGGCTGTAAATCTCACTCATAAGGACAGCCAACCCTTGGCATATCTGCTATTTCAACTTCCTTCATGAATTCCATTCACACTCCCTCTTGTTTTTTGTTTTGTTTGTCCCTCCCCGAAATGTTGCCGATAATAGCAGAGGCTCAGTAAGTTTCATGTTGGGTGAAATGGAGGATATCACAACAGGCCTTGAAGCACCTCTTTGGGGGGTGGGGGAGATATACCCCCTGCCAGACAGAAAGGAGGCTGGATTGATTTGCCAACTGTGTGCATGGTGTGTTTTGGCATCAGGTTAGATATAATCTCTCAGTGCTTTGGGCTGGATGTTTTTAGGTTTGATTTTTATATTGCCTCCCCTCTTGGCCATGGTATCCATAGTGTCACTGTTTGATGGCTTATCAAAGGCATAAATGACTGGCATGGTTTAGAACAGGGACAGGAGACCTTGGAACACATCCTTGGTAGCATTCAGATTTGGAATGCATTTCAGATGACATGAGATCAAAGCAAAGTGCTAAAACCCCTTGTCATAACTATAAAGGGAAGGGTGACAGCCATACTGTGTACAGTACTAAAGTCCCTCCTGGTCAGAGACTCTAAAATCCTTTTACCTGTAAAGGGTTAAGAAGCTCGGGAAACCTGGCTGACACCTGACCCAGAGGACCAATAAGGGGACAAGATACTTTCAAATCTTGGGGGGGGAAAGGCTTTTGTGTGTGTCCTTTGTTTAAGGGGTTGTTCGCTCTTGGGACTGAGAGGGACCAGACATCAATCCAGGTTCTCCCCATCTTTCTAAACAAGTCTCTCTTATTTCAAAATTGTAAGTAAAAGCCAGGCAAGGCGTCTTAGATTTACTTTGTTTTCTCAACTTGTAAATGTACCTTTTACCAGAGTGCTTATCTTGTTTGCTATACTTTGAACCTAAGACAGAGGGGATTCCTCTGAGCTCTTTAAGTTTGATTACCCTGTAAAGTTATTTTCCATACTGATTTTGCAGAGATGATTTTTACCTTTTGCTTTAATTAAAAGCCTTCTTTTTAAGAACCTGATTGATTTCTCCTTGTTTTAAGATCCAAAGGGGGTTTGGATCTGTATTCACCAGGAGTTGGTGAAAGGAAGGAGGGGGGAAGGGTCAATCTCTCCTTGTTTTAGATCCAAGCAGTTTGGATCTGTATTCACCAGGGAATTGGTGAAAGGTTTCTCAAGGCTTCCCAGGGAGGGAATCCATCGAGAATGGTGGCAGCGGGACCAGAGCTAAGCTGGTAGATAAGCTTAGCAGTTTTCATGCAGGCCCCTACATTTGTACCCTAAAGTTCAAAGTAGGGATACAGCCTTGACATGGTGGCACAGCGGTGGGATCGTTTTAAACCCAAAAGCCAGTAAGAGATTTTTTTTCCTTCTAGCTGCTTGGAGAGCAGAGCTGAAGGTAGATGCATATCTTATCTCTCCTTGCCTGAAGGCAGAGGTGTTAAGTTTTTTTAACAAGGTCCTTTGTTAAGAGAAGGGTTCAATGAATGAGCAAACAACTGGTAAAGATAATTTACAAGCTGAATTGTGTTTTTTTTCTTTTTACATCCTCGGGAGTAGCTTGTTAGAAAGTCTCTGTTAACTCGGCAGCACTCAGCAGGAGCCTGAGCTAAATACATCCCAGTTTCAGTCAACTGCAGAGGGGTGTGGCCCAGCACAGAAAACCAGGAAAATGACTACCAGTGAAGCAGCTAGCAAACTAGAACTGGCCAGACTAGAAGCAGAAGAAAATGAGAAAAAACATCAGAGACTACTTCAAATTAAAAAACTTGAACAGGAGGCCCATGACAGAGAAGAGAAAGCCAAACAGGAGGCCCATGAAAGAGAGGAAAAAGCCAAAGAAAAAGCCAAAGAGGAGGCTCACAAGAGAGAGATGGAGCTGGAAAAAGCCAAACATGACAGAGAAGAGAAAGCCAAACAGGAGGCCCATGAAAGAGAAGAGAAAGCCAAACAGGAGGCCCATAAAAGAGAGATGGAGCTGAAAGAAAAAGAGATGGAACTGGAAGCAGCAAGGACTAGGCAGGGTGCATCAGACCATCCTAACAACTCCTCTCCAGGTACCACTTCCCATCCCAGGAAATTCCCCGCCTACAAGGCAGGCGATGATACTGAGGCCTTCTTAGAAAATTTTGAAAGGGCCTGCCTTGGATACGACATCCCTCCAACCCAGTACATGGTAGAGCTGAGGCCGCAGCTCAGTGGACCCTTAGCAGAGGTGGCGGCTGAAATGCCTAAGGAACACATGAACAGTTATGAACTTTTTAAAAACAAGGCCAGAATCAGAATGGGGATAACACCTGAGCATGCCCGTCGGCGGTTCAGAGCCCTAAGGTGGAAACCTGATGTGTCATTTACCCGACATGCCTACCACATTGGGAAAAATTGGGATGCCTGGATATCAGGAGCAAATGTTAAATCTACGGAAGAGTTGCCCTTCCTATTGCAAATGGAGCAGTTTTTAGAGGGTGTTCCTGAGGAAATAGAAAGGTACATCCTAGATGGGAAGCCCAAAACTGTAACCGAGGCGGGGGAGATTGGAGCCAAATGGGTGGAGGTCACAGAAAAGAAAAAAGCTAGTAGCAGTTGGAGCGAATATCAGAAGGGGCAAACCGAAACAAAACCTTATCACCGGGGACAACCCAAGGCCCCACCCACATCCCAAGGGAAACCCCAGACGCCTTCTCACCCCACCACACCAGTCTCCATCAACCAACATCGCCCCGGTGATACCTTAGCAGGGCGATGTTTTAAATTTAATGAACTGGGGCATATAAAGGCTCACTGCCCCAAGAACCCCAACCGATTACAGTTCATTACACCCCAATCACACCAAAGAACCCCAGACCCAGATGCCTCTCTCATACCCTCGGAGCGAAGGGAAACCTTGAGAGTGGGCGGAAAGAAGGTTATCGCTTGGAGGGACACTGGGGCACAAGTGTCAACTATCCACCAATCCCTAGTGGACCCCAAACTCATCAACCCTGAGGCTACAGTGACAATTCAACCCTTCGTGTCACAGTCTGTAACCTTGCCTACAGCCCAGTTGCATGTCCAGTACAAGGGCTGGTCAGGAATGTGGACTTTTGCAGTCTATGACAATTATCCCATTCCCATGCTGCTGGGGGAAGACTTGGCCAACCATGTGAAGCTAGCCAAGAGGGTGGGAATAGTCACCCGCAGCCAGGCTAAGCAAGCTTTCACCCCCATCCCTGTTCCTGAGCCGTTCACCAGGGCCCCGTCTGTGTTACCGGAGACCCAAAACCAGGTGGTGGAACCGGATCCCCTGCCAACGACTGCAACAGCCGTAGTGGATCCAATCCCAGAGACCCAGCCAAAGCCAGTCCCAGAACCGGAACTGGCAACGCAACCAGCACCAGAACCATTGCCAGCACTGAGCCCAGCGCTTGCAACCCCGTCTACAACTCCAATGCCAGAGGACACCAGCGAGCCTAAACTGGCGGAAGCAGCAGATAACCCTACCCAAGAGGCTCAGCCAGAGCCTGAAATACCACATAGTGCACCAGCGGACAGCGGTTCACAGTCAATGGAAAAAGCCCCAGCACCTGCATCGCTTCCAGAGGGACCAAGCCCCAGTCCACAGTCCAAGGAGGAACTGATGTCTCCAGCATCAAGGGAACAGTTCCAGGCCGAGCAGGAAGCAGATGACAGCCTTCAAAAAGCTTGGGCAGCGGCACGGAGCACCCCACCGCCTCCCAGCTCTTCTAACCGATCCCGGTTTGTTGTAGAAAAAGGACTTTTATACAAGGAGACTCTTTCTGGTGGGCACCAAGAAGACTGGCATCCTCAAAGACAGCTGGTAGTTCCCACTAAGTATCGGGTAAAACTCTTGAGCTTAGCCCATGATCATCCCAGTGGCCATTCTGGGGTGAACAGAACCAAAGACCGGTTGGGGAAGTCCTTCCACTGGGAGGGAATGGGCAAGGACGTTGCTAATTATGTCCGGTCTTGTGAGGTGTGCCAACGAGTGGGAAAGCCCCAAGACCAGGTTAAAGCCCCTCTCCAGCCACTACCCATAATTGAGGTCCCATTTCAGCGAGTAGCTGTGGATATTCTGGGTCCTTTCCCAAAGAAGACACCCAGAGGAAAGCAGTACGTACTGACTTTCATGGATTTTGCTACCCGATGGCCGGAAGCTGTACCCTTAAGCAACACCAAGACTAAAAGTGTGTGCCAGGCATTAGCAGACATTTTTGCCAGGGTAGGGTGGCCCTCCGACATACTTACAGATTCGGGAACTAATTTCCTGGCAGGGAACATGAAAAACCTGTGGAAAGCTCATGGGGTGAATCACTTGGTTGCCACCCCTCATCACCATCAAACCAATGGTCTGGTGGAGAGGTTTAATGGAACTTTGGGGGCCATGATACGTAAATTCGTAAATGAACACTCCAATGATTGGGACCTAGTGTTGCAGCAGTTGCTTTTTGCCTACAGGGCTGTACCACATCCCAGTTTAGGGTTTTCACCATTTGAACTTGTGTATGGCCGCGAGGTTAAGGGGCCATTACAGTTGGTGAAGCAGCAATGGGAGGGGTTTACGCCTTCTCCAGGAACTAACATTCTAGACTTTGTAAGCAACCTACAAAACACCCTCCGACACTCTTTAGCCCTTGCTAAAGAAAACCTAAAGGATGCTCAGGAAGAGCAAAAGGCCTGGTATGATAAACATTCCAGAGAACGGTCCTTCAAAGTAGGAGACCAAGTCATGGTCTTAAAGGCGCTCCAGGCCCATAAAATGGAAGCGTCGTGGGAAGGACCATTTACGGTCCAGGAGCGCCTAGGAGCTGTTAACTATCTCATAGCCTCCCCCACCTCCAACATAAAGCCTAAGGTATACCATGTTAATTCTCTTAAGCCCTTTTATTCTAGAGAATTAAACGTTTGCCAGTTTACAGCCCAGGAAACTGATGACGCGGAGTGGCCTGCAGGTGTCTACTATGAAGGAAAAAGGAATGGTGGCGTGGAAGAGGTGAACCTCTCCACGACTCTGGGACGTCTGCAGCGACAGCAGATAAAGGAGCTGTGCACAAGCTTTGCACCGATTTTCTCAGCCACTCCAGGGCGGACCGAACGGGCATACCACTCCATTGACACAGGTAATGCTCACCCAATTAGAACCCCACCCTACCGGGAGTCACCTCATGCCCAAGCGGCTATACAAAGGGAGATCCAGGACATGCTACAGATGGGTATAATCCGCCCCTCTACCAGTGCATGGGCATCTCCAGTGGTTCTAGTTCCCAAACCAGATGGGGAAATACGCTTTTGCGTGGACTACCGTAAGCTAAATGCTGTAACTCGTCCTGACAACTATCCAATGCCACGCACAGATGAGCTATTGGAAAAATTGGGACATGCCCAATTCATCTCTACTTTAGACTTAACCAAAGGGTACTGGCAAGTACCACTAGATGAACCCGCTAAGGAAAGGTCAGCCTTCGTCACCCAGGCAGGGGTGTATGAATTCAATGTACTTCCTTTCGGGTTGCGAAATGCACCCGCCACCTTCCAAAGACTTGTAGATGGTCTCCTAGCAGGATTGGGAGAATCTGCAGTTGCTTACCTCGATGATGTGGCCATTTTTTCTGATTCATGGACAGAACACCTGGAGCACCTGAAACAAGTCTTCGAGCGCATCCGGCAGGCAGGACTAACTGTTAAGGCTAAAAAGTGTCAAATAGGCCAAAACAGAGTGACGTACCTGGGGCACCAGGTGGGTCAAGGAACTATAAATCCCCTACAGGCCAAAGTGGATGCTATCCAAAAGTGGCCGGTTCCAAAGTCAAAGAAACAGGTCCAATCCTTCTTAGGCTTGGCCGGATATTATAGGCGATTTGTACCACACTACAGCCAAATCGCCGCCCCGCTGACAGACCTAACCAGAAAGAAACAGCCAAATGCAGTTCAGTGGACTGATAAGTGTCAAAAGGCCTTTAACCAGCTTAAGGCAACACTCATGTCTGACCCTGTGCTAAGGGCCCCAGACTTTGACAAACCGTTCCTAGTAACCACAGATGCTTCCGAGCGAGGCGTGGGAGCAGTTTTAATGCAGGAAGGACCAGATCAAGAATTCCATCCTGTCGTGTTTCTCAGCAAGAAACTGTCTGAGAGGGAAAGCCACTGGTCAATCAGCGAAAAGGAATGCTACGCCATTGTGTACGCGCTGGAAAAGCTACGCCCATATGTTTGGGGACGGCGCTTCCAACTACAAACAGACCATGCTGCGCTACAGTGGCTTCATACCGCCAAGGGGAATAACAAAAAACTTCTTCGGTGGAGTTTAGCTCTCCAAGATTTTGATTTTGAAATACAACACATTTCGGGAGCTTCTAACAAAGTGGCTGATGCACTCTCCCGGGAAAGTTTCCCAGAGTTAACTGGTTAACAATTGTTCTTGTAATGAAACATATTGTTAGTTTTTATATAATCAGTAGTATGTCTAAAGGTACATGTGTCTTGTTAACTCTGTTTTCTCCTAGAACTCCAGGAAGAAATCACAGCCAGTGTGGAACCGAACGTCCAACACTATCTGTGATTTGGGGGGCGTGTCATAACTATAAAGGGAAGGGTGACAGCCATACTGTGTGCAGTACTAAAGTCCCTCCTGGTCAGAGACTCTAAAATCCTTTTACCTGTAAAGGGTTAAGAAGCTCGGGTAACCTGGCTGACACCTGACCCAGAGGACCAATAAGGGGACAAGATACTTTCAAATCTTGGGGGGGGAAAGGCTTTTGTGTGTGTCCTTTGTTTAAGGGGTTGTTCGCTCTTGGGACTGAGAGGGACCAGACATCAATCTAGGTTCTCCCCATCTTTCTAAACAAGTCTCTCTTATTTCAAAATTGTAAGTAAAAGCCAGGCAAGGCGTCTTAGATTTACTTTGTTTTCTCAACTTGTAAATGTACCTTTTACCAGAGTGCTTATCTTGTTTGCTATACTTTGAACCTAAGACAGAGGGGATTCCTCTGAGCTCTTTAAGTTTGATTACCCTGTAAAGTTATTTTCCATACTGATTTTGCAGAGATGATTTTTACCTTTTGCTTTAATTAAAAGCCTTCTTTTTAAGAACCTGATTGATTTCTCCTTGTTTTAAGATCCAAAGGGGGTTTGGATCTGTATTCACCAGGAGTTGGTGAAAGGAAGGAGGGGGGAAGGGTCAATCTCTCCTTGTTTTAGATCCAAGCAGTTTGGATCTGTATTCACCAGGGAATTGGTGAAAGGTTTCTCAAGGCTTCCCAGGGAGGGAATCCATCGAGAATGGTGGCAGCGGGACCAGAGCTAAGCTGGTAGATAAGCTTAGCAGTTTTCATGCAGGCCCCTACATTTGTACCCTAAAGTTCAAAGTAGGGATACAGCCTTGACACCCCTAGAAAGAAGATAGAAAAGGGACTGAATGCGTGGAAGTAGAGGAAATTACAGAACCCCAGGACGGTCTATTTGTTGGCCCGTAAAGTACAAAAAATCACCTGGCTGGCATGGCTCTGTATCCTGCAGTTCTTATGAGCCCTTCAAAGATTGGAGGTAGGGTGGTAACCTTTGTGATTAAGGTATATACTTTCTCAGAGCCTGTACTAACACTTACCACTCTATTTGGCTGTGCATGCACAATTTAATTAATTTGGATTTAGGCTATTGCTTATATCAGGCCTTAATAATGGGGTTATTTTCCCAAGGAAACAAGTGGAGGAGAAATAGTCTCAAGTATTTATTTCCCTAACAGCAGATAGAAGTTAAGTAGATGCCCCTTTGCAAAAACTAAAATCTTCAGCAGCAAAGCACCTCCAATGGCAGGAAGATTTTCAAGATGTATGCCTAAACTTTTGGATTAATATAGAATGCCATAAATCTGCTATGGCCAAGTCTTTTGAGGAAGAAGATGAAGTATACACTGAAACTGGATGTTTTTGATTGCCACAGCATACCTAGATCAAGTGCTGCCTCCTGAAAAAGGGACTTAATGAAAGAAGACATCTGATTCATTGCTTTTCTGCTTCTGAGAAGGGGAAAATAAAAAGTCAGGGTGTGTGTGTAGGGGAGGAAGTAATTACATTTCCCTTACTTACATTTCTGTCGGTAGCTTCAGTCAGACAAGTTATTTTTCACTTCCCTACCAAGGAAAAAACCTCATCCCTAGCATGAGGTGCTGCTACCAGGTTCTGCAATAGTGATTGATGCATTTTAATGCTATGTGAAGTGATCTCTGCATATGAACAGTCTGTAAAGGTAGAAATCAATAAATTTGTTGCTTCTTCACATGGTCTGTATGAGGGAGAAAAGTAAAATCTTAAGGAGAGTTTAAGAGAAATATTAGAGGGGAAATAGGGAAGGGGTCTGGTCTTGTCCCCATTGGAGTCAATGTAAGTGGGATCAGACCATAAGAGTTCAAATTAATACAGAACATTTTAAAGGCTTATAGATTTACTCTGGTTGTCCAACTTTGACAAATTGTTTATGGGTGGAGGTGAAAAATTGAATCCTTTTGATGTTCTTCGAAGACTAGTTACTTTGGAGCTAGTATTTTATAGAAGATAAAATACTAGGGGGGAGGGATAGCTCTTGGGGGGAGGGATAGCTCAGTGGTTTGAGCATTGGCCTGCTAAACCCAGGGTTGTGAGTTCAATCCTTGAGGGGGCCACTTAGGGATCTGGGGCAAAATCAGTACTTGGTCCTGCTAGTGAAGGCAGGGGGCTGGACTCAATGACCTTTCAAGGTCCCTTCCAGTTCTAGGAGATTAGCTATCTTAATAAATAATGGAGATATCCTATATGTTTTAGATTGGGGTAAATCTGAGGTTTGGGATTGGAGTTTGCTAACAAACGTAATGAACAAAAGCTGCTACTTTAGAGTACATTACATAACCTCTGGATTTGCTATTGTGACTTTTTTCCCACCGATCAACCTGAGCAACAGCTTTCATTTATTGTTAGTGAGATATTTATATTGGGCTCTACTCTGACTAGAGCCCCCTGAGAGTGGAAGGAGACAGCATCATGTGAGCAATGGCTCCTAGAGGTACTACAGTTCAGATTTTCAAAAGCACTCAGTGGTGACCTGACTCTGCTCCCATTAAAATCAATGGGATTTTCTCCATGACTTCAGGGGGATCAGAGTTAGGCCACTGCTGCATGAGTGCCTTTGAAAATCCCACCCTACATCTGCTCAGGGATTTGGTCTCATCCTCAGCTGGTGCGGATCAGCGTGGCTGCACAGAAATCAGTGGAGCTTTGCTGATTAATGCAGTTGAAGATTTGGTTCATTGTTTTGGGTAGTGCACTTTTGAGGAGGCATTTGCCATGACTGCACTATGGGGGTAGCCGGCCTTCCCTTTGAAATGCTTTCTATGTGCAAAGCAGCCACGTAATTTTGCTTAGAATGATCTTTGAGTAAAACAAAGAAAGCGGAACATGAAAGAACAAAAATAAAGTGTCTACAGAGAGTACTAGGGAGGACTTCTCTCCATTTAAAGGTGCAGTACACAGAACAAATCATAACAATACCAGCTATTTACACCACCATGGGAACTGCTTTGCACCTGAGGGCTGGTGCACAGGGGAGCAAGACTATGGACATGCCTCCACTCTACACCAACATGCCCGTCCTGGCCTAAGTATCAGAGGGGTAGCAGTGTTAGTCTGGATCTGTAAAAAGCAACAGAGTCCTGTGGCACCTTATAGACTAACGGACATACTGAAGCATAAGCTTTTGTGGGTGAATACTCACTTCGTCAGACTCTTTGTTGCTTCCTGGCCTAGTTACTGCAGCCAGCAGCACTGTTCAACCTGTCCCCTAGAGAGCTCTGAGTTCAAGCAACTAAATTATGGCTGCCTCCTGTGCAGGCTTCCTTTAATGGAGGAAAGGGACTTGTTCGTTCTTCCCTGTCTAGTGCTGCTTTGCAGAATACCGATAATTTGGTTCATAGTGTGCATTATGATCTATATTGTGGGCCTGATTCACTAGCACTTTAGGGCCACTTTGCCCTGCTTCTGCAGTGCAGAGCTACTCTAAAGCTCGCTTAACTGGCCACTGGAAGATTCCCTTTTGCTTCGGGGGATCCTCTAGTGATGTAAAGCCAGTACAGGAGCTCACACCAGCCTCCTGGCCACCACCAACACAGGAAGAGTTAGTAGAGGAAAAGGGCCAGGGTGTCCCCTATGATCAGTTGATCCTTGGCCATGTTTCACAGCTGGTGCAGATCAGAGCTGCCCTCAGGCTACTCTAGTATAAACTATATGACCAGGCCTGGGCCCAGACTGCCCCACGATAGGTTGGAGCAAAGCTTGCTTAAAGCCCATTAGCTCCTTTCCCCCCATATCTCTGGACTTCTGCTGACTACTTTCTCCTTGGCTGAATCAGAATCCGAGCCTATTGTATTTTGGGGGGGGCGGGGAAGGGAAGAGGAGGAGAATGTGGAAGAATAATCCCTTTTCTTAATTATTGTAAATTCTATCCTTGTGATAAAAACAATAACTATATTTTTAAAAAAAGGAATAGCTTCCATTTTGCTTTCCGTTTTGCAGCAAATCTTTGAAGGTTTATTTTTGTCTTAGTATCTTTTGTAAATTGATCTTCTGTAATATGAGGAAATATAAGAATAAATCTGATGTCAATGTGTTTATTTTTTTTTAACAAAGTGCTAATTTGAACTTCAGCAAAAAGGTCAACAGTCTATAGAACAGAGAGACTTTGGGAAGATGGCACCTCCATGGTGTTTCGTGTATTAGGTGAGCAAGATATTCCTAATGCCCAGCTTCTGCTGAGATCATTGCTGCTAAGAATAAATGTGAAAGCTGGAAAGGGGAGGGGAGAAAATTCACAAAGGCTCAACTCTTCCCTGGGAGATGATGTGAAATGTCAGTGGGGCAAGTATCCTCTTCTTTCTCCATTCACTGAAGCTGCAGATCAGTGGTGCTAGAACTAGGGATGTTGCCACACCCCACGGCTTTGAAGTAGTAATAACCAAATAATGGTTTCCATGGTTTCCATCAGAAGCAACCTCACTATAAAAATTGTTCCAGTACCCCTGCTCTAGATATTAGTAAATTCACAAAATGTTACAGCAGTAATACCAAAAAAGTGGTGGAGTTTTGTTAACGTGCCAAGAAGTTCTCGGTGGATAGTAATAAATGTGAGTAGCTTAAATTATAGCACTAACAGAGTATGGTTAACTGAAGGACCAAAAGCATTTAAAAGGGAAATTTTCCCAGTAACACCATCCTTCCAGTCCCTATGGTAAGCACTAGTGTCACCAATGCTGACTCTTTAAACACGAATAAATCAAAAAGATCCCAGTGTTACTGGGCTCACTCTTGGCAAAGCCTTGAACATTTTAAAAGTAGCCTGGGTAATGCGGGTAAAATATATGTAGAATAAGTTAAGAATCTAATAAAAAAAGCCTTATAAGATTGAGCCACAGTTGTATAATTAAAGTTACTAATAACAAGTTGTAGGGGGAAAAAATTCTTGCACTTAATGAAAAAATGTGGTAAGAAATCAAGCTACACAGTAAAATTATTTCCAATCTTCAAGTCTTAAGTACGAGTAATATTGGAACTCCATTTGTTCAAACAAACAGGTCAAGAATGTGTAAGGCGGGGCAACATTCATGCCAACAACGTGGTCCATTGGCATGTGGAAATCAGATCATTGTATGGCTAGTACATGCATACAGTTCCCATTAATCTGCACGTGCAAATGGCCATTACTGTAGGAGCTAGTTTGTGTTTTTGCAAGTGCAATTGTTTGTCCCCTGTTTGGCCAACAAAACATGTAAGGGCAATATTATCCTGTGTTACAAAAATGTTATTGATGGTTATTGTATGGCATCAAGTATCAGAGGGGTAGCCGTGTTAATCTGAATCTGTAAAAGCAAAAGAGGGTCCTGTGGCACCTTTAAGACTAACAGACTTTAGTCTTAAAGGTGCCACAGGACACTCTATTGTATGGCATGTCTCCCTTACTTCCCCGGAACCCAGGCTGGTGGGCTGGTGACTTTCTTCCCCATCTTCTTATGTTTTGATAAGTTGCCTATTTGCCTTCAATCTTATTGTAGCAAAACCAGAAAACTCTTCATGACCCTTCACCTTCAGTTGTGTGGGTGACACATACCCCACGTGGAAAGTGATTGCCCATATTAGGCCAAATTCATGTGTGCTTGGGCAGGGCAGTATAAATTACACCTCGCAGTTCCCACAGGGCCTCCTGTGCCTAGGAGGGGATTCACCCTGAGGCACATTAGGTACAGTAGTGTTATGCTGCCCTCCCTTGAGGTTCCTGTTGGGGAAGAGAGGGGCACAGCTGCAGTTGGCAGTTGGGGAACCATAGACCTTCCAGTGATGAAGGCTGCTGAGGGGCAGTGCTGAACTAGGACTTTCTGGCCAAGCCTCCTTTCTGCACAGTGCCACCTCCAGGCTAGTTTATTGGGCAGCACTGGTCTCCATGGGGCGGTGAAAGAAGACATTGTAGTCTTTCTGTTTCTGCCATCTCCCACCGGTAGATTTCCATCCCGGAGCCCTCTCTGCCATAGCTTAAGCCTTAGACCATCATAAACCCTGGCAGAATCTAGGCCATTAGATGTTCATAGGTATACAGTATGGGGTTTGTTTTGTTTTGTTCGTTTTTCTTATTTTGGAGGGCCAGGGGGATTTAAACCTAAGAAACACAATCAGAGCTGACTTTATTTTGGGGCATGTGACCATCACTGCCCTGTGCTTTGTTACAGCAGTGTCCTGCCAGAGCAGTTCCATTAACTCAGGGACTTTAGCTTGTTTGTGTGGAGGGAGGTAGCGCCTGGTCTAAAACTCATTGACTTGAGTGGGATTGGATCAAGCCTCTAGTGCTTATTTAGCTCTTTCTGAACTGTGTGACACCCTTCCCTTTGTTGATCATTGTCTGAGCCCTTGTCCAGTTCCATCAGCAGAAATAAATTGAAATCAGACTAACAATTCTAAGAGGTCTTATTCCACCAATGGGGCCTTTATGCTCTAGAAATACTGAGGTCCAGTTTTAAATGTGCTACATTGATCAGCCTGTCCCTGTTTATTTTCAGTGGAGAACAAAGAAGCCAGCTGGAAAAAATAATCCTAAATGAGGCAATAGCACTGTGCGTTTGAGCCAGAGGGATTTGAGATGTGCAGGGAAGTGTAAATAGAGAATAATCTTTAACACAAACACGTGTGACCCAGGCTCTGGGAATGGATCTGTAGGCAAGATGATGTACTAGCTGTTTTGTCTGTTTTACAAAATAATCTGGATTTCTTTACTATGTTTCTGGACTCCTATTTATTTATTTGTAGACATTCCGCTAAAAAGAAGCAGATTAGGGGAAGTACAAGTAATGCAGGCGCACATGCACTCCCTCCCCCTATGCTCTTCTTTACAGGTGGCGATAACATTTAAAAGACTCTTCGACATATAGGCTGGATTTAGATGGCATCAGCTTTGATACTTGAAAGCGAATGCAAATGTCAGTTAGTCCATCAACAGATGCATAACGAGAAGTGATATTTCAGGTTGGATGAGTTCTACAGCAGGGATGCCTGTATTGTATATGATCAGTAATCAACGGATTACTGGAATTTTTATAAAATGCTTCATGAAGCCATTGGATATTTTTTTGTTGACCACAAAATCCATTTTCATTTCAGGAGGGATGTTTTAACTTTTTCCTAAAAGGAGTGTTGTGTGGCAAGTTTGATTTCAGTGCCTATAGAATGGAGTCAGTGGAGGAGAACCTGGAGCCACTTGAGTTTAAAGAGAGTTGCTGTTTCAGAATGCTAGATTAATTGCAAGAGGTGCCCTTGGAGAAGCGAAGAGTGGGTAGCTCCAATCAGTGGATTTTGAGTGTGTTGCAGCAGTGCCCAAGGCTAGCTTGAGAACTAAGAGCCCCTTCCTTTCAGATGACATTCGTATTTCCCTATTGATTAGTCTGTGACTGGGGTACACAGGGAACACGGCATTAGTCTGAAGTAATGATCAGTGACTTTAAAGTTTACCCTTTTCAAAGGGTTGGAAGCCTGTTCCCCTCCCCATTGATTAGAGGGCTTTTCAGCTGACACTGTAACCCAAGTACGAGTGTATTTTGATTTGCGGGTTGGGTAATGTTACCAGGCTAGACTGGATGCTTTTCTTTTCTTTTTTTGGGTGGGTCACTAGGGGTGTACTTGGGAAAAGATTTGTAATCTTATCCCTCGTCAGGCCACACAAGTCAAGAGGCTGATCCCCTCTTGGGCTTGTCAGCAGTGAGTTTATTCAGGACAGAAGGTGAGCTGCGGAGGGGCTAAGGGGAGGTAATGTTTTCAGCCCACACTGGTAGATCAGTGACATACGGCCAGCAACACCGTGCTGATCGGTAGCGAGCGCTCATTACATGGCTCTTCCTTATGCTCCGTATCAAAGACTTGCTGGCCTGTTGTGTGGGGGGGTGGAGGGGGGGGGGAAGAGAGAGCTTGGGGGATGGGAAGCAACTGGCCTTGCTCAGCTCTGAATGCTCTCTCATTGAGTCCCTGCCGAGAAGACTTTTCAGCTGAGACCATTCATATCCTGCATTTAGTCACAGGCTGGAGGCCTTGGAGTTTTACGAGGGTCCAGGAGAACGGGATCTTGTGACAACTAGTAGTTAAGCTTCATATACGATGGAATGGAGAAATGTGTAATGAATTGCTGAATTGTTAAAAACCAAAAAGCAATTGAAAGCCCTGCTGTGTTGTAGAACCCTCATAATGTTAGTGGCAAGGAACAGAAGAGGGGGTACAGGTGGCCATAGCAACAGCTGCAGAGGGGAGTGGTGGGGTTCAGTGCTGGCACCAGGTGCCCCACAGACAGCCTTCCCCTCACCCACTGACCTCCAGCCACAGTCTTCCAGCCAGACAACCCCCACCCAGTCCACACCGTCCCACCAAGCTACATCCAGCACTCCAGACACCTGTCAGCAATTCCAGACCCCCTCCAGCACCTGCCTTTAGAGCCATAGGCCAGAAGGGAGCACAAGATCATCTACCCAGTGACCCAAGCACCTTCCAATACCCACCTCTCTACAGACATCTTCCAGCACTTACCCACCCAGCTACCCCAGCAGCCACCATTCCTTGTATCCCTACCATAGCTGCCAAGTTCTGCACAGCCCCGTATCCTGTCCCAACCACTGCTCACTGTTGACCATAAGGCAAAGTTTATGATCCTATGCAAAGGATTTGCAAGGATGCAATTTAGCTCATCATATATCATTTGTAGAATGTCACACACGAAGCTGAACAAAACTTGGCAGGTATGTTCGCCACTGACTTCAGTGAGAGCAGGGCTTGTCTACATACACTAGTTTGTACCACTATAACTATACAGGTATAGTTAAGTGGTACATTTCCCCCCTAGTGTGGATGCACCTATGCTGGTGTTGTAGCTTCTTAGAATAAGGGAAATAGGCAATACCATTATAACTGGATTTACACTAGGGATTGTTACCAGCATGATTTTTCGACAAGTGTAATCTACTCTAATATCACCCTTAATCAGAATATCAGAGGGGTAGCTGTGTTAGTCTGGATCTGTAAAAAGCGACAGAGTCCTGTGGCACCTTATAGACTAACAGACGTATTGGAGCATAAGCTTTCGTGGGTGAATACCCACTTTGTCAGACGCATGTGACGCATGCGTCGTATTCACCCATGAACGCTTACGCTCCAATACGTCTGTTAGTTCATAAGGTGCCACAGGACTCTTTGTCGCTTTAATCAGAATAGTTAAACCAGTAGAAAAACTGTGCAGACATGGCCAAAGCCCTGATCTTGGAAAGAAGCCTGCAAATAACTGTGCTCCTGGGAATATTTTCATTGGAATCAATGGGGCTACTCACGTTCATGATTGTTGGATTGGTGTTGAAACAGAGTATAATCTCTTCATTGCTACTTCAGGGCCCTATCCTGCCAAGCGCTGAGTGCCTTTAACTTATACTGACTTCAGTGAAAGTTGAGGGCAGTCAGTAACTTGCAGGATGGGGCCTAAATTTCTGCATGATGTTCCAACATTTTTTCTTCAGTTTTAGTTTTTATTCATCTTTCATATGTTTATATTACATATTTTAGAGGAGGAGGGGCTTGTGTGGGGTATGGGCATTTCTCTCATCTCCCGACAGGCATCGATCGGCAAGCTGCTAGCTGTTTAGGGAGAGAGGCAGAGCAATGTGTTTCCAGGTTAAAATTTCACTCCTCAAGAAAGCCCCTTTGATATGCCACATCTCATTTTGGGGGGTTCCAGGGATCACAGGCAAATAATTACACATTTAATTTCTTTCAGAGTAGCAGCCGTGTTAGTCTGTATCCGCAAAAATAACAGGAGTACTTGTGGCACCTTAGAGACTAACAAATTTATTAGAGCATAAGCTTTCGTGGGCTACAACCCACTTCTTCGGATGCATTTAATTTCTTGTGTACACATAAATAAAGAAAAAATAACTCTCATTAGGCAATTTAATAATTAGATCATTAACAAACCCTTAATATAATTATGTTAATGGAACCCGCTCTAAATACAAACTGCATCATCTAATACCACATAAAAGATTAAAAGCTTTCATATGCAAGTGTAATCTCCTCCGAGATAATTTAAAAATGTTAAAATAAAATTTCATTGTTGCACAGGGATTTTCTTGCTCAATTCCCCTTAATGATAACAATGATGATAATAATAATGCATAATATAGTCATAGGATTTGAGTAGCAAAATGCAAGTGTAACACACAACATGCTAAGATTTAACAGCAGCAGTTTGGGATGGGTTCATTATTCAGGAGTGGCAAAGCCAGGTGTGAGTTAAGCAGGACATTTCAAACAGGTGTCATAAATACCTATGTCATATCACACCATCGTGTATTTTACTTACGCTGTGTTTTAGGCTATCAGCTCTTTGGGGAAGAGACTGTGCAGTGCCTAGTACAATGGATCCTTAATTTGGTTGCCTTTTAGGCACTACAACAATATGTGGTGTTAGTGATATTACTGTATTTTGATATACTGAACTGAATCACATCTGGTTTAGTAACAGTAGCTGCATTACAAGCCTTATCCTTGTGTAAAACGGCTTCTGTTTAGATACACCAGTGTATCTGGGTTACTTAAAGGAGATCATAGATGGTTCCCTAATGTCTCAGTCCCAATTTCACATCTTGTTCCTGCAGCTATATAATTGTGTAGGACTTGGGAGCAGGCTATGCGCTCTTCATGTCTGCAGCTGTGGGATGTTACATATATTTTAAATGAGTGTTTGTTTACATGGAAAAAGTAATGTTAGTACAGTGTTAAGGAGACTACATGGAAATCAAATGGCTTTAATGAGATGGATAGTGCTGCTGTTTACACCCCTCCCCTTTTTAATGATTTCCTGCCCTGGGGTATTAAGGGGTTTATATAGTTAGTACAATAGCTTCCGTCATTGCCTGGAGCCCCAACTGCTCTAATCTCTACAGGTTGCTTTATGCTTTCGGTTTTGTCCTCCTGTGTGTTCACTAACCCCCCAACTTTGGAATTGTCCACTAATTTGATCCTGGGTGAATTCACATCAAAGAAATACCTGACATAGAAGGCATGAAGCAGCTGCACAGGATGCGGAGAAGTGCTTGTTTTTTTGAGTTTGGTTGGGTTAAAAAGCTGTTGGAAATCCTAAAACAGTCCTGGTTGGGCTACAATTGCTTGCAGACTGACTGACAGCTGTTTTGCCAGTGATGAAAGCAGCCATGTAGGCCACCTGGACCGCGCCACAGACCACAGTTTGAGAACTACAATGATATACAGAGGCAATCCCAATTCCATACTAAATTATTTTTTAACAATGCAATCTCTGTGCTGATTATTGTTCACACCAGAAAGGAGACAAATAAGGAGATGTGGTGTGCATTGTGTGCAAGGAGAGAGAGTTATTCCTGTGAAGTATTTACCATCTCCCCACTCCACTGCTCATGGTCAGGAGGGAAGTTTATTCTCCTGGCTGGTCTACACTACAGTGGGGGTGGAGGGTGTTGATCTAAGTTACACAACTTCAGCTACGTGAATAACATAGCTGAAGTCGACATACTTAGAACTACTTACCGCGGTGTCTTCACTGCGGTGTGTCAACGAGAGATGCTCTCCCGTCGATTTCCCTTGCGCTTCTCGTTGAGGTGGAGTACCAGAGTCGATGCTAGAGCGATCGGCGGTCGATTTATCACGTCTATACTAGACACGATAAATCGAACCCCGCTGAATCGATCGCTGCCCATCGATCCAGCCGGTAGTGTACACAAGCCCTCAGTCTACTGGATGAAGGGTATAGAACATCAGTTCAATTTGGGCAAGAAGGGTGGTTTGCTACTGCTACCTGTGGAGTTGCTGTTATGTCTGTCTTCTCTGATGAAATCTCCAATAGAATATCCCTCTCTAAAGCACAGCATAGTGTTCATTAGTTTCTGCCTACTGAAAATAGTTATGGCATTCCCTTCTGATCCGAAACGCAGGTCTGTGTAGGTTCAGAGCTCAGCCTCTTTCTTTGGTTTGGATTTATTAACAAACTTCAGCCCCAGCTTTCTCCCTAGGCGTGGCTGTTCCTAGGGTTCCCTCTTTAGGACTGCTCAGCCTCAGGGTTTGTCTACATGGAGACACTGAAGAAAATTAATCTGAATTAAATAAGTCCAAATTTACATTTAAAAAGTTAGGTTAACCAGTGGGTGTGAAAAATCAGCATCCCTGAGTGACATAGTTAAACTGGCCTAACCCCGGTGTCAACAGCCATAGCCAATGGTAGCTAGGTCGGCAGAAGAATTTTTCCAACTCACAAGGAGGTGCATTAACTACAGTGACAGTAGAACCCCTCCTGTCACGGTAGTGAGGGTCTACACTGAAGGCCTACAGCTGTGCAGTTAGTGAGGACGTAGTCTACCAGTGTGAATTTGAAGTGGATTAGTTAAACCGCATTAAACCCCTGTGTGGACACTCTCAAATCTCACCGCCTTTCACTCCAAGTCCAAAGTGCATTTCTGTGAACTGTCTTCTCTAAGGGCTTGTCTATACAGAGACTTAGTGCATGGTAATCTGGGGTGTAAATGTACAGCACACCAGCTTGTTGTGCCCTAGTTGGTTGAGTGGACCCTGCTGCCATGCACTATAAGTTCCCTAGTGCGTTTTGATCTATTGCTGTAGCATGGCCAGCAAGCTGATCCCCAGTAGATGTATACCACAGCTTGCTGGGCTCTAAGTCTTTGTAAAGACAAGCCCTAACGTAAATACATAGTGTGTATATTTAAGCAATACCAAAAAACCCTACCAAAACAAGACCCTCCACTGCACTCATCTTGGAGAGAGGATGAGAGAACAAATGTGACAGATAATATTCACATTGCTTAAAGCATTACTGGAAGATGCTCAGATACTGCAGCCATGAGCCCGGTATAAATCAGTCTCCTCTCTAATCTGCAGTGCATATGCCAAATTCATCCCCATGGCTTCAGGAAGTGCACTATCTAATCACCTGTGCCTTCAGGAATAGTTGCACTGGAGAGAGGTATTCACCCATCTTCTGGCAGTTCAGCTAGGAGGGAACAGCTTTAGTTTATATGTAGGAGTCCAAAGGCTCTCAATCAGCACATTTCCAGACTGTGCTGGCCACTTCTTCAGTAATAGGCAGATTGCACAATGGTATCCCCATTTCTGCTCACTAGGTTGCACTGGTTTCTGTGGGAGTAGCCCTTGGAATGAATCAGGTCCCATTTGTTTATTGTGTAGTGGGACGTAAGCATGGGAGTATATTCAATAAAGATCTGTAGCACTGAACGTAAGTGTCGTACCAATGCTGTTCTACCCAAACCATCCCCTGACCTTCCCACCTATCAAGCCTGATAGTGACTTGGTGCCAGGAAAGAAAAATGGGAGAGAGGCCTCAGTCTGGGAGCTGATAGAGGCAATTGTAGCAGAGACTAATGAAGGAAGGAGGATATGGTGAATGAGATCAATTCTGAACCTCAAAGTGAGATGAGGAAATTAGCTACACAGTGTGTGTTTCCATAAGAAAAGCCGAGAGAAGAAAGAAAAGGTGTAAATTGGTCTATTCACCCCTTATAGAAGTTGGCGACAGCACAAACCAGTTTGGCTGTATTGCTGTTTTAATTAAAACCCAAAAAACAAAAAGCTACCATTCATTCATAAGCAAACTTCTGATGCAAGTGTTGCTCAGTGTGGGAAGAGAAACATAAGAGCAAAAGCTAGGAATGTACAGGAAAGGTCACTACAGTACATAATATCCTGGATGGGTGAGGAGGAGGCCTAATTGGAAGAGAGAGTAGCTTTTCTGACTCCTGAATTGCCTTAGGGTTTTTCCCAATTAACAACACTTGGTTGTAGATGTACTGGAAGTTGAAGCCAGATTACATACAGACGTTCTCTGCTTCGTAGCTCTCTTGAGAGGCAAGAAAGTTATGATGAAATAAACCGAAATAGTCTCCTGAAGCATCATGAGTGTTTTTTAAAAGACAAGTAACACTGTTGCTTGAACAAAACAACTTGTTACAGAAGGTTCTGGATTTCTAGAAATGTCCCATGAGGCTACTGGAACTATACACATGTGCACGTGCTTATGTTGGGGAGCAGTAGGTAGGAAAGACCAATGTTGTTCTCACCTTCACTCTTAGTAGTTTCATGATCTGTTTGGCTACCATCCTGCAAGCATATGACATAGTCGTTTGGGAAGTCACTGGACTGGACATATGTCTGCACTGCAACTGGAGGTGTAACTTCCAGCAGGGGTAGCTGTGTACACACTCGCTTTGATCAAGCTGATGCACTAAAAGCAGCAATGTAGCCACAGTGGTGTGGGTGGTGACTCAGGTTAGCTGGCTGAGTACAATCCCATTCGAGATCCTAGGTATGTACGTGGGCGGCTAGGCTACGCTGCTATTTATAGTGTGCTAGCTCAGTCAAAGCTAGTGCATATACTTCTACCCAGCCTGGAAATTACACCTATAGCTGCCCTGTAGACATACCCTGGTTATGTCGTCAGTAGTAGCCTGGTGCTGACGCTCATCAGGAAACTGTAGGATCTCTCTCACGAGAAAAGCAAACTAAATTTGAAAGAAAGGAGATACACCAGTGTAACGGTCCTGTGGCATTAATACTTAAACAGCCTCTATCGAGCCACTAATATTGATATTTAATAAATCTTGGAATAATAGGCAAATCCCAGGGGACTAGAAAGAGCTAATGTTCCAGTATTTTAAAAGTGGTGACCCAGGTAACTATGGGCAGTTAGCTTGACATTGATCTGAGTTAAAATCATGGAAAGCCTGACTATGCTAACCGTCATTTAATTCTTTAATACCAATCAACATGTTTTTATGGAAAATAGCTCTTGTCACACAAACTTGATTGTATATTTTTTTGATGTGATTACAAGTTTGGTTGATAAAGTAACTGTTGACCTAATATACTTAGACACCTGTACGGCATTTGATTTTTTTTTTAAATTAGCATCATACAAAATGAATGCAGCACATAGTAAATGGATTAAAATGTGGCTAATTAATAGATCTCAAAAAGCAATTATAAGTGGGAAATCATTGTCCAGGGTTTTGTAGTGGTGTCTCACAACATTTTCATCAATGGTATGAACTAAAACAAAATCATTACTAGTAGAAAGCAACAGAGGGTCCTGTGGCACCTTTAAGACTAACAGATTGTTCTGTTAGTCTTAAAGGTGCCACAGGACCCTCTGTTGCTTTTTACAGATTCAGACTAACACGGCTACCCCTCTGATTACTAGTAAAGTTTTCAGATGATACAAAAACTGGTGGAGTGGTAGTGATAAGGACAGGTGATCTGGATTGCATGATAAACTGCAATCACTTGAACAACATGCATTTTAATACAGCTAAATGCAAGGTCATACCTCTAGGAACCAAGAATGTAGGTTGCGCTTGTAGGATGAGGGACTGTATTTTGGAAAACAGTAATTCAGAGGACTTCTGGGCCACAGTGGATAATCAACTGTTCATGAGCTCGTAGTGTGCTCTGGTGGTTAAGAGGGCAAATGCAGTCCTTGGATGTGTTAGCAGAGAAATATTGAACCGAAGTTGGGAGGTGCTAGTATCACTGTATATAGCATTAGTGAGACTACTACTGGAAAACTGTCTGGTTCTGGTGTCCATGCTGTAAAAAGGCTGTTGACAAATTCCAGCCTCTCAGCAAGGGCTTGTGTCTGGCTGCCAAGTAGCCATGAAAAACCTACCCTCAGGATACCGCACACACTCTGTGACCAGAGTCAGGCTGGGCTACAGAGCTTCGGTCGACTGCAGGGCACAGATGAATGGGCAGGATTTGGACTTGCCCTATTGATTGTACTGTTAGATTTCCCTGCTGGTATTGCCATCTTTTCTTCCCACCCCAATTAAAAATCTGGCTGCTGTCTAGCTAGCAAATAATATGCAAACACCTGTGTGCCAGATGTGTACAGCTGTGAGCCTGTTACTGCTGATCCATTCTCAGAGCCTCAAGCCAGCCCACAAGACAATTATCCTTCCCCCCCTTCTTTTTTTCCTCCTCCCTGTTCTCCTTTTATAACCTATCTTCTGTTTTTTTCTCCTCCTTCCTGCTTTTATTCTGGTGCTGAAAGCTGCTGAAATAGGACTTGGTTAGTGATTTTCAGGTAATAAGTTTGAGTACCCAAAGCAATGGAGCACTTTTTGGGGTGCAAAGTGGGCTTATTTGCTCACAAATCTTTGAAGGATACCCATGAGTAAGCCACAGCTTAGACTATCTGTATTAAAATATGTATGTTGTGCAGATCTTACTAGTATACGTCACTTAGGAAAATGATGCTGGAAACTATTAGGATGTGCAGTGTGTCTTTGTTTAAATTTACATGTTGCAGCACTGGCGGTGTTAGGATTTTAGAGTTTTCTCTGAGAAGAATGAGTTTGAGGCCCCCATATAATTCCCATTTCCAGTTTGTACTTTTGGGGCCTTAGTCTTCCCAACATACAAGAAACTGCCATCGACTTCCTGCAAAGGGAGAATGGAGTCCCCAGTGCAAAGTAGAGGTAGGAGTTCTGTCTGACCAGGGGGAAGGGGAGGGGCGCGGAAGGACAGGAATAGAGTTGGTGGAGAGTCACTGAAGAGGTGGAAGTGGAGAGACCAGAGGAACAGAGAACAAGGGTTGTATTACAGGCCAGGGTCAATGAGCCACCAGCTCTTCAAGGAGGCAGTGTGGAGTCTCAGTGAAAGCAGCATATTGTAAAAGCCCTTTTTTCTCTTTCCCCAAGTCTCCTACTTCTGGCCCCCCTACTGGGATCCCTTACTTTGCTCTCTCCTTCTCCTCAGCCTCTCTTTCCCCTTTATGAAGGAGGCCCAGGGAAGGGCTGGAGGAAGGGAAAATCCTAGTGGAGAAAGGGGGAGTTCCTCAGCTGGGGGAAAGGATAATGGGGATTCCTAAGGGAGGGGGCAGTTCCTTTGTGGGGGATGAGAGAAGAAGGGGGAGAGGGGAGTTTCCTTTGTGCAGAAGACAGGAGAAGGAAGTGGTTTGGTCATTTGTGGGGGGGGGAAGGAGGAAGCATGGGGAGCAGCAGGAAAGGGGAGGACCATTGTGTGTTATACCACCCTCATGCCTGTATAACTTGTTTTTATTTGCCCATGTTCCTCATGACTGGAGGGTGTGGACAGATCCTTCTCCTTCAGAGTGTTCAAATAAACCAGCCCCTGGCTTAGGAAAAACAGCTGATTTGTATACAACAGCACCTTGCTCAGCGTGATGGTGGAATGCTACTAATTTCTAGTCACTAGGTTAAAGTCTTCAGTCCTTATTCGCATAAACCTCCCATTAGGGTGACCAGATGTCCCAATTTATAGGGACAGTCCCAATTTTAGGGTCTTTTTCTTATATAGGCTCCTATTACCCCCCACCCCCGTCCTGATTTTTCACACTTGCTGTCTGGTCACCCTACCTCCCATTGACTTGAGTTTATTTTTGATCCCCTGTTGTTTCAACAGAAGCACTGCCATTTCAGCGGTCGTGAGCTCCTGTTTTTCCAACAGCCAGGCAATGGACTGCTGAAAGCAGCAAGTCTCAGAGACCATTCAGTTTTAGGAGGCCGCGTGTGTTCAGGTTGGGGTGCAGAGTCATTTGGAAACAGGGCGGGGAACTCAAATGACACCTCTATGCCCCCTTGCTTGGGCCAAAACTTTGAAAGGTCTCAATTCTGCCTTCTTCCTGTTCTACTCCTCTCATGGTACTGCTCTGCTACCCACCCCAATAAAGGAGAACTAACGATTTAAAATGCCTTGTTCAACAATTTTAAGTAACACTTAACTTTCAAATGCCTGAACAGCAAATGTAACTTTTCTTGTCTGCATAGTAAACACTGGCATTTTTATCTGTTTGAATAATCAAAGTGGTGCTTTCCGTACCTTCTTGGTTGCAAAGATTTGAACTGCTTCCTGCTGAAGGTCCACAGTCTGGGCCAGCTCATGCTCTATTGAGATGGTTGCAAGGCCAACCAGCTTCTCCTGTGTCATTGTGGAGTGTAGATGTGTTTTTATTAACTTCAGCTTGGAGAAGCTGCATTCTCCACTGGCAATTGTTACAGGAAGTGTTAGAAGTATGCGCAGAGCAACAAAAGCATTTGGAAAGAGGGTGGTCATCTTATTTGTGCACATATATTCCAGAACAGCCTTTAGAATTGATCCTGCTGAAATGTATCTTGAAAGGGCTTTCAGTTCATCACCTAAATCACTCACATCAATATTGCGCATGTCAACACTGTCTCTAGTGCCCTGCATTGCTGGTGTAGGTGGTCTTCAGGTATAGTGAGGAGTTTTAGAATATCATACAACATCCCAAATATACTGCTGTGTTCCTTGAGCTGCATGACACTTTGTGCAATAGTCAGTTGAAGAATCTAGCACCTGGTTAAAGAATTCAACTTTGAATTGTTGTTTGAGATCTCTTATGGGATTATCCCGTGCCATGTAATCAAAGTGTCATCTTCTTCGGTGACTCTTGTATTATTGAATGGGTGGGAAAATAGCTTCAGTGTGAAGTTCCTCTGTCAACTTCTGTGCACTCTTCAGAACATTTTGAAATCCCTCATCTAACCAGTAAGACTGTAGGTATGACTTTTCTTTGTACAGTTGTTCCATTGCTCCAGATATATCAAGGTCAACATCTTGGAGTCTCTTGCTTACAACATTTATTTCAAATAGTATGTCATACCACAACACTAAGCCACACAGAAATTTGAGGTTATGTATGTTTCTGGTGATTCCATTTCCCTCTGCCACTGTTCTCCCACAAACAGTTCCTGTAATAGCATTATCCTCCATAATGGCAACTATGGCATTATCTATCTTCCCAATTTGGTGTTTGATAGGCTTCATTGCCTCCACTCGACTTTCCCATCGTGTGGCACTCAGTGGTTTCAGTGTCAGAGAGGATGTTCCCAGATGTTGCTTCAAAATTTGCCATCGATGAGTTGATGCAGAGAAAAATACATAGATGCTTTGAATTACATTAAAAAATTCAGCAGCCTCACTAGAAGCTGATGCTGCATCATTGACCACCAAGTTCAATGAATGAGAACTGCATGGGACAAAAAAAGCTCGATGGTTTAACTCTTGGATCCGTGTCTGCGCTCCTCTGTTCTTTCCTCTCATGTTGGCACCATTATGGTTGCCCTGACCTCTCATGTCAGCTATCGTAATTCCCGTATCTTCCAGCTTTTTAAGAAGCACATTTGTCACATGAGCTCCTGTAGTATCATCAATGTCAATACATTCTAGAAAATGCTCTCTGACAGTCACCATTGCAGGGGCATTTTCACTAGGTTCTGTTGTTACAAAATGCACCATTAAAGTCATTTGTTCCCTATGGCTGATGTCAGGTGTGCAGTCCAGAATAACAGAATAATATCTTGCTGACTTCAGAACTGCCACGATCTTCTGTTTGACTATTGTTGCCAGTAACTGTATGATCTCATTTTGAATTGTTTTTCCAAAGTAGTGGTATTTGTACATTTCTGGGTGGTGACTCTTCTTAGATGCTCCTGGAGTACAGCATCAAACTCAGCCATCAGCTCCACAATTTTAAGGAAGTTTCCATTGTTTGGCACATACAGCTGATCTGAAGTGCCACGCAGTGCTAGGTTTTGGGTAGCAAGCATTCTCACAATGGCAATGAGCCTTTTCAGAACATTTTGCCAGTAAAGAGACTCTGATGCAATCTTCTCTTGATGCTGATCATCTATGGTGGCCTTTAACCATAGTCTCATCTCAAGCTCTTTCCACCTATGGAATGCTCTCTGGTGATTTGCTGCCTTCTCATGGCATGCCAGATTTCTAGCCAGATTTTTCCAGTCCTTTGTTCCTGTAGAACCCAAGGTGGCTGGAACATTAGACTGGAAGAGTGCAACAAAAACAGTATGCAGCATTCTGGGTTTTTGAGTACATAAGCCATAGCCTCTCCACTTTGTCACCATTGGGGATTTCACGCCAGTAATGTGTTGGATGGAAACGTCTATTTTCATTGTCTTTGGGGAACATGAAGTTTTTCACTTGCTGTGGCCCATGCAGTACAAGGAAGTCCCTCAGGCTACTGCTCAAATGGGTCCACAGTCCTGGATCATCTAGACCAGGGGTAGGCAACCTATGGCACGTGTGCCAAAGGCGGCAAGCGAGCTGATTTTCATTGGCACTAACACTGCCTGGGTCCTAGCCACTGGTTCAGGGGGCTCTGCATTTTAATTTAATTTTAAATGAAGTTTCTTAAACATTTTAAAAACCTTATTTACTTTACATACAACAATAGTTCAGTTATATATTATAGACTTATAGAAAGAGACCTTCTAAAAACATTAAAATGTATTACTGGCACACGAAACCTTAAATTAGAGTGAATAAATGAAGACTCGGCACGCCACTTCTGAAAGGTTGCTGACCCCTGATCTAGACTTAAGGAACTAAATTCAGCAGCAGCTGTTTCTTGTGCCTCCACCACACTCTTCTCTGATCTACACTTTTCTTCAGGAATGTGCATGGTTACATCCATTTGAGATGGGGATATGGATGCTGCAGTAGCTGCCAGGTCACCTGCACTCTGACTATCTGGAAGATCAGGCATCTCCTCACCACTCACATCCTCACTAGGGCCGGAAGGCTCACCGTGAACATTTGTCTATGTATCTCAGGAGAGCTCCTTCCTGCTTAGATAGAACAGCTTCCTTTGCTTTCTTTCTT
Organism: Emys orbicularis; assembly: GCF_028017835.1. NCBI lineage: Eukaryota > Metazoa > Chordata > Testudines > Emydidae > Emys > Emys orbicularis. Next base: position 144,075,263 of record NC_088685.1, read on the forward strand.
TTTCTGAATGCTGCCCCAGAGGGGCGTTTTCTTCTTTCATTCATGACTGCTGTTCTGTGCCAGCTATAGTGGCTCTCAACACTCAATTGAAGGGGACAAATAAGCAGGCTGGTAGCAGGGCCTGAGTGAGGGAAGATATCAGCGTCTTAAGGGCCTAGCTGGCTCCTACTACTTCAGTTGACTGCCTGTTCTCCTCGAGTGGGTTCAGGGAAGCAGCAGGAAACAGGAACCTCGCTCAGAAGCTGGTGTTAATCAGTCCAGGCTCCCTGGGGGTGCTAGAGAGGTACATAAGAGGCTCCTCCTCCTCTCTCTCCCTGCAGCTCCTGCTGCTTTCTGTTATTCCCTCTCGCCTTTTCTCCCATCTGCCTGTTATGTCTCTTGTGCCCTCCTTCCTCCAGCACAGCATTCCACCATCTCTGTGCATCTAGAGCAGAGAAAATACATATACACCAGCAGCAGACACAATTTTCTATACTCTGGATCCTAGTGGCGCCCCCCCATAGTCTGGCACCTGAGGCTGCTGCCTCAGTTCGCCTCCTGGTAAGGCCAGCCCTGTATCCCAGGTGTGTCGGGAATGTGAATTTGTAAGTACTTTTTAGTCGAAGGAAAAATACACTGCATTTACCTTCACACAAGAAAAGAGAGCAGAGGAGTTTACTTCTTAAGCAGAAACTAGCCACTTGGCTAGTGGGACAGTGCTTGGAGTGTATTTATACAATGGTGAAAACCATGTGTTTTTTTTAATCAGGGAAAGGGCCTCCCTTCCTGCCAATGTTTCTTAATTAGTTCTCTTACCCCCTGCTGGGAGGAGAGAGTCTGGAAACCACACTTCTTCCTGGACAGAGTTGTGTATCCCTTGATCTTTGTTCTCCTTCCCCTCATCCATCACCTTGTATGATTGATCACATATCAGCAGCCATTGCTGCTTGTACCTTTTTAAAAATAGAAGCTCTATGTAGAACTTTGTGAGTGACTCCAAGCAGGAGATGGCCCCCACCATCCAGCTGCCTCACTGACTCTTAATTCCTCTTCACCACTCTTTCTGACAGGCTAATAGCATCTTCTATAAATTAGTGTCAAAGAATACAACTGGATAAAAGAGACACTAGGTCCATTGGAGAATGGAGTCTTCTTCAGTAGAGTAGATTAAAACCATAATTGGGTGAACTTAAGGAATAACTACAGAAATATTACAATTAGGGACAGCGTTTCAAAGTTAGATGTGCACAGTCACGCACATACTTTTCATGTGTGGCAAAAATCTGGTACGCATAGCAGGTATTTCCACATACCTATGGTCTAATAGGTACCTAATTGGGCATGTGCATATGCAAATATCTGATTTGTGCCTATCATTCTCTCCTTATTTGCATGACCCACACCCCTGTAGCATCTGAGCTCCAAGCAAATATAGGTGTGCAACTGGGCATACTTAATGTTGAAATCTATCCTTTAAGTTCCCTTTTATAAGATCAGGGAGATGTGCACCAAGCCCGTTGGGAGGAAGCAGGGATTTTTTTCTGGCTTTGAGCTGCCATTTTAGTGATGAGATTGAAGTTCCGCCCACAGTGGTGTAGCTAGCTTGTGTAAGTACTATAGTTTGTCCCAAACAGTGTGTTATGGGGTGCTTTTTAGAGGTAAGTAGCATGCTTTGCTAATGGGGAATGACCACAGCTGTCTCCCTTTCTTTCTGTGATGAGATAGCTACAGTGATGTCAGCTAGAAAACAGGAATGTTCTCACGTGGAGTGAGTCCAGGAGTCAAAGCTTCAGGTATTGCTCAACTGCTCAGAATGGGGGGGTGGGGGGGAAGTCCCTTAAGTGAGAGTCTGAAACATAAAAGGAAAGTACTTTCCCTGATCCTCAACATTCAAAGCGAACAGGAAAGTCTTCCTGCAACCAGGGCAGACATACACCCACATTGTACTGTGTGAGTATTAATATTGCCAGTGCAGTGTGTTCAAGTAAAGCCACAACAGGTGTGTGCCCTACCGAGGAGATCATAGGGATGCAGGTGCACATAAATATAAAGTACTGAGCGTGTGGATGATGGGTTAGCACAGTGAACGCAGACATATTAGTATCCCTTCAGTACTTAGCGGTGTTGGTCAGGGACCAGGGCGCCGTTGTGCTAGATGCTGTACAAAAAAGCTTATAATTCACTGGCCAGGGATTTCAAATCCTGGCCAGGGTTCAAATCCTGGCTCTGCAATCTCTTTGGACAAATTTTAATCTCTCTGTGCCTCAATTTTTCATGTGTAAAATGAGGATAATAATCCTTACTTTACCCCACTCTGTTTTGTCTTGTCCATTTGGATGATGGGTTGTGGGCTCAGTTGGGGCCTCAAGGCATCAATATAATACAAATAATAGGTATTGTGTAACATAAACAGGATGGGACAAAGGAGGGGAAGGTAACAGTAATCAGAGCATGTTTTCCATAAGCTGACCGTGTGCACAGTTTAGATCACCGCTTGCCTAGATGTTATCAGTTTACTCACTTGAATTGCAGTTTTCATTGTGACCGATCTCCTGACGCCTTCAGACTCCTTAAGCTTCTTTGCCTGTTTAGTGTCAACTAGGTCCCCACACTACAATGCTGTTTATACTGGGGATGGGTGAACCAGTTTTGCTGCAATAAAAGCCATCCTGAACCTTTGCCCTGAACTCAAACAAAGTCCTTTTTGTGATTCAAAAAAAGGAAAGGTGAATCTTTTGTGATATTTCAGTTTTGGAGCTCTGAACTCTTGTGTTCCAGACAGGACTCGGAACAAGTGCCAAACTCCCCGGTATTTCTAGCCCTACCTGAAAGCTCTCAAGCAAACCTGTTGTCATGAGATTTAGTGCTGTTTTGCAGACCCCAACAGTTCTGATGATATGGATAGCCTTTCGGGCTCCTGGCACTTCTTGCAGTGAACATGAACTTCTTTTGAGGTTCATCCATCCCTAGTTAATACACTGGCAAGGACCAGTTACTTGCTGCTTATTAAAATAACCAGCATTCCCCCATGGAACTCCTGCAGATTACTTGCTGATAGAATGCTGAAGCCACAGTTGTCATGCAGCTGTTTCTCTGCAATCTTAAGTGTTTGCATGGGTGTCTCACTGAGAATGGAGATTTAAAGTCCTCCATGTCAAAGGCAGTAAAGGGTCCATCGGCCCAGTCAGACTTTCCTTTCCTGGCCCAACATTGCAACAGATCTGCCAATGCAGAAGAACAAAAATTAGTCAAGACTAATATTTTTAAGCCAGCATCCACTTAGAGGTCACGTTATGAGAACAGACTTTAGTCCACCCAAATCTGATTAATGTTTGGGGTATTAGTTTGCCTAGTGACACATTTTTCTAGCACCTGTACGTCTTTTGTTTTTGTGATATTATGTTTTTTTATATTTCGCGTCCTGAAACCAATGCAGAGCTATCCAATGGACTCTTGTCAGAATGGCAAGACCATACATAAGGATCAAAAATCCAAAGTTGAGCCCGTCTTCCTAGTTTCTCCTCAGGAAGAGGAAAGATCTTCCTTTCTCACTCTGTTTATTATATCAGAATGATCTGATGTTTGTTTTTACACTGAGATGAAGCTGAAGTCATTGACACTCAGTATCTCTTAAAGCCACTGTGCTACTTGAATACTATTTATATCTTTCTGACACTTGCTTACTTTAGAAATGACCTTACAGTATTTCCTTGGAATACTTATTATAGTGTCCGGGAATTTCCAGGCTGTACTGCTGCTGGATCTGAGCACTGTATGTAATTACTCTGGGTTCCAGCCCAATTGCCTAAGGGGTGGTTAACTTTCAAAGAACAATAACCAGCTCTGTGGCACTAGCTAGAGGAAGGTAGAACTGTCAGGGTGTTTCCCTGATGCATATCAAGCAAATTAGAAATAAGACCAAGATCTTAATCTTGCTACATAGAGAGCTTTTCTCAAGCACTGTGGTGAAAGTACAGTTTCCCTTTCTGCATTACCTGGATGTAAATGAAGAGGGTGAAAACCTCCTATATTGCTGTTGAAATGGATAAGCTAGTTTACTTGCTCTGCAGCCATAGCTATGGTGGGCATTCTGTGGGATGGAAAATAAAATTTGACAACTGTGCTTCCCCATTTTTTCCTGATTCTTCACGGCAGTGTGACGAGTGGGGAGCTGCTGTACAACACAGTTCTTGTCTTCTGACACACTTTGATGCTCTGACCCCCTTGTGCACTGAATAGAAGTGACCAGCCTGAGGCTTGATCAGATCTCAGCCCCCTGTTGTTTCCCCATCAGTTTATATGACTCTCTTGGGCTTTTGCTGCTAGAACTGCTCTTTTTGCTGCTGTGCATAAAAAGGCACCATGATTTATGAATCAATTAATCACTGCATGCTGAGGAGCTCTTCACGGTAGTTAAACAGAGAAAATAAAATGCTTGAGTATATAATAAAGACAGATTGTAATTAATATGACCCTCCCACTTATGAACCCTTCCCTCCATGCCTTATACTCTCCACTCCTCCTTTCCCACTATGTGCATACTAGCCTGCCTTGGTTTGCATCCCTTGAGTTTTGTTTAAAAAAAAATTGTGAAACTGTTTTCCTGGTTTTCACCCAGCTCTTTTAGCTGTCAAAGACCAAATACTGACCTCTAGATAGACTGTGAACCTTATCAGCCGTTTGACTTCAGTGGAGTTAGGCTCTATGTCACCTGTGTAACTGAGAGCAGATTTCATTCAAGCCAGCATTGGGGTAGAGCAGGTTAATTCATTCTCTCTGCCATGCACTGAGGTTTGCGATGAAATAAAGAATATTTAAATACATTTGCCATTTCTCTGTATTTGAAGTAAAAGAGAAGGTTCCTCCTGAACACATCCTAGTTTCTAATTTTCGTTTAACTCTTCTGCTGGCATATGTTCACTGTATCAAATGGCCTTTGTTTGCTTTTTAAGCTTATCTCATAAATTGCCTTTTGAAATGCACAATCCTCAGCAGAAATGTTTCACTGCAATGATCCTGGTTAAACATTCTCTTCCCCTCCCTCCCCCCCTCTGCTTGGCTTTCAGGACCCAGCTTTCTCTTCGGTGATCCACGACAAACTCCAAGTTCCCAACACCATTCGGAAGGCATGGAACGAGAGGGACAACAGATGCGATGTTTGTGCCACCCACCTGAACCAGCTGAAGCAGGAGGCCATTCAGATGGTGCTGACGCTTGAGCAGGCTGCCAACACCGAACAGTATGATGCCTCACCAGGCTCTCCCCCACCCCTCTCCAATATTCCCACCTTAGTGGGTTCCCGACATATGGGCAGCTTGCAGCCCAGAGACTGGGCATACATGCCCACTTCCTACACTACTGCTAATTACACAGGCTTTGTGGCCAACAAGCACAGTGGGAAGCCCAACAGCCTGGGGATCGTCAATGGGTTGGAGAAGAAAAATGGTTCCCCTGGACACCAGGCCAAGGTCAGCCTACAAATGGCTACCAGCCCCAGCAATGGCAACATCCTAAACTCTGTAGCTATCCAGGCTCATCAGTACCTTGACGGCACCTGGTCCTTGTCGAGAACAAATGGGGTCACCCTGTATCCGTACCAGGTAAGTGGCTTAAAAATGTTTGTTTAAACAATTTAATAATCTTAATCATACTAACATCTCTTTCCCAGCCTCACACTGTGGGAACGATCCTACAAAAATGTACTTCTGCTTTAAAAATGTGGGTATTCCCATTGAGTATGCATGGTATTAAGCACTATGAGCCAGATTTTCCACAGCGACTGAAGATGCAGCTAGTTACCTAATCTGCTTGGGTGCTTTTGAAAATCCCATGAGATGCCGAACTCCCCTCTTTTGGAAATTCTACTAGGTATCTATCTCCATGTTTAAGCCCCTAAATACATCTGAAAATCTGGCCCTGTGCTCAGTAATAAGCATTTGCAGGGTAAGTCTCTCTGTTGCTATTTTAATACTTATCAGCTATGAGAGTAGTTACTATTATGGTAAGAAAAAAATAAGTGAATGAGGAGCGTTGAGACATCAGTTTTATCACACATAGAAAAGGGCTGGGTCAAAAAATAAGAGTGTATTTAAAATTATTTTAGCTGGAAAATATATGTGACTTTACAGTTTCCTGAATCACATCTGGAGATGTCAATATGTGACATGGACTATGCAGTTTGATCTAAGAAAAAACTAGACCTGAGCAAAGAGTGGATTAAAAAAATGTGAATTATTGTTTGAATAGGAAAAGTAATTCCAATTTGACGTGGTTCCCAACTTTTTGCCTTCATTTTCTATGAGCATTTGGATGGTTGAGTTTTAGTGTGGTGAACAACAACAATAGTACACTCATAGGCATAGAGTTATATGGGCCTGTGGTGCCTGTGCTCCACCAACATTTAGGAATGTGGGCCTGGCTCCACCAATGTTTGGGCTTACCGCGCTTTGGGGGGCCCTGCGCTTCAGGGGTCCAGGGCAGCCTGGGCAGCTAGCGGAGGGCCTGGAGCCGGCAGCAGCAAGCGACCCAGCCCCAGCCTGCCCTACTCCGCTCTGCCCAGCCCCGCTGGCTCCCAGCGTCGCTTGGGGGAGGGGCCAGAAGCTGAAAAGGGGTGGGGCCGGCACCTTGTGGGAAGGGGTGGAATGGGGGCAGAGCAGGAGCAGGCCGGGGTCGGGTCACTCACTGCTGTCGGTGCCAAGACCCCCCGCTAATCCTCCAGGCTGCCCTGGATCCCGCGTCCCCCTGAAGCGTGGGGCCTGGGGTGTTTGCCCTGGTCCGTCCTATGGACAGGACGGCTCTGGGTCCAGGGCGGCCTGGGGGATTAGCGGGAGGCCTGGCGCCAGCAGCAGCAAGCGACTTGGCCCCAGCCCATCCCTGCTCCACCCCCATTCTACCCTTTCCCCCAAGTCCCCGCCCCGCCTTTTTCTGGCTTCTGCCCCCTCCCCCAAGCGATGCTGGGAGCTGGTGGAGCGGAACAGGCTGGGGCCAGGTTGCTCGCTGCTGCCGGTGCCAGGCCCCCCCAAACCTCTCAGGCTGCCCTGGACTCCACGCCTCCCTGAAGCGCTCCGGATCCCGCGTCCCCCTGAAGCTCTCCGTGTCCCCCCACAGGCTCTGCTTGGACCCGTTCTGGATACCACCAAAAATTATATAAACCTGGCCCCCTTGAGTACACTTATGGACCTCTGTCCATGACCACACTGTACAACTTTATTCGAGGAGTCTAAGAGTTCCACGGGGTTATTACTGATCTGGTGCAGCCAGGTTAAGCATATGTGGCCCCATGGCTGGTGCCAATCCATCATATTTTAAGTCTGAAAGCTCAAATATTTGATTTTATTTCTTCAAATGTCTAAAGTCAATGGCAGGGCTAATAGGGTATGTGTGGCATCTTTTCAAGCATTTTGTGCAATCAGCGAAAGGAGATGTTTGCCATGAATTTTCACATGGGGCTAGAGAGTAAGCCTGTCCTGCACTCACCTGGCATAGACTGGGCCCAGCTTCGTGCTCTGGGCCTTGCAACATGGTGCACACTACTCTCTGAAATTTGGCCTGGCCTCCCAACTGTCCAGAGGGGTGCCGGCCCAAACCTGAATGGCGCTGCAACCCCATATGCCAGGTTGCAACGCTAATCACTCAGATATGATCCAGCTGCTCCTCCGTCATGACGGAGAAGTGGCTGGGGCAAACCTGAATGGAACTGTGACCCTATGTACCAGGTTGCAATGCCGGGCTTAGCCCCTGGGAAAGGAGCCACCTCTGCAGGGTGCGTGTGGGGCAGGCTCACTTTCCAGTCCATCGTCCTGTGGTTGCAAACCTTGGCTCCGCAATTGTTTAAAATGTAACTATCGATGCCGATCTTGTGGTGTCCATTGCTATCCAATAAGGTGAAATCACAACGTAATGCAAAAGGACTGCATGATGATCTGTCCACCTCAGCCCAGCCCCTTCTCAACAGACTTGCAAAAGAGAATAAATGTGGGCTTTGCAGTGAGCCAGGAGACTAACAAATCTGGGCACTGGTGGGCCAGTCATTGATGAACATGAATTTTAAATTCTGTATTCAGTTGTCATGTTCAAAAATTAAAATTCTCTCAGTATTGGTTAGTTATGGTAATAAGGGAACAGAAATGGCAGCCTGTGTCATTTAATTATCAAAAAGCATGGATTTCAAAGTTTGAATATTTGCCTCTGACTGTTTGAGTTATTTGCTTCAGTAGAATAATTTTGGGATGAAATTTATGAGTAATTCTGAATGGTGAATAAATGTGAGAATTTTGTGTTCCGCCTGTGTACATTCTGTGTACAGAAAACAGATCAAATCTGTTGAATACGTTATGTTACACATGATCTCAGATTATCAGAACAGTTTTAGATCTGTCTCTCCAATTTCTTATATATATATTTCTTATATAAAAATATTCATTGGTTGGAAGAGAGCGAGAATATCCTGCTGGGAAAAGTGCTAGGAGACCATATCAGTTTTCCCGGCTCAGTTAGAACCCTGACAATGAACCTAATTTTCCTGGCCTGAAGGTAAAGTGAAAAAAAATTGCTCTAGCCACTTGCCTGAGAATATTTCCTTGTATTGAATATTTCTTCTGCACCTAATAATGAAACACCCTCACTATGCAATAGCTAACAGAATCAGACAAAAGTCTCCTTGGAATAAAGAGCATTATGTTTCCAGCAGCGGTTCAGTGCCTTCCTATGTCATAATTTTGTCAAATTGATGCCCAGGGACAAGAGCTGTGGGACTGGCTAGACTTAATGGCTCCTGGTGTGGGCATCTCCCCATTGTAAATTAGCTTTAGTCAGATAGTCTAGACAACCTGCCAGAAACAGTTGAGTGCTTTGAAAATTGACCTTATTTTTCCTACTAATATACCCACCTCTCCAAAAAGGGGAAACCCTGGTTCATAAGCCATACCATTCTATGCCCTCAAGGCAATTTCACACACTAAGAAATATCCTAGTTACAGTACTTCCAAGAACGTTATTCAACCTTCCTGGTGGAAAATCATTTCCAGTCTCTGCCTAAACCCAGAGCCCTGTGTAGGATACAGGGAATGAATGACAGCACTGCTTTGTTCATATTGAGAACAATGGGAATGAAATGACCTGTGATTGTTTCCCAGGGCTGTGCTTCTGAAGCAGCATGGGGGGTGGGGGGGAGAGAGAGAGAGTTTCCACTATTTTCACAGAATAAGTCAAAAATTACCATCTGAAAGTATGTAAAATGGGTGTGAATTCAAAAGCTCCCCGCTTTAATAACTTACTCTATGCTCATAGGCTAAAAACCAACTTTTCTAGCTCTGAATCTCTATTTAACAGCTGACCCATGTTTCTGTAGTGGGCTGAATCTAAATCCCAGTTAAAACTTGGTGACTCAGTTCAATTTCCAGTCTTCAGACAAGAGACTTGTATACCAAAAAAAAGAAAGGGGAGGGGGGAAGAGCAAATTTTTACATTCAACAGTTTTTTCTTTTCTTTCTATGTGACTTCTTAGTAAACAGGTAATAGGGTGTTTTGATCGGGGGCAAAAATTATATTTCCCACAAGTTTCTTCTATTCAGTATTATGCATACAATTAAGAAACTAATAATGGCCAAATCCAAATTGGATTTGAGCCAGATCCTGAAGTTCACACTCAGGGTAAAATTCTCTCCTGTGCAGAGTATCAGCACAAGGCGTATGCACCATAAGTGCTTAGTTGTGTCTTAAATGGGGTAAAGATTTTGTGTGGGCCCTTTGCATATGGGTGAATTTCACCCTGAGTTTATACTCATTCCTTACACAGGGGAACACTAGCGGATGTCAAAGGGAATTTGCCTGAGCAAGGACCTCAGGATTTGGCCAGTTGATGATAATACACCTTACAGGATACCACCCTAATCAGTACATTTCTATTGTTCATTGATTGCCATGTTATCATTTACAATGAGTGGGAAAACTTTACAGCTGTAAGGATATGACTGTTCATTTTGTTAAGAATCCCAAAGCGCCAGTGTTTTTATAAAGATGAGGCAGAGCAACAATTTTATCAAGATAGTGTCACAATTAAATTGTCAGCGACTGTATGGAAACTTCATTATTCATTATCTATGTAAAGCTGTTAATGTATCTGTAAAAATGACACTGTTGGGCCACATTAAAGAAGCCACTAAAATCTGAGTCATTAGCAATTAGAATTTCTGTTTTTAGTTTAAGCATGGGAGCCTGTACCATTATTCTCAAGGTTTTTGGTTGGGGACACTTCCTAGTTCAGTGGTTCCAAATCCTTTTTCTCTTTTGGATCTGCACTTGTGAACCCTTCCATGTGTCTGGGTCTTAAGTAGAACTGATCAAAAATTTTTCCATGAAACAGTTTAAAAAAAAAGTTTCATCAAAATCCAAACATTCTTGTGGGAACATATCTATTAGAAACTAAACTGTTGGTGGGGAAAAAGTTGAAACATTTTATGTCAATAGTGTTTTGATTAATTTCATTTTGACTTTTATATATATATAAATCACAATTCTTGCCCATCTTTAGTTTTAGGGCATACTCTCACAAAACTCCCTCTGATACCCAGTTTTGGGTGGAAGCGTTAACTTCAACAACAACAACAAATATAAGTGGCCTGCCAGAGCTGACTCTTGAACTTGGAGGTTTCTAGTGCTGCTCTCTGCTTTGAAGAGAGTTCTCAGAGATTTTATATCCTGAACTGGAACTCCCTTCTTCTCTGGTTGCCAGCTTGAGTCAGTAGCAGGGCCGGCTCCAGGCATCAGCTTAACAAGCAGGTGCTTGGGGCGGCCAAGGGAGAGGGGCGGCACCTGCGGCAATTCAGGGGCGGCAGGTCCCTCACTCCCTCTAGGAGCGAAGGACCTACCGCTGAACTGCCGCCGCTGATCGCGGCTTTTTTTTTTTTGCTTGGGGCGGCAGAAATGCTGGAGCCGGCCCTGGTCAGTAGACAAACTCTCCATCTTTATGCAGGGTCCTAGAACCTGGATTACATTATTTAGATTGACACATGTATTGTACTGTTCTAGATTATTTTAAAAAAAGAATTTGGTAGTTACTGAATGAGCAGTGTGTGTCAGAGCGAGGGAGGGTTAGTGAGAAAGACAAGTCAAAAGAAGTTTAAAGACGCGTGAAGTGGCATGTTGTACTGGAGAAGGAAAGCTATTCCAGGCATGGGGTGGACAGTGAGCAAAAAGGCAGAGACACAAGCACAGGGTTGTAGTAGGAGATGAGGACCGCTGTAGGCAGGATGAGCACCACGTGTTCAGTTCCTTCATGCTGGGGACATGGAGCTTGGACTTGACCTGGAAAGGGGCAGAAAGCCAGTGGAGAGATTTGAGCGGGGGTGGGGGGAATGTATCCCTTTCTCTTAGTCCACTAAAAAGCATCCCTTTCGAAACCAAAAACCTAGACTGCAGAGAGCCTGCTAGCCCTGGGCGTAATGATATAGTGTGTATTCAGAGAGCTATCAAAGGCTTTGTTTGTGTACGATTCATGAAAGCTTACAGTACATACTTTGTGTTTCCTCTTTATCTATGATGTGTGTTTATAACCGCACTGTTCTCGATGAAAGTACAAGTTAGTTCTGGAGCTTTGCAGTGATGAATGATTTGTTTGGGGTTGATTTTGGTCACGGCTGCCTTGTAACACACTAACTCTTTCAGGCACAGCCTTTTTGCAAGAAACTGGTAATGATTAGAGTTTGGCATAAGATATAAAGTTCAAACCTGGATCAAAACACTATGTGTGGGGTATTCAGATCTGGGGGTTTGATTCAAGCTCTTTCAAGTCTCTGCTCTCTAATTTCTTTCCCTTTCACTTGCTGCTGATGATAAACACATACAGCAGGAAAAGGCTGAAGTGTTAATGATCATTATGACAGAGCTAAGCTAATTTAATTGCTTCTAAAGCCTATAACAGGAGGTACCTAAATCATACTTTTGATTCAATTTGCAGATTAACAGGTGTTTAGTGTAAATATCATATTACACACAGTCTTACAGAGGTAGCGCTGCTTTGTCAAAGCATGAACATAGCAAGCAGAGGAAAAGAGAGAAGTGCCTACCACACCCTGTGACCACACTTCTCAAGTTATCGCTGTTCTTACAGAAGGATTAGCAAAGTACTATGCTGGAGATAGGATAGGGGTGTCCTGGGCATGGCCTCTGCACCAGCAGCAGAGAAGGTGGTAGCCTAGAAGCCTGTTACCCCAGTTTTGTGCCCTTCCACTGAGGACTCCAGTACGTTGGCTGTATGGCCAAAATCAATCAGTGATACAACACCAGATGATCTGGCCCTTTATTATTATTTGTATTACAGTAACACCTAGAGGCTCTATTATACTAGGTGCTCTATAAACGCAGAGCAAGAGACAATCCCTGCCCCAAAGAGCGTGGGGCAGATGAGAGACAAAAGGTGGGAGGGGAAACAGGCACAGAGAGGTTAAGTGACTTGTCCATAGTCACACTGCATGGCTGGGAATAGAATCCAGGTCTCCTGAATCCATCTGCTTGCATGGAGGAGTAGTGGCTGCATAGAGGAAGAGTGGCTCCTCTCTCCCATGAGCTGTGACTCCGGTCTATCAGGCAGGGACCCTTGATTGGGTGCATAAGGCAGTAGACAATCGTCCCCTTACCTAGTCAGGTTTTGGTCTAGACATTTTGTATGACTCATGTTTAAACCAATACAGTTCCTGTGTTATCTGAAAGGCCTTCTGCATTTGGGTGGTAAGGCTCTCTTGCAAGAATTTGTTAGCCCCTGCTACCGAATGGCTGATGGTGAATATGCTGGACAAATATCTTGTGTGTGTGTGTGTTGTTTCAGTTTGTGGTTTGGATGCTAACAAACTAACGAAAATCTTTAGACAATGATCCCAGTATAGAACACACAAACCAGGAATTTGATTTCACAAAGTGGCCAACTGTCCCTTGGTGGACCCAGAAGAACAAGCTGATTAGGAAATTTTGTTTTAATGCTAATCTAATCCTAGCTCCTGCCAGCCCCACCCTCCACACTTATATGAAACATGTTTTCTTTGAATAGACCAATATCCTTTTTACATCAAATCACTGATAATTAGATACACAGTGACATTAGTGGGGTAATAAGTCATCAGCTGACCTTCTTTCCATGAAACGATAAGTCAAGCTTGTGTATTAGCGTAACTGGCTAATTATATTTGAATTTTTTTTCAAACTAATGCACTCATTGTATCCTGACTCATCCCGTCAGGATGGGAAAGTTCAGAATTCCATGCTAATTGTAATTTTTTTACAATTACTCTGGCGTGATTTGATGTCACATGGCATTTTTCTGCATGGCTTAATGACCCCTAGAATCATTACTCTTTCCTTCATGATATTACACTGACCAAGGGAAGTGAGAGGTAAAGGGTATCCCATGGATTGAAAAGAGCTAAGGAGGCTTATCCTATGAGTATGAGAGCCCCATGACTCAGCTGTGATGTGAAAAAGAAATCTATGGGCTCTGAGAGGAGTGAGATAATCCTGTAATTTAGTGAAAGCCATGAAACCACAATTAGTGAGGATTTGGAGTCTTGATTTCCTCCCCTGCTCCATAGCTTAGGAAACTTGTCTGGATGTGAGTCTGTCATGGAATAAGAATGACAATGTCCCTGCACTGATTACCTGCTATAGCTGGGTAAAAGTATCGGTTGGAGGAAGTGGGAGTAACGGGAAGGAAAAATTAGCTAGAGTTATGGTAGGGAATGAGACCCAATATGCCTGACTTGACTGTGAGTACCTCATAAATAACTGATCTACTGTACCTGCTGTCAGTATGTTGATTACCAGAACCTAATGTCGCTGAAAACATCATTTACCAGCCATTGTTTTCAGAGACTTAATAATGAAGTCCCTCCCTATACAGCACATTATGCTTAAATACTTTGCTGAACTGGGGCCTTACAGTTTAAAGGGTATCTTGGACAGCCAATTAATGGAGATGAGCCACAACCAAAGCCCTGGAATTGAACACTCCTAAACTTTGGAGGTGTTCAGAATCTGAATTTTGCAGCTTATCCCTATCGCCCCAGATATCTAATTTACCTTTAGACGAACGGAAAATCTGTGTTTCTTCTCTGAGTAATCACCCTATGGGTGCTCCACATCAGGTGCACATTAATTTCATTAGCAATGTCCATTCGGCCGGTGCATGCACCGATGATATCCGGGTGCCCCGCACTGAGGTTCTCTCAGGCTGCATGAGTGAACTGCCCTCAGTTCCTTCTCAACCACCTGAGACAGATTTAGCATGTCTGCTTTGTGTGTTCTTTGGCTATTGCTGAGGTTGTTATTTTTGTTCTTAATTTAGTTATCTTAGTTAGTAGAGTAGTTAGTAGTTCTGGTTTGAGAAAAAGTCAGCTATGGATGATGGAGTGCCCTCTTTGCCCTGCTCTGGAGCCAGATTAGGAGAACTCCTGCACATCAGTCCCCGAGGGTCTCTAGTGCCCCTTCAACTTTGGCACAACATTGCCCCAGAAGGGGGAAATCCTCAGAGATCTTGTCAAAACATTCTCAGAGGAGGAGCTCTAATTCCCTTCCCAAGAATCCCACCTCAAAAAGACCTTGTTCACTGACCTGATCAACAGCCTGAGATGTCATCCCCCGAGGCTCAGTTCTGTAGAAGGGGCTGTGTCACCCTCTGCCTTGTAACTCTGGGTGTCTCTTAGTGATTTGCTGCTCTAGCTCCCAACCTGGGCTGCTCACAGCCTTCCAGCATGAATGTCTGCGTATAGCTGCACCTCTGACCCCATCAGCTTGCCAGCCACACATACCAGTTCATGCTCTGTCTTCCACCAGCTTTGGTTACTACTTCCAGGAATGTCCAGCCCTCTCCTGGACAGTTCAGATATTTATATCCAATGTCCCTGTAAAGCGTCAATATTTAACAGTTTGTTACTTTAACTGGAGTTACCAAACAGTTAAGCACACAGCACTTGATTGGTTTAGATTAAAAACAAAACAAGTTTATTAACAAAAGCAGATAGTATTTTAAGTGAAAATTCAGGTATGAGAGAGAAAGTTTGAAATGGTTGCAAGCAAATAAAAATGAAAACACACCTAAAACTCTAAAGCTTAATCTAGCAAAGCTTTGGTTCAAGGCTTTGTTTAAGATGGCCTTTCTCACCAGAGTCTTCCAGCAAGATGGTGACTGATGGAAGGTCAGAATCTCTCCCAGAGGCCCAAAGGTGCTGATGCCTTTGTCTTCATAGATGAAAGAGAACATGGGGTTTTCTGCCCCCCTTTTTTTGTGGTCCAGTGAAGCTTTGAAATGGATTCTGCTGAAGGTTACCCCTCAAAGCAAAGTTTATCCAAACAGTGAGGAGGTGACATGGAATCTGGTAGTGAAGGAAGCTCCAGGCTCTTTCTTCCCATACTTGTGTTTGCTAAAATGCAAATTATTCTGTTTCCTGCCATCTCCTCTCCTTGCTGTCTTGCTGGCCCTGTTTACTACTTTTATGTAAATTAAGGTAAACGTACATTCCTTTGTTTAGGATAAGCCTGTTTAACAATTTTTTGCTTAGGCAGAACTGTCTGGGTTTGAACATATGCTAATAGCATCATACAGGGGGAATTCTTAACTTTAGATATAATGTTGCTACATATATTTCACCAGGATATTATTGACCAGTTAGTGTTCCAATGATACCTCACAAGGCATATTAGCTTATTGCAATGGTGTGTAGGATGTGAATACAGGGGAGCGTTTGGTCCCAAAGATATAAGATTTTATAGGTGAAGAATTATATTCCCATGCAGACAAAATGAAATAACAGTAATGAATATGTTTGCTTGGATGATATGCTTGTGGGAGGTAAGGAGGAAGTTACTAATGGCTGATATAGTTGTGTAATGTGATTCCACAGAGCTAGCATGTAAAACATTATTTTCTTTTTTTATAAAGTGTTCTTGAAATGGCCTTTAGAAATGTGGTATCAAATTCCATGCTGGGATAACTCCTTTTCAGATCAGTGGATTGAAGTGAAGAGAATTTGGCTCATTGTTCCTTTGTAGTAGGCAGCACTATATTTCTTATTAAAACAAAAGTGAAAGGCTGATAGAGACCTCATCTTCTGTATGTCGAGAAACTTTTTTTATTTCTTTATCAGATAAAAATATATTTAGGCCAGATTCTCCTCTCACTTACACCAGTGTAAATCCAGAGTAAATGTACAGCAGTCAATGGTGTTAACACCAATGTAAACCAGATGCAAATGAAGTCAAGATCAGGCCCTTAGCATCTTGTCATTCCAAATGTGAGAACAGCTGAGGTAATAAGGAATGGATCTGGTGTGTTCTCAGGGTAAATGGAATTTCTCTTTAGTATGGAGTGAGGGGAACATATTTCCTTCAACACACCCCTAGTCTGACCCTTAACCCGAATAGGTCTAATTCAGTATGTCTGTTAGAGTTGCCTCTACAATATGAAAGGCATGAATGAAGAAGGCCAATTGTCCAGCTGCTTCTGAACTTTGGACCTGCCCCGGGTGTATTTCCTGAAGAGCAAGGAGGGGGTTTCATGTGGCCAGGGGTGAAGAAGCACCACTCCCAGCTAATGAAGCCATTTTAAATGCAGCAATCTGTTCTGCTGGGGAATTAGACCATACTTCACCTTTCACAACCACCTCATGTAATTGGTTGTACTCAGGAGAGCTCCAAGGATACAAGAAGAATAGAGGGTAATGACCTGTAACCTTTGAGGGGGTTGGTCTCTGCCTGTCATGCTTAAGGTCACTAGGAAATCTCAGCATGAACATCTGTAACTGTGCCTCAGAAAGGGAGAGGATTCCAGTTTCCATCATTCAAGTCCTTTAATGTAGCTAAGACTTCATTTTCATAAGCATAAAAAAAGTCTCCAGTCCAGTTCGTAGTCTTAAAAATGTCCCTTGAAGACTCTGCAGGTAGTGCAGGAAATCGTTTGCCAGCAAATCAAAGGTTAAATAATATTTAAATCAAAAGATTCTTCTTCTTTAACATTAGAATGGCTCCATTTTGAATGTGTGAGATTTAAAAATGAAAGTTTTATTTTATATATAAAAAAGAATTGGCTGAATTTGCCTTCAAAGTTTGTAGCTAGTAAGAGAGACAATAAAGAAAATAATAGAGGGTAGATACTGCCCATTTGACTGCAGTGGGGATGCAATGGTGTAAACGAAGGTAGAATTTGGCCTGAAATGTATAATTGTAACTACTAACAAATTGAAACAAAATATGAAGGTCTGAATTCTGCACCTTTGCACACACACTTTGCTGTTCCACTGATTTCAATGAGTTGCCCAGGATGTAGGTCAGTGCAGAATTTGGCCCAAGCTTGGCAAGTGCAATCCTTATTTAAAGGATTTAGGGTGATATTCTGATCTCAGTTACACCCTTACAGTAGGATTAAACAGGTTTAACTGAGGAAGCCCTTAGTTGTAAAGTTAAATATTAGTCAGTTTTAGGTACCAGCGTTTTCTCACAGTTGTTAGCTTGTAGAGGACAAAGAAATGAACAACTTCTGGTAATAGCCTATTTTGATAGTACCATTGTTAACCTATTCATCCCTTGATGTTTTTCCTTTCAGGTCCCCCCATGTGTGCCAGATCATGGCTGTAAAGTCACTGGATGGTACGGGGGTGGTCTGGAAGTGCACCACCCCAGCAAACGCTAGCATTACACTGTGCCTTAGGTACAATGCCTTTGGGAATGTAGGGGGAGCGTGGCAGCTGCTCCATTGACCAATTTAAAGAGGAGGTGGCTCAGGCCCCCACTAGTGCCCGGCTTTTCCCCTTGGCTACTTCTGGGAGTCTATCACTGGCAGTGTTTCCAGATTGGGGGACTCTTTGCACTCCTCAACCTACTTATGCACACAGACAAGGCAAGGTACAATCTGACCCTGTATGTTTTATTCATGTGCATTTCCTTAATCATCACAGTGCAGTCCTGCAGAGGGACAACGACATGCATTTAACACAGAGATTGCCAGAAAGGGTGCAGAATGCACACTGGAAGAAACAATATAGTAGTGAGATACCATCAACCACTCATCCCAATGTAACTATATTGACTTCAATGGAGGTAGGCCAGCTTTAAGCCAGGGGAAGGGGGTGGAAGTTCAGGCCCCATGGGTGTGTGTCAAAACAGAAGTGCATTCTGGGCACAAAATAAAACTAATATATGAGAAATAAGACTAAGCAGGCATTTAATAAAGATAGTTCTGTCTTGGTTACAACCCGGGCCCCTCTATATCTCTAATCTAGTGAAACTCTTATTTGATCTGGTGTGGATCTGACTATGTACTTTCAGTCAATTTTCTTAATACTCTGTGGACTTCACATGATCTTTTTGAAATGTGTCAGGGGATGGGGGGGGGGATGCACCCTCATTTATAAAAGGGTATATTCTTTTCTCCATGCAGGCACATCACTGCAGAGATATTAATAGGCATTACACACATGGATAAAGAGGAGTGTGTATTCCTAAGCAGTGATTGTTTAAGATTCTGATCAAGCTCCCATTGAAGTCAACAAGAAGATTCTCATTAACTTCAGAAGAGCTGAATCAAGCCCTAGAACTGGAGGATTTTTAGCTCTGAAGGAATTAAAACAAACCCCTCTTTTGTCCTGTTGGCCAAACAATGTCGCCAGCTGAAATTAATCAGGTTTATAGAGAACTTTTAGCATTAGGACTCTTTACCTCCAAATGTCACTGAGGAGTTTCAAAATCATCATGCACAGTATGTGCTAAATTTGGCCATTTTTTGGGTAGGTTTAGGTGCTAAATCAGCCAGGGCTGGCGCTTCCACTAGGTGACCCTAGGCGGTCGCCTAGGGTGGCAGGATTTGGGGAGCGGCATTTTGCCATTCTCAGCGGAAATTCGGCAGTGGGGGGTCCTTCCACTCCGGATCTTCGGTGGAAATTTGGCGGCGGGCCCTTCACTCGCTCTGGGACCCGCTGCCAAAGTGCCCCAAAGACGCGGAGCGGAAGGACCCCCGCCGCCGAATGCTCAGAGGAGGAGCACTGCCACCTAGGGCAGCAAAAACCCTGGCTCCGCTCCTGAAATCAGCAGATTAGATTGTTTCAAGATAAATGAGGGTTCTGGAAAAAAATAACTGGCAGGAAAAATGCCTTTAAATGACCTCTTTTGTTGCCCATTTCATTACTATGTGACCTACTCAGTCATCATAGGTGTCTTCAGCCTCATAATCCTAAATGCCTTGAAGCAACGTTAGCAGCCACTGATTATCTCCTGAGGGCTGTATTGCACTTTAGAGCATGTGGAAGGATTGCTTTAGACCAGTTCATCAGTTTCAGTTCATGCTGAAATAAAAGTAGGAGAGACGGACACCTGGCCTGATGACTGAGATTGAACCAGTATTTCTGTGAAAGGAATTATGAGACAGAAATTTGTAGACGGAATGGGCTGAGATGGACACCTGGGATGTATCCCCAGCTCTGACACTTACCTCTTATGTGACCTTGGGGAGTCACTTCAAATCTATTTGTCTGTTTCCCTTCCTACCCTTAGTCTGCCTTGTCTACTTAGATATAAACTCTTTGGGGCAGGAACTGTCTGTATGTCTATATTGCCTAGCATAATGAGTTGCTTATCTCTGGGGCCGCTAGGCACTACTGTATTATAAATAATAATGTGTTGTCCTAGCAGTGGTACATATTAGACTGGTAAAAGGGAATAAACAGTATATGGTGGCTTGGTTTGGCTAAATCTTCACTTAGGTTTGTGCTGTGGGAAACAGAAAATATTAAGATATTGTTAATTAACTTATTTCAGGACAATTTTTATCACTCCCCATATTCTTCTTCTTGGAACTTTCATACCACTCATGAGGAAAAAGATTCAGTGTGGAATATCTGTGTAAATGCTTGCCATCATTTTGTCTCTGTATGAACAGTTACTTTTGCAGTGCCACTTTGTGTGCAGGAATGTCTTCTACTCCCCGGAGTATCCTTTAGATGGTACCATGAAAAGCCAAAGGTCCTATTTGCTGCTAGTACAAAGAAACACAACACCAGTGACAGCAGTGAAATTACTTGTGCTTGCACGAGTAGAGAGTATGACCCCAAGACCTTTTCTTGATTAGACTAACTCTAACATTAGAGTGGAAAAAATAAATACAAACATCACTGGAAAGTGTGAGGCATAAAATAATCTCCTACCACAATTGTCGTAGTAAAACAATACTCTCACTTCTATAGCACCTTCCTGCCAAAGAACTTCAAGCATATTGCTTCACACCTATGAAGTACGTGAATATTATTATTTCCATTTTACACATGTGGGAAACATGCACGGAGAAGGGAACTGATTTGTCAATGGTCTCATACACACAATTTGTGGAAGAGCTTGGAAAATAACCTTTGTTACTTTAGCTGTAGGTAACAGGAACAGTTTGCCATTGGATAGGTGGCATTGTTTAGATTTTTTGTGACCAGTGGAAAGAGTCATTGTTAGATTGGACTGTGAAATGGAAAGAGAGAAATAATGACCCACAACACTGTGGAAGAATGTTTACTATGAAAACAGAAGACCTTCCAACAAATAATATACACTATATCAAATTAATCAGGCTGTGGCCCATTTTGTGTTTTCTCTTTCCTGTTTCCTGAAAAACAACCTGATTTTTTACAGATTTGTTTTCAATTAAACTGAGTTTATACACAATACTTCTTACTGCATGCTGCCATTGTACTTTCTGAAAACAAGGAGATCAGAAATAGGGGCTTTGTTTCAGGGGAGAACACTTGAAACTGTGCCCTTGGGAAAAGACAAGACTATGGAAGTTTTAAGGCTGTGATCTATGAAGTCTGTGAATTTAGCATCCTTGAATCTTGCTCTTTTTAACAAGCTTCCTAATCCAGGGTACATCTCCCTTGCTATTTGCCCTGCTTTAGCTCTTAACACAAAAATAGTTCCCGCAGATGCTAAATTCTTTTCATCCAGTGTAAATTGCTTTGTTTGCACCTAGGGAACATCCCATGACTTACTGCTGAAAAATCACCCTTCTCCATTACAAACTATTTCTTTCTTTCTCTCTCCCCTTCATCTGTTCTTACAGGGGGGAAGGCCACAGGATCCACGTAGAGACCCAATGGCTTGCCTCCCAATTTGCTCTCTACTATGTGCTGGCCTGTTTTCAAGCTGGCACAAAGTCTAGAGCAGGGATAGTCAATTATTTTTTGTCAAGGTCCAAATTTCTTGGTCAAGGTCCAGACTCCAGAGACACTTTTTTCACACCACAACAGAAATAATGATGATAATAGGTAAATAAAAAGCTTTTACAGTCCATTCAAAAGCATCTGGCAGTCCAGTTTTGGCTCGCGGTCTGCCTGTTGACTACCCCTGGTCTAGAGTCTCCCCGTGTGGTTGATACACCCCCAAGGCCTTAGTGGTGTGGAGGGCTTGAAGAATCCTTCAGCTCCCAATTGATTTTCACCTGTAATGCATAAAAGTGTTGGTCTTGTGTCTGATCTCACTTACACCAATGTAAATCCACTGGCATCAGTGGAGGTACTCCAGATTTACACTACTGAGACTGAGACCAGAATCTGGTCTATTGAGTCAACAGAAATACACTTTTAATTATCTACATATATTAACTGCCCTCTTCTACCTGTTTTTTTCTCTAAGAACGTCTCCTTCAGAGGAAATTACTGCTATTAATAATATACACTTTGCAATAGATTCCAATCTTCATTGCACTAGTGTGAATCCAGAGTAACCCTACTGAAGTCAATGGAGCTACTCTGGATTCACACTGGAGTAACTGAGATCAGCATCATGTCCTTTGCCTTTATTCAGTGAACTGTCATGCATCTGTCAATAAGAAATTTAGAAACAGACTCACTGAGGTGTGATTGATAGTACTGGAGGAGAAGAGTGGCATGGAAACCTTAACCTCTCCATTAGGAACGATTCCTTCCTAAGAGTGTTTCTAGGACCATGTCTTAATCTGAATCTGCATTATGGGCATAAAAGGCTACCATGCTGATCTGATAGCATTTTATGCCTGCTTTGCATTCAATGTGCCCTAGTATAAGTGACTACACAGGGTACAGAGTAAAAGCCAATCAGGTGCAGTGTAAAAGGTATGGGGGGTGAGGGGGCGGGGGAAATCTGCGTGTGTCTATACAG
The DNA here is from genome assembly GCF_028017835.1 of Emys orbicularis. Taxonomy (NCBI): domain Eukaryota; kingdom Metazoa; phylum Chordata; order Testudines; family Emydidae; genus Emys; species Emys orbicularis. The sequence goes on from NC_088685.1 coordinate 144,097,394, forward strand.
CCCACAGAATCAAGCCTCCCAGCCCAGGCCAACAGACTCAAACTAGCAGGGCTGGTGCTAGCGCTGTCGTGGCTTGGGCTCGCAACTGCTATTTTTAGAGCGCTAGCATGAGCCCCGCTAGCCCAAGTCTGCCAGCCCAGGCTGGGAGGCTCACTGCGTGTACTGCGTAGACAAAACCCTGTGAGACCTGGTTTTAGTTTCACTTGTGCTGGTTTTACACCATTACAACTCTACTGACCTCAACCTAGTTACTCCTGATTCTCACCATTGTGAGAGGAGAACTTGGTCCATGGTGTTTAATTAAAAAAAAAATTAAAGCAGACACCTTCTAAAATTTGTTCTTGAATCTCTCTGTGAAATATCTTATTTTACAAAATTTTTCTAATCAGTTGAGAAACAAACAGTTCATGGGCATTTAGAACTCTCTTTAGAGTGCTCTAAGAGGTAATGAAAATTGAAGATAATGACCATGCAACACTTAGTATGATTTAGATGGATTACTAGAGTTTAGGCACCATCTCAGATGATGAGCCTGTTTGTTGATAGATTTGGATTTCATTAAAGCGCTTGTAATTAAATCCATTGTATATCTGCTCACTATTCCCACTTGGCCAATTAATTTAATCTTGCTGTTTCCTTTTATAAATATCAACTGAAATCTCTTGAATGGATTTTAATAGCTGTTTGATTTTGCAGCTTCATGGAGATGGTTTTTGTTGAATTATTCTAAAGTGTAAGCTCCTTGGGGCAGAAACTGTCCTTATCTTTGTGTCCTACAGAGCACACACAGTCAGTGTCTGTCAAATATTAAATAACATTAAGTAGAGATGTGGGCCGCCCAGAGGCATGCACAAGGGGGGCAAGCAGGGGCACGCCCCCCTCCCCCCTCGGAGGGGGCACAGAACTCCTCCGGGGATGGGAAGAGGAGAGCGAGGTCCTCCAGCCCTGGGACTGCAGGGAAAGACCCAGCCGTCCATTTGCCTGGAGAGTGTGAGCTCCACCGCCTGCGGAGGGGAGGAGGGTGGTGAGAGCCAGCTCCACCTGCCCCGGGGTTGCGGCGGGGAGAGCCAGCTCCTCCGGCCATCGGGGGCCCCAGAAAGTGCCCCTCCAAAAGCAGCCACATTTTTATTCCTGTGCACGCCCTTGTGGCCCAGTGAATGTTGGTTACTTTACTTTCTTATGAAAGAAACAAATTTAATACTATTACTTAATTTTTATGACTTTGGAAGACAGTAATAAAAAAAAATCCTGGTAGTCTAAAAATAGAAGATTGAGGGAATAACAAGAATTTCTAAACATTTGTTAGTTTCCACTAAGTTCTTTCTTTTTTTCTTTCCCCCACACCCTGGCCACATCTCCTTTAATTCGTATAGGTAAAATGACCAGGATATTCAAGTGATGCTGGTAACGTCTGTTCTGAATCATAAGTACATGAAATAATAATTCTACCTGGGGCACAAAGGAACAAACCCACATACATCTTGCATAGTTCATATGGAAGACAGGCCTACGTGGGATCATTTTACAGCAGAGACCAAAGATCAGAATTTCTAGCAAGAAATGAAGAAAGTGCTCCATGCAGATTTGTGTGTGTGTGTGTGTGTGTGTGTGTGTGTGTGTGTGTGAATGAATTTTGAAATCAAATTAGTGCAATGTGGTGTATGAATGAAAAAGCAACTGATTGTCATTATTTAATGACAACACTGCATTCCAAAGTTAAGCATAGTAGCTAGGAATATCCTGCACAGATTGCAAAAGATCTTGCATATGCGTATATTACTTTAAATCTCTGTTCTGGCCAACATGGTGTTTGACACTGAGGTAATTAAAAATTCAGTGGATTCTATATTTAGGAATAGTAGGTTCCTGTTTTACTAGGGACAAGTCTTATTGGATTAAGTGGTCTTTATTTGTCAGCTCAACATTTCGAGAATTGTCAATTTTCATGCTTAATAGATCATTTTGACTGAGAGTAAAGGAGTTTTAAAAAAATATCTCCTTGCAGGAGCATTCACAATTTGTCAGCACTGCAGCTTGTGAATGACCAGCTAAGCCCTTCCTGCTTTTTTCAGATACAGCTATAGGACCAGGCTAGTCATGGATCCTTGAGAGCCAGTGCATCTTTCCATTCTTCTATTTAATTTACAAAACCAAACAGATTTGGGGGGAAAAATAGTATCAGCACTATTCATGGTCAAAATCTTCCAAAGTGGCCACTGATTTTGGTTGTCCAACTAGAAAGAATTATCCAAAAATTGTCACCCCAAATCGATCGTAACTTCAGAAAAAATTGGTTTATATCTCCCCAGCATTGGCCACTCAGGAGAGATGGGTTGTTGTCATCCATTCAGCCTCTTAGTGAATGTGCAATAAATTCCAGTTGAGAGCCTACTATCAGTCTCCTTAAAGTTCTCCACAGACCCAAAGGCCTAAAGGAAAGAGTGGGAATGTGACATGCTCAGTGTTGGGATGTCTTAGTGAAGATGGATGATGATGGTCCATGCAGACAAAAACACAGGTTATATGTAGTGGGAAAGGCCATGATCTGTATCTGAATTAAATGCTAGATCAGCTTCAGCTAATCTAATGTTCAACTAGCTAATTTTATTATGTTTTCCTGGGCAGTTCAACAAAGTAACCAACTATTTGCTAGAGTTAAAAGGGCCTGATTCTCATTTACATTAAAGCCCCTTTACACTTCTAAAGTGTATTAAAGGGACCTTTGTGCAAATGAGATTCAGATACCAAAGACTTCAGATTATGTGGGTAACCAACTCTCATATAAGATGCTTTTATTAATAGGACTGTTTTCTATGGAGCATGTCTGGGGTGGGCGAGTGGTTCTTAAAGCAGGATTTAAATCTTGTAGCTATGCAACTGTGTAGTGAAAAAATGTCATAACATTTACCCAGTTGTAATATGAAAACATACTGTACACTGAGTAAATTCCATGTATGTTTTTAGACACATTATGACATCTCACAGAAGGAATTAAAAGGGTCTGGATAGCACAGGATGTTGGCACTAGTTTAAAGTGTATTTCGTAGGGCAGTCACTGCTTCAAATCCATTTCAGGTTATCAGTGACCAAAAGTTGTGATTATATGTGGGAGAAGATTTTGGAATCAGTATGGACAGTTCAGTGAAAATATGTGTCTTGTGCACAGCAGCAGTTTGCAAGTGAATATACTGCTGCATGGGCTCATTAGAAAGAGGGAGGTCACCAGCCTCATTTGAAATAAAGTGCTCCATTTTGATAACTTTGCTGTAAAAGTCCAACTGAAAGAAACAGGTTAAGAAGTATAGGGCTTGCATGAAATGAGAGATTGCAAACATACGATTTATCCTGGAAAGAAAACGAGATGATGAATTCACTGTATGAGAGACAGACAGCCCCATTTAGCAAAGCACTTGAGCACGTGCCTTACTTTAAGCACACAAATAATCCCATTGGCCTCAAATTAGCTTGCTGAGTTGGGGCCAGCATGGAGAAAATACCCGCCCCAGAGTATTTACAATATATAGAGGGAGCTTAATTGAGTTGTTCAGAATAATGAAGGACCCTTTTTTACATTGCCCCGTAGTATAAAAACAAGGGAACACTAAAGGGCAGTAAATGAAACAGAAGGGCAGTAAACTTAGAACAAATAGAAGGGAATATATCTTTACACAGCATCTAGTCAGCCTGTGGAATTCACTGCTAGAAGAGGTCATGAAGTCAAATACTGTAGCTGGATGATTTTATGACCACTAATAATGTCTGTAGCTATGCAAACTAAGATAATGATAAGGGCAATCAAATCTTATACCTCAGGGCATTCACCTTCAGGACCAGGAAGGAATTGTTTCTGTCCTGATAGTGGCCCCAGTTGAAAGCCGTTCCTGGCACCTTCTGAATTCTTTCCATGTATTTCTTGTTAAAACTGATGGTTGCTGCTGTCATAAAAAATAATTAAAAAACCCCAGCAGGACACTTTTTATTATTAACTTCAAAGTAAGACAGGTGTGCATGTATTATGACAGAGGTTAATATTAGGAGAACCAGCCTGGTTAAATTTACGCACAGGTCACTCCAAATTGATTACATAGCTTCTGCAGAACAAAGTTTTTTTGTAGCAACTGCATGGTGACTCCACTGGAAATGAGACAATTACATGGCAACTCCCATTAGCCCTGATAACTGTGAAATTAACTGTTGTTACAAGTGTGTATTGGTGACCTGGAGGAAGGAACGTGCCCCACGGTAGTATTAAAAAAAGGGGATGGGAAAGGGAGCCAGTTAGCACAAAGCCAAAGGCCAATATAGTTCAGCATGACTGTTGCATGATAGGACTGTGGGTCTACAAATGGCTTATACTATACACTGTAAAATATGGCAATGAGGTTAAGACTAAAATAACATTAGGGCTATACTAGATCTTCACATTTTATATTTTTTGGAACATCATTCAGGAAAGAGGTCTAATAATAATATTGTTACCCCTTTTGACCTGAGTGATTAGCCAGTATTCAGTGTCCTACAGGTTGTTTCATTTGTGGGAAAAATTGATGATGGACTCAGGTATTTCTCTGATGCAATCCTGTTTATTTACAAAGAATAAATACAAAATCCTGTTTCTCTGAACAGAGTAGGAATCAAATAGGAGGCAGTTTCTTTGTTTATGGTTCCAACTCTCTTTCCAGCCAGCACTCTGTCCCCAAATGTTCCCCATCTTTGCATTCTCCTACGGCCATGTTACCAGTACTTCTCTTGCTGTCTGTTTCTGCCCACAGACACACATACCTCCACCAAACAATACTCAGCCTCCTGTGTTTGCATTCAGCCCCCAGCGAAACTCCTCTACCCACATAGCTCAGCAGTGGCACCTATTATTTTAGCTATCTGACTCCCAAAAGGGACTTAACTGCTTCTTACATTTATGCTTAATGAAGTGCACCAGCTTCAGTCCGGTTTCACCCAACTCTTGTCATAAAAATATTATTATTAGTGTGTCCTATTAGTTAGGATTGAAATGCTAAAATCTTTGGCACAGCATCTAGTAGTCAGTGATCAAAAAAGCAAACCAAATTATGGATATTGCATACAAATACTGGGGGGAACTTGTCACTAGCATAAGTGAGTGCAATTTCCATTATATCAGTTGAGCTGTGTCCACTTAGGTGGATGATGAATTTTGCTCACTAAATATAATTTACAGGAAGGAAGGAACTGGCTATTCTGTAGCTTTAGACTCTTGCTATAAAGGATCATATAGAAATACAGAGGGTACACAACAGGGGAAGCAGAAGGAAACAATGAGAGAAGTTGCTTAGTAATTCAGAAATGATTGAAAAATTAAGTCTGTCTTTGTTAGAAAGTGCACATAATGCTGAGGGGAATGTTGGAGAAAGAAATTGCTGCAGTGTTATTCCAGATAGACTCAAACACAAGAGAAAGGAGACATAAATTTAGGGACTGGAGAGTAAGGACTCCATCCTGCACCTATGTGATACTTGCTGCCTGCAACTCTCACTGAAGCCAATGGAAGTTGAGGGCACTCAGCACCTCTCAGGATTGGTCCCTGACACCCTGATTTAGCACAATGCTGAAGTGTATGCTTAACTGCCTTCCTGAAAAGAGATGCTTTCCTGGATCCAGGCATAAAAAGAATTTCCGCAGAATATCTTCAGATTGCTGCCTCTTTGTAATACTAACTACTTGCTAAGAGAGAAAGTAGTATAAAGAGAATTAATAAGTGTAGAAGACAGAGGTTAACTCTTATTTCATCAGTTTTAAGTGCATGATCATATATGAAAAAGATAGAGGAAAGCATTTAGAAGAAAAATATGATGGCATAAAAATGCAACCCAAAAAAACCAACAACCCAGCCACAATGAGTTTCCCAGACTCTTTTTTTTTTTCTTTCTATTTTTAAAAGTGCCACGCTTCTATATCCTTTGGGCCAGAGTGTGCCCGTTCCCTGTGTGGCTGAAAAAGTGTCTGTGGGTGGGGAAAAGTATCACATGGGCACAATCACAGTTCCCCTCTGCATCAGCCTATGGAACTGATCAGATACGTGGAGCAGAGCCTGCTGTGGCCCGTTTAGGCGTGTAGCAACAGGTTACCTTCTTCTGCAGGCCTGGGAGAACAATTCTTCCTGGAACTCTCCCTGGGATGGCTCAGCTCCTCATCACTTCTTACCTAGGCGTGGGTCTATCTAGGCATAATTGAGCCCTTTAGGAGCCATGTTCTGCTTGGCAAACTCATGTGGTAGACCCATTGAAACCAGTGGGACTATTTGCTTGAGTAAGATGAGCGGGATTTGAACCAATGGGTACAATTCTCAAAATGACCGTAGTGATTTAGGGGCCTGTCACATTTTCCAAAAATGATACAGGCACCTAAGTCTCATAGAAAATCATTGGAAATTTACTCGTAAGCCAGTTAGGAGCTTTTGAAAATTTTACTCAACACTGCAAAATCAGACCAGTCAAATTAGCAGAGAGAACAGCCTCCCACTTTTGTGAAACCCAGTAAGTTATTCAAAAGCATGTGCCTTAGATGCAGGACCCATTTCTTGGCCTAGTCTTTACTTTTATAAAGTACTATATTGATAACCATAGGAGGAATTATGACGTTCGATATATTTGGGGAGAGAACAACTTGTGGCATCTGCCAAGTCCAACACTACTATAGTTAAACCTATGGCAGTAATTTCAAAAATACTGCATACATAAAAAGCTTTGAAAAAAAATCTCAGCCTCTTACTTCTTTGTGGGGAAGGGGAAGCAGATGAAATGACATTACATTCGAAATGCGTTCAAGATATTTGCTAGATCCCTTGGGATGGGAAATGCTAGTGGAGAACAGTCTGACTACGCTTGCAAAGAACAGCTGGATAAAAATCAATGGTGAGGTACGTACTGATCAGAACCAAGAAGAGAACTGAAGTCTTGAGGTGACTGGTAGGATGGGCAGAATTTGCATATGTAACGTTCTTGTGCATTAAACATGAAAAGAATCCAAGCTGGGGAAAACTGGTGACGTTCCTTCACTGTTCTTTAGAGTAATGCAGTCCAATAGAATGAAAAATTCTTCCCTGGTCTGTCTGTTTAGTTGCAGTGTGTATCTGTTTCTATAAAATACTGAAAATGCAGAATAATAATTTTTTTTCTCCTCCTCCCACTCCCTTCTTCATGGCAGAACTTTGTCATATTTTTTTGAAGTAAAGACTAATGATCCAGTTTAGATGTCTCAGTATGAAGAAGTACTTTATATTGCTTATTATAGATAGAAAGAGGTTGCTTTCTGGGTCAATAATGCCATTTAAGTTAAGCCCACATGCTGACACACTCTGGTAGCTTCAAGTGCTGTTCCTGTCAGAAGAGAAGTGAAAGGTCAATGGTTTACAGATTGCTGCTGGTGATGTGGTAGCAGCTACAGTAAGATTTGAACTTCTTACAATGTCTTGACATGACTGGTAGGATAGTAACTGATCAGCAAAATGAAAGTTTGCCTAAGTTATAACAAATATTTTGTCCTAGTTCACCATTAACCTAAAAAATTGTGCTTCAGCTGCAGAACAGACCTGCCCCAACTTTCAGATTGCCCACATGTCCATGTAGACACACACACACACAGATGTACACATTCTTTCACTCTCACCCACACACATCTTACATTGCTACCACAGTTGTTAACTTAGTGCGTTTAGCACTGCTACTCTGGCTGTAGCTGTTGATGTCTGAAAAGTACCTGACACAATAAAGGGATTAAATGTAATCACTGAATCTGGAAGTGTGAAATACATGTTTAAACTGAACAACACAAAAGAACGTCCTGTTGCAAATCTGGCAGCAAATAAAAGTTGGATTTTAAAAAAAAACAACAATTTCCATCTGTACGATTTATGACGTAGCAGCAGGAAATACAGGTAATTAAGAGAATTAACATCTTTCATAAATTCGCCATTTTAAAAGAGGTATTTTATGAAGATTGGAGGCAAACTCCAGGGATGGGAAGCCATTTTATTGCACTGCCATGTTGTTGGCAGTTGTTGCTAGTATTAATACCCATCCCCCTCCCCATGGAATAATTTGGAAGAAACTCCATGTGGGGAACCTCATGCACTTTCTCTCCCTCAAACCTTCTATAGTCGCATTTTCTGAGGGAGGGGGCAATTGGGCCTAGGCTGTTTAAACAGGATCAGCTTATTCACAAATGGCCTGATCATGGCCCAGTTCTGGGGAGCCATACAGGGTGTAAGAGGGAGTAAGACCTTTCCCCTGATCCCTGTGCAGCCTTTTTGCAGTTACTGCTGCAGGCGTAAGGGTGAATTGAGGGGGTGGGGAATCCGCTAATTCTACCCCTTCTCCCACTCTGCACAAGAATGGTCAGTCTTAACTCCACCCCCATAATGTGCCAGCCAGCACAGTAGCAGATTATTATCCCCAGGGAGGGAGTCAGTGGGGAATAGTGAAAGAATTGTGGTTCACAGAAGGCAGATTCCTTCCCCGAGTTACCCCTCTGGTGGCACAGCTATGCATCTCCCCTCACGCTGGGCTAACAGCAAATGCTTAATCTAACCCTAAATGTTCTTTTTCTTGGCTTTCTGTAACCTGCCAAACAGCTTGCACATCTTAGTTATGAGGCTTTCAGGGTTCATTCTGACCCCAGGGGAATTTGCCTGTCTGAAGAGTCCCCTGGCATTCAAAAAGGGTTAGTTTATCTGCATAGGGATATGTTATCCTGTGACTTGCTTTCTCTGGGAGAAATCCTCACGATCGCTGGTAGACAGTAGGAGAAATGCAAGAGTGCTAAGAGAGGTTAGATGCAGAGTCCTTGAATGTTTCTTGTAACACTAGATAATCCTCACTTTTATGAAAAGTGGGTCAGTAATAAAATGAGGGCAGCCACGCTTTAAGGATGTTGCAGCAGTTCTAGTAGAAGCCACATTTTTCCTGGCCACTTGGATTTAAAATGGATCATTGCATACTTGGACCTGCAGCTTCCACATGAGCGCAGGTGTAGCCCCAGGGGGGACACATTTCCTCTCCCTGAATGTTTGACTATCCTGTGAATGTTCCCCTTAGAAATGCTGCAGGGCTTGTGGTTTCCCCATATCCTTTACCTTTTTAAATGTAATTGCTCCTCTGCTCAAGAGGCACCTTTATAGGAAACGGGACTCCGCTATAGACCATGTAATAGGACCTTGTGAGGCAGATTTGATCTGTACTTTGTCTGCCTTGGTATACTGCTTTTCTGTATACTTAGAGTTCTGTTTCTTCAATGGACTACATAGTTCAGGGGGGCACTGGCAATTTGAAAGAACAGAAAGCATAACAAGGCCAGATAAAAACACGTATCTCCCAAAAGTCTAAGTGATTGAAGAAGCTTAGGGATACACCCGCCTATGTTTATTAAATTGTTTTCTGTGGGGATTTTACTGCTCAAGTGAAGGAGCCATTGGCAGAGGCTTGATGGGGCAGATTTCCTGTTTGTAATAAAGCTTTGATTGTTGCCAGAAAAAAAAAACCCCACAATTCTTATTGAATATTTCTTTTGAAGAGAGGAAGGTTAAAATGTGGACTACAAATGTTCAGGTCCAGGCACTGCCATTGCCCTGCAAATGAAGTTCAAACGTTAGGAAAAGAATGAGCGCTATTGAGTGAATGGGTGAAAGGAGGAGGGAAGGAGGCCAGTTGGCTGAGTAAGTGGTGCAGTTGTTTGCCTTTCACAAGGAAACCATGGAAAGATTAAAAATCCCTTCAAAAATACTGCACCCTAATTCAGGAGATACCATTCTTAGGAGCCAGGAATCAGAGGAAAATGGCTTGGAGTTGAGGTGAATTCAAGGTTACTGGGATGTAAAGCTAGGTGGTAGTGTGCGCTTCCCTGCTGCTGTCAAGTATGCCACTTGTACCTCCCAGCACTTTAGGAGGATTCACCCTCCTGGGAGGGATGCTTACACTGGGGGAGGGTGGCTTTAATTTGCAGTTGTACCTCCACAGAGGCTGAGGGGTGCACTCAATCTGTAGCTGCTGTTGTATAAGGATGTAGGGTGTGACTGCAGAGACCACAGGCCATTCTCTATTTTGGAAGGTAGGGTTCTGGATTGCACAGAGAGGCAGGCTGCAGTCAGCACCAGACATTGGTTGCTGTTGTTAGTTATGTAATGTTTAAATAAAAACACGTTGTGCTATATACAAGCTCCCTGTCCTTTAATAAGGAGAATAACACATACTCCTCATCCTTGCCACCCTTGTGATGCCCCACTTTGGCCAGGACCACCCACACTCTGAGCTGCGCTGACTCTCTTTGGCTACTTGACAATAGAGTAGGTTGCAGTATCCCTCATGGAGGATTTTCCACTCCCCTGGACCCACTGTTCTGGATGATGCTGGCTGAAGCTGGGGTAAACCAGGGATAAATCTAGCTCCGTGACCATCTCCAAAGTGTCTGTTTATTTCCTTACGGTGTAATAGGGAAACCAATGAATCACTGTTTTCTTCACCAGGCAGTACACAATATGTCTACATGAAACATACCAGACAAGGAGCAGAATCCAGCAGATAGTGTGTAATGTGAGTTTTCAGTCCAGGAGCACGTGGCCCCTACCTATCAAAGGAATGTATTCTGAGGGGAACTCATGTCTAGCAGCTACTCACTTTACACTTGGCTTCTGCATCAATAGTGAATTGTCGTAGCCAAGGACCTCAAGCTGTCATTATTTAATACACCATTGCAGGAGGGGAAAAAATCTAGCCTAGTGACCCTGGGTAAAGCCACGGCTGCTTATTATTTAGTCCCTAAATTCTTTCCCCTGTGAGTTATTATTGCCTAAGTCTAAATAAAAGCCGGGGCTGCCATCTGGCTGTGTTAAGTGGCTTGAGACAGAAACATGATGCAGTGTGAGTTCTTGGTGCTCTGTAGTACGTGTAGGGGTTTGAAAGGTCACTTCTCCCTCAATGGCCTCAAATTACAACCCCCATTTTACTTTGATAAATGATGGTCTTTCTGGGAAAAGGGGTTGCTCCTCCTTTTCACCCTGTACCCTGAAGTACCAACTTTATTTTGATAGTTGGGTGAATAGCAGAGTATGGCCCTGTCCTAGGCTCTCCTGAACCAATGACTCATGAAGAAAGCTCATCTGATTTTTACCACATTAAATTAATATTCAGATCAAAAGGGCTACGTTGGCTTTAAAATCACCAAACGTATCCTGGCTCAACAACAGGTACTTTCAGAGTTAGGAACATGGCCAGGCTTCTTGGGTTACAGCAAGGGACATCCTTCCTCCCTGTCCCAATTTCACCCAGAGCAGTCACTGGAAGAAGAAGCCGGTTCTTTTTATCTTGCCTACTAGGTTCTGATTGGCTTCTGTCTGCTCCCAGCCCTTCTAGCTGCTGGAGGACCAATCCTTGATTCTGCTTGCTGCTGATCCTGAGTGGCCTTTTTGGCAGTTCTTGGAGGACTGAACTTGGTGCTTTTCTTCCCAAAATGACACCACCTTTGGGCAGGGTGTGCCAAGTTAGCAGGGCTTTTGCCTTCAATCTCAAAAGTCTCAGCAAGCGGCTTGCAGCTGGGGAAAATTGCTTGGATCAAGTCTGAGAGGAGGTCCAATAGTTTGTATACCCCCGAGAAGGGCAGTTTTCCCTCTTCTCCCTTTGGAGCGGAGTATCAGCATTTCCTGCATAGAGGTGAAAAGCAGACATTCTGTTACCTAGGAAGTGAGTAATTGAGGTGTAATTGAAAGTGTATTATAAGCCCTGATCCTGCCATGTTAGAAGTTACTTGCTTTACATATCTTGCTAGGCTTGATTTGTCCAAAGCTGCTATTAAATTATTGTTATGCTAAATCATTAAAACTTAAAAAATACTGATTATTATTTTTAAGCACATGAAAAAATCAAATAAGGCAAGTTCTTTAAATGAAAACTAAAATGTTTCAGGTTGAATCAGTGATGAAAGATTGGAATTGATTTTAGCAATTAGATTTATTGCATCATGAGTTGTATCTTCACTGACAGTTCCATTATGTTGCTTCATTCATGGGTCTGGGCAGGATGGAGACAGGAGAAGAACAAATATTCCATATTTATACTGCTTTTTGGAACAGCTAAAAAGGGGAAATGGCTTCATATTTGAAGGGTTAAGGATCCGCTTAGAAGTGTCAATAAAGATGTGATCAGAAACCAAGTTTCACTCCCAAAAGATTTGAGGGAAACCAAAAGGCTGATTTTATTGTGTTTCACCTAAAAATACTGCCTTGGGCTTTTATAGTAGATAATACATGCTGTGATTGCTTTTCATTACTTTTATGAAACATGATGGAGATAATAAAACAAAAGTAAGGCTACTAAACTTCCTTCCAAAATATTTATGATGCTCGTGGTGTATAGGGAGTTTGGGTAAGGTGTCCTTTAAATATAACCTCGTTATCTAGTCATCTTTTAGAGTGATCTCTTTTAGAAGAAGAATTCCTTTCTTTCTGAAATGCTAAGCCAGACAGGCATTTCCTTAAGGTTTAATATTGGATGGAAACCTCTATGCTGTTTTGAAAGAAATAATAGATTACGCAGGAAAAGTGTATGTGTGTGTGAGAGAGCGAGAGATTTCTATTATCATCTTCCTGTGGCTAGCAATCTTATCTCTTCCATGATTAGAAGGATCTATCACTGAATACTGCAGATTGTGTCAAATAGCCTTCAGTAACAGGTTTTTAGCTTAAATTCAGTATCTCAGACACTGATAGTCTGTGCATCTAATTTGTTAAGTAGTTGCTGAATTTAACTAGATTTAATGGTGGCCCCCAAATGTTCTGCTTCCCTCCAAAACAAGGCAAACTTCAGCCATGACATAAGTAATAATATTTTGCTTTTCTGCAGCACCTTCCAGTTGAAGAGCTCAACTGAATGCTTTACAAACATTAATGAATTGCACCCTACTATGTAAATACTATTAACCCCATTCTACAAATGGAGAAACTTAGATGCCCTGAGGTTTAGTTAATAGGAGGTAGGGATAGAACCCTGGCTGGCTAACATCAAGTTCTGTGGTTAAAATACAAGACCACGTTTTTTTCTCCTAAAGTAGAGAATTTAAATCATGATCTATCACCAGCCATTGCTGTACACTCTGAGGATGTGGCAAAAAAGGAGATGGAGGGAAGTGTCTCATTTTTATAACAGAACAACAAATGGGGCTTGAGGAGTGACATATGTTTTGTCCCACATACACTCAGAAGCTTTTGTTGTAGCATGAAAGCCTGCATTGTTCCATGCTTTGTCTTTTGCTGCTGATCGAGGAAGTGATGTGCTGCCAATATTTTAACAAAAGACTTTCTCAAAATGTGTCCTATTGACTTGTGTTAAACCATGGGTACAAGGAATGCATGTATTCGCAGAGGAGAGAGGTGAGAGAATGGGAAAATCTATTCAGGTCTTTTAATCCATAATGCTTTTTCATAACCAGTCTATAGCTGGGGGTCGGACGGCAACATCACTGAACAGCCTAATTTATATTAGGTGCACTTGCTGGGCATACTTCAATACTTTGTTCCTGAAAAATAGACTGATTGTGTTGATGCTAGATCACAGGATTTAACTTCGGGTGGGAGGGAAAGAAAATGCTGGAAGCGTTACTGCAGGTGTCTGCCCTGTGAATTTTTGTTTTTTAAATATCTGACACCTCATGTTCTAAAGGCAAACTATTTTCTTCTCAAATATATATATATATATAAGTCCCATATATGAATGCCAGACTTGGCAGGGATAAATTAGCACCATCTTAAGAAGAGAATGAAGTGCACCAGCGGGCAGGAAATCTGCAACTCGCTCTGTTTGATACAATAATTTTGACGAGAGTCATGTGGGATTCCTTCCACTTACCACTGTAGCCAGGTCCAATAAAGAGGAAAATGCAATAACGTTAGCTTTGAATCAGTTGTTTATAGATTCCCAGATCTGAATTACCCGTGCCCTTCCTCTCATGAATAGTCACCTTGACATCAGTGGGAATGAGTGAGGGTTGTCAAGATTGGTCTCCTAATCCAGACGCAGCCCGGATTCTCCGCTGGACTCTAGCCCCTTTTCACAGCTCCTGTGGTATAAAGGGGCCAGAAAGCCCAGTTCCCCAAGCTAGCAGCTTCCTGGGTACAGAGTGATCCTGTGGGTGGCATATAGGCAGCCATACTCCTGAGTGTCGGGGGAGGAGGGGTGCTCACCATGGAATGGCATGTAGGCAGCTGTGGGGTGGCACCATAAATTCAAGCCCCTCAAGAAGTGCTTGGACTTACACTGGGGGGGCCATGTACATCCCCAGCAAGATCCAAAATTTGGGGGGCTCAAAAGTGGCATGAAACCACCTTGGCCCTTCACCACCCTTGTGCTGTATATTCTGAGAGGCACAACTCAGAATCTGGCCTGGTGTTCTAGAGTTTGCTCTCCAGTTTCTGGTGGGTAGGTGGGTGGAGCTGGGATTAGCAAACTTCTACACTAGAAATACACCTCTACCCCGATATAACGCTGTCTTCGCGAGCCAAAAAATCTTACTGCATTATAGGTGAAACCGCGTTATATCGAACTTGCTTTGATCCACCGGAGTGCGCAGCCCCGCTCCCCCGGAGTGCTGCTTTACTGCGTTATATCCAAATTCGTGTTATATCGGGTCGCGTTATATCGGGGTAGAGGTGTAGAATGCCTGCTCTTGACAGATGTATAAATATCACCAGCCGTTTACTGGTTTGTGCAACAATTGATGAGAGGGGTGTGTGCGGATAAAGGAAGGAGATCTGTTAACCACTGCCTGTCCTGCAGAATATGGTGGTAAACATTACACAGATGTTTCACATATGCACATTTGAACAGCAGTACCAACCTTTTAGCATGGATAAAGCACTGGACTGGGACTCAGGAGACATGTTTTGTTCCTGCCTCTGCAAATGGCAACCTGGGTGAACTTGGGCAAATCAGTTCCCTTCCTGTACCTCAGTTTTCCCCATCTGTAAACTCAGTACAATGATACTCCTTTGTGTAGTCCTTTGAGATCTACTGATGAAAAATGCTACATAAGAACTAAGTGGTGGTAGTAGTAGTAGTATACTGGTGCAGTGTTACAAAAAGCTTTACTGAAAATCCTGAAAAATGGTATTAGTGTACACTTATGCATAAACAAAATACCTTTGTACTTCACAAAAGGATATTCATCTCCTCAGCTCAACTGTATTTGTCTTCTCTATCCATTCCCTACATATTATGGTATCCCAGAAACTCAGATTTAATATATTTCCAGCTTCTTGTTGAATCCTTTTGATCAATATTTTAGTGTAAGAAAAAGTGACTTGATAAGTAGTGGCTGTTTAAGACCTTTGTTTTCATGTATTAAAAGGCACAAACGTGCTACTTGCTGATTTGATGTGTGTGGGTGTGGGTGTAGGAGGGGGGACATTCTCTTTTTATGTCTTTTCAAAGTCACCTTATGTCTACCCAGTGAGTATTTGAGCATTTTTTTAGTCCTGGTCTGAGGAACATGGGCTCACTTCCCTGTTTTTAAAAATGGATTGAAGCCAGTATACAAAATGTCCAATCAGATTTTGAAGAGGCATGAGGTCATACCCTCCAGAAAGCATCCAGAATTGGTTTGATACTTTTTATTTCTAACATTTTTGTTGTGCTGTTAATGCTCACAGCTCTGCATTCATGTACATCCATGACCTTCCTACTCTTAGTGTCTCCACAAGTGTGAAGACTGTTTAGCTGCAGTTTATCTACAGATGAGATGAAGGGTATTTTCTGGCTGTCACAATTTTTGAGACAGTAGAATCAATATTTGTGGCACAGTTGGCTACAAGTGCATCTTGTCAGCCACACCGTCCTGCTCTTTTAGAGATCTGTTGCGGCTAAAACAAATACAAATATGTTTCACAAGCTGTGGAAATCCTTATCTGGCTCATGGAAGTGTGCGGAGAAACTACAATTTCAAATTGCAACTGAGATAAGTCAACTCATCCACTTCTTATCTTTCATCAACTCCATAGTTCCTATGGGAGAATATACCAGCCCCATATCTCTTGTTGGCCTTGACTGTTGATTAATGGCAGTCTCCCTGAGTTTAGGTATGTGGGGTGGAGGATGCAAGAGAAGGTTAGGCTTAGATGTGTACTCCCATCCTCCGCTGATGACCACTCCAGCAGATGACAGCCTAGTTCTGTTGAATAATTGGGTGAGGAACTCACTCATTGCCTAGCTGGGTTTGTGAGGGCTGGGAGAAGCATGGGCTGACTGACTAGTGTGTGGAACAGTTTTAGATGTCACAAGGCAGGCGGACACTTTATCGCTTTGTAGCGCGCTGGAGAGTCCTGTTTGGTTATAGTGCATGGTAGAAATGCAGGAGACATCCTGGAAGCCAGATTAAAACTATGATGTAGTAGTAATAGTAGTATAAAAATTTAAATCTAAGGCTCCAGCAATAGCCTTCTGAGAGTGCTATTCGTTCCATGCACTAGATCAGCAAGACGGGGTGGGGGTGAGGGGGTCCAATATGTGGATGAGAAGATGTTGCAGCGCAACCTCTGCTGTCTACACTGTCTCCCCTTGGAATATAAAGTCAAACTCAAGATCCTTATCTTCAAGGCGTACAATTGGCTGGGCCAAGAATGTCTAAAAAGAAGGCCTAAAGTTGAGGGATGAGGTCCATCTTCTCGGGCACAATGGAATCATCCACCCTAAGGATAAAGCTTGTTTGTGCAGGGAACAGTTTTCTAAGGGGTCTGTCCACGACACTAGAATGAGCTTTTGCAGGATCTAAGAACTACCACAAACCTCAGATTTTCCTTTCCAAGTGCAAAGCACACGTCAGCCTCACCTTCAGTAATTAAAATACATAGCACCACAAACATAAAATACATATTTAAAAATCCCTCACATAATTCCCCCCCCCCCCGCCTCCTCTCCACCCAGGGAGAAAGATAGGACTGCACTGGATAGTTTCTAGTCACATTGCTTAATGCACTTCTAGAAGACACTAAGATACTATGGCGACGAGGGTGGCATAACAACCAGAGCAGAATAGAATAGATGGACATTGGACACTAGAAAACCTTTTGTGGAAGGAAGAAGCTCTACCATAGAGGAAACCAGTTGCTAGCAATAGTTTGGGGGGGGACTATTTTAAACTATTATTTGGGAGGGATCTAGCAGTGCAGAGGTGCACTCAGATAAGTATGCAAAAACTGTGATTGTGTGTGCCACAAGGAATGAAGAGAAGGGAATTTGTTAAGGACTAGGAGTGTATGAGGTACAATAGAGGATTATGAAGTACTGACATAGGTCAAAGCAAAAGCAGAATTTCTGGCTAGAAACTTAAAATGAAAAATAATCACACTTGTGCTGGGCTGCTCTGTAAGGGCCTGACTCAGATTCCATTGAAGTCCAAGGGAGTCTTTCAATTGATTTTAGTGGGAGCTGGATCAGGTCCTAGTCAAACAGCATCTGTTCTTCCTGGCACCTAGAAAAAATTTGCTTTTTGTCCTCTGCACGGTTACAGGCATCAACACTCAACCCCGAGAGGCTTTAATGGGACGGAGATTTTACTGGACAAAATTTCCTCATTTGCCTTGATAGACTTTCCATTTACATGGTACAGGACATAATGCTAACAGGAGAAAACGATTACTATAGTGGGGCATCAGGAGAGAGAAATCCAATGGTATTGAAAACCCTCTAGGAAAATCAATGAGAATTAGACTGCGTGGCTATAACATTGGGTTCCAAGAGAACTAATAAATAGTCCACTTGGACCCCGAATGACACTTTCCTTCACTTCTCAGATTGTTTGGGTTATTGTAAAAAGAAATGTCACCGGAAATACTTGATACACTAGTGCTGGTTTTTTTAACAAATGCAGATGTATGTTTTCTTTAATAAATATCTTGTTACATTTCTAATATTCGCCCATCATCCAGTTCACATTTACCCTGAATAAAATGTAGGTTCTCAGTACCAGTACAGTACTCGCTGATCTTTGTGGTTGTTTTCGCTAATAAATAAGCATTGGCTAATGTTGTTGTGCCCTGCTGTGCTGAAACTGAGCAAGGATAATGGTTTCCACTTTCCCCTACAAATGGAAGGAAGACCACAGACATAATTGAAACGTACAATGTCAGGGGGTAATCTTTTATCACATTACTTTTAATGAAAATGAGGTGAGGACTGAGACAGAATGCTGCCAAATAGCACCATGGAAGCAATAAGCTCATTCACTGAGCCGCAAAAGTGTGGCACATGTACCACTCCTCTTCCATCCCCCTCACCCTCCAAAAAAAGTTAGATCACATTGCAGAGGAGTGAGGCAGCAGGCTACATCTAATGAGCCTTTTCTGTCTTTCTATCCTCAGATCTCTCAGCTGATGACGGAGACCGGCCGAGAGGGGCTGACTGAAGCGGTGCTGAACCGCTACAATGCAGATAAACCCTCCTTGTACAGCTTCCCTGGTTCCCAGAGCACCTATGTCGCCAGCGAAACGTCAACGGGCACCTCAGTGGCAGCCTCTTTTTTTGCCAGGTAAGAGAGACTTTTCACCTGTTCTCTTCCACGGCGATTTGGAATGCCTCGATCCAGTTTAGGTATGTTGAAAGGGCTGGTGTAAATGCAACAGAAAAGGGATGATTTGGGTACCCTTCTGCACTGGAGTTCTGAGCTGCATAATTGGGATTCAGGCTGTACAGTAGGTTTTTGTATGTGCCTCACGTACTATTGCTGTATGAACATTTATTGGTTAAAAGATGAAATAGGATTACTACATTCCTCCCTGTTTGTATTGGACCATATAATCTGAGTGACCAAAATGGCCTGTGTGAACGTGGGTGGCCTGGTGGAATAGAAGGATCTCAGCAGCGTACCATAGGATGGTTGGGAATAGCAAATATTGATGTATGTTGCCAATGTGATCTATACATATAGTTATTTCCACATTTTGCCAAAGGAAATGGATGCTGGATTAAACATTTAAAAAACATTTAGGGCCAGATCCTAAGCTGGTGTAAATCAGCATGGCTCCATTGACTCTGTTGACTTACCCTCGGAGAGGATCTGGTCCTCCATTTATTAAATGTCTTACAAATGTCAAACTTAGATACATTTTAAACATATCTGTATTTAGCCACAGCTGAAATTTGTGTTGCCAACTCTTAGTACCCACTCTTTTTTCAACAGAGAGACTCTTCTTAACAGGCAGTATGATCTATTGCCCAGAGCATACCTATGGAGTCAGGAGACCTGGGGTCTAGTCCTATGTCTGCCACAGACTTGCTGTGTAACTTTGAGCATGTCTGTGTTTAACCTGTCTGTACTTCAGTTTCCTCTTATGTAAAATGGGGATAAATAATACTTGCTCACTTTTGTAAAGTGCTTTTGGATATTGGGTCTTTTAAAACATTATAATACTACTACTTTGGAGTTACACTTTTGACTTTTTAAATTTTTTTTGCATAAGTTTCCTGAATAGGGAAAACACAATAACCAAGCAATTTACTGAAATGAATTGTAGAGCTGGCTGGAGAACAACAATTCTGTTTCATGGCAGCTTTTTAGGTTTGAAATTTGTTTTTGTTCCACATTGGAATGAAAATGAAACCTTTGGAAAAATTTTAGGAAAATACAATTGTGTCAAAATGTTCATTTTCAGATCAGAAAAGTCAGGTTTCTGATTCAAATTGTTGTTTGTCTGCCTTTCTCTCTGGAATTGACCAACAAGTCCATGCTAGACCTCAGAAATCTTCGCATTTGAAAATTTGGTAGAAGTGGATATATTTCTGTGAAACATTTTGGCTCCAACAACAACAACAAAAATCTTCCAACCATCTCTAGTGAATTGTTAACAAGAATTGCTTAATAAATAGGCAAACGAGCTCTTAAATGAAAAGGATCCAGGCCCATCATCAGGAGTGGCAAGATTTTTGGAAACCTAAAACTCCTATTGATAGCACAGTAGATTTTTGGGCCAAATGAATCTCTGATGTTATTACATTGAAGTCTTAAGAGTAGGGTGACCAGACAGCAAGTGTGAAAAATCGGGACAGGGAGTGGGGAGGTAATAGGAGCCTATATAAGAAAAAGACCCAAAAATCAGGACTGTCCCTATAAAATCAGGACATCTGGTCACCCTACTTAAGAGTTGCATCATGGATGATTTTGTCCCTTAGTTTTGAAGTGTGTTTCATTCAGGGACGGTTGAATACATTTGGATAAAATAAGAGCTCGCTTGAACCTTCACTCATAACGCAAACCAAAAACCAAACTGCTATGGAAGTTCAAAAAAGCTTTGATTTTGTGTGTGTTCTACTTTAATGCACTTCTGTAACTAGTGGATTTATTTGGGAACAGATACACAAGTAGTGAAATACTATGGGGTAAGATGAAATAGGATTAATACATTCCTTCCAACATAGCTATAGTCACTTCTTGTGAGACGTCTGAATCTCAAACGTTTGAGTGAACGTACGATGAGTATCTAAACTGAACTTCTGAACCCTTTGAACCCCCTGGAGGTCCAGCTGTTATTAATGCCATATGATTCTCTTTCTTTTTAAGGGGGAAAATATTTCAGGTTTCTGAACTTTGAAAACACTGGAGATGGAAAAAGAAATTCCTTTTACTTGATTTGTTCCTTCCCATGATGAGGGCTGTACATATTGAGCCAATGTCACTCAGTACATTTCATTTATGACAAAAGTTGGATTAAAAACAGCATTTAATAGGAACTGTTGCAGACTGCATTTACCTCAGAACTGGGAAAGCTCTTCCACTTTCCCATTATAAATGTGGTGCTGCAAAGTTGAGCATGGCAGGATGACAGTGGTCCTGCTTTGCTGTCATTTTTACTTAATCACAGGCAATTTCAGCGAGATTTGCCGAGCCTTCTTGCATGGTAATATCCAACTGGAGTGCAGATTTGGATCAGCAATTATTTTAGTAGGACTGACTTAAGTAGATTTATGAAGATGATTTGCCCCATTTGCTAAATGTTCACTGACTGTTCATGTAGAGAGGATTTATTTTCTCCAAGTAAATTTCACTGAAATGCAGGAAATTAATGAAACCCATTCAAAACCCATAGTGCAAATCATAGCCTTTAAAGTGGAGCCAGTGGAAAGTTCTTGCTAGTCTCCAGTTCATGATGTGAACTTTTGGATAGGATCTGCTTGTAAGCCAGAAATCACAGAGATGCCACATCTGTATGTTGGCTCCTTATTTTTAAAAAAGCGCACTTTGCTTGACATAAGTGGACCCATATTTGGGTGCTATATAAAGACATAATATCTTCACACCGTAAAGCAGTCCTGTTCTGGGCTTCCGGTTGTATCATATGGAATGATGGCTAAGACATCAACCTAAATCAAGCACACTTTGCTTTACTTATAATGAAGGGAATTCACAGCTCATGTTTTCAGAGTGATGGGGCCTGATTTTCCCCTGCCTTGCACATGGTGTGGTCATTTACATCTGGATGGGTCTATGAAGTGACCATTAGAATGATAGCATTTTACCTCTTCCCTGCACTTTGCACAGGTGTAAATGATTATAAGGGGCATGGTAGCGGAAAATCAGACCCACTGGTGTGCTGCAGTGTGATGACATGAAGTAGCCAAAATGCCAAGCCTTCTGTTTCTTGTTTAAAGGTGGTGCCTGGACAGAGCAGTAATTCTCCACCGTGGTCAGTTGATTTGACATATGTTACTGTACAGACAACGGTAACTCCAAGAACTGCCGGGTCAATTTCCTAATTTGAGTCTGGAGAGTAAAGGAGCTCTGTAGAAGCTGCTTTTTTATAATCTAAATAATGACCTATTGTATTTACCCTGAATAGGTAAAACACATCTGTGACTGAATGTACCCCATATTCACACCCTACTATTGTAATATTGTAATAATCTTTGTACAGCATGTGCCTTGTGAGGTATCATTTGAAAACGAATAGCTCACTGATCAATAATATCCTGGTGAAATGTACGTAGCAATATTTATATGTAAAGTTATGAATGTAAGCTGAAATCATGACTGAAATGTGTTTATCAGACAAGTCAGGGAAGGAGGTAAACCTAGCAAACAACAACATGGAACCTCTTTCACCACGAGACTCCATGTCTGTCCTCACAGTGGGAAGGAACTTTATCTTGGGGCAACTCTCAGGAAAGTGCATTTCAAAGGGTGACTGGACTACAAAAGAGAGGGACAAAAACACCTCAGAGAGTCTTTCTCTCTCTCCCTTCTCTCTTTCCCCCTCTTTCACCTAAGACGACAAAGGAACCAGCCCTTTGATTTTGGAATGGCGGGCGGGGGGAGAATCCTGGCTGGAGAATTTGGTCAGCCCTGTTGCTGGGAACATGTGGTGAGGATTTTTCCTTGAACCGAGTCTAGTTTAATTTTTAACTACTTAGAAGGTGTCTTATCTTTATTTCTCCTGTAACCATTTCTGACTTTAATACCTTGTAGTTGTACTCACTTAAAATCAATTTCTTTGTAGTTAAATAAACTTGTTTTATTCTTTAAGCACAACACTGGATCAGTTCTGATTAAACTGACCTGTTTGGTAACTCCAGTTAAAGTAGGAGGCTGTTGAATATTGACCCCTTTCAAGGGTAACAGACCTAGAATATCTGAACTGTGCAGAAGAGGGCTGGACAGTGTAGACTACATGTTTGGGGGAAAATTCGGGACTGGCCGTGCGTTGGGTCACCCTGCAACTAGTAACCAAGGCTGGTGGAAGCCACAGTGTGGCTGGCGTGTTGCTGACAGGCTGCTGGCGTCATTGTTTCTAGACCAGCACTGCAGCTATACACAGATGCTCAGGGTGTGATCTACAAGTTGTTTGTGAGCGGCCCAGGTTGGAAGTTACAACAGCAAAGCATTGTGAGGCACCCAAGGTTACAGGTCACGTGGTGACACAACTGCTCACTAGTCTGGATTGCACGCTGGAATGTGACAGTCTCTCAAGGGATACTTGGATGTAAAACTCATCCCTTTGGAGGTGAAACAAATGACTGAAATGCTTTAGGATGAAGCACATACCAGGTTAAGAACTTTTGACTGTGAAGTTTCTTGAAATTCAGGTAGAAACAAACTGTAGCACCATTGGAGCAGGCTGAGAACAGCTGAGCTCTTATCTTTTCTGATTGTCTTAAGCAGCACTTATTATGGCAGTGATATTCACTAACTTTAGCCCAGGACCAACTGCTAGCCTTGGGGACTCCTCTGAAGACTGCAATGACTCTTGGCCTTCTACAAGCCTGGAGACCTGTCAATCATCTCAATATGTGACTGTCATGTTTAATGTATATCTGATTGACAGGTCTCCAAGCCAGTTAAAAGGCCAAAACCCACATCTGCCATGAATTGTCACTTGCCAAGGTACTACAGCAACAGGTATTCCAGTGCTCATGTTAGATCCAAAATTGCCACGGGCGAGTTTGTGAATATTCTATAGTAACGAAAAGTGAAAATTGCCAAAAGTACTGTGCTGGCAAACTCAGGAAATACCAGAAAGATAATGCAGATGTAAATAACGCATTCCAAACAATAGTCTTGGTTGAGGGGCTGAATTCAGTCAGAGGTACTATTCAGCTGCTAGCACTAAACATCCTTCATTTTAAGGGACAGCAATCTCAGAGTTACCTGTGTTCCATGCAAATTAGGTGTCTCTTCACTACTTACGGTTACTTCACTTGTGATGTAAATAACGTTTAATGAAACGGAGGTTCTAGGAAGAGTTGTTTACACTAAAAGAATCAATCCCACAGCATTTTAGATTTCCTGCATGAATAATGTTGGGTTTTGGTCACTCATTTTGGGTCTTTATCACACGCTGCATCTCACATGTGGCCCATGCATGGTGGGTTGAAAGATGGGGTTTGCCCAGTAGGAGGTTGGTTCTATGTCAACACCAACTGTGGCAGCGGAACATGCCAGGGCTGCCTCCTCAAAAACAAGCAGAAGGAAAACCACCTCCTAGTGTTGGCCTCCCTGGTCTCTTCGTGGAGTTTCCAGCAGGCCAAAGGAGCATGACAGAGCTAAGCATCAGTAAGAACCAAGCAAGACCAATCTGTTAGGACCAGCCTCCCTAGCCCTTCTGTCGCCCATTGACTTCTGTGGGAATTGAGCTGGGCCTATGATGGGGGGGGGGGGGGATTTCTGGGACTAATCTCTGTTCTCCTTCAGACAGAAGGCTTTATATGATCATCTGGCCTTCCCTGCTCTGCATTATATATCCAAGCTTTACATGTAGAGCTGTAGGCAACCTTGTTAGTCATTCAAAATATTAAGGGAACAGCAAGGATGGTAGCGGTGAGGGATGGTACCAAAATCTTCCAGTGGTCCTCCTAACGTTGGTCTGTCACCAGCGTCCCGATCCAGCTCCTCATTTTCCATATTTACACTGGGTGGGTTGCTCTTGTGTGAGGGACCGACCCTCCTGGCTTTTCAGGAGGAGAGTAAAAGCATGAATGCCAGTTTCTCTTGAGATGTGAAAAACTGTAACAGTTTAGCTGTTTTTATGGTTGTAAAGGTTGTTTTCTGTCACTGGCCAGGAAATATAATAGTGTCTTGAGAAATAGCAGGCTCATACTGAAACCTGATATCACTGTATTCTGATTATTTGAGCCTGCCCGGAGAGCAGGGACTCTTGAAAGTGGCCTGAAAATGTGCCCTGGGGATCATTTTCTATGCCTTTCCAAGGTTTGAGGAACAGGCAGAGGCCACACACCACTGCACTGACAGATGCATCAGGAAATGTTTTTCAGTTAAGATACAGAGATGTTCAGATTTTTAAATATTTATTATTTTGGGAGGAAACGATAAAACCCCTAGCTAAACACGTAACAGACGTGCAGCTACTCAGCATGGAACGTGCTCCAGTTACAGCTGCCTCCTCTCTTGGAAAAACTGTTCGTAACCCTTTCTCTCACATGCACTCTGCGTGGCTCTCTGGTTTGACAGGTTGGGGAGGAACAGATGCAGTGGTGTGCTGAAAGGGGCTCATGGGGAAAGCTACCTTAAACTTCTGCCACCACATGGAAGGGGAAGTTGGAACAATTTCCCTTCTGCTATTGAAATCCATTCCCATTCTGTACGACTACATTTTACATAGGGTATATGGAGCTTAAGGGAGGAAATATTTGACGAGCCCCCTCTTAAAATATCCATTGAGCTGTTATTCAAAAATCACGGGCACTTGAGCTAGTTACAGCTCAGAAGGTCATCCTCATTCTGAGCACTCGTACGGAGTGTATTTATTAGACACACAAATGATGATGATACTCCTGCTCTGCTTTTAGCGTTGTCAACTCTCGTGATTTTATGACAAGCTTCATGACATTTGGTAGTTTTTCTTCAAGCTGCAATGTGATTATGTGAGAATTGCAGCTTTCCCTGAAGGGGGTGGGGAAAGTATGTTTCTAGCTTTCCTGCTTGTGGAGAAAAGCCTGAAAATATGAACCCTAAAACCTCAAAAACCAGAAGGCAAATAAAAAGAACCCAGTGTTTGTTAATTTTAAAATGTTGTGACTTGTAAGACAACCACCATGATTTGGGGGTTCCTGACTCAGGATTTTGAATGCCTGTGTTTGGTAATACTGTGCTCTGGGGAGCTCACATGCATACTCTTCCCCATATGCTGCAAGAGGGTGTTTGCCACTAGCAAATGCAGCAAAGGTGAAACTGAAACAAAGAGAGAGTTGCCTTGGCAGCAGGCATCTGCATATGAGTGGAAAGGAAGGGGAGAAAGAATGGGCCAGAGTATGTTTGTTCATTTTACTTTGGGACAGCAGCACACTCTCCATTGTTGGGAAAAGACAGAGTATAAATTCCATAAGGTCGGCATAAACTCCTTATCCAATTCTGTATGTGCTATTTGAAGAGTACGCTGTTGGAGACTCGAATTTTTTGAAATTGGCTAATTGCAGATCATTCAGGTTGACAGTACCTCTTTAAACTGTTTTGAGGCTTGGTTTAGATGCACCCGTTGCTGACAGCTATTTCAAGCAATGTTTCAGTTTCCTGGTGTAGACAAGGCTTTAAAAGTATCAAATGTCAAAAGAAAGTGCCAACCTCAACAGCGTTGAGGGGAATTATTTTTTGAGGCTTAGATGAATACATGTTTTAGTTTCTTGCTGTCCAAACTATGCAGTTCCTAACAGAATTCTTTCATTCATTGACCAAGCTATATCTAACGGTTACATTGTGGGTTGTATTTTGGGCATCTGAAGAAATACATGTTAACAAATGCGGCCAGTGTTTGCACTCTCCTCTCCTTAACACATCGCGCGCACACTGTGAAAAATGGGGACTGCTGGGATTAAAAACCCATAAACGGTCTGTCAGTGGGAGTGTTGGCAGCAAGTTAAAAACTTCTGTAAATCATTTCCACAGATATTTCTACTTTAAAGCCCGAGCAGGGAGATCTGCAATCACAATGATCTCAGTCAGCCTGAAAAGTTATGGGTTGCATTTTTAAAAGTGGCCTCTAATTTTGGGTGCCTCGGGTTTTGGATTTAGGGGCTGATTTTTCAGAGGTGATGAGCACCTGTAGTACCTTTTGATTTAGCAGGGAGTTGTGTGTTCTCTGCATCTCAATCTCAGGCACTGGGCATGGAGCATTAGAGGCCAATTTTGAAAATGAGTGCTTATGAGCCAGACTGTCTCCTGTGCTGAGACCCACTTGATGCAGCAGGAGTTGGGTATTTGTGGCCATCAGAGAGCCAGTCGCAGTTTCTTGATTCTTGCTACCCTGGCTCTGACATGAATTTAAGCAGCCTAGAGGCTGCTGTAATTTAAGAAAGGTGGCAATGGACCTTAGGTGACCATACCCCAGCTGTACACTCACTGGCCTACTGGAGTTGTACTCCACCCACCCACCTCCTTTCCCATCATGCACTGAGATTCTCTCTGTATGCCCTGTATTGTGGAGTGGCTGGTGACTGGTGCAGAAGCTAGTTCTGCTGGCTGTTTGCCATTGTAGACTCTCCTTAACCTTCCTCCTCCGGGAGAATTCTCAAGGCTAGATTCCAGTCCCTGTGCGCAGTAATTAGAAAAGAAGGAATATTAAGAGATCTGAAACGACAGAAGAACTTCCTGAAAAATGTGAAGAATGGTGTCTTTGGGAGGGTAGGAATATTCTATGAAAATGAAATAACTTCTCTTCTCATCAGAAGGACTGGTAAGCAGAGCTGTGTGAAGCTGGGGGAGAAAATAGATGAAAATGCACACATTTCCCACCATTTCATTGTGTGGGATTACAACATTCTGTGAGCCTTTAAGTGATTGAAATGCTTTGCATTGAAGTATAGAAGACAAAAACACAACCAAGAAATTCCCATTTGATGGGATCGAAACATTACATGAGAACATCATAATTCCAGCAAAACTGCCTGCCTGGTTTCCTGCCAATTTACCCAGTGCCTGGGGATCCCTAGGCTATCTACCTCATGAGATACCAGCTGCCTGGCTCTGAAGCCCTCCTGATCTGCCCAGGTGCTCTTCTGGTGGGATGCTGGGCTGACTGGCCCCCAGGATCCCTGGCTTCCCAGGCGCTCTGAGATGCTTCCCTCCCTGGGCTTCATAGTTTCATAGAATTTAAACCCAGAACAGGCCACGAGATCTTCTCGTCTGACCTCCTATATTTCACATGCCATTATATTTCACGTTGTTACCCTGTATTGAGCCCAATAACTTGTTTGGCTAAAGCACATCCCCCAGAAAGGCATCCAGTCTTGTTCTGAAACCATGAAGAGATGGAGAATCCACCACTTCCCTTAGTAGTTTGTTCCGGGGTTGATCACCCTCCCTGTTAATCATTTGTGCTTTATTGCCAATTTGAATTTGTCTGGCTTTAGCTTCCAGCCATTGGTTCTTGGAGAAAGGCATACTGCTAGATTAGAGAGCCCTTTTGTACCTAGTATTTCCTCCCTATGAAGGTATTTATATGCTGTAATCAAGTCACCTCCCAATCTTCTTTTAGATAAACTGAACAGATTGAGGACTCTAGCTACACTGCAGACTTCTGTCAGCATAGTTATGAGGGTCAGGGGTGTGCAGAGCTGCAATCCCTGGTTGACATAGCTGTGCCAGTAGAAGATCCTAATGTAGATGCAGTTCTACTGGCAAAGCCACGCTTTTATCTTTATATCTTGGTTCTCTCCTGGGGTTGTTTGACAGTATCAGTATGAAGTCCTGCTTTGCTGGTATATCTGCAGCCACACAAGCAGTATCTAGCCAGTATAGTATACCAATATTCCTATACTGGTTAGGCGCTCCTAGTATGCATACCGCCTAAGTCTCTCTCTCTCTCTCTCTCTCAGCCATTATCTCCAGCCCTCGAATAATTTGTGTGGCTCTTCTCTAGACCCTTTCCAGTTTTTCAATGTCCGTTTTAAATTGTGGACGCCAGAACTATATGCAATATTCCTGTATCAGTTTTCACTAATGCCATATACACAGGTAAAATCACCTGCTCCTCCTACTCATTACTTCCCTGTTTATACATCTGAGGATTGCATAAGCCCATTTCACCACAGCTTTGCATATGGAGCTTATGTTGAGGTGCTCTTCCATGGCCTCAGTTCCTTGCTCCTAGATGTAGAACTTTTGTTTTAATATAGGCAAATGCACATTTTGGTTTGACTGGGCCCAGCTCACCAAGTGATCCAGATCGCTCTGTATGACTGCCCTCTCGTCCTCATTATTTACCACTCCGCCAAAGTGTCATTCACAAATTTAATCAACAGTAATTTTATACTTACTTCCATATCATTGAAGAGAATGTTGAATAATCAGACATTGTACCAATCCTTGTGGAACCCCACTAGTAACACTCCCCTTTACTGACGAATCCCAGTTGACAACTACTTTTTTGAGGTCTGTCAGTTAACCAGTTCTTAATCCATTTAATATGTGCTCTACTGATACTTTATAGTGCTAATTTTTTAATCAGAACATTATGTGTACTAAATCAAACACCGAACAAAAAGGCTATGTATGTACAACCTACACAGTTACCTTTATCAACCAAACTTGTAATCTCATTAAAGAATAAAATCAGGTTT
This sequence comes from Emys orbicularis, assembly GCF_028017835.1. Classification (NCBI taxonomy): domain Eukaryota; kingdom Metazoa; phylum Chordata; order Testudines; family Emydidae; genus Emys; species Emys orbicularis. The sequence goes on from NC_088685.1 coordinate 144,126,466, forward strand.
GTTTGACAAGACATGGTTACAAACCAAGCTGACTGATATTAATTTTATTTGTATTCTTTATCCGTTGAATTCTGTATCAGCTTTTCCATTATTTGACATTTGCTGGGCAGGGCAAAACCCGCCTAAAGTTCCCAGGTCATCCTGCTTACCCTTTTTGAATATTGACACAATATTAGCAGGCTTGTGGAATTTCCCTGGTATTCCAAGATTTATTAAAAATTAACATTAGTAGGCTAGAGATTTCCTCAGCCAACTCCTTTAGGACTCTTGGGTGCAAGTTATCCAGGCATGTCAATTTAAAATATTCACCCCTAGTAGATGTGATATAACCTCCTCCTCAGCTACTAATGGACTAAAATATATTTCATCATCCTAATATGCTATGAATAAATCATCCTGCTTTCCAAATACTTCCTTTTCTGCATCATTATAAATAATTTTACCATCTCCATCCAGCAATGTGTCTCTATCATTGATAAGATTTCTTTTGTTTCTAATATATACTTAAAAAAACCAAACAAACAAACCCTCCTCCCCCTCCTTATTATTGTCCTTAGCCCTGCCAGCCATGGAATTTTCCCTGATGTCTTTAACTCCCCTTATCAATTTTCTGCACTTCCTAACCTCTAATGTATATCAGTTGCTATCTATTCTCTGCCTCCCCCCCCTCCCCGCCCGTTGCCATTTGTTATATATTGCTTTTTTACTTCTAATGGCTGCCTTCACTATGCCAGTGAACCAAGATGGGCTTTTAGCCAAAGTTTTCCTCTTTCTTGATTGTGGGAATTATGGCTTTTTGGCATCTAATAGACTCTTCTTTAAAAACTCCCACTTTTCATTCACATTTTTCTGTCTATATTTTTTCCTCCCAATCAACTTCACTCATAATTTTCCTCAGCTTTGAGAAACTAGCCTTTTTAAAGCACTAAGTATATGTATTACTGGTTGGGTCTATCCTGTGTTTGCCCATATTGCATGTAATCGGGTCATAAACACTGGTCTGTAGGCAACTGCCAAATTGAAGTCCAGTGATGAATTCATCTTTATTAATCAGAATGAGGTCCAAAATAGAGTAACCTCATTGTTGGGTGCACTCCTTTTTGTGTTAGAAAATCATCTAATGACGTTTTACGACTGGCTGCATGCGTTCTCCCAAACTAAATCCCCATAACAAATTTTTTCTTTTGCACACAATACAGATAGGTGCTTAAGGAGTACTCCTCCTGTTCTCTGGTTGGACTCGGTGATCTCTAACAGACCCCCACCAGTCCCCTTGCTGGGCATTTAGTTAGCACGTTGATCCATGTGTACTTAAGATCCTGCATTTCTAAGTAACCTCCCCCTGACCTTTTTTTACCTGCTCTGGTCTTCCTAAACAGGATATAGCCCGTGATTTTAAAATTCCAATCATGGAAATCATCCCACCAGGTTACAGTAATGCCAATTATATCAAATTTTATCTTCTCAGTGAGAAGTGGACTGTCCAACTCTGTGGGATACCCATCTGGTGAGTTCCTAGCTGCCCAGCTCCCCAGGCTGCCTATCTGGCAGGCACATGGGCTACACATTTCTCCAGGAAGCCTGTCTCTTCTCCCTCTCCCCTCCTCCCCCCAGGCAGTTGGGTAGCTTGAAAGCCAGCCTGGAGCTAACCAGAAATTTTCCCAAAAAATCAATTTCAGTTTCTCCAAATGTAACTCTTCTAAAATTTCCATTCCATGAAAAAATTTGCATTTCTAACTTTTCATTCCAATTTGGAACAAACAAACTAACCAATAAAAAATTAAAAAACTGGGAAATGCCAAATCTTCTACAGGATGGAAATTCTGGTTTCTGCCTGTGTCTACAAGAAGCCTTCTTGCTCTGTTTCTAGTCCAGGTTTGCAGATTCAGCAGGTGGAATTTTCAAAATCCATGTAGGCCTTGGACTAGCTCTGATCACATTAAAATCAATGGGAGTTTTATCACTGACTTCATGGGAACAGAGCTAGGCCGTCATCTAACAAGTTTTGCACAAAGTTCTGATAAGCAGCCAAAATTTTGGGTGTTTATCTGAATGAAACCATGAAATCTTTTGAAGTTCACCCACCATTACTAACTGTAACTAAACAATAACTCAAGAAAAGGAATACAAATTTAAGTGCTAGTCAAAAATCTAGTTGTGATACTTAACCTGGCTTCCTGCTAGAAAGATAAACAAATAGTTTGATACTCCATGCTAAATTAGGACATTGTATATTGGCAGCAGATGACTAGAATTTGTTTACAAATTAAAATAATAGATTATGGTCCTTGCCTTCCAGACAGAATTTTCAAAGTGAGTCTGGGCAAGGCACAAAATGAAAAAAAAAAAAAAACTACTCCTTTGTTTGTTTCTTTTATCCTGATAGTATAATAATGCTGTACTCAAAGGGACATGCAGTCTGTTTAGGCCCCAAATTATACATTCCTTAAAGGAAGGTAACCCCCCTGCATGTTCCAGGGATCAAAGTAATCCCGTAGGAATGCACAGAATTTACCTTAATGTAAGGAATATGTATTTCTGGGCTGAACATAGTCACAGGGTCCCTTTAACAGTAATTTATTTAGAAAATGATTCATTATACAGTGTAACAGACATTTATCCAGGAACGATTTATTGACCATTGAGCAGCAAAATTAAAGTTCCAATCCATGACAGGTATGTTAGTCAGATATGAGTGGGATTGAAACATGCTGTGCCTGCTTTTGGGAAACGCCTGAAGGGACTGTGATTCTTGATTTTTGCACCTGCCACAGTATCAGACCTATATTTATTAACAATAAAAGGAATAATATGTCTAAATGTATGAGTGAAATGGTCAAAATGCAAGCTAGTCTGATTTTGCGTTTTCCCCTGTAACTATGTCCACAGTGCTGCTGAGTGTTGATACCGATGTTCCCATTAGAAAAACTGATTCCCTCCATTTTCTTTTGACAGCTGAGAGACTTTCTATTGCTGCCCAATGGCATAATCCCCAAATTCCTCATATGAGCAACTGGTTCAATAGACTGTGGGACACTCTTAATAAGGAGAAAACACAACCCTAAAGATTTTTTTTTTTAAATCTTTAACTGGCTACCTGGGCATCATTTATTATATTTACTGCCTCTAATACACATGCCTCAAAGCCAGAAAGGTTACTTTCCTCTCACCCATGTTGAGAAATTGTTGTTTAGTTACAACCTTTGCTTTTGTCTGTGTGAATTGTTATTGTTTTGTTTTTTCAAATTTGTGTATTTCAATTGCACATATAAATGAAGTCAGTGGAGTTGCTTCTGGAATGCATTTGTCCCACTAATTTTAATATGCTGGTATACTTTTTTTTTTTTTTCAGTTGAACAAACTGTACTTGAGGAAGGAATGTTTTCTTACATGCTTTTTCTTATGTACATATCTGTGAAAAGGTTTAGTTCTCAGTGTCGGGGGACTCTGCCAGATAGTGAGCAAATATTGGCAGTCTCCCCAAGACCTCAGTCAATAACTTAAATGTTTTCCTACCTAATTATACTACAATGCAAAAGGTAACTCAAATATCTGCTTAATCTATTGAATGTCTTTGTGCTCGGCATGGTAGAAGCTTTGGGTCTTGTGTACCTCCTATCAGTAAGAAAGAGTAGCCTAAAAACATTCTAGATTCTGTGCTTAACAATGAGCTTTGCTCCACATTTCAGAAATGTAAGGTCCATAGTTTAAATTTTATTCTGTATATTAGTCCCTCATCAGTTGCTGTTATTACAGTTAAGAGGCTCAAAGGCATCAGCATGATGACCAAATGTATCCCTGCTGCAACTCCTGTGCCAGAGTTAACATAAGCGTAGTTTGTGTAGAAAAGCAATATCTGATTGCAAAAGAGGCTTTCAGAGATCACTAATCGTTCAACAAAACCGCAGTCTTCGTGATTTGCTAAACAATGGGGTATTTTTCAGGGAGTTCTGCTCCTAAATCCCTTAGGTATTTTTGACTGTTCTACACTAGAGCAGTGGTTCTCAAACTTTTTTTTTTTTTTTTTATGGACCACTTGAAAATTGCTGAGGGACTCAGTGGACCACTTAATAGTCTTTCCAAATGTTGTTTGTACCGTTAACTAACTATTGTAAAGCGCTTTGGATAAAAGCGCTATATTAAAAAAAGTAATAATAATTAGAATTTTTTGTTCTACAAATAAAAGCATACAACTCATATTTTAATATCAGTAGTCTTACCTTTCTAATGTGATGGATGTGCTCTCTCTCCCCCCTGTCGCAGCAGCCCCCGAGCTGGGGCTGGGAAGGAGGGGGTCTCTCCCTCTCTCCCCTGCCACAGCAGCCCCCGAGCTGAGGCTGGGAAGGAGGGCCATCTCTCCTCGGCAGCCACAGTCCTGGAGCTGGGGAAAGTCACCTCTTTCTCTGGCCGCCACAGTCCTGCACGTCCCAAATTCTCCCCACCCCCTCTTCTCACCCTATTGCCCCCACCCACCTGCCCCCTATTTCCCCCCAAGGCCACCACCTCACCTTACAGGTGCATCTTCTCCAGGGTCCAGGCACCTAATTAGTAGAGCCACACCTGCACGGCTCCACTAATTAGGTGGGTGGCCCTTCATTCTCTTGTGTGCGGCCACCCAGGTGCGCACCTTAGAGGGAACTATCTGCGGACCACCTGAATGGAGCTCACGGACCACAGTTTGAGAACCTCTGCCCTAGAGCATCTGATAAGTGCCATCTCCATGCTCCCCATCCCTGTTACCCTCCATTCACCATGCTAAGGCACTAGTAGGTCAAACTCTACCCTCACTTGCACCTTGTACAGCCCCATTGATTTCAATGGGTTTCCATGGGGGAGAATTTATGACTGATTTGGCCCTCTGATTTCTAGTGATGCTTTTTTTTTTTTTTTTATTGGTCCCAATATGCTTGCTGCCTCAAGACTCCATATCTGCTAATTTGAGAAAAAGAGAAAAAGAAGTGAAGCTATTCCCTCCCCCCCGCAACCCAACTGTCCCCTGAAATGGATACATGCATTGAGAAAAATTGCTAGCAACAGATTCAATAATCCCTCAGCACCTGTTACATAAGGCTCCTAGTGTTTAATCTTAGCGTTTACTCTAAGGGCAGAGAAAATAAAAGTGGACAGCATTAATCTTCTGACTTCTAGTATAGTCAGGACTGCCAAGCACAGTGCAGATGACCTCAGGATGATTTACTGTTTTGCATGTTTCTTACTTCCCTTAAAGCTCGACACAAGAGAAGATCTGATTTATAGAGTCTATATCTTGGCTAACGGAGGGAGGGAGGGGAGAGAGGGAGGAAGCTGATGTGTCTGCACTATCTGCGGCAGTAAATTCAAACAGCATTAGTTGGCTTTTTTGTCTCTCACCTGCCCCCTTTAATAAATAAATAAATAAATAAAAAACCACCAAACGAAACACTAGATTATTTTAGGCTCAGGATCTTATAAATCCAAAGTAAAAAGACCATTTCCTATACACCTAGAGAGTTCTGATCCTTTAATTCTGATCACTGCCTTCCCATTAGGAGATGCACTGACCATTATAGCCCTGCACTAGCAGCCTTGTAGTTCCAGCTGTGATTTACCATGTCTACTGAGTTCTCTTAGCCCTGCTCTAAGAATTAGGGCTGGTCTACATTGAAAACTTACATTGGTATAACTATGTCTTTCAGGAGCATGAATAATCCACACCCCTGAGAGATGTAGCTATGCCAACCTAACCCCCGGTGTAGACAGCACTACCGCCTCATGGGGAAGTGGGTTAACTACAGAGATGGGAGAATCCCTCCCATTTGTGTCTACACTGAAGCGCTACTGTGGCGCAGCTGCGCCACTGTAGTGTTTTAATTGTAGACATAGGCCTGGTGTATGCTAAACAAAAAAAATAGGTAAGTTTAATTACATGGGTCAGGGATGTGAAAAATCCACATACTTGAATGGCAGTGTTAAGCCAACCTAAGTCTCTATATAGACAGCGCTAGATCAATCAAAGAAATCTTCCATCGACCTAGCTACTGCCTTTTGGGGAGGTGGATTACCTACATGGATAGGAGCACCTTTTTCATGAGTGTAGATCAGTGGTTCTCAAACTTTTGTACTGGCGACCCCTTTCACATACCAAGCCTCTGAGTGTGACCCCCCCCCAAATTAAAATCACTTTTTTATATATTTAACACCATTATAAATGCTGGAGGCAAAGTGCGGTTTGAGTTGGAGGCTGACAGCTTACGACCCCCTGAGGGGTCCCGACCCCTAGTCTGAGAACCCCAGGTATAGATAGTGTCTACACTGAAGTGCTACAGTGGCGCAGCTGTGCATCTGTAGCATTTTAAGTATAGACAAGCCTATAGCCTTAATGTTTTCTTAAGAGAGCAATCCATTCTACAGCTGGATGACTTTCCATTGCTAGGGAAGAACTGGTGACCCCTTAAAATTGTGAAGTCCTTGTATTTTTTAAAAATAAGTGTACATTAGCCAGACTACCGCCAGCTTGGCTTGTAAGTATCTCTCTCTCCAACATGGTTTTAAAATGTAAAAGGACAATAGTACTGTAAGACAATTTTTTTTAAATGACCATCTGTTTAATTGCCTATGTGGCTTGCATCAAATCCAGGTTTGGAACAAAATCAGTTCTTGTTCCCTGGGCAACTGCAAGGTATACATGATAATCTCTGTAGTGCTACTATCACAGGCAGATTCCAGCCACACTGTAATCTTGATTGTTTTTTTTTTTTTTTTTTTTTTTTCTCCAACGACCCAGCAGGGTTTATGGTTCCCAAGCACCGGGGCTGACGGAGCAGCGGCTCAGGGGCAGCCGGCGGGGCCGGAAGGCAGCACGGTTACAATCATGGGGGGCAGTGCCAGGTCCCAGGGACGGGGACCCCCAGGGCACCGCCGTCACAGCAGCAGGAGAGCCGGGCGCAGCGGCTCCAGGAGGGGCGGCCGGGGGCTCAGATCAGGCCCCCCTCCTTCAGCTTGCCCACGAGGTCGTCCACTGTCTCCACCTTGACGCCGGCCTGGCGCTGGGGCGGCTCTTCCACGCACTGCACGGCCAGCCGGGAGGAGAGATGGCAGCTGGGCAATGAAAGTTCAGTGGTACAGGCAGCAGAATGCAGAGCCCTTAGCACAGTGTGTGTGGTTGGCTACCTCAGGTATCTAAACAAGGAGTGAATTTATTTTTGGAACAAAGGGCAGATGACAATTAGTGAGGAGTCCCTGGTTTGACACAGTATTCAGAGAACTTACTTTGGGGAAAAGGTGCCTTGCCATCTGCTTCCCTGCAAGCATGAGAGCAGTAGAGAATCTCCTTGCAAGCTAAGAAAAAGTTACTTAAGTGGCAAATATAATCGTGGAAAATATAGAGAAGGGCCAAAGGGCTGGCTAATGAGCTTTAGAAAGGAACATGGTGTGTATTTGAGTTTCTTCTCTGAACTCCTCTTTATTGAATTTTTATATGGAAAATATGGGAAAAGGCCAAAGAGATGTAATCATTAAATGTCTGAAGTAAATGCACAGAAGAAAAGGTACATGGTGAAAATGTAAAAGTATCTGCATCTCTTGGTCACAGTATCTGTAAGTGACTTAGAACAAGTTAGTATAAAGTCCCGATGTACGTACCCTATTTCTGGGGTTTTGCTTTACTGGTGACTCAAATAACATGAACAGATCATTAGTGTCAGCCTAAGCTTTCTCTCCAAGCTTGGCTGTTCTTAAGCTTTCCCTGCAGAATCACTCCACTTCTCCCCCTTTATTCACTCTGCCTCAGAGAGAGAGAGAGAGAGGCATCAGCCCTTAATTAGAACTAATTATTAGACACACCTGAGCTAAAGACTGAGGTTCAGCTCTACAAAGGTACTTAAGTCCCTAGGTCCCAGTTTTGGCTACACTAAGATCTACACAATTCCCACCAAACCCTGTAGGAACCAAACGCCTGTCTTGCTGGGGGGCATGCATACTGCTGTCTCGCTGTAGGCATCCAGATGCCTATCTCCCAGGTGAGCCCCAGAGACCCACAAGATAGGTGTTCAGCTGCCCAAGTCATGAGCAGGGCCGATCTGGTAGGCAGCCTCTAAGCATGCCTACCAGATCAGGTCCCTTTCAAAATCTGGCAGGAGGAGTGGAGGTGATGGTGATAGTGGGTGGGGCCCACCTTGTAACTTTTAGCCCAGTGGTAAAAGTGCCCAATGACTGTCCTGCTGAGGATAAATACTTTACTAGTCTTTGGGCCAGAGGGAGTGAGAGTGACTGTGTGGTCTAGTAAAAAGCAACAGAGGGTCCTGTGGCACCTTTAAGACTAACAGACATATTGGAACATAAGCTTTCATGGGTGAATGCCCACTTCATCAGACGCGTCTGATGAAGTGGGCATTCACCCACGAAAGCTTATGCTCCAATACTTCTGTTAGTCTTAAAGGTGCCACAGGACCCTCTGTTGCTTTTTACAGATTCAGACTAACACTGCTACCCCTCTGTTGTGTGGTCTAGTGGTTAGAATATCCACCTGCCAGGTGACCCCACCCCCAGGTCCAGTCTCCCTGCTCCAGTCACTTTTCCATTCTTTATCCAGAGTGCAACAGCTTCAACAAGAAAGATGGAGGGAGCCCCACATCAGAATTCCCATAGTTCAGTGATTAGAGAACTTTCCTGAGAGGTAGGAGACCCCTGTTCAAATCCTTCTCCCCCTCTGATTCAGAAGGGGGAATTGAGCCAGGGTCTCCCATGTCCTACGTGAGTGCTCTAACTTCTGGGCTAATTAGGTGTGTGGAGTCACCGTCTCCACCTTCTGCTGCTGTTTTGCATGGAGTCAGGCAGATGACTAACTCATGCCTGCAAGAAACAGTTAAGCCGCCTGCAGTCAGACAGCTGGTTCCAGTTCATGGATTGGAAAGTAGAAATAAGTGTTTCCCTGCAGCCCACAGTTAAGGGCCGATCTCCATGAGAGGGGCAGGGCTTAGGACACACTCCTCTGGTTGGCATCTTCCATTGACTAACTTAGGCAACTCTCCTCTTAGCACACTGGCTTTTGTGGGTCATATTCTAGGTGGCTACCTCTCCCCTTTCATTGCACGGGGAGCCTAGGCACCTAACTTCGTTTTGTGGATTGCAATGTTGTGTGCCTGTGATTATTTTTTTTCTAGGCACCTAAAAGTTAGGTGCTAGGACGCTCAACATTGCAATGCCTACGTGCCCTCATGGGTCCCACCTACAGTGCAGGGTTCAAGCATCTGGTAACAGGATGACTCAACAGAAGGGTGAGGGTTTAGGGTCTGGCATTCTACCACAGTATCAGACCATTACGCAATCAAAAGCAGGAATTTGGGTAGACATTAGTATTACATACCCCAAGTCATGAAAAATCATGAATCAGACCCCAAAATCATGAGATTAATATTTCAATTTTCAGATCTTTGCATTTGCCCCCCAGGTTTTAGAGCCTTCAGAGTTTAAATTTTCAAGCCTTTCTCCACATTCATGAGGGTTAGAAACATACTTTAAAAAGGAAATCTGAGAATCTCAGATAATCACGACTCCAGAAGCTTTAACATAAACACTACGTATCGCAAAACTCATGATAAATTGTTGAGAGTTGGTGACAGTGAGTCATAAATAGTAAATGCACACTTTGTATAGTGTCATGTATTAGAAATGTAAGAGAAAAAAAGGATAGAAAGAGGAGAAATAAAGCAAAAAGATGCAAAACTCATCTAGGGTTCAAAGATCCAATGATGAGGAACAGTAGCTCTATTGACCCATCTCCTGGGCCAAAAATGCTTCTCACTGCTGTAAGATAATACTGCTTTGAAATAAAGAATTTTCTTTAATCAGCATGTAGATCTAGGAATCATTACCACATAAACCATTTTATTCTTGCAAAGTGTAGTAATGAATGCGGTGTTTCTCACAAACCATTGTCTGGAACTTTCATTTTTGTCTTTTAATGGGAGGGCAGGTCTTTGGCTGGGAGAGCCCATCAAAGCTTTCCATCTCTGTAAGACTGCTGTGGGCAGGAGTCTGCATCTAGACACCCTTCTCTGCTTCTGAAAGTATTTCAGTCTCTTGAGGTCACAAGCCACTCACTTCATTCATCTGTTTCTAGGCTTAGAGATATCAGTCTGCTTAGATGATTGGTGCCTGCTTTGAACATTAGCAGGTCAGATTGGGTGAAAAAGGAGCATCCTAATCTTTTGACATATGAATTAATAGGGAAAGTTAACAACCTAGATTGAAACTAAATAACACTTTATTGCAGAGGGGAAAGGTTTTGGGGCCCATGGCTAGAGCTGAACAGGAAAATATTCAAGATTTTCAAAAATGTTCCCATCTCAAATTGAGATGAAATTTTGAAATCTTAAATATTTTTGTGAATTGATAAACTGAAAAAAAAAATAGGTTCAGGTCCATCGAAACATTTTGTTAATTTTGAAACTTGTTGCTTCAATTTCAACCATTTTAATTTTTTTAAATGTGTTTTTATACTGTCATTTAGCTCAAATTTAGAAACAAATAGTTGTTTCAACTTAAGAAACCAGATTTTTTTTTTCAAAATGGAATGTTTCAATAATTTCAAAAGTTATTTTTCAACATTAATTTCTTGACTTAAAAAGAAAAACACAAAACTGACCCTTTTCTGCAAACAGTTTGAGTTTTGATGAATCAACATTTTTTGATGGGAGAACGGCTGTTGAAAAATTCTCAAGTAGCTCTCTCTACTCATGCTTGCTGCTTTGAAATTGTTGGGATGAAACCACGGCAAAAACTATACAGCTGTTTCACTTGATGGCTCATAAAATCTGAATGAAGTCCTTCAAGAGCCTTTTTTATAGTAAAAGACCATTTTTGTGCAGTTACGATAGCATCTGGTTCCTGTCTCTGGGAAATCCAGAGAATCCACAGGAACCAACCAGCATGCTGTCTGCTGCAGAGCAACACTAATGCACCGACTAATGCCTCGGACAAGTACTGGGTACCTCATTTAAATGGCTGTAACATAAGAAATGCATGTGGGTGTGCAGGGAAAAGGTAGAATCAGTGAAGTTCAGTTAACACAAGTGATGGGAATTCTGGTGAAAAGCCCTTGAATAAGATTCCCTTTGTTCACCTGTGCGAAGAGTGGGCTGATAAGATAGCAACACCTGAGTCAATAGGATTAATCATTGTCTCATATCGTCTAAGAGAATATATACCAGCCATAACTAAGGCAAAAGGAGTTGGCAGGTTTCCATGAAAGCTTGAGAACATGGCTGCGTCTTTCCCAGATGAGTTCAAACGATGGGGTTGATGAATTAACTTTAAACAAAATTTATTTTGAGACATAAAGGCCAAATGTTACTCACTGTACTTACATGATCAATCCCACTGAACCCAGTTGCTATTGAATGACTGGGAAAGGCAGGATTTGCCTCAGTCACTTCCAGTTTGACCACATTTGTCATTCTAATGCTACAATTTATCTTTTCTCTTTGGCAAGAGTTGATATTTAGCAAGAAAATTATGTGAAGTTATAATATACTCCAAGATGACATTACCTGGATCAAGGTTTGCTACTCAGAATATTCACATCCAAAACCGTGCAAGGAAAAATCTTTTAGAGAATAAGCTCTTTGGGGTGAGGGCCATCTTCATTTTGTGCCTTATATAATTCAGAACACGTTGTTGCATAACAATAATAGTAAGGGGAGAGGACCCTGTGAGTCTTTTCTTTTTCTATGACTGGAGACGGATTCAAGTCACCAAGTTCCAGTGTGGCCCAAACTTTTTTCTTCACATTTGGATGTGTTCAAATTAAAGCTTGCAATTCAGGATCATTGAAAATGCCAAGGCCACAAAGTTCTAGGGTAACATTTTCAAAAGTGCCCAAAGGCAAGATTAAAAAAGGTATTTAGGCACCTAAAATACAGATGGGCACCTAAGTGGGATTTTCAAAAGTGCCTAAGCAAGTTAGGTGCCTAACCTATCTGAATCTTTAAATGCCTGACTACCTTTGAAAATCTGGCTCTAAGTGATTTAGGAAATTTAGTTCCATTTTTCAAAAGTGACTTTGGCCCAGATTTTCAAAGGTATTTAGGCATTGCTATGCTTAGCACTGAAACACCTAACTGACTTACGAGCCTAACTCAGGAGCAGCAGAGCCTTCCCAAAAGTGGGGGCCAGATGCCCCTGCCCCTTCTACCCATGGCCCTGCCCCAGGACAAGCGGGAAGCCGGAATGGGCTGGGCCACGGACCCTCCACCTGTCTGGCGTGGGGGGTTGAGAGCGGCCCCTGGTCGTGTCCCTGCCCTGCGGGCCCCCTGCCCAGGGCAGGTGGAGGATTTGCAGCTCCCCAGAGTTGCCTACGTGGCTCTTACCCCAACCCAGCTCCGGCCAGGGAACAGGACCTCGGAGCCGCAGCCTGGCAATGGTAAGAGCTGCACAGACGGGCAGCTGTGAGGAGCTGCGGACCCTTCACTGCCCTGGGCGGGGGCTGCTCTCAGGTCCCACCCACCCCGGGCAGGTAGAGGGTCCGCAGCGCAGCACCACACGCTGCCTGGGCTCCCTGGCCGGGCTGCAGCTGCTGGCCTGCCTAGGGGGGCAGGGCCTCAGGTGGAAGAGAAGGGATGGGGGTGCCTGTGGTGAAAAATGAACAGGCCAGGCCCATCCACTTTCAAAAAGTGGGAGGGCCCTGGCCCACTCTATTCCGGTGCCCCTGGCCTAACTGTCATTTTCAAAAGTGACTTAGGCTCTTAGGAGCATAAGTGTTAAAATGGAACTTAGGCTCCTAGGTCGGTTAGCACTGCAACATACTACTCCTGGGGGCATTCTGCGCCACTTCGCAATGCAGATTTTCGCAGAAATTAAGGTGCGTGCAGAATTTCCTTTCCCCCACAGAAATGGGCTGCAGTGCTGCTGGCTGCCACTAGGGGCTGCTGGACCCAGCAAAGCCCAGCTTACACATAGGAGACACTTAGGGGGTGGGGAGAAAGGAAGCTAAAGGGTTCCTGACAGCTGCAGTTCCCAGCATGCCCTGAGGGAAGGAGAGGGCAGCAGGCAGGAAACTCCATGCAAGCCTGGGACTGAGCATCAGGCTGTTTCTCCCTCTGTATCCCTGGGCTCTTGGGTGGGGGCAGGGGCAGGGCCGGCTCTAGGATTTTTGCCGCCCAAAGCAAAAACAATTTTGGCCGCCCCCCCCCCCCCCGTTTTTTAATTACCCCACCCCCGGCCCCGCCTCAACTCCGCCCCTTCCCCAAATCCCCAGCCGCGGCCACTCGGAGTCTCCCCCTCCCTCCCAGGTTTGAGAGCCTGGGAGGGAGGGGGAGACTCCGAGTGGCCGAGGCGCGGGCGCCGTTTCTCCCCCTCCTTCCCAGGCTCCCAAGCCTGGGAGGGAGGGGGAGCAGCGGCGCGCGAAACGGCTGTTTCGCCGCCGCGGCCGCTCAGGATCTCCCCCTCCCTCCCAGGTTTGAGAGCCTGGGAGGGAGGGGGAAACCCCGAGCGGCCGCGGCGCGCGAATCAGCTGTGTTGTGCGCCGTGGCAGCAGCAGCAGAGGTGAGCTAGGGCCGCCAGGGCACATTTTTAGGGGCGGCATTCTGGCGCCGGCCATGCCGCCCCTAAAAATGTGCCGCCCCAAGCACCAGCTTGTTTTGCTGGTGCCTAGAGCCGGCCCTGGGCAGGGGGCAGATGTCTGGGCTGGGGGTCCCTGCAACTGGGCTCTGGGGGAAGGAGGTGCAGGTATCTACGCAAGGGGGAACCCGTGGCTGGGCTTGGGGGGAGGGTGTCTGGCCCCCTGGCTGGGCTCTGGGGAGGGGGAAGAAGAGGGCAGAGAAACAAGAACTGGGTTGCCATAGGGGTTTCTTTAACTCTCTACTCTTGGAGGAATTTTTGTGTGTCTGTATTGTTACAGACATACTTGCTGACAGGTATTTTGAAATAAATTACAAAAATAATTGAAACTGGCGTTTTTATGTAATGTTATTTTGACAAATAAAATTTGCAGAATTTTAAAACATTTTGCATAGAATTTTTAATTTTGGGGGCACAGAATGCCCCCAGGAGTAAATGTACATACATAATTCTTTATACACAGCAGAACAGCTTCAATAGGAGAGACTGAGAGAAACCTGCCCCAGAATACTCCATAGCCAAGTGGTTAGAGTATTCCACTGAGAGTGGGGACCCCAGTGTTCAAATCTCTTCTTCACTTCATGCAGAGCTGAGAGTTGAATCCTGGTCTCCCACATCCAGGGTGAGTGCCCTAACCAATGGGCCAATCTTTAGAAATCTCACATTGGTACCTTCTTTGTGTTTTGTCAAATCTGCTGTGAACGTGTTCTTAAAACGAACATGTGCTGGGTCATCATCTGAGACTGCTATAACATGAAATATATGGCAGAATGCAGGTAAAACAGAACAAGAGACATACAATTCTCCCCCAAGGAGTTCAGTCACAAATTTAATTAACACATTATTTTTTTAACGAGCATCATCAGCATGGAAGCATATCCTCTGGAATGGTGGCCGAAGCATGAAGGGGCATACAAATGTTTAGCATATCTGGCATGTAAATACCTTCCAACGCCGGTTACAAAAGTGCCATGCAAACGCCTGTTCTCACTTTCACATGACATTGTAAATAAGAAGCAGTCAGCAGTATCTCCTGTAAATGTAAACAAACTTGTTTGTCTTAGCAATTGGCCAAACAAGAAGTAGGACGGAGTGGACTTGTAGGCTCTAAATTTTACATTGTTTTGTATTTGAGTGCATTTATGTAACAAAAAAAAAAAAAATCTACATTTGTAAATTACACTTTCACGATAAAGAGATTGCACTACAGTACTTGTGTGTGTGTGTGTGTGTGTATATATATATATATATATATATATATATATATATACATACACACACACACACACACACACAAATGTAGAAAAACATCCAAAATATTTAATACATTTCAATTGGTATTCTGTTGTTTAACAGTGCGATTAAAACTGTGATTAATCATGATTAATTTTTTTAATCATGATGAATTCTTTTGAGTTAATCGTGTGAGTTAACTGCAATTAATCAACAGCCCTAATAAAATGATAACATGCATTTTAGACCCTGGATTTAATTAACGAGATAATCTCATGTCTAGTAGAGTATTGCTCACCCAAAATACTTGCCGTGCTTTAAAGCCAGACTTGGCTGTGTCCCTCCTTTCTTGAGACAACCATGCTGTCAGCTTTCCTCCTAGGTGAAGGACAGGTGTTTCCTTGGCATCCTCCTGCTGTCTGTTTCATCCTGTAGATTTCCTTTCTTGTAGATTTTTGCCTTGGCTAAGTATCAGATAGGCACATGGCATACAATACGCAAATGGCCAGATGGGGAAATGGGTGTCTTACCTTCTGCCTGACAGGAATACCTCTGAGGTTTGTCATCGCCTGGTGACTTTCCTTAACTACTGAGACCTTAAGACCATAATTTTTAGTAGAAATACATAAATCCTTAAATATTACCCGTACATACATTTTACAATGTTTATGGCGCCCAGTGGGCTACTGGCTCTTGGTGGAGAACTTATATGCCACCCTTCGGTGAACAATTATGTATATATCTGACCCAGGGGAGCTCGGTTATAACCCTTTGTGCTCCTGGTGCCCTTTACCAGTTGGTACCACGGGGGTGCCTCTCTCCAGGCTGGATGTAGGCATTCCCTACAGGCTATTAGTTTAAGCAGCTCAGCAGGCTGGCTTTTGTGGATCCCATTCTTAGATGCTCATCTCTCCCCATGCATTATATATGTAGCTTCGGTGCCTAGCTTATGGTTATGAATTCCATTTGGCAGAAGAGTACCTATGCGTTAGAGGCTGCAATATCCCCTTAGTGAATGTAGCCATTATGAGTTTGTCATATTGACCTTTATTGAAACTTTGGCTTATACGTGGCTGGGTCACTCTTGAAAATGGGCCTTAGGCACCTTTGAAAATTTTACCTGTGGTCTGGATCCAAATTTTCCTATCGTTCAGGGAGGCAGATTTCATATCTGGGTTCTGATTCAGGCTTCTTTCTAGTTCTAATGTAAAGTACAATTCTCAAATCCCCAAAAATTATGCTTATTTTTTATCTTCCTAACAAATAGCTACACTTAAACCCCAAACACATTATACAATATGTTAGCTCCAAGGGACAATATTCTAAATGAAAACAGATCTCATCCTTTTTCTTTATGCCAGCTCTTTGTTTAGCAGCACAGCGGTTACTCACATATATACCAGATGTTCATGGAAACAAAATTCCTTTTTAATTTATAGCAAAATCTGATTTTATCCCTTGCTGGCTTTGTATCTGTCAAACACGTAAACATTGAAAGTGCCGTAGACAAATGTGCTCCAGCACTATTGTATATGCCTCCATGAAAGTGCACGTTTAGATGTCCAATCACAGCTGAAACATGCAGAGTGCTCCCTCGCTATATTATTGCTCTCAAAATTTCATATAACATGTTATAAAGCAAACCCATTATACTAGAACTTAGGAGTCTTGTGCTGGGTCTAGTCTTACAGCATACATCCAGATATATGGAGGCTGAACTTTAAGTGCCAAATTCTGTCCTTTGAAGCATGTATATGCTTCCTATTCCCTTCTCTTTGTCCATGCATGTGCATCTGAGGACTGAATGAACTATCTGAATAGGTCTGTTAAGAAGATTCAGGATTTCAGATTTTATGTTTATTAATTTCTACAAGTAACATTTTCCATGGTTGGCTCCCAGCAAATCTGGATGTTACTCTATGTGAAGCGTTCCTTAACATAAAATGCAACAAGAAACCCTCACAAGTTCAGTTGCAGTGTCTTGCAAAGTCTTTGGCTGGGATGCAGCCAGTGTGGACAAATCATGCTTCTCTTTTAGCTATCAAGAACCAATTAAGCATCGTTATTTCAAGGAAGGAGATCTATCCATAGGTTTCTTACTGCGCTGTGATGATTTGAAATTCAGAAGACCTCTACAAGTCTGAATCAAATCAGAGTGTAGAAGCCTTAATTATAGTGGGTTTTATGGCAGACACAAGGCAACTGCTATCTTTAACATCTTTACTTGAAGGACTGATCTCATTCATAGAACACTGTGATAATGTGCAGGCAGCCCCTTTTATCTCTTTAGTCTTTGGATTACAACAGCATAGCATCATGTTGATCCCTAACCTCAATGAATGCAACAATAAAGCTGACAGTCTGCCAAAACAATATCAACAAGCTGTCCACTGAGACTTAACAGTTGGCATGGACAGCTAGGACATTGTTGCAGCTGAATTCCATTTCAGAAGAGCAACAGCCGTGTGCACTATGAAATAATAGTCCTTTGGAACTAATTTATGAAGCCTAAAAATGGTGGGGTGAGAACAATCAGGCTTGTTTAACAAGAGAATATGAATGAGGTATATTGGCAGCTCTGCAACCAAAAAGAAACAATCCTAAGTAGAAAGTTGAAATGGGCCTGGACTAAAACTCTAGATTTAACCATCCCTAAACTTAAGGAACGTTTAGATCCAGATCTAATTTTTAGTTCTCAGACCCATCTCTAGTGTAAATGTAAAGTAGTTAACTGCGCAGAGTGGAGTGTCACTATGCAACATCCCCATGCCTTTGATTCTGAAATTTGCCTCCCCTGTTGTCCTACACTGTTTTAGCAAGAAGAAGAGAAGTGCCCTTGTAACTTCTAGCCCTGTCGTTAGGGTACTCACCTAGGCTATGGAGACACCGGTTCAAGTCCTACCTCCTCTTGAGGGAGAGAAGGGATTTGAACAAGGCTGTGCTATTTCTCAGGAAAGTGCCCCAGCCACTGGGCTAGGTGCTATTCTGATGTGGGGCTCCCTCACTCTCTCGTGTTGAAGCTGTTCCGCTGTGGAGAAACAATTTTTAAAAGTCATTGGCTGAGGGGGCCTGGATCCTAGTCTCCCACCTGGCAGGTGAGGGCTCCAGCCACCTGGATACAGAGTCATTTTCAAGTTTTTCTCTCTTTTCTCCCCTCCCCCGAGTGATCTTTCATTATTTAATCCACAGTTGAACAGCTTCAACAAGAGAGACTGAGGGAACCCTGCATCAGAACATCCCATGGCTCAATGGTTAGAGCACTCACCTGAGAGGTGGGAGATCCCTGTTCAAATCCCTTCTACTCCTCAGGTGGAGATGGGGCTTGAACCTGGTGTTTCTCACAGCCCAGGTGAGTAGCCTAAGCTTTGTCTACACTGGCACTTCGTCAGCAAAACTTTTGTCGTTCAGGAGTGTTAAAAAAACACACCCTGAACGACAAAAGTTTTGCCGACGAAAAGCGCTGATGTGAACAGCGGCTTTGTTGGCAGGAGTGGCCGCTCATGCGGGGGTGGTGGAAGTTTTTTGTCGGCAGGAGAGTTCTCTCCTGCTGACAAACAGCAGCTACATTGCGCGGCTTTTAGCGGCACGGCTGTAGCGGCACAGATGTGTCGCTAAAAGCTGCGTAGTGTAACCATAGCCTTAATCACTGGGAGGGAAATCCTCTTCTCCTGCCCCCCAGGCCATTTTGTGAGCTCCTCTACAGGGGCCCAATCTGGTAGGCAAGCTTTGCTGGATTGAGCCCCACAGGCAAGTTAGGCAGAGGGAACACTTGTCTGTTCTTGGTTTGTGCATTGCTCTGGGGCTTAGATTTTTATAATATATGGAGATATACCTATCTCATAGAGCTGGAAGGGACCCTGAAAGGTCATCGAGTCCAGCCCCCTGCCTTTACTAGCAGGACCAAGTACTGATTTTGCCCCAGATCCCTAAGTGGCCCCCTTGAGGATTGAACTCTCAACCCTGGGTTTAGCAGGCCAATGCTCAAACTACTGAGCTATCCCTCCCCCCTAGATGTCTGGACACATGGCATGGAGCTGCAGTCCAGAGGCAGAAACACAGGCACCTAGGGTACTTTTGCTGCAAAAATTTAGGTATTTGGCAAATTTAGGTCCCTGCAGGGCTAGGGGACAGCTGAGCAGGGGCTTTGTGAATCACAGTGGGATCTGATTCTGGGATTTAGGAGCCTAAAGTGGCAGCTAAGTCCTTTTGTGAATCTATGGTTCCTAACTTGTGAAAATATTTCTCATCTTACAATATAACTCATGTAACATACAATAGTCATGTATATTGTAATAATGTTTGATAGGCTATTCATATGGGAATGTTTCTAATACTGAAATATGCTTTATTATATATAGGCCCAAATCAGATTTTTAGCAGACTAGAAATGAATCCAATAATCATAGAATCATTGGGACCGCAAAGGTCATTTAGTCTAACCCCCATGTATGGGCTTTAGCCATAGCCCTATAATCAAGTAACTATTGCCGAATATCTGAGGGTAAGTTAGCTGAGGTCATTGCGCTCACCTCTGTAACTGTTTTTTTATGACCAAGGGGCTTGATATACTAATGAGCAATCAGTCCAGATTTCCAATGATATGGGCCCCATCACGATGTCCTTACTCAGTTTTTATTCTGTCCTTACCCAGGCAAATTCTTTGACTTCAAGTGGAGTTTGTCTGAGTGAGGACTGAGTAAAAGATGAGGATTTCAATATCTAGCCCTGTGCTAACTGCAAATTAAGTGTAAATGCTTCCCAAACGATCAGAGCAAGTTATGGAGTTCCAGTAGCTATAGTATTGGAGAAAAAAGACCACAAAATTAGATGTCTGAATTAATTTTCACAGGGCTATTAATTTCTGCTGCAAATCTTTTTTGTTTTTGTTTTTTTTGTTTTTGTTAAATATTGGAATCAGTGTGGTGAAAACTTTCATACCCTTTCCCACAGTCTTGGCAGAGATAAGCACGGTGGTGCCTGTCCTCTCTTTTCTTCTTAGGTTGCTGTGAAATTCCTAGCACAACCCCAGTTTCCATATTACTTCAGCCACCTTGGGGAGGCAAAAAGCGGGAGGGAGAGCAAGAACTTCAGCACAGACACAATTAACTTTGCATACAAGCTACCAAAAAAAAAAAAATAATCCAGCAGCAAATACTAATTTATTGCTTTAAATTGAGCATTTCCTCCCTGTCTTTGTTTTCAAACAGCCAACTATTTGCACACTGCATGGTGGGAGAAACACAAAGATGATACTGGAGTGTGAAAAACAATACTTGTTGCCAAATCATTCTAGCTTCTCTTTTGCTAATCTGATATGGAAACTATCCAGGTTGCTTACCACATGTTTTCTTGACCAGGTGGATCTGCCCAGTACAACTCATCTCCAGCACTTGCTCTCTTGACATGCATTGGAAAGTGACCACAGGGCTGATTAAGCACTGCAAAAAACGTTCATGTGTTGGTTTGGGTCCAATTTCCTACTGTTGTTCCCCATATTCTTTTCCTTTGGGCACCTGCTATAACACCTTTATGGAAACACATGTCTTTAGACCAACCTCCTTCCTGAACTGGCTTGTGGGGTTGTTTTTTTTTTAGAATTTTTCCCATCAGAACTGTTTCATCCTTCCCTCTTGTTTTCTGTTGTCTGAGAGAGACTCCGTTCTTTTGTATCCCTGAGGTGACACTTGAGAGAGTCATCTGTGCTAGCTGTCAGGATGAGCCACCAGAGTAGCTCTGCCCTAATCCATACACTCCTAAAGCCTGGTAACCTGTAATACACTCATTCCCCAGAGCAATGCGCAGGGTATACTCTGATTTTTTTCCTATGTGGGTCTCACCTCTAAAACTCCCACCTTACTGCCAGAAGGCCCAGGCTTCTAGCTGCCCCTGATATTTTCCTTACCTTATAGAAAAGTCTTGTAGGATAATAGGGATGGAATCAAAAGAGTTCTATAAAAATGTCCCTAAAACCCTATGGAATTGAACACAGGATGGGAATCTTTGCACCCCACTATAACAGGGTAGCTTGCCCCTTCAATGAAATCAGGCCCAACTCTCCTGTTCCAGTCCAGCTGTGCCCTAGCTTGGTGTAATGACTGAGGATGACGGGGTGGCCCCTGGGAGTTGTAAATGGGAGACAGGGTGTGATGGTGTGTTCAGAAAGCAGAGTTCTGAGGCAGGTGAGCTCAGCTGCAGAGCAGAGCTGGGCTGAGAGCTTCAGGAAGGGAATGCCCAACATGGAGAGAGCGGTGAGAGTTTCCTGGTGAGCTCTGGATCCAGATCAGGCTGTTGAAAGCACAAGGCTGGAAGGCAGTCAGAGGTCACCTACAAACTTCCCCAGGCTAGTGAGACATGGCCAAAAAGGGGTGAAAGCTGAGAGCAGCAGAGGCGGGTACTTTGCTGTCTCTCTGAGTCCAAGAGCTGAAGGCTGGAGAATGATGGAGAGAGTGAGCCCGCTGATGTCCCTGGTCGAGAACTGGAGCCATACCTGGGAAGGAAACAGGATGGAGAAGCACCCTAGCGAGAGGGGCTGGAGTGAGACATGGTAAGAAACACTAGAGCTGTACTTGGGGAGTCGACTGAATGTACTGTTTGGACTGTGCTGGGGAAATCTGGATTGCAGCTGTGAGACTTTTTGTAACACATGAACCCCACACAAAGCTATTTATAATCTGAGAGTTTGTGTGGAGTTACTGTGGACTCTGGAAGAAAGGGGAAACTGAGGCAGGTGCACGGCCTGCCACAAGAGGGCATCTCAGGAATGGGCTGCCAGAACACACATGGTGGGGAATTATGAGTAGGTGATCCTCCCTGGGAAAAGGTTGAACTGTGAGAGCCTCAGAAAGGGAAACTAAGGCAGGTGCAACTTCAAGGCCACAATGAGGCCATGAGGGGCATGGGGAGGAAGTTACCCTATGACACACACCATAGAACTGCTCTGCATCAGGTCAGTGCCCCTGCACAAGTTAGGGCATCCTGAAAGTCATGGGGCTCAAGAAAAAGAGAATAATGGAATCCATCTCTTTTGTGATGACAGTTGTAGAACTATTCTCCTACTGCTCATGCATGACTTAGGAATAGATTTCTTTGGGATTCACAACATTCCACTATGTTTACAAATGAATGGTGTGAAGGAAGTAGCCAGCAGCGCTTCAGCAGAGTCTGATGCAAGCATCTGCATTCCACTTTCCTGAGACTGTTTTAACCCCACTGAACTATTCAATTCCTAAGATTTTGCTCCCTGTCCCTGCAGAGCTTGTAACCTCTGAAGGCTTCCCATAGTCCTGGCGGATGCTTGAACCCTCTTGGTTCCTCAGTCATCTATTATTACTCTTCTGTGTCCTGTTCATCTGTGCTTGACAGTTTCCATTCCTCGATTCCTGCCCTCTATCCAGTTTTGCCTCCCTGTGGATTATTAGAATATGAAGTAGCAGCTGTGGATGTTAGGAGAGTCTGAATCAAGCCCATGGCTCCTATTGACTTCTTGGGAGTGGGTGCAAGAATCCAGGAGTCTTGGGGAGCTTGACTAGGAGTAGAGGTGACTTGATTCACACATGCTGGCTTGGGAGCAAGGATCTGGTGGAGCTTCTAAAGTCCAAAGGGTTCCCTGCCTCATCCTATATCCCTATGTGCTGCAAAACTCCGTTTCCTGCCCTCACTCCCCCACCCCAGTCCCACTACCCAATGGGGTTTAGGAGCTTTACAAGATGTTTCATTCCTTGCCTCCGAAGTCACGGTCACAAACCGTTAACACCCCTCCTCCCCCCAATAAAGAAATCACTGGAAATTTTCTCCTCTCCTTCTTTCCAAAAGTATCTTCCTTCAAGTGGGATTAAGGATGATTGTCATGCACCTTAACTGGGAATTTAACCATGGTAGATGTGGATATCTAATGCACAAATGGACAATCAAGGACTCCCTGGTGTGCGAGTGTGGTTCCCCGTGACCGACCATTGAACACATCACTACCTATTGCCCAATTTATAAATACGAAGGAGGCGTTACTGTAATAAATTCTGCTACTCCTCGATCAACTTCAGGTGAAATTGTAGTTGCTGCTCTACACCAGCCACATGAAAGAAAGAAAGAACTGGGAATTCCCATACATTCAAATGTTTTGATTTCTTTAAAATTTAATGTAACTGAATTTCCAATGGCTGCAGAGTTCTTGTAAATGTTTTGTTTCCTTAAGTTACTGATATATGTTCACAACCTTGACAAAGTGTTTGGGCTAGATTCAGGTCACGTCATTTTACACTAGCTAAAGATCTGTCTTTTTGTATTGAAACAAAATGGAAAGGAATGTGAAACTGTTTTCTTAAAAAAGAATTTCTGAGGCATACCAAGTGTTTTTTGTAGCACATTGTAAGGCATAAGGATTTAGAAGTACCATATGCCAAAACATACTACATTGTTTGTTTTGTAAATATAATGCAGACAATTAGGCAGACATTAGTATGTCTCGAAACTTAAATGCTACTTGTTTAAGTGCTAAAATGTTGTAAAAATCATTCAGCTCCTTAAAGTGTTGACACAGGTTTCAGTAACAAGGATGTTCAACAATTTAGGATTTTGATTTGTCTAGATCATAAAGCAGTTTTGGGATTTGCCCAATAATTTGTACTTTTGAGAAAAAGGCCTTTATCACTGTTTGTAACAAAGGAGTTGTAAACAACTACATGTGAGCAAAGTTTGAACACTGACACTTTGAATCAGATGAATTTTCTTGGGCTTGTTAAAATTCATAGACTCTACATGAGTGCAACTAAATATTAGTAAACTGAGCTATTAGTGGTGAGATAGAAGAAATGGCTGGTACCGTCATAGACCTTAATGGAGCTAGTTGAATTATTTGCAGATAACATTAATGGCAAATCTAGACTTTTTTTAGTTCATGAGTCATTTGAGAGCCTATCTTGAACACTGTAAATGCGAGAGAGCATCTTATTGAGCTGCTGTGCTCTGTGGATCTGAACTGTTCTGATTGGCTGTGGACTGGGTTGTAAACTCCTTGGTGCAGGAACTGTTTTCTTACGTGCCAGCAACAACTTCCCTGATGTAGTTCTGCGCGTCGGTACAAACGTCACCGGCACTTTGAAACCAAAACCACTTGTTGCTTATGTAGGCTGAACTGTCCACGCAATGAGAGAAAGCAGCATATTAACGTTAATAAAGGATTAAAGGAGGGTAATAGAATTAAGGCCAATCAATAGGGTTTTTGGAAAATAGATCTTGTAATGAGATTATAAATTTGCTTGATAGATGTGGCAATGCTGGTATGAGATTTGATAGTGGAGGGTGCTTCAAACTAGCAGACAAAAGTGATATAAGATCCAATTGCTGGAACCTGCTGCTAGACAAATTTTTAACAGTAAGGGTAATATTTAATTATCCTCACTACAAAAAATGCATGTCCTGATTTGAGTCTGGCTAATTGCCTATTGCAACAACCTACTGAGGAATGTGGTGGATTCTCCATCACTGGCAATTTCTAAATCAAGACTGGATTTTTCTTTTAAAGATATGCTCCTGTTCACACAAGAATTAAGTCAGTCAAATCCTATGGCCTGTGTTATGCAGGAAGTCATGCTAGACAATCACAACGGTGCCTTCTAGTCTCAAACTATGAATCGATAAGCTGATACCTGTAGGCAGCAGCAGGAGGTACCAGAGATTCCTCTGCTTGCAGCATGAGATGGATGCAGTGCACATGATAATGGGAAAAGCCTGATTTCCGCTATTCATATAAATCAATAAGGTTCTGCTCATTGATGCCTAGAACTTTCCCTGAAATTTCCGAATTGATCAGAAGTGGTGTTCAAGAGTTATCGCATTAGCCAGCTTAAAGAAATGCTATCAAGTTAATTGTAGGGACTCTCTTTACTTGGCCTGTCATATATCTGGTATACATTTTTGAATTGAATGGTCATTCATGTTAACATTTTGTGAAACATTCAGTTTGCATGAACATTTTCACAAATAGCTGGTGACTGTCCAAATACTCAACAGTTAAAATAATGGGCCCACTTATACCAATTTTACTCATCAGTAGTACCTTGCTCCACAAGCAGGGCTGGCTCTAGGCACCAGCCCTCCAAGCACGTGCTTGGGGCGGCACTTTCGAAGAGGCGGCACTCTGGCCCCCCTTTTTTATTTTTTATTTTTTTGCTTGGGGCGGCATTGCCGGGAGCCGGCCCTGGCCCAGCCACTCGCCCTGCCAGCGCGAGCTGGGATCCGCGCCCCCTGCCCAGCCCGGCGGCGCCCTGTACAGCACTGCCCTGGGGAGACTCGGCGCGGCAGCGGCAGCAGGACCTCATCTCCCTCCCTGCATCCCGGGCGCCGCTTCCCTTCCCCCCCCCCCCCGCCCCTCTCGCGGCCACTGCAGCCCGGGCTGCGGCGGTGGCTAGAGGGGCTCCCGGAGTGTGTGAGGAGCGGGGGGGGGGGGGTGAGGGAAGCGGCGCCCGGGATGCAGGGAGGGAGATGGGGTCCTGCTGCCGCTGCTGCACCGAGTCTCCCCAGGGCATCACCCAGCAACAGCCCATTATGTAATTGCAAATGTATACATACCATTAAAGCATTTAATGTTTTTAAATAATGTATTTAGTATATTTTCAAATTATTACAAATTAATTTTTGAATCTATTTCACTAGTTATTTTTTACATTTCCAAATACATGTTACTATAGTATTGCAACTTTTTTTAATGGAAGGGGCCCCCGAAATTGCTTTGCCCCAGGCCCCCTGAATTCTCTGGGCAGCCCTGCCCAGAGTGTGTGAGGAGCACCCACATGGGAGGGAGGGAAGCGGGGTCCCCTGGAGCCAAGCCCGGGCTGCGGCGGCGGCGAGAGGGGCTCCCGGGGTGTGTGAAGAGGTGAGCGGCAGGCTGGGCTCGTCGGTGCTGAGCAGGTAGCCCCGCAGCCGGAGATCCTCGCCTTCCCGCCCGCCGGGGCTGGGCCAGGGCGCGGTGAGGCTGAAGAGCAGCAGGTCCGGGGGGCTCTCCATGTCCTCGGCTGCCAGCATGTCAGGGGTGAGGACGGTGAGCACAAACTGATCCACCTTGGCCACCAGCAGCGCCGCGAAGCCCAGGGAGGGGGCCGTGTTCTCCGCACCGCCCCGCAGCCGCACTGCCACCTGGAAGTACTCCCACTCCACGCCGCCCAGCAGCTCCACCCGCATGGGGACAGAGTCACGGCTGGGCCAGGGCTTGGCCGCCGTGTGCTGGTAGCGGATCCCACGTTTGGGGGGGAGCCCAGTGCTGGGGTGGCAAGGGGTGCAGGGGGGGAAGAGAGAGCCCGGTGCTGGGGCGGCAGGGGGTGCGGGTAGGGGGGGCACTGGTGGGCTGGGCGGGGGGGGCAGCCAAAATTTTTTTTGCTTGGGGCGGCAAAAAACCTAGAGCCGGCCCTGTCCACAAGGTTTTTCTTTTTGAGTGGAACTCCTTGTAGATTAAGGTTCTATTCAACATAAGTAAGGGTGATCCCAGTTGGACCCAACATGACACCAAAAATAATTGGCCTAGATTCTGCCACCCCTTTATTCACCTTATTTCACAAATAGTCCCACTGAAATCTATGAGAGAGATTTCCTCTTTAGGCATAGCCTCGGCAAGGGTAGCATGCAAGCTGCATCATTCCAGGTGTAACCACAGGAGGTGGTGTGCCTCAGAGACACCCTTCTAAGGGAATGTCTGCACTTTGAGCTGGACGTGTAATTTCCAGCCTGGACAGACAGAGCTGCACTTTGATTGAGCCAGTGTGCTAAAAACAGAAGTGTAGCTGACAGTGCGAGCAGCAATATGGGCTAGTTGCCCTGGGTACAGTGCTGCTCAGGACCGTAGGCACTTACTTGGACAGATAGCCCCTTCTACTGCCTGATCTGCCCAAGGACATACCTAGGGTCCCAAGCGGATTTGTGCTCAGGGCACTTGTTGCCCAAGTCACTGCAGCTATGCTTGATCAAAGCTAGCGCGCATGTCTACCTGAACTGGAAATTACACTTCCAGCTTGAAGTGTAGATATACCAACTACAGACACACGTCCCTCCCTGCTTCCCCCTTGTCCTGAGCAGGGTGAGGGGGCTAATAATCTTCTGCTGTCAAATTTCCAGCATCAAACTGTGACACCTCCCAGGCCAGTTCAGCTGCACTGGTTGGCACTTTGGGGGTGTGAAATCAAGGCTCTGCCCATTCACTGTCCCTCCTCGCCTATTTTTCACCCACCTGCTTCTGTGGAACAGAGACAATTCCAATGAAACTCAGAAAGGGTTTTGCCAGCAGGAGAAGTTTTTTGAGTCAAATCTTGCTTCTCTTACTTAGGTGAGTATGAATTGAATGAGATTACTTACATGAGTGAGGACTAATCGCCACTATGCAGTCTTTGACAAGACTGCTGTACCCCAGTATAGCTAGATGGGCACAGCCTACTAGTGGAGATGCTGCTTATACTGGCAAAAGGAGTTCTTTAGCTGATGTAGTTAAACCACCTCCTGGAACAGCACCCATATAAACTGAGTTTGCACAGGGGCGTCGGCCAGTACAGCTATGTTGGCATGGTGGGGTGTGAATATTTTTTTCCCCACACTCCTAACCCACATAGTTATGCCAGCAACACTTTATATTGTAGACTTGGCCAACGGCTACCTTCTCTGTAGGACCAAGATCTGTCAAGTATGTCAAGTATGGTCTGTCTTAGTGTAACAAGAAGAACTTGGAAGGTAAACTGCAACATTTAAAATAAAAATATATAGACTTGCTTTTCTTTTTTGTTCAGTGAGATTTCCTCTTATTAAAAAGTTAGGTACCTCCTAGAAGAAGGCTGTGTACAGTCCTTGCCAGCCACTCATCATTTCAGCAGGTATAGCATTTCGGGACTGTATAAGTAAGTATTTTTGCAGTGAAAGTTTTTTCCTCATCAGTAACAGGAGCAACCTCATTAAAAGGAACAGAAGAAGAAAATTGACCCAACTGTGTGTGGGCCTGTGAAAAAAATTCCGTTACGTTGTGTTTGGATCTTGTTTCTCCAATCTATAACTGACACTAAATCCCTTTCCACAACTTCTGTTGAAATAAGTCTGCTAGCATGATGCACATGCACTTAAAGGGCTTGTACAGTGAGGCTTAAATACTGCCCTTAACTCCTCCAATATGCAGCACACATGGTAACTCACTCCTTTATGTTGTACTACACATGGCATGTGGCATTATTAGCCAATAGGCCAGACTGTGCCTTCTTCCACAAGGAGCCCAACAGAAATCAATGGGACCACTCATGAAATAAGGCGCTACTCGCCATGAATAAGGATACTGGATTCTGACCCTGTCCATTTATTGTGTGTTTGCACAGTGCCTAGCACAATGGAGCCCAACCTGGTTGTGGCTTGTAAGTGCTACCACAGTTTAGACTTTTAATAATAGTAAGAACAGCAATTAATGGGAGGTTGTGCCATTGACTTCAGTGGGGCTGGAATTTTACCCTATAACAAGGGACCAGGTTTTGCCCCTCCCCCTTACGTTCCTTACTTCTTGAGCAGTGCTATTGATTTCAGTGGAATAAGGTACTACTCACCATGAGTAAGGATACCAGAATCCAGCATTTTCAAGTTCTGAGAAAAAACTTAATATAGTTAGAAATTGGTCAGCAGGTTAGTCAAACTCTAAACAAAGCTTTTCACAGCTTAGAAGGGTGTGAAGAACAGTTAACTCATCAACTCAGCTTCCAGGCATTTTCCAATTGTGTCTTCAGTTTCCCAAATATTGTTGGCATTAGCATATTTCACTACCTTCCGCAAATGATGCATTCAAATGTGAATAGTTAGTCCAATGTTGTACTGGGATATCTGTGTTACATTCTCATTGAATGGTTTCCATTAGGTACAGTCAAGAGGATTAAGTGGTCATGCACATATTAGACCTTGAATGAATAGCTTCTGTCAACTACAGACTGGAGGAACAATTGCACATCCACAATAAATTGCACAGTGGTTCCTGTGGAGTATAAGCTGTGCGTACCTGCATTAGTCTCTATTAAGAAGAAACAGGCAGAAATGTTCCATTCAGGCTTTGCAATGTGTATTCAAGTGTTTCCATAAAAAAATCATATTAGACTCTAATCTCAAAAATAATAATAAAAAAAAATCATTGGGGCCTTCTAAACCTATTTTACTTTATCTTTCTCTAGCGCACACACATTTCCTGCAGCCAGTTTGGCTTCAATTTAAAAAAGAAAATCCTGATGTTTAAAAATGCACATGATTAGTTTCCATGGAAATACCAGCCTGGAAATATGTTACCTGTATGGGGGAAAATGGACGTAGTGTTTTTTGTTTGTTTGTGCTGGTGGTGGTTGTTTTTATTGGTTTCTTTGTATCATCTCCAAGAATGTGGCTCCTAAACTTTGATATCACAACTACCTAGAGCAAGCACTGAATTTTTGACTCCCTGAATAGATTGGTAATAATGGGGTTGTTGTATTTCTCCCAGCCACTGCCCTTACTGTGAATTTCAACTATTTTGTACTCCTTTCTAGCTATATATAAAACTAAGTAATAAACACAAGCACACATTATTAGACCTAAATGGCTGTTTTGGTGTCGGCATAGAACAAGTGACTCTTCAGGTTTCATGGTATGTAATCACCATAACATCTTATTAACATAGTAGACCACATTTTAAGTTTGAGATTAATGAATAACAAAAGGGGCTTAATTCATAAAATAACTTGTTTGTTGCAAATAGTTCACTGAGTGATAGCAATAACTTCAGCTCCCTACTGAAATATACCAGATTTGAGCCAAAAGCTAATATGTGAAGGGATTCCCACCTCATTGCCGTTTCCCCCGAGACCGTTAGTTCCCCTGTATAGACTTTTCTGTTGCAGGGGAAAGGGAGACCAAAGTAACCTATTTAGAGAATGACAAAAGAAACAATATTGTTTGTCAAGACAACTAATAATAGATATAAGTATTACAGATGTTGAGCATTGGCCAACCCCTTCATGAATTACCTCTTGTTGTTTGAATGTGGTCATGTTTGAAGGAAGAGCCTTTCCTAAGCTGACACTTCAGTTCTGCTCAGGATTCATTTCAGTAGGAAACTGGGTTTCCTTGTCCAGCGGGATGTCTCTTATAATTGTGAAGGCACATAAGATTTTGCAGAGCTACATAAGGCAAACGTGTATGACTTTTGGGAGCCCTGAACCATTAAAGGCTGCAAATTCATTAGCTTAATTGTGAACCCTTTACACACAAGTTTTGGACAGCAGTGTGATGCATGCTTTGGCCACTTTCTCCTATGTGTTGTCCTGTGGCCACTTTGTGCTGCATTGCTGGAGTGGTCTGGCTGTGAAGTGATTTGGCTAGGAAAGATCTTTCCTCTGCAAAAGGAATCCTCTGGTGGCATAGAAGCTCTTATGCTACTCTTCGTCTCTGTTGCTGGTATAGCAGGGATAATGAAAGGGAATCTGGCTTGGTCTCCCTTCTGCTGCTCCAATCGCCAGCTTCCTTGGGCTTCTCTAACGTGGCACAGGGGGGCTGGACCCATACATGATGACATCAGGATTAGGGTGGTGTATAGATGAGCTTCATCCTGTCTTTGCAATCCTCCCTCCAACTTACTCACTGCGGCTCTTGTGGCTGAGGATCTGGTCCTTCGTCTTCTATAGATAACCTTTTAGCTCAGTTGTCTCACCTGTCTCTGTATTTTAATCTGCTTGGCCTAAGGGTCTTGAGGGATAAACCTGAAAAGGATTTAACTTTATAGAAACTTTCAGTAAGAATTCTCTCTGTTTAGGCTACAAATAGTTGATAATTAACTGAATGCAAGACTTAGTGGTTTAGATAATTGTATTGAAAGAACTCACGTGCAATAACTATATATCCCATCAAATCAGATTTTTGTTTTTTGCTCATTTGTGTCATGGGCCACTGGACAGTTATTTGAGTCCAGGTTGTCCTGAATAAATAATGCTGAACTGTATTAGGCTAACCCTGTTCCTTTATGGAGATAATTTTAATTAAATGTTAGTTGATCTAACAAAAAAGGAAGGAAACTAATTAAAATAATTAAGAAGTATTTCAGCAGAAGTAGTCTGTCCGGAGTGCAGAGAGAGAAAAACAATCAGCCACACATTTTCTTGACCTCGTTTGTCCACAAGGCCTTTGCAGTATGATCTTTATATACAATGGGCAGAGGTGGGAAGGAAGGAGTTACCTGGGGTGCATTTCTCTATTAAAGTAATGTAAGCTCAGTATATTCTTTGTTGCATGGCTCTCTCTTTTACTGTCCCTTTGCTTCCTCCTTCTAAATTTCCCTGAACCAGTGGCCATGGTAACCCTCCCTCAGAGTAAGCTAGGTTACCTTCAATATCACCTTGCTGGGCTGGCTGTTAAATGAGCATCGTTTGCTGATTCACTTGTACAGGGTCATTCTTAATTTCCTTCTGGTTTGAGCATCAGTTCAGCTTTCAAGAATCTCAGCTCTGTGATCGCTAGGTTTTCTCCTGTGTGGGGTGGTGGTGGGTTTTTTTTTTTTTTTTTTTTTAAATAATTGTTTAACATTTTTGTGATGTGACTTCATCAGTTCTCTCATTATTTCTTCATCTTTTATTGCTGAAATAGGAAAACCAGTGCATTGCTACACATTATGTACCTGGGACCTCCCTGCACTCATTCTAGGTATGCAGAGAAAATCTGAAAAATGTGATAGATTTATTGCCTTCTCTCTACGTATATGAGAGTGTGCTGTAAATGGAGTGATGTCTGCATATTATTATATAGTTCTACCCATGTCATTAATACATTTAATGGTACATCACTGCTCTTCTAACTGGCACGTCCCCGCGTGACACATATAGTGCTTTCTGCTGGCTGAGTCATACAATGACATATACGTGGTTAGTGTGTGTTTCGTGTCAGCTCTTTTGGTTGGGATGTGAGTTATTGACCAGCATGAAGCAATGGGAAAGGTTTGAATGAGAATTTGTATGGTTTTTTTTTTTTTTTAAATGCAACTTCTTGAAATTAAGAAGAAAATAGGGCAGTCCCAATCAGTGCTTAATTTGTAATGAAAGGTGCTGGGGCACAAGCAATTATTTTACTTTCATAACTGATGCAGCAAGCCCAGAGGTGCCGGGGCTATGAACTGCCAAGAGTAGAGGGGTCAGGGGTCAGCCCCTGCAAGCCCTGGCACAAATTAAGCACTGATCCCAATAGGTTATTTAGCAGCCTTTTGCTGTGTTGGAAATGCAAGTTCAGTCTCCTGGGCTGGTCTCTCACTCCACTAGTCAGCAGGTATGGAATTAAGCACAGAGCATAGAGTCAGGCTGAATTCTTCACATTTTAAAGGCTACTTTCTCACTCAGAATTGATAGGTGAGGAAAAGAATAAATGTGAGAGCACTGTAGCAAAGAGCTGTTTGACATGGTGTTAATGTGCAATAATCTTCTGTGATCATGGAGACTGCCCTGTGTAACATTCTGAAATGATCATGGCTCATGCCAGACAGCAAAGATCACCTTTGCACAGCAGCTGTGACAGATGGATTAGAGAGAGCGCGAAGATGTCCTATTGTTTGTTGTTGTGACTGTTAGATAGATAAGACAATTCTTCTGAGTTGCGGTTACCCTTCCTTAAAAAACTTGACATTCATTTCTCTTGTGAGCTGAGGGATAGGTTCCTCTTCCATAAAAAGCAGTGTGTGTTCATACTTTATCCTTCCCTTCCCGTTTCTTGTTTATCATTTCCTGTGTTTGTCCAATTTAGATGATAAACTCTTTGGGAAAGCTTTATTTCTGTAAACTCTCATGCAAACTTATAACACTATATTATGGGAAGCAGTGACTCTGAAAAAAAGATTTGTGGGTTGTGGTGTAGGAGTAGAGAGGTAGTTTTACCTCTGCGTTTTGCACTTGTGTGGACCGCTTCTGGAATGCTGGTTCTGGTGCCAACAATTCAAGAAGGATGTTGAAAAATTGGACAGGGTTTAGAGAAGAGCCACAAGAATGATTAGAGGATTAGAAAATATGCCTTAAAGTGATAGGCTCAAAGAGCTCAATCTGCTTGGCTTAAGAAAGAAAAGGTTAAGTATCTCCAAAGGAAACAAATATTTAATAATGGGTTTTTCAATCTAGCAGAGAAAGGTATAACAGGATCCAATGGCTAGAAGCTGAAGCTAGACAAATTCAGACTGGAAACAAGGCATACATTTTAATGGTGAGAGTAATTAACCATTGGAACTATTTACCAAGGGTCGTGGTGGATTCTCCATCACAGACCATTTTAAAATCAAGATTGGATATGTTTCTAAAATATGTTTTAGGACTTATTTTGGGGGAGTTCTGTGGCCTGCGTTATGCAGGAGGTCAGATGAGATGATCACAGTGGTCCCTTCTGGCCTTGGAATCTGAGTTTATTATAATATTTATTACAGTAGTGCTTTAAAGGCCAGGACCCATTGTGCTAGATGCCGTAATAATCATTTGTATTTGGGGGGAGGAAGAAGAATGTGGACCAGATTCTCAGCTGATGTAAATAGACATAGCTCCAAAGGTATTTTAACATTGGAAGCTCTATACCGGTTCTCTATCTCCTTCTGTCCCTCTCTCTTGCTCTTGGTCTTGTGTGCCTCAGGTCATCAGAAAAAGTGACATTGTACCTAGTATTTCAAACAGCTACGTACTTGAGTGGGACAGATATGTTAGAGTACACTTGGCAGTCATGCTCGCACTGTCAGTCAGCTGAGCTGAGTTAATTACTTTTCCAACCTAGTTAACCCAGACCACAGGAACTAGAGTTCACTGCTTAATTAGCGCCTCCTATATTTGGCAAAAAGAGCTCCTGCTGTATTACATGTCTATTCTTTCTTCAGCTTCTTCCCAAGTTTCTTTAAATGTTTTGGTAGATGGATAAAGAGATCACAAAAGTGAAGGGCAAACAGCACACATAGTATGGACAAGTGCTTTCCAGTCTTCCTCACAGGGTTCTCTCACTTCACTCCGCTACTGAATTGCAAGGGAGAATGAAAAGCAGAGTGACATGATTTACACTGAGAGGGAGAAGCCTGGTGTCTGGGCTCTATTTGTAGTTAATTTAATTTATTCTGTATCACCTAGTTGAAATTATTTCCTCTGGATCATCTGGAGGCTTGACTTAAAGTGCAGTTGTGGTCAGAAAAGTGACTATGGAAAAATAGCAGTTTCTTACTCATTCCACAGATCAGCTGTTTGCATATATTCCAAGTCCGAGCTGTTAGCTGAAATGAGATAAATACATTTAACTACTTTTAACTCCTGTTAGCATTATAGAGTCCATAAAGCCATGAGGGAGAGAGCTCGATTCTTCTTTGTCTCAGACATTATTAACAGAATTGCTAATTAAATTCCAGCTACAGAGTCTCTTCCTCAAGGGTTGCAAAGGTTTACATCTCAATTGCATAATAACAGCACATATACCTCACCTCAGATTGGTCGAAGTTATTATGGATTGTGAATGCATGAGCCAGAAAACGGATAGCTTTATTTTAGGTTGAATTTGCTGGGTTTGCAGCTGGAGACAAAAACCTCTTTAATTTAAAAGCACACTTACTTTGCTCTGGATAATTGAGAGACAGTAAAAAAAAGAACCCCACACTGCATTTTTTTAGTTTTTTTTGATGGTAGAAACACCGAGGGTTATGGATTTATAAATTTGAGTGACAAGCAAAGGAGATTAAGCAATGTGGATGGTCTTGCCCTTCTGTTCTTCAGTCTGTGTTTATTCTGTTGATACATAGAGGGCTTCCTTCTCCAAGCGCTAAAAAATATCACTTAAACATTTTGAAACAAAAGGAATAAGAAAAAAACATTTCCTGGAGATTAAAGACCTTAACAGGTCTGCAAAATGTTGGGTGAGACTTAATGAATACCCTCATTTTGGCTATGTCATGAACAGGGCCATCCCTAGCCATTCTGGTGCTCTACGCAGCCCCTCCACTTGTGGGGGGTGGGCTGGTCCCAGGCCTCCACCGGGGGGCAGGAGCAGGCTTGGGAAGGGGCAGGGGGTACCCCCCCCCCAGCACTCACCAGTGGCGCGGCTGGGGCCGGGTCGCTCCACTTACTTCCTCCAGTGAGTGCAGACCTGACCCCCTGCTGCAGTCCTCAGGGGGCAGGGGTGGGGTGGATCAGGGGCAGGAAGAGGTGGGGCAGGGGTGGAGCAGGGGCGGGGGCTTTGGGGAAGGGGTGGGAAGAGGCGGGGCTGGGGCGGAGCAGGGGCCATGGGGAAGAGGCGGAATGGGGCTGGAGCAGCACGCAGCTGCGTAGGGCACCAAGAAATTTTGTGCCCCGAATTTCCTGGTGCACTACGCAGCTGCGTACTTTGCATATGGGTAGGGACAGACCTGGGCATGAAGCTGCTGCTTATTAACAGTTCTGTTGCAAACTCCAGCTCAACATGAGAAAAGTGCTATGGGAAGTTGGTTACAAGTTAATCGTTTATCCCTACACATCAGGACAAACCTGCAGTAACATGAATTTTACCAGGTCTGAATGCATTGTCAGTTGCTTTGCGGGAAACTCTAAAATGTGGTTTCTGGAAGCAAGAAAAAAATGCCAGACAGTAATGTTTAGACCTGTCTTTATTGCAGCTGAAGAGAAGGCTGCAATTATACTTTTAAAAAGTTGGTCATTTCCATTTAATTCAGAGGGAAGTCTGATTCATATTCCTGTGTACGTCATGTGTTGTGGAGGTTTTTTTGTGTGCCACATGCAGTCGTCATCGCTGGTATCCAGTAGCGGTCTTTGATCTTTTAAACTAGAAAGGCTTACTCCAAAAGATGCTCCCTCAGGCTGTTTTGGTCTGGTGCATGAGGTCACTTTAAAATAAAGCACCTAAGATAACTCTTTTGGAAAAGAGAGCCATATGTTAATATATGAACTTCCTGAAAACATCGCTTATTTACGTATTTATACTGACAAGCAATCATTAAGAATTTGGCCCAACATCAACAGATGGTTTGGAAGGGATTCATAGATTTTCCTAAGGGATCATTGTGATCATTTAGTCTGATCTCCTCCTAACACAGGCCACAGAACTACCCCCAAAATAAGTCCTAGGGCATATCTTTTTTTAGAAAAATATCCAATCTTGATTTAAAAACTGTCAGTGATGGAGAATCCACAACAACCCTTTTTAAATTGTTCCAATGGTTAATTATGTTCACTGCCAAAAATGTATGCCTTATTTCCAATCTGAATTTGTCTAGCTTCAACTTCCATTCATTTCAACATGTTACACCTTTCTCTGTTAGATTGAAAAGCCCATCATGAAATATTTGTTCCCCATGTAGATTCTTATAGACTTTAATCAAGTTACCCCATAACCTTCTCTGTGTTAAGCTAAATAGATTGAGCTCTTTGAGTCCGTCACTATAATAAGCTTGTTTTCTAATCCTTTTAATCATTCTCGTGGCTGTTCTCTTGAATCCTCTCCAATTTTTCAACATCCTTCTTGAATTGCGGTCACCACAGTGGGGACAGTATCTAGCAGCAGTCACACCAGTGCCAAATACAGAGGTAAAACAACCTGTCTACACATACTTGAGATTCCCCTGTTTATGCATCCCAGAATTTCCTTTTGGCCACAGAGTCACACTGGGAGCTCAGGTTCAGATGATTATCCACCATGCCCCACCCCCAAATCTTGTGCAGAGTCACTGCTTCCCAGGACACTCCTACATCCTCTAAGCATGGCCTACATTCTTTGTATCTGTTTACATTAGCCATATTAAAAATTCCCATACTTCTGTATACAAGAGGCTCCCTAAAACTTGTAGGTATTTGCATATGCACCCAGTACT
This sequence comes from Emys orbicularis, assembly GCF_028017835.1. NCBI lineage: Eukaryota > Metazoa > Chordata > Testudines > Emydidae > Emys > Emys orbicularis. Next base: position 144,163,115 of record NC_088685.1, read on the forward strand.
AACCTACAAAGGGTCAGGCCACAAATAAAAAACCATATTAGTGTATGGGTAATGGAACTTTAACATGAAGAGGAACAATCTTAATCACTTCCCCCTTGTATAATTGCAGCTTTCTGGATCCTAGTATCTATATGGAGCTCCTCTTCTGTGCTTTGCTGAGCTGCACAGTTCTTAGGGTTCATTAGAGGTGTACCCTTTCTGTGGGTCTCATAAGATGCATAAGACAGTCTCTAGTCAAACAGTTCCAAACCATGACATTTCTGTTTTCTACAGATAGAGGCAAACCAAAAGCTCACAGTAAGTTACATTAAAAAATTAGAAGAGAGAGCATTGAGGTCAAAAAGTTGAGCATTCATGTGTCAGGAAATGACAAAATTAAGGTTGCACATGCAACCTTAATTCCACCTCTTGTGTGTGTAATTCAAGACTGTTTCATAAGCAAACAATCACATACTATTTATTGAACAGTAAAAAACAACTTTTGTTTACAATTTTGGATACATATCTGATACCCCACCCTCCGCCCATCCTTCTTTTATACCTACACAATTTTTGTTACAATAGTCCAGAATGTTTTCATTAATTTAGACTTTTTATGGGTTCTCTTCTCTGAGGTTTGTATTTAAATTAGTCTAGTCAGTAGTTGTATACCATATACCCCTTAGGATCTAAATCATGGGATGAGACAACTAACACTGCAGTAAAATGTTGGGTGCCTGTATATGATAGCAAATGGTCTTTTTTACCTTATGTAGTGATTATACTTAACCTACAGTCTGTTGTATGAATATGGTTTAGCTGTGTTCTCTACATTGCAGTGACTTTCACGGACTCTGTCTGGCATACCCACAGCACTATGCATTAGTTGAAGAAGATACTACTCATCTGTGTACGAGTCACAGTTACAAAGTGAGCTGCGTTTTAGATCCCTTTCCAATCGCTCCTGAATGCATCCCTCAGATGACAGGCTTGACTTCCGTCACCTTTCTCAAAGGTGGAATCTTGCGGTTCAACCACTCTTAGAATGGTTCTCTGGGTTGCAGCCTCCCTTTATCCCAATGAAAATAACACAATAGACTCAGTTGTATTTGGCACCTGCAAAGACTCTTCTCTCTAGGAGCTTGCGACACGCAGTTGCTTAAAGTGACCCCAAAATAGCTTCTTCAGTAGTACCTCCTCCAAGTGCACTAAATGCAAATAACAGCTATGTGGGTGAAACCAGACAATCACTACGTTCTCGAAGGAACTCTCATAGACAAATAAGACAAAAACACCATATCACCTGTGGGTGAACACTTTTCACAAAATGATCACTCCTTATTTGACCTCTCAGTCCTCATCATCAAAGGAAACTTGCACAGGTACCTTCAAAAAAAAAAAAAAAAAAGAGCCTGGGAGCTTAAATGCATAGCTTTTGTTAGACACTAAATATCATGAACTCTATAAAGACGCTAGATTTATGGCCCACTCAAACACTCTGTAGCCCTCTAATGCTCCTTTGTCCTATGACTGCAGAGGTATTAACTGCCCACTTCACCTTGAATGGTCTCTCACAATACGCATTTAGCGCCTTATGCTGAACAATCTGTTCCACCTTGTGTTTAGCTGTGACACTCTGAGTACCTTTCCCAGATCTGAAGAAGAGCTTGGTGAAGGAGATAAGTTGGGCTGGAGGGATAGCTCAGTGGTTTGAGCATTGGCCTGCTAAACCCAGGGTTGGGAGTTCAATCCTTGAGGGGGGGCCACTTAGGGATCTAGGGCAAAAATCAGTACTTGGTCCTGCTAGTGAAGGCAATGACCTTTCAGGGTCCCTTCCAGCTCTAGGAGATAGGTATATCTCCATATATTATTTCAAGCTTACACAAGCAGAAACCAGTCCAATAAAAGTTATTACCTCACCCTCTTCGTTTCTTCAAAACAAGTATACGGTCTAGTCACCAAAGTTACATAACAAGCAGAGAAAAGGGATAAAACAACAAAAGTGTATGTGCTTTTGGTCTCATCTAAACCTATGTCTCCTTTGCACATTTTGGTAAGCCCAAAGATGCTGCTAGCCTACTGGAGGCCTTAAGCAGGAATATTTTTGCCCCCTTCCCTCCCCTGCCCCCGGCAACACATACCAAAAAAGCAAATGGGATTCCCCATGAGCTGCTTGAGGCCCTAAGCAATTGCTTAGTCTACTTATGCCTTGCACCGGCTCTGGGTAAGCCCCATTTAACCCAGCTCCCTCCATCTCTGGGCTGTGGGAAACAGACTAGCGCGGCAGCATTCTGTTAGATTTCCCTTGAGCCCCTGCTGCCTACTTCCTCTCTAGGTAGGAGTCCCTTTGATCCTAGGCTTTTGCCTTAGAAAGAAAATAAACCTATTAGCCTGGGAAGCCAGGCAGGTGGGTATTTTCTAATGAATAGCTCTCCCCATTGTTCTCTTAAAGACCTTGGTATTCTCACTGGAGGCATCTTACCTCCATCACTTTAATTTCCTGCTTCTTCTTCCTAACAGCCCATTTGTTGCATTCAGACAGAATAATATCAAGCAGATAAATTGTGGTACATAGATATCCATAAATAATACACACCTCTCTCTCGTTCTCCAGAATAAGGTTTTGGAAGAATGTTTGCTATCATATTGTGTTATTTGAGAAATAGTAGGTGATCTTGTAATCAAAGACTATACCAATGAATATGCATGAGGGGGCAGAGGTGTGGTTGCTCGAGCAACGTGAACTTTTATGTTGCCTGACTTTTGAATGTTTTAATCATGTGACCTTAACTTTCTCTAAATGTAGGTTTTATTTAATGGGATATACAGTCTGTATGTCTAGTACATCTCTTGATGACAAGTATCAATAAGTTTTTTGTAAGTAACTGAACAGAAACAATGAATCACCCTGTCAGCCAGCTACATTATAGTGCCTTCAGATCTGCATTATTTTGCTGGAATTATATTTTAACAGAGCTTGTATTCTCTTTTATGTGAGTACATCATATTAGTTCCTATTTAACAAATCAAGCCACGGCTGTCTAAATACTGCATTTGCAGTTGTTTGAAGGTGTGATGTGTTAATAGTTTCATACAATGATAATGCTGTTTCATCATGTGGTATTGATATCAGCGATAGACTCATTCTGTATTTAGCATAGTCATATATGGAAGGAAGACAAATTAAGAGTTTATTTTTTTGTAAGTCTGCGTATTCTTCGTACCCTGAATCTCCTCATGGTTTAGTAGAATACTGTACTCACTTTTCATCACTACGGCCCTGATTCAGGAAAGCATTCCTATTTAGGAAGGGCGTTAAAGCTTGTGCTTAATGTTTCAGTGAAGTAAATGGGACTTGAACATGTACTTGAAGTTAACCAGCTGTTCTAGTGCTTTCTTGAATTAGGGTCTCTACTCTCTGTGAGTAGGGCCATGGAGGTAAAAAATCAAGCACATGCATGATAAGTGCCTGAGGATTAGAAGATCTGGGCTCAAATATATTATGTAGATCCCAAATGAAATAAATTTGATGGTCTCTCCCATGCTAGTCTGTAGGTGGACATTGTTGACATCACACAATTGTGGTCTATGCCTGGTGTGAGCCAATGTACGTTGCTGTAACAAAGAGCATATATTACAGGTCATGACAAAGGAGGGGTGTGTGTGTGAGAGAGAAAGAGAGCGCTGCAGTGCTAATTTGATAAGATGACAAGTTGTAGTAGGATAATATCAATATATTGAGATATAATTTAGGTAAAAACATAATGTGGACACTTCTATTTTCTCTGATAAACAATTAATCTATTAGTACTGGGAAACCCAGTTTTGTAATTACTTGTATTTTACTTGTAGGAGCTTGGATAATGTCTGCTTGTGACTACAAAGGTTTCAAAATAATCACACTATTTTGTAAAATGCAGTGACTCACAAATGCAGTGCTAGAGCAACTGGTAACATGGTCTGAATTTCAAAGCTATTATATTGTTAGCAGTGTAGTGTTGTTTGGTGGTGGTTGCATTTATTTCTTTGTAATATCTGGTTCATTGGGTTTTGGAAAATGCAATGATTGCTTTGAAATGGCTAACACAATCCTTTCTTCACGACAACACAAGCCTTCATTGTGGATGCAAAAATAATGAAATATACTAGCAGGAATTACATTCAAGTGGATAAAGGTATTTAGTATACATTCAAACATATTTCAAAGAATTTTCTAGAGAAAAGGGGATGAGAAAACCTCACTTCTGGGATTCATACTGCCGTCAGATCCCATTCTACAAGACATTTCTCCACTTCTGGGAGATCACAATGGATGTTTGGCTCAGCAAAATGCCATATCCTGATGTAACTTTGGTGAAGTCATGGAAGCTCCATTGTCAGAACTGATGTAGGTCCACGTCCCAGAGTCTCTATTACCAGATAGTTTTCTTTTCTGGAATTTGTCTATACTGGTAGAAGGCCAGTGCATACCTTCTGAGCAAAACTCGCAATGTGATCTCATAAAAGCAGAGAAGCACCCAGAAAAGCTACCTGTAGTAGGAGCTCTAAATCACACATCCTGATTTATCAGGTGATTTTTTTTTTTTTTTTTTTTTGGCTGAAGTACATGATAGTAATTTTATTCAGAGTTTATTTAAAACACAATTTAAAGAATGCAGTTTGATCTTTAAAACCTGAGAGCAAAATGAGAATGCTTGATCATTTTGTCAAATTGCAGCAGCATGTCAATTATTAATAAACATGGGATAGTGAAGTAGATATTGTCGAAAAAATATATTTGTATACTGAATGAAGTAGTCCCTTCTGAGATCCTTTTCAGCAATTATACCATACATAATGAAGTCCTAGAGTGGAAATCAAAGAAGTGTCACCCTGTATGACTTGGTGTAATGGCACCGAGGGAGTCTGAAAGTATTGTCTCCATTTATCATGTTCAAAGACAGGCGCCTTACATTTAAAATGCAGCAGGGAGCCGTCAGAAAAGTTCATTCGAATAGCTCCTCTTTCGCATTTGTTTTTTTTTTCTTCCAATATCTGGGCTTTTAAAAAAATTATCTTAGTTGAGTTGACCCACTAATGTTCCAGTCATGCGCCCCTTATTCCAACAAAACCCTCATTGACTTCAGTGAGCGTTTTCCTGACTAAGGACTGTAGAATTGTAGCCAGGTTGGAGATTTGTCTCTGCTTTGTCATCATCTCTATATTTTTATGCTAATTTATTGTCTAGCTCATGCTTTCCTCCTCTTCACTAATCATTTTCTGTCCTGTGATCTATATTTTATTTTTGGAGTTCTTTTGTAGCAGCATCCCCTACTGTCACATGCCAAGGGATTAAAACGGGCACTTTCATAATTTTGTCATTTTTCCCCATACTGATGTTTATAATAACCCATTGAAAATGTGAAAATAAAATCAGATCCTTTGTTGAAAAACTACCTCCTCCTTTTGCAGGCACACTGCTCTGTTTTGTTAGTGCTGCTGTGGAGAGCTGGGATGCTAGCATTGTTTGCTTTCTTTGTTTCTCTAATGGAAAAATCTTATAGAATTTGGTAGTGAACTATATCCTTTCTATAGAGTTTTAAACCAATATGCAGAATTTAACAGAGAATCATATCCCTGCTATAGAAGTCTATTAGTTAGTTTAAAAATTCAGTAGAAAGGCTCTTGTTTTTATTAAATAAGTTTCATAGAGTAATTCTATAAAACTATTGGCTTAACCCTTACATTTGATAGGTGTTTCCCATAAGGCGAGAAGAAGGATAACTGAAGTATGATTATTTTAAAAATGCCCTTGGGTTGTGTAACTTTTATTACATTCTTTGGAGAAGAACTATGTCCTTAACAGATAAATTTGATGTATCCCTCGCTATCATTCTTATTTGGTTTATGTTGTATTTGAAAAAGTGTGAAAATAAAAGTTTGGAAAAAATTCCAAGAACATGATAAAAGACATAGGACACAATCTTTAAAATAAACACTTTCCATACTAAAGCATCGACTCTGATGGGCATATGCTGTAGTATTTCCTATGCTTAAAATTGCCGATCACGGTGTTGTACACATGACACAGTACAAAAAAGTTTACATTTAAAGGCATCTCCCTGTCTCAGAGTAAGTAAAAGATAGGTCAAAATTTTATATTATCAACAGACATTGTCTTGTTGTCAGTATTACCAGATTTATTTCATACATTTTAAATTTAATGGGAAAAATGTATTGTTTCTTCTATAAAAGTGGTGAACTTTTTGTCTGCTGCTCTTCCCTCTGACAATGCTAGAAGCATAACACATACATGAAGACAAGAAAACGTTGATTTTTCTTTTTATGTAGTATGAGCTTTGTACTACACATGATAGCATGAAGGGAGAGAGTTTTCCCAAATGCTGATTTGTTTACATCTAACTAAGATGAAAGAGCTGACCTCTGAACCCCAGGGTTGTCATGAGACTTGTGGCACCTTAGGATAGATTCATCCTGCACTACAAGATGAGACCAAATGAAGTCTCTTGAGCTGCAAGTATAGTTTTTATCATTAAAATAATCCATGTTTATTGCATGTACCAAACAGTGGTATCGGTGGCCATGCTCACACTGTGGGGACTATAGCATTGTAGCTACAGTGCCCTATCTCAGCCAACATAACCCTATAGTGTAGATCCAGTCTACAGCAACAGAAGAGGTTTTAAGTGTAGACCAAGCCTAAGATATGACAGTTATTTCTTGTGATGAGTATATAGAAGGAGGATGCAGTATCTTAAATATCACCAGGATAGCCATGTGCAAATGTCTGATTGCTTGCTTGATTTTTTTTTTTTTTTTTTTTAAGTAGACCACTTTACAGCAAATGGATGTTTCTCTACATCTTGGGCACTATGGAAAACTGTCAGAGGTGGACTGTGCATGTTTACAAATATATGCACAGACTTTGGTCTACACTGTAGATTTAATAGATTTGTGTCTAAAGAAACTCAATAAATCTGAACAGAAAACCCAGTGATCTCAAGGTCTCTTGGAGTGGGCAATGTGTTCCATTGGCACACTTGTGATACTTCCTTGGGAGGAAATTACACTGTTGTGTGTTGTAACAAAATAAACTGTTGAGGGACTGAATGCTTAAAAAAGCATGTGGTACTGATTTTGACACTTTGAATGATTTGAGCTTTAGGATCACCCAAAATGTAGGTGTCCAAAGGAAGCTTGGAGACTGCCTTTATATCTAAACGGTGTGTGAACTTTGTGAACATGTTTTGTAGAATAATAATTCTGATGTATTCCTTCACAAATCGTGCAGACAGTATGAATGATGTAGAGTTATTATCCTACAATATTATAGTATCTATAGACATGGCATGTGTTTTCAGAAATATAAGTATAAATATAATGGTCAATGCTATTTAAACAGCAGTACACCAGGACCAAGGAAAGAAGTATTAGCTCAGCACACTTTCAATGATGGCATGTGAGGCACAAGAACAAGTGGAAATGCAATGACATATGTTTTGCTAAAACCTTTCATATGATTGAAATATGAGACTAAAATGAAAATGTTGTAACACTAGTGGTTAAAGCTTCTTCTCATGCTTCCTCCTTTGGCAGAATTTTGTTTCTTCCACCTACGGATGATACTCAGTACTGCAACATAAAGAATGTGTTCTATACTGTGTACTTAAATCAACAACCTAATTGCTCTTGTGTGATCAGAGGAGCTGGAAATTGAATTGGAAACCTCAAGGGCCTCAAAAGTGATAAGTCAGCCAGGGATACTAAGGCTATCACTATCTGCTCCATATACTTAATTAGAAGTTGAGTAGCTGATTATCATTTACTCCACCAGAGTGTCAGAAACCTTCCTTGGAAAAGAAACTGTGATCAAGACGAGCATGTGGCAGAGTTTCGCGAGCCATAACTAAAGCTTGTTTATCTGGGGCAACCACTGGAAAGAATGAGGAGGGGAAAACACTGCACCTGGCAATCTAACAGAATTCTTGTGTGTGCAATGAAATAATTAGTTCTAAGCTATCCTCTTGTGTGGATCTCTGCAAACTGGGCTTCATTAAGGAAAAATGGTTTTAGGGCTATTTTGCTTTTTTAAGTTATTTGCCTTGTCCTTAAAACAATGGCTAGAGCACTAGCCAACAACATCTGTGCTCACTAGGGAACTTGTCCTAAGGGAATTTGAACAGTGTGCTCTAATATTAAGTATTACATGGATAGAAGTAAAGCCATGTATCTATGCATTACTCTTCGTTTGGAGAGATTTCCCCCATTATACTGTGCATTATCCTACAAGGTTTTTAAGGTCACTTCAGAGGTCTGGTTTAAAGAGCAGCCTTAAAATTCCAGAGCATTTACAAATTGTATGTTAGCTACAAGTAACTAGTGAGACACAGTCCCATTTTTCTTGTTTAAATATAACAACATCACCTAGATAAACTTCCTAAGGTTTAACTGCACTTATCAGTGTTGTGAGGGTAAGAATAAAAATCATTGTAGTTGGTTCCCAAGAAGGAAGCCTTCCCAAAGCCCCAGTAAGCAAGTCATTCTAATGTACACACAGAAACTTGTAGACAATTCTGGTTCTGTTAGTTTTGATAACAATATCATTTGCATTTTCACCCACAGCTGTTGACATATTCCAGTGCTTTTACATCAGATAACCTATTTAAATAGGCTAATAGACAGGTGAGGAGCAGTCAGTAAGAAATCTGTACTTGTTCAGGGTGGAGGGGAAAGAGTTGTGGGAAAAGAGTTCTAAGAAAAACACATTTAATTAAAATCATTAACCAGTGGGATGCAAAAGAGCTGTATTGCCAAAGAATTTTTATTGCATTTTAGTGCCCTTTTTATCTATGGTAGATCTCTGTATGTCAGCATCAGCAGGAGATACACATTTTCCTTTAATAGAGCCTCACTGTTGCAAAGCTATTCTGAATACAGGGAAATGCCTTCCCAGAATCATCCATGGCCAAAGCTGGATATTTCTTTGAGTTGGGTTCTAGTTCAGCTTCTAAATTTGAAACTGCCATTGACATTAATGGGAGCAGGATTGGGCACTTGTGCCAATGCAGAGAAGAAAAGATGTTCTTTATTCTAACTGCTGCAGTACAGATGGATGAAAATCCTGTAGCACTGATCTTGAAAACAGAGAATGGATGTTTCCATTGGTTTGGACAGCATAAGAAATAATGCCCCTTATTCTCTTTGTTCTGTATATTCTCAAGGATCAGTCCTGCAACCTTTAACCCATGTCAATAATCACATGAATACTATTCAGGTGAATATGGGTTGCAGGCTCAAGCCTTCACTTTTTTTTAGAGATCCAGAACCACAGAGCTTGCCTGTGTTTGATAGTCCACTGCAGTCTATTCAAAATGAGCCACCACATGTTATCAGTTCCCAGTGCCTTCAGAAAACTTTTGTAATTTGTGGACTAAATTTGAGTCATCCTTGGAAGTTGGGAATTCTGAATTTATGGTAGTTTGATTCCCAAGAAGTGCTTTTAAGAAGGTGGAAGAAGCAGACTGTGAACGCATTCACTCATGCAGGTGGTGCCTCCTTGTGGCTGCTCTGGGGATCAGCTCTCACCCGGTCTGGCGCCCTCCTCCTTCGGATACTCAAGCTGTGATCCACCCCCCTCTCATCATGACTCGGGGTGTTCCCTCTTTGTGAATCCACCTTCTGCTCAGGTCACTATATATAGTCCTCCCCTTCTGGTATAACAAAGTCTCTCTGGAGCAGCTGTTTGGTTGGCATCTCCAACGCTCCTGTGCCACTTCCCAGTGACTGATAGGGGAACCTAGGCTCCATCTCTACACCAGGTTCCAGACCAGGGACCCTTTAACAAACATCCAGGGTCTACATAGTCCCACTTCTTGCTGATATTTCCCTGGGCTTCTTCCTACCTAGCCCTCTCAGGCTTCCTTCCCCCAGAACTTCTCTGGGATTGACCCTTCTTTCAGGGCTAGAATCCTGGGGCTTATTCTCCCTCCTGGGTTGTCTCCTTCCCTCGTCTCTGCTCCCAGAGAGTAACTGCAGACTCTCCCCCTGCTTCCTCTTTCTGCAGCAAACTTCCTGGCTTTATGATCCAGCCTGCTCCTTGTTCAGTTAGGTTTGGCTGTCCCCCCAGATGCAGATAGCTACCTGAATTCCCCCCCTGCCCCCGGCCCACATTAACTACTTCAGGGCCTGTGTGGGGTACTCACCCCATCATACACACCCGTGTTTTCATTCCTAAAGCTAGCTTTGACTACAAATGTCTCAACAATACGGTTCTGCAAATCTGTTAGCTTTTGGAAGAGGGAAAGTGGAAAGTTTTATCTGCTAAGCAGTTAAAAGCACAGTATCATATGAAGATCATATTATATATCAGTATATCATGTATGATTCTGGGAGTGATTCCTCTCAGTTCTTAAACTTCTTCAGTTGGTAGCACTGGTGTACTGAGGATTAGAGGAATACTTTTTTTTTTTTTTTACTAAACTCATAACACTGCATAGAACATGCAATAGGATGAAAACTAAGTTTTACACAAGTAACATGAATGGCATCTGCTATAATACCTGTTAACATATTGAATGCCTTGAGCATGTTGGCAGTGCTTTCTGTTATTTTTGCCAACAACTTGTCACAGCTGACTCTGTTTTCCTTTAGAACTCTCAGAAGAGTCTCCAAGACTGTTGTGGTTTATGTTGTCCTAAAACTCCATCCTTGTAAAGACTGGCTGCTGTCCAACTTTGGGATAAAGTAGAATTAGTAATGCTAAGACATTATACTCCCAACTATCCACGAACTCATAAAGGAACATAAGGACATGCTGGTCCTGAGTGACAGAGTAGTTAATTGCTTTCCACTCTAAGATTCGGTCCATTGGGCGTTGTGGACTTAAGTGACGTTGGCATGTTCTGTTCATTTTTTGTTACTGCATACAGCACAGTATGTACAGAGCTGAAACTTCCTGACTTTTTTTCTCATAGGCTTAACTGTGAAAGTGAGTTTCCTTAATGAGGCTTTCAATTAATTTCCCCCCCCCCCTTTCCATAGGTGATTGTATGAATTTTTCATTTAATGATGAGTCCATATGGAGAGGAGAAAAAAAATTCCCCGTAAATTCATTATATTTTATTTGCAAAGTATATGGCGCACATGTTTTGATTTTGACAGATCAGTTTTTAAAATATTAAATTGACCAGTTTTTCATGATATATTTATGCAAAGGATTAAATATGTTTAAATGGATGTGTGGGGCATTTTATGGGTCGTACATGGTAAAACACACACAGAAATTAGATTACTTTTTCCATATGGGAGTCATCAAAAGGGTAAAATGGAAAGGGTAAAATGGGATTATACAGTCCTCTTTTCTTATATCCCTTGTGCTTCCTTCTAGTGAGTTGGCCTCCATACAGGGGTGAAAGTAACATTCAACATTTACTGGTACTGGAGCCGGCTCCGGGCCCCCAGAAAGGGCAGTTCCTTGGGCGGAAGGGGTGGGGCTGGGGCTGGGGGTCAGCCTCCCCCAGCCAGCCCATCCATGCTTCCGCGCCACCTGGGAATCTCGAGTAAGAGCACAGAAGTTATTTTATGCCTGTATGTTGGCACTGGTGTAACCGCTGCTGGAATACTGTGTCCAGTTCCAATATCCACAATTCAAGAAGGATGTTAAGTTGGAGAGGGTTCAGAGAAGAGCCATGAGAATGATTAGAGAATTAGAAAACATGCCTTTCTGTGGTAGCCTTAAAGAGCGCAGTCTAATTAGCTTAAGAAAGAGAACATTATGGGGTGATTTGATTAGTCTGTAAGTATCTACATGGGGAACAAATATTTCCTAATGGGCTCTTCAGTCTAGCAGAGACAGGGTATAACATGATCCAATGGCTGAAAGGTGAAACTAACCATTGGAGCAATTTACCCAGGGTCATCATGGATTCTCCATCACTGACCATTTTTAAATCAAGATTGTTTGTTTTTCTAAAAGCTATGCACTAGGGATTATTTTGGGGAAACTCCTTGGCCTATGTTATACAGGAAAATGCTCAGCAAAATGCGGTGGGCGGGACATGTGGCCCGACTCAGTGACAACAGATGGACTGCAGCTATATCTGAGTGGTATCTGTGAGAACTGAAACGGCCACACGGTTGGCCTCCAAAGAGGTAGCATGATTTCCTAACAAGGAGATATGGACAAGCATGGCGAAGGACGGCCAGAGCAAGAGAAGATTGGAAGATGTGTTGTGATTGGCTCAGTCTTAACTGATGAAGGACCGACAGTCTACGCAGTCTACGCATGTTATACAGGAGTTCAGACTAGATGATCACAATGGTCCCTACTGGCTTTGGAATCTATGAATTTGATGTACTTAGGATAGTAATATAGCATCCCTCTGGCTTCATACAGATTATCTGACTAGACTCGCTCAGACTTCGTCAACAACAGTTTTTAGAATTACAGGTCTGTGCACTGAATATACTTGGAAGAGGGCTTTTGTACGGCTTTTATTGGTCTGGATATTGTCATGGTCAGGTATTGCCTGGTGCAGCTCTGCCCTTTTTGAGAGAAGAAAATTCCTTTGCCCCCACAGAAATATATACCCTGGGTTTCCATCCTGAACTTCCGAATTTAGGCTGAAAATGGGAATTGTAGTACCTCGCGGGACTTGGAGTTTGTTCCTCACTTTTCTCTATGGGCTGGGGTTCCCGGCTGGACTTCATTTCCCATAAAGCACCACTGCCTTCCTTATTGGTGAGGGGAAGCTGTGCAACATGGAGTCCCTGGCTGCAAAAGTTTGTTTTGTTTTTGTTTTTTGTCAAAAAAGCCAATTTTCCATTGAAAAACAATTTTGATGGAAAATTTTCAACCAGCTCTGCTTATGGAAGACCTGGGAAGACGGGAGACACTACATCTCTTGACAAGCAGGTATAATGAGTATTATATAGTGAGCTGCCTGTGACAGTTTGCCTTGCACAAACAGGATGTCTCAAAGCACCTTCACTCACCTGCATCTGTAACTCCACATCCCATTAGCACTCCTCACAGGACCAGAACTACAATTTGGCCTGAAATGAGGAAAATTCACATATCTGTATGTATTTTATGGATTGTCCCTCTGTAAAGGTTAATTACAGCCCTTGTGATGTAACTGGCTGTTACATCACAAGGGCTGTAATTAGTAATGTAACAATATTAATTAGTGTCATCTCCCCTCTCCCCCAGCCCCATCCCCCAAAAGCCCCCAGAGAAATGTGAGGTTTTATTTCTCATTCCATTTGTCATAATGTAATTTCACATACTTGTAGGATTATAGTACAGAGAACTGATTTGGTAAATGGAATAAGTGACTAAAATGGCTGCTTGATGATGCTGATTAATCTTGATGCAGACTTGCTTTGAGGTAGAGCTTTCTTTAGTTGCTCTCCCCCCCCCCCCCTTATTGCATTTCAGTCTGGGGAAGAAAAGAACAGTTCTTACTCCTGTCATGGACTTCCCCAAAAAGTTGAAACTCTCTCCAAATAACTTGATGATTTTTTAACAGATTTTCTAAATAAACTTTGAAAATTTAAAAAGGAAAAAAGAAATAATTTGAACAAAAATATTATTTTTCTATTGTCTATTGTTATTGCATGCTATTTCTAGTCCAGTAGCTCCCAGAGTTCCTGATGAAGTGCACACTTATGTTGTTCTACGAACAACAAAGATGCGGTCCCTTCCCCAAAGAGCTTACAATTTAAAAAGACAAAACACAAACAAAAAGGCGGGAGGGGGAGGATAAAAGAAAAAGCAAACAAGTAAAGTGATCAAGGTGATGATATGCCTACCTCTGGTCTGGTTAGCTCCATTTCGTCTTTATTTCATTTGTTCTTTTTTATCTATCAGGGAACAAGTGTGCGGTATGGGAGGAAGGCAGGAGAAGGGGAATAAATGGGAACAAAAGACGTAGGAAACAAGAGTGGAGGAGGGGATGTTTGGGAGAGTAAAACTGGCGGGTATCGCTAATATTTTCTTGGAGTGTGTTTTATAGCAACCAGAGCTCTACTTTAGGTCACTACTGAGCCAGTGACATTCATATTCCATGATCCTGCTCACTCTCCTCTTAAATTGATTTCTACAGTTACAAATCCAAGAGGAAAAATAAAGATATTAATTGAATTTAAAGGCTCTCTGACTTGGCTCAGAACTCAGGCTAGAGCTGCAGAGTGCATATTTACCGGCTGTAAGAAGGATCTGGCTTTTGCTATTTACAAACACAAGAGGTTGGCTTGTGTAGCCTATTCCTTCCCAAAAGAAAGAAATGAATCCATAATACCCCTGGTTCAGAACATGAAATGGCTTGAATAGAACGGTGTGAATAACTGATTTTTCAGTTTGCTGGCAGTTCTGAAAAAAAATTTCAGGTTGAACCAACACCAAATTTTTTCAGCATTCTCATGAAATTGAAAAATGTCACTTCAATTTTGGGCTCATTAAACTGTGTTTGAAACAAAAACAAAGGAAATTAAGGGGTAGGCTCACAAAAGCAGAGGAGGAGGTAGTGGTATTTCCCCTATATTCAGTAACCCAGTGGTCAGGGTACTCACTGGAAGGGGGAAGATGTGGGTTCAGGTCCATGTTTGCCTCCTCCCTTGTTAAGTACCTTGACCACTAGCTATTGATGATTCTAGGCTGGGGCACTTTCAAGATCTCCTCTTGAACCTGTTCCACTTATAAAGTAGTCACTGAGCCAGAGAGAAAATGACTCTCTCGCTTGGTGATTAGGGCATCCAATTGGAAGATTCACCCAAACCTGCATTTTTGGGAGAAAAGAGTTTTGGCCAATTTTTTTTGGCTGAACTCTGAGCAGTGAATGAAAAGTTCAAACTTTGTAGGCTACAGTCAATCACACAGCAGTTGTAACTCCCACAGAATTTCTTCCACAGATGATAATATTAGGGAACGCAATGTCTGATTCCATTTTATCGTACATACAGATGAAAAAGATGCAGAGCTGCTTTTAAATTCCTGTCAGTTGCTATTAAGTTTAACTGCTAGTTGCAAAGTATAAAGTTCTAGACAATGCAGATAACATTTCCAGTGCTGATAACATTTCCAAACTGATGGTTTGAACGAATACGGTAAAATTTTAGTAGAAGAAATAATTGAACCATCAAGCTATTTTCACTAAAAAAACCCCAAGCTTTTTAAGAAGAAGCTTACTAGGATTTAAAAAAATATGTTGGTATAATTTGGTACTTGCTCAGTTCCATCATTCCCTGAAGTGGAATGTATTAATACATGCTACAAAAAAATTACCCTACGTGACTGACTCAAATAATTTATTTGTTACAGAAAATTCTCATGCACAGCACCTGCTTATAATCATAGACTGTTTCTCACCTCTTCCATACATAAAGCCCACTATCTGTTAAGCCTATTATTGATATTCAAAACTACTTAATCATGGACCTATTATTTACAATTACCTGGTTAAAGGTATAACAATCTCTACTGTAAGGCCTAGGTTGGACCCCTTTCTAAAAGAGGGTCCCTTTGGTTTGGGACTTATCAGGTACAGTTTTCAAAAGTGCTCAGCATTGACCTAATTCTGCCCCTGTTAAATTCAGGGGTAGAATCCCTTGGATTTCAATGGAGTAGACTAGAGTTAGGTCAAGGCTGACAGCTTTTGCAAAACCCACGTGCCGTATTCACTTCATGCTAGAGGATTTTTTTTTTTACATTTGAAGGAAATTTAGTCAAGATGTTCTTGAGTTTATAGCTAAGGGGAAAAATAAGTCTCTCTCTTTGTCAATAATTTTGAAACAATGTCCTGTTTTAAGGCAGGTTCTGCACAGAAAGAGTTTTCTCTGTGAGTGGACTGACCGTGAATGCAATCTACCTCAGAATTTCAGCAGATAAATCATTTTGTAACAGGAAAGTGAATGCAACTCCAGTGTACAGAAGAGTGGTCAACTGTGAATTGAATTCTGACAATTTCCCTTAGTGCTTCTTCCTGGTTTCTCCTTCACCGAGCTGCCCACAGTTCCTTCCACCATGATCTATGACCCAGTTAGGTTCTTTATTGCCCCGGTTCTCCTCATGTACTAGTTGTCATCCCTGCTTACTCTTCCCAATCTTTCTGATCCCCATCCCTTCTTCAAGACTTCTCAAGGTGCCAGGTCCCCTCATCTCTGGGTTTCCCAGCTATCTTAATGTCCCCACTAGCCACAGCCCCTGCGTCAGAGCCCTGCAGCCCAGTCTTCAAAGGGGGATCTGGCTGCAGGAGGATTCTGGGAAGAGCTGTGTTATTGGGAATGCACTAAACCAAGTCATCTTGAATCAGTTTGATATCTAAAATTACTGGAAGTTGCCTTGGGAACTGATTGGTTAATCACCAGTGGCACAGAGACTGAAATACTTGATACCAGGTAATTTAATGATTAAATATGTCTCCGTAGGGTGCACTGATGAGTAAATATTTAGTTGTCTAACCATGACAACTAAATATTTTACTACTGGAGATATGGACATATATTTAAACTGATTAATGAGGCAACGTGGAGGGAAAATCTAGGTGGAGCCAGCAGAGGGAAATGAACCTCCTGGCCAGATGGCCTTCTTGAATAATTTACAGGGGAGCAGATGCCTACAGGTGGTACTTTAATTGGAAGTCCCTGGGGAAGCTTGCATGAGCCACTAGGGACATAGTGGATACCTAAATGAAAAACCTCCCAGAGAACACTGAGGCTTAGTGTATTCGTCCGTGGGAAGCCTGTGTCTTTCACGTGTATACCGTTAAATAATATGATGGACATATTTCCTATGTAGTTCATCTGACTGCAGATGTCAAAACTGCACAGGCCCAGAAAAGAAAAGTTACTGTATTCAGCATTTGCTGTTAAAAACCAAATTAGTTATTAATATTAATACTCTTCTTTACTAAGGGCCAAACATATGGAGTGAAGTAAGTGCACTCCACCTGGTAGGGTGGTGCAGCTTGTGCTGCTTCTCCACTGGTAGATGCAGAAAGGGGAAAGGGTATACAAGAGCACAGGGGCTGCTGTTCTGTCTGGCCCCTGTGCAGGGGGTCCAGAGAGAGAGACTACTTGTGCTCTATCTAATCTACCTAGTTATAAAGACTTCATCACCATATAGGGTTGCCAACTTTCTAGTCTCACAAAACCGAACACCCTTGCCCTACCCCTTCCCAGAAGCCCCGCCCCCCGCTCACTACATTCCCCCCTCCCTCGATGGCTCGCTCTCCCGCACCCTCACTCACTTTCACTGCGCTGGGGCTGGGGGTTGGAATGTGGGAGGGGGTGAGACCAGAAATGAGCAGTTCAGGGAGCGGGAGGAGTTTCCAGGCTAGGGCATGGAGTTGGGGTGTGGGAGGGGGTGAGGACTCCAGCTGTGTGGGGTCTAGGGTAGGGCTGGGGATGAGAGCTTTGGGGTGCAGGAGGGGGCTGCGGGTTGAGGCAGGGGGTTAGGGTGCGGGGGGGTGAGGGCTCTGGGCTGGGGGTGCAGGTTCTGGAGTGTAGGAGGGTGCTCTGGGTTTGGGAGGGATCAGGCCTGGGACTGGGGGTTGGGGCCTGGGCTTACCTCGGGCTGCTCCCAGTCAGTGGCGCAGCGGTGGGGGTGCTAAGGCAGGCTGCCTGCTTGTCTGTCCTGGCACCATGCTGAGTGTGTCCCAGAAGCAGCCAGCAGGTCCGGGTCCTAGGCGGGGGGCGGGGGGAAAGGGGCAGGAGGCTCCATGCACTGCTCTCGCCTGTAGGCACCACCCCCACAGCTCCCATTGGCCAGAAACCAGCCAAGGGGAGTGCAGAGCTGGTGCTTGGGGGCAGGGGCACCGCGTGGAGCCCTGTGGCCCCCCCACCTAGGAGCCGGACCTGCTGGCCGCTTCCGGGGCGCAGCGTGGTGCCAGCCAGGACACAGTAGGGACTAGCCTGCCTTAGTTCTGCAGCACCACCGACTGGACTTTTAATGGCCTGGTCGGCGGTGCTGACGGAGCCGCTAGGGTCCCTTTTTGAACGGGTGTTTCAGTCAAAAACTGGACACCTGGTCACCCTATCACCATAGTGTCTTTCTTCTTATACTTTGATACTATGGGGGTGTGGGTCTCATAAGAACCTAAAAAAATAGGCAGACACTCATGGAGGTGCCAAGCACAATCTGGTCTTCAATTGTCATTAATTTAAAGCTAGAAAATCCTCCAACCAAAACTGTATCAACCCTAAATTAAGAGTCTGATAAAATCAACTCTAAAACAATATTCTCCAAAGATATTGATTATAATGGGTGCCTCTAAACATCAGCTCCATTGAGTGCTGCAGTATTAGTCATAGTTTCACTGTTTTTTCAGCTGATTGATTTTTATTTTCCTGAGTTCTTTTCATGATTTAAATGAATTTAAATTAATGTGACCATCTGCTTCAGATTCTGTCAATTAAAACAAAAACAGAAAGGGGGAATAGTAATCATGTGCTGTGTGAAATAACTGGATGCATTGCTCAGCCTTAGTTTGTTTTCTGTTTGCTTTTCTAATTTCCTTTGAATGTGGTTTCACATTTACTATCTCTCCTGCCTCCCCCCTTTATCTTCCAGGAGGATTGTCAGCAGAAAATTCTGATTGTCAATGGATCAAGTTCTCTCTGTGAAACTTGCATCTCCCCACAAAACCCTTTGATAGATTCCCTGTGGTGTTTCTGGCTGACATCTTCCTGGCAGGGCCGGCTCCAGGCACCAGCCCACCAAGCTGGTGCTTGGGGCGGCACCTGGAGGGGGGCGGCGCGGCGCTCCGGCCCAAGAGCGGGGCCGCGACTTGGCTTGCCACCCTCCCGGCGGCGCTGCCTCTGGCCGCTAGGGAGAGCGGAGCCGCGGCGGGCTCTCCGCCCTCCCCCCGGCGCTGCCTCTGATGCCACGAGGTTCTGACCCAGATTCTGGTCATATTACAGCTCAGAATGTATATGACACACCCTCTGCCTTTGCTACAAGGACAAAGTCCCTGACATTTTAGCCTCAATGTGACATGACCTACCCATGTATGAAATGTTGTCTACTACCTAAGCAGTGCACCAACAAAACATGGCTCCTGTATGATCAATGACTTAGAGCACAGGCCGTAGCAACCTCCTGTGTTGTTGCAGAAGAAATTGTCATTTTTACTCACTACAAGAGGAGCCATGTTGCATTGGTGCACCAGGTTGGCTGTACTGCATCCGTGCTCCAAGTCAGAACTGTGGCAGGAATTGCATCAGGTCACTAAGTAAAAGGCTGCATCAGTGCAGCCAGCAAAGCCAAGTCTATGTCAAAAAGTAGCAGTTGCTATATTACAGGAACCATGTTGGCACATCACTAACCAGAAATGAGTTGGTGCGTTGAGTAGATGGAGCTGCAACAATATAGGAACTGCAACAGTGCATCCTAGAAACGCAGGTATTGCCACGTTGGAACGGCACGCGACAGCCAGCACTAGAAACTTTGGCCTTCTGAGGGAGGTGCAAGAAACTTTACAGTAGACAGATAAAGGAAAATCTTCCCTGCAGGGAAGTCTGCTCCTAATCCCTAAAGATTGGCTTAAAGTCTGAGCTCTTATACCTCTTCCAAATGACTTTTAAAAGCACTAAATATTAGATATTCTTGTCCCCATACTGTTTTCTGTAAGCAAATCATTTTGTTAATGTTGATACATTTTTTTTTACAAGTGTTGAGAGAAATTATGGGGGAAAATCTGTTTTGGAGAAGATTCATTTTTGGACAAAAAACCCTTTTTGTTTGAAAATTTTCTACTAGAGGAACCAGTATCAAAGGAACAACTTTATAGGCACAAACACTGGAGTATATTAACGTTAAGTGCCACATTCTGCCTCTGGGTGTATGTGGGCAGGTCCAGTTGACTTAGGGAAGAGTTTTATGGGATGCAGGATAGGTTTTAACAAAACTGTGCAAAGGTTTTTACAGAAATAGAGAATGGAGGCTAGACCACCCATGAAAGGAGATAAAACATGGAATGTAACACAAGATAAACCAGAGGTTATTGTTAGCTAGAACAGAGATAGGATATATTGCCAACATTTTGACTTTGTGACCAAATGACCAGGACAATTGGGTTTCTGTTAGAAATGATTGGGAAATATTATTCCAGTAGAACAAAAAATTTTAAGAAGTTTTTCAACCTGCTATTGAGCACTGATTAAAACATTAAGAATATCAATTTCTGTTGCCCTATAATGTAAATAGATAAGACACTCACTCTATGACTTGCTGATCAAGGCTAGTCCATGATATACTCTGTCTCTTGAATATTCTAAAACAGCCGCTTATGAAAAAGGGTCTGTTGAGCTGGTAGTTAAATTTGGGGCCGATGAAGTGCTGCATTTATCCTTAGGCATGGCTTCATCGTCTTGCCTTTTGTGGCTCATTATTATTTCAGTAGCGGCAGTGTGAGCTGTACCACTCACCTGTGAGTGAGCTATATCATACGTCTTCATAGTCACCAGCACTTTGAGGGTGAGGGAGCTGTTTTTCTGATATACGGTTTCCATTAAGCACTAGAACCATGCAGTAGATAAATATTTTTGGCAACTCCTTTAAAATGGAGTGTCTTAAATGTATGTTGCTACTCACTTAGGGCAGGATTCTACTTGGCCTCTTTGTGGGTGTGCCGTGGGGGTGGGTGAGACAGAGGAAAGGAGCATTCTCTCTTTCTCTCCCCCCCCCCCCCCACATGCTCCATGGAAGAGCTTGGCACAAGTGAAGTCTGCACTGAGAGGAGAGCAAAGACTCCACTTTCCCTGATCCCTCTACTCCTCCCAAAGGGTGCCGGGAGAAGGTAGAGAGGTGTCCCCGATTGTTCCTCCACACACACACACACACATCAACCCACAGAGTGGGACTGGCACACTGGGGGAGTAATCCGTACCCCACAAATATGTAGAGTAGTGTATGTGCTCCTCCTGTTATGTGCTGGGGTGGCGCATCATCGTCTCCAGAACATTTTAAGAGCATGATCCAAAGCCTGTTGCTGTCAGAGGTACACTCCTGTTGCCGTCAATCGTTGTGGCTCAGGTGCTGTAAACAGAATCTAACCCTGTATTTACATTACAGTAAAGGTGATCGACGTTTGTTGTTCTATTAAAGACACTGACATTTGCAGTTGCTCTTTTAAAAATTTCATTATTTTCCATTCAGCGTTTTCCCAGGAAGGACGAGTTGTGCAACTCGTATAGTAACAAAGGGGGCAGCAATAAACACCCCCTGTTTTACCGTTGTCTTAAAAGCTGACATACATGATGCATACTGCAAATGCAATACACAAGAGTAATATTAAACTCTCAAATACAGGCCTATGTATTACTGCAAACACAGTTACTTTGAATAGTATCGGAGAAATCTAAGGCTACAGCTATGCTAGAGAGCTTACAGTGGCACAGCTGCACCGCTGCAAGCTCTCTAGTGTAGCCACTCTAAGCTGATGGGAGAGAGCTCCCTTGTGGGCTTAACTACTGCAACCCCTGGGAATGGTGGTAGCTGTGTCAGAGGGAGAAGCTCTTATGTCAATGTAATTTATGTCGCTCGGGGATGATTTATTCAGGTCCCTGCGTGATATAAGTTATGCGGACATAAACTGCAGTGTAGACATAGCCTTAGCTAATAAATGCTTAGATACTATAGTGATGGTCGTTATACAAAACCCTGCAAGAGAGATGGGTAGTAGTCACAGGGCGAAATGATCTGAAACACACAAACTCAGTGGGAGGGAAAAATCCAGGACTTAATCCAGCTTGTGGGGCCTTATTCCACTGGCCCTATCCATGTGCATGAGGCAAGCAGGTTTTGGCACCTGGAAGGCACTAATGCCCAGTGAGACTTAGTGAAGAGTTAGCTATATGATATATCCCTGTAGCATGTAATAGACTACAGCCTGTGGGCTGTAATACTTTGGGTTAATTTCAGTTTTGGGGTTAGTGTGCGGTTGGTGTTGGTGTCCTATGATATGCAGGAGGTCAGACTAGATGAACTGGTGGTCCCTTCTGGCCTTACACCTTGCAGGACTGGACCCCTGGAGAACTGCATGTAAGCACAGGTTGAAATTCACTGCAGTGCAGAGGGTCTGTAGAAGGGGCCTATACATGCCATTTATTTCCTCGATGTAGGGCTTTCCATTGGGTTTAAATAGTGCATAGTGCCTTGTGCTGGTCCTCCCCTCAGAATACAGTTCATACGCTTCCTTCCCTTGTGCAGAAGCATAGCTATAGGATTGTGTGCACACGCACATCATAATATATTGTATAGTGCAATGCACTTCTTAAGGGTCCAGCTGTGGAAGCCCTCCAGGTGCACAATTCACCTTTGACTTTAACACATGGGGTGTGTATGACACATGCTTGTCAACAGTAACCACTTCACCTATTAGCACTGTGGTTCATCGTAACTTGCTAACGCTAGTTCTTGCTGCTCTGTACAATGATTCACAAAATTCTTTACAGTCTACCAAAAATGTATGAAAGTTTTGAACATATATAGGCAAGAAGGAAACTTAAAAAAAAAAAATGCAAAAGGAAACTGCTGTATGAAGGAAAGGCTTTTACTACTGTTGCACAGGGATACAATAGCTGACCTTCAGCACTCTACCTCTTCAGAATTTTACTTAAATTTTCCTGGAATAGGGCCAGGCTGCTTCCCTAGGCCACAGCTTGTTTCTGTGGGTAGGGGGAAGCCATGGAGAGGTTATGTGGCAGCAGGCATTCCCTGAAATAATTCTGCCTGACTCAGCCACAGTTACTCCCGGGGCTCCAGGAGAGCACATGGTAGAGTAACTGTTCCATAGCTCTTTAGAAATGTGCGCCTTCACCACCACCAGGCCAGCTCAGTCAGCTGGCATAGGGAAGCCAGGTGTCTGGCCCCCACCTTCACTTCGCCCTACCCCCTTTGGGGAGGCTAGTGCTGGTGATGACTCCAGTCTGGTAGAATGCCTCTGTTCCAACTGGCCTGTACCCAGACTTTGTTTGGCGTGCAAGGCTCCTGCACCCTTCTCCCCATGCGGTGCACCTGTGCATGTAGAAACCTGAGCACAGAATTTAGAACCAAAGCATTATAACCAGTGCTCCTTCCTTTGCGTGTTGTGTGCAACTATAAGTTTGTGCGTGTACTGTATACGCTGTACTGTACACGATGTTACAACTATACTGAACTTATTAGAATGAAATAAGTATAGACAGGACTTTGTCAATGAGACATCCCCCTGTGATTTAGAACTGCTCCATAGGGAGGAAAACTATAGGGCCTGTTTCTCCAATGTTCTTTTGCCCTGTGTGGTCATTGCATCTGCAAAACGAGTGCAAAGTGGAGGTAAAATGCTTAGAAACAATGAATCCTGGGTAGAGTGATAACTAGAGAGCGCTGATGATTATGTTAATGTGTAATGTTTCTCTAAACAAAAGATGACTGTAGTCATGATTATCAATTTCTCTATTCACATGACAAAGATTTCTAAACTTGTTAAAACTTCCCAAATAAATAAATTGCTTCTAAGGCCATGTCTACACTACCACTTATGTTGGCAAAACGTATGTTGCTAAGGGGTGTGAAAAAACACACACACACCCCGAGCGACATACATTTCGCCAGCATAAGCGCTAGCGTGCACAACGCTCTCCCACCGCTCAAGGAGGTGCTTTTATTATGTCTACAGGCAAGCTCTCTCCTGTCAGCATAGACGGCTACATGAACGCTATTACAGCGGAGCAGCTCCATTGGTGGACATGGCCTTAATCAGAATTTTACACCCACTTTGCCCAGGTGTAAATGATTGCACAGGGTGTGAGGAAGTGAAGAATCAGGCCTCATGTCTTCATCTCTTTACGGTACAGGGCCCAGCACACAGTTGATGCAATAACTCCCCTTGAGAAGAGAACAGACGCATTGAGTAAATTCCCAGATCTCAGTATAATTATTGTATATTCAGTTTCATTCCATCTCTCAGACTGCCCTTTGATTGGAAGATGTCCTTTGATAATAAATAGGAGAAGAGTATGGAGTGTGTGTGTGTGTGGGGGGGGGGAATGAAAGAGGGAACCAGTATGGCCAAGCAAAAGGTAAGAGAAAGGAGAGGGAATTCATCCTCACAGCAGTTCAATATCTGCACACGTTTGTACATGTACAAATTGAACAGATGTATATACATGAGTGTACTGTATGTCTGTGTTTGTCTGCATGTATAGTATGTAAATAATGCAGAGCAAATACATATACAGACTTATTATATAGACATGAATGACCTGATGTATATCATTGTAAGGTTTAAAGGCTTAAAACCACTTCAGTTTGATGGTTTGTTCCATTGCGGCTGCTCCATGAGGGAATTCCTGCGCTACAGTAGGTTAATGGGAGTTCCAGCAAGTGTTTCCCTCTCTGTTTCTCTCTCTGTCACACACAGACATTCTCTCTCTGTCTGTCTCACACACGCTCCCAGATTGCAGAGGATACAGAAACTGATGCAGTTTTTTCTAGAAAGCTGCACTGGAAAGATTGCAACATGCTGTTTAAAAACTGCTATAAGTGGGAAATGTGCTGCGGAAGCAGGTGCTGAATTGGATCTGAAGTTCAATAGAGCCAGAATCTTGGGGCAAAGTCAGCTTGGGAGCACTAGAATATCTCAAGAGCCTTGATTCCTGGGTTCATTCTGGGAATGCACAGCCCCTGTGGATTTCAGGATTTTCATGTCCTTCTTTCTGCACCTTCGCACTGTTGTATTTCCTTGTGAGATGGCCACAGATCTGAGTGAAATACCCTGTGAACGGACTTGAAGAAGTTATCTTGCGTTGGGTTATGTAGCCATAATGTAGCGATGATGGAGTGGAAAGCAGCGTAAGTAATATGATTGATTATTCAGACAGTAAATCAGAAGAATTTTGTTTCCTTCTTTGCTTCTTTTATAGCTTTCAATATGCACATTTAAAAAATATAAGCAAAACAATATGTTCCCCTGGTTTGTACATCAGTTACCATGAGAAGTTTCTAGTGCTGAGATTATGCAGAATTTTTCATAACTGGATAGCTGAATAATACATGTGAATGACAGGCTTGCATCTGGATGGGTCCTTATCTTTCTGATGCAGAATCAATCTAGAGCCTGGATGGATCAAAAACCAATAAAACAGGATGTTAGGGTTGAATAATTAATACTAGTTAGCATTATTTTTATGTGCCAGAATTATTTTTATGACTGGGCCTAATCCAGACAATCTTTTGCAGGAGAAGCTCCTAGTTTGAGATCTAAACAGGCAATTTCATACAAGTTCAAGCTAAAAGACTGAGGCAAGCTTCTGGTTTCCAGATACAGTGGACCAGATCCTCAGCTAGTGTAAATTGACACTGAAGTCAGTGGAGCAACTCTGATTTACACTTGATGAGAATTTGTCCCAGTATTTCCATAGCTGCCGCGCTTGCTTCAACACACACAATTATTTGCTAGTGCTTAAAATATATTTTTCATTCTGCTGTTTGCCAAGTTTCTAGTGCCATGGCATCTCTCTGCATTACAGGACGTGCTGTATATATAGCTGGGCAGCCCTGCGAAGAACAGCAGTTTGTTGTGATAGAGGCTCATTTAGCTGCTGTTGTAAATGTCCACAGAAGTTTCCTTCTGTTCTTGTTTGTTTTCTAATCAGGCTCGCAAATGCACGGCCCTCAGGAGTTTGGAACTCCCAAGTTATTGGCTCATCATTAAAAATTAATCAATATAGCAAGTGGCAGAAAAAGAAAGTCTAGAAGCATAAGAAATGAAATGCAGAGACAAATCCTGTCCTCTGCTGTGTGCGTACATTGGTGGGGAAAGAGGGTCTAGGGATCCTATTAGCCCCATGCAGCATTAGGTCATCATCCCAGCCTATCACTCAAGAGAGTGCTAGATTGGAGTGCTGGCTAATGAATGCTCTGGCATACCATGACCTCAAGGGGCATGGCTAGGCCTCCAGCCATGTTACACATGAGCTGCTGTCTGCGGCACTTTCTAGCTAGTGGATGAAAGGTGCTCCTTTTCCCAGGAACAGCCGTGTATGCTGTCCGTAAGTTGCAGCTGCCTGCCTTGAAGAATCCTGCCCAGTGTAGGGTGACCAGATGTCCCGATATTATCAGGACCATCCCGATATTAGGGGCTTTCTCTTATATAAGCAACTATCCCTCCCCCTGCCCCAGTCCCGATTTTTCACACTTGCTATCTGGTCACCCAAGTCCAGGGTGATGATGGCTCTTGTAACTATTAATTACCTAGCATCTTCCCATCCCCGGTGTGGCTTCTAAAAGTAAGGGCAGATTTTTGCCCTTAGCTTTGGAATTATTTAGACACACTGCAGTTTTAATCTCCTTGGCTCTTTTTTCCTGCTAATTCAACCTGGAAAGACTTTATGTAACTAACATTTATTACAGACTAATTAAAAACAATAATCTCCAAATGGCTACACATACCTATTTAAATTCCCTGTTCTTGTGGCAATGTGACAACATATCCAAGCATTCAGATAAGTTTGCTTGCTGCCTATTGTATGAGATGACTACTTAAAATAGGTTGTGGGGTTTTTTTCCCTGCACACTTCAGTTTATCTCTGCATTAACATCAGCTGATACAGTATGCCTGGCTTGCAACCTGTGCTGTGATCTCAGGGTTGGTGGAAAAATAACATGAAAACAAGATTTGCTCTTCTAATTCTGCCTTTCCTCTCGGCGTCAGGTACAGGGGCATGGGAGAGCTGCACATGCTACGTCTAGCGCTCCTCTCATTATAAGACTCTGAACTCCATGGTAGATCATTATAAAGAACCTCCTTATAGCACATGCAATCACTGAATCTGAAATGCAGGCTTTCATGGCCTGATCCTATGAGGTCTTGAGTGTCTTCTGGGGTGGAGGGGGGGGGACTTGGCACTCTTGGCTTCCACTTACTTCAATAGCAATTGAGCTGTCAGCACTCTGCAGGGTCTGGTTCACAGAGAAGCAAGGTGCGCAGGCAGGGCCGCATCCTGCAAGCTGCTCAGCATTGTTAAGTTCCATTATCTTCCGTTGAGCTGAAGGCACTTGGAGGTGCGCAGTACCCTGCAGGAGTGGGCTCACACTGCGAGTTTCTTGTGCAAGCTCAGACCTGAATAAAGCTGAGGTCAGCCTTGGTCAGCTGGTGAGTGAGATTCAATCTTATGAGATTGACTGAAACTGCACCGCACGGTATTGATTTGCATTTAACATGATCAGAGAGTGTCTCCACGCAGTGTCAAAGGTGTGAAATATAACCATACAGAGCTGATGCATCGCTCCATCTGGTATATAATGCTGGCCACTCCTGCACAACATGGACTCTGGCTATTTTTAAACAACTTTATTTTGGGAGGTGGCTATCTGGAAAAGAAAACAATTCCGTAAGACCGCGCTAGTCTGCTTTAGCCTAAGGGCTCAACAAAGGTTACTCAGACAAGTAGTCGTATTTAGTACAATGAGTAAGAACTAATAGAGAGAGTAAGGATTACATTATCACACCTTGCTGGTATCACATAACTACAACCTGAATAGTTATACCAGGAGGCCGTTATACTATTTTGTTTGTACTGGTATAACAACTTTATACCTGTGTAGCCTGTTCTTTTTCCCATATGGGAAGAAGCTGTCCCAGTATAAACATCTTTGTACCGGTTTAACTGCCTCCCCAGTAGGGGGAGGAGTGTACCATTTTAACAATATCTGTATAGTAAAGCAGTACAACTTTTGTGTGTAGACAAGGCCAAAGAAGTATATGGTTCTACTGCATAATGTAAGGCTGTCTTTATGGTATTCCTATTACACTTATCATTGTAGTATCTTAAGTGCCATATACAGGTTAAAGAATATTAAGGCATATTTTCATATTAAGAAGAACTGGAAAGAAGGGAAAAGCTCATACCTAGAAGTCCAATGAGAGAGAACTTGGGGAAACATAGGATGCATTATGAACTACTTCAGATTAAACTATTCTCTTCCTAAAACTCACAGCCTGCTGAGTTGATATTAATTCTTGAAGTGAATGTTTGAATAAGGCTTCTTCGCAGGTCTTATAAAGTATGTCCACAGCTTGTGGTGGTGGTGGGAGGGGGCAGAGTGGAAGATAGATTGACCAAAATTAAATGCAATTCCCGAAGCATGAGTGGTTATCTATGTGATTTTTTTCCATAAGGCTGTCTCTGAAAGTCCCCGAATGTTGCCTGTTAAATCCCTTATGAAACTTAATGTGCATCCTA
The DNA here is from genome assembly GCF_028017835.1 of Emys orbicularis. Classification (NCBI taxonomy): domain Eukaryota; kingdom Metazoa; phylum Chordata; order Testudines; family Emydidae; genus Emys; species Emys orbicularis. Next base: position 144,191,318 of record NC_088685.1, read on the forward strand.
TTAAAGTAAAATGATTAGCTGCCAAGAGCAGTGTTCTGAGAGAGGGGACAGAGTGCTTTTTAGTAGTGAACAAGGAAAGGGTCTAGATATGCTGATATCTACAAGCAGTGGTTTAGAAAGGAACTGACTGGAATCTGTGAAACCACTGAGCAATACAATGCAGGAGTCAAGGTGAGAGGATGAAGAGAGAAAGAGGTTGTAGTAGTCTCTGAGGAGTTTGATATCGTTCTGCTCAGAGCCCAGAAGGCCTAAACTGATAAGGCCAGCGAGCTAAGATAAGTCACAAATTGATCAATACCTTGCAGATGGAATGAAGCTTTCATTCTGATCAGGAGAGTGTTTTGCTGTAGATTAAATTGGAGAGTTATTTAATTTCAGTAGGCAACCCACTATGTGCCAGATCACAGGTGGTTTCATTCTCCTTAACTACCTCGCATCCTCTCAACAGGGTTTCAGTTCTTTCCCATCTTGTTTAAACCAAATAAAATGGTGAGTGTGTTTGGACAGGTCACAGAGTCTAGTAATATGGGAAACTAAATTCCAAGATTTATTTCCTGGCCAGGTATTGTAGAATGTAAGACTGGTATGACTTTAAATCATCAACTTGTCGCTTATACCTCAAGTGACCAGATTTTCAAAGTAACAAAAAAACAAGGACTCCTCTTGCAGACAAGGGGTTGGGGAGATGGCAAAGGGGTGGTTTTTGTGCAGGGATGGCTCCCTTCATGCACCCCCAGTTGCCATCACTTCAGTGAGAGTGAGGAGTAGAAGAAAAGAGAGGGAGCTGTATCCCCATCCTACTTTCTACACTAACTGGCAAAGCTAACCGGTCTCACCAGGGAGACCAGACTGTACACCCCATGCACCAGAGAATTTAGGGTGGGATTGTGCCACTTTGAGGAAGTCCCCCAGATTTCCCCCGGAGCTGCGCAGTTACTCAGTGTCCGCTGCTCAGGTTAGGGTTTAATAAGTCATTAATACTGTGTACTCCCTAACACTTCCCAAAAACTTGATGAGTATTTCAGAAAGCTCAGCCCAGATTACTGTTTCAGTACTGATAGGAATTCATGGCAAAGGAGGATCAATTGGAAGTCCCATGTGTGCAACAATGAGGCAATCCGGAGATGCAGAGAAAAGTATAAAGTGTAGGCTCCCTTTGGAAGAAGACTGCAACTCTCAATTTTCTGTAAACGGCAAGAGAGGGACTGTGTCTTTGCTAAAGGTCAACAGTAGCATCAACTTTACAAAATCAGATTGACTTTTAAAGATAACCTTATAAAGCATCAGGAGATACTTGAATCATAACATCTTAGGTTGTAACATTATCCATCCTGCGATGCCATGCCATGCCATGCAGAGGAAGTTCTTATTCAATAAACAACCTCCTCGCTCAACTCTAGAACAGGTTGGATGAAATAAGACTTACAACCCCCTTTAGAGTATGTAAGCACAATGAATGAAGAGATGACTTTCCATTGAACACCAGCCAGTGTCATGTAGCCAGGTACACCTCTACCCCGATATAATGCAGTCGTAGGGAGCCAAAAATCCCTACCGCGTTATAGGTGAAATGCCGTTATATCGGGGTAGTGGCGGCAGGGTTCCAGCGGTGATTTAAAGGGCCCGGGGCTCCCCGCAGCAGCCGGAGCCCCGGACCCTTTAAAGCGCCGCCGGAGCCCCGCTGCTACCGCGCTATATGCGAACCCATGTTATATCGGGTCGCGTTAGAGCGGGGTAGAGGTGTACTACACTAGGCATAAGAAACTGAGGCTGGGCATAAGGAATTTGCTAATATTCCAGCATATTTCCTGTGGATAAGGCGTTCCATGTTGCTTTAGCCACTATTTTATGACAACTGTTTTTGTTACAATTATTTTGAATTTGTATTGCAGCAACACACAGAGGCCCCAATCAGAATTGCCTTTTAAACAATTTTTTACTAGATGACACTTGACAGCAGCATTTAACAGTAATTCATCCCTTTGGTCAGGGACCTTAATGGGGTGGCTAACCTTTACCCAGTTTTGTGCTGATTGACAGCTTGCTAGAAGCCCACCACTCACCTCCAGTTTGCAAAAACATAACTGGGGTGTTTCTAGCTGTGAAATTATAAGATGTGTTGTCATGCTCTTTTCTGTGCTCTGCACCTTTAAATGTAGAGTGTCTCTGTTGTGAGGCAGCTGCTGTTTTGCTTTCTGTTTCAGGGCCAGAAGGATAGGGTGACTCACTGTGTTTTCTTGCATACGGAGGGTCAGATTTATCATGGTATTACTTCAATTTTCTGCCATTATAATGCTGTGGAAATTAGTGGAGTTTAACTCGCATAAAATGAGAGTAATACAGAGGTGAATTAGTCCCAGAGAGAGAGTGTTTCTCTCTTTCTTCTGATATAAAAGTTATTTGTTTTGAGGAATACATGTTGTGCTCCCTTTATACGGAAAAGCAGAAGAGGAGCAGATTGTAGCTGCCTCATCTCTAAAATAGAGAAGAGAGGCAACAGAACCTGACATGCAATCCTGCATCTTAGTTCAGGTGCCCCGAAAGCTTAATCCCTATATCAAACAGGAGAACACATCTACATTGGAGACAACTACATGGGGTCACAAGCCACACTTTAGCCATGCTGACATATTCCGTCTGTCCATGGATGTCTACAGCTAGGCACCCAATACAAGAACTGGTAGAAACATTATTTCAGTTCAATTAAAAGCACTGTCCGCAAGCCCCTAACTGGATGTGTTTCTTTTTTGGATGTGGGATATCAATTATGGAGGAGATGTCCTCAAGCTGCTTAGCAGCCTTTCTTATTAAGAGAGGACCTGCACAAACAGATGATTATGGTCTGACAGTGGCAAGACAACAAGGTGAGCCTGAACCCCTGATGTTAGGGAGCTCCACAACTGAGGGTCTTCAAATAAGAGAACCCTGCCCTCAGCCCCTGACAGCTTTGCCCAAGCTGCTGCTGTTTGCATCACTGATATTGAATATAGCACTCTGGAAAGGGAATTGAGGGTCAGGTGGTCCCCAGGCTAATGGGCTCCTAACCTATTTAGTGCTTTGCAGATGAGACCAGGATTTTTAAGCAGGTACCAAATTGTATGAGGAGTCAGTGTAGAGCTCAGAAGATGGGGGTGGCATGCCTTTGCTGATTTGGAAATGAGCTGTAATATGCTGTATTAGGTGAACTTTCCACATATAGCATTCTCTGTTAGCTCTAGTTAGAGCATATTGCAGTAGCCCAGCCTGGAGATGACAAAGCCATAGATTACTGATGCTAAATTTGCATCTAAAAAGAAAGAGGCCTCTGGCTAAACTTAAATAGGAAAAAGGGATTTCTGGCTGCTGTTTGGTTGTGTAGGAGCTACGAGGAGTCCAGAAAGACTTCTGAGACCGCACTCACCTTGATGCTCTGAGAGAACAGTGGGTGCAGTCAAGGTTTCTGCTAATTCCTCAAAATGTTTTTCTCTTCCTTCAAGGATCATCTTTGTTCTACCAGGGTTGAACAAGAGCCAACTGTTCTGCATTCAGGAATCAGGAACTTATTTCTTTTAGGCATTGGCACATGGGTCAGTGGGGTGGTAGCACTGTTTTCTCCTGATGGATAAGAGATATAAACGAGGATGTCATCTACTAATTGTTGGATGGGAGCCATTGGTTGAGCGTGCTGATGGCCTGCATGTGCGTGTTATTGGGGAGAAAGATCACCGGGCAATCACTACTCTGGTGTCTCTGCAAAATGAAAGAGCAAAGCCATCTTAGGCTTGGTCTACACTTACCCCCCAAGTCGAAGTAAGGTACGCAAATTCAGCTACGTGAATAACGTAGCTGAATTCGACATACCTTACTTCGAATTTACCGCGGTCCACACGCGGCAGGCAGGCTCCCCCGTCGACTCCGCGGTACTCCTCTCGCTGAGCTGGAGTACCGCAGTCGACGGGGATCACTTCCTGGTTCGATTTATCGCGTCCACACCAGACGCGATAAATCGAACTCGGAACTTCGATCCGCAGCCGTCGAACTACCGGGTAAGTGTAGACTAGCCCTTAGTGTTTATGTTGTGGGGTTTGCCTCTCTCTTGAAACAGGAAAGGGCCTTATTTAGAGGAGCCACTGTGGTCTGTAGTTTGTGACCTATTGTAAATATCATCTTTTAAAAGAAAGAAATGGATTTTTTTTTAAATTGCTTTTCTTGGAAAACAAAACTAAATGTCAAATTTCTGCTTAATTAATCAGCAGACCCAAATCCATGAGAAATGTCCCCAGAATTGAAAATTAATTGGATTTTCACTGAAAGACCCATAGGTAATGAGCGAAAAGCTGCAGATTAAAGGCTTTGCATCCTTTGCAAATTCTGCCTCTTGGTATCTAATTGCACCTCTATACAGTTTACTGCTTTCAAGCAATGAATTACTACTTCGCATGATGTGTTTAATTTCATGTCGTTTTTCATTTCACTTGACTGAAAATAGAAAAGTAAGAACAAAAGGTTTATTTAATGACAACACTACACGCTAACAATGCTAATGCTTTCCAGCCTCATCTTTCTCTAAAATTTAGTTTGCAGCACAATTAAAGAATGTAAAATATTAAGGGCAACTGCTCAAGGAACTTGGGCCCGATACTGCAAAATGCCAAGAACTTGTGATTCCAGCTGAAATCAGTGGGTGGTAAGGGTGTTCAACAGCTTGTCAAATTGCAAGTCATCATAAGAAAGGAAGGACGGTGTTGTGGCTAAAGCACTGGATTGGGGCTCAGGAGATCTGGATTGTACTCCTATCTCTGCCATAGACTTAAGAATGGCCATACTGGCTCAGACCAACGGTCCAGTGTCCTGTCTTCTGACAGTGGCCAATGCCAGATGCTTCAGAGGGAACGAACAGAACAGGGCAAATTATCAAGTTTCGTGTTCCATTTCTTGTTGCCAAGACCCAGCTTCTGGCAGTCAAAGGTTTAGGGACACCCAGACCATAGGGTTGCATCCCTGACCATCTTGCCTAATAGCCACTGATGGACCTGTCCTCCATGAACTTACTCATTCTTTTTTTAACCTTGTTATATTTTGGCCTTCACAACATTCCCTGGCAATGAATTAGACAGGTTGACTGCGCATTGTGTGAAGAAGAACTTCCTTACATTAGTTTTAAACCTGCTGCTTATTAATTTCATTGGGTGATCCCTGATTCTTGTGTTTTGTGAAGGGATATATAACAATTTCCTGTTCACTTTCTCCACAACAGTCATGATTCTATAGACCTCTGTTATATGTCCCCTTAGTCATCTCTTTTCTAAGATGAACAGTCCCCGAATCTTTTTAATCTCTCCTCATATGGAAGCTGTTCCATAACCCTAATAATTTTTGTTGTCCTTCTCTGTACCTTTTCCAATTCTAATATACATGTTTTTGAGATGGGCAACCAGAACTGCAGGCACTATTCAAGGAGGCGTACCATGGATTTATATAGTGGCATTATATTTTTTCCCTTTTCTAATGGTTCCTAACATGGTTAGCTTTTTTGTCTGCCTTTGCACATTGAGCAGATGTTTTCAAAGAACTATCCATGATGACTTCAAGGTCTCTTTCTTGAGTGGTAACAGCTAAATTAGATCATATCATATGGTATATGTAGTTGGGATTATTTTTTTGCACTTAGCCCTTGAATTTCATCTGCCATTTTGTTGCCCAGCCACCCAGTTTTGTGAGACCCCATTGTAACTCTTTGCACTCAGTTTTGGACTTAACTATCTTGAAGAATTTTTTATTGTCTGCAAATTTTGCCATCTCACTGTTTACCCTCTTTTCTAGATCATTTATGAATATGTTGAACAGCACAGGTCTTAGGACAGACCGTGCTATTACTTCTCTTAATTGTGAAAACTGACCAGTTATTCCTACCCTTGTTTCCTATCTTTTAACCAGTTACGGATCCATGAGAGGACCTTCCCTCTTATCCCATGACTGCACGCTTTGCTTAAGAGCCTTTGGTGTGGGAACATGTCAAAGGCTTTCAGAAAAGACCAAGTTTACTATATCCCCTGGATCACCCTTGTTCACATGCTTTGTTGCCTCACCAATCTATTAGAATTCTTTGAGGGTGTCATGATTTCCCTTTACAAAAGCTGTGTTGACTCTTCCCCAACAAATTGTATTCATATATGTCTGATAATTCTGTTCTTAACTGTAGTTTCAACCAATTTGCCTGGTACTGAAGTTAGACTTACCGGGCTATGTGGTTTACCGTGTGACCTTGTACAAGTCACTTAATCTCTCTCTGCCTCAATTCCTGGGGGCAGGGATTGTTTTGTGAGTTTGTACAGTATCTTCCATAATGGAACTCCAATTTAGTCAGTGCTGTCATCATAAATAATAATAAAAATTGTGAGCAATTTCAGAACTACATTGTTCCCTGAAAAAAAATGGAACTGCAATTGGTTTGTTCTTTAACAAACTAGAATTTATTTGTAATATGAACCAGCAGTAAAATGAAACATTTCAAAAACTGCAGTATGCTTTTGAGCCCCGAGGTGCCTTTTGTCTTGGACTCCTCAGTGCCACACATGCCTTTTCAATGTATTTCCATTGTGGTCAGTAGAAGCAGCCAACCAAGTTCATCATCTTTGGAGGTATGCTCTAGGACTAGAAGGAATTGGAGCATTGAGAACAAATGCAGGTTGTATGAAGGCTTGGCTCCATGTCACAAAAATTACCCAACAACTGGAACAGGGTGAGGCTTTTAATATCCATGTGCAGTTGAGCCTGTTTCTACCAATCACCAAAAAAACTGTCACAAATAAATACGGTCACATCATAGTTGTTGGTGTTTAAATAAAGATCAGGCAAAGATGTATAGGAAATCTTGGAGACACTTTAACGTTGTAACTTAAAATAGGAGGTTGCCGGTCAGCTGTGATCCTTACTGCATTGCATTTCACTGTATATGCCTCAGTGAAATATCCAACTGTTTGTTTTTATTTGATAGCTTTCAAAATATTGACAAGAGAATGAAAAATACGAAGTTTAGTGTCTCCTTTAGTTCTTCTGCGAGCCAGAATGTTAAACAGCAATAAATGGGTTGTAGTTCTGTGTGTTGGTTTCTTTTGCTCTTGATGTTATGAGTGTGTTGCAATGACTGGGGCAAGATGAAGCAAAACTAGCTTGCTCCACTGTGGGGTCAGACTTTAGCATCTGAGGTAGTGAAAGAACCCAAATCCTGTAAACTCCATGAAAACTCCAGTTAAATAATTGTTTGTGACGCTAAGGACTACTTTTAAATGGGCAGTAATTTATGGTCCTTACATTGGAAGGCTTGAAGTAGTAACTTCCTTTAATTTCCTGCCATAATTGTAAACTACTGACTCTTTATTAAGGTCAGCAATGGGCTAACTAACCAGGAGCATGGCCATTCCTCTCTTATTGATCTTATTATTTCATTGATCTGAGGTCAATCCCTGCATGTCAACTTTTGGAAAAATCTATGTGGTGATACTACAAAAGACTACATCATCAGTGCAATCTCCTAGTCACCCCTAGCCCTTAATGATTTCTAGCTAAATCATCAAGCCTGGCAATTTTGCACAGCTTTACTGTTTTATACTGAAACAGCGTAAATGTAAAACAGTGCACGCTGCCTTTCTGTTACTTTAAAGGCAGTACTAGCTCTGGAAGGGTCTGGCAATAGTCTAATGCTAGGTAGAAGCAAAGAGGATTTTCTCTTGACGTTCACTTCTAACATCCAAATCTTCGGCATGATGTAATTACTGTAATTATACACCTGGCCCTGCAAGGTGTTGAGCACTCTCAACTTCAATGGAAATCGAGGGCACTCAGCTCCTTAAGGGTCGTCAGGCCCTTTACTGAGATATTTTTTCCCCAGTGACATGAAGGTACATTGCTAAGACACCAACCCAGTAACTAATAAATGCTTACATTTGATTTGATTTAAGTTTCTTACAAAAATATGGAGCTGTTTTCCTTCCCATATTAAGCTAATGATAACCATCTGATGTTATGGTATCCAAACATAATGGTTTAGCTTGATTCCTGCATCAAGCGTAGCGTGACACGTGTCTGACTCTCAAGACCTTGGAACTTTACAAGAACAGTCAAGAGCACTGTGATCATTGAGACTATTCTGTCTGTAAAGCGAAATATAGGCATTTAAAGAGATTAGAGGGATAGGGACCGGGACAGTAGTCAGCTGCAAACAAATACAATGTCACTCTGCACCTACAGGAAGGATAAAGATGACCAGACTAAATATTAAAAGTAACAATTGATTTTGGGTGCCTCAATATTTGGTTGTCCTACTTGAGACATTTAGAAGGAGCCTGTGATTGTTAGATGGTACGTAGTCATCACTTCCTTAAAGTTAGGCTCATTTAAGGTGGGCACATTGATGGGGGTGTACAAACACCACACCGGCCAGGAAAGGGTTAATGAGCTGTTGTGGGCTCAGGGAGCCCTGCCCTGCTACACTTGCAATAGGTGTCAGACGTGGAAGGAGGGGTTAAAAGGGAAGAGCGCACAGCTCAGATGGGGGCTGACCAGGAAAGAACAGACTTCCAGCTCATGCTCTGTGAGAGAGGCCTGGCTGGAGCCAGAAACTGCTTGAGAGACCGCTGCTTGCCAGAGCCTCCCTGGAGAAAGGTAGGCCTAACGAGGGACTGTTGTTTGCTAACAGTGCCTTATTTGTGCTGAAGGGTAAGACTGTGGCAGGTTGTGCCCCACCTAAAGGGAGTGGCAGCCAAATAAACCCCTTTTTGTTCATCCAGCTGAGGTCTTAGTAATGGCTTGTCCTGAGCCCAGGAGCAACCTCAGGAACACGGGGTGGATAACGTGGACAGAAGCCTAGTCCCTGTAGTCTCACAAGCTGCTTCAGGCCCTGTTGCAGATGCTCCCATTCGCACTGTGTCCGCTGCACGGCCTGGGCCCACTGAGCCAGCAGGGCAGCCAGTGTGCAGCCTCCTGGGGCGGTCTTGGATCAGTTGGTTGGGGATATGCAAACCTGCCCGGAGGAGATGGAGAGAATGAGACATCCAATGCGACCAGCTTCATATCAAGACTGATGTAGCCAGGAAGGAGCCTGTTAAAGATGGTTTCCATCTGGAGGGCCCATCGCTACTGTTTGCTGTATGGAAGATTCCCCAAATTGTCCCTGGGTTTCTCACCCTTTGAACTCCTGTGTGGGAGACAGCCCCAGGGTGTCGTAGTCCTAGCACAATGGTCTCATTTCGCCAGATTCTGATTTTGCTTATTCTGGTGTAACTCAAGAGTAACTCCATTGTAGCCGGTGGATTTACACGGTGGTAATTCTGATATGAAATCGAAATCAAGCCTATTGATTTCAGTAAGTTTTTCCTGTGTGAAAAAGGGCTCTGAATTTCTGGGGTCAGGCCTTGATCAAGGATTGAAGGATTTGGACCTATTTTACTGTCTGTTACAATTAAGCAGTAAGTCACAACAGTGAATTTCTGGATGATTATAGCCCAGCTGTATTGGAGTCCAGTCATTAAGGCACTATATGGGGCCTGTGTGTGCATTTAACCACCCAAGAAGTAAAAGATTGCTCTGAAATGTACAGCCTGGATAGCTTTATTGTTGCTATGAAATTGACTGCATACATAAATATAAAGGAAACAGTAAGGCCCAAGTGTTTACTGGGCATTAGAGAGATGTTTATGGCATCTTTTACAATGCAAGCAGAAAGCTCAAATTGTGTCCAGATTCTAAAGATACTGCACAATAATTAAACACAAACACTAAGGGTCGGACAGGAACCTACAAATTCAGGAAACTTTCAGCTGATGATTCTTATTCCATTCTTATTCATCTCAGTGGGCTAGATTGTCTCAGCGCTCCTTTGGCTGCACTGGGAATTAAGGCAGTGTAAAACTCCCCTAATTCTCTGTTTGGCTGTGCTCAGATTGTAATTCCAGGTGGGATGATGAGAGCAGAGGCTAATCACCCAGTACTCCTGCTGCCTGGAAGGGGTCAGAAAGGGGTCTAGAGTGGAAGAAGCCCTGACTCTGCTCCTCTTCCCCTCATCCATTCACCAGCCAAGCTCATGGAACAATTCAGTTACTCTGTGAAAAGAGGTGAAGTAAGTTACTTCCTCCAGAATAAGGATCTGTGAGTTACAGTTCATGCTCTGATCTGCTGTTGGAGCGATGCACCTATGTTAGCTCTTTACTCGGGACAGGTTGTAAAGTGACAGTTTAGCCCCTTGTGCCAAGATATTATTATATATTGCCAATAAATTGCCTAGGGAGGTTGTGCAATCTCCGTCATTGGAGATTTTTAAGAGCAGGTTCGACAACACCTGTCAGGGATGGTCTAGAACAGGGGTTCTCACAACACATTTTTTGGTGGCCTCAGAGTGCGGCCACCACCTCTTGCTCGTGGCTGCACTGACATTTTTTCCTAAAATACTTAATTAACTTTAGGAAAAACAAATCAATATGCACATATACACGTCCAAGACATTGTAATTTATTTATGTAGGGTTTTTTCAGACTCAGTAATAAAAATAATGTACAGTGGTCTCTATTCTTTACTGGACCTAAACAGAATAGAAACAGAAATAGGGTACTTGGCATGTTCTTGTCTTTTTGTTGTTTCTTTTGCTCTTTTGGTTGCTTTTTAAAAAAAAAAACTTCCTAGATAGTAAGTCTACTGCTGTGAAAAGAGAGATTTGTATGTTTGTTAAGATCTCTTTTCACAGCAGACTTACTCAGCCCCAGCAAGCTCTGGCTCCAATTAAGCCCTGGATGGGGACATGGGCAGGGAGGCTGCAGAGCCCAGGGACGATGGCATGGGTGGTGAGCCTGGGACCAGAGCCTGCTATTGCATGGATGGAGCCCAAAGCCCCATGGCCAAAGCCTGCCCCACGCCACAGGGAAAGTGGGGAATTCACCACCTGCCTGCACCTCCAGCGTTTGTGTCTCTGGAGAGGGGTGGGGCCCAACCCCCACTGGTGGCCCTGGAAGAGGGGCCACTGCTTCCCCCTCACCCCCATCACAGCCCATGAGGCTGTGGCCGCATTTGAGAAACGCTGGTCTAGAATACTTAGTCCTGCCATGAGTGCAGGGAACTGGACTAGAAAACCTCTAGAGGTCCCTTCCAGTTCTATGATTGATTTCTGTTAATTACCAACACTGTCTTCAGAGCTTTAGGAGACATAAAGGAAGACCTGACCTATGCACTGAGGCCATTATAGTCAAAATGGAAAGACTAAGGGCAGACACAAAAACAGTAGGAACTCCGAAGATGGTGTTAACATAGTATCTTTCTCTTAGTAAAATGTGGAGCCAGCATATTACTAATATAGATAAGTGCCTGAGGACTGCCCAGAAAAGAAACAAGTTCTAAGTAGAGTGACCTTGTGTTCCTGAAAACCAGGAATGTCCTGCTTTCATGACTTATCTCTGTGTTCCTGCTGGTTTCACAAAAATCAGTATTTTGTCCTACCATTTGTAAACCACTGAAAATTGGCCACTGGAAGGAACCACTAGCCTGCAGAGCTATTGAAATTGGCAGCAGGTTAGCTAAGGCATAGGTATCTCAAGCCCGGCTAGCTCAGTCGGTAGAGCATGAGACTCTTAATCCCAGGGTCGTGGGTTTGAGCCCCATGTTGGGCGCTTCATCTTTAACGGGGGGAGGGATAGTTCAGTGGTTTGAGCATTGGCCTGCTAAATCCAGGGTTGTGAGTTCAATCCTTGAGGGGGCCACTTAGGGATCTGGGGCAAAATCTGTACTTGGTCCTGCTAGTGAAGGCAGGGGGCTGGACTCGATGACCTTCAAGGTCCCTTCCAGTTCTAGGAGATGGGATATCTCCATTAATTATAAGGACCGCCGCCCACAGTGCCTGCCACAATGATTGAAGCTTCTGAGTTGTGACAGTAATAATAAATAGTAACACTATGTTGGCTGTTACCTTTGTTAGTTTCATTCAAGCCACTTCTTTTTCTGGACCCGCATGCTGCGATGACTCATTTTAAAATGAATGCATATATCCCAAACATAACACACAGCATGCAGATCATATTTGCCAACACTTCAATTGGAAATAATCAAAACAAACTGCAGGCTTCCAGTATACCTTTATATGGCATTACAACAATTAGCAAGACTCATTTGCAGATTATATCTCTGCCAATAGGTGGCAATCGCATTTTCTGCTTTTGCTGCAGCAAAAAGTGTGGCCCAGATTTTTTAAAAGGTGGCCACTGATTTTGGGTGCCCAACTTGACACCGTGGAACTGCCATACATAGATGTCTCAAGCTGGACACCCAGAAACGGATACAACCACTGTTGGTGGCTACCTGTGAAAATGTTGTTTGAGCACAAACACTGGCAGCAATAGATGGGGCTAGCAATTTCCTTATTTGTTGCAATATTAATTTTTAAAACTTCACTGAATAAATATTTAGGGTGTTTGTGAAAGGTGCTGCTTTCTAACTGTGACTTTTATCCATTTTCTAATAAAGTTGTAACAAGCAGAAGGCAATGCATTTCTGGATGAATAGAGCATAACAGTTTAACTACTAGAGAAGTGTACTGATCTCCATGGGCCTGAATGTGAACTTCGTCCTTCCCCTGGAGAGCAGTTACTCGCACACCTAGAAGTACAGTATTGCTATTTTGAAATGGAATTTTTATAGAAAAATAAGGAAAATAATTAGACCTGTTCCTTTAATGAACATTGCTAACACTAGAATCCCCATCGCTGGAGGGTTTTTTAGAACAGGGAAGACCAGCATCTGTCAGACATGGTCTAAGTATATTGTTCATCCTGCCTCGGTGAATGGGACTGGACTAGATGACCTCTTGAAGTCCCTTCCAGCCCTCCATTTCTATGATTTTGTGCCCTCTATATGTATACAACGGCATCTTCTGTATTAGTCTCTATCCCGGTCACTGCATACATGTTGGTTGCTTTTTCAACTATTGCAATGCAGCAAGCAGTTGTTTTTATTGAGTTGTCCACAGTGATACTAAGATCTTTTTGGTGAGCAGCTGCAGTTAATTTAGAAGCTATCAATGTGTATAAGTAGTTCAAATTGATCCTTCCACTGTGCATTAACTTGTACTTGTCAATGTTGAATTTTTACTGGTGCCCAATTACCTAGCTTTGTTAGGTTCTTCTGAAGTTTTTCATAAATATTTCTAGGCTTGATTCACCTAACTAATTTTGTCATTTGCAAATGTTGCCACCTTGTGTTCTCCTACATTCTGACTATTAATAAACATGAAGAATGGGTTTCATAGTACAGGCCTTTGGGTCACCCCACTATTCACTTCCTTCCTTGTTAAAATTGAGTTTTTAATTCTATCCTTTCATTTCTGTCTCTTAACAAGTTTCTGAGCAATGCCTTTTGCCCTTCTAACTCTAAGAAATTACCTCTAAGCAATTTCTTCTTGGTTTCTTTAATAAACCCCAGTGAGGGTCTTTGGCTTTTTAAAGTCCATATCAATTATGAATTGACTTCAGTGGGAGCAGCAAGCTGACCACTGATACCTTTTGAAAATCCCCCTGCACATACACAGTTATAATGAGAGAGAAGGAGATGTCTCAGCTTCTGAGTATTTGGGAGATGAAAATTCACTCCTGACTCCCACAAGAACATGGTCGTCTCTGTTAAATTTGTTGTAAAAGTTGACCCCCAAAGTAGTGAACCCTGTCAGTCTGCCTAAAGCAGGGGTTCTCAGGACAAATATTTTGGTGGCCTCAGAGTGTGGCCACCAACACTTGCAGGGAGCCACTCTGACAATTTTTCCTAAAATACTTAATTAACTTTAGGAAAAACAAATAAATATGCACATATACATGTCCAAATCAGTGTAATTTATTTAATGCTAGCTAGTAAGTCAGTTGTGAAAAGTGATATTAACAAACATACAAGTATTACTTTTCACAGCAGCCTTACTTAGCCCTGGCAAGCCTGGGGACAAATTAAGCCCCAGAGGAGGCAACAGAGGCCAGGGGCAATGGGGGGGATTGGTGGGGGGCAGGGGAGGCAGCAGGGGGCTGGAGCCTGAATCCCCGCACCCGGAGCCTGCCGTCCTGCTACTCCAGGGCTGAAGCCCAAAGCCGGAGCCCTGCCATCCCTGGGAAGGTGGGGAACTCACCTGCTGCCTGCTTCTCCAGCATGGTGCCCCAGCAGTCTTCAGAGAGGGGCAGGGCCCAACCTCTGCTGGTGACCCCAGCAATCAACACCAAGGTGGTGCATTCAGGAGCAACAGGGAGGGGGAGGGACCACTATTTTGCCCCCAACCCCCACCCCATCACAGCCCAGGAGGCTGTGGCCGCAAGAAAAGACCCTGGTGGCCGCATTTGAGAAATGCTGGCCTAGAGGTAGACCTCTTCAGTACAGAGCAAAACCACCAGATAAGCTAGATCTTCAAAGCTAGGGTGACCAGATAGCAACTGTGAAAAAACGGGACGGGGGTGGGGGGTACCTATATAAGAAAATGTCTCAAAAAACAGGCCTGTCCTATAAAAACGGGACATCTGGTCACCCTATTCAAAGCATTTCCCCTTTCCTGCCAGTGGTCCTTCTATCGTATTTGGATTGAACTTTGAGTAGCTTTCGAACATCCTTTCTACAATCTTGGACTCTAGCCCTGCAGTGAGATCCTTGACCATGGAGCTTCAAGCTTTTGCAAAGTCCCGAATACCACACACAGGTATTGGTTCACACTATACTGTATCCCATTACAGGAGTGGGCCCTTGGTCAGGCAATGGAACAGTTTAAAGTGGGAATCGCTAGGATCAGATGACATGGTAATATAGATCTGGATATTGTCAGCCTACTGGTGATCTATAGGGCCATGCTGCCATTATTATTACCATGGCACTTAGAGGCTCCAAGTGAGATCAGATAGATAGTGAACAAACACATAGTAAGAGAAGAGCTAAAGCGCTTACATTCTAAACAGAAAAGACAGATAATTGGTGGGAGGGAAAGCAGAGGCACAGAAAGGTGAAGTAACCTGTCCAAGTCACACAGCAGGTCAGCGGCAGAGCTGGAACAGAATCCAAGTCTCCTGACTCCCAGTCTAGAGTCCTAGCCACCAGGCACCAACATGAATAAATATAATGAATCTCCAGGGGATTCCAGAGAGTCCCCAGAGCTGACGATGCAACACCATGAACTATACTTTCCTGAAAAGAATGAGTTGGAACCACTCTGACGCAACTCTACCCACCCTCACTAGCCCACACAGCCACATCAGCGGTGCCTTGGGACTAGCTATTTCCAAAGCAATTGATAGCTGGCCATACTGACCACTTTAGGTCCATCATGCAAAAGTCATTCAAATAAATTAATCGGTAATGCAAACTAGCATCATCGTGCAGCCGAAAGCGAGTTCAAATATGTGTAAAATATATTTTTATTCAGAAGCCCCGGGAGGTATCCACTGCCTTCTTGATCACCTTTCAAAACCTGGGGGGTAAAAAAACATAAAGCAGTGAGATGTAGCATGTTGCCGTTAAATACGTTTTGCCACTTGCAGGCCAAAAAAGAATCCAGGGTTTTTCTTGAATGCCATCCCAAAGGTTATAACTGTCAAACCAGGATATAGTTCTGAAGTTTGGAAAAGGCCAGTTATCCTACAAGTGGTTTTTTCCTTTAAAGAAAAATGTCAACTATGGACTTCATTGGCTCAAGAAATAGCTTAAGAAGATACTATCAGTATAGAAAAAGGGAACAACACAATGTTGGGGAAGAATAAAGTGGCATGAGAGAGAGAATGACTGAACCAACTTAGAACACAATTCTGAGGAAATATGCTCACTAGCAGTTTGACTTTTACCCTAGGCATGAGTTAATGCAGCTGCATGGGTGTAATTGAGGGTGTAATCTGGCCTGCGGTGTACAGAGCAGTTGCCTGTCTTTACAAATAGACTGCTGAGCCTAAAGACATACACACAGCAGTGGATTTCTCAGGGTGCGTAGCTAGATTTCTATCCAGCCGTACAGTTATGTGCAGTACAAAATTTTGTTTGAAATAAAGGTGTCAACATATTTAGGCCAGGACCCATTGGAAACTACGATTCAGCATGACCAGTGTTACCAATCCTCTCATGAACACATCTGAAATTCAAGCCAAGACTATGATGTAGCAAAAGATCAAAATGTGATGCAGTTCTTTTGGCAACCTTTTTGGGTTGTTTTTCTCCTCTCTGAGGAAGAGGAAGGAGATGATCATAAAAGGGAAGGTTAGGTGATAAAGTTAGATACTGGAGGAAGGGGATGGACAAGGAGCTGGAACAACAGAAGGTTCTTGTGGTTAAGGCACAGAACCAGGAGTCAGGTGACCTACGTACCCCTTCCCCCAACTCTGCCACAGACTTAAGTGTCCTTGGCTGTCACGTAGGCCAGAATTCTCAAAAGTGGCTTCTGATTTTGCCATTTCAGATGAGGCACCAAAATCAGTGACAACAACACTGGCCTTAAGCTCTCTCTCTGCCTCAATTTCCCCATCTGTAAAATGGGGATAATAATTGCTTGACATGGTCACAAATACTCAAAGCTGAGATGAATGTATATATAAACATGTTTTACTGTATGTATTCTTTGGAGTAAATTGATTTAATCAGTTTCTGAGGTTTAGATTTGGCTGGTTTGTATGGATCTGACAATTATGAAACTTTGGTCAACAAAAAAGCCAGACAGGATTTAGATTTTATTCTGATTCTCATTTACACTCTGGCACATTCATACCTACTTTAAGGCCCTTTTCTGTTGCTAGAACATGCAGCGTCAAGGGACGTTGGTGTAATTGAGAATCAGGCCCCTAGAGTTCAGAATGATACATGCATCTCAGCTTGGAATATTTTGGAACAGATCATGTGGAGCTGTGCTAATTTACACGAGCTAAGGGTCTGCCCCATAATTATGCCCATTTTACAACTAGGGAAACTGAGAGACAGAGCAAAATAACATCAATATTATAATATACTTGGTTGCCTGGCTAGGGATACCAACATGGAGTATGTGTGTGTGAGAGAGACAGAGTGTATGCAAAACAACATCAATCAAGTTTAATTGCTGAATCTTTTCTCAGAATTAGAAATCTGTGCAAATAAGAGAATGTGACCAAATATTGTTTTAATTGCAATAGAGTAAGAATCTATCACTCTAATGCAGGACAGCTTAGATTTTTGATTCAAAGGCTGGACAAAAAAGCAGCATTCTTGTCCAAAGTTATGTTGCTAAAACAAAGTCGAAATTATTTAAACTACTAAATTGTTAGTACAACTGTAGCTTGTGTGCCTCTCTTCACCTCCTTGCAAATAGCATAACTTTGGTCACCACATGTTCAGATGTTAGACTGGTTATTTTTTATGAGGTGGTAGAATTTTAAAATAGCTTGTGCAAGGCTTCTTACACGTCAGTTAATTCACCTGAGCATTTAATAATAACTAACATAATAGTGGCTGCTTACATCCAACCATTCCACAACTATTCATTCTCTAACCAAAGGCTTATGGGAGACAAACAATTCTTTGTGAACAGAAATAGCAGAATGTTCCACTGATTGAACTTAATTGTATAACATAAATTGCTGTATCACTCATTAGCTTAATTATAGATTCAGGAGATTTCCTGCAGACTAAATTGGAGGACAGTATAGAGAAAGGGGCCTGATTTTGATCCTACTTATTGCATGCTGCTGTAAATCAGGGATAACTTCACTGAAATCAGTGGAATTATACCAGTGAGAAATTGGTGTAAAAGAGATCTGAACACAGTTGCCATCTTTCACGTGGTAAATAAGCACCCCAACTTTCACAATAAGCCAAAAATCAAACTAATCCCATTTCAAAACAAGGCCAAAACAACCCAATCCCTAAGAACCCCAACACTCTATGTGACTAGATCCCCCCGGCATGCAGTCTGGGACTGTGGTGAGCCTGCTGTGCACCCCGACTCTCTCCCCGCCTTGCCCTTGCTTGCTGGGAGCCGATCAAAAAAAAGAAGCAACAAGCTATAAGCCAAAAACTAGCCAACAAGCAACTCACAAGCCAATTAAGCCAAAAACAAGCCCAATTTCTGCGTTTTTTTTTCACAGGTTTGGCATGTCTGGATCTGAATTACTTTTGGAGTCAGTGAGGTCAAAATTGGGGATTCTCTGTAAATGAGAAGCTGTGAATACATTAGTTATAACTTATTGTTTTCTGTAGAGTTTTTATTTTACTCAATGTTTTTTTCCCTACAGAGCTGCTCAAAAGTTGAATCTATCGTCCAAAAAGAAGAAACATAGGCCATCTACATCATCTGCGTCTGAATCTCCTCTCTTCTCTACCAACTTCAGCAGTATCCTTCAGACTTCCCCACCCCCCGCACCACCATGTTTGCTGAGGGCAGTCAACAAAGTGAAAGACACCCCAGGGTTGGGCAAGGTAGGCCTCAGACTCTCTCTAAAATAATTGTTTTTCTTTGAGAGGAGACAAATGTCCCATGCAAAACATTAATAGAGTACTAGGCCTGTTGTGTTCTTCTTCTTTGCCATACCCTGAAACTTGTCTTCAGTATCCACTCAAAGGTCTGACCAATTGGTTGCTAAATGCAGGTGACCTTCTAATAAAGCTGGAACAAACTTGTGCTCAATGAACCAGACTCAGTCCTGTTGGCATAACACAGGTTTCAAACTCCTTGCTGTGGTAAATGAAATAGGGGTGAAACGACAGAGTTGTCTGCAACCCCAACTCCACCTGGGGCCTTGAAGTAGGTTGGACTCTGTATTGACACTACAACTCAGTCTTATCTTCTGTCAATCGATTCCCACCCCCCATCAAAACCCTTTTAATATACTGATTAGCTACAGATCCTTCAGTACATGCTGGCAGCACCAGGCCAGCTTGAAGATACATTGATATATCTTCTCTCCCAGCCAGCCTCCATTGTTGGGTCACCTACGGTGTCCTTCCATGGTTGAAGCCTCGGGGCGAGGTAGCTGTTTGCCTTACCTGAGGGATAATCCCTTCTTTAACCCCCAGTACAGATACCCTGCCATCCTAGGGGTGAGTCTGGCCCATTACATTGGGGAATACTTTGGGACAGTTGCTCAAGACAGGAGTTTGCTTTAAAAGGTAGTCTCTTATACAGGTTTTTAGTATATTATGCTTTTCTGTATTCATCAAGTGCTAAGTGAAGACACTGAATTTGTTGAAAACCGCTTTCCTTTTTAGCAGAGAAATGGTAATGTTCAATCTGGACATACTGTCAGGGCCGGCTCCAGGGTTTTGGCCGCCCCAAGCAGCCCCCCCCCCCCCCAAAAAAAGCCGCGATCGCGGTCTGCGGCGGCAATTCGGCAGGAGGTCCTTCGCTCCAAGCCAGAGTGAGGGACCGTCCGCTGAATTGCCGCCGAATAGCTGGACGTGCCACCCCTCTCCGGAGCGGCCGCCCCAAGCACCTGCTTGCCAGGCTGGTGCCTGGAGCCGGCCCTGCATACTGTACACAGAACGTGCCTCACTGTTTCCATTGCTGCTCTTGGGCACTAAGGGAACGAGTCAGGCAATAACACGATTTTTCACAGAACCACATCCATTATTTTCGTGGATGGCTTATGTCCATCTTAGAGGGCTCATGGGATTTTTTTTCCCTCCTGATTTGGATGAGAAGTACTGTGTGGCCCTGATACTGGTACCATTACTTCAGTGGGAGCTGCAGGATTGGGCCTAACTATTAGTTGTTCCAAGCATTTAGTATGACAACCTGGTACAAGATTTGAACAGTCCTGTTTTGAGTAATATAATCTTTAAATGATTTCCATTGCAAAGTTTTCTATGTCCTCCCAGGACTCTTACATTTCCAGAATCAAGGTGAATTCTGTCTGGATAAGAATAAAGTTTGCATTTACAAATAGTGAGGGATGTGCTCCTGGAAGCAAGGGACCAAAAGCAGCATTGGGCCTAATCATGCAGTCTTTATTCAGACAAGTCTTGTTGACTTTAATGGGATTTTTTTCTTGAGTAAGGGCGTCAGGTTTCTGTCCATACTATGGAAAGGGCATTGCAAATATACGCATACAGCTCTGCCAATATGCTTCAGTTCAGACCTGCAACACTCCTGCTATTCTATCTCTGGGCCTCCATTGAGCATGGAGTTCCAGCTGTATGGTATCAAGTATCAGAGGGGTAGCCGTGTTAGTCTGAATCTGTAAAAAGCAACAGAGGGTCCTGTGGCACCTTTAAGACTAACAGAAGTATTGGGAGCATAAGCTTTCGTGGGTAAGAACCTCACTCCTTCAGATGCAAGTAAGAAGTGAGGTTCTTACCCACGAAAGCTTATGCTCCCAATACTTCTGTTAGTCTTAAAGGTGCCACAGGACCCTCTGTTGCTTTTTACAGCTGTATGGTAGTTTTTTTTATATCCACAAACAGAGCCAAGATTAGCCTGTCCTCCAAAGCCATTTACATTTGGAACCCAAGTAAGGAACTAAGTCTGTGGAAGTAGAAGGGCATTGTATTAACCCACTCTGCTATCCAACCTAACTCTCTCACGTACAACCCCATTTTCTCCGATTGTAACTCCACTCTCTCCACTGTAATAAATGGAATAACACCCAGGATAATTTGGATTCTAATCTTCATTTTATGATACTGTGATAGTCTGAGCCTTTTCAGAGTCTCTTTCCCTTCCAAAATCCTGTCCCCCTTGGGAACCTTACTCCAGTCTTTCAGGATTCACAGGTATGGGGGGACCTGGGGAATGTTCAGTCTCTGAGTTTTCCTTTTAGAGAATCTATAGGGGTCTGTCTTATTTATGGTGGCAAGGTCTGGCTAAACCCTCACCCAGGATTTAGCCATATCTTCTATCCCTGTCTTCAGTGGTGGGCTTATACCTGGTCTGGTGAGTCCTTGTGGGAGGTGGAGGTTTACATGCTGTCTTCCTCCCAGCGACCCTGTTGTAAGAATCCGCTAACTCTGAAGCACAGCCGCTTTCCTCCTGGTTTCCACCCATTCCAGTAACAAGTTCTCCTTTTTAAGTTTGCTTCCTCCAAGTGGAGCAGGCTCTGCAGTTGTGCCTGTTCAGTACCAGTTGAGCCCAGAGGAGCTTGTTAGCCTTCTCCTGATTGGGATGAGGGCGTGCCCCATCCAAGGTACACAAGAGAATATTTCTTTCTAAATGAATTTTTGGTCATCTAGTACTAACTGATATATTTAGGAAAGAACCTATACAAAGAATCATAAATGAGGGCTTTTTAAATGATTTGATTGTGCTTCTTCAAAGAAAGTCGTTGTAACAAATTAGATTTAATTCATATAATCAAAACAAGTGAAAACGGTTAATTCTGAAATAGTTCCATACCAAAAAATGTCTAGCCTTCATTTCCATTTCTGTCCTCTTCTATTTCTCCTATGAGTCACCTTATAATTATCACCTAAAGCTCATATACGTTCATCAAATTGTTCCCATCAATTTTCCTCTGTAGCATAATTTGCATTTTAATATGTCAGGGATAGGTATGAGGCATAATAAATGGATAATTGCAGATGGAGAATGTAGTTTGCCAGTCAGACTGTGGAGACCTCAGATCTGGTGATGGGAATTTTCAACCTATTGGATCACTGAGACATTAATTATTATTTACATAGTTTTTGTTTGGCAGTGCCCTGCTTCAAAGATAGACATTTTCTATATGGCTGTTCAAGAAGCTCTGTTAATTTCCCCCACATCTCCTTTCAAATATTTGCATTTATATGGAAGTTAAAGTGTAGATAGGTGTGAAGGATGTGGAGTTAGGTTTAGGAAATTCAAGACTTTACTTTGTTGGTTGGGATTGTGGCTGCTCTGTTCTGGAATAATAGGAGGCTATCAAAAAATGACCAGTATAGCAAAGCTCTGATTAATTGTGGGTGAGGACTGAAATATCTGGCTATTTGATATTTAGTTGTGATACAAGCCAGGTTTTAGCCATCAGCAAAATATTCAGAGGTATTAAGGTTACTTACCAGCTCAGATACAAAGGTGGTAGGTATAGAATAAGAATATAGATTGACTGATGTATTAGACTTAAAAAGTAAAGTTGGGGTCAGGTGCTTAACACCTTTCCGCACCCAAGACCATCCATAAAACATATTGTAACTGACTGGAATTTGGAACAAGCATTGTCTTCTCATTAACATTCAACCCCAGAGGAGGGGGAAGATAAAATACAGGGCCTGTTTCAGCACTGATTAACTCTGGTTTTTGAATGGGTGTACTTCCATTTATTTCAATAGAATCTCACCAGTGTCAAACTGGAGCAAAGCAGTGAAGAATAAGACCCATAATCAGGAAACTATGAGAAGGAAAAATAGATGTCTTGATTGTTCTGTGGCCCTCCTCTGTTGGATTAATTTCCAACCAATTCTAATTAAAGAAAGAGATACATGGCCTGTACTGCAAATAAATTAGCAATGGAACACACACATCCATCCATATCTAGCCCACAGGTGCTTCAGCTTCCATGTAGTAGTGACAGTAGCTGGCTAGTAACCAGATGTTTGTGTGGGATCCCCACAGTTTTACAAAAATAGATTGAGTTGTCTTTTGGACATGAATGATAATCCTCTTCCATAGCATGCAACAGCTGGAGCCACTACACTTGCTTCTCCTTTGCCCCCATCTGAGTCATTGTCATATTCTGTACTCTTGTTCACATCTGGGTGGCAGATTGGTTTGGTTGGATTTAGATATACATATGGAGTGTAGTTATACTCGCTGTTTGCACATGACTTCTCTAAATTCTTTTGTACTTTTATCTCAGCAATATATATTGTATGTTAGTCTTTTTTAGTCAGAGAACTGAGCAGAGGAGCAGAAAGGTGCTCTCTGTATGACTGACAAACAATACCAGGATTTCACTCAGCATTAGAATATTGTGGTAAATGTTAGAGCTGGTTGGAAAAATATTTCCTCCTCCCAATGGAACACTTCAACTTTTTGTTTAAAAATTAAAAATCAAATGTTTTGTGATTTTGGCCAAAACCTGAAAACTTTCAGCTTCCAGATTTTCAATGCAAACTTGAAATTTTCTGCAGAGCAGACACTTTTTGTGAGAAATTTCATTTTGTCAAAAATCCAATTTTCCATTGAAAAACTGTTTCAATGGAAAATTTTCAACCAGCCCTAGCAAATGTACTGCTTGCATGTAGCACTTGGCTTTTCATGGCCTGATGTGGTTTCTGTTGTTATTTTTCTGCAAGTAGCCTTACGAAATTCTGCCACTGAAAGGTGACCTTTGTGTCAGGGCAGAGACCAAATGGTTGTTTGCTCATATACTGTATTGTGATAAAAGGATTGTTTTTTAAAGCTGAAAATAAAATAGTAATTACCTGTGAGTGAAATTCAGCCCTGGACAGATGGCTCCCATAGGGATTAAGTGGGACTTAAGTGATGCATTACTCTAATGTGGGTGCTCTGCGTAGGGGTGAATTTCAGCACATTGGGAGAAGCTGAATACACTTTGTAATACATAAGCCTAATCACACTCTGACTAACAGAACCACTGATAGGCAGATTAATAGCTGAAGTGGTGATTGCTCCTGATTCTGTCCATTTTCCATTGTCTGTGCCATGATTAGAGATATATTTATTAATTGCTTTTAATTTCTTCGGTGCCTGTCCCAGTCTCTAAGTACTTCATATTATTTAAAAACACTATTATTTGGTTTAAAAAAATCCAAAATTTGCCATACAATTCATGCCATTCATGGGATATCCCATAACAGCAGAGACTGGCCTTCCAAACAAACACAACCCTCAAACCAGAAACCCATACCAAGATTTCACCAGACCCTAAGGCACCTCCCTTCCAACACCCATGAAAAGATATAGGCTGGATTTTCATAAGTCCCTAAGAGTTGGGCATCTGACTCCTACTGAAAGTCAGTGGAAGTTTGGCACCCAGCTCCCTCAAGCCTCTGTGATCGTCCCAGTCATTTCCCAGACACAGAGAACAATGTAACTGGTGTATATTGCACAACGTGTGTGTTACAATACTTGCTTGTATTTACATTAGCTATAGTTTTACAGATCATAAATAATCCTTGTCAGAAAGTGTTTCCAACAAGACCTCTTTTAATGCCCTAACTCCTCTTTAGCACTTCATTGGAAAGCAAAGACAGAAAGCTGGACTGAAAGGAAGAAAACCAATGTATGTCTTGATTAAACCAGAGGCAAAAAAAATCTTAGAGTAGAAGTGCTTGTATTTTGACTAGCGGATTTGTGGATGTGAGGAATTTGTTGGCAACATCCCCGTGTGCATTGAGTGGGTGTTTATGAAAATCCTGTGTTAAGGTCAGCAGAAAACCAGATGCAACTTCTGAAATATGTACAGTAGCTCCCTTCATTGACATCCATTTTGAAGTTTTTTAAAGTGAAGCAGGGGAAGGGTTTGTCTCTCCTTTGGAAACCTTCATCCGTGGGAGTACAGAGAGAAGAACGTTAACTGTTACAGGACAAATGAGATCTAAACCCATTACCACTTGAACACAATTTATGAGGGGAAGAGTAAAAACTGTTTCTTTTCAAAGTTGCCATGGTTACTGAAATGGAAAAAAGAAGAAATACCCCATGAGGCGTTTAAAGGACACGTGTGTTCATCACTGTTGTCAACATGATTGTTCTATAAATTAAATAGTTAGTTCCACTTGGAATGAAATCCAGGTGGCCTTTTGCCCTCCAGTTAGTTGCTCATAACTGAAATTTTCTCCAGCAAGCATGTTGGATGGATCTGGCTGAGGCTTTCGTACATTTTGGCCAGATTCCTTCTGTGTGCGCGCTACCAGAAGGATTTTAAATATTTTCTTTACTTCAAGCTGCTTTAAAAGATAAAAGATGAAATTAAGAGAAGTTGGAAGAATTGCTATAAACTGTTACTCTCCAGCCTTCCCAATCATATTTTCCAGGTACAGTTAATTTGCACTAAATGAAAGCCCAACCAGATGGTGCCAGTGCCACCCTCCCACCCCTGTGCTGGAGCACTGGGCCAGAATGTGACTGGCTCATGCCTGGGTATGCAAGGGAGGGAGTGTGTATGTGTAAGAAACCTCCACTCATTTGTGCACCCACCACTGAAGGGATTGCCATTGTTATAGTTCCTGCTGTCTAAGTGCAGAAACTACTCTCTGCTGGAATCCCTGCAGTGCAAGGCACCCCAAAAAGAGGTGAGGAAGAGGTTATTTTTCCTAACCTATGCCAATCGGCCAGCATTGCTGTGTGTCTGGGCCAGTATTGTTAAACCCCTGGAAATGGTGTAGTAGTTATTGTATCACTGGGAGCTCTGGGAAGAAAATCTGCTTCAATGGAATTCCTGTGCTCAACTAGAATCAGAATTTAACAGTGAAATTTTACTTTCAAATCTGCAAGGCAGATCTCTGTTCCCACTGCTGATCTGAGAGCAGAATTTTGCCCTAAGTGGAAAAGATGGTTTTACAAACTGCTGTGGCAGAAATTTCATTTTCCCCTTAATCTAAACAGCACAGAGGCTGAATAGAGCAACATAAAGAGACCTTTGACCTTTCGCCTCCTGTCACAATCACATTTTAGATTAATCTCAGCAAAATCAAATGATGGCTGACTCGATCAAAAAAAAAAAAGTGTGGGCAGTAGATCTCTTGGGTCCAACTTTGATGTTATTGCTGCAGAGTAACCCTATAGATGAGTCACTCCTGATTTACACTGCTGCAAACTCCCTGAGTGGCATTTCTTCATATCTGTGTCTATCTTGTATTCTTTAGTGGCTCAATGGAAAGCCTACCCGTGCTGAACATCGCTATCTCATTTGAATGGTAACTCTTCCAAAGAAAAATATGGACAATGGGTTGCCGTTTAGTAAATTGTGAATTTTCCTTTGGTACCTCAAAATCTACAGGAAATGGTGTTTCTTTTCCCATTGAAATGGTTTAATGCACTGAGATACCATGGTGATGGGTGACCTTATAGAAACATAGATGGACTGAGGGAGTTTCTAGACAAAGCTCTACAGTAAAAGAGAGAATGGGGTTAGCTTTAGAAATAAAACTGTTTACCTTATTCTACCAAAGGTCCCCGTTCAGTGGTAGAAGAAAGCAGTTTCTTCTGTGATTCTTTAACATGGCTCTATAGCATAGTTTCCATCATGAAATTTGATTGTTTCACATGGATTGACTTCATGTTTTTAGCTGAATTTCACTTTAAGCTTTGGAGTACAATTTAATAAAAGGTTTACACAAAACCCTGTGAACTGATACAATTGAATTTTGCACACTTCTAATTGGCTTATCCACACAGTGTCCTAGACCTTGTGCTGGACATACATTTTTACGCTCATTAGTGTAGGGTACTTCGCTGTGGTGGTGTATTTGTGTGAGGTCACTAAAGGGCAAAGGTAACTATAATTGCTTTGTAGACCACTAGCCAACCACCTGCCGTGATCCATGAGATTCAGTCAACACAGCTCAGCTGATATGGTTGCTGAAGTCTAGTGAATCTAATGAAAGAAGCTCCAGAAAACCTTAACATCTAGTCAATATATTAAGTGGTCTTTTCTGTAGGGTTGAAGAACACAAGGCATATTATATTGCTTAAATTGTGACAAAAATACAGTAGCCATATTTTATAAATCTCTTACACAAATATAAATTACAATTCTTTTAGATTATAAAAATTCATCCTTCTTAACAGTTTGATTTCTTTGGACCTTTTATTTTTACTACTTTTGATACTTAGATCAAAATTGTACTCTCTATATAATATTATTTTGTGGCATTATAGTAGACCTAGTTAATCTCTTCCACTTCACTTCTGGAGCTTTCCAAAGTGCAGTTTAAAGTTCCTTCCCCCGTTTTTGCTCATGTTTAAATCCCTGTAGAGAAGGTTAATAGAAATCAGGAAAGTCAAGATCAAAGAATCTGAAAATTACAATGATGATTCTAGTAAAATGCTGAGTAAGGAATTTAGATGCTGAATACTTCCCCAAACCTAGGAACTTAGGTAGGTTGGTTGGTTTGTTTTTTAAGATCTTATTAGTATGGTGGGCAATAGTATAGTAAGTGCTTAAGCCCACAGTATTTAATATGTATATTTTTTTCTTAAATTCCAAAAGTCCATCTCCTCCTCCCAGCCCTTTCCCTGGGTGTTTGACTCCTCTCTGCATGTGTCCATGCGCAATGTTCAGTGGAACTGACAAGATGGTAAAGCTGTTGGAGGCTTCAGTATAGCACTGCTCTAACAACACTGACTAATGATCCAACTGAGCTTATTGATTCAGTCCCGAAGGTCACTCTGCTTTTCTTTTTCTTTAAAGGCCTGGGCTTTACTGTGTGCTTCTAACCCAGCATTGATTAAATAGTCAGTCCAGCTGGGGAAGATCTGAGATTTTAATACTGTGAGTGCCTTGTGGACACCATCCCTCCCATTTATTCTCCTCCGCGAACCCCTTTCCCCTCCCATTTGTGATTCCAACAGAGCATAACTTGACAACTTCTGCCTTCGGGCATTCACCCATTCCTTCGCAATTCCTCTGAGGCATCCTTTCTCTCCATGCTCCGTAACTTCATCTGCTTCCTTCCTTCCCCACTCCCTGGTGCCTCAGGGACAGCCACCACAACTACAGTTACTCAGTGGCTAAGAGAACAGGCTTGCTTCTACTCTGGATCTGTAACATTACTCCAGGACCATCCATCAAGAGGTATAAAAGCATGTCAGGCCCCATCCCCAGCTTGGCTGCTTAGCGAACACCATGAAGTCATCCCCAATCCTTGGTCTGATTTGGTACTAACCTGTAAACCAGTGGGGTCGCCTCCATCTAGTGAAGAGACCGCCAGACTTGCAAGTACCAAATCTTTGGGACTTGGTAAAAATGACCTTGCTGGCTCTGCATTGTATGGCTGAGTATTTGGTCGTATGTGAACAAAGCGGGAAGGTGTGCGAATGCACATTTTTGATCTGATCTCAGGTGTAGAAGAGGTCCAAGCAGTGCCCCTTGCCATGCATGGCTGACCATTCTGGGAATTAGTCAAGATGCCACAAAAATAAGAGCATATGGGCACCTAAGGCTTTCTGTGGACCTTGGGTGCCCATATTGTAACATATTCTCCAGACCTGAAGAAAAGCACTATGTAAGCTCAAAAGCTTGTCTCTCATACCAACAGAAGTTGGTCCAATAAAAGAAACATTACCTCACCCACCTTGTCTCTCCAATATCCTGGGACCAACTCATCTACAACACTACAGATATATTGTATCACTGTTAGGCAGAACTCTGAATTTATTTCATTAGGGACTTCTGCTTAGAAACTGATGGTGGGATATAATGCAGGATGTGGGATAATAAAATGAAACCACATTTGGATCACTGTTTAATCAATCCTAAATGATTCATTCTGTGTATTCAAATAGGTCCTTCTATATTGTTATTAATACGGTCTCAGTTAAAATACACTTTTAGACACTAAAATACAAAATGTAAGCTACAATAAGCATCCTTCCAAAGTTCACATTCCTGCTGTCTAAAAAAAAAAATATAACTTAAGAAAAAGTATTTTCCCCATTTTCTATGTGGTAAAGGTGAAAACAAAGTTTGCAATCAGCATGATCAGTCATGCAATTAATTCTTTATATAAAAGCAGGTTGCAAGTTAATCCATTTTTAAAAGTCTGTGACCCACAAAACTTCTCCTCCAGGGAATGGAGCATGATATACACACACAGCACATGCTGGTTGAGTATGTTGGTTGATAAGATAAAATTTTAAGCAATAGTACTGTTACATAGTTTACATATATTATATATAGATCCTGTTACAAGTAATTACTGATGTGTATAACTAGTATATGCACCATATATTTTGTAAAAGGAAGACAACACCTGCCAATATTATACTAATAGAAAACTATTATGGAATTTAATTCAGAATTATGTCCTTTCTGTACTTTGTTTTAACCATCCCATATGTAACAGGAAATTTTATTCCCTCTGTAGGGTGGTTCAAAACACTGACACACGATAGAAAATGCTATTAAATTCCACCGTTTTTTAGATTAATTTA
Source organism: Emys orbicularis (assembly GCF_028017835.1). NCBI lineage: Eukaryota > Metazoa > Chordata > Testudines > Emydidae > Emys > Emys orbicularis. The sequence continues at coordinate 144,220,341 of NC_088685.1, forward strand.
GATAGCGCCCTATTGCATTTCTATAAAATTCATGGCTTCATCTGTGTTAAATTCTGCAGGACCCTTCCATACATTTCTTCAATTTATTAAAAAAATCTCATTTTATTTAGAAAAAGCTATTGTCTGAAAGTGCTGTGTGTTGGAATATTAGCAAGAAATGGATTGTGTGTACCTCTGTGCTGTAAATTAGCCTTCATTACTGCAAATACTTCCATGATAGATACAGAGAGGTAGGAAAACTTATCTGTCAGTCCTTTCCCTCCTCCCCTCTTCTCCCACAGGAAATACGACATGTGTATTTTAAATCGTTGTACACAGTGTAGGATTAATTATCTTTCTTTGAAGTCTTTTCTTCTTCCCATCCTTCTGTATCCTTGGAGGTTTATCCAAACACAGTCGATTAGCAATAGAAATATGCTCTTGACTAGATTGGCCCCAACACCTTAATCCAGACTCCAGAGCTGCCTGACTCAAAAAGCCTTCACCATCCAGGAAAATAACTTAAACCACTGGATTTTGCCTTTTAAATTGCTGTCAGCTATCAGGAGCAGTGCTAAGGTATGTGCTGGCAAGAGATCTGACAGAGGTGCTGAAGATGTGTGTGTTGTCTGGCCACACAGAAGGTGAAGGCATGAACACTGATTGATAACAGCATGTGCAGATGTGATAAACATAAGGAGGCCCATGCTTCTTTGGGGAGACTGAATAGGAAACGGAACTCCCCAAGAGACTTGTGTTCTGCGTGCAGTGGGAATCCATGAATCTTTTTAGATGGGAGGGAGCTATTTATCATGAAGACTATTATGCCATGTAAGGCATTGCTGCAAGAGAACACCACCAAGCTATTTCCTACCTTATCGGTTTATATTAATAATGCAGCAGTTAATAAAAGAAGTACAAATTAAAAATAACTGGATGGGCTGATAAGCAGAATTCTTGAGATAGAGACGACCAGAAATTGCTTTAAACGATGCACTGCAGTGCAGGAAATATAGGAGGAAATGAGCTTTGGCCTCTTTGCTTTTATTATTTTCTTATTATTTAGTTTATCTCTGTAAGCATGACTATCAGGGCTTTACATGGCACTTAATAGTGAGATATGTTTAAGATTTGGGGCCAATTTTTAGCTTCATAGAAATGAAGAATTTGCCATGCTGAATTAGATGGCTGGTCTCTCTCTTTCTATAGGAGCCAATAATATATTGAATATGAATAACATTCTGAACATTATCCCTCCCCCACTCCACTCCACTGTTCTCCTCCAACTCCCAGCCTGCAGTAAAAAGCTATACATGTTATACTGTAAATTTCACATGTTCAAGCCCCAAGCTAAATTTAAATACAAATAACATTCCAGCAGAGTGGCTAGTCACCACTCTCCAGAAAGAGTTTCCCACTCTGAATGTCCCTTGGTCCCTGGTGACACATGGTTGGGCCTTAGAAATGGGACCCTTCATGCAGCATCCATCTCCTAAATTTCTGGTTACCATTCTTTTCCCCGACTCTTACCTGCAACCATCCAGACCTCCTTATCCATGAACTGACCTATGGAGAACTGGGAGGGAGTTAACTAATTTCTGGGCACCCACAGGGGAAATTTGAACAGCAGTAAAAGAATGAATAATAACTTCCAAATGGAGCTGAGCCACTCTTTTTGCCACCACTGAAGATACCAAGCGCATATTTACTTTAACATGTGGGCTGAGTTCTCATTGATTGGGCCCCTTCTTTACTAAGTAATTTTGAGGGCACTCTAAAATCCGTTCTCAGTGAAATACCTAACTGAGTTACTGAGGTGTGCAGGCACATCACACGGTTCTGTCCTAGCAACACCAGCAACAACAACACCACCACAAAGGCTGTAGGGCACCCATTTCTCCCACCATCTTGCTGAAAAGTGACAGCATTTGCGAAACTAGCAAGATGGGCGCACCATGTCACAGCTGGTAAATCATTTGTCAGCCTGCTTTAATGTGGTTTAGCCGTCAAGGGCTTCTCTCTGTTATATTATTGTTGAAGGACTTTATTGTCTGTCCAAAAGAGTCCATTGCCTCAGAAATACCCTATCAGGCTATAAGGAGTAGGTCTGTATCAATGATTCAGCAGGTTAAATGGGTGGAGAAAGCTGTTTCTTAAATATTAATCTCTTCAGTTAGAGTAGTGGGAGGTAGAATGCAGGGAATGACGAAGCACACTAGCCTAAGCAGCCAAGCTGTGTACTGGAAATTCTCTGTGGCTGAGGGCTTGGAATCTTCCCATAGCAGGCCCCAGAGCAACCACAGAGCTGGTATGCCAGCCTTAAAGCCAATTCAGCCTTAATGCTGAAGAAGCCTCTATGCTATGTGGTTCCCCTGATGCAGGGGATGGGGTGGGAGAACAGCTCGTGGATCCACCAGCCTCCCCTCTGCTTCTTGCCTATTTCCCAGAAGCCCAACTCTTCCCACCCCTTTGCCTCATTTGGCAGCTGGCATGCAGCTGTATCTCCTCCCCGAAGCCAACTGCCACAGCTGAAGCTGCTGAACACATGCCAGCTGGTCAAACTCTTCATTGACAATTAATCATCATTACCATTTAAGCTCCTCTTTTTGGATGGCAAATCATTTGCCAGCTGATTCTGATTTTTTTGCGTGTGCGCATTTGTGGCTTGTAAATACTCATCAAATGTTCAGACTGAATGGTTCAAAAAGTGTCAACTCAGGCTAGTCGCTATTCACCATTCCTGCCATGCGCCTGGTCCCCCTTTGTTTCTGCTCCATGATTGGATGACTGAAGCATTCTGCGTGGGAGAATGGATACAAATCTGTGAAACCTTGAGGATTCACAGGCATTTTCATATGTCCCTGTTAGGTGTGCGAATACTCACGAAAGCCGGATATGACCCCACAAATCCTATCAAATTAAACATGGTGCCTTTATTCACAAAAATATTTGCAATTTTTTTCACTTATCCACCAGTTCTAACATTTCCCATCCTGTTGTGTCTCAGTGCCCTTCATCTGCCTGGTTCACCTGCTGCTCCTCTACTTGTTTGCCTATCAGTCTGTCTACAAATGCCATGTTCTAGGCCAGGTTTTGTGAATATGGTGGTTAATATGGCCTTGCTTGTTCCCAACTGAGATTTGTGCCTTTAGGGACAGTGCTCTGACTTCAAAGGGCCTTTTTTTGTTTCCAGCATGATTCACCTTCATGTCAGTGGCTGGCTCTCTTTTTCCTTACATGGGGGTGGGGGGGAGGGAGGGGAGAGGAGAGGAGAGGAGAGATGCAGCTGTTAAAATTAGAATCAAAAGGTATATGTTAATCCACACTTTTAAAAGGTATGTCCCCTCCCCCCCACATAAATAGAGTGATAACTACAAACCGATGATTAATCAGACAGTCTCTGTTTTAAGGTACAGTCAGCATCCTTTGTCTCACAGGGCTAGACTGGCGATCAAGTCAGGGAAACATGCAGATCTGTAAAGAGTGTACCAAAGGCAAGTAACTACTATTTCCTCAGAGCTTTCCCAGATACTGTCTGAGCAGACTACCCTGCTGAAGAGAATAAGGGGGATGCCCTCCCAATATGATTATTTCTTGGCTTTTTGGGGAAAAATCATAAGAGCTGACTCCATCTGAAATACAGTAGCATTCATAGCAAGCATTTCCGCCTCAGTTGAGTTTTGTTTATGTTCCATAATCACTCGTATTGAACTAGCTCACTTCTAGAGTAATCATATTAAATATAGAAGTGTGGATGGATGAGACTTGGTTTTGCTAGCCCTAACTATCTGAGCCTGGACAAAGACCACCTTTCCTTTTGTTTCAAGTGTCATTTGTGTCTTTTTTAATTCAGCCTCTCATGAGCAAACTGTTTTTTTTTTTTAACTGTTAGCTTTATATTACTGTTTGATTGAGGAGCACCCATCCAGAACTCATTGGCTCCCTTGACAATCCTCAATACACTGAATAAGTGAACAGATCCATCAGTTACTCCAAGATCAAATAACCCAACAACAACATAAATATAACAACTCCAGTAATCCAGTTATCCAAATCTAAATTTGTAATAGTTGTTGGAAGTCCCTCTAATCAGAAAATCAAACTGGGGACAGTTAAGTATCAGTAATGGCTCTTGAGAATAGTCCTTCACACCTGATAATAAGCATTGTTTTAATATGCTAGGAAATGTACTAAACAATGTAGATCTGCCTGAGGTTGAATAGGATATTTGTTCATCATTCTTTAAGGCTAGATTTCAGAACAAACATTTGAAAGGAATAAGTGTCTATAAAATGATTAAGTAGGCATCTTGAGTTCTGCTGATATGAACAAGAATTGGTTTACCTTGAGCAGAATAAAACGTTAGAATAAAACATAATGTTTCACCCACAAAATCTGTTTCTACTAATGGAAATTTAAAAATGGAGGGGAAAAATTAGGCCCAGCTCTTGCATGGTGTGTCAAAGGGTGGTGGTGTAGGGAACCTCACCCATTTAGTGCCCTTTTATAAGGAGATGCCAGGCACAACTTCAGTGTTTGCATTAACTGGAGAGCAAGGATTACATGAGGTTAGCAATGTAAGTCACCCCAAAATGGGCTGGAGGAGGTGGGGCTTTGATCCATCCTCTGCTCTAAATCAACCAGTGGGACAGCCTGTTGATTAGAGGAGCTCACATTCTATCCTCTGAAGGGATGGTGCAGACGTTGGTGTGTTCCTGGGGAGCTCAAGGAGGCGGTGTGCTGAGGAGTAACAGCTTTTCTACGGGGGCCTTGGAGCACATTTTATTTGAAATAGGCTATACCCTGATTGAGGGTGAAAGCCTGAAACAAAATGGAAAGGCACTGTAATCAGGCGCGGACTCACCCCTACAGCACCTCCTGCTGGTCGTCTCGGGAATTAGCTCACCAGCCTCCGGAGCACCCTCTGCAGGCCAGGGGTCCTGCCTGTCTTTGGCCCCCGTGTCCCTCCCAGACCTCAGTGCCCTTGGCTTAGGTGCTGCCCCCCTGGCAGTACCCACCTCTCTCTCTGTGTCTCCCCACCCAGGGGAACCCCCACCTCCTATCCCAATGTCACCTCAGTTATGGCTACTGCCAGTCACCATCTAGCCCCCGCGCCCTGGGGCAGACTGCAGTCTATCAGCCAATCATCACCGGCAACAAGGGGTTTGGACTGGCTGCCTTTACCCACCTTCAGGCTGCCCCTCTGCAACCGCAATACCTAGGTGGGCCTAGAACTAGGCCCTGCAGCCTGGGGAGTTGCTGGCCTAGGGCTTCCCAGGTCCTAAGGCCTTTCCCCAGCCCTGCCTTCCTCTAGGTTTCTTGGGTGAGTTCCCCCAGCAGTCAGGCCTGTCTCCCTCTCCTGTCAGAGAGAGACTCCTCAGCTCTGGCTAGCCTGGCCTTCTTATAAGGCTGAGTGGCTCAGTTTGGGGCGTGGCCCCAGCTGCAGCCACTTCCCCAATCAGCTGGGGTTTTGCTCCTTTACTCAGCCCCAGCCCTCTGCAGGGCTTTTCCAACCCCTTCAGGGCTGGAGCAGGTGTTCACCCCGCTACAGGCACTTTCCTGGGAAACTAAGCGGAGAGCTGTAAGAAAGTTGCAGCGCTGTAAAGTGCCAGTGTAGACAACCCTTTAGGGGAGTCGAGGGGGAAAGCTGTTGGTGGTCTCCTGGTGAATAGGTGTCTCTATCAGAGAAAACAGCACTTCAACTGACTGTCTCAGCAGAGAGTCCAGGATTTGAACAACCCCTTTGGTCCTGGAAATGGTTCTCGCCAACAGCGTTGAGATAGATGGGTGGGGAAGCTGCAATGGCTATTGCTTATGTTGTACCATGTCTGTTTATAAAGAGAGACTTTGGCCTTCAAGACTGTCAACATGGCATCTTTCCTAAGTATTTAATTCACTTCATAAAATAAACAAAGAAACCTCCTAATTCCTATACATTGGGTCTGCTGTCCTGCGGCACTCATGCCTTCAACCGAAATATCAGCCTTCATGTGAAAAAGTAAAACAAAACCGTCTCTGTCATGCAGCAGTGCCTTTGAGTTTACACAAACCAAGCAGCTGCCAGAGATCACAGCAAGTCCAAGAATATAGGGAAGATGAAGAAGGAAGGATGAGGAGGATTGGGCAAGAGTATGTTCAGATAGCTCAGGTTTTAGTTGCTAATATATAGATGAACTTTCAGACAAAGTATCCGTATAAAAGTACAGGCTGCTGTAGCTGCATAATAGAAACATGTTCTAGAGCAGAAGTGGGGCAAACTACGGCCCGTGGGGCCATCCTGCCCAGCCCCTGAGCTCCCAGCCGGCCCCGGCCCCTCCCCTGCTGTCTCCTCCCTCCCCCATTCCCTCAGCTCGCCCTGCCGGCAGCGTGGTGGTGTGGCTGGCTTCGGGCGGCGTGGCTCAGGGGCAGATTTACCAGTGAACAACAGGGGGCCCCAGGGCCGGGCACTCAGGCAGCTCAGCACTGGCGCCCCCCCCGGTGGGGGCGAGGGGCTGTACTGCGGGGGCAGGGGAGCGGGCGGTGCGGGTGGCGGGAGCGCGGGGAATGCGGCTGGAGGACTCTGGAGGAGCACCGGGCAGCCGCGCAGTTGGCCAGAGAGAAGCGGCACTTTGAAGGGGAAACAGCCGCTTCTCTCCGGCTGCGCAGCTGCCCCTGCTCCTCCTGAGTCCTCCGCCCATGTTCACAGGGCCACATTCCGAAAGGGGATAAGGGGTGGGATCCCAGGGGGGCGGTCAGGGGACAGGAAGAGGGGGTTGGATAGGGGGTGGTTCCCAGGGGGTGGTTAGGGGCAGAGGGTCCCAGGAGGGGGCAGTCAGGGGACAGGGAGCAGGGGGGTTGGATGGGTCGGGAGTTCTGAGGGGGGCAGTCAGGGGGTGGGAAGTGGGAGGGGATGGATAGGGGGGCAGGCTGTTTGGGGAGGCACAGCCTTCCCTACCCGGCCCTCCATACCGTTTCGCAACCCCGATGTGGCCCTCAGGTCAAAAAGTTTGCCCACCCCTGTTCTAGAGCTTTGTTTTTTGGTGCGAAGTTGCCTAACTTATTCACACACATTTTAGACAAATGGAGGAGGGGAGTAATGAACTATCTGTTCAAATTGAATATTTAAAAAAAATAAATCTTAATCCTACCTCTGTACGGACAATGCTTTGTTCTCACAATCCATATTTGACCCTGTAGTGGGGTGGTCACCCCGGTCCAGCCCTGAAGGGGTTAAAACAGCCCTGGGAGAGGGCTGCCCTGGGGAGCCAATAGTAAAAGCGGCCCTGGAGAGGGCTGTGGCTGGGAAAAGGAGTGAAAGTACCTGAGTAGCTGACCACAGGTGTGGCCAGCTCAGTTAGGGCTCAGCTGGCCCTGATAAAAGGGCCGTGGGGCCAGGAGCTGAGGGAGTCTCACTCTAGCCCTGGAGTGGGAAGGGCTAGCTGCCTGGGGGCAAGGTACCTGAGGTGGAGCAGTGCTGGGGAATAGGGCAAAGGGAGCTGGGGAGCTCCAGCCTGGTAAACCCCCAGGCTGCAGGCCTTGGGGAAGGCCTACAAAAGGTACTGGGGCTGCAGAGGGGCAGCCTGGGGATAGGCAAAGGCAGCAAGTCCTACCCCCTTGCCAATGATGAGTGGCCATTACAGACTGAAGTCTGCCCTATTTAGCGGGGACTAGATGACAACTGGCAGCAGCCACTGAGGCAAGGGGGGTGAGAGGGTTGGTGGTTCCCCTGGGAGGGGAGACCCAGAGAGTGGGGGTACTGCTGGGACAGAACCCTGAGGAAAGGGGCACCGGGGTCTGGGAGAGACACGGGGGCCCTAAGGCAGGTGAGACACCGGCCTGCAGAGGGTGCTCTGGGCTGGACAAGAGCTAATTCCCAGGATGACCTGCAGGAGGTACCATGCCAGTGAGTCTCACTTCGCTACAGACCCCTTTAAATGTTTAGTTTGAATAAATCTAAAAGAAGTTATAGGTAAAAGTAACTTTTCTAGGGGAAAGAAGGGAGGTGAGAAGTGATAAACTGTAAATTCCAAAACTTTGCTTGGCTGCGGGGCTTGCATTGACACAAACTGTCCAAGATGGTAAGAGAACCATTATCACAGACTGTACTGCAATTCTCAAACTGCTGAGTAAATTGTTTTGTTTCCCTATTATTGCTCATCAGACCTTTGTATATGTAAGCACATTATCTGTAAACCATTAAGCTTTTTCCTTTGCTTGAGGTTTTCTTAAAACATATCCATGCAGATGTACATTCAAAAAGTTTTTTGATAGTAGTATAACTCAGATAAATCAGGGCTAAAAGAATGTGTCACGAGTTCCTCACGAAGAATGATTCGTTTTGTTTTGGCCATGTGCTTTTTGTCTTTTTAAAAATAATTTTAACTGGTAGAGCTGATGAGATGCAGAAGGCAAGTTGAGTAAGCAAAGGAGACTGACAACAGCAGTGTCACATTAGTGAAGATTCACAAATTAATTGGGTATGCTTTGGGGTGGTGTGTTGTTTTTTTTTGGTTGGGCTTTTTTGTGTCTTTTTGGCCAATTGACTCATATTTCAAAAGACCCAACAGTGTATTTACATTGATTCTGCTGTCACCCACTGGATACTACTCTTGTAGGACATTCATCCCCATATGCCTTTGACAGACAAAGAAAAATTATTTCCAAGTGAGAAATTGGGTGCTTCTAAGAACCAGCCTTTCAGAATAGTGTCCGCAGTCAAAAAGGCTAATCGTCCAAATGATAGCCATGCATGGTTGGCTTTCCTCTTTATGTTGCCTTGATTGAGACAAGATGAGCATACTGCTGGCTTTTGCAGTGAAAAATTTTGTTAGAACAATATCTGCAGGGAAAGGCTTTTATACACCAAGAATGACAAGTGTGGCAAATTGCTTACAAAGCCCAGACCTGGAGGCCTCTCTTTCTAAAGCTGCCAGCCCACAGTACAAGAGCACTGCAAAGCTGAATGCAATTGCTGTGCTCCTGCTGTAAACAATAGCACTTGTTTCTACACCATCAGCTTGTTGTCTCATAAGATTTGTTCACATGTGACCATTAGGTCTCTGATACCAAGATTACATTTAAACCAAGCAGAACCCTAAATTCACAACAAGGATTGTCTGTAATAATAAAAGCAGTAATCACATGCATAATGTGTGTGTAGGGGGTTAACCCAAACCTTTCCCTTCCCACCACAGAACTTTGCCTGTGCGTCACTACTGAAGCCTCCTCTGATCTAGTCTTCCTGCTTTTTAGCATGGCCCTTTCCAATCTGTACAAAATGCCGCTGCCAAAATCATCATCTTACTCCTCTGAAGTCATTAACATTGTGATAGCCCCCAAAAAATCTCCAGCCCAGAATGGGACTACATTGTGCTTGGTGCTGTACAGACATACGCAGGCAGAAATGGTCCCAACCCGAAGGGCTTGTAATCTAATTTGCAGCAGGATTCAGCAAATGACTGTGGCATTTTGCTCCATCTTTCATATACCTCCACTGGCTTCCTCTAGTTTTCTGGATCAAGTTAACACTTCTCATTCTCACTTGCAAACCTCTGCAGAACATTGCCCCTACACCTCCCCTCTCAGATCGTCGTCGTCCTCCTCCCTCAGGAGCATGGTCCACCCATGCCACCCTCCTTAAAGCTACTTTTGTATCCTCTCATTCTCATTTTCCATGCCTTCTTCCTTGCTCCCTCTTATTCTTTGAATGCCCTTTCTCTCCTTATATACCAAATTATTGTCTTCATTCACATCTAACTTCCCCCATGAACTCTACTCTAAGGAAATGGGGGAGGGGAGGAAGCTTGGTGTTAGTAATGTTACATATATTTTTGTTAACTATAACAAAAGGGGATGTGTGACATTCTATACCCGGGGGGAGCGTACTGTAACCCCCATATTCCTCATTTTCATATAATCGTGATCTTGCATATAAAGCACGCCTTATAAGGTATCAGGGGAAAGGTTATGATCTGCTGAAAGTCATTTTTCTAGCCATATATGTGTGTCATTAATGCATATGAAGTTAGGAGAATTGTGTTGTATGGTGGTCACTAAAGCATGCTGTAAGTTGGGGAATCAGCCAGATATTAGCTCCCCAGAGGCAACAGCAAGGAAAGTAACCAATGCTCAGGCGGGGTGTCAAACAACTCATCAATAGGCATTGTCCAGCAAGGGAGCTACAATGCAATGACTCACCTGCATGAGGCCACACCAGGGGAATTGCTCAACCTTGCTTGGAGAGACTCAGGAATGCTCACCTGACTCTGAAGGGGTACGGGGGCAAAGCCAAGAGGGAGGAAAGGACATGATAAAAGGAAGAGATGTTTGCCATGCTCTTCCTCTCTCTTCCACCTACGCCTACAGACACCACCACCAAGCGACTGAAGCACTGATCAAAGGGGAGAGCCTGGCTGAAGAGCAACCAGCCACCCTGTGGCGTGAAGCATCTGAGTTTGTAAGGGCATTGAAAGTGTTAAGATCAGCTTAGAATGCGTTTTGCTTTTATTTCATTTGACCAAATCTGATTTATGATTTGACTTATAATCACTTAAAATCTATCTTTATAGTTAATAAATAGGTTTGTTTATTCTACAGTGGGGGTTCTCACAGCAGAGCAGGGTAAGGCTGGCTCTCAGAGTCAAGGATTGGAGTGACCTAGCAGATCACTGGTCCAGATAACACCAAAGGGGAATGTCACAGGATGATCAAACGGATTAGGCCAGATTCTCATGTGGTGTAAATCGGCATAGCTCCATTGCCGTGAACAGATCCATGCTGATTTAGCCCAACTGAGGATCAGATCCTTGAAATCTGACACTTTCAAATAATTCAGCATGTACTGTATCCGATACAGATGGGGGGGGGGGGTGGAAAGACAAGCATTTGTATTCAGAGCTACTGTATAGAACCAGGCATACAGATGAGCACTAATTTTATCCGAGTGCTAATATTATCCGATAGCTTCATGTCAACTGCCTGAAACAGCATTTTTACAGCTTTAACTAGCTACACCTAAGATCACCTAGTGCTGCTGCTCAGTCTAGTCTCCACACCCTGGAGCAGGGGTGGGCAAACTACGGCCCGTGGGCCGGATCCGGCCCCTCAGGGCTTTGGATCCAGTCCACGGGATTGCCCCCCACGGCGCTGTGGGCCAATGCCGCTCTCAGAAGCGGACGGCACCACGTCCCTGCGGTCCCCAGGCAGGGGGGCAGAGGGCTCTATGTGTTGCCCTTGCCATTGGCTGGGAACGGGGAACCGCGGCCAATGGGAGCTTCGGGGGAAGTACCTGGAGGCAGCAGCATTTCCCGGAGCGGCGCAAGGACAGGGCAGGCATGCAGGGAGCCTGCCCTGGCCCTGGTGCACACCGTTGCCACCCCAGAGCCGCTTAGGTAAGCGGTGCCGGGCCAAAGCCCGAACCCCTCCTGCACCTCGGCCCCCAACTCCCTGCCCTAAGCCCCCTGCCTGCACCTCGCATCCCTCCTGCACCCCAACTCCCTGCCCTGAGCCCCCTTGTACAATCCGCACCCCTCCTGCACCCCAACACCCTGCCCTGAGCTCCCTGCTGCACCCTTGTGCTCCCCAGCCCCCTGCCCTGAGCCCCCTGCCGCACCCTTCCTGCACCCCAACCCCTGCCCTGAGCCCCCTCCTGCAGTCTGCACTCCTCCTGCACCCCAACCCCCTTTCCTGAACCCCCTCATGCACCCCTCCTCTGCCCCAATCTCTTGCCCTGAGCCCCTCCCACACCCCACACTCCCTCCCGCACCCCAACCCCCCACCCTGGCCCTGCATACAATTTCCCCACAGAGATGTGGCCCTCGGCCCAAAAAGTTTGCCCACCCCTGCCTTGGAGTCATGCTTGCCTTCTCTCAGTTGCCCAGTCTTCTCTGCTGCCCAGTGAGGCAATGATCTGTTGCCCTTTCTCCCACTGACTTATTTCTTTTTTGCTTGACAATGCAATGATTCCTAGTGTATTATTAGAGTATAATCCAAAGCTATTAATTATTTTTACCATAGCAGCGATATCTCTTTTCATAAATGAGGCTTACAAATCTCACTGCTGGCTGTTACATATCAGTGTTATCCTTTTATTTTTTTTAAAAAGCATGTATAAGTTAAATGATGGATTGCATTAATAAAAAAAGCAGTGTATTGCTGTATGTAAACTAGTCCCTTATGGTATTCTATGCCTCTCTCAGTCTTGTATCAACAAAGTGTTCAACAAGGCGTTCATTTAGAGAAGCGGGGGGGAGGGAATATCACCTGGCCTGAAAGTTCAGGCTTTGACTTAGTAAAACATACAAACTCTTCTTTGTCCAAACCGTGTGCCAAATAGAAAAAGACCAGGAGCAACACAACTGGAAAGCCAGGACTTAAGGACACAGAATGAAAAACCCCATTTCATGAGAATGAGGCGTTAGGTGATATGAATGTACATTCGCACACACAAAGAAAATCAAAACCCAACTAGATTGTTCAGATTTGTAAACACAGTGGGGGCAGATCCCTGGCAGGTGTAAAATGGTGTAGTCCCATTGCTGTCCTTGTTGAATACGATTGTGGATCTTATTAGAAGGCTTTTTGACAACAACATACAGTAATCCCATAGAACTATTCAAGTCTAGTCCACTGTCATCTCACCACTCAATCAAGAACAGAGTTTCCACACTAGGTTTAAGTACTCCTGAAATGACTTAATGCTTCTATCCCATTGTGTTCATGTTTGCAAGCCACTGCAGATTATCTTTACAATTAATTCACATGCCATGGATTTTGTTGAAGTTAACATGGCAAGCTGTAGTCTACTTATAATGTTAGAGTAGAAGCCAGGTATTCAAAAAATGTGTTTGGTTGTTTTTTTTTAAACTAATAATTCAGCCAAAAAGTAATGCTGGATTTGCTGTCACTGAACTGACAGGATGTTATAGCTGCCATAAATAAAACTGACTGCTAAAATCTTTTGGCCTCCCAGATGTACAAATGAACCAAGCATGGATTATCTAGTTTCTTCTGATGTGGTTTGTACTAATCCAAAATCCCCTGATAACAGAAGAAATTCTTTAATTAGAACATCTTGGTTTCTGTTCTTTGTACGCTGCAGGACTTAGCTTGGGATACTATTAATCTAAAAAGTGATTTTTGCAAAGTGAAGTGTTAGATCTTTATACCTGAATGCTGCACTTAAATGAGTAGGCAGTGCGCTTACTGGAATCAATTAAAGCTGGATCACTCCTCCAAGGACAGAATTTGGTCATAAGTGGTTTAAAGAGCCTCAAAAATTAGGCTCTTCAAAAAGCCCCTTCCATTTCTTGGTGGGTATGTTCAGAGATAAGGATACTGGGCCAGATTCTCATTCTGTAGGAAAAAAGTGGGGACTAAAGGTGGCTTTAAATCACTTTTACACCTCTTCATATTTTTGGACCATCCTTTGTTCAGCTCCTGATGCAACTTAGTGCAGGCTTAGTATTACCCTAATTTACATTTTTAAGTACCCCCTCAGAGCCATTATATTGGCTGAGAATAGTTAGATGTCCCTTTCCTCCCCGATATGCCTTTGGCACAGCCTTTATATCAGGAGCTGTGAAGTGGGAAAATGTAGAGCCTTTCCAACTATGCAGCATCCGAGGATCTCCCTTACGCCAGAGATATTCCCTGGGGACTGGATCCACTAGCTCTGTGGCCTCGTTGTGCTGCTGGAATGGCATAAAACAGCTGCGCTGGAATACGGAATCTGGACCACTCTGAGAGAATGACAAGTAGGCAATCAGAAAACAACCCTCTGCATCAAATCATCTCATTTTCATGGTTTAACAAAAGCCAAGCCGAGGAAAAGTCATTCAGAGGTGAGACTAATAGAGAGCAGGCTCTCTGTCAATCTCTGAATGTTCTCCCAGAAAATTTCATTAAATGCTTTAGCTGGTAACTGCTAGACTTTCTGCTGATTTTCCCTTTGTTCTCTTTGGTTCCTTTTGGTCAGCAAATTTAGAGCAGAATGATTGTGGAAGGCTGAGAGAGAAAGCAGAAGGAACAATACTGAGGCTAGGTCTATGCTACAGACCTATATTGGTGTAACTACGTCACTCAGGGGTGTGAAAACAGCCAGTCCAAATGGATATCTGAAGGATACCTCAACTTGACATGGGTGAACTCCTTCAGTTAAAATAGCAAATACAATCTCAAGAATCTCAGTGGGTGGACCTCAAGTGGCTTGTAGTTTTGGACATTTATCCAAAACAAATCCAAAGATTATCAATTTACATGATTAACCAAAGTTTGAGACCTGCCACAGTGCCCCTTTCCCCGCATCACTGCCTTGCTCCTCATTAGCCACCAGGAATTTCCTGCACATTGGAGGAATCTATAACAAGCCAGGTATGCCGTGTTAAGGGTGATTTGCATTACCTGAGCTGTGCAAAGCAGTCCTAATAGGGCCCAGGGTCTGACCTTGTGAACTTATTTACTAGGAATCGAAACTGGCATATTTATAACCTCCTTTTGGCTCTTTCCAGATGCATGTTACTTCACTTTAAATTCTCTCCAGATTCCCTGAGACATGCTTTAGACTCTCATCCCTTGGTATGTCACCTCTGAATTTGGCTGGGTCAGAACTATAAGGGTGATCTGAACAGTAGAGTATTAGAAGGAAGACAACAAGGAAGAAAATAGGGCAGAAAGGGAAAAGAGCTGCATTTTGAGAGAAATTTCCTAATGAGCATAGGCATTCATGCTTCATCTGATATTGTCAGGTTTTTAATGCTTTAATGGGAAATGTGTATAATTAAAATAAGTCTTCAGTACAAACAATCTCAAGTGAACTGATATTGAAAAAAGTAACCTTTCCTTTAAATCTTCTCTGTAACTCCTACTTTTGCAAAGGTTGTTCCTGTTTACTTCCAGAATAAAAATTAAAAATGATGTATCTGTCTGTCTGTTTATATAAAAGTATTGACAATTCACAGCAGGGGAGAATGAACATCTATTTTATCATGAGTGTTTTTGTATATAGTCATTCTCCCCTCACCCCCATTTCAGACACATGCACAGATGCTTACAGGCAGAGGCCAACTCATTCCATTACACTATAGCAAACAAATCTGATCCATAAAAGTCTGCATAATTAGATTAGCCTTTTGCCTGGTGAAGACTTCATAAAGTTCTGTTAATAAAATGAAAAAGAGCTAATAAAATAAAGAGAGGAATTTAGCATGTAATGAATTTGAAAATAAAAATGTCTGTTGTTTTTCAAGGTCATAGAATTGGAATTCACTGGATACATTTAGTTGTCAGCTGCCGGCCACACTGATGTTGCACCAGAAATGTTGAATAAACAATCTGTCTTCATATTTCTTTAAAACACCGTATTTAAAAATCCCTGTCTGGTGCTCAGACTAGAGTGATTCCTCTTCGTCTTCCAAACATGGAAGAGTTGATACTTACTAGCCCACGAAAGCTTATGCCCAAATAAATTTGTTAGTCTCTAGGGGGCCACAAGGTCTCCTTGTTTTTTTGCTGATATAGACTAACACGGCTACCACTCTGAAACCTGATTACTGATAAGTATTATTCATATTTTATTGTTTATAACTGCCATCAGTTTTCTTGGTGCTGCTCTGAGGATCTTCTCTTCTAAATCAGATGGGCAATACAATTACATAAAATGCACCAAATTACCAGAGGATGGTGTAATCTCAGTTGTGACATGTAATATACAGGAGTTTGGGGGTGGAATTTTCAAAAGTGCACAGTGTTTGCCTAACTCTGCTCCTGCTGGAATCAACGGACGTTTGCACCTATTGAAATCAATGATTCCATAGTGCTTTTGAAAATCCCAGTTTTATATATTTTTGCAGTACCTGTACATTTTAGTGCCAATGGCACAAACTGTATAATTGTCAGAGACAAATCTGAAAGAAAAATATTAGGGCTGGCAATTAATCACAGTTAACTTATGTGATTATTTAAAAAAATAATTGCTATTTAAAAATTAATTGCAATTAATTGCACTGTTAAGTAATAGAATACCAACTGAAATTTTATTAAATATTTTTTGATGTTTTTCTACTGTGACAGACCCAGACCAGTGGGGTACAGGAGTCTGGTAGAGGGCAAATATACTGGTCACTGGATGAGTAGTTTTCTGTTCCCTGAGTGACCAGAGCAGGGGCTGCACTAGAGTAATCAGGAACCTGCTAGAACCAGTTAAGGCAGGCAGGCTAATTAGGACACCTGGAGCCAATTAAGAAGCTTCTAGAATCAATTAAGGCAGGCTAATCAGGGCACCTGGGTTTTAAAAAGGAGCTCACTTCAGTTTGTGGTGTGAGTGTGAGGAGCTGGGAGCAAGAGGCGCAAGGAGCTGAGAGGGAGAGGGTGTGCTGCTGGAGGACTGAGGAGCACAAGCGTTATCAGACACCAGGAGGAAGGTCCTGTGGTGAGAATAAGGAAGGTGTTTGGAGGAGGCCATGGGGAAGTAGCCCAGGGAGTTGTAGCTGTCATGCAGCTGTTACAGGAGGCACTATAGACAGCTGCAGTCCACAGGGCCCTGGGGTGGAACCCAGAGTAGAGGGCAGGCCCGGGTTCCCCCCAAACCTCCCAATTGACCTGGACTGTGGGTTCTTCCAGAGGGGAAGGTCTCTGGGCTGTTCCCCAACCCACATGGTGAATCTCTGAGGCAAGAAAATCCGCCAATAAGCGCAGGACCCACCAAGATAGAAGAGGAACTTTGTCACACTACATTTTCAAATATATTGATTTAAATTACAGCACAAAATACCAAGTGTACAGTGCTCACTTTATATTATTTTATTACAAATATTTTCACTCTAAAAATGATAAACAAAAGAAATCGTATTCTTCAGTTCACCTCAAACAAGTACCATAATGCAATCTCTTTATCGTGAAAGTGCAGTTTACAAATGTAGATTTTTTTTTGTTACATAACTGCACTCAAAAACAAAACAATGTAAAACTTTAGAGCCCGCAAGTCCACTCAGTCCTACTTCTTATTCAGCCAATCTCTAAGACAAGTTTGTTTACATTTACGGGAGATAATGCTGCCTGCTTCTTATTTACAATGTCACCTGAAAGTGAGAACAGGCACTTTTGTAGCAGGCATTGCATTGCAACGTATTTATGTGCCAGATATGCTAAACATTCGTATGCCCATTCATGCTTCAGCCACCATTCCAGAGGACATGTTTCCATGCTGACGACGCTTGTTAAACGAATAATGCGTTAATTAAATTTGTGACTGAACTCCTTGGGGAAGAATTGTATGTCTCCTGCTCTGTTTTACCTGCATTCTGCCATGTATTTCATATGATAGCCATCTCGGATGATGACCCAGCACATGTTGTTTGTTTTAAGAACACTTTCATTGCAGATTTAACAAAACACAAAGAAGGTACTAATGTGAGATTTCTAAAGTGCTAAAGCACTCGACCCAAGGTTTAAGAATCTGAAGTGCCTTCCAAAATCTGAGAGGGACGAGGTGTGGAGAATGCTTTCAGAAGTCTTAAAAGAGCAACACTCCAATGCTGAAACTACAGAACCTGAGCCACCAAAAAAGAAAATCAACCTTCTGCTGGTGGCATCTGACTCAGATAATGAAAATGAAAATGCGTCGGTCCGCACTGCTTTGGGTTGTTATCAAGCAGAACCCATCATCAGCATGGATACATGTCCTCTGGAATGGTGATTGAAGATTAAGGGACATATGAATCTTTAGCGCATCTGGCATATAAATATCTTGCGATGCCGGCTACAACAGTGCCATGCGAACGCCTGTATAATTCTACATTTGTAAGTTCAACTTTCATTATAAGAGATTGTACTACAGTACTTATATTAGGTGAATTGAAATATACTATTTATTTTGTTTTTTTACAGTGCAAATATTTGTAATCAAAAATAAATATAAAGTGAGCACTGTACACTTTGTATTCTGTGTTGTAATTGAAATCAATATATGTGAAAATGTAGAAAATATCTAAAAATATTCAAATAAATTATATTCTATTATTGTTTAACAGTGCGATAACTTGATTCATTTTTATTGCTTGACAGCCCTAAAAATATG
The DNA here is from genome assembly GCF_028017835.1 of Emys orbicularis. Taxonomy (NCBI): domain Eukaryota; kingdom Metazoa; phylum Chordata; order Testudines; family Emydidae; genus Emys; species Emys orbicularis. Next base: position 144,238,372 of record NC_088685.1, read on the forward strand.
TAATACAGCATCATCTGAATCCTTTGTTGTTAATTAGATCTAAGTAAATTGCAATAATTCCCACATTAAAGCTTCTGATTAACAGATGTGCTGTCTTGTCCACAAATATAGTATGTTTGCTACTAATATAGGCAACTGGCACAGTGGGTTAATGCAGTGTTTCACCTCTAGACATCTGGGCTCATACCCTGACTCAAGCCTTGTGTAAAAATGAGTTTGTGGTCACTGAGGACTTTTTTTTTTTAAGCACACCTCTTTCATAGTCCTGCGACCTAGTTTGGCATGTTTCCATCTCTCCACCGGAGAAGTGTAGGAGTGGGATAGCAGTGGCTGCTGGGGGTCAGGAATGAGAAGCATTGACACAGATTGTGAAGTTTTCCCAGCACCTACCCACACTGGGCCTGTGGTGGATGAATAAAAGTACCATAAATAGTGTAGCATTTTGTACCTGTTTTGAAAACATAAAGGTGCCATTCTTATCAAATGAAAATTATAGTTCCACCCGTTCCTCCCCCGCTGGTGTATCTGAATGACATTGTCATGAAAATGATTACGTCGGTTCTGTGAATACTTACTGGACTCTTTGTGTAATTTAAGGCCTACTGCTGATGCTCATGTTGGGCAGTCCCTGACTCACCCAAGTGGTCTCGTGGAATCATCAGGCCAGAGTACTATTCAACATGATAAAGCGTGGCACTGTTGGGTCATGAGATCGTAAACTGTTTAGGGCAGGGAACGTCTATTTCTTCCTGTTTGTAGAGGACCATGCAAGATAATAAAACTGTATAAATAATAATTCACTGTAGCAGAGCCAGAAAAGACTCAGACGTATAAAAAGATGCTAGAGCAAAGGAAGCACAGCACAGAGTATGGGAGGGATTCAATACAGATAGGAAGTGTTGGATTCTGATAATTCCACACTCGCTCATGGGAGTGTTCAGTAATATAAAAACAGAATATCTGGCATAGCTCATATCATTGGCCCATCTGGTCGATTATCCTGTCTCTTCCGTCAGTGGCTGCTTCCTGATTGCGCCAAGGAAGGTGAAAATTAAAGCATAAACTGTGCGACATAGGTCCCTGGGGGAAAAGAATTACTTCCTGACTCCTATGAACAATCAGCTGACACAGTGAAGCGGGAGGTTTGATTACCCATATCGTTTCCTTAGGGTATGTCTACACTTCGAGAGTAGTTCGATTTTACTTAAATCGAATATGTGGAATCGATATTACAAAGTCGAGCGTGTGTATCCACACTAAGGACAGTAATTTGACTTTGTGAGTCCACACTAACGGGGCAAGCGTCGACATTGGAAGCGGTGCACTGTGGGCAGCTATCCCACAGTTCCCGCAGTCCCCGCTGCCATTGGAATTCTGGGTCGAGCCCCCAGTGCCTTCTGGGGGAAAAAATGTGTCGAGGGTGGTTTTGGGTAACTGTCGTGATCCAACCGTCACTCCCGCCCTCCCTCCCTGAAAGCGCCGGCGGGAAATCAGTTCGCTCACTTTTCTGGTCAGTGACAGCGCGGACGCCACAGCACTGCGAGCATGGAGCCCGCTGCGACCATCGCTGCAGTTATGGCCGTTGTCAACACCTTGCACCTTATCAGAGGCAGATGCTGAGAAATCGGGCGAGGAGGCTACGGCAGCGCGGTGAGGACCTGAAGTCTGAGAGTGGCACAGACCTGTCTCAGAGCACGGGACCCCGCACCGAGGACATCATGGTGGCAATGGGTCATGTTGATGTTGTGGAACGGCGATTCTGGGCCCGGGAAACAAGCACGGACTGGTGGGACCGCATAGTGCTGCAGGTCTGGGATGAATCACAGTGGCTGCAAAACTTTCGCATGCGGAAGGGGACTTTCCTGGAACTTTGTGAGTTGCTGTTCCCTGCCCTGAAGCGCAAGGACACCCGGATGCGAGCAGCCCTGACTGTCCAGAAGCTAGTGGCCATAGCCCTCTGGAAGCTTGCAACGCCAGACAGCTACCGGTCAGTCGCGAACCACTTTGGCGTGGGCAAATCTACCGTGGGGGTTGTTGTGATGCAAGTAGCCAACGCAATCGTTGAGCTACTGCTCTCAAAGGTAGTGACCCTGGGAAACGTGGAGGTCATCATAGATGGCTTCGCCGCGATGGGATTCCCAAACAGCGGTGGGGCTATAGATGGAACTCACATCCCTATTCTGGGACCGGACCACCAGGCCAGCCAGTACATTAACCGAAAGGGCTACTTTTCAATGGTGCTGCAAGCACTGGTGGACCATAGGGGACGTTTTACAAACATCAACGTCGGATGGCCGGGCAAGGTTCATGACGCTCGTGTTTTCAGGAACTCTGGTCTGTTTAGACGGCTGCAGGAAGGTATTTACTTCCCGGACCACAAAATAACTCTTGGGGATGTGGAGATGCCTATAGTCATCCTCGGGGACTCAACCTACCCGCTAATGCCCTGGCTCATGAAGCCCTATACAGGCACCCTGGACAGTGAAAAAGAACTCTTCAACTACCGGCTGAGCAAGTGTAGAATGGTGGTGGAGTGTGCTTTTGGACGTCTCAAGGGGAGATGGAGAAGCTTACTGACTCGCTCTGATCTCAGCGAAACCAATATCCCCATAGTTATTGCAGCTTGCTGTGTGCTCCACAATCTGTGTGAGAGCAAGGGGGAGACCTTTATGGCGGGGTGGGAGGTTGAGGCAAATAGCCTGGCTGCTGATTACGCCCAGCCAGACAGCCGGGCGATTAGAAGAGCCCAGCGGGACGCGCTGTGCATCCGGGAGGCTTTGAAAGCTAGGTTCCTGAGTGAGCAGGGTAACCTGTGACTATTAAGTTTGTTTACAGAGAAGCTGAACCTGGCCCCGTTTCTTTACCCAGTTAATGTTGACTATCCTCTCCAGTTACATACCCCGTTCACCCCGTTCCCCCCCTTCCAACACACGTTTAAAAATAAAATCACTTGAAATTTGTTAATGAACACCGTTTTCTTTATTACTGTTTTCGCGGTAAAGTGTTGAACCTGGGACGCAGACTGTGGTGGGGAGCGGGTGTAGTGTAGTGATGCAAAGGACGCTTCTAAACTCGAGGAATGACAGGCTCCACACTGGTGTTGTTTCAACGGAGCCTGTCACCCCTCCTGTTCGGGACTCTGTGTGGGGGGGCTATGTGACTTTGTGGCAGGGTGAGGATGGTTACAGATCCCCTGCTGCGTGGCTCTGTGATCCAGGATAAGGACCGCTGCATAAGATCTCTAACCGCCCTCCCCCGCCACAAAGTCACATAGCCCCCCCCCCACACACAGAACATGAAAACCACCTCCCAGACTGACCAGGGTAACTAGTGACTGCAATGTGTGTGTGCCCTGCTGCTGAACCTGCCCCCGCGTCTGTACCCTGGTAAAGGTGACTGTCCTGTCCAATTACCAACCCCCTTCCCCCCCTTCAAACAGACTTTCCTCTAAAAGAACATGATGGAAACAGTAATTAACAGAAACGTATTTTTTATTAGCAACTACACATGAAACTGGGGGATGAAACTGGGACGGGGGCTTGGGTGAGGCGGGAAGGAAAGGACTTATCAAATTTTGGGGAATGAGAGCCTTCTGGTACTTGAGCAGTCTGCAGGGGTGGAGTGAGAGTTTTCACGGACTCTGCCGCCCCTCCTTCTTGGGACTTTGGGTGAGGGGGGTATGGGACTTTGTGGCGGGGGAGGGCGGTTAGAGATAGACTGCAGCGGGGCTCTGTCCTCCTGCCTCCGGTCCTGCAGAACATCCACAAGGCGCCGGAGCGTGTCCGTTTGCTCCCTCATTAGTCCAAGCAGCGTTTGAGTCGCCTGCTGGTCTTCCTGCCGCCACCTCTCCTCCCGTTCCATGTGTGATCGGTGGATTTGGGACAAGTTCTCCCTCCACTGGGTCTGCTGGGCTGCCTGGGCTCGGGAGCAGCCCATAAGTTCCGAGAACATGTCCTCCCGTGTCCTCTTCTTCCTACGCCTAATCTGCGCTAGCCTCTGGGAGTGTGATGCCAGGGTAGGTCGGGAGACAGTCGCAGCTGTGGGATGGGAAAAAGGGAGTGAATTCCTCAGAAAGATAAATTTTTTTGTGAACAAAGAACATAGTCTTTCTCTGTGAAGAAGACCATGCACAGCACCTATCACATGCGCACTCAGGACAAGGTCGAATTTTCGGCCTTCGCATTCAGTGCCTGGGGTCTTGCAGTGCAGATCAGACAAGCGGGGCAGGACAGCAGAATTTGGGTAGCAGGCTGACATGGTAAGCCGTAGACTTGTGGCTGCTTAAAACTTTAATAATAGCACTGGCCTCCTTTCACGTTCAAAGCAATGCCAGTCCCTGCTGCCAGCAATCCGGCAAGCATGAACTCTGCCCCTGTCCCACCCCCTCGCGGCTGTCCCAGGGAAAGATCCCTGTATGCTGCTCCTCTCCCGCCTCCACCGCGTGGCTGTAAACCGCCGGTTACAGTTCTGTAAAGGAACAGGGAAGCAGTCCCAATACTAACATTCCCCTACCTAATTCAAAGCAGGTCACCATGAGCGACATCACTCTGATGAGGATTTCAGAGACCGAGAAAGAAAGGATGCTTCGGGAAAGCCTGCAAAGACCAGGGCCATATGCCGCCATGCTCTGCAAGGCAATGATCCCCGAGTACTTGCTTGTCTCCTGGCGCGGAAACGTTTCCTACCACGGAGGACCCAATAAGGCCGCTCTCCCCAGGAACCTGATGCAAAGGCTTTCCAATTACCTCCAGGAGAGCTTCGTGGAGATGTCCCAGGAGGATTTCTGCTCTATCCCCGGACATATAGACCGGATTTTACTGTAGCTGCACTGGCAGGGACTAAACAGTAGAGCACCTAGGGCAAACCAATCATGCTAAACCGGACATTGTTAGATTTTTTTTCAGTAGTTGCACTGCCAAGGACTGAAACGTTAAGCGCCTAGGGCAAACTAATCATGAAAAACCCATTGTTAATATTGTTAATATTCCTGTTCTGTTAAAAATAAATGTTTACATGTTTAAAACACTTACCGACTGATCCTTCCCCTGCTTCTGTGTCCGGGTTAACGCCTGGGGACGGTTGGTAGGGGATCTCTATAAGGGTGATGAAGAGATCTTTCAGAGGCCCTGGAGGTTTTTCGCCTTCCTCCGCAGCATAGGGCAGGGGTCGCAGGCTGGAAGATTCTGTGGTGGGTGGGTCAGCTTTTGTGGCCTGCATCATGCGGGAGGTCAGACTAGATGACCATATTGGTCCCTTCTGACCTTAAAGTCTATGAGTCTATGAGATCCTGGCTGTCGGGGAAATCAGCGTTGTAAGCGCTGTCGACTGCCTCATCCTCCTCATCTCCTTCCTCATCTTCCCCGTCCGCTAACATCTCCGAGGAACCGGCCGTCGACAATATCCCATCCTCAGAGTCCACGGTCAGTGGTGGGGTAGTGGTGGCGGCCGCACCTAGGATGGAATGCAGTGCCTCGTAGAAACGGGGTGTCTGGGGCTGGGATCCGGAGCGTCCGTTTGCCTCTTTGGTCTTCTGGTAGCCTTGTCTCAGCTCCTTGATTTTCACGCGGCACTGCGTTGCATCCCGGCTGTATTCTCTCTCTGCCATGGCTTTTGAGATCTTCTCGTAGATCTTTGCATTCCGTTTTTTCGATCGCAGCTCGGAAAGCACGGACTCATCGCCCCACACAGCGATCAGATCCAAGACTTCCCGATCAGTCCATGCTGGGGCCCTCTTTCTATTCTGAGATTGCATGGCCATCTCTGCTGGAGAGCTCTGCATCGTTGCCAGTGCTGCTGAGCTCGCCACGATGTCCAAACAGGAAATGAGATTCAAACTGCCCAGACAGGAAAAGGAATTCAAATTTTCCTGGAGCTTTTCCTGTGTGGCTGGTCAGAGCATCCGAGCTCGGACCGCTGTCCAGAGCGTCAACAGAGTGGTGCACTGTGGGATAGCTCCCGGAGCTATTACCGTCGATTTCCATCCACACCTAGCCTAATTCGACATGGCCATGTCGAATTTAGCGCTACTCCCCTCGTTGGGGAGGAGTACAGAAGTCGAATTTAAGAGACCTCTATGTCGAACTAAATAGCTTCGTTGTGTGGACGGGTGCAGAGTTAATTCGATGTAACGCTGCTAAATTCGACATAAACTCCTAGTGTAGACCAGGCCTTAGTACCATAACTACAGAATAAATGTTATTAATGGTTACACAATTGTCCAGACTGTCACATGGTAGTTGCTCCCTGTGACTAGATCAGGCCCAGCTCCCTCTGCGTCAGAAAAGGTGGGTCCAAGTGAGCCAATTAAAGGGGGATGGGATACACTTGGGGATAATAAAGCCTCAGCCCCCCTAGAGCACCCTTGGTCCGCCTCTTCCCACTCCTGCTCCAAACCCTCCCTCAAGGCCCCAACTCACCACTTACCGCTATCGGCCCTCCCCCAAGCGCCTCCCCCAGCCGCCAAACAGCTGATTGGCAGCACTTCCTAACAGCTGATTGGGGACCCTGCCTAACAGCTGTGGCTGCTGGGTGCTGAGCAGCCACTATTTTTTGTCTGTGCTTGCTTGAGTCCTGGAGCACCTAGGTGGGCACTTCGATAAGCCCTTGTTATCAGGGGAGACTGAGTTGGATCTTTGGTATCCAGCGAGGAGGGGAGGAAGAGAGGCAGGGTGCCATGGAGCGACCTTTGGCCATGAGGGGACGCTCAGGTGGCAGCCACCATATTACAGACCCTAAAAAAATCCAGCTATTGTTTTTCCTTAATAGCATCATGCAGTAGTGAGTGCCACAGGCTGACTAGAGGATTCTTGAAGAAGTGCTTCCTTTTATTGTTTCAAAATTTACTTTTCTTGCTCAAAGATTCTAAATACACTTTAATTTCAAGTGTCACAAGGTTGTAGAGATTAGCAACAGAAAACTCTTCTTAAAACACCTACTCCATTTCCCTGCCACTGCAAGACTGTTCCGGTCAGAAACTACCAAAATGAAACACTTCTAGATAAAGTACTAACGTCCTAAGTAATGGGGCTTGGGCCACTACTCTTATCAGAATTCCCCCGGCCTAATAGGACTCATTGTTTGTCTGCTATTTAGCCTATATTCTCCCCTTCGTAACTTCATCCATTGCTTTCCGTTATATCTCCTTTTTTCCAACCCAACAAAATCCTTATCTATCTTTTAAGTATCTCATTCAGAGTTGGACTGATTTGAGCTGGTTGGGATCCTAAAGCTATCCTACCCTGCCTGCTAAATAGACTTGGAGTAAAAATGGGGAATTTTGCCATTGACTTCAGAGAGTTTCACATTGTATATTTTGACCTGGTTGAGCACAGATTGAGCTTATTTGGCACAATATATATTTTGCAAAAGCAGCTTTAATATCTACCCATATTCTGCCTGAAAACAGCCCTTACACACACACACACCCCTTTAGTGCTTAATGTTTAGGAATGATTTGAACAGGGATTAGGGTCCAGGCTTCAGCCTGCGCATATGGGCATATATTTGTAACCTCCACCCACATCCCTATGGCACTTCGGTGACTTTCTGGAAGAGGCAGTATCAGGATGGCAAGTTTCTGTCATTTATTCATATGCTGCCCAGGGGTTTCCAGGCCTGTATTCATGTGAGGCATTGTCTAGAACAGGGGTCGGCAACCTGCGGAACGTGAGCTGATTTTTAGTGGCACTCTGCTGCCAGCTGGGGTCCAGGCCGCCAGCCCCACTCAGCCCGCTGCCGGCCTGGATGGACGAAACCCTGGGCCGGCGGCAGGGACCCTGGCTGGCAGGGGATGGCGGATGGAACCCCAGACCGGCAGCAGGCTGAGCGGCTCAGCCTGCTGCCGGTCTGGGGTTCCGTCTGCCACCCCCGCTGCCGGTCTGGGGTCCCGGCCGACGGCCCCGCTCAGCCCGCTGCCAGTCCGGTGTTCCGTTCGCCGGCCCCTGTAAATGTAAAATGTATTACTGGCACGCAAAACCTTAAATTACAGTAAATAAATGAAGACTTGGCACACCACTTCTCAAAGGTTGCCGACCCCTGGTCTAGAATGTGTTTTGTATTCAAATCGTTTTGTCTTGGGACATTAAGATTTTTTTATATGGGGAAATGTGTTGCTCTGAGTCAGCATTGCTAGAGAGAGCAATGGGAGTGTAGATTAGCTCTGCAAAGTACAGGTTAGACTACTTCAAAAATATAATTACATAGTTTGAACTTGGTTTTATAGATAGCAATTTGCTAAATCTTATTTTTTTCAATTTTATAATGTCCAATATGAAGGATTTTAAAATAATACTTTTCCTCACTGCAATTTTCTTAACCCCTTCAATACCTGTGAACGCTGCATACACCATACTAGTACTTCTTATGAAGCAACATCTACCAAGTCATTGCATGTCTTGGCTCTCCTTTCAAATTAGTGGCCATGCATCAAAATACATATTCCAGGATATACCTAAATGCTAAGTCCCTAAAATTTGCCAAACGTAATTATTTAAAATCTGACAAACTTCATTGAAAAAGATATTTAAAAATCATTCTGGAAGGTCCAAAAGTCTCTTATCAGCATGTAACATTTTGATTTTTTGTTTGTTTTGATATGACTTTTTTGTTTTTAAATTTACTATTTTTATATTCTTATCAATTGTATTATAATTTCTAAAAGTCTGGATCAGAAGCAAACATTTTGATTTTTTTGAAAACAGAATGTTTTAATTGACCTGATATGAATTTTTTGACAAAATAATTATTTCACTAGAAATCTTGAATTTGTTTTGTTTTCATTCCAATTTGGGACTAAAACAAATTTTGACATGTCCAAATTTCCCATGGAACCAAAATTCTGAGTTTTGACTAGTTCTAATAATTACCTTTTCAAAAATGCAGCTGTTGTTAGTTAAATGTCTCTTTTCTTTCATATTTGGAAAGGGGCTTTAACTGCATATTTTGAAGTAGGACCCAGATTTCAAATACCCTGAAATTTAGAGATGCATGGGTTCAGGTTTTTGTTCAGTCCTTTATAAAGAGAGGGGCTATTTGCAAAATTCAGTGCCAAATTTGAAAACACACAATTCAGGGATGTTCAGATTTTTTGTTTTCATTCAGGCACATCTCCTAATTGCCAGACCTAGTTCCTATTCACTTTGGAAGTGGTTAGGGCTTTATGCTGCAAAGCATTGAGCATCTCCTAGAGCTGCTCAGCAGGTCGCAGGACTGAGCCCATAGATACTACGGTGTAAAATGTGCAATAGAAAACTTAAGAGAGACAGACAGTTCTTATGAATTAACCTGATTAACAATAAGGCCAAAATCCTGCAAGAAAAACTGCCCAGGCAGACCCCTGTGCCGTACAGAGTTCCACTGAAGTCTATAGGGCTCTGCATGAGGGCAAGTGTCCACCTATGCAGAGTCACTTGTAGATTCAGGGCCTAAATATGTTCAAAGGATAGCTGGAAGAGGTGGCCCAAAACACAAGTTTGAGTTTTGCAGAGAAATCTCGTAATGAAATAGAACGATAATATAGATACCGCTCTGCAAAAGTACAGAGCACTCAAAGGAGGCTCAGAGTTGTGGCTCCAAACTCTGATATCTAAGTATCTCTAACTCTGAGGACAGGGAAATACTTATCACTTTGAGGCATTTCAGATATGTAACTGTGGGTAAATGCTGCCATTTCAACAGCTACTATCGTTCCTCTGACATAGTTGAATCTTAAAGGCAGAGCAGCTATGGTCTGCGGGCATCGTATCTATCAAGTGAATTAAAAAGAAACCTAACTCCCAGGTGAGCTAGCAGGGAGTTGTTGAGTTATTCGCAGCTGGACGTCACTATTACATAAATCTCACTTTCCTCCCTTTGGCTAAGTCCATCTGGTCACTTGCAATATTTTAACATACATTTCAGAAGAAGTTGTAGCCTGTGGATGTTCATGCTCTGAGAGGACTAGTAAATTAGCCTTACTGTGCATGTCAGTGAGCTGTACAGAAAGGATTTGAACCATATACCAGAACAGCTCTGAAGAAGTTATTACAATCTGTCAAGTCAATAATTCACATTTTAGAAAAACCCTAAGTACAAATTTACAACTTGGATTCATTTTACAACCTATCAGGCCATTAATCAGAGCTTTAAAAAGTCCCTTAATGCAGTTTTACATAATCTGTGTTCCTATGTTTTGACATGAGAGACTGTAGCCGCTCAATTAAAATAATATTAGGAGGCCTACTGAGGCTATGTCTACACTGCCTCTCAGTTCAGACTAGGTGGTTTGAATAGCAGTGAGCACCAAAGTGCTGCGCTTTACCTCCCCTATGTGGATGCTGAAGGCACAAACTAAAAGGTTCCTGGTTTGTGTTAATGTAATCCTGTTTGAAGATTAAAGGGAGGAGTTCCAGGGCAGCACTTTAGTGCGCACTGCTATTCGCAACCCTGTAGTCCAACCTGCGAGGCAGAGTACACATGCCCGGAGACCCACCCTGGCAAAGACATTCAGAGTTAGGCCTGACATTCCATTCAAAAGGTACCCTGTTGTATCTCGCTATGCCAGTGCCTGAGGTATGCACATGATGATTTTGTGTTCTGAAGTACTGGCCAGAGACCATACTCCTTGCACTATCTGGGCACACAGGAGGGAATTAATGATGGAGAGAATTCCCTTTACTTTGGGAATCTGAAGCACAACTTTAACTTTATTTCAGCTTGTTTTGATTGTTAAGAAAAGGAATATGCACACACGGGAGAAAGTGTGGTGTTCAGGATTTGACACAAATACCATGCACAGAAATAGTACAGTCACAGCGAGTGTTCCCTATGAGCTATCATTGGCCCTCACCTTATGAATAAATTGAATCAAATCCCCAGGTCCAAATATGCCAAAATTTGGAGATGCTCCGAGTCCAAGCCCAGATCTGGATCTTAATTTGGCACGTTGTAGTAAAGATCCTTTGTAAGAATTAACTGTGTCAACTTCACACAACTTTGTTGGCTGTTAAAAAAAACAAACAGTTACCCAGCCTGCCTAAGAAATGAGTGCAGCTATGATGACTTTCTTAAATGAAGTAGGGGAATAAAATGCCAGAAGTAATCTCAGGGTTAAATACCAATTATTGAACTGCAAGAAAAATCATGATGGCACCTATTAAAGCACACTAAGAGACTACGCTATTGATTTTAGCACCTTAATGTTGGTCCTGAGTCTTTGTGAGCTACATCTGTGGTTTCTTCCATCTGGACAAATCCATTATTTGTATTAAACAAATTCAGTGCCACAGATTCCAAGATCTGCTTGAAAAGATTTGACACATTAACTAAGGTGGGAAAAAACAAATTGATCCAAATTTTGGTCTGTTATATCAGTGAAAATATGGACTAGCTCTATAGCCGTCATTGGAGTTACTCCACCTCAGAGCCAACGGCCTGATTCTCTTCTCTGTTACACACAATTTACACTTATGTGTTATTCTTACACACATGAATAGCCCTTACTCAAGGGAATAGTCCCATTTGCTTCAAGATCCCATAGTGACACACGTGGTATAAACACATCATTCAGTAGACAGGCAGACTGAAGGCTAAGCCATTCCTTTGTTATAACACTGCTGTATTGTGAAAAGGTGCTTTTAAAAGGACTTACGGGACGGATTCACCAAAGGCTAAGATAGCATAACTCCAGTTATGTCAATGGAGTTGCACCCAGGGCTGGAATAAGTTATATGCACGGTAGGCCTTTGCCTAGGACCCTCAGCTCTGGAAACACTTGATTAGTTGATGTGCATGCTGACATCACAGTAACAGCAATATGCTCAAACTGGAGATCATGAGGGGCAATTTGCATGAGGCAGAGGAAGTCTGTGCTAGAGAAGGGACGAAGCACCCATGCCTTGTGACCTAAACCCATGGGAGAGGAGAATGTTACAGAACTACTGCCTGCACCCCGCTGAAGAGATCTGCTTCAGCTGTTCACAGCCACCACCTCAGATCACTGTCTTCAAGTAGGCCAAGGAAAGACTATCCCTGCAGCTTCACCCACGATGGCGAGGGACAGTAAACTGCATGATCTGCAGAGATAGCCGAGGGTATGGTTTGAGGATTCTCTATTCCTGCTGGTTTGATAGAAAGAACACATCATGGGTGTCAGAGCCCAGGCTGAGATTGCATGGTTGGGAATTTAAAGAAATATCTTGGCTTGAAAACTGAGTACAGTGGATTTGGAAATCAATGATACAAAATCTTTCTGGAACCCTACAAAGCTGTTTTTACAAAGTCTCTTTTCAGGGTAGAACCACACTTTAAGACAGCCCTGTTTGCACCATCTTATTGGTTTATATCAGTAGTGAAATTGGCCTTTCAGCCATTACAAATCATCTGTCCACTTTCCATCGGAAGGGAATTGTGGAAGAAGAGGATGCAGTTGCTATGTGCTTTTTCCATAGGACTGGTACTTGAAAAGTTTTGCATTGGACAATCAAACCTACTTAATCCTCTAAACTTGGTTCCTATATTGACAGGCAGAGGTAAAGTGGTGACCATTCACTTGGCTTGTACTGTTTGTCCAATTGACTTGTTAATCTGAGGATTTTAAAACCAAATATAAATGCATTTTACAAACTGATATAGATTAAGCAGCTCAGACTGTATAGAGTTACACAGAGGATTGTTTTAGAGTGCACCTGGAAACCAAGATAAAATAACCCTATGTAAGAAGCAGCTCGAGAACAAAGTACCATTATGACAAAGCTGTGCTCTAGTAAAGCTCTGGTAATGACCATTACCTGCATACGCAATAAGATCTTATTTTGTGTTTTGGTCATAGAAGAAAGCTAATTATGTCTGATACAAAAACAGATTTGCGGAACTCAGCAAAGTTAGGTTTTATAGACCTTGTGGACAGCAGCTGCAGGCTATCAATCTGGCTCCATGATAAATGGTTCTGACATTTTCCACAGACACAACTTGCAAAGAAGGCCTTTTATTTATTCTCAAATGTTGAATTCTGCATTATTGATCAGGTGCCATTTGTTAAAGGTTGCTACTTGCTAGAAAGAATTACACAGCCCCTGAGCTACATATAACATAATGAATTATTCCATTAAAGAATAGCTACATTAAGAGAACATTAAGGTTGCATGGTTGAGCACTCAAGTCAGAAAATGATAACTAAGGTTGAAGTCGATGGGAGTTTTGCCTGAGTAAGGATTGCAGAATACTGCCAAGCATATCTACAATGAATGCTAACAAGCAGTGTACGTTCATTCCATGGCATTTAGTTACTTACCTGTTTTTATTCACAGACACCAGCGTTATTTATTACAGTATTTTACAAGGCAACAAGCAAGTGGCTGAGATTATTAGTGTTAAGACTGACTAGGCCGATTGTTTGGCGGTTTCAAATTGCTACACTGTTTCATTTATCAGGGTTGAGGGTCAATAGTGGTGTTATGCTGTAAACTGCAGCTGAGAATACAGAGGAGGTTCACAGCTCAATGCAATGTTAGACAAGTTCAGTTTTTCAAGTTAGCAGCTCTGTTTAGTTCCCCTCTGGGCAGTCATGTTAAGTCTTCTGTCTTATCCTTTTATCTGCCTTTCTAGCCCAATATCCTCTTGCTTCTGTTAGTCACAGGGCCAAGTTGTGCCCTCAGATTCCCTACTGTATATCCAGAGTTGACAACATGAAGTTACTAAGGATTTACATCTGTGTAATTGAGAGCACAGTTCGATCCAAAATCTGTACCCCCGGAAGCAATGCTTGCTGAGCACCAGCGAGTTAGGGCCAAATCTGCCCAGACTTGTGTCCCCTGGAATTCCATTGACTTCAGTGGGGCTGCCGGGGTTGTGAGTGAGGGCAGCATTCAATCCTTAATAAGGGCTAGATTCTGGCATCTCTCTTCAGGATTTGCAGCCCCTTATGATGTGCGTGGTCCCTTTGATTTCAGAATGGCGGCAGAATCAGGTCCCCAAATACTCATCTGTTGCATATATTATGTTAGTGCTCCATAAATAAGATTTTAATAATTGATTGTTTGGATCAGAGTCTGAAGGTCAAAGCAAACAAGTAATCCTGAGCAAAATAAAACCTATTGAAGGAAAATGTCAGTTAAAAGGATTCCTCGCCTGAGAGGAAGGATAGCCTCGTGTTTATGGGACAGGTGTGGGAGACAGAGGATCTAGGCTCTATTTCCAGAGCTGACACGGGCATCCTATGTGATCTTGGACAACTCACTTAATCCCTTTAATATTTAGTTTCCCTGTCTGTAAAATGAGGATAAGGAGACTTATCTCTTGAGCATGTTATGGGGCTTAATACATCAATGTTCGTAAAGCATGCTGAGATCTTCAGATGAAAGGTGTGGTAACAATGGAAAATATTATTGTTTGCGGTGGAAACCCTGTATTTATTGTTTTCATTTAATGAGCTCCCTTTAATCTTTTTTTTTATTGCTGTTGCTAATTTCTAGATTTTGAGCCTGATTCTGATTTCATTTACCCCAGCGTAAATCAGGAGTAATTTCACTGAAGATAAGGAAGTTAGATTGGTATAAAACTGAAGTGAAATCAGGATCTACTCCTGAGTTTTTTTCAACGTGAAAAAGCTACCATTTTCTGCAAAGGCTAACTGCAGAATCACATCTCTTACCTGTGAAAGCAAATCGTTAAATGTCATGATATTTTCCCATAGCCTTAATCCCAGAAGCCTCTTCCCAAGCTCCCAGCTGCACACTACACACCCATTTAAGGTTGTTATACCCCTTTCAGAGGTAGGGTTCCTGTGCTGTGTACACAATAATACACAAGCTATGTCACCTTATATGGTAATGTCACCTCCTTGGATTTATATTGACTCCACCCAGCAATGCTATTCCTCCTGCTTGTTTTCTTCGTGACAAATGCATATTGGTCTAGAGCAGGGGTGGGCAAACTTTTTGGGCTGAGGGCCACATCTGGGTGGGGAAATTGTATGCAGGGCCGGGGCAGGGGGTTGGGGTGCGGGAGGGAGTGCAGGGTGCAGGAAGGGGCTCAGGGCAAGGGATTGGGGCAGAGGAGGGGTGTGGGCTGTATGAGGGGGCTCAGGGAAGGGGGTTGGGGTGCAGGAGAGGGCTCAGCAGGGGTGCAGGAGGGTTGCGGACTGCGGGATGGGGCTCAGGGCAGGGGTTTGGGTGCAGGAGGTGTGTGGGGTGTGGCAGAGGGCTCAGGGTAGGGGGTTGGGGTGCACAGGGTGCAGCAGGGAGCTCAGGGCAGGGAGTTGGGGTGCAGGAGGGGTGCGAGGTACAGGCAGGGGACTTAGGGCAGGGAGTTGGGGAGCGGGGTGCAGGAGGGGTTCAGACTCCGGCCCAGCGCCACTTACCTAAAGCAGCTCTGGGGTGGCAGCGGCGTGCACCGGGGCCATGTCAGGCTCCCTGCATGCCTGCCCTGGCCCCACGCTGCGCCGCTCCAGGAAGTGCTGCGGCCCCTGGGGGAGTGGGGGGCGGAGGGCTCTGCGTGCGCTGCCCTTGACGTGCCTACAGGTACCTCCCCCGAAACACCCATTGGCCACGGTTCCCCGTTCCCGGCCAATGGGAGCTGCGGGGGGCGGTGCCTGGAGGCAAGGGCAATGCACGGAGCCCTCTGCCCCCCCGCCCAGAGGCCACAGGAAAGTGGTGCTGGCTGCTTCTGAGACCGGGGCCAGCGGCGCCACGGGGGGCAATCCTGCGTGCTGGATCCAAAGCCCTGAGGGGCCGGATCCGGCCCAGGGGCTGTACTTTGCCCACCCCGGTCTAGAGCTTTGGCATTTTTTTTTCTCTCACTGAACTCCCAAATCTTTTCCCCGCTCAGTACCTTGAATCACCCACTTTATTTAGTGGATATTATTATCAGTTTTCATTCCCTGGCTCTGTGCATACTTTTCCACACTTATCTACGTTAAACTGCAATTTGTCACCTATTGCCGCTCAGCTTTAAATAATGTAAATCCTTCCTATCTGATTGCGCCGCTGCTCATTATTTACGGTGCCGCACCGTACAATGTCATGTGCAGACTTGGAACTCTTCCTTTGCGCGTAATCATGGAGATCATTTGTATAAATAATAAAAGGCCTAGGCTTCTTTGTCTTTCGTGCAATGCCTAAGCATTCTTTGTCTGGCTAACACTTACAATAAAAGTCAGCTCAAAGGCATGCTTAACAGTGACTTCAGAATTGTTTTTCTCATTCTTTACATTAAAATTCTCATTTGATTAAACAAGAAACAGAGCATCTTGTTAAATAGGAGCTCCTGGTCTCTGCCCTTGTACCTGATCATGTATAATGAGAAACCCTGAATGCCCCTCTATCTAGTTAGAGAATTAAGGTAAACTAGCTACTGAATGTACCAGGTCTGTTATAATATAATGCACCTATGTAATACTTGTTTGCTTCACAAAGAGGATACTGGCGTTTTTAGCAGTATGTTGAGTATGGAGCAATGTATCATCTTAAATACGCAGCAAGGAAGTTTGAGATGTTGTGTGAAATCCACCTGCTTCCTGCCCCGTATAGACACATTCACACCAGGGATGGAGAGCCCTGTGAAATCAGTGTGGTTCTGTTTTGCAGGAGGAACGGGTTTCCAGGAGGGAACCCTGAGTGCAGTAGAGCAGAGCTCCCTTAAGGCTTCCTGCACTGCAGCAGATTCATAGAATCATAGAAGATCAGGGTTGGAAGGGACCTCAGGAGGTATCTAGTCCAACCCCCCTGCTCAAAGCAGGACCAATCCCCAGACAGATTTTTACCCCAGTTCCCTAAATGGCCCCCTCAAGGATTGAAATCACAACCCTGGGTGTAGCAGGCCAATGCTCAAACCACTGAGCTATCCCTCCCCCCAGTGTTTCTGTGGGTGGTATAGCCATAGACTAGACAAAAGGGCCAGTGGACTCCTCACTTCCTGGATCCCCCAGTCATTGCCCTTCTCATGATGGGAACACATTGTGCCATGGGGGCTTCTGCGACTTTGAGGCTATGTGGTAAAGGCAAACCAGCCACTCCACTGCTACTCCAAATCCAGTGTCTTTGGGGACACATACCTCCCTGGTCTCTGCAGCTTTTCTTGGTGCACAGAATGCCCTTTCTGGGGTGTGCATGGAGGCAGCATTTGGTCTATGGTATGCATGGGAGGCTGGTACTCCTTCTGAGCTTTGTGTGTTTGCCATAAAGTATGAATACTGTTAGTCACCCGGATCCCCTTTAACGATTTGTTCTAAAAGGCTGAACGCTAATCAGAATGTGAGTATCCCTGTGGGAAATTGGGGAGAGGATTAAGGGGAACCGGGTTAGAGCTATGTTTGGGTTTGGGGAAAACTCCAGCCTAAAAGCCCATTAAAAGTGAAGCTGTGCATAAAGCCGGTCCATTTAGAAAGGGGAGGAAACCTGACCACAGGGAAAGTGGAGCCCTCGTTAGCATTCTTGAAATTCATGGCAGTCAAACATATTTTTTGTTACATTTTTAATCAGAGCTGAAGAATACATCCTGTACTGAAGGACAGAAGTGAGCAGAAATTTTCCCTATTCTCCTGGTATTCGTAACCCTGGAGTACTTTGTATGCAAAGCTTCCATTGACTTCATTGGTAGATGTCCTCTAAAAGATCCACATAATAGTTCTGGAGGAGACAAGTTTGACAGCTTGTTCAGGGATGTTTAGATTGCGCTGTTCTGGTTTGAGTCCATCTCTTATGGAAATGCTATGAAATGTCTGATTTAAAGAAATTGCCAGGAGAGGCTAGAATTCCATCTTCAACATACAATTTGGATTAAAATATTGCTGGGCCTTTTGCAAGTAGGCAGGTGTTGGGGGATAGGAGGGGAGAGGGAGCGCAAGGACCCAGGTCACTTTCTATCCCTGTACTCGGGGAAGCGTAGAGACTGCTCCCTCCATGCTCCTTTGGGAGGCAAAATTGCCCATAATGGTCAAGGAAGAACCAAAAGGATAGTGCAGAGTACATGATCCCCTGCGTGTTGGGGAACTCAGGGAGGGATTATGCCTTCTGGTGATGTGATCCAAATTCCTCTATCCCTAAAAAGAAAAGAACCATAAGGTTGCACTGTTCCTCATTAGGTTAACAAATGACCAGATGGCAATGCAACTTCTCATGTGACTTGGCAGGGACATATAAGCTGGTTTCAGGCAGTATGTGGTACTCAGCATTGTGTCTGTATCATACCAAATGATTACAGAATTTAAGGCTGCTCCTTATATGAACAAGATCCAACTGGCTTAGGCTTGGTCTTGTAACCTAAAAGAGTTTGTACCGTTGACCTCTTATATTCCCCTTCATATTTTTATGTTGTCCTTTCAGTTATATTAGTTACAGAAACAATAATGTGTAGATGGCTAGGTAGCTATAGGGAGTAAAATTGTTGCTGTACAACTCAAGATAGGTTATAATGTGTGAAATCTGCGCTGATGCAATTCATTTGAGTAACAGTGAGGAATTGGTTGCTAATTTGAAGGTGGAAGGCAATTTCAGTGAATGTGATTATGAAATTATAGATTTCATGATTCTAAGGAAAGAGTGATAGCAACAGAATAAGGATGATAGGCTTTGAAAACAGACTTCAACAAACTCTGAGAACTGGTAGGTAAGGTCCCATGGGAAGAAAATCTCAGGGGAAAAAAGAGTTCAGGAGGGTTGGCACTTTCTCAGAGACCATATTAAAAGTGCAACAGCAAACTATCCCAATGGAAGGAAAGACAGAAAGAATAGTAAGAGGTCAGTATGGCTCCATCAGGAACTCTTTAATGATCTGATAATGAAAAAGGAATCCTACAAAGAGTAGAAACATGGACAAATTGCTAAGGAGGAGTACAAAAGAATAGCACAAGCATGTAAGGACAAAACCGGAAGGGCTAACACACAAAATGAGTTACACCTAGAAAGGGATATAAAGGTAATAAGAAGAGGTTCTATAAATACATTAGAAGCAAGAGAAAGACAAAGTGTAGTTCCTCTACTTAGTGGGGAAGTAGAGCTAATAATGGATGTTATCAACAAGGCTGTGGTGTTTAATGTTAATTTTGCTTCAGTCTTCACTAAAAAGGTAATTTGTGACCAGATCCTTAACACAATTAATGTTATCAACAAGGGGGAAGGAGGAGCACAAGCCAAAATAAGGAAAGAACTGGTTAAAGACTATTTAGATAAGTTAGGTGTATTCAAGTCAGCAGGGCCAGATGAAATTCACCCTATGTTGCTTAAGGAACCAGCTGAAAAAAATCTTGTAACTGTTAGCAATCATCTTTAAGAACTCAGGGAGGATAGGTGAGGTCACAGAGGACTGCAGAAGGGCAAACATAGTACCTATCTTTAAAAAGGGGAACAAAGAGGACCTGGGGAGTGTTAGATCAGTCAGCCTAACTATGATACCCAGAAAGATTCTGGAACAAATGATTAAAAAATCAGTTTGTAAGCACCTAGAGGATAATAGGGTAATAAGTAACAATCAACATGATTTGTCAAGAACAAATCATGCCAGAACAACCTAATTTCATTCTTGTCAGGGTTACTGACCTAGTGTCTAGTGGACAAGCAGTAGATGTGATCGTGATGTTACACTCTATATTCTTTACGGAAATATGCTTATGATATGGCATAACTAGGATATATTTTATGCAATCTGGCTCATGTGAGGTATCACTGAAAAGGTTATGATCTACTGACTGTGTTTATCCAATTTGTATGCATGTATCATTTTTGTATCTGAAGCTAGGAATATTGACCATGTATCTGTATTTCAAATGTGCTACTTTGGATGACACCCACAACTAGCCCTTCACAATGAAAAGTCAGACAGGGCTGATGGCCCATCAGCAAAGACAATGGACTGTGAAAGAGCTTAGTCTTCCTGTGGACACTCCAGACAGCCTGCGAGTAATCGCTGCTACGACCCAGCAGAGACATGTGACTGAGTCACCCGTTACTGGACCGACCCCTTGGAATGGCAGTGTTCTTCTACTGGAAGACAAAGGGTTCCTGCCATACACAAAAGCTATATAAAACAGGGGAGTAACATCATCAAGTTTCTCCTCTGCCTCCCCTTCCAAAGAGACATTGGAAATGAGAACTGAACTGGGGGGAGAAGAGTTGAGCCCAAGCTGGAAGGGTATCTAGCCTGTGAGTAATAATACCTGAAGTTTCAAGGTGCAGGCCAGTGCAGCTGGCTTTCAAGAATATCTGTAATCTGCCTGAGACAACATTTAGGGTGAGAATTTACTATTTGTAGCCAATTTCTTTAGTGAATCAAGCTTAGTTTGTGTGCTTTGTTTTATTTGCTTAATAATCTGCTTTGTTCTGTTTGCTATCCCTTATAATCACTTAAAATCTGCCTTTTATAGTTAATAAATGTGTTTTGTTTATTATTAAACCCAGTTTGTGCAAATTCTAACTGGGGGGGGGGGGCAAGAAGGTGTGCATATCTCTCTTCACATTGAGGAAGAGGGTGAATTTTTATGAGCTTGCGCTGTGCAGATTTTTCTATACAGCACAAGACAATATACCTTTGGGTCTGCACTCCAAGGGAGGTGAGCACCAGAGTGCTTGGGCAAGTCCCTTAAACTGAGTCTTCCCAGAGCTAATCTCAGTGTCTGTGTCTTTCTGCAGCTGGGTGTGGCCCTGTCTATGTGTGTGCTAGAGGAGGTTTAAGAGCTTGGCTCAGCAAGACAGGTTAAAGGGGGCCCAGGCTGGCAGAACAAGTGGGCTCAGTGGTATCTCAGCACATCCAGTGGCACTTTGAAGGGGGCAACCTGTCACAGTGATATATTTTGATTTTTTAGTAAGGCTTTTTTGACACAGTTCTACATGACATTCCGATAAGCAAACTAGGAAAATGTGGTCTAGGTGAAATAACTATAAATTGGGTGCAAAACTGATTGATAGTCTGTATTCAAAGAGTACTTATCAATGGTTCACATTCAAACTGGAGGGATATATCTAGTGGAGTCCTGCAGGGATCTATCCTGGTTCCAGTACTAGTCAATATTTTCATTAATGACTTAGATAATGGAGTGGAGAGTATGCTTATAAAATATGCAGATAATACCAAACTGGGAGGGGTTGTTAGCATTTTGGAGGACAGGATTAGAATTCAAAAGGACCTTGATAAATTGGAGAACCAGTCTGATATCAACAAGAGGCTATTCAATAAAGTGCAAATTACAGCACTTAGGAAGGAAAAAGCAAATGCACAACTACAAAATGGGGAATAACTGGCTAGGTGGTAGTATTGCTGAAAAAGGTCTGGTGGTTGTGGTGGATAACAAATTGAATTTGAATCAACAATGTGATGCCAAAAAAAATAATGGGGGGGCTACTATCATTCTGGGCAGGTCATATGTAAGACATGGGAGGTAATTTCCCACTCTTCTCAGCACTGGTCAGGACTCAGCTGGAGTACTGTGTCCACATTTGGGCGCCACACTCTGAGAAAGATGTGGACAAATAGGAGAAAGTCCAGAGAAGAGCAACAAAAATGATAGAAGGTTTAGAAAGGAATGAGGAAAGGTTAAAAACTGGGCATATTTAATCTTGAGAAAAGAAGACTGAAGGGGAACCTGATAACAGTATTCAAATATGTTATGGCTTGTTATAAAGGGGACAAGGATCAATTGTTTTCCATGTCCACTGGAGGTAGGACAAGAAGTAATCAACTTAAGCTGCAGCAAGCAAGATTTAGGTTAGAACTTTCTAACTATAAGAATAGTAAGCATTGGAATAGGCTTCCAAGGGAGGTTGTGAAATTGCTGTCATTGGAGGTTTTTAAGAACAGGTTAGACACATACCTGTCAGGGATGGTCTAGGTATATATATATATATATGTGTGTGTATGTGTCAGTCAGTCTGTATCCCTATGTTCATCCTTTTTACAAAACGGTGATAAATTTTATACAAAGTATGCCTTGTGAGGTATCATTTGAAAACTTATAATTTCCTGATTATTATTGTCCTGGTAAAATATGTGTGGCAACATTGTATGTAAAGTTATAACATTCTACTGTACGACATTGCTGAGACATGTTCCAAGTTTAGAAAAGCAGGCACAAACCAGTTCCTCAGAGACAAAAGGAAACTGATGCCTCAGCCAGGTGTCAACAAAATCAAATGGACTGTCACCTGGTTAAGCGGTCATTCTTTGGCAGGAAAAGGGGTACATTTTGGAAAAGAAACAGCTGGAGGTTCCTGTACCCACAGACTTACTATCTCCTGAACCTCAAGCTGGAGATGTTTTTCAACGAAAAAGAGAACTATAAAAGAGGGGAACAGACACCCCCCCTCCCCCCAAAAAAGAGCTCTCCCTTCATCTTTACTGACAGCCTCGACAGCACTTGAAAGACAAAGGAAGCACCATTGGAATGGGGAGGGATCCTGGCAGAAAGGAATTCAGCCAGTAAGACTACTAGAACATGTGGTGAGAGAGACTTTTTTGCTTTGAATTAACTTAGCTTGCTAAATTAGGTGTTAGTTGTGTTTTACCTTGTATTTCTTTGTAACCAGTTCTGACTTTATGCCTCATTACTTGTAATCACTTAAAATCTATTTTCCGGAATTAATAAACTAGTTTTATTGTTTTATCTAAACCAGGGTGCTTGGATTGAAGTGTTTGGGAAACTCCATTTGAGATAACAGGATTTGTGCATATCATTTTCTATTAATAAAATCATGGACTTTATATTAGTTTGTGTTGTCCATGAGAGGACTGGGCAGTACAAGATGCACATTTCAGGGGGAAAGTCTGGGACTGGGAATTTGCTGGTGCTGCCTTGCAGTGTAATTCAATAGTAGCTGGCTATAGCACTCCTACAGTATAGCTGGGAGTAATTTCCATGCTGGAGGCTGAGTGTTGACCAGGAGTGGTTGCTCTCACCGCGAAGTAGTGTAAAATGCACCTCAGGTTGGAAAATTGAGAGGACAGAGCTGTTCAACAGTCCAGATTGTACCCTGGGTAATGTCACAATGTGGTTCTGCCTCAGCATGGGGGGATGGACTAGATCAGTGGTTCTGAAATTGTGGGTCGGGACCCCATTTTAAGGTCTGGCTTAGACTTTCTGGGGCCCAGGGCTGAAGGTGAAGCCTGGGGCCAAGCTGAAGCCCAAGCCCCACTGCCCTGGGCTGAAGTCCTTGGCTCAGGCTTCAGTCCCCATTCCTGGGGTTGGGTAGTAATTTTTGTTGTTAGCAGGTGGTCACAGTGCATTGAAGTTTGAGAACCCCTGGACTAGATGACCTCTTGAGGTTGCTTCCAGATTTACAATTGTATGATTCTATAATTTATTGCTGGAAGCACAAATCATCTTTACTGCTCTGCAGATTGGGGATGATGAGTCAATAGAGGAGATAAGTCTCCTTGTTGGTTTTACCAGCACAGAAGAAATGGAAGGGGTGCCTAGAAGAGAAGGAAACATAGAACCATAATGGAATAATATTTGAAAGACCTATCTGTTTTTTGGTGGCACTTCTGCTCATGCATGCATGCTTTAAAGTGGCTCTGGATTGAGATCTGTGTTTTCTGGAGTACACCATTGATTTTATCTCCCAGCTTTCAACTTTTTTACCATATTCTTTCCCCCATCCTTCTTCTTTCATAACTTTTTCCTTTTCTGTTGTCTGTGTGCTGACATTAGACCCCCTGGGACTGATTCTGATCTCACATACACTGGTGTAAATCAGGAGTTACTCTAATCAAGCCAATGGAGGCACGCTGGTGTAAAATGGGTGAGATCAGGATGAGGCCTTGTCTAGAGTTTTTTCAAAGTAGAGACATTGGCCCTTATTCGCCCCTCATTTGCACTGGTTTTATTCTGGTGTGACTCAAGTGGGGTTACAGGTGTGAAAGACAGAAGAATCAGTCCCCTTTTGTAATACACGTAGCATCAGATTGGCTCTGTACAAATAAAATAATAAGGAATAGTATGTGTTAGTTTGCTGCTGAGTTGCCATAACATTTTTTTATCTTTAACCGCTTTTGCCTTTTGAAAGGTGATAGAAATGGTGGTGTAATTTACAACTCCAGTGTAAATAGATAAGAAAATTGGACCAGTCTTCTGTTGCACAGTAGAAGTGGGGAAACCACAAAGGAACCATTTGTGGGTCCCCAATCTTGGGTGCAGCCAGGGACCAATTTGTCTCCCAATATAGTTTAGAGCAGCTTCAGGACTGCTCCTCAACCCAGGGGCCATTTGCCTCCTGGGACTCCAGGGCAACAAGGGTTTTGGTCTTGCCCCTCCCCATGCCCATACTTCTGGCCTGGCCTAGTGCTGGGGGCTGGGCTATGCCAGCTTTATGCCACTGAGCAGTGCTCCTTGTGTTGGTGGTATCCCTAGAGTCTGCTCTATAGCCCCCTTGTGCTGGCTACAGGGGAGTGCAGGATTTAGCCCAATGGATGTACGTGGCATACTGTAACTTGCACAGATCTGACATTTAGTGGGTATGCAAAATTCAGCACTTGCATAAGAGGAAGCCGTTCCCATCAGTTCCACTGGAGGTTGCACTCATGTCGAGTGTGAAATAGCTCCCTAGCAGAGTTGTGGATAGTGAAGGTGGAAATTAAACCAGATGTGTGGGTTTTATCTTACGTCTTCCTGTTAGCTGCTTATCCTGCTACGTCCTCTCTCCCGGTCTCTTGGAGTATGAGTTACAAACCCACGGAATCCCAAACTAATGTCAGTAGCAGAGCACTGCTTTGCCACTTGCACACAATGGCCTGATTCTCTTCTCACTCAAAGTAATGTAAATCAGCAGTGGCTCCACGGAATCCAGCAGAATTACACCACTGATGATAAAAGGCCCGAGAGGAGAAGTGGGCCCAATTACATTTTCTGAACAAGTTACACCTGACGTAACTTACCCCATGGTTTTTGTCACTGCTGAGTTTGGCCCAGAGATTTCCATTGCAGCTGCCTTCACTTACTCCAGGCTGCATTTGGTTGAATTTGGCCTGATCTCTTTATCTTGACCATCTAGATTTCATTTTAACCTTAACAATTATGTCTTCTGAGCTGGAAGAAAAGGATGTGAGGCTTCTTTAAACGGTGAAACTTACCAAAATGCTTCCAGATCATCTGGACAGTGTGGGAAAGCTTCTAGTTTTACATCCATCATGTGAAAAAAGTATATGTGCATAAGCAATGAGAAGTTATAGATTTTATTGTGCTGTAATGTTTTGTGGCTGGCTACAACAAAATATATCTGCTGCCATTATTTACAGCAGTAACGGTGAGAAATTACAAAGCCCACTCTTCATTAACCTCCAATAAGGCTGTTCCTGCAGCCAGTGATTGCCATTACATTGATGGAGTGCTAATATTGCTCAATAGCCCTGCTCTGCCTGTCTCTCCACTGAATACATCACAATCCCTGCCTCCCCTCACGCTACAGTGTACGTCCAACAGAAGGTGCTGAAATGATTGATGAATGAAGCAGCTCGTAAAGACAAGCACACCGCCCAAAGCAACAGCTGTCTAAGCCCTATCTGCTGAATAATTAGATAAATGAGCCTCAAACTAAATCTTACAGTCAGGGGTAGGAGGAAGCGAGAATATCCCCAATGGTGAAGCAGGTCTCTGAAGACTTGTGTTCCCTTATTCCAGCCTCGATTCCTGGTTATTAGTGTTTTATGCAGTTTACCTACCTCATGTTCCGTACTTCACTGCCAGGAATCCACAAGTCCCCGGCAGGCATTTGAGAGAGGGACAGGTCACTGGCTCAGTTTAGCTTTTTTTCCCCTTCCCCTGTGGACCTGACTGTTGTAGTTTCCAGCACTCACAGAAGCTTTGTCTTTCTGTGCAGATTGAGAACATAAGAAAAGGGCCATGGTGGGTCACCAAACGGGCTTACCAGAGGAAAAAACTTGCAGTTAACCAATTCTCTCCTCTTGGTTCAAGATCAACACGTTTTTGGGGCACAGTGCGAAAGCTGGGAAGTGAGGTTCTGTCAGCCTAAATGACAGTAGTGACCATTAACAAATCTGCATTTACTGACAGCTACTGTACAGTGGTAAAGAAATAACAAAATTATTTCCCTATGCATAAAATGACAGTGCTCTGACTGACACTACTGAGCAGGAACTGTGGGTAAATGGTGACTTTCTCATGCTGGTGACCAGTGTATATAAATACAGCCGTAAAAGTGGTGTTACAATTTAAAACAAGACCTGGTAATGAAAGCCTAAGCAGTATGGGCTTGATTCTGCTTTCGCTTACATCGATGTAGATCAAGAGTAACACCATTGAAGCCAATGACAGAGTGCAGAACTGGTGTAATAGCACAATAAAGGCCTATAGGCTGGACCCAAACCCCCTTGAAATCAATTAAAGGACTCCTACTAAATTCAGTGGGCTTCTATCAAGCCCTGTATGCACAATTGCGATCATTCGGCTTGGATCGTGCCCTATATGCTCAAGTTTGCAAGCACTGGTGCTGCTGCCCCTGGAGTGTGCAATATTAGGAGGCAAGGCTTATGTTTAGGCAAAGAAACTTCACAATACAGAAAAAGTGGGCCACATTCTGAACTCATACAAACCGATGTAAATCCAGAGTAAGTAGACTGAGTTAATCTGGATTGACATGGGTATGAGACCAAAATTTGACCCAGAACGTTTGTTTTATCAATAGCGTGTATTCCAAGAGCACGCTCTTGTGTCTCGCTTTTTTTTTTCTTCTGTTATATGGAAACAATCAGAAAGGTGTATTTGAAGCTTGACACTGCCAAGGACCTGAACAATTATTGGGACTCAAATAAGAACTTCAGCAGGCAGTCTGAGTGGTCCTGTAAATCACAAGTGGTATATCCTAAACCCTTTAATTACAGGGGATTAGTGGGGAAGTGTAGCAATGGACTAAGGGAATAATGACACACAGGAAGCGAAGCATAAAAACCCAATTTCCTGCCTTTAAGGAGAAAAATCTCAATTTATAGTTAATTTAAATTGCAAGGCAAAGCAAAAAAGTATTAAAGTTCTTAAACCCCACTGTTCAGCTGGCTTCAAATGAACTGCACTATATTCTCTCTTACCCAGAGCAGCAGCTGTGATCTTCAACCTGAAATTGAACTGAAAGTCTTTTAAGACCATTAGGTTCCTGGAGCTATCCCCATAGCTGAATGAATTACTGTTCTACCTTCTTTCATACTGCCTCCCTGGTGTAGTATATTGCATGGTCCTGCACTGGCTTTAAAACCATCACCCCTACCTGTTCATAAATTGCATGTGAACTGGGAGTTCAATGGGCCATGTGGCTCCATCAGTTCTGCCTGATGTAGTCAATTCGATTTACTATTGTCATAACCAGAGTTGGAGAATTTTCTTGTGTGACATCTTCACCATTAAGTTACATAGATAATAATTAGAATATGTAATAATAATTTGCACTTCAATAGCACCTTCCATCTGAGAATCCTTAAAGCACTTGACCAATGTGATTGAATGTAGCCATACAACTTTCCTGTGAGGGAGGTGGTAATTTTACCCATTTTACAGATTGGGAAATGAAGCACAGATCAAGGGGCTCCTGTCTATGGTCACATTGCATGTCTTTGGCAAATCCGGAGATAGAGCCCATATCTCCTGGCTCTCACTCATTTATGCCTTAACCTCAAACCGTTTGCTCCAAATACTAATATCCCTTGGACCTGGATATGATGTAATGTTTTACTGTGCTTAGCATATAGTACCAGGATTACATGTGTGAATCTAAATATCAATATCCCCATTTTGCAGGCCACCTTTACTGTATCTTATACCTTTTCTGTTTGTACCTTCTTCAAGTATACCCAATGGCAGCTCTCTTTAGACTGTAAATTATACTTATTTTGCACACCTAGGGCTGAATTCTTCTTCCAATTAAAGCAGGAATAACTCAAATTGAAGTCAAGGGAGTTACAATGGGATGAAACTGGTGTAATTGAGAGCAGAGTCAGGCTCCTACAAAATGCTAAATCAGTGGTAACCCTTTGTTACTACTCTCACTCACTTTTCACCTCAGTTATACACCGTGTTTAATTTACAGCACTATTTTTGTTCACATTCATTTTGTCCAAGAGATTTCCATGACAGTTGCATTTCTTTTTCCAGGTCTAGATTTGCCCCATAATGCATTCATGTCTAATAAAAACCTGCCTATGTTCTATTAGTTTTTTTTCAGAGAAGACAGTGCTTTTAGAGAGGTCTCCAAAAGAGTCATTCCAACTTGGTGACTGAAACTGTGGTGTCCCCTTAAAATATCTGCTAAAAGCCACACTAAGTGACATTGTAGATTAATGGTCGAAGGGACAGCTCCCATATTTAATAATTAAAGGAATTTTTACTTTTGGAAACTAATATAAATATTACCTTTCCATACTGTGTATACTATTTGGAAGAAAACTGTTTAAATTCATATGGAAAATAATGATGTGAAGTTGATCCACTTTTTCATAGTCTTAGACAATTTTTAAACACCTCCTCTTTGCCATTTCATCATACAAGAAAGGTCAGCTAAGACATTTTGGGTCTAATTAGTTCTTACAGCAGTTTTGACCCACTCCAGTTGACATTAGTGGAGCTGCTTCTGATTTTCAGTCACGTGAGATCAGAATCTGGCAGTCCTTGCATCTGGTTTATAGTGGGCATCTACTAAGTTGACAAGGGCACAAGGCAGTCCAGTGATTTGCCTACGGTCATTACACCGTCATGAGTGTCTCTCTTAACTGAGGTTACAATCCAGAATGCTCTGGTCAACATAATCATTCTTCACTTGGACCAATAGAAAATTCTCAGTCTCTTCTTCAAAACAAATGAAAGACCAATGCTCTGGAAATATCAATGTACATTGCAACATAGTGTCGTCATCTCACCTCACAGGTACAGAATAAAGCTCACATATACCAGAAGACTAGGAACTAGTAAGCAAATAATTTATGCTATCTATCTTTGGGGTCACTCCTGATGAACTCGTGATGGCGATTTATTCAGCATATTTGCCACTAATGATAGTAAATTTTATAATTTCAGCTACACTGGCTTTTTACGCCAGTGAGAGAGAAACCTGGCTCCTGAAACCTCTGCCATCCTAAGAGCAGAAACATTTGCTGGAGAATAGAACGGTCAGTTATGTTAATTCAGCAATGAGACAAAATGGGCCTAATTCTGATTTCACTTATACAGGTGTAAATCAGGAGTAACTCCACTGCAGCTAAGGGAGTTACACTGGTGTAAAACCGATGTAATTGAGATTAGAATCAGTCCTGGGGTGTATTCAGTCAGTTCTGCTCCCTGCATGAAGTGATCAGGAGTTTGCAGGATGTGGGTTGATAGCACTCAAATACACCACCTGAACACACAGAAAAAATAGATTTTAAAAGCGCATCAGGCAGTTTATTTTTATTTACAGTGTTATGTCAGTTTGATTTCCAGCAGATCAATCTCATGCTCCAAATGTTGGCATCCGTTTAAAAATATAGGACACTGCAGAGAAAGCAAACAGGGAGCAAGATGCAAGCAGGAAAACCGTTAAAGGTTTATATTTGCTCTTTTGTTTTCTTGCCCTGCTAGGGACTTCTTGCTGTGCTCCCTCCCTACCCCATTGACTTGACTGGTGATCTCTCCCTGAACTGCCTGGAGAATTGCATCTGCAATAAATTAATTATATTGAGCCAAATTCAGCCCTAGAGCTCCAGTGGGTGTAACTCCCACTTTCTTCAATGGTAGCTGCGCCTAGCTACGGCCGAGCTGAATAGAATGCCTTTAACACAATATGGAAAGTGGGAAGGCATAACAAAAACGGCTTCTTAAATTAGGGATTGGGGAGGAAGGTTAAACAAACAGTGAGGCTGAATAAATGAGACCAGAACCTTCTGCACTCCAGCAATGTTTCTCTGCTTTACCTTAATTGGTAGTGGAACACAGAAGAGAAAGCCTGTGTACAGTCTTAACCAGACTCCCTGTCTAATGATCAAATTGTTTTCTCACGATAAGAGATTTAGGGCCAAATCACCTCTTTTAGGCATGGGTGTACGCAGAAGGGAACACACAAATACTGAATGGACTATGTTGATGCCTGGTGTAATTCCACTGTCAGTGGAGTTATAGCAAGGATGAATTTGTCCCAGTGAGTTTGAACTCACCAAGCTTCTGATTTAATCTCCTCTCAGTTTGGAGGGCTAGTGCCACCGTGAAGGGGGATCCCCATCCACAAGGAGTGCCATCCCAAATGGGGAGAGGAGCATTTGGCATTGGGTCCATTCCCCTCTTGTGCACACAGACTATATTCAGACGGTAATTTGCATGAAATTGCTCCGTTTGCATTGCAAAGAGAAAGAAACTGTAATTTGCCTCAAAATTTGGAAATAGTCTTCTCTTGAGGCATACATGCCACTTCCATAATGTTAACAGTAGTTATGCTTTCACGCTATGATGAGGACACCACTTAATGCACTGCCACTTGCCCAAACTTGTGTGTTTGATACGACTGACATATTTCAGAAGCTTTTAACCATTAGGTTCTGTCTGGTTGTCGTCTTGAAGTCAGTCTGCTTCTGGACAAAACAACACAGCTGTGACTTGAAAGGAAATACACAGGAGTTGACAAAGATGGGGAATGTATCCTACAAAGTTCAAAAAGTCATGTGCCAAATAATAGTAAAATTACTGAAGGGACCAAAGCTGTGTTGAATTATCAGTGGTTTTGCTTATGTGTAAATTGCTTACAAGTTTGGTTAAGGATACTGTATAACCTCATTACATCCCACAGAGATGTATCTTAGTCATAGAACTAACACCTTGTTATGTACTCATCTAATAGGTTGTGAGCGAACATGTTTTAACACATCCTTTAATGCTTATTACATTCCAGACCCTTGGAGATAATTTCAAAAGCTGACCATTAAAACTAGGCTCTTTCACAACTCTTTGATGACACTACGAACTGGGCATTTCATGTCGGCATTTGGATTAGAAATTAAAAGGTGTAAATTACAGATCTAGCTTTTATGTGCTTGCTTTATTGATCAGTCGTCTTCATAGAAACAGCATCAGCCTCGATAGCTTAGCAGCCTAGATTACCTTTTGGTTTGCTTAATTGGTCTACCAGGATGCAGTTAATTTTCTATTTATGTAAATCACAAGACAAAAAAGGTGATATAATACCTTTGTACTAGAGTAACAGAGACATTAAAATACATTGATGTGCCCGGTAATTATTAAATACACAAGTTGACCATTAAGGCAAGAGAGAGCGGGTTCTCGGCCTTATTAATTGTGCACTTTAGGCCAAATACTGCTTCCTTTACAAACTTGGATGTCTATTGACCTCAGTGGCCCCACTGGCTTGAGTAAAGCAAGAATGATTTGGCTCATTGAAATTTGAAAGCCCATTTAAAAAATCCTAAACTCTAGTATATTCAATGCTCTAATTAAATGTGGTTTTCTTTCTGTGTTTGCTGACAGGTGAAAGTCATGGTGCGCATCTGTTCCACCCTTGCCAGGGATACGTCTGAGTCCAGCTCCTTCTTAAAGGTTGATCCCCGTAAGAAGCAAATTACTCTGTATGACCCATTGTCCTGTGGAGGCCAGAACACCTTCCAGAAAAGGGGCAATCAGGTTCCCCCCAAGATGTTTGCTTTTGATGCAGTTTTCCCCCAAGATGCATCTCAGGTAGGCAATGTATGACTTGGACTAACAAGGATCTAAGATGTTTTCCAGTTAGCACTAGTGTGCCCAAGAGGCAAATTCATCCCTGCTGTAATTTCAGAGATTTCACTGGAGCTAGACCAGGGATTAATTTGGTCCATAGATGCCAGCAATATTGTGACAAATACGTTAAATCAAATCTCTATAATATGATGATCAGCTTTGCTTTAATCCAGTGGTTCTCAAATTCTGGGTCAGGACCCCAAAGTGGGTCAGGACCTCATTTTAATGGGGTCGCCAGGGCTAGCTTAGATTTAGGCTAGCTTTGGCCCCCAAATCCGGGGTGGCAGGGATTGGGCAGGCTAAGGCTTCAGCCCCCCCTCCTGGGGTCGTGTAGTAATTTTTGTTGTCCGAAGGGGGTCATGGTGCAAAGAAGTTTGAGAACCCCTGCTTTAATCTTTTGCATTTCATGTGCGATAAATCATACTAGTGATATAAAATGTTGCCTAGCCTGTGAATAAACACCAGATAGCAGTATTTGATGGTACCCTTTCAACTGTTTTTTGGTTAGTGCTCATGTTGATCATATCAGTGTTGCAAGTCAATAATGTGAAGATGGCTAATCCTACATTCTATCCTCAACTCATTAAGAAGCTGAGGAATATTTATGTGGGGTTTTGCCACCCAGTTCAGTATAAGAAGACACAGGCTTTACCCCAGATATATAAATAATTAGTGGTAATATTAATTATGGATTAGAAAACAATAGAGTAACAAATGTCTGTAAACTGGACCAATGGAGAAGCAACCACCAAGGTCTTATCTACAGTAGGAAATTTTCCCTAAAAATCCTAAATGTTGCTACTACTGGCTGAGCTCCAGCTGATGGGCATAGTGTCAGAAGTGGAATAGAATAGTTTAGACAGGGGTCTGGGTGTCTGCTTGTGTTATCTAAACCTGCTCAGGGTGAATCTATATGACAAGGTGCTTAAAACACCGCCGGCTACCAGCATCTTGTCTTCATTAGGGCTCCTACAATTGCTAACAGCTGTGGAGATTCAAAGCAAAGGTGGGAAATTTTAGAAAATATTTCCTAGTGAAGACAAGACAAAAGGGTGTGTACCTCGTTCATAGACTCCCACCCACCCCCCGCACAAACTCTCCAACCCACCTGACAGCAGAATTGTAACACTTTCACTGCATCCAAAATTCTGGCCATAAATTGCTAAACAACAGCAAAAATGGTTGAAAAAATGCAATTTTTTAAAGAAAAAAGGTAAACAAAAAAAGGCCAAGTGAATCCTATTTTGCATCCAGCTTTACCAAATAATGAGCCTCTCCTCTTCCATTATGCGCATTTCACCCACCTCTGCTTAGCAGGTACGAAGTCTGTTTAGAATAAAAAAGCCATCTGCCATTTCTCAACATACAGAACTTTTACAAGGATAATGAAGTTTCAGCACCTCGTGCTGAAGCAAATGGACTAGGGCTTCCACAAAGGGCATTTAATTGTCTCAGAACCAAGTCCTAATCACCTTACTCACGTGAGTAGTCTCATTAACTTCAATGGGGCAACTCACATATGTAGGGCATGCGAGATTGGGCCCTTAGAGACAACGCCATACTACTGGAAATCAGCAATGACATTTTGGTGCTGTCACAGCCATTAATATTCTATGATGTTCTATTATTTTTTTTTATTATTAAATATCTTTGTCAATCCTGTTCTACCCATGGCAGGCTGAAGTGTGTGCTGGGACGGTGGCTGAGGTGATCCAGTCAGTGGTGAATGGGGCAGACGGCTGCGTGTTCTGCTTTGGCCATGCGAAACTGGGTTGGTATTGTTACATTTCCTTACTCAAACTGCAAAGTTTCTACTTCAAGTCTTAAATGATTTTTATTTTAGGTTAAGGAAAACAACCACTTCTAAACTGCCTGCATTCAGTGCACTATTATGTATATGAAATTGGAACACCCCAGTCATGCACGTGTCTTTTCCCTACCTGGTCCTCCTTTCTCATTTGTCCATTTATTCCATTGTTGCATATTGTCTAACTCCTAGATTGTGAGGTCTCAGCAGCATGGGCTGCCTTTGTGTGTGTTTGTTCAGTACTTTGTACAATGGAGTTCTGAGCCCTGCCTGTTGTCCTTAGGCACTACTGCAGTGGAAGTAATAGTAATAATAATAATTTGGTGATTAATGAATTATCCCATAGTAATCTACAACTTTTATGAATATGTTCAGCGTTAGAAATCTATGCAACGATTGCAGTCTTATGGGCTGCTACAAACTGACTATATTCCTTCAAGTATTCGATATTTGTGATTCAAAATGTAAGCATTGGGACTGGGTGCCTAAGTCGCATGATATTTTTTACTGTTCTTTGGTGGATGACCTACCCATTATAAACCACTTTCTTTTCTGCCTGAAACAAATTCTATTTCATCATTAATTGAATCTTCAGTGACTAGCCAAAAATTTGCTTCTGCAACCATTTGCATGATCAGAACTTTCAATGCTGACAAAAGCATCAAAACAAGATTCTTTTAGAAGACACTAACATTCTAACGTAATTTTATGTACTGCTCATCTGTATCTAGAGGTATCTGTTGGGAAACGCTGACTCTTTAATGGCAACAACTTTGCCACCTTTATTACTGCTTGGAAAGTGATCCCACGCAGTTCTACCACGTAAAAAAACCACTTCAAGGAAACTTCCATTCTTCAGGCAATGAAGACGTACAGTACGCTGTCAGGCACTGGTTGTCTCAAGTTGCATCCAAAATGGAGAAACCCAGAATTGATGAATACTTGAAGTCTCAGGCCTTCATGTCTTGCTTAAGGCCAGAGAGTAAGTGAGGCAATGCCAGCTATAGAGTCCATGCTCCCAATCGAGTGTCCTACCAATTGGCCAACTCTGCCTCCCGATTTTCACGTTTTTAAATTATCTAATGTAGACTGAGATAAAGTATAAAACATTAGCTGTCAGTGTGCAGCTGCTTCATTAACTGCCTTCCCCACCATTCCCTCTCCTACAGAGAGACACAGACAGTTTCACAAAGAGTTGTAAAGTCTAAAAATATCTTGCTGCACTAATCTTCTTAACATTAGATTCCACTTATGTCCATAATTCATGAAATGAAATAAGGTAAGAAAAAAAGCCACGAGAAATTGTCTAAAATGTATGCATATCAATATCGTTTGTGTGACAGCTATAGAAAGAGCTATAAATGAGAAAGATTCTGAAAACTTAACTATGTATATTATTTGAAGTAATACAGAAAACAGAGTAAGGTAATACTGTATGCATGCTTTTAATTAACAGATGTTTTAAACAGAGACAGGCCTGCACCAAAATCCTGGTTCCAGAGAACACCAAACTTAGGGAACGTTTTGATCTGGATCCAAACTCCACATCGTGGGACCACCTCTGGACCAGATGATCTGATATGCCTAGCTTCTGCTGAGTGTAGCTAAGGGGTGGGGATGCAGAAAAGAGCCAGCTGCAGCTCCCTGATCCCGGGGCCAGCTCTATGCATTTCCAGCCCCAGCATCCTATAGAACCATCTAGGGGCTGCTCTAAAGTATGCTGGCTAGTAACATTCCTCCCACCAGGAGATCATTTCCAAACTAGGGATTGTTGGAGCACATGACACTCGCCCATCGTCCACCCTACCCGACATGCCCTCTACACTGGTGGCTGCAGAGTGGTGTAGGAGCCAGCTATATCCAGGGCCGGCTCCAGGCACCAGCCCACCAAGCGTGTGCTTGGGGCGGTGCCTGGAGGGGGGCGGCGCGGTGGGGTGCTCCGGCCCGAGAGCGGGGCCGCGACTGGGCTCGCCGCCCTCCCCGCGGCGCTCCGGCCGCCGGGGAGAGCGGGGCCCCGGCCGGGCTCGCCGCCCTCCCCCCGGCGCTCTGGCCGCCGGGGAGAGCGGAGAGCCCCGGCCGGGCTCGCCGCCCTCCCCCCGGCGCTCTGGCCGCCTGGGAGAGCGGAGAGCCCCGGCCGGGCTCGCCGACCTCCCCCCGGCGCTCTGGCCGCCGGGGAGAGCGGAGAGCCCCGGCCGGGCTCGCCGACCTCCCCCCGGCGCTCTGGCCACCGGGGGCTCTCCGCCCTCCCCCCGGCGCTCTGGCCGCCGGGGAGAGCGGAGAGCCCCGGCCGGGCTCGCCACCCTCCCCCCGGCGCTCTGGCCACCGGGGGCTCTCCGCCCTCCCCCCGGCGCTCTGGCCGCCGGGGAGAGCGGAGAGCCCCAACTGGGCTCTCCACCCTCCCCCCGGCGCTCCGGCCGGTTGGGGACTGCGGGCGCGCGGCCGGGCTCGGCGCCCTCCCCTGCCGCAATGGGGGGGGGGGCGGGGGGGCGGCCGGTGGCTTTTTTGCCTAGGGCGGCAAAAAAGCCAGAGCCGGCCCTGGCTATATCCCAGCTAAGGATTCCTTGAATGTTAGGGGAATCTTCATGTAGGAAGATCTGGCTGTTTTTCACCCCCTTTATGGTGGCAGAATGCTGCAGAGAAATGGATCGCAGCTCTGGATCTAGCCTACCAGTTTTAAATGCTGTCATTTGTCCTTTCTTTCCATCTGTCTGTCTGTGTCTGTCTGTCTTTAGTAAAGGAAATGGTTTTCTTGAGCCTGTGCAGAATAATGTCACTTGACAGAAAGATCTGGATGCACTGAGTGTAATTTAGTTTTCTTTTTTCCCCTCCCTCCTACCTGACAGGAAAGTCATACACCATGATTGGAAAAGATGATTCCATGCAGAACCTAGGCATAATCCCCTGCGCCATCTCATGGCTCTTCAAGCTGATTAATGAACGGAAAGAGAAGACGGGGGCCCGCTTCTCAGTCCGGATCTCTGCAGTGGAAGTGTGGGGGAAAGAAGAAAATCTGAGGGACTTACTGTCAGAAGTAGCTACAGGCAGCCTGCAGGATGGTCAGTCCCCAGGTGTCTACCTTTGTGAGGACCCAATCTGTGGCATGCAGGTGAATGAATTTTAAGATTTATTTTAAATGGAAACTAATCTCTAGCAATGTGATATTTAGGCTTGAAAGGATTAGATTTTCATCAGTAAATGCTGGTAAACATCAATTGCTCCATACACACAAAAGTGATAAAAATATTTCCATCCATGATAACTGAACTTTCCAGATAGGCAAAGTAAGAAAAATGCGTCTTGAGAACTTATTCGAGTTTGGTTTAAGGATATTTACTTGTATATTTTGATGTGATGCTGGCAATATTTGATTTAACAGTTATAAAGCTTTAACTTTTTGATTCTCAACGTCTACTGTCATTTAAATAATTATTGTCCGACCCTCCCCAATTTCCTGCAACTGTGAAAATTTAATTTGATAAAAATTAAAATATGCTTAAACCTTGATATTATTCAATCAAAATGATCAAAAAATTTAAATCAAATTCTGCCAAGCCTAGTGATATTTTTCTGAGCTACTGAGATGGTAGAACTCAAATTCAAGAACTACTTGAAGCATAAACTTTGCAGACTTGAATGTGTTTACTTTGAAACACACAAGAACTTTATGACCTGCAGCTGTGGGGCCATCTGCTTTCCTGGCCTCAATATTTGTACCTCCAATATGACTGATGATGAGCAGGGGTTGATGTTTGCAATAAAATTTGAAAACATTCAGAACAAACAAAATTCACCTTCCCTCCACCCCCCCTAAAAAAAGAGAAGAAATGGGATCTCTTTTATAAAACAACAAGCTAAAATATTTACAGTATTGCACAAATAGCTGGAAACCATTTATATGGCTGTTTATCTCTCTATAAACTACATTATTCATAGCATTAACATTAGCAATGTTGTAGGAAGTATTAATAGCTACTTATTAATTGTTGCCAAGAAATAAATGTTAGAGCTGGGCAAGCCAAGAATAACTCCAACTCTCTTCAGGCGTGGAGAGTCAGCAGGAACACCTAAGTAGTTCATATTACCTCCTGGGCAACCACTAGAAAGTCTATGGTTTTTTTACTTTTACTTAGTTGGTACAAAAAATGCCCACTAACAGGCCTTGTCCCCATGTGAGCTCACAAGTTGCAGGGAAATCCATGACAGGGCACAATTACAGTCTCTGAACCCTAAGCACCTAGCAGCCTCAGGGCACCAATCTCTCTAGAGAGTGGGGACAGCAGAAGCAGGACCACAGGATGATGTACAGTATTGTCAACCCCAACTGTCAAAGTGCAGTATGTAGAAAACAAGGGCCTAAAGGTTTCACAGCTTCATACAACACAACTGAATTAATGCTTGATATACTCAGAGGAAAAGAAGGTAAAATGTTCTATTAATATATGTACAAAATCAGCAACATAATTCCTATATGTCATATTATTCTTAATCGGAGTTTAGTGTATATGGTTTTGAGGATTATCTTGTTGCTTACACGGTGAGGTTGTTTTATTATAGATCTACCACAAACTGTGCTCTGCATCAACTGAGAAAATATGCGTTAGTAAGAAAGCAAGTAGATTAGTGGGACTTGGTTAGGCGGATTCTAGCCTTCTAATGACTTTATTCACCCTTTATTTGGGCTCCCTCTCTTTTAGAAGAGGAACTTACTCCTGGGCTGCACTCATAGTAAGGGCTGAAAAAGGAAACTTGTCAGTGTATTTAAACCTCTCAGACAAACAGGCCTCCCCTGTAGTCTGTGGACCAGCTCTGTGTATTACCAACACCAATGCCATCATGGGTGTATGGACAATTATTAAAAATTAACAGGGCATGGATTAAAAACTAGCTAACTGATAGGTCTCAAAATGTAATTGTAAACAGGGAATCGTCATCTAGCGGGTGTGTTTCCAGTGGGGTCATGCAGGGTCGGTTCTTATCCCAATGCTATTTAACATTTTTATCAATGACCTGAAAGAAAACATAAAATCATCACTGATAAAGTTTGCAGATGACACAAAAATAGGGGGAGAGGTAAATAATGAAGAGAGGTCACTGATACAGAGCAAGCTGGGCACAGGCAAACACTGTGTTTTAATATGGCTAAACGTAAATGTATACATCTAGGAACATAGGGAAGCAGTGACTCTGAAAAAGATTTTTGGGTTGTGGGGGCTAATCAGCTGAACATGAACTCCCGGTGTGACACGGTGGCAGGGGCGGCTCTATGTATTTTGCCGCCCCAAGCACGGCAGTGAGGCAGCCTTCGGCGGCGTGCCTGCGGAAGGTCTGCTGGTAATGTGGATTCGGTGGCATGCCTGCGGGAAGTCCGACGGTCCCGCGCCTTCAGCGTACCCGCCGCTGAATTGCCGCCGAAGCCGCGGGACCGGCGGACCTCCCGCAGGCACGCCGCCAAAGGCAGCCTGACTGCCGCCCTCACGGCGACTGGCAGGCCGCCCCCCGCGGCTTGCCGCCCCAGGCACGCGCTTGGTGTGTTGGTGCCTGGAGCCGCCCCTGCACGGTGGGCAAAAGAACTAATGTGATCCTTGGATGGATATACGGGGGAATTACAAGTAGAAGTAGAGAGGTTATTTTACCTCTGTATTTGGCACTGGTGTGCCCGCTGCTGGAATACTGTGTCCAGTTTTGGTGCCCACCGTTCAAGAAGGATGTTAATTAATTGGAGACAAGAGCCATAAAAATGATTCAAGGATGAGAAAACATGCGCTATATTGAGAGACTCAAAGAGCTCAATCTATTTAGTTTAACAAAGAGAAGGTTAAGGGGTGACTTGATCACAGTCTATAAGTATCTACATGAGGAACAGATATTTAATAATGGGCTCTTCAGTCTAGCAGAGAAAGGTGTAATACGATCCAACGGCTGGAAATTCAGACTTGGAAATAAGGTATAAATTTTTGACAGTGAGGGTAATTAACCGCTGGAATAATTCAACAAGGGTCGTTGTGGATTCTCCATCACTGACCATTTTAAATTCAAGATTGGATGGTTTTCTAAAAGCTCTGCTCTAGGGATTATCTTGGGGAAGTTCTGTGGCCTGTGTTATACAGGAGGTCAGACTAGGTGGTGTAATGGTCCCTTCTGGCCTTGGAATCTATGGAGCTATGAGTGTCATATTTCATAATCACGTGTCACTTCTCCAAACTAACGTTTGATGACATGAAGCACGCACACATTCCTCATGTTATCAAGGGTTAATAATATCTGACTTCATGCTGGCTCTCATTTTGGAGAGAGAAGAGCAGTTTACATTCCCAACTCTGGAGACTGTGACTGAGGTCCAGCAAATGCGATTGTATGTACATGACATGTGCTTCGTCTAATGGATTGCCTTTGACCAACTTGTGGGGGAAGACACAAGGGTGCTTCCTCTCCTTTGTGTTCTTCCTCCACCTCTCACAAGGGCTGAGTACAGTCTACAGACTTTTGGTTTCCCAGAGTGCAGGGACTGCTCCCTCCTCAGTCCCTGGCACACAAGCCATAGTCCTGCGCCTGCCCATCTGCCCCAGTCAGCAGAGCTGGCCAGGTACAGAGAAGGGAGCATTCTGGAGAGCTCTGGGATATATTGTGCCTCTCTGAAGGGCAGTCCAGCTCAGAATTCCCCCTGGCATGTTGAGAGCCTGAACCAGTTGTTCCCTGCTGTTGCAAGGCCTTTAGGTGCTATTGCAGTGGGAAGCACAAGTCAGGGCAACCCTGGCAACCCCTGAATAGGGGAGGCCCAACCCTCCTTTGCTTGGTCCCTTCACAGACTGTAGCACAGGTACCGGGATGAATCCACTCAATAGTTCTAACTTCTCCACACTGTGATTCCATCGCTGATATTAGCAAGCCTCTAGGTTGTCACATCCAGGGAGATGCAAAAACAGCACTTCCATGTGACATTTGGGTTTTCTTTTTTTAAAAACAAACTGAATACGTAGAGGAGCCTTGTGCCCATTAGTGATCCCTGCTTCCATCGATGTGACTGAGAAGTGTCGTGTTCTTTTGTTGTTGTTGTTGTTGTTGTTTTAAACACGGGCTGCAGCCAGTGCAAAGCCTCCTCGTGGACATTTTTGGGGCCTAAGTGCAGAGAGGGAGAAAAGCAAGAACGAGGACCTGGGCATGTACAATGTGTATAAAAAGACACATGAATTTATATGTCTGCTACAGTGGTTCATTTCTGTGTTAAATCTCAAAAGGGGATAACACAGTAATCCCACTTTAGCAGCGCAAACACAGTGGTAATGCCTGTTAACTGACAGCTCTGAAACTGAATGGCAATGAACTGCAAACGGTGGTGCTTAAAAACCAACTGCAAGTCCAAGGTAATGTGATATAATACGTGGCTTAAGGTTTAGGAAAGTAATGCAACATAGACACTTACACGTATCCTTCCATCCCCCTAGGAGTACGTCTAGTCCTTAGATTTTCATAGAACTGCAGCCAAAGGTACAGCCGTATATTCTCAGGCAAAAGCCTGGAAATGGCAATCTATCTTCTAAAGCATCTGGTACTAGCCATGCTCGTTGACAGGACAGCTGAACCCCGGGTCTGATCCAGTATCACAATCCTATGTCCCTAGTGCATTTAGCTGTGCTTAGACTTCAGGGCACCAAGAATGTTACCTGCTAGTGCTGAAACCCAACAGAGCTTCTTTATTTGCTTTCCCCTGTGTTGCCTTGCAGCTTCAAAACCAGAGTGAGCTCCGTGCCCCCACTGCGGAGAAGGCTGCCTTCTTCCTCGATGCAGCAATAGCCTCCCGCCGAAGCAACCAGCGAGACTGTGATGAGGAGGACCACAGGAACTCGCACATGCTCTTCACTCTGCACATCTACCAATACCGAATGGAGAAGAGCGGCAAAGGTGGCAGTAAGTCATTCCGTTTTCTTCTGTGTCCTCACCACATGCAATTCTATTAACTGGTGTCCTTGAAAAGATAGGGGCCAAATTGTCTCCTGGTGTACATTAGCTGATTAGCATAGTTCCGTTGAAAATGCCAACAGAGCCCAAGTCATTCGTGACGAGAAGTTGTTGTTATCTGTTGGCTGTTCAGTTGCCTTTGTGGTGTGAATTAGTGGACGGGTCTATACATCTAAATGAAAAACACCATCAGACTTGGCCTTAATTATCACCCTTGCTGGGAGCCTCAGCACAGAAGCTAAGGATCAAAAGACCATGGAGACTGAAGGTTCTTTTCATCAGTAGGGGATAGCCTCAATTGAGGATAATACTACTACTTTCTCTATCATGTCCATGTAGACTGTTAAACTCTGCAGGGCAGGGACTGTTTCTTCTTATATGTTTCTATAGTGCCCAGCACAATAAGGTCAACATCTCAGAGCTTCTAGGCACTATTGTAAAACAAATAATATTTAGATTGTGAATTCTTTGACTCGGGGACTGCCTCTTGCTATGTGTTTGTACAGTGCCTGGCACCATGAGGACATGCTCTTGTTTGGTAGCACTACTCTAATACAAATGATAGATAAAAACAATAATTCTCACTCAGTACTTCCTCAGGAAAAATTCCCATTGATTTTGAGGGACTAAGGACTGGCTCTGGACCTGTTTTTTTTTTTTTTTAATAAATTGCAACCCGTTTGTTTTCATGGTTACAGAATTAGCCCTTAAGAGAGGTTCTGAGAGCTTTTACAAAGGCATTTCTGTCTGGGGAAAGCCAAGTACCAAGAAGACAAAAATGCTTCAAAACTGTTGCAGGAGAGTCTGTTGCACATATTGTAGCAGTCCCCAGAGCAGGAAGTCACTGTGAATGCTGTAACATACCGGCATGGCAACGTGCCAGCTGTCCCACATGCTCAGAAGCAAACACTGTAGCCATTCCCAGCACTAGACCCTTTGGGTTCCCATAAACGCTTGCCATACAATGAATACAGGGTTGCTTTACTCGGGCTGCCAGAAACAAATATTGCAGTTACATGTGGCGCTGTGGTCTTGAGTTACGAACAAAAGATAGTAAACACAACACCCAGCAGCTCCCAATCTAGCCCCTGGGGGGCCGAACAGTACAGGGAATGTCGGTAGGGCTTCTTGGGCCTAGTGCCAGGAGTACTCGCATTAGAGCCAACAGCATGCTGGTCAGAGTCCAGTCCTTTTTGTCTGACCCGTTATCTTGTTCTGACCCATCCATACAAACCACCCCCACCTTTGCAGCCCATTGTTTGGTATCCATCACTAACACTGTCCCCCTTCCAAGCAACGGGCTGCTCCCATTCTGGCTTTCTGCCCTTCAGTCCCAGCTCCCAAGCTGTCCATACTTCTCTCTGCAGCCAGCTCCTGGTTGCTCTTGCTCATACCCAACCTCCAGCTCCCTCCTGAGCCCAGGTCCTCTTTAACCTCTGCCAGTATTCCATCTCTAGGACCCTACCAAATTCACGGCCATGAAAAATGCATCACAGACTGTGAAATCTGGTCTCCCCCCATGAAGTCTGGTCTTTCATGGGCTTTTATTCTATACTATACAGATTTCACGGGGGAGACCAGCATTTCTCAAATTGGGGGTCCTGACCCAAAAGGGAGTTGCACGGGGTCGCAAAAAGTTATTTTAGAGGGTTGCAGTATTGCCACCCTTACTTCTGCGCTGCGTTCAGAGCTGGGCGGCCGGAGAGCAGTGGCTGTTGGCTGGGTTCCCAGCTCTGAAGGCAGCGCCCCGCCAGCAGCAGCACAGAAGTAAGGAGGGCAATACCATACCATGCCACCCTGACTTCTGTGCTGCTGCTGGCAGCGGCTCTGCTTTCAGAGCTGACTCCCAGCCAGCAGCTGCCGCTCTCCGGCCGCCCAGCTCTGACAGCAGCACCACTGCCAGCAGCAGCGCAGAAGTAAGGGTAGCAATACCGTAACCCCCCTACAATAACCTTGCGACCCCCCACAAGTCTTTTTTGGGTCAGGACCCCTACAATTACAACACCGTGAAATTTCAGATTTGAATAGCTGAAATCATGAAATTTACAATTTTAAAAATCCTATGACCATGAAATTGACCAAAATGGACCGTGAATTTGGTAGGGCCCTATTCATCCAGAACAGGAAAGGGATTATGAAGCCCTCTGCAGGCTGAATGTTGCACTGGATACTAACATAGCATCCAATAAGGAGCCAGAAGGTTCATTACAATATGTTTAGTGGAGCAGAGCGGTAAAGATTTTCCTGTGTTCCAAAAAATGTCAGGATATCAAAAAACATTCCCATCCTGAATCAGGATGAAAAGTCAATCTCAAATTATCGCCAACCAAAATTGGGGGAAAAAATTTAACTTCAGATCAATTGCAATGTCTTGTTTCGATAACTTTGAAACATTTTGTTTCAATTTTGACCTCTTTTATTTGATTTATTTTTACTATAATTAGCTTACATTTTGAAATGAGAAGTTGTTTCAAACTAGAAAAATAATTTTTTGTTTCAAAAATGTTGAAACAAAATGTTTTGACAATTTCAAAACTTTTTAAAAACATTGTAGCTTTGAAAAAATTATCAGAATTGACTCTTTCTTGTGAAAAGTTTTGGTTTTGTTAAATTGGCATTTTCTGATGACAAAATTTCTCTCTAATGTATAGTTCTTGTGGGCCTAAATAGCACTGCAGAGATCGTGAATATTTCAGCTTGTGTAGTCTCTACAGACAATTTGTGATGGTGAGCAGACTACAATCTAAGATGTCCAAAGAATGGACATCATTGCCATATTTATGCCTAAAGTTTGAATGCAGTGTATTCAAATATACTGTACTGTATTTAAAATGTAAGAGCTACAGTTGCTTAAATGAAAGTG
Source organism: Emys orbicularis (assembly GCF_028017835.1). Classification (NCBI taxonomy): domain Eukaryota; kingdom Metazoa; phylum Chordata; order Testudines; family Emydidae; genus Emys; species Emys orbicularis. Next base: position 144,282,652 of record NC_088685.1, read on the forward strand.
GAGATTGCATGTGTTTAAGTAATAACCCCTGTGGAATTGGCAGCCAAAACTCAATTAACTAAAGGTTTATTAATTAACCACCCTGCACTGGAAAGGAAGACTGTGAATGCTCAAACTATCTGGTTGTTAGGAAGGAAGTGGACTGGTTTTGAGGGCATTACCATTAAAGTCATTTAATACTCCATGCTTTTTACATATGCACACACACAACCTGTTTTCAAATACAATTTTAAAAAGAGCTGTGGAGTAAAATGTATTGTTTCCTGATGGCTTTAATGACTACTTCTAAAAGATTACATGATCCCATAGATTTATAATGGGAAATGCATCATTCCCTAGTTGTAGGTAGGTTTTGCTTTCAAGCCATACCACCCTGACAGAATGTTTCCATATCTGGGTGACCTATTAAGCCAAAGAGGTCAACGATCTAGTTGATGATTGGAGGAGTGTGCATTTTGTGGGGAGAGGGTTATGCTAGGAAAGGATTCCTAGTGATGATCAGAGCCTAGTTTGCTGTAGTGAAGCAGTTTTTAGAAAACAATGGCAAGATAGTAGTGTTGGTTCAACCAATAGGGTAAAAAAAAAAAAAAAAAGGCAGCTTCTAGTGAGTCAAAGATCAAAGAGCTTCAGTTTGGTTGTGTTCAGAAAAGTGATTGTAAAAATGACAATTTGGTACTATACTTACCTACAGTCCTGATTCATGATAGGCCAGAAGTAATTAATGTCAGAAGCAGGCACAGTGCCATTGAAATCAATGGAATTATGCCTGTGATGTTACAAGTGTTGTTGTTTTTTTTAACTGTCAGTACTGCAGAGTCAAGCTGGCCATGGACAATGAAATCTTATGGTATTCATCTTATCTCATCTTCAGCAAAAACTGCCACCTAACTTTGGATTGCAGAATTTTTGGTGGTAAAAAGCATGCAGAATGGAGAACTTCAGATCCCAGATTGAGTGGGTGGTGCTGTCAGCCTAAAAACAAGTCTTGTTTTGACTTGCTGATTCTCTTAAGTTTCTGCACAGAATGTTCTGCTGGCCCACTTGGTACTGGATGACGAGCAGCTGATCTTTACATGTATCTGAATTTCTCTTGAGAAAAATCTGAAGTTCCTCAGTAACAATCTTAGCCTGTTTATCTGAAACTCTCTCTTCAGGCTAACCATATGCAGGAAACATATTCCCAATGCCCAGTGGTCTGAGTACCAGAAGTGTTTGTCCTGTGTGCCAGGTCTGGCCACTTGGAATAATCATTGGCAGCAACTAAACACATGCCATTGATTCTTCTCAGCAATATTAATGCATAATCTTCACCAAGGCTCAGTAGCTGACTTCCATAGATGACACGTGGCATAATACAGTGACTGCTATAGGGTTCAGTTTGACTAATTTCAGTACCTTGGTCCAAATCTGGCAACCAAAATGAACTTCAAATCATCAAACTTGTCATTTTCACTTTTCCTTGGTGGCGATCAGTGAAATTCAACCAGAATCTGAAGCTGTGAACTTTTGGGTATTACTCTTATATTCCATAGTCATCACTTTCCACTGACAAACTGAGTTAAAAAAAAAACCCAACAAGAATAAGGATACAATCTCTCATACACTGTGTGAAAAAGTGTGTTGGATTACATTAACCAAAACGATCTTTCTTATGGACTGTGCAGTCCTTGGCTCAGCAAACTGTTCATATAAACCACTCTATCCGAAGCTCCCCATTGGCTTTTGTAGGAATTTCCCATCTATTGTGTCCCTGTCCCTGCCCCCATTCCTGTGCAGACTGGGAAATGGTGTCTAGAGGTTCTGCAGCCATTGTTGCTGTAGTTCAGAGGGTAGGACCCAAAGAGGCTCAGTTCAGTGTTCTCGGAACTAGCAAATTCCAAAGGGAGTTACACAGAGATTTTGTAGGAGTCCACTCTCCATTCACATAGCTGAAATGCTGTTCTATGTTTTTAGGTGAAAATGATTTCCTTTTGCTGAATTCCTTTCTCCACTGTGGTACATACAAGCCTAGGCTGCATGTCCTCATACCACGGCACCTGAACTTCAGCTTATTGATGAAACACAGCTCTGGTTGATGTGATGTTTCCAAACAACGGATAATAAATACATGGATCCATCCATCTTTCTGATGTCCTCCTGGTGTAGTGACTCCTGCACCTGTGGGCTGAGATTTCCTTCCTTTCTTTGCATGATACATAGAGGGGCTCTCTCAAATAGCTGTGCATTTCTCTGGATGGACTCAAAGCAGCAGTAGATACTACAAAGCAGCAGTAGATACTAAGGTTAAGTTTCTTTCTGTGACACAGTTCTTAGTTCTGGATTTTTGGGTCTACCTACATAACTCTCATGACAGATGGCTCCCAGAATGACAGGCTGTGAACAGCAATTTAGGACAAGCCAAAAATCAGATACATTTTCTCCTTCTCTGTGTTTTCTGAAGTGAATTGTACATCTTGCACCTAGGATGTCTGCTTGGGGTATAAGTGATTCATAAGCACTTCAGTCAAGTCCTCATAGTTCATATCAGCCAATATTTAATGGAAACAAAACTTTCAGGAAAGAAAATGTCTGTTGATCAACCATTTAGAACAATGCTCAGTGCCATTGGCATAAAAATATTGCTGCAGCCTTTCCACATGCACTTCAAATCCTCTCCTTTTCTCAGGAAAGCGGTAACTGTCCATTTTTCCACGGGTGGCCATTTTTACTTTCATTTTTAACCACGGACCTCTTCTGGATGCTGCTGCACTGATAACTTTGTTCTTTCTAAAAGGATCCCATCACAAAGGTATTACATTTTCTCCATGTCTTCCATAAATCCAATGAGCCAGCCATTCCTTTTTAATCAACCCCCATGCCTTTCATTGAATCAAAATAACAAGTCAGAGCAATAGTGATTAGGTCTTGATTGACAAACTACAGCTAAAAATTCAGTCTTTGATTCAGTCTGTTTGACCCAAGAGGAATTTGGGGGGGGGGGGGTTGGTCTCATTTTTGAGTGTTTTTACCCTTTTTGTTTGTTTGTTTTTAAATAAATGTAGCTTAAGTTCAAAACAAAATGTTGTTTTGAAACAAAAAGTCAAAGCATTTTTGTTTTAAAGATGTCGAAACAAAATGTTTTGATTTTTTTAAATTTGTTTTCATTTTTTGGCCTAAACTATTTATTGAATTTGATCTGAATTCATGAATAATTTCTGTAGACCTGAAATGACATTTGTCATTGAATAAAATATTCATATGAAAAATTTTGCCCTTCTCTGTAGTAATCACGCACAGTCCCACAGTTCCTCAAGCTGCAGGCACCACACCTTCCCTATATACTGCATTCATTCACGAAGCCTGCTGCAAGTCCATTTATCAAATGGTATCTGAAATGGCAGGGTTACTATTTCCGTGTTTGCTGCAGGTTTTACAATATAACAGTTCACTAATTAGTACAAAATACAACTCCTCACCTTGAACCACTGACATATAACAGGGACAATATTTATGAAAATAATCTGACTGTAAACAGTTCTTTTAATGGTACTTTAAAATGCTGCTCTATCCTGAAAAGTGATTCTGTAAAACTGGCACTGGTTCCCTGCTTGTGTCTTGATTACTCCATATCAATTCTGCTCATTTTACTAGCGAAAAGATGTTACTTTTAGAACCACAAGTCCTTCATACTCACCTGGGAAAGTCGAGCTAGGTTCCTTTCTCCCTGTGCATCATCACTTACAAGAGAGCTCATAGCCTCAGTTACACTTGTATGCTGTATTGGAGATTAATGTGCTTATATAGGAGCAGTTGAGAGTTTAAATTAAAGACTATGGGATTACCCAAGTGCATATATGGTCATAATTTGGCTGCAGAACCATTATCACTGGCGGTGATGCCTGTGTTGTAAAGAACTTAGCCCTGCAAACTCTACTTGAAGTTGACAGGTTAAAAATGCATCTTCCAACTTGTAAACTGAACATATAGGAAATCAGCATGGCACAATAAGTGCTGAAACTGTACAATGCTGCTTTTACAGATTTACTTTTCAGGGTAGAATTACAGTTTAAAGGAGTACTGTTAACACTGGTAGAGCCAAAATTTGACCTCTCCTTCCTTCCTTCCATCTGTACTCCCAAAGTCCATGCAATTTGTTTGTTAGGCCTGGTCTACACTAAAAAGTTAGGTCGAAGGAAGTCGCCTTAAGTCAACCTGTTAATGTTTGTGTCTACACTACTGGGTCCTTTACACCGACCTAAGTCGCCTCTAATGTTGACTTCTGTAATCCACCTCTGCGAGAGGCGTAACGCTTAATTCAACTGCGATGTAGTGCAGATGCAGCGTTGTGTAATTCGACTTAATTGGCCTCCAGGTGGTGTCGCACAATGCTCATTTGTGACCGCTCTGGAAATCATTCTCAACTCTGCTGCACTGCAGCCAGGTACACAGGAAACAGCCCCTCCCCTGCTAAAGCCCCGGGAATTTTTGATTTCCCATTTCCTGTTTGATCAGCATTGGGAGCGTGCCAGCTTGAGCACAGCTGATCATGGAGACTCCATGCCCCAAACACGCTCCAGCCTGGTCTGCACAGGAGGTGGTGGAGCTCATCACTGAGTGGGGAGAAGAGACTGTGCAGGCAGAGCTCCGATCCAGCAGAGAAAACGCTGACATCTGTGCAAAGATCGTTCGTGGAATGGGGGAGAAGGGCTACACGAGGGACACACAGCAGTGTTGTGTGAAAATAAAAGAACTTTGCCAAGCGTACCAGAAGGCAAGGGAGGCGAACGGTCATTCAGGTGCTGAACCCCACACATGCCAGTTCTACAACGAGCTGCATGCGATTCTCGGGGGTGACCCTACCAGCACCCCCACAAGCAATGTGTACACCTCACAGGTGTGTGAGTCTAGGGACAACATGGAGGATGATATGGTGGATGATGATGAGGCGAACAGTAGACAGGCAAGCAGTGGATCCATTCTCCCCAAGAGCCAGGAAATATTTTTAACCCTGGAGCCCTGTGGGTCGCAGGACATCACGGTGGCTGACCGTGATGCCAGGGAAGGCACCTCTGGTGAGTCTACAGTTACAATCAAAGTCCAGTTAAACTTTAGTGGGCACACACATTTGGTTTTATTGCATGTTTACTGTTAAGAAAAAGCGAGGTGCTGTGGTTCTCTGCTTACAAGAGGCCACTCCAGCGACGCAGAAGGTGGCCCCCAGAAAAGACTGTTTATGTGGACTGGGATAGCCCGGGAATCCTCCATGGATATCTCTAGGAAACTTTCATACAATCCTTTGCAGTCTTATTTCTTCCACCATGGCAGGACACTTCCCCACGCAACTCCTGAATTAATTCTGCTGGCATCATTGCGGTACCCAGCATAGCAGCATAAGGACTGGGTTGATACCCAGATGCTTGCAGCATCTCCTTCCTTTCTGCCTCTGTTACCCTCAGGAGACTGATATCACATAGGAAACAGGGGAAGTTCTCATTAAAAGTGCTCTTACAAGAAAAAAAGGGCATGTAGACCCTCCGCCCCCACATACACACACACACACACACACACACACATTCCAGATCGCCAAACCACGTGGCCGCTAATGTGCCTTTACTGTGCTCGGCATGGGTCACCAAGTAGTTTAAAGTGGCTGATAGGGGACTGGGGCCCCACATGAGAGATTCCGCAATTTGGGAGTGAAAACATTCCCCTCCCTCCTTCCCCCCAGTTCGTAAATAGCTTCCTGTGGTGCTATGGGGAGGGGCAATTGTTCGACTAGCTACCTCTGCTCCTGACATGAGCCTGTCATAAACTTCATTAAAAGTGCGGTCACCCATGACCCGAGAGGGCCTATTCACTATGGCTGGAGCAGCAAAACAGCACCATGAAAAGTTACGGATTCTGATTATGTTCTGGCTTGCAGCTAGTGTAATAAGGTTGGGTTGTTTTATGAAAATGGCCTTGTTATGGAAACATTTTATTCATGTACAATGGCTCCTTTATTTTTCCCCATGACTGACAGCCAGAAATGTGTCCTTCGGCGTGTCATCAGCACCTGAAAGCAGACTTATGGTGATTAGGAGGAGGAGAAAGAGAACGCGGGAGAACATGTTCACCGAGATAATGAACGCCTCCAGGACAGCTGACACAGAGCTGAGAGTGTGGAGGATTTCACTGTCCAAGAAGTTAGACATGGACATGGAGAGGAGGGAAGCGTCCAATGAGCAAGAGCATGCAGCGCAGGATGAGATACTTCCGATTATGAGGGACCAAGCAGACATGTTGAGGCATTTGGTTGAACTTTAGGAACGGAAGCAGGAGGGTAGAGTCCCTCTGCAGACCCTGGTGGACAGCCAGCCAGCATTGCCTGGCGCAGAATCACCCGCCCACAAGTGTTTCCTGAAGTGTGGGCAAAAAGTCTGTTATCCCTTTCACTTAACTCAGGGGGAGGGTACAAGAAACAGAAGGTGCCCATTCATAGACCTTTGATGGTCTGGAATATGGTATTATGTTACGCAGCTGAAAATGTTTTTCCCGTTCCAACTTTACAACTCCTTTTCCCCAAGGTTACCTTTTTTTTCTGTTCTCCCTCTTTACTTATGTTTGTTAAATAAAGTAAATGGATTCGAGAAATAAATGTTCTTTATTGAGTAGAAGCAGTGGGCTTGGGTGGGGGGTTGGCTTTACAGGGACAGCGATACAAGGCAGGTGAAGGTTTGGGAAAGCACAATGCAGACAAGCAGCTCACATTTCTGTGACTCATTATTGAAATGGCTTTTCAAAGCCTCGCGGATACGCAGCGCCCCTTGCTGTGCTCTTCTTATTGCCCTGGTGTCTGGCTGCTCAAAAATGGCTGCCAAGCGATCTGTCTCAACTGCCCACCCCTGCGGAAAAATTCTCCCTTTTTTTCACAGATATTATGGAGCACACAACAGGTAGCTATAACCATGGAGATGTTCTCTTCACTAAGGTCCAACCTTGTTAGTAAACTTCTCCAGCGCCCTTTCAAACGACTAAAGGCACATTCAACCACCATTCTGCACTTGCTAAGCCTATAGTTGAACCGTTCCTTACTGCTGTCCAGACGGCCGGTGTATGGCTTCATGAGTCAGGGGAGTAAGGGGTAGGCTGGGTCCCCCAGCATAACTATAGGCATTTCAACGTCGTCAATGTTCATTCTGTGGTCTGGAAAGAAAGTCCTGGATTGCAGCTTTTTGAACAGACTCGAGTTCCTAAAGATGCACGCATCATGAACTTTCCCGCGGTGAAACGCCCCCTGTGATTCACCAGCGCTTGCAACACCATTGAAAAGTATCCCTTTCGGTTTATGTACTCTTTGGCAAGGTGGTCTGGTGTCAAGATGGGGATGTGTGTGCCATCTATTGCCCCACCACGATTAGGAAACCCCATTGTGGCAAAACCATCCACTATGTCCTGCCCATTTCCCGGACTCACTACCCTTCGTAGCAGAAGTAAATTAATGGCCCTGCACACTTGGAGCACAGTTGATTTACCTACTCCAAATTGATTCCCCACTGACTGGTAACTGTCTGGCGTTGCAAGCTTCCAAATAGCGATCGCCACTCGCTTCTCCACTGTCAGAGCAGCTCTCATTTTTGTGTTGCTGAACTGCAGGGCAGGGGAAAGCTCTGAACAAAGTTCCTGGAAGGTGGCCTTCTGCATTCGAAAGTTCTGCAGCCACTGCTCATCATCCCATACCTGCAAAATGATGCAGTCCCACCAGTCAGTGCTTGTTTCACGGGACCAGAAACGGCGCTCAACAGAGTGCAGCTGCTCTGTGACTGTCAGCAGCAACTGTGAATTGTTTTTTTCAGTGGCTTGCTGCAGGGCTGCTTGCAGGACATCACTATGGGCAGGGGGACTGAGGTTACATGCCCTCCCTGCCCAGGGCAGAAGCCCTGGAGCAGCTTTCCTTTCCCTTCCCTTAGGCTTCGGCCCCCTCTTCTGGGTTCATGTAGTAATTTTTGTTGTCAGGAGGGGGTCGCGGTGCAATGAAGTTTGAGAACCGCTGGACTAGAGGAATCACACTAAAAAAAATGGCACAACAGTGACTCCTACAGAGTGAAGCCTGCAGGAGTTGTGAGTACTGTTAATGCCGGCAATTTTTAAACAGGTCAGCAATGAACAACAATGTACAGCTGTGAGTGGTGGAAATGAGTTAACAGGACTCCTACCGTTTGTTACTGCTCACATTACTGAAATGGGGTTTCTGAACTGTTTCCCCTTAATGAGCAATGCCTTTTGCTTTCGGGGGAAGCTCTCTTTCCTGGAGCTGCATTTAGAGTAACTCATCAGAGGCAAGATGCTAACTGCTCTCCTTCTTTCCGATCTTCATTTATGGCAGTGTCCGGAGGTCGCAGCCGCTTACATCTCATTGACCTGGGTAGCTGTGTGAAAGTGCTCAGCAAAAATCGAGAGGGAGGCTCCGGGCTCTGTCTTTCGCTGTCAGCACTCGGCAATGTCATCCTTGCCCTCGTCAACGGCAGCAAACACATCCCATACAAGTAAGTGATATTCTGTTAGGCATAGTGGGTGGTGACGAGTGCCTTTCTGTGGTGTTAGCTGTTTGTTTTTGTGGTGGAGTTAAATAGCAGTGCTCAGGAAGGATGGAGAAATGAATGATAGAAAACTATGGGCCAGATCCAGCACCCTTTGAAGTAAATGGAAAAATGTGTATAGGGCTCAGTGGCTGTATGATAGCTGCCAGCTAGACGGAGCAGAGTGATTTCGGTTCTGAACCTTGTGCCTCCAATGATCAGGACAGAGTTTCTCCATCTCCTTTGCACATGGTGCTTGCACAAGTTTGGGTTCCCTACATATAAGACAATTCTGACCTGGTCAACATTATATTTTTCCTGAAGCAGATCCCGCTGAGTGAATCCTCCCCCCCCCCCCCCCCAAAGAAGGGTGGTGGTGGTTTCAAAGATAACAGCCAGTAGGGACAGAGCCATGTTGACATGGAGACCCAAGGGACTGAAAATTGGTGCAGTGGTCCTGGTCTCCAGAGGTGCTCGAAGATTTGCGGCCATCTCAATGCATCTGAGGCGTTAGAATGCCAAACTCCCTGTTTGTTCCACAGGGACAAACTTTGCTCCCCTTATGGAACAATTTGGAGGATACTGCAAGCTGGAACTCGTATGATTTTCTATTTCCAAAGTGGATTTTAGCCTCTCTTAGTAGGTAAAACATGCATCATACTGAAAATGCAACATTGTTACAAGGTTTAGTTACTGCATTTCAAAAGTTTCTTGACTTTTTTCTAGTCTTGTGTGAATCTGAGTGTCACCTTATCAGCTTGCAAAAAAGATGCATTCCATCTGTCATGCCAGACAACTCACCTGTGCTGCTGCAGCTAGCTTCTGGGAAATCAGAGGAAATGTGTACATAGAGGATATGTTTTGTCCTCATTTTTCTTCATCATTGTCTCCAGCCATTTGTCATGTCTGCGAGTCTGAGAGCAAGTTTGGATTCATTAGTTTGCAGTCACACAGACTCCTTATCCATATCCTAAATGATTCTGACTTTGTGAATCACATGGCTTTCTTAGTAGAGCGCATAAAGCATAGGTAGCAGCATCTAGAGCTCCCAGGTCTTAGCGTCATGAGCAAAGACTAATCGTCTAGTCAACATCCTATACTGTGGAGTCCGGATGAATGTTGCCATTCATGAAGGAAACATTGAAGAGGGTCGGGGGGGGGGAGGATGTATCAGGGAAAGTTGTATGAGCTATTCATAACAAATAATTCATTCCATGAATTTCACGTTTCTTACGGTCCAGAGACCACAAACAGATAATTCTTTTTGCAAATTTATTCATGATTTTAAGTTATTCTCAAGTTTTATTTATTTTTGTCTTGATATTGGAAATTCAAAATTCAAGCTTAACTGTGACTGGTCACATAGGTTAAATGGCTTTGTGTTTCTTCCTGGCTTGGATGATCATAACTCTAGTCATCAGGTTCCTGGTTGTGAAATTGGTTTGAAAAGCTAATATAACATTTGTTTCCCATGATTATTTGGCTGTGTGAACTTAAAATCTGCTTTTCACAAATAGTCATGTTACCAGAACTCACACTCAAAAGGGCCAAATGAACGCTCCTAAAAATATCATTGAATATTCATGGAACATCTTGTGGAGCATTTGCCTAGCTCTGATGTGAAAATTGCTTGTATGTCATAAGCATAAAATATGCTTGAAAAATAGATCACCTTTCTTGTCGATGTTTGTGGGTTGAAAGGAAGGCAGGCTGTGGGTTGAAAGGAAGGCAGGACTGGTAGAGGGTGTTCGTTAGTCATGCTCCCTAGGCTAGGACTATAGATACGTAAAATAGTTACCAAATACAACAGCTGTCTTTCTTGGCAATGCGTACCTAGGAGAAAGGCAACAGCAAAAGTGCCTTCTACTTGCTGCTCTGGCAGGCTCTCATTGCAGTGATTCCCAGCTGTTATACTGTACTTCTTTAGGGTTTACATAGACTCAGAGGTGCCAGCACACTTGCTCATGTTTGTGTTTATCTAGTGAAAAGCAGCTAAAGCTCCTCCTTGTTCTGCATTTCCTCCAGAATCTGTTGATAAAAGAAAAGTATAAATGGTTTGCCAGCTGTCAATGAGACACAGCCCTCTTAAAATACTTTCCAAGGAGCCTTTTAAATTTCATATTAGAATACACGCTAACATATTTTGGGCCAGATTGCCTGTAGCTCTGGCAGGGGAGGTGGGAGAGTGGAAGGAGCTTCCCCCCCTTGCACACCCCATTGAACAGCTAGGGAAATTGGAGTCCCTGTGCTTGGGAGAGTGATTCCATGCCCTAGCAAGAGCGCAATTGCCCCAGAGTGGAAAGGTGAGGCGAGGAGGCGTGTCCACGGTGCATCATAGGGAGTGGATTGCACTGTTCTAAAGGGTGTTATAACCTGTACATTCACTCCCCTCCCTCTCCCCTTCAAATGGTGTGTCTTAACAACACCCCTTTCCTAGAGCTGTCTCTCACTCTGCGTGCTCCAGTCTAGCCTGTTTAACTTAGAGGTTTTACCTTTCTTTGGGATGACACATTATTTCATTGTTTATTTAGGGTAAGCTGTGAGCCTAAATATGTGTGAACTACGACTTGCAAATGGTACTGTAATATTAACACGCGTTTTCTTATGTGACAGTGTGGTGCTGTTTGTGGACTCAGCAAATGTCCATAAAACAGCACACAGACAAAGCATCCTATTAGTATTTGTGTTATTAAACAGCAGTTGGTATTTATATGGCAATCTATCAATATACTCCAGATGGTTTCTTGGGAACCCCAGTATACTGTAAAATCTCATAACAGGCTTATGCCACATCTTACCTCACAACTTAGATCAGATAATGACAAATGATGTTCATTTCTCTCAGTGAAGCGAGTCCATTCTCCACACTGTAAAGTGCTGAGAGCCCTCAACTTCCATTCAATGCTGCATCAAGCCCCATGTTTGCAAGATGAAGTGTGAAAAACAATGGTCCAAATTTATAGCTGGGGTAAGCAAGCTCAGCGACATTGACTTCAGTGCAGTGTGCATGTTTATGTGAGGGACAAACATGGCCTTGTGTCTGCAGTCTTCATGAAAAAATATTTCCTAGTGCCTAAATATGCTTTGAATGTTTCTTCATCTCCATGAGGCTATGGAATTTTGGAAGCCAGGGAGTTGGAAGCGGATTCTCTTGCCAAAGAAAAACAGATTGGAAGCAATAACACAGACTGTTATTAACTGCAGCATAAACTCAGTTAATGTAGATTAACATAGCAATGTAGGAATTCTCAAATCAGATCAGATACCTGGTATCTTGCCTCTGATCCTGCTCAGTTCTGGGTGCTTCAGAGGAAGGTGCGAGAATCCTCATAATAGACCACCACATGTATTTAATGATCCGTTTGTGCTCTGAAGTATGAATATATATCCCATATTATCCAATTTAATGTAACTCTGAGTTTTCTCATTATCCATATAAATATCTAGTCCTTTCAAAAATCTTACTAAGCTCTTGGCCTCCATGATATCTGTGGCAATGAGTTCCAGCTAATTATGCATTGGGTGAAAGATATTATTTCCCTCTATCAGTTTTAAATGTGTTGCCTTTCAATTTCATCAGTGTCCCCTTGTCCTGACATTATGAATATCTCCCTCAGAAGAGTGGGAGAGGATTGTTTCCTTTGCTTGAATGTAAAATAGTTGCATAAAAAGTATAAAGATTCACACACACTCCAAAAAAGCTGAAGGAACGAAACTCCAGCACTGAGCATGTTTTAAGTGTGCTATGGGAAGAAGGTTTTGCGAAGATGTGTGCAGTAATTGTTACTGTTTTAAAGCGTTCAGATTTACAAAAGTGCTGTGTTATCTGCCTCTGATTTCAAAGATGAATGTGTTTAAACCCTCAAATGAATACCCATTTGCACAAACTCCATAGAGCTCACTGTTCAAAAATGACTCTGGTTGCTAGGCAACAGTAGTGGTGATAATTCATGGTAATGCCTTGTTGGAAATAATCATTTTTATACATTTTAATGACTTTGATAATGCAAGAAAACAGTGTTTAGAAAAGTGCAGGGATATATGAATTCCTTTCTCAGAAATCTCAGCTGATTTTATTTTATTTAATAGATCTTGTCTTGTAAATACACTCTTTACATTTGTTTGTGTTACTGGAAGCATCCTGTTTGTTGAGCTACTGATGCTTATCCAGCAAGGCAGCATGGTCCAGTAGGTAGGTGGATGAGAGTGAAGAAACGTGGGAATTCCTTGCACTGCCACAGATTGTATATTTATCAATCTGCGAAGGTGGCCAGTGTCGCTGCAGTATGTGAGTGCCTCTCAAACGCTGGATGATGAGGAGTATTATTATTATAGGCAGGAAACTGAGGTACAAAGAGATTAAGTGGTTTGCCCAAGAATGCATGGCAAGTCTGCGGCAGAGCTAAGAATGGATCCCAGATCTCTTGAGTGTCAGTCTAGTGCCTTAACCATAAGACCATCTTTCCTCTCTTACTGTGTGACTTGGGCAAGTCACTTAACCCTATTCGTTCCTCAGTTTCCCATAAAATAAAGATACTGATACTCGACCCCACTTTGTAAAGGGCATTGAGATCTATGGGTGTGTGGCAGGGCAGGGGTATAAACCCCTTGGAAGCCCTGCTAAAGAGGTGGCTCCTTCCCTGCTTCCCAGCAGGGCAGCCGAGTGCAGGGGCCCAGACACTCAGCAAGGCGCTCAGCTGCAGACCCTAATGAGGGCAGGTTCAGGGGAATCAGCTGAGCCAAGTGGAGCCAGCTGGGCTGGTGACTGGGAGGAGTTATAAGCCCAGAGAAAGGCTCAGTGGGAGGCTAGCCAGGGGAGAAGACAGGGGGACTGCAGCTCTGTCTCTACCGGCTGCAGGAGGCCTCAAGGGCGAGAAGACCCAGGGAAGGGTCAGTGTGGGGATCGGTGTTGGGCGAATTGGGATTGTACTAAGCACTGTAAATAAAGAGACACGGATGAAACACCTGAAAGAGGCATTGGGACCCTTTTCTTTGACCAGCCTAAGCACAGAACACAGGGACGAGAGGGAAGGAACCTGTGCAGACCCTGGGACAGGGTGAAAAGCACTGCATAAAAGCTGAGTATACAAATATAGGCTGGGCTGGTTCTTCATTGTTATGTCATTTTTACACTGGTGTGACTACACTGGAATCAAGGGGAAGCTGGCCTGTTGTTTAGCCAAAGATAGTCTATCACTATAGAAAAGGAAGAGGGGAAACTGTTTTGAGCTAATTTATCATGGTATAAGAATTTCCCCTAGACAATATGTGGTATGTTAAATTTATCATTTGAAATTGTTCCTTTCTAGTCATGGGGAAAAAGGAAAAACGATTATTTGAATGTATACGAAGAGTCCACTTATGTTCTCAGTTACATGGGTGCACATCCTGAATGGCTCTTTTGAAGCCGGTGTAGATATAGCTGTGTAAAAGCTGGCATGGGAGGAGAATCAGGGATGAAGTGTCTGTTGTATTGCATGCATTGTCATGGCATTTGTTGCATGAGTTAGATTTATACCTCTCTGTGTTCTACAGCAATATATCTGTGAAACCTGTTCACTAGGGACAGGGGGACAGCTAGAAAACAGCTAACCATAAACTAAACAATGCAAAACGCTACTCAGCATAATCTGACCAGTAGCACAGAGGCCTCAGTAAGGGTATGTCTACACTTGAGCTGGATGTGTAAATTCCAGCTCAAGGAGTCATACCCTCGCTAGCTCTCAGCGAGCCAGCGCACTAAAAATAAATTGTAGATGTGGTGGCAGGAGGAGCTAGTCACCCTGAGTATGTACTTAGCATCTTGGAAAGGTTCGTACTTAGAATGACTAGCCACACACACTGCTGTGACTACATGCTATTTTTAGTGCTCTGGCTCTCAGCGAGCTAGTGTGGATATGACTCATCAAGCTGGAGGTTACCCTGAGTTCTGCTTCACTCTTCAAATTATAATTATGCCTCTTGCAATGCTCCTCATGGACTATCCTCTAGAATGCAAAGGTGAAGAACATACACTCAGCTTCTCACGTAGGTGTAAATCAGGAGTAATTCAACTGAAGTCAATATAGTTACACTGGTGTAAAGCCAGTGTGAGTGAGAGAAGAGTCAGGCTGTTACGTAAAGCAAACTCAGACACTATTGTTGGCCTTAATGGACCTGATCATCTTCTCCCTTACACTGGGGTAAATCAGGGGTAACTCCATTGAAGTCAGTGGAGTTACATCGCTGTAAAAATGGTGTTGGTGTAGAATCAGACAAAATATGTTTTGTCCAACACTGGAAATCTTTGGAAGGGCCATCTCCAAATCTCCAGCTGTATGCGCAACAGTGCTATTTGCCTGGATCATGGATTATCTTCATCACTGGTCTCCCTCCTTAATCTGTCAGTAATCAGGTGCAGTGACAGGCTCCCTCAATGCCATCGGGAAAGGAGGTTTTCCAGAGAGTTTATGGAACAGCTGTTGAGGGAAAGTTGACAATAACAGCTAATAAACAGCAGATCATTCCAATTAAGTGGAATAATATTTTAATAGCAGAGATTGCTGCTTGATGGAGCTCCTGTCACCATTAAGATCCTTGTTAACTAGAACTGGCACATGCAAACTCTGTCTTTAGCTATGATGTTCCACCGAATCTTAGCTTAGTAAAACTCTTAGTACCTCTTCTGCATTCTGGGCCCAGTCCTGCTGCCACTGAAGTTAATGACAAAACTGCCATTCATTTTAGTGGGGGCAGAATCAAGCTCTCTCTGGCGTGTGATTTATTGCTTGAGTCTATGGGTGCAATTCAATAGTATTTATATTGGCTTTACACTAGTGTAACTCTACTTTCTTCAGTTATTCTTGATTTACACTGATGTGAGATCAGAATGTGTCTATATCACCTCCTTTATCTTCCCCTTGATAAGGGCATGTTCCACAGATCACTGAAGTAATTGGAAAAACTCACATTGACTTCAGTGGGTTTTGGATTAGCACCCTAGTCCGATGTGATTAGATGAATTTAAATAACTGTTAGTGCATTAGAAATTGGTGAATTCATTTACTAGTTCAAAATTTATTCATGGAAATCAGAGTACAGATAAAACAGGAATAGAAAAGAGAGAGAGATGAGGACATATAGGCATGAGAGTTGGCAAAGAACCAGGGGACTAGGAAAGGAGAAATGTTCCTGAAGGGGAGACAAGGTGAAAGAGAGATCTCTTAAAGAAACTGGGACATGGGGCCTTGAGGATGCAGCAATGCACAGGGTGGAATTAATAAGAGAAGGAGAAAGAGGAATGAGCCCTTCCAGGAAGAGGAATAAGGCTGGAGAACCATCACTGAGGCATCCAGCTTGTGGAGATCCATCAATAAAGATATTGGTGAATATGAGACAACTATTTTAGAAAAAGTTGGAAAAAAGCTGGAAAACTTGGTATTGTCCAATCCCTAATGAATAATTTCCACTCTTAGTCACTCAGAACAAAAGGCTTTTGCATGATGTTGGCAGGTAGACTTTAAGGTCCAAAGCCTCAGCTGGTCTAAACTGAAGTCAATAGAACTATGCCATTTTACATCACCTGAGGATCTGCTCCTAGGTGCCTACTCACAGAGGTGTGATACTCACTGACACTGACTCTAAGTTTTGCAAAGTGGAAGAACAACAAATGCAATTGTAACGGAGTGGTGAGAACCACAAAACTGTCAAAGTGGGGATAATGAGTAGCTTGGCTATTAAAGACACTTTTAGGGATTTTTCACTAATGACAGATATGGTTGAAGCTTTTACCAGCTTGAATTTCTGGCAGATTTTCTTCTTTAAGCCAAGGATCTTCGTGAAGTAGATTTGTGGATTTGCAGTTTGTGAATGCAGGAAAACTCTTACCTGAGCACTTCATTCGAGGACATCGAACTATAGATCAAGAGCAGGAGAACAACAAAATACTGACTTCACCAGCCACCAACATTTTAGTGTTGGTGAGCAATGGGTACTTGCTCTAGGGCAGCTTGTATCATTTAGATCGTTTGATGGCCAAGATCTGAGCTACGTCTCCACGAGATCATCCTGCTTCATCATTGTGTGCCAGATCTCAGCTGGTGTAAATTGGCTTAGCTCCACTCACTTCAATGCCAGTTTACACCCATTGAGGATCTGGCTCAGAGTCTCAGTAGTGATATTACAAGTCACACAACAGTCGGGCTGCATGACTTTCTCTGGCTTGGGGTTCACATTGGTGATGCCAGACATCATAAAGCCAACACAGTGGATGTAAGCTGCCATATTCACTGGGCCTGATTCCCTAGTCCACCAATTTTACTGCATAACTCAATTGGCATTAATATTGTTACTCCTAGTTTACACCCAAAGCACATATGGGAGAAGAATCAGGCCCACAATCTAGCTCTTTCTATTCTTTATAGAACTACTCAATCAATTAATTTATGTAGATGCTGTAATATGCAAATAATGATAGACTACTAAGGAAAATTAGAAGCTAAGTGTTCATGGTTTACAGTCATACTTAATGAGAATTAATAATTACATTTCAATACTCATTCCCAGCAGAAGTATGCAGCTGTATCAGGGAAGGATTCTAGGTTGGTCCGGGGCCAATGTGCACATAGCCGCCATTGCACAAGTGAGCCAACAATGTGCAATTATTGCTCAAATATAACTTGATTGAGGCTCAATTAGGCATTAACAGTGATTTTGCACACAAATGAATTTGTGCTTAATTCATTAAAATGCTATCTTGAACATTAATAGCACTTCAATCAGGGTATCCACCCATACATTCTCACCTGTTTCACAACTGGTTCAGGCTCAATTAAGCATTAATAGATTTTCTCCCATGCAAATGAGGTAATAATTCATTTCATGTATAATTGAACAAATTTTAAAAAGTCATGTTCATGGAATAGATAGATGCCATTAGTTGTAGCAAACTATCTAAAATGTGCAGTTGTTTTTATGAGGCTTAGTTCAATTTGTTTTTTACCTTAAATGTTTGCATTCAAATGAAAAATGAAAAAAACAAACAATGTGATTTTGGGCAGACAATTCAGCGGCATCACATTGCAGACAAAAGAGAGAAGAATTCCTCTCTATGTAGCATAACTGCATACTCCCTAAATTATTGGGTTCAGGTCTGGGCACCTCAGTACCAGAAAGAGGTTGGCAAACTGGAGGAAATTCAGAGGAGAGCAGCAAGTATTGTTAAAGGTCTGGAGGGACTGACCTATTTATTAGGACCGAGTAAAAGAAATAAAGGTTTGTTGTAAATACATAGGGAAGAGAGGAATTTATTTATGGTGACACAAGGGGATAATTGAAAATTTTGCTGAAGGAGAAGCCTGTTAGTGGAATAATTTCCCAAGGGATGTGGTGAAAACCCCACCAGCAGAATAATTTATAAGTAAGCTGGACATACCACTGGTAAATATACTGTATGAAATAATGGTGAATTGGTGGGGGATAGATTTTGAGGGCAGGATCCTTGGACCAGATCTTCAGAAGGTGTCAGTTGAAGTAGCTCCATTCGGGTCCTTTATCTTCATACATGTCTGTAAAGCATTTATAGTATCACACCGCTGGCACTAGACAAATATATATGGTATAGAAAGTCTTTCAGATCTCTCATTTGTGAGATTCTGAAAACTGGCTGTCTATTGATATGTTAAGATTCAGTACACTAAAGAAATTCTTCTAGTTTCACTGTATCAGTTGGCCCCTTCCTCAGAAAATCCACCTTTGCAATTATTTGGAATGTCCAGTCCCCTCCTCTGGTGGTTTAACTTTTGTTATCCAGTTTATCTCCTTAATCAGTTAGTTACATTTTAAAGATCCCTTTCTCTCTGACATGTATGCTAAAGTTCTCATTGGGCTTGATTGGAAACCCACTGAAGTCAACAGCGTCTTTCTATTGACTTCAGTGGCCTTTGGCTGAAGCCCACCGATCATAAAACATAAAATGGCAAAGATAGTTAACAAAGAAAATAAAAGATAAGCACACAATCTTAAACCTTATTAAACCTTAAACCTCTTCAGTTACATTTTGTGGACATTAAGTTCTTCCTGATGAGAACATCAGGGGGTGATAGCTCAGTGGTTTGAGCATTGGCCTGCTAAACCCAGGGTTGGGAGTTCAATCCTTGAGGGGGCCATTTAGGGATCTGGGGCAAAAATCTGTCAGGGGATTGGTCCTGCTTTGAGCAGGGGGTTGGACTAGATGACCTCCTGAGGTCCCTTCCAACCCTGATAGTCTATGATTCTATGAACATGAGGTATCAGTGTTGTTTCACAGGGAAACTGTTTTATAAGAAGAGTTGTAGACCTGAGTCTCCTTTTATACCTAGTTTTATAATATGAATATAACTCCATTGACTTCAACAGAATTACCCCCGGGTTATTTTTGTATACGTGAGAGCAGAATAAAGCCTTTCTGCCAAATTCTGCTTTCCATTATGCCAGTGTAAATCTATGTGAACCCCATTTCACTTGGTGAAATAACTCTGGATTTACACTACTGGTGGGAATTTTCCCTTTATCTTTAAGGTCAACATCTGCACCTGTTTTTCCTCACACTGGTGTAAACCAGGAATAAAACCAATGAAGTCCAAGAGAACTACACAGGGGCAGATGAGAGATGAATTGGGCCCACTATATCTAATTGTCTTAAGAGCATTTGAACTGCAGTGCTAATGCAAGAGGTCATCTCCTTCTAAACTTTAATAAAACTCCTTCATATTTTTGTAATATATTTGAAAAGAAGTTAACAAAAACAACCCCGTTGACTTCCTTTCTAAATGATCAAAGTTTTTTGTGTGTTGGTTGCCTGAAGGCCTAAACACAAGCGAACAGATGTGCAGTGGGGTTTTTTAAAAAGCACATGGACTTTTTAGAGGTATGCAGGCTGGTGAAAATCAACCAACTTGTAAAATACTAAACAAAATCAGGCTCATTTTGTGCCACAAAACCGAACTTATTGGCAACCTCATTTTTAAAGGTGTTTTTTAAACAAATGGCATTTATTGACACACTCATGCTGACAGTGTGTGATAGGGACAGGTGAGAGTAGTCTCAAACAGGTACATTCGCTTCGTCACGCTCTCTGGAGTGGCTCACGACCATGAGTGTCTACCTCAGGGCAGACTGTCAAAAAAACAAGACAGACACCCCAAACTGGTGATGTGTTTTATAATTAGATTTCACCAAGCCAGTAACAAATGTGAACTCCTGGATAACTATAACAGTTCTACCATGGAGCCACAGACAGTCCCCTTAGGCTCTCCAATCTATCTTGCCACCCAGACAAGCTGGTCTTAGTGACAATTGGTCACGTATACCAAAGATCATAAAATATTCAGGTTACTTCCAGTCCCTGAGACAAGCTCCCTTGCACGTAGCATTTCCAAGGTGTATAGGACCATTCACCAATCCTTTGTATTGTGATGTTCCTTAAGGCCCATTTAATCTTGATATGCCTCCTTAATGGGCGCGGGGACAATTCCTGTGCCTGGGTTTACAAGTTCAGAGCAAACATTTTCAAAGTTATAAAGTAAAACTTACATATTTCCTTATAGCCTGGCATACAGACATTACGAGTGAGATTCATGCATGCAGCAGTTTACAAGCATTCCATAGAGTCTAAATGCTAAATACATTCTTATAAGATTCACACCTGCTTGATCAATACTAACATACATGTGAGCTGGTTTGGTTTGCAGCTATGATTTTGTCTGTTCTTAGCTAACGCCTTTGACCTTGGTCGGAACTGTCGCTTGGTTTACCAGCATTTACAGATTCCATAAATATGTTTTGTCCCATCCACCCCATCAGCAAAACAGCATTATCTGACCAGGCTGTTTTCTTGTTTTCTTATATGATTGTCAAATGTAGTCAGTTTTGAAGAGTAGATGGAGCTTGAGTTCTTGAGGTTGCTGTCTAGGATCAACACTGTTTTCCCTAGTGTATATATAGTTATGTAAACAAAGGCGCTATCCATCAATGTCGAAGTGTATGTCAATTGGTGTCAAAATGTCTATCCCTTGTATCTTCCTTCAGTACTGCTGAAAATGGTTGTCCCACTAGCATAGACAGGGTCAACTGAGTTCAACATTGCTAAGCTGTGGTAGGTGGCATCCGCTATCTTGGATGTAACCAGAATTGAACTAGGGATCTGTAGAACCATACTCATGAGCTGCTCTAGTTTGAGTCAAAGGACAAGGACCTATAGTTGGGAGGTGTAACAGACTCATATCATTTATGAATTGGGCTCAGTGAGGGACACACAACACACAGTGAACAATAGGTTATACTACAGCACTTTGCTATGGTGGGTGTTGAACTTGACTGACTCTGTCAGCACTTAGAGACACTGTTTTCAATACTGCTTGAGGAAAGATGGGTAAGGGGAGATATTTTTTACACTCGCTGTCAATAATGCCATGCCCTTTTATGCAGACAGGGCCTGAGTTCCTTGAAACCACCTTTTGAATACTGAATATACATTTTCATATCAACCCACTGACATTAGCATGGTAGCAGAATCCGCTGCGTTTATAGGTCTTTGGCACTGGAAATATGCTCCTAGTCTGTTGTAACAGTGATGTTTTCTGTAATGTGCTTTCTAGCTGCAAGCCTGTGCAGAAGGACACAAATACAGAATTCCCATTCGCTACCCAGTTAGCATATAGTGGATGGAAAAAGAGAGCTGTTTGCAGAGGAAGCATTTCCAGTAGAGTGCTGTGAGGTGAGAAATAGCTGGAGGTTCTGCAGAAAAAGAGAGAGCCTGAGACTGCTTGGCTCTCTGATTCAATCAGTCAGAATTCTTCCAAGTGGATCTAGACACAGAGCTGAATACTGTTTGCATTATTCGTGTAAGAAGGTCCATTGGACATAACTGTCCTCTCACTTATACTAATATAACTTGGGAGTAACTCCACTGCAGTCAGTAGTTAAACTGGTGTAAAACAGGGGCAAGTTAGAGGAGAATCAGTCCCACTGACTTCAGTGGTACTACTTAGATGGACAAGATTTGACCGAGAAAGCATGTCGGTAAAACAGAATCTGTTGGTGGCTAAAGAAAATTAGAGGAGTGGACCCTATTTGCTCAAGAGAGATTCTGAATGCCCTGGTATTTGTATTCCCCACCTAGATTTGAGGCTTCTTACCCTGAGTGGTTGACTTGCAGTAAAAGCTGGGCTGTTCTCTTGGTAAGAACTTTGGGAACTTGGAATCCAAAATAAGCCTGTTGAACTGGCAACATCTCCTCCCCTCGCTTCTGCTCAATGAGTGATTGCGAGCACTTTGGATGTTTATGTGGTGCTTAATGGTGCTATAACCAAGAGACTTTATTCTGGACTCTACAGAACTGCCTCTGAAATGGCTTGTGTTAGTTCTGTGCTACACTTTATTGAAGTTCTGTTTAGTCCTTCACTTGGAAACACCTGCTAAGGTCATTTATGTCCCTCACAGATACAACATCCTTTCAAATCATGTTTCTATTCAACCTAGTATGGCAGGCACCCACCACTGTAAGTCAACAGAGACAGGTTCACTGGAATGCTCCAGCTGCTTTGTACTTTTGTGTGTATTTGAATGAGGCATTTATAGCCTCCCTCATGCAAAATGTCCCAGCAGCTGCCATCCATGTTCCCAGTAGGGAAGGCTAGGCCAGGTAGAGCATACCTGTCATTGTCAGAGTCCTCTATGGGATGTAATGAAAGGGATAGAGCTTCGTTAGGTCCTGGGTCTACTGAGCATGCATTTAATATTCAAATGGATCGGAAAGGATTTCTGTGTCTTTCTTGGAAATGGTTGAGATTAAGCATGGAAAATTTCAGCCCCAAAGATTTTTTTGCAAAGTTGTGAGCCAGTGAAAGCAAAGAAATATCATGGAAGTGAGCATGTAATCTCTGGCTCCTGCAAACACTATGCCACAAAATAACTTCTACAAGCCAGCTCATCTTATTAGGGAAATATTTACACTGGTGAATAAAACATGATTTTGAAGTTTCTGTATTCACATTATTTTGTCACATGTATGCAAAATAGAGAATAACCTTTGAAACCAACCAGCAATTTCCACTGGCCTTCTTTCTATCAGATATAAATGATATATCCTATGCTCTGGTTTAACTGTAGCATATGTAGATTTATATATAATGTTGCCCTTACTTCTGCCACATGTGTCCAGACACCAGTGTTGCTCCTCTGCTGAGCAGTAGCAGATTCTTTCAAGACTCCCAACTGAAAACTAATGTCTAATTCCCAAAGAGCAACTCTGCATCAAAAAATTATTCTAATCTAATCTAAAAAAGAGCAAATTCACTGGTGGTTCACAGTGCTCCCCGTTTCCTAGAATGTTGTATAACCAAAAACTAACAACAACATGTCTTCACAAGACTGAACATTAGCTTGCACACTAAGAACTCGGAAGACTGGGTGTACTAGTGCCACCTGGTGATGTCAGCCATAACAATAATAATTTGGATATGTGAAAATCATTCAGACTTGGAACTACACATCTATTTAATCCCTATACGCTGAAATCTATTTATCCCAATACAGAACACACATGAGTTTATTAATAATTTTGAGTTATTAACACAACAAATATAAGTATATCTATACAGTAAATATTACTGCAAAGTGCTTTATTAGTTCATCTTTACTCTTCTCCCAGAAATATAAAAATCCCATCTTTCCCATTAAAATCTTATTCTATGGCCCATATTTAATCAAATAGGTGAATTCTGTGTTCTCTTCTACCTATTATCTCCCTATTACCCTTGACTTGTGCCAATAACTGAAGCTATTCTACACATAAATTCCCTTTTAAAGCTATACAGCTAGGCAGTACCACTCTTTGTGACAAAAACCAACTTGTACAATTGCGGTCTTAACTCAAAAGGGATTGGGTTTCTTCAAATCAAATAATACTCTGCTGATATTCATTGTGACATGCCACCCACATCACTTTACCCAGCATTTGCAATACTTGAATGCAAAAGAATTTTATCCTTGGTTAATCTCATAACACGCAGTAAGAATCAAACTGCCACCGCCTCGGCACAGCTCCCTTTTTCATAGTGATGGACCAATAGGCCAATAGCTCACATTATGTTCATATTCAGGCGTTTCTTGTATTTAAATATACAAAGGTCTGGACGTTCTCCCTGATCCTCATGAGGAGAGCCAGGGGCCTGGGCAAATGGCAATAGAACTTCACTCTATTTCCTACTTATAGGTCTAGGTAGGAGAGTATTGAGGGATCTTTGCCCTGCTCCTCCAAGGTCTTAAGAGGAGAGAGAGAATTTTTCTGTGCCAATGTGTTTGGGAGGAGCGGGGAGTATGTCCTGCCTCAGGTGGATCAAGTGTTTCCCACTAGCCAGCAAAGGTTAAGCTAGGCAGAGCTAGAGGAGTGCTAAGCATATGCTCCTAGCACAGCCTGCTATCAGCAATGCACCAGATATACTATATCACAAATCTCCGACAAAAATACTCAGTTCAGTTGGCTGAATAAGAGCCATACTTGTGCTTTGCAGGAAATTATGTTCATTTTGTCCAGCTCTATCTTTATTGGATCCTGCATGAAATCAAGCCAACTCAGTGTAAAATATTGTAATTGTGGGCTAGCTCCTGTCACCCTTTCTTAGGCAAAACTCTCATTGACACTAATGGGGGGTTGCATTTGTTCAGACTACGGGATAGGGCCCTTAAAAACAATCTCATGCTTTTTGTCACGTCATCTTCTTTACTGTAGTCTTTTCATATTAATCCTCAGAGCACCTTTCCCTATCGTCTACATGCTCTGTCTTTCACCTGTTTTATTAATTACTACATATAGAACAGATGTGTTAGTTTACACTTAGCTTTACAGAACATGGATCAGACACATTCCCGACACAGATCTTACCATCTTTAAATGTTCGCATTGATTAATAAAAGACAACTGAATGAAAGCACCTCCACATTCTTTCCTTTTGCTCTAATTTACATCAGTGCAACTTTTTCTTTATTACATGACTTCAAAAATGAGATATGAGGAAGTCAGTGTCACAGCTGCAGTCTCTTCAGAACATTGTTTCCACTGTCCCAAATTCCTGTTGGGATTCCTCAAATGTTTTCATAATCTTTTCCAGACAGAGTGGTTTCACACAGAGTCATAGAAATGTAGGGCTGGAAGAGACCTTGAGAAGTCATCAAGTCCTGCCCCCTTCGCTGAGGCAGGACCAAGTAAACTTAGGACATCCTTTACAGGATGTTTCTCCTGTTTCTCTAACCTGTTCTTAAAAATATATTGGAATATATTGGAATATATTTAATCCCAGTTATTCCACACTATCTGTAATCTTAATTCTAGAATTCTTCCAAACAGGGGCATCCCCAGGAAAACACTATGGGTGAGAATCTGTGTGGCACTTTCTAACAGGCACAGCACAGAACTCCCAGCCCAGGGAGGAGAGGGGCGCAAGGTAGGTGTAAACCACCTTTGCGCCCTACTCATCCTGGGCCGCTCCAGGGCCCTGGTGTAACTTGGACAGCCCTGGGGACATGCCTAATAGCAGCCTTCCCAGGCCGCCCAATGAGCCACAGTGCTGCCTGGAAACTCCACGAGCATGGCTTGTGAAGGGGTCCAGGGGAAGCAGCCTGACAGCTGTCTCTTCACTCCCAGCCCTGGAGGAATACTCTCCCAGCCTGATATGGAATCCTCTCCCAGCCTGTCCAATTTATGCCACGCCATCCCCTGTACATAGTGTAAAGGGGCTGCAGGGGGAGTGGGGTCTTCTCACCTTGTTTTCTCTTCCATGTCTGCCAGGCGTGATTATAAAATGACATTAGCTACTGTGATAACTGATTTAATGCCACCTATCACAATAGTAAGAGATCAAAAACGGAGCTGTTTTTTCTCTTGTGTTACAATTTTAAGCATTAGGCTGTGCTTGGCTCATTAATGTGTAACGTTCAGACAAGCTAGTCAAAATGTCACTGCTGAACATAAAAATTAGTAGATGTTCTTTAGAAGGAGTCTGGATTAGTAGTGGGATGTGATGCTTTCCATTTCTAGGCTGGTGGTCCTACTTCTAGGTTTGATGGCTAACTGGTAGTTCCTGAAGTTACATTTGCAACAAAAATACTAGAACTAAAATAAAGGTCTTCCTTATTCATGACAAATAAAGGGTTAATTAAAAGGGCTTGGTTGAAATTCTCCTCTAAGTTACACCACATGCACCTCCAGACTTTCAAAGACGATGCACGTGTTATAAATCAAGGCAGAATTTGGGCCCTCGTTACTTCATTGTTGCCGTTACAGTGGAGGCTTTCAAAAGAAAAAAGGAATAGTAAACCACTTACTGTACATTGTAGTAAAAGTCAGACATCAAATGGAACAAATAACTAAACATGAACTACTGGAAATGAGTAACAATACTATAATGGCTTGAACTCTCAGACAAGTCCATTAGCTATTGATTTATTTACTCCATGCCTGTTCGAGAACTTGAAATCCTACAGAATTAATTGGACAGAAAGCCAAAGCATGTATATGAAATATTTTTTCTTAAAACAATGGCCTATGCAATGGGACATGAAGGACTTACCAAGTCTGTCTAACTTGACTTCTGTGTGCTAAGCTTTGTCATTGCAGAGATGTAATTACCTGGCTGTAACAACTCCCAAGCTCCCCCTAATGCTAGTATGGGAAGTGTCTCTGAACAAGTTCCATTTGATGTCTCTTTTCAGTAGTCAGTGATGGGGATGACTGGTGTACTGAGTGCTATGCTCTAAAACCAGGATGTTTGACATGGCTTATAGAACAGGATTAGCACTGTAATATATGCTCCAAATGATTTTTAATTTCTTCAAATCATTCTCCATTTGTAATCCAATTAGACTGTTGTATTTTTCTGCTGAGTAAACTTTGTCCAGTCAGCAGACGAGCTGTCTTCTAAAAGATGTGCTCATCAGCGTTTGGGGTTTTTTGTTTTTTTTTTAATACATTCACTGCTAAATTGCCTGAATTAAGATGTCCATTTAGCTCACTTAGTGCTATTGCATAATGGAAACAGTTGCGTAAATTGACAGCTACATGTGTAGAAAGTCGTGCTGGAGCTAGGAACTCAGGGCTCATATTCAGAAGCTATGGGGACAAATCCTGAAAGCTTTACTCAGTTAAAACAATGAGCGCAGCAAATCTAGATGCCGATATAGGCGCTCTGCCCCTGGAGGGAAACCCTGCAGTGATTTGACTACGGAGGGTCAGGCTGCCATGGAAGGGGGTTTGGAATGACTGCTCATGCGTATGAGCTCCCCACCTCTCCACTAACTCTTTAGATCCTAAACCCTTTCTCTTCTGTATGCACGAACGTGGGAAGCTCTTACGGTCCACTATGCAGTCAAGGGAATCGGGGTGAATCCCCCTACTCTCCAAGTAAAACTACTTGTGGGGCTGGGGGATCTTTGGGGAGTTCTGCTTCCTCCCCTTTTCTGCTGCCTTATATCTGAGGCTGAGGAATTTCTTCATATTAATAGGGTCCCCGGCTGGCAGACAGCTGCATTTCAGAACTGCCAGTGCGGGGCTCTGATTCAGCCCTGTTGGTGAGGGGAAGCCCTTTGCTTCAGCCGCAGAACTCCAGCAGCCATTCATCTTTGGAGACTCCACTCCCACAGATAGGTTCATTGCAGAAATAATAACCTCCCTCTGGCATTACTCACTGGTGACCCTACATCTGTACATGATGTGGAGATAAGTCACAGTCTCCACCCACTGGAGAGAAGATGGGATTTGGTTCCACCAGAATTTGCTTACCACTCCATGGGCACAGAGCCAGGCCAGGCTGCATAGCTGTGGGAGGACTATGATCAGGACTTCAGTCAGAGTTTTGGCTAAGTAAGGACTTCATAGTCTGGACATTTGTCTCCTCTGTAGAATGTCTAATCTCCACCATCACCAACAAAAACTAGAAAAGGAACAAATAAATCCAAGCGAGGATAGAACGAGATAGCAACTGAACTGAAGCCCTGGTGTGGAGAGAGGACAGCCTATAGATGTGTCCATAAGGTCAGCCGAGAGTCACCTAAAGACAAATTGAAGTACTACTCTGGGCCTGATTCTGATCTCTCGTGCTCTAAGCACTAAAGCCTGTTCATGTTTGTGTAGCATCTTCCAGGATGTCAAAACCCAGTGCTCTTGACTATGACAGTAAATCTTTTGAAGCTACTGTAACTGGGGGAATGAACAGCTCCATGTCTCTGAAAAATGCCTTTTCACGCAAACAGCATGTGTAGCTTACCTTTTACCGGAGCCAGATTTTGACGATATTAAAACTTATCCATCTTCCATTTTTCAGACTGCAAGTCTGTGACAACTGGAGAGAGATTGATAACTCAGAAGAGCAGCAGGAGTTATTTAGTGAACGGGGGTATTAGTGTAAGGAGTAAGGGTCAGATTTTCAAAGGTATTTAGTTACCTCAAGCTGCAGATAGGCACCTAGTGGGATTCAAAAGCTCTTACGTAGGTTAGGTGCCCAATTCCCAATTTACATTGAGTCTTCCCATTGACTACAGTGGGCATTGGATTAGGCCTCCAGGAGCGCATTGTGTCTTTCTCTTGTGCAAAGTGCAGCGGACGGGGATGGGGCAAGTAGGCTTCCCCCCTTTCACTCCTAAGCATGGGCCAGATACTGTTGCTGTCCCTGTGCTCTCCTTAGCACCCGCTGGCACCTTGTGGGTTTCCAATGCCCCTAATTGGTCTGGATTGACTAGATGCTGGGTGGCATGCTTCACCCTACTTAGGAGTGGTGCAGTGGGCATACATCCCCTGCACACCTGGTAGTTCTGGGAGGGATTGTGCTTCCCTCAGGTAATACAGTGCCCAGACCCAGTTTCACACCACCCCTTAGGCAGGGCTGTGAGATTAATACAAGGGGTAAAGATGAACTACGTCACCCAGGAGCAGATCTGCATGGGACTTGGTTGCTTCACTTCTCCAGACTTTGTGCAAATATTTTCTACAGCTCCTATTAGTTTGGGGTTTGCCACCATTCATACTGCTTTGTTTGGGGTTTGAAGCATTTTGATAAAACAGAATAAAGAAAGAATAAATTAAATAGCATGCAAATCTCCAGATTTAACTTGACTTCTGTGGAAAAGTATGGATCAGTTTAAGTTCTTCCTACACTGGGCCCAGATTTGCTTGAAAGGTGCCTACAACTCAGCAAACCTTTCAACAAACATGATCTCAATGCTGAGCTTGCAATGAATCTTGAAACCAGGTGTTTTACAAGGAGGTCCTTTCCAATGCAAATCTCTTTTGTATAAACTCAAGGAATAATCTCTTCCTGACCGAGGAGATATCTTAGCCATTAGTGATTATCTTCAAAAAGTCATGGAAGATGGGAGAGATTCCAGAAGACTGGAAAAGAGCAAATATAGTGCCAATCTATAAAAAGAGAAATAAGGACCACCCGGGGAAGTACAAACCAGTCAGTTTAACTTCAGTACTGGGAAAGATAATGGAAAAAATAATTAAGCAATCAATTTGCAAACAACTTGATGACAATAAGGTGATAAGTAACAGCATGGATTTGTCAAGAACAAATAGTGTCAAACCAACCTAATAGCTCTCCTTGACAGGGTAACAAGCCTTGTGGATGGGGGGAAGCAGTAGATGTGGTATATCTTGACTTTAATAAGGCTTTTGATACTGTCTCGCATAATCTTCTCAAACAAACTAGGGAAATACAACCTAGATGGAGCTACTATAAGGTGGGTGCATAACTGGTTGGAAAACCATTCCCAGATATTGGTTATCAGTCAAGCTGGAAGGGCATATCGAGTGGGGTCCTGCAGGGATCAGTTCTGGGTCAGGTTCTGTTCAATATCTCCATTAGTGGTTTAGATAATGGCATAGAGAGTACACTTATAAAGTTTGGAGATGATACCAAGCTGGGCGGCATTGCAAGTGCTTTGGAGGATAGGATTAAAATTCAAAATGATTGGGACAAGCTAGAGAAATGGTCTGAAGTAAATAGGATGAAATTAAGAAGAACAAATGCAAAGTACTCCACTTAGGAAGGAACAATCAATTGCACACACAAAATGGGAAATGACTGTCTAGGAATGAGTACTGCAGAAAGGAATCTGGGGGTCATAGTGGATCACAAGATATGAGTGAACAGTGTAACACTGTTGCAAAAAAGCAAACATCATTGTGGGGTGTAGTAACAGATGTGTTGTAAGCAAGACATGAGAAGTAATTATTTCACTCTACTCCACACTAATTAGACCTCAGTTGGAGTATTGTGTCCAGTCCTGGGTGCCACATTTCAGGAAAGATGTGGACAAATTGGAGAAAGTCCAGAGAAGAGCAACAAAAATGATTAAAGGTAAAAAAAAATGACCTATGAGGGAAGATTGAAAAAATTGGTTTTATTTAGTCTAGAGAAGAGAAGATGGAGAGGGGACAAAACAGGTTTCAAATACATAAAAAATTGCTACAAGGGGAGGGGGAAAAATTGTTCTCATTAACCTCTGAGGATTAGAGAAAAAGCAATGGGCTTAAATTGCAGTAAGTGGTTTAGGTTGAACATTAGGAAAAATCTTCCTGTCAGGGTAGTTAAGCACTGGAATAAATTGCCTAGGGAGATTGTGGAATCTCTGTCATTGGAGATTTTTAAGAGCAGGTTAGACAAATGCCTATCAGGGATGGTCTAAATAGTACCTAGCCCTGACATGAGTGCAGGGGACTATACCAGATGACCTCTCAAGGTCCCTACAATTCTATGATTTTGCAGAGCAAGGAACCTGGACAATGCTATACCAAAGACTAGCAATTACCACACAGCCTGCCAAATTGGGATTCCATCTGGTCTCTGCTGAAGTCAATTATAAAACTGGGAGGGTGGGAGTGATTGAGCATTGGTCTGCTAAACCCAGGGTTGTGAGTTCAATCCTTAAGGGGGCCACTTAGGGATCTGGGGCAAAATCAGTACTTGGTCCTGCTAGTGAAGGCAGGGGGCTGGACTCGATGACCTTTCAGGGTCCCTTCCAGTTCTATGAGATAGGTATATCTCCATTTTTTTTTTAATATTGTTTTGCCATTGCCTTCAGTAGAAGTGACATTGAGTTCTTGGACCCTAACCTCCCAAAATTCCCAGTTTGTCTATTCCCTTATGTAAAAAGCATTAACTTCTCACAGATTATCCAGAATGTAAACAAAATATTAGCCTTAGTACTTATGATGTATGCCTGTTAAAAGAATCAATCCTTATAACATTAATTTCTTGGGATCGTGACTGCCATTAACTGGTCAGCTTTTGCTTACAATTACCGCACAGTGATATGTGAAATACCAGAGTGTTATGCTATGCTTTGACCCGGAGATAACTGTGGTATCTCAGATATCTCTTTGCTATTAAGATTCTATGACGAAGTTCCATCAGGTAGAAAATGAAGCACGTTTTTAATTTCAGAAAATGTTATTTTGAAGGGATCTTTCAAGTTTGGCTTCCTCTTTCATTTTCCTTTCTTTGTCTTAAAAAAAAATGTAAGTGCAAATGGGCCCTTCAGAGGGCTTGAATTATTGTATAACAATCCCTTGCAGTATATAACAAGTTGGATTGCTATGATGGGGGCATGGTTTGGCTGAATTCACTCCAGACTTGATTGAGGTGACAATGGTGGGTTAGGGGAAGCAGCTGCAGAAGATGGCGGAGATTATATCAGTCCCTTGGCTTGAAGGAGTATATCCACATCAGTTATTAGGGTTTGCATCTTATGGGTGGTTTTAGATCTCCTCTGCTCTTCGACAATCACATTATTGCAGTGACCAGCTTTTTACTATCTATGTCTGGCAAGTAGGTTGCAACTTTGCATTTCATTTCCTTGCGGACCATAACTCTGTGAGGACTCTGGAAATGGCTCCCTCCCCTGGTCCAAAATAGCCTATATTTGGTGTGATCTTTCAGGCACACTGCCAAAGACACCTGTCTGAGACGGGTTTTGGAGAGGGCTGAGGGCATGCGTCCCAGAATGATGACAGAGTTGAAAGGAGCTTTTTGTAGATGACTAGCTCAGTTCCTGTTTGAAATTGTCAGTTCTAAGATTTTGTTCTATTACCAATTATGTTTAGGGCACCTAGAAGCTTGTATAGCCATCTTTTTATTATCTAAATCAAAATAATTACATAGATAATACCAGTACTTTTGTGGCTACGTCACCTCCTGCACTCTCAAATCTGTTCTGAATGCCTATTTGGTGGAGATGCGGTCGCTGTCATGGAGAGATTAACACACGCTGCAGACTTTGAGAATGATTTCCGGGTATGGTAGATGTCTATCAGGCTTCATAGCATGCTATGGTTAGCGCAGGTTAAAATTGCAAACTATGTAACAATTATTCTGCTGCAAGTTTGAGGTTTTCTTCTCCCTGCTGCCACAAGCTATTAAGAGATCTCTGACACTTCAGAGATACGGAAGTCTATACAGAGCTTGTCTAATTAATGGTATTGTAGTGGGCAAAATAGATACAAGAATCCATTTATAGGGGGAGTGAAACTTCAGATAACATGAAAACCGCATGTGCAACATTAATATGCTAAATTGCTGTAAAGATGACGATAAATGTAATTAATACAGCCTAATCTAATTCTCCAAGTGGTTAAAATGGCAAGTATATATCCATTACAAATCAGCATTACACACTTAGGATCTGATTCTGCCACTCTTACTCATAGAATCATACAGTCATAGAAGATTAGGGTTGGAAGAGACCTCAGGAGGTCATCTAGTCCAACCCCCTGCTTAAAGCAGGACCAACCCCAACCAAATCATCCCAGCCAGGGCTCCGTCAAGCCTGACCTTAAAAACCTCTAAGGATGGAGATTCCACCACCTCTCTAGGTAACCCGTTCCAGTGCTTCATCACTCTCCTAGTGAAATACTTTTTCCTAATATCCAACCTAGACCTCCCCCACTGCAATTTGAGACCATTGCTCTTTGTTCTGTCATCTGCCACCACTGAGAACAGCCAAGCTCCATCCTCTTTGGAACCTCCCTTCAGGTAGTTGAAGGCTGCTATCAAATCCCCCCTCACTCTTCTCTTCTGCAGACTAAATAAGCCCAGTTCCCTCAGCCTCTCCTCATAAGTCATGTGCCCCAGCCCCCTAATCACAATGAGTAGCACCTTACTCTGGAAGCAATCCCATTGATTTCAGTGGGACTTCTCTAGGAATAAGGTACTACTCAATGTGAGTTTAAAAAGTAGAACTGGTCATTTACTCATCCTACTTCCATTGACACCAATAGCAAAAGTTCCCCGGCTTCAGTGGGTGCAGAATTGGGCCCAATAGTACAGTTAAAAAAAAATTGGCATCACCATCTTCTCCCTGGTGACTCCATAGTTAACTTCACCACCACATATAATTACAGGGCACCTATTCAGTCTCAAAAGACATTTATTAATTCATTATGTTATGTATCCTGCTAAGTTTGCATAAACCTCACACTGAAGTCAGGGGGAGCCTTTCTGTAGACTTCAGTGGGATCTGGATTGGTGCCTTAGATAGCCGTGCGGGAAATGTAAGCAAGTTGGAAGTCAGTTTCAAACATCACTAAAATGGATTGATATTTTTATCAATTTTAATACTAGAAAACTTCATTTCCCGCTGCCCATTCTGAGTGCAGCTCAGAACACTTGTGAGTGAAGATCATTGCCATCTGATGATGGCTCTTCTCTATCTGTATGAAATGAATTTATGCTCGCTATCCAATCCCTGCAAAGTTCACATCCTAAAAACTCCCCACCCCAGTTGACTCTGCTGTTGGCAGTACCAGTAAGGAGGCCCAGGTTTGTGTGGTTGCAGGTTTGTAACATCAGTGGGGTTACCCCAGGAATGAGTTTTAGCCCTCAGACTATATATTGCAGATTTATCCATCCTTGGCCTCTGTGAGGCAAGACCTGCAGCTGTAGGCACCTCTGATTTGTGGAGACTATAAATATGAAGGAGAATCTCAGCTTTTGTATTTTTAAAAAGAGTACGGTCAACATTTTCAAACTTGGGTGCCTGAAGTTAGGCAACTAAATCCATATTTAGGCATCTTGCTACATGACCTGATTTTCAAGAGGAGATGAGAACCCACAATTTCCACTGACTTCAGTGAGAGCTTCTAGCTACTTCCAGATCTGTATTGGTTAACTTTGGACTCAAAATAGTGTTCAAAGTAATGTTTTTAATCTGTGAAGCCCCAGATGGTAGGACTGGACAATCTGTGAGTCTGGGCCCATCAGCATGTACTATACTGCTTCATAAGTGGTACATGGGGATGCTGGATCCTTTTCCACCCACCATAGGGACCCCAACTTTGGAACTTGCTTTAGCCATTTATCCACCAGATCCCAGATTTGTTAAACTTTGAAATGACGCAAAGTCCAGCTCCTCGGGGACATTTAGGGAGGAGGTGGGTTGAACCTTTTTTTAGTAGGATCTTTGGGGTTGTGTGAGATAGGGTTTGGAATGGTATGGCGGGATGGGGACTCAAAGGGAATTACTAGTCATAACAGTAAATCTTGGCCTATGGCAGTTTATTTTGCCTTATTTTTGCAGTTTACTATTGTCGCTATTTTATGTTGTGTTTTTGAAAATTTGTAACAAATACCCAGATTTACTTTACTTATCTATTGATATGATTGAATAATAGGAATCAACTATCTGATTTATAGCACATTTATTAAAGTCAATCTTTAATTTGCTGCATATAAATGGTTATGCTTTCTCCGGTCTTTCGCTGTAATGCTGTGGATTGAACACACTAAGGGGCACAATCTCTCTCGTCAAAATGCTAAGTATTTTATGGAGTGACCTTCCTAGTTTCCTGGAGAGTTGACCTATTTGTGCTAGTTGCAAATCCAAAGTGAGTGGTTTCTGAAATTGAACAGCAATCAATTTATTTTCAGGTACACTCACTTTGGAATTGCAATTAGGATAACTAGAGCTGCTCTCCCGTGCAGGAAATTGGGAAGGCCATGCAGCAAAATTGTTGGTATCTTGATGGGGGAAAGTAAACTACTTTTGGCTGCTACTGTAGATCAAATGAGTCTAACCAGAATGAAGTAATTATGAAATCTGCCTGTAAGGTCATGAATATTAATTAAACAATCATGAACCTTTGATGTTAATTTCACTTGAGGAAATAACCCTGGCATTCCACTCTGGGTACATGTGAGCTGTAATGCTCCCCAGCAGGGGAGGGCAAAACACCATTACCTGCGACCCTTATTGACGTGTTTCTGTAAGGATCCTTTCCTTCTGCACCAAAAACCTGTATTCACACTAAAGCTGGGTGAGATTTTTCATGTGAATCATTCTTTTGCTGAAAAATGCAGATTCGAGACACTCAAAACAAATTGTGAATTAGGTTAATGTCAACTAATTGTGTTGGTCAAATAAAAAAATTTCTTAAATGTCAAAACAGTTAATTTCGGTATTTCTGCACTAAATATTTTGACTATTCATTTCAGAAAGACATTTTGTTTCAGAATTCCAATGTTTTATTTAATTTAAAAAAAGATTTAAGAACCTCAAAAATTAAAAGAAACATTTGGTTCAGCCTGAAACACACTTTTAACTTTTTCATTTTGCAAGGAAATAAAAATAAAGTTCATTTTGGGTCAACCCCTTTCAGTTGCTCAGTTCATCCACCAAACTGAAAAGTTGGTTATTCTCACAGCTCTAATTCATTTTGGAGGCAGGTAAATGCTGACCTAGCCTTTCCAGGACATTGACTGGGACCTGGAGGGTCTTCACAGGCCCCAGTGGTTATGATCATCCCAGTAGGCAAGCACCTACCGCTCGCCAATTTACTGAGTGGCATTGAAGTTGGGCTCAGAGGCGGTCACTGTCCTGCCCTGCCTTCTAAATCAGTGTTTCTCAACCAGGGTCTGGGGCCCCCTGGGGGGCCGCAAGCACGTTTCAGGGGGGCTGCCAAGCAGGGCCAGCGTTAAACTCTCCGGGGCCTAGGGCAGAAAGCCGAAGCCCCACTGCATGGAGCTGAAGCCCGGGGCCCTGAGCCCTGCCACCCGGGGCAGAATCTGAAGCCTGAACAATGCTGGCCCTGGCTTTTATATGCAGAAAAAACAGTTGTTGTGACACAGGTGGGCCGTGGAGGTTTTATGGCATGTTGTGGTGGCGGGAGGCTCAGAAAGAAAAAGGTTGAGAACCCCTGTTCTAAAGGATGTTCATAGGGGTGGCAGAGCTTCAGGATGTAGTGACTCTGAATGAAGACACTGGAGATAAGTTTTCAGAGTAGCAGCCGTGTTAGTTTGTATCAGCAAAAAGAACAGGAGTACTTGTGGCACTTTAGAGACTAACAAATTTATTTGAGCATAAATTTGTTAGTCTCTAAGGTGCCACAAGTACTCCTGTTCTTTTTGGAGATCAGTTGTAGCTGTTAGCTGGTGGGAGCTGGGCTGTTCGGAATATCAGAAAAGTAGGTCATTTATTGATGTTCTTAAGTGTGGGTTTAGGTCGGGATGGGCAAACTGTATGGAGGGCCGGGTAGGGAAGGATGTGCCTCCCCAAACAGCCTGGCCCCCGCCGCCTATCCGCCCCCTCCCACTTCCCGCCCCCTGACTGCCCCCCTCAGAACCACCAACCCATCCAACCCCCCTCTGCTACTTGTCCCCTGACCACCCTCACCCAGGACCCCTGCTCCCTGTCCCCTGACTGCCCTGACCCGTATCCACACCCTGGCCCCCTGACAGCCCCCCGGGACTCCCACCCCCTATCCAACCGCCCTCTGCTCCTTGTCCCCTGACCACCCCCTCCCAGGACCCCCCGCCCAACTGCCCCCAGGATCCCACCCCGTTATCCAACCCCCCCGCTCCCTGTCCCCGGACTGCCCTCCCGACCCCTATCCACATCCCCGTCCCCTGACAAGCCCCCAGACAGGCCCCCTGGGACTCCCACTCCCAACCCTCCCTATTCCCCATCCCCTGACCGCCCCCCCCCCCCCCAAACCTCTGCCCCATCCAACCGCCCCCTCCTCCCTGACTGCCCCCCAGGACCCCCCGCTCCCCGCCCCCTTACCAGCAGCAGGAGCTCGCAGCCGCAACACCGGGCCAGAGCCAGCTGCGCTCCCCACGCTGCCCAGTGGGAGTGGTGGGCCAGAGTGCGGTCCGCACGGCAGCATGGCTGCGGGGGAGGGAGGACAGCAGGGGAGGGACCGGGAACTAGGCTCCCTGGCCGGGAGCTCAGGGGATGGGCAGGATGGTCCCGCGGGCCGTAGTTTGCCCACGTCTAGTTTAGGTGCTTCACTTTAGGCTCCCAAGTTTGAAAATTGTGGCCATCCTGCCTTACATGTCAGGGCCCAATTCTGCAAACAACTGAGCAACCTCTGTGAAGTCAATGGGAGCTGAGGGAGCTCAGCACCTCTGCAGGATGGGGCTCTTCAGAGTGGGACAGAAATCCCTTTTCAAAGCTGGCTGCAGTCTCCTGGACCTTCTTCAATCTGGCTTCCAACCCCTGCACTCCCCTGAAAGGCAATGGACTTTCTCTCTCCCCAATTTCTCGCTGGTCATTGGTTTGCTGTTGTCCAGCCACTGCTCTCCTGTGTTAGTCACTGCAGGAACTGGCGCAGCCACTGCTCTCCTGTGTTAGTCACTGCAGGAACTGGCGCAGCCACTGCTCTCCTGTGTTAGTCACTGCAGGAACTGGCGCAAATGCTTCATGGATGAAAGAAGGAGAGAAGAATGTTTTTTAAAATGTCTCTAGAGTTGATTGTCAGAGAAGGTTTCTTCCTGCCTCTTTCTGACTAGCTGGGTTTTCTTTAATGCCAGTCTCTTTACAGGCCACATGTATGCTGCACAGCCCTTCTCCAACCATTTTGTCACCTGCATTCCTGCTTTGCTCCTCCTACGCAGCCCAAAGGAACAGAATTGCTTCGAGGGGGGCGGAATGCAAACTCTGAAACTACTTCCATTGCCTTCCAGCAGGAGATGCAACTGGTCTGCTAATCATGTGAGCCAGCCAGATGGCTGGGAAAAGACAGCAGAAGATTGGGCCTCTTTGCCAGTCGCCATAATGCTTCCAAGTGGGGGAGTGAAATTATCAAAGGGGGGGCAGCTGGTGGGGGGCACTTTATTTGCCATTTGAGAATGAGATGTGGTATTTTCATGTGCAAAGTTAGGTCACTTGTAAGACTTCTATGTGATTTAAAATCTGGAACTGGGTTAACTGGTGTATATATATTTAAAAAAACCACTACCTTATAGGAAAGCATTTACTGATTGAGTTTTTTTATCTGCCATCACCATTTTTGCTGCCTATGGAGTTTTCTCCAACATATGGTTGGGAAGCCTAATTAGCTCACTGGATTAACTGAGCTTCCTTTTTTCCAATAGAGATTTTATTGGGAACTGACATCTGTAAAGAGGCACAATCTCATTTAGCATTAGAGTTCTGCGTCTTTGTGTTTATCTAGAAGGGTTTCTGGGTTTTGTTTTTTAATAGCTTTCTTAATGATATTTCAACTGTAAATGGCAGGAGTTAGGATATGGAGGGGAAAGAGATCCTGTCATATACTGTAGTCAGGTTTCAACACATGGTTTCTCCGTCTCCGACCACCACCTGGTCTCTCTTAGCAGCATCCATCAACTCCCCTCCCCCACACCCTATCACTCTCAGCCTTTCCATGACTTCCAATCCATCAATGTTGATGACTTCTTGTCAGCCCTCCTCCCTGGCCTCTCTTCCTTTTCTTTCACTGCTGTTGTTCTTGATTCTGTACATACTTCACTCTCCTCCACCCTCGACTCTCCCCCCCCCCACCCATCATGAGGTCTACCCTGCCAACCCCCAACATCTGCTTTGGCAGAAATCCTGTGATGGCAGGCTGACTTCCTCCATTACAAAGTCATTCTCTCCTTTAGTTCTGCCATCTTCCTAGCTTAACAGCTCTATTTTTCCAGTGTAATTGAATCCAACATCCTCAGTCCCAGCTGCCTTTTTGCCACCTTTGACTCTCTCTTCAGATTCTCCCCTCCTCCTGCCCCCACTTTTCTCTCTGCACAAGATCTCATCAATTCCTTCCAAGAGAGAGGTGACAAAATACACGACCTTGCCTCTCCCCTCAACTTGCCTTTCATTCCCCCTTCGTCACTTACAACTCTCTCCTCCTTATCCCTGGTTACGGAAACAGACGTTTCTCATCTGCTCTCCTCCTTTAACCCCTCCACTTGCCCCAGTGATCTCATCCCATGTCCTATTCTCCCTCATGCCCACTTTCCTCCCCTCCCTTACCCTTCTCTTTAACCTCTTGCTCTCCTCTGGCTCTTTTTGCACACAATGCAAGTTGCATGCTTTAGTCTCTCCCATCTTTAAAAAGTATTCACCCAGTTTATCTCTCCAAGTACTGCCCCATCTCCTTTTCATCTCTCAGCTCATTGAACTTGCTGTTAACATTTGCTATCTGGCATTCCTCCCCTCCAGTTCTATCCTAGACCCTTTCCAAAGTGTCTTCCACCCCTTGCCCTCTACTGAAACTACTCTCAGCAAAGTCTCTAATGATGTCCTAGCTAAAACTCAAAATCAGTACTCCATCTTCATCCTCCAGGATCTGTCAGCCACCTTCAACCATGTTAACCATGCTCTGCTTCTTGAGATCTTGTACTTCCTTGGCTTCCATGACTCTGCCCTCTCCTGGTTCTCTTCCTAATCACTTCTTCAGCCCGTCCTTTGGTGAATCCTCTTCATCTGCCCTCCAGCTTCTGTGGGGATTCCACAAGATTCTGCCTGTGGTCCCCTTCTCTTCTCCCTCTACACCTTATCTTCAAGTAGTCTCATCTGTAAATGCAAATTCAAATACCATCTCAGAGAACTCTCAGATCTACCTCTGCATTCTAGACCTGTTTCCTGTCCAAACTAAATTCCCAGCCTGTCTCTGTGACATCTCCTTATGGATGTCTAGCCATCATTTCACACACTACCTGGCTAAAACAGAACTTTTAATCCAACCCCAAGCCCTATGTGCTAACTCCTTTCACTGTGGAAGAGACCACCATTCTACTTGTCATGCAGACCTGTAACTTGGGTATCATTTTTGACTCAGACCACTCTGTGTCCTCACATCCAAGCTATGTCTAAATCTCACTGGTTCTTTCTCAATAACATATTTAAGGTGCAGCTTTTCTGATCCATCCACACAGCTAAATTTCTTGTCCAGGCTCTCATCATCTCGCACCTTGATTACTG
Source organism: Emys orbicularis (assembly GCF_028017835.1). Classification (NCBI taxonomy): domain Eukaryota; kingdom Metazoa; phylum Chordata; order Testudines; family Emydidae; genus Emys; species Emys orbicularis. The sequence continues at coordinate 144,322,419 of NC_088685.1, forward strand.
CAAAATCCTTCTCTCTGACCTTGATAAATACACTCTTGCCCTGCTCATATCCATTCAGAATGCTGCTGCAAAGAATGTTTTCCTAGCCCACAGCTTTGACCTGGTCAGCCCTCTCTTTGCATCCTTCCACTGGAGCCCTCTTCTCTGTCGCATCAAACACAAGCTACTTGTCTTCACTTTTAAGGCCCTTCATGACCTATCCCCACCTTACCTATCATTCACTATCGAGATGTCGACTCTTGCCTCCAGTTGGTCATGATGTCAGCCTTCATCACCAACTTGTTAAATTTACGAACACACACCTTGGTGCTTTTTTCCATGCTGCTCCTCACTGGCTATCGTGCTGACCAATATTGTCTCACGGTTTTCCATGTACTGCCCCATCTTTATCCAGGGCCGGATTAAATCTCCTGTGGGCCAGGGACTATTAGATTTTTGTGGGGCCCCTGTATACAAGTCTTTTTCCTAATTTAAAACAAAATGATTACAATTATGGCATTAAGGCTATTAATGCCATACTAAACTTGCCTTTTAATTAACATAAAGCCATACTGTGGTTACATTTCAGTCTTAAAACATATAGAATATAGTTAAGTTAATTCAAAATAGCCTACTTCTTACCTTAGAACAGCTGTTATACCTGTATTAGTTTCTTTCTGGGAGGGAGTTTGGGTGCAGGAGGGGGCTCCAGGCTGGGGCAGAGTGTTGGGGTGCAGGAGAGGGTGAGGGGTGCGGGCTCTGGGAGGGAGTTTGGTGCAGGAGGGGATTCTGACCTGGGGCAGGGTGTTGGGGTGCAGGAGGGGGTGTGAGGTGCAGGCTCTGAACAGGAGGTGCTTACCACAGGTGGCTCCCAGCCGGTGGCGCAGCAGGGCTCAGGCAGACTGCCTGCCTTCATGCTGTGAGCCCACGCCACTCCCGGAAGCAGCTGGCTGCTGGCACATCTCTGCACGCCCCTGGGGGGAGGGTGACCAGATGTCCCGATTTTATAGGGATAGTCCCGATTTTTGGGTCTTTTTCTTATATAGGTTCCTATTACCCCCCACCCCCGTCCCGATTTTTCACATTTGCTGTCTGGTCACCCTACCTGGGGGAGGGGGACAGCGTGTCTCCATGAGCTGCCCACACCTGCAAGTGCCGCCCCCACAGCTCCCATTGGCCAGGAACGCTGCAGGGATGGTGCTGGGGGCGGAGGCAGAGCACGGAGCTGCCTCTTCCCCCCCCAGGGGCCGCAGAGATGTGCCAGCAGCCAGCTGCTTCTGGAGCGGCGTGGGGCCACAGCAAGCAGGCAGGCAGCCTACCTGAGCCCTGCTGCACCGGGGCCCCCCTTAGCTCAGGGCCCTGGCCTGCAGCCCCTAAAGCCCCCGCGTTAATCTGGCCCTGTCTTTATCCATCAGTTATCTCTTGTCTTATACTTAGATTGTAAGCCCTTTACGGGAGGGACCATGTTTTCCTAGGCAGGGCAGGCCAGGAGTCTCCAAGTGCTGCTACCCCCAGGCACTGCCCCTGCAACTTCCCATTGGCTGCAGGGACACTTGGGGCGGAACACAGACCCACCCCGGTCCGGGGCAGAGAGGGGCCGGCAGCCACGTGGAGCAAGCAGGGAGGAAGCCACTCAGCTCCACTGCAGTGCCAGTGGTGAGTGGGGGCCATGGGCTGTTTTAAATGGCCTGGGGAACGCGTGGGCGGGGGGGGGGGGGCGAGGGAGAGACCTGGCCCCAAACATTGCTGGAGCTGGGCTCAGGCCAGGAATATTCCTGGTGCCCAGGCACCACGGGCCCATAGGACTCGCCGCCCATGCCTCCCTCCCAGCGCTTCGCGCTTAGGACTTTCTGGGAGGGAGGGGGAGGAGCGGAGACGCAGCGCTTCCCTGCTCCTCCCCCTCCCTCCCAGAAAGTCCTAAGCGCTGTCAAACAGCTGTTTGGTGGTGGGGGAAGCGCTGGGAGGGAGCGGGAGGAGGCAGAGAAGAGGAACTTGTGCAATGCTCCCTTGTAAAGGCGCTGCTCTTCCACAGAATCTTACAAGCAGTGGACAGAGCAGGCAGCCAAATGACATTATAAGGGAGCACTGCACAACTTTAAATGAGCATGTTCCCTAATTGAGCAGAGATATAACTTTGAAACAAAAGTTAAGCGGGAGGATGTTAAGTGAGGAGTTACTGTAGGTTTAAATTAATTTGATTATACAACAGAAACCCAGAAGAGCCTAAAGCCCGGAATAGCGTGTGTGTTACTGTCAGTTTACGGTTCAGCCCTTCTGGCTCTTTCCATAGCCTTTTGAAGTCTCTTCAGCTTGGGAAGAGTCAGACCATTATACAAAAGTTATAGCTCTTGAATAAGCACTTCTATGATCAGAGGTTAGTTAAGTTTAATGGGGAAAAAGTAGCTTTTCTTTGAACTTTTGGGGCTCTGTCCTTGTGACGTTTACTATTTTTGTCTTTAATGGGGAAAAAGAAATGATCATTGTACGTACACACACACACACACACACACACACACTCACACTCACACAAAATGTTACAATATTAAAATTGCACAATTAAACTCTTAAAAAGCCAGGAAATGTAAAAGACGATCATAACAGTGTAATTCTCATTCAAGCCCTTGTCATTTTATGATTTGATTTACTGCAGCCTCCCCATTTCTGCCATGACTACTGCAATCCTGTTTCTCTCCAATCCATTCCAAATGCTTCTCAGATTATTTTCCTAGCTAGTCACTCTGTCCTCTTCAGCACCCCCACCCTTGAGTCTCCACTGGATCTCAATTCTCCTGAGCATCAAACACAAGTGTCTTATCTTCACAACTTAGCCCCACTCTACCTCGCTGATAAAGAGTAACTTATCATGATGTAAATGGCTACTTTCACTTTGCCAGAGTTCCTCCTCAAAGGCCCACCAATCAGTTTCTTACTGAAACTCGTCCCCACTTTCTCCTATATTGCCATTAATCACGGGAAGAATTCCCTGATATAAACAATAAAGCTACTACCTTATCTTACTTCAAATCCCTCCTTATCTTGCCTTAGATACCTAAAAAGCCCTGCACACTGATCGTGGCTAAAAAAAAAAAAAAAGCTTTTTCCCTCTTCCCCTGCCTTACCTTTCCTATTTTTTTTGCTAACTTGCCCATTCCCACCACTCCCCACTCTGCCTCTACCCCAAATTAATAAAAATGAACAGAAAACCAAACATGGAGCTAACAAAGCTGTACCATATTTGTTGGCTTGAAAGTTACATGCCGATCCTATACCTTCATCTGTTTTATGGTTTTTGGACAGCATGCCTTGCAGGACAGACCCTACGTAATGACCCGAAACCAACTGGGGCGTTTTGGCACTACCATAATATAAATGTTTACTATTACTAATAAAGCCATGCATATGCACAAGGAAGCAGAGTTAAATTTCATGTGCAAACATAGCTTTGATATTTACTAACTTTTTGAATGTTATAAACCCTATATAAATAATTACATTACAAACTACTTGAGGGCATATATTCGCTTATTATGTAACAATAACACACCTAGATGGTTGACATTCTCCATTTGGCCTAGTGCCTAGCAAGACACCAAGGTGTGCGATTAATAGAGTAGTTCCACACGCTCGGACATGTCATGTTGCTTAAATAACATGTAATGTTCTCTGTGGCGCCTTACTTTTTCTACCACTGATGCTAATGTTCTTGTCACTGGTCAGAGTTCTCAAAGAAGTGGGGTGGTATGCGTGGGAAAAGGAGAAAGAAAATGTTTGTTTTAATAAGGTTAAAACGCAGGGACAAGCACATAATAGGACTGGCTAATTAGTCCCCCAGGAAAAAACTGGATCTCTTTCTTATAATATTTCTCTTACATCTGGAGGACAGGAGTTTCCTTTCTCCACCAAGTGTATGAAATATGGTCATGAAAATTTCTATGAATTTCCCAAGCATGTTGTATGTAATACCCAGCCCTGACTACTTCACATTCTGCTGATGGATTCAACATTACTTCCCTTAACAAAAGCAATCCTCGCTTCCCTTTCTTCTTTGTATCAAATTTTGAATACTTTGGCTAAGATTGGTTCTTATAAAAGTGAAGTACTTACATCACGAGCAAGACAAGTACAGACATTATACAAGCTATGCCCTCTCAGGTGTGCCAGTATGTCTCATGCCTGACCTGCCATCACCCTTCTAGTTTATCTTCGGCAGTCTCTGTGCAGAAGCCCAGTCATGCCAAGCTTTGTGCGGGGGAAGGATCCATGGAGATGAGAGAGCCTGTTTCCCTCATGGTAGCAGCAGCTGGGATGTTTATAAAATTATTACCTACTGGAATTACACTACAAAAAAAATCGGCAAAGGGATAGATCCAAGGCCCGTTGAAGCCATTGGAAAGCTGTGGGCCACTGTGTCACTGGACACTTGAAACTTAGAGCAGGGAAACTCTTCTGTGCTCTCAATTCTGCCCTGGTGGGCCCAGGCCACAAGGAAGAGGAAGCTGCCTGATTGAAATGTAGAGGGGACAAGAGCTGGACGCGGGTGCGGGTGGAGGGAGTAGGTTAGAACAAGGGTCCTGGTGAAGTAAACTGGGACTGGAACTAGGTGAGAGATTGTAACTGCCTGGGCAGGGAGACTGAGGTAGGATGAGGAACTAGGTGGGGGAAGTGAGTGGTTGGGTTAGGAGACTGGGACTGCAAGCCAGTGCGGGGGAAACTGGGACTGGCCAGGTAAGGAGACTGGAACAGGGAGCTTGGAATGGAGTCTGGGATGAGGCGCACAGAGAGGGAGACTGAGATTGGAAGCCGAGATGGGGGAAAAGATTAGGACTCGGATGGGGAACCCCAAAGGGGGAGACTGACTGGCTAGGAGAGGAAACTGTGAATAGGACGAGGAGCCGGGGGGGGGAGGGAAGAGACAAGACCAGACCACAGACATGTTGGAGGGAACAAGGGCGGAAGGGTCAGGCTTTGCGGGGAGAACATTGTCCAAAGGGTCTATGCCGACCAGAGAACACTCCACTCCGGAGCCTGGAATGGAACCCGAGATTCCTGAGTCTCTCCGCTCCGCTGCTGTCAGCAAATATCTGTTAAACTCACTGGCAATGAGTGAGTCTCATCCCCCTCTAGTGCTGGTCCACACAGAGGATGAAAACCTACTTTTGCTGTCAGTTACTCCATTAGTTCAAGTGGCCGAGGTTTTTTTGTGCATATAAAAGTTCTAACCCCGCTGATGACCCAAAGGAGTGTATCTGTGATGCCACATGATGGAATTTTCAGTTGGCTCTTTTCAAACCATAAAAAATGCATACCCAAAAATACATAAAATGAATGTTAGGGTTGTAAAGTGAAGCACCCAAGTTAGGAAGTGACAGAATTAAGGTTCCCTGAACAACCTTCATTTGGCTCCCTTTGTGCACATGCTTTGTGAGAACATCTTTAATTACACGATTACTGTAATGGGCGGGGGGGGGAGGGGGGGGGAGACTCACCTCTTAGGTGTCTCCTGCTGCTGTGTGTGGTACTGCAGTCCTTTCCCCTGTAGGTTAGCGACCCTGTTTTGGTGGGCCTTCAGTGCCAAGGCCCTCTGGCCATGTCACACAATCAAAATGAGCCCCTTACTGGGTAACAAAAGTCCAACAAAACTGTCTATCTGCCCTCATCAAGGTCTTCAGCCCCAGCTCTGGGCCCTTTGCTCGGGCTTTACACCACTTCGCTGGTAGCTTCATTTAATTGCTTGCCACTGTTTCACCTTCAACCCTTCCTTCAGGGTTACAGTTCTCAGGTCCCCTCTCTCCCAAGCTTAAGCAAATGCAACTAGAACCAAATGCTGGTTGTCCCTCACGCCCCTGTAGCCAGAGAGGAGCATCCTTTCTTGAGCCTCCGGTTCCAGCCAGGAACTGCCCTGCAGCTCCTTTTATCTGAGCCTGCTAGCATCTGACTGGCTGCTTCCATGAGACCTCTCTAGGCAGGCTTGCAGATCCCACCTTTGCTACTCCTATTCTGGGGTGGAGTGTAATTAGGGCTATGTGGCCTCCTGGCAAAGGCCAAGTACACCCCATCACAATCACATACTATTTTTTCCACAAGACCCCTGCCTCATGCAGTGCATTGGATGGATCTGCTCTGGGGCTGAGGCAGGGTTGTGTGGTGAAGGAGGCTGTTGTCTGTAGGACCTTTGCTTCATTTGTTGCATAATTTGGAAGACGTATAGTGAACGAGGCAGGGGATTGCAGGAAAAGAAAGGATGGCGTTATGGTGAAGGCAGTTGAATCCCCCCCTTGGGAGAATTTAATTCTATCCCTGCCTCTGCCACAGAGTTCCTGTGTGTGATGCTGGACAAGTCACTTAACCCAAACTTTTCACAGGTGCTCTCACCAGTAGTGTGTTCCTCATTTTCTGGGTACCAAACTTACAACGCTGGGGTCTGATTTGAAGAAGTGCTGAGCACTCACAGCTGCAACTGAAACCAATGGGAGCTGAGCTTTTAACTTGTACAGTACTAATAATGCTATGTACTCTGAAAAATCAGGGCCTAGTATCTCAAATTGGGCACTGAAAATTAGTGAACACGTTTTGACACTTTAGGATACCGGAATGGCGCCTTTTCAGGGTTTCACTGGCCATTTTCAACTCAGCAGCAGAGACACTTTTGGCCATCTCATCTACAAGGACAATTGCTGCAGATGGTCAGTGTTGGTACAAACACCCTCACAACGTGAACATAATGTTGTGGGATCTGATGCGGTGACTTGGCATCCCTGGGAAGATAGCGTAATTAATAGAAGAGCTCTATAATGGAACGGAAAGCTGCTTTTGAGTCAATGGCAGATACATGGCATGGTTTCCTATCCCCATGGGAGTATTCTGTCACCATCGTTGTTCAGTGTTGGCACTGATTGACCAAGGGATAAATTTGAGGAGGCAGCTGTGGGTGGCATTGAGCTGAACAGCATTCTGCTTTGAGATCTTGACTACACCAATGATATTGTCCTGTTGGCTCAGTTTGGTGAATCTAATGGCTGATCTGGTCAGGCAAGAAGGTCACATTGGTCTGGTTATGAACCTGGAAAAAACTATGTCCCTGAAGCCTCCACTTCAGATTACAATCAGCTCTGTATTAACCTGTCCAGGTGGGTCATGGAGCAGGTGCCTACTATCAAATATTTGAACAGACTCAGTGCTGGAGGATGCTCGAAAGATGTGGACACTCATAAGGCAGTAGCTGCTGGCATGTTTCGGGCCCTTTAGCAAACTCTGCGGGGCTGAAGCCCGGACCCATGAGCCCTGGCGCTCCCCGCAGGGCTAAAGCCAGGAGCTGCATGGCGAAGCCCGCACCCGTGAGTCCTGGCGCCCCCCACAGGGCTGAAGCCGCGTGCCCATTGGCGGAGTTAGGGGGCACAGAGACCATTGCCCCCTCCCCCCCAAACTGCAGTGCCTTACCCAGAGTGGGGCAGTCTTGGGAGCAGTTCCTTCCCCTCCACCTCCTTCCTTCCCCCAGCCTCCACCCCCCTGGCCAGGTTGGAAGCCGGAAGCTGGAGACGGGCAGTGCAGGGAGGCTGCTGCTCTGGCTGGTGCTATGGAGTGGGCAGCCACAGCATTCCCCCATCTCCGACTGCTGTTGCTGGTGCCCGGGGTTGCGGCTGCTCCTCAGCTCCCAGCCCCCTTTGACTGCTCACACAGCTGGTAAGAGCCGCCCAGGCAGGGGGACCCGGCTCTGGGGCTGGCAGAGCCCTCAGGGAGCAGCGACCGCAGGGGAGAGCCCTCCCGGCAGCTCTGGGAGCCTCCTCAGTTTCTTTTTTGCAAAGGTCAAAATGGAATGTTGTTACCATCTTTTGAAACAAAAGTGTTGGACTCCTCCCATTCTGCAGAAAATTTTGAAATTGCGAGTTTTTGCTCCAATGTGGAGGAAATTTTGAACTTAAAAAAAAAAAATCCTACAGAATGGGAATTCTGGGTTCCCATCAGCTGTAGCAAATAATAGAACAGCAGTTTAGGCCTATTCCAATTTCCATTGGTATCGTGCATTGTGTGTCTGAAAAGGGGATGATTTGCTCTCTGCAGCATGGCCCCTGCTGTACTCCCACATTTCTGTGTGGCAATCTGCAATGGAGTTCATACAGTTTAGAGCTGTATTGACTCCCTCTGGGTTTCCACAGCAGCTGCCACTGGCAGCCACACGGGATCTAGAACATGGGCAGCATGGCTCCTGCAAGAAGAACTGTGCTGCTCAAGGGGAAATGAAGTGGAATATTGGAGCAGTATGGAGATAGGAGCCATCCACATGGACAGCTCTTAACTCCCCAAATCTCGGGGGTGCTTCTGTATAGATCCTGAAGATGCACAGGGTGTTAAGGTCTCTCCTCTTCTCACTGTGGTTCCCCCAGATCCCAACCCCCAAAGGAAGGATTTACCAGAAATTCCAAGAGGGGAACTTCACAGTGTTTTCTTGCCCCTGTTGCCCCTTTCCCTGGCTTTCTCCATAGTGGTGGTGATCTGTTTTTGTGTTTAACTGTGCAGGGTGTATCAATCATATTTGTGATGATATTACTGCTCTGAGGTCTGAAAGGGGGAGGTCTGTTTCCCGTCCTTTGTTCTCTCCAATAGAGCATGCATTGTGATGCAGTGTGTGCTGCAAATTGGTTAATGGTAAATTTCCTAAAACATAAACAAGTTAATGGATACGACAGAAATAAATTTTAAAAATTAAGACAGTGGTAAAAAAAACATGGATTGGGGGGGGAATCATGTCCATCATCCATGCCATTTTGTTCCTCTGGGAAGATAATAAAAAGGAATCCTCTGCATTCCTTGAAATCTTCCAAGGAAGGCTGAACTGCACCCCCGTCTAATGAGAAGAGCTGTGAACATTGTTCAAATCAGCCTCTGCTCAATAAAAGCAACAACGTTTCCTCAGGAGCAGCAGCCCTTGAGGTTGCTTCATTTAATATTTCCCACACGTTACTTTAGTTTCCATAGTCGGGACAACACGAGAATCTGTAATGGTCTCATCTTCATAAAAGACACTTAGTCCAGACCTCCTTTTTGTAAAATCCACTGCCCCAAAAGCAAAGCGATTTAGCTGTTGCAAATATCAGCTCATCTACCCTAATGAAATGATTCACAGTCTTTCTTTATTCTGACATAAATGCCATGTCAGCATTCAGAACAAAGCATTTACTCCATGTCTTGGACAATCCATCAGGCGTATTTTAGAATATACTGAGACCCATATAAAAATATTTTACCAGTAATTTTACGGCTTCAAGAAAAGGAGAGTAAAAATACATATAATCTGCTACTAAGCAACACCTATGTGATGGCATCTTCCCCTTGATCTTTTTCTTTTCTTCAAATCTGATCATGTCCTATTGTAGGAGATTAGCAAACCATGAATGGGGGAATGTGTCTCATGACAGTATGCAAAATGTTTGCAAAAAATATGATTAGCAAATATTTTCATTCTCTTGTTAGGATCCCTTTTGCAGGCAGCAGGAGGTTGCGTATTGTATCTCAGAGCAAAGTGGAGCTGATAGCCAAGATAAAGCCAGTTAATACTGAATGGGTGAGCTTTATAGCTAGAAATCAGGCAATGGCTGGGTTTTTGCAGCTGTTATTTCAGAATAATCTTAATGAAATTCCCCTTTTGGTTTCTATTTGATTTATGTCAAGGAACCAGCTGAATTATATCACAGGAATTTGCTCTACACCTTCACTCTTCCTGCTGCAAGCATTTATTTTGGTGTATCGCAGGTGATGCAGGTTACCCTATATTCATAACGTATAAATCTCTAGGAGAGCCATAGCACAGTTTGCTGATGATGACTCTGTGGATTATGTATTCTCAGGAGACCTAAATGGTTAGAATGTATTACGTTGCTCTCCCCCCTGTCATTGCATGTTTTGCTTTGATGGAAGCATGAGCAAATGAAAGGCTTGTTATTGATTTCTGTGCCGATGTTAATAATTTCCATGTAACTCTGCTTTGGCATGGCAGTTACTGATGTACAGAATTTGACATCTTAATTATTCCTTGATGGGAAGGGGGTGCACTAAACTGATAAAACAGCCTTTTATCTCTGGATCTGTGGGTTCAAAGCTGACTTGGGTCAAAGTGAAATGAGTGAGATTGTCTGTGTCTAATCCTTATGGACATCTGTTTACATCTCAAAGCCACCATATAGTCTTGAGTGTGTCAAGAAGCAGAAGTACCGAGAGAGAGTGTTCTTTTGGTATCTCTGACCCAGCTTTCTACCCTTATTTCTAGAACAAAGATATTCAGGTAGTCATCCAAACTTTTGGCTGCTTAAACAATCCAGAAGAGACCTAAAAAGCTTTTAATGTCCAGCTATCAGCTCAACCCTCAAAGTTTGGATCTGCATGCAAAATTCCCCAACCTTTGGGGGTGTTTAACAGATGTGTGGCCACATACGTACAGGTAGCACCGGTCATCAACAGAGATTGAACCCAGGACCTTCAGCACCAAGGATCTGATCCAAAGCCCACTGAAGTCAAAGGAAAGACTTGGAAAGTACAAGCTCCTACCACTAGAGCTAAAGAAACAACTCCTTTTGTAGTGAGTAAATAGCTGGCTGTTATAGTCTCTGCTTTCAGCCATTTGAACCAGTGTATCACATTCAGATCCAGGGTTTTCATTTGGGCCCCTCTCTAGATTTAGTTTTCCTCCCCTAACATTTTTAGAAAAGTGCATCTTTTTAGATTTTTACCACTTCTGTGTGCGTTGTTGAGATGTGTCAGGTCAGATTGCGCTGCTCTATCCATGCTGTAGGCTGTTTCTCCAGCCATCATGTACATTAATTATAAGTAACTAGTGCCAATCCTGCACCAAGAAAAGGCATTTACTGAATATAGAAATTTACAAACAAACCTTTATGAATAGAATTTATGAAAAAAAAGCTCTTAAGCTTTATATATATAATTTAACATCTAGCTAGTTTGCTTCCTCACAGATGAGAAGAGTGTTTGGCAGGAATCCTTCTATCCCTTGAGTAACTCAAAGGATATCCTTGTATAGGCAGGGGTAGAGAAGAATTTCCTTGGAGTGACCTAAGCTTTTTTCCTTGCTTGTTTATCATCACACATCAGGGCCATGTTTATTCCAAAAGGAAAGATACAGTAAGTCCTTTTATGGTCTTGATGAAGCCACCTGGATTGTTCTGAAGGCAGGAGTTGAGAGTTGTGAGGCAAACTGGGATTCATTAAAAACCTGGGTCAAGAGTGACTGAGAGTCCTAAGGAGATGGCCTGCTTGCTCTTAATGTTGGTACAGCCTCTCGGGGTATAATCACTGATGAGCTGGGGTGTGTCTTAAGGTTTCATGTGAGCCTCTTCTTAACAGAGATGGCTGTGGAGTCCCATGAAGGAGACTCAAAACTTTCTTTTTTTTTAAAAAGTATTGTAAGTGTCTGGCCCTTTTACTTGTGAGGATAGCCAAGAAACATGTAAACTGATGCAAACTGAAAGCTAAGTTAGAAAGGCATAGAGCTAGTTCTGTATCGTGTAGGTTTGGTTTGTATCTCAAAGAATCATCTCACCAACCCTCCCCAAAATCCTTAGGTAGCCTTGTGCATGATGGTGTGGCCATGTTATATCTGGGTGGTTACATGCATAAGGGAAGCAGCAAAGAATTCTTTCTCAGCCCTCCAAAAAAATGCTGAGACTGGCTCTGCTTGGCATCAGTTTTTGAGCCCCTTGTGTGTGCCCACTATATTGTGACCATAACAGCTTGTTTTCCCCAGCAGTGCCTCTGTAGCACAAATGAAGGACACACCGCAAGATCCCTACAAGCCATCCCCCCACACCCTGCCAGCTGCTTCAGCCGTGCACAAGGAAGAGAGAGACAGGAGACAGGGTCAAGCTACTGATGCCCTGCATTCTACCCCAGGCACTAGCCATGGGAGACTCGCTGGCGCAGCTGACTCCCCAGCCCCATCTTAGGAAACTGGCTCCCACACACCAGCTGGGGGAGACTCCTAGCAATTGGGAGAGACCTGCCCACTTCAAGACCCAAAAGGGATCCATTTCCCAACTGATCACCCAGCCCACTTCCATAGGGGATCCGCTTCCCACAGCCGTAGGCAGCAGGGCAACTTGCCTGCTCCCAGCAGAGCCTGAAGGACCATCTGTCTGCCAACACAGCTGTTGCTGTGAGGTACAGATAGGGCAGTCACACAGAGGAACCTCAGCGAGCTCCTGGGGAGGGTCAAGCCTAGTATGTTGAGCGGTGTTGGGCTGAAGAGTGGGTATATGGAAGGACAAAAGGTTTGAGGAGGAGGAGGAGGAGATGTAATTGTTGTCATTAAGCATGTGGGGACTTTTTTATTCAAGGAATGTCACATTAATTGTTGACTGAGGCAGAACGTATTTGAGACCACGCCTTTTATACTGGTAACCCATCACTTCCCACAATATTAAACTGGTAACACTAAGGGGGTTATGTTTGTAACATTGTCTTGTTAAAGTAGTTGTCGTGTATGCCATTTCCTGTACTCATTATAATCACAGGCCTGGATTTCAAAACCTGGCCTATTCAGAGAGAGGGCGTGAATGGCAAGAACAGAAGATGGCACAACCTGATTCCAGCCTCTGTCAAGGCAAAGATCTAACATAAATGAACAATGATTCAAACTCTTGCAGCCTGATCTTTCTTTGGTTTTCATCCATTTTACCCTACTGTAATTCCTGGAGTTACTTTTAAATCAGATTGGATGTTGTTTTAAAGGAGATGCTCTAGAAATTATTTTTGGGAAGTTCCGTGGCTTGTGTTATACAGGAGGTCAGGTTAGTTCAGTGTTTTCCAAACTTGGGACGCCGCTTGTGTAGGGAAAGCCCCTGGCGGGCCGGGCTGGTTTGTTTACCTGCCACGTCCGCAGGTCCGGCCGATCACGGCTCCCACTGGCTGCGGTTTGCTGCTCCAGGCTACTGGAAGCAGACTGAGGGAAATACTGGCTGCTGCTTCCAGCAGCTCCCATTGGCCTGGAGCAGCAAACCGCGGCCAGTGGGAGCCGCGATCGGCCGGACCTGCGGACGTGGCAGGTAAACAAACCGGCCCGGCCTGCCAGGGGCTTTCCCTACACAAGCGGTGTCCCAAGTTTGGGAAACACTGGACTAGATGATCACAGTGATCTTTTCTGGCTTTGGAATCTGTTACCCATGTGGGTGAGAGAATTGGAGCTCTGTCTGTCTGTCATCCTTTGACATAACAGTTTGTTTTTATACTGTATACTACAGTGCTTCCTGAGAACTAGTCTTGAACAAGTATTATGGGCATAGGTCCTTCATTCTCCCCTCTGTCTTAGCTGTGGTAATAGTGCTGGGGGAATCAGACAGCAAAGAAGATAGGGAGGGGGAATCAAAAAAAGTTCTAATTTTAGCCTAAGGGTTTTTCAGCTTGCTGAGCTGTGGACGTAAAACAGCACAAACCTGGAGAACAATACTAACTGCTGTTCCATTAAAAAGAGAAAAAAAAATCTTGCTGAGATCTGAAGTCAAATCACAACAGTCAAAAGTGAAACACAGCTCACTAATGTAGCCTTAATTCATTTTATTTTGCAGAGACAGCAAGCTCACCATGTTGCTCCGGGAGTCCCTGGGGAACATGAACTGCCGTACCACTATGATAGCTCACATTTCGGCAGCGGCAGGGAATTACGCTGAAACACTGTCCACCATCCAGGTTGCATCCCGGGTCCTGAGGATGAAGAAAAAGAAAACTAAGGTAAGGAGATGTGTAACTCCTTGTCTCCTTGTAGTGGGAAACAAGGACCCTACAGAGCCCTTAGTGAGATGGAGAGGCCTGAAACGTATAACAAAATCAGTATTCATAATTCCTGAGTGTATGGGTTGCATGTATTTTATGTTAGCTGTGTGGTTTAGAGTTTATAGCAGAGAGTAAGGGAGAGAAAGCTTCAACTTAAGATGCAGAGGAGAGTTCAAGCACATTTATTATAATAACTTTCTAAGCCTAACTCCAAGTCTGTCTTTTAGTAGTGCAAATATAGCTGGTAATGTGCTTTTCTCAATTAAAGTTACAAGTGTAAATAAAACAATAATGAATGTTACTTTTTTAGAATTAAAGGAAATTAAGATTAATGAAGAAAAAGGTTCCCTATTTTTCCCATAAGACAGCAAGAGCAATATAATACAAGGCAAAATCTCCATCTCTGCATAGACGCACACATAGTCCTGTTATTTCAGCATACATCTGGTAGATTTTTCCAAGCAGTGGACTAATAGGGAGTGAGGTATATCCATTTTCATGCTTCCAGAATCTTAGCTCCTTTTATAATCTGGACTGTTAACTTGTTATAACAGGTGAGTTTTGTGATCATGATTTAAAATGATGACATGGATTAATGATAAATCTGAGCAGAGACCATCAAATGGACTCCATCTATACCATGTCACAACAAGCTAGACACAGAAAGAGATGCACACCACACACTGTATACCCAAGTCGGTGTTGTGATCAAAATTGGATTTTCCTTGGCTTTTGTGCATTATTTGAACAGTGAGGTTGAACTCCTTTTACAGCAAAGTCTTATCGGTTAAGTCCTTAGAAAGCTATCTAGTTCCTTTGGTCAAGACTGGATTCAGTGAAGGGTCTTAATGCATTCATTCAGTGCATTCATTGGAAGGCAGCATGATCTAGTGGTTAGAGTTGGGTCTATTTCAGTGTGTTTACGATAATACTGTGGGCAAGACCCTTAATCTTTGTGTGCATCGGTTTCCAAAATGGCGCTAATAAGATTTACCAAACTTTAAGTACTCTGAGATAATTAAATGAAGGGTACAATATAACTATAAGTTCTTCTTGTTGTTGGATTTAACTCCCTTCCTCTCAAAGTTCATAACAATTCTTTGCTGAGCACGTTGGTGTTTTATATGTCATGCATTTATGCAACACCATGCATTGTTCAGTCATTTTAGGATTCAGCTGCATCTACAGTTGGGATTCCGCTGTATGTGTGTTTTATGGAAGCTGTTTGTGGTTCTGACATTTCGTTTCCTCTCCAATCACAGTACACATCAAGTTCTTCTGGAGGTGAAAGCTCCTGTGAAGAAGGAAGAATGCGGAGGCCAACCCAGTTGAGACCCTTCCATTCTAGAAATGTAGTTGACCCAGACTTCCCTATTCTGCACCTATCAAGTGATCCTGATTATTCTTCCAGCAGCGAACAGTCCTGTGACACAGTGATTTATGTTGGCCCCAATGGCACAGCCCTCTCTGATAAGGAACTGACAGATAATGAAGGCCCCCCTGATTTTGTCCCTATAGTTCCTGCTCTGCAGAAGACCCAAACTGAGGGCAAACTGGAGGAAGTGAGTGAGACAGACTCCAGCTCGTCTGAGAGAGACTGCCTGAAGTGCAACACCTTTGCTGAGCTTCAGGAGAGATTGGACTGTATCGATGGCAGTGAGGAGAGCAACAAATTTCCATTTGAAGAGCTGCCTGTTCAGTTTAGCGCAGATCAGATGTCTAAGTGTTCTGTGCCAAGCCAAGTGGCAGGTCTCAGTCATTTATCAGCATCGGATAAGGAAGATGCCACCGCCGACTGTCAGCAACCTGAGAAGGAAGTCAGGGAAAATATAAATCCAACAACCAACAAAATTCAGAGAAATCACTCCCCTGTTCCTTCTGGAGCTCTCACTAACATTTCAACTCCTCCTTCTCCTAGGAGTGTAACTGGCAGCTCTAGTAATCAGCTTAGCTCTTCCCAGTTAGCCCATAGCACAAGCCTGCAGAGCAGCAGAGAAAGCCTCAATACCTGTGGCTTTGTAGAAGGCAAACCTAGGCCAATGGGTTCACCGCGGCTTGGCATTGCGAGCCTCTCCAAGACATCAGAATACAAGCCACCAACTTCTCCTTCCCAGAGATGCAAGGTTTACACCCAGAAAGGGGTATTGCCCAGCCCTGCACCATCACCCCTGAGCAAGGACTCTGGAATGGTGTCTAGTGAATCTTTGCTGCAGCCAGAGATCCGGACCCCTCCAGTGGGAATGAGTCCTCAGATCTTGAAAAAGTCAGTATCCTCCAGCAGTGGGGATTTTGGAGAGACCATTCTCGATGAAGAGCAGGAACATAATATTTCACCAGAATCAAAGAAGGAGATTCTGAGTACCACCATGGTCACTGTGCAGCAACCATTAGAGCTGAATGGAGAGGATGAGCTGGTGTTCACCCTGGTTGAAGAACTAACTATTAGTGGGGTCCTTGAGAATGGACGCCCGACCAGCATCATCAGCTTTAACAGTGACTGTTCTGTGCAGGCTTTGGCCTCTGGGTCTAGGCCAGTTAGTATTATCAGTAGCATTAGTGAAGACCTCGAGTGTTACTCCAATGCAGCTCCTGTTTCTGAGGTCAGCATAACACAATTCGTGCCGCTTCCAAAATTAGGATTGGATGACAAAGCCCGGGATGCCAGCAGCAGACGCTCATCCATTAGTTCGTGGCTGAGTGAAATGAGCACAGGGAGTGATGGTGAACAATCATGCCACAGTTTCATAGCCCAGGCGTGCTACGGGCATGGTGAGGCTATGGCAGAGCCCCCTATTTCTGAGTTTGCAGGTGCCATACAGAATACTAGCATGATTTGTGTAAATGACAAGCAAAATCCAGTGACTGACAATTTGCTCATACTGTCAGAAATGGGGGAGGAAACTTTCAGTAAAGTCCCACCCCTCAAGGGTTGCAAAATATCAGCCCTGGGGAAAACTACTGTCACAATCTCAAACACAGCAAGTCTAAGCGGTTGTGAAGGCTACATCCCAATGAAGACCAACATTACTGTTTATCCATGTATTGCTGTTAGTCCTTTTAAGGCACAAGAGACTGATGAGGCCACATCTGCAGTAACTTCAGCTGCTAAAGTTGCTCAACCCCATGAGGAGAAAGAGTCTAATGTTAGGAAGGAAATCAAATTTGAAGACCCTTGGCTAAAGAGGGAAGATGATGTGAAAAAAGACAGTTCTGGGGCCAGCGATGGGCCAAGGCTGGAAACTGCAGTTGGTCCAGCCAACCCTGAGCAGAACAAGAAACAGAACTCAGCTGACAGGTTTAGTAGCAGCAGCGGGGAGACCTCTAGCTCCCCAGGTTCTGATCCTCTGAAGAGGATTGTGGATGGGTGTGAGATGGCACTTCCAAGTTCTGCAACCCAGAGCCCTGTTCATTCCCTGGATGTTTTGAAGAATGGCAGTCTCCCTAGGGCGCTCCAGAAGGTCAGCAAGCAGGAGGAAATTGATGCTGTCCTCTATCACTGTGCTGCTGAGAACAATGGAATGAGTTCTCCTTCTCTTTCCCAGTCTTGTAAGGCTACCCTAGAAAGAAGAATCGCTTCTCCCAAGCACTGCGTTCTCACTCGCCCCAAAGGAACTCCTCCGCTGCCTCCTGTGAGAAAATCAAGCCTAGATCAGAAGAACAGGGCCAGCCCTCAACACAGCTCAACTAGCAGTCCATCCAACCAACCAGTGTCTTTTCCGGCCAGCTTTCCTGATGAGCTGAATGGGAAGCAGAAGGGCTCCAGCATTGACACCAGTAACAATAGCAGCAGCAAGTTATTTAGTGCCAAACTTGAACAGCTAGCCAGCAGGACCAATTCCCTGGGCAGGTCCACTGTGAGCCACTATGAGTGTTTGTCGTTGGAAAGAGCAGAAAGCCTATCTTCAGTAAGCTCCAAAATGAGCCCTGGAAAAGATACCACCATGCCTAGGGCTGGGAGGAGCCTCAGTCGCAGTGCGGTGTCCTCACCAACAAACTCAGGCATATCCCAGTCTGCAGGTGCCTCCCCAAAGGCCAGCCAATCTAAGATATCCGCAGTTAGCAAACTCCTTTTGGCAAGTCCCAAGGCCCGAAGCTTGTCTGCTTCCACCACCAAAACATTAAGCTTTTCTACCAAGTCTCTGCCTCAGTCTGTGGGGCAGAGTTCAAGTTTGCCTCCCAATGGGAAGAACATGTCCTGGTCAACTCAGTCCCTTAGCAGAAACAGAGGCTCTGGTCTTGCTTCAAAACTGCCCCTCAGAGCTGTCAATGGACGGATTTCCGAACTGCTCCAAGGGAGCACGAGTGCCAGAGGTTTACAAATGCGTGGAAACTCGGACACAGATGAGCGAGGTGGCCTTCATGGAGATGAGAAACCAGCTGTTCATATGCTGCCTTCACCCTACAGCAAAATCACCCCTCCGCGGAAGCCTCACCGCTGTAGCAGTGGTCATGGAAGTGACAACAGCAGCGTCCTGAGCGGGGAGCTGCCGCCAGCCATGGGGAAAACAGCCCTATTCTACCACAGTGGGGGAAGCAGTGGTTATGAGAGTATGATGAGAGACAGCGAAGCAACAGGGAGTGCTTCTTCAGCGCAAGACTCTATGAGTGAGAACAGCAGCTCTGTCAGCGGGAGGTGCCGAAGTCTCAAAAATCAAAAGAAACGCTCAAACACAGGTATGTTTGCAGATGTGTCCAAATGTAACATTGACCACCAGGCTAGCTAGTTCTGGGGCGCAAGGCTTGCACAGAGGGGTATCTAGGTCAATGGCAGAACACATGTTGTGTTTAATGTGGTCGTTTGGAACTAGAAACAGGGTAATTCTAATGACAGGCCCTTGAGCTGTGAACTTTTTAGATTTATTTACTTACCAAGCCCTGCTCAGTTCCACATTTCCTTTATGAAGGCATTTCCATTGCAACAGTTTTAGTATAGATTATTTGTTTCAAACTTCTGTTATTGCATCCTTCTCCTGAAAGCAGGGCAACTTTTATAATGGGGACTATTTTCAAATATTTAGTGATGGGTTTTTTTTTAGCACTTAAAGTCACAAAAAGATGCCCATGCATGGTTCTTACATGTAATATATATTACAATGTAGCCCCATCAGAATGGAAACAATCATGCAGACAAGAACTCGGGCAGAAAAAGCTCCTTTCCAACACTTCATCAATCCGGGAAACAAACCCTCCACCCTCTCTATAAACCCTATCCAATAGCTGTCAAATAGATAAACGCCAGTCAAAAATTGGAGGCTTTTATTATGGTGAATAGCAGAGAGAGGACAGCTGATGTATGTCCTGAGGGCAAGAACTGAGGTTGGTTGTAACTATGGGGTTTCAGAGGTTGGTGGGTGTTGCCCCAGTGTCGCTGAGAGGAGGACCAAGAGCTGTATAAGTTGCAGTACAAATGCTAGAACCCAGCAAAGGGGAGAAAGAGACTATAGGACTTGCAAAGGGGAAAGGGCGCAATAAATTATATATTGCTGGGAGGTTGTCCGGGTAATATGGGATATTTTGCTGGGGACATTTTGTTTTTTGGCTTCCATTTTTGAGGTTTGGCCTTAGTAGTGAGAGGGCTGAAGGTACCAGCAACCTCTCACTTTGACAGGTGTAAAGAGTCTGCGTGGATGGTACTGGGAGCTAGGTGGCAGATGGGTGACTCTGGGTGGAGGAGGTCTTTCCTTAGTTTTTTCATTTCACTTCCCCTTTCATCAATATGATCTCAGTGGCTGGGTGAATAGGGATTGCAACTTCCCAGTAGCTGTCCTGGGAGATGTGGGTGAGGAGAGCCTTCTGTTTGGATGATGACTGTGGAAGAGTGTCAGGGCACTACTACCCCCTTTTTATTTGGTAGCAGTTTTGTTTCTTGATAGCCAGGGATGGAGGGTGAGAGCTATGATGTCCTTGGAGCACACCTTCACATTTAGTCTTTGCTTGGGTCCTCAACTGCAGCAGCTTTGCCTCTTAGATGATTGCTATAAGGTGGTTGAAAATGATGCCATTGACTGTGAACATGGAGATCTGAGGGAAGGATCATTTGTGGAGCTCCGGAATGTCTAGTCGCTCTGCTACCAGGTATAGAAGACAAAGTGGGAGGAAGGCTTTTTTTTGCTGACAGAAGCAGGTGTGCAGCTCTTGTTATCAATTCTATAGATCTTATCTGGGACTTCTTCTGGGACACATAAAGCATTATTTTACAGGGTCCAACTGCTTAGGTCATATGCAAGATTAGTGGCTAATAAAATCATCAGCAGGGCTTGTAGGGAACTTTCCTGAGCAAGGCCATCAACTTCTGCAGAAGTTTTGTGGTCTTCCTGTGTCTGCAGACAGAGCGCGCGCAGGTGCCTCTGCTGCTGCTCAGGGCTATCCAGTGCTGAAGCAGAGTGAAAACTGACCCGATTCTTACCTCTTTTTCACCAAACATAGAGTTTGTCGGGGCTTTTGGCTGCCATCCAAATGACTGACCTTGATTTTTAATTTCCTGTGTGGTTTAGGTCCTTTCTGCCCAGGCACCATTGTCACAGATTTGCTCAGATGAGTCACTATCACTAATGGCCCCAAGATTTGAATATTTGGGGCACATAGTTTTCAGTGGAGGGCCCTCATCTCTGGAAGCTGCCTACCCTGTTAATCCAACAGAGCCTGAGCATGTTGACACCTCTCAGAGCACTTTGTAAAGCTCATTTGCTTACTCAGGCTTTTGACTGGTGGCTGTGTGGAGAGGGTATATGTGCTATTTTTAACAGCTTAATTGTGAGGTTGATTCTTTATATAGTTGGTTCACCAATTCTCATACTGTTTTGAATGAGTTGAACATAGGTCCAGTAATTTTTACACATTTTAAAAATAAAATTAAAAAATTAATTCAATGTCTACACATTTCTCATCATTGTACATTTACTTGGCCACTAACAAAGCTGTAGCTTTCTTACAACCCATGTCCTCTTTGTATTTGGCCCTGCAGTAGTGAAGCCATAATTCTGAGTTTGGTGGTAGCACACTCTTTCACATGTCAACTGATTTATGATGCCATAAAATAGGATTATGACTTCAGTGCAGTATCAAGATGAAGGAAAAACTGGGATGTAAAGGCGAACAATGTTATGATGAACATACATATATTTTTATAATAGGACAAGAACCAGACTGGTTGGGCACATTTCTTTTTACATAAATATCCTGTTCCTGTAGGTTTGTACTAGTCTGAAACATCTCTGTTAAGGAATATTTTTATGAAAAAAACCATACAAAGCTGTGCAGCTCTTGAAGCGTGGATATTATTTTAACGCATGGTGTCATGAGCATTGGACCCTGTTTGATTTGCTGTCAAAGATCCACTGTGCTATAATGGATACAGCAGTATGGATATGCTCATTTCAGGTCAGGTGACCTTGTCCACTTTATTTATGATTATTATTAACAGAAAGGCTAGTTGTCAGACATAATCAACATGAATCTACAGAAAGTCCCTTTAAGAGAAGTCGTAAAGAGCCTTTAAGGGAATCACCAGTAGTCTTGTCAGATTTCACAATTACTTTTGAAGTTCTGACACACCGAAGAGACAGAATTATTTTTTCTGTGATTAAGATCTTGTTATTTTAATGTTCTTAAATGCATTACTTGTACTTGTAGGTACTTATGCATTGGTTGTTATAGCCTAGGTATCAGAGATACAGTGGCAGCTTTTGGAAGATAAAGCCAATTCATAATCTGTAGGTTTAGCCTTGGTTTAAATTTCAGGATCTAAGTGTGTGTTTCATAGGCAGCCTAACGTTGTATATGCAGTATAAACAAGCACACAAACCATCTTCCATTATATTCTCCCACCCAC
Organism: Emys orbicularis; assembly: GCF_028017835.1. NCBI lineage: Eukaryota > Metazoa > Chordata > Testudines > Emydidae > Emys > Emys orbicularis. The sequence continues at coordinate 144,344,002 of NC_088685.1, forward strand.
TCTTCAAACTGAAATATTACAAGATTACATCATCAAGCCAATGAGCTTTCTTCCCTGAAGTTAATAGATCGGTTTAATAAGTTGCACAATTTTTCCAGCATTTAACACTGGTAGTATAATATTAGTAGGTCAGAACACCTCTATCCCAATATAACGCGACCCAATATAATATGAATTCGGATATAACACGGTAAAACAGCGCTCCAGGGGGGCTGCGCACTCTGGCAGATCAAAGCAAGTTCGATATAACGCGGTTTCACCTATAACGCGGTAAGATTATTTGGCTCCCGAGGACAGCATTACATTGGGGTAGAGGTGTATATTATTGCCCTGAAATGATTGCTTACGGTAGAGGGGATTTTAATTATAATTACAGTTAGCACTAATATGGGGCTGTACATTTTCAAAGCACTGTACAAATGTTATTTAATCCTCCTGTGATGTAAATATTATTATAATCCCCATTTTGCAGATGGGGAAAATCAGGCTGAGAGGTTAACTAACTGGCCCAAGGCCACAGAATCACCCCCTCCCTAATGCTGACTAGATAGACCCAGGATTAGCTCTCAGGCAGGTTGGCTCCAAGCCTTGAGCTCACTTGACTTGACCACACATCCTCTAATCAATGCCACTGTCCTTTTAGAACAGCAGAGCCGAAGATTTGATTTGTAATTGTCTATTTGTGACAGACTGTCCCGCCTCTGCACCTCCTAGCATGTGTGCAGCTGCTTATTCTCTGGTTTCTTCCCTCCACCATTAACTGCTCCTCACTAAGAGTGAATAGGCGCCTCAGTCACTTACCTCCAACTGGGAGGATGTGATTATGCAGCAGTGAAGGCTGGTGACACCTGAAAGCAAGGAGGCAAAACTGACACACACACACACATGCTGAGAGGGAGTTTAGGCATATGAAAAACTATATTATCTGACACCAGACTTTGCTCACCAGGGAACCCTCCCCATGGACAGTGCCTGGCACAATGGGGTCCTGGTCCATAACTAGGCTCCTGGGCACTCCGGTAATACAAATAAATAATAATAATAATACACTAGTCAGCAGCTCTTGATCCCCACATACAGAATAGGCCACAACATAGCTACTTCCAGTCTCTTCCAGCCCAGAGAACCAAAGTGCTAAGGTTGCTTCTGAACACAAGCCTCCTGTATGTCCAGTGCTCCTTCTTTTTAGCAGTGTACCCATGTGATAGAAATAAATGCAAACTATAAGCTAACAATGATCATTTTTTTAAAAATGGGGGTGGAATTTGAAAAGCACGCAGCAATGGCCTAACTCTGCTCCCTTGATGTCATTGGTAAAGGCTAAGTGCATTTGTGGTTCCTTTGTGTTACCAGGAAAAAATACTCCAAGCAAACTCCCTTTTGCAAAGTCACGACAGTATATCAGGAATGCCGGCTTTAAGGGGCAGGCAGGGTGGGGCGGTGGACCGGGAACCAGATTGGGAGTTGTAAAACCTATCTTCCATTTTCTGTTCTGCCAATGACTCACTGCGTCACTCTGAGCAACTCATTTAATGTCTCTATTCCTCAGTTTCCCATCATAAAACAGGATGATTCTTGTCCAACTTGGTACAAACCATTGGGATTCTAGAATGAAAAAATATTACATACATGTTAATCACTGTTATTCTATATAGTTTAGCATCTGAAAACCAGTGGACCAAATTCAATCTGTGTGTAAACAGGCACAGCTCCCACTGAAGTCACTCTCAAAGCTGAATTTGGCCCACTGGGTGTAGAGATCCAGCTTTTTAGGCATATGAAAAACTTTACTTCTAACTCCAGGTGCATGGCTCCTGGCAGCAGTGAGGTAAGGATGGAACAGGATCCAGGCCTGTAATTAGATTTACACTGTATAGCAAAGCTTCACTTGAACTCCCATACAATATACATGAATTCCTTGGTTTTTCCCCCGTGTATATTATTTATTGGTTCCTGGTACCTGCCTCCTATGATGTTTCCAGACTGGCAGAGTCTGTAATGAGCCCTCTCATGGGGCCAATAGCACAGAGGAGCGTTTGGTACAATTTGTAACAGGATGAGGGTTTTCTATGGAAACCACAGAGCTCTTCCTTCGGCATCCCCCTTCCCCTTTCTGGAATTGGTTTGGGTGCATAAAAGAGTCTCATGTCCGTGTTTTATATGGATAGATCAAAGGCCTTTGGCATGTCTGTGACTAATTACTGCTTACAATGCTAGTTCAGGGCTGGACGGTTTTCTCTCCTGAGGAGTATGTGTGTGTTTAGATTTCTGGTTCTCTCTAGTCCAATTTTTTTTTTTTAAAAGTGGTCAAAGTTACTTAATGCAAGATAATTGAAAAGCAAAGCAAATCTGAGTTTGGCAGTTTGCAAAAGCATGTGGATCAGAGCTGGTTTCAGCAGGGGAACATACTTGGATCTTTAGGATCTGGGTTTCAAGGTCAAAGGGGGCTTAGACAGAGCGGTGAGTCAGAGGCAAGCAGTGACTGCTGCTGGCTGGCTGCCTGCCTGCTGGCATGGGATGGGCTGTCTCATTGAGGGAAAGATCAGGACTCAGGCATGAGAGGAAGACAAGAGTCCATCTGGGGAGGAGGGAGATTCTCCCCAGGTGGCTTGGTTGTGAAGAAGCTGCTGTATATAGGGCCTTCAAGTTTGGTCAGCCTGGGCCTATTTTGCCTTACTCACTATTGTTTGTCAGTGGTCATTAAAAAACAAGAAGCTAAAGAATCCCTATGAAAAGTACAAGCCAGTCTTCTGAATGAGGCTCATCTAGAGTGGGGGTGAACCCAAGCTGCAAAATTCAGACTTTCCTAATATTTAAAGGGGTTTGGGTTCATTATAATACAAGGCCCCAGTAACAATGTTTGGATTCACATCTGAACTGTCCCAGCTTTTAAAGGGGTTTGGATGCATGGATCTGCTTTAGGTCTCTGTCTCCTGCCAGAGTTTGACAAATCCAAGATATGATTTTTTTAAAATTTTGTTCTATATCAGGAACCTTTCTGGCCTGTAGATAATTAAAGCTTCTTGCTGAAACATTGTATGGGTTGGGCAGTAAAAGTTTCATGACTGCTGGCAGCTCTTTCTTGGTGCTAAGTTTCACCACCAAGAGTAGAGGAAACTACTACATGATTCTAAACATCGTCATAAAAATGACAGACTGTCACAACGTGACAATAATTATATATAATTGTAGTCTCTTCACATCACATCCTACCATTATAACTCTAGGTTTCTCTGGAGTCAGAGATGTTTTTAAGAATGGGGGCTCAGAGGTTCTGTAAACTCCAGATCTGAACACGCCTAAACTCTTAAGAACTTTCAGATCTATTTCTGTTAATGAAAATACTAGAAAATACCAGGCACGGATTGAATCTGTGGGCAGCAAATAACTTGAATCCATCTCAAACCTGCTGCTGATCTCAGACAGCACTGAAACAGGATCTTAGCAATAATGATGAAACACAGAGACAGAGCTTTTCTTGTTGCATCCAAGTGAAAAGGGATTCAGTTCACATTTAGCCTGCATAAGCTCAGAACTGCAAAATATCCCTGGCACCTTAAAGCCAAAGGGCATTTCCAACCCTTGCATCTTAACTTGTCCACATCCACAACCGATGACGATAAGGACAATGATGATAATTCACACGCTGCGTTATCCCCCACCATGACTGGTGCCATTAAGAATTATAAAGGGAGATTAACCTTTGTGTGTTGGTGACTCTCTTTGAACATGTGACTGTCGACTGGATTGCAGAGGGGGGTGAGTGGGCCCCAGCCACAATTATTTTCTGTTGTTGTTGTTCATTAAAACAACAGCATTGATTTTCCCAGGTCAAAGCCAGGTCATATCATGCCGCAGATCTGTGTGGAAAGGGATCACAGTAATCATTTTTTACACGCTTGACTACTGCGTGCCGGTGCTGAGCTTTCGGCTGCATGAACATAGGAATGATTTAATAGAGGAAATGGCAGCAGGCTATTGTGAACTGTGAAGGCTCCATGTAACATGCATGATTGAGTCAGACACCATTAGGCGGGTGTAAATAAAACCTGCTCGCTGTGTTGGCACAGAATTAGCTCAGTGAAATGCCTCTGCCACTGTCCTGTCTGGAGCTGATGCTGTCTTAGTAGTGTCCCCTGTCCTTGGCTTGACTGGCAAAGTGACTGGTGAATCGATTTACTTCAGTACTATAATGCCTAGGACAATAAACTGCTCTATGTCATCTCCATATAAATAGTGTCATGAAACTGACAAATACATACGGAGCCAAAGGCCAGCCATAAGTTAGGAAAATCTCTATATTATGGGCACTTTTTTGCTAGCAATGTGTGGGTGCTGAGCACTGTACCGGTGAGACCTACATCTTCCCTGGGACTTCTCCCAAAGTACATGTCAACCTGCCAGGCTAAATGAAGTGCTGCATCCTGACTGGGTTTCAGCCATGCTCGTTCACTGGCTCTGAACACTGTGCCCCAGACAAGCTTCCAAAAGGAAGCAGTAGTTTGGGGAGTGTGGTCAGGAAAGGGTGAATAGTGGGAAATTGACAAAAACAGGCAATTGCCTGGTATCTAGAATGTTCGGAGGTCCCTGAATCTATGCCAATTTCATGTACATGCAGTGTCTCTATGCAGGGGCACAAGTTTGTGAGGGTAATTGCGTTCCTACATATGAGTAAAGGTAAATTCTGATTCACACCTTGTTCCTACTGACTTCAGTCTGGTTATATAGAATGTAAGTCAGGAGAATATGGCTCTAAATATTTTGCACTATCTGGTATTAGGGCCAAAGTGGAGAAATATATTTAAGGTCATCTTTTGAAATCTGAAATCTACCTTTGTCTCGGAATCAAATATTAATTTGTTACTTTTTGTTCTGAATTGTTCCAGCTCAACTTGTTTACCTTTATGTAACCCAGGGTACTGGGATGGGTGAGCGCAAGATGGGTTGGGAAGCAATGGGGTGACTCGGCCATAAATGTGGCCTCTTTTGTGCTTGTCTCTTTCTGTAATTTGTCCCCTAAACATTTGGGGTGAATTCTCCACTCTGTTACACAGGCGCCACCCCACTGAAGTTGTACCAGTGTCACTGACGTCTACACTTACCTCCGGGTCCGACGGCAGGCAATCGATGTTCTGGGATCGATCCCGGAAGTGCTCGCCGTCGACGCCGGTACTCCAGCTCAGCGAGAGGAGTACGCGGCATCGACGGGGGAGCCTGCCTGCAGCGTCTGGACCCGCGGTAAGTTCGGACTAAGGTACTTCGAATTCAGCTACGTTATTAACGTAGCTGAATTTGCGTACCTTAGTCCGAAGTGGGGGGGTAGTGTGGACCAGGCCTGAGAGGAGGACCAAGAGCTGTGTAAGTTGCAGTACAAATGCTACAGTCCAGCAAAGCAGAGAAAGAGACTTTGGGACTTGCATGGGTAAAAGGGCGCAATAAAATAAACATTGAGGAAGAAGGTCGAAGGAAAAGGGAGGAGGCGATCCAGTCATGGGCAACTGACTGCAAGGGCACACCCCACAGGAAGGAGGAGTGAGAGGAGAAATCAGTCTTGCTTTCTCAAATAATAAAAGCAGAAGCCCGGTTGTTAGAAAGTGGGGAACAGCAGGGGGATCTCTGCATACTGTCTTCATAAACAAACAAAAGGCCTGAAGCGACACTAAAAGCCAGTGCTATTTCGAATGGGAGGAAAGTGTTCTCTGAAAACAATGCGGTAGAACAAATTGTGTGTGTTGGGGTTTACTGTTCTACACTACTTAGGCTAGGTCTACACTACAGCGGGGGGTCGACCTAAGATACGCAACTTCAGCTACGTGAATAGCGTAGCTGAAGTGGCGTATTTTAGGTCGACTTACCTGGCTGTGAGGATGGCGGCAAGTCGACCGCTGCCGCGCCGCCGTCGACTCCGCTACCGCCTCTTGCCGCGGTGGATTTCCAGAGTCGACGGTAGAGCCATCAGGGATCGATTTTATCGCGTCTTCACTAGACGCGGTAAGTCGATCCCTGTTAGACCGATTGCTACCCGCCGATCCGGCGGGTAGTGAAGACGTGCCCTTAGTGTGGGGATGTTTAATCTCTTTCAGGTCAGTTATATGGTTTGTTGGCCAGGAGAATGCTGAACCATCAGATCTGTACACAAAGGCAGTTTTACTTCTAACAGCGACTAGTGTAATAATGAATGGCTCCTGCTCTGTATCGTACCTTCTTCCCCCTTTGAACTTACAATGTAAACTTGTGGAGTCATGGTGCATGTAGTTATGATTTTGTTTTCTATTTATTGGACCTTGAAATGTTTAGGGGCAGCTACTGTTTTGTACGGAGTTCAGATTCAGGCTGTTACACGGAAGACACACAGTCTGCTCCTTATGGAGACTTTATTTTTGTTCTTTTTTGTTTGACGTTTATCTAAAATAATTTTAAAAAACAATCAGACTGGAATTTGCCCATAGAAAGCAATCTAACCGGGAATACACTGAGACATCCTGCACCTATGCAAATCCCATTAGCTTTTAAGATTTCAGGCACGCATTTAGCAAAGAACATTTGACTAGTTCCACTGACTTCAGTTCGGCTCTTCATGTCCTTCAAGTTATGATAAAATACCTAGTTGATTGAGAGTCCTTTGTCTGTAGATGACATCTTTTCTACACTTGTCTTCACTGCAGAGTTCATTTGACTTATAACTTGAGTGTTGCGCCTAACTCGAGTCCCAGCCAAATGCCTTAACTCCAGTGTGGTGGGGCTTTTAAATTGGCTGGTCCTTCAGGGGGAATAGGCAGCTCATCAGCTGCCAACCCCGTCACTCTGTGCAGCTCAAATTGTTATTTCACAGTGTGGCTGCTCTCACTCAACCTAGACTGACTCGAAAGGAGTTAATGTGGGTGTAGCTAATTTGAATTAACTCTACAGTGTAGACAAAGCTTTAGGCCTTGTTGTCACGCTAAAAAAAGTATATTTTTTACGTTGCAGTAACTAAAACACATGAGCTATCCTGAGGTAAACTAGCTGAGATCAGCACTATCCCCCACCTGTGGTTGACTTTGTTAGTTTATCTTGTGGTAAAAATAAAGTTCCTGGTCTTCACTGTGTTTTTTACTATGGGATAGTTCACACACATTAATACCCTGAGGTAAAATAGGTACCTATTTTAGCTGTGAAGACAAGGTCCTAGGGCTTGTCTTCACGTACAGCGCTACAGCAGCGCGGCTGCACCAATGCAGTGCTTTAGTGAAGACACTCCTATGCCGATGGGAGAGCTTCTCCCATTGGCCTAGTTAATCCACCTCCCCGAGAGGCGGTAGCTGTGTTGACAGGAAAAGCCCTCCCGTCAACATAGTGCTGTGTATGTGGGCGGTTAAGTCAGTATAACTATGTTGCTCAAGGATGTGGATTTTTCACACCCCTGTGTGATGTAGTTATGTTAATCTAGGACTGTAGTGTAGACCTGGCCTTAGAGTCAGATGCAGGAGAGGATATTTAGTACCACACTATGCTGTACTATAACTGAGACCACTATTACTGGTTTGGCAGTGGAATCAGTGGACTGGATTTCTTTTGCTCTAAGATGAGGTATTGATATCTATTTAGTTTTTCAAATGGAAAACAAATGACTCCCTTTTATATTGTTGGAGAGTCAGCTGGCCTGAACAGACTGCTGGTGCACCGTGTGTGTTTGTGTGTCCCCACTACCAGGGGGGGAAGGGAGGGGGAGGGAGGGGGATGGATATGTGCTAATCCTGCCAAGCGTCCAGGTTGAACAGTTGCCTTTGTAAGCAACGTGCTGGAGAGCAGAGGAGTGGTGCATTGTAGTCTGCTACAAAGCACTTTATTAATTATATAGTAAAGATTTATGAGCTCCCAGCCCCATAGAGCCCATTAATAAACATGTGTCTTCAAACGGGTATTTTTTAAAGGAAAAATATATATTTGTTTGAACAATTGAATCCTTGTCTTTGTGTGTTATCATGGATGAGCAAGCTGTCACCTGCTCTGTGGCATTCATCCTAAAATGCTGCTTTGGATGTATCTCCTTACCCAACCCATTTAATGTGAAATCAGATAAACCCCAGAGACTAAATGGAAGGACTAGAGGCAGTAGGAATTCCTGTCAAGATACACCATACCTTCTGTACCCAGGCTAATAAGCAGCCCATTAATCAATGCATATTTTAAATAGATTAGGTTCCATTCAGCTTCACTGCAAACATGCAGGAGTTGTTTCATTTTATTTCTCCCCAACACATGCCAAAAAGCAAAGATATATAATCCCGAGTCAGTAAAAGTGAAGAGCATTGACCCTTCCTCCCATCCCCCCCACATACCTTGATCCTGCAGTCAAATCTGCACAGATGGTCCCGTGTCTGTGCCGAGCCACATTTACTTCAGTAGGACTCCATGCAGACATAAGAGTCCACCCACCCGGATCAGGTCTCTCTGCCTGTGTTTATTTAATGTCTTGATGGAACAAAGACCAGACAGCCAGATTATTGTGGTAACCCACTGGCAGCCCAGACAGGAATCCTGACTAGGAAAATATAATGAGCTCATATTTGCTTACTCTGCTTCTGCCACTGTTGTCCACTCTGCCTGTCCACCTAGTGATGGTCACCGGGACAAATGGCCTAATATAAGAGCCCATGTAAACCACCTTTTGGACCATATGATTCCTTTTTCACACTGGGTCAAATGGGGATGTGTGGGTACTATAAAGCAAAACCGCCCTTCTGCTACACACACCTGTGACCTCTTCCCCCTATTTCCAAATGATTTCCTGATTCTGACCTCACAGCAATGTGAATCCTGAGTAACTCCATTGAATTCAGTGAAGTTACACCACTATAAGTGCCATTGGAATGAGGCCCTGAATCTCCATAGGGAGGCATGTCCCACCTCCCATGAGATGAACCCAAATCTGCACCAATTACATAAAGAATTGGTGTTAACAATCACAGGCACACTGGAGACAATACAAACTAAATGCTTTATACAGAGGTGATACTAAATGAGTCACAAGCATGAGTTCCCATCAGGATGAGTTTTGGTTGTGCTCAACTGAACCCCTGTAGCACTAAAAATAACACATAAGCACAGTTAATACATCTCCCCCTCTGACACGAAAATGGATGTATGCATTAACACACGGGCTTGACGCAAAACTCATTGGGTGACGTTCTTTGGTTTGTGCTATACAGGAGGTCAGACTAGATGATCATAATAGTCCCTTCCAGCCTTAAAGTCTATAACTCCATGAATATATAAAATTGCCAATGTACTAAGTAGCAAGATACAGCTTTTGCTCTCAGATTAAAAAATTTCAATGCTTGATCCTGCGATAGGATGAGAGCCTTTGGGGAAGTACCCAACGCCCTCTACTCCTAATGGAAGCGGGAGGTGCTGCACACCTTGCAAGTCAATCTCCTAATTTGCTACACTTTAGTTTTAAAAACAATTTCATCACTGTGGACTGGTTGAGTCAGGAGAAAAATTGGTATCACTTGTCACCAAATGAGGGTGATACTTCTTGAAGCTGAAAGGCTAGTGCTTTGTTATTTTATAACTGATTTCTTATAACCTGAACGTGCCAGGCTCTTGACAGAGTAGGTGCCATGGTACATTTCTAAATGCATAAGTAAAGCCCTCAGTGTTTTAGCAAAATTGGTTATTCCTTTATACTCTTATGCAAAATTCTACCACATGGTGCTGTTTAATCTCCCGGCTAGGGTGACCAGATGTCCCGATTTTATAGGGAAAGTCCCGATATTCGGGGCTTTTTCTTATATAGGCACCTATTACCCCTGACACACTCCGTCCCGATTTTTCATACTTACTATCTGGGCACCCTACTCCCGGCTGGTTAACAGCTGGTCTCTCCCTTTGGTTGTCTCTGTGTAGGGCCATTGGACCAAGGTCACTCTTAGCTTTGCAATTTAGTCATGTCATTTCAAACGGCGCCTGTGCTGCATTTGTCTCTTGTCAGACCACTGCCACATTTATCTATGCCAACTGGTCAGTTCTCTCTGGGTCTGTGTTGTCATCTGTCACATGTCAATTTTACTCTTGATGATGCAGCTTCATCTAGGGCCTGATCCAAAGCCTGGAAAGATGCCCACTGAAGTCAGGCCTAGGATCACTGTCGCTCCCTGATGTCTTTTCGGCTTCACTGGTTCCTGCATGCTGGATTGTCAGGCTTGGGCTCATTTGCTGGCTCAGAGTTTAGGAGTCACAGCATTGTTAGTTTGAAATCTCAAACCATTTGGCAAAAAGTTAACCTAGCATAGGGGGCTTGGAGACAAAGAGTCTGTCTCTCCCTGACTTGGCTTCTCTCTTTCGCTCTCTTTTCTGTTTCAGTAACTTTATTGATATGACAAGGGCTACCGGTGTTGCCAAAGTGAATGCAGGATGGCAGGGCAGTTTTGACGGAGTTGATAGCAAATTTCTCCAGTGTCTCTGTTTTACATTACTGTCTGTTTCTGATCCGGTGGTTCAGTCTGCCATCCATTTTTAAAGCCTATTCCTACAGTCTGCCATTATGGAGAACTCCTGTAGAATTTAATAGAAAGTGATAGATTTTCTGTAGGCATTTGTCTGTTTTTTGTTTTGTTTTTTTATTATCCTGTAGCATTTAATACACAGCTGTATCCTTGCCATAAATTTCTATGTGCTCATTCAAACAACCTATAGAAAGGGGGGTCATTTTCCGTTAGATTCTGTGGATTCAATCCTGGCTCCATTGAAGTCAATGGCAACATTTCCTATGGGTTTTTCAATTTTTCCCTAAGGGTCTTTTCTGCAGTCTCCCTCTTCTATCTGTAGCTTTGTCATGTAGGGTAGCAGTACTCATTGGTCTTTAGGTTAACGTGAATGGTTCATGACCAGGCCTCTTTCTCACAGAACTGCCTCACTGTAATTCATTCTCAAGTACTTCAGTCCAAAGCTTCTCTGAGTGCTCATATTGCCTCTTCTGTTGTGCCAATTGGCAGCACCTCGTTCCCTAGAAAGCAAACAACAAAAGTGCTAGGGACCAATTAAAAACACCTTTGAATAGTTTTGTGTGTCTTTGCAAGCAGCAAGCGGGGGAGAACCATTGTAGCCAGTGGTGAGCCGGAGCCGGTTCACACCAGTTCACGCGAATCGGTTGTTAAATTTAGAAGCCGGTTTAGAACCGGTTGTTAAAGGGGTGGGCAAACTCCAGCCCGCGGACCACATCCGGCCTGCAGGACCATCCTGTCCAGCCCGCCTGAGCTCCTGGCTGGGGAGGGTCCCCCGGACTCTCCCCTGCCTTCCCCGCTCTCACAGAGCCCAGCGCCAGCGCTCTGGACCACTCCTGGGCAGCTCGGCAGCTCCTGCTGGATCAGATTCATGGTCCATATAGTCCACTATCCTGTCTGTGACAGTGGCCAGTGCCAGTTGCTACAGAGAGAGGCACTAGAAACCCTGAAGTGGGCAGTTATGGAATCATTTGCCCATAGAGTTTCTTTCTACCCCCTTGTTTAAAAGTTTGCTCATGCCCAGAAGCCTGAGGGTTTATATTTAGAGCAGCTGCCTCATTCTCCAAGGATCCTGAAGAGAACACAGTTAGTGATCATGTAATTAAAAACTGCTTTGAAATACAGGGGGCAGAAGCAAGGTTGCACAGGCAACCTTAATTTGGACTTTTCTAGTCATCTGTGCGCTTCATTTTAAAACTTCCTGCACATAGTTTTTGTATGGATAAGTATTTTAAATTGGGACTATCTAGGGTCCAGGATGGTTGTTTCAGATATAGCAGCTCTGTAGAGTAGCCACAGGTTTTTCACAGGGAAGGTGAATGGTGGGAGAAATTATCTCATCAGTGTTTAAAAATATTATTTTCAAACCTGCAGCCCCCTAAATCAGTGGGACAAGACATGCTTGTTTGCCTATTTTTCTGCCTGGTGTGCAAACATCAGTGGAAAATCAGACCTAATTCTGTTATTTGCAAATGCAAATACTGGAAGGTCAATAGATTTTTAGCTTTTACCCAAACACCACCTTGGCAGTAGTTTAGTAGATATTTACATTGAACTTAAAATGAAGGCAGTTCTTGAGATTCCTCTAAATGATTTTATTTTGGTTTTAAAATAAAATCTGTGCACGATTATGCTGTATCCCTCCCCTGCTGGCACCAGGCTGAGTCCTTGCAGCCAAGAGAGCCAGTGTATGGTTTCATTCAGGCTGGCTGGCTGCTTCTCTCCCCTCCCCCAACCTCTCCTGGAAGAACACTGCAGTAGCTGTCAGCTAGAAAATAAACCAACCATGTTTCCCTCTCCCCCTCACCCCATCTGTCTCTTTTACTGTATTAAGCCAGGAAGAAAAATATAACTGTTTTTTTCCCTCTGCCCGTGTAAGTCTCTCTCTCTCTCTGTTTCCCATCACCCTATACACCAGGGTATATACACCCCCTCAAACTGGGGGTCGGGACCCCTCAGGGGGTCACAAGGTTATTACATGGGGGGTCGCGAGCTGTCAGCCTCCACCCCAAACCCCGCTTTGCATCCAGCATTTATAATGGTGTTAAATATATAACAAAGTGTTTTTAATTTATAAGGGGGTCGCACTCAGAGGATTGCTCTGTGAAAAGGGTCACCAGTACAAAAGTTTGAGAACCACTGCTATACACACACCTTTCTTGCTTTCTTTCGCCATTAGGTTAGCACCATATTTACAGCAATTAGTAGTACAGTAGAAGCTTTCCACATTGCATCAGCTTTGTCTATACTGGCCTTTTTTCTAAAACACTTCAACCGCTGCACTGACCTCACCAGCAGCGGTGCCACTAACATAAACCGTATGCAGGGAACTGCTGGTATTTGAACCGCGAGGCCCTCTCACCAAGCAGTACTGAGTATTACTATGTCATGCCTACCACTGCTGCAGCTGCAATGGTGCGAGTGCCCCAGTGAGAGAGTTTCTGGAAAAATTCTAGCATAGAAGCTATGGTGGTGATAACCAAATTAGAGCACAATTGCTGCAGGCATAGTTCTACGCTGTTTCCTTAACCAGTGCATACAGGAAATGTTTGATTCCCCCTAACCATCATATAATAATGAAGGGGGAGATTTTCAAAGGCACAGATAATAGTTGGACACCTAGCTCCCATTGCCTTTTCATGGAAGTTGGCACAAAGGACAGGTTGGCAGCCATTTGCAATTGTCCCCCAAAGTGATTTAGATTCCCTAATGGGGGCAGGCTATGGCACGGGCTGGCTAGCATTGTTCCCAGAGAAAAAAAATCAATCCACATTAGTCAAGGGAACCCCTGGTAAAACCGTAGTAGAACATGTTAGGCCAGTTTCACCAGCAGACCCTGATCCTGCTGCAAAAACTTCTGCACGCCAGTAAATGTATGCACATGAGTAAAGCATGCACAGAGGTGTTTGCAAACTGGGGCTATCTCGTGTCCTGGGTCTTAGTGACTTGGTGCTTTATGTTCAGAGTTAAGCAAACCCAAACCTTCATGTCTTCAGGTTCTCTCTCTCTCACCGCTTTCTATTTAAGAGGGTTGAATATATTACGTGTGTGTAGAGGTCTCTTTTGGAGAAGGAGCAGAAATGAGAGGAATTAACTATGCTAACATAACTTGACAATTCATGTACTCATAGACTTTAGACTTTAAGGTCAGAAGGGACCATTATGGTCATCTAGTCTGACCTCCCTAACCTACTCTTTAGGTTCTCAGAGACGAAGACTCATCCCGGCTTTGTCACTTGATGCAACCTCCCCGGTAAGGAAACCTGCCAACAGCCCAGGGGTTCGTTGGGTAGATGGCCCACTGCGAAGTGCACAGAGGGGGATGGGTGAACCCTTTGAGATCAAAGTCTATGAGATAGATGATGTGGAGAGACTCCAACAGCGACGAGGAGGGGACAGCAAGGTGAGTGCACCTCAAAGGACTGATTTCCATTTCGATCCTAAAGACCTGATTCTGAAAGGTGATGAGCAACTTCTGGGATCCGCTCAGCATCTCACAGGATCAGGTGCCAAATAAACAAAACTTGAAGCTCATAGGTGAGCAGCTGCAAACCAAGCTGGCTTTTTTTTTTTTATGAGAAACTTCCATGTATGCCTGTCACATGCTCAATGATCCTCATCTTGATTGACCTCTGTGCCCTGCCACCATCTCTGTTTGGGAGAGTGGGTGATTGTGCTTTTGCTCATTGTGGCTCTTAGGTGTGGAATTTGCTCTCCCCCCGACATCCTCCCACGCTCATCCCTCTCATCTTTTAAAAAGCATCTGGAAAGTCTAAGAGTCAGATCCTCAACTGGTGTAAATTGGTGAAGCACCTTTGAAGTCGATGGAGCTACACATGTACACCAGCTATGGAGTTTTCTGTGATAATCTCTCTTGACCTTTGTCTACGACCCTCCCCATCCTTTTTTAATCATGTCACATTATTTGGCTTTTCTCAGTTTGTTTTATTGTTGTTTCATAATGAGTTAGATTGTACATTATTTTAAATTGTTGTTCAGCACCCTAAATATCTGATGCTTTCAAAATACAAGTATTAATTATAGTTTATTAGAGTTTGTCAAAAATGCAAATATGTTCACAAAACTGTTTCCTTTTTTGTTGAACGTTTTTGAAATTTGATTTTTATCAGCTCTCTTTACTATAGAATTGCAATATTGTATCTATTACTTACATAGCACGTAGATATGCATTGTGGTTTAACGCAGCTGGAGATGGATTTCCTTCTCTGATGAGCTTAATTGTTTGCTCAAAACCTGATTTCCTTATTCAAAAAAAAAAAAACCTTCTAATGAAATGAATTGTAGCAACTTTTTTGCTTGAATTAATTTGGATTTCAAGATGTTGCCCATTATTAAGAAATTATAGCTATTATTAGCTTTTGCTGCTCTGTCTGTATATCTTAGCCTCGTTTGTGAAGAACAAAAACCAAACCAACCGAACAAAAAATAAAACCACCTATTATTCTGGCCAGTGACTATACCTACTTCCATGTTAAGTGGTTTGTGGTTATTATTGACTGGAAAATTGACTGAATCCAGCATGGATTTTTCTTCCCCTTTTCACCTGTTCTTTCCCTTCTTCTTTTTCCTGGTTGGCAGGAGCTGATATGCTTCAATGCCAAGCTGAAAATCCTGGAGCATCGCCAGCAGAGGATTGCTGAGGTCAGGGCCAAGTACGAGTGGTTAATGAGGGAACTGGAGGTGACCAAACAGTACCTGATGCTGGATCCTAATAAATGGCTTAGTGAATGTAAGGACTTCGTTTTATTGCCTGTATTCATAAGTGCCCTCGGTTTATTTCATTGAGGGGAAGCAGAAAGATTGAGTGATGCTGAGGCTGTGATGTGAGCTAGTATATTTGTAAACTAAATTGAACTGATGTGACCTAGGGGCCAGAGCTAGATTGACTGTATTTCTAGAACTATTTCCACATAATTCCTATTAAATGTTGACAATAGAACTGAACAATCCTATGCGCCCAGGAGCTGAATACTGGAATGGTACAGCATTGTAATAGTGAATATTGCTATTGCCAGATTAACACTCATGTGTCTCAGTCCACAGCTCCAGAAAATGAGATTTTTAAATTTATTTATTTATTAATTTTTGGCCTCAGACATATGTCTGAGTGTATAATGTGTATGTGTAATAAATCTACTATCCTTCTGCCAAATAACACTGTGAAGCAAATTTGTCTTTTGACTCTAATGGAATTGCATCCAGGATTAATTTGGCCCATTATTTATAGCTAGAAATGGCTAAAGTTCATAGAATTTAGTCTTAAAAGGAATTTACTATTCTAGCCTCAAACGAAGGAGGACTTAAATAAATAAAAGTAAAAGCCTAGAAGAAAAAGATTAAAAGAACTGCAATGAACATGCAAAAATCCACACTTGCAAGCAGATGAGTGATGATCAGGTTTGGTCTACACTTAAAACTTATACCAGCATAGCTGTGTCAGTTAGGGGTGTGAAAAACCAGACCCCCTGGTGACATAGCAATGCTGACAAAACCCCCAGTGTATACACGGCTGTGCTGATAGAAGAGGGCTTCTGTCAAAGTCTCTGACATCATTAGGGGAGACGGTGTTCCTGCACCAGCAGAAAAATTCCTTGTGTTGGCATATGTTGCATCTACACTAGGGAGCAAGGCTGACAAAGATATGCAAACTTAGGCTTTGTAGTGTAGACATAGCTTCAAACACTGTAGGGGTAGTGGTGTGTGTGTGTGTCTATATCTATATCTATATATTAAAAAATTGAATCCAGTTTTATTTGGGGTAGTTGCTACACGTAATCGTTACAAGCCAATGGGACTTTTGTTGCAGCAGTTGCTTTTGAAAAGTTCTAATTTTCCCTTTGCTAAGTGCAGCAGATAACATTACCACAGAATGTGCAGTGTTTGGTATGCTTGACAGTGGGAGTCTTGTGACAGTTGTAGAAATGTCATCTAGTTACCAAGGGCATACGAACAGTTTTGAAGGTGACCACTGGAAGTTTGCACAGATCAACATTCACTTAGTCATTTGCTCTGTTGCTTCCATTTCCCATTTGAGAAACAAGGCAATCCTCAGGCATTGTACAGACTCCAGACCTTAGGAGTGATGTTTAGGTGATGGAGATTAGTCAGATTCCCTCAGATCTACCTTCACCCACACTACTGCTGTGCAAGGGAATCCAAGCTCTCTTAATGTATGTGCTTAGGAGCCATAAAACGTTGCAAGTTAAGTTAGCCCACAACCTACTTTAACATACGCTTTCCAACATGTAATACTCACTTACCAATGGGGAAAACAGGTGTAAGCAGTTCTAGGGGATTCAAAGCAAAAGAAAGTGTAAGGCCCCAAATTCAGCGAAGCACATGCCTAAGTCTAAATCTATCCCTATTCAGCAAAGCACTTACCAAAGTCAATGGGACTTAAGCACATGTGCTGAATGGAGATGGACTGAAGCAGGGCCTGAGTATAAGGGGGACTAAATTAATGTACATGGGTCTAACTTACCCAACACATCACTTCTGAATTTGGTTCCATGGGGTTCCACCTGCATATTTCATACGGGATCAAAAGTTAACGTGAAAAGTGAAACGCACACATTCATGCCTCAGACCAATCAATGGAAAGTACTTACAGTGAGCATTGTGGTTGTTATAGAGTATTTGGGGGAGAGCATATGGCTCTGTGACGATGTGGTACAACAACAGTAATCAGTGATTCTGGAGCAGATGGGAGAGCATGACACTAGATGAAGGAACTGCTGTTAGTATTTAATATGCTACTGTACTATTTTCACGCTCATTGAATATGAAATGCAGCTTTAAATGAAAATGCAAACCTAGAGTTGATAATGTATACAATAGGCTTGGGTCAGGCCCATCTGTCCCAGTAATCTGTGCTGGGTTTTGTCCACTGTCCCCACTAGTTTATTTCCTTTCTCACAGTTGACCTGGAGCAGGTATTCGAGTTGGATTCCCTGGAGTATTTGGAGGCCCTGGAGTGCGTGACTGAGCGTCTGGAAAACCGTGTCAACTTCTGCAAGGCCCACCTCATGATGATCACCTGCTTTGATATCACTTCCAGACGTCGATAAGGACCAACCTCGAGAAAATTTCAAACTACTACCCACCCCTTCCTGCTCCTTTTGAACTGCACCCCAAAGACAACAGAATGAGGATGAAGGTTGGTGTCAAGTTTTGACTGTGTGAGAGAGAAGAGATTTTCTTTATAACACCGAGGAATAGTATTAAAAAAAACAAATATGCGATGAACGCAACAATGCTGAGACGTAAGGATGCCGATTTTCCTAGCCTGAAAGAGCACTTTTAAGGACATGTTTGTAAATAAGAACTGCTGGCAGAAGTGACTTCTTCCCCTGTGTTAGCTGAGGGAGGGGAAGGGATGGTTGTAGGACGGACTGCTGTTGAGAGCTTCATAAAAAAAAAATATTACAGAGAAAGACTATTTAAGTGCCTTGCAAATCTTTATTATCCAAACATTTATGTTCATACTTTCTTGTGTACATATGGTGCTAGTCAAAGGAAACAAAATCAAACATTTTTGAAATGTATTTACAGCTTGTTTTTCCTCTCGGTGTTTTCTCCTGTTTCAGACTTGCTGTTTCTAAGTAACTTGTGTTTGTAGAGATATTTCCTAATCAGTACAGCATATGAATAAATGTTAACTGTCTTTTATCGTTACTTGAGTAAGGCCACTCAAAGAGAACATTACCTCTCCCAGATGGTTTGAAAACTGTTTCTGGCAGTGAGTGAGGTTAGATTGCACCCTCTTTGCTCTTAATGTGTTTTATCTGTTAAAGAACATTGTGAATATTACTGTTGGTAGAGTTTTACATGGTACCATGGAAGAGGAGAAAGAAAACTATTGCAAAGCAACTACTGCAATATGCCTTTCATTTGATGTAACTCTACCATTTGTTCTCCTTTTTGCTATACTCTTAGCCTTGTACTGGTGATGCCAGAGATATGGTTGATGAGACACTTTCCTCTCAACCCCCTATTTTCAGGTACTAATAACTTTCTGGAAAATTACCCTTTAGACTGAGGTTCTCATGCTTACCAGTCCAAAACGGAATGATTTTTTTGGAGGGGAGGAGATGAAATATCTGGTGACATTTAATTTGATCATTTCTTGAGTTATCCCATTTTTAAAACATTTTTCATCTGCTTTTTTTGTGATGGATCATTCCAGAGTCAGGGCTATAACTGAGGGGCACATGCTCTGCTCAAGCTGTAATTGCTCAAGAAATAAACATAACTTATAAATGAGTGGACACAGCATTTTGGGCATGGGGCGTACGTCCCTTTCCATACCAACTTAAGTGCCAAATCTTAGCCCCACTAATGTCAATGGGTCCCAGCTCTGCATGTGCGAAGAAATGCTGTTGTATTTATTTCAATGCATATATGAGCACTTCCATTTTATTTATTTTATAACACATTGAATTATTTGGCACAGTCTTTTTTGTTTATTGAAATAAGCACACGCACAAATTCCGCTCTCAGTTACACCTGGGCAACCCTGTTGTAGTCAGTGGAGTTATCTGGGAGAAAATAAGGGCAGAATTTAACCTATATTCCAATATGCCTCTAATCAATGATTTAGAAACTCAGTCACATTCTATATATAATAGTTATATATAATACCTCCTATATAACATTATTAGTGTATTACCTATGGGCCTGTTAATGTCCATGGTGAAGTTCCCATTGACTTTAGTGGTGCAGGTTTGGATGTTGATTCTGCAGTGAACTCCATGCAAGGGGACTTTTGGACAGGACCCCACTGAAGGAGCTTCACACGGGCACAGGGGCCCACCTACGTAGAGCTCTTTCCAGGATCGGGGCCTTAGGCTGAAAGCTCCTTGGGACTCAAGATGTCTTACTTTGTGGGCTTGATGCTTCCTGGACACATACATCAAGCCCTTTGTTTGTAATGCATCAAGCAAACTGATGGCACTAAGCAAAGGATTAATAAATAACAGAAAACTCTACACATGCGCATGAAACAATTACTGTGGATTTCATAAACTGGAGATTCCTAATGTGTGCGCATATGAAATCCCAGCTATTCTGTTGTATTACTCTAGCTTTATGCATTTGCATAAACTCTGTTCATCGAGCAGGGAGTGGCTGGGAAGCATAATTATTTCTCAGTTAAAAACAAGTTGCGTGATGTTGGTATCTTGCATGTGTACACAATAATGTTAGGGAGCTACAGATAGATTACAAATGGAAAGCAGTATGTTAAAAGCTAGCAAATACTAGATGCAGACAAAGTCATATCACATGGAGATATACCTATCTCATAGAGCTGGAAGGGACCTTGAAAGGTCATTGAGTCCAGTCCCCTGCCTTCACAGCAGGACCAAGTACCGTCCCTGACAGATTTTTGCCCCAGATCCCTAAATGGCCCCCTCAAGAATTGAACTCCCAACCCTGGGTTTAGCAGGCCTAATGCTCAAACCACTGAGCTATCCCTCCCCGCAAAAGGTCATTGAGTCTAGCTCCCTGCCTTGACTAGCAGAACCAAGTACTGATTTTGCCCTGATCCCTAAGTGGCCCCCTCAAGGATTGAACTTGCAACCCTGGGTTTAGTAGGCTAATGCTCAAACCACTGAGCTATAGGTTGGCAAATAGTAAACACACATCTTAATACCTGACATCTGACTTGGTGAGTAGACTGTACTGTCTTCTGGCCCCCAAACTTTCACATATTGTCACATTTTGCAGATCACTTGTATGGATTTAAGCTTCTGTACATCATTTTTCATCACCTGGGTGCGCACGTCAGCTACATAGTACAGTCCCAGTTACCTGCAATATTTAGGCTCAGTGATCATGAAAGTTACTGTCTTGAATGCTATGACCATATGTTTAGCAGTGTTACCGCTGTAGATTCTAAGACATTACAAAGAAGTCTTCCATTTATCTAACATGTTTGCAGTATTGCTGTAGCCATGTAGGATATGAGAGAGACAAGGGCGTTGAGGTAATGTCCTTTATTGGACCAAGTTCTGTTGGTGAAAGAGATGAGCTTTTGGGCTCCACAGGTCTGAGTTTCCAGCTCTGAAGAAGAGTTCTGCGGAGCTTGACGGTATCTCTAGCAATCCTTTTAAATGATATATTATGTACCAGCTTAACTTTGTTAGTCACAATAGGCCAAATTCATCCTTCATGTAGCTCCAATGAAGTCAATACAGTTACATCAAGGATGAATTTGGCCTTTTGGCTTAAGATCAAGTGTTTTATCTACTGAGTGTAATCACAGCGCTTACAAATATTTTACTTATGGTACAAAGACTTAGTTAATGAGGATTAACAATTCTACCACACATCAGTATTGCATGCGAAAATATATAGTCATTTCTTTGTAGCATATATGGGCCTGCTTCAAGGTCTACTACTGTACTTTTGAGAATTAATGCATAAAGGGGAATGAAAATCTGCCACAATTTTACATCTGAAGCATTTCTGCCTAGGTGAAAATAGCTTATTATTTTGGAATTCACTTGCCTCTATTTTTATATTTCAGATATCATTGTAGGACACAAAATGGATCATTCAGAAATATTTATTACCTTATTACTGGAATACCCAAAAAATTCTACAAGCCGCACCCTGGCAATCCCACACTTTTTAGCAGGTGCCACCATAAATGCTACTCTTACCTTGATTTTAAAAGACAATAGGAAGTATCTTACTTCTCCATGTGCAACTTAATAGAATGCCAGGATTTGCATACTGGAACATCTTTTCAAATGAATGGAAGGACAGGATGTGAGCAAGCACATCCAGCCATCCTGGATATGTGCATTCGCTGGATGTTTCAGGTATAGCAACTACCAGTTGAATGTAGCAATGTTGGCTGTAATTAGGTTTCAACGGGAACATTCCGTTAACATGAATGGGAGGTGGTCACAGTTCTCTAATTTCAGGTTTCTAAGTGAGGACTGAAAGAGACATCAAGGTCCTGGCTTGCATTGCCATGGCTGTCCCTGGCACTGGAAGGATAAGACATTTTGGGTCTAATTCTGAAATCACTTACACTCATATACATCCACTACCTCTTTATTTATGTTTGTGTGGGTAAGATCAGACCAGCGCTTTGCTTTTCTTAAATCAAAATCAGACCTGGAAACCCCTGACTTTGGGGAAGTTTGAATCTGATCTGAATGTGGACACCTCAGCTGCTCCCCTATGTTCTATAATAATGGGCCACATTAAAAACCGAGATCCAAATGGGAGAGGACTTTGTGGAAGGCTGGAGTGATCACTTTAGATACTGGAGAGCATACCAAAGGTTATGGAAAACCCAGTATTTTTGAATAATTCATTCAGATATAAGCAGTGTTCCCACTATTTTTTTCCACCCATGTGCAGCATATCGAGGTAATGTGTGCATGTGCGCCACCAGTAGAAACCAAAAACCTAGATATAAAATATATTTTTAAAAAGTTACCATAGGGATAATTACTCCAACCAGGACAGTTAGGCATTTTAGAACTTACAGAATTAAATTTAAGGGTAAGAGAGAGATAAAAATTATGAAATGCATTGACCAGTCAAAAAACTAAAATAACACACTTTAAGAGAAGTATCAAGTAGTAACAACAACAATAATACAAGTATGTGTGAAAGACAGTGTGTGTGTGAGAGAGAGACGCGCATTGCCCCTTTAAGTAGATTGGGCACAGCAGCAGCTGGCAGCAAGCTCCCTCCATCCTGAACCCTGTTGTGTGTCCCCCCACCACTGTGTGAAGAATAGGGTACAAGGGCAGGGGCAGGGGGACATTCTGACATCAGCACTCTGACCTCCCACCCCCCAAGCAGGAGGCTCCTGGGAGCAGCACCTGAAGTGTACGGCACTTGCTAGCCTGCTAGGCGGCCACCCAGCCGCGCAGTTTAGAGAGAATTTAGGCTGTAAGCAAGGATTACGGGGAGGAAATGTAAGCGAAAACTGATACTGGTCCTGTACTTTCCTAAAGCAATACTGTATGGTTATAATGGGCCTGAGTCACCTCTTATCTACAGAGGTATAACAGAAGAGCAACTCCATTAAAGTCACTAGAGTTACAGCTGTGTAAAAACTGGTTAAGGAAAATAAGTCTCCTTGTAGCTTCTTCAAGTGCCCACTGACTTACTGCACTGCCAGCTGTAAAAATGGAGAGGATTCTTCTTTTCTTTCCTCTCCTCGTGTGACACAGCTTGATCCTGCAAGGACTCTATGGCCTAGAACAACTCTGAGTCTTGTCTGTAACTCTGAACCCTCTAACTTCCAACTAGAAAAATGCTAGAGGATTAAGAAGTGCAACTGCGATATCATTTTCCTATGAATGAGAGATGCATAAAAGGCTCATAAGGGTCTTTTCTTCCAACTCTCTGCATGGGAATTAGGGGTGTATCCAGTGTCTTTCTTTAATATTTATTCCATAAAATGGTTCATTCCAAAATAGCAACTATAACCCTAAACCTGCAGTCTGAACTCTGTGACAGTTGAAAGCCATGGACCACTTGTTACAAATGGGTCTGATTTTGCTTTTTTGTGGGTTAAAAGCAACAATGGACTAAAGAAACGTGTGCTCACACAGGCAGACTGACACAGAGACATGATGTGATGGAGCATGGTAGTATAAAGGTTTTATCGCCTGGTTGTTCACAAATGGCAAAGACATAAGTTATGCAGTTCACCGTAAGGAATACTCCACTCACCAACATGCCACATTTTATAGAAAACTTAGATATGAAACATTTTAATTGGTCCTATTTTTTCCCACCTATTCTTCAACCCATAAAGCCAGGCTGCCTTAATTCCCATGTGGAGGCCCCTGAGTGACAGAAATTTTAAAACCTACAAAAATGACCCAAAAGAGTTTTTTTATATGTCAGGGTATCATGGATTTAAGGTCAGATATATTACAACCACCAGTGTTAAAAGCACTAGTGTACATAGAATTTCAAGCCTGAAATCTTTGCTCTCCAATAAGATAAAGCTTGTCTGATGGCTTGTAAAATAGTAACCTTAAGCCTCTGACTTGAAGCAGATTGAATATAGTGAACATAAGTCTCTTAAATCAATGGTTTAGCACAGTGGCTCTCAACCTTTCCAGACTACAGTACCCCTTTCAGGAGTCTGATTTGTCTTGCATGCCCCCAAGTTACACCCCACTTAAAAACTCCTTACTTACACAATCAGACATAAAACTACAAAAGTGTGTCAGCACACTATTACTGAAAAATTGCTTATTTCTCATTTTTACCATGTAATTATAAAATAAATCCATTGGAATATAAATATTGTACTTACATTTCAGTGTATAGTATACAGAACAGTATAAACAAGTCATTGTCTATATGAAATTTTAATTTTAATGACTTTGCTAGTGCTTTTTATGTAGCCTGTTGAAAACTAGGTAAATATCTAGATGAGTTGATGTACCCCCTGGAAGACCTCTGTGTACCCCTGGTTGAGAACCACTGGTTTAGCAGATCTGTGTTTGGGGGACAGATTTGGGTAGCTTTTGAGGCTGCTAAGAAGTTTGGGATGATGGAAGTAATTCTCATTGTGATGGATTGGTGGGCATATGATTTCATACATGATCTGATGGGTGATTTTCCTTGTTTCTTATCTACCTCAATCTATTTCTGTCCCCTTGAATAAAGGCACAAATTTAGGGAAAAAATCCTGCTCCTACTGAAATCAATGGGGTTTGTGCCATGGACGTCAATATGAGCAGTAACTTCATGTTAATTTAATGTTTGTTTTTTTTGCTAGTAAAAGGGTCTATGGAGTAGCACTCGACCAGAACTGGCTGATGCCCTGTATTTAGGGTTTGAAACAAGTTTCAAAGCAGCCACAGTAAACAAGGCTGTGAATGATTTGTCACCTCATGGTTAATAATCCCTGTCTGTTCCATTTATACTGCACTCACCAGGGGGTTATCTGAGCACCTGAATATCCACATGCACTCTAGAAAATAATAAACCATTTTATTTTATTGACACTATCTGGTCTTCTTTCTCCCTTCTCCAGAAAACAAATCAGTTTCACTTAAAAAAAAAAAAAAAGCATCATAGCAAAGCAACCTTTTCTGATCTAGCTCCCACTGAAGTCAATAGATCTTCCACTGATTTCACTGAGAGCAGCTCAGGCCTATTGATGATGTGGACTTCAGGCTGATCATTTAAGGTGGTAGGTGATTTTGAAGCAGCAGGAGAATTTGGGGTGATTCTGTTTTATCTAGGAAAGGAAGTATTCAAAGCAAAACATTAGATATGGGTGATCGTCTTTGAAACTAACTTCAAAACACTCCCAGAACAAACATTCTTTGAGTGGTCCTACTCAGATATTGAGCATACTTTATAATAATGGTAATAAAATGGTGCTTGAGGCAGTTTCAGCTATACCTATATTACGTGTACTCTATATATGGATGTATTCACCTTATAGAGCACGTGTGTGTGTGAGTGTGGGTATTTACATATAACACACACACACACACACACATTATGTGTGCATAAATATTAACTTTTCTAAATTTTAATTCCTTCCCTTCCAGTAGCTGAAACTGCTGGTAACTAATTAACATCCACATCATATTCTAGGTATGAAGGATATAATTTATTTGTAAACTCAGGATGTTCTTGTTTTATAGAGTTGCTTGTATTTTATAATTTATTTACACATCATGGTTGGAAATGCTTATCGAAGTGCTATGCATTGAAGTGTATATTTGCTGAATCCATTTCATTCTGTCTGTGGCTATGTTCTTTCTCATAGTGACAGTGTTATAAAACTGGGTTGTGGAGTGGACAAGCCAATAGATACTGAAATTATACTGGGCCTAAGAATGGAAACGTCTATAAGAAGATGGATCAGTAGCAGATATATATTTTATCAGCTAAATTTTATTAGAACGGAAAGATTAAACAGACAGCATGAGGACAAGTTAAGAATCCAGAAAGTCGCAGCCATTTGCAAGCTGATCATATCTGAATACATTGAGCCATTTGCCATTAAAAATGTAAAGTTCACTGTTTTGCTGGCTAAAATCTCTTGCCTTTTGTGGTATATGAGGTGTGAAACATATTGTCAAAATATAGTGGCATTAAATGTTTACTTTTATCTTATTGGTACTTGTGCTTCCCAGCCCAGGAAATCTTGCTTGGGATGAAAGGCTTCTTTACGGAGTGGGGGGAATGTTTGTTTTTTAACCCACAGGATGCTGTGATGGTATGGTTAGAGAGAGCGAAAACAACTTTCTCAACTAGTTCTACCACCTAGACGCTCTCTAAGAAACAGATCCCTCAAGTCTGGTGTTGGAGGAACTGAAAGAACAGAAAAATAACTACCTAGTACAGCATCATGAATAGCAGCAGAAGGAAAGTACAAACATGGGGCCTAACCCCACTACCTTTGCTCACATGAGTAGTCCCCTCCAAGTCAGTTGGATCACGCAGGTAAGACTCCTCATGTAATTAGGGAGCTATGGAATCAGGATCCAAGAGGAGCGAAAGAGAATCTAGAAGAAAAAAATAGCTTCATAGCTATGCTCCTCCTCCTCTTTCTCTGTTGGGCATTTCAGTTTCCCTTAGGCCAAAGAGCAGATGCCTGCTGTACTGTATAAACACAAGTGTGGGGTTAGCGGTCAAGAGCCCTACTCCTCTGAGTGATGGAGGTGCCAGGCGCAGCTGAATGTGCTGACAATTAAACACTCTCCAAAACTGCCTTTGATAGGGTTACCATATTTCAACAATCAAAAAAGAGGACGGGAGGAGCCCCGCCCTAGCCCTGCCCCCATCCTGCCCTAGCCCCGCCCCTGCCCCTTCCACTCCCTCCCACTTCCCGCCCCCCTCAGAACTCCCAACCCTCCCCCCCACTCCTTGTCCCCTGACTGCCCCCTCCTGGGACCCCTGCCCCTAACTGCCCCCTAAGACTCCACCCCCTACCTAAGCCTCCCTGCTCCTTGTCCCCTGGCTGCCCCAACCCTTATCCACACCCCCAGACAGACACCAGGGACTCCCACACCCCATCCAACCACTCCCCACCCCCTGACAGCCCCCCCCCCGAACTCCCGACCCATCTAAACCCTTCTGCTCCCTGTCCCCTGACTGCCCCCTCCTGGGACCCCTGCTCCTAACTGCCCTCCAGAACCCCACCCCCTACCTAAGCCTCCCTGTTCCTTGTCCCCTGACTGCCCCCTCCTGAGACCCCCCCCACCCTAACTGCCCCCCTAGGACCTTACCCCCTACCTGTACCCTGACTGCCCAAAACCTTACACCCCCAACCCCCAGACAGCCCCCCCCCAAACTCCCGACACATCCAACCCTGCTCCCTGTCTCTTGACTGCCCCCTCCAGAACCTCCCTGCCCCTTCTCCGACCCCCTGGCCCCCTTACCGTGCTGCTCAAAACAGAGTGCTGCGGAGCGGGGAGCAGGGGGAGGAGCTCCAGACTGCCGGAGGCCCGATGCGAGCGGCCGGCTGGCGATCTGCGAATGCAGGGAGGGAGGGAGAGGAGGGGAGTGATCTCAAGTTGCAGAGGAGAGTAGGGGGAAGCGGAGGAGGGGCTCTGGCTGCCAGAGCCCCGTGCGAGTGGCACGATCCGGCCGGCTGCCCTGTCAGCCGCGCGCGCTCTGCATGGGGGGGAAATCCGGACATTTACAAATTCCCCCCGGACGCTATTTTTAACTCAAAAAAGCCAGACATGTCCGGCAGAATCCGGACGAATGGTAACCCTAGCCTTTGATAACTCAGTACCTTTCCCTCACTATCCTTCAGGGAATGTCACACATACCCAGCAGGAATGTGATTTTGTTTTCTGGAGCAGGTTTTGAAGCACAGTCACTGGGTACTGTCTAATGAATGCACCCCAGGTTGTGTGGTCCTGCACTTAGAAAATGGGAAAGGAAACAGTCTGAGACCTGCTTGGAGACATGTATACACTGCTGTTGTGAGCTCTTTAAATAGTCTATACTTAAGGCAGGACATTTTTTCATTTATACTTTAAATTATTTTGCTAATGTTTTCCTCTTTAAAATCCTCCTCTTTCCTATGGGCCTGACCAGTTTTTTGTGCTATACCACTGCATACAGTTGGAGAGGCGGTGGGGGCTAGTTTACAGAATAACATTCAATTGTGAGGGGTTGCAGTCACATACCAGGACCACATATTCAAAGTGACAAGCCCTTGGTGGCCATATAGAGGCTACATTTCAAAGATGCATGAGATGGTTTGGCAGTTAGAGAGGAGAAAAATGTTTCTACTCCCACTTGTACTTTTCGGTGGACACTACCCACAACTCTGACTCTCCAACACTACCACTGCCCTGGGCCAGTGGATTTGAATGTTGATGCTTCTCCACTGTGATGGCAAATGATGATAAAGAGCCATTTATTTGTTCTTTTGGCTGTTCAAAATAGCTCTGATGTGCTCTAAATAGCTAAAAGGCTTTACTGCATTTTTTAAAAGGAACATGAGGTAGTTTATCTTCATTGTTGCTACCACCCAGCAGCATTGGTAGCAAAAGGCCTGAGCTGCCTAAAACAGAGGCAGATGTGTTAGCACGGGTATCTTCGGCTGTGCTCTTGGAACTGAGTTGCTTGCCTAGCTAGACATTTGGGCTGAAAACAGACCCAGCATTTAAGAGAATTAGTTAATCATTTTCCCGTTCTAAAGTATCAATCACCATAAGGCTAGGCTAATGCTTAAGGGCTGGATCAAGGCTGCTGGGAGAAGGGAGGGTATCTGTTCCTGGAGGCAGAGCCAGGCTGGGTGAATGCTCTCACCACTGAGCTATAGGGCAAAAGGGGTTGCATCACAACCTCTTTTGGTGAGAGAGAGCTGACTTGGTTTAGGTGCCTAACTCTAGGGGAAGGCTCATGGCTGTGAATCCCAAGTGGAGAGAGGCACCTCTTGTTAGGCCTGAACAACCTTTGAGGAGTAGGGGTTAGGTGGCATGTCCCACTGGCTAGCTCAGCTGATGCCCATACTGATGGAGGGGCTGCCAGATTGAATTTCAGTGACTGGTGTTGCAACACCATTCAAATTTGGCCAACCACCTCTCTGTCCAGATGGAGAGGTGGCTGGGTACATGGGGTGTCGGTTCCTGTAAGGCAGAGAACGGGAGTCCACTGATAACTTGACTGCTGACAGCACCGAGAGAAGGGAGGGAAATCTGGGGTGGGGAGAGGAATGAGCAACCAGAATGGGGTCCCTACCGGCAGGGGCCAGGGGCCAGAATTTGCTCACTCCCTGCCAAGAAAGATCTGACTTGATGCCACTGCCACACTCAGCTATGGAGAGAGGGAGCATGGCACTCCCCACCTATGGGAATAGGGGCAGGGGCTTCTCACACATAGTTCTTGAGGTAAAGAAGAACTGGGGAGGTGGGAGGGCATTGGAGGTGAGGAAGAAGCTAGAGTCTATATAGAGCAGATGAGAAACGGAAGTTAAGTTACCTCAGCTCTTATGGCACACCATAGAACCTGAGGGCTGAGCACATACCACTGTAGAGTTCTAAAGTGTTAAAGTCCTCCCGAACAGCTGGCAGCATCAGAAAGTTTGGAGCCACAGAAGGAGAAGACAATCTGCTTTACATATACCTGGTATGAGCACAGAATTAAAATGAATTCCTTTACAAAAAGTTAGAACAGTGTTTCGGTGCTGTTATTTCAGTGTGAAATGGATTTCGTTTACCAGGAGCCATTTCATGTTAGTGCCCATGAGAGGTGTCAGTCTGACAGCAGTGGAGGATGACGTGTGCCATCTAGCCACGGAGCACTACAGCTGTGGTTGAAGCAGGGCACGTTTCTGTCCCGCTGAAGAGCCTCTTCCATGACCTCTAAGAGAAAGGGGAGAGTTCCTGTCCATTAAGTCCTCAGCTGTTCCAGCAATGAGCCCTTACCTGGGAACTGCTCTCAGGACACCAAACCCGAGTCATAGAAGAATGGGTTGGCGAGGAGTCTTCACAGTGTCACTCTCTGTCTCTCTCTCCCCCCACTGGAAGGTAATTTTATGGGTTTAGAAACCTCACATCCAGTCATACAGCAGATTTCGTGCCAGCCAACTGGCAAACGAACACATGCAGCTGTATGTGTCTGGCACACACCAGTGGTTTCATTTGGATCTCCTAGCTACCCTGGAGCAGCCAGACATGGGTGTGTCTGTGTTTGTGTCTGGGTCTAATTCCCAAATGTGATGCAGAAAGACAACAATAAGGCAGCCTCACGCCTGTGCCAGTGGAAGGTAACAAAGAGGTTTGCCATTAATTTCAACAGGGGCAGCCTTCTGCCTCTCTCTGTTCAGCTCTAATCTCCACGTGTAAGACAGAGGGAGCATGGAGATAATGGGAGATGTCCCCTTTGTTCAGTTGTAAGAAAATGAGTTGCTCAACAGTAGTTGCACTAATCAGGGCCAGAGCAGTCCACACAGCACATATACGTGCCCATCCCAGAAGCACGGCTTTATGCTACCAGGGATTCTCCTGACCACTGTTGTCCCTGGCGCCCCCTTGAAGGGTTGGTGGGGAGCAAAAATGCTCATGACCCTTCCATTCCACTTCATGTATTGAGCCCCATCCCAGAGGGGTCCCGCCTGGGTCCACGGTAGCAAAGGACAGAGCAGTGGAGGAGGCGTACCCCATCCTTCAATTCCAAATGGGCAAGGGAAGATCCACCGTGGCCCAGTTTTATTAAAGCTTCAGCTGCTCCTACATCATACTTGATGGAAGACCCACTATCCTAACGCAGCATCACAGGAGCCGAGCATTGTTGCTGCAAACATTGTCAACACCATTTTTAGCCTAATTTTCATGGACCATGGTGGGCATCTCACTTATATGAACAATGAAAAAGCTAACAGCTCCTACACTGGCCTGGTGGTTAGTGACTCTCATGGCGGTTGGGTAGGCAAGGAGAGAAAATTGGATATGATCCCAGCCTGGTTTTCATGAGCAGGGAGCAGTGACGTTTGTGTTCTGAAGGTTTTCTGTAGAGCCGGTTACAATGTTGGCACGTACAGTGAAATCCGTGGCAAATCTGCTGGAAAGCCTCTAATCCTTGGAATCTGCATATCTTCTGAGTTCATTGATCTCTATTGTTTCTGTTTAGACGCTGCAAACAATGGTGACAACTGGCAGCAGCAAATCCGATTTTGTTGGCATTCAGAAATAGTTACAATTAATACTGAAGTGGCACAAAGTGATTTACAGTGATTTGTCACAGAAGCAAACTATACTTAAAATAAACACCTAGCCCAGCAAGAAGGCACCCTGTTCAGGGTCCAGTTATAGTTAAAAAATTGGAACTACAAAAATATTTATTTCCACAGTAAAAAAAAAAATATCCTAGCTACCTTTTACTCCTCTCAGTGAAATTTCCTAGAGCTCCTTAACCTCTGAGGCTAAGAGAAGACGCAATGGGCTTCAGTTGCAGCAAGGGTGGTTTAGGTTGGACATTAGAAAAAGCTTCCTGTCAGGGTAATTAAGTACTGGAATACCTCATTGCCCAGGGAGGCTGTGGAATCTCTAACACTGGAGATTTTTAAGAGCAGGTTAAACAAACACCTGTCAGGGATGGTCTAGATAATACTTAGTCCTGCCATGAGTGCAGGGGACTGGACGAAATGACCTCTTGAGGTCCCTTCTCGTCCTACGATTCTATGATAGGTTAATCTCCTGGGGGCTGTAATACTTTTGTTGGGTTTAGTGTCCAGGTGCTGGTGGGCTCTGATATATAGGAGATCAGACTAGCTGAGTGGGTGGTCCCCTCTGGCCTTAAACTCTATGACCCCTGGAGATGGTTTGACTCCTTATTCTTTTCTAAAATCATAAGGCAGGGGACCCTGCATATGTCCTGGACAGATTATGCCGACTGGCCACAGTAGCAGTAACAATCAGAGAGTCATGAAAATGAGAGCTAGAAAATACCCGTTAGAGGGTCTGAAAGCCTGATGAGCTCTGATTCATAGTAGCTGCATCAACTGGATGCTGAAGGATTCAGGCACAAAGGCTGGCAGTGGCTCCACTCTTCCTGGTTGGCCTGGAACAAGAATCTGGTTTTATGGAACCAGAATTGCTCTGCCCTCTCCGGGCACCCTTAGTTACACCATCCCCCAGGCTTTGAAACAGGACGCTTGAGGTGCCTCCTCAATGTGTTCTGGGGGCATTAAGTAGCCATGCCCTCATTTTCCTTTGGGTGGCACCAGAGAGCGGTTTGGGTGCAATCACAGGGTCTTTAGAGGAGTCAGGAAAAGGCCCCCACAGGCAGCAGGAGAGAGAAGAAGCACTCCACCTTTGATGCCATCAGCTATTAAACTTCCAGGATGCACTGCACTGCAAAGTACTCACAGCAGCCAGCGGAAAGGCACAGTCTCCTCCCCTCTTTCTCTGTCTGAGCGGGTTCCAGCAATTAAGCCATTTTCTCTCCCACACATCCCAAAAAACCAAGGGATTGTGGGCCACTGACTCTACCCGTTAGTCCCTCCAAGAAGAAAGATGGTAAAAGCAGCCACCTGGCGCTTCTCAAAGACCCCCAGGAAGGGGGCGCCAGATGTTACTAGGGAGAGGGGCAACGAGGGGTCATTCGACAAACACAGGAAGAAATCAGTGGTAACTGTGATGGGTGGAAGCTCTGCTGGTTGTAGCTGGGGTAAGAAGGCATCCACTTAGTTCCACTCAACGTCCAAGTATGTGGGCTGACGTTTTTAGGTTTGGCTGGAATTTGAACCTACTCACATTTCAGGTGATTGCACAGTCTTGGCTAAATGTTTTACACAAGCCACCTGTTTGGCCATCTATCCCATCCCATACTGATGCACAACACTTGTGCTGTCATGACAGGGAGGCATGTCTCATTAGTCTTCTCATTTTTTTTTTCCATGGGGAAGCAGCAGGAAACCAGCTGTGAAATAAAACCTCCTCAATCCAACAGCAAAGGTCAAAACTAGAGGGATTTTTTTCCCCCCCAACAGGAAAGTTTGTGTAAAATTGACCCTTGGTCAAAGCAGTTTAGATTTCTTGGTAAGGTACCCCCATAAATCCTGGAGGCCGTTATGCTGCTTTATCTTGCTGGACTTGTAAACCTTTGATCTTTAAATTACCATGATGACCCTAGAAATTCTTGTTCATGAAGGCTTGAGTAAACATCTTTACGGCCTAGGGATTTTTAAGGCATGTACTGATTTGGATTATCACTGACCACTAAGGAGTCAAAAGAGTTTCAGACAGTAAAGCTATAAAACACAGCACTTATCAAATCACACAATAGGCCAAATCCTAAAGACTTTCCTCATTTTTACTCAGTCCTTACTCAGGCAAAAGTCCTGCTTGAAGTCAATAAGGAGCTGCACCATTCATTTTTTGTTGGTCCAGTGCACTGAGCATATTCAGTTACAGATACAAGAAAATCTATACCAGTGTTTTCAACCAGGAGTATGTGTACCTCTGGGGGTACGCACAGGTCTTCCAGGGAGTACATCAACTCATCTAGATATTTGCCTAATTTTACAATAGGCTACATAAAAAGCACTACCGAAGTCAGTACAAACTAAAATTTCATATAGACAATAAGTTGTTTATACTGCTCTATATACTATTCACTGAAATGTAAGGACAATATTTATATTCCAATTGATTTATTTTATAATTATGTGGTAAAAATGAGAAAGTCAGCGATTTTTCAGTAATAGTGTGCTGTGACATTTTTGTAATCTTATGTCTGATTTTGTAAGCAAATAGTTTTTAAGTGAGGTGAAACTTGGGGGGTACCCAAGACAAATCAAACTCCTGAAAGGGGTACAGGCATCTGGAAAGGTTGAGAGCCACTGATATATACAAACTCAAAAGACAGTGACAATGTACAATAGTGGTAAGAGAGCCAAGCAATAAACCATCCATTGGCCTACCTGGGGCTGGTATAGCACCAGGGCTAGACATGCAGGAAGGAACAGATGTCAGTTCCTTTCCAAAGACTACACTACTTAAGCCTAGAATGTTGAGCTAGGGAAAAGGTTCATCTTGATCCAAAGTCGATTTATGAGTTTAAGATTTTATTCTGCCTAATTGCAGTTTGAAATTTCATTCTCTGACACTTGCCAAGAAGGGAGCAGCAAACTAAACAATGTTATGCCTCCACAGAAGCGATTATTTTCAGCACATATTTTAAGAGCTGAATTTTGTTTTTATAGCCATCATTCTGTCCTTAGCCTCCCCTCACACACACACACACACACAAAAATCAACATCTCATATTTTTACAAGGGCAAAAGCACCGACAGTTACGGTGACCAGATAGCAACTGTGAAAAATTGGGACAGGATGTGGTGGGTAATAGGAGCCTATATAAGCAAAAGCACCAAATATCGGGACTGTCCCTATAAAATCGGGACATCTGGTCACCCTACCGACAGTTTCAAGTGTGAAGGCCCTTGATTGGAGTTTGTTTAACTTTCGGGAATAACATCTTCTGGCAAAGCCGAAGAGTGCATTAAGCAAAGCTGTCATTCACTCTTAGGGCTGGTCTACACTAGGAGGGGGGGATCGATCCAAGATACGCAACTAGCGTAGCTGAAGTCGAAGTATCTTGGATCGAATTACCTGGGGCCCACACGGCGCGGGATCGACGGCCGCGGCTCCCCCGTTGACTGCGCTACCGCCGCTCGCTCTGGTGGAGTTCCGGAGTCGACGGTGAGCGCGTTTGGGGATCGATATATCGCGTCTTAATGAGACGCGATATATCGATCCCGGATAAATCGATTGCTACCCGCCGATACGGCGGGTAGTGAAGACGTACCCTTAGGTGTGGGAAGGAACCTGCCATTCACAAAACATTCAATAGAGCATGAAGTTCAGCACTTTGGGCAGCTTTTTTGTTTACTATGAAAGGTACAATATACTACAGTGCTGGATTCAGCATATTGTTTTCCCCACAGATCAATGGGAGGTGTTAACTGAACTCATCACGTTAAGCAGACTGAACAAAAGTTCCCATTCCTTTGGCTGTCTCTGCACTGGCTTGTCAACTAGCTAACTGAGTTTAAACAGTCCCAGGTAAACTGCTTTCTAGAAGGGTTTGGCCACTCATTATGGGTGAAACCAGACCAGGTTAGAGCTATGTTTAAATATCACGTCTGAGGCTCTGGGCCACATTCAAAAGTGAGTCTTTCTAGAGCACAACTTCCAAACATATGTCTTTTCTGCTCCCCAGCCATGCAAACAAAGCCCAGGATCGGAAAGTCAAATGGAGTTCTTTCTGGCTCACACAACAGACAAACCTCCTCCATTTATTAAGTATTTCCTAGTGATTGAGCAGCACATCCCCCAGAGAAGGTATGTTGGCCTTTTGATGAGGTTTCTCACCAGAGAACAAAAAACTTGGAGGTATTAACTGTGGCAAAGCATGAGGCTCAAACCCCAAAGAGAATAGCCTACATGACCTGAATGCTTCACCATGACACTACATCGATTGCATGGAAATTGTTGAGACTGTGATGAGATTAACTTGGACAATGTCCATCTAACAATAGGCATTTTTATTAACCAGTCTTATTGCCACTCATAAAGCGAAGATCTATCCCTCACTGATTATTAACAGCCCAACCTAACTCAGTCAGATCCTAAAACCAGGCAGCATTTCCCGCAGTGCTCCATTGCATAGGGAGATCTTCCACTGGGGACTTTAAGGAATGTTTTCGGACCCTCTTATCTCCATGTTGAGCTGCAACGCTACACAGTGGGTCAAAAAAAATTACAAATTCAGATCATGCCTATGTTTTTCCAAAAATGCAATGATAATACCCACAGAAACACTTGGTAAGAGGCAAAAAATATTGCTTTGTATCTTCTCTTTACATTGACTTTTTAATATTATTATTTATTGCTGCCTTTGGCCACTGATTATTCAGAAATGAACAATCCTGCTTTGCAATACAGAGAACAAAGAATTACCTGCAGTCTAGAATATGCCCCATTAGCGTTCAAGGGAAGATTACTACCCAGTAATGGCATTTTGATCATAGTTATAGGATTTAGACTGGTTGAGAGGATCCTAATGCCACATGGGGATTTGCTTCCAATGGCAGGAAACAGAAGATAAAAACAGTCCCTCTCCCAGTAGCCTCAGTATCTCTCCTTTTCCAAGAGCCTGAAGCAATTTTGAGTAGGAAATTGAATGGGAGTAGGAGGTCAGATGGGCAAAGGGGAGAAACTAGATTAATAGAGAGGCATATAAAGAAAAGCATGACCGGTAAATGATTGCTCCTTTTAATATATAGACCCTCTGCATCAGTGCAATTCCAGATCCCACAGTGCCATCCTCTTCTAAGTTTTGTGCCCATCACTAGGGATACCGGGGCTGATTCTCCACTGCGTAGCACCTTGTGCAGTCATTGAGGGCTAGATTCACAAGGGGAATTCAAAGGAAGTTAGGAGCCTAAATCCTGTTGAGGATCTGGGAGTCAGAGTTTCTCCATCAGCTTCAAAGAGCTTTGGATCTGGCTCGTGTTCCTGTACAAAATGGCTGCAAAACTGCCAGTGGAGTGAGGGACGGGATGGGGGAGGAGGGGATTCTGATTTAGCAGCATTACACACGCACTTTGCTCAAATGGCTGCAAGGCAAAGAAGAATCAGGCCCATTGCCTCCTCTTGCTTCTATTCACCCCAGGAAGTGCAGCCTGTCTGTCATCTAGCACAACACTAACAAGGCTATGAGAGCAGCAGTGCTGGGAAGGCTTTAAATTGTTCATTAAATGTAAACCGGCAAGGAGGGATGGCGGCAGAAGACAAAGGGCAGGGAAAAGAAAGTGGGGGAGGAGAGCCCCTGCTAATTTCCTCCTCATGTCCCCTCTCCATTACCATCTCCCAGCTCCGACTGCCACGCTCTGAAAGTCAAGTGGAATTGTGAAGAGGAACCACCTGCAGTTTAAAGCGCAGCTTTCCCCTGAGAGGTATGTGAAAATGCCACCGTTGTACTCACTGCCTGTGGGAATTGGGAGTCAGAGCCACTGGAAAAAAGCAGATTCTCCCACATTTTTACCACTGTCAACACTGAAGACCCAACAGTGCTTAAAAGAGATTGAAACAGGAAAGCAAGCACTCATTGCACTACCCAAGGAGGAGGGGGAGAGCACGGCCTACACAAACCAAGGAGAGGCGGGGAACAGGGCCGGCTTTAGGAAGTGCGGGGCCCAATTCAAACATTTTCGGCGGGGCCCCGGCAGGGAAGACTAAAAAAAAAAAAAACGTAAAAAAAAGCCTTTCATTTCTTAGCAACCGGTTCCCTATAAAAAGTTCTGATT
Organism: Emys orbicularis; assembly: GCF_028017835.1. Classification (NCBI taxonomy): domain Eukaryota; kingdom Metazoa; phylum Chordata; order Testudines; family Emydidae; genus Emys; species Emys orbicularis. The sequence goes on from NC_088685.1 coordinate 144,380,794, forward strand.
TAAGGGGTGTGCCACAGTATGTATTTTTTGTACCAATAGGGTTACCATACGTCCCGGACGGCGATTTAAGAACCAAAAAGCCTGACATGTCCGGGAAAATACGGATGTATGTTAACCCTACCTAAAGTTCTTTTTTTAAAAGATGGGCCTGAACTAGAAATGAGCTCCGTTTCACATGTGTGGGTCCCCACCACTCCCTGGGGGTGTGCTAGGGTGACCAGATGTCTCAATTTTATAGGGACAGTCCCGATTTTGGGGTCTTTTTCTTATATAGGATCCTATTACCCCAACCCCGTCCCGATTTTTCACACTTGCTGTCTGGTCACCCTAGGGTGTGCACATGTGTGGGTCCCAGCTGCTCCCTGCCCCCCTCATTGAAGCAAGTGTGCAGGGTTACTGCCCTGGGAACTTCAGGGCACCACTGGACATGGGGCTGGCTGGAGGTAGGGTCTGGCTGCAGGCAGGGCAAGGAGTGCGGGGCTGGCTGGAGACGGGTGTGTGGGGTGGGCTGGCTGGCTTCAGGCAGGGAGACGGGGGTGCGGCATGGGTTGGCAGGGCTGGAGAAAGAGGAGTGCGGGACTGGCTGGCTTCAGGCAGGGGTGTGTGGCAGGGGTTGGCTACAGGCAGGGCAGGGGGTGCAGGGCTGGTGTGGGCAGGGGGGTGTGTGGGGCTGGCTGCGGACAGGACGGGGGTGCAAGGCTGGTGCGGGCAGGGCAGGGGGTGCAGGGCTGGTGCAGGCAGGGGCTGGCTGCAGGCAGGGCAGGGGGTGTGGGCTGGCTGGAGACAGGGGCTGGTGCGGGCAGAGGGTGCGGGTACAGCCCACCATGTACGGTAAGTGCCTCCTCCCTCCCCCACCGGGATAGCAGCAGCAGCCCGGGGCTCGGGGGCTATTTAAAGGGCCCGGGGCTCCCCTGCTTCCAGCGGTAGGGCTCCAGCGGCTATTTAAAGGGCCGGGGTGGTAGAAGCAACGGGAGCCCCGGACTTTTTAAATAGCCCTCAGAGCCCTGCAGCCCTACCCCAGGGCTCCAGCAGTGGGGCTCTGGTGGCAATTTAAAGGGCCTGGCGCTCCAGCCCCTGCTGGGAGCCCCAGGCCCTTTAAATTGCCCCCTGGGGAAGCCGGGCCACCTGGGTACAGCACACCGGCTCTTGCCAGTACGCCGTACTGGGGCTTGGGCGCGGGGCCCTCTTAGGGGCGGGGCCCGATTCAGGGGAATTGGTTGAGTTGGCCTAAAGCCGGCCCTGGCGGGGAAGCACCCCCTCTTCTTTTAGCAGAGGAAATGAACCATACTTCCCCCTTTGCCTGCCCCTTCTTTAACCTCTGGAAGAAACACAGCGCTGGGAGAGTGAACTGGGTTCTTTTCTGAATCCCGCATCATCGGAGCTCAGCAGCACTTCAGGCGGGTTGTTGGAGCCCTTTTGTCCTTCCCCATCAGAATCTGATTAACAGGGATAGGGAGGTTCTGTGACTCCTGAGAAAGTGTTAGTGTGTGTGTGTGTGTGTGTATGTTTATATAGATATACTTAAAAGAAGGTTAATTGGTCTCCTGGGAGCTATAAAGACCTTGTTAGGTGCCTCTATGTGAGCAGTGACAGTATGGGGCCTAATTACTAAGCCTGAATTATTCTTTTTCTTTGGGAGAGGAATCTCTAAGGTCCTTATTAAAACCTACAAACATTCTGAAGAATGCTAGCATTAGAATTTGTCCATGTTGCTTACAAACCGGGCCAAATAAGGAAGTTGTTGTACTCAGCCCATGAAACACCAATGGGCGTCACCTAGGCTTGACTTAATTGCATAACACCCAGCTGTTATGAGGATAAATAGGAATCGTGTTGGATACCTACAGCTGGAAACATGATACACCAGATTCTTATCTTAAACATTGGTGTGGCTTTTATACTGAAGGTGAGAAAAATTCACATATTTGCAGCGTACTGGTAGCGGCCATTTCACAAAAGGCCCAGCTCAAATACACTATTCAAGATGATTAACACTGTAAAATCATACAAGAAAGAAACAAGATGCTTCCTTCTTAGGCAGTGCAGTGTATTGAAAACTGTGTAAAAATTACAAGCTCTCATAGTAAGTTCTACGGGGTTTCCTGGTCCTGTTTGCAGGCTGGAGGGCTCTGTGGGGAAGCATGTGATCTTGTTTCTCAGCAGTCAGTCTGCAAAGGGCCAGCCTAGAACAAAATGGGGTGTGCTGCACCTCTCTGCCATAGGCAGCAGTCTGCTTTGTCTCTCTGCTTTTGGTTCTTGTGTGTTAAGTAAGGTTCTGGAGTGTAAGAAATAAAGTAGGGTTGTTACGTTACAACCTTCCTGAAAGAGTATTTTGTTTTTTATCTAATGTCTCTGCTTGAATGCGGCGAACGTAACAGGCAGGACTATCTATTTGGAAGGACAAAGAAATCTGAGCCTTAACAAATGGATTTCAAACTTGATTAACCTGGGTTTGGCCTGAGATGATGCGGTGCCCAAGTGCAAGTCTGAGACTTGACACTGGCAAAAGGCCTTTCTGCTAGGAAAGGAGTTCCTCTGGCTTAACTCACATCCCGTCCGTAGGGCATGGGGCCTGCTGAGTGGCGCTTTTTGCAGTGACAAGCTTAGTATCATTTTGTTTGACCAATATTCTTTTCTTAACTTCCTGTATGTTTTCTCCACTATGCCAATGAAATTTGCTCTCACAAGACAGTCTGAACGGCAGGTGTAGCCTATTAAACCGACGTATTCCTTATTCAGGCACCTTAGAGATGGAACCTGAATGTCAGAGGAGGATGAGTCGAGAGTGAGGCTTCAGCATCCTGTCAAAGGCAAAGGAGCTGCAATTCTGCCTCCCCAGTGAGACATAAAAGCGGAATGGCTTGGTCCAGTGTGGGCTCAGAGTGAGCCAAATGACCTGAGCAGCACTGGGCTTGGTTACGGCCTGAGTGTTGGGCGCTTTTTAGTTGTGATCTGTAGGGTTTGTTGAAATGACATCCAGAGAGAATGAAGCCCTCTATCCACAGCACAGGCACGGCGTACGCCAGGGCAGCTCAGGAATCTATACAGTGCGCCATTAATGTGTCTCAACTCATCTGCAGGAACCAGAATTTAGTGGTGCAGACAATTATAAAAAAATAATCACATAATGCTTCTAATTAGAGCTGCAAAAAAACCATGAGGTGATCTCACTCATCCCACAGCCAGTGAATGTGTGTTGACTAGGATATAGCTTAGCCCCCTGTATATAATTACAGCTTTCAATTCATTTTGTAATCAGACTTTGTAGATGGTGTACATCAATTATGCAACATTTGGTACTTGGTAAATTACCATGACAGCCAGCCACGGTTTTGCCCTTCCCAGACGCCTTGTGCCTTCCTATAACCAGTTTCTAATCATTATTTTGCTCAGTGACAAATCTTGCTAATCATGCCTGTGTAACTAATTCAGGTGGTCTTATATTCCCAGAGTGCATTGGCCAGCATCTGCTGATGCCAGTCCAGATGCTCTGGGCCTTTTTGTGGTCCAATGAATCCTAGAATCATAGAATATCAGGGTTGGAAGGGACCTCAGGAGGTCATCTAGTCCAATCCCCTGCTCAAAGCAGGACCAATTCCCAATTAAATCATCCCAGACAGGGCTTTTTCAAGCAGGGCCTTAAAAACCTCTAAGGAAGGAGATTCCTGTGAACCAGGCACTGGACTGGTAGTTCAGAGAGCTGGGTTCTAATCACAGTATGATACTGGGTGATCAGTTGAGTAAGTCAGTTCATCTCTTTGTGCCTCATTTTCATGATCTCTAAAGTCAGGGGTAATGATACTCTCCTTTGTAAAGCACTCTGAGGTCTAAGATCTCTACCTTACTCTCAGGAATTTTCACTGAACTCCTGATGGTGGATATTGTGGAGTAGTAATGGGGAGTGAATTTCACATTTCTAATTGAGGATTTTCACTAGAAATCTGCTGTTTAAGCATAACGCTCACCCAGCCACGAACACAAACATTCCATCTTTTATATGTGTCCTGTCAAAACACTGTATCAATTTGTGACTACTGAGTTTTCAAAGCGATACACATTGCAGTCTGTGTCCAGTCCATAGGATACCGCATGTTAGCACAAAACATGCAAATGCAAACAATTAAAACATTTGTGGAAATTGTCATCTCTTCACAGATAGTTTTTCGTTGGAAAAACTGGCTACATTCAATAGGTACATTAATTTCCTGCAAATAGTTCTCTGAGCTCTCATGATCACTAAGGTTTTAGAGTACATATAGGTTCTAAACATATCTATAGCCACATCTTGTTCCTTTATTTTTTCCTTCTTTGGCAATGAAGGGAAGCGTTCCCAAGAATCAACAATGACTAGAACTACCTTCTGGGCCCAGTTGTGCATGCATTTGGGGCTATTCACAATCTAACCCGAAGTGATTTGCCCAAGGTCACATAAAATCTGTGGCTGAGATGGGAACAGAACCCAGAATTCCACATTCTATGCCTTAACCAGAAGGCCATTCCTTCCCACGTACATGGGGAGAATTATTTCTGAATCCAGTATAAATGCTCCTATTGGGCACAACCTCCATAAAAACTGGACTGTGCTCATTAAGAACGTTCCACTGATGAGAAACTCATCCAAATAAATTGTAGAGGGAAATACCCTTTGTATTTTGTGAATGGCTTTAAAAATAAGCAATGTCTAAAAGCATCAACATGTTTAAATGGAGTTGGCTTTTTTAAAAACATCCATCATAGAATAGAGAAGCAGCCTGAAGTAAACAATGGGCAGAACACTGGGAAATGTTTTGCTAGCAAAAACCCATTCACAATCATTAAATACTGTACATGTGCCCAGGTTGCAGACAACGCCAGCCATCACATTTAAATCCCAGTATCAATTGCTTAGCGTTGTGGTACTCCATTTGGGTCTCTCAAGCTATGTGTAGAACCTAAGGTCCTATTTTTTTAAAATAAGAGTAACACTGCTCCATGAGCAGAGCTGACCCAACTAAGGACCCGGATCAAATGCATTGCACTGGACTTTAAAAAGCAACACATTTTAAAGCCTAAATCGTCTTCTGACAGTTAGAAATTTCCCTCAATTGCAGTTGATCACTTTTTACAAAGCAGTAACACACCCATAATTTTTTCCTATGTGCTGGTGCTATATAACCTTCCAAAAAATCAGTTCCAGTGACTTTGTAGTCCCTTAACTGCTGTCCAATATCATCGCTCAAGCACTAACTAAGGAATGCTGCCAAGTCAAATTTAACCCTACATTTAGTTTTATACCTTAAAGTGACTAGAAATATATTCATGGTTTTTGAAAAGATTCTGAAGTACCTTAGGTATTAAAGTGAGGAAGCAGGCTCTTCACAGTTCAATCTGCTTCCTTCATGAAGCCCTCTGTCCCCCATTAGCTTTGGCTTGGAAAATTGACTTAGCCCCAAATTTGCCACATTTACTCTGAAGTCAAAGAAGAAGGTTTCTACAGAGACGTGTAATTATTACAGCTGCTCAGGCTGGAGTACACCAAAGGCCGAAGGTACCAGTAGCCTGCCAGCTGTACCGCGACTCAGAGGCAAGCACTGTAGGTGCTTCAGCAGCTAGGCCTCGTAAGCGCTAGCCCTGCTGAGTCCCAGGAACCAGACACATAGCTATGGAAAAGGGTCTTTTACTAGGCCTGGCAGGAAAGTAAAAGGTTGCATATAACCTAGATACTGTGGCTTAAACGGTTAGAGTTCAAAGCGTGCAATAGCGGTTCTTGTTTGGGCCCCTGAGGCAGTTCAACTGAGTCAGGGCTCTTCAAGCCTAATGGCTGGAGCGCCTTCTGCAGTCCAGTTTCTAGTCAGTCAAGGAGCTTACAGGTTTCCAGGCCAAGCTTAGCTAGTGTCTCTCATTGGGATCCCTCTGCGCTGGCTCCCCGCCCCCAGAAGCCCCAACACAAACCTGTACCTAGGTGGGACGTCTGACAGTCACAGTCTGTGCCATGCATGACTCTGCAGATAGCTCCTGGGGATTCCTCTCTGCTTCCAGCTTCCTGCAGCCGCTCCTTCCCAAGAGTGCCCAGTCAGTTCCTGGGTCAAGGAAGGTCTTTCCTCCTACCTAGCCTGGGGAAAGGGAAGTACAGCAGGGAGGGGGCTGATGGGAGTTGTAGTCCCCTGCTTAGCAGGTTCATCACAAACTGAAGAAAATGCAAACTGTTTTTGAGTTGCAGATGATTTAAAAAGTTATCTCGATTTGAAATGTCAATTGTTGTCCAGCATCTTTTTGTCCCCTTTTAGCTCACTTAAGTTACTGCACCTTTTAATTTTCCAAGCTCTCTGAAAACTCATATGCCAGAAAATGTGTTTGAAGAAAATAGGCTGGAATTGAAACTGCAAAAGAAAAATAACCGCAACAACATGCCTTGCTTTGTTGGTAGTGCTGTGCATGTGAACTTCAAAGTGAAATTGCTCAGCAACTGAATATAAACCACATATAAAACGGAGTTATTTTCATTGTCCAACCAGAGAGACATGTAAGTATTATACAAATAATAAGGAATGAAAAGCACTGACTACATTCCTGCACTAAGGAAGTGTGGCTGGAACAATGCATGGAGCGTAGACTCTATATGAGTACTGATGCAGCAGTGGCATCCTGATCCTACGGCCTGATTCAAAGCCTATTAAAGTCAATGGGCATCTTTCCATTGCTTTCAATGGGCTCTAGTGTAGGCCCACATGTGCTGGAGCATATGCCTTCATGACTGCTCAACAGTGAGCATAACACTTTTTTAGCCTATTCCCTGCTATGTAGCCATTTTGCTGTGAAGGATTCAGCAGAATGCTGTCTCTCCCCAGTCCATGCCACTCCACAATATCAAACATGCCCACATGCCTGGCTGTGGTCCCAGGGTGCATGGGAGTGGCTTGGAACACAGATGGGGAGTGTTGGCACATATGCAGAATGCACATGCGTGTGAATGCACCACAGCTGGAATGCACTCACCCAGCACATACTATATAAGACATAGCAGGCTCACCCCTCAGATTCTGACAAGCCTTTCAGTTTTACATATATAAAGTGTTAGCAACACAGGTAAAGCTCATTTTTATATAACACCAGGTGCTTTTTAACATGGCAGCGTCCCTTTACAACCATGAAATAGATCTGGAATTCTGGGTACATCTGGACTATTCTGATTGGCTGACAGCCATGCCATTGCTCTCTGTCACTAATCCCTGTAAATGCCTGGATCTGACCTTTTCCCCATATAATTTCCTGTTCATCATAGTAATAAAACCCCACAAAGCTATGAATTTATGTGGGGATTATTGCACTTCTTGGGAGGTTGAAGCAACTTGGCCTGTGGCCTCGTGTCCTGCTATGCACTCCAGAAATGCTCTGCATTTTGAATATTACTGCCGGGCAAGTGGATGCTTCATACTCTGGAACAAATTTAAACGTCTTGACAGGCGAACTTTCCCGACGTTGGCAGTCATGTGCCATGCCTATAAATTATGCCCAGAGTGTTCATTTTCACTTTAAATGTGTTCTCATCTCATAGTAATTAATGGTGTCAGGTTACTGGTGTGAAAAACCTGACTTTACAATGACTATAGATTAATTAAATGACAGTCACGTCTACAGTAGCCACAATAAATTATTAGTGAGGAATGACACACCTTAAGTGATGTTTTCAAAACCTTGAAATTTTTTCGGTTTAAATGCTCCTCGTAAATATTTGGCTTTGTTAACATCTGTTTCTGTGTTAAAATTAAAGTCGGCAGCACTGACAATAACAGCTGACTTGCTGATGAGCTTGGGGAAAATGGAATGCGTGCGCTCCAAGAAATGCTCTTCTCCCCCCAGTGAGCACGATGTGAAATGATCTCTTAATTCAGCACCATCCTTATGTCCTAAATGACTCTCTGCACACTGACGTGCAACCACACCAGCAGATAATTTTGGGTGGGTGGAGGGAAGGAGTGTAGTTGCTGCTTAAAGAAATATGAAATAAGTGTATTGAAGTATGCTTACAATTAATAGATTTGTAGGAAAAGCAAAATGTATAGGGCCAGATTCTCTAGTCCCTTTGTCCTGCCTGAGTTGCGCAAAGGGGACAGAATCTCATTGCACGTGCCAGGCTGTGAATTCTCAGCTGATGTAGAGTTGCCAATCCCCAGTCTATGAGGTGTTACGGAGAAGGAAATGATGTATTAAGGCAGGGCACAATACAGCTCCATTCTGCCAGTTTACAGCTGGCATATGCTCCTTTAGGGACCATAGCCAGCTCTCGTAAGTTACAGTAGCCCCCATCTGTTCTAATTTACGTCTGGGCAAGGACAACTTGAGAATCAGCCTGAGAAACTGTTTTGCATGCTGAGCGGATCTTTGCACAGGACAGATTTGAACCATAATGTTAGATAGAACAGACTTATAGAAGAGACCTAAGGTAACATTTTCTAAAGCACCTAAATGACTTGGGCTCCTAAGTCCCATTTTCAAAAGTGACATGGGCATTTAGAAACCTAAATGTCACTGAAAGACAACAGAATGTGGACTAAGTGCCTAAATCACTTTTGAAAATGGGACTTAAGTGCTTTTGAAAATCTTTACCCTTGGTCTGAAAGAAAAAAGAAGAGAGCTATTATGTACACATTGGATGTATTTAATTACCTTGATGTTAAACTTTTCAGTTTATTCTAGAAATTAAATACATTGTTAACAGTTAACACAAGAGGTCCTCAAGGAGCTAATATATCTAACAGAAACATGAGCTGAAACCTATTAGCCTCTGCATCAAAAAGTTCAAATTCAGGTTTAGTGTAAGCAAGTGCAACTCCACTGAAAGCCAGGAAGCTGTATCTGTTCTTAACCCCACCCACCGACAAGAACATACAACTGGCGAGAGAAAAATGGAGACAGTGGGTGAAGTTTCTCCATAATGGAACTGCATTGACCTCACACAAGGTATGAATTGGACATTATGGTCTAAGGCAGTACAGTTCAACCTTTAAGAAAAGCCACTTCATCATAGAATGACTTTGTAAAGAGCCACCATATCAAAACATTGTGATAACCCAACAAAGTGTCTTATATTCAGAATCTGGGACCCTGTGTGAGATGCAGGGCTCGTCTGTTGGATCAATCTGATGTCTGCTGCTGGAACCCTGCATAGAAAGTCAGAGAGATTTTTGCAAAGTCATTCTCAGCTCAGATCAGGTGAATTCTTTCCTGGGTGCTGGCTGGTGAGTAGTGCCCACATGCTCAGGGTTTAACTGATCGCCATATTTGGGGTCGGGAAGGAAGGCCCTGGAGGTTTTTCGCCTTCCTCTGCAGCGTGGGGCACGGGTCACTTGCTGGAGGATTCTCTGCACCTTGAAGTCTTTAAACCATGATTTGAGGACTTCAATAACTCAGGCATAGGTTAGGGATTTGTTACAGGAGTGGGTGGGTGAGATTCTGTGGCCTGCGTTGTGCAGGAGGTCAGACTAGATGATCATAATGGTCCCTTCTGACCTTAAAGTCTATGAATCTATGTGTCCAATTAATTCCAATCTAGGAGAAGGAGGGGTGCAGTAACTTTGTAAGGCACAGGGAAGAGCATCTCCTCAGCTCTTTTCCACCTCCTTCTCTCCTGCATGGAAAGGAGGGAAAGGTTTTCCTTTGGTTGGTTCTCTACTGGCAGGGAGTGGTCTCCTCTGTTTTCCTGACTCCCCTGATCCCAGCCACAACTGGCTGTTGCAAGGGGAAGGGCCTTTCTCCCCCTCACCTGCCTCCCTACTGGCTGCTGCTAGGAGTGGGATTACATTGGTCCTTTCCTTCCTTCCCCTCCCACATTGAAAATGCATGGCTCCTGCACTATCAGTGTGTTTGATCCGTGCTCCTCATTTTCTCTGGCCATATATAAATCAGCCTGGCAGCAAATTGATAATCCACAGTCTTCTTGCTCTGCCTTGGTCTGTAACTGACCGTGCAGCACAGCCACAGATCTTGAGGGAGTTTTGTGCACAGCCCCTAAATCTGTGTATGTGGATCTAGAGCAGAAGGCAAAAGGATCACTGATCTGGAGAGGTCTCTGAGGTCATTTTTAAAGCAGTTGGAACTGAGGAACCCCACAATCATAATGATGTCCCTTAAAGAAAACAGAGATGGTGGCAAAATTCAGAACAGAATTTCAAACACTTAAATTTAGCCATGTTCTGATCCAATGCTTCGGTTTAGTCCATTATAAAGACAGGAGACATTTGTAAAATATAGATATTGTTATATTATCGGGACTTGCTATACATGAGCTGGGCCCCATTCAAGACACAAACTAAAGAGAGGTACTGCCTTGAAAAGCTTACAATCTAGAGGGTAAACTCACTCAGCTCCTCAGGAGTCTTTCCATTGACTTCCATGGGCTTTGAATCAGGTCTTCAGAGACCGGATATGCTGGGAAATCAAGAGGAGGGAATAATTTATGTTTTCTATATATCTATTGATTATGTATCTGGGGCCATATCCTCAGCCGGTGTAAACGTACATATTCAATTGGCCATTGACTTAAATGGTGCTACATGGATTTACAAGAGATGAGGATCTGTAACTACATATTTACTCTTTTATTATGAATTCACAAATCGTGGGCATGGAGGGATTTGAATAAGCCCGGAGGACGGTGGTGGTTTGACAAGCTGGGATTCAGAGGTCATTCTACACATAAAGAGCAACCTGGAAAGAAGCATTCAGTTTAATGTGGGAGAAGGAAACCAACAGAATGGTGAGACAAGAACTGGCTGGGTCTGACTGGATTTCAAACTCTTCCTATGTCCAGAGACATTTGAACCTGGACTTTTGGTTCAAGCCCATTTATTAAAAAATAAACATAGAGAGGGACCATTTAAACACCTCATAAACAGCCAAAGAAGATGCTGATTTGTGCACAGCAGCATTCTGTATACAGGTATGTTTTTTTATTACCAACATGTAACTTTAACATCAATTGCTAAGACTTATTTGCTGCTATGTTGCTTCCCAGAGAGCAGACTCCCTCTGAAAATGGCCTGTATTCCTCCACATTTGAATTCAGTGAGGAAAATTACACCACAGAACAGCAAAGCTAATAAACATTAAACATTTTAGCAAAGGAAATAGGGCCTGATCCAAAGCCTACCAAACTCAATGGGAGTCATTCCAATGAATTCAGAGGGCTTTGGCTCAGATCATAGAATGTCAATACAAAAAAGATTTGCTTTCCTTTCCCCCTGAATGTTAGTTTTCCAGCCTGAGATCATCCTCACTGTGCTCGCATGTCAGCCTCACACTGTTCCTTAAGTTTCATCAGGTCTTGCACCAGGCTGTGATCTGCTCCATGGGTTACTTTCATAATGTTATAAGCCTTGAGGAGAGACAGGAAAAGGGACAAGTTAGTTCACCATCGCTTACCTTCAAGTTCACATCTGCAGCTTCACTTTAGGGCAGTGATTCTCAACCTGGAGTATGCAGAGGTCTTCCAGGGGGTACATCAACTCATCTAGATATTGGCCTAGTTTTATGACAAGCTAGATAAAAAGCCCTAGTGAAGTCAGTGCAAACTAAAATTTCATACAGACAACGACTTGTTTATACCGCTCTATAAACTATACATTGAAATGTAAGTACAATATTTATATTCCAATTGATTTATTTTATAATTATATCGTAAAAATGAGAAAGTAAGCAATTTTTCAGTAACAGCAAGCTGTGACACTTTTTTATTTTTATGTCTGATTTTGTAAGCAAATAGATTTTAAGTGAGGTGAAACTTGGGGGTACGCAAGACAAATCAGACTCCTGAAAGGGGTACAGTAGTCTGGAAAGGTTGTGAGTGACTGCGCTAGGGAGCACAATCTACATGTGGACTTGCCTATGCCACCTACTCTGCTGCTCCCTTTCTATTGTGCTGGTGATTCCCTGCCATAGAAATTCCTGAAATGCCCCCATCTTAAGTCACAATAAGGCCATTACTTCTCATAAGACATTTCCAGATTCATTCATACTGCTTCTGATAGATACCTGCTCTGGTTCTCAAGTCTGAGAGACCAGATTTCAATCATTCTGCTGTCGGGAAAGACTCTTTTCTTAAACAGTGTTCTGAAACCTTATTTGGAATTGAAATAATATATATTATCTGATGTGATGAAAAAGTAAACAGAACAATAATATTCTATTTCCAGCATTCAAAGGTTGACAAATACCTGCTATCACTATCTTTACATTGACTTCCAATTAACTATTTTTAAGTGTGTGTGTGTAGGAGGAGGGGGAGTTGAATAAACAACTCTGAAAGCAGTCACAAAGCAAATCACAAAGTGCATAGATTTCTGCTGAGTGTTATGTAGGCTGTGAGCTATCACTGGGGCCAGACAGTAAAAAAGGGAAAGTATATCTTTCTAAGTCAAACATGGAAACATGGAAACATTTTCGGCCTTGTTTCAGGTGCCCAAAGTATCTGAAATAAAATCTGAAATCCTCAATTTGTGCCTTGTCTTATGTTATAGAAATTCAAACCTGGACATATTTTGCTAAATTCTTGCGTTTACATGTGCCCATTTTCGGGCATAATTATTTTCCCTGCAAAAACATGTCAACTGGTCTAATATTCCAGGTTTTCCTCACTAACTTGCCACTTCTAGGGGGAAGGTCAAAAAAACATTTAAACAAAGTTGTGGGAAATTTCTGTCATGTCACACAACCCTAGGTATTAAAATACACAGTGCTTTTTTTAATAGAAAAGAAATATAAAAACTACCAGAGTAAAAACCAGCCCTCATCTGACAGAGGCATGCAAAAGGTTAAGTGTGGTTAATGGCCACTCATGTGGTATAGGAGCCATCCTGGCTGTGCAGAGTAGAATGGCTCAGTGAGGGATGCACTGCCAGGTGCATTTTACTACCTGGAAAAATAGCAGTGTGGCCTCATAGGTAGCAAATGCGGTGGATTGCAGTGTCCGTGTTAGCTGACTGGAGACCAGGGCATGCTAGGCCAGGTCTACACTAACCCCCCCACTTCGGACTAAGGTACGCAAATTCAGCTACGTTAATAACGTAGCTGAATTCGAAGTACCTTAGTCCGAAGTTACCGCGGTCCAGACGCGGCAGGAAGGCTCCCCCGTCGATGCTGCGTACTCCGCTCGCCGAGCTGGAGTACCAGCGTCGAAGGCGAGCACTTCCGGGATCGATCCGGGGCACTTCCGGGATCGATCCGGGATCGATTTATCGCGTCTTAACCAGACGCGATAAATCGAACTCAGAAAGCCAATTGCTTACATCCGGACCCGGATGTAAGTGAAGACGTAGGTCTCAGGGTTCATTCTAGCTAGCCAGATACCTGGGCATGCCGGTGTTAAAAAAATAATCTTTAATAATATACCTTCCCTTGAAATTATGTCACTACTAGAGCTGAGCAAAATTTTTCAGACAAATAGTTTATTTGCCACAAAATGCAGTTTTGGTTGATCCAAAACTATTTGTGAACTTGACATGAATTTGTCAGTTTCAGTCTGGAAAAAAAAAATCAGGCTACATTCACAATATAAAGAGGGGGAGGAAGACGGGGTGCCTACCATCTAATTTTTAGCCCAGTGGTTAGGCTCTCAGCTGGGATGTGGGAGACCTGGCTTCAAATCCCCACTCTAGAGCAGGAATGTGAACCTAGGTCTCTCCTCACCCAGTGGAGTGCCCTAACCACCAGGTTTGTATGCTATTCTGGGATACTGCGCTCTCAGTCTCTCCTGTTGAAACGGTTCCTGTTTGTATAACATACCTGAGCAGTCATTGGGAACAAGCATGATGGTCTCTAGAGTGGGGTGGTTAGGGTACCCACCTGGAAAGAGGGAAACCTAGGTTCCAATCCCTGCTCCAGTGTGGAGATTCAAACCTATATCTCCCATTCCCCTGGTGAGTTCCTAACGATGGTGCTAAACATTACAACATGGGCAGTGCCTCCTGGCCATTTTATGAATTTAGCCCTTTAAAAATGCCCAAAAACAAAACATTTTGTGTCAAACGACCTGTTTAATTTAATCCAAAATGGACTTTTTCAATTTGCAATTTTTTGTTTGGAATTTTCAGTTTTGCTTCGACCCGAACCACCTTTCTTCCCCCTTGATTTGAAACTGCCAGCGAACAAAAAAAACAGTCATTCGCCCAGCTCTAGTCACCATTAATGAACATAACACTTCTCCTCCCTCCCAGACACCTCACCATTACGATGGCAAATATTGCATCTGATCTCTCTCATTTTGTCTTTCCAGGGTGAACATCACCTTACAGCAGAAGGCCCCAATTAAACCCTGCATTAAGGGTCCTATCCTGGTTCCATTAAAATCAATCGCAAGTTTATCAATGACATCTTAAACCCTAATCCTGGACCCACTGGAGGGTTTAAGTGGCGCTGAGAGCCTTGTGCAGGCCTGCTATCCTGGGGTGATTTTCACTCACTGTAAAATATTTTCTACCAAGTTGAAGCTCAGAAATGCTAATGCAGTTCCTGCTTTCAGAACACTAGCCTGTTCTCTTAAGCTTCCCAGACTTCCCACAGTAAGTAACAGAGCTGAGGCTGGATCTTGTGGTCTCCCTCTCGGTTTAAGGAATAAATCTAATTATGAAGAACTACAGTAATCGTACCGCTGCAACACAGGGCATAGTGTCATCAGCCACACGGTTTCTCCCTCAAGAATATAAAAACCCATTAGATGATTGGTATGAATGTGCCTCTGTGAATCCAAATGAAAGCACAGCACATTCATTTGTGTCTGATTTTCACTGGATTGGATGAGGTGCCGAACATCAAAGATGCATGTATCCGTATGCAAATGTATTGATGCATCACTCCATCATGATGAAAGAAGAAAGCAAACTGCATTGCACTGATGCGGTACAATGTGAAGGCCAGTGTACTGGAGAAATTATTTTTGTTTCGCCTGTGTCTCTTGATTAAAACAAATGCTTGTTACACAGGGTAAAGGAAGAACAAATGCCTTTAGATTTTCAGCCTCATTTTACAATAATCACAGCTACTGTTACCAACACAGAATGGAAACAGGGTCTAAAACAAAAATCTGTTTATATAAAGGGGGATTTCTCAGGTGTTGCATGGCAACTGGGGTGAGAGGATTTACCCCGCTTTCTGTTCCACTTACCAAAGGGTAATAATGGTGCTGAGTTATGCTAGGAAAGGACACAGCTCAACATCTGGCTAATGTGTCATCATAGTGTAATTAAAATTTTCTTATTTGCATGTTTATAAACATCATGCCACTACCTCAGTTCCTGGGGTTATTATGAAGACATTGATCCTGCTCATTTATAGTCATGGGCACACGAGAGTGGAGGGCCAGGTTAGTGCTGTAACAGAGGACTCATGAGCAAAACATCTGGGCAGTGGGGACTCTGCATTGAATAGAATGGCATGGATAGAATGCCGGGGGCAGGACCAGATACACATTGAGGGTCTGCTCGCAGAGCTGCACCCCTCAGGAAGAGATTCATGGTTCACAGGGAAGCCAACCACGTAGTGTCGCCTGTTAGTAGGATGCTGTGTGCTCTGTCCTCCAGGGTAAGTGAGCTGGGAGGGACCCCAGCCCTTCTTCCAGGCCTTTTAAGGGGTGATAACTGCCCAACAGGTTCCAGAAGCAAGTAGTTCCTGTGCTCGGGTAAATGCAGAGACTGAACTTTGCCCAGCCATTCACTGCCCCAACCTACTTTGTGCAGCCAGTCAAAGGCCACCTGGCCTCAAGTGTCACAAAACCATGGAACGATGGGGCAGTGGCCATTATCCAAGCCCCCCAGATAGAATAAAGCCAAGAAGGAAGTGTGCTGCAGCCCTATGGAACAGCTATGGGATGGAAGGTGAATTCCAGCCCCCTGCTCCACTTAGTTCCCCAAACAAAGCCCAGCTGTGCACAGGCTTCGAATGGTGAGGAATTACCTTCCTGAACTGTGATAGGTGATTACTATTTAAATCAATTTTTAACGCTTTGGTCAACCAGTGCCCTAGAAGTTAATCCTACCTCTCTCCTTGACAGAGGTTTCCCATGTGCTCTAGGCACACACTTCTGCCGTTGCCCTAATATAACAGTGCTGCTCCTTCAGGTACCTTTTCTCCTGATAGCTCACACGAGTGCACTTCCATTATTGCCAATTTATTAGAACCATTCCTGGCTCCTCAAAGTCAATCTGCGGCTCAGCTACAGCTATTTGCTGGCGAAGGTTTCACTGAACTATAATCTTACTCTCCCTTGTTTACTTCTTTTCAAACTTTTTAGTAAGGCAAAGTTATAATAAAACATGAATATACTACATCATACATTACCCGTTCAGGATCAGGTTAATATTCAAAGAACCTGGCTAAAGATTCTGGCTTGGCAGCTGTGCAGTCCTCCTCTTCTGAGTCTGCTAGCCAGTGTGACCAAATTTCTTAATACCTATCCTCCTTTTGGCAGTTCTCTTGTGCACATACTTCGTGTGAAAGCTTTTCCACTACAAGGACAGTCTATATTTTACTATACCACAATTCCATAGCGAGGTCACATTTTTCCAAACCACGAGCAATACAGAGTCTAGCTAATAACAATAAAAAAAGAAATTAATTTGCCTTTGTTAAAATTTGCCTTTCAGATTGTATTCCAGAAGTACAGTATTGCCTCCCTGTAATGTGGCCATTTCCTACTGGAGGATCTAATGTATTCCTACGGCCAGAAATTCACTATGGTGTAGAGGGCCATCACAAGGTCCTTTGCATCATTTAACCCCCAATTTGGAGCTGCAGAGACAAGAGATGAATGGTGCAGGGGGTGTTGGTAGTGGCCTGACATAGGCTGACATGGAAGGCAGCAATAGGGGCAGCCAAGGGGAAGGGGCATGAAATTTGTGTATTCGGGGGTGTCAATACACTGGCACACATGATGCAGAGTGGGTTGTCAACCCACAAGCTGGAGTAGTGGCTGTGGAAATCAGATTACATGGGATTTACGTGAGTGATGTGAATCTCACTCAGATCCCAATTTCTTCTGCCTATCCCAAATCCTTCTCCTGAACACTGACACTGAGATCAGTCTGGCTAACGTTCCAGGAAGGATGCTATTCAGTATTGGAATGCATTAAATAGAGGACTAGAGTATAGCAGGTCCTGAACACAGGGAGGGACTCTAACACATCTAATTGCAAAGGGCCAAATCCAGCCCCAGTATAACTCTATGACTTTATGTGAGTTACACCAGGGATGGATTTAGCATAAGAAGCCACATTCTACTCTGATTTACATGGATATTGTCCCATGCAGTCAGTCTAAAAGAGGGTCAGAACTTGGCTCAAACTAAGAGCAGGATGTGACCTGCCCTTATGATGCTGCACAGGGAAACAAGGTGGCACAAGGTAGCCCATTAGTCCCCTTCACAGGTTACCTGCATTACTGATCTCCCCACCTTCGCGCAGGTGGATGAGGAGAGGGCAGGCAGCATGGGGAATGGGTGGACCCTCAACTTTGGCTTCCTCAATACACCAACCAGTGCAGCTGAGCTGGCACAGAGGGGGAAGTAATTAGCTAAGGTGAAGATCAGTAGCAGATTACTCACCCACGAAAGAAAGAGGGGAGCAAGGCTGGAGACTGTAATTCACTGTTCCCTCCCTGGTCAGTTCCTGGAGAAACACAGCTATGTTCCACCCTGACTCAAGGCAGATCGTAAAGTGGCAAGCTGACCCCAAACTGGCAATATAGTTTAAAACAACCAAACACCCCTTTGGTCATCTGAATAATGCATTCAGGCAGTTCTGTGGGGATTCTCCTGATGACCATTTCTATCTAGTTTCCTACAATAACATAAGATAACCAGAAAAACAAATACCGGGCAAGATGCATGTTCGCCCACTAGAATGTTATAGTAACATCTATGAAAGCAGAACTGGGACTGAGGACTCATTCCATCTCCTGAGCAGTGAACTGCGCATGTTCGCAAGCTATAAATGTCATAGGGGAAATGGCAACGCAGATTAGCTCGATCCTGACAGCCATATGGCTCACTTCTGAATAATGAAAAGGAACCAGAATTGATTACTTTCTCATCAGGTTTTTTAATAACCACAATTGGACACAATTTCAATTAAACCTATCAAGTGAGGATTTAACTTACTAAGACTTGTTAGGACAGACATCACATTAAATATTAATTTATTATTAAAAACATGGACGTTATCAACTATTCAACATACATTCATAATCAGTTAAACCTCAATCAATCTGTAAACAATTTTGTAAAGAATATAAAATAGTAAGTTACACATGTAGTATATGGATGTTAAGTAATGGGAATACAAAAACACAGACAATGTCTGCATTGAAGGATACAGCTCTTAAGTTCCTCAATTGCATCACTGCTAAACAAACATAAAAGATAAATGGAAAAGAAATAAAATAATATAAATCTATACTTTGGGTCATAGCGTGCTCTCAGTTATTCTCATGGAACTGAGAATAAAATCAAGACCATTTACAAGGACCATCCCAGGGAAAGGGAGGAGAAAGAGGCAAAATGATCTTAGTGCATCTACATCTTGAAATTCAGGGAGTACGTAACCAAACCACATCATGTTAACAAGAATGGGACAAACTCTGCTCTCCATTACATTAGTGCAGCTCCATTGTCCTCAGGGGCCATCAGCAGGTGACCATTAATACACTAAGCCTGATTTTGCTTGTATTGCTGTCAGTGGCTGCAATCTTCACCTGTACCATGCTGTTGTTTAGTGCTTGTCTCTCACTCTACGTCTTACAAGTGGGGAACTGAGGCACAGAGGCAAAGTGACTTGCCCAAGACCACATAGGAAGTCTGTGGCAGAGCAAGAAACAGAACCATTGGAAAAGAAGGAGGGTTCAGTGGGTAGGGCACTGGCCTGGGACTCTGGAGACCTGGCTTCAATTCTTTGTTCTACCACAGCCTTCCGGTGTGATGTTGGGCAACTGACCACACTTCTGTGTGCCTCATTTCCCTACCTGTAAAAATGGATAATAGTGCTTCCCTATCGCACTGGGGTGTTGTGAGGATAAACACATTAAAGGTTGTGAGGTTCTCAGATACTAGGGCGATGGGGCTTAGGGTCGAACCCACATCTCCTGAGTCAGAGGGTAACAACAGGGCCATCCTCGCTCCCAAGCCCACCTCATTCTGTGTAGCTTGTGCTCCTTTGTTTCAGTAACAATCATCTGAATCTATGACATTTTCTATTGCTCCTTTCTATTGAGCGAAGAATCTCTTAGGAATCATTTATCATTTAAGAGTACAACGAGTACTGGAGAGAAAGGAGTCTGAGCTCAATGTAAATGATTATACAGTACAGAAGGTGATGATTTGGGGGCAGACAGGCATGAGGATCACTTCTTTTAATTTGCTAACTTACACACTTGGGGAAAATATAATGCCCAGATACCTACATGGGACTCCCATTCACTTCAATGGGAGCTGTGCATATGCATCCAAAAGCCATGACTCTGGCTGTGTATGCTAGGGATGTGGGAATGCTGAATAGGCTTTGTTTCTTTGTGAGAATGGCTGCCCTTGCCCCAGGTCTGATGGAGCCATAACCTTATCGATATATAGCTTAAGCTGATGAAAAGGCTTGACGTTTTCCAGAATTCCACACAGCCCTGGGATGAAAATGTTCTTTAGGCCCAAGTCTCCTCCCACTTACACAATGTATCTCCACTGACTTCAGCAGAGTTACTGCAGATTTACACTAATGTAAATGAGAGAAGACTCGGGTCCTCTGTGTACAGCATCAGCTATTTCTGCTTGCTTGGCTACACGGTAGCAGCTTCTGGGTAGCGCCAGGTCTCACATGAACGCGAGTCCCACAAAGAACATGATGGGAGTCAGTGTAAAATGAAACTGCTGCTTCAGCTTGCCTTGTAGCAAAGCATACCAATTAGGTGCTGTGTGGCGCTTGTGTTTTGTGATACAATGTGAACAGAAAGCCTCGTCTGGCGTCAGTGCTGAGCCCCGCTCTAGCCTAGCAGCAAAAAGACAGGAGGATGGAGCAGATGGCTTTCTGAGGCAATGAGCAGAGGAAAAAAGGAGAGGGTGTCAGATACCGGAGATGGGGAGAGAGACTGGGATAGGGCCTCAATGTGTGTAGCTCCTTCAGGCCTGACTCTGAATGGGCAACATCAATAATACAAAGTAGTAGCCAGGAGGCGTTGGGGCAGCAAGTCTTACTGGGGGCTTGGGATGGGAAATGACTTATAACCTAACGTCCCAAAAGCTGCTGTGGAGCAGAGATACAAATTGCCTCAGTGTGTGTTTTCTTCAATATTTTTTAAATGGTAATAATAGTAATATAATAGCAGGGCAGATCAGAGCCTGGGGTGGAAGGAAGTGAATATAAACTCAGTTCAGGCACAACAGGGACGACTTAAACCTGGAATATAACTAGATAGGAAGCATCTGCCAAAACAGATCCTAGTGAGAGAAAGAATTGGAATGATAAAAACCAGCAGGGATTAACAGAAGCTGCTCACTGATTTGAAGTAGGCTTGTAAGAAAACGCAAGTGTTAAAACAAATTGAGCTCCTCTCTCAACTCACAGAACCCAGAATCTGTGGAAACGGGGGGAGGGGCTTCTGTTTGGGAGCAGGGAGGGTGGGGAATGCAGCGCAACCATTGCTATCTTCCTCCCACAGTTCCGATTGGAATTACACCCACTTTTCCTTCCCCGTAGGAGGAGGCGGAGGAGAGCATCTGGCCATTTAGCATTACCAGTTACTCCTCCTTTTTTACCCTTCACACCCACTCCAACAAGGAACAACTCAGGGCATAATCAGAAATACGAAGAAGGGGGAAGAACAGTGTAAGGCACTGAAATATTTTTACCCTTCTCCGATTTAATAGCTGTTTTCCATTCAAGGTTAGGGGGTGATTAATGGCACCTTTGTGCTACTGACTAGTAATTAAAAATGACTGATATTAAAGGAAGCCTGCACTTGAAACACGAAGCAACCATGACCCATCACCACGCTCTGCAGTTATTACTTGGGGAGCTGGCACTGAGAGAAAGACTGGGGAATGGTATTCAGAAGAGTAAGGTGCAATCAGAGCTGGAAGGGGAGGAATATATGGAGGATTCATGGAGAATATGGGAGGGGAGGAACACAATAGGCAACACTGACCTGCTTCAAGGTCTCCAGTGCTTGAGGAAACATGTCTTGAGTATGCTGCAATTTGCCCACTCTCATCATCTGGACAGCCCTCAAGGGATGAAAGCTGGAATAATACAGTCTGTGGAGAAGAGGAGGAAAAATATAGTGTCACTCTGTCAGCTCTCACCTTCACAGTCTCTGCCTCGGTGGAGAGCTATTAGGGTGGGACTGCAAAATCATTGTGAATTTTAATAAAGTACTAAGAGAAAATTAGCTGCACTACTGAGAAGCATGAAATACTGAGGGGAATTAACAAATTATTATTCTCTGTCTCTGTGGAATGCCTTTTACATTATCCTGTTAGAAAGTGACAGGGGATGGGATTATCTCATACACTACTGTTGGATAATACAATTGCATTTACAGTACTTGGTGTTCAAAAAAAGAAAGAGAGAGACTTTCAGTCTCAATACCACCAAAGCAATTTCATTTTCAAAGGGAAGTTTCAACATGGAGCCCAACCCTGGATTCCAAATTCAAGGCAAGTCCACAGGAGGGGAAACGCATGGGAACCTTATGACAAAAACTGTGTGTGTGCTGATTTTGAGAGCTGCCTGTGGAGTTCCCTACCCAGAAAACAGTTGGAGAGAATATGTTCCAGGAAGCTTCTTGTCAAAGGCCTGGGCATTGTCTGGACAAGGTGTCGAGAGCAGGTGGGATGTATTTGCTATCTCACAAATGCTCTCACTTGTCTCAGTTTTACACAAGGCCAACTCTCCATTTCACTCCTGACTTACATTAGTTTAGACAGATGAAAGCAGAATCGCGATTCATGTCCTCTTGTGTTTAGAACAAGGAATACCGTGTAATGCTATGGTATCACTAATTACCTTCAGTATACTGTGGAAATGTCAGTATTGTATGGCAACCATTCTGCATTTCCAAAATCACAGAGCATATCTTTATTAATCATGTACATTGAAGATTAAGGACCAAACCATATGATTCAGCAAGGATAAAAGCATCACATTTGATCTATATGAATAATCCATTTTCTCCATTACACCTATAATGAACTCTTAAAGGTTCTTTCTAAGTATAATCATTGGAAGAAGCACTGACTATAAAATCCCTAGAAAGAGACATGTCCTCTTTTACAATTCAATAGGAACATTTTCAAAATGGTGGACTAGATTCTCCTTTCACTTACCCTGTCCTTACCTATGGGATTCCACTGACTTGAGCAGATTTACTCCTGATTTACACCATTTTAGGTGAGAGGAGAATCAAACCCAGTGTCTGGGGGGATTAAAAATAAATAACCTGATAAATTAAATGATTTGAACAAGTCGGATGTGCAGGAAATGCACAGAAAATCCATATGAAAGGGGGATAAATTACTTCCCCCTTTCACTCTATGCTGAAAATGCAACCCTCAGTAAATATAGGAAACTATTTCAATAGCAATGAAGTAGAAGGTTCCCTCATTACAAATTCCAAATAAAGTATGGAAATGTAAACATCATGTAAAGTGTTTTCACAAAGAAAGTTTCTATTGATTCCAAAAAGCTGCAGTGAAGATATACAAAGATGCATATTTTCTGACACATGCACAGTATGGATGAGACCCAGCAACAACAGCCTCTTCACCCAGACAGCCCCCATTCAAGCAGAAAAAGCCAAGTCATCCTTAAAATGGCCAAAAAAAAATTATCCCATGCCTTCAAAATCTCCATCCTTTGTAACTACAAAGGATTGTGGGGATGCGTTAGATTGCAAGATGACTTGTTTGGCCTTTTCTCTGACCTTGAGGACGCCACCAGCGACAGAACACAGTGGCGTGCAACAGTCAGAAATATCTGCATCGCCTTTGAGGAAGACCGCTGCCGGCGTCTACAAGAGGCACGCGAATGACGTCACAGAGCATCAGCAGCACACAATCCACTGACCACGAACTTCCCATGCACCATCTGCAGCAAAATGTGCACTTCTAGAATTGGCTTGTACAGTCCTCAGAGGGCACACCATGAGACCAACAATAGATGATCTGCACAGATTTGTCATCATCGGATCGATGGACTACCAAGAATCTCTGACCAAAAGGAATTGAGAACCACTAGACCGGAGTGAAGAAAAAAAATAAGCAGTAGCGGTGTCAGTAGCTCGTGAATATGACAGTCCAAGTTTTCAAGAATCCATGGCTCCGAACAGACAATTGCTTTGAACACTTGAAAATAACCAGTAGGTTTATTTTTAGTTTTCAGTTTTGGTTGTTACATCTATTGGCATGGGGACATCCATCACCAATTACACTGGCGGATAAATGTAATAGAA
Organism: Emys orbicularis; assembly: GCF_028017835.1. Classification (NCBI taxonomy): domain Eukaryota; kingdom Metazoa; phylum Chordata; order Testudines; family Emydidae; genus Emys; species Emys orbicularis. The sequence goes on from NC_088685.1 coordinate 144,404,251, forward strand.
GCTGAGTAGGCCAGATTCCGGTGTGGTTACAGAGGAGTAATAGTAACTTCAGTAATGATGACTTAAGGGGTAGACATTGTTAGCTGGCAATCATTTACAATATCTTAGTAAAACCTTCTAATATCTATATAAATGGTACATACCTGTTTGTATGCCTCTATCCCCACCACCTGTATGTCAATATGACTACTACACTGGGGGATGGGGTAAAATGGGTCCCAGCTGGGCCACCTCTCCCTGCAGCACCCTTCAGATCCAGAATTGTGTAGTGAAGACCACCACCCACAGCTCTGTGGTCACTAGGACCCAATGGTGCCTCCCTGCTTCCCCACCATATGGGGTGGAACCAGCCAGAGCTACCGCAGAAGCAGCCAAAGCAGGGACCTCCTGACAGTCCGAGAACTTTCTACAGTTTTGACTGGACTTCCTGTGCCCTGTGCTGATTGCCTGTTTGCTACAACCGTCTCCCTCCCCTGCCCTCAGTCTCATCTTAGCTTCACTCCACGCCTGCCCCGTCTATCCTCTTTCTCCCCTGCCCTGTCTCCTTCACCCTCCTTCCTTTCCCTTTTCTTTCCATTTATCGGATCCCCTCCTATCTAAACTTACCTAAAACAAATCATGGCACAAACATGACATTTGCTACCATCACACGGTTCACTTTGCTAGTGTGTTCTACCCCTCTGCTCACCCTGTGTCCATCTGTAAACTCTCCAGGGCAGGGACTGGCTGCTACTCTGTGTTTGTACAGTGCCTAGCACAACGGGGCCCTATTCTTGGTTGGTCTTTAGGCACTACTGAAATAAACATGAATATAAAATAATAATAATAGGCTTCGGAGGCCCTGATCCTACCATGTGTATCAGAGAATATCAGGGTTGGGAGGGACCTCAGGAGGTCATCTAGTCCAACCCCCTGCTCAAAGCAGGACCAATCTCCAGACAGATTTTTGCCCCAGATCCCTAAATGGCCCCCTCAAGGATTGAACTCCCAACCCTGGGTTTAGCAGGCCAATGCTCAAACCACTGAGCTATCCCTCCCTCCCCTGCTGAGCCTGCGCAGAGCCCCTCTGCCTTCAGCAGGGCTGTATGTGGGCACAGCAGTTTGCCCATGCACTATTGGGGCTCTAGCTTGTGAGCTTCTCAAGGCCAGAGCTGTCTCTTTCTTTGTGTCTGTGCAATGTCATGAATGGTGGGGCCCCAATCTTGAATAATAACTGATGTCAGTGGAGCTAGACCAGATTTCCTAAGGTTTATCTGAGATAAATATCCATTTAGATACAGGGACAGATTCTGTGTCCAGTTCTTAAGATAACTGGAATCCGTGAAGATTTAGGATTATGGTATATATGATACTAGACAAAGCAGAAGGCAATTAAACAATATGTCAGGCACACAACCAAGAACACTTCCAGCCATAAACTAACGCAAGTGGAAATTTAAGAGGTGGTGGTAGAGGAAGCGAGTGTGAGCACATAAATATTTACAAAACTGTTTTACTGTGCTGATTTATGTGCTGATCTTATGCATGTGTTTAGTTACATTTTGCAAGCCTTAGTGCTGACATTTGAAATAGCTATTTATCATCATTTTTCTGGAATAAATCTGTTGCACTCTTGGAACATCTTTTGTGTAGGCATATCCTTTGGGCAAGCTTACGAGAGGAATCTGTGCAACGTGCAGCTCTTCTGGGAGAAACGTGAACAGGCAAAATACTGTTGGCTTCTTCCAGGCATCCTCATGCCTGTGTACTATCAAAAAACTGGCGCATGGAAAGGACTAAGATGATGTCTCAGGTATTTGTGAACCAATATATTATCCCCAACAGTTGCTCTGATCAAAACAAGTGGTTAAAATTAAGACTCAGGAACGGATTCACCAGCCAGGGGATTGACATCTAAAGATCATCACTAAGAGGCTAAAGACAATTACATAGAAACTCCTACTTTAAAAAGCACTAAGGCTCAAAGAATCTTAGAGCCTCAATCTAGGAAGGATTTTCATGGATTTATCTGGGCCTAAGGTATAGTAAGAGCAGAGAAACTTACTGAGAGCTGAAATAAAGGCCCAGCGTTCCATCGAGTCCACCTTTCTGGCCAAAGTCCGACAGTGTAAAGGAAGGTTAACCCCATACTACAACTAACAGGTAAGGCAAGACTGTAAATGAAGCCGGTTGGGGACACTGAGAGGATGTCAGGATCCATGGGACGAGAACCCTGGTCCGTGGAGCCTGATGGCTAGCATTCCCATATTGTCACTGGAAGGGCAGGCTGAGTCACACCCAGGGAACACTGTGGAGATTGGGCACTGCGGGAAGTACTACTTCAGTAGTTCTCAACCTATTTACCATTGTGGGCTGCATATGCAGCTCTCTATGTGTTATGTGGGCTGCATCCACACAATATATATACTACCTGTATGGCCCTGAGGATGTCACATAGGCCGCAGCTGCGTGCTGATTGGGCCACAAGCGGCTGTGGGTTGAGAACCACTGAGTGATGGTACTCTGCAGCCCTCTGATTGGTCAAGTGCACTATTTAACCCTGGATGGTGCCCCAAGAAGTGGTCTGGGCAACTATACAGACTTCTGGTCTGCTGCAATTCCAGATGGCACCTTGCTTTCTGATCTCTGAGCTTCAATCCTATCCTGACCCTGACTCTTGCTTTCTGATTCCAGCCTGGTACAGTACTACCTCTGATCTCCAAACTTGGCCTGACTGTGACTCTGACTCTTCCTTATTGAATCTGGCTCTAGCGATTCCTCAATTCCTGCTCATGGATTACCATCTTGTGGCCATCCTTGACATATGGACACCAGCCCAGCTGGGACTGTTAGGCCAGACTGCCTATGCCCCAGTCCCTTACATAGGAAGGCTTTTCAGTTCTGTAGATTATCAAGTTATGGGACTGCACCTACAGCTGGTGAAAGCCAGCATGGCTTCATTGAAGTCAATGGAACTATGCCAATTAACACCTGCTAAATATATGGCCCGTATTCTAAAAAATGAGATTTAATTATCTTTGCTTCCATAGCTACAAACTACTTTGAAATAATCAACCTCTTTTCCAGTTGAGCCATGATTTTTGCCTGGATGATCTCCTGCAACAGATGCTTTGTGGAGAAGTATTTCCTTTGCTTTGTTCCAAATCTATCTGCTGTTAATTTCTTTGAGGTGCCCCTTGGTGTCCTCATATTATAGGACACCATAAAATAAAAAAGCAAGGACTGATTTGTTTTAGCTATGCACTTCATTTTCTTTAATACTGTACCACAATCAAATCCACTCAATTCTTCCCCTTTCCTGGCTAAATAATCAGAGCATTTGCATTCTCTTGTGAGTTTAGCTAGCGCTTGGTATTAAAAAAGAGAGCATCTATACCCACTATCATTTCTGATGCTTTACAATTTAAAACAGATTAATAGATTTGCACTATTTTCTGTAATTCAATTTGCGGGGCTCACATTTGCACCTCTGTCTTTGGTCTGATGTGATTTAAAACTCTCAGGATTTATAAACCCTGAAATGAGGGTTTATAATGGAAATGTTAAAAGACCTTTTAATTCGGTGACACTAAGGGGTGGTGCTACACATGGTTTTAATTTGTTCTCTAACGTCTCTTGGTGTCAGTTAAGTAAATACAACAGCATAGGAGACATGAAGCAGTTTTAGGAACTCTAGCAACAGAGAGAGAATTAATAATGAGCTACCAGGCTACAGGAAATATGATGAGCAGAATGCAGAGGTGCCAGCATCAGCCTTTTGAAGGAAATGTATTATCTAAAGCTGGTGGAATTCATTGTAAATAAATTATCCAACAAGTTTGACCTAATTTTCTGTTTTGACTCGATCTTGATTTCTTTGACTATACTCATTATTCATATGATTTCAACAAAACAGTTCACCAAATTTCAACCTATGGGTTGTTTGTAAACTGTTCTCAACTATTTGCTCTTTGTTATACAATGTATGATTGGTCACCTAAGTCACATATTTTTTCTGCTCCTTGATTGGATGGCTGAAATTTTTTAAACAAGAGAATTATGGGAAACATATTTTCAGCATAAATTTAAGGCGAAATAACGATTTGTGCTAAAATACATGAAACGTGTGATATCTATTATCATGTCCAGAAATGAATCAGTGGTTGTGTGAATACTCAAACAACAAATTCTATGACCCCCAACAATAAAAGTAGTCTGAACTATATTCAGTCAGAGATTTGAAGGCCAGAAGGGACCATGATCATGCAGTCCGCCTACGCAACACGGGCCATAGAATTTCACCTGGTAATTCCTGCATCAAGACCAGTAACTTGAAGTTGAAGTAGAACATACATGGAAATAGTCTTAACTCACTTTTTTATATAATTCAACCAACCAGTTCTAGTGCTTTTAACATAATTTAACCAGCCCCATGTAAGAGCATTGCCTGGCAGCTAGTGTAGAAATGGCACTGACATGGAATGTAGAGACAGTCTCTCCGCCAGTCTATTGACTGGAGAGTTCAGCAAGTGACATCTTCAAAGTCGAAAGAAAATATGCAGGGAAATATTTTTGAAACAGGACTAAAGCATTTTGCTTTGTACTTTAAATGGTAAGGGCAGAACATAATCCTCAAGATTCCCCTATGGAAGCCCTCAAAAGCAGTACCGACTAACATACTTATAGTGTCTGTGTTTGGGAAGGTGGGCTCAGGATTATCTCCTTTTTTAAAGTCTTTTTCTTTCTAGCTTTTTTAATTTCATTTTGTTCTTAACAACATCGCATTTATCAGATAAGATTAAACTCCTTCAGGACGTGACATTACCCTAACCCTCTATGTGGCAGGCCTGTCATTTTGGAGTAGCAGACTGAAACCTTCACCTGGGGGAGAGCTGATATACTCCAGCTGCCCTGAAATGTTTATTGTCCGTTTTATTCCCCTATCACAGTGTCTTGCTGAAACGATAAGAACAGCAGTGAACAATTTAATGCAGGCATCACCCTTGTTTTAATCTTTCCCAAGCTTGACCTCTGTAGATTAGGAGTGTGAAATTGGCCCCTTGGCACCAGGAGTCAGGATTTCCTGGTGCTAATTGCTAGTGTAATGCCTGAGTGACATGCCTAGCAGCTCCACCAGCACTCAGAAGGAATGAAAGGGAAAATATCGTAAGATTTTTGCCCTTTAAAATCTCCCATATAATGAAGCAGTGAATGGTGACTTGCTGCTATATTACTGTTACACCTAGATTCGGGCCCCACTATGCTAAGCACTATACAAGTACAGAATGAGAGAGTCCCTGCCCTGAAGAAATGGGAAACTGAGGCACCGAGAAATTAAGTGATTTGTCTCAGGTCACAATAGGAAATCTCTGGCAGAGCCAAGACTTGAACCTAGATCTCCTGACTGAGCCCTGAGCCAGTGTTTTAACCACAAGACCATCCTTTCTGCATGCAGACTGCCTGAGTCTCATTTAGCCAAAGGCTGTTTTACACAATTCTGGCAGCGCAAAAGGGCCTTAATGGGACTCTAAATGTAATTTACGCCTTCTTTACACTGCTATAATGATGTACAGCAGCCTTAGTGGAAATGAAAATCAGGCCCAGAACATTCAGTTTAGAAACTCTTGTGCCAAATCCTGAACTTCTTTTTGTTCCTTCGATGGGACTTTTGCCTGAGTAGGAAGTTCAGGATTTGGCACTACTAAATTATGGATCAAAATTCCCCTTCATCATATACAGATCTGGCAATGTCCCACTACACCTTGTTTCAGTAATTTAACTAACATGGCCACATAATCAAATGCAGGCCCAAATCAACTGAAGTCACAAGAAACATTAGCTACCCATTGAATAAATTATTTTCCTCGGTCCTTTGGTCTTTTTGCTGTGCTCCACATGCTGATCATTTGTATCAGGTTAATCAAATGGATAGCATCTCAGGTGTTGGCTCTGCTAAAATGTGAATTATAACTTAACTAAATGGCAAACCAGACACAAGTAATATCTACTGCAATTTTCACTTTCATTCTCCATCCATCTCACTCACCAATTTAAAATCCTAACACTGCAGCTGAGCTGCCCTGCCCCCAAGCAGTCAGTCTACAGTGTCCACTTTGAAAGCTTTGCCTTTTCCTGGCGTCAAGCTATTGATTTCAGATCTCAAGGAGAGAAGATGCTGATTCAGAGCTGGCAGTGGGGCATGGTTTTCCAGAGACTGTCATGCATGTCCTGCTTGATCCCTGAGGAGTCCTTACAGCACCCCCACATTCAAATTCCCGCCTTGTGGCTACCATCTTTCTGGCTGAGGTGGGCAGGCTGGGCCTGGTCAGTGTCTCTCACTTATTTTGAACAGTGCCAGGCATTCATTTCTTCCAGTTGATGAGAACATTGCTTCAGTCCCCTAATAGCCAGAAAAGCAAGAGACCAGGATGGCAAAGTGAATGCATCTCCCACAGGGCAGGGGATTACTACAGGGCCCACTAAGTCAGCAATGTAGCAGCCTATTTCATAATCTTTGTACCAAAGGGGGGGGGGGGTCAAATGGAAAGTAAAGAAGAGTGGGAGAAAACGGCGGGGGGGGGGAGGAGAGTAGGAAAAAGGATCAAGAAAAAGAACGGTAAAGCTAGAGTAAAAGATAACAAAAGAGAGCAGGGGGAGAGGGAGCTAAATTACAAGAGGAAGATGTACACTGGAGACAGCGTAATTTTGTGACAGTGACCTTGGCATTCATTAGCTTCTCCGACGGTAAATCAATGAGCAGACACCCATCTTCCACTCTAAGTACGTTACAGCCCCTTGGAGTACAATTAAAAGACTGACCGTAGGCACAAGTCATGCAAGCTTGGGCCCCTGCATTATTGTGAGCGAACCATGGACTCGCTCTCACCTTTTGCAGCCTGCCCTGACCTTGGCATTTCCAGTGACAGCTACCCCAGGCATACCGGGTCACATTCACTATCATTAAATTTAACAGGACTGTTCCATAGAGTTTGTGTTAAAGTTCAGATATCTGGTTACTCAGCAGTGGTCTTGGTTCTAGAGGCCTTTTCAGAAGAAATGCATTTTAGAGGAGAGACAGAAGGTGTGGCAGAGTGCACAGGGGTGGCTCTAGACATATGGAGTCATGCGGAAACAGGATGTGGAGACAGGGAGAAGGATGCAACAGAGACAAGGAGTGAGACGTATTGATTGGACAGGGCCCACGGTGGGTTGGAAATTAGTTTGGTTTTCAGGATGCTCTGAGGCCATATTCTCAGCTGATATAAATTGACATTTTACAGCAGCTGGAGCTCTGGCCCCTAATATTGCATAAAATCATATTGAAATGACATTGATGGTGTACATGTATCTTGAGTTTAGAAAGCACATTTTATATTAAATTAAAAACAACAGTATCAGCACTCACTTCCACTGGTCGCTGTTCTCAATACAAATGTGAAAAGAGCGGTCTCCTGAATGTGTGCAATAGACCAGCTGGAACAAAGATCTCCTCTAGCGAATGGTCAGCAACAGTGACAAATTTTGAGTTCAACAATTCTCATACAACAGGGATAATATTTCATGCTAACCATAACACGGAGGATGCATGTCTAATTTGTGTCATGATGTTAGAAGACTTAGAAAACCCTAGGAAACCCTGACAACTGCAGTCAGGAATCCCTTCTGATGACTAGACCAGTGGCCAAACTTCTGGAAGCCACATCTACTGCATCCACTACAGCCTGGAGGGCTACCTTTGCCATTAGCTTCCCCTCATTTAACAGAGACTGAAATTAGGCCCTGTCTTCTGTGGGAAGATTGTCTGTGAAGTCCGCAAGCCTGGACTAGGTATTAAAATCGTATTTCGCTAACAATGCTTGGTAGTTAGCAACATGAAATTTTAGGCCTGTGGAGGAAAAGACCTTCCTCCCCATATGGTCCAGTTTCTTAGAGCCTTTGTCTGCCAGGGTGGCCCTTTGATAGTGCAACCGAGCCCATTCAATAGTTGCCTGTACCACCAGCAAATTGGGGGCAGGATGGAAAATAACAATTCAGCTCCTTTGGTTTGAACAAAATACCATTTCTTGGCCTTTTTTGATGTAGGGGCACAGGATGCTGGAGTGTGCCATACCACCTTAGCCAGTTCTAGTATGGCCTAGAGGGCCACCTTACTTGGTCCCTGCAGCTGCAAGATGTCCAGGAGCTGATGTTGAGAGGCCTGGACCTCCTCTGATGGGATCCGTAGGTCACTGGCCACTCTTTATAATGACTCCTGGTACTGGCGATAGTCGTCCAGTGGAGAAGGTGATGAAGGAGCGACTGCTTCATCCGGAGATGATGAAGAGGTACCTGTCAGAACCAGTAGATCTGGTTCCACCCCTTCCTCCTCATACACCGACAGAACCAGCTGGTGAGATGGAGAGGAGAGGTGCAACTTCTGAAAGCCACTTCTGGACGCATTCCATAATGATCCCAAAATGGCCAGAAAGAGGGGTCGATCAGTTGTGGGGGAACACAAGGAAATCAGTAGCAATAGTCGGGGGGGAGGGGTCATACCTGGTGGAATGGCAGGTGTAACCCTTCAACTGTCTGTCGGGGTCAACTGCCTCTGCGGAGATACCAGTGCAGCCACCTCCTCTGATTCCTCTGAATCAGAGAACTGCTCCATCAGTAGCGGCAGTGCCATAAGTACTGCAGCGGTCCTGCCAGATGGTTGGAGGTGAGATGGTTCCTGGGACAGTGATGTAGACTCCTCCTCTGGAGAAAGGACATCCCTCAGGAGGGCTGAGCCAGAAAGAAGTGGAGACTGTGGATAAGGGAGGAATATATTCTCCAATATTCTGATAGTCTTGGTATGCCCTGCTGTCTGAGGGGTTCCCATAGTTAAGTCTGATGGATCCGATGCATCTGCAATGACTGGACGGTCTTTAGAATGGATGAGGCGGTACTGACTACGGGTCTGAACCAGCACTTGTAGATGGAACCGGTGAATGTCTGTCTTTGTGCTTCGGCACCAAGGTGACCGATGGAACCGACAGATCTTTCTTTTTATGCATCTTGGTCTCCAATCAGGGGGTCTTTATTAGAGCCGGTTCCTTAGGTTCTGTTTGTGACATCTCACCCGACCTGGACTGGCTTAGGGAGGAAGAACGTTTCTTATGGCCAGTCCTCAATGGGGATCTGTCCTTGCACCGATGAGAATGCCCTTTACTGTCATGGCTCCACTCCAAGGCACATGCTCAGAGGGGCACTACTAGGTAGTTGAGGCTGATGTACAGGGGGTCTCCCTGGCCTGGATCAGAGAGGGGCTTCATAGCCTTCTCCATCAGGTGCTTCTATAGGTGAAGCTCGTAGGTTTCTCAAGTTGTGGGTGGGAAGGAGCGACAGATACTGCACTTTGCAGAGATATGTGCCTCACCCAGACAGTACAGGCAGTGTTGATGTTTGTCACTGATGGAGAAGGATCAAGGGCAGGAGATGCAGTTCTTGAATCCCAGAGCCAGGGAGGGGTTCCCCAACCGGGGAGAAAGAAATACTCTATACTATACTGTACACTTTTAAACTACTAACTACTACTCGGAGAATATACTTATTTACACATGTTTTCCTTATAGGTAATGCAACGATGTGAAGGAGGACACAATTCCAATTCAGGCTCTGTAGTGGTAAGATGGCACTAGAGAGGCATCGACCAGCACTGCCTGTTATACCCTTGGTTGAGCGTATGAGGAGAGCTACTGCACATGTGTGGGCCAATGGATACTGCTTTGAAAAATTTCCAGATTCAGGTGCATGGCACGCATGCCTACCCATGTGTGGAAAACACATAGGGACCACCACTCAAAGAAGAAGAAGAGCATCTGAATTATGACCCAGTATAACATTACAATATAAATGCAGGTAAACAGATTACAAAGCCCTGAAGGAAATGACAGTTTTTTAGCTGCTGGTGGAAGAGGTTGAAATCTCAAGCTTAGAAGGCGATATTATAAAATGAGGAAGCATAGTATTGTTTTCAAAGAAAACATAATCCACACCTCTGTTTTCTATATGGGGAAATAGGTGACATCTGCCCATGCACTAATCTTTAAATAATCCTCCCCCATTTCTCCTAGGCAACGAATAATGGGCCTTATCCTCAATTAGTGTAAATCAGCACTGAGGTCAATAGAATTATGTTGATTTACAACAGCTGAGTATTCTGGTCCCACAGTCATACATAACATTATTTTATTTCTTGTCACAAGGTCAACTCTTGCCTTCACTCCAATTCAGTGTTGTCAGCTTCAATTGCCGGATTCTCCACTTCTCCAACAAGCATTTTCTCCCTTTCATCACACCTCCCCTTATGAGTAGGAAAAGCTTCCAGTCAAAAATCCATAAAACTGCCACTTTATCCTCCTTTGTGACCCTCCTCAAAACCCACTCTTCTATCATGCAAACAGAAAACTGCAGCCTGCTAATAGGTTTCAAAGTAGCAGCCGTGTTAGTCTGTATCCGCAAAAAGAACAGGAGTACTTGTGGCACCTTAGGCCTGGTCTACACTAACCCCCAAATTCGAACTAAGGTACGCAACTTCAGCTACGTGAATAACGTAGCTGAAGTCGACATACCTTAGTTCGAACTTACCGCGGTTCAGACGCGGTCCACACGCGGCAGGCAGGCTCCCCGTCGACTCCGCGGTACTCCTCTCGCCGAGCTGGAGTACCGCAGTCGACGGCGAGCGCTTCCGGGATCGATTTATCGCGTCCAGACCAGACGCGATAAATCGAACCCGGAACTTCGATTGCCAGCCGTCAAACTACCGCGGTAGTGTAGACCTGGCCTTAGAGACTAACACATTTATTTCAGCATAAGCTTTCGTGGGCTGCAGCTCACTTCTTCAGATGCATAGAGTGGAACACACAGACAGAAGACATTTATACATACAGAGAACATGAAAAGGTGGAAGTACGCATACCAATTGTAAGAGGCCAATCAACTGAGATGAGCTATCAGTAGCAGCAGAAGAAAAAACTTTGAAGTGATAATCGAGATGACCCATAGAAGGTGAGAGGAGAACTTAACATGGGGGGGAAAAAATTCAATTAGTGTAATGACCCAACCATTCCCAGTCTCTGTTTAGGCCTAAGTTAATTGTGTCTAATTTGCATATTAATTCGAGTTCAGCAGTCTCTCTTTGGAGTCTGTTTTTGAAGTTTTTTTGTTGCAAAACTGACACCTTCAAGCCTGTCACTGAGTGATTAGAGAGGTTGAAGTGTTCTCCCACTGGTTTTTGAATGTTATGATTCCTGATGTCAGATTTGTGTCCATTTATTCTTTTGCGTAGAGACTGTCCAGTTTGGCCAATGTACATGGCAGAGGGGCATTGCTGGCAAATGATGGCATATATCACGTTGGTAGATGTGCAGGTGAACAAGCCCCTGATGGTGTGGCTGATGTGGTTAGGTCCTATGATGGTGTCCCTTGAATAGATATGTGGACAGAGCTGGCATCGGGCTTTGTTGCAAGGATAGGTTCCTGGGTTAGTGTTTTTGTTGTATGGTGTGAGGTTGCTGGTGAGTATTTGCTTAAGGTTGGGAGCCTGTCTGTAAGCGAGGACTGGTCTGTCTCCCAAGATCTGTGAGAGTGAGGGATCATCTTTCAGGATAGCTTGTAGATCTTTGATGATGCGCTGGAGAGGTTTCAGCTGGGGGCTGAAGGTGACGGCTAGTGGCGTTCTGTTATTTCCTTTGTTGGGCCTGTCCTGTAGTAGGTGGCTTCTGGGTACTCTTCTGGCTCTGTCAATCTGTTTTTTCACTTCAGCAGGTGGGTATTGTAGTTTTAAGAATGCTTGATAGAGATCTTGTAGGTGTTTATCTCTGTCTGAGGGATTGTAGCAAATGCGGTTGTATCTTAGAGCTTGGCTGTAGACAATGGATCGTGTGGTGTGTCCTGGATGGAAGCTGGAGGCATGTAGGTAAGTATAGTGGTCAGTGGGTTTCCGGTATAGGGTGGTGTTTATGTGACCATCACTTATTAGCACAGTAGTGTCTAGGAAATGGACCGCTTGTGTGGATTGGTCTAGGCTGAGGTTGATGGTGGGATGGAAATTGTTAAAATCATGGTGGAATTCATCGAGGGCTTCTTTTCCATGGGTCCAGATGATGAAGATATCATCAATGTAGCGCAAGTAGAGTAGGGGCGTTAGGGGACGAGAGCTAAGGAAGCGTTGTTCTAAGTCAGCCATAAAGATGTTGGCATACTGTGGGGCCATGCGGGTACCCATAGCAGTGCCGCTGACTTGAAGGTATATATTGTCCCCAAATGTGAAATAATTGTGGGTGAGGACAAAGTCACAAAGTTCAGTCACCAGGTTTGCCGTGATGGTATCGGGGATGCTATTCCTGATGGCTTGTAGTCCATCTTTGTGTGGAATGTTGGTGTAGAGGGCTTCTACATCCATAGTGGCCAGGATGGTGTTTTCTGGAAGATCACCGATGGATTGTAGTTTCCTCAGGAAGTCAGTGGTGTCTCGAAGATAGCTGGGAGTGCTGGTAGCATAGGGCCTGAGGAGAGAGTCCACATAGCCAGACAATCATGCTGTTAAGGTGCCAATGCTTGAGATGATGGGGCGTCCAGGATTTCCAGGTTTATGGATCTTGGGTAGCAAATAGAATACACCTGGGCGGGGTTCTAGGCATGTGTCTGTACAGATCTGTTCCTGGTTTTTTTGCAACAAAAAAACTTCAAAAACAGACTCCAAAGAGAGACTGCTGAACTCGAATTAATATGCAAATTAGACACAATTAACTTAGGCCTAAACAGAGACTGGGAATGGCTGGGTCATTACACTAATTGAATTTCCCCCCCCCCATGTTAAGTTCTCCTCACACCTTCTATGGGTCATCTCGATTATCACTTCAAAGTTTTTTCTTCTGCTGCTACTGATAGCTCATCTCAATTGATTGGCCTCTTACAATTGGTATGCGTACTTCCACCTTTTCATGTTCTCTGTATGTATAAATATCTTCTGTCTGTGTGTTCCACTCTATGCATCTGAAGAAGTGAGCTGTAGCCCACGATAGCTTATGCTCAAATAAATTTGTTAGTCTCTAAGGTGCCACAAGTACTCCTGTTCTTTTAGCCTGCTAATAGTTAGGCAGGAGGAGAGCTGTGATTACTGCCCCTGACTGGCTAAGAATTGGGCACCATCCCCACCCATCTCCATCCAACACCTCAAGTTTTATCTAACTTTTCTGTTCGTCTTTCACACTGTAAGCTCACTGGGGCATGGCCTGTCATTTGCTGTATGTTTGTACAGTGCATAGCCCAATGGGGCCCAATCTGATTTGCCTCTGGGCTCTTCCACTGTACAAATGTTAAATGATAATAATTTTTAAATATGATATTTAAACATTAACTATGAGGGGGAGGGATAGCTCAGTGGTTTGAGCATTGGCCTGCTAAACCCTGGGTTGTGAGTTCAGTCCTTAAGGGGGCCACCTAAGGATCTGGGGCAAAATCAGTACTTGGTCCTGCTAGTGAAGGCAGGGGGCTGGACTTGATGACCTTTCAGGGTCCCTTCCAGCTCTATTAAAAAAAAAAAAAAAAACAAAAAAAAACAAAGATTTACAAGGGAACAGGATTTTGGGATTCCATGCAGGGAATGGCAGCAAGTGCCAGATTCTGTGAGGTGCTGAACACCCTTTAACTCACACTGATGTCAATGGTGAAGGTTGTCCAGCACCTCACAGGTCTGTGCCCCAACTATGCATTGTTCCAATGACTTTGTTATGGACTTCCACAATTCAAACTCAATAATGCAGCAGGAAATTGATTGAAAGGATATGAAAATTACTAATATGCTTTTATAGTGTGCACTCGCCACTAGAGTGCCCCCTCATGTCAGCACGCAGCGTTGCTGGGACTCTTCCTCTCTAGCACCTCCTTGTATTCTAGTTCTGCAACGGTCTGCCACCTCCATAGCCTATTCCATGGCTCTCAAACTTTCCAGACGACTGTACCACTTTCAGGAGTCTGGTTTGTCTTGCGTACCCCCAAGTTTCACCTCACTTAAACTACTCGCTTACAAAATCAGACATAAAAATACGAAAGTGTCACAGCACACACTTACTGAAAAATTGCTTACTTTCTTATTTTTAACAAATAATTATAAAATAAATCAATTGGAATATAAATACCGTACTTATATTTCAGTGTATAATATATAAAGCAGTATAAACAAATCATTGCCTGCTTGAAATTTTAGTTGGTACTGACTTTGCTAGGGCTTTTTATGTAGCCTCTTGTAAAACTAGGCAAATATCTAGATGAATTGATGTACCCCCTGGAAGACCTGTGCATACCCCAGGGGTACATGTATCCTTGGTTGAGAACCACTGGCCTAGTCTTCCAGCCAGGTCAGCTCTCAGTCCAGTCCCCGTCTGGGGTTAACAGAAAACAAATGAAATCTTAACTCAAAATTGCCACCTAGGCATTAAAGTCCATAATATAAACACTGATCCTTCATAGAGATCCAAGGCCAGTGTTGCCAAGGTTAAGCCCCTGACTAGGCCAAGTTACTTTGGTTAGGGCAGGGAGAACCTTCCTACCCTCATGGCTTCACCCAGAACTGAGCCCTAACAGAAGCAGCCAGCCCTTTTTATCTGGCCTGCTCAGCTTTGATTGGCCTTCTGCTGTTTCAGTCCTTCTAGTTACTGGAGGACCAACTCTCATTGGTTCCGCCTGCAGATGATCATTGGAGGCCCCTCTAGGCAACCCGTGTAGGTCTGAACTTACTACTCTTCCCTTCCAGCCAGACAACTTCATAGAGTGGGGTCTCTGCAAAGCCAGTGGGGCCTCTGGCAAGGGGCAGTAAATGCCTGGTATACCCCATTATACATTACCTAGTGAAAAAAACATCTTGAATGTATATGTACTGTACTTTGAAGACATAGGGCATAGCCACCAGTATGCTTTGTCTGTTTTGTACTGCTCCAGCAATGCAAAGACGTCATAAGTCTTGCTTCACCATCCAGTTAAACTGGGTTTGCAGCTGTTTTGCATCATCAGAGCAGTGCAATGCAATCAGAGAATACTGTTGGTCTGACCTGAAAAGAACAATATAAGTGCTAAGTAAGTATATTCTATTATAATTATTCTTTATGTTATTAGTATAAGTATATTTTCATCTGTTTGGCATTAAATCCTTGTTTGGCTTAAAAACATTTATCAGAACTGCTAACAGCTGTGCTTCCATTTAAAAACACTATCAGGGGAAAATGTTTATTAACCTTTTTGTTGGTACAAAATCAAAATAAACTGAAAAATACAAAATTACATCTCCTTTGAAAAATCATATCATACAATAATAGCAGAGAGCACAGGTTGTCTGTGCAGATATTAATGTTCTACCACGTCAGTGTTATAATATAATTTGCTTGGGAAAAAGTCGTGAAAATAGCAGTTTGTTTACTGTTGCACTATTTCTGCAATGTGCTATTCTATTTTTATTACTTTATATGCTTCTGACGCTGCACAACTCGGCTGAGTTGTCATTTGAGGATGTCTCTGTGCTTATCCCTTTGACTCTGAATCCTTAACATAGACTAGAAAGTGCTTTTATATTTAAATTTATGAAAAAAAGACCAGAAGAGTTCATCATGATTCCTGAGAAAGTGAACAGTCTTCCAGAATAATTTTCCTATATGGCATTATCATCCATCCTATCTCACTTTCAATATAGATGGCTTTACACAGATCTCATGTGAAAAGACATTATTGCAGTCGATGATCCTAGATGTACAGCAAAGCATTCAGCCAATCATGGTACATGGTGATAGGGTGACCAGACAGCAAGTGTGAAAAATCAGGACGGAGGTGGGGGGTAATAGGAGCCTATATCGGGATTGTCCCTATAAAATCGGGACATCAGGTCACCTTACATGGTGAGCAACTTAGTGCCAGATTGTGACGGGCCCTGCACTAGTGAACGAGGTGGGGAAGAAGATGCAAGGATTTTTCCCTCACCCCTTACACAGGGACCAGCCCCAGTGCATTGCACCATGCTTGCTAACTGTGTGCAGAGAGGAATTCACTCTGCACCTGTTTAACTAGAACATCCTCTTCATTTTGAGACATGCTGTTTTTCTTTCCCTTCTTGAGTTAACCCCCCGCTTTCCCATCATAACTACTAATGTGGCACTTCTTCTTTGGCTACGAGTCCTCCTGAGTTTGATATTAATGCCACTTTATCAACCAAATATGAAGGGTTACAGAAGAAGGGGGGTGGGTGGGAACAGAGTGGCAGCCAGAAGCTGAGAATGGGCGACAGGAGAAGGATCACTTGATGATTATCTGTTCTGTTCATTCCCTCTGGGGCACCTGGCATTGGCCACTGTCAGAAGACAGGATACTGGGCTAGATGGACCTTTGGTCTGATCTAGTATGGCCATACTTATGTTCTTATGACCAGCATGGCACTGGAAATGCTCAGAGGTGGATTTACCATGAAACAGTGTGGTGGCATGGGGCCCCTAATGACAGGGAAACCCCCAAAATGCAGGACAAATCTCATCTGACAACCTGCCCCCAAGTCCTGGCCGGCAGCTCAGCAGGGCTCAGGCAGGCAGGCTGCTTGCATTCCGTGGCTGGTGGCCCCACACTGCTCCTGGAAGCGGCTGGCTGCTGGCACGTCTCTCTGTGCCCCTGGCGGGGGGGAGGTGGCTCCAGGCACTGCCCCCACCCCAGGCAGTGCACGGAGACCTGCTGCCCTCCTCCCCCAAAGGGGCACGCAGAGACGTGCCAGCAGCGCCGCAGCAGGGCTAAGGCAGCTCCTTGCCTGCGCTGCCTCCCTCCCTCCACACTGCACTGCTCCCGGAAGCGGCCAGCATGTCCCTTTGGCCCCTGGGGGGAGGGGGGGACGGGTTGTCTCCATACATTGTTCCCACCCCGAGTGACAACTCTGCAGCTCCCATTGGCTGGGAACTGCGGCCAATGGGAGCCATGGAGGTGTGGAGGTGGCACTGCAGGCAGCGGCGCACAGAGATCCCCTGCCCCCCTGCCTAAGAGCTGCTGCCAGAGGGGTGTGCTGGTCGCTTTGGCAGGGGCGGCTCTAGGCATCAGCAAAGCAAGCACGTGCTTGGGGCAGCCCATTTGCAGGGGCAGCAGGATCCAGCATGGGAGCTGAGAACCAACAGGGGGCCCTGGGAGCTGTAGTTCCTTGGTTAGCTCCCTGCCTATAGAGCCAGCCCTGGAGCAGGGAAAGAACTACATTTCCCAGCATTTCCTTGGCCACTACCAACAGGAAAGAGGGGGAGGGAGTGAGGTAGCTGAGACCTCATGCTGCAGCCTGCTGTGAATGGAGAGCTGCACTGTGAGTAGGGATACCATATTTTAACATTCAAAAAATAGGGCACTCCACAGGGAGGGAGGGTAGCCCCACCCTGCCACCATCCACTCCCTCCGACTGCCCCCCACAAAAACCCCAACCCATCCAACCCGCCCTGCTCCCTGTCCCCTGATCACCCCTACCCCTAACTGCCCCCCAGGACCCCACCCCCTATCTAAGCCCCACTGGTCCTTGTCCCCTGATTGCCCCCTCCCGGGACCCCACACCCTATCTAAGCCTTCCTTCTCCTTGTCCCCAACTGCCCCCTCCTGAGACCCCCCCCAACTTTTGCCCTAGGACCCCACCCCCTACCTGTCCCCTGACAAACCCCCGGGACTCCCATGCCTATCCAACCACTGCCTGTCCCCTGACTGCCCCACCAAACCCCTGACCCATCTAACCCCCCCTTCTCCCTGCCCCTGACTGCCCCCCCGAACCTCCGCCCCATCCAACCCCCCAGCCCCCTTACCGTGCCACTCAGACCAGCGTGTCTGGCTCCACGCAGCGCCAGACACACTGCTGCATACATGCTGCCGTGCTCCCCTGCAGAGCCACATTCCACCCCCCCCAGCACCTGCCTTCCAGATTTGAACACCTCAAAATTCAGGAGTGCTCAAGCTCAGTTTGGGCAGTTGTTACTTCATTTCTCCCAAATCAAATATACTGATCCACTGTAACTTGCTGTAGAAAAAGTAGGATAAAATTGAGCAAGAAATGCTTCCCAGTGGTTATTAGGACTGGAATTGCTATTTTCTACAGCCATTGCCTTTTTTGTTTGTTTGTTTGTTTGTTTGTTTAAAAGGAAGACAGTGATATTGCATTGGCAAATTCCCCATAGAAAGAAAGAGTGGAACAAAAGAATAATAAAGGCACCTCAACTTTTCCTCATTTATAGGACAGTCTTATAATATGCATCCAGATATCCTCCAATCACACAAGCTGAAAATTGTTCCACTTTACTGCAGTTCTGTAACCATGCGGGAGCAATCCTGTCTGTGTTCTGTGCACATCTAAAATTCCTGCTGAATGACTTGCCGTGGGAGTGAGTTACCAGTGACCCAGGGCCGCGGCGGAAGGAGGGTGCAGGTGGGGGTGGGAGAGAGCCCAGGGCTGGGGCGGCAGGAGGTGTGTGTGGGGGGCAATGGTGGGGGGGAATGAGGGAGCCCAGAGCTGGGGCAGCGGAGAGTGGGGGGGGGGGGCCGAGAGCCCAGGGCTGGGGCAGCAGGGGGGTGCGGCGAGGAGCCCTGGGCTGGGACGGGGGGCAGCCAAAATTTTTTTGCTTGGGGCGGCAAAAAACCTAGAGCCAGCCCTGCGCTTTGGGAACCGCACCACTCAAAGTAAGCACCACCCCCCTGACCCCTCCCGCACCCCAACCCCCTGCCCCAGTCCGGAGCCTGCACCCAGCACCCAAACTTCCTCCCAGAGCCCACATCCCTCACCCCCTCCCACACCCCAACCCCCTGCCCCAGCCGAGAACCCGCACCCAAACTTCCTCCCAGAGCCCAACCACCGCGCCCCCTCCTGCACCCAACCCCCCTGCCCCAATCAACATACCTCACTTTATTTTCATTTACTTCCTATTACTTATAATATAGGAGGAGGATGAAGAAAATAAGAATGAAAAATGGTGGTGGGGGAGATAAGAGATAATGTTCTTTTCCTTGGCTGGGTCCTGGGGGGGGCCCCCGAAAATGAAGCTGTGCACAGGGCCTCACTAACTCTAAACCCGCCACTGGAAATACTGAAAGCCAATGGGATGTAATGGGAGTGTGAAGAAGAGTGTAGGACTGGGCAGGACAAATGTGGAAGAAGAGGGGCATGAATGGATAAGGGTCAAGTGGGAGTCAGAAACAATGCCAGGGACTAATTTAGGTGAAAGTCTGAAGTGGGACTGAGGCAGGGTGTGCCAAGGATGACAACAGGAGCAAAAAGGGAAGCTGAGAATTGGATAAAATGGGAGACCACACTAGAAAGAGGAGAGGAGTCTGGGAGTTGGACAAAGATTGGATGGGGGAATTGGTGGGTGTCTACAGTGGGAGAGCTGAACCCTGTAGAGGAAGGGGGTGCTAAAGAATGAACCGGAGGTTGGATGGGAACAGCAGAGGGAAAAGGAACAGATAGGCAACTTTGTGTAGAAAGGGAACAAGGAAAGAGAGAGGGAGAAGAGGGGGTAAGTTCCCCAAATCTAAACCAGGTTTGTGTTCAATTTTGGGGATGGGCAAAGGTTCAGCACATTCTTATTTTGTCCAAATCAGTTTGCCCACCTTGTTTCAAATTGGCCTGCTGTGAAGCCTGCTGTGCTGTCCTTTGATATCAGAGTAGCTAAGCCTTTTTCTTTCTATTTTATTAAACAATCATAGTCCTTGCAATGGGGTTTTTATATCAGAATATTCTGTGAAACGAGTTCAGTGTGTAACCTGCATATCTGAAACAGCCGTGAATTGCATTATTTTTACTGACAGCCCAGCATTTTTACTGACACAAAAAAATGACTCTTAAGCCCTGTCCAATGATCACACTGCCCCCCTCGATAAACGGAAGATGTAACACACCACTCCCCTGAATAAAAACAAACAAACAAAAACACATAGGCCTGAATGCTCAACTGTGCTGAGCTCACTCTCAAGGCTGCTGAGAGAGGTAGGGCAGGCGACTGTAAGCTTCCCTCACCCTGGGGCTGGCCAAAGGAATGCTCTAAATCAGTGCTTCTCAAAGCCAGTCCGCCACTTATTCAGGGAAAGCCCCTGGCGGGCCGGGCTGGTTTGTTTACCTGCCGCGTCCGCAGGTTTGGCCGATCGCGGCTCCCACTGGCCGCAGTTCACCACTCCAGGCCAATGGGGGCTGCAGAAAGGGCGGCCAGCACATCCCTCAGCCCGCGCTGCTTCCCGCAGCTCCCATTGGCCTGGAGTGGCGAACCACGGCCAGTGAGAGCAGCGATCGGCCGAACCTTTGAAAACCACTGCTCTAAATTATGCTGACAGCATCAGTCCTATGTTGGCTGAGCATCAGCCATAGTGTTCTGTCCTCCAGTCCCCTTCCCTCCCAACCCAACGTGTTCCCATTGTGTAGTGGCGAGCAGATGGAGTTGGCTACATTTGCTTTACACTACCCACAGATTCCCATATGTCCTTATTAATAATAATTATTTGTGACATGTTTCCATACACTTATTGCCTATGTGCATGAACAGGAATGTCAAGGTCTAACTTCAGTCACGCACATTTGGGTATTTTGGTCTTAATCGCTCCATGCCTCAGTTTCCCCATCTTTAAAATGAGGATATTTATCTACCCCGCAGGGCTGATATGAGACTTAATTAATTAATGTTTGTACAGAGCTTTGCGTGCTTCGGGTGGAAGATGCTGTAGCAGTTCAAAATAGCAGCAGCAGCACTAATCAGAAATGATAATTTTTAAAAAAAATTATGCAATTATAATGCAGTGGCTGAACCAAGACCATCTGTCTTATTTGGAGAACTTTAACTTGCATGCAGTCATTTAGCTGGATAGAAAATTTCCTCCATTGCCCACATGGAATTTCTCTGCTAAACTCTTTGAAAGAGTCTTAGGGAATTAAAAAAGCTGGAGAAAGAAGAGGGGGAGGGGAAATCACACTTCGCAAAGGAAGAAAGGGGATCTGTCAAGCACAGTAATAGTCTTCAGTAATCCCTCCTGGGTTCTAAAGTGCTGTCTGAAATACTTATTCATGCAAAGGATAGATTTATCCAGATAACTCCACTCTGTTGCCACATGGCAAATAGGAGCTGTGCAGTAAGTAGTTCAAGCGACTGTCTGGAATCAGGAGTTATATGTTCAGCTCCTAACTCCTAAGTATTTTTAGAGCAGAGGCCTGTCAGCTGGTACGCTGTACACCTTGGTTAATGAGTGCTTCTACCTCTTGGGAGGACAAAGAGGGGGGGAGAGAGGACTCTTAAAAGGACATTTGTTCAGTGGGAATTACATCCATGAAATGAAGATTTCAGTTCTTCCAGGGTAAAGCAGTTTTCAAGATTTCATGCTTGGCATGGAAATTCATATGAATAGCCAGCTACAGTCTGTGAGCTACTGTCCCTAATGGCTGAAACTATCACATAGCAAAATACCTTGGGCAATATCCTCAGCTGACGTAAGTTGGCATAGCTCCATTGACTTCAATATTCAGTGTATTGACTTAAATGGGGCTAGGTCATTTTATAGCTGAGGGTCTGCCTTGTTACATACAAGTTACACCACAGGCAATGTTAATAGGAACATCGCATAATAACAGTGTAAATTTCCAGAACAATACAATTTAAAAAACATTTTACAATATTTTGGGTTAAAAGATTGATCTTCCACTTTTTTGAACAAGCGCTGCTTTCCTTGCAGCATGCATCTTTCTACAGCAGGTACATTGCTAAACATAATTTCATTTGCACGCTATACATTCCAGATGGGTTCACAGCTGGCTTTCAAACACCCCACATTTCAGAGTGGGGTCAGATCCCACTTATGATTCAGGATCATTGTCTAACATCTGAGCTATTTAGAAAGAGAATACTGTCGTTCTACTGTATATCAAAATGTTCTATTAAACATCTGATGATGCCTGGTTGTTAGTGTCCGCCCAAGATGTAAATATAAATGCACAACTTGTTTAGAGAAGCGTGAAACAGGAAGATGAAGGACACAACCCGACAAGTATTCCACACAGAATTCCCACTGAAGCCAGCGCGAGCTTTGTTTGAGAATCAGTTACAGAATTGGGCCCTTAGAGGGCTGAGTCTAACTAATGATGTATTTGCATAGGCAAGATAAGGCATGAATAATTCATTTGTATAAGCGACTGTGCTATGAATCTGGGGACCTACTGAATTTGTCTATTTGGTAGGATAGAAATGGAGGATTTGCAGAATAGCCACTCCAAACATCTTTAAAAGTGTGGGGTACAGCATGTGAGGATATAGTTCATCAGGACTTGGATGGCCTTCCTTCTGTCTAATGGTTGCTATTGTAGCTATCAGGATATCATACATTGCAATGATAAGGCCTTTCATTTTAAAGGCCACCCGCTGGCTGACTTTTGGTTGTTGGAACTGTAGGACCTGGAATGGAGAAGAGAAATTGCAGGTGCTCAGCACCTCTCAGGATCAGACTCATAGCTGAATTCTGGAAGCAGACATGCAATGAGCAATAGCATGACCATATCTAGCATGGGCCCACATGCTACCCTGCTAGGGAAAAACCAACGGGAGGCTGCAAACCCCACAGGAAATCCTATGAAACTGCACATATTGGGCCTGATCCAGCACCCACTGAATTCAATGCAAGTCTTACCATTAACTTCATTGCACATTGGATAGGCCCAACAACTTCCAGCCTGGCTTCTCTGTCCTGGAGTCAGTGGGATGGACAGCTTTGCAGGTCAGAAGCCTGCAAACTCTACTGCTTCCGAAGGTCTGTGGTGAGAGCTGGGAATAGTCCTGTGGATCCCAGGCCATACATGCAGAGGGCTCTGCCTCTTCCTTGACACTGGCAGCCCACTTCTCATAGCAGCCTTACTGCTATTGGTTAATGCCCGCTTACCATACACTCCATTGAATGAGGCCAAAAGGCGTGAAGAGGGAGTTACTGACTGACTGAACTGAATTCAGATTAGAACTCTGCCGTTCCTAAGGGGAGCACAACTACAGAGATCAGCTGCTCCCTGGCTCTGCCCAATCACAGCCTCGGTTTTGGGCTCCCAAAGCCACGCCGCCTTTGCCAGGACTGCTAGAGCAGGGGTCTCAAAGTCCCGGCTTGCGGGCCATCTGCAGAGAACCTCCCCACAGAGGCCCACGGAGGAGAGACGCATGCAGCCACGCTGCTGGCTCTGTCTGCTGCAGGCGCCGCCCCTCGCAACTCCCATTGGCTGGGGGAGAGGGACAGAGATATCATCACTAGTGGCCGGGCAGAGTCAGCCACGGAGGCAGCATCATTAGTTCCCGGGCAGAGTCAGCCATGGAGGCAGCGTCACTTTTTTCCACAATAAATATAAACAAGTCAAAATAACAAACACAACTATCTGATGCACACCTTGCTGCAATCCTGAAGGTTTCCACTGCTCTGTCACTGAGGCCAAACATCAACAAACTGACAGAACTGAAGCGTTACCAGGTGTCTGGCAAACACTAAAAACTCTCTGGCAGGCGAAGAATTGTATAAAGTTGTATGACAGTTTTATTATTTCTAAGAAATTCGAAATAAAAAAATACAATATAAACATTTTCTTTTCTGAACACCATCTTCAGTGACATTATTGGCCTGCTGGGAGGATTTGAGCACTGGCACTGGCCCTAAGGTAAATTGAGTTTGAGACCCCTGTGCTAGAGCTTCCAGGGTGTCTGTGGACAGGACAGACCAATGCAGTGATGCTACTGATCTCTTCTCTCTGCAGCCTTCGGGATTTTTCTGCACCACGCAGAGGTGGTAATGTTAGTTTCCTGTTCCAGCTATAGGAAACACAGCCTATCCTCACTTAAACATTGTTTCAGTCTGGAAAATTTCCATTTTCCAAAGCTGAAAACAGTTTTATAAATTGAGATTTGAAAAACCATTATCAGATTCTGTGCTTCAGAAGCCGAGAGTAAGACAATGTCTCCTCTAAGGCACTCAAATAGAAGTGTTGTCACGTTCTCTATAAAAATACAAAACTTGAGGCTACCACATTTTCTCTATTAGAGGATTGTAGGTAGATGATTCCTGCTCATTCCCACTCTCTCCCCTTGTGAGGCTACCCATTTTATTTTGATCCATGTCTTCCTTCTCTCAGTTCTGCCCACGGGACCTCTTTGGGTTCATCCCTTCTTAGTCTTGCTAGCTGTGCTGCTCCCAAACCACTGATTCAATCCTCTTCTGAAGTCTGAGGACTGAGTGGAGAGCTGAGCACTGATCAGACGAGCACTCCCATACATAAGGTAGATCAGGGTGTTCTCTTCCATATTCTTCCTTGCTATTGCACTCGAGAAAGAACAGAAGGTGTGGGTGTGACGGGTTGGATCACAGAAACCCCCTTGGGAGCTGCAACCTAATGTGCAAAGACTACCCCTGCTTCTGTTTTCCCTGCCAGCTCAGGACTCCAGCACCCTGTCTTGCTGAGCCAGACACTCCCGTCTGCTCCAACACAGACCCAGGGTCTGAATCACTTGTCCCAAAGCTGCAAGTTTACCTGAAAACAGCACACAGAAGTGTGCTTGTCTTTAGCACTCAGATGCCCAACTCCCAATGGGGTCTAAACCCAAAGAAATCCGTTTTACCCTGCATAAGGCTTATGCAGGGCAAACTCATAAATTGTTCGCCCTCTATAACACTGATAGAGAGAGATGCACAGTTGTTTGCTCCCCCAGGTATTAATACATACTCTGAGTAAATTACTAAATAAAAAGTGATTTTATTAAATACAGACAGTAGGATTTAAGTGGTTCCAAGTAGTAACAGACAGAACAAAGTAAGTCACCAAGCAAAATAAAATAAAATGCGCAAATCTATGTCTATCAAACTGAATACAGATAATCTCACCCTCAGAGATGCTTCAGTAAGTTTTTTCTCAGGCTGGACACCTTCCAGGCCTGGGCACAATTCTTTCCCCTGGTACAGCTCTTGTTCCAGCTCAGGTGATAGCTAGGGGATTCTTCATGATGGCTCCTCTCCACCTTTGTTCTCTTCCACCCCTTTATATATCTTTTGTATAAGGCGGGATCCCTTTGTCCCTCTGGGTTTCCACCCCCCCTCACTGGAAAAGCACCAGGTTAAAGATGGATTCCAGTTCAGGTGACATGATCACATGTCACTGCAAGACTTCATTGCCCACTTGCCAGCACACACATATACAGGAAGACTAACAGGTAAACACAGCCATCTGCAGACAATGGTCCTGGTTAATGGAAGTCATCAAGATTCCAAACCATCATTAATGGCCCACACTTTACATAATTACAATAGGCCCTCAGAGTTATGTTTTATATTTCTAGTTTTAGATACAAGAGTGGTACATTTCTACAAATAGGATGATCACACTCAGTAGATTATGAGCTTTGTAATGATACCTTACAAGAGACCTTTTGCACGAAGCATATCCCAGTTGCATTATATTCACTTATTATCAAATCTTTATAAAACTATCCCAGTTACATTATATTCACTTTTTATCATGTTTTTATAAAACCATATAAACTGCACAACGTCACAGTGGGAACAAGGTGGATCTCTGCACTGCTAGTGGCAGAAGAGTATTGAGTGGAAAGCATGGGAAGACTTCTTCATCGGTGGCCCAGTGTACCAGAAAAATTACCATAGATGGTGCTCTTCTGCTCTGGCCTTCGTGCACCCTGTATTTAGTTATAGTTCAATAAACTGGTCCATCGAGGGTGTGGTGGTCATATTCTCCAACAGAAAAAAATATAGTTCTGGTTTAGATCTTAACTATTTACCCAGCCCTGTTTTGCAGTTTCTATTGTATTAAATGAAATTCCCCTCACTTTTCATCTCCCCACCAAAAAAACAAAGAATACCAGAATCTAGTCAATTTAACTGTGCTTTCAATTTTTAATTTCCTACTTGTTATTTTTAAAGAAAACAATGAAACGAAAAATAAAAGAAACCAAGAACGATTCAGTTTGTGGAGCTTGCAAGCTTTGTTTGCTTCTTCAATGGAGTTTGTTAGTTCCTTGAACCAACCAATGCATGTGTAAGGTCCAAGTCTGCAAAGTTCTGAACATCTCCTAGGAGATACATTTAACTCTCTCAATGAGAATTGAAGGCATTCAGTGTCTTCCAGGAAGCACTCAGCACTTTGTAGGTTACAGCCCATAGCGCACTGCACATGAATGCCCAAAGAAGCTATCTTTACATTTGTCCCTATAAATTCTGCACTGACTCACACACATGCATATCCAGGACATTTACATCCCAGTCCAGGCAGACTGCACAGGATGTAATTAAGCTTGGAGTCTGGACCAGGGAACTTTTCTATGGTGCATTAATATGGTACAGTTTTCAAAGGGACATATTTTTGGTAAATCAAAACCAATTATTTTCAAATCAAGAGAAGAGCACCTGTTTCTCAGTGAGGACTGTGTTCATGCCAAGTTCCACATATGACTCACTGTTGCTGTTGTTTCTTTAGAAAGTGTTAACGTGTTTTTTTTTAAACGGTGAAGTATAATTTACATTCTACCATAACTCACAAACAGATGAAGTGTGTTTGTCCAAACTTAACACCCCCCAAAAAAACCGCTTTAAGGATGAAAAACCATAGAAACTTTCATTCTAAAAGATTAATTCTTTGAAGACTTATAAGGGTTTGAAAACAGGCATTTGAATCTCATCTCATGTACATTAGCGTAAATAAGCAGTAACCCCCTGAAGCAAACGAAGTTACACAGGTATAAAACTGGTGCATCTGAGATCTGAATCAGGTGCAGGGGCTTAATAACAAAATATGTTTTACAACCTTAATTATGGTGGCTACCAACAGAGACTGCTATAATAACAGCATTGTACCTTTTTCCTGCTAAAAACTGTTAGCTAATTTTGCTATAGATATGTATTGAACTAAATAAGAGGGCTTGATTCTAATCTCACACCAGTGTAAAATTGCTAGTAACTACAGAGATCAGAATAAGGCCCACTTCTCAATCTACAGTTAATTAGTTACAATAAAACAGAAGGGCTGAATAGTTTGTTTATGCAAATAATCATTTTTACATGTTGCGATAAAGCATAAATTATGTTAGCTGTGCCAGTAAATTTTGAAAAGTATCTTTTTCTTGTAACTGCTGGTTTGAGGCATGATATAGTAGGCTGTTTAAACGGCATGGCATTAATTTCTCGGAGACATTTGTTTATGAATACAGATGACCCAAAAGGGAAATGTTGCTGCACCTCTGAACATGAATGTGTGCTGACAGCCTGCACACTATTCTACAGCATAGGTATTCCCACCATGGCACAAACAGTGGAGTGGGTCAAACAGGAATGTAAGCAGACATGCAGACTGCATTAGCATTTACAAATAAGAACCCAGGACAGACGAAATATGACTAGAAAATTTCCCTCATCCTTTCATTTATGATATAATTTATTTTAAACCAGTTCCAAGTGGACAAATATTCACATTAGGAAAACCACCACTATCACCAAGTCTGGCACTAAACTGACACCATTGTTGGGAGTCTCAACAGAGAGGCCAAAAATTGAAAGGCCTTAGAGGCGAAACTACTCTCTCACACCTAGACATGGTCCCTCCTGGTCACTCTGAACACGCTGGGCCTGTGCTACACAGAGGTCATTAGTCTCCAGGGCAAGTCAATGAAGCACTTTTCATGACTACTAAATTCACAAAATAAATGTTTTTAATAATGTTTATATCATGTAAATACAGTTAATCTGGTTAAACTAAACACAAGAACCATTTCATTTCTAAACTGCAGCTTCAGTGTGCATGCGCAAAAATGCATGAAATCACATGATGTGGTGCAACTAGTCACACTGCAGTAATGGGTCATGATGACAGCAATAACATACAAGTTATACACTTTCTGTTGTAAAGAACACTTTAAGGATATCAGTTTAGCTATATGTTTGGGACCTTGGCACCTTTCCTATTATGACTGTATTACAGTAGCACCCTGTTGAGATTGGGGCCCCATCGTGCTGGGCGGTATATAATCATTCAAATTTCAATTTCTAAACATTACCCTTTTTCCTTATTACTATTACTCAAACACCTGGGAAGACAGCTGCTCCTTTAATTTTTTCCCCTACATTAATTAGCCTTAACAAATACCCATTATTTACATTTAATAACCTACCTTGTGCTCAGTTAATAATGAAAAGCCTGTCAGAGGCATTCCAGCTATTTTTCCAGAAATGTGAGTTTGATCAGAGTAAAATAAAAATCCTCAGATACAAGTTATGGTTCTGATACCTATGTGACACCTAGCTTTTGGTTATCTTCATTCTTCAATCAGGCCACTGTTGTGGTCTGTCGTCAGCTGACTGCTGGAATACACTGATCACTTTCTGTCCAGCTGTCCAATTACTCTCCCCTTGTGCTTGTACTTTTTTTTTGGCATTCCCCCCCCCCCCGCCCTGCTTCCACCACCGCATCCTCTCTAAACTCCCACCACCCAATCTGCCACACTCTCCTGCTCCCTTGTCTCTAATTTCAGCACTCCCTTGCCTTTCCTCACTACTCCATGTCTGAGGTTTGGCAGAGAGAAACTGCCAAGATTTCTAGTCTCTGAAGTGATCAGAGATCTTGTCAATGTAGTCAGAGATCTTGTCAATGTAGTCATGGAGCACAGCAGCAAAGCAGGAAAAACGTGCTGGTACATTCTACTGAACCACTTCAACCCCTGCTTCCCAAATGTCAACACTTTTGTAGTCTGACAGTTCCTAAACAGTTTCTTTTAGTTAAAAGATCTGAATGGCCATATTACACATGAGCAGATTATGCATATCAGATTGCTGTACAGTATCTGGAAAACAGTCAACCATCTGATTGATATGGTGTAAGCTAATCAGGATGTCTTTACCACCAGATAATCAATTCATAACTTTGATATTAATTACCACACTGTATGAATGTCACTATATCACATAACACTTCAGATTATAAACATTTTTTAAAATTTTAAACTTCATGCCTGCCTGATTTACTGTTCTAAACAGATTTTACTACTTTGGCTGTAATCGGCCATTTTTGCAGAAGAAGGAGAGACTATCTCGTTTGCAGATATGCCAGGCTATTCAGACTGAAATATAGCACATGGTCATGGAAAATGGTTATTCAAGCCAGAGGGCTTGATTTAAAATTTTTCATTGTACAAGTGGCAATTCCAGCATACACTCAGATTTAGCACCCAACTCATCTGCTGCATATTACTAATCTAGACCAGTTTGGACATATGATCTAAATGTGAAAAACTTGTAGGTCATCATTTCCTGTTTTTAACATTTAAAATGTCTGGTCATGCACTGATTTTTAGGAGGAGATAGCATCAGTTATGAAATGTGGGTAAACACCTACTTTCTTCTAATGTAATAAATGCCCAAAATTTAGTTTGGATTAGATACTGTGAATAAACAGAATAATCTCTGCAAAATCATTTGTCCAAAGCATGGATGGTACCCCTTGAAAATAACAAGGGTACTGTATCTTGGAACGCAGATCCAAAATGTGTTTGAAATCTAAAATCCCATACTATTTCTGCAGGATGCTGTATACTGCATTTCTGTCATTTCATTATTTTTGACAGAAAAATACGTTTTATTATTCAACATTCAACTATGAACTCTTGTATTACATATAAAAATAAGGCCCGCTGTCTGGTTGCTTAAACTATGACATTTGAATAGCTGACCTTCAGGTGTTTAAGTGCGACCGAGCCCACTACTACAACCAATTTTGTGAGAGGAACCTCTATCCAGCTCCAAACCACTAGCCCATTCTTTGAAATCAATGAAAAGCCTTTAGAGAGAATGTACATTTGATTACTACCAACTTGGGCTGGATTTGAACAGGTGACCTAGAAATGAAAGGTTCATATCCCATCGCCAATTTCCAGAACCATTCAATTACCAGATTGTGAAGAAAGCATGCTTAGCCCTTTAGGGCAAAGGAGAAAATGTTATGCACCTCACAACCACCACCTACCCAGCTGATTTAGGAGTGCAGAGGGGCTTTTAAAAGTTTCCTTTGCATTTTTCCTTAAAGGCAAGGAAGGTAGCTGCTTTTACGGTGTCTTCAGGGTGGAAGATGACAAGTTAACATGGAAAACAATTATTGGGTCTCCAGAAAGTTCTACCACAGACATGGCGCTCTCTACCTGAAGGTAAATTGCAATGTGCTCAAATTAAATGTAAGAATATGTTTTGCATTATTAGGTTGGCAAACTGGTGGTTTTCTATTTTTATCCAAAATAAACGCTACACTAAGTATGAATTATTAAGTATTAATTAAAACTGGCAGATTGTGCTTAATGTGCTAGCAAACACAGAGCTACCAGCAAACATATCATCAGTTGCTATAGTAATATTATGTCTCAGTCAGTGCCTTCAAAATCATGAAGGACTAAGGTGAATTTAGTCCATTACAGAATTTGTGTTTTCCTGTTACCTTATCAGGATTAATGGATTTTCTATCCAATCCCCATGTAGATATTGTATAGATTACATAATGACTACAGAGCATGGGACAGTTCAAAATATATTATTTAAATTGTTATTGAATATTGACCTTTTCCAACACACATTTCATTTGTTTGGTATCTAATTTACATCACAGTACCAATATTTCCTTTATGCTTATGCACGGTAAACAAATGACAGCATCACCATTAGGAAACTTGGAAGCAGATCCAAATAATACAAGATATTTAAAGCAAAATACAATAGTTAATTACAGGTCCGTCTCATCTTACGCTGGGGTTACGTTCCACAGTCAGCGCCTAAAGCGAAAATCGCCTATAGTCAAAATTACATTGAGTGTAATGGTGGGCGGAATCGCCCGCACTACAGAAACAGTATTTAAATTGTTATTTTTCTCTTTTTTTGTTTTTGTTTTTGGTTTTTGGTTTTGCCGACCATGTAAAGCTGAAATCGCACATGTTAAATGCGCCTAAGATGTGACAGACGTGTATTTCAAGTTAGCAATCTGGATGAAATTCACCCCTGTGCGGAGGGCCAGCACACGTCCTATGTATCAATTGGTCCCATTTAAACCCTATTTTAAGGACTTAGATAGAACTTAAAAGGTCCATAAACCTTGAGCTGCATGTCTCTATGTGGGTGAATTTTATCTGCTGAGAATATACCTGTCAATATGGCATTGAATTTTAAGGTGTTTATTAGCAAATCGAAGTCCGAGTTCTCATGCATTAGCACCCAAAATGCACTCGTTGACCCTTCCCCACCCAAGAAAACAGGGAGCTGCATGCACAAAGTGAGCAACTACAGACAAATAAAGCTACATTCCTGGAATCTTAACATTTAACCTGCCCTGAAGGAAGATGGTGTCCTTTTTCAATTTATCTTTTTCCCCTTTCCTTTTTAAGATTTCAGTTTTACTCAGTGGAATTCACCCTCCAGGTCAGGAAACCCACAGCACGACAAGTGCTGGTTCAAGGCTCTGGGATGTTGTATGTGTGCACAATTACCTGTTTTGCTCATACAAATGCAAGCCTTTAAATGCATGATTGAAGCAGCAGTGACTGAAATTCTAGTCCCTGGTGTATAAAAGTGAGCGACTATTTGGGATTCATGAATCATTAATAACCGCAGATATCTCAACCCCTGCATATGTCTAATCGAGCTTGTCATTTCCTTGGATGACTGATTCAAGGGATCTGGTTTGGATAAAATAAGAACAGAACCAACATCCCTGAACCTTCACCTATTCCTTGAATTGAATGTGAACCAAACTTTTTCTTTGAGAGTCAAAAAAACTGATAAGCTTTTTCCATTTAAAAAAACCCCATCCTTTGGTGTGCTTTGTTTTTCCTAGTTTTGGTCAGAAGAGGCAGCAGAAGTGTGAGAAAAGCTTATCCATCCTAAACTACAAAATGCAGGAAATCGGACAGAAAACTTCTCACAATTTCCGGGAGTTTGGATATGCTTAACCTTCAAAATGAACATGAGCGTATGCATCACTGGGACCCGATCCTGCAAAGTGCTAATGAGCAGCTTCTGTGGAAGTTGAGGGCACCAATCATCTTGAAGAAGGTGGTCAGGAACCACAGGATAAGTCCTACAATGTTTAGCTAAAATACAGACTTGAAATATGGGGCTTGCTTTCAAGGCCCTGGACAATTCATAGCATGTCACCTATTGTGTTCTCCCCAACCGGACTCCTTCAGATCCACCAAGGATTCCAGTCTTGATGTCTCATTAATTTATTTCACTCAATCTTATCTCTGTGCAGTCTTCTGTGATGCCTCCCATGACCTCCTTATCCCAGTCTGCAATCCATGGCCCTTTCCTCATTCAAATCATTCCTAAAATCTCACTTCTTCCACAAAGCAAGATTATAATAATTACGATAGGAAAAAAACCTGTACATTACCCCCACTTCTGGATTTCCCAGTGAGACTGTCTTCTGTGCCTCTATTCTTCAGGCTGTACGCTCCTAAGGCACGTGTTCTCTTCATACTCCAGTGTATTGTGTAGTGCCAGGTAAACACTTAAGCACGAATTCCATCCCTATTCAGGAAAGCACTTAAACAGGTGTTTAATTTCAAGCAAGCATTTAGGTCCTATTGACTTCAGTGGGACTTAAACACCCACTTAAGTGCTTTCCCAAATCTAGACTCATTGTTGGCGCTAAACAAATAATGAATCATACATTCTGCTCTAAGTTACACATGTGCAGCCTCATTGACTTTTATTGGGCTGAACACATGTCACAGAGCAGAATTTGGCCCAGTATTAATAATTCAAGAACATCTTATGGACTCAATTTTCAGCTAGGTTGAGTCACAACCTCCTGTTGGTGGGCGTAATTTGCACCATATTTTGATCCTCCAAAATGAAGTGTGGGCTGATTAGTAGGGCTTTTAATTAAATTATCTGTGCCACTCTCAAGTAGCTATAAGCACAAGTCATCATAGTCCACAACAGAAGTGCCATCCCACTTCTGTGGAGACAAACTGCACCTACAAAAGAGAGGCCACCTAGTTGAAAACATGCCCCCGTAGGTGTTAGATTTTCAAACATTTTCAATGATTGCATTTAATGAAAGCTGTAGCAGTAAATGTCTATAGATTAAGAGCACAATTCTCAAAGGCCCATAGCTTCCGAGTTCTTTGAAAAACAGACACAATCTACACCGTGAAAAATTTAATTGCACTTTAATTACCAGTTAGCGGAATAGCATGAGCTATGTATGCCTTCAGTTTTTAATAGCTTCTGCCACTTCCAGCAAATCGTAGAGAGAAATAATGATGCTTTGAGTATTCTTTTCTTCTGCTCCTTCCAAAATTAAAAAGACTTTAGAATCAAAATGAAGATTCAAATTCTTCTGGATCATTTGTAATCCAGGAGAACCACTAGCAATAATGAATATGAAGACACAAATGCAGCTGCAGTGCTCATGTTAGCAGCCACCTAATGCAAAAACTTGCCTCTTTGGTCGAGTTCTGCAACATTAAACTGATGAAAAGCTCTTGGCTGGACTGTTTATTTTAACACACTCTATTCTACTGCTTTGTTTTCTAACATCCTGGCTCTAACTCTTAAAAAATCACTCTGCATATTGTAATCGTTTGCATACTGTCTTCATTTGGGACACTTTAACCATTCAGGAAAAGCACAAAGTATTGTAAATACAGGCAAATCCTAAAATATTTAGATAAAAAGATATCAGTGTTCCTATGGCTTTTATACAAAAGTCATTTAACAATTCAGAAATGTAAGTTTGGCTAGATTGCTGATCCAGGATGGTTTTTACACTGCGATCATCACATCATAGTACCTGAGTAGCAGCATACAAAACTATAATGATCCTCTGAGCAGTCTACAAATAGAACTGAATTTCCTCTCCCTCTTTCCAGAAGAAAGATGAATTTTCAGGAACTTCATTTCACTGGCCTCGTCCTTCACGGCTTTCTCTTTAGTCCTCCCATCTGAGAGCACATTAACACTTTGTTCTTTACATGTGTTTCTCATATGGGAAGGCTAAGGCAAAGAGGTAGTCCTTGCGGTCTGGTGGAGGGGGGTTTCATAGCTGTGGGCCAGCTGACAGTCTTCATAGTAAGAACATCATTCAATGGATCACTTCACTTCACGCAGTACAAAACAACTGAGGAGAGAGTGGAGTGTGAGAGGGGGAGGGAATGTTTGCCTACTCGTACCTGTAGGAAGGAAAGAGTAATAAAGAAGAAAGATGGAGGAAAAGGATGTTTGTGAGGTTTTGCCTCATTGCCAGAAAAAAAGGGTCTGTTTTTACTAAGGTACAATTAATACTTGTTAGCTATCCCACTGTAGCCGCCCCAACCCCCTTTTTTTCAGTGAAGATATAGCTTCAGAGCAGGTTTGGCTTCATTAGAAATCAATATACAAAGGTGCAGCATCCAACCTATTTTAACGTACACACCAGAGCTTTCCTTGGCCCTAGCCCAAATAAAGAAATATCCTTAGCCCTCATTTAATACTCCCACACAGACTCTAAATAAAGTACCTGAACAGGCACAAAATAAGAGACTTTAACTCACAGCATCTTTCAACCAGCACACTTTCTCTAGGGTCAGTGCCACAGCTCTTTCTCAGTCTCTGGACTGGTTCCTGGGCATAGGATCCTCCTAGTCATGTCCTTTCCCAGAAAGGAGGAAGGGAGAGAGAGGTTGTTTCTCCCTCTGGGAACACACAGCCTAGTACTCCTTCCTGAACTCAATGAGCCACCAGTTTGAGACCTTCCTACCTGGCAGGCTAAGCAAGCTCTTGCATGCTGTTAATCCCTTCCTGGCCAGACGGTGTGGGGTATGTACACTCAGGGCTGGTCTACACTAACCCCCCCACTTCGGACTAAGGTACGCAAATTCAGCTACGTTAATAACGTAGCTGAATTCGAAGTACCTTAGTCCGAAGTTACCGCGGTCCAGACGCGGCAGGAAGGCTCCCCCGTCGATGCTGCGTACTCCGCTCGCCGAGCTGGAGTACCAGCGTCGAAGGCGAGCACTTCCGGGATCGATCCGGGATCGATTTATCGCGTCTTAACCAGACGCGATAAATCGAACTCAGAAAACCGATTGCTTACATCCGGACCCGGATGTAAGTGAAGACGTACCCTTAGTCACAAAGACAGACTGCAAAATAAAAAACCTGTTATGCTTATACTGTCTGTTTTTCCCGACAGGTTTGAAATGTTGACAAGAAAGCTCTCCTGCCAACAAAAAACGTCCACCCCCCATGAGCGGCATCAGCTTTGTCGGTAGGAGAGCGCTCCTGTCAACAAAGCACTGTTCACACCGGCGCTTTTCGTCGGTAAAACTTTTGTCGTTCAGGGTGTGTGTTTTTTTAACACTCCTTCACGACAAAAGTTTTGCCGACACAGTGCCAGTGTAGACAAACCCTAAGACATACAGGAAGCAGAGAGGAGATAGGAGACGGACATACCACACAAACGCTGTTAGCAAAGTTCTCTATTAACTTAGGGAGAGTCATCAGAGAGTGAAGTTGCTTTGACTATTTTCTTCTGGACTCAGCTACATGAGCTGTCCTGACCAGGAGTGCTATTAAAACTCACTGTTTCACTGACGAGCTGTATGAGATACAGCATTTGAGTAGGAGGCTGCAGCATCATTTGTGGGTGTCCCTCCTGGAATCTGATCAGGTACGGTAAGTCTATGTGCGCATATTTATGTGGGGCGGCGAGGGCCAAGATTGCTTCTCAAAACTATTTTTTTCACAAAAGCAAAGACCCATCCAATATAATTGGTTTGAGCTAAGCACAGTCTGGCTAATGTAAATTATTTGGAGTCTGAGAGAATGAGACTTGCTTGCTGTGATAAGCTCTCTTCTCTTCTTTGGTATGACAATATAAATCAGATCGGGAGAGGGTTGGCCCCCAATGCTGTAAAAGCGCCAGAGCGAGACATTAGAGATTAGTTGAAGTAAAATGTTCCATTTTGTTACCATAACTTTAGAAATCAATACTATATTCAGAGAGCATCACTAAGCCAGAATCATACATTTTCAATGAAATCATAGCGCACACTAGAGATTTTGAAAGAAGCACTTTTACTTGTCTCATTGTGCCATGCCACACTACTATGTGCGGCCTCTCCAATGTCCTGCTGAGATGAAAAGTAAGAATGAAAGGCAACTAAAAGAAGGACTAACATTTAAAAAGCACACACTTATTTGTGGATAAGATATCTTCTATCAATGCACTATCCAACTTGAGAGTTCAGCAGACATTGGATGTCCCCTGGAAGCAAGTAATTTTGAAGATGCATTTCACACGTACAAATGTGTATAAAGCCCACATATGCATGCTGTAATTATCATCATACAGACAGACTGCAAAATAAAAAACCTATTATGCTTATACTGTCTGTTTTTCCTGACAGGTTTGAAATGTTGACAATCTTTAGTTTATTAATAGCACAATATTATTGTTTTCTTTGAAAATGAAGCACTGAGAAGCCATGACTCGCTAGTGTTTTGAAATCCATCTGATTGGTGGTTACAAGGAGGTTAATACTAGTATTGTCTATGTTATGATTCTGCTCCTCATCTCCTGTGGCTTTTTTATATACAATATAAATACGCTTCTGGTACTCACTAGCGAACAACAAAATTAGAACATTGGCAGACTGAGAAATGCTGTTTCAGAGGATGGAAACAATAGCCTATGGAGCTCAAATATTTGAGTAGTTACATCAGAGAATAATAAAAAATATTTTTCCTGATCTAGCATTATTTCCAGTGTCCTGGATGACTAATCAAAGAAGCATTGGTATTAAATCAGTTAGAACAGTTGAAACCTAGCACAATGTGTCAGGAGTAGATGAATTTAACCTTGCAGTATTCAAGGAATGGAAATGATACCCTGGGGCATATAAGAGAAGAACATGGATAGTAATTATCTAAAAGGAGATAACCAGCATGGATTTAGAAGGGTAAGCGCCTGCCTAACTAATCTACTTGACCTTTACCATGAGGCTAAAGACAAGGTTGATAATGGCTCTGCATATAAAACAGTTTATTTGTATTTTCAGGAGGTCACACTGATATACAGGAAATAGAGGGAAGGGAGAGAGATCTGAAAGTGGAAACATATCTGGTTTAAAAAAACCTCTGAAAACTCATACTCACAAGGGACCCTATGAAAGGCTATGTCATCCAATGTAATATAGATGTGTAGGGAGAACAGGTGCAATAAAATCACGGTAGTATAAAAACACCTCAGGGTTGCCTCAGAGCAAGGTGAGTGCAAAGCAATGCAACCAGCAGTCAGCGGGCCTGGTTTTAGTGAGAATGGAAGGTCTAAGAAAGTTTGCCTAAGTGTAGGAAAAGTTTTTATGCCCACAGGGGATCCAACATGCTCTAACATACTAATTAGCTGTGGTATGGCAAATGCCTGTTATGATAACCAAAGAGATAATGCAAGGCAGCAGATAACATTAATGCATGGACAGTGGGAGTACAAAAAAGTGTGTTGAGGGTAAAATGTCGCGTGCAACTCACCATCAAGGAAAAAAGGATAATGGAATCATTTTAGCTAGAGACTGAAAACCTCCATTACAGGTCCATCATCCTGCCAGAGCCAGATCA
The DNA here is from genome assembly GCF_028017835.1 of Emys orbicularis. Taxonomy (NCBI): domain Eukaryota; kingdom Metazoa; phylum Chordata; order Testudines; family Emydidae; genus Emys; species Emys orbicularis. The sequence goes on from NC_088685.1 coordinate 144,441,871, forward strand.
TTCCTTACAGCACTTATTCTAGTCTTCTTTTTTTGCTACCCCTGTCAGAACCCCCTTTCTGCAGTGGAACTGCAGCGGTTTTCCTAGGTCAGGACAACCTGCAGTCACAGAGGATGGGGGACATCTTGGCCCATAGTGAAGAGTCTGATCCATACCCACTGAAGTCAATGGGAGTCTTTCCATTGAATATAATGTTTTCTTGGCTCAGGCCCCTAGTGAAATTTCACTTAACCATAATTGAATTCCATCATGGTAGGAGCATTCATCACCAGCTCTTCCCACTTCTGCTTTGCCTAAGTAGAGGAGGAGGGGGAGGAGATAAGAAGTTGCTACCCCCAGGGGAGGCAGGGTAAAGAATATTCTCTGGCCTGGGCTACAGCAACAGCAATTTCTGAAAGGAGGATTAAGGGTGGCAATAGTAACCTATCCTCAGAAATGAAGAGAGGAGAAGAGTCATTCGGGTCTTCTGTTCACTCCTGCCCCAAGGAGGCTGGCTGAAGGCGAAGGGCTTCTCTGAGATAAGGCAGCCACTGGTGACAATTCGTTTTTGGGTTAGATTGTCCAGCCATTAGTCAGAGCAATAGCTCATTATAACAACTTGGAAAATTACCCTACCTCTACTCTGCCACCAAATTTAGCTCACCTGGCACCCTGATCACATCCTTACCCAGCTGAATGGGAAGAAAAGTGGAGGGAACAGGTTAGATAGCCATCGAGTAAGCTGAACCTGGGAGGAACCGGAATCTGGGAGAAGAGCCTAGGAAGGAGGAGAGAAGAGGGAAGGGCATGAGCTGTTCCAGAGTTGCCCTGTATTGAGCCACCATGACAGAAAATGGAGACTGCTGTTGGGGTCCACTAGGCATAGCTACCAGGTAACTCGAGAGAGTGGAAGGCCAAAGTGTCGATGAAACTCTTGCTCTGGGCCTATCTGAAACCCCAAACCCCATCTTATGAACTCTCACCTACTTCTATGCTAAGTGCTTACATGCTCTGTAGCAGGCTGAAGCAGAAATGTATTGGTCAGCTTTCTAGCAGATGGCTGCAGTTTCACTCACACTAGCAGAAATAATAGAGATAAGGAGGAGGGGTAGTTAGTTTGCAGATGTCTAACTCAAGGCCGCAGAGATTGGGAAAGTTTTCTCACAAGCTTATGTAGAGTTATTGTAACAGTTGTCTGGAAAGGAGGGGTGGGGGAACAGCCAGACAAAGAGATGTATGCAAACAGTTTGGGGTATAAAAGGTAAAAGTTGTTTGTATTTGTTGCACTGGATTTGAGACATGCTGGTCTCCTAGTGCCATTTCAGAGCTCTGAAATAAACTTGGCTTGCTTTCTCCCCTCGGTGTCTTTATTGGTGCCAAGCACACCGGGCCACGGACCATTGTTGTCCCCTCGAGCCCTTAGGGCGGGCAACACTGCCATGGAAGAAGCTGGCGCACACTGCCTGGGAGAAGTGCTGGTATTTCATATGGCATGATTTGAGAGATTTTCTCTGTGGGCTTGTTTGCACATACCTCATTCTTCCCTGAAGAGTCACTGTCACATAACTCTATGTTCCTCTAGTGAACTGATAATATCTATAGCCAGCTCTCCTCCACAGATTCGCAGTTCTCCTGCTCCACCCTCAGGGGCAGTTCGGCTACTGAAATATACCAGCATCCAGCTCTTTGATCAGAGCAGACAAAGGGAAGAGATGGTGTGACATGCACACATGCAACCTGTGAACCAAAACCACCACCACTAGCTCAATGTTAGATTTAGCAGCCTTGAGAGAGGGTCCCTTTATAGTAGTCATCTTGCTCACAAGTTTACAAAGGAATTATGAATGGTTGGACTTTGACTCTAATCACTGTTTGTAATGGGTCCAGCACAAACACATCACATCACAATCCTTCCAATTTTTTGTTTCAGAATTCATTCTACATATTGTGTGTTTTAAGGTTGCTACAGGAAGCCAGGAATCATTCTAAAAGTACTGAAATATAGAGGTATCCACGGTAGGCACCCGGAAAAGAGGTAAAGTGAAACTTATATTCATAAGCAAATAAATGTCTTTTTCAATTACATTCATCCATAAGCATAAATGCTCTGTATTTATAAAAGAAAAAACAACCTCTTAAAATTGTTATGTGTTTGATCATCCAAACAGGATCAGGAAATACATAAATACTGCATATTCCTAGTCAGGAAACACATACATACTAAGTCATTTTTCTCCTAAACTTAGAAGGGTGGCAGAGCATACAACTTTCTGTTCTTTATTTTCAAGTAAAGCTGGTTAAACATTTGTTTGTATTTTGAATGAATTCACCTTGTCCCTGATTGTTCTCCTTTTGTGTTCTCCCACCACGATGACTCGAGTTTTACTGACACAATGTTTGCAGTAAGCAAATTTCAAGGTCATATGGACTCCATTTTAAGGCCCAGATCCTGCAGTTAAATCCATGAGCGAGAACCTCCACATGCAGCCCACATGCAAGGCTGGGCCTGAGCGCATGCAGCCAATTGCAGAATTGGAGTCGAAATTTTTTAAATGCAAGCATTTATCCAGTGTGGGAGCAGAAACATGTGGGAGCATGCAACTCACCCAAGCAATGAACTAAGCAACATAGTTTGGACTTCAAACATTCATGATGAATTCATAGAGCAATACATTGTGAAAGATATAAACTCCATTAATAAATGAAGATGAGCAAACTGCAATCTGTTCATGGATAGAGCAAAGGAGATAACTCTGGCTAATAAATTATTTGTTATTATTTGCTCAGCTCTAGCAAACTGTAAGAGAACTTCTGCCCCGCTCCTACGAATACTCATGCATGTGAGCAACTTAATGCGCCTGAGTCATCCCGTTCAAAGGAGTTTTGCTTGATTTGCAGCACTGTTAACTGCTGTGATCTCATTCCTAGTAGTACTGTTTTCAAAACTTTTACATTTGGAAACTACAGAATGCAAGATGATGATGATGATACCCATTGATATGCAAGAAAGTTGACTTTGCAAGCGATACTAATAGGCCTTAAAAACATTTGGCTGATTTTCTTCTCATGTTGACGTAAATGAGGAATAATTTAGTTCACGCTTTCCCTCTTCCCCCTTTACATTTCTCACATTGCTTCCTCTCACTTTTCGGAGGAGCTCCCGAAAAACATTCACAAAGCCACCTCATTACCCTTCCTCCAAATCCCTCCTTAAAACTCTCCTTTGCCGTGATGCTTACAAAAAACTTAACAACCATTATGTTGCTGGTGTACCAAGACCACTGCCTAACACTGTCTCATTGTTTCCTTGTACACCCCCATCTGTCTTTCTGTATCCATCTTCTATCTCTTGTCTTTTACTTAGATTGTAAGCTCTTGGGGAACGGATCATCTTTTTGTTCTCTGTTTGTTGGGTCCTGGTCCATGATGACTGGGGCTACTACATGCTTCCATAATCCAAATAATAAGTATTAATAACGTCATTGACGTTATACTGGTGTGAAACCAGCATATGTAAGAGGAGAATCACATTCCTTGTGTGCAGAAATTCTGCTTATAGGCTGAATTTGTTCAGCTCATCTCTAAAGTTTAGACAAGGAATCTTGGTGATTTTTTACCATTGAGCCAACAAGATAGCTTGTTGAATAAGAAAGTATCCTAAGCCTCTTGTGCACAGCACCTTACAATGGAATTACTTATCACAACTATCATGAGGGATTGTTAGGGAGACAACGTGAGTGAGGTAATATCTTTTATTGAACCAACTTCTGTTGTGAAAAGTTTTGGAGCCACACAGAGCTGCTTCAGGTCTGGGAAAGGTACTCAGAGCATCACAGCTAAATGCAAGGTGGAACAGATTGTTTAGCATAAGTAGTCAGCACATATTCTAAGGGGCCATTCAAGGTAAAGGTGGCCCATTAACACCTTTGCAGTCATTGACAAAAAGAGGGGATTAGTGGGTCACAGATTGTTGTAATAAGCCTTACATTCAGTGTCTCTCTTCATTCCATTGTTGTATGTCACCAAGTATTAAGGGGCCATTAAGAAAAAACAGGATAAGACTGAGCACTGGTATCTTAGGCCCTGAGGTTTTGTAGTTTTGAAAGCTCTACAGTCTGTAAATGTACAGTACACATATGGTACATATCTGTGGCCAACTTTTGCATATGCTTGTGTGTTTTTGGATGGTACTTCAGGGAACCCTGTGGCTTACAAAAGGCAACATTTTAAATGTAAAGAAGGAAAACAGATCTCTTGAGAGCTTGTTGCTTCCTGGCTGGCTTTTCAAGTGGGAAAAAGGCAAGACAAAGTTCTGCAGAGCATACTTCTTTAATAACACTTTTCTGCAATAATGTATTTTTTTATTAGACGCACAATGCCAGATGCAGCCTGCAGGAAGAGTATGCATCTCCAAAAGAAATCTCTTGACCAAAATCACTGCTGACCTATATATATCAGTATAAGTGACAGGTCAGCTGTAAATTAGGTCAGAAGATAGGCATACGTGGTTGCAAATGGCAAAGTAAGGTAACTTTTGCCAACTTGGTGATGTGCAAGTTGATGTGCAAAATTAGAACAATTTGCATGTTAAGGGAGAGACAAAGGATGAAGCAACCAACATCAAGATAAGATAAAGCAGCCCTCAGTCCTTAAAACTATGCCGCACCGTCCTCCAACATCTCTGAGGCCAAATGCAACTCTGCTGTAAGCAGGCACATATCTGATATTCACCTGCTTATGCTAGAGGCTGAACTGCATTCCCACAGAACATCTAAGGGCACGTCTTCACTGGCAGCGCTTTAACGTGGCTTGTGTAGTCGCGGCATAGCGCTCCCAGCGCTCTAAAAAACCACCTCCACAAGGGGAATAGCTACCAGCCCTGGGAGCGCAGTTCCCGGTGCTGGTGCACTGTCTACACTGCCACGTTGCAGCGCTCAGGGCGGTGTTTTTTCACCCCCCTGAGCGAGAAAGTTGCAGCGCTGTAAAGTGCCAGTGTAGACAAGCCCTAAAAGGTGTAAGTTACACTCATTCCGCACATCCACTATGTGCCAAATTAGTCCAAGTTACAGGGACTGTAACTTGTTACTGCTTTCTGATTGACCAACAAGCCAAGGAGCCTCTCACCCTCTGCAGTGAATATCAGGAGTAACTTATCTGAAGCCAGTGGAAGTCCATGGGTGTAAAACTGCTATGAGAAGAGGATCAGTCACCACGGTGTAAATTAATTACACCACCATGTTATCACTGAATTCGGCACACAGTCTTTTGGTGGTTTTTGGCACTACCTGTTAATTTGTGCATCTGATATAGACAGAGCGCTGAGACAGAGTTTCTCAGAGAAAAAAAGTTTGTGATAAGTTTTATGCAAGTACAGGAATATGAGCTTGCTAAGGACTGCCATTTGGAAAAGGATCATAACTTCTGATAACCTCCTGTAGTGCACAGTGTGCCTTTGAAGCAGAGAAAAATAATAAGTTTGGACAGTTTTAAGATAAATAATTATTTATAAGTTCTCTTTCCATTTCCGTGATCTCTCAGCTTAGTATCTTTCTCCTTGCTACGGCTAGCCTGGAGAGATAATCAGGAACAAAGACTTGATGGGGTGCTTTTTTTGCATTGTCCAGAATCCCTTTGCTTGTTCCAACTGTAAAGTACATTCTGATGCTGCCTAAGGAAATCTTAACTCTACATTTTGTATCATTGTTTCATATGGGTTACACAGTATAAAATTTTTTAATCTCCATTAGGCTATAAAAAACAGATGTCTTCATCCATAATGAGTAACATTCAATTTAAAACTGTGGCTATGCTAATATTAAAGAGCAGATCATGCCTCATGGACCACATGGAGAATTGGAAATATCTGTCAATACATTACAACAGAGGCTGCTGTAGAAACCAAAGATGCTCATGTCACTCAGCAATGGAGTTTTACCTGTGTAAAACCAGTGTAAGGAAGGAAAATCAAGCCCTGATTCTATAAATCTGTCCTTATGGATAAAGAACAAATGGATAAAGTACACCAGACACTTCAATATGACTCATCAGTAACGAGTGAAATTCTGGCCCTACTGAACTCAATGGAAGTTTTGCCATTAATTACAATAGGGCGAGGATCTCACCTGATGTTTTTCAAAGTTTTCACTTAGATATTAAGTGGACGATCTTGCTTAAACTGGCAATATAAAGAATTTCTGATTTAGTCTGGCCTCGGTATCGCAAAGGGTCTCTGAAGACAGGCATACTATGTACAGCAATATTTTCACACAAAGGGATCAGATAAAGATGAAGCTGTAGCTTTATCTCCAAATTTCCCTTGTTTTTAAAATCAGGCCCTCGTGACCATTTTTATTACATGGATTTTAATAAGAAGCAATTGGATAAGATAAAAACCAGCAAGGAAAGCAAAATATTTCCACAGACACTGGGTAAATTCTATAAATCCAGTGCAATACAAATCAAACTATTACCTATCTTCCATTGAGAAGTGCAATAGCTGTGAGCAGTCATGTCAATAAAAGTACAGAGATGACCTTTGATGACATTGTTTCAAAGAGGAATATGCACGGATCTGAGAATAAGTGAGAATTTGGATTTGGGACCTATCACCCTCAGAACTGGGATTAACCTTCCCTGGCTGCTTGTGCTTGCTCTCCTTCTCTACACCCACCTCTTCCCTGTACAGTGGGGAGTGGGTGGAAAGGGGGTTTCTTCTCCCTCTACAGAGGTGACAATGAGGTGAGCAGTGGAACAATATAATAAAAAATAATCTTTAACTGAAATGTCAATAATTCATTTGAAGCTATTGCCATAGCAAGCACGTACTGGGTCTTTAGTGGCATACTATCTCTATGCACCTTAACATGCTATTCTGTTTGCCTGATTTGGGTAGTAAGAATATTATACATGATGCAGAATTCCAGAGCAAGAATTGTTTGAGTCGTAGTGTTTTGTATTTAACAGCCCTACAGTCTAAACTATGCTTATGGCGAATGTGTGTAGCCAATTTTTATATATGCTTGAAGAGGACCAAACTTTATAGTATCTTTTAATAATTACAGTCGTCCCAGGACATTATCCACAAACACACTAAAGCATATGCAAAAGTTGGCTCAATACAACTACATCATGTTGTGTACATAAAATGCATGGACTTAGGGGGGTTTAGAAAAATCAATATATCACTCTTTCCACAGTACACACAATTCAAACAAATACAATTATATATGCTGACATGCTATTCCATGCTATGACAATATGTAGTATTTCTTATTACACAAGCCCCCTGCAAATCTTTTGAAATCAACTATATGCTGTACTACATGGAACGCAAGACATACTAGAAGTCCACATCCTCTTGGTTTCCAAAATGAAACATTTTGACCTTTGTCAGGTTACAAAATCATCCTTCTCTGAACTGATTTTTTTCTTCCATTAAATTACTGAACTGATTCAATTCAGTTTAAAAAAAACCAAGAAAGTTGAGATGTAGTTGCACCTTCAGTTAACAGCTTGACGCCGCTAGGACCCTGCAAGTGATGAAGTTGTCACCAGAGCTTTGCACGGGCATAGGGGTCTGCCTGAGTGCATCACATTGCATCATGAATTTGTAAATGGCGGAACCCAGATGGTCTCCATTCAGGATGAAATGCCCAGGTCTCTCCTTTTCAGATACACCCCTTTGGAGAAGCCCTATTGATTCAACACATAATTAGAGCCACTTTCTATAGAATTCTATAATATAGTTAGGAAAAAAACCCTGTAGAATGGTCAGCCTTAAATTTAATCGGTGTATTGATTGATTTCTACAGAACCCTACCACATTGCTATAGAACCCTATTGGTTTAGGCTAGGATTTTAAAAGGAGCTTACTGGAGTTAGGTGCCCAATTCCCTTTGAAACTCTACTGAGATTTGGCCACCAAATTCCCTTCAGTTGCTTTGAAAAAAATCACACCCTGCACTGACATTTAATTCTTTAGGACATTTCCATAAAGGTACTGTACTTTCCCCCCAACTTTTAGTTTCAGAACCAAGATGGACACCTTTTAAAATACCCTCCCCCAATAAAGTCTTGTACATTATTAATGCTTTTTTTCCCAAAAGCAGAGCTTCTGATGCTTTACCATGGATTCAAACATCCATGTCCTTTGTTTATATAGGTTAAAACAAAGGCGCATCTAATGAAGCTGATACAGGCTGTGCACTTTCATGAATCAGTCTATTTTACAGGTTCCATCTGCTCTTAAATGCTTCCCAGCGAACAAACAATGTGTCACTATATTGCATATTTCCATTGCACTATCCCAAACACACTTAAGCTGCTGACAGATTAATGCTTAGTTCACTTGTGGCATACATTCTTGGGTTCTTACACATGTTCTTATAAGGAAATGGAACTCAATAAGCACTTAATCACAAGTTGGGGTAATGTTATTGTACTGAATACAATGCTCTAACTTTGTTTCAGATACAGACGAAGGTATCTCTATATAAGCCATTGCTGTCACCAGTGCTGCCAAGGACCCTGGAAATCGAATAGCTTTTGTAAACCTTGACTAAACAAAGCCAAGTGAAAATTTGCCAAAGGGTAGCTACTGGAGCCAGTAATGTCAAGGTGAGGAAAGTTCTGAAGTCACCACATGAACTGTCTGCTCCATATACTGAAATGAGGTTTGTTTGGCCTAAACAGCATCTACTTTGTTCTAAACAACCCAATATAACTGGACCTCAATGGAGTGTGTACTAATACAATGATTGGGTGAATTATTGGGAGATAGATAAAACCATTGCCCTGAGCAATCTTCCCTGATGGGGATCACTTATCCAGTGAAAAGGCAACAACAACAGAAGCCTGCTGCATGTGGATATTGTGTGCAGCGTGAATACTTGCATTCATGCCCATTGAGACATGTTGTTCCACTGAACATTTTTCGACTAGATCCTCATCTGATGTAAAACGGCATTACTCCAATGAAATCAATTTGTACCACCTGAGAAGCTGGCTTTTTGTATTAATTTGAAGTATTTATTTAACTAAAGCACACTCAGCTTGTGAAATATTATTTTAGAAAAAAGTGAACTTGAGCAAGCAATAAATCATTTTCTGAGACATTTTCCTCTCCTTTCACATCACTTTTAATGTGATGAAAACCTAGGAAAGTTATTAACCAATTTTTTTTGTCCTTTGGCATATTTTTTTTGCCACCATAATCAACTGTCTTTCATGTGTGAAATGAACTACATTTATATGCCACTGTTCCTCTATATACTCCGCTTCACTTGCCATACAAATCTCCTTCTAAAAGTGAAGCAAATTCTAGCCCCAAAGAATCTGAACAGACACATCAGAAACAATGCACTGTGCTCCAAAACCAGCCCTGACTACATACTGAGACATATTCACCAATGGTGAAGTCCTGACCCCACCGAAATCAATGAGGATTTTGTCACTGACTTCAATGCACCAGGATTTCACCACAAAAGGACACTGACTTCCGTGGAGTTGCAACCATTGATTCTAACAGCGACTTGGGCCCAGGGAATTTTCCATATGGGGACATTACAAACTAACTGGTGTTAGAAAATACCTTTTCCCCACTCAGTTAATACAGACCATACACTTCATTTTAATATTGTCAAGAATTAGGCCATTCAATCCATCCAGAGATGCATGGAACAAACTGATGTTGGGTGGTGATAAACATTAGGGTCAAATTGTGTTTTGGCCTCTTCTAAGGTATGCGAGGGACCAAAGGAAGCAATGAGTGGTACAGTATCAAAAAGCTACGCACAATGAGAGTCCTAGTCACCACAAGTGGTAAGGGAGGAACAGGCTATGCCCTCTGCACCAGCTGATTAAGCCAGGTGGGTGCAGTGTGAAGCACATACTGCTCAAGAAGATGCAACAGCTGCCCTCTCCTATCCTCCTTAAAGTACCAGGAGACGTAGCTCCACCATGAAACTGGAGCTGGCTGGGCTCTGCATTGTCCCCAGCGTGGGGCAGGGACTTGAACACACTACTGAGTCTATAATATTTTGAAAATCTCCATTTGTCTAGAAAACAACATATTTCCATTTAGTTCATAGTCTTGTCTATGCCTTATTCCACAGAAAGCAGCCTTGCACAACTTGCTAGCTAATGTGCACCTCTTGATAAATGTCCATCATAGGGCTACCATACGTCCGGATTTCCCCGGACACGTCCGGCTTTTCGTTCTTTAAATAGCCGTCTGGGGAGGGGATTTCTAAAAATCTAAAAATGTCCGGGATTTCCCCCCAGTCGGCTACTTATAGACCGAAAAGCGGCGGCCAAGCGCCACTCGGCAGCCAAAGCCCTTTCCTGGTTCCCCCCATCCCCTGCAGCCTTAGCACGCCGCCCAGCCCCGCAGCTGTCCACCCCTCCCCCAGCTCACTTCCCCCTCCTCCCCTCCCCTGAACGCTCCGCCCCCCTGCTCCTCCCCCTCCCCTGCTTCCCGCGAATCAGATGTTCGCGGGAAGTCTGAAAACAAGCAGGGGCAGGCGGGCAGCAGCAGGTAAGCTCGGGCGGAGGGGGACGCGAGGAGGAGGGCTCTGGGGAGGCGCGGTGTGGCCCAGTCCAGCCCTGGCCGAGCGGCTCCCTCCGGCCCCGGCCAAGCGGCTCCGGCCGGCCCCAGCGGCTCCGGCCCGGCTCGGCTCGGGCTCCGGGGCACCGGCCCCGGCCGAGCGGCGCCAGCCCAGCACCCCCAGCCCAGGCCCCAGTGGCTCCGGCCCTGGCCCCAGTGGCTCCGGCCCGGCTCGGCTCGGGCCCCGGGGCACCGGCCCCGGTTCCGGCCAAGCGGTGCTGGCCGAGCACCCCTGGCCACGGCGGCTCCGGCCCCAGCGGCTCTGGCCCAGCTCGGCTCGGGCCCCAGCCCCAGCAGCTCAGGCCCCAGGGCGGTGGCCCCGGTTCTGGCCGAGCACCTCCGGCCCGGCCGCAAGCCCCACGACCCCAGCCGGAGCTCCGGCCGGAGCGCAGCCCGATTCCTGGGCTCTTGCTAAAGCCGGCCCTGGTCAGGGGACGGGGGGGGGGGGGTGAGAGGGTTGGATGGGTCAGGAGTTCGGGGGGGCTGTCAGGAGGGCAGGGGTGTGGAGAGGGGTTGGGACAGTCAGGGACAGGGAGCAAGGGGGGTTAGATGGGTCGGGGATTCTGGGGGGGGCTGTCAGGGGGGCAGGGGTGTGGAGAGGGGTTGAGGCAGGCAGGAAGCAGAGGGGGTTGGATGGGTCAGGAGTTCTGGGGGTCCTGTCAGGGGGCAGGGAGTGGTTGGATAGGGCGTGAGAGTCCCGGGGGTCTGTCTGGGGGAGGGGGTGTGGATATGGGGCAGGGGTGTGGATAAGGGTCGGGGCAGTCAGGGGACAGGTAGGGTCCTAGGGGGGCAGTTAGGGTGGGGGGTTCTCAGGAGGGGGCAGTCAGGGGACAAGAAGCAGGGAGGCTTAGATAGGGGGTGGGATCCTAGGGGGCAGTTAGTGGCAGGGGTCCCAGGAGGGGGCAGTCAGGGGACAAGGAGCAGGGGGGGTTGGGGGTTCTGAGGGGGGCAGCCAGGGGGTGGAAAGTGGGAGGGAGTGGATGGGGGCAGGGCAAGGCAGGGGCGGGGCGGGGCGGGGCTAGAGCAGGGCTCCTCCCCCCCAGTGTCCTCTTTTTTGATTGTGGAAATATGGTAACCCTAGTCCGGCACTGGTAGTGCTCACCTGTGCTGCAAACATGCCAACAAGACAATACACAGATCAACAGTGTGCAGACAGACAGCAATAGATAAGGGTAAGGGGAAGTATGCAGGATGTTATCTCACCTCAAGTACATCACATGCTTTTCATCGGAAAATTCTGGCATGCTAAATGAGGAGAAGTAACTTAACTCAATGTGGCTTTACATTTTGAAATCCTTTGAAACATGCAAGGCCTACTAGACAACTACTGTACAATGGTAAGACAAGTGATCTAAGATAACTTATCTCTAACTATCCCTGAAAGCTAGCAACTAACATGTCATACATTCCCGTGGTCACAAGCTTCACGACCTTTTATAAGATCTCCTGGGAAACTGCACCATATTTCATAGGGTACAAGGCATATGTGATGGGCCGTCTTGTATGCTGCAATGTGCAGTTGTTCCACAGTTATTGAGTAGGATCTGGCATGATTTAGAGCAAAATCTTACAAAAACATATTGTGCCATTATCTGAAAGGAAATTATCTAAAAAAAAATTGTGGTAAATGTTGCAAATTCTCTTGGTAACTATAAAATTAATCTCCTAAATGGTTTTCCTTTTCATGAATGTGTGTGTTGAGCCTTTTGTTTCATAGTGGTCTAAGATATAATTCCATTTTTCAAAGTTTGCCAAGCATGCTTCTGCACTAACAGATTTTCTTTTCTTTTTCTTTTTTAATTTGGTTGAGAACAGATTGTCTATCATGCTCCTACTTGTTGGCTGTCACTTTCACCAGTTACCTAGAGACTTGTGAAATGCTGACCAGCCTTATACGTACATTAAGTTTTCAGAGTGCATCATTGTTGGTAAAGTACTGGAATTAATATGGAAATATATTCATGATGGGATTGTAATGAGCATTCTTTGATCCTACAACTTTATCTGCACTTTTGGCAGCTTGTCGACCATATCTTCCAAGAGTGCATTAAACAGCTGGAGAAAGATGATTTTCCTCTTAGGCAAGTGTTGCAGTTGTGAAAGTATTTTTTTTTTTTCTTTTTTTTCTTTTTTTTTTTTTGTGTGTGCAGGGTCAGAGTGGAGAGAGGAGGAGGGGAGATGGAAGGATTTTTTTCTAGACCAAGAGTCTTTTTTTTCTCTCCCCTCCTTTTCTGATATTTTCATTTTTTTCTCCTCTTAGTTGATCTTTGATTTTCTATATTCTTTCTCTCCTCCTCCTCCCCTTTATTGGTCGTGTGTGTGATGGATTCTTCAGTTTTCTTCAATGATGTCTTTATTTCTCTGCTGTTTCCATTTACACTTTTTCATTGTTCCCTGGCAGCTTTGCCTATTTTTCCAGAGGTGATGTGATTTGTCTCTTTGTTATTTTTATTTTGCTGAGGTTTTTGTCAGGTCACCTGGTCCTTTAGGCAGCCTACTTTCTACTTCCTTGTGCCTTTTCCTTTACATTTTCATCAGTCTCTCGTTGTTGGTGTTTTCACTATATATATAATTTGTTGTCCTTCTTTGACGTTCAGATGAGTTCTTGCTTTCCACCCCTGCCTTTGTTATGTTGCTTCCTATTTACTGCTTCCTTCAAAGCCAAAGAACTGGTGGGGCTCCAGCTCCTGTGTCTTGCCTGATAATGAAATGGCAAACTGAGCCAGAGAAACAGTTTCTACTGTGCAAATCTTACTACATGCTCAGGGAACACTAGAACATTTAGGGAGGGAATTAAAACCCAGAAACCACGAATTACCTATTTAACCAAGGAAATAGATTACTCAGGGTTGGTAGAATCTCCTGGCTGAGTTCCAGGTTAGATTTATCTCACTCACTAAATAGATGATGGGGTGAGATATCTGCATTCTACCTCTTCCCCTCCTGATGCTTTCATTTCCTCCCTTTCCCACTGTTTTTTCCCTTCTGTCCTTTCAAATTGCAGTTCTTCTCTCACTTTGATGTCCAGGTTTCCACTTGCCTTTCACCCCAGCTCCCTATCATGATTCTGGGCAATTTCAACTTTCATCAGCACAATACCTCTGATTGCCAAACCTCTGGCCCTCCTGTTCTGGTCTCCAGAATGGACCAGTTATTTCACCCAGTGACTTGGTCACTCCCTTGATCTGACCCTTACCTGGATCTATTCGTTTTTACTTTTCCATCTCTAAATTCCCTTTCTCGGATTACCATCTTCCCATCACTCACTCTCTCCTTACCCATCTCATCCATCACACCATTCCAGACATTTACCTTTCCAATACCTTTGCTCCTCTTTCCTGCTGCTCCATTATCTCCCCCCCCCCTTCCAATTCTGTCTCTCTCCCGGCAACTTTACATGCACTCCACTTAGCATCATTGGAGAAATTCTAGTCCCCCCCCCACATGCAAGTTTGTTCTTTCCTGCCTTAACTTTGTACTTTCTCTTGCTAAGCTACTACAACTTTAAACCACAAGTTGAGAACTTCAATAGCTCAGACATAGGTCAGGGGTTTGTTACAGGAGTGGGTGGGTGAAATTCTGTGGCCTGCGTTGTGCAGGAGGTCAGACTAGAAGATCAGAATGGTCCCTTCTGACCTTAAAGTCTATGAGTCTATGAACTTCCTTCTCTCATCAGCTTCCACTCCTCCGCTACCAGAAAGTCTTCATTACTTCTGACTCCCTTCTTGGAATTACTGCCAGCTCCCCATTCTTCACCTCCTCTATCCAAGATTTTGTCAATTTCTTCAAAGGAAAACTAGACACTATCTGACCACAATTGTCCTTCCCCTAACTCTCTGCCTACTGCACTTTCTCTCACCTTAATACTTGTCTATGGCAACCGCTTACTCCATAGTCTGACTTCTCCTCTGTCTCTCTCTCTCTTCAACCCACCAGAAATAGTGCTGCTAAATTCATCTTATTTTCTACAGCCCTGACAGTGTCCCCTCCACCTCTCCTTGTATCTCTTCAGTGGCTTCTTTCACACAAAGTTCAAAGTTTCATCATCCTGACTGCTCCCTTCATCCTATCTCTGAATCCTGTCTTTAGATCACCTTGTATCCCAAATGAACTCTCTCATTCTCCTTAGCAAAACTCCTACAAACCCATCTATTCCACAAACCATTCCCGCTGTAAGGTTCAATAGCCACTCCATACATGTTCTGCAGTGTACATTACATCTGCTCATGTCTTTCTAGATTGATTTATCAGACCAGAGATTCTGTTGGCTATCTATTGTGCACAGTTATAGTACTTAATCATTATTTACATTTTGGGCATTTTGTCTCCTTTTATGGGTGCCTGCATACAAGTAGGCTCATGCAAAGAGCTCTGATCAGTATCATTTGATTAATATTTCCAGTACAACAAATGATTACTCTAATTACAATACAGAGACCTCCAACTCATCCTTCTTAACTGCAACAAAAGAAAACACTGCAGCTCTTAAAAGGAAGAAGGTAGATTGGGATTACGATCTCTATTCTGAAGAAGTCCTGAAGTCCTAAATGGCCTACCTGAAAGAGGCCCTACAATGAAAAGCATCTAAAGACATATTGAGACTGTAAATGACATACAGCCCAATTCTTCCCATAATTACAGCCTGAAATCCTATGCAAACATTACACTGGAGTGGAGAAAAGTGTACACCTGTGGCTGTGTCAGAGAAAGATGTGTCTCTGCAAGCCTCTGTGATCTAGTAAAGAAAAAGTTCCATTCAAAAAATGAGTTATTTAGAACTGGACTACAAATCACTAGCCACCAATAACAGAATCAGGATTCAAATAGCTCCTGATACATCTCTCACCTGAAATTGGGGAAGAATAGGAAGAGTCTAATGTCTAAAGTGCTAGACAGAGACACACAGAAAGTAAACAATGAGCCAGAAAACCTGTTTCCTAGGAGGATATGTGGTTATCATTGATCAGGACATAGATACTTAGGCAGTGACTATCAACTTACTTCATATAAACCACTAAACAGGCATCAGATTGGTAACTTTCGGTCACCAGTAACCTGGGGTGAGTTTGTTCTGGTGCCTTACATCCTGAAAGCTCTGCATCATTCTACCAGTTCTGAGCCATTCAGGCCCTCTCTTTTCTTACCTTTCAGCCTCACCTATCCTGCTTATTGTGTTTATGGCAACTGCTCAAATGCTCTAATCAGGATCAGTACCCAGGACACTGCACATTCACATAGGTAGATGCAGCCCCTGCCTGAAAAGCTTGTAATTTAATTGCTCGTTTATCTTTTATCAATCCAATGAAATCATTCCTGAGTCTCAGTTCAAGTTCCAGTCATGACTTCATTCACAAATACCCTTAATGTTGGGTCTATTTTTTCACATTTATTAACTCCAGCCCCAAAGTGATCAATTACACCACAAAGGAATTTACCATATGCATGTCTCAATTCTTGTGTTTTCTGAATTTTTCAATGGAATGAAAGCACACCCTCCGTGCATGCCTTTCCCCACAGACTGTATTATTTTAGGCAGTTTTTCATTCATTAATGTTTTGTTATAGTTTTCAGCGTCTCTTCTTCCAGTGAGCATTTGGCTCTAAATATCAGATATACGCATATGTTGCCATTTTGTACAAACCATAAATAAGAGAAGAACGCTGGATATTATTCTCCCTTTGTCTCTTACAGTCTTTGTTTTTAACCTTCACAATTATTTGTTCTAATCTAGGGTGAACAGAGAGGTATGTTATGTTTACTCCAGAGGTTATAAGATCAAGACAATACCACTGAACTTTGTTCACTGAACTATCAATATGTTCACATATTCTCCAGTCCATCACAACTCTCTTTGGAACCTCCCACATTCACAAGATGCCCATTGGCTGCTAGACTTAAGCCCTTAAGCACCAGCATCCCCTAGTGGCGCTATGTATCTCAACAGTTTGCTTCATTGCAGTATTCTTGGAGGATTGACTTTTAGTAGAAAGTACAGGCAGTGCGCCTCTTAATTCCATGTTATACTGGGGAATCTTTGTCTCTCAACTACAAATCCTGTAGACTACATCAAGAGTAGAAACACAGTTTTATTTTAACTGTCTTTAGCCACTGCATCTATCACACACTTATTACAAAAGACACACACATCAAAGTGCAGGGCTTATTTGTAAGGCACATTAAATGAAGAGAAAAATCAATCAAATAAAAAAATGACATTTTTACCATGGAGCCTTCCTGGAGGCTTTAAAAGAAAAGATAAACTCCGTGACTATTTCTAGAGCAGTATGTTCCAAAGCTACTCATTTCTACTCAGCTTTTTACATAAAGATGGTTTGTGGAGAAGAAACTGTATTAATCATAAATTTATTCATCTGTCTGCTGATTTAGTTGAGATATTTAAAGACCAGGATCTGGCAAACTTGCTAGATGAGAATTCTAAATGAGAAGTATCTGCTCTACATTTCATTAATACTTCATGAAAATTCAACAATCTGTTCAGAAAATATTCTGAGTCCTGCTGTGCTCTGCTCTATGCACAAGTGTCTCTTGTTTGTGTGCATAGACTCAGTGGCAATTTAATGCGATATTCTCCAGTCCAGCTTTGAAGTAACAGCTCTCTCTTTAGACAGACTTGAAATCCAGTTGAAATCCTCTCTCCTCATTCCCCACAAAGACTGAATCACTGGCCTTGGGACAAAAGGTATTTGCTCCCCTCAACCCTGAGACTGTACAGCCCTGAGTCTGCAATAACCCCTAATGCTGCTGCCTAGGGGACAATGGATTGTTGACCAAGATAGCAGCAGGTAGGGTGACCAGAGAAGAGGAAGACAATATCGGGACACATTGGGGGGGGAGGAGTGTCCGCCGGCGGAGGGGAAAAAAAAAAAGCCGAGTGCTGCCGGCGGAGCAAAAAAAACCAAAACAGTGCTACCGACGGAGCGAAATATCGGGACACGGGACAAACACCTAAATATCAAGACAGTCCTGATTTTATCGGGACGTCTGGTCACCCTAGCAGCAGGTCCATCTGCAGGGAATGGGACCTTAAAGTTAAGCACATGATTAAGTGCTGACTGTGCTGAATAGTGATGAACATAAGTATGTGTGTAAGTGCTTTGCTGATTCAGGGCCTCTGCAACAGAACCTGCAGCCCTCTCCAGATTCAGAGGGCGGAACAAGATTTTACCCAGCGTATCTTGCATCTTAAGTCCAATATGTCCGTGCCGTAACCTAACTTCCCCCCCATTTAGCTATAGCCAATGTCATGTAGCAGATTTTTATACCAGGTGCTTATTGGCACTGCCTATGCATACTTCCAGTATTTGTCTGGAGTTAACTACGGGGCGCTTGAGGTAGACTGAGCATATGTGATTTGATTGTAGTTATGGGCCAAATCCTGAGGTCCTTTCTCAGATTTAATTTAGTACGAGTTTGCCTGAGTAAGTACCTCAGATCAGGCCCTTTATGAGTAGGAGTGAAAACTGAGAGTGAATGTGTTAAGTGAGACATGACAAACCTGACTAGCACTTCTTGTTGATATTCTGTTATTTTTGTGGTTAGGGCTCATGAGGATTTTTGTAAGGAAGTTTATTTTTGCAAGCTGTTGAGTGCTGACCGTGATATGGGGTGGTTTTCATTTAAGTAAATATCTGTTAACTTTTGTTAAGGTTCTTGGACAGACAAATTGTTACTCTGGAATTTACATGAAAAGCGGTGTAAAATTGTTTGGTTTAGACTGTTCAGTGAAAGTATATGTTGTAGGTTTCAACAAATTATGGACAATTATGGTTTAGGGCAAACTAATCAGTAGCTTTTCATTTTGACAGCTGTCAGCTCTCCTCTCTCTTTTCAAAGATCTAGAAATATTCAGCAGCACCCAGACACTATTTTTTATAAAATATTACAATTCCTTACAACTTGAAGGTAGCTATTGAAT
The DNA here is from genome assembly GCF_028017835.1 of Emys orbicularis. Lineage (NCBI taxonomy): Eukaryota > Metazoa > Chordata > Testudines > Emydidae > Emys > Emys orbicularis. Next base: position 144,460,389 of record NC_088685.1, read on the forward strand.
ATACGTTTGATAAATCGTTTTTTAGGCAGGTTAGCCAACTGTCTGTGCCAGTTGCATAAACTGGATGATTCTGAAAATTAAGTAACTATTGTAGTGAAAATATACATTAAGAACAGCATCGAGCATGCAGCAGCGAATATTAATCCTGCTGGTTAAATAATGGGACACACACAATAAACACATTATTTAAAATTAAAATGGTTTTTGACCAATTCTTTAGAGCCTTTTACCATTGTAGCAATCATTGCCCATATATACGGACTGCTTGAGTGTTTCAGTGATCCCTGTGGAGAACAGTATGAATATTTTTTCCAGACCTGAGAAAAGGAAAATAGATAGCTGTAATGAAACTGCAGGAGCAGCCAAGCAGTAGATTGATTCAACAGGAGAAATTCAATGTATCCCAGAAGATTTCCTAGGATTTTCTCTCCTGCTGCGTTGGGCGCAATTTGTTGTAATGAGAAACTGAGGATTTTTTTTGTCAGGTGTGTTAAAGCTTGTAGTGATGGCTTGAAGGTAAAAAGAAATAAAGTAAAACTGAAAACGTCTCTCTTCAGAAAATGCTTTCGGATCTGGGAAGAATAAAGGCAACTTCCTTGAGGTACAAAAGAGGTCAAATTTCTCATGCAAGTAACATTTCACAAAAGACACTTTAGCTGAATGTATAGGGTGGGGAAAAAAACAACCCTACTGTATTAAGTGGTTTGAACACTAGAGCATACCCCAGAAAACAAACAGGGGAAGGTTTATGAAAAGACCCAGTGAAATTGCAGTCTGTCTTACTGTAATCTTTATGCTGTGAAATATATGGAGAAACCCACTTAGTACGGCTGGCCTGACAGTCATTGTTAATAGGTTCAGGGGGAAAAGACAAGGGAGGATTTTTTAAGTGAACATTCAAATGGGCATTGCATTTAGTTGGGGTGAAATTTGCTCCTGCGCAGAGAGCTGGTGCAATACCTATGCCTTTCTCAAGTTCCACTTAAGCCCTATTTTGAAAGGTTAAGTGGGACTTGTGTGGTCATGTAGTTTGTGCTGGCCCATTGAACAGGGATGATTTTCACCCTTAAGAAGTTTGGGTGTTTCAAAGCACTCATGTCCTCTTGTTATAACAAGTCATGGCCATTACAGATGTATGGTTTCTGCCACTCTTGCAACCCACAACTTATGCAAACCTTTTGCTTCTTATAATATGGAGGAAGCACTTCTTACAATATGGTGCTGTGATGCACCTCAAGTCCCTGTCTAAGGCTTTGTCTACACTGGAACTTAGTCAGCAAAACTTTTGTCATTCAGGGGTGTTAGCCTTCCCCCCCCCCCCCCCCGCCTCCAAATGACAAAAGTTTTGCCGACAAAAAGCACGGGTGTGAACAGCGCTTTGTCGGCAGGAGAGTGCTGCTGCCATTCATGGGAGGTGGACGGTTTTTGTTGGCAGAAGAGGTCTCTCTTGCCGACAATAGGCAGCTACACTGTGCGCCTTTTAGTGGCACAGCTGTGTCGCTAAAAGGTGTGTAGGTGTAGACAAAGCCTCAGTTATTCAGAGGTAGTATGCTAGTGGGACAGTTTCCCAAGCAAAATGCCGAACATTGTCAGTAGCCTACTGAAATCAAAGATGTGCCGGGTGTGAGATATTCATGTTCGCAGCAGCATGCATTGTTTTGCATTTCCATGCCCCAGACATTTCACTGCAGTCACGGAGCCTCATTGTGTGCTGCAATATCACATGATGAGGCAGGACTAAGAGAAGAAATAGATACTGTAATGAAAAACTGCATTTTCAGTTTACACAGCTGTAATGCATTACACCACGCACAGGGCCAGCACAGACGGTGTAGTGTCTACACAGGCACTTCATTTACTTGTGAACACTCACCACATTCAGAATCAAAAGACCTGGCATCAGCAGTGGAGCCACAGGCCAATGCCAGCCATGCTAGCTCCTTCCCCATCTCTCCTCCACCAGACTGCCCAGAGCTGTTCGACAGCTCTGAGACCCAATGAATCCCAAACCCTACCCACATAAAGCAGGATCAGCCATAGCACCTTCTGTTGGCTTATGAGTGTATGTCTACACTGCAGCTTGGAGTGAGCCTCCCAGACTGTGTAGACAGACAGTGTAGTGTCTACACTAATGGGGGTGGAGCTAGTGCATGAAAAATGGCTGTGTGGATGTTGCAGCTGCAGCAGAGACTCCAGCTAGCCTCCTGAATTCAGAGCCAGAGGGTCAGATGGACATGAGAGCCAGAGCTGCTGCCAGAGCCACAATGTACACATATTGCCAATGCCCTCAGAATCTCCCCCTGCATTTAACACAAGAACCAGCGCTGGCAACCAGGGAGGGGCACGACCACCTCAGCCTCTTGATGTCAATGAAATAAACATTGGGCTATTCATTACTATTTCCTTCACACTTCATATTAATTCATTTACATTAATTCCATCACCCTTAATTTCAAACACAGGAGCTCCCACGGCGATAGTATCTACCAACAAGTGATTTTTTGGTGATGGAATGATGGGTGTGATGTGCTTATAAAAAGATCAGATGTTGACAAAGGCTACTGTGGCTAATCAGAGCTGCTGCTGTGGTTCCATTAATATTTCACATCCTGTCCTATTGACTATCCAAGCAGAATGGATATTTTATTTCATATGCTAATCCAGAAAGCACACTGGGAAATTGAGGTTGAAGGTGTGCACCAAAGCACTTTCAGGAATAACAGTGATAAGCCTTAACTGAATGGTCTCCCGGGGGGGAAATAATAGCTTTAATAAACAGACCATCCCTGTAGGACAGTTGAATAAACCACTGTCATCACAACTCTTACCTGTATGGTTTTAGAGTCCTGTTGCCGTAAAGCAAGGCTTCCTCCCAACGTCTGAGATTAATACAGGCATCCATGGCGCAGTCAAGCATTTTCAGCAGATAGATGTTTGTGTCTGGAAGACGATCTGCATTGTTATTTAGAAGAGCCTGGCACATTGCCAGAACCTGCTCCCACTCTGTTATTAACCTTAGTTAAGAATTCATCTTCTTCATCAAACAAAAAATACAAGTTTCAATGTTGTTAGCAAGGAATAAGAGCCATGGGGCATTAAGATAAAAGAGATCCCATTATTCCAGGCTCTGTTTCAACTCCTGAAAACATACTTTAAAAAACCTAAGTGGTACCTCAGGTAACTAAATTTTGTTTACAGTTAACAAAACCGTCTTCTAACGAAGGCTGCATTTTGAGTGGTAAGGAGTAAAGGAAAGGTGACAAGATGAGAGGATGTATTATTATTATTTTAATATATAACTGAAGCAAAACCCCGCTACAATTATTCTTTGGCTATTTGAAACATTATTATTTTCTTAAACACCTTTCCTAGTTGCAGTGATTTCTTCAGTGTTCTCGTGAAATTAAAACTGAGCCTGCAGATACCTAATTTTCTTTTTATTTGAAACAGTTCTGGAGAGCAAAGTTTTGTCAGTGAGCTAATTGGCTGTGTCAGAGAAGCGGCACTGCAGGTTTCATGGATAACAGAGAAAACATTGCAGTTCCATTGTCTGATTGTCGCTTAGGTTTAAGGATCTTGGTGAGAAAGAATATTTTAATTTCCAATACAAGAAGGTTTAATCTCCAGTACAAGAAGGTATGTTGGAAAAGTGAATTGGGATTCACATTCAAATGAATGAGGCATTCACTATTGCAAACCACTCTGATCTTCATCATGTATTGAAGTTACTTAACCTATTCTCCTTTCACTTACACTAGTGTAAATCACAAATGACTCCTTGATAGTTAATGGACTTACACTAGCATAAAGCCCATGTAAAAGCAAAAAGAGAATCAGACCTAGTTTTCAGCTTTCTCATCTGTAAAATGGATACTATGGCCTTGATCCAGTAAAGCACTTGGGCATATTCTTAACTTTAGCATGTGAGCAATCCCACTGAGATCATATATACCAATGTATTCCCTGGCAAACAAAATAATAATACTGTGCACTTATATAGCACTTTCCATCCAAGAATCTCAAAGTGCTTCACAATTTATTTAACCTCTTGTAGCCTTTGATTAATTCAGAAGGCAAATTGCACATGTCACTAATGACAGGTTCTTTACTCAGGTGGAGACAAAGCTTTTATAATAAGTGAGTTTGGTGAGTAACATAAATATAGACGTGAAGACTTAATTTAAAACCCAAATAACCCAAAGTATTAATGCATTTCCACAAAAAGATACATACAACATAAAGATATGTAGTGTTATCATATTCACAAACTCCTAGAGACCACTGAAAACAAATACAGAAGAAAGTAAGTGGAGGTGACAGTGCAGCTTGCATCATCTTGTCAACCCCCATGTACTCAACTAGGGTCAAGCAAACACCATTTTTATACACCTTTTCTCTTACACCCACACATGGCTGGGACAATGTTTGATCAAGACTCAACCCCTGTCCATGTGTGGAATTCCAAGGAACCATAATTAAGGTTCTAGCTGCTTACACAAAATATTTTCGTCAATACGCTTCCCAGTAGTCGTGATACATCAATGCAGTTAGCTCCCTGGTTACATATACTTATAATCCCCCAAATCTACTATTTTAAACTTCTTTTTGTTCTTCTGTTGGTTTACTTATTTATCACAAGCTATATATTGCTAAATCTTATGAATGTCAAGCATTCATGCTAACCCTCAGGCCTACAGGCCTCAAACCTATTGCGTAAAATCTACTTTAAATATTAATATGTATATATTTTATGTTTCCCTACTGTCATAACAGCTGTAATGGTTTCCATTTTTACTATTTACAGCATTTTAGTATTGCTTAGCACATAATGTATAGTTTAATCTTGCAAAACAAACTCCCCTAAGATCAGGTCAGGGGGTCACAGGTCCACACTCATGCCAATGCTGAAAAGTAGCACAGGCCCCAGTCCAGCAATGCACTCAAGCACTCCATGAGTACTCCCAGGGTGAGGGAATGAGTTTTACCTGACCATGGAAACACTCATGTACTTAAATTTAACAACATGCCTAAGTGCTTTGCTGAATCAGGATCAATAATACTCACCTATAAGGCATGGTTAGTGTGAGATTAAATTAATTGTTTGTTAAGTGCTTTGAGACCCTTAGATAGAAAGCACTTTATTAGGGAAGAAATTTATCATTATTTTATTTGCCAACAATGATGTGGTTTATGAATATTGATTTCTCACACAAGATTCAGGAACTACACTTCTATCTCGATATAACGTTGTCCTCGGGAGCCAAAAAATCTTACTGTGTTATAGGTGAAACCGTGTTATATCGAACTTGCTTTGATCCGCCGGAGTGCGCAGCCCTGCCACCCCGGAGCACTGCTTTACTGTGTTATATCCGAATTCGTGTTATATGGGGTCGCGTTATATCGGGGTAGAGGTGTATATTGAAATGTTAATTAAAAAGAGTAACTATAAAACAGGTATATCAAACAGTACTTTGACAAGAATTCCTACACTACGCCTGTTGAGAAAATATTAGCATAATATTAATAATGATGTTAATTTAATATAGAATTATAGAATCCTTTATAAAAACTCTTTTTAAGGGCTAGATACAGTCATTTCAGATATGTAGCTTAGGCCTTGTCTACACTGCCATTTTACAGCGCTGCAAATTTCTCGCTCAGGGGGGTGAAACCCACCCCCCGAGCACTGCAAGATTCAGCGCTGTAAAGTGGCAGTGTAGACAGTGCACCAGCGCTGGGTAGCTACTCCTCTCATAGGGTTTTTTTTTTTTTTTTACCGGTGCCACGACTACACAGCCTGCTGCAGTAGCGCTTTAACGTTGCTAGTGAAGACATACCCTGAATCTTTCTCTCTCAGGCATACACCACTGTATTCTTTATGGCTGATTAAGGATAGAATATGAACAGGAGAAAGCAAGATGATTTTCACTTGATAAAATGTTTGTAGTAAGCATAAAGCATTGACACTCCAGAGAGATCAATATCTTAGCTGATGCTCAGCATCACTCAAGATGTTTTCATGTCTCAAGATATTGTTTCATATATTCTGTAGAATCTAATATGAAAAGTCTAATCTTCCAAACCTCCTGAGGCCAAATTCTGGCTGGTAAAGTGCATAATCACAAGCCAGAAAACCTGAAGTCAGCAGTTCGAGTGCAATGGAGAAATTAGCTGTCCCAATTGTAACTTAGGCTTGAGTAGCAGCCATTGTGCAGTGATCTGGGATAGAGAAGGATTCCTTTTCCCCATTGCCACAGTAATTGCCCTGTGCTCAGCTTTGACTGCTCAGTTTGTGTGCTTAATCATGAATATGGGACATTTGTTGTTTAAGGGTATCTCTGTGCAGATTTGGAAGGTGCTAACTTTCCCAACCCTAAATTCTAAAAACTCTTTTGTTTGTTTGAAAAGAAAGTGTAACATTTGCAGAAATTGATGGGTAAATGCCCCACTTTGCAGGGAAAGTTTCCTACTAACTATTGGTGAATGGACAAATGTATCCGTCAAGCCCGGTCTTCTGATATTGCAGAAGACAAAATTTTACACTGCTGCAAAACTGGGACTTGATGAGAAGAAAGATTAAACATTTCAGGTGGCACATCCCTAAGAGAAAAATCAAATAAATAAACAGCTGAGATTGCTTTTCTAAGATGGTCCTGACACCTTTTGCTACGACAATTTCAGTTACATTTTTAAATACCAACATATCAGCTCAAATGAATACTTTTGGTTAATGACCCCAGCAAAAGGTCAGAATGGCCCACAATTTTATTTTGCATATACAATTTTGCTCCTACAATTAAATTGAGGCACATTTAATTTCACCTGCAATTGCACCCGTTTAGACACGTATACCCTGGCTGTACTTTTTAGGCATTTAAATAGTTTTAATTACACAAGCAACTAGATGTACCAACAATTTAGCATCCACATTAAATTGTATGTCTAAAATTATGCCTGTACGATCAAAGGTCTGATTCAATTCTGGCTAAAAAGCAGGTCAAAGGACACATTCACATTATTCTATGCTTGAATTCACTAACGGCAAAGGTGAAAGAGATGCTGGACCAGACCGGCTTCCCCAGGGGCCGGGTTCCCTGCAGCGGCCGGAGCCCAGGGCCCTTTAAATCACCACCCGAGCCCCGCTGCCAGAGTCCCGGCCCTTTAAATCAAGTGCCCGAGCCCCGCCACCGCTTCCCCGGGGCTCGGGCAGCGTTATAAAGGGCCCAGGGATCCCCACAGGGGCTGGAGCTCCTGGCCCTTTAAATCCCCACAGGAGCCCTGCCGCCGCTACCCCAGGGCTCAGGCAGCGATTTAAAGGGCCCAGGGATCCCCGCCGCAGGAGCCCTGGGCCCTTTAAATCGCCGCCCAAGCCAGGCTGCCGGAGCCCCGGGATAAGGGTGACAGGGCTCCATTGGCGATTTAAAGGGCCCGGAGCTCCGCTGTGGTAGCAGTGGCCAGAGGCCTGGGCCCTTTAAATCGCCTCTGCAGCTGGTACCTCAGGGGTGATTTAAAGGCCCCGCCTCTTCCGGTTGAGGCCACGCCCCTGCTCAGGACTCCAGCATACTGGTAAATCCTTTAATTTACTTTCACCCCTGACTAATGGCATCTGAATAGTGAACTACGGAAAATCAGAGACAGCTTTACAATGACTATGTGGTCTTCGATTTCTCTTAAGCCAAAGGAAGACTAAGAACCCAATTCTACCACTCTAATTTATAATGAGTCATACACCTTATTAGATAAGTAATCCCACTGAAATCAAGGTACTATGTGAGTAAACATGCCAGAACTGTGCCCAGTGTTAGACCAAAAACTTAGTGACCGCTCTTTGTGCTAATAAATTGGTTCCTCTGATTAGAAGAAAATCCTATGTTTTGGCAAATGGAGGTCAGCTTCTCTGGAAAATAATGGTACAAAACCGATCTGCTCTTTTCCAGCCTAGGACATCTCTAAACAAACAACTTTTTTTGCAGGGCCAAAATGGAGCACCCAGAGCTTCTGACCTATGTAGCTCTAGAGCTGTACCAAGATGCCAGAAAACAGCAAGGCATCCTGCCACCTTTCATGAGTCAAATTCATGGCCGGTGTAACTCCACTGAAATAAATGGAGTAAGTGCAAGGAGGAAAACAGACCAATATGCCTATTGTTAGCTACAAAAATCTCTGTTTCTCCCACGCAGCATTTCTTGGTCATTGTGATTGTCTTTAAACACTTACAAGGCTGCCATTATGCCTTAGCATGATTTATTAGTACAAGGCAGTCTCATTAAGTTTTGGCTTAACAATTGTTTTGAGTATTATAATTACTCATGGATTATATTAGGGTAGTGCCTAGAGGCTCTGATTAGGATCAAGGTCATGTTACGGTAAGTGCTGTATAAAGAGGTAGACAGTCCCTGCCATGATGAGATTACACCTCTACCTCGATATAACGCGACCCGATATAACACGAATTCGGATATAACGCGGAAAAGCAGTGCTCGGGGGGGGGGGGGGGCTGCACACTCCGGTGGATCAAAGCAAGTTCGATATAACGCGGTTTCACCTATAACGCGGTAAGATTTTTTGGCTCCCGAGGACAGCGTTATATCGAGGTAGAGATGTATAGGCTAAGCACCCTAAAATGACATAATCATTGGTACAATTAAAATATTTGGTTTACGATTCAAATGAATGCAGAGTACATTTTAAAAAGAAAAAAGGGAAGATTGAAGAAAAAAAATTTCTACCCCAAATGGGGTGCAAAAGCTTACAAGGTGGGCACTATGGATTGTTAGTAAAAGCAAGGAAGATCCATTTGCCATTGACTGTCACTGAAAGGATACCTTCTTGTGACCTTGGGTCTCCCACTTTAGCTACAGCATCTTTGATTTCTTTCCAGGCTTGCTCTTCACCTGCCAGCATGTCAACATCCTGTTTTGACAGAAACAAAAGCAAGAAACAAAAGCGCTTGATAAGAAAAACAAAGTTGACTCTGAAAGAACATGCCATAATGATGAGCAAAGGGTTATAAAAGATTACACTGGCACAAAGAGTGTTGGGCCCGTGTATCAAAACATTTCCCCTCAAATAATATCTGAAATGAATAATGGAATTCACTCTTGGACTGTGTTTGTCTCTCCTCTGTATTTGCTTTCCATGAATTTTCTAATGAATGAGATTACTCACTGGAATGTTCAAGGATAATGAAAATGTTAAGGAATATTAGAACGTATCAAGGAAGGTGAATTTTGAATTCATAAGCAGTGCGTATGCAGACCAGAAAACTGATTCTAAGAATTATGATCATCTGAGCAGGTAATAGAAGCAATAGCACGTCTCATGTTTCCTATAAAAACAAATCAAACAGCTCAGATGTCAGCTACTCACAAAGAACTGCTCACTAACAGTCTACAGACCCACAAAACTATGTGCAGAAATGACTCAGCTAATAATTTTGAATAACTTCAATAAAACTGTAAGCTGAGCACAGACGGTTTGCAAGCAGAAAGAGCCTAACTTCATTCAATATTCCAATTATAAGCACGAGTCCAGTGAATTAGTTTGCTGCTCAGGTTACTTTTGGGGGTGGAGGTGAGGGGGAAAATCACAGTTATCCCCGTTCCTGCCGGTAAACCATATCAACAGTCACATTTTCACATCACTCTTTCATAATGCAGTGTATAGAGGCACAATGCTTAATGGTGACAGTAAGGGACTGGACAAGTGGAGACAACTCTTCCAGTGACTTACTGCGTAACTTTAGGCAAGTCACTTAGAGCCAGATTTTTTAAAGGTATTTAGGTGTCTAAAAACACAATTAGTGGCATTTTCAAAAGTGCTTTTAACCTAATTGTGCTTCAGTTTCTCCAGCTGTAAAATGGGGAGAATACCACCCACTTTTGCAAAGGCTTTGGTACCCTTCAGATGAAAGCTGTTACAGAAGTATAAATTATACTTATTTTCAAATAATCTCAAAAACAGCCCTCTGGGGAAAAGGATTACGTGAAAGAAATTGGGTATAAGGAACTAGCCAAGCACTTTTGAGCCAATACACACTCCATGGGTACCACAAGAACACTGCTGTTGAGAAGTTTAAAATCCATGTCTCTCTTGCACTACATAAATAGAGAGAAATCAGAGAAGAAAATTAATTATTGTGAATTCAAAATAACAGAAAATATTTGCAGGGCACCTGTGTTCACTTTCCTGTTTAATTTTGCAGTTATGTCTTTCACTCTGTCACACAAAACTGTTGGACTCTTGCATTGTCCAAGAGATGGTTAAATCAAAATTGGTCTCAGCTGTTTTATAATTCTGTAACATTCTGCATCAGAAAGGTACAAAGAGGGCAGCATTACCCTATTGCAATTTGCAAATGCAAAAACCAGCTCTCCAAATAAAAAAAGCTCACCTGGAAATAATTTTGTACATGTCTAAATCTGCCACCAGAAAGGAAAAGGGTCAAAGTTGGGACAGAAGAGCTCATGTTGCTGTAGCCATGTTAGCATAGCTAATACTGCAGACCTAGCCTTGTTAAGTTTTGTACCAGACTCACACGGAATGACTCAAATTCAACCTTGATATAACTCCACTGATTTTTATGGCATTGCATTGCTTACAACAAGGCTGAACTTGGTCTGACAAACTGTTCGGAATATTGGGCCTGATGGTGCTCACTGAATGCTTTTGTAAATCCAGAGTTGCTCCACTGATTTTCACTGATTATAAATGAGAACAAAATTTGGCCTATAAAATTAAATAATACATGACTGCAAAATTAAGGTGGGGGAGAGGGGGTTACATGAACAAAAAAGAGGAAATTCTCACAGCCACTGTAACTCAGCCACTTGCCCAAACACAGTAGTCGCCTTGCTATATATATGCATTGTGTTAAAATCCAGGCTGATACACCTATAACCAAGTGCTCAGAGACACTGGAATAACAACCACTGGGCCAGATTTAGAGGTGAGAATAAAATGCTGTACAGTAAATTATAGGTCACTCCACAGATACAAGGCAGTGTTAGGGGGGTTAATTTACATGTTGTGGGACTGATAGATGGTATAAGTTTAAAGCATATGTCAAGGTAGGATTTTAACTTGAACCTCCTTAGACCTATTGGGAGTTGCTTTTCCTGCCGCACCCCTCTCTTCCAGCATCTAATGACGCAAGCTGCAGGGACATGGAATCAGATTTTCCCTAGCCCTTACAGGTACATGGGACACAAGGATACAAACAGTCTCCCCACCCTGTATGTCCCCTGGAAGACAATCACAGGCACTGTGTTTGGTGGAGCACAGAAACTGCACCCTGTGCACACATCACGCTAGAGGGGGCTGGAGGCATGGCCTTGACCGCCTTCCCCAGGAGCCTGGGGTGTGGAGGGAGCTCTGGCCCTGATAAAGACTTCAAGATTTAAGTCACTACTTCAGTGGGAGATTTGCCTTTGTTTTCAGGATTAGACTGTTGGGGGTCTTGCTTGGGTAAAGATTTGGCCCGTTAAACATCCTTGATTCTTGGAAGAGGGTTCTTCCTATATTTTTGTTGCTAGTTCCAAATTTCAGACAGGACAGATTTTTTCTGTCCTTTTCTTTAGGACTTTGCCCAGGGGATGCTGGCTACTCCTTCAATAAAGGCAATCAATCGGAAGCAGCAAAATGACTAAGAGTCGTCACTGTGAAAATACTTCTGGCTTACAGGCTAATAAGCTTTTCCCAGCAAGTTGTTTCTGTCACTGACTTGGACTCTGCTCTGAAAATCTTAGCCATGTGATATGACTAAGACAGCTAAAAATACAAAGCTGCCTTGGAGTAGGAATTATGAAAATAATTGAAATGATTAATAGTTACGCCAAACTGTTTAATTTCATCTAAGAGCATGGCAGTAACAAGATCTAAATGTCCATGAAATAACCCATTCAAAGTGACTCTTCAGAGCATGTTCCCAGCCAAACCTCCAGGTGTGCAGTTGCAGCAGTACAGAGGAACATGTCTTTTCATCTGTTGAAATGGAGAACCCACCCTGTAGCAAAGTGAGCAGCCTTTGAACAATGAAAGTTTAGTGACACCAGTCTAATTATTTCCCCCACTGGCAATACTGGTGTTCAACACAAGGGTTTAGTCTTCAAAAGAACAAACTGATTTGCTTATTCGGATCCAGTGTCATTCTGAAAAAATAATTAACTGGATCACAGGGATACACAACGAACTTCCAGCGGATGAGGCCGCCACATTTACAGATTCAGGTTTCACATGTGGAGGTGTACTGATTAGGGAAGTGCAAGTGGATATGTTGGGTGGAATGGTTCAGAGAGAAGGAGCGCACTGAGCAGTGGCCCCTGCTGTTGCAGTACCTGCTGTTCCTATAGTATGCTTGTTGCCAGATGCCAGCAGGAGAATAGGGTAACACAGACCTGGCAACACCGCCAGTATGATTAGCCACACTCCCTTGGAGTCATGAAGTGCCACTGGGCATGCTAGTTGAGCCCCCGATCCGGTACTCAAGGGAACCCAAGATCTGTGTTGTATCTTACCCCTGAATGGCTATCTTGAGAAAGAAGATCCCTGCACCTTCCTCACTTCCCTATGCACAGGGGATGCCCCCAAATTTAGCCCTTAGCTTGTCTCCTGGATGGTGACTTTAAGATCTTCAGTAAAACCTCTGTCCTGCTGAAGGCACAAGAAAGGTCCTGCATTTCCCCCTCCCTTCATTCCTTCTTGTGGACAAGTTTGGCAGCAGTGTGCAGCTTTCTAACTGCAGGGTGCCTGAAGCTTCATGGTCTCCACCAAGCAGATCTCTGGTACTTTGCATGGACTGCCCACCCTTTCAATAGCTTTCCAGTTCAAAATATGTTCTTTCCCAGAGGCTGACTTGGCTTTTGTAGTAAAACCAGCCACAATCTAAATTCCTCCTAAATGGTCTTGAGCAGTGGTAAAACCCTGATATCTCAATAGAGAGGATACTGTGTAATTTCAGACACTTTCCCCCCAAACTCACTTTGGGTAATTAAAACTTAAAGATTCTCGTGCTTAACTACAAAAGGGCAGGATTTTACCCTTAAAATTAATTTGGCAGTTCACACTGTTTACAGTGAGTAGTGCACAGAGGAATGTGTAATACTATTATAAGCAGAATTGTCTTTTGGTAAAGCTCTGGGTTTTTTCCCTTCCCTAGCTGAGGCAGATGTACAGTATCATAAAGGATTTGAGAACTCAGGACTAGCAAATCCCTTATGCATTTTCCTGAACATTATGAATCCTACAGATTGTAAATCAGGACAGCACTGTTTGTTGTTTTTCCTTTAGAATACCCTGCTTGTAAATCCAGTTATCTTCCTGAGCAACTGTGAAGCTTGAGGTTTTAAGTGTGTAGATATTCATCATCAATTTAAATGTAAGGAACTTGTAAGTGGGTGTGCCCAGCTGTGTTCACTGAAAATGCTCATGGAAATAGTCTGCTGCACAACAGGCATTATTAAAAGTCAACATTTGTCATAAGCTATCATAGTCTCTCCCCAGTGCAGAGTTCTTTTAGCCACAATTGTTGAAGCGGAGCTGTGACCACCGATAACAAGAACAAGGGGACAAAATGGAAGAAATAGGGAGAAACATTTGATGATGATGATTTCTTTGTATTGTGGTCAAACCTAGAGGTCCTAACCCCATAGTGCTACGCACTATGCAAACATATAACAAAAAGATGGTATTAGGTATTGATAGACACCACTCACCGTAGGTACGGGACATGCTCCAATTTTTTCCACAGGTCACATGAATCAACATCTGTCCTGTCATTTCGGCTACTTCTTGGTGCCTTAATTCCTGAAAGTGGTTTCTCTCAACTAGAGAGAGGTGTTGTCTCTGGGTACAGGATACATATTGTCTTCTCTGCTCTGATTTTCTCTTCCTCCCCTGTTGTCTTTGACCTCCCTCTCTTGTCTTCTTTCTCTCATCTTACTCCCCATCTCCTTCTTTTCACTCTCCTTTGCCACTCACTTTCTCTTTCTCACCGTTCGTCAAAGTGCTCCCTGGTCCGTTCACTCCAAGCACTATCACTGTTATATGTGATGTGTAATGCTGTTAGCACACCTACTGACTAAACCAATCACTGTTTTCTACTAGAATCACATTTAAAGTTTTGAGTGTTAAAACACAGCCCACATGGCCTGCTATGAGAAACACCAGTCACCTCTCCCCTGACCAAAGCAGCTTGATGCCAGTCAGTCAGGAAGACTCAACCCTCTTGTCACATACACAAACACACCAGTCTCTTACCACCATTCTGCCTACCCACCCAACGCACCTGTCAAAATCTTCTCTCCCCAGGAAAGATGTTGCTGAGGGTTTCTCCTTCCCCCTGCTCAGGCTACAGGACAAGAACGGGACTTGGATTTTCTGTCCCACAACGGGTGCCAGAAAGAAGTTCTCCCCCCCCCCCCCCCCCGATCAATGTGGAGAAGTGGGGCCAGGAATCTTTGCCACTGGAGACAGTCACCAAGATAGTCTTCCCTCTCACCTCCCTCACCTGTCCACAAAGGAGGAAAGTGGGTCCAGAATTATCCATCCAACAATTAATTATTTTCTTTCCTTTTTCTTTATCCCCTGCCACAAGATCATGGGTGGAGGCAGGGGCTTATTTGACAGCTGCAGGGTGCGACTTAGAGATTCATCCTACTTCTCCTACTCCTCTAATTTCCAAGTCACAGATTTGGATGGGTGGGGACTCCTGTTTCCACACCCCACTACATGGTGTGCTCCTTTTGTGCAATACCCAGCCCTTTACTGACAACAGTTAGTAAAGGGCTCATGATTCCCCCATGGGCTAGAGTGCCAGACTGCCCCAAGCGGAGCAGAAAACAAGGGTGACCACTGGTCTGAAATGAACCTGACAGGTATTTTCTATTCAAAATACAAGGAGGAAATATGGAGTCTCAAATACAACGGTTGTCATTATAATGGCATAAGTCTATATGCTGTAGGCCAAACAGAAGTTATGGGCTTAGTGCAGGAATTACTGGGTTTCATTCTTCGGTCTGTATTATGCAGAAAGTCAGACTCGATGATATTGGTCCCTTCTGGACTTAGAATCTAGGAATGTATAATGCTGATGACCGTAAGGCAGTTTTGATTAAGTGAGGCCTGTCACTCAATAGCAGACCTCAAAGTGGCAATTCTTCAACAAAAAAACTTCAAAAACAGACTCCAACGTGAAGCTGCAGAACTGGAATTAATTTGCAAACTAGATACCATCAGATTAGGCCTGAATAAAGACTGGGGGTGGTGGGGTCATTACAAAACCTAAACTTAATTTCCCCAATACTAATTTCTTCCTACTGTTACTCACACCTTCTTGTCAACTGTCTGTAATGGGCCACTCTCTTACCACTTCAGAAGTTGTTTCTCCTCCCTCTGTATCCTTCTGTTAATTGATTTATCTCGTTAGATTGACTTAACACTTGGTAAAGCACCAAACATCCTTTCATGTATTTATACCTGCTCTTGTATCTTTTACTTCATACATCTGATGAAGTGGGTTCTAGCCCACGAAAGCTTATGCCCAAATAAATTTGTTAGTCTCTAAGGTGCCACAAGGACTCCTCGTTTTTTCTGAGGCCTGTGAGATACCCTCCTTGAAATATGATCATGTATTTTTCTCATGTAGCCATTAAAAAAAAATTCTCTAAAGGGAAAGTTTTTTCAGAGTGCCACATTTTAATTCTTTAAAATCAGGATACCCTGATATCTGAACATTACACACAAAGGGCCAAGTACTACTGTGACGTGCTCAGCTCCTACTGACTTCAACAATCTAAGATAAGGATCTGACAATCTAAGATAAGGGTATTGCCCAAAGTGTTCAGATCTCTGGAAGCCTGCTGAGTCCAAATCAAAAGACTTTTTGATTTTCAGTTGAAAAGTTACCTTGGGAGATCAGACCCATTTCAATGAGGACAGGATGCTATTCTAAAACAGGGTTGTTACGTATTGCTCCCTTAAAGCATAAAATCATTCAATTTTCTGGGTACAAGACACCTGGAGGCCTCGGGAAAAGAAAATGTATTTCTGATTAACTCATTAGCAGCTCATTGTTCTGTACCTGTCTGCAAGAAGAATATATAAAGGGAAGATATTGTATAGTGTGATGCAGAGCTTTTATCAAGTTGGTGGGAGAATGAAACATGGAAGTTGCTATATTATAGAGAACTAACTTTCATTCATGGCATGAGTGCTTCAGGACAAACAGAATATAGGTATACACCTGATAAATGAGCACTCATGGCATTATCTGAACACATAATACAGGTGTACGTGGTCACAGACATGACAAGAGAACAGGCATGTTAAAGTGTTTTACGGCAATATCTGAAGGCATGTCTTGGTCCTCATGAAGGGTCTTTAGTCTTCTTAGCATCCACGAGGGCACCACTGGAGTTTTATGGAGCAGCAGTAGCTTCATAGTTAAGGTAGAATCCACAATAGGGGTGGGGTGGGGTGGCAATTAGTGCTGGAAGTGTACACAGCAGTGGGCAGGTAACTGAACCCATTAAATGTTTCTGACATTTCTTAATCATCTATGTAATATTTGGGGTTTTTAGACAGTGTTGAATTTTGTAAAGAAAGTGTAATATTGTATCTGGTTAGCTGGACTCCACATTGCAACCCAGTTTGACCTTATATTTGAATCTTAGCCTAAATAAATCCAGAGCCAAACACTGATCATCCACAGAGCATCTTTCATTACAAAACCACATGGTTCTCACAGACACCTTAAGATTTCACTTCTATGAATTTACTTCAACAACAACTAGGTATATACTGAACATGCACTGCACATAGTCCTGTGCTTATGATAGCCTCATGTTCCAAGATTCATGTATGACACCCCCCACCCTCAAGATGTCAAAACCCTCTAGTTCCTCAACAGTGCAAAATAACTCAAATCTCCACAACTACCCAACCCTATTGTCCACCCCATGCTGTACAGGTTAGGGGACTCCACATGTCTTTGCTCGTATGGGACCTGATAAAACCTACAGTTGTAGCCCTCTTAGAAGATGAGACCTTGAGTTTTCTGACACTTAAGATTTAAGAGAGTAGATGTGATCTAGCATATGATAATTGCAAAGGATTTTTATCTGTAGAGAAAAAAATGTTTTGCTTCATGTAAAAAACCCACAAGAATGTAAAACTAGAGGCAAAAACTCAGAAATTAAAATTGTATTTTTTCTTTTTTCAGGATAAAAAAAGATAGGTGGACAGATGCAGAGCAAGCAATATTCCATGTCTCTGACTGTTATTCAGTACATCTGATCATTGTTAGAAAGGCTACATTAATTTTCCCAATTACAACTACTAAGACATGGCATTCTTACAGCACTTTACATTTTCAGAGTGCTGACATTAGTAAGTGTTTGGAAGCACTGTACAGGTTAATGTTCTATATTGTGTGGATATAAAAATATTTAACAGTGTCTGATATAACATTTAGAATTGTATTCTGTTTACTTAGAAGCCTAAAAGGAGGCAGCAATAACATTTCTGGGAGAAAAATTATTCAAAATTAAATTTGTATTTACAGAAAATTAAGATCAACAAGCAAATTTTCACAGGCCAATTTAATTCAACAGAATGCAATGGGAGCAGATTCACTGTTTCAGTAACACTATAATATTGCAGAGATCAGAAACCATCATGTTAGCACTGCACACAATTGATGATTATAGTGATTTTATGTTTAAACCTGTTGTTAAATCAATCTCTAGGGCATAGAGGTATAAATCTTTTGCAGAAAGCAAATCCAAATCCAAAAATTCTTTTCATTAGCCCTAAACCGCAAAGTACAGTTGACTTTTGTTAATAGCATAAACACTCACAGATCAAGTATTAGTATTAAAACCTTTCTTTATGTGTGCACCGTGTAATTAAACACTAAAACAATAGTATTATGGAAAGGCACCCCCCACAACCAAACAACAGCATTTAAGGGTATTATGTTACCTAGCGAAGAAAGCAAGAAAATATCTAAAGACATCTGTCAGCATTAAAGCAATATATAGTGCTGACACATGTAAACTTCATAATAGCATCCTATGTAGATCTGGAGACTCTTCAAATGAAAGATTACAAGTTAACACATTCTGCAGTAATTCCACCATGTTCTAGTTATCTTGATTACTGATCAATATATTCCCAATTTTTAATTATTTTTAAATGCGTCATTCACATTCTAGCCTTCCCTGAGAAGCCATGATCACACAGAGTTTTTATCCCAGTCATATTCTTGGACTTGTCTCACAGCATTTCATTCAGTAGTTCAGTCATACAGAACTCGTGTCAGTGGGAGCGGACTGTGCTCAGTACCTCTCAGGATCAGGCCCCATAGGTTCAGTCCTGTTCCCATTGAAGTCAACATAAATTTTGCTTTAGACTCCACGAGAAGTAATTCTAGGCCTTGAGCCTGTGGCACCATTCCCATTGTAAACTCCCTATTTCCAGGAGCTTAGACACAGACTGTAAAATTCCAGTCCAAACTGCATATCAATACAGTGTTTGCAAACTGAAATAAAAATTGACTGAAGCTATCTGTAGTGTAATAAATAGAGGTTAATTACTTATCAACTAATAAAATGACAAATAAACGTCTCTACAGCTTAGCAAATGATAAGTGGGGTTTTATGCAGACCCACCCAAAAAGCCTTTGTGGCTTTGGGCGTTCTAGCACAGCTTCCAACATCAGCCCAATAGTCCTATGGATATTTGGCCAACCTGGCATGATGCTGTTCAGACAAATCACTCTAGCACAGGGGGTTGCCTAGAAACTGTGTGCTAGGTGTTATGGGCTGTCTCAGATATTAAATACCAGTTGTTCCTTATCAACCAAACTAGGGATTATGGGACAACTATTTCCTTGCATTTAAGGCAGTGTTGTTACTGTGATATTCTAGGCATCTAAAAGTTAGGTGTTGCAATGCTTAGCATCACAACACTTAAGTGCCCTTGTGGATCTGAGCTTAGGTCCCAATTCGTCAAAGTACTTAAGCATTCACTTTACATTAAGCACATGAATAATCCCATCAGTATTCAGCAATGTGGGTACCTTTAAGGACATCTGTAAATTTCATTAAAGTAGATAGTATGGAGGAACATGATTAAATACTCTGCTGAACAGAGGGGTGTGTTTGTTCATGTCTTATAGTTAAGCATATGCTTAAGTGCTTTGAAGAGTTGGGGACCTATGTACATTGCAGGACTGGATAGATACTGAAAATATGCTGGCCTCAAGAGCTGAACCCCGATCTATTTTGAACAACAACAATATCATAATGTGCTATGTGTGTGTTTCTCTGTCCTAAAAGCAGCATGATACAGTGGTTGCTATGGTATCTGTAGTATTTTTATCTGTAAGTGTTAAGTATAAGGTAAAGAGAAAAACCATTACACTGGTGCATATTGTTTTCTGAATATATTGTGTTCACCAAATACAGAGACTTTTGGCTTTACAAAGCGCATATTACACAGTCCCATAATTTGTTAATCTCTTCTGTATTCAAAAATATTTGACAAATCTCACAAGTGAAGAAATATCTGTCTCTGAAGTGTTCACAAAGTCTCCTACGTTGGTATTTGGCATTCATGATTAGAAACTGATCACCCAGGTCACCAGTGGGTCGAATACATATATTCAATGTCGAATATATGTATTTGCCTGAATTATGCAGACCAGTTTCTAAGTTTTGGAAATTCATGACTACAAAAGGGCTTCAATCCAGTTGGCTCAAACCAAAGCCCTTGTATGTACAAAGTATGTGCAGCTTTTCCCCCAGTAGTTGATCTGCTTTAGTGAGAACTTTGATACTTCACAGACTGAAAATTATTTGGATGCAAACAAATAACAGGTCTAAGGTGTCTGGTGTCTCTAATAGAGGCAGTACAGTGAATTACCATTATTAATTACAATGAAGCACTTTTACTTCGGAGAATCATTACGTACTATCCTCAGCAATTAATACCAACTACAGTTGGTAGGTGTTCTAATGTTTAAATGAAGGTGCCAGGAACAGTCTGTAAGCAAATGAATACTTGAAACATCCTGTTTCCTGTACTTTCCAGTACACTATTATTCTGTCTCAATATTGATGACATTTTAGTCATTATTATGTAAAAGAGGAAAATGGCTGCGTCCTGGAGCGTGAAGAAGACATTCTCTAAAAATGTCATAATGCCATGGAAACCACAATAATGACCTTGAATATTTCTCAGCGCCTGTATTTAATGTTTCAATAGCTGAAGTGCCGCTGGCTCCTGTTGACTACCATTATTACAATATACTGTGTGGCTTAGCATTCAGTGGAGATAGGGCAGAGTGATTCAAAGCGGCAGGGGAGATACAGCTCAAATTTTAAAACTTGAGTGTTTAAAGTTAGACACCTCAGTCCACATTTAAGCACCTAAGTAAGTGGCCTGCTTTTCAGAGGGGCTGAGTACCCATAGCTACAAGAGGACTTCCTTAAGAGGTCCCTCTCAAAATGAAGCCAAATTCAGCCCTATTGTACCCAGGAGCATATCCAGTGACGTCACTGGAGTTGCCCCACCAGGGCAAAATTTGGCCCACAGGCTGTTTCTGTTCTAAAGCATGAAAAGCAGTTTGTGCCTGGGGCTGTAAAAACCCTACTGGATTCTAGGGATGGATTTACTTGCAGTTTGGTTTTAGGGATTGGGAGAAAACCATCCCTCGAAGATTAGGGATTGAGGCCCCTGCTACTGCCCCTCTATGTCCTTCCATCATAAAAATGGCAGCGCAGCCATGGGGAGTTCCCCTAATGTAAGGGCAGCTCAGAGCTGGTATACAGAGCCCTATGTCTCCCACCCTGCAGTCTCAGGCATAGGGACATGCTAAGAGTTGTAGGGTGAATAGTTGGAGTGCAGGCAATTCTGGGCTGCAGAATCCTTTCAGTGCTGTTTCAACTTATATCGGGGCCACAGTGGCCCATAGAGCAGCCCAGAATTTGGGAAGGGAAAAGGTGGCTTAACGCTACCTTCACGCCCCCCTCCCCAGCCTCTAGGCTACACCTCCTTAGAAAACCTGAACTTAGACTGTGATAAGCTTGAACCTGTCAGGCCCTGCAATGGTGCGTGCGGCACGCGCATACCTAACTTGGAATGGACATGAGCAAGCACTTGAAGAAGAACAGAAGTTGTCTGTACAACTGGCTTCATCCTGCCATGCACTGCTGGTCCAGTGCTTACCTGTTCCTGCCTTCTGATCCTGACCTCCCAGTATTCTGGCTCGATCTGACTCTTGATAACTGTCTCGTGGCTCCCGCCCTCCAGTTCGCTCGGCCCCTGTCCCTGGAAGCCAAGCCCGGGCAGAGAGGAGGCTGCCACTGCCTCCCAGCCAGGCTCTCAGACTGAAGTGGCTCCCCACCAGCTGCCAGGGAGAGCAGCCAAACATGCCGGGGGGAGGCGCAGGGAGAGAAGGACAGATGTCCCCACCCCCGCAGGTAACATGGGGTGGGAAGAGTGCAGCGGCCCCAGGCTGGGCGCCGGGCAGGGGGAGTTCACTAGGCAGAGGACACACATGGGCGGTCCCTTGTCTTCCCCTCTAGATTGTGCCCCCCCCCCAGCATGGGGAGGCATGAGTTGTCTATGATCCTTACCCTTGGTCCCTGCTCTACAGTTTGGCTCTTGATTCTGTTCTCCTGGCATTACAACCCGGCCTGATTGCTGGTAATTGGCTCCTGGACCCTCGGTCCATGCCCAACACTGGCCCCTAAGCCAAGCCACCCATATTCTGGCCCTGACACAACCAAACACCAGAACCCTCTTTATTTCCCCACTCAACTGCAATTTAAATAATCCCCAGGGCAGGGAGGATAGGGTAAACAAGGGAAGCCAGCTGGAAACAGAGAAGGTCAATGGCATTCCAAAGGGGTGAACAAACTTTGGACATAATATCTGCCAAACTTTATGTCCAAAAGGCTGAGGTCTGCGAAGGCATCAAACCTATCACCTAAGGCTCAGTTTGAGAGTGTGTCGGTTTTGATGTGAAAGATCTCTATTTTTGACAAGGATGCAAGCACTTTTCAGTGACGACTGTAGGAGGGTCATGTTTTGAGTGTTTTATTCAGATTTAATCAACCAAATTCATATCTTGTACATGAACTGATTACCAATGTTCACAGTCAAGACTACCATCTTGTAGGTAAAACCATGAGATAAACCATGACGTAAAACCATGAGATAAAATGCAGCAGTACATTCAATGATACCACTGTGAGCTAGAATACAACATACGTACTGTATGGTTCGCAATGGCCAATCATAATATGTTTTCAATTTCTTTCACTTTAGCCTGGTATTTTATTGCCAATGTGATTAAGAAATTCTGTTAAAGCAAGAAATGATCATCCCAGGTCTGTAAAACAATCGTCTCCCACCAATCCACACAGTAATTGGAGCAGAATATTTTGTTGTGCTATCATTTAAATTGTGTTTCCAATTAATGTCCTAAAACTGAGCAATGCACTAACAATGTATTTCTCTGTATTCTGATGACCTTTAAGTAACTGACACCTATCTTAAAAAGTCTTATGCGTCTATCAAAACATTTACATAGTTAGATGGATGTGTTTCATCCCTCTGACTAGCACCGTAACTCGACTCTTGTTTTGTTTCTTCTTTAGATTAGAGCTTATCATTTTCACTTTGCACATGGCTCCCCATGTTAATTAAATACAATATAATATTCCAGTTCAGCAGCTCAGCCTATTAGTATTTCTTCTCTATATACTTTTAGTGACTATGGATTCCAGCTATCACACTAGTAGGCAGTAGATGGAATCACATTAACAGTTTGCACAGCTCAGAGGAGTTCCTTACTTGTCCTGGGATGCCTCTTCCTCGTGTAATATTTTTCATCAGAAAAACTAAGAGAATGAAAGCTCAGCTACTTGACATGGACACAGAGGGCTGCGAAACTTGCATACTGCCCCTCACTTCTTAGCTATAGTTAAAACAAAGCACCACTCCTGACGTCTTCCTAAGCAACATGACGTAGCAACACATTTTTCTTAATGATTTTGTAAGATAAATCTTGGGCAGGATGTTGTGAGACCCTGCTATGTTACCATTAACACATCCCAAACTCAAATCAATGCAGCCACTGTTCTCAGTGAAAACAATAGCTGCGTAACCCAATCCATTGAGCAATCTTGTGGAAAATAATAGGAGATCCTGCAATGGGTCAGCAAATAACACATTCCACCCATGTAACTCACATGGCTGGAGTTAATTTAGCCTCTGCGTGCCTGCTGCTCTTTGAAAAAAAAAAACAAAAAGTTCCCACTTATGGCTACAAATAAATCTTGTAAGTGAATAATTTATAGCAATAGCTTTAGTTACTGCTTTGTTTTGATATTAATTAAGTTATTGGCAAGAAACGGATATCCCACAATGCTACTGTAACAATATTAAAGAGTCAGCATTTCATTTCAAAGCTGTCTGCCTGCAGCTTTAAAACCTCAGAAGTTATAGTCTTGCTATTCAAATGACATCATCCTTGCTTAGTAAGAACTTAGAGAGGATATTAGTTAAGGAATGGAATCGACTTGGCCAATAAATCCTCAATTTGTAGAACTTCTGATAAAAGCCGTGAGTTGCTTCTCCACGGGTACGGAGCATCACAAGTTGGTACACTGTCGCTGCAGCTCTGGGGTCACTTTTGCACAGATCTCAAAGAAGTTTGTCTTCTCCATCCTGAAATTCTCTCACCACTGCTGATCATCCCAGGTCTGTAAAACAATCCTCTCCCACCAATCCACACTGTTTTTTCGGGCCCATAAATGATGCTGAACACTGTCTAACTGATCCAGGAACTTGCTCGAAATCTCCCATCTCATGCGCACCATGCACCTGAGATGGGAGATTTCGAGCAAGTAGTGTCTGTTGGTCCACACTCTGTTGTTCTCCTCAGGCTCCAAATGGAGGGTATAAAAGGCAATGTGGACTGATGCCTCTCCAATTCCTCTTCTTACCACTAATCCAGCCATGATCTGCAGCAGAGGGGATGGAGGACAGGTAGCGGAATACAGATAGGGTCCGCATATCTCAAAGAACCTCCAGTTACAGGTAAGTAACTTTCATTTCTTCTTCGAGTGCTGGTCCCTATGTGTATTCCACATGTGGGAGATTGGTAAGCAGTAGTCAAATAAGAGAAGAGTCTGAGGATGAGGGTATAGATGTCTGTAATACTGCCATCCCCACAGCTGCATCTGCAGAAGAGGTCTGGACTAATGCATAATGTTTTGTAGTTATCCTACGTATTTTCAGTAGAGATGACACAGAAGTTGCCTGTGCTCTAGTGGAGTGGGCTCTTACCCTCTGGGGAGGAATATGCACTAGTTGGTAACCAAGAATGATGCAGCCAAAGATCCATTGAAAGTTTCTGAACAGAAAATGCTTGTCCTTTTGACAGCTCTGCTAAAGCGACAACAGTCTAGGTATTTTCCTAATTGGTTTTGTTCTCTGCAAATAGAACATTGAGAGAGTGAAGTTTTCTCTCCTCATCAAAGGTACGAGATTTTGGAAAGAATACCAGTGAGTGAATAGGTTGGTTCATGTGAAACTCAGAAATTATTTTAGGGATGAATTTTGGATAAAAGTGAAGGGAGACCCTTTCATTATGAAATGTGGTATATAGTGGATCTGCCAGTTCGCTTACCCTTTTGGCTGATGTGATGGTGACTAAGAAAGCAACTTTCATGAAGAGATAGGTGTGACATTCTATACCATGGGGGAGTGCCTTGTAACCTCCATATTCCTCATCAGTATACAGTTGTGATTTTGCATGTCAAGTGAGGTATCAGGGGAAAGGTTATGATTGGCTGAAAGCCACTGTTCTACCTAAATATGTGTATCTTTAGTGCATATGAAGTTATGTGATTGTGTTTTATGGTTGTCAGTAAAACATGCTATAAGTTGGGGAATTAGCCAGATATTAGCTCCCCAGAGACAACAGCAAGAAAGTAACCAACACCTGGGCAGGGTGTCAAACAACACATCAACAGCCACTGTCCAGCAAGGGAGCTACAATTCTATGACTCACCTGCATAAGGCCACACCAGAGGAACTGCTCAACCTTTCCTGGAGACTCAGCAATGCTCACCAGACATGCCTGGATGTGTGTTCTCCAAGCACATGGGACTGAGGGTATAAAACAGAACACAGGGGGCCTTTTCTCCTGCCACCACCTATGCTGCAAGCAACAAGGACACTCACAAAAGAAAGAAGATTCCAGCAGAGGAGACTGGCCCAGGTTTAAGGGAAAAAACCTGTATATTAAGGACTGCAGTATCCAGTGGGTGGGAAAAACTGCTTAATCTAGATGTTTCCCAGTCTAATAGGTTAAGAGTTTAGACTGCGTGCTTATATTCTATTTTATTTTGGTAACTAACTGACTTTTTGCCTATCACTTATAATCACTTAAAATCTATTTTGTAGTCAATAATTTTGTTTTACTGTTTATCTTTACCAGCGAGTTTGTATGAAGTGTGTGGCAAAACTGCTCAGGTTTGAAAAGGCTGGTGAATATCCACTTTCCATTGATGAAGTGGTGAGCCAATTAATAAATTTGCACTGTCCATCTTGAGCAATGCAAGACGGTATATTCCTGAGATACAGTGCTGGGAGCTGGGGGGATTTGGCTGGTGCCTTTCTGTGTGTGATTTATGAGAGGCTCTGGGAGCACTCATGCATTCTAGCTGGGTGTGGGGCTCCAAATGCTGTTGGGCTGAGTGGTAACAGGGCCTGGAGGGGTTTTCTTCTTGTCGTTAGCAAAGCATTGTGAGAGACAATCCAGGCTGGAGAGTAAAGGGGGGCACAACAGTCCCACGGTCCCAGGCTACACCCCAGGGATCCCGTCACAATAGGACATGGAGCTGGCGGTCAGTGGTTCAAAGGAAGGTCTGGGAAATATTGAAAGAACAAGATTAAGGTCCCATTGTGGTGCTGGTTTCACCACCGATGAGAAAGTTCTAATGAACCTCTTCAGGAATCTGGTTATTGTGGGGTGAGTAAAAATAGTATAGCCCTCAACTGCAGATGAAAAGCTCTGATTGCAGCAAGACGCACCTGTAACATGCTAACAGAAAGGCCCAACATCTTGAGAGTGAGTAGGTAGTCTACAGTAATAGGAGTTCCTGCAGATTCTGGGGATAATTATTTCTGCTATGTCCAGGTAGAGAAATATTTCCAGATAACCACGTAGCATTTTCTTGTGGAAATCTTTCTGCTTTGATTGAGAACAGATTGAACAGCCACTGAACATAAATGCACTAGATCTGATTTCCATTTAAATACCAGGCCATGAGATGAAGAGGGCCTGGGTTGCGGTGCCTTGTCACACCAGTTTCTTGAGTCAGTAGATGCAGAAAGGAATGGATGTGAATAGGAGGATGGGTTGATATCCTCAGAAGGTCAGAAAACAAAAATTGCCTGGGCCAGCGAGGCATGATGAGAATGATTCAAGCTTTATTACAGCAATTCGTTTGTGGTATCAGTGGGACTGGAGGAAAGGCATACCTCAGGTGGTCTTGTCCAAGGTAGAAGAAGGGCATCACCCTTAGAGTCCTGGTGCAGAGCTGCTCTGGAGCAGTACAGGAGAAATTTCTTATCTGTATGGGAGGCGAATGGGTCCCAGAATGGCATTACCCACTGGGTGAAGATTTAGTTCAGAACGGAATTGTGCACCTCCCACTGATGGTCTGTGGAGAAGTGCCTGCTGAGACTGTCTGCCAGGGAATTCTGCACACTTGGTACATATGCTGCAGAGAAAGTTATATGGCTTCTGATGCACAGTTCCATGAGTTGATTGCTTCTACACAGAGAGGAAGGGATTTTGCACCTGGCTTCCCACAAATCACAGCAAAAACAATCCCAGAATACATGCTGCTCAGCAGCGAAGCAAAGCATCATGGGATACCTCCAAGAAAGCCACACCCTAAGTTCACAGCAACCACGTGTTCACACAATGCAAACTGAAAACAGAACAGGCGTACTGTGGGCACACAACTGGTATGATTTGTGTACTGCAAGTTACCAGATGTACATAAAAGAGCTGTGGATTAAATCCCCCAGGTAGATACACCCTAAGAAAGGCAAGGGGATCGATGCCCTCTATGCTGTGTTACACTCCCTCTAGAGTACACCACAGTCAAGGAATATAATCACAATGTGCACTTTTATAGTTGTTTTCATCCAAAGCAAATTCCAAACAATAATTAATGCTCTCAGCACCCTTGTGTGATAGGTATTGTTATACCTATTTTACAGAAGAGCAAATTGAATCACAGAATGTATTTTACTTGTTCAAGATCACACAGCAAGGCAGTGGCAGTCAGGTGAATAGACTCCAACCATAGGATCCCTTATGCTATTACTTATGGTATGTGCCACTCATTGAATGAGGGATAACATTTTAAGAACTATCATAGTGCCTGATCCATAGCCCAATGGGACTATAGTTCACATAACTCACCTTCCTCCCACCCTAGCACTCTAGATAGTTCTCTGTTCCATCTAGATTAAGAACATATTCCATTTCGCCATGAAGAGTTGTAGCAATGAAAATGATCTACCTGGATCTAGACTGTATTGTTTTGCCTTGACAAACATAACAAAGAAATTGGATTGTTCATGGACTTGGTAATGGGCTAGAGTCTTGAGCTTTAGGTTGCTGGTTCACGTCTGGCCCATGAATAAAAGATGTTACCAGCTAATGGCTTTTACATTACTTGACCTATGCAAAATGAATCAGTGGTCTTAACGTCAGGTCCTAGTGAACAGATGTCTGCATTCCAAAAACACACTCTAATTTGTAATTATTGGAAAAGAGACCCCATCCAAAGATTCCCAAGCACATTTACAAACAGTAATTAACCTCACAATGCCTGAGGCAAGGACAGTGAGTATTAATATCTCGATTTTATAGGTGAGGAAACTGAGACACCGAAAGGTTAAGTCCCAGAATCTCAAGGGTATTTAGGTGCCTAAATGTCTTGCCCAAGATCACAAAGGAAGTGTGTGGCAGGGATGAGAATAGAACCTATGTCTTCTGGTACCCAATGCTATAACCATAAAACCAACCTACTGTTATGTTCATGGCATACACAGAGAGAAATTATACAAAAACATAAAATATACATTCTGGACGGCTGCAATATAGGCTGTTCAAAGACTCAAGCCTGAGGCCAGTTTATTGACATACATACCAGTGCACTGGGGTGCAGTCCAAAGACTGACACCCCGAGTACCGCTCGCAGGCAGCTTTATTGCATTAAACCGCAAGCAAAGTACAAACAATACGTCATGAGTTAAGAAATTAGGGTTGGGGTCAGTCCCTCCCCTAAACCGCGAGTTAAGAAACTAGGGTCGGGGTCAGTCCCCCCTCCCCCCCCCCCGGTACCTTCCTCATTAATTTTCCGAGAAGTGGGTGTTTATTTGGGTAGAGGGGCGCTTGGTGGTTTTCCCCAGGGGTGGTACTTGGCACCAGTTTGGGTACATTTCTCAAGACACATGTTATTTTCTGGGGTCTTTTGGTTAAAGATTAGGGGGGGGGTTCCATGGGACGCCTAAAGAGGATCTATGATTGGCTATTTTTGCAGATAGCTGGAATCACGGAGTGGGTCACAGATCATGCAAAGGAGAAGCTGCATGAGTCAGTTTGCATTTAGCTAAAGTTACCTATTGCTTCACACAAGCGGTTATTATATTTC
Organism: Emys orbicularis; assembly: GCF_028017835.1. Taxonomy (NCBI): domain Eukaryota; kingdom Metazoa; phylum Chordata; order Testudines; family Emydidae; genus Emys; species Emys orbicularis. The sequence goes on from NC_088685.1 coordinate 144,489,140, forward strand.
ATCAGCCATGAACATATTTCATTAGTGCTGCTGCTGGGGCTTTTTATTTTTTCCCTCCTTGCCCCCCCCCCCCTCCTCTGGTCATGACCCTTGACCGAGTTTGGCAGAAAACTTTGTTGTTCAGTCTTGCTCAGGCTTAGGCCTGCACCGCCCTGTGCAAGGGCAGTCAGCATAACAGATCTCTGTTGGGGGGTTTATTTCGGGGCCTTTAGATTCACAGCTCTGGCTATTAAAAAGAAGGCCCCCCTGTTCTATTTCCCCACAAAACCTCTTATACTTAAAGTGATAGTGTTTTTTCCCATAACAGATCTGATCAGTGGCTCAAACTTGCATGACCACTACTATGTGCTGCACCCCTTTTATGGAAAACAGACATCTTGAGTCTCAGCACAACTGCAAATCCAGCACCTTTCACAAGCATTACAAAGTCACTTCTGATGTTAAGAGAAGAATCAGACATCATGAAATGCATGTTTTCATATAAATGTTGCAGTGTTTCATAAGAGAAAAACAAACAATAAGTAAACTGTATGGAAGAGGTGTGAGAAACAGCTATTTTCTAATGCAAACGTTGATTTGCAATTTTAAAAAAAAATCTGTAAACCTCCAAGTTTTGTTAATAGTAATGTTCTCAGTATTAGCACTCAGTATTGTAATTATTACCTGTAATTAACCCTACTTGTGCTGGAAAACTGCACATTTCTTTACTAGAGGCTATTACTTAGATAAAGAGGGATTTTTCAATAGTGCCTAAGTGACTTATAAGCACAAGTTGCATTGAATATCAGCAGAACTTGCACTCTTGAGTCACACAAGTGTTTTTGAAAAATCCCACCTGTAGAGTATAAAGCAAGTTGACAGGAACTAGCACTGAGGAAAAGTGAATAAGAAATTAGTGTGAAAGTGATTTTACGTGGCAAATAGAGAGTTTCTTGGAATTTTATGGAGAGCGGAATGAAATGTCACCACTGATGCTTGAATTAATTAATAGTGAGTTTATGGCCAGAAAGAGCTGATATTTGTAATTAGCTTGCCTGCTCTTGCACTGTAACTTCACTAACCTAGGGAGCTTTTTTTGTCACAATGAAAATATGGAAGAGCCAGGAAGTTAGCCAAGAATATGAGCCTTATGTCCATATTTCTTGTTAAAGATGATATTAAATGAAACCCTTCAGATCACATGAACATACTATATTAAACTCTCCTCTTGTGATCACATACACACACGCATATACACTCTCTAGTAAAGTTGAGTTAAAAAAAGTTTACATCACTAGAAGAAAAAAGAAATCATGCTTTGCCAGTTACTTGATTAAAAAAAAAAAAGACATTTTGCCTTCATATTTTCATTGCTTTCAGCAAAAATGGAAAGTGATTTTTTTTTCTTGGGTAAAACCTAGGGGACAGCAGTTGTTACAAAAATGTGGAAAATACTTTTTTTTTTTTTTTTTTTTTAAAGTGACTTTCCAGCCAGAGCCTATGTGAGACATGTTGTGTTATGTGACGGGATTACATTTTGATAATTTTCATCATTGAAAACTGGTTAGTAAGGAAATTTCATATATAACCACATTCTGTTGGTTAACTTCTCTGGAGTTTACAATTTGTTTCCCCGTGAAGCCTAAAGGACTGCTCATTTAAATACAATCCCTATTTGCAACAATGGCTTCAAGACAAACTGCCCAAAACCTCCTGATTGGATCCATGGTTTAGACTCCACCCGCCATAAACACAAACGCTAGTTTCTAGTCTTGGACTGGAGCAAAAAAGCACCCTGGCACTACATAAACTCTGCATTCTCCTCAGACGAGAGGGAGACTCTGGAGGGAAGTGTGCAGGACCCGCAACAGCAAGGAGTCTATGAGCAACCACAGCTGAAGGTGGTGATATTTCTTGAAGGAAAAAGGTTCATTGGGACAGCAGCTAAGGTTTTGGCACTGAAGTGAAGATGGCAGAAACAATGCAAACTGGTCTTTATAAGTAAAGACTTTACTAGCTTCAGAAAGATAGAGTGGGGAGGAGGGGAATAGAGGGAGGTTTTATTGTTTGCTTTTGTTGCTGTAGTTGTAGTGAAGGAATTCCACAGCCGTGGCCCTTTGTTTGGTTTGACCTGCCAGAGCCACTCTCAATACCACTCCAAGAATTGGTCACAATGAAATGCTTCAAAAGCAGGGCCATCAGTTTCTCTCTCCCAGGCAAGAAGTGCATCAATTCTGCAGTGTCCCTATCTACAACCACTCCTTGGAGAAGGAGATCCTGAACCCAAGTGACCAGCTTAGCTGCATGAAGACTAGTTGACCCTACAATGTTTCTCAATGAGATTAAAACTGAATATTAATTAAGATTAATGTCATTGGTTTAGTATCGATTTTCCTACACCTCCTAGAAAAATACAGCGCACCAAAACACCCATTCTACTGCAGACTACCATAGAATTAAACCCATGCTATTAGCTAAGATTCCCCTCACACGGTGTTTGGCACTCTGTGTACTGTATTTATGAGTAACATAGGTATTACTATCGATTTTAAGCTGCTGGTTACATGGATAAAAGCAAATATACACTGCAAAACTTCTTCAAATAATCCTTTTGATGGATTATAGCTACCATATTTTACAGTCAGATGAAAAATCATACTTTAGAATTTCCTCATCTTAATGCTCAATCTCATCACAAGTGAGTATTATTAATTATTTTGTATTATTGTAGCATCTAGGAGCCCTAGTCATGGACCAGCACCCCACTGTACTAGATGCCGGACAAACACAGAACAAAAAGGCAGTCTCTACCCAAAGCCACGTGCCAGCTTGCTGTCGGCTCAAATAAAGTTCATTTTAATAGGTTTATATTAATCTTAATAAGAAAAATTTGATTTATTTAAGTTTTACACTTACTTGTACTCAGAACTTTAATTTCTGGGCTACTAAAATACTTCTAAGCTTGATAAGAAATTAATTAAAAATGGACTTCTGTGCTCAGTAATGTTCATTGAACCATGCTTGCCTTGCTGTGATCTGCCAGTTTGGCATCACCCTTCTAAGTCTCCCTAACAAGTATTCTCTGAAGAAAATTAAGTATGTTTCCCTCAGCTGGAGACTTACACACGTCTCAAACAATCCCAGACTCCTCTGACCCAGGACCAGATATTCACAAAGTTGGCTTTGAAGCTAGGCATCTCAATTGATAGGGCACTGCACTATCATTCCACAAATATGTGGTCTTAAAGTATTGCTTTTAGAAAAGTACTGCTTCTTTATCATAATTACAGGAGCCTAAAACTAGATTTGCAACTCAAGTGCGCCGAGATTGTATTGGTGCATTCTGTAGATTAGTAAGTGGTTCCAGCCTCCAAAGAATTCCCTTATCCATCAATTTTCATGATGTCAGTAGATTTAAACAGCTAAAAATATCTTTGTTTTCTTTCAGCTCCACTTTTAGAATACGCTTCTACTTACAGAACTACAAAATCTTGAGAATGGGAACTAAATGCTGTTTCAACTTGGACTCAATCTCAGCTGTGTTATTTTTATTTATCTTCAATAATTTTCAGTTGGGCTAACTAAAGTTCATGCTATCTCAGATTACTCACAAATTTGCGGGTAAGAAATGCTTCCCTATAATCCATACCGTCTCTCAGTCTGTGTTTGTAAACATTATTATTGCTATTTATACTGCAGTAGTTCCAAAACCCCAGTCAGAGCTGGGCTTCCAGTGTTTTAGACACTGTACAAACTCAGTGTAAAAGAAAGGCCTGAAGAACTTAAAGTCTAAAAGGAGAGAAGCCAGACAAAGTGTAAAGGGCAAAGGATACAACATGCTAGTAAGTGTTCAAGGTGGCAAGTGACCGGCGCATGTATTGTCGGTGTTGTGGTTTTGAGTTTTAAATATAAATTATCTCCAAGTGTTCATCCACATAGCCATTAATTTGTTTCTTAAACCAATAATTTGCATTGTCATTCAGTTACACAATACAGTGTATGCACTAATGGCGATTGGAGAGTTGAAGACATTTACTGAAAAGCATATCTGTTACTTATGGCAGGAAAGATGGCGATATATGCATGGACATTTAGGCCTATCTGCATTACAATCTGTGTTCTGGCTAACCCAGTCTGGGTGCAATGTAGGCAGGATGTAAATATCAAAAGACCATCTTTTGACTGTAGTAGAGGCAGGGATTTACTATAGGTGTGTTACATTAATATTCTTGTAAAGAGAGCATAATATATTATCGACTGAAATCACAAATTGGTATCACTTTGACTTTATAAATATATAGACTATAGGCTTGATAGTTCAAAAATTCTTTAGACAGTAAATCCCAAAGAAATATATAGAGCTACTCTAGACTTGCAATAGTGTCTCAGAATTGATATTCAGCATGACCGTGATGACATTGGTTATTTATATCCATATAGGTAAAATTGTTTTATTTATTTTGTAAATTGCAAGGATAAATTTATTCATTTCTAAAAAGTAACTTATTTATACTATATATAGCCTATCTCCACTAGTTTTACATAAGGTAGAAATTCAAAGAAAATTAACTATTCTCTTACATCACAGTATTATACTCAAATCAGAATAATACTGAATGTGCAGCAAGACATACACATGAACAAAAGAGAACAAGTAGATCTGAAGTCCATCAGAGGGGAGCAGAATAGAACACCTTTGGTCGTATCAGATGAAGAGGCATTTACAGGGGAAAGGGAATTATTTTGACTGGTCAATGCTGGCTGACTCCGAGTAGCAGTATCCAAATAAAGTCAGAGAAAGATGAACTTAAGGGAAGCAAAACTGCTTGCAAAGTCCTGAGCCCAATGGTGGCATCAGCTGAAGCAAAGTAATTAAATCAGGAATGCTTAAAAAAAATTACAAATAGTGGATTAGACTACAGCCTTGCAGATTTCCTCCACTGAAGCATGACCTCCACTCTTTCATCCTATTAACATAAAATGTCATGGCTCTCTTAACTTCTAGGGAGCTGAACATTCTTTTGGACATGAATGGGGAGCACACCATTACAGGAAAAACAGATGAGTTGCCCTTGGAAAGAAAGGATGGTTAACCACCTTAACTTTGTGAAAGAACAGGACTGAAATATGATACTGGACAATTTTCCAGTTCTCATGGCAGAAATTATAGCTAGAAGAAGCACAGCTTTAAGGCTTACTATAGGTTTCAGAGAAATGTGAGAAAGTGGTCCATAAGGGGGTTGGCATCAGGCATTATAAACCAAAGATGAAGTTCAAAGAAGAGGAACATTTCTGATAGGTTGGCAGATATTGGAAAAGTTGAGACACAGAGGAATGGCCCCTTATGGAGCCCAGTAATAGGTGGCTCTGATAATGGATGTTTTGTCTTGGAGAGTGCTCAGTGTAACTGTCTGTGAAAAGCCTTCTTAGAAGCAGCAAGACCACGGGAAAGGGAGCAAAATGAAGGCCATATGCCTCTCAGACATTTTTATGGACTTGATTTAAAAGGGACCTGGTTTCCTGGATTTTAACAGCATATTAATAACCTTTCCAGAGGTGCCTTCATCAAGCAAGATTAAGTTCTCATGTAAAACCATCAAATCTGGGAACTGGAGGTTCAGATGGAGTATCTGAGTTTGTGTTAGGCTCAGGATCCAGGAAAGCAGCCACAGGCTTCAATGCTTATTTGGAGGAGATACGTGAACCTAAATATCCTGGGGAACGGTGTCCAGAAGATCATTTACTAGATTTAGTGTTGTCTTTCAAATGACAACTTCTGGCTTTCTCACTGCTCCCTGTTGTCTACATATTTGTTTTGGACTCTTGGCTCCCAGGGAGGGAGCCTGTCTTTGTCTCTATGACTTGTTCAGTGCAGAATGCATGGTTAACACTATACAAATAATAAATAAAAACAAACATGAATAATAATTAGTGTGACTGCAGTGCCATGGGAACTGGACATTCAGAAAGGAACCATACTGCCAGGTGGGAGCTTACCTCTCACCTCCAAAGCCTGAAACACTGATAGAACTAGGCTCCATTCCCCTGGCAGGAAAGAGTTTCTGCTTGAAGCATCTGTCAGAAGTTTTACATTTTCTTCTAGATGGCTGACTTTGAAAGTAATGAGATTCTGTTCCTCCCAGATGAGTTAAAAGGGTTGGACTCTCAGGAGAGAGCTACTCTCCAACTCCTACTTTGGCAGTACAGATACCCTATGACTGTGAAACTCTCAGACCAAATTGAAGCTGATTTGTGTCCCTGAATGTGAACAGATTCTGGCAGACTGCTCTGAAGTCCAGTCTATTTATATGAACTGTAGTACATTTTCTGTGCCCTCTGGCAACCCAAGTGAGCCTCCAGGATAGTCCAGCAGACCCACGCCCATTGTGACCAAAGCCTGTGGAGACAATAGTCTTGAAACAACCAGGAGAGGTAGACTTTTGTGGTGAGAGGGATCAAAATCCATTTGTCAAGGTCTGACACAGTCTGCGGGCCCAGGCTTTGATCAGGAAAAACTGTAAATTCCAAAGATGGATCAAGCCCAAGGAAACTTCACACCAGAGGACTCTAAAAGGCTGAAGAGATTAAGCCTTGGTTGAACCAACATCTGAGATTAGAAATTAGAAATGCTTGCCTTTGCTTTCAGTGTCATTTCTGGCATTACAAATACTCTGTCCGTGACTGCTTTGAAATGCATCCCAAGAGGATAAGATCCCCTCAAAGGAACAGAGCACTGTTGGATTGGTTGTCAAGTTTCAGGAACAGATTCAGGGTTCATGTCACCACCACATGGCTCTGCAGAAGGGAGTAAATGTTTATCAGCTAGTCATCTAGATAAGGAACCAGTGATATGTTTCAGGAGCTTGTGATTACTTCTGTTAATCTCTTGAGGCTAAAGTCAGACTGAAGGGGTGGGTGGAATATTGAAGTATTGATCCACAGGATAAAATTTGGGATATTATGTTTCAAATTCTGGGGTGCTAGTGGCATCTTGAGATCAACTAAATAAATTGCTGTGTCTTTTTCCCCTTGCAAAATTAGTAGTTCCGGCAGACCTCTCCCCTTCCCAGACTTGTAAAAGGAAGAAGAGAAATAAACAGTCATTTGTTATATCTTCTGGAACTGGATAGTTTCGACTAGTCTTATGTGTTTAACCATACCACTAGCAGCAACGCTCATAGAATCTTGCAAAGAGCCACAGACTTTCCTCCTTTGGACTTTATGGTTTGGGGTGGGAGGGTTATGTTTAGCTGTATGAGTGGGAACGTTTTCAAGGGTCCCTGTTTGTTTCATGCTCCTGCTCCCCACCCCCAATATATTTTGGAATGATTTTGAGATTTCATCTTTAATATTGCGCCTGGAGAACATGCTAAGTACAAATATACATAAATGCAAATAAATAAGTAAATATGAAAATAGCAATCAGGATAGAAAGCCTCTTGGAAAGTCTGGACACTGACTTCTGGAAGGCGGCAGCAACACAGTTAGCAATTCAAAAAGAAACCTCACGATACGTTATATCAGTGGTGGGCAACCTGCGGCCCGCATGCAGCCCACAGTTCCCATTGGCCGGGAACAGCGAACCGCAGCCACTGGGAGCTGTGGGCAGCCGTGCCCGCAGACAGTTGATGTAAACAAACTGTCTCATGGCCTGCCAGCAGATTACCCTGATGGGTCGTGTGCGGCCCACGGGCCGCAGATTGCCCACCACTGTATCATTTATTTATCTGGAATATGTCCGGTTTGGCCAATGTACATGGCAGAGGGGCATTGCTGGCACATGATGGCATATATAACATTAGTAGACGTGCAGGTGAATGAGCCCTTGATGGTGTGGCTGATGTGGTTGGGTCCTCTGATGATGTTGCTAGAGTAGATATGGGGACAGAGTAGGCAACGAGGTTTGCTACAGGGATTGGTTCCTGGGTTGGTGTTTCTGTGGTGTGGTGTGTAGCTGCTGGTGAGTATTTGCTTCAGGTTGGGGGGTTGTCTGTAAGCGAGGACTGGCCTGCCTCCCAAGGTCTGTGAGAGTGAGGGATCGTTTTCCAGGATAGGTTGTAGATCATTGATAATGTGCTGGAGAAGTTTTAGCTGGGGGCCAGTGGTGTTCTGTTATTTTCCTTGTTGGGCCTGTCCTGTAGTAGGTGATTTCAGCAATGCCCCTCTGCCATGTACATTGGCCAAACCGGACAGTCCCTACTTGTGAGGTAACTCCCTTCTCTTCATGTGTCATTATAGAATGCCTGCATCTGTAACTTTCACTCCGGACTTCTTGTTGTTTGAGTGAATGAGTACTAAAGGAAAACAATAAAATGATTAAACAAATAAAACCTTTATGCCATAATTAGCTCTGGCAACTTTCAAATGCTGGCCAAATGGAAAAATGACTGGGGATTCAAATTCAAGTTCATTGCTTCTGACCTTGACAGCACCTACTACTAAATAAAGGATTTCAAAAAACAAACGAGGCTAAAACATTAAATCTTGGCTCCCAATTAGAAGGACAACTCATAGCAAAGAGATTCGGTAAACACAAATCTCTCTGAAATCCTTGGCTGAAAATGTAGAACATTAACAATACCTTGGATTATGAGAGTAGAAAAAAAACAGTCCCTCATTTAAAATGTTTGTCATCACTGTAATCCCATCTTTAATTATAACTGATGTTAGGGGCTTTCGTGTGCTGGAATGGTAATACACTGCCAAGAGTTCAGCTTCTAGGAAGGAACAGTTTCCGAATCATAGTGAAGATTGATCTTAAAATGTCTGCAACAAATAATAATGTATAAACCCGTCAGAGGTACAATGAACTGAAGATGTTACAGTAGTAATAACTTAACTACTGACAGTCAGCAAGCATCCTGTGAGCAAGTTTTCTGAAGGTTTTCTTATTACATTTACTAATCTGCCCTTCAAGGTAGGTCAAAATTGATTATTTTTATTAGTTAGAGTTGTGACCCATGCCATTACATTTGGTGGTAACCCAACATTCTAAAGAAGAATCTAAATTTTACTTTGGTTGATTTTACAATGAGACTATGTTAATTTTCCATTTTCAAACATCCAATGACTAGGTAGTGAGCTAGGCTAATAATCATTACAGAATGTGATAGGACAGTGTTGTGTGTTCTTCAGATGTATGTGTATTTATAGTTAGATAGTTAGACAACTATTAATACATACTGATGGGCAGCAGCCCCAGCTAGGATCAGGGCACCATTACAGTTGGTGCTGTATAAAAGTATATGAAGAGACAGAATATCATCAATATTCCGAATATCTTACATATCTTACATGAATATCTTACAGTCTAAGGCCTAGATAATGGAAACCCTTCGTAGGGGAACTACAGAGCTCACCAACCATGGTTGGGGGAGTGTTGAGGATTATGTCATTAGAAAACTGGAAGCCTCCTCTTCTAAGCTGTATGAAGTTCCCTTATCTAGTCATGAGACATTGGACAATGACACTGGTGCAGGACTGAATATTGCTGTTCTATGCAATTTTGGGGAAAATGCCCCATTTGATGGAAAATAAACAAATATTCTTTGGTTTCCTGATATTATTTATATATATATATATATATATATATATAGTTCAAGAAAACTATTTTCACCAGAAACTTTAGATAATGCTTACATGAGTGACACACAAAAAAAGCAATGGAGCAACTGAGTAATGCTATCGTTCTCTGAATTCATATATAATTAGAAAACAGAGGTGATGGAAAATTGGTTACCACTTGATTTTCTAAGAATCAGAGGTGTGAATTCATTCTATTAGCTTCTTAGTACTACACCGCACACAGACCAATATATATCTAACTCTAGTCTATCCCAAAGGAGGAGAAGATGGCTGAAAGAACAAAATAAAACTATTGTCATTGTAAGGAAGAGTTTGAATCGGACATGTAGTTCAATGGATAAAAATGACTGGCAGCTGAAATCCAGGTTCTGTTGAGTGGCAGTAATATAAAAGTGAAAACACAACTACTAAGTCAGCACAATTTACCAACAGTGTTCAAAAGACATATAGATATTAACTATGGGACTACAGCAGGACACACACACACACACATATATAGATATAGATATTAAAATAGCAGCTGTGTGAAGTTGTTCAGAGGCCTGAAAACTTAGAAATAGACCTGGCAGAGATGGATAGTTGAGGAAGTCATAGGTGCACTTTAATCACATGATTCTGTGGAGTCACAATTTATCATGTAGCCCGCAATTTATCACATGGATACCACTACCTCATACATACGTGTATGTATATTATGGACCAAATGCTGTCCTGACTTGCACCCTTATGACCCAAATGAATTCAGTGGAGTTCCCCAGATACAATGGAGGGGCAGGATCTGGCCCTCTTTGTGTATAAATCTAGTATACACACTGTGGTTAGATTCTGAGGTCTATTATACCAATGTATATCTGGAGTAATTCTGTTGTAGCCTACTGACTACAGGCTGATCCACTTATTAATTAATTTCAGATAGCTGTCCCTGAGAGAAAATATGTTTGTTTCAATTTTTATTATAACTCTAAGATACGACACTACAATAGGCACTACATAAAATACATAATTAAGTAATACAAGTAATAAATAATAATAGCTGCAGAGTTTCCAAGGAACTGCTTCAAGACAGACTGGAATGGGGAAGAAGATCCAACCCCATATAGATGGGACGAAGGATAGAAGAACTAATAAATAATAATGCCTTACAATGGAGTGGGTGCAATTAAAAAAACGAACATTTAAAACTCCGAGACCTCAGAAACTGTAGTATCTTCCCATATGTAGAACAGGAGAAAACATAGTAAGTCAAACATTTTGGAGCAGCATGCATATGCTGAGTTTGTAATGGCATCATTATCTTATATGCATATAGTCTGTTTTCTCCTGCAGATGTCAAAGTGCTTTATATAGGTGATTAAGAATCACCATCTCCATTTCAGTACTGAGGAAACTGAGGCAAAAAGAGGTTAAGGACAAAATTTGCAGAAGTTGCTCCTGATTCTGGATGCCCAATTAAAGACAACTTGGGTGTGACTTTCAGAAGTACTGAGCACACAAAGCTCCTATCAACTTCAGCTGGAATGGTGGCTCCTCAGCAATTATGAAAATCAGGCCCATGGTGTCAGTGAGAAACTGAGGCCACATTTGAACTAAGTAAATTGCCCAGGGTCACCTAGTAAGTCAATAGTGGAGTTGCAAACAGAATCCAGGTCACCTGACTACCAGTCCTCTGCCCAATCCACTGGTCTACAAAACCAACTAGAAATACAGCGTCTTTTAACATACAAAAGAAGAAACATGAATTTCACTCATAAAGGACCAGATTTTGCCAAGTGTTGAGTACTCTCAACACACAAACTTTAATTTGAACCTCCCAAAAGGTTCTGAGCACCTCTTAGTATTAGCTTCTCTGAAAGTAAAGTATCATAAAAAGGTATCGGGTAAAATCCTGGCCCCATTGAAAAGAATGGTAAAACTCCCATTGAGTTCAGTGGGGATTTCATCCATGGTTTTACAGTAAGTTGTTGAGTGCCTCCTGTGAGTGTATCCTCTACACCTGTTACCCGGGGTTCTTTCAACCCAAAGCTCTTGGTAACTTTTACTCTGTGCGAGGAGGTGTCAGGAAATAAATCAGGGGAGACACGGCCGTCCGTCTGACCGATAGATGGCTGGCACAAAGAGGACAACACAAGAGTGCTTTCACTTAAAGCTAAACTTTACTAGTCTCAAGCACTTACACACGTCCGCAACAGGTTAGTAAAACACCCCCAACCCTCGATAATTACCGAAGCGGAGTGTGGCTCTTGAGTGGCACAGTGGCAGCCCGTCTGCCGATGGGGAACACAAGATGCATCCAGAGGGAGAGACCAGTCCCGAAGAGTCCCCCAAAGGAGTCCCGCCTATCTCAAGCTTTCCCCCCTTATTTATACATTAGTAATACAATGACATGTCCCTTAAAGAAAACTTGTCAAGTAAGCAGTTTCAAGCAAGAGGCTCCTTCTGATTATTGATTAACCAGGTGTGGGTTTTTCCAGAGTCTGCAGCTCTGAGACCCCAATAGACATTCCTGCTCTTTTAAAATGCATGTATCAGCAACTTCAACACAGTTCTTATCAGGAAGGACGCGGGGTCAAGCTGCCCCTTCCGTGGCACCTCAAAACCCCCCTCCCTCCTGCCTTGGTCAAGCTGAGTTTGCTGACTGACCAATTTACAGCTTGCTGACTAGGTTGCTTTTTAACAATAAGCCATAGTGGTTTTAGGCACTTTACTGGTTTGCCAAAGTCTCCCCGTACACACCCACTGACTCAAATGCAAGCAGCGGGTGCTCAGCACCTTGCAAGATTGGGTCCTTAAAGTGCTAATGAGCTAAAATTTCTAAATAAAGAACTAAAGGAGATGCTATAGCTTTTTCAGGGCGATAATTACAATGGAAGAAACATTTAAGGACTTACCTGGAGACATAATAAAGCATTCCTCAGCTACTTGGGATTTGCATTTTTACTCATAATGAAATTTTACAAGCTATAATGCAATAATACTGTCTTTGACTATGCCACTGTATTTACAGGGAAATCCTTCTGTTCGCCTAGCAATATGGTAATTTACTGTTGATATTTGTTGTCAACATACTGTAAACAGCTTGTCACCCTTGCTGTCCCAGAGGCACAGCAGCAGCGTATTTTCTTGCTGGAGATTTGGCCTTGTGAAGACTCTTGGGACAACCCCCACAAAAGCTGGTGGATAACAGGGGCATTCTAGAGGTGACACTCTTGGTCTTCACAGGGAGAACGCACACTGCACTACTGATTGCAGCACTTTTCAGCATCCATATCCAACCATTCCAGAATTTGAAAATGATTGCCTCTAGAATAAAGAGGCCTGTCACTGCCAGTTCCTTGATGGCAATTGGAGTGTTAGCATATCTCCTGGCTTACCAATAGCAAGTAATAGAAGAGTAACACGGGGGACGGATGCTTCCAAGTTTGCTACACAGACAATTATATTTATAAAATCTTTCTCTCACAAACCATGTGTTCCTTCATGGCTATATTTAATAATCTTCAGAGATGTTACTAGTACTGTCTTTAATGTACCATGCAGTTTTGATCTGTTAGTCATCCTGAATCCAAAACTCATGATGGTGAGTTATGACTAAAGAATAACTACTGTGTTCAAGAAAACTATTTTCACCAGAAACTTTAGATAATGCTTACATGAGTGACACACAAAAAAGCAATGGAGCAACTGAGTAATGCTATCGTTCTCTGAATTCATATATAATTAGAAAACAGAGGTGATGGAAAATTGGTTACCACTTGATTTTCTAAGAATCAGAGGTGTGAATTCATTCTATTAGCTTCTTAGTACTACACCACACACAGACCAATATATATCTAACTCTAGTCTATCCCAAAGGAGGAGAAGATGGCTGAAAGAACAAAATAAAACTATTGTCATTGTAAGGAAGAGTTTGAATCTGACATGTAGTTCAATGGATAAAAATGACTGGCAGCTGAAATCCAGGTTCTGTTGAGTGGCAGTAACATAAAAGTGAAATCACAACTACTAAGTCAGCACAATTTACCAACAGTGTTCAAAAGACATATAGATATTAACTATGGGATTGCAGCAGGACACATCCAAAGGTGTTAGACCTGATCCCAACAGGAAGGTGTCTTCCTAATAGACAATGAATGGCATGCCCTCAATTCCCAGAGAAGTCAATGGGAACTGAAACCACTCAGAAGTTGGCATGAGGATTTTAGCATCTCTCAAGGCTGGGCCTTTGGTCTTTACATTGTAATAATACAGAAACATTGGGGGATTTCAGAATGCTGCCAGAACAAGCCTTCCAAAATATTTTGCAATAACATTTCCCCTGGGAAATTTGCCACTACACAAAATTGATTTTCTCCTAGAAGTTTCACTCTAAAAAAGATTGAGGGAAAGAGAGAGACTTTATGACTGTCTGGAGGGCATTTAGAGCACTTTATTATTTTCATCAATGTGAGTACACGCAACCCCTCTTAAGATTTAGTGGGTGTGATACATGGGCACTTGTGGTACAGCATACTCCACAGAACTTACTTCTTAACTCACTCACCATTTTTCAACGTGCTGAGCACTTCTGGCTATCGCTACTGTGCTACTTCACAGCCTCTGTTAAAAGACCCCTATCTGATTTTTAGGTTGAATTTGGATGCTCAACTTTCTAAATGTGGCTGTACCCATACTGAGATGAATGTGTTGGATGCAGCGTGCCCAAACAATTCTCAGATGCTATGGCACTCAAGAAAACAGTTAAAAAAGCAGGCAGAAACCCAGCTGCTTCCCTTTATTCCCCTATTTACAATATCAGACCAACATTACAGCTATACATTGTCATCACCTCACATGCCAAACTCCCACTGATGTCAAAAAAGAGTTCTCCGCATGAACAGAAAGCAGTTTATGGCCCTTAGTGTGCAAATAATTCTGCTATGATCCCTTTTCTTTGAAATGCTGGCTGCAGTGCCATAGGATTTGTTAGACTTCTCAAGGACTTGGCATGCTTTTAGGGGCATTGTACTCACCAGCACCCCTCCCCTGCCTCACACGGAGTATCCAGAGGCAGCACATAATTGAAATGGAAATTTTGAATTTCTCTCTCTGTTCTTTGGAGTAGAAATTACATCTTGAATCACACATTACATCATCTCGTTCCTTAGAATCATGTTTGCATCACTTTATGTCATGCACATCTGTGGTCTGTTGGCAAGGCACAGCTACATTAAGAGAGGGACCCAGAGCTGACATTATAAATTAAAAAAAAAAAATTCTAGGTTTAGTTAGAGGATCAAATACACACTGCTACAGAGACAGACTAATTTTGTATATTCCACAGGATCTCACAACATGTTGGAAAAGTAGCTAGCCCAGTTTGTGTTCACACTGTACAGCTATTAAACCATGCTTGAACCAAACTACAGGGGCCTGTTTGTGCCCTCCTAGGGAGCAGTCTTGAACACAGTTCTAATGCTGTTAAAGCTTAGTGACCCAATGCTCCACAAACAACTTCCGACCTTCTTAATGGAACTTTCATGCAGAGTGCAGAGGA
Source organism: Emys orbicularis (assembly GCF_028017835.1). Taxonomy (NCBI): domain Eukaryota; kingdom Metazoa; phylum Chordata; order Testudines; family Emydidae; genus Emys; species Emys orbicularis. The sequence continues at coordinate 144,504,237 of NC_088685.1, forward strand.
GCGGAGCCAGCTGGGAATAGAGTTTCACAACACTGGAGCAAATTCTGCCTCCAGTGGGTGCAGCAGGTGATCGGTATAGCTCAAGGTTTTTCGGTTGTATATATTTTTCAAAATTGGTTTAGTTTTAGAGCTAGTGTGGACATAGTTTTCCCTAAAATCATACAACTGTTTTCAGTTAAGAGCAATGGTTTTCCTTTTGAAATAATGGCTCAGTCACATTAACCCTCAAGTTCAGAAGTCCCTGAAGCTCAAACTGGTCTGACCTACAATATTCAGGACTGAAAACAAATTCTAGTTCAACAGGCATTACACATTTTAGCAAGTTAGGCTGCTTATCAGGTAGATTACTTGGCCTGCTTCTCTTTCATTCACACTTGTCTTTCACAGGAACATCAACAGCACTGAGGGCAAAGGCCATTTGGTTCTGGATTCTCGCAGTACAAGTAACGAAAGATAAGTCCCTACAAATCGAGAAGGCAACTGGTCACAGGCCTTGGGAAATTATATTTCAGTGACTGGAGATGTTACTCAACATACCTTTTCTTGTGTCTTGCATAGAAGACAGTTGCATTCAAAGCAATACTGGCGCTTCAGATGTTTTTGACGCTCACTGCTGGGCATCAGTGATTCAATATAGCTGATAGAGAGCTATGTGCAACAAACAGAAAAAATAGAACTGTTATACTTAAACATCAATTCAGTATATACCGGTAAGTAGAACTGGTTGAAAAAAAATTACCAAAATATATCCCAGTCACAAAATCTGATTTCATATAAATGGATACATCCCACTGAGAAAATCTAAATAATTTTTTTCATGTTAACACTGCCAAATCAAAAACATTTAGAACTTTTAATTTTGAGAAAACTTTTAATTCTTCAACTTTTTGTCCTGATTTTGAGATGAAAGCAAATGTTGAAGTATCCAAATTTCCTATGGGATGGAAATTCCATTTTCTGACTAGCTCTGACTGTAATCCTGGACTCCAGCACCATCCAAATGTCTAAAAATATTTTGACTTAAAGATACCACTTTTATTTGAGAATATGCATTCCATTCTATATATGTCAACCAGGTTAGTCTTATTTCAATCCTATCTCACTATTTTAAGTATGTCAACAATACCAATCATTGGAATATTTAAGTACTGTTTTGTTGTGACTGAAAAAACATAAGACCCTCCTATCTAGATTTGCTGAAAATATTCCCAAGTAGTTGCAAGAAGATACACAACAACCCTGATTGAAACTAAATAATAATACTTGCATCTGTCAACCTCTGGAACTCCTTGCCAGAGGGTGTTGTGAAGGCTAATACTATAACGGGATTCAAAAGGGAGCTAGATAGATTCATGGAAGATAGGTCCATCAATGGCTTTTAGCCAGGATGGGCAGGAATGGTGTCCCTAGCCTCTGTTTGCCAGAAGCTGGGATTGGGTGACAGGCCATGGATCACTTGATAACCTGTCTGTTCATTCCCTTTGGGGCACCTGCCATTGGCCACTGTCAGAGGACAGGATACTAGGCTTGATAGACCTTTGGTCTGACCCAGTATGGCTGTTCTTATGTTCATTTCTAGCCCTTTAAAAACCCTAATGCCATTCAGGTAAATTCCAATGTTAAAAAAAACAAAAAAACAAAAAAGAAAAACATTCCCCACCAGCCAGAAGAAATTTTAAAGGGCCAGAATCATGGCATTTATATAATGTGCTATATGTTTAGAGCACTGAATAGGCATTCACTACTAAGAAGGAGAGTTTGTAGCAAAATAGCAGTGCAGTTCCGATCAGCCCTCAGCTGCTTAGTCACACGTGCTGTGGATTACAGGGTACCCAATGACCACTGATGTACGCCAAAAAGGGCAAAACTAGACATCAGGTCACATTACTACATCTTGCACCTAGATTCTTCAGCTAACAGGGAGACATTTTCACATGACTCCTAGTTAAATCATGAGACTGCATTCAAACAGAAATTACAGGGAAACCTTACCAATTTTCACTAATGACTGGGAGATCCAATTGTCAGTTACTGAGTTTTGCAAGTTAGTGGGTAGTATGAGTAAACAAGCAATTAACAAGCAAGCATAATGCCTGTACTTTGTTCATTGTTATTACAAATGTAATTTAATATTTATTACACATAGAATAACAATGTTAAAGAACACTGCTAAGGTTGCAAAGTCAAGCACCCAAAATTTCCACAGGTGTGGGGGGCGGGGAAAGGGTGGGGAATAGTATGTGGTCATGTAATTAAAGAGTATATCATAATGCATACACATAAAGGGATCAAATTAAGGATGCCCAAGCAACTTTTATTGAATGAAAACAAAAAATTCTAGTGCTTCGTATTGCCCCTGCAAGGGTCCAGAATTCCCATCCAGTTTGTTCCTGTATGGATAACTACACAAGACTGCTCTTTTTATACCCTGGCTTTGGGTCACTACTGTGATTCTTTTTTCCCCAATAAGTGTAATTGATTACTCAGACTTTTATTTGTTATTACCTAAAGTGCCACATTCTGCCTGTAAATGGCTTTCTAAATGGCTTTCTTAAAATTCTTTGAAGTTTCTTGTTGCTACATGACTTGAAACAATGCCTTATAGATGATCCCAAATCCATTTTGGAAGCACAGTTTTTATACCGATACAGGGCCAGATTCTGCCCTGACTTGCACGTTGTACTGCCCCATTGGATCAGATTCTGATCTCAGTTATACCAGAGAGAACGTCGAAAGAGGCAGAGATATAATAGGAAAACCAACTGACATGAGGGTATAAAATAATGCAGAGCCCCCTACCTTTCCTTACATGCTCCTAATAGATTATTTTTCTTTTCCTTTTTCCCTCTCCAGGTATAAATGATATTCATTTGGTATACTCATTCCAAATATCACTTTATCATTTATACCCATTTTTTCACTAACATACATGAATGCATAATTAACTGGCATGTAAATCAGTCCACTATTTTGGGTTAAATGAGGGGCCACCTGTTTTACCACAAACCCTCAATGTCAGTTGCTTTTCCTCTATCCCACATCTGCCCTCTTCAGGCCAGATTTTTAAAAGAACTCAGCTCCCATTTAGGCATCAAAACAAGCACAGAACATAAGAACGCCATACTGGGTCAGACCGATGGCCCATCTAGCCCAGTATCCTGTCTTTCAATAGTGGCCAATGTCAGATGCTTCAAAGGGAATAAACAAAGCAGGACATGTATCAAATGATCCATCCCCTGTTGTCCAGTCCCAGCAGCTGGCAGGAAGAGGCTTTGGGACACCCAGAATATGGGGTTGCATATCTGACCATCTTGGCTAATAGCCATTGATGGACCTATCCTGCATAAATTTATCCAATTCTTTTTTGAACCCAGTTATAGTTTTGGCCTTCACAACATCCCTGGCAACAAGTTCCACAGGTTGACTGTGCGTTGTGTGAAGAAATGCTTCCTTTTGTTTCAGACCTCATGACAATTAATTTCATTGGGTGACCTGTAGTTCTAGTGTTATGTGACGGGTTAAATAACATTCCTTATTCACTTTCTCCACACCATTCATGATTTTATAGACCTCTATCATATCCCCCATTAGTTGTCTCTTTTCCATGATGAACAGTCCCAATCTTTTTATTCTCTCCTCATATGGGAGCTGTTCCATACCCCAATCATTTTTGTTACATTAGAAATGGAAACGGTACAGAGAAAAGTATCTTTTTTGAGATGGGGTGATCAGAACTGCAGGCAGTATTCAAGCTGTGGGTGTACCATGGATTTATATGTTGACATTATGATATTTGTGATTATATTTTCCAATGTGCATTATTTTTCAATTATCAACATTGAATTTCATCTGCCATTTTGTTGCCCAGTCACCCAGTTTTGTGAGATCTCTTTGTAACTTTTTGCAGTCTGCTTTGAACTTAACTATCTTAAGCAATTTTATATCATCTGAAACTTTGCCACTTCACTGTTTTCCCGTTTTTCCAGATCATTTATGAATATGTTGAACAGTACTGGTCTCAATACAGATCCCTGGGGAACACCACTATTTACTTCTCTCCATTCTGAAAAAACCTGTTTTCTATTTTTTAACCAGTTCCTGATCCATGAGAGGACTTTCCCTCTTATTCCATGACTGCTTAGTTTGCTTCAGAGCCTTTAGTGAGGGACCTTGTCAAAGGTTTTCTGAAAGTCCAAGTACACTATATCCACTGAATCAACCTCTAATTGCCAGGATCGCCTCTGGATCAAGAAACTGAAAATAGCTCAACATATTGAGAGCTGATCTATCTTGAAAATCTGGCCTTTATTTCAATGCCTAAATGGGAGCCGAGAGTTTTTGAATATCTGCTCCCACATGTGTAAGTTGCATTCATTTTTAAGCTGCTGCGGCTGCCAAAGTCTGAGCAGCTTACAACCAGCTACTAATAAACACCATAGTTATCTCACCACTGATTTTGGGCCAGAGGCTTCCATGAGTGGTGCATTCACTTCCAAATTTAGACTTGGTGTATCATAGCTTCTTAGGTCAAAATAGTAGAGTTAGTGCACTGGTCTTACAAATCAGGAAATCAGAATTCTATTCATGTTCTTGTAGTAGGCCCATTGTTGTGCTATACGGAGTGACCTTTATGCCTTTGTAAAAGCTGATTTTGTGCAAAGAAACATTTGGTGAAATTCAATTGGAAAAAAATCCAAGCATGGAGAAAAATGAAGTAGCTTTAGAGTTTAGGATCTGTTCTTGCATACTGTGGAGACCTCGTTAAAGTTTATTCCACTCTTTTTTGTAATAAATAACTCACGTCAGTAAATTGGTAAGAGGTAAGAAGGGCATGTAGTAGAAAAAGAAAGGAAGTGTATACATTTCTGGCCTGAATAAGAATTTTAGGCTGACTGAGGTTTGCAGTTGATAACTGCAGAAAAACACATTGAATCCTGAGATTGTTCCTGGCAAAAAAAAGTATGTACTGCAAAGATGTTTTCCTTGATTTTCCTAAATTATCTTATTATTATGGCTACGAAGGATTTTCACCCTTTACTTATCTCCATTGCATTGTTGTTTAGAGGGAGACGATTTTTAAAAAACAAAAATAATATTAAGACGACAGAATATCAGATATTGCAAAGCTGTAATTGTGGAATCTATATGCCCTTCAGATCCCCCTAAAGACTGAGACACAAAAGTGCATTGGATTGAAGCTGGGCCCTGGTTCTACAAAGACTTACACTGGTGAGTATTGTGATCTCAGAGGGGCTATTCGTGTACATAAAGTTACGCACATGCATCAGTCTTTGCAAGATAATGGCCTTACTCAGCAAATTTCAACACCAAGTCAGTGTGATATTTGTTTACTGGAAATATTTCAGCCATCACAACTGATTTTAAAAGTAGTACAAATGGCAACTAAAAACAAGTTGAGAATTCCTCAGATCAAAACACATAAATCACTTTGAAAGGGATTTCTCCAAGTCATTTTTAATGAAACCGACAAGCAAACAAACCCGGTCTTGCTACTTTCACTGCCAACGAAAGGTTTACTGCTACAGTGTGGTGGCAGCCTGACAAACTCTTATTGTTGTGATGACTTAGTGAGCATTGCAATTGTCCCAGAAATATCATGCGTTTCCATCAGGGTAAAGGCGTTCAAATACAAACAAAATTAAGTGCCTAAAGGAGGAATGGAGGAACAAGAATTTATCAAGGCTGCCTGTGATTTATGAGACGTAATGATTATGGGGCCCAGACAGTGTGAAGAGATGATTCTATTTATCATCTTCTCCCTGATAGCTATGTGATAGAAACTAGCATCAATATATCATCAAAATATTAAACTGGTGGCCCTGCAGTCTGGCATTTATTTAGGGAGATGTCACTGCTGCAGGTGTCAGTGATGGAAGGGAGGACAAGTTAATTACCTCTTCACCAATCTGGATCTCCCGGACTGACCGAAGTAGAAGCTGGCGTCCCTCAAAAACAATCACACAGTTTGGGTCACAGCTGTGGTTCACGAGAGACATGCTGGCAGGGAGTGGGGGGAGAAACAGAGAACATTAGAGAGAAGGATCCTCCACTGCCAGTACCTCCTGAATTATTTAACATGAGCTGACTGAGTTACATCTAATGCACCAGGCAATCAGTTTATCAAACAAGGAAAATCCCTGGTAATCAAGTGTGGTCGGTTAGGTGAAGAAAATGAAGATTTATATTAATTAATAATAGGAGCCCCGCCTTGATCATTCTCCTTGATCTGCACATGTGATCATTCCACCGTCTCATGTTCTGCATGGAAAGGGCAGGGGGTGGGGGGAGGAGGGGGTTGCTTCCTCCCTATGAGGGCTCTGTGTGAGGGGAAAGGGGTGGGCCAGGGCAGAGTATATAGGCTGGAGACAAGGGAATGTGTTTCATTCCCATTGCTCCCCCACCATATAGAATTCAGGGTAGAAACAGAATACATCCTGGAACTGTATTATATTTCTGTAGGTGGTACTGAAGGCATCAGGGATCCAACACCTCCCTTCGGATATTCTGGCCTCCAGAGGATCCATAGGATTTGTGGGGTGGCACTGCAGCCTGTTCCATGGTATGTGGGAGAGGGGAGTAGTACACACATGCACAAACACATATGCCCTCCCATAGAACAATTTGGGAGGAAACTCTGAGGAGAGCCTCACTGACATCTTCTCTCCTTAGCCCCCTCTATTGGAGGAGATGGTTTACAGTAATTTGTCTCTCTCTCTGTTTTGCATTCCCATGTAACGATGTCTTAGCACTGAATGTGACTCTACCAGTCAGCCCTCAATTGCATAACACCCAGGGCAGAAGCTTGCCCTGTCATGGTGATGGTCTACTGAACCCTTCATTAAAAAATTCCAGTATCATCAGGGTGGAATCGGATTTTGGCTCACAGCCCTTGTCCCTGTACTAACAAGTAAATTCAACCCAGCACCTTTGTGTAAACCCACATTAACAAAATGTGTCTCTCTGTCCCTTTCCAGTAGTTAGACTGTGTACAGAGGTTTATGCTATTGCCTTTGAGGTATTGGGTCTGGTCTGTTAGCTCAAGCAATAGATGCTCATGATTTTAGATCCAGAAAGGCTGTAGTTCAATTCCCATGGAAAATTCAACTAGGATGGTTCTTATACTGAGTATCTCTTGGATAACTTGCTTTTTGATTGCTAATAGGGGGTATCTAGCACTTAGCCACCAACCACCTCTCTGCCAATGTCCATCTTTGACTACTAGGCCTTCAGGCAGACATTACCAAGGGACCACGGAGGACTGGATACTGAGAGAAGGTATGCGACCAGGGAAAATGGGATGGGATGTGATCTCTCCAGGAAAAAAGCTGACGCACTGAGTGCCAGATCCTGCATGGTCACACCTCTTTTCCCATGTTCTGGAGGACGTTGAGAATGAGAGGGAGCCTGTAAAATACATTCAGCAGATCTCCAATCCAGCTAACAGAGAAGGAGACACCAGGAGGGAAGAGCAGCTGTGTGATGTGAAACCCTTCAGAGACAGCCCCTCCAAAGCTGTACATGAAAGGGAGCAAGGATAGATTGGCCACCCTGCAGGGCTCCTTTCTTTCTTTATCATACTCAGCGGATTCAGTGTTGATGGGAGTGACCTTTCTGTCACCCAAAATGGAAGCTGTTCTGGTAGACCAGGTGGAAGGCTTTGCCAAGGGTTGCACGGAACCATTTCTGGCCCCAGTCCTGCACTGAACCATACAGAAGCCCCTACGAATCTTGAGGAGGTCAAAGAAACCTATCTAGGTAAGGGAGCTCTCATCTGACCATCAGCCCCTGTGCACTAAGGAGATAGCTGGCAACAGGAGGACAGAACACCAACATCTGAGATTTGTACCTTATCCATTTCTAATGCATCTTTTCTGAGATGGGGCGATCAGAACTGCATGCAGTATCAAGGTGTGGGCGTACCAAAGTGTCATTATAAAATTTTCTTGATTACTCTTAATTTTCATATCTAAAATCCTATATTCCCTTTCAATGTGACAAAAAGAAAGGTGGTGGGCTGCAAAAACCCTGTTCTTTCAAGGAAATATTTACCCAAGCTTCTTGCTACTTTCTTAAGAAGCCCAAGTCTCATGTTTTAGTGGCAAAATTTATCCTTACCCCTGCCAGGAAGAGATTAGGGTCTCCATGAGAACAAGAATTCAGGTCCTGTCTAAATTATGTTAAAACTCTGCAATTAGGAGTTTAAAAATATTTTTAAACTCAATCATGTTTTTCATGTTCTTGTAATTTATTTGCATTTCCTAATTTCTTATTTAGCTATGGTATCGGCTACTTCAGTGACCCCTCTAGCTAGCTAGAAATAAATAAATAAATAAAAGCAGCCACACACAGAGTTTTTGCCTGTGAATGAAACAGTGTCCACAGTACCTGGGATACAGGCCAACACCAACATCCTGCATTTCTCCATTACTGATGGTGAAACAGTTACAGGTCACCTGTAAAAACAAGGGGGGAAATCCAGGATTACCAGTGTTATTTAGAAATGTCATACCTAAGTGAAAGAAACTTTCAAAATAAAATGCAGGGGCATTTTGGTAATCAGATTGCAGATATTCAAGCCCCACACTGATACTCTTTCATTTTAGAGCAATCACATCTGGGACACACACTCCTGTAAAACTACAGTCAATTAAGAGCAGAAATATTAGTATCCTGCAAAAATGTGAGGTTAAACACATGCAGAGGCCCTATTTTCCTGTCCGGGGGGGTGGGGGGGGGGGGAGAGGGGGAATACATGAAGCCTGAAAAGCATGGCATACAGACAATATACTGGGGAACAGTGACTGTTGTGGCTATACAGAGTAGCTGTTTCAGACCAGACTTGCGTCAAGCTGCCACAGTACAGTTTATGAAAAACAGTGGAGCCCCAAGAATGAACCACAGCTTTGAGGTACATAGCTACACTGACTGGGGAAATACGGCTTGTGCCTGTGTAAACACAAAGAGTGAGTACCTGATGGGTGATCTCTTGCATGACATTTATTTTCATGAGTGGGGAAAGGAGGGATAACTCAAATGGGGAAGGTACAAGACATCTTATTTTAATTATTCTCACAGGAAAAGAGAAATACCTTCTTCCATTTTATATCGCATACCCAACTATACAGTGTGTTTTTCTCTCATACAGTTTTCAGGGTTGAAATGGATTTAGAACGGAGATGAGAAAAGTAATAATTGCTTGCAAGTAGAGAAGGCCCCAAATTAAAACCCTGGATCTGAACTTTGGTGGTGTTCAAAATCCAAACCTGGATCCAAATTTTGCAAATGACCACTGTTGTTATAATGTATCGACCCAAAAACTAGAATGCAAAGACGTGCTGCATTTTCAAGTATTCCAAATCTGGATCTGAATTCTGTGTTAGAGTCCATCTGACTTTATTTGGAATAAAGGAGGAGAAATACTTTTTAACTTTTTGATAACATGTGAGGTATGTCATGTCATCAGTTACATACTAATAAATAGGGCCCTACCAAATTCACGGCCATGAAAAATGTGTCACGGACCGTGAAATCTGGTCTTCTCCCACGAAATCTGGTCTTCTGTGTGCTTTTACCCTATATTATACATATTTCACAGGGGAGACCAGCGTTTCTCAAATTGGGAGTCCTGACCCAAAAGGGAGTTGCTTTTGGTTATGTTAGGGAGGTCAGAGTATCGCCACCCTTAGTTCTGCGCTGCCTTCAGAGCTGGGCAGCCATAGAGCGGCAGCTGTTGGCCAGGTGCCCAGCTCTAAAGGCAGCGCCCCGCCACTAGCAGTGCAGAAGTAAGGGATACCATAATAATACCATACCCTGCCACCTTTACTTCTGTGCTGCTGCTGGAGGCGGCTCTGCCTCCAGAGCCAGCAGCCGCCGCTTTCCAGCAGCAGCGCAGAAGTAAGCAGGGCTTTGGAGCGGAGCCTGGAGCAGGAGCACAGACCAGTAGGTTTTTGCCCGGAACTGGACCGGAGCCGGAGCAGAGCAATTCAAAAATTTGATGGCTCCAAATCCCTGGAAGTAAGGGTAGCATTACCGCAACCCCCCCTACAATAACCTTGCGACCCCCCCACCCCAACTCCTTTTGGGGTCAGGACTCCTACCATTACAACACCGTGAAATTTTAGATTTAAATAGCTGAAATCATGACATTTATGATTTTTAAAATCCTATGACCATGAAATTGACCAAAATGGACTGTGAATTTGGTCCCTTTTCTTTGCAAACATTTCTGTTTAAAGGAACATGACTAGTTATAACAGTCTATAAGGGTATGCTACACACTAAAGAAAAACCCGCAACTAGCCCCTGCCAGCAGACTTGGGCTTGCAGGGCTCAGGCTGCGGGGCTGTTTCATTGCTGTGTAGACTTCTGGGCTCGGACTGAAGCCCAGGCTTTAGGACCAGGAGGGGGTGGGAGGGTCCCAGAACTTGGGCTGCAGCCCGAGCCCAGAAGTCTACACAGCAACGAAACACCTCTGCAGCCCAAGCCCAAGTTGGGTTTTTCTTTGCGGTGTAGACAACACATACCCTAAGATAAACAAGAAAAATGTCTGAATCTTTTTTTTTTTTTTAAGTTTGATTTTCCATTGGCATTGATAATTCTCTGCAGAGTGGGAAAAGAGTTAGTGCGGAGATCTGGCAGGTGTGAGTTTTGATAAATCACTGAGTTTCTTCATACAATATAATCGCCCTGAAATTCATGCCTAATTTAAAGAAATACACTGAAAAAATATAATATTATATTTTACCTATGGAACTCACAAATTAATAATTGCCAATGTGTTAACCATAAAGAGAAAAATAAAATTATCCTTCAGAATCTTCTAATAAAATCTGATTTAAACGAAGATATATGCAGTAAGGTATGCCTTTTAATGGTTAGATAATAATAATTAGTCTGTTATTTATGTAACCCTTACAAACATTCCTGATCACTTACAAAAAACATACATCTTAATTATTTCTCTCCTACTGATATTAGATATATAATACCAGACAACACTTCCGAATTAAGATTAGGCCTTGTTAAGTAGCAATTATATATCTTACAAAAATATTGTCTTAACTTTGGTATATAGTGAAAGAATAGATTGCCAGGTTTCTTCTCTGTACTGGATTATGCAATAAAAAAGGTCATTCATAGTAGATCTAAATTCATCCCCTCTCTCCAGAAAATCTGCTATGGTATCTCGCTCATTATTATCATAAAGTATTTACATTAACTATGTGGACTCCTGAACAGTGCACATTTTGTGGAGACCTTTTACTGTTTCCCAATAAGTCTAGTTATTTTTGTAGTGTCAGGTGAAAAATGTTTACACACAAAGGGAAAACAACAAATTTTACTTTCCCCTATTTTTGTAAACATGCACAAGTTGTGGATTTTCATTACAAAATGTGTTTTACCGAGGTGAAAAGAAGATATGCTTCTAGACTCAAACACTCTGAACTTTGGGAAGTTTAAGTCCTGATAAGAAACTTGGTAACTCCAAGACTATTGAAATATACTTTTTTCAGGGCAGTTAGTTACAAGAAGCAAGTTTAGCTATAATGTTCACTGACAGGAAATATCACGCGTCAGAAGAAAGGAACACCCAGAGGATGACCAAGGCAAATTCTGAGTTCTAGGAGAGCTCTACCCTTTTGACACCCATAAGCTCAACAGTAGGATCCAATTGCCTTTGAGTCCCTGCCCACCTCAGTTCCATGATGATTGTCTCTACTCCTGAGATAACTAAACCATTTAAGGCTTAATCAGAACCTAGAACTGCACCTAGCAGCAAAGTGACAGTCTCTGAAGAGCCCAGAGCACAGGTATAATATGCTCTTGTTATCTACCCTACCTTAAAAGCATAAGGGACATATTCTCTTCTGGCTGAAGCTTCTGGGTGCTTGTGGTGAAGTGTACAATTCCCACACTGGCCAACACAGGATTAATAAGCAGGTGGCCCTGCCCTGCCACACCAGTGAGAGAGATCTGATTTGGAGGGAGGAGCTTAAAAGGGAAAAGCACACCACAGTTGGCAGCAGAGCTAAAAGTGCTGTAAGAAATGAAAGGATATAGACAGAAATTTCCTTGAGTGAACAGGAATTCAAAAGCCTAGTACAGAACAATTTAAAAAAGGAATGACAAAAAATTCTGTATCAACAAAAAAAGAGGAAGATGATTTTTTTGAATTGTGTCCTAGAGTTGAGGATAATGACATACGTCAGGCTCAGGAAAGTACTTACAGGCTATTGCGGCTTAAACAAAAATAAACAAACACAAAGATGGACTATGTGAGCACTGTAAGGCCAAAGAAACAATTGATCACCTTTATGGGTACGTAAGGACTTTGATAAAGAAAAAGAAAAGATTTCTGAGAAATTTAAAAGGCATAAGGTAGCAAAAGTTACATTACATCATTTAGTAAAAATATTGGGGAAATGGGGTTGTTACAATACCCGAAAAACATAGGGCAGAACAAGAAAATATAAACCATTAGGTATTTAGGAATTAGAGTTGGTGGAGGATGTAAACCAGTGGTGGGCAACCTACGGACTGTGGGCTGCACGCGGCCCATCAGGGTAATCTGCTGACAGGCTGCCAGACAGTTTGTTTACATTTGCACGGCTGCCCGTGCCATTTCCTGCAGCTCCCATTGGCCGAGAATGGCGAACCACAGCCACTGGGAGCTGCGGGCGACCATGCAAATGTAAACAAACTGTCTGGCAGCCCCCCAGCGGCTTACCCTGATGGGCCGCAGGTTGCCCACCACTGATATAGACCATCTAGTCAAGTCTGCTTCTCCATGAAATAGAAAAAAAGAAAAGTTGGTGGCAGATGGGAGAGAGGGCTGGCTAAAGGCAAGCGCTCCTCACCTAACTGTTCCCTGATGGCCCCTCCCTCAAGAAAGATACATCTTTTGAGGAGACTATTTCTCCATATCAGTCTGTGAGCCTAGTTGTGGCCGCAACTCAACAAAAGCCTCTCTGAAGGCAGAGGGATGAACCACATCCTGGGACAATTCATTTGTGTTTCTTTTGTATTTGTTGAGAACCCTGGAAAGGGCAAGGCTAGCTGTTCAAGGCTGAGGCTCTTACGACTGGTTGGTGTGTTGGAACATCAAGTGTTACAGGGTGGCTTGCCTCTTAAGGGCTGGAAGGCTGGGGCTAGTCAGCCCTGGTTACAGATTGAGGCAAACCTGGGTTGAATCAGGTAATTCCCTGTAAAGGGCAGCAGATGCCTCCAGTGAAGGGGAATGTTCAGGGAGATAAAATATTCCTAGGCATGACCAGGCTCCAGCAGAGATTCCTGGGACTGAGACTCCAGGCAGGGAGGCACTGGGAGTGGCCGGCTACAACAGGAAAGGTTCCAGGCAAGAAGGCCTGGGAGTAGGGTGATCAGAGACTGCTAGGAGTGAGCAGGCTCCAGCAGAGTGTCCCGGGAGATGGGACTGAGACTATAGGCAGGAAAGGCCTGGGAGTGACAAGAGGGTAAAAAATGGATTTTGATTTGGGACACTGAGTTTTACTTTTGAGTTTGTTTTATCTGACCCAGACCCCAAGAAGGGATGTTGTGAATGGACAAAAGGGGTGTGTGGAGTTTGTTTAAGTCCTTTGAGGGGAAAGTGTTAGCAGGGCACCCCAGAGACACTCCTAGCCACGAGTGGGTGCACAGGAGGCAGCTGACCCAGCTACACCCAGACATCACCGACCAGAGGCTCAAGTGAGTGCAGAGGCCCAGCCCAGAGTCCATGGGGTGCCCTGAGGAAGGAACCCAGTGACAGTGGCCTTCAAGAGTTGCCCAATGTAGGGCAAGTTACAATTCTATCCTTTCCATCTCAGGTACTTATATGGTCCCCATTACCATACAATTTGAGTGCCTCACCATCTTTGATGTATTTACCCTCACAAAACCCTGGTCAGGTAGTGAAATACTATCCAAATACTAATTATCCCTATTTTACAGATGAGGAACTGAGGTCAGAGAGTAAATTACTTGTCCAAGCTTACATAGGAAGTCTGTGGTAGAGCAGAGAATTGAACTCAGGTGTCTTGAGTCCTAGGCTAACACCTAAACCATTCGACCATCCTTCCTCGCTCTTTAAAAGGAGGAGCGGAAAGCATAGACAACTGTGGAGAGATGCATGTATGAAGTAGGCTAGAGGTACAATTGTGACAATAAAAAGTTAACCTTTGCCAAGACATACTACAGTTATTTCCAGGTCTCAGTATAGGGGAAAAAAACCCTGTGGTAATCTCACCTGTGTGGTAACTGTTGGCAAATTCTCATTTAAGGATGATCAAGGATGATTAAGCATGTATTTTGATCTACAGTCTGCTGCTATAACTAGGTATCAAACAGGCAGCCCAAATGACCCTCTTATGGTTGGTTGGTTGTTTTTGTCTTTTAGCCTGGTTACGAAGATTTTAAAAGTCTATGGAAAAACCTCTACATTAAAAACATTTAAAATTAAACAAAAGTTTAAGAGGATCCACAAATCAAAGGTAAATATCAGCACCTATCATTTAGAATTCTGCCTAAATATTCACTACAAGAGAAGATGGCAAAGACAAGGGCTAGACAAGTTTATCATGCTTTTCTCTCTCAAGGAATGAAACCAAGAATGAATTTCGTTACACAGCATTTGAAGAAAACTCCAGCTCACAAAAAATCCTCAGGATTTCCAGACTTTTGTAAAGCCTAGACAATAGCTCTACTTGGTAAATCCACATGCTGCTGCGGAAGCAGCACAGTTGAGCAGCCTGTTGAGAGAGGAAGCGAGGTAACAGTTACTGATCAACACCTACTGTGGATAAAAACAACAAAACAAACCCTCACTAATTACTACAGGAGACATTGTTTCTTGCGGCTTTCTTGATCATGCTGTTGAGAGTGTGTGCGCACACACTAACGACTGTATTGGTTTTCAGCCTTTGTGGGGTTTTTAGTTAGCCATAGTAATCCAAGGACAACACACATTACTACATATGCAGTCCCTTTGAGTGAACATCAGGAGCTCTCCCACTTCCAATTTAGACAGTGTAAGCCACCCAGGGGTTCTGGCTAACAAATCTTACATTTGGAGAATGGGTATAAGGAAAGTATGCATCAAATATAGGAGGAACTCCAAACTGCAGACAAAGTGAGAAAGCTTTTTCATCACACCATGAGAGAGTGAAGTCAACTTAATTAGGGAGAAATTCAAAAGACATTTCTTCAGAGTGAAGAAAGCTCTCTCCCCTTAATTTCTCAATCTACCAGTTAACCATATTGATTTCCACATAATGGTTATATGGCCTGCACGTAAGCAGAGCTCAGACAACTTGAAAACTAAAATACATACAAGATAGGTATGTGATATATTAGATGGTAAGATCTGCAGAGCAGGGACTGTCTCTTACTATGTGTTTGTACCAGGCCTGGCACTAGACGTCCTGATCATGAGAGGGTGTCATTTGCAATACAAACACCTAATAATTAGAACAGTAACTGTACTGTAATCTTTTAAGTTTTCCTCTCTAAAGCCATAGAAGACAAAGGGTTGACTTCTTGCCTCAAAAAGAATCTTCTACTAACAGTTTCAAAGATGCACGTGGCAGAATGCTCTATAAGAATTTTTGTTCCTGGAATATTAGAAATCTACTGAAGAGCCAGGAAGTTTATACATGACTTGACAACATATGGGAAAGTCTCTGATGGATTAGGAGGCCTCATTCCAGTGATATACTGAGCCAGATTCTGCTCTTGATTATTCTTTTGTAAAA
The DNA here is from genome assembly GCF_028017835.1 of Emys orbicularis. Classification (NCBI taxonomy): domain Eukaryota; kingdom Metazoa; phylum Chordata; order Testudines; family Emydidae; genus Emys; species Emys orbicularis. The sequence continues at coordinate 144,520,004 of NC_088685.1, forward strand.
CTGGAGATACTCCACTGAAGAATAGAGATTGTGCCCCAATTCTGATCTCACTTTTGCCAGTTTATATTCCAGATTTGCAATGGTGTTAGGGAAAGCAGACTACCCAAACCCTGATATCAGAAATTAGCCCATGGCATTTTGGATCTCAGCTGTAATGAGATGTTCGAGAGTAGAAGAAAAAAATAAATAAATTAGAATACGTTTGTTCTGGAGATCAGTTTAGAAACACTAGCAGAACTAAGTTCTGGTTGTGTTTCTACCTGCCCCTTATAGGACCACAATGATATAGTCCTGATGACATGCACAAGGAGCTCCTTCTTGAAGGTTCATTAAAGGGTACATTGGAATGGTAAGGTCAGTTGAGTTTAAGTTCTGACTTTAAATGACTGCAGCAATAAACTGGAGTGTCACAGTGAGATAAATTTTAACCCACCATCCGGCATGAAGTAATAAATAATGTTTTGCTCTTTGATGCACAAAAACAAAAAGGTACAAATGAAAGGCAGCAAAATCTGGCTAATTCACACAGTTTATAGTTCGCACAGAACACGGTAGGCTATTCTCAATTGGTAGCAGGGATTTAACAGTAGATGCTGTAGTCAGGTCTCATATTACGAAGTTTGTTTGTTTAACAAACTAAACCACAGTACATTTGCTAATATTATAATAAATAAAAAACTATAAATGTCAAAATATGTATCTATTTTGTAATGCAGGATATTTACTTTTTTACTGTCTGTTTATTTGACAGAGGAAGATGAAACATCAAATTAAAAATTAACTTCAATAGGTCTATCCACATGCTTAAAGTTAAGCATATGCTTAAATGCACCTCTCAATCAGAGCCTCTGAATCTCATCCTGCTTTCACTGCACACAGCCTTCATTGGCTTCACTGGGAGTTTTGAATGTACAAAAAATGGAGGATTGAGCCCTTTGTCATAGACTAAATGTGAAAGGACCAAAATAGCATGAGAAAAGCTGTTCTTGCAGTATTTTGAGCTGTGCTGAAATCAGGACCTGCTAGAATATTTTCAAGAAAGTCTGGTCTCGTGAGATTTCCAGACCAAAGAAGTTGGGATAAAGCAGCTAAACTTTGTAGATGCTAAAATGAACCTCTATTTCACCCATCATTAGCCTTGGAATGGTTATATTTAAACTACTAGACTGTTATAATTTGTTAGGGTTTGTCTACACAAACATTTCGCTTGCAGCAAGATGGGGTGTAAATCTAAACTGCAGTAGCCTCCCGCACACTAAGTGTCTGTGTGGACCCAACTGCTGTGCCCTAAAAATTCTGTAGTACACTTTAATCTACTCCCATTTCCAAGTGGGGTAGGTCAAAGCACACTACAGAACTTTTAGTGTGTCAGCAGGGTCCACATGGATACTTAGTGCATGGCAGACTAGTGCGGGGTAAATTTACACATCAGCTTTCCACGAACTAAGTTTTGGTGTATACAAGCCTTTAAATGAATAACAACAATTTGTATTGCTGTATTCGTGATGCAGTGTTACATATGTGAAATACAGTGTTACATATGTGATTTATTGAAGTAAATCTAATGTGGCTGCATAAAAGAGCTATAAATTAGGGGTGTGCATTCTGCAGAGGTATATTTTGCACCCAGGTCTCTGCCAGCATCTGTATTAAGGGCTCCTTTGTGACATGTGGCCTATGACACATGGCCTCAGGCTTGCTCCGAGGCCAAATTTAGCCTTAGTGTAAATAGGTGCAACTCCACTGACATCAAAGGAGTTATGCTCCTTTTACATCTGGGCTGAACTTTCCCAGGACTGGATTTTCAATCATCACAGTTCAACTTAAAAACATGACACCGAATCAGTCTCTGGTGCAACGTCACTGACGTCATGACTGAATGAAGAGATGATCTTGAATTTAGTGGAGTTACACCAAAGATTACAGACGCTCCCCGACTTACGCAAGGCGTTCCGTTCCAGAACGCCTTGCGTAAGTCGAATTTTGCGTAAGTCGGGGACGTATATCTGACAATTACACACACACACACACACACACACACACTGCTTACGGAACTTTTTCCGTAAGTGCGGGTTTGCGTAAGTCGGGTTTGTGTAACCCGGGGAGTGTCTGTAATATGGCTCACTATTTTTACCACTCCATTTCATTTCTCTAAAGACTTCTCTATCAGTCAGTCAATATTGCACCACTTTTTTTTTTCAATTGCAAGAGACTGAGTTAAATAGCTTCAGCTGAAACAAACTCTAGCACACATAAGAACATCAGTTCCTAACCAGCAGGAGGAGAGAAAGTGTCCTTGGTCACTGCAGAACCCAGATCTCCCTTATGGAATTCCTAAACCAATAGATCAGATAAAATTGGCTGGACATTGGCAGATGATTGAATTCAAGTTTGCTCCATTTCACTTCTCAGTTAAGTGGTGCAATTTTGATTGGAATGGAATTACCGCCTCTTAATCTCACACACATTTCCCCATATTTTCAAATAAAAGACCTAGGTCACTTACCTGCAACTGGAAGTTCTTCAAGATGCGTGGTTGCTATCTGTATTCCACACATGGATATGCATACGCATCATGCGCCCGAGTCCGGAATTTTTTTGCAAGCAGCGTTTGTTGACCCGCACATACACTGTAGCTCTCCCCGTGCACGGAACCAAGGGCATAAAAGGTGGAGTGAGCCCACACCTCTCCAGTTTCCCATTCTTACCACAGTTCAAACAATTCGCAGCAGAGGGAATGGAGGGTGGGTAGTGGAATACAGTTAGGGACCACACATCACAAAGAACCTCCAGTACAGGTACGTAACTTCCATTTCTTCTTCAAGTGAGGGTTCCTATATGTATTTTACAAGCCGTAGGCAGACAGAGGGTGGGTGCAAGGATGCAGAAGTGATAGCTGACTGCAGTACTGCTGTCCCCATAGCTGTGGACAACTGGCCCACAAATTAATGTCTCATGGAGGCATGCAAAAAGCTACAAGTAACTGCCCTACATATCTCTAGGAGGAAATACATTGCTCAGAGACGCAGACAGAGTAGCTTGCTCTCTAGTGAATAAACCCTCACAGCCTTCGGTAGGGGAATATGATGAGTTAGTTAGTAACAAAGGGCAATACAATCCAAGATCTATTTTGAAAGTCTCTGCATCGATGTAACTTGAACCCTTAATTCTCCTGCTATGGAAACAAATAGTTGAGATGACTTTCTAACATCCTTTATGTAGGCCTGACATGAGTAAATAAACATGGGGGCGGTCTCATTTCTTGGAAGACAGGATTAGGGAGGTAACTAGATCAGGAGGCTGAAAATGGAATGTTTGTGCTAAAATAAGTAAATGGGTCAGTACACAGACAGACAGAATATCTGAGTTAGCTAAGATAAGAGGGGGAACCATATACTAAGAACAAGGTAACCATGCACAAGAGAAATCGGGAGTATAAAGATGAGGTAAAGAGTAAAGCCGAACAAAGACAGCACATGGACAGAGCATGCTGTACAGGGATTGGTTCCTGCAAAGTAACCAAGCCAATTTTAAACCTTGTGATGCAATGTACAGTGAATGTAATGTAATGTGCAAATATATATAAAGGAAGGAGGTTTCTGTGTAATTCTGAATGTGTGCTATGCCATGTGAGCCTAATCAACTCAAGTGTAGTTTGATTGTATGCCAATAAAGAAACTTCAGTGAAGAGTTTGGAGTCAAGCTGAGTTCTTGGGAACCGACGGGATAAGGTCTCAGAATCCACCTTAACATATTCCTGAGCAGATAAGGTGTCAGTCTACTTCAGCCTACTGGTACCAGGACTCAGATCCACTCCTCTGGAGCAGGTAACGTATACACCCCTTAGCATGAGGAATTTCTTGGGAAAAACAAAAAGATTTTCACCAAAAAACAACAAATGGGGATTTTTCCCCCATAACGTTTTCCACAAGAAAGAGTTTGGTTTTCCAACCAGCTGTAGTCTCAAGTTACAACAAGTTAGTTGTCCCCTAGCACATGGATGGCCAGAGAGTTTTAGAACTCAGCATGACATCAACCTCCTTCTTAATAAAGTGACAGAATGAATAGAGAGACTATAGGTGCTAGCATGTGATGTTCCATCTAGACTTGAGTATACTAGGACCCATGAAGGCCACAGGCTGCATTAAAGGTGAGGCTAGCTGTAATTTGCTCCTTTCTATATAAATTAGGAGTGATGTGGCCCCTGGGCTACTGGCAAATTACAAATGCGGATCTCGTATACAAAGTTCAGGTGCACCGGCCCTAAAATTATACTGAAATCATAGTTGTTTTTCATAAAGAAACACTGGTGCATAATCATTTCCCCTACATCCCTTTCCCCCAACCCATCTCCACATATAATTTGGCTATTGCTACTTTAAAAAAAAAAAAAAAAAAGATAATCATTGTTCATTTTATTGGTTCTTTAAAGCAAAAAATAAACAAATGATGTCTAACCTATTTGTACATTGCTTCCTTTTTTGCACATTCCTTCGTTACTTCCCCCGCAGTGCAAGTTACCTACCATTCAAAGACTATATCCTCTAATACAGAGGTTCTCAAACTGGGGGTCAGGACCGCTCAGTGGGTCGCGAGGTTATTACATGGGGGGGTCGCGAGCTGTCAGCCTCCACCCCAAACCCCGCTTTTCCTCCAGCATTTATAATGGTGTTCAATATATGAAAATGTGTTTTTAATGTTTAAGGGGGAGGCTTGCTATGTGAAAGGGGTCACCAGTACAAAAGTTTGAGAACCACTGCTCTAATATATTGTGAATTAGTTCCTAACCTCAGTGGGTCTGATTCATCCCTGATTTAACTCTATCAACACCAGTGGAGTTAAGCAGGGAATGAAATTGGTCCAATTTTTTTCCCTAAGAACCCCCTATTGGAACCCTTTACAAAATAATAAATTGGTCATATATATCTGGGGGAAAAATGGTGTGCAAGTCTGCTAATTGGCACATCAAATACCAACCAGAAGCAGGTCATTTTAATTATGCACAAAACAATATATTTAAATTGTACAAGCTGCTCATAAAACAGTGATGAGGAATTTCATAAATAAAGCTGCTCTCATCTTAAACTGTTACACACTGATTACCATATGCCTGCAAAATTCCTTTGAGCCCACCCCAATTCCTTTTTTCAGAGGGCTTAGAATAAGGTCAGCAAATATGAAGATTGACACTGTACCATATATTCCCAGGCGTTTTGTTATAGAATTCTATAACCAGTGCAATATATTTGCTTCTAAAGCCAGACAGTAGTCATCAAATCCATGAGAGCAGGTGGTAATTAGAAGTTTAATAGGAGGAGGTAAGGATGTGAAAGAAAAGAGCCTGGTATGTATGTAATCACAAAATACTCAAATATGCAAATGATTGATTTAAATAGGGATCTTTCAAAAATCGTATTAGCCCACAAACTTGGTTTTAAGAAATCCAGATCACAGTTCTAGAACCCAGTTTCATTCACTCTGATTAAAAAAAGGAAAATTGATGGATGTGTGGCTCTGCCTTCTAGTATTGCTGGATATACTTGGCCATATCAGGAACTGGCAAGAACACTAATGCAAGAAACATTTATGAAGTTCCTTTTCCTTATGAGGGTAGAGTAGAGCCGTGTGTGCAAGGTAAGTAGCAAACACGAGGTAAACAACACATTAAAACCAATAGTATTGCTGAGGCCTGCTTTTCAGAGGCATTTAACCCACAACGCTCAGCAAAATTAACTGGAGCTGTGCACACTTAACAGCTCTGAAAATCAACTCCCAAATATTTCCAGCCAGCAACTTTAGTATTTTTTCCACAACTCAGTACTTCTTGGGCTATCTCAAACTTTGGGCTGGTCAAGCAACAGTTTAAACAAAAGTCATTGCTGGAATTCCACAACACTGGACATGTTTAGTCTCAAAGCAATACATATCCAGTTAGTTGGTGTGAGGTACAGCTACAGCTTTCTTTCCTGCTGGCGCCGCCAGTATTTTTATCCTTTCATAATCCACTTCTGGCATTCTTGAACAATCTGATTTGATGATTAGATAGAGAGATAATCAATGGAGCCTGTCAGTGCCAAAAACATCACCCCCTTTCACCGAACAAAAATCCAAACTAACTTCTTCCCACTTTGCTATATTGGAACCAGTTGTGTATTTGATACACAAGCTCTCACTGAGGGCAGTGCAGAGCCTCCCCACCCCAGTTATAAATTTGGGAGGGATTTTGCCTCGGGGGCTTTAGGATGGTGCAGCATGCTCCTTCAGGATTGTCTGGTTAACTCAACTAGCTGGTGCGAAGGGGTGCCAGGGCCCTTACACACCGTTTGGGGTAGTCTGTGCCCCCCAGAAGCACTAGGAGAAAGTAGCCCCTGTGCTCCCCTGATGGTATTCATTGTGAATGGCCCTTTTGTGGAATTAAAGGGGACGAAGGCTCCTTGCACCCTTCCTTTCTTCCTTCCATGAACTCATGGAAGAACAAAGTACAATCAGCCCCTGGTGACTTACTGTTAAATGTGCCTCCTTCCCTGATGCAGGATGGATTCAAACATCCAATTATTTGTTTTCATATTTGTATAAAAACTAGGGATGTAAATATTGTTTAAAAAGTTAACCATTTAAATGATTACAATTATATCATTTTACCGGTTAACCAATTAAAGGGAGAGGGGTTGGGGCTGCTCCAGCCAGCGCGGGGCTGGGGCTGCTCCGGCCGGCCAGCCTGGGGCTGGGGTCAGCTGGCTGGCGCTGCTCCATCCGGCCCGTGGATGGGGGTTAATAGTTAGGGTGGGTTAACAGTAAGACTAATGCTTACCGTTTAACCATTTAATATTTTATACCCCTAATAGAAATGTTATTTTTAATTCTCCATTGCACCGGTATTTTGGTTTAATGTTTCAGATCACTAATATGCTAATAATAATACCACTAATATCGGTTCATAATACAATATTATGAAGACTGGACTGTCTCAGAGCCATGTTCTGTGTCATCAGTTAAGGAAAACCACTAGAAAGATAACTATGAGCCATATTTCCCCATAGGAATAGGGTTCACAGAGTGAAGAAAATGTACTGACTTACTACACAACCAGCCTCACAAGCTAAGGCCTTCTACTTGGTATGACGCCAAATCATGGGACAACAATACAAATACAAAATAGCTTCAAGCCGGAGAGCCTCTACAAGCACAAATAGGGTTGTGGAATGTGGAAATGTAGGAGGACTCTGGAAAATCCAAACTACTTTGTGCGATACACTGTTAAACAAACAAACCCTATTACAGAATATACACTGTAAGTTATTACTTCACTGGGCAACGGTTATCCACTATTGGCAGAAATCTGCCTTTAGGGATACGATTATATAATCAATCTAAAAATGGTAGGCCAGATCTTCAGGTAGTGTAAATTGGTGTAGCGCCATTCCATTGACTTTAGCTAAGAAGAGAGTTTTTTCAGGCCCCAACCGCCTGACATGCAGGCCACACAAACACACAGACATGCACACATCCAGGCCTCATCAGCTGGTATAAATTGATGTTGTAACATTAAAGTCAATGGAATAGTGCTACCACAATTTACACTACCTGAGGATCTGGCCCAGCATTTTTAGATCGCCCTGTATGTGGAGGAGTACAGCTCTTCCCCAACAAGTTTTCTGATTTTGCCTCTCTTCGATGGGTGTTTTTTGTTATGTGGCTGATTGTTCCAAAAACAACACCCAGAGAGGTGCTATCATTTAAATTGCACTGCCCATTTTTGCAGTAACATTTTCTGGCTCTTTGCTTTATACACACTGTGATGGGGTATACTCACCCCGCACTGGACAGGAAGAGGTTAACTCATCCTTGGTGGCTAAGGAAACCACGTCCCCACGGCCCTACTGGGTATGCTCCAGGTGCAGTGGCTGTATAAAGGCAGGAAGCCCAGTTCAGTTGAGGCTGACCGCCGGAGGGGAAGGACATAGCACACAGGCTCTCGCCGGGGAGCAGCTACCAACCCACCCCGTGGAAGCCCAAAGCGCTGAGGCCCCAGGCGACGCCCAGGGGGAACTAGCCATAGTCCTGGACGTAGGCAGCGTGTTGCAGTTGGATCCCCGCTGACCTCAGTGGCGGAACCCTCTGCTATTATTAGGGCCCTGGGCTGGGACCTGGTGTAGTAGGAAGGGCCCGGGTCCCCCTACCCTAGGCCGCTACCCTCCCCCAGGGGGCGGCCCTCTACCCTGTGAATCAGGGACTCCTCATTGACTCTGGCCACCAAGCCTACCTACCCCGCGACCCAGAGACTCCGGACACTAGGCCTGGGTACCCAGCGAACCACTATTTACTCCAGCCACTAGGCCTCAAGACCCTGTGAATCAGAGACCCCCCTATAGACTCAGGCCGCTAGGCCTTGACCCCGGGAACCAGAGATTTGCCACTGACTCTGACCAGTAGGCCTTATTGCCCTGTGACGCAGGGCAATCTTATCAGTATAAGTTCAGTGGGCGACCTACCCTGAAGAAACAGGCGCTCGAGGGACGGGGTGTACTCACCCCGCACTGGACAGGGACCCCCACCCTGTCACACACACATTTATTGAAAAGGGAAATGCATGGACCTTCGTTAAAACGTTACTACACCTTAGCTAGATCGCCACCTCCTGATGAAAAGTTGGTGTGAGGGGGTCAGATAGAAGCTGACCTTATGGAGTTACAGTGTTCTGAACGTTTTATTTTATCGAGTGTCTACCTAATCATTCCATTTGGGGGTGGGAGGCAGAGAGTCACCTGCCAGTGTAAGGAGGTGGAGCAAGGGGTTAGGAAACCAAACATTCAAGGAATCCACTAGAGGCCCAGGCTGTCCCCAGGATGGTGCTCAGCTGACAGGGCTTCCTCCACTGGTTGTTGCTCCTGGAATCCCTCCCTAAAAAGGGGTGTATTTTATAGTGCTGAGGGATCCTCTGGAAAAAACAGCCTGACATTTCTGAGAGGGTTCATTACTGGTGTCCAGGGGGTGTCTGCACCTAGCACATCCACTTCCCCACACACAGAGCAGGATTGCATGTGCGGTGGAGAGAGTTCTCACTTTCCACATGGACAGGAAGGGGAATCAACACAGAGAAGAAGGCCCTCTGTGTGTGTAGCCAAGTGAGATAATCCAGCCTCCTGTACTTGCCATTTAACAGAGACTGGTCTCCAATGTGGCTCAAATCTTGAAACCCAAATTAGTCAAAACTCTCACTTAAATCACTGGAAAAATTCACTGAGTAAGGATTTTAGGATTTGGCCATCTAGTTATTCAGTTGAGAAGGCAAAAGAAGAGGAGTTGAGCAGAATGAAGTGGGTATACCTTTAGCTTTGGCCATATCCAGTCACAGTCATGCTTGCCACCAATGGAAGCAGTGAAAAGGACCCTGTCTATAGAATTTTGAGAGGAGAGGAAAGGGAAAAAGATGGGCCAATCAGATATAGTACAGGAATTTATTGGAGATAATCAAGAAGTAAAAGTGGAGATGTGCAATAACTTTGAGTTAAACATAATATATTTTTATAGTCAAAAGAAATAACAGAATTCTTACTCATCTGCCTAACCTTTTAGATTAACATCAGCTCAAAGTAAAAAATGGATATTGCAAATAATAAATAATAATAATAAAGAACTTCCACCACCCACATAACAACATTATTAGATCTTTCCCCCTCTAGGAAAGAAAGCATACTTCATTTGTGACGGGCTTCTACCAGATGTTTTGGAAACATTACCAAAAGAAGGCAGAGTTAGACAAACACTCTGTTAAGCTCACAGTTCAAATGTTTGTGGGTAGCCGACCAAAGTTCAGAGACCTGTACATAATCACTGCCTACAGGAAACAGTCTAGTTAAAGAAAGAATTTCTCTCCCCATTTCTCCCTCCCTTAGCCTTGCAGAAAGAAATGTCCTCAAATGCAACATTTTGGAGTTGAACAGAACTACTCCTGCTTTATAAGAAAAATTAACCCTCAATACCTCACATCCGTGAATACAGACTGCCAACTTTCAGAAATCTGATTTTAGCAACTGGTAAATGAGATTTTTTTAAAAAAATATGATCAATTTTCTTGTTAGTCCTTCCTGTTAAGGCTCCATAAGTACTTAGTTCCCTTGTCCATTAAGCCATCTAGGGCTTGGTTTTCCTCTTCCTTACACAGGTATAAATTAGCAGTAACTTCATTGAAGTCACATGAGTTACAATGGCATAACACTGGTGTTAAGTGAGAAGAGAGTAAGCTGATCATCAACAAAAGTACAAATGATATTTTTTCAAAATGCTGAAAGTGGAATGCTTCAGCTCTCTGTACTTACCACCGTGTCTGTTTCAGACACAACAAAACCTTGCCTTTAAGCAGCCCCACATTCGGGGTGTTTGAAGTCTGGACCTGAATACTGCATCTCAAGCTCATGTCTAAGTGCTAACAGTAAAAAACAAAACAAAAAACAAAACAAAACAAAAAAAACCCAACCACAACGTAAGTGGTCTGAATGTCATTGGCTACAATTTAATAACCTGACCATCAACTTGGAATTTGGGCCAAGATTTTAAAAAAAGTGACAAGTGATTCTTGTTTCAATTTTTTGGTGCCCAGCTTGAGAGACCTTAAAAGGGTCAGATTTGCAGAGGGTGAGTACTCAGCGCTTTTTGAAAATCAGACCTTTTTAAGATGCTTGAAGTTGGACACCCACAAACTAAGGCATTCAAAATCCCTAGTCCAATATTGCTAATTTATGGTTTTATCACGAGTCTCATTATTTTTAAGAAAAACGAGGAGTCCTTGTGGCACCTTAGAGACTAACAAATTTATTCGGGCATAAGCTTTCGTGGGCTAGAACCCACTTCATCAGATGCATGTAGTGAAAAATACAGGAGCAGGTATAAATACATGAAAGGAAGGGGGTTGTTTTACCAAGTGTGAGGTCAGTCTAACGATATAAATCAATTAACAGCAGGGAGGAAAAATAACTTTTTAAGTGGTAAGAGAGTGGCCCATTACAGACAGTTGACAAGAAGGTGTGAGTAACAGTAGGGAGAAATTAGTATTGGGGAAATTAAGTTTAGGTTTTGTAATGACCCCACCACCCCCAGTCTTTATTCAGGCCTAATCTGATGGCATCCAGTTTGCACATTAATTCCAGTTCTGCAGCTTCATGTTGGAGTCTGTTTTTGAAGTTTTTTTGTGAAGAATTGCCACTTTTAGGTCTGTTGTTGAGTGACCAGAGAGACTGAAGTGTTCTCCTGCTGGTTTTTGAACGTTATGATTCCTGTTATCTGATTTGTGTCCATTTATTCTTTTGGGTAGAGACTGTCCGGTTTGGTCAATGTACATGGCAGAGGGGCATTGCTGGCACATGCTGGCATATATCACATTGGTAGACGTGCAGGTGAACGAGCCCCTGATGGTGTGGCTGATGTGGTTAGGTCCTATGATGGTGTCCCTTGAATAGATATGTGGACAGAGCTGGCACTCTGAAACCTATAATTATTTTTAAGGGTTTTCACTATACTCTGCTATCTATTCCTGTATTTTCCACTCCATGCATCTGATGAAGTGGGTTCTAGCCCACGAAAGCTTATGCCCAAATAAATTTGTTAGTCTCTAAGGTGCCACAAGGACTCCTCGTTGTTTTTGCTGATACAGACTAACACGGCTACCACTCTGAAACCTGTCATTATTTTTAAGGGTTCTCACTATACTCTGATTTTCTGCCTCTATCCACAATGGTACCAATATCCTTTTACTATCAGTAGGACTGAATCCACAAACTGCCATCAACAAGATGGCTGCCATATCCCTTTAACTTCTGCAGGGGAAAGTCAGGGTGCCCCAGAAAAGATGGCCACCACTTCGGTTTCCAACTGGGCTGAAGTCCGACCACTCTCAGGGAAGATAGTAGCTCCTTAGTCACTACATGAAGGCCTGGCAAGAATGTGGAGGAGCTAAAACGAGACTGTGGGAGCAGGAAGGAGTGGGGCTGTGTTAGGAAACAGGATGGGAAACTATGAAAAACATGGGGAATGTGAGGAGCAGGAGGCAGACTGAGGGGGTAAAAGAGGTTGTGTAATCACACACAAATTGGGGGCTGATGGCTTCCCTCTAAAGGTGAAAAAGTCAGAAGGCAGGCGAATACCAACGTGACTGATTACACTGCTCTACAGCCAAAATGCTTCTGAAATAAATGTAGTCAAACTTTACTAACTCTGGGTCACTGAGAACGAAAATGATGCTTAAAATTGTTGATTGGCTCTAGTTTTCAAGATATGCTATTGGGTCAGTATATACGACCCTTGACTTGGGAATGGCGGAGGATAAGTGAGTTATAAAGGGAAGGGATCTCAATTTAAACCAGAAATGACTAAAATACATCTTTGATTGGATCTATGAATAAATCTATGACTGGGTTTGGACAGTACTTGCTTTTTAGGCAAAACAATGAATGATGCAATCTGAAGCTGGTATTGCATCATACATGATATGAATTGCATCATGTTATTCCTAGAAGTCATGGATAATGCAATCATAACGAAGCTTACATCACTCTGCTGAACAAATTGCCCTATATCAGCTCTAGAAATCATACAGTGTCGTGCTCTCTTATTTGTCAGTGTTTGATTTTGCAAAGGGACACATTTCTGTTTAGCCAAAGTGAGCAGAGATGCCTCGTACTTGTGTGAACAGTGCAGATAACTTCTGCTATGTTTGTGGTGAAGTGACTTTTGCATCACAAAAGCGCAGTATAACCACTATGGTTAAGAAAGCCTATCACCTTTATTTTGGCTGCAAAATTGGAGATCAGGAGAAGAGGTGGGCCCCACACATATGCTGCAACACTTGTGCAACAAATCTTCGCCAGTGGTTGAACAGGAAAAGGAAATCTATGCCTTTTGCAGTGCCAATGATTTGGAGAGAGCCAACAGATCATATCAGCAATTGTTACTTCTGCATGGTGCCTCCAGTTGGGAAAGGTGTGTCAAAGAAGAAAAAGTGGACTGTGCATTATCCAAACATTCCATCAGCTATACGCCCAGTACCCCACAGAGAAGGACTGCCGGTTCCTGATGCACCAGAATCATTCTCACTTGAGTCAGACGAGGAAGAGGAAGAGGATGAAACTTCTGGTCCTGAACCATCAATGTCACAGGACCCACATTTTCTCCCATCCTCCTCCTCTGAACCACACCTCATAACACAAGGTGAACTGAATGACCTTGTCAGGGATTTGGAACTACCCAAGAGTAAGGCAGAGCTGTTGGGCTCCTGACTACAGCAGTGTTACATAAACAGGACAGGTGAAATATTATCACGTAAAGCAACCATAAACACATGAAAAGACCTAGGTTTACAATTTATGATTAAAACTCTACTATCTACACAATATACATAGACATAAAATGTAAAAACGTAAATATCTTAGAAACAGTAGCCAATCAGTTGTTTTAATTGTCATATTTGAATTCAGCACATCAAAATACATAATGAATAGCACATTTTATCTCTGAAGCAGACGACTTCTCAAAAATTGTAGACCAGTGTTATTTTTAAAAACATCTCGTGATGCTTAAACCAATCATATCCTTTTTTGCAGATCTGATTCATAATTTTTGGATAGCAGGGGTTGACAATACTGCTGTTTGCTTTTGAAAAACTTGGCTTTGGCCACAGTTATGTAGAGATATTATTTACTTTAAACAGACGAGATGTCTGTGCTAGCTTTTCAAAATTAAAATGCCTTTTGATTCACTACATTCCTCTTTCTCCCTGCCCACCAGTTTTCATTGATGTACAGAATACTTCATTTCACTGTCAGCAAATCTTTATCTACCATTCTCGACGCCCTTGACTTATGGCCTTTTTTCATCCTGAACAAATCTGATCTTTGCTGATACCCTAGGCAAGCAATCCAGCCAGACTAATAGCATTAGGGAATAGAAAACACAAATGCTGCCTTAAGCAGCCTACATTTTTGTCTTTGTGAACAGGTAAGAGTCAATGAGGACAAGAAAGCACACACTACTGTTTGATCACCACAGTAAAGATGTTGGCTCTAGCTCGAGGGGAGAAGACCAGGCTCCTAGCAGGAGGAAGGAGTGCCAGCACCTGGAACAGAGCAGTAAAGCAAGCAGGGATTGGGGGAGCTAGAGAGAGCTCCTGGCTGGCTGCTAGGGCCTGCAGGCTGAGGCCCTGAGGTAAGGGCAGAAGAGGGTGCTGGCGCCACATGGGAAGTGGCCCCGGGACAATGGACTGCAATTGCCACTAAGGGAGTGGTAGGACAGAGATTGCAGGTCCCCAGGTAGGGGGAAAACACAGAATGTGACACAGCCAGAGGGCAGTATCACTGAAGAGGACTCTGCAGTCCTGGGAGTGGCACGGGTCCTGGCATGAAAGTGACGGCCCCAAGGCACCATCAGAAGAGGGCACCCTGACGAGTAGAGCCAATTCCCATCACAGCCAGCAGGACGCGCCAGAGTGGTGAGTCCCACCCCATCACAATGTCCATTAAGCAGACATCATCTCAAATACAGCTCATCTGAGCTAAACTATTGGACCTGACTCTGAGCTCTAGAGATTCAATTATGTCACTGAGTAATTGAAACTGAGGCCCCCATTTCACTGCATAGGCTGCTGCTGTACTCTATTTTCTTAAACTTTCCATTTACATTTTTAACATTGTACAGTCACAATGGTAGCAGAGCATCAAGGTGGTTTGTGGAGCTAATAGCACTTGTTTTATCATTTGAATCAATAATTTGATTGACGTATGATTTTTTTTAAAGCAATAATCCTGCCCTCTTTTTAAACAGAAATTAATTGTTCAAGCCTCTCTCCCAGAATTTCATTGTCCATCCTCCAGTAGCAAACTCCTGTTTTTAAACATATGGTTACACACAGAAACTTATAAGGTCAGAAGCAGTAGGGCATGAAAACTATAAACTGATTGAGTTAAATGCAGGTGAACAAATAAAAACATGAAGAGTAAAACTACAGAGGAGAACTTATTTTAAAAACAAATTCAAATAGGCACATTACTTTTTAATGGGCTTTTGATTGACAGGTTCTTTTGGGGAACGGTTTGGTAGGACAGGGTTTGGCTAATCAGCAAAACCCATAAACAAGTCAAACATTGTAAAATTCCCACATAATATTTTCCACAATGTATGGATCACCCTAAAACACTCCCATGAAAAACAAATAGAATTTGTTCTAAAACTACCGGTAGTTATCAACATAACTTCTTAATATTATAATTGAATGTAAGGAGCAATCCTCCTCTATGAACTGCAGGTCAGTCATAAAACGATGGTAAAACAGAATGAAAGTCAGTGGAAGTTTTGCCTCAGTGAGGACTGCCGAACTGGACCCAATCCTGTGAAGTGTTGAGCAAATCACCAGTGACTTCAGGGAGTGCTCAGTGTCTATCAAAATCTGGGTCCTACTAGATAAGGCCTGCTTTATAGAGCCTGGGCTACTGTGAAAATGTAAACCATTGAGGGAAAATAATTGACCTTACAATGAGCTCACTACAGGATCAGGGCCTGCCCAAATCAGGAGAAAGTACTCTTAACTGTAGTACGCAAAGTATCAGCCAGTTGCATGAATGAATCCCTGAATAAATACTAACCTTTTTCTTCTGTTTTATAAATAAAGATTACATTAAAAACACCACAAGCTGTTTTTTGTCACACCACCAAGTCGTCCTTCTCTCAGCATCCTATTACCTATAGAAGAATAGCCAACTCTGAGAGGTAGTAAATCTCTAAAAGGTAGTATTTTGATGTTATTTACCACAAAAGCTTTTAAGATTCTAAGCAAGTGCCAATGTTCCATAGGGACACATAGTTGTACCAAAAGTACTTTTCAGTCTACACAATCCATTAAACCATACAAAAATCCACCCAAGAGATTAATAAAAAGATACCATCCCTGTTCTAACAGAGCTATTTGGTACATATATGAGGTGATACATATTTAATCCCAGTTATTACAGAAAACTCCACCAGGGTGGCCCACAGATTATTCAAAGTTAAAAAGCAAGGTCTGTGCTCAACAGAAAAGCAGATTCTATCTCCAGACTCTCCACAACCTAGGAGGTCTGAAATCTGAGTACTTTGGAAACAAACCTTTCCCCCATGCTCTTGTAACAGTTTGAGACATGAGGCCCTGGTCTTGCAGACACTTACACACCTGTTTATCTTTACACATGAGTAATCCCATTGATTTCAATGGAGGGGGCAAGGACATGGTCCTGCCTTCTCTCTGTCTACTTTGGGGGACTGTGCACCCCACAACGGAGTGGGAAAGGAGGAGTTCATGCACTCTACTGAATGCTGAGACTCCTGTTGTGTCTGGCCCTTACAGGGGCCCCTGCAAGAGGGGAGAAGGGGGTGTTCAAAAAGGCTCTTGTACCCTCCTCTCCACTACAGAGGGATCATGGGTCATGCAAAAGCTGTCTCTTGCAAGGACTTCCATACTACAGAAGCCCCTGATATCTCTGCATGAGATGGAGCATGGGTGCAGTAACCACATACCGCTGCCTGTGCATATCCTGCATTCTGAGAAGACAGTCACTGAGTGATAGAGGGCAATACTCAATAGCTTCAATGCAACAGTCTTTCAACTTTGGACACCTGCATTCAATTGAGGAACTGCATGTGGTGGGCATGTCATAGCATCTACAGGATGACTTGTTCATAACACAAGTCCTCCATGCAATTTGATAGGACTGAGCAGCTCTGATGCAAGAGAATCCAGCAGTGAGGTCTGTTGCAGGTTAGGAATGAAATGTATTAGCAAAGTCACGTGGAGAAACTAAAGCAAGCATGACTTTGTTAAAACAGTGAGTTTATGAACTCTCACTATAAAAACTGATATTAAACAAGCCCTATTTATGCAAATCAGGTAAGGAGACATACAAAGAGATATTTGCAAGCTGAAACCCATGGGTATTTATGCAGGATGAATTCTGTGAGATGGAATATTTTTTGTAGTGTCCTGTATCTTCATGCATTTTGGAAAAACAAAACAAAACCCAAAACAAAACAAAAACACCAAAAACCTTATTGTTTATCAATATGGCCTTTAGCAGAAATGTTAGTGAAGAAGCCACACATCCTGAAATCCAAGTATCCATAGTAACTGTCTATACAGTAATTGAACATTACTATTTATCAGTTTCAAAATTATTCACAAATGAAACTAACTGCCGCAGATTTGAATGAATAAACATCTGAGTCTGCTCGTTTCCTTGATTTGTATGAATAAAAATGTTTATCCTAATTAGAGCTGAGCAAATAATTTGCACCAAAGAATTTACCTTACAATTTCCACTTCTTTTTCTGCTTGTGAAATGTCTGCAAACTGATTATCAATTTTTTAAATTTACTCAACACCATTTTTTCCCTGTTATTTTTTAGTCTTTGATCATGAACTTCTTGTCTACTCGGATTCAATATTCAGTGTTTGAAATCTGAGCAGTGTAGGGCCCTTATCCTTCAAACATACTTAGTTTAGGGCATGAAGGTATATTGTGGTAATACCTAGGAGCCCCGGACTGCCATTGTGCAAGGCATTATACAAACACAGAACACACACAAAAAATACAGTTATGAATTGAAACCAATGGAATTGTTCATATGTTTAAAGATAAGCATGTGGGTTTTTTTTGGTTTTTTTTGTACAAGTGGAGGCTTGGTTAGTAGTGATCGGCCATGACTGTTATGATATTGAGATTTTGGGGCCAGTTTGTTTTTAGTTTTTGTTACCTCTTTGGATGAGCTTAGATCTTGTATTGAATGTATTTAATCAGGAAAAAGGTCTGAAGAAGCCATTGGGGCTTTGGCTCTGTCAGGAAGATCAGTTTAAGGAGAGATATCAGAAAAGCTGGAATATGGAATTTTAGGAACTAATAATACTTTCCCTTTCAGGCCCATGCAGGCATTACTTGAGGGAGAATTCCAGGAAACATGATTTTAACTAAGTTCTGTGGGATTTTTTTTTATTTAGTCTCCCATTATACTCTCAATGAGTCAAAGAATTCCATATATGTTTCATAATAAAAATTCTGAATTTAAAAAAAATTACAGCATGTAAATTATGTAATATTACAGACTTCTTGATGGACATTACAGTTCTTGTAGCTACAAGTTTCAGACAATTCATTACAGATAATAATAACAATAATATTTGTATTTTTATAGCTCTTTTCACACAAGGACATCACATCCTTTACCGCCCTATGAAGTACAGAAGGGTAAAACTGAGTCATGATGAGGTTGAATGTAATACTAAGGTCACAGAATGAGTCCGTGCCAATCTGGAATACAACAGAATTTTGTTTAGTGTCTTGTACACACTGTAGCCGTTATGGTATCTAAAAAGCTGAACCTCACTAAACTGTATTTTGGTAAATAACAAAAACCACAAAATCCATAGTCAAATGGGATTTTTGGCCTTGAATTTCACTGAAGCACAGACTAATGATATTCTGCTGCCGTACTGGAACACGGCCAGTGTTGGTCATGGTATGACAAATAGGTGCATTCTGTGC
The DNA here is from genome assembly GCF_028017835.1 of Emys orbicularis. Taxonomy (NCBI): domain Eukaryota; kingdom Metazoa; phylum Chordata; order Testudines; family Emydidae; genus Emys; species Emys orbicularis. The sequence goes on from NC_088685.1 coordinate 144,538,558, forward strand.
TTTTTGTCCTGGCTGAGTAATGCCCTGACATAGGCTGATAGTTCTGGGGTTCTTCCTCATGCCCAGCACCTGATCAATCCACATCGGGACTCTCCTTGCCCCATCAGTGCAGATTAGTGAGGCTCTATTGTACTACTGTGCTGAATTCATATATACATAGGCATGCATCTGAGCGTGCTAAAGGAGTTGGCGGATGTGATTGCAGAGCCATTGGCCATTGTCTTTGAAAACTCATGGCGATTGGGAGAGGTCCCGGATGATTGGGAAAAGGCTAATGTAGTGCCCATCTTTAAAAAAGGGAAGGAGGAGGATCCGGGGAACTACAGGCCAGTCAGCCTCACCTCAGTCCCTGGAAAAATCATGGAGCAGGTCCTCAAGGAATCAATTCTGAAGCACTTAGGAGGAGAGGAAAGTGATCAGGAACAGTCAGCATGGGCAAGTCATGCCTGACTAACCTAATTGCCTTCAATGAGGAGATAACTGGGTCTGTGGATGAGAGGAAAGCAGTGGACGTGTTATTCCTTGACTTTAGCAAAGCTTTTGATATGATCTCCCACAGTATTCTTGCCGGAAAGTTAAAGAAGTATGGGCTGGATGAATGGACTATAAGGTGGTGTGGTGGGGACATCACCAGAAGGAGGCGCTCTACTGGATCAGACTGATTCCTCGCGGTGACCAGTAGGAGACGCTGTGGTGGTGAGCCCCAACCCTGTCACAGGTGGATAGAAAGCTGGCTAGATCGTCGGGCTCAACGGGTAGTGATCAATGGCTCCACGTCTAGTTGGCAGCCGGTATCAAGCGGAGTGCCCCAAGGGTCGGTCCTGGGGCTGGTTTTGTTCAATATCTTCATTAATGATCTGGAGGATGGCGTGGACTGCACTCTCAGCAAGTTTGCAGATGACGCTAAACTGGGAAGAGTGGTAGATTCGCTGGAGGGTAGGCATAGGATACAGAGGGACCTAGACAAATTAGAGGATTGGGCCACAAGAAACCTGATGAGGTTCAACAAGGACAAGTGCAGAGTCCTGCACTTAGGACGGAAGAATCCCATGCACTGTTGCAGACTAGGGACTGAATGCCTAGGAAGCAGTTCTGCAGAAAAGGACCTAGGGGTTACAGTGGACGAGAAGCTGGATATGAGTCAACAGTGTGCCCTTGTTGCCAAGAAGGCTAATGGCATTTTGGGCTGTATAAGTAGGGGCATTGCCAGCAGATTGAGGGACGTGATCATTCCCCTCTATTCAACGTTGGTGAGGCCTCATCTGGAGTACTGTGTCCAGTTTTGGGCCCCACACTACAAGGAGGATGTGGAAAAATTGGAAAGAGTCCAGCGGAGGGCAATAAAAATGATTAGGGGGCTGGAGCACATGACTTATGAGGAGAGGCTGAGGGAACTGGGATTGTTTAGTCTGCAGAAGAGAAGAATGGGGGGGGGGGATTTGATAGCTGCTTTCAACTACCTGAAAGGGGGTTCCAAAGAACATGGATCTAGACTGTTCTCAGTGGTACCAGATGACAGAACAAGGAGTAATGGTCTCAAGTTGCAGTGGGGGAGGTTTAGGTTGGATATTAGGGAAAACTTTTTCACTAGGAGGGTGCTGAAGCACTGGAAGGGGTTACCTTGGGAGGTGGTCGAATCTTTTTCCTTAGGGGTTTTTAAGGTCAGGCTTGACAAAGCCCTGGCTGGGATTATTTAGTTGGGAATTGGTCCTGCTTTGAGCAGGGGGTTGGACTAGATGACCTCCTGAGGTCCCTTCCAACCCTGATATTCTATGAGCGAGAAAGAGAGGGGACAAGAGGTGGATTACATTTAGGGGGGCGGGGGTGTAGAAATGTATGCAAAAAACAGTGTGGCACAAAAGGAGCAATTTTTTTTAAAGGAACCTAGTATAATTCCATGAAATCCATTGTAACAGTACCGGACAGGTGGAATTTTAATGCTACAGACTACTTTAATACAATTCTTGTTATTTATTTGTCAGAAGCTGCAGTAATGGAGGGCTTGGGTGTATAGAACCTGGAACTCATGCATCAGTGGTAGGAAATGGTTTCAAAACTCTTAGACTGCCTCAAATTGAAGGGAAAGAAGGGCAGACTTGTGGGGCCGTGCTGTTTCCTTTCTAGGCTCTGGAATTCTAGCAGCTTTGGTAGGATGTGGTATGAACCCTACTGGAGCTCGCAAGGGGGAGTCATGAAGAGCAGGGTAGCTGTAGCGGAGTTAACTTCAATCCCCAGTTCAGCAAAGAATGTGCCATCTTTAAGCACATGAGCAGCAATACTGCTAAGGCCTGCTTTCAAAAATCACAAGTCAGGCCCCTGAAATCATGAGAATCACTTAAAAAAATCATGTGATTTAAAAAAAAAAACATTTAGGTTCTTTTAAATTTACTATCTGGTTTATGTTAGCTTTTCTCTGCAATCATGAGGGCTGGAAAGCTACTCTTTTTAAAAAAATAAAAGCGGAGACCCTCACATAGCTACCTGAACTCCTGGAGCTGGAGCTTTATGAAAAACACTAAATACCAAGAGACTTGTGATAAAAATCACAAGAGTTGGGAACACTACCAGTACTCCCGCTGTAGTCAATAGGCGTATCCATGTGCTTAAAGTTAGGCATATCCTTAAATTCCTTGATGAATCCGATTATGTGTATGTTTGTGTTGACAGCAAAGTGTTGCTAAGCAAACATCTATTATAACATTTAAGACAATCATAACAAAAATTAAGCCGTGCCAGACTGACAGCATAGATTAAACTGAACCTTTCAAAATCTCTTCCCTCTCTATACATTCACATTAGAAATATTTCAGGGGAATAAATGCTGGAAAGAAGCTTCAATTTAAGATTAGTTCATAAACAGCTGAACCCAAAACAGCTGTCACAATTTTAAATACAAATGCTTAAGGTATCTGAACAAAATATATTTGCAGATCTGAAAGGCTAACCCCCCCCCCCAGTGATTTAAAAAACAAACACAAAAAACCACCCATCATCACAAAGTTGTTTTCCAGAATGATACTTTTCTGTTAATATTGAAAGCATATGTAACTTCTGGCTCCAATATAAGTTGCTTATGATTGAATTTAGAAAAAGGATTATTTCATTTGGAAAGCGATCACATAACTACTTATTGCATATGACAAGAATTTATCCCGATTCATTTTCACCGGGTAAGTAATATGGACAGCTTGATAATACACAAACCTGGATTCTGCTCCCAATGAAATCTGTGTTTTGCCACTGACTTCAGTGGGAGCAAGGTTGGCCAATGATGTGGTTTATTTCTGTGGTGGTTTTTACACCATGCCCCAAATGTTGGTTCTTATTCAAACCCACATGCATGTCATTTTTTTCCTTCACACATTCTCTCATGTTCAAGAGACTCATGCTGAAGTTCATCAAGAGGTTCTGGCCTAATTCTGATTTCATATCACACCTCTTTTCTCTATTTTATTTCACTTCATACCTTGAAAAAAATACCTACAAGCATGAGGATTTAGTTCAAATGACATGTTTAGTTTGTGCAATTCACCTGTTACCGCGGTACTGTACATAACATTTTGCTTATAAGGCCAACCCACTCTGGCTCTTTCAGTAAACACACAGGGCTTCAGTCTCTACTTAGTCATGTAGGGATGAATGCTCAGAAGGTCTGCTTAAATCAATGGATGGTAGGAGCCTAAACAGAAGTTAGGAACCTAACTCCTTTTGGGGATTCAGTCCATAGTGCCTCACTCGGCATGTAGTCCCATTGAAACTAACAGGACTCCTGGCTCAGTAATGTATTTCTCAGTGCAAGTAAGATAAAATCAGGCCCACAGAAAATAATGAAAATTGTTATAGCACCAGGACACTACTTCTCACTGTAGTGGATGGTCTTTAGTGAGCCTTGATAGATAGAGACCCCAACAGGAGTAAAAACCACCCACGTCAGGGCATACATGATCCTAGGAGCACTGGCCTCAGAGCCTCATTCTGACCATCCATATTAGCTTTAGAACACAGTTAGCATCAACTTTGTTGGGACCATGAGCTGAAGCAGCTGGAAAGAGTTTTCACTAGCAGGCTGGGAGCTTAAGTTTGTAAACACACACACACACACACACACACACACACACACACACACACACACACACACACACACACAGAGTTCAATTTATAATGCCTTATTTGGATGGTAGGGGATGAATGTCCACACATTACACCCTGATGTAACTTGTTTGGATACTAGCCCCTAGGAGACAGAGGCCATGACATGGCCAAGTCATAGCAGAACGTGCTCTGAGGAGAGAAGGAAAGAACAGAAAACATCTTATCAGTGCTTAAGGATAGGAGCGTGCCTCACTAAGAAGGAAGTGCACTAGTACTGTGATGCTAATGCAGATAGCTAGTATCATGATGATTGTGATTATAGATGCAAGCAAAGGTATATTGTAAATAAATATTAGTCCCAGTGTTGATGAAGAGAATGCATACCATGTTATTGGACATATTTTAGAAACGAAAATGATGACTTGAAGGAGTAGGACAAGAGTTGGTGAGAGTTGTTTGTTTTGGTACTGTGAGCTGCTTAGATCCTTTCCCCAGACTCTTTCTATCCTCTCTTTTGCTTCCAGTCTCCTCCATTAGGAATGCACTGGAGTATCTTCTTTATTTCCCTTCATCTAGCTACTTTTCCCTTCTATTCCAGAGCTGCATTTTCCTCTTGGATTCTCTTTTCCCTTCCACAGCTGCTACAAGCTATTCTCTCTGTCAACTCAGATATTACCAAGTGGCCCTGAAGTTGTAATTCACTTGTTTAATTTCAACAAAGTTTATTTCATCCGTGACTGAAGTTAATTGAACAACGTGGGGCCAAATTCTACTCTCAGTGTAAATCCAGACTTCGGTGGAGTTTCAGAGTCTAGATTTACAGCAATACAGTATAACTGAGAGCAGATTCCTGAGATAATGCACGTAAAGTATGCCTTGTTCTACATCTGACACCAAATGGAGGCTTGTGATGTTGGACCAGTTCCTCAGCTGATGTAAGTCAGCATAGTTCTATGGACTTCAAATGGAGCTATGCCAATTTACACCAGCTGAGGATCTGGCCAGTAGTGCTCAGGGACTAACACAGACATGAAGTTTTCCTTTCTTTCTGTTGTTAAATATCTTATTGAGGCCTTTGGCATTTGTGGAATTACTTTTGTCTGAGACTCACTTTAGTCTTCCTCTCCACAGGGAACTCTGTTAAAATGAGTATAAATTTAGCTTTAGGAAAAAGAAAGAAAACAAGGATAAAAAATTAATTGGCAATGACAGCTGATCCATTATAGCACTTTAAAAAAAAAAAAAAAGCACAGTCGTTCATTTGCCAAAATACTGTTACTCATCTGAGAAACAGAGAAATAAAAATAAAAATGGTTTAAATAAAAAACCAAAATGGCTTTAACCCAACATGCCCTGCTGAGTAATACTGCTGAGTTGATCAAAGAGAAAATACAGAAGATATATTTTAGTGGCCCTTGACCTGATGTCCAAAGTGGCTTTTAAAATCAGTTTGCTTTTTTCTTGCACTCCTCTCAGACTTACTCTGCAGGTGCATTAATAAAATAAAACGTCTGAATCTCTCACACTGGTATAATGTCTCCGCTCTCCGATACTTATATCATCGCTTGGTTTTTAAAGATTTCTCATAAATACCTGATGAATGATGCCATTTCTACAATCATTTTAAATATTCAAATTAATATTCATAGTTGCTTTCTAAAATTATACCAGACACAGTCTCTATCTAGGTTCTTAAACTGTCTCGTTATCTAGCTAGGGCCTTATATTGGCACCCATCATTGCAGAATCGGAGTGCCTCCCAAATCTCAGAGTACAGCTGTAGATTTTGCAGTTGCACATTGTCCAAGAAGATTTCTGAACAACTAAAGGTCGTTATGCTGCAGTCTGATCCACGAGGGCAGACCCCTGTGACCATGTTGTGCTTCACTGACTTCAGAGAGAACTCCATGTGGCTATACGGGCTCCACTCATGAGACTTAGATTGCAAAATTAGGTTTTAAATGAGCATTCTGTGTGGTGTTATGCCCCTTCTATTTGAAATGGGGAGAGAGACATTAAGCCAAAAATGAGTTAATGAGGCACTTCCCGAGCAAGCTCTGAATCACGGAGCGGAAGGAGTGCCATGACCTTGAGTCAGTAGGCAGCTGACAGTTTACAGACAGTGGGATGAAAATGCAACTGCTGCTGTTCAGTACAGGTTGGAATATTTCCCTAAAAGACACATCTACACTGGGGAGATTGGGAAGCAGCAGCAGTGGGTGGAAGTATCAGTTTTGCATACAACAGATAAAAGAATAGTGCCCCAAGGGCCACTGAAAGAAACACCCTTACCAGTGGCCCTTGCTCCACATTTAGAAAAGCTGTAACATGCTTGTAGTGGGGTGGTCACCCCGCTCTAGCCCTGAAGGAGTTAAAGCAGCCCTGGAGAGGGCTGTGGCTGGAGAAAAGCTGGGCTGATTGGGAAAGCAGCCACAGCTGTAGCCAGTGCAATCAGGGCCCAGCTGGCAGGGCCGGCTCTAGGATTTTTGCCGCCCAAGGCAAAAACAATTTTGGCCGCCCCCTGTTTTTTAATTACCCCTCCCCCGGCCCCGCCTCAACTCCGCCCCTTCCCCAAATCCCCAGCCCTGCCTCCTCCCCCCAGGCTCTCAAGCCTGGGAGGGAGGGGAACAGCGGCGAGCGAAACAGCTGTTTCCCGCGCCGTGGCCGCTCAGGATCTCCCCCTCCCTCCCAGGTTTGAGAGCCTGGGAGGGAGGGGGAGACTCCGAGTGGCCGCGGCGCGGGCGCCGCTTCTCCCCCTCCCTTCCAGGCTCTCAAGCCTGGGAGGGAGGGGGAGCAGCGGTGCGCGAAACAGCTGTTTCGTGCGCCGCGGCCGCTCGGGATCTCCCCCTCCCTCCCAGGCAGCAGCAGCAGAGGTGAGCTAGGGCGGCCGGGGCACATTTTTAGGGGCGGCATTCTGGCGCCGGCCATGCTGCCCCTAAAAATGTGCCGCCCCAAGCACCAGCTTGTTTTGCTGGTGCCTAGAGCCGGCCTTGCCAACTGGCCCTTATAAGAGGGCGGTGGGCCAGAAGGACTGGAACACACTCTCTCTAGCTTACTAGAGCAGTGCTGGGCAGCAGCAGCTCCAGGCACCAGCGCGCGGTCCCTGCGAGGGCGGCAGGCAGGCTGCCTGCCGTGCTTGGGGCAGCAAAAAAGCTAGAGCCGCCCCTGGTGCTGGGGAAAGGCAGAGGGAGCCAGGGAGCTCCGGCCTAGCAAAGCCCAGGCTGCAGGCCGAGTAAAGGGCCCACAAAAGGGTACTAGGGCTGCAGAGGAGCAGCCCAGATATAGGCAGAAGCAGCTGGTCCAACCCCCCTTGCTGATAATGAGTGGTTTATAGACTGCAGTCGGCCCCAGGGAGCGGGGACTAGATGATGACTGGCAGTAGCTACTGAGGTAAGGTGGGGATAGGGGGTTGGGGGTTCCCCTGGGAGGGGAGACCCAGAGACTACGTTCTGCAGAGGGCAGAAACCCCGAGAAAAGGGGCACTGGGGTCTGGGAGGGACACGGGGGCCAGCGGCAGACGAGACACCAGCCTGCAGAGGGCGCTCTGGGCTGGAAAGAGCTAATTCCCTGGATGACCAGCAGGAGGCGCCACGCCGGTGAGTCATCGCCCCGCCACAATGCTCCCCTCCAGCCATTGGTTGGGGCTATAAGGACATGGCCATCACCATTCCCCCATCCCACCCTGGCACATACCTTGGGGGGCTTTGACCACTGCTGATTAAACTAGTGCCCTCCCCCTCACTTTCAGGGCCCGCAGGTGGGTCTGCCTCCCATGGCGCAGCTGAGGGGAGTAAGTGAAGGACGCACCCTGTTCCCACATAAATGCACTAACTCTGGAAACTCATAATTTGGCCTTCTGTTGTTTCCTGTACATTATTTACCTGTACTAAGTAACAAATACTAAAAGATACCAGCATCAGTAAGTTAACATAATTGGAAGTATAAAAGAAATATATGATTGGACACCTGACTCTAATCAGCCAGAAAAGTTCACAGGTGCATACCAAGTCCATCGGCTAAACTGTGATTCATCACTGCAGGTGGCAGTGTAGAGAGTGCAGAGCACAATGGCCCTAAGACTCCGTGAGAGCTTGAGACAAAGCAACTCTTGCAATACACTTTTACAGGATGCAGCATGTGCTGCACCTATGCTGGCTTAGTTACACAGACTAGTAGATAGCCACAGGGCCAGCTCTAACTTTTTTGCCGCGCTGCCCGGCCGAAACAAAAAAAACAAAAACACCGTGAGCGCCCCCCGCCACCCAAACATTGGCCACCCCTTCTAAGATGCCGCCCCAAGCACGTGCTTGGTCGGCTGGTGCCTGGAGCCGGCCCTGGATGGCCATGGCCTTGCGTTTGCCCACCCATCCTCACCCCAGGAGTAGGCTCTAGTGCCAACAGCAGTCATTTAACTCCAGGTATGAATCCACGTACGAGCTAGCCTCCAAGAATCACAGATTCACGTGTGACCTTCCACTGCAACTCACTTGAGACATATCTGAGTTAACTTGACCCTCTAAATCATTTGTAAAGCAACTTCAGATTTCATCATGGAAAAAAGCAATTGGGAATTTCTAAGGAAAGGTCTTAAATCTACACGACATTACTTAAATGAATAGATTATGGAGGTTGGTAATGATCTCCCGGGATATTAGTTATTAGTTAACATTTTAATAATGCAAATCAGGAAAGGCCCTTGGCTATATTCAGACTGTCACAGAGGATTATTCAAATGGAACAGAACATACAATATATATGTGGGATATAGATGGTGTGGTACATCAGTAAGACCACACCACATATCTCCTTCCTAAAATGAGCTTTGAAAATAAAAAAATTAACAAGTGGCAAATACAAAAGGAGAAGAGAAGTAAAGGCACAGCATGATTTAAATTAGTTGGAGTTAATATAGTTGTAGCAATCAATAACGATCATTGTGAGAATAGCTTCCAGCACTAATGATGTTCGCATCAGGGTGAAAAGAAGGGACATTTTTGTGGTTAAGAAACAGCAACAGGGAATTAGGAGACCAACATTCAAATTCCGACTCTGCCACATACTTCCTGTGTGCCTTTGGTATGTCACTTAGTCTCCCTCTGACCCACTGAATTCAATGGGCTTCAGCTCAGGCCCTCTGTTTCCCTACTTGTCAAATGAGGATAATAGCTTTTTCACAGGGGTGTTTTGTGCGACAGTAAAAACTCAGACCCTTAGTGCCCACTGGAACACAGAAGTCAAAATAATAACCATATTATTAGCTCTACCAAATTCATGGCCATAAAAAACATGTCACAGACAGTGAAATTAGACTTCCCCTGTGAAATCTAGCTATTGAAGGGGAAGGGAGGGGCAGGGTTCGGGGTGCCCCAGCCTGGGGATCATACCATGCCCTGGGCTCCAGCTGCTAGTCCCATCCAGGCTGGGGAGGTACAGGACTTACTCTTCCCCTGCACAGCCACTCTCAGGGGGAGATCAGACCCACCTCTGGGTTCCTACCCCAGCTGCAGGAAGTTCTGGGTTTGGGCAGCAACCCCGGAGCTTCCTGCAGTCTCAGGAGGTTGCCGGAGGTGGGTCTGATCTTCCCCTGAGAACAGCTGTGCAGGGGAAGAGCAAGTCCTCGGCCAGGACTAGCAGCTAGGAGCTCCTGGCTGGGGCACTCCCAGCAGCACAGGGGAGATCAGACCCACCTCTGGCAACCTCCTGTAGCTGCAGGAAGCTCTGGGGCTGCTGCCTTCACAGCCCAGCTCTGAATCCTGCGACACCCCCCGCCCATGACCACCTTTTGGGGTTGGGATCCCCGTGTTACAACGCCATGAAATTTCAGAGGTAAATATCTGAAAAGGTGAAATTGACTAATTTCCAAGTCCTATGGCCATGAAATTGACCAGAATGGACCATGAATTTGGTAGGACCGTTCATATTATCATTCACAACATAATATCTCATTCACATGAAGAGAAAGTAATAAATGCTAAATGACTAAAATATGTTCTTTTAGCAAAGAATGAGCAGCAGTTTAAATTAACCCATTCTCATGATATTTGTCAGATTTGTAACCTCATCCCACTCATGCCATAGTTATGTACAATGTGGTAATACCTTGTTGGCATACAGAGTTACTTATAACCTATTAGATATAAAATCCTGTTTCCTGCAGTAAATAAGCCCTGAGTCAGGCTAAAATGAATCCTTTTTGAATGTGAAAACTGTTCATCAAACAGAAAACCAAGTGAGACAAACATCAGTCTTTTCAAATGTCAGGGAATGCTGATTAGCAGTTCACAATCAGGTGAACTTTCAAAGGAGGGAGACTCATTATCCTATCTCCTATGTTTGATAAACAGATACCAATTTCTCAAACAATATAAAGATTTACTGTTATGTAAAAAAGTGCTGCCACTGTTTCTTAAACAAAATGTGGGCATCTTGCACTGCTCCTCTGCATGCATCTTCCTAACAGATATACCCTTTGTGACTCTACTTAACCAAATGTCATCTCCAATTAGACAGGAAAAGAGAATAGCAGTGTTTACTGAATGTAGGTTTACAAGGTAGCAGCAGGTTTACATGGTAACACTTTAAATGACAGATAAAATGACTATAGTGGTCCCCGTTTACTTCTATTGTAAACAAAGTATTCATCAGTGAAAGATTGTTTTAATTTAATTATAGTTCTATATGGAAAAAACCCTACACATAAAACTTAACATGATTTAAAAGATTCCCAGTTGTAAGATGAATTACTATGGTAAGGTAAAGGCTCATGAACTTCTAAATGCAAGGCCTGGTTTTGCTCTCACTTGTACCAGTGTAAATCAGAAGTAACTCCATCGACATCATGGAATTGCACAGGTATAAACCCAGTGTAAATGAGATGAGATTCAGGCACATGGGGTTTTAATTTTTTTGAGTGACTACAAGCCAGTAAGAAGTGTTGGACTCTGGATTCTAAATAAACAACAACCTTGGTACATAGCGTGAGCTTCCTCATACTTCTATGACAATTTGCCTCAAACATGACCCAGAAGAACCAGCTCCATTGTTGAGAGGGTAGCTCAGTTTCCAGGGCCCATTCAGTTCTTGGTCTCTCTGATGAAACAGGCACAATGCTTCCAAGCATTCAGGAAGAGTACAGCATGCACTACCACAGACAAATGAAATGCCGAGCTTCCTCATGGCTCTGATCACATCCTACCTTTAGTGCTGGGGCCATAATCCCCCAGCCCTAATGTACTGAGGGTGCAATGACCAACATTATGCCTAGTCCCCGCATGATCTGAAAGTTGAGCAAGGTTCTGCCCATCCTTGCTCACCAACACAGGACCAGGCACAGTTGAACTACACTGACGTTTGGAACAATGAGATAAAGGCAAATGACACTTTTTTCTTCATTTTTTGTTTCAAATATTGGCAAAATAGTGAAAATATTTTGGTGCAACAAAGGCCTGATCCAAAGCTCACTGAGCTCAATAGAAAAACTTCCACTGATATCAAAGAGCTTTGGACCAGGCCCCAAATAAGTCTGAGATTTGATGATTGGCAGAGGACTGAGAAAAAAAAACAAAAGCTGTATATATTTTTATTTATTTGATAACATGGTATCTGCTAGGGTTTCCTCTCTGAGAGGCTTATGTTCTTCCACCAAGGATCTTTCCCGTTATCTTCTATTCTACTTCAATTTACCCCAGTATTTTAATATAAGGTACCCTTGTAAAATACAGGGATGGTGAATGGTCATTTATAAAGATGTTTGTTACATTTCTAATCAGAATTCCCACCACTCATGCTGTAAGGAACATTTTATTATCTTAAAAAAACACCCACACAAAATCCCAAGAGAGTCCAACACTTGCTAGATTAAAATAATTTTTAGCACAATTTTTAGGGCAGTTTCAAAATTCAATTATCTTCTGATTATGTAAAAGTATATTCAATTACTTGCATAGTCATCATCACTGCCAGGCTTATTCTAATGGACTGTCCATGCAAATGCATTGAACTTCAGGTCAGAGCAGAACTGGAAAGGACAAGTATATTATCTGAATGTGTCTGGGATGATTTCTATATTTAAATAGGAGAGATGATAGGCTCTGATTCTGCCATCACTTTCTATTGGGCACAGTGTCTACTAGTGCAAGTAGTGCAATGGGATTTCAACTGTTTAGTGTATGGCATAGTTTTACCCACAGGCCTGGCCCATAGTTCATGGTAATCATTTATTAAAATAACCTGGGGAAGTTCATGCCACTTGGTGCTATTGGTTCAGTTTAACAACGGCCTCAGCAAAATGATGAAATCTTAGTTTTAAATATAACCCTTAGTTACCAAGTTCAGATCCATATCTAGCCACCCCACAGTACAGCGGTGTTAAATCCAGGGTTTTGGTTCTAAATAGTTAACTGCACACTGACAAGACAATCTTTAGATTCAGAGAGGCAAGAAAACCCATTTTATAAAAGAAAGGTTTTGAGGCAAAGTTTAGATGTGGATGAGCCATTTCTAGGACAAATAACATGAATATTCAAAACACAAGACCTGGTAGTAATGGGGGACATTAACTACCCAGACATCTGTTGGAAAAGAAAGATAGCAAACCCACAAAAATTGCAATAAGTTCTTGGAAAATATTGGGAACAAGTTTTTGTTTCAGATAGTGGAAGAAGTAACCAGGGGGACAGCCATTTTAGACTTGATTCTTACTAACAGGGAGGTATTGGTTGCAAATTTGAAGGTGGAAGGCAATTTGGGTGAAAGTGATCACGAAATGATAGATGTAATGGTTCTAAGGAAAGGAAGGAATAAGAGCAGCAGAATAGACACACACACACACACACACACACACACACACACACACAAAAAACAGACTTTAACGTATTCAGAGAACTGGTAGGTAAGGTCCTATGGGATGAACAGTCCCAGTGACATTAATTGGATTTCTCACACGTGTAAAATTAAGCACATCAGTAAATGCTATGTTGAATCAGGGTGTAGGTGTTTAGACATACAGTGATCATGTAATTTCCTGTGTGCTGGTTCGTTGATAATGGCCCTCAGATAGTCAGTGTAGGGATTTGTTACTGAAGAATAAGCAATATAGTTTGTAAGCAAATCAGCCTTCCATAATAAATCAGAGAGCAAAGCATTGAATAACCAATTAAAATGTACACTTATAGGTCAGCAATTGAAAAGCAGGCCCATGATCTGACAGGCTGAGAAAATGTCTTTGCTGTATATTTCCCAGTAAGTGCTCACTGTCCTCTACTCCACAGTTTCTCTTCTAGGGGTGGGAGTGGGGCTGGAGGGACATTCTCCCTCCTGGGCCCCATTCCTAGCTCCTTAGCAGAGAACATGCATATTATTGCCATTATTCCTTTTTCCCTCCAGCATGAGAACTGAAGTTCATTCCTACAGGGCTATGAATGATTCGCCAAGAAACCTGTTTAGTGAAAATGGAAGGTGAGAGATTTTTCCATTTTTTTATTTAAAAAAAAAATAATCTAAGAAAAAGCATGGTTAGGCATTATCCCCTGCATCCTAGTTTTTTCAACTATTCTGACCCAGAAGCATTCAGACTATATTCAGTCACAGGAGTGTACATTGCTTTTGTGTTTGAACTCAAGCTTTCAGAACTACCATAATAAGATTCAAAGTCTGAATATTTGCAGTTTCTTCCATTTATGAAGCATTTTTATCCAGAAATATCCCAAATCTCTCTCTCTCACACACACACACACACACACACACACACACCCCTGAGGTAGCGTGGAAGGAAACAGCCTTCTGCAATGACCTTATTTCTCCAGAGAGGAAATTAGAAAGAAGGTGCAGTGAAGGTCTATGAAACCCTTCCCCCAGTGAGTACCCACACTACCCACTCCCAATATTCAGGGACGCTCTACCCCCAGCAGGCAGGTTTTCCCTGCTCTCAGAATTTTTCCCCCCCTGCCCACACTTAATGAAGATTCCCTCACAATACATTGAAACCCTGCTTACTGGGGTGGAGTTTCCTTCGGTCTTGCTGAGAGAAGTCAGGGCTAGTACCCAACCAACTGAGTTTGCTGACTGGGCTCCAGCTCTCATGGATAGGTGAAGGGCTCTTGCCCTTTCCTGAAGATCCTAGTGACCACTTTTTGTATCCGGGAAGTGGCCCCTCTTGAGGTTATAGGGACTGGGATCTCAATGTTGGGGTGGAGGAAGCTGGGGTTCAGGTCACCCATCCTGAGTTCTTAGCCGAATCTGAGTTTGGAGAACTTTTGGGAAAAATCCTTGTCAACTGAAATCAATGGCAAAATGATTTCAACGAGACAGGAATTTGGTCCATCGGAAGCAGTAACATTTCTACTCTTCTTCCATGCAAATCCTCCTTAAAACAATCTTCACTTTAATAGCGATTGCACTAAATATGGCACTCTTTCATGTGTAGTATTAAGGGACTTCAGGTATAAGAGAAATTGATCTCTCATTTTATTCTGAATTAGATATATATTTAGGGCTTATCACTGCACAAGAGGTTATGCATGAGAAACTCCTGAATATCTCATAGATAAGGCTACGTGTCTGTCATGGAGGTCACGGAAGTCACGAATACCGTGACTTTCCATGACCTCCGTGACTACTGCAGCGGCTGGTGTGGCTGACTCTGGGGCTGCCCAAGCAGACCAGTCAGCCCCTGGGTCAGCTGCTGCTGGGGCTGTTTGGAAGTGGGAGGGGGCTCAGGGCTGGGACAGGAGGTTGGGGTGCGGGGTGGCGCTTACCTCAAGAAGCAGCCGGCGTGTCCCTGCAGCTCCTAGGTGGAAGGGCCAGGGGGCTCTGCACACTGTCCACACCCACAGGCGCTGCCACTGCAGTTCCCATTGGCTGCAGTTCCCAGCCAATGAGAGCTGGAGAGCCAGAGCTCGTGGCGGGGGCAGCGCAAGGAGCCCCCCTGACCTTTCCTTCCCCTAGAAGCTGCAGAGACACGCGGAACCGGGTAGGGAGCCTACCAGCCCGGCCAACCCTCCTGCCCAGCACTAGCGGGGGTCCCGAGCTGTGTGCCACCACCCGTCCCCCTTCCAGAGCACCTGTGGTGTCCCCATCCTGCCCCTCCAGAGCACCCACAGTCCCTCATCCCAAGTTTTAGTTAGGGGTATATAGTACAAGTCATGGGCCATGAATTTTTGTTTACTGCCCGTGACCTGTCCATGACTTTTACTAAAAATACCCATGACTAAAACATAGCCTTACTCAGACAATCATACCATGGTTCTAGCATACATTAAGTGCCTCTCTTTTACACAATCTCTTAATAACTGATATACTTGCCTCCTTCAGAGCAAATATATGAACACAGATTATACAAACACCATATATTTTAAATGTAAGTATTTCATTTATTCTCATGCAAGAATTTAAAAAGCTTTTATGGATAAAAAGTAAAAAACAGGTGCAAACCCACACCCACTCAAATCAATATAATTCCCATGCCTGTAGCTTGGTGTCTGTCACCCCTAAATGTGGGATTCTACAATGAATCCAACTACAGAGAAAAAGATCTATCTTGGTGTAAGCAGATATAACTTAATGGATGTCGATGGTGTTGTTCTCTGTTTACACTATTGAATTTGATGGAAATTTTTAGTGTAACCATGTCAGAAACAACATTTCTGTTTTTCCTGGGAGTTTGATATTTTCTTTACACGTGACCATAATAAATATGTAGAAGGAACAACTCTATCACTGTTGTGACAAATTCTGTGGTAAGTACCCTGTTACAGTGCTTTGAAAATCTGTTGTTCCAATATCAAAATTTTCCCTACAGTTTTATTCACTTTAAACAGATTTTTATCTTATAAATGTACAAGAAAGGTTGTTTTGTGTTTGATGGAAACTGTGCAAACCTGTTATATTACTGATTTGTACTATACAGTGTTATATGGCTAATTAAATGACTAACACATTCTTTGTATAGTTTATGATATAACATTTTAGTACTAACTTGCAAAAGATCTAGTGATGTACTGGATGCGTAAAAAGAAAAAGGCGTTTCACATCTTCCCTTCTCTCTAATCACTTATATCAGGCAGAATGGATCAAATTCATCCCTGGTGTAACTCCAATGAAGTCAATGGAGTTACAATGGGGTTGGAGTTGGTCCAATAGATCAAACTGAGGGTTACATCAAGTAAACAAATGACAATTACTTAATTCTATATCATCTGCATGTCATTAAATATTGGCTACCCCATCCTAAGCTTTCTTATATAGCTTATTAGATACAATTGTTCACTCTCACTGTTGTGACTGCATCACCGCCTCTTCAAACTCTTTACTGGCTCCACCTCTTTCTGTGGCAAGGTCAAATTCCAATTCTTCACTTTCAAGAACCTATGCAATTCTACTTTGTTTATTTTTCTACTTTTATTTTTCTCCTTTTGGTCCTCCCAAACCTACCTCCTAGCATTTCCCTTTATTTCCCTCTCCCATGCCACTCCTTACCACATAGAACTGCCTCGTGCTTTTCTTTCCTGGACTGTGTGACCTACATTTCTTTCTTAAAATTCTTCCCTAACACATGCTTCTTTCACAAAACTTTCCAATGGTGAGCTTATTTAGCATTCTTGCATCCCTTTCCATTTGAACTATATTGTACTACGCTGTATGCATCTAAGGCCTGGTCTACACTACAAGTTTAGGTCGAATTTAGCAGCGTTAAATCGAATTAAGCCTGGACACGTCCACACGACGAAGCCCTTTTTTTCGACTTAAAGGGCCCTTTAAACCGGTTTCTTTACTCCACCTCCGACGAGGGGATTAGCGCTGAAATCGGCCTTTGCGGGTCAGATTTGGGGTAGTGTGGACGGAATTCGACGTTATTGGCCTTCGGGAGCTATCCCACAGTGCTTCATTGTGACCGCTCTGGACAGCACTCTTAACTCAGATGCATTTCATTTCCTGTTTGCCCAGCGTGGAGAGCACAGGTAACCATGATGGAGTCCCAGGATCGCAAAAGAGCTCCAGCATGGACCGAACGGGAGGTACGGGATCTGCTCGCCCCATGGGGAGACAAATCAGTGCTAGCTGAACTCCGTAGCAGTAAACGAAATGGCAAAATATTATAAAAAGTCTCAAAGGCCATGAAGGACAGAGGCCATAACAGGGACGCACAGCAGTGCCGCATGAAAATTAAGGAGCCTACCACAAAGCCAGAGAGGCAAACGGAAGGTCCGGGGCAGAGCCGCAAACATGCCGCTTCTACGCGGAGCTGCATGCCATGCTAGGGGGTGCAGCCACCACTACCCCAACTGTGTGCTTTGACTCCATCAATGGAGAATCATGCAACAGGGAAGCGGGTTCAGGGTACGAGGAAGATGATGATGAAGACAGCTCACAGCAAGGAAGCGGAGAAACCGCTTTCCCCAACAGCCAGGATATGTTTATCACCCTGGACCTGGAACCAGTAACCGCTGAATTCACCCAAGGCGTGCTCCCAGACCTTGAGGGCACACAAGGGACTCTGGTGAGTGTACCTTTGTAAATATTACACATGGTTTAAAAGCAAGCGTGTTTAATGATTAATTTGCCCTGGCAATCGCGGCCAGTACAGCTATTGGAAAAGTCTGTTAACGTGTATGGGAATGGAGCGGAAATCCTCCAGAAAGCTCTCCTTCATGTACTCCCAAAGCCTTTGCAAAAGGTTTCTGGGGAGGGCTGCCTTATCCCGTCCGCCATGGTAGGACACTTTACCACGCCAGGCCAGTAGCACGTAGTCTGGAATCATTGCATAACAAAGCATGGCAGCGTATGGGCCCGGTGTTTGCTGGCATGCAGACAACATCCATTCCTTATCTCTCTTTGTTATCCTCAGGAGAGAGATATCATTCACGGTCACCTGGTTGAAATGGGGTGATTTTATTAAGGGGACATTCAGAGGTGCCCGTTCCTGCTCAGCTGAATAGAAATGTTCCCCGCTGTTAGCCATGCAGTAGGGGGGAGGGGTGAAGTGATCATCCCAGAGAATTGAGTGTGTGTGTGTGTGTGCGCGCGCGCGCAGGGGGTAGTTGGGTTTGTGCTGCATGTTAACCCGGAAACCGCAGCCCCTCCTTTTACATTGCAAACCCATTTTAAATGGCCAACCCAACGGGTGCTTGGTATGGGAAATGAGGGCGCTGCTGTTTGAAACCATTCCCACATGTTATGAAGGTTAAAAAAGCCAAAAGACTGTGGCTTACCATGGCTGCCTGCAAGCCGAATTCTGTTGCCTGGCACTGCGTGAGTGATCTCTCACACCAAACCGGCAGGCCCTCAATATAAGAGGGAAAATGCGACCTTGTAACGAAAGCACATGTGCTGTGTAATGTGAACAGCAAAATTTAATGTGAAAGAGTGTACCCATTGTTCTCTAAAATGTGTCTTTTTTAACCACCTCTCCCTTCTCCTCCACCAGCTGCAAATGTTTCTCCTTCACAGAGGCTAGTGAAGATTAGAAGGAGAAAAGGACTCAGGATGATATGTTCTCGGAGCTCCAGATGTCCTCCCACGCTGACAGAGCACAGCAGAATGCATGGAGGCAGTCAATGTCAGAGTGCAAAAAAGCACAATATGAACGAGAGGAGAGGTGGCGGGCTGAAGAGAGCAAGTGGCGGGCTGAAGAGGATAGGTGGCGTCAGCTTGCTGACAGAAGGCAAGAGTCGATGCTCCGGCTGCTGAAGCATCGAACTGATATGCTCCAGCGTATGGTTGAGCTGCAGGAAAGGCAGCAGGAGCAGAGACCGCCACTACAGCCCCTGTGTAACTAACAGCCCTCCTCCCCAAGTTCCATAGCCTCCTCACCCAGACACCCAAGAACGCGGTGGGGGGGGGGGGCCCTCCGGCCACCCAGCCACTCCACCCCAGATGATTGCCCAAGCATCAGAAGGCTGGCCTTCAATAAGTGTTAAAGTCTTAAAGTTTTAAACTGCAGTGTGTCCTTTTCCTTCCCTCCTCCCCCACCCCTCCCAGGCTACCTTGGCAGTTATCCCCCTAGTTTTGTGATGAATTAATAAAGAATGCATGAATGTGAAGTAACAATGACTTTATTGCCTCTGCAAGTGGTGCTCAAAGGGGGGAGGGTGGTTAGTTTACAGGGAAGTAGAGTGAACCGGGGGGGGGGGGGGGTTCAAGGAGAAACAAACAGAAGTTTCACACCGTAGCCTGGCCAGTCACAAAACTGGTTTTCAAAGCTTCTCTGATGCGCACCGCGTCCTGCTGTACTCTTCTAACCGCCCTAGTGTCTGGCTGCGCGTAATCAGCGGCCAGGCGATTTGCCTCAACCTCCCACCCTGCCATAAATGTCTCCCCGTTACTCTCACAGATATTGTGGAGCGCACAGCAAGCAGCAATAACAATTGGAATATTGGCTTCGCTGAGGTCTATCCGAGTCAGTAAACTGCGCCAGCGCGCTTTTAAACGTCCAAATGCACATTCTACCACCATTCGGCACTTGCTCAGCCTATAGTTGAACAGGTCCTGACTACTGTCCAGGCTGCCTATGTATGGCTTCATGAGCCATGGCATTAAGGGGTAGGCTGGGTCCCCAAGGATAACGATAGGCATTTCAATATCCCCAACGGTTATTTTCTGGTCCGAGAAGAAAGTCCTCCAGCTTTCGAAACAGTCCAGAATTCCTGAAGACACGAGCATCATGTACCTTTCCCGGCCATCCCACGTTGATGTTAGTGAAACGTCCCTTGTGATCCACCAGGGCTTGCAGCAGCATTGAAAAGTACCCCTTGCGGTTTATGTACTCGGTGGCTTGGTGCTCCGGTGACAAGATAGGGATATGGGTTCTGTCTATCGCCCCACCACAATTTGAGAATCCCACTGCAGCAAAGCCATCCACTATGACCTGCACGTTTCCCAGAGTCACGACCCTTGATATCAGCAGGTCTTTGATTGCCCTGGCAACTTGGATCACAGCAGCCCCCACAGTAGATTTGCCCACTCCAAATTGATTCCCGACTGACCGGTAGCTGTCTGGCATTTCAAGCTTCCACAGGGCTATTGCCTCTCGCTTCTCAACTGTGAGGGCTGCTCTCATCCTGGTATTCTGGCGCTTCAGGGCAGGGGAAAGCAAGTCACAAAGTTCCATGAAAGTGCCCTTACGCATGCGAAAGTTTCGCAGCCACTGGGAATCGTCCCACACCTGCAACACAATGAGATCCCACCAGTCTGTGCTTGTTTTCCGGGCCCAGAATCGGCATTCCACGCCATGAACCTCCCCCAGTAACACCATGATTTGCACATTGCTGGGGCCAGTACTTTGTGAGAGGTCTATGTCCATGTCAATTTCCTCATCACTCTCGTCGCCGCGCTGCAATCGCCTCCTCGCCTGGTTTTGCTTTGGCATGTTCTGGCTCTGCATATACTCCAGGACAAAGCGCGTGGTGTTCATAGTGCTCATAATTGCCGCGGTGATCTGAGCGGGCTCCATGATCTCAGTGCTATGGCGTCTGGGCTGAAAAAAGGCACGAAACTATTGTCTGATAGAGGGAGGGAGGGGCGAGTGACAACATGGCTTACAGGGAATTAAAATCAAAGGTGGCTGTGCATCAGGGAGAAACACAAACAACTGTCACACAGAATGGCCCCCGCAAAGATTGAACTCAAAACCCTGGGTTTAGCAGGCCGTTGATTTCACGGAGGGAGGGGGAAGCAAATGAATACAGAACAAAACTGGTCCATCTATCTTTTAGATCTTAGGCTGGCAGCAGACGGTGCAGCATGACTGACAGCCATCGGCATCTTCTGGGTGCTTGGCAGAAGATGCTGTATTATGACTGCTAGCCATCATCGTCAAGACGGTTCAATAGGACTGCCGGCAGTCTCCAGGAGACAAAACATGTCTGCCCAGGTGCCTCTGACCGAACTCACTGAGGAATACGACGATGGATACCAGTCGTAATACACCATCTACTACCAAAAGGCAAGGAGCTGCTGCTGTATAGCAATGCAGCCCCACGTCTGTCAGCACCCAGATGACATATGGTGACGGTGAGCTGAGCTGAGCGGGCTCCATGCTTGCCGTGGTATGTTGTCTGCACAGGTAACCCAGGTAAAAAGGCGCGAATCAATTGTCTGCCGTTGCTCTGATGGAGGGGGAGGGGCCTGACGACATGTACCCAGAACCCCCTGTGACACAGTTTTTGCATCATCAGGCATTGGGATCTCAACCCAGAATTCCAATGGGCGGCGGAGACTGCGGGAACTGTGGGATAGCTACCCACAGTGCAACGCTCCAGAAGTCGACACTAGCCTCGGTACTGTGGACGCGGTCCACCGACTTAATGCACTTAGAGCATTTTATGTGGGGACACACACAATCGACTGTATAAAACTGATTTCTATAAAACCGGCTTCTATAAATTCGACCCAATTTTGTAGTGTAGACATACCCTAAGTTAAGTTGAAAGCTACTAGAGCCAGGAACAGTGTCTTGAATGTGTCTGTAATATTGTACATATTTATGATACTTTCAAATAAATAATAATAAATAATAAGTTGGTATAATAAGCCTGGGAAGTTTTAATTGAATAAAAGAGGGGCCTGGACTCAAAGCTCTGAGGATGGAACCAGAGAGCAGCAAGGCTAACAGGATTCCACACAGTGATTTGTGCTTAGCCCTGCAGACACATCATGTGATAAATACAGAAGTTCCAAACATTTTCAGGCAACTATATCTAGGGCCCTCCCAAATTTACGGCTATGAAAAATGCGTCACGGAATGTGAAATCTGATCTCCCCCATGAAATCTGTATAGTATAGGGTAAAAGCACACAAAGACCAGATTTCATGGGGGAGACCAGCATTTCTCAAATTGGGGGTCCTGACCCAAAAGGGAGTTGCAGGGAGGTCACAAGCTTATTTGGAGGGGTGTGGGGGGGTGTCATGATATTGCCACCCTTACTTCTGCGCTGCCTTCAGAGCTGGATGGCCAGAGAGCAGTGGCTGTTGGCCGGATGCCCAGCTCTGAAGGCGGCACCCCGCCAGCAGAAGCACAGAAGTAAGGGTGGTAATACCATACCGTGCCACCCTTACTTTTGCGCTGCTACCTTCAGAGCTCGGCGGCCGGAGAGTGGCAGCTGCTGACTGAGGGCCCAGCTCTGCAGGCAGCAGTGCAGAAGTAAGGGTGGCAATGCCATACCATGCCACCCTTACTTATGCGCTGCTGCTGGCGGCGGCTCTGCCTTCAGAGCTGGGCTCCCGGCCAGCAACCACAGCTCTCCAGCTGCCCAGCTCTGAAGGCAGTGCCGCTGCCAGCAGCAGCACAGAATAAGGGTAGCAGTACTGCAAGCTGCCCTACAATAACCTTGCAACCCCCTCACAACTCCTTTTTGGATCAGGACCCTTACAATTACAACACAGTGAATTTTCAGATTTGAATAGCTGAAATCATATTTAATTTTTTTTAAATCCTATGACCATGAAATTGACCAAAATGGACTGTGAATTTGGTAGGGCCCTACCTATATCCATTTAGTAAACGATGCCTCTGGTGTACAAGCCAGCACTCATCACCTCTCATTCAGTTGTCATGCTCTTACTTGCAATGAGGCTCCAAAGCATTTGCATAGTGAGACTAACTAACATTTGGAGCAACCTAAGCCATGAAGGTACAGTGTAGAGCCCCAGTTTCACATGTCTAAAGCATAAGTACAGAAACATATTCAAGTAATTGGAGATCATTGTGCTAATCTGTGGCAGAAAATCCTATAGTCACACAGAGAACAGAAGGTTAAGAGGCAACTTGATCACAGTCTATTACTACCTAAACAAGAAGAAGATATTTGATACTAGGGGGGTTCTTCAGTCTAGCAGGCAAAGGTGTAACAAGATCCAATGGCTGGAAATTCAAGTAATCAAAGTTCAACTTCTAATGATGCGAGCTATTAACCATTGGAACAGATTACTGAGGGATGTGGCAAAATCTCCATCACTTGGACAAGTTACATCAAGCGTGGATGTTTTTGTAAAAGATATGCTGTGCTTCAACTACCAGTTATTGTGCTCAATGCAGGAATCACTGGGTGAAATTCTGTGCTCTGTGTTATGTGAGAGGTCAGCTCAGATTATTATTATAATGGTCCATTCTGACTTAAAAATCTATGAATCTATGAAAAACAAAATCTCAAACTATTTTTTCCTGCTTTGGCAATTGCCTCTAAAATAAATTTATTAATTGCAGCTAAACTTTTCTATCCTTAGAATATAGGTTCCTAACCATTAGGTCAATAGTAATATCAGTGTGAGAGAACTCTGTGTTTTAAACTAAGCAGCACATTTTCAGGTTGAGAGGTGTGCTGTCAATTAAACTCACCTTGTGTATTGATTACCAAAACTCCTTTATTTCCTTTATTCTCGCTTCATACACCTTGCCTAGAGTGATCACCATTAAAAAGTCAACATTTGCCACAAAAACCACACAGTAAGCTGACAAACAGTATTTCCCTGTATTTAGTATGATCAATAAATATAGTACCTCACATACCACTGTATGGTAACTGCAGGCAAAAGGTGACATTTAAAATGGTGATTGTACATATTCTCACATCTACTGTGTGGTTTATAGAAAATGGGCCAAATTTTGCCATTAGAATGCATACACAATTATTACTCACTTCACTGGGCAGATGAATCTTAGGATGGAATTTCATCCAATGTATTCAAACACATTCCCATATTTTATGCAAACACAAAATCAATTACCTCTTAGCTGTTACATTCCTTGAAATGTATACACGTTACACATCTGCTTCCCATAGCTACCTTCTCCCTTCCTACAGTCTTAGAGTTGTTTTTCTTTCAAAAAGAATTTGGAATTCTGAGGCATGTAACTTATTTTTGTCATCTACTAACTAGTGGGTATATAAGGACTTTGAGACTTTCTTAAGATCTGTGCTTAGCCTTGATACATTTTTTATAAAATAATAAATCCTTCTATCGTTTGTACATCTTTTGTCCCAAGATATTTGAAAGATCACTGTACATCAGATACTCTAATATGAATTTTGTCCAGTGCTGAAATTTGTTCCATGACAATTTATATAATGTTGAGCAGATTCATTTGTCTCAAAGAATTTAAAAATTCCATCCTTACAGCCCTGAGTTCTAGCCAAGTGGCCACAATAGTCTCAGCTGTAAAACATTTACCTCTTCCCTTGCGCACAATCCTTCAATCATACTGCTATTTGCAGACTTTGATTAGATTATATAATACTTCTCCTTTCCTTCTTTCACAGTCTGCCATCTATTCACCAGGCAAGTCTTGACAAGATGACTTTCGTTTACACGGATATGAACTTGAAGCTCTTTTCACTTATTTC
Organism: Emys orbicularis; assembly: GCF_028017835.1. Classification (NCBI taxonomy): domain Eukaryota; kingdom Metazoa; phylum Chordata; order Testudines; family Emydidae; genus Emys; species Emys orbicularis. The sequence goes on from NC_088685.1 coordinate 144,562,986, forward strand.
TTGCTATCATTATCCCAGACATTTTCTTCCTTAGAAGTACATGTGGATCTTGAGTTCAAGGGCACAATCCAAAGCCCACTGATCTCAGGAAACTTTGAATAAGGCCCTAAAATTGTAGACCATAGAGTAAGATAGGCCCAAAACAAAACACTGAATTTCAACACCCTGAAATTCTGGGTAGTTTGTATCAGAAACAGCTCTGCTAATTCCCCTGGTTCTAAACTGCAAGTGTTCCTTTTGACAAGAAGGTCCTTGGCCTTTCTTGAGCAGAGTGTGCGAATGATGACAAGTTAATCCAATATATCTCATGAAAAATAATTTTAATAGTCAATATGGGCAGGGCTTGATTTAAGGTGGTCTTGAGCATTAACTGTGGTCTTGGAAAACTTGTTAGTGGTTCTGGAACTGATCAAGGGGAAAAGGCACAAGATAATAGAGTAAGGATCTAGACATGTACAAAAGCAGGAGTGTTTTAAAACAAAAACAAATCTTACCCAGCTTTCGGAAAACCCAAACCAGGGATAGTTCAGAGTTTGATCCCATTTTGTCCAAAGCCCCAACATTCAAACTGAGGGAGAAGGTGGGGAAAGATTCAATAAACGATTCTGGTTTCAGACTATCTCTATAAGGACCTAGGTCAGTGCAGATCTCAAGAATCATTTCTTCAGCAAATGGAGTGAAAGAGCCAAAACAGCTATTCCAACAGTCCACTGTGATGTTTGTACTGTGATGTGGTATCCGCATGGCACAAAGGACCAGATCAAGGACATCAGCTGGTGTAAGTCAGGACAACTCCACTGAAGTCAATGAAGCTACACTGATTTACACCAGAGCTTTGTAATAAAATATTTTACATTTCCCCCCAATCATTATTTCTATTGTGTTACTGGAAAAATAAAGATGCAACCCTAATGAGTGCTTCCATGTGTGGCTTAATGAACTCTCAGGGGAGCCAACTTAGTCAAAATTATGTCTTGTTTTGCTTGAACCTTTATACAGCTAATCCTTCTGGAGAGTGGTTGTTTCTATACATATAATATCGCTGTATGGCTGAATGGTTCTGTGTGTCACTCGGCTTTTGTTTTTTTTTCTTCTCATGGGAAATGTTTAATGAGATACAATCTTCCCTTAGTACAGATTCCTCAACCTTGACAATTGCCAGTTGCACATCTTGAGCAATAATGGAATCTTATTCACCCTGGTTTTGTAATGTATCTTTTTTTATCTGCAATAAATTTCCTATTAGAGGACTGTAATCTTTATAAGTTATTGTTATCACTACTGACTTCATAAAAGAACATGACTAACTAGTAACTGTGATAGCCATAACATCTCAGTCTCTAAAAGGTGAACTGCAAAGCTGCTGCTTAAATTAGGGAGGTTGGGGGGAGGAAGATGTTTAAAATGCCAGTTTCAGTAACACGATGTATTGTGAGAAATGTGAGGGTGCTCTTTAATAATTATTACTGGATCTGCCATTAGCAAGGTGTTCCTGTATAAATATTCTTGATTAAGTACTTCCCAATAGGGCACTGTCTGGAATGCTCCAGCAGTAAGGAGGAGCCCCTTTATAAAAGTTGCTTAACAGCTTCCACTTAGGGTTTTTAAGAGACAATGCCAGAGGCAGTATCCTTAATGGCTCTAGCCTCTCCTAGGCAGCCCCCAAACTGATTTGAAGGAGAGGAGGCAGGAGAGGAGTTTAGGAGACTCCAGTACACTTGGTCAAAAACCCAGGAGTACAAAGGAAGGGGTATGTGATTGATATAAGGAGGGGGGGGGGGGGGAGAAAGAGGGTCAGAAAGAACCAGACAGATACCCACAGACAGATCTTTGACTTCTAAAAGAATGAGAGTTGGTTCCGCTCTGTTCCTTTAACTGGCAAGGAAAGCCAATCTAACTTAGCTTGTAATGAAATACAAGATTAGAGCGCAATTTAAATCCCACCAGGTGCTCCATAGGAATTTCTCCAGTGGAAGCTGATGTGCTTAATCAGTGTTTCCTCCAGCTTCTCTTGTTGTTCCACCAATTTTTGGGCTGTGCTGGCCCCCTGCAGAGCCTCTGGTGGGTGTTTTGTGCCACTACAACCTCCACCCATGGACTTTCCACCACTACAGCCCTCCACCAAGAATCCTGCTTTGAGAAAACACCATACTGCATCTGAATCTGGCCCTGCATTCATTTTTATTGTGTTTTACAAATATACGTGACAATATCTAGAAAATTACTGAGAAAAAATGAATATGTTTAAACATATCCAGAGAAATTAGACTGAACGGTAAATTAGTTCTACTCCAGCAGAAAAAGTGAATTTCACATAAGATCAAGCAAGTGATCCAAAATACTCCATCCAGGAACCAAGCAGCATGGATACTTGCATGGCTTATTTGCTGTTCTAACAGTAGGAAAGTGTTAAAGTATATGGCCAGCCTTTGACAATTTATCCCCTCTTCAACATAATCTAGCAGCACTATGGGCTAAAACTTACAGTTCTAATTCTTTCAAAATTCCTATTTAAGTTAACAGGGTAAACAACTGAGTAAGTACTGAAGGGTTTGCCCTGCTTCATATAGTGGGTGAAATCCTGGTTCCCTTAGAGTCAATGGGAGCTTTGCCACTAACTTCAGTGGAGTCAGGATTTCACCCAGTAGTTCTTCTGTATGAAACCTGAAGCCCAAAAGTGTTACTTTAATTCTGAAAATGATTCCTGTCATGGAATAGCTGTGGTTCAATGTTTGACACAAGAAGAAATCCACATACCAATGACTTAAACTCTATGAGCGAGCACTGACAAATATGGTAAAAAAATGCTTATCATCTTTGTGATTGGAAGAGTGCCCATGTGGAGTTTATTGCACAGATTTGTTAATAGTAATTCACCAAACACACACACACACACACACACACACACACACACACACACACACACACACACACGCTATTTGTTGTTTCTCCTATTGCTCATTGCCTGAAATGTTCTTTTCACATAAAAATTTATTCCAGGGTTGTCAGAATATAGCTCCAATCTCTTTTTTTACCCCATCCATCACCCACACTCTCCTCTCACTTCTACCCTCTATTCAAAAGCAGTTCCCTTTGGAGACCATCATCACCAATCTGTTTGTACCCACTCAGGGAAAGTGCAAAAGAGCAACTTGAAGTACTCCTTTCCCAGGGAATGAGGGGGTTGTCTCCACAGCACACCCAAAGCCTGTAGACCCAAGAGCAAGGGACTGGGCCTGGAACCTACAAGTACAAACAAATATGGAGCTGGACTCTTTCTGAGGGGGATCTTAAACCAAATCACTATTGGAAGAGGTACTGCAATACTTGCATTTCTTGTGCTACACAGAAACCTCTGATCACCTCAGGAAAGTCCATCTTTTTTAGGAGATTTGGACTTGGGGTAGGAAGAGGGGATTTGGATATTCTGGTCCTTGTTGAACTCCATGACCAGCTTTATAGTGAAAATGAGCCCTGTTCTCAGAGTCAATTTTGTCTGGAAAAAAAAACATTAGAAAAGAGCCACTGGTTCCCAACCCTTTGGGCTGAAGTGATAGCCACAAGACAATTACCTGGATGGTTCTCCAGTACAAGGAAACTGACTCCAGTGCTGCAATTAAAAACAAATTTCGTAGGATGTCTTCTGGTTTTCTACTGAATTTCAACAGCCATTTACTCATTGCAAAAGAGGAAACAGATTAGCCCCTACATCATTCCTTCAGGTCTCCACCAACAGTGAGCCAGACTGTCTGCTATCCCCAGAAAAAGACAAAACCAAAACATCACCATGTTTAAACATCTGTTTAATATCCAGTATATGTATGTGCTCCATTAGGGGGTAAACATGGCATTTTGCAATCATGGCTATGGTTCAGTTTCAGACAACCCTAGTAAAAAGAGGAAAGCACAAGTTTCTACATGAACTTTGCTATACGCAGTATAGGATCATCTGACTATTATGCTATTCTATTATAGAAATAATGTTAGATAATGTTACAGATCCAATATCAACTCACAAAAGCTTCTTGGCCAAATACTGGAGCACCGTTGTGTGGTATCAGTCTAGAGCAATTAGAGTGAAATTCACCCTTGTGCAGAGAGCCAGTACAAAGTTAGTGTATTACGTGAGTCCCACTTAAGCCTTAAGCATAAGCCATAAATAGGACTTTCACAGGGGCAATTTACAGATGTTCACTTGAAGGAGTGAGTGTATGAAGGATAAATATCCTTGTTTCTGTGGATGCAAAGCCTTTAGGGTTACATTCTACTCTTGGATACACACAGAGGGTGAAATTAATCAATTCAAAGGAACAGCCCAAGTCCTATGCCCTACTTAAGTCCCGTTTTAGTCTTAATTCTGAGGGCTTAAATAAGACTTAAATGGTGTATAGACCTTGTGTGGACTCTGCACAGAAGCGAATGTCATCCATGCCACTGAGCCCCTAACATTATAGAGCAAGTTCCTTCCTGGTGTGAAGCCAATGAAATTATACCAGTGATAAATATGGCCCTATATATACTCCATGAATACTTTGAGCCAGATCCTCAGCTCATGTAACACAATGTAGCTCCACTAACTTCAGTGGAACTACTCCAATTTAGACCACTTGGACATCTAGCCTATTTTGTTTGTATCAATACAATGTCTCTCCCACAGAACAGCGAAGGCCTCTTCTTAAGTCAACAGCTGAGACAGACGAATGCAAAAAGCCAGAAGAGGGCTGGTTGTTTTTTCAGAGTGCTGCCTCATCCTTCTTGCCCACCTGGTTTTTAGGAAAGAAATCATCTAGTGGACTTACCCTTTGGGAAAAGAACAGCTTTCCTGCGCTGAGACCTTTTAATCAGGTTTCACTGCAGAGGAAAAATTATTTTCATATACCCCTGAAAATTGAAAATGATGAATGATTCCAAACTACAAAGGCACTAGAAGAAGTAGTTATACAATGCTCCATGTTTTACAATTTTACCCATTTAATTTACTGTTGGTGGACACAGAGCAGTTTAGTGCTTAAGTGATGTCTAATCCATATGCTGAATATTCAAATGTACCATGTTAGGAAATAGTTATTTGTCTGTTGTATTATAATGCCCCATCAATGTATTCTCTAGGCTGCAGGTCATCTATGCAACCACTAACATTAGTACTTAGGTACAGTAACTAATAAGCTTATATAAAATCAATTTCTTGCTAAATAAGATTAGACATTACTCAGTACATCCAGGTGCCTATATTCAGGTGATACTCTGAATATCAATACTTCTGGCATATTGCCAGTGATTATTCAAATATCATTCCTGGAGGATTAATATTCTTATAAAAGAAAACGGTATTGCTTCCAGGAATGAAACAAAATACCCCATGGTGTCTCAAGTGGGTAGCTGGAGGAAGATTCTAAATTAGCTTATCTCCTCTATATTAAAAAAAACCCTACATTATTCTACAGTAATGGTTCAAAACACTTACATAGAAAGCACTCCCTCCATACAAAATAGTGATTCTGCAGACGTCTCAGCTATGGCATATGAAGAGCTTTGACTCTTGACGTGTGACTTATAAGAAATGCAGTGTTTGGCAGGTCATTACATGTACACTATGACTAAGGCTGTGAGTCTGTCACGGAGGTCACGGATTCCGTGACTTTCCGGGACCTCTGACACTTCTGCAGTGGCCGCTGCGGCTGGCCCAGGGGCCGCCTAAGCAGCTTGGGCAGCCCCAGCCACACCAGCCGCTGCTGGGGCAGTCTTAGGCCGCTGCACCCCCGCCCCCCAGCACCACTGGGGATCCCGAGCCATGCATCACTGCCCGCCCCCCAGAGCGCCCGAGTTGTCCCCGGGTTGCCCCCTGCCACAGAGCACTCAAGGTTTAGTCAGGGATAGAGTATAAGTCATGGGCAGGTCACGGGCCGTGAATTTTTGTTTACAGCCCGTGACCTGTTCATGACTTTTACTAAAAAAAACCCATGACTAAAACGTAGCCTTAAGTATGACATACGGCACACACAATGGATCTGGGGAAGGAACTGTAATCTAACCATTAGTGCAGTGGACTGGGAGTCATCCAGTCTGGTTTCAACACCTGATTCCCAAGTGAGTTACTGCATTATCTCAAGCAAATCACTTGTGCCTTTGCTGCTCTGAGTAATGCAGGCATTCCAAATTAATGCCAATAGAACCGTTATACTGCCTTTATATACTCTCTCTCTCTCATATTATCACACACACACACACACACACACACACACACACACACACACACACACACAAAATTAATTTATAGTTAATGTTGTGGCAGCAATTGCTATTACCGACATGCAAATTACATAAATAGAACATTACAACAGAAAAAAATCTTAAGTACTCAAAGGTATGGCAAAGACCAGCTAAAGTAACATATAAATAATCCATTACACCTACAATTCATACATTCAGTCAACACTATTTTCATGTTAACATTCACCTTTCATATTTCACAAACAACCTTCATTTTGACCTATAGCACATATTTACAAACCCTTTAAACATACACATCGCAAACAGATGCACACACATCAGTGCTTAGCTGGCTCGGCTCAAAGTTGGTTTCCTTCTAGTAACATACAACTTAAGGAGATTAATAGAATCCAGTACCCTGGGCTACTTGCCCACATGGAGACCACTAGTTTATAGTTAAGTCAGTTAAATACTTATGTGCTTAAAATTTTAGCTCATAAAACACTACATAAACCTTAACAAGGTGGCTCTACTGACAGTGAGCCAGTCAGGAATGATGAACAATACAAATAACTATTATTTCAAAAGCAGTTACCCAATCTACTTTACTATGCAAATGTGTGTTTGGAGATTTATACCGGGGTGAATGTGTGGGTGTAGCAACTGTGAGCGTCAGAGGGCTAAAAAAAACAAAAACAAAAACAAAAAAAACCTGAGCGGTATGAGATCAGACTTTGCAGAGGGGTCAGTTTTGGAGTTCTTGTCATTTCGAAACCATTAATTCTGGATTTTTGAAACTGTATACAAAATTCACAGTAGCCAAAGCTTCTTTTGCTATTGAAAATGAGAGGTGCATGGAGAGAATAAAAATGATAATGGATCCCTCGTTGCAGCATGAACTATGGAGTCACAACAAGTACCTTCATAATAAATATAGAGATATTTATATCAAGCTCATTCCAAGATGGCATATGGTACTCACATGTATATACAGAGGATATTCATGCATATCTTCAACAGAATAATGTAACAGTTACAATTTCATAGAGTTATTTTTTATGTCTCAGTAGAGATTTGGCTGATACGGAAAGTGGAAGGAAAGGCAGGAGGGAAAGTAGAGCTAAACTCATCGCACAACAGGTAGCGTATCTTCATGCTACCACATGGCAGATCACACAAGCTGGGGAATAGCTAGTATTCCTGTTCTATGAGCAGGAAAAGACCAGAATCCTGACAGAGACTGTGACTCTGTCTATCTTCAAGAGATGATGTAATACCCTCTGTCAGTCTTCATGCACCTCCATGGGCAACAAGAGTGTACTGCAGGTGCAGGATGGAGTTATGCACAAATGGGAACCTGATTACTGTTAGTCTGCTCCCTCTTGCCATGCCATTCTTAACGATTCATTTTTTGTGGAGGATGTGAATGAAAACCCTGATGCCTCTGGCCTAATTTGTCAGAATAAAAGAAGAACAAAGCATTTTTGCTGAGTGGATTAACGAGGCAGCAAATTCCTGTTTGCTGATGATCTTTTATGGGTACCCGCATGGCCCCACAGTATGCCAACATTTTTATGGCTGACTTAGAACAACGCTTCCTTAGCTCTCGTCCCCTAACGCCCCTACTCTACTTGCGCTACATTGATGACATCTTCATCATCTGGACCCATGGAAAAGAAGCCCTTGAGGAATTCCACCATGATTTCAATAATTTCCATCCCACCATCAACCTCAGCCTAGATCAATCCACACAAGCGGTCCATTTCCTGGACACTACTGTGCTAATAAGCGATGGTCACATAAATACCACCCTGTACCGGAAACCTACTGACCGCTACACTTACCTACATGCCTCCAGCTTCCATCCAGGACACACCACACGATCCATTGTCTACAGCCAAGCTCTAAGATATAACCGCATTTGCTCCAATCCCTCAGATAGAGACAAGCACCTACAAGATCTCTATCAAGCATTCTTAAAACTACAATACCCACCTGCTGAAGTGAAAAAACAGATTGACAGAGCCAGACGAGTACCCAGAAGTCACCTCCTACAAGACAGGGCCAACAAAGAAAATAACAGAACACCACTAGCTGTCACCTTCAGCCCCCAACTAAAACCTCTCCAGCGCATCATCAGAGATCTACAACCTATCCTGAAAGATGATCCTTTACTCTCACAGATCTTGGGAGACAGACCTGTCCTCGCTTACAGACAACCCCCCAACCTAAAGCAAATACTCACCAGCAACCACACATCACTGAACAAAAACACTGACCCAGGAACCTATCCTTGTAACAAAGCCCGATGCCAACTCTGTCCACATATCTATTCAAGTGACACCATCATAGGGCCTAATCACATCAGCCATACCATCTGTGGCTCGTTCACCTGCACATCTACCAATGTGATATATGCCATCATGTGCCAGCAATGCCCCTCTGCCATGTACATTGGCCAAACCGGACAGTCTCTACGCAAAAGAATTAATGGACACAAATCTGACATCAGGAATCATAATACTCAAAAACCAGTGGGAGAACACTTTAACCTGTCTGGCCATTCTTTGACAGACCTGCGGGTGGCTATCTTAAAACAGAAAAACTTCAAAAACAGACTCCAACGAGAGACTGCTGAGCTGGAATTGATATGCAAACTAGACACAATCAACTCAGGGCTAAATAGGGATTGGGAATGGCTGAGCCATTACAAACATTGAATCTATCTCCCCTTGTAAGTATTTTCACACTTGCTTCTTATCAAACTGTCTGTACTGAGCCATCTTGATTATCACTTCAAAAGTTTTTTTCCTCTTACTTAATTGGCCTCTCAGAGTTGGTAAGACAACTCCCACCTGTTCATGCTCTCTGTATGTGTGTGTATATATATCTCCTCAATATATGGTTCACTCTATATGCATCCGAAGAAGTGGGTTGTAGCCCACGAAAGCTTATGCTCTAATAAATTTGTTAGTCTCTAAGGTGCCACAAGTACTCCTGTTATTTTTACAGGGTTATTCAGGCAGGCTTCTTTGAAAATGTAATAAAACTGGATATTTCCAGTAAAGAAAATCTCTCTTTTTCTTTTCAACAGGTGTTGTTCTTCAGTATGGTTATTTGAATTGGTGTACGTGGTTTAGATCCAGGCCCCCTTTTATTAGAGCCACCAAAGCTCTGGGGGAAGGAAGTGGCAGTGTGGATAAAAGAGTTTCGGATTGGTCTGTCACTAAATTATTATAGTCCACAATGGTCAACAGGTTTTACAAATGCAAAAATAAAAAATAAAAACTACTTTATGGGCCTAATTGTGCATGACAGTCCAAATAAGGACTGATGTGGAGATGGAACTTGGAAACACACAGGGGAGCATTCCTACTGCCAACAAGTCTTTGAGTCTATGTTTTCCAAGGGGGTATATTTATATATTTTTAAATCTTCACTCCTTTGATTCCTTATCATCATGGAAGCTATGCCTCCCACACTGCAGTAGTAGAAGGGCAGCATTTATAGCCTGCAGGAGTGGCACATAATATCCAGTTGGGGGCCGGTCCTGAATTCTACCCTGCCTTTTTTTTTTTTTTTTTTTTAAATATATTTATTTATTTATTTGAGGGGTCAGAATTCCTCCAGTTTCCTGCAAAGAAGCTAAGACCGCAGACCGAAAATCCTGGTGTGCATTAAAAAAAAAAATCTCTAAATAATATTGATTCACATGTGTCCTTGACTGTTTGTTGAATGAATGCTTCAGTGTTTTCTTCATCTGCAATTATGCAGATCACCTTCTGCTCTACCACAAATATTGATTTATATTCATATTTATATTCATCATGGAAACTTCATGGCTTGCAGGCATGAAAGAAAACCAATTCAGTAATGTTTCTGTTGGTTTTCTGTTAGCCAGCACATTTGTTTGGCAGAATAGGGCACACAATGAAGCCCTTAGGCAAGTCTGTAGGTACACAGATGAGAAATTTAAAAGCAGAAATGCTAGTAGTAATTGGGATATAGAATTTTTTTAAAACTCTAATGCTGAATTGAATACTGATTTCCTTCTTCTGTCTCAGAAGACCATATCTGGCATTCAGAATAAGAGAACAGCTCCAGGAATCACATTTCTACTAGGAATCCTCTAGGATTCAAGATTGTTATTCTGATGTTATAGAAGGATAGATTATATATTGTGCTTTTCACATGAAAACTCCCATGCTGAAGATTTCTCATTGAGTACCTACAGCACGTTGTTATTCATATGCATTGTATGACAAATGGTACTGTAGGACTTCCTCACTAATGTAACAATTTGCTTGAAATATTTCACCTCTTCAAGCTGAATTTTTTTTAAATGTTGGTGTCCGTTTGAACAGAATCTCTGTACTCAATGAAAATTGGCAGTTGAATAGAAGAACCTGATACACGACTGTGAAAGGAAAGTCCAGGTGCTGAACATGTTGCACATGTGTTGTTGGAAATGGTACACTAACATCTATTTGTATGAAAGCTGAAGAGCGGGTGATGATATCTAAAACATTGTAGTACTGTTTTGCAATTAGATTTGGTTCTCACACCAACTGTGTTGTGATGTGCCAGCAACTTTGGCTGATTTGGGGTGCTGTTGGGAGTTCTTTCTGATGCAGTGGACTGTAGTTACAAAGTACCAGTAACAGTCAGGCCCAATCCCACTGCAGTCAATGGGGTTACTCCCACTTATGCTTGCTGTGACAACCCTGGCTTTTGACAACTAAATCAGCATGCTGTCCCTACAACTTTTGCCTGCTAGTGCCTAAAAAAAATGCATTAACAAATACATTTTAATCAGAGGTAACATAATTCTGCAAACCCTTACCCAAGTCCATGTCCCCTGTGCAGAGAGGGCTGTGTATGGATGGGGGTTATGCAAAAACACTGAGCTGCCTCTAGACGATCTAGGAATTTGCCCTACATAGAGGAAGTGGAGAAGTAGAGTGGAGTGGTATATTGGAGTGGTGTAATGCAGGAGGAATGCAGGGCAGAATTGTGGTCGGAGGCTTTGCATAAGAAATAAATCCACCACCACAATATAATGTGATTTTATTTGCAATCTTTTTCTTAACCTGGAAAAGAAGTTTGTGCCCGACCCCTGTTCATTCAATTAAAGTCTTTTCACTCACTGCTATTGGTCTGACAGAATAGTTTATGATTCATCTCCAACAGTTTAATTGTTAAAACCTAGTCATTTCACTAGCCCCTCCAGCTAATGAAAATAATGTCTTACATTGTCTTTACTCCCGATCCATCTAACCATGATTATATCTTGCTGACAGATCTGACACTTACTACCACTTGGTTTCTAAAAAAGAGCTAAGACAGTTGAAAGTAACTAGGCTCAGGTATAGGATGTTTAATCTGCCTTCTTTATTATATAGTGTACCAAAATAACCAGACACTCCAGCAAACTTTAGAAATTAGTAAATTATCTTAAAGAAAATCCATTAAGCCAACATGTAATGCACTGCTCATGAATGTTGATGACCAAAGCCTCAGCCTTGCATCAAGACCTGCTAACATGGGCCTCTGACCCCAGCAATGTCCTATTGACTTCTATGGGATTGCACCCTAGGGCATCGGGGCCTGCACTAACAGATCCCAGTGCAGGAGCAGGGCACAAAGTACCAGAGTAGTATCTATTAAACACCACCCACTGTAGCTGCAGACCCACAAAATCTGCAGATATCTCATGAGACACAATTAGGGAGGTTGCTCACTGTTTCCTTTCTTTAGTTGGACACACCTACCCAACTGCCATAGGAATAGTGGCATAAGTATAATGAGCACTCAAAGGAATAATGTCTTGGGAAGGAATGAACAGGTCCAGTGAATCCTTCAATTTACTGCAAGGGCTAAGTTCTTCCCTGACTGACTGATTTTAAATGTTGTTTGAGCTGTGTCGGTCCCAGGATATTGGACACAAGTTGGGTGAAGTAATATCTTTTATTGGACCAATTTCTGTTGGTGAGAGAGAAGCTTTCAAGCTTACACAAGCTCTTCTTCAGCTCTGGGAAAGATACTCAGAGTGTTACAGCTAAATGCAAGGTGGAACAGATTGTTTAGCATAAGTATATGTGTTAACTCCTTATGCTGAACAATCTGTTCCACCTTGTGAGACTCTGAATACATTTTCCAGAACTGAAGAAGAGATCTGTGTAAGCTTGAACGTTTGTCTCTCTCACTGACAGAAGTTGGTCCAATAAAAGATATTTCCTCACCCCCCTTGTCTGACTGATTTTAACTCAGCAAGGAAGGAATTATAAGGAGGCTCTGTGGTCTAAGGACATGTTCTTGAATCACATTCCTACTCTTTCTGAGGGCCTGATTCCAATTCCCATTGACTGCAATGGGAGTTCGCCTGAGCATTCAGCGAGGCTGAAGAGAGCAAACCTTGGATGAATGTAGTGGATTTTTTGTTGGTGAAACGTCCAAAGTAAGTTGTTTTAAAGATACAGGGAAAAAAGATATTTCCATGAAACATGTTATAACTGAAAGCAGAATTTGGCTCTAACAAGAGAAACCTGAAGGAATTAGTGTAGTTACTCCAAATGTAGACTCTTATGTTGCAATCGACAGCACATGGGCAGAGTGCTACAATTGTATGCAGCTCTATACAGGGATAGGAGTCCACCCTGGCACTATTAATTGCAGTATCAGGACCTCACACTGAAGATAACTGAAAGCAGAATTTGGCCCTTGCTAACCAAAAATTATGAGAACAGAAATGTTGTAAAAATGATAATGCACATTAATGGTGCTTTAATGACATTTTAAAAAGTTAGTCTATATGAAGGACCCTACCAAATTCATCGCCACGAAAAACGTGTCATGGACCATGAAATCTGGTCTCCCTCCCCATTTTGTGTGCTTTTACCCATTACTAAATCAATTTCACAGGGGAGACCAGAGTTTCTCAAATTGGGGGTCCTGACCCAAAAGGGAGTTGCGGGGGGTGTGTGTGTGTGTCAAAGTTATTTTATGGGGGAGGGTCGCACTATTGCCACCCTTACTTCTGCGCTGACTTCAGAGCTGGACGGCCGGAGGGCGGCGGCTGTTGGACGGGTGTCCAGCTCTGAAGGCAGCGTCCCGCCAACAGCAGTGCAGAAGTAAGGGTGGCAATACCATACCATGCCGCCCTTACTTCTACATTTCTGCTGCCTTCAGAGCTGGGTGGCCAGAGGGTGGCAGCTGCTGACTGAGGACCCAGCTCTGCAGGCAGCAGAGCAGACGTAAGGGTGGCAATATCAGACAATGCCATCCTTGCATCTGTACTGCTGCTGGCAGTGGTTCTGCCTTCACAGCTGGGCTCCTTGCCAGCAGCTGCCACTCTCCAGCTGCCCAGCTCTGAAGTCAGCGCTGCTGCCTGCAGCAGTGCAGAAGTAAGTGTAGCAGTACCACAGCCCCCCCTACAATAACCTTGCGACCCCCCCACAACTCCTTTTTGGATCAGGACCCTTACAATTACAACACTGTGGAATTTCAGATTTAACTAGCTGAAATCATGACATTTATGATTTTTAAAATCCTATGACTGTGAAATGGACCGTGAATTTGGTAGGGCCCTACCTATATGTAGCCAAAATACTTTTAAATTAATTTCCAATATCAGTGAGTAGAGATGAATTTCAATCAGGATAATTTAATGTAGGAGCTAAATTTAAATTTTAACGTTGTCACTTAAATATAACATTAAAAAAGGAACAAGAATGTAGAGTCTTTAAATTGTTCGAACTATTTTCTATTTGTGGTATAACCTTCTTTGTGGGAAAGGATTAATTTCTGTGCTCGTTACAGTTTTAAGGATGTGCAGGGGAAAAGGTAAATACACCTGTCCTGTTTCTCTTTTAGCAATACAAGAATGAACTGTTCTAATTTTTGAACATTTAATCTGTCTAGAAAAAGTGACTATATGAAACATTGTTAGTATAACAGTAACTATGATTCTCAAGTCAAAGCAGGTACTGAGAAGGGTAAATGGCACACAATTCATTTATTCTTATGCCAGTCCTAGAGTGGTGGAAGTGCAAATTCTGATTTAAAAAAAAAAAAAAAAAAAACTTGCCACAAGCAGAAATAATGTAAAATAAAGCAATTTTTGTAAGCATTTTAAAATACTGGGCCAAATGCAGAGTGAGCATTAGTACATCTCACTGATTTCAATGGATGGCAAGTGAACGTACTTAGATGTCATTTTTGTAACAAGTATCTGGATTGTTTAGTTTCTCTACAAAAACCTAGGAAGAGAGCAGAGGTCATAACTATAGTGCAGCTATTGAAACATCACAGACATTTAAACACAGTAGGTTTAAGCTGTAGGTTAGCCTCCTTCCAAAAATACAGTACTGAAGATATTACAGATTTCTAACACCAAAGTGTTAGTGACAGCACAAGTGTGCAAAACATAGTGATACCAACCTTGCCAACGCAGATTTTAGTAAACGAGACTTGTGAACCTGCGCATCACGGGGAAAGGAGAGGAAAACTTGTATGCTACGACTGTATCCACTACACAGAAGCATCGTACCAAGAGAAATTACAAATCTTATATGTCTAAATCAAGGAAGGAAATAAGTTAAGTCTATAAGTATGTGCCACAAGGAAAGTGATTGGTTTGTTTATAGACTTTTTTGCAGAATGAAAAATTCTGAAAATTCCATTTGGAAATGTAAATATGTTTTCTTTTGACATTTTCAATAAAAAAAGTCGCAGCATTCCCATATTGAAATATTTTGGATCGACACTGAACTGTGTCTGCCGGAGCTTCCATGGAGCCTTTGGAGAGTTGTTTTTCAAGTACTTATCACCTCCATTCTCTTTTGTGGACCAGGCTTCCTGACCAGACAACATCTCGCATGATGCACGTGGTAGTTCAGCCAGAGTGGAGACTGGAAGACATCATGAGCAGGGGCGGCTCCAAGCACCAGCGCACCAAGTGCGTGCCTGGGGTGGCCTGCCGGTTGCCATGAGGGTGGTAGTCAGGCTGCCTTCGGCGGCATGCCTGCAGGAGGTCTGCTTCAGCAGTAATTCGGCAGCGGGTACGCCGAAGGCGCGGGACCGGCGGACCTCCCACAGGCACGCCGCCGAATCCACGTTACCAGCGGACCTCCCGCAGGCACGCCGCCAAAGGCTACCTGACTGCCGTGCTTGGGGTGGCAAAATACATAGAGCCACCCCTGATCAGAGAGATGTAGTCCAGCTAGGGAGCCTGGCACATAGTGGAGGACGGGGGCATGAGGCATTAGAACTACAGCTCCCATGAGTCACTGTGACAGTTCTAGCCAATACATATGTCAAACTTACCCGAAATGAAATTAAATGGATTCAATTCAGTTTGACAAACCAAAATGTTTCCATTTGGTTTGATTTGGCCCAAAACAGAATATTTTGTTTCTATTTCCTGAGAGAAAAAAAAATTCAGTGAAATCAAAATGTTCTCAATGAAATGTTTGATTTTGTTGAAACCACATTATTTACTGAAAAAACATTGATAGAAATTTCCTGAACAGCTCTACTGACCCTTAGTGGGACTTAGGCTCCTGAAACACTAAGACGCTTTTGAAAATTTTACCCAGTAGCTACTAGTAAGAACTGTTGGAGTTCAAAAGGCTTCTGGTTTATTTTGTATTTTAAAGTCTATAAGCCTGATCGTGCAAGCTGCTGAGCCTCACACAGAGATGGTAAGCATCTCATAAACCAAATTCTGTGCTGGTGAAAAATGAAACAGTGCCACTGAAGTCAATGAAGCTGTACAAATTTACACCAGTAAAGAATTTGGCCCCACAAGAACAGACCTTTACTTCAGAAGACTGGGAGTTGGCACTACACTTTTAATAATCCTTAATCTTGATAAATAGTGAACGCATCCATTTATCTTATTTGTTCCTATGTCAGAAATGTATTTATGAGAGTTCTACCTGCGATGTAGGAATTTCTTTCCCTGAAGTGCTACACGGCACAGAACAGTAATTTAAACATTTATTTCTTTTCAACAATTCAGATAATTATATTTAAGAACTTAGAACAAGCTTACATAAAGTAGCTCTACTCCATTTATTATGTGATAGAGACTGTATTATTGGTGAGTAACTGGAGCCTGTCACTTTGGAAAATTTCATGAATAATATGTCATATTATGCATGCATGTATAGTTCAGCATAGTCAAATGTAACCAAACAATTAATAAAACAAACCAAGAATGCATAATTGCAATGCTAAATCTAAGGGCTCAAAACTGAATTCTGACTAGGAGAGACTTATTCATTTGCTAGAAAAATACCCATTTTAAAGTAATCAAAATGCAGTCACTCAACCAACCTACAGCCTTTTAAAAAATTAAGTATTGCTATTAGCAATTGATTATAGTTTTAATAGCAATAAATCCCCCTAAAATTAGTTATTACTTACCATAGCTATAGCATTAACCTTTAGAGGCAAACAAACCAATTGCCAACTAATGCTAATGACTGATTTCAAAGGGGATTATTGCTCAATTAAATCATACCACATACAGTGTAGTCATAACATAGGATCATTTTCATTTTAGCTTCATTTTAAGGCGAGGAGTCTGTATTGTGATGAATCCCATTAATTCAAAAAGAAGCATTTAGGCATATTAGGAGAAGCATGTAAGCTACTTCCATGTCTTCTAAATGTCCAAAACTAAAGGTATTTTTCCTGTAAAGTATAGCAAATAAGCTCTCCAAAGTTGTTTTAACTCCTTCATTGCTTCCACAAAAGCAGGTGTCCTCTAGCAGCACATTTGTTTTGCAATGTGCTCACCAGATTGGCTTTTCAATGTGACTCAAACATCAGGCCACCTGACAGAACACGGGAGGTGCCCATTTGCAGAATGGACCCAGTTTGTCACTCAAGGCTTAAATTAGTCACTGAACATTGAAAAAAATAAAGAAATAAATCTCCTTTATAATCTATCTACTGTATATATTAACGTTATCCTACAGCAGCTATCACTGTAGTCTCAAAGCACTGTTACAATGGAAATTTCAGCACATAATTTCAATGTATAAGATATTCGTTTGCAAAAGATTACCACCAGTCTTGTCAGTGCTTCAACTGAAAAAAAAGTGTGTGTGTGGGGGGGGGGGGGGGGGGGGTTGGATCCCAATTTCCATGACTCTTAATACTTTTAATGGTTTCTTCTTTTTTTAAAAAACTAGTAGAAGTGAGAGTACTGCATTATTATCCCCCCCCCCCAAAATCTGTGCACTTAATAATAGCACACTACACAATTTGCAAACAATGGTGTGAATCTTTTCTTATCAAACCCCAAATCATGAGGAACTAATGTGGTTTCAGTTTCAGACTGGCCTAAGTGGTAAAGACCAGGTTTGGATCTGGATTTGAAACATCCTAAACTCTGGGAGTGTTTGGACCTGGTTGGTTTCTTTGGTTGATTAGTTTTTGCAGCCATTAATCAAAGATAAGCACCATGTAAAAAAATAGGATATCAATCTGGAATTCCCTATGTTTGAAGAAGTTGGATCTGAGGTGTGGCCTTAGGTGTGCCTCTAGGTTAGTTAAAACCCAAATGTCATCCCAGGTTCATTCAAAGGCTTGCAAACCTTTGGAGTAATCCTGGGCCAACTTTTAACCCAAGTCTTGCCATACCATGCAATCTTGGCCAGTCTAGAGCATGTGAGATGTACTGTATGGTTTCATTTAAAGCCATCTTGGCATGCTGTTGACCCCAAATCAGGCAAAGCTGCATGGTGTTGGCTGTCTTCTGCTTTGGACTTTGTCTTGCTTCGAGTTTTCAGATTCTTTTGAACCTGAAGCTCAGCACAAAACTTGTACAGAGTGGGGAAGGAGAAGCAAATCTACTCAAATCAAAACAAATTAAACACATTGTGTCATCTCCTTTTTAATGACAATCACTGGGAGTTTTGCAGCACTCTAATTGTGACGTCAGATATCTTCTTTGTTTAATTTTGTCTTTCATTTCCATGCATATTTGAGATAAGTGCAAACCATTCAGAGAACTTTATGGAGAAGTTTGGATCCACATCTGAATTTTGTGGCTGGCCTTATCTGTATAATGTACCGAATCAAAACCCCAGTTACCAAACAGCCCCAAACTTGATATAGATGAGAACTTATACTTTACTATTCCCTTCATATGCTCGGGAATTGTGACCACCCTCTCTTCACAGAGTCTTGGGTGCAAATCTGGGTGAAGCCCAGTAGTGCAGAAATCCACACAGACCCCTCCTTTTTTTTTTTTTCTTTGCCTCCATTGGTTGACATATTTTGCAGAGAACTGCCAACTAATTCCACAAAGTTGTAATCTGCGCTGTCACTTACAGCTATTAAATTAGGCAATGGAGGCAGAGTTGTATTTTTTTTTTTTTAAATCCCACCTTCCTCTTCAGTTTTGCGTCTTGCTGCTGCTACTGTGGCTCTACAGTATTGTCCACACTAGAGCTGCACCCGAAGAAAAGCATGTAAAACTTATATGGCTAAGCTCTGATCCTATAAGGAGCTTCATGTAGCTGGACCTCTGCAGATGTGAACAAGGCTACTAATTTCTATGGGGCTCCATGTGAGTGCAGAGGTCTGATCCCATGAAATTCCTTTCAGGGTTGGGGATCTCTGGCAAGGATGCTCTTCTATTATATGCACGTACTTTGGTTAATACAATGGGCCTATGTCTCCTGATTGGGGCCTCAGCCTCAAATAAGTAATAATAAATAATAATAATAGTAATAATAACAACAACCACAGTGAAGAAAAATTAGTGAATTTTGCCTTCTAACAGAGGGGAAATTATGCTGTTCTTTGTGCTTATGCTACAATAGAACAAAAAGGCAGCTAAAAGTAACAGGAAAGTGTCAAAGGCGAATATACAAATTCCTTGCACCTACTATGGCCAAAAACCCAAGGTGGCTTCAAACGCCTGCTAGCTGAGTTTTACATGATTCAAAAGTAAAAAGTAGCAATTTGGGGAGCTGTCAGGGTTCCCTCCCCACTCTGAACTCTGGGGTACAGATGTGGGGACCTGCATGAAAGACTCCCTAAGCTTATACTCCTCCAGCTTAGGTTAAAAACTTCCCAAAGGCACAAATTCCTTGCCCTGGAATGGTATCGCTGCCACCACCAAAGATTCAGGAAAAGGACCACTTGGAGTTCCTGTTTCCCCAAAATATCCCTCCAAGCCTCTTCACCCCTTTTCCTGGGGAGGCTTGAGAATAATATACCAACCAAATAGGCAACCAAGGGGAGCACAGACCAGACCCTTGGGTTTTTAGGACACTAAAAATCCAATCAGATTCTTAAAAACAGAACTTTATTATAAAGAAAAAAGTAAAAGAAGCACCTCTGTAAAATCAGGATGGAAGGTAATTTTACAGGGTAATAAGATTTAAAACATAGAGGATTCCTCTCTAGGGAAAACTTTAAAGTTACAAAAAAAAAAAAAAAAAAACCCCAGGAATAAACCTCCCTCTTAGCATAGGGAAAATTCACAAGCTAAAACAAAAGATAATCTAACGCATTTCCTTGCTATTACTTACTATTTCTGTAATATTAGATGTATCATTTCAGTAGGAGCTGGATTACTTGCTTGGTTTCTCTCTTTGTCTCAGAGAGAACACAACACAGAGCAGAAAGGAAAAATCTTCCCCCACAGATTTGAAAGTATCTTCTCCCCTTATTGGTCCTTTTGGTCAGGTGCCAACTGGTTATTTGAGCTTCTTAACCCTTTACAGGTAAAGGAGGGATTTTATGCTACCCTTAGCTGTATGTTCATGACAGGAGCAGAAAAGACCATGATCTAAACGATATTCGATGAATAAACTCAGACCTTTCATTTTTCTTTCTTAAGCTTGAACTCTGAACTGAAAACTCAAAACTGAACTGCTAAGTTTTTGGACACAGAGTACCCATATTTTTATGATAGAATCCCATACCCAACCCTACAGGAGGGAACTGAAACCAATGCCTAAAAGTGTAGCATTTTATGCCATTAATTTATAACATGTATATGGAAGACAAGGGATTTAAGAAGGCTTACACTAATAAATTACATCAAATACTGTGCTTCAGTCAAGAGACACTGCAGCCATCATAAATTTTAAATGGTATATGCTTATGCATATGTGTGGAGACTTACCCTGTGTGTGTAAATTCCCATGGAAGAGGATAATGATACACCTCAAAAGGTGCTTGCATTTGACAAAGGAGGAAAAGTTTCATTAAAAATTAAACCTTTCCCTCCCCAAATGATATATTTTTCAAATGTTTGCTTGAATGTGTATATTGATAGGACCAAATCCTGCAGTCCTTGCTCAGACAAAATCCCACTGACATTAGTGGGAATTTTGCCTGTATAAAGAGTGAAGGATCAGCCTGATAATTAGGTTCCATGTGCCAAGTTGGTCCTCCGCTGAACAAAGACATTTTTCCTTACACACTGCTATAGAATCACATGTGGATGTTTAAAAATTTATAATTCTAAACACTATTTAAAATTGCCCAGTCAGCAGCAACATCTTGTTAACAATGAGGCTTGACTAATTCCCAAAGGATAATGAGTAAGGAATGTTTCTCCTCCAAAATGTGAACACATTTATTCTTGTTACTTGTTCCTTTATGCTCTGGCTGTACTTATGCAATAGCTGTACTGTATTAATTGTTAGACTTAAATCAGTTTTAGATTTCCCGGGAAGTGACAAGACGAGACCGAGAGTAAATGATCTGCTTATTGGGATGCAAATATAACCAGATCCTTTTGCACATTTGTGTTTTTCTCATGTTGTTAAGGTTTCTAGAATAAATGTTGTGCCTGAATGAAGCAGTCTTTTAAAGAGTTAGACTGACAGGATTGGAGAATGAAGTCTTTTGTTTATCCACAGAGCAGGTGCAAGCTTACCACACACTGCTCCACTAAAGAGTCTCAGCCCTGATTGAGGGGAAATATTCAGGTGATCCTTTTCAGGACCTACTGAGACTGCCAATGAGGGGATGCCAATTAATGGCAAATGTGGTTATGGCGTTTGTTATTCAGACAAATGTCCACTGGGAATGGACATACCACCTGGTTTGCTTTGGGAGAAGCAGCATGGTCTAGTTGTCAAAAGCATGATACTAGGCCTCTCTGGAGTTTATTCCTTCTCTGACCTTGCACAAGGCACATATTGTATCTGGATTAAAAAATAGTGTCTCCTTGGCATGTCTTTCTTGTGCCTGCCTGTCTGTTTTTATGTAAGCAACTATAGCCTCTTTTTTCCCCAACTAAATCCAGATCTCGGATGAGTTTGTGTCGTAAATGGAGAAATGAGAGTCTTGTTATTCTTGTTTCCAATTAGCCATTGACTATTGTATTTCTTTTGAGGACCACAGGTCTTCAGACACTGCCCCATGTGTGCTCAGGGTGAGCCACTAAGAAGCCCAGGTACATCTTTTTGTCAAGTTTTTGTAGTCCAACCTGAGCATTACCCTGACCAAAGGACGTAGCTGGAGAAGTGTCTTGAAGTCCTTCAATTCCTCTTCATTTGGGAGAGAAGAAAAGATGGAGTGTAGAAATGAGTCAAGTGGAAGAGAGATAGTCAAACTGCTATGGACCATTGCACTTAAAAGCAATCTGAAACTGCGACTAATCAAGGATGTAGGAAGGCTTGTGTTGGACAATATAGCTTGTGACATTTGTGCTGGGTTAAGATTCTGCCTTCCTGTATGTCAAACCATGCTTTGAAGTACACTGGCTTCTTCAATAGTGTCAACAAGATTTTTTTTATCCACTGACGTTCTAATCATGGTTTTCTAGGAATTTGCTATTGAAGTAATACGTTGTTGTTTTTAACCACTGGATATGCTCATTTGTTTCAGAGCTAGTGTAGAGTACTCCTGTGATAACTGGGCCTACACATTTACCCTAAATGTGAGTTCAACTGTAAAAGTACACGCAAGTTCATGAGTGTCAAAATAACCTATAATAATAAATATTGATGGGAAAAGACACTGGCTGAGAAACTAAGAAGGCAACATTAACAGTTGAGTGGGGGTTCTCACAGCAGAGCAGGGTAAGGCTGGCTCCCAGAGTCAAGGATTGGAGTGACCTAGCAGATCACCGGTCCAGATAACACCAGAGGGGAATGTCATAGTGCCTCTTATAGATAACAATATAAATGCCATGAAATAGGAACTGGCATTACTGGGACAACTAGACTCAAAAGCCATGCATGTGCAATTGAGGGCATAGTTTGGCATTTTGAATCTCGTGATCCCAACACCAATCATTTTTAATGGCACAGTAATCTACTAGTAAGGTGCATGAATAATCAGATTAGCTTTGAGAGTGTATCCTAGGGCAGAAAATGTTTAAATGTGCACAAAAACACTAAACTGTAGTACAGGAGAGGAAGGGAAGACACACCAGTCCTTCCCATCATAAACTATTGATTCCATTTTTTAGCTTTTTTTTTTGTTTAGAAAGAAATTCTATTTGACTTTCATACAATGGACAATGAACAAATTACCATGAAGAGATAGGGTTAGAACTTTTTATTTCCTTTAGCATGCAATTATTTGCATCCAGAAGCTTTGAACTTCACAGTTGATTTCAGAATTCAAACAGAACCTCCATTTCCATAACCACCCACTGAACTCAACTGAAGTGACAGTTCATCTTAAACACAGTGTTACATTATTTTAACACAGGGGGGGAGGGATAGCTCAGTGGTTTGAGCATTGGCCTGCTAAACCCAGGGTTGTGAGTTCAATCCTTGAGGGGGCCACTTAGGGATCTGGGGCAAAATCAGTACTTGGTCCTGCTAGTGAAGGCAGGGGGCTGGACTTGTATGACCTTTCAAGGTCCCTTCCAGTTCTAGGAGATAAATATAAATTAATGGAGATATCCTATTTATTTACTTTTCCCTGATTGATCTAAACAACTTTATACGAATCATATGTTTATGTCTGCTTTTTGCCTTTTTTTAGTTTACAAATTACACAGAATCCACAAACATTACTGTCCATGTAACTAGTATGTCTTTCCAAAACCCTGATATTGCTTTACTCATTTACAAGATTGCCTTTGATATGGCGTGACCTTTGGTTCTTTGAAATCCTCAGGATGTGCTTTCCAAAGAGCAAATACATTTTCGCAGTATAAAATTACAAAGTATTGTAGGAGTCACAATGTTCAAAAGATAGAACTCCCAAGTGCTGATTTTGAAATCTGTAGTTTGCATGGTTTTTTCAATGAAAAATACAATGTGGAAAAATTTACCTCTGGCGGAAGGCCACTGGCCCATTCATGAGCTTACACTCTTGTTGACTTTGGCCTAATGTTCTTCCACTTGGTTTTACCATAAAGATCTATCATTTTCCCTAGAATATATGTCAGAATGAAGAAAAGGAACAATGGGCTACAATATAACTCTGTAATATCTTTATAATTCAGCTGCAATAAAGCAAGGTCTGTCAATCTGTAAATCCAGATTTTTTCAGACATAAATTTGCTCCAGGCTGAAATCTGGCAGATAATATTTTAAAAACATTTTTAGGTATACATGTGAAAAAATAAAACATTATCTTTGAACATTTCTTTTCACTTGCATAAATCATATATGAGTTTGATTTATGAATTCACATTGGGGAAATAATTAACCTATAATGTAGTCTAATCAATTTTGGTGTTTAAAAAGCCTCACAACAAAACCAACAAGGATATTTACATATTTAAATCTGAAACATTACAAAGAAGCATGCCTGTTTTGCAGGCTCCTGCAGGGACCTTACAGAGAATGAATCCAAAACGATGATGGAAGTTAGGAAGATGCCTGCTGCTATTTTAAATCATGGAATTTTGTTACATAAACTTTGTTTGCATGCAGCCATTCCTTCTGACAAGGAGTAGCATTTTCAAATTCACCTAAATGATTTAGAAGCCTACCTCTCATATGCAAAAGTGACTTAGGTACTTAGGAGCTTAAGTGCCATTGACTTTCAATGACATTTAGATTCTTATGTTCCTAAATCAATTAAAAAGCTGGATTTAGGATAACATTTTCAGAAGTGCCTAAGTGACTTAGAAGCCTATGTTCAACCCTGATCTATACAAATTATGAAATTCTAAAATGGTAGCAATCCCTCAGCTCCTAACCACTCCCACCCCCAAATCTCCCATACCTGTACCCTTCAACTCCTATTGAAACCAGCTTGGCCTCTCCCTCTGTTCCTTACCCCCTTTGAATTTGAGTCCAGCTGCCTCCTCCTTCTCATGTATTCTCTCCTGGTTACTAGGTAATGAAGAGTTCAGGAGACATTCTCCCTGCTCTTAGTTCTGATTCTTGGAAGCCGGGAGGAGCAATTGCAGAAAAAGTTCTCCCCAGCCCCTGCAGCGGAGCATAGTCACTCTGTGAGGATAGCATATGCAGTCTGGTGGGCATGTAGAAACTGTAGAAGGACAGATCATGCTCAGTCCAGATGGAATCTTCAGAGGATAAAGCTGCCAACCCTTAACACACCTCTACTGAGTACATAAGAACTGAGATTTTTCTGGCGCTTATAAATTGACCAAATTTGAGCAGACTTTCACAGGGATGGGAAAAGACAGATCCCTGACACCAGGCCACCCCCTGTGGCCACATTTCGAGTCCTATTCCAAAGCCCGGAGCCACTAGAGTTTCTCAACAAAATGGCCATAAGAATTTGTTCACACAAGCAAAACAATGTATCTTTTCCCTAATCTCATTCTAAGAAATGGCTGGACTGCTTAAAAAAAAAAAAAAAAGCAGGCAGACACTCAGCATTAAAAATTTCAATGTTGTAAGTAAGACCCTTCATTTTTGTTATTTACAGATTTTCTCTGAAAAATTCCAGTTTTGAAAAAGCCAGTATTCGGGTTTTACCAATTTTCACCCAAATTTTGTCTCTCTTAGGATGTGGGAATTTTTCACGGGGGAAGTGGGCAGGGCTCTGCTTAAGGGCAGGGGTTTTCAGGGGAGGGGAGGCTATAGCCCATGAGTACTGTCACCATCCCCACCAGCCCCCCGTCACTGAAAAGAAGCCCTTGCTGATCCTGGCCCCTTAGTGCAGCCTTAGCTGCTTCCGGGGGACATGCTGAAGGGTTGGGGTCAGCAGGGGGCTCTGTCCGGCAGGGGAAGGGAACGGGGCTCTGTGCAGGGAGTATCGGCTGCCAGGACTACGCAATTGCAGCAGCCACCAACCAGCAGTTACCCTCCTCTGTACAGGTGCACTGAGGAGGCCAGCAGGGACTCTGCGAGTGGAGGAGTGGAGAGCAGAAGGCTGCAACCTGTGAGGGGACTCTGTCTGACAAAGGGGGGGAAGCAGACAGGACTCTGTGACCTGGAAAGCGAGGTGGGCAGGGAGCCAGTTCCCAACGACCGAAACCATCCAATTATTGCATCATGAGTAACCCCTCTGGACAATGACCCCCATGAGTTACCGAGCATCCCCCCCCCCCACAAATTTTTGAATACTTATTGATAAATTCCTAGGAAATCTTTTAAAAAATAAAAATAAAAAATGAAGGGCCTTAATTATAAGCCATTGATAACCAGGTTGTGGTTAGGCAACCTTAATGACAGGTGACACAATACACATTATAGATGAACTTGGCAGCTATGCCATTTTACCGTGCCCCCTGGCAAGATCTCATCACCGTGCCCTTCAACTACTGAAATGGAAGTTGTACTAGATGTGTTGGAGCACTTTGCAAGCTTGCCATTAGTAGGGGTCAAAATGTTAACCTACCACTACAAATTACAAATCCTTGCTTTCTCTCACACACAAATTACCATAACAATGATGAGACAAGAAAGAAAAAACAAATTATGTCCTCATTTTTCCCATCCTTGGCTAATGCCAAATAGAAACAGCTTAATCTATTATCACTGACAATTTGCCTTTAATAGCGCATTTCAAACTCAAAAAAAAAAGTAACCGTAACAAGAGAACCGCAGCCAATCAGGATGAGAGCTGAAGTTAGCTGCAGAAATTGGCAAACGCCTTGAGCTCCCATGGCTGACCTTCAAAACAGCCATTTGCTAAGCATATGTGCTACCATAAAACAACAACAAACAAACATTTCAATGCTGCCGGTGCTAAATTAATTCTGGGGCCACTCTATATTGCTTCACAGTACTGGTCAGAGCTTTCCACTACCATCCCAAACACAAGACGATGATCCAGATCTCACTTAATTGGTATAATTTCATCAACTTCAGTGGTGCTCTTGATTTACGCCAGTATAACCCAGGTCACAATGTTCCATAGAGGGGGAAAAAGCCAGCCAGCCAATCCAGAAGCTTCCAGGATGTGGAAGTGATAGAGATGCTGCCTTGAACATGTTGATGTTAAAGGAATGGGAGGACAGGCTCTTCTCCCAGAAGAACCCTAATGGGTAGAAGGAATCTTGGGGCCTGAGGTTGAGAGGGAGTTGAAACTCAGTGCTTTTATTGTGAATCAGGGAGTTTTCCCAGGGTTTGCATCAAGCTTGCTTGGGAGTTTTGGAATTCAAACAAGCCTGAAACTCTGAAACATTGAAACTACAAGCAAATGGCAGTGAAGCAAGAGTGCCAGGTATGATTCATTAAGTCATGAAAATTCAAACCATGCATTGATACAAGTGTAATATTCTTTACAGTTGCCTAACCCTTGCTAGTGAAAGAGTTTTCTTGTATCTGACTTATGCCTTTTTGATTTGCTCTTAGTGGATACATATGAAACACGAACCAGGCCACTTTGGTTATGCTCTCTCAAATGAATAAGTTCCCAACCAACTGCTAAGCTGCAGGCTGTAGGAGAGCACGGTGTTTGGTTTCTGTTGCTGAGTTCTCGTCTATCTCAACTTGCAATACGCCCAGAAACCACAGTGATCGACACCAGACCAATGCCGATAAATGAAATAAACAGCCACTACCACTGCCAGTTTTTTAGTTCCGAATACATTAACTTTCTAAAAACCTGATGACAGTAAGCACAAAAAGTCAAAATCCCAGATGACATGTTATAGGAAAACAAAATTCTGCCAAATGAATTGCAGATTTAAATGGCCTTGTTTTTTTAAGTTTATCTGACTTTTAGGGCTGCTGAGTTTAAATAATACCTGAAACCAAAACACTTCCATTTAAATATTGTTGAAAAATACAGTACATATTAGTTTACTTCACAGTAAATAAGTTCCTCAAAGTGTAAAATGCTATTTGTTTAATATCTCTGACCAAGTTTAGGTAAGTGAATTTATATATAGTACCTTATTATGCACCTCACACCTGCCATGAGTACCAGCTGCCAGCACTAGTGATTTGCCTCATTCTAGAATTAGGCTCCCCTTTGAGTTTTAGCCTATTTCTGTTAAACATTTTGCAATGTGAGCAGAAAATTATGGTTGCCCTTGTGCAGAGGAGGTGGGAGTGGGAATGGGCCCCCTTCTAGCAGTGTGCCCGTGCAGCAGGCAGCCAAAATGTAGCTTCTCGTGCTCCTTGAGTACAAAGGGGACCTGGCAGTACTGCAAGTCCCAAAGGGTAAGTGGATGAAGGCGTGGCCAGGGCCCTATTTCCCTTGCTCCTCACTGGCCACTACATAGAAATTAATGTTGTCAAGGGTACATATACTGCACCTTTTTTATAGGTGTAGCAACTGCTGCTGCTGAGACCCACTCCCACCCCAGCAGTCTTGAAGGCAAAACATTTGCCTTCCACAGGCTTAAATACCTCTTTCTACCAATGGTCAGGCATGACAGCTCCTTAGCCCCTCTCCAGGGCTCTCTGGCTCAAAAAGAAACATCATTAGCTTTAAATAATCCAAACTGGTTCAGATAATCACATTTCAGTTGCTAGATACTGAATGATCAGTTATATCAGAAAGGGATTTTCATATGCAACTGTTTGCAGGATTACAAAAAGTAAGGAAAGACCCTGATGATTTTACAGGAATCTATCTGGTTCTTTACAAAGAGCCTAACCATAAACATAGCCAACAAATGCTGAATTAGATATCTGTAATTAGGTTACAAACTACCACATAAAAACTGCTGCATTATAAACGTGCCCCTGAAAAAAAATCAGTAAATTTTCCCACCCAAACTGTCCATTTGGGCTTATTACTTTTTAAGCAGAGACAGTAGTTGCTGCTTTAAAAGGTGTCCTACAATTACCACACCAGACTCAACTAACAACTAAGACTGCCATATTCTGGGAGGTCTTATGCACGGAACAAAATTATTGTATCAGTTGACTACACACATCAATGGGATGGCATATGATTAGACAACAGTGGGGAATCTTAATGATCCCCGGTGAGGATTCTGATAGTGCACGTCTCTCATTTTCTGCTCCATGATGTGTAGATGAAAAGTACACCAAAATAAATGCAAGACTAATTACAATTCATTGCAGTGCAGATCCTAACATCATTTTCCTGATTACTTGGGAACCTAAGAAAGGGCTAGACCACAAATATCAGTTTCAGGAAAAGAAATATTCTTTTTTAAATGTCTCCCTTACGATCATATTGACTTTTCCATTTTCTTAGCTCAACTTGATCTGGTGTTTTTAAAGCAACATACCACAAACTGTCAGAAACATATAACAACAACAAAATCTGTTCCTTATTCTGGTGATGCAAATTCATTTCTTTTTTCTGAAGAAGATGATTTTAAAATCCATTACAAACCACTTAGATGCATCCTACCAATTACAGCACAGGACACACTAACAGATCTCACTGTTACCTTGGGCTGCACCTTCAAGTACAAATTGCAAGAAAAAAACTGTAAGGATACACACACAGGAAGAAAGTATTTGTGGCATTTCAGTACAGCAGTAATGGTGCCAATGATGGGAAAGGGGTTGGGGTGGTTAAAGTAGCTTCTTTTGTTTGGCCTATTCATAGAAATAAATGCACTTTCTGATGACTGTATCTTGTCCTTGTTTGATTTCTTTAGTATATTTTAAGAACTCCATGTCTCTCTCTTTCAAGAAGTATAAGGTACTTTTCTTGCTACTCTGACAGTTCCAAGAACCACTACCTTACCATGTGTGACATTTTGTAACATACAAACAGCGCTCTTCAGAACACTTCAGTTTTAGAAAGACAGGAAGGGGAGCCCTTCTTAATATATGCAAAATGAAGCAAATTCAGTTATCATAGGAAAAGCCAGCAAACCTTTTGTCAAATCCCTGTTACCTTTGTGAACACACACCATACGCTGAATATATTACATTTCAATGAAGAACTACTGCATACACCCAGGTGATCAGGTATCTCCTGACCACTCCAGATATTTCATGTCACACTCCAAAGGAACAGAGGTTGCTTCCCTCTTCTGCTCTGCACAGGTGATTCTGTGAACTACATGCCACGCTGTAAATAGGAATTGTCATATTGCATTAAACCATTAAACCAGTGGTCCATCTAGTCCAGTACCAAGTGATTTATATACTGGCATTATAACATTTTCAATATTATTCACTTAATACAACTTAACGTTTTGCTTGCTTTTTGACAACAAATGTGCATTCAGCAGGACACTTGCAGCATAATGAGGTCTCTTTAAAGTTAGCTCAATTTTCTCTTTCTGTATGAAACATTAACACCTCACCCTCCATTTCTCCAAAGCTTCATTATCTCACTATCTAATTGCCACCTCACTGGTAAGTTCTCTTCTTTCCCTATTCCTCTAAATAGATATGATTCAGTAGAAGTCAAAACCTTCTGCTCACTCCTTATTGGTAGCAGGCTATTGAATTAGCCTGAAACATATTTAAAGCTGCCTGGCTTATGGCCAGATCTGAGGCAGCACTCTGGTGGTGCAAAGCATCCCTAAAGCTGACTAAGTGGCCTAATAATGTACACTGTACTTACAGGGAAAAGGGGGTGTGGCTGGAGCATCCTTATGCCCTGCAAATTGTTGGCTGCTGGAATGGTTCCTTGCGTGCTATGGACAACTGATGTCCAGAAACATGGCTTAAAGCCACTTTTCTTCCCTTCCTCCCCCGGTCTTGTGATGAGTGCAGCTTGGTTACACAAGAGGATCTGGCTTTATATCTACCTCTGTCCATCTAGTATTGATATCGTATTCATCAAGAGTGTATCTGAACACTTAACTAGGATGAGCACTGTATGGAAAGAAGAGTGTTTTGCCAACCATCCCTGAGGACACTGATTAGGCTCGGTGGGGACCTTGACTATTTTCTTTTTGTTTGGGGGATGTTTAATCAAACTTTTGGGGTGCAAAAGCAAAAATGTATTTATTTATTTCATTTTTACAAACTGTATTGAATGAGAGCCCATCCAATGCTCTAGGGGCCTGGGACAGTTGTTTGTTTTTTAAAAACCTCACTCATTGCTGATATGTAGTTCCGAAGTAGCACAGAACAGAACACTGCTTCCCCCCCTCCCATGTTATTTTTAAGTACATTCAATTAAAAAACATTTCAAATGATTTTTGTTTCTCTTCACCACAAACTGGCTAGCATTGCCAAAACTATGTTTATAGACAACAGTAATCATTAAACAAAACTCATTTATTGGAGAGCTGAAGGCATTTCCAATACTAATATGTGAGTTAAAAATAGAAGACACTTCAGAGTGCTTAAACTGCAGGCAAAACCCTGTTTAATTTCAAAGGTGGCAGGGTTACTAATGCATCAGCTACTTCAAAAACAGCAAAATAAAAAAAATAAAAAGTTTAACACACACACAAGACTGTCAGCTCTGTCCAACACTTACAGGAAATACATTAGGCTTACCAAACATAAAAGTTCATGTGGACAGTTTGTTTAAAAGTTCCTTTAATTTCCATGAGTGAGGATAGCAGAAAGGCATAATTTAACATCAACCATGGCTCAGCTTTGAAAATTACTATTCAGTCATGAAACTCGAACGATCAACCCATCAGGCCAACTTTCCCTGTTTTATGCTAGATTAATAGCACTGGAAAAATAAAGTGTTGTTTAGATAGCTGAAAGGCTTTACTTTAGTAAAAAACCACAACATGAAAGTAATTTACTTACTATCATTGGTTAGCGTATAAACGACCAGAGATAAACAGGTATGAATGTGCTCTAAGTGCAGGGCCTCACAACAAATATTTTTACAGAGGTATCATAACTAAACAACTGTTGAAATGCTGCAACCAGACTAGACCTGTTTTTTTAGTTTTTTTCTATA
The DNA here is from genome assembly GCF_028017835.1 of Emys orbicularis. NCBI lineage: Eukaryota > Metazoa > Chordata > Testudines > Emydidae > Emys > Emys orbicularis. Next base: position 144,594,375 of record NC_088685.1, read on the forward strand.
TGTATCAGCAATCTCTAGGAGCATTTAAACTAGGGTTGCCAACTTTCTACTTGCACAAAACTGAACACCCTTGCCCTGCCCCCTGCCCCACCCCTCCCCCAAGGCCTCACCCCTTCTCCAAGGTGCTGCCCCCTGCTCATTCCATCCCCCCTCCCTCGGTCGCTTGCTCTCCCCACCCTCACTCGCTCATTTTCACCGGGCTGGGGCAGGGGGTTGGGGTGCAGGAGGGATGAGGGTTCCGGCTGGGGGTGCGGGCTCTTGGGTGGGGCCAGGGATGAGGGGGTGGAGCCCCCTCCTACATCCCAGAACACCATGATTATTGAGTTTTTGGGTAGACTCTATTTGAGAGGGAGATGAAAGTGTTTTACGAAGACCTATTAGTATTTAAGAGCAAATAAATGTACTAAAGCATCCTTTTACCACATCCATGTTTATAATACCCGTGTCAGTTTCTCCACCTGTTATCAAATAAAAGAGATGTCACTGGAACAGAATGACCAATTGGGAGGGTCTTCCATCTGAGGACCCTCCCAATTGGGAGGGATACTGAGCTTCCTCCCCTTCCCCTTTTACTTTCATGTTCTCATATTGATATTCTAATGAACAGTAACTTTTTTGAAAAATCCAAACTTCTTTACCCAGTGTGTCAGGATTTATAAAGCTGCTTTTTTTTAGGGGCCCAATCCTGTGAAGCACTGTGCTGAGGAAGCACTCAGCAACTCACAGGACTAGGCACGGAGATTTTAAAATTGTATTCCAAACTTTCCAGCAAGGCTTCTGAATTCTGTGAAGGATTAGGCAATACTGTTCTCCAGGGCCTTTAGGCATCTGAACATGGACTATAGCCCAGATACACTAAATGAAGGTGACAATGCTGCTAGTCATGAATGTAGCGGAGTAGATCATTTTCATTAGCAAGATAATTATCTAAATTACTTGATTTAAATCAGCCCTTATTATTTGTCTAAATTCAAAGCACATGGCCACAACAAACCTCTGGTGCAGGGCAAATGGGAAACAACTGAAATTTTAAAAAGTGGTTTACTATATGCATGTTTTTGTAAGTCGGGGGTGGCCAACTTGTGGCTCTGTAGCCACATGCGTCTCTTCAGAAGTTAATATGCGGCTCCTTGTATAGGCACCGACTCCAGGGCTGGAGCTATGGGCGCCAACTTTCCAATGTGCCGGGAGGTGCTCACTGCTCAACCCCTGGCTCTGCCACAGGCCCTGCCCCCACTCCACTCCACTCCACCCCTTCCCGCCCCCTCCCTTGAGGCTGCCGTAAGTGGTCAGCTAAGTGTGTCATGTGATAGGAAGGCAAATATGCTACATATTCCATCACTGGAACAGCTGGTACTTAGCAGACCTTGGAAACATTCACTAGCAGAAAACAGAAACTGTGATATGTAAGTGGCATTTCGGAAGGTCTACTGGTAGGTATTAGCTGGTTTTGCATGCACTGCCAGTCAATTTTTTTATACTATAAATAAATCATATATGTGAAACACTGCATTAGGGCAGTTAAATTTAATAAGTTTCAGATGGGCTGATAAATGAAAAATAATCGAATTAATAAGCCCTATTTCTTCCATATGTTTGGTTAAATATAAGTTGGGAAAACATAAAACTATTTAGTAGTGGCTGTGAAAGAATTTCTCACACAGCTCCTTAGATTGCTCATACAGTTGACATAAGGCCAAATTCTGCCTTCAGACATGTATGCCCAACTCCCATTGAAGTCAAGGGGTCCTACGCAGACATATCTTTTGGAGGCCCAAACTGTCAAAGTTCAGATCCATATTTGGATTTGAACTTCCTTAAAGTGTGGTGATATTCAGACCTGGGGTTTGAGTCTTTTGCTAATAGAGTCAAGGTTCCTTTCTACTTGGCAGTCTTCTGAAGATTTCTTCCCAGCATGGGTCAGGATAGAAACAAATTGCCAAGGTAAATCCATGACTTTTGAACACTTTGGGTTGATAATACTATGCCTGCTTCTTCCTTCTAGAAGTGGGCTTGCAAGATATTGGTCCTGGAGACAGAAACAACTGAAGCTTGATAGATGGCAAGACAGCTATATGGTGTTCTCTATCTGGTTAGGAGAAACAGTTATACCAAAGCTAGAGTTAAAGATTGCAGAACTCCAACCAGAATTGACTTCACCCAGAAATCATGCACATGGAGAGCTTGCAGTTGTAATTTGAATCCAAATGTTGTAGCAGACCAGAAAAAGCACACTCCAATGTTGCAAACTGGCAATCACAACATTTGACAGTTTTTGCTATCTGGCCATGTGTGTCTGTTTCTAATACTGACAGTTCATGCAGGCTGGCAGCTTTCCCCAGTCTTTGACAGCCCTTCATGACATTCCTTTTAATCTAGAGATATGTGGATCTTGACGTAGACTCTACAAAGGTGATCTACCCAAGAGAGGTGATGACTGGTGTGCCCTCAAGGGACCACAGCAGGGGAACACAGATGCAGTTGTCCCATACTGTGACAATGGGTAAAACAGATTAGCTATGTTTCAAATTCTTGTGAAGAGCTCCAAAAATGAGTTGGGGTAAATATAGTACTAGATACTTGAAGACATTCTCATTGTTGATCCCTTAAAAACAACCCTTTTCTAATACTGGAGGCCAAACTTAGAGCCTTAAAGAAACTTGAGGAAAACTCAAATCCTACTCCTAGTCTATTGCTGGGGAAATGACATTGTGTCAAATATAATAATGCATTCACAAAATAGATGTGGGAGGAAAGACAGAGGAGGAATCATCATGGAATTCTACTTTATTATGAAACTGATAAAATACTGTAAGGGGAGGTTCTATATAACACTAGTTGTCTGATAATAAAAACAGCTGGCTTTAGGTAATTGTTTAAATGACAAGTTTCACTAATCCTGTATCTGATCCAGCATTTAAAGAGGTTAAAGATTTTCCAATTCTGTGCCTTGATGCTGCTGAGTGTTTTGATGAGAGAGACGAGGCGCTAATTCAAAGTATTTATTCATTGTCCATTCACTTTTGTAACAAAAGGGAGATTTAAAGGCATATCTGGCTGCCTGTTTCTGCACAGCAGTACTCAACTACTTGTCAGCTGGGACTAAACAAGCCAAATAGTGCTGAGTTTCTTCTACTTTTCATTCCTTTACAGGATTAAATTTGGAGATTAGCCACAGGATCTCTCCACTGCATACACCCATAGATGAATAGTCATAGCATCCGAAAATTCAGTTTTTCCATGTAATTTTGTGCTCCTTTCTGAACAGCGATGCTATAGCAGCTGCAGATCTTGGATGGGGCAGATACAGTAGCTGTCTGAGAGGCAGAGCCAGATCCTGCAAAGCCTTATAGATAGTCTTTATTCATTATCCATTTAGCCATTAACTAAGGTTGCGGGAGAGGAGAAGCTGAGTCACACAGGAGGTGTAGGTTGTTATTTTGTAGGATAATTATGATTTCTGGGTGTCACAAGCTGACAAAGTGGGGCATGAGCTACAAAGCTGTGTTATAGACTAACTCTACTCACTTAATTTTGTGCAAGTATCTTGAATTCATAGGGAAAGAAGAAATTTCAAACATTCAAACAACTGTCAAATACATTTCAAAATAATGTTTTAAATTAGTATTGGCCTCTGTGAGCCTACTGCTGTTGGCAACCATCTTGTAACATGATTTGTGACATTGACAATACGGGAGTACAATGTATGAGAACTTTACATCTCTAGCCTGTTTTAATAACCGCTTGATAATTCACAGAATTATTGGAATGCTTAAAAATGTCTGTTTAATTTTTAAATATTTGTGTTGTTTAAAGCAGGTATTATAGCAGCATGGAATTAACCAAAGTCATAGAGGGCCAAATCCTGAAGTCCTTACTCAACAAAACATCCAATGATTCAAATTCTGAACGCCCAATGCTTATTTGCAGACACACTCACAGATAGACAGGAAACTCAAACCGAAGTCAGTAGAAGTTTTGCCTGAGTAAGAATTAGAGCTGGATACACAGAGGACAAAATTAGCCATGAATATTTTTAGGTGAATTTGCTTTAGCTTTGTTCTCACCTCTCAAATGTTCATTTCTGCAAATATTCCAGGAACCACACCCTCAAACAGGAATTTTCACAGAAACAGGGATTTTAAAATGATTTCTAATTCCAAGTATTTGCAAAAGAAACTTAATTCTCCGAGCTACTTGCATCCACTCAGGGAACAGAAATATGTTACCTGCATGACCAATCAAATCAGCTTGAACATCAAGTTATAAATAGAGCTGGACCCCAAAAAACTGAATTTCCATCCTGTGGTATATTCAGAGATTTAACATTTTGGTTTTGTCCTGAACGAGGACAAAAAGTCAAACTCTCAGAATTACCTCAAAACAAAATATTCCAAAATATTTCATTTCACCCATATCAAAATGTTTTGTTTTGAATTTATTATTTCAACTATCTTATAAAAGTTGAACCACTGAAACTTTTATTTTATAAATTATCATCTAACACAAAAGTAAAAATTAAGTCAAAACATTTCAATCTTATTACAACAAAATGTTTTGATAATTTCCCACTGAAAATTTCTGTGAAATTGATATTTGGTTCAATTAGCATTTTTCAACAGAAAATGTTCTGTCGAATATTTTTTGACCAGCTCTGGTTATGCATTTAAAATACTTGAGACAGCACATGCAAAGACTTTGCAGCCAACCCATGGGCTGAAGTATATTCTCACAAAACATTATTCAAATAAGATAAAACCACGAGATTATAAAAACTTGGCTGTTGCAGATAATTTGCTAACAGAAAAAAAAAGGGCTAAGTATATTCAGTAAATTATTTATTACAATTTTTATTCATGTAGCTCTGGTAAGGGCTGAGTAAAAACTGAAGATCTGGTCCTGTAAACATTTATGCATGTGCTTAACTTTGTCTTTAAGCACATGAGTAGTCTCATAGACTTCAAGCACTTATGTGTTTGCAGGATTGGAACCTGAGTAAGGCTACGTCTTCACTACAGGGGGGGGGGGGTCGATTTAAGATACGCAAATTCAGCTACGCGAATAGCGTAGCTGAATTCGACGTATCGCAGCCGACTTACCCCGCTGTAGGGACGGTGGCAAAATCGACCTCTGCGGCTTCCCGTCGACGGCGCTTACTCCCACCTTCGCTGGTGGAGTAAAAGCGTCGATTCGGGGATCGATTGTCGCGTCCCAACGGGACGCGATAAATCGATCCCCGAGAGGTCGATTTCTACCCGCCGATTCAGGCGGGTAGTGTAGACCTAGCCTAAGGACTTTGGGTTTTGGCCCACTGACCTCAGTGAGAATGTTTTCTATCAATACATATGCAGATGACTATGCAAAGATGTTATACACCTTCAGTCATCTCCATATATATAACTGGAGTATTGCATATTAATTTGAGCAAACCTCAAAAATCTTAAGGTCTACTGTAAAAAAGGTATTCTAAGAAAGAAAAAAAGGAATGAAAAGCATGGTTACATTCTACGGGTTTCAGGAAATCTGGGTCTATTCCCAACTTTGTTATTGACTTGCTGTGTGTTACCTTGGGCAAGTCTACACTTCTCTGTGTCTGTTTCCCCTCCCACACTTCGTCTGTCTTGTCTATTCATATTGTGTCCTCAGGGCAGGGACTATCTCTAAATATGTGTTTGTACAGTGTGTGGCACAATGGGGCCCCATTCTGAGTTAGGGCTCTCCAGGTGCTACTGTAACATACATAATAATGAGAAGGTATGTAGAGAACAAGATCTAAAATGTCTGTTCGATGTCATGATTTCTATCCTGACATCTCTAGCCCATTACCTCACTATCCAATATGCCACATTGGATCTAAGATGAAAATAATTTTAATTCCTTAATCTATTTATTTTTCCTATTTCTTCATAACGGCCATTTTATATTAATGTCATTCTTAGAGAGAAAACCAATGTTAACAACTCTAAATATCTGTTTGATGGATTACCTTTTATAATCTCATGAACCATTCAAAGAAATTAATGATGTTGGTTGAAATATTGTAAAATAAATAAAACCAAAGTCATGAGCTCTGCTTTCTTCTGTCTGTTTATTTTAAAATACCTCCATCAGCTTTCTTTGAGAGCTTCCATATGCTTTAGTAAACCTGTTTATATAATTATTCTCCCCCATGCCCAATCACTTGTCTTGGGATAATATTTTAAACAGGAATGTGTCTTTTTCTTAAACAAGAAACATTCACCTTGAAGTAAAGGAACTGAGATCCAGCTCTCTTGTCTCCTTTCTTGTCCTCCTGGTTTTTAATCAAAATACATTGTTGTCATTTTAAAAGGCAATTAAGTCACTTGAAATACTTAAGAACTCAGAAACTAGAGAGAGTTTGGAGTAGGAGGGGAGGCCTTGACGTTGGGCCAGATCCTATTCACTTTACATAAGATGTGCCACTGAAATCAATGGGCAATCTCATGTGAAGAAGGTGTGCAGGATTTGGGCAATTGACCCCAAATATCCATGAAAAAGTCTTGATCCTGCAAGGGCCTGAGTGCTCTGGCCCTAATTCAGCAACGCACCTAAACACATGTGGAAAGGCTTTGCTGGATCCGGACCACAGTGCTCAGCACCTTGAATGACTGAGCCATGGCCACTGAATTACAAAAACTTTCATTTTCAAATATGAAAAAAGTTCCCCTCTTTTTATTACAAAGATATAGCCATCACAATGTAGCTAACAGGCTGCTGGCCTGGTAATGTAGCCTTGCTAGAAACTCGAGATGAGTAAAAAGTGTCTTGCAGGAAATTCAGGTGCATGAGTAAAAATTTTCTGTCTTGCAGGAAATACCAACATTTCAACATTTGTTTTCATCCGATAGAGAGGCAAAAAGTTGAAACGCTGGAATTATTCACAGAATGGCAATTCCAAAAACATTTTATTCAGATCAACAAAATATTTAGATAGTCCCAAAATCAAAAGGGTTTGGTTTGGTTTGTTTCAAGTCATTTTCTCATAATGGTGCATTGCCTTCTGGGGGGAGTTGTAGTTCAAAAGCCTGATCTCTCCATTCTCCCCTATGAGCCAGGCTCACTGTTCAGAATACATCTCCCCCAGTGCACCTAGAGTCATCTGACTCCCTTGCTGCAACACACATCTCGGTCAGAGGAAAGCCATGTTGCATTATGGAGGATGTAGCCCTCTAGGAAATACAGTTCAAAGGAGACAATGGGGGCCCAAAATACAACTCCAATAACTGAATGTGCCACAAGGGAAAGGCAGTTTAATGGGGGGGGTGGGAGGCGTTAACTGATTTGAAACAAAATACTTGGGTCAATTTAAACAACAACATATTCCAATTCAGGTTGAACCCACCTGTTTCCTGATGGAAAATGAAAGGTTTCCAACTGCATTTTCTATCAGAAAGTCATTCCAATAGAAAATTCCCAACCAGCTCTATTGAAAACAAACTAAGTGGGAAGTCACCTTTCTCCTCCCCTACTTATTTTGATTAAGTCTATTCTATTCAAAGTCTCATTGTGACAATTTAAATACTGCATTATTAAACACAGGCAATTTTTTTTTAAATAAAGAAATTAAATGTGAAGTGCTATATTAAAGCAATGTCTAGATTGATTTTTAACTGCAGAGTGTGAAATGCTGGTCCCACTGAAGTCAATGAAAAGTTCCCATTAACATCAATGGGACCAGAATTTCAGCCAAAAATTGTAAAGGCTAGCTTCCAACAGCAATAGTAAAGCCCAAAACTGCAAGCCCTTATTCATGTAAACATTCCCATTGGAGTCAATGGGATTATTCACATGAATAAAGAACAGGTGCATGAGTATAAATTTGCAAAATCCAGTCCTCAACTCAATTTCATTATGTATAACTTGTATTTTCCAGGCATATTTTGCAGGTTACATTTATTTGGATATGTAAAGGATATCCAATTATTCAATAAGCCTACCCTATGCTCTGGGCAGCCAGTCAACAATTAAAATCACATCAATATCATTGTAGTAAACAATTAACTGTTCACCCTGTTATAGAAAAAAATCTGACTCCTACAGTGCTCCAGTTAACAAATAAATTCCAAATAAAACTCCCTAAGCAACCCCTTCTTCAAATGATGAGAAGAAGAAATACATAACCTCATACCACACTGCAGAAATACATTGTTTACTACATATTACCATTTATATGTTAAATTCTATACCATATAGAGCATATGCAATAGGAATGAGTCCACACTCATTTTGTGGTTTTGTGATTCTAACTGCAACTTTAATGTTGCATTGCCTTAATTTTTTGTGCTTAGTTTATGTTTAATATGTATTCAGCACCTACACACAGTTTACTGGCTGCAGTGATTTCTTACAGCTCTGTTGTAACCCACAAAGACTTGCAAGGTCAATTTTATCAGACATTGTGCAGCTGCTATCTGAAGCCTTTTGAAGGCGAGGTTTGTGTTAGTTTTCACAACATGAATGTGTCCTTCAGTTGTCCGAGCCCTGTGAGAGTCTCTCCCATCACTAACTCTAATATAGATAATTATAAGCAATATGAATATCTCCTTTCAACAAGAAAATAAAAATCCAACTCCCTATATCAGAAATGCAAAGGTCTCAATGAAGCCTGGAGTTACTTCCTCCCTCTCTCTTCTTAAAAGCTTTATCTGAATATTTTTCTCTTTAATTCTTATGTCTCTTTTGCCTGGATTCATTAAGTTGTCCTCTTTAATAATAGGGGATGAAGTCTACTGAGAGAGATATAGCCATACTACAGCATAATTCCGCATTTTCTAGTTTCAGACTCCACTTTTATTTGTCCTTCCTTCCATGGGATAACTACTCCAAGATGCTGCTATTAGAGAAAGGCTCAAGCCACAAAGCCTTGTCCGGATATCAGCTTTCCGAAACTTCAGGTATGATGAGATCCCAGTTTTTAGATTGATCCCTTATAGAGACAGGAGTAAGTCATGAAGTTTGAGTCTGATCCAGATCCAAATTCAGAGTGAAATTTTTCCAAAATGGAAGGGTGTTTGGATTCAGACTGCAGTGGGATTTGTTTAGTTCAAAGTCTGGCTACTGTTTTGTCAATAAAGATCAAGATACTTGATGTGTGTGTGAACTAGTTGGATATAAATAAATTAATAAATAACCTTAGACCAAAAACTGAACCTGACCCTTATTTGAAGTTCGCTCATCTTTTTTTATCTGTTGATTTTGATTTTTGTGCACTTTGCACCTCCTGCTCTTAGCTCGAACTGGGAAAGGAAAAACTGAAATACCATGAAATTATTCCCAAAGTATTTCCATCCTGAATTCCAGAACAAAGAGATCTTCAAGACATCTTCAGATAAGCATCCAAACTTTTTGTGGTTTGCCAGCTGCGCACTTGTGTCTGAAACTCACACAATGGGCGAGCACTTCGATGTACACTCCAAAATCTCATTGCTGTTTAGTGAGCCAGGAGATTTAAAAACAATACAAACAGTTTAATGAAAAAACAAGATTTATAAAGTAAACTAAAAGTGAACAGATGTAGAAGTTTCCTGCTCTGCAGGTGACAGAATTGCACCGCACTATATTTATTAAACATTTAAAATGGCCCATGTACCACTGGATATTATGAGAAATTAATATAACCTGGCTAAGAGTCTTGTAATTTTCCAGGTGTCTAGAAAACTAGGACAGATAATTTAAGAAAGATAACGGATTCTATTGTAGTTGTGCAATAGACTGGGAGAGGCATGTACTGGGTGGCACTGAGCTGTGCCATTTGCTCTTGGGTCGGGCATATGGGGGAAGGGGTTCAGGAGACTGGCAGGGCATAGTGGAGTGGAAGGTGAAGCAGATGCAGTGAACTGTGGTGCATGGAAAGGAACAGGGAAAGACAGAGGTTCTCCTGCATGTTAAACTTCAAATATGCAGATATAACATTACACAAGCACTTGAAGTTTTCAATGTGGACAAAAGGTCCACTTCTCCCCATCCACTACCCATTAACCCCCATATCTCACTCTGCTACAGCTTCTCCTCCATCCCTACCATCCTGTGACCCAGGGACTCCTTGGTGCTAACTGGCAGAGGGCACTGGGGGTGGATAGCGTTTTACAGGGATCCTCTGGGTGGGCCATCTATATAATAGTTCAAAGGATGGCATGTGATCTGAGAGCCAATAGCCCAGTAGTCATCATAATCATTGTGAAATATGTATAGAGATAATATTTAAGGAGTTGTGTCTACAGTAAAATTATGTTCTTAAGATCTTGGAGTTAGGAAAGGTCACCAGAAGGTGACATACCTCAGACAGCTCTCTTTCAGACAGGAGATAACTAACACCTCTCGCCCCCTCTCTGGCCATTGGGTATCATGTTTTGTATGCCTCACACTCTAGGCCTATTTGCATACTTAGCCAGTGGTGAAATGAGAGCTTGTGAAATCTACAAGAAAGGAAATCTACAGGATGAAACAAACAGCAGTGGGGGGCCTGTTTATGAATAAAGATAAGCTGGTATATCATGGAGTGTAAGAAAATCATGGAATCCTCACCTAGGAGACAAACAGTGTGTTTCTCTCATGAAAGGAGGATCACAACCAAGCCTGCCTGTAAAGCACTGCAAGGATTTTGGTTGTGTATTACTTTAGAAGACATGAGAGTATCTTGTTATTTAAGTCCAGGCTCTAGAATGCATGTTATGATTTTATTTTATAGGTAACCATTTGTTTCCAATACTTCTTGCTACCACTTAAATCCCTATCCTTGTTAAATCAACTTATACTTGATTTCACTATGAAACCGTACCTAAATGCTGTGAGTTAGGCAGAACATTGATCTGAGGTGGCACTGGTACACTGTGGTGTACTATTTCTTTGGAAGCAGCAAATCTGTGAATATTGCAAGTGTCCGGTAGACCAGGGGCTGGACACTCAAGGGAGATACTCGGAGGGCTTGAGGGCTGGGTTTGCCAATCACTAACTTGTAGAGTGACAGCGGGGCCTGCAAGGACCAGAGGGGACCATTTGTGTTGCCCGTAGCCACTGGAATTGGGGAGCTGACCCAAACTCAGAAAGTTTCTTCACGCTAAAGGCATGTGATTACAAGATGGGGTATCCTCGGGAAGCGTCACACATCCCCACCCAAAGACTTCTTAAGTCTGCAGAAAGGGACCTATGCTTTGATCCGTCTCATATAATGTCAGAGCAGAGTTTCCCTCTTTGGCGCATCTACAGCAAGCCAATTTAAAGTCTTGGGGCTCATTTTAAGACCTGGGAAATTTGCTGACAAAATGCTGTTTTAGAAAAGAGTTCAGGTTGAAAGTTTGTTTCAGTGGAGGCCAGCAAGACCCAAAACTAATATTATACAAAGTCTATAATGTTATAAAAACAAAAATAAGCATAAAAAAATCTTTGGAAATGAACAATGAAGGGATTCATCCTGTTCCCCATTGCCATATAAGTCAATCTCAATCCATCCATCTTACAGTGCCTACTCAACCCCCAGAAAAATCTATGGAATATATCTATTGCCAGTACAGTACAGCATTCAACATGTGTAATTTGGAATGGAGTGGAGTAAAGACCCTGTATAAGAGCAGAAGAGCATCCTTCCCTTGGAACATTTCTAGTCTTTTACTGCTCTTTCTAGTCATTACAGTGGCAAAAATAGGGTTCTTCACAAATACCCACAAGAGTCCAGGAGGAAGTTCTCTCTGGTGGGGATAGGTTAGCAGTATCACCCGAGGAAGAGAAATAACTATTGGAGGCAGGGAAACCATCCCAACCCTCTTAAGTTTGGGGATTGAAATTTTAAAAAGGGGCTCCCAGTAGCCTTATCCACTACATCGCTGTCACTGTAGCTTTTAAGCTGACAGTCACAGGGGTGGGGTATGCAGCTGCAGTTCCTTCAACAGCAAGGTAAGCACATGCAGGAGCAAATAACTACTACACTCTTTACAGAGATGCCTCCTGCTGTCTGGCCCTAGGCAGCCCTCAAGTGGGGCAGTTGTCATGCTCCAGTCATGCCTTGACACTAGCGATATTATGACTATCTTCACCTTGAGCACAGGGAGCACAAGCATCTGGTTGCTCCCTGTGGAACGGTGGGATGGTTCTGTTGTCTCCTAGACCCACCTTCCATGAGCAGCTACAACCAGTCTGAATTGTTTATGGTGTTGTGATTCTTCATGAGACTACGGGATGGTCTGAATAGGGTGACCAGATGTCCCGATATTAGGGGTTTTGTCTTCTATAGGACCCTATTACCCCCCCACCCCATCCCGATTTTTCACCCTCCTTATCTGGTCACCCTAGGTATGAAATAACCAGCATGAGCAATCAGTGAATTTCCAACACAATTCATACTGTTACTGGAAAGCCTAACAGTCTGTAATGATGAGAATTAAGGAAAATAATCAAGCATGTAAGTAACAATGTGCTAGGGTGTCTTTATGAACATAATTGAAGGTTAGCAAGGCAGCATAAGATTATAGACCCTCAGCATGGACATAAGAACTGACCATTTATTTAACCATAACATGTCTAGTCACCTACAGTACTTCATTACTGTAGTTTCTGAGTACGTCACGATCTTTTCAATGTATTTATCCTCACAACATCTCTGTGAGGAAGGAAGTCTTACCCTACTCATTTTAGAGATGAAGAACTGAAGTATAAAGGGGAAGAAATGAGAAGAGAGTCTACTGCAGAAACGTTCCAGGCAAGTTCGATGAACACGATGTAACAAGAAACTCGGTGAACTGACTGACCCAAGTCAAGATCCCAGACTCCAGAATGTCTCCCCTAATCATTTCCTGGAAGAGCACACCAGAGGCTCACCAAATACATGGAACTAGGCCCAAATCCTCACTCTGAGTGAAATTAATCCCTGCATGGAGATCCAACACATGGCCTATGCACCACTTTAATCCTACTTAAATCCTTAAATAGGACTCAGGAGGCCTTTGTGCTGGTTCTCTGCACTGGGTGAATTTCATATTCTCTCTGGAAAATGTGTAAACTGAGGTTCCCCCCAGGGAGTGGAACAGAATCCTCCAAAGGCCACATCGCACTAGCAGAGCCCCTCTATGGCTGTTAACTACACCGGTGGGCTGTGGCATTTTCACAGCCACTGCAAGTCTTCCATGATGTGCCACTCCATGTGCATAACTATACCACTTCTATGCCCACTGACATTGTATACATCCACATGTGGCATGGGGAGGCAGCATCCGGACTCTATGTCTCTTGGGAGGAGAGGCCATTTTTGCACATCACCAAAGAATGTAAAAAGGATGAGTGCTTTTTTTAAGGAGCTGAGTATCTTCAGTACAAACATAAATCAACTAAACCAGCTTTCTGAGTGTCACATGAAGTGAGGAACTTAGTGACCCAGAAAATACACAAAATCTAATATCCTTTGTTTGCTCAGTATGGCGTGGGTTGTAACCATGCACAGAAATAGCTGACGAGAAAATATACTGCACATAAACAGCTCTTTTCAGAACATGCTACAGGCCAAAGCAGCAACATTCCTGTCTCTGTGCATTTCTGTTTTACACCATTAAACAGCCTGTTTCTTCATGTACTGATGTCAACAGTCAGTCCAGGTTTAGTCTTAAGTGGGATCAGAATCAGGCCTAGATTTGCAATGCAATAGCCAGCCTCTGTTCTATTATGTTCTAAATGAAAACATTTGTTTTTCTTGAAAGTAAAAAAACCCTGCACCACTCCTGGCAAATGGATGCCATTTGTTATAATAATTAAATTGTAGCCAAGACTGACTAACAGTCTGCTTTTTCAGTCAAATCTCAAATTCTGCTCTTGGATGTGTGTGGGGGGCTCCCAGTGGAACAGCTCAGTTGGTTCTGAAGGTGAAATTTCGCCTTTAGTGCAAGTCAGAGGATATAGTACTGACAAGCGTAGGATCAGTTTCAAGTTTTTCTTTTAATTCATTTTTCTCTTAGGACCCAGCTTTCTTTGGGCTCTATAAAAAAAAATACAGGTTATTTGGTGTTTCAGTAAAGGCGGCAAAATAAATCAATTGTAGTATTAAATTTGCATCAGACCAATTATTGATCCATGTAGAGTTATTGTTGAATTATTTATTTAAAAGCTTATTGGAAATGGCAAACTGTCACTAGTTCGTTATTTTTTTGTAGCCTGTTCATCTACTCCTTGAGGGATTGGAAGTTACATTTAGGATTTCACACCTCAAGCTTCACTTAGCTGGAAAATATTTGAAAGGAAATAGATAAAAACAACTTGGTGGACTACATTTATCTGTTGAATCGGCAGTAAAGAAGTGCTCAGACATTTTGCTAATTCTACAATTTAAATCTATGCCATTCAATTCTTGTGGATAAAAGAATACACTATTTACAGTAACTACATTTTAATTGGTTTTCAACAGAGCTGAGCACCTACGATCTTGGCCAGATTTTCAAAAGAGCTCAGCATGTTGGGTGATGAGCTCTTTTGAAAATCTGCCCTTAAGTGTCACAATGGAAACTGCTGGGGGGGATGAGCATTTGTGGAAATAAAGCCCTTGTTTAGGCACCTAAACGGGAGCGGAGCGCTTTGGAAAAATCCAGTCCTATCTGTGGGTGCTGAGCACTTGAAAATTTGGCTCTTAGGCCAAGCTTTTAAAAAGAATTCAAGCATCGCTGCACTCACTGCTGCAACATCTAACTGATTTAGGTGCTTAAGTCTCACTTTCAAAAGGATTTAGGAGCCAAAATTCCATTGTCAGTCAATGGCACAGAGACAGGAATGTTGCTGCTTTGGCTTGTAGCGTGTTCTGAAAATTGCTCTTTATGTGCAGTATGTTCTCTCGTCGGCTATTTCTGTGCATGGTTACAGCCCACGCCATACTGAGCAAACAAAGGATATAGACAATCCTAAGTCCCTAAACTCCTTTTGGAAATGAGATGTAGAACTTATCTACAAGATGGGGTTATGCACTCTACAGGGGCGTGATTTCTAAAGCACACTAACATGTTATGAATTAATTGGTCTCTGTAGGCCCTGCCAGTGCGCGCTTTAACACAGCGCTGGTGTGCTTTAACGTAGTGTTGGTTCCACATTAAAGTGCACTAGAGAACCATTAGTGCACATAAGCAGGGTCTACACAGGCCAATTAACATGCAGCGCATTAGTGCGCATTAGAAATCACACCCCTGTAGCGCACTGCTGCTCCACGTAGACAAACCCTTACACTCGTGAATCAGTCACGTGTTGCAATGGTAAAAATGTAGGCCTTCATGTCTAATGCTCACTTCAATGGGAGTGGAAAGCACATACCACATTACAGGATCCCTTATTTTGTATATCCCACTATGCTCGGTTGTCGATCATACTTTTGTTGAAACTTTTTATAATGCCAAAGTTACAATGAAACACAAGCACACTGTATTGCACATTACTTATTCAGGATCAGGTTCATATGAAAAGGTCTGGCTAAAGATTCTGACTTGCTGGCAGGGGAATCCCTCCTCCTCTGAGAATGCTAAAAAGGGTGGCCAAATTTCTAAATACCGATCCTCTTTTTGGCGTTTCTCTTGTGTACGTTGTGACACAGACTTCTTGGCAAAGGACCCCTTGTTGTTTGTAAACAGCTCTTACCCAAGACTTGATAAACTCACGACACCAAACACATGTATTACAGGATATTTATCCATACAGAGTAACAGGTACGGTATCCACAGAAAGCTCACAACTTGTCAAAACTCATAATCATTGTGAGATGTATGGATGGATAATATTTAAGGAATAATGTATTTATATTAAAGGTATGCTTTATGGATCTGGAGTAGAAGTTAGTCACCCGGGGGTGCTTTCATGAACGTTAGGATCCTGGTTCTTGTGAAACCATCCAACTCTGCAACAGATGGAACTTTGGGGATAAATCTGCTTTATTGGATAGGAAAGGGAACTATTGATAAGCGGAGACCCAGGTTGGTGTTTTATGAGTTGTTTTGTACTGTAAACACTTGTTTCCACCATGCACTCTCTTATTTCTAGTTAAATCGGTATTCTTTCCTACATAAACCTCCTTTTGTTTCATCATAAGTGCTCACAAGTTCTGTGTGGTTTACGGTAAAACTGGTAAGCTGGGATACACTGCACCTTTGGGTGCAGAGAATCTGGAATTTCTGTGAGTAGCCAGTGTCAGCGGCTGGATATCACAGGGGAATTGGGATGCACCTACTGTTAACCTGTAGGGAGAAGGAAGTGCTGGCATAGCCCAGAGGAGAGTATTTGAGTGGCTGAAGGGCTGGCAGTGTCAGGATGCTGACACCCAGCTACCACATGAAAGAGTTCCTCTCACTAGAGGCAGGGAGTAACAAGGTGACTCTCAGTCTCAGGTACCCCAAGAAATCTCACAGAAGTACTTGGTGTGAAAGCTTTTCTGTTATAAGGACAGTCCATATTTTATTATACCACAATTCCATAGGAGGAGGAGTCACATTTTTCCAATAATGTGCAATACAAAAATCTAGCTGTTAACAATGAAAAATAAATGAATTTGTCATTCTGTTTAAGGTGCAGAGCCCTTACTGCAGTGTTAAGTAAGCAGGTCAGAGGATCTCCAGGAAGCCAGCATTTTGCCCTAATAATTTCTTCACAAAACTGACTAATTCCTGGACACAACTATAAAATGTCCAAGTATGTTCTCCCCTCCCCTCCCCACAACCCCTCTAACTGAGCATCTCCCTAGTAGCAAAAATATGATAGCTCTTAACTGGAGTCAAATGTCATCTACAGAATAATTGATAAAAAATTTCTTTCTGAGCTACAGAAACTGAAGGTGTCTATCGCCCTTTCCCCACACAGAGACTGACTCACTTCAGATTAATTTCTTTGTCCATTCCCATCTCATCTGGTTGTTTTCTTATAAACATCTTCTTCAGTTAAAATTGTATACATCTTTGTGCTAGTCTGCCCCTGGTTCAACTCCTCAAACATGATTAAAGGTCTAGACAGAGCAGCCTCATATCCAGATTTCACAGTAAAATGCTTGACAACAGGATAGACATGGCCTGATAAGGATTTAAACTGGCTGTAGATTCCTGGGCATGATTCACCACTGCCTTGTTCTTTGTATAGTTGTTTACATCTGTGAACAAGGGTGTACAGCAGTGTAACCATTCTGACTTGGAGCATTTCACCCCCATTTTGCACTAAATTTGTACCAGTGTAAGGGACTATACAAAGAGCAGAGCAGTGAAGAATCTGGATGGATGGTTCTAGGAAATAAGGTTATTTTTTAATCTTATACAATTGTCCCTGACTCGTGTGGGAGCAGGCTCCTCGCTCCATCCCTCTTCCATGGGACAATCTAGCCCTATCTCAGCTGACAATGTTTGGTCATTTTTGTTAACCTAGATCACAGAGTTGGTTCTCTTTTTAAGAAGCTGATGTGGTACAGATCCTTCACTTGCTTTATTTTCTCTTTTCAAAATAACTGCAATTATTCAGAGATGTGCATGAGAAACAGGATATTGTTGATATGATCGCTCATCACCAAGACAAGAACATAGTATTTGTGCAAACTCAAGAAAAAATGGCTTTGTTTAGTAATTTGGTGGTGTATTTCTCAGTCCATGCTTTTTTACACAAAATAGGTAGTTTCCATAACCTTGTCTGTGTATTAAATCCCTGTTTATTCACTCATTTCCAAACTCTATATTTTGCTCTAAATTATTTACAATCATGAGACTGTTCTATTTTTATATATTCACCACTTTGAATCCCATGTTTTGGTCAGCATGTTATTTCTTCTGAGAATAGGCACAAATGTGATTTGTGAGGCACAGAAGTAATGAAACTACAGAATCAGAAGCTTTGATCTCTCGCTCCCAGTATGCCATATACACTAGGCATAAAAAAAATACAGACAGAGCTCCAGTACATGTATAGTTCATGAACAGTTCAGGCAATGTAAGCTTTGAGCATATCCCTTGCTGGGGCCCATGCTTACATAAGCTAGGAAGAGAAATGAAAAACATGAAGAGCACAAATACACTATATGCAAGACACCTAATAATGCCTATGGGATAAACATTCATAACAATCAAGAGTCCACTGGAATCCAAAGAAATCAAATACATATTTTGGAACTATAATAAACAGAATGTTTTGCAAACTAACAGCCCATCTTAGTAAGGGCAGAGTATAATATCCTTAAGTTATACAAGCTATCAACACTACAGCATTAGCTGTAAATTCTCTGACTTCATTAGATGTGTGGGTGAGGGCAAAGCAAGCTAAACACATTATTCTACATGCATCATGAACAGAACACTACATTACTGGAAGTGTATATTCCTTTTTTTCAAGCAGCTCCCACCAATTTTTGTCTGTTGTTGATTGATTTTTCACTAATGCACTGAAGCAGGTGGAGGGAAAAAAAAAAAAAAAAAAAAGGCAGCTAGATTCCACCTCCCCCAGGGTATATGCTGGTTTCTGCTGATATACTGTCCTCTTGGCAGAAAGTCCACTAGGGAATGAGATTTCAGCAGCACAAAATGTCCACAACCCACAAAATGGCTCACAGCCCAAGAAGGTGGTGAAGTTACCTAGTCAGGAGGGGTGGTGAGAAAGGGAACCCCAAAAGAAGGCAACTCATCACCTGCCGTCCTCCAAGCTTAATAGCTGTAGGACAGAAGGAGCCTCACTCACAGAGAACTTGAACTCCTTGTGCCAGCTTTAGCGGACTGATTCTACTCTTGCTTACAGTAGTATAAATCAGGAGTAACCTAGGTTATGTTTACACTACACACCACTTTTGGCGGCATGTAGTGTACATGTAGCTACACGCTGCAGTGACAAGCCTACTGCCACTGCACTGCGGTGTGCAGCTACATGTGCCCTGCTGCTGGAGCCTTTCACTGAGGCGAGAAAAGGCTCTGGCTTTCCTCACTGCCTCCCCCTGACAAAGCCTTTTTCTGCTGTTGGATTTTTTTCCCCTGTGGCAGGGAAATGCTCCAGCAGTGGAGAAAGTTTCTGCTAGCCTTTCCCTGCTGCCAGACTCTTTCCTTGCAGTGGGGAAGCAGCCAGAGGCTGGCAGAACCTTTCTCCTGCTTGATTCTTTCACTGTAGCAGGGAAGGGCTCTGGCCGTAGGAAATTGCTGGAGCCTTTCCCTGCTGCCTCCCCCTCCTGTTAAAATCTTTTCCAGGAAAAGCCTCCAGCAGCAGGACACTGCACTGCTAAAAATAGCAGTGTAGACAGGGAGGCACAGCTTGGGCAAGTAGAGACCTGTGTAGGGTATGTACTCAAGTACACACCCACACCATACAGGCATGTCTTTGCTCTCCTAAGACCAGGGGTGAAAGTAAGGCAGTAGGGGCCGGTACAGCATACTGATAAAAAGTGGCCGCCGGTACCGGCCCCTACCGCCTTACTTTAAAGCGCTGCCCCGGCTTTAAAGCACTGCAGCGGCAGCGCTTTAAGTACCCTGCTTAGAGCGCTGCTGCGGCCACACTTTATCGTCCCTTCCCCTTTTGCCCCCCCAGGCTGCCAATGGGGGAGGGGGACAAAAGGAGCAGCTGCCCCGGGCCCGGCGATTTAAAAGGGCCCGTGGCTCCAGCTGCTGCTGCGATAGCAGCAGCAGCAGCCGGAGCCCCAGGTCCTTTAAATCATCGCTGGAGCCCCACGCCAGGCAGTCCCAGTACCGGTAAGTTTTCAATTTTACTTTCACCTCTGCCTAAGACATGCCTCACAGTCTACACTGCTATTTATTCCAGTGCTAGGGGAGCTACATGGGTATGTACATTAAATGCCACCCAAATGAGGCATGCAGTGTAAACCCACCCTTAGTGTTGTGTTACAGATATAAGTGAGAGGAGAATTAGACCCAATGACTATGACCCCAAAAATGCAATTGCAGAGTAACCCTTCTCAGATGCAAAACTCTAACCATTTTTGCACTTGCAATACACACACTGTTTACCCAATAACAAAAGCAAATATAAAACTTTTGTTGAAACTCCCCTATTTTAAAGTAATAAACTAACTCTCTAATGTCTCTGAGATACCATCTTTCAAGTCTTGTGGCACTTGTTCCTTCACCCATATTTTGTTAGAGTTTTGTTAGCTATTCAGTCAGAATTTCACCTCTCACCTTTATTACCTCTGCTTAAATTCTGTCAACCCCACGAGCTTTCCCCTGTTTGAGGCCTTTGATGGCTACTTTAATTTCATTGGGTGTTACTGGCCCCTCTTCTATTTCTAACTTAGCATTGCCATTTCTCTCAAACCTGTGCATGATCCTCAGCTCTGGACAGTTTAATATGGAATAGCTTGTCATTCATGCGTTTTCAACCTCTGTCCATGAGAGTCCCCGATGGCCATGACATGTGACAGTCCGATTCTTCCCGAGAGGTCTTTCACTATTCTATAAAGCTGCTTAAAGTCTCGCCTCTGTGCTGCTTCTTCCATCTCAATAGCCTGTTCTGAACCCAGGCATTTCTATTTTGCATGGCTGGTAAAATGAGCAGATCCCCAAGAATCTGCTGGGAAGTTTACAGAGAATCACGTGGACATAGGCCTAACCCCATGGAGAGAAATACTTCTCATGTGAGTCTTTTGGTCCATCCACTCATAGTAGCACAACTCCAGCTCCCACACCTGTGCTCTACCCTGATTCTCCAAGAGAGGTTACAAGCACAAAGGGAAATTACCGATGGCTTCAATAGCAGTAACTACTGTGCAGATTTCCACTGGGAAATCCATCCTCTGCAGAGGAAAGAATGCTATGTCTACTAGCTCCTCCCTGGCTCCTTCTCACCGTGCCCCTGGATCACACCCCAGATGTAAAGGGGCTTCTGCAGAGTCTGGAGGTAGAAGCTGGACTAGCTCCTTCACTTCTGCAGATTTGAGGGCTTTCTACATGGCCTAGCAGAAGGGAGTATGTACCTTAAAAATGCCCCAAAGCACGCAAAGAGGAGTTACCATCAGCCAAACACTGATGCACATACCACCTACTCCACAAGCAATCTCATTAATTTAAAACAGGACTTCTCACAAAGAAAGCATCTACTTTGATCAATCCATTCAGTTTATGCAAGCTATTTAGTTTATCCAAAAGAAGATTAAGAGGTGACTCAATCATGGTCTACAAGTACCTACATGGGGAAGAGATTTCTGATAGCAGATGGCTCTTTAATCTAGCAGGAAAAAAAAGGCATAACACGAAGCTGAAGCTATACAAATTCAGACTAAAAATAAGGTGCAATTATTATTTTTTTTAAAACAGTGAGGGTAATTCTCCATCACTTGATGGTTTTAAATCAAGACTGAATAACTTTTTAAAAGATGTGCTACAACTCGAACAGAAGTTATGGGCTTGGCTCGGAAATTATGGGGTGAGGTTCTTTGCCTGTGTTATGCAGAAGATCAGATTAGACTTTTAGATGATGATAATGGTCCCTTCCAGCCTTAAAAATAGATTAATTTAAGATGCTCCTCAGTGTGAGTGTGTCAGCATCTGTACTGAAATGCTTAAAACAGTACAATTAACTTGTAATCATCAGCTTAAACATAGAAACTGAACTGAAGAAAGATCTCAAAATCTCTTCACTTTAACAGATTGATTCCAGGGTTTTCTAGCGTCATTGCTATATTCATGATGTGGGCTTTGTTTGGGAGGAGGAGCACGGGTGGTTTGGTTTTCTTTTTTTGAGGGGGTTTTGTTTTTCTGATGAGACTTACTCTAAATAATTGACACATGTATTTGTAATCAAATGCTTTCAAAAATAAAGTGGCTAGAGTGGTGTGGGTGCGTGTGTACACATACATCACACTTCAGGAAAAATCCTACCTGTTGAAAAACACCAAAAGGTTAGAAGAAGATTATTCAAGACAACTCCTGGATCGGTGCATGCTTTCAGAATGATTCAAGCTTCTTGGAATTGAGGCAATGTCATATCCAGGGTAGATATACTTTATAATAAATAAATATGCAGAGATGACAATGTTCTTCCAAAAAGCTTCCCAATATGAACGAAGGCATATAACTAGAACTGATTTAAATGGTTTACTAAATTAGGCACGTTGTTGTGACGATGAACAGCCCAGAAAGGTTTGGGGACTGAAATTAATGGTCAGCTGGCCACATACTGTAGTGTTTCTTACTTTGCAGTTGTTTTCTTCATAGGTGTGGCTCACTGATGGCACCAATGCCCATTCTATGCAAAAAGACCGCTCAGGGTTTGAAAATGTAGCTTTTTTTTTTTTTTTTTTAATTACAAGAAGATTCCAAAATATGTTTTCAAAAATTAGTTCAATTTTCATTTGCGTAGGTGACTTGCAAATCTTGTCTAACTTCCCCCCTTTGATAGCTTTTATTTTTAGGGTCAGATTGTGGCTGACCATGTATGAGCATACAAATATGGGGGGAGTGAGAGGAGTCATCAGCCCCCAATACTTGCTCCTTTATGCAGAAGCCAGGAACAACTACTGTTCCTGTTCTCTTGAATTAATACTTCTTTCAAGAAAGTTTGTGGATAGCAAGTCTCCCAAATGCTCCTGTGTTTGTGCAAAGATTCAGCTAAAAGTGATTTGTGGAAGGTGTTCTGTAATTTCAGCCAGGCAGTGAGGGCCCGGAAACAACACCATGTGACTAAGCTGACCAATCACACAGCACCATTAGCAGATAACTAGTATAGCAAACAGCTTGTAAAGGTCCAGCTGGTGAGATGTTATAGTTGCATCATATATTCACTGGATAGTTTCAAATGGTGAACAAACTTATAATACTCTGAAAAAGAGTAAACACAATAAAGTCCAAACTCCCTCTCTCTCTGGATTTGGCTTAATTAACCAGGTAAATAATAACAAAACAAATTCCAGCTCAACAATTCTCTCCAAGACTGGTTGTTCCTAAGGTTCTTCCTGCAGGACATCTTAGGGTTTATCTGCATGGGGAAGTTAGTGAACAGTAAGCTAGGGTGTCAATTTAAAGCACAATAGCTATTCCACATTAGCTCCCATGTGGACACACTTACTGTGCTCTCAGGCAGTTTAACTCAATGAATTTCCAAAGTGCAGTAAGCTACTGTGCACAACGGCACTTTTAGTGCACAATACAAATGCCCGCACAGGGAGTTAGTATGGAGTACCTAGTGCACACTAGCTATAGTGGTTTTTTTCCCCGTGCGGACAAGCGCTTAGTCCCCCCATTCTGGTTTCCTCTGCCCAGAGAGCCACTCCAACCTCCCTATATGCAGGGAAGAATGAATGGGCTGCACTTGCCACAGTCAGCCAGCAGGACTCAGCCAGCCCTTCATGCAGGGCTCTAGCACCTGCTAACAAACTGGGTTACCAGAAGACACTGCCTGTTGTAATCGCAGTCTCTGAACAAACAATTCATGAAGTGAAGTGGAAAAAATGGCCAAAATCATGAAGTAAATTAATCATTATCAACACTACACCTGGCTCTAGCGGCAACAAGCATATCTGCAGATGTAGAAAAGGGCCCAGGGGTCGGCAACCTACGGCACGCGTGCCAAACACGGCATGCAAGCCAATTTTGAGTGGCACGCTGCTGCCTGACGCGGTCCCGGCCCCCAGCCCCACTCAGTCCCCCCCGCCCACCGCTCTCCCCTGCGGAGACAGGAGGCAGAAGTTTGGTCCTGTGGCAGCCAAGCTTCCCCCTTCCCCAGCTTCTTCCCCTAGCGTGGTGCTTTCCTGCCCCTCCTCCTCTCCTTCCTTGCGTGATCAGCTGATGGCCCTTGCGAGGGGGAGGGAGAGGAGTGGCAGCGTGCTCACTGCTATGTAGAGGACGCAGAGAAGAAGTAGGGACAGGGCCTTGGGGAAGGGGGTGGAACAGGGCATATCCCTTCCAGCCCCCTGCCCTGAGCCGCTCAGGGCAGGGGGCTGGGAGCACCCCCATGAGCCGAGCACCCCAGCCCTCTGCCCTGAACCCCCCCAGCCTTCTGCCCTGCACCTCCACACACACCCCAGCCCTCTGCCCTGACCCCTGAACTCCCCCCCACACCCAGCCTTCTGCCCTGCACCGCCACACACCCCCAGCCCTCTGCCCTGACCCCTGAACCCCCCCCACACCCAGCCTTCTGCCCTACACCCCCACGCCCCCCAGCCCTCTGCCCTGACCCCTGAACTCCCCCACCTCCACTGCCCTCTGCCCTGACCCCTGAACCCCCCCACACCCCCAGCCTTCTGCCCTGCACCCCCACACACCCCCAGCCCTCTGCCCTGCACCCCTGAACCCCCCCACACCCAGCCTTCTGCCCTGACCCCCCCCAGGTCTGGGGTCCCGGCTGCCGGCCCCTTGCCAGCTGGCGTCCCAGCCGCAGGCCCCACTCAGCCCGCTGCTGGCCTAGGTGAACCGAACCCCAGGCTGGAAGCGGGCTGAGCAGGCTGGCGGCGTAAGATCAGCATTTTAATTTAATTTTAAATGAAGCTTCTTAAACATTTTGAAAACCTTGTTTACTTTACATACAACAATAGTTTAGTTATACAATATAGACTTGCAGAGAGAAACCTTCTAAAAAACGTTAAAATGTATTACCGGCACGCGAAACCTTAAATTAAAGTGAATAAATGAAGACTCAGCACACCACTTCTGAAAGGTTGCCTACCCCTGGCCCATACTCATTCCATTCTCATCTCAGTCAAGAAACTGAAACCTGCTCCCACAGGAAGAATCTGCTTTGAATCTTGCTGAGTTTGTTTTCTGTGTTGGTCAAAGAGAATATGGTATTGATTTAGCATTGGTATTTGCATCTTGCACTCAGACAGCCTTGGTTACGCATACGCTTTAGTGGCTTAGAGAAAACTACATGCAGACGCTAGTCATGCTAAACATACTTGTCAAAAGTAGGAGTCCAGAGCACTAAGGATCTGATCCAAAGCCCACTGAAGTCCATGTGGGTACTTCCACTGACTTCAACAATTAATAGATCAGGTCCTCAGAGCTCAGTGCTAGAATTAAGGGTCTGATCATCACACCTGGTTCGGTACAGAGGAGACTCCTCCCTGTGTGGTTCACCCCCTTCCTTTGCAGAATGCAGGACTGCCACCTTCATCTCACTGCCCCACTGTCATCAGACCCTGCACAGGACTTTAAATAGGGGTGAGGTTCCACAGCTGGGGAGGAAACTTGTTGAGGATCTAAACCATGGGTGTGCTATATGCATCACATTTGTCACCCTCCACACAAACCAGTGATGAATCCTCTCAAAAGTTAACACCGCCTCAGGCTTAGAGCTGTATTGCCTAATTTTATTTATTCCAATTTATAGTGCAATAACAGAAGAGCTGCCTCCCAAACTCTGGGTGCCATTGACAAACATTTTAAATGACATACCATAAAATAAACAGACTCCATTCATAACAGCAACCTGGAAGCATCATAGGTAAACAAAAACATTAATGCACACCCCCCCCCCTAACAAAATCACCACCTGAGTCCCCCCACTCTCCAGGGGTCAAGGACAAAAGATGAGATGATGTAAGGGGTTGGACTCACCCCTGCGGCGCCTCCTGCTCGTCATCTGGGGAATCAGCTCAATCCAGCCTGGAGCACCCTCTGCAGGCCGGTGATCCACCTTGTCATTCGTACTGGCCCCCATGTCCCTTGCTCTGGGCGCTGCCCCCTGGCAGTACCAACACACACTGGGTTTCCCCTCCCAGGGGAACTCCCACCCACTAACCCCACCTCACCTCAGAATAAGGCTACTGCCAGTCACTATCTAGCCCCACTCCCTGGGGCAGACTGCAGTACAGGCCACTCATCACAGGCAAGGTTGGGTTTGGACCTGCTGCCTTGGCCTACACCTGGGTTGCCCTCTGCAACCCCCAGTACCCCTTAGCCTAATGCTAGGCTGCAGCCTGGGGCTTTCCAGGCTGGAGCTCCCCAGCCTTTCCCCAGCCCTGCTCCACCCAGGTACTCTGTCTTAGCTCCCTGCAGCCAGGCCCTTCTCTCTCTGAACAGAGAGAGAGACTCTGTCTGAGCTCCTGGCTCCCTGCCTTTATAGGGCCAGCTGAGTCTGTTTGGGGCATGGCCCCAGCTGCAGCCACTTCCCCCCGAATCAGGTCAGCCTTCCCTGCCCCAGCCTTCTCCCAGGGCTATTCCAAACCCCTCAGGGCAGGAGCGGGTGTCCACCCCACTACAGATGGATCCTTATGAACAGGGATGTACACAAAGAATGACATGTTACACAACCATCCTATCAAAGGCATAAACTATGTGTGAGCCAAAACAAATCAAACACTGTAATAAAAGAAACTGCACTGAGATGTCTCTCCCATTTAGCCATAGTACACTTATATAGTACCTTAAGCTAACTGTGATTTTGTCAACTTTGAGACTGTCAGCTATTCAGATGGTTCAATTTATGGATTTGATATAGTGCTAGCTGCAATTATTTCCAAAATATAAGCATTAATGGGACATACCCTGCAGGCTGCATTTGCTTAAATAGGATCTTTTGAATGCATTAGGATTGAATAATGGCGTCACCATTTGGTCCAGTATTTTTTGTTTTTAACACCCCAAAGAAAACAATGCTTGCAATACTTACAAATTACGAGTCATATCCTGCCATCAATATTTAAGCAGATTCCACCAACAATTTCTCTCATCTATGCCTCTCTCATCAATGATAATGAAAGTTGTATAGAACAGTACATATATACATACAGTTCCCTGAAAGTCCTAAAGATGTGGAATAAACTCATAGAAAGTACAGTAATTAATCGTACAAATTAAGTTTTGTTATCACATTGAGAACCAAGTCATTATCAAAAGTTGGTATTTAGCTGGCTAAGTATCATTAAAAAGTGTCTGGCAAGGGCACAGAAAAAAGATTATAGACTCCAAGTACAAGGTTTTATTTACCACTGTCATCCAATTTTTATATGTTGTGTGCCTCTGGCCTCTCTACTAAAGATGTCTAGAGTGGATTAGCTCTTAATGAGAGAGAGAGAGACAGAACTAGGAATATACTTGTAAACTAAACAAATTTGTTAGCTAAATTCAAGCCTAATGTGAGTAGCATAATTCTCATTGCAATGCAGTGATGATGCACATCATAACAAGTACGTTTTCCCCACCAGCTTTTATCAGCACATTAGGGTGATCACCACTCTGTATCAGGCTACCTTTATTTTTCCTCCCTAAATGACACTGTCTAAAACTCCTGCATTTTTCTTGAGCTTTCCAACAATATGTGTCTATAGAAGTATAACATTAAAAAATTCAGGCTGCTGGGAATGGTGCTATGTACTACACTATAAGTATATACAATGGGGAGATCTAGAGGAGTCTGGGGAAAGGCAGGGAAAGGGAAACCTTCCTGCTGGCTGTAGAGCTTTGTGGCAACTGTTTTCCCACACAAGATTTGGCTTCCCCCATTTCCACTCCCCAAGATTCCTGCATGCTTGGGTGCAAAGATTCCTTACGTTGCTGCTCTTTGCTGCACACAAAGAGTGCAGACCCATTAGCTGGGCTATCCACATCCTGCTCCTCTATCACAATGCAGCAGAATCACTGCACAGGTTACAAGTGCACTTCCCTGAATCCTCGTATTGGCCTTAAAAGAGTAGCTGGGTCAGCAGCGGAGGTCTGGAGCCAATAACAGGAAGTGCTTTTCTTTGAATTTTTCACAGTCATTCCCCACTAAAAAGTGACTGGTCCGGATGTGTCTATCTACAGCTAGCTTTCTAAAGGATTTATTTGAAAGAATTCAGCAATGGGGTGCAGTTGCTAAGTGAGAAGAGGAGATAGTGCTAGATGGGTGTCCTGGCCTCTTGTCTTCCTAAAATTTCCCACATCCCTAAATCAATCAGTCTCTCTCAGGATACCACTGCAGCCAACAACACTAAGAGATAGAGGGAGCAGTGCTATCTTCTGGACTTCAGAACCAAAAGAAATGGCTAAATACACCAAGGGAATAAAATTCCCTGCTGGCACAGGAGGCAAAAAAACATTTTGTGCTTTCTCCTTTCTTTTTTGTGCCTAGAGATTTGTTCAGGACTAACAGTGACGCAGGCTGTTCAGTTATTCCTTTAAAAAAATTATACAGCTCTGTTGCTTTTGGAAATGGAAAGCAACATGAGTTACACAGAATGTGCCAAAGTGCTCAGAAATCTCTTTGAAATCAATCCTTTACTTCTCTGAAGGGGTATTTAGAAAACTTGGAACATTTATCAAATGTTTAGCAATTGTTGGAGCAATGCTGAATAGTTATAATGTACACTATGGGGAAGACACTATGCACTTGTGTCTCTGTGTAGCTTTAAAAGATTTTAGAGGGACACCGACAACTTAAAAATCACTCTTCTGTCTGAACATTTTATACATACTATTACTACACATAACACATATGGCTATGTCTACACTATCACTTATGCCGGTATAACTTATGTCGCTCAGAGGTGTGAATAAGCCACTCCCCTGAGCAACATAAGGTACACCAACCTAAATACTGGTGTGGACAGTGCTATGTTAGCAGGAGAGCTTCTTCTGCCAACATAGCTGCCACTGCTCGTTGGGGCTGGATTAATTAAATTGATCGGAGAGCTTTCTCCCGTCGGTTTAGAGTGGCTAGACTACAGTGCTTACAGCAATACAGCTGTGTGCCACTGTAAGGTCAGGGTTACTGTAAGGGATAGAGATGAGAGAAGTAACAAGTGTTTTCCTCTATTTATATTTAATTTGTTTAATTTCTGCATTTAACAGCACTTCGTGCATAGTCAGTTTCTCCCTGCCTAACTGCTCTTATATTTGTGTGAGTCTTTCACCCAGCAACAGGAGAGAGAAAAACTATTGGAAAGAAAGGGGGGGGGGGAACCCACTACTGGCAGGGGCATCTTTAATACTTCAAACTACTTTTAATTCTCTATTTTTAAACTGACACCAGTTTGTGTTGGTGGGGTCCCTTTAACAATCCTCTTCCTTCACATGTGTTGCATTTTGGGATATAAAATATTTATGCCTACTCACTTCTTTGTGATAATGGCTTTCATATTATTCCATAAATAATCATCATTTTTCACATGAACTGTGAGTAATATTTTTCTCTGAATCCCAGCATTAGAGTTTAAGGTTAAACCAAATAATTATTCCAGCACTGAACATTAGTACACTGTAAACCAACAGGAATTTTTCACTGGACTAGTATTCAGTTTGATATTTATTTTGGCACTAACGGTTATGGTAGGCCTCAGCCGAAATAAACTACTAAACACAATCAATAAATGGACAACAAAATTCTTTCACAGCATCCATCCGCTTCTTACTGTTAATCTAGTGATTTATATTCTGCACATGTAAAGCGCAAAGCATCCTGTTTAAAAATGGAAATAGCAATTATCACACAATATACATAATACAAGGATGCAATTACTGAGACTAAGCTAAATCTTCATTTGTCCTGTAGGCTGGGCAAATCAAAATAATATAATCGTGTCACTCATACCTAAGTAATATTCTGAGTCCCATTTCCACATCTTGATTGCAAGAAAACCACATGCACATAGAACATGCATAGCAGTATCTTGAATACAACCACAAGGATTTTCTGAGAATTATGGCATTATAATAATTTCTTCTTTCAGAAAGCTGATTAGAAAATCTTAATGGGAGGGTCAACATTTCAACAACAAAAATCCGCTGCATAAGCTTAATGAGATCTTCAGAATGAAGAACCATCAATTACAGTTTTACGAAGACCCGCTCACATCCCTTTAATTACTCTTTCCTATTCCAATTAACCCCTCGAGTACCATGCCAGTCCTCTTTCAGTCATGTACATTACCAGGTCTGATCCACTTAACCATGCTGCATGATGTACAGCACGCACCATTAGGACCATACAAGAGGCCCTGTAAAGGACATATTGTAAATAGGAACCTTCAATGTATGTTCTAGAATCTGATGAAATATCACACATATAAGGTGCTCTATAAGTATTATATATTTTACTCTCGACTTTTGGCAAATGCTGTACAAAGTCATGCAATAACCAAAAGGTCTATATTATTATTTAAATTCTTAGATTTCACAGCCCTGTTACCAGTAGGAAAAAGATCTACCCAGGAACTGTGCTTTTGAAAAAACTGACTTGAAATCCCTTTTGGTTGTTTGAATGCAGCTAAGTTCTGCAGTATCTTGTCACTAATCTGCTTGCTCTAGAGAAGACATATTTGTTTCAAACTGCCTTTCATTGACCAGCCTTTATTTACGATTTCTGAGGAAGCAGGTAACCAATACTATTCTTGTGGGTGAAAAACTTGTTTTAAAAACAATCCAGGAGTTTAGCTCTAGCACACACCTAGAAATGCTCTTTCAGGGTTCCCTCCCCACTCTGAACTCTGGGGTACAGATGTGGGGACCCGCATGAAAGATCCCCTAAGCTTACATTCTATGAGCTTAGGTTACAACTTCCCCAAGGTACAATTCCTTTCCTTGTCCTTGGACAGTATTGCTGACACCGCCACATGATTTATACAAAAATTCAGGAAAAGGGTCACTTGGAGTCCCTATTTCCCCAAAATATTCCCACAATCCCCTTCACCCCCTTTCCTGGGGAGGTTTGAGAATAATGTGAGTACCAACCAGACCCTTTGTCTCTAGGACACTGAAAATCAATCAGGTTCTTAAAGGAAGAACTTTATTTAAAGAAAAAGTAAAAGAATCACACCTGCAAAAATCAGGATGGAAGGACACTTTACAGGGTAATAAAAAGATTTAAAACACAGACGATTCCCCTCTAGGCTCAGCTTCAAAGTTACAAAAACAGGAATAAATCTCCCTCTTAGCATAGGCAAAATTCACAAGCTAAAACAAAAGATAATCTAATGCATTTCCTTGCCCTTACTTACAATTTTTGTAATCTTAGATGGATCATTTCAGGTATGTTTTCAGGAGATGTTTTACCTGCCTGGTCTCTCTCTCCATCCAGAGAGGGAACAACTAGGTTATTTGAGCTCCTTAACCCCTTACAGGTAAAGATTCAGTACAGCTACCCAGGATAGATTTTATGCTACCCTTATCTGTACGTATATGACATGCTCAGATTGAGGAAGAGAAACCCAGCCCATTTACAGGGAAATGTTGAGTATAAATGTTCTTTTTATTCTTTTCTCTAAGACAATTGATCAAGCTACTATTCCAGGACAATGATCGTCATTGTATTGTAACAGAAAACTGTCAAGCATAGCAACGGAATGTCAAGGAGGAGAAGTCAACAAAGGCCCATACTATATTCTTCCAGAAGGCAGCAGCAGAGAAGTAGTTGAGGAAATGTAACCAGACCTAATACCCTTCACATCAGGGGTGCTTCACATGCCTCTTCTACTTCTTTCCAGTATCCTTTGGCGATGTTTAGGAAGGAGGATCTCCACACACATACTTGCAACCTGTGACCCCTTACACTTACCCACTTCTTATTCTAATTTCTTTGAGGTCAGAATTCATTTTCTCTCTGAGGAAACCTCCCTAACAGTATCCTATCGTCCAATGCCAGTTACCTTCATTAAAGACAGATTTCATTGCCAAATTACAGAAACAGAGAAAGCAAAAAGGACAGCTGCAACACACGCTGGCCTAGTCAAATACTATAAAAAGCTCAGCAGCCTTAAAACTAAGTTATAAGACACGGTTTAAGGAAAATCGTTGGTATGAGTTGACCGAACAGCAGCAACACTGCATGACTCCCAGCCTTGTGTGTCACAGATCCCTAGAAAAAAAAGTCTCTCTCTTCCTCCCTCTCCCCTCGGCTCTCAGAGTACGGGTGAGGGAGAGGAGAAAGAGTCCAGCAGCTCAGAGTGGCTCCTCCTCCTCTTCCTCCCTCCTATACTGTGAGCAACAGGGACAGCGCCTCCGCTCCCTACCACCACTCCCCTCTCTCTCCTTGCGACACCAGGCCTGGGAAGATAGAGGAGATGACCATGCTGCAGTCCCCGCCCCCACCCCGGAGGACTGGGAAGGGGGTGTGAAGACCTCCAGGGGGAGTGAGGTGAGGCTGGGTGGGAACTATTCTGGTTGGCGGGGGCTGATCTGATGGTGGGAGTGGGGGTGGGATTGATATGGGGGCCTGGATAGAACTGAGATGATCTGGGAGGCAGTACTAATGCAGGGACTGTGCAGGACAGATTTGGGGGAGACAGAATTGATATGGAAGTTGGGAGCAGAATACAACACTGGGCAGGGAATGGGCAGATGTGGGGGTGAGAGCTCCTGTGCCAGGGGCCAGAATCACATTACCCAATAAATTTGGGAGAATGAACAACACTAATTGTAACGTACACACTGGGGACGGGCAGGGGGAGCTCAAAAATCAAAAGACCAAGAAATACAATATACCGTACTCTTTTTTTAATGGTGATTTTGGGGAGCCAATCTCATGGTTTTTGATCTCTTCAGGGGGGCTGACTCATGATTTTTGATCTCTGGAGGTTGGCAATATTGCATCTTTTGTTCAAATAAGCAATTTTTGATCCATACCTCTGCCATTTAGCCTGGAAATGTTTCCTAAGTACAAATCTAAATATAGCAGTCTGTCAAATCAGCAGTGATGAGAATTGATCAGTGAGAGGCCAGGGCTCTAGAGACCAGTGGCAGCCATTTAGAGCCCAGCATAGTACTGAACTATCTGAGGGTGGGGCTAAGATAAATAGCAACCTCCATGTAAGGCCTGGGACAGTGCAGGGAGAAGCCTGGGCTTGTCAACCTGGTGCATAGTCTGCCTAGCTGGAATGTAAATTCTAATTCACGCCAGTATATTGCACATTAACTGGCTTGTGCACACTAAAATTTCCTTAGCGTGCTTTAATGTAGTCAGGGCCGGCTCCAGGCACCAGCTTGTCAAGCAGGTGCTTGGGGCGGCCACTCCGGAGAGGGGCGGCACGTCCAGCTATTCGGCGGTAATTCGGCAGATGGTCCCTCACTCCGGCTCGGAGCGTAGGACCTCCCGCCGAATTGCCGCCGCAGATCACGATCACGGCTTTTTTTTTTTTTTTTGGCTGCTTGGGGCGGCCAAAACCCTGGAGCCGGCTCTGAATGTAGTACTGTTTGAAACAAGACAACATTAACATACACTAGAGAAACTGATTAATCAGGCCATCCACTTCTTGGAACAGTTCTGCTTTCCAGGACATCATGGTTACTATGGTGGAGGCGAGAAACAATTTTCACATCTTGCACAGCCATCGCACAAGGCTTCAAAAACTCTTTATGTCACAATCAATCAGGCTCAGCCCAAGACTGCTGGAACTGGTATGTTAGCCATCTTCTCTCTAACTTCACGCAGGATGTCAAGATATTTAAAGCTTAAGATTTAACTGTAGGCCTCTTTGACAGTCTGCACTTTTCAGGGGTGGGAGCAGAAGAACAGCAGGCATGGCAGCATGTTTTAAACATTTGGAAAAGTAAATGGAAAAAAGACCAAGAGAATATTTTTTGTTTGGGGAGAGAGGATGCTCTTGTGACTAAATCAGAGGACTGGGATTCAGGAGATCTGGGTTGGAATCTCACTGTGTTCTCAGACTTCTTGTGTGACTTTGGGCAAGTCACTTAAACTCTTTGTATGTCTGTTTCCTCAACTGGAAAGTGGAATAAAAATGCTCACCCATTTCACAATGGTGTTGTGCAGTTAAATTAACTGATGTTTGTAAAATGCATATTGCAACTTGGATGGAAGATGCTATATATAATTGTACACTAAGGATCCTCCCTGAGCCTAAGCCAATGCCTACCATAGACTTGGGCAGAGACCATTTGCTGTGCAAAGTCTGACAGGAGTGAGCTTCCAACAGATGAAGGTGGTCTGTGGGCATGGAGTGAACTGCTCAGTACTGGGACTGACGGTCAGAGATCAATAGGAGCCCAGGCCAGGTCAAAACTACCAAGTCAGAGTCCTTTACCAAAATGAGAGCCTGAGGTGAGAATCAGGTCGGGCTGGACCAGGGTCTTTCACCCAGGGTGAGAAATGGTCTTAACTCAGAGACGTAACCAGAATCAGTATCGGGAGGGAGCCACACTTAGGTCAAGAGCTAGGAGTCTGGGATCAAGGCAAGTCACAGCACGTGGGGTCTAAGGCGGAGGCACACCAGAGGTGGGTAATGCTCAGACAACTCCCAGAAATGGCTTCCCAGTTTATATCAGGAGTACCAGACAACCAGGGAATCGCAGAGGGCTGTCATTCATATCCCTTAGGGGCAGGACTTTCTGCAGGGCTTAGCCTCTCAATACCTCTTAGTGGCAGCCTTGCCTGGATCCTGGTGGCAATGAGAAAGCAGTGCCTGCCTTAAATCCCAGAGGGCCTAGTTCTAGGCCCACGGGCTCTTACAGGAGGTTGCAACGTCCACCTCCCTCCATGAGGAAGGGAAGTGGTAGCAAGGGCACAATACGGCCTAAAAGGTCTGCAGCACTAGCTGAGGAGAGGGAATAGCTAGGGGATGGAATATATACAATACATAATTTCTGAGTAAGCTTTGCTAGCTGCTACCTATCCTTTCTCAGGGTGAATTCAGCCTATGGTACAAGATGGTATAATTTACACCTGCCCTCAGCAGCTTGGGTGAATCTAGCCCACAAAATAATACTACCATCATTTAAAATTAGTAAAACATGAATGTTTGCAACACTCAAGAAAGAACTAGAGCAAAATAGTATTATATTGACCTAAGCTTATTTCGAGATAGTTGAACCTCAAGAGGTTCAAGTTCTATGCCAGCAGAATAGAAATGAGGAAAGCAGTAACTAAATCATTGGGAAAATACCAGAAAAATATTTTTTTATTATCTAATATGGAAATAAAGCTTGAGGACTAAAATCTGCCCTTATATACTCTGGAAGATTCAGTCTAACATCAATGGGAACTGTTTCTACTGAGGGCAGTATTTGGCCCTGATGCTTCATTATTATCCACCTGGCAATATGGTCCATAACATCAGACAAATTATATTTGTGGGCTGTTACTCAGATTTGTTAGATGTCTCATAGACTCATAGACTTTAAGGTCAGAAGGGACCAATATGGTCATCTAGTCTGACCTCCCGCATGATGCAGGCCACAAAAGCTGACCCACCCACTTTCCCTTAATTTAAAGACTTCAAGTCGCAGAGAATCCTCCAGCTTGCGACCCCTGCCCTATGCTGTGGAGGAAGGCGAAAAACCTCCAGGGCCTCTGCCAATCTACCCTGGAGGAAAATTCCTTCCCGACCCCAAATATGGCGATCAGTAGAACCCCGAGCATACAGGCAAGATTCTCCAGCCGGACCCTCATTTTACCAGCGATGGCACGTTAATGCCTAATTGACTAAAATCACGTTATCCCATCAAACCATTCCCTCCATAAACTTATCTAGCCTAATCTTGAAGCCAGAGAGGTCTTTAGCCCCCACCGTTTCCCTCGGAAGGCTGTTCCAAAATTTCACCCCTCTGACGGTTAGAAACCTTCGTCTAATTTCAAGCCTAAACTTCCCCACGGCCAGTTTATATCCATTTGTTCTCGTGTCCACATTAGTACTGAGCTGAAATAATTCCTCTCCCTCCCTGGTATTTATCCCTTTGATATATTTAAAGAGAGCAATCATATCCCCCCTCGGTCTTCTTTTGGTTAGGCTAAACAAACCGAGCTCCTCGAGTCTCCTTTCATAGGAAAGGTTTTCCATTCCTCGGATCATCCTAGTGGCCCTTCTCTGTACCCGTTCCAGTTTGAGTACATCCTTTTTAAACATAGGAGACCAGAACTGCACACACTACTCCAAATGAGGTCTCACCAGCGCCTTGTATAACGGAAGCAGCACCTCCTTGTCCCTACTAGAAATACCTCGCCTAATGCATCCCAAGACCGCATTAGCTTTTTTCACAGCCACGTCACATTGCCGACTCATAGTCATCCTGCGATCAACCAGGACTCTGAGGTCCTTCTCCTCCTCCGTCACTTCCAACCGATGCGTCCCCAGCGTATAACTAAAATTCTTGTTAGTCATCCCTAAATGCATCACCTTACACTTCTCCCTATTAAATCTCATCCTATTATTATTACTCCAATTTACAAGGTCATCCAAGTCTCCCTGCAGAATATCCCGATCCTTCTCCGAATTGGCAATACCTCCCAACATGTCGTTTGTGTTGTTTTTATATGTTTATGTAGCACAAATGTAGGATGATGTTTTGGTTTTTGAATTACTAATAATGATGAATGTTAGCCAATGTAATTGGTAATCTCATACCTGTTAAAATTATAAACTATCCATTATTAATATAATGCCACAAACAGCCTGGACAATCAAGATTAGAGCTGATCAAAAAATCAGAATATCCATCCCACAGGCAATTCTGAGATTTTTGACATTTGTTTTCATCTTGAATTGGGACAAAAATTAGAAATATCTAAATTTTTGTGGAACAAAAAGTTCTAAAATATTTCTATTCAGAAACATCAAAAGGTTTTATTTTGAAATATTCAAATGAAACAAAACATTTTGGCATGCCCTACTGAAAACATCTTGTTTTGGGTAAATTAAGCATTGAAACGCATCCATCTGAGCTGCTGCAGCGTCTCATTGGAGTTGTAGCTCAGGTGTCTCAAGTCACCATTCTCCTCTAAAGACTACATCTCCCATGATGCACAAAACTCCCATATGCAGCATAGTCAGAGGGGAGCCAGGGAACACGGGAGAAGTAGTCAGACCAAGAAGCACAGAACACAGAGGAGAATGGAGGCATAAGGCACCCAAACTCCAACTCCCAGGAAGCACTGTGGCAGCTCAGGTGAACACAGATTACTGTTGATCTGACCTGAAATTTTGATTCAGTTTGGATTCCGAACAACCTGATGCAAAACGAAGTATTTTGATTTTCCCAATAGAAAATCTAATCAAACGCTATACTGACTGCAAGTGATGAAGCTCTATGGATAGTGCAATGTCTTGATCTTATTACTGCAAAGGGCCACGATAAATAGGAATTGCACTACACAATAAATAAATAGTGATGGTATGAAACAAATGTCAAAGTATGGCTCTGTACCCTAATGCAAATAAATACATTAATTTAAAACAAACAATACAACCATCTCAGTGATCCATGTGCTGCTCAAGAGAGCTGAGATCTTAAACTTGGTCTCAAGTGTCCAGGCTAGAATGGCCCACATGTGCTGTGAAAGCTGCATGCTCAGTAGGCAACATCACATACTGCTTTCTTCTGACTTCCCCTATAGCAAGAGGAGCTAACAGAGGAGGACAACTGCAGCGGCTGCTCTAGCTATGGGCAAACTAGGCAGCTGCCCAGGGCGGCAGAGACAGCCAGACCAAACCTGAATGGCACTGCGACCCTGTGCACCACATTACAACATCACTCTCTGAAATTTGGCTTGGCTGCCTCCCATCATGACAGGGGGCAGCTAGGCCAAACCCGAGTGAGTGGCGCTGTGACTCAATGCTTGTCCTCCCCCACCCTCCAATAACTGCCAAACCATCAGAAGGCTCACAGCATTCCCTCAGAAAGTCTGACACTCTCCCCCGCTGCCCCGGGTTGAGAACCTCTGTTTTAGAGAGTTGGAAGGGGTGACACACTGAAGTTTTGCCTAGGGCACCAGATTGTCTTGAGTGGCCTCTGGGAAGACATGACTCAGTTCCTCTAAATGGAGAGCCTCAGAGCTTGGTTGAAAGCCCAGGGGACACTGCATGTCTGATTCTCCCAACAACAACAAAAAACCAACAAAGCAGAAATGTGGCAGGTACCAGTGCAACAATTTAGTCATCTCCAAGCATGCACTAGCCACAGACTTTCTGGGCAAAGTAGGTATTTTAATAGAGTACCTGCCCATTGGCATGTCCTCTGCAGCACTGATACCTTAGGCTTGGTCTACACTAACCCCCCAAATCGAACTAAGATATGCAACTTCAGCTACGTGAATAACATAGCTGAAGTTCGAAGTACCTTAGTTCGATCTTACCTCGGTCCACACGCGGCAGGCAGGCTCCCCCGTCGACTCCGCGGTACTCCTCTCGCCGAGCAGGAGTACCGCAGTCGACGGCGAGCACTTCCGGGTTCAACTTACCGTGTCCAGACAAGACGCGATAAGTCGAACCCAGAAGTTCGATTGCCAGCCGCCGAAGTAGCGGCTGGGTATAGACGTACCCTTAGAAGCACAGACTTGGCATTTCTGGAAGTGACACTAGAGCTAAGTAAATGCTTATTCATTCAAATGTTTCTGATAGTACCGCCTTCCAGAGGGTTTGCTTTGGCACATGACTTTTCACTGTGGCATCTGCTGGTAATGCCAGGAGCAAACGAAAAGCGCACCTGCAGACACACTGTAGATGACACTAGCAGGCACTGTGTTACCCATAAAATGACTGCAGTAATTCCAAGTACTGGATGCACCTTCTTCTTCAGCACTATCTATTTTTGCTCCACTGCCAACTCGTTTAAAAAACATCCACAGCTAATCAAACTTTTTTTGTTTTGTTTTGGCTGCTTCCTTATCAAAACTTTACAAAACTTTAATTTCAGCCTCATGAGCCCTGTAGCTGTAAATTAATTGAATAAAATTTACAAACATTATGCACTGATAAAGCACTTTAAAGGCTTTTCCCTATTCAGTTGACTTAGCTGCTTGGCATGACAGTTTTGCTTGACATGAGTTCAGAGCCTCTGGAAATCTTCCTAATCCCACTCTCCAGGCCTTGTGCCTATTCATGGAACCATGTTAACCTAAATCCAGAAAATTAATAAACCTCAAATGGGCTTAAGCACTCAGAAACATCCCCTGACACTGCTTCCACATTCATTATATTGCAGGCATCTTTTTGCACTGGAAAATTCTAGCTCAGAAGACCTAAACAGAAACGGATGAAGTCCCCAAAGTTATTAACATTCAATAAAATATCTAATTTAAGATTATTGTGGGTTGAAGCATAAGTGAGAAATATGTTTATTGCAGTCAGCCAGTCTGCTTATGTTTTAGTGCAATATTCCAATGTCGGTTTTCAACTTGAATGTTTTCAGTACAACTGTGGGATAGAATTTTTACGATTAAAAGAAGAGCAAAAAAGAAAATATTTTCCATATAATCACAAATAAAATGCCTGAC
Source organism: Emys orbicularis (assembly GCF_028017835.1). Taxonomy (NCBI): domain Eukaryota; kingdom Metazoa; phylum Chordata; order Testudines; family Emydidae; genus Emys; species Emys orbicularis. The sequence continues at coordinate 144,633,444 of NC_088685.1, forward strand.
CCTGTACATTTCTGATAACTGTTCTAATTAGGCCAGCAGAGCAGCACTTTTTCCACTTAGCTGCACTACCTTGGCAGTGATAGTGAACTAAACATGATCCTTTAGACTTCATGCTGAAACAGGAATGCAGTACCAGCTATACCATTCATTAACGATTCAACTGCATACCAAAGGGGATTTTTTATTTCTTTTATCTGTTTAGCTTTTTGAAAGCAATTGTCAAGCACTTCCTTAGGGACTATTCCTACACTGAAGTGCAAGGGATTTACATGTGTCCCTCCCGTTAATGGTACTGGGAAGAACACATTTAAATCTACAGAGTATCAATAGATGATTGGTCATGTGTGGACATGAGGGCACAAATTAATCTCTAATGTAAATCCATTTAAGTCAGTTAAGTTACACTAGGTGTAGTGGCGTTGGAACAATTTGTACAGTGTGGGTGCTGAGAGCCATTGAACAAAACTGTAAACCCTGTATATGATTGAAACCACTTCAAGCCATGGGTGCTGCCACACCCTCGGTAGCATTAGTTCCAGCACCTCTGGCTACGTGTGAATTTGGCCTAGTAAGTCTATCCCATCATCAACCTTCCTTCACACTGTCCCTGTATTCTGTGAACAATTAACTACACACTATACCAAATTAAAGTGACTCAAAACAACAGATGATATAATTCTTTTATACGAACAAAAAGATTTAGGAAAGTGTCAGGTGCTTAATGAAGGTAAGAGCAGCTGTTTGTGATAGTATCATACCACAGAAAAACTGCATAAAATCTTTGTGCAAGTAGTAAAAATGTAATTCAAACAAAGTCCATTACATAAATAAAATACTGGAATTTATTTAGACAAAAAGCAGATGGAGTGAATACAAAACATTGATAATGTTTTGGCAGACTAATCATTCTTCAAAACAATATTTGCATCAGCCCACTAAATCTACAGACCCTGCCCCCACTCCAAAAGAAATTTTAAGTATATTTTTCAATCATACCAGAAATATGGAGGGCCAAAAACTAAATAAATGATATTAAAAGGCAGTGCATTCTTTTAGCCCATCACATACATAATTCAGCCATGGACAACATTCATATATTTTAAACAATCAAAACCAAAACTGGAATAAACTTTCAACTGTAAGAAGAAGGAATTTCAAAGGCACAAAAGGCAGGTAGGTGCCCTATTCCCATAGAAAGTCAATGGGAGTTGGGCATGTGACGGCCCTTTGAGCCTTTGAAAATCTCCCACAAAATCTTCTACATGAATCAACTGTACCTAAGGCAGCCACTTTTCAAATACCTAACAATACATTTCAGGAAAAATATCTGCATAACCTTGTGGCGTTTAATGCAGTAAGAGACAATCTTGTTGGGTCTCTGACAACATGGAACATGTACGTGTTGTTGGAACAATGAATACCAAAGTCAGCACTTCCCTGCAAGGAGTACTATAGTAATATGACTCAGCCATATCCCTGGTAAAATAAAGAAGGCATGGCCAAGCAAAGAGAAAGTAACAATTTAAAGATAATTGAATATGGTCAAGGTACAAAATTCAGCATTATTTAATACAGTAAATTTGATGCATGAAAGCAAATAGGCCCTGGATGATCTCTCCAGTTGCTGTAAGTCATCACTTGGACTCCTGGCAAAACAATAACTAACAAGCCTAATATGCAATTCTTATACATCTGATTAGCTATTAAGATGGAGTCTATTAAAACTCCACCTTTGTCAACAGTTACCACTCTGGAAGCTGAGATACAACATTTATTTCCCATAGTAAATATAGGGGGAAACTATGTTCAAAAATGCTGAACACTGTAATTGTATTTATATAAATATAGCCTTGATGGATCCTAGGCTCTTATATACAGCATCACTGAAATGCAGTCACCTCATTGGTGCTGGGCAGGTTAGCCTCATTTGCAGTAGTTCACATAAAATCTACCACCCTTTCTGTCTGAGGCACAATGCAGTGTCATTACATGGAAAATAAGATTAGTATAGTTTAAAAACACCTACTGTAACATTTATAGTTTTGATATTTATACATTTAACATTTATAGTTTAGCCCAACCCCAAACTGTTTTAAAAATGGAATCCTGCTGCACCCAAGCGTATCCCCCCGTGTATCTCACTCCTTCATTTGAAATTCTAATACCCTGTTCACCACTTCAACAGCAACAGAGACCAGAAGAAAAGCTCCGTGTGGCTCGAACGTTGGCCAAATAAACATTACTCAGACACCTTGGCTCTATAATATTTTCAAGCAGATACGATTTGCTTCATTATCTCTTTATTATAAGTTATATGCTTCAACATGCTGAGAAAACTTTCAAAGCATAACTGCTGTGTTTCTAAAATATATGGGACTCATCTAGGTTCTCTACACAACAGTATTATCACCACACATCTATAACAATGTACGGTTGCCCTTTTGCCAAGAGGTAGCAGATTTGGGGGATCTGTCATGGGCCAGTTTCCTTTTGGATATTTTCTCTTAATTTATTTTTATTCTCAAAATGTACACAAGTCATGTGTACCTTGAAGAGAAATGGTGAAAACGGCAGCAAAGCCACAGAGACAATTCCTTTTGCAGAGACCCCCTAGGTGAACCCACTGTGCCCAGCGTTGTAGCCAGAAAACAGTTCTCTCTCTGGTCCTTGGTCCCGCCCCTCAGCACAGTGTCTGTGCCCCTGTATTTGTACCAAGTCACATGGCTCTCATCATCATCAATACTAAGCAAAAGCTAGCTCTAGTAAAGCTAAGCATTAGCCTTTTGGGGCGGAGCAGGACAGGGCAGGTATTTTACCTCCCATTCTCAAAAGTTCAGTTCTCTTGTTCAGAGCAAAGTATATACACACCATTAAAGTAGGACACAGGATATTTTTGGAAAACACTGCCTGGGAAAGTATGTTATGGGATAATCTTTCAGATTTACTGCTGTGACCTCTCTCTTCAAGCTCAAGCATAAACGTGATTTAAGTGTTAATCTAAATTAGTTAGGATGATGATCACTGAACATTGCTGCAAGGAAAAACTAAGAGGGGGGGGGAAACCATGTGTTTGGCTGGTAGCCAGGGCCAGGCACCTTGAGTCAAGAGCACATGCATAAATCTAGCCCCTGATACGTGATTAATGCTGACTATTATATATATTAGAGATATGCATGTGAAGACTCCTTCCACAGCCAAATACACAAGTGGCAGGAGAAGAATGAGAATCATCCATTCAAAGAGTGAACCATCACACTGCTCATGTGCAGAGAAGGGCAGGAAAGAGGAGATTCATCTTGTGATCTCTTGGAATGGATGATTTTGCTCTAGCTTATCAGAGAAGGGGCCTGATCCAATGTTGGAGCCTTTCCATTTATTTCAATGGTGCTAGATTGAGATATTTCCCAAATCAGTCACTACTTTAAGTCACGTGCCAATCCACAAGGGTACTCGGGAAACCTTTCAAGAGGGCAGCATGCACTAGAACTTAAAGGAATCCAACGTCTAAGATTAGCAAAGAAATTGTAAAACTCACTTTATTTGGTCAGTGTACTTTCCGTATTTGCCTGCAGCAAAGACTGGAAAAACAAAAAAATGGGCATATGTATTTAAGACAACATTTTAAACCCTGAGTGCTTTCAATTAGGCACCTACGTCCATAGTTAAGCACCTAAATCAGTGGTTGGACTGTTGCAAGGTTCGAGCGCCAACTCCCTGACCAAAGAGCTGGACCTCTGAAAATCAAGTTGCTGATGTAGATGCCTAATATGGATTTGAGTGCCTATCTTTAGGCACCCAAGTATAAAAAACAAAATTGGCCTTTATTCCTTGACGAACAATGCAATGTTCATTCCAGCTTCCACAACTGTTATTAATTGCAATTTAGGCACAGATGAGAGTTGAAGAACTAGAATATAACCAAGGAATACTTTATTCCTTCTTGGGAGGGGCAGGGCAGGAATCACTATTTTATAGTCAACGATTTTAAAGGGGGAGAGGGAACCCTCTGTCTTCTCCCTATCCACTTTGTGACAGTAATACCAGGAATAACTTCTAACACTTGGTTTAAAATAGGCTTAATTAAAAGAGGCAATACAGTTATACAACTGTAAATGCTGCTGAAGGGAATACAAATTTAAGGATCATGGTCTGTTGCTGTTATGAGGACAGATTATCACCTATTTAATTACTGAGGTCTGTACAAATTATGGAAAGGCACGCAAATTTAATTAGGAAGGGTATCTTTTTAATGAACTAACAGGAAGTGCCATACGTAGTTGTGCTCTTACTCGTTGCTGCCGGAACACTAGAAGTTTTACTCATTAAAAAAGTTATACTTTGTTGATACACTTGTTTTTCACAAAGTAGTGAAAAATGCATGTAGGAACCCAAAATGACTTCAGTTACTGTTATTGCTGATTGTTAAATCCCTCCTTCTGCCACAAAAATGGCAATTGCTGTTCTGCTTCATTACCCCTTAGAACATGGACCTAGAGCAACGAACCCCAGTTTGGGAATCATGAAATGTTACAGGGAGGTTCTCAGGGAAAAATTCCCTAATGGCGGACAGAGCTGTCCCTAGGGACCCCGGGCAGCATGGGGCCAGCAGCCCGGAGCCCCTGGACTTCCAAGAGCTAAGCAGATCAAAGCAAGCATATCTATCACATTGAGGAGATTTAAACTTCAAGACTCCTTATAAGAAATGGAAAGGGAGGTGGATATTTTTTGCTGTTTTAAAAATTAAATAGGCAGCTAGTCTTGTTTTTAAAATTATTATGAAGAACAAATTTAAGCTTTGTTTGTAACGTGCATTGTTTGCCTGGACTGCTTCAAGACCTGAATGCTTGTGTAGGAGAAACTCTTTGAGTTGGCTTCTTAAATACCTTCATGCTGTTTCACATCTGATACTCCTTGATGAAATATAGGAGCCTTGTCTTATAACAGGCTTATTCAAAGTGATACAAGCTACAAAAGTGAGATCTTGGAAGAGTGTTGCCGTTTTCATAATGTAATAAAAATACTGTAATGATAAATAATAATTAATAGTGTGTAATAAGCATGTCAGAAAAACAAATTTTATATTTCCAAGATCACTGCTTTTATAATTTACACTCAGGTAAAGGAGAAAATCCCTGGAAATATTCATTTTTAGGAGGGGGTTCGCGAGACTTGACATTTTAGTGAAAGGGGTTCACAGGTTGTTAAAGTTTGGGAACCACTGACCTAGAGTATAGAAGCCATGTCTCCCCAAGAACAGACAGAGCCAACGCAGTGCTAATCCAGTGAACACTAGGATCCTTTATCAAAGATCAAGGCAAGCTCTATTACAAAGAGTAAAAGCAGACCTGGAGACAAAGTGTGCCAGTAAGGAGCCCAAAACTAGGTCTGAAGTAAAGCAGATGGTAAAATGTCCTTTCCCACTCAACTCAACCATGAATTGTAATATCCATGATGTTACAGTTCTCTCTCTTGAGCCAGAGTAGTTTGTAACATAACTCAGGACCTGATCCTCCAAAGGCTTATGAACGTGCTTAACTGACCTCAGTGCACAAGTCTTTGCAGGATCAGGGTTAAGAATGAGAACTCCTAATCTATTTTCTTTTGTGTCCCAAAACAGGACTTTTAACTAAGTCTCCAGAAGTGGAGGATGATTTTACCAATCAAATGTACCACTTGCTGGGCCAATTTCATTCCCAGTATAACTCCAGTGCGGCACAGAAATTACATCAAGGATTAATTTGACACATCAGCTGCAGCTTCAGTAATAAAATGGGAATACAGAAAATTACTGGCAAAGCTAATTGCTTTGTGTACACAGTAAGCAAATTTAATGCGTTTCTAAAGCTGTTTCAGTATGAAAATCTCTTTTTAAAGTTATTCATGAATAGCACTGCTTCTTGATTAATGAGATGTAATTCTGTAAGATCAGCTATTTTTAAAACTACCAGAATAGGAATCTACTTTCTTGGCATTTTTTTGTTTCTCATCTAAATAAAATGATATTTCTTCACTGCTTTATAAACCATGAACTGGTTACCACTGCATTTTGTAAATTAAGTTGCAGGTAGAAGTGTATGAAATATTCAGCATGAAATTAAAGATAATTAATCTGTCTGGCTTTGAGTTCATGGGACTTCCATGAACATGCAGAGTATCAAGCAAAATGCAAAGACTTTAGCAGCATCTGTTTCCATGTCAATACATTTCTCTTTGGCCAGACCTTGTGCACTTAAAAGCTACCCCTCAATTATGTGTAGTTCAAATGTACAGCTGTAATGCAAAATTCTTCCAGTAATGTCACCTGCATTTCAACACATGGCAAGTAATAACTTGGTCTTGATTCAGATTTGTGTATTTATATTATTTTAGCTTGAATAGGTAAATACACTATTTTAATTTTATTAAACTATATTTGAAAATAGTTTCTCTTTTGTCTAAAATAACAACATAAAATTGATCTGGAATTTTACCCTTTAACCCAATCTCCTTGCTTCCCCATCTGTTTAAACACAATATAGACTATTTGCAGAGCTCTCCATATAGAACAATGATGTAAAAACCTGTGCAAATACTAGTGCATAACAACGGCATCAGGTACCTGTATTCTTACCTATGTACAATAATTCCACATCGAAACTCTGCAGACCTCCCCCTATGTATTATAGATGTATCCCTATAAAACACAGTTTTAAAAAAAAGTTCTTTGCGCTAGTCTATTTTCTATTTGGCTGGCATCCACATCACACAAAACAATTGCCACAATAGATACTAATCAGCACAATTTCTAGGACATTTACCATAAAGTGAACTATCTAGAAGTGGTCCCTTCCTTTCAGTTTTAAAGCACACTGGCAGGGCAATGTGGAGAAACTTGCACAGCTGCTACCCTAGCCAATTGTACAATGCCTTACACGGAGAGGAAATACCTTTGTGACCTCTTACATCCCAGGTGATCATCTTACATCCCAAGGCAAGAGGTTAAGTTTTCATATTGTTCTTTGCTTGATTAGTGAACATACAATTATCCAACCCTGTTTAAAATCCAGTGTTTGAATCTGTGGTAATAAGTGGGCTGACAAATTTACCTTAATAATGAGCTTAACTGTAAAAAGTATGTAAAAGTTCACAAGATGTGTGGAAACTTTTATCATTTTTACCCATTCTAAGCATACAGCCAAAAAAGTAGTAAAAGCCAATTTGTTCTTAAACATCTTACAAACATAACAGCAGCAGTTTTAAGTTTTGTTTCAGCTACAAATAAAGTTGTAAGTTGTAAGCACAAATAAGTTGCAAGTTCTTAAGCTTTGTTAACATCAAAGAAGTGTAATTGTAATTTTTGCAATATTTAATCAAGTAAAATCTGTAAATCGAAATTTTGGAATAAAAAATTTACAAACCTTAAAATATAATCAAGTACCTTTTTCTTTTCCTTTTTCTAAATGCTTAAACTAAAATAAAGTTTTTTGTTAGTAAAGTAGTTTTACAAACAAATGTCCAATCTTAGGCGGAATTGGTCCATAAAAGAAAGGAATTATGTTGTAATAATTATGTCAACAAATTTACTCTATGTATAAGCTCTACTGTAAAAAGTATGTAGAAGCTCATAAAATGCCACAGTAACCATCTTAACAAAAAAGTACAGAAAAACAAAAAACCTAAATTAGTCTAAACAAAAAGTCCCACTAATATAACTCAAAAACTGTTAAAAATCATGCTTATTAAAAAAAAAATGTAAAGTCCAAAAATCAGTATACCAAAATTGGTGTATCAAAAACGAAGCCCATTCTACCCATCATTCCCTTTTAAAGTCCTTAAAGAAAAAGATGTGGGGGGAAAAGACAGAAAAGCAGATGAAAGCTACTGGAGCAAGCTTCATCTCCATGGTTGCCATCCACACCGTTCCCTGGAACCCCAGGCCTTCATCACCCTGAGCCTAAAAAGTGTCCTGAACAGACCAAGCTAAAAAGAGAGGGATCCAAATAACAATCATCCCTACCAGCTCCTGCTAAATCCCAACCATCACTTGAAATGAAATGGAAGCAGCAGTAGCAATAACAGCAGCTCCAGTTCAGCTCAACAAACTGCTTTTCTTTACCCAAAGGGAGTATATTTACTACCATCTAAAAGACTGTGGATTTTTTCCTTCTAAAACTCTCTCCAGCTAAAGGGAGAAAGAACAAATGTTGTTGTTAAAATAAAAGCCTATTTAATACTTTACATTTCAAATGCTTTAACCATTTTTCCTTCTTTCCTGTATCTTTAATAAAAGGTTAAAAAAAATTATGGTGGGTTTGCTGTAAGACTAAGCAAGTTAAGGTCTCTGTACATCAAACCCCAAACCTTGTTTAATACTGTTTGATGTTGACCAGTAACTAAGTTATATTAACACATTTAGCCCATTTATTCCATCTAAATTAATACAGCCCCTCTTGCAGTGAATTCCACAGGTTGACTAAATGGAAAAGTTTCCATGGCTTCACTGGGAGCAAGAGCAGGCTCTTCGACACTAGGAAAATACTGCACCATAACCGGTATGATGACAACTTTAAAAATCAAACAAAGTTTTCTAAGGTCAGCCTCCTTTTCTGCCTGGGAAGAGGAGATGAAAAGTCCTGGAAGTCCACTAGGAACCTCAACATACAAATTTAATTTAACTGGGACAACTTTACATACACAGAAATAGGTGGCACAGGAAATCTTAAAATAGATATGGTATGATATATACCAAAGTGTTGAAATGCAGCAGTTGGAAATTGTAGAACAAATAGAATCTTCTGTATATCTAGGAAGCTTAATCACAGCTTCCATCAAGGATGAGGTCAAAAGGAGATTTGCCTAAGCCACAAGTGCTGTGCAGAAACTGACAGAATTGTGGACTGATAGAACATTACGTGTGGTACTAAAGTGAAAATGTATCAAATCACTGTACTAACAGTATTACTTTATTGTCTGGAAGGAGCCGCATTAAATGGAGAAGGCTGGAGGCAGCAGAGATGAGAGTTCTTTAAAAGATGGCAGGTGTAAAGTGGAATGATTTAAGAAAAATTAAGAAGTGAGAAGGAGAGTTGGATGTACAAAAAGCAGCAAAATCATGATGGAAAGACCATCCAGGAGGATTCTGCACCCATGAATTCACAGATTCCAAGACCAGGAGGGACCATTGTGATATTCTAGTCTGACCTCCTGTCTACATAGGCCATAGAACTTCCCCAAAATAATAATTAACAGCGTTCTACGGTGGCCCAAAGGTAGTCTTTTGGGGCCAGGCTGGAAGAATGGCTAGCGTGTGACTATGTATATCCACTGACCAAAGCTTTCTGTCCAGGTACAAGGAAGGTTTGCAGCAAGTGGAATAATCCACTAGTCCAGGGAATAGCAGCAGCTGAACTGATGCTCTGCACTCTACCTCTGCAGCAGGGCTGAAGTGGGAGGGAAAATCTTTCATCTTCTCAACCTATGTGCAAGTCCACTTAGCATAATTTGTTTATTTGGCTTTGTAAATGTGACCAGGATTTGGACAGAAATCTCCTAACACATGTTTTTGTTACTCTTGACAATATACTCTTGACATTATATATTTTTGGAACTGATTTTTTTTTTCAGTTTTGGTAACATTTATATGATCCAACATCAATAACATTGAAGGAAAGCTGAGTTTCCTCATTATTACTCACCATACCTCATTAATATTTTGAAAACAAAGAAAGCTGAATATCATGGCTAGCAGGTAATTCATCTAAATGTACTTATCAATTCAGTATTCCTGCCGTAAGATTAGCACATACTGCTTTGGAATATAAAGTGCTTTCCTGAATGAGATATAATATATAACATTTCATTTATATTATGTTGACAACAGAGCCAGTTGAAAAATTTTCAATGGAAGAGTTTTCCATCTGGAAATGCACTTTCATCTAAATCAAAAAGATTTGTGGGAACATGCCAATTTTGATGAACTTTTCAAGAAAAAAAGATGAAATGAATCATTTCTCATTTTGTTTTAATAATGTTGAAATATTTTGTTTCAATAAAGTAAAAAGGTTTTGTTTTGGCTTTATTGCTTTGATTCATTTTGTTTAGACTTTATATTATATTATATTATGTGCATATATATTTAATATTATATATTGTCATATTTTGACATTATCAAAACAAAATGTGTTTACTTTACCAAAATGTTTGGATGCTTCCAAACCAAAATGTTTCACCAATCTGTGAGAAATTTTGACGTCTCATTCTGATTTACAATACAAACAAATTTTGAAATGTTGGAATTTCCCACAGAAAGGAAATTCCATTTTCCAACCAGCTCTAGTGAACAGTTAGTTGCATTATTAACAACTTGTTCAGGTCTCAGTATCTTCAACAGTAATTAATACTAAGTTCTTCTCACTTGAGGATCAACACTTACAGTTCTGGGTGCCAACTTCAAAAGTGAACAGGTGCATGAGATAAAAGAAATATATTCTGGAATGGATTTGATGGGATTATGAAGGATTAATAAACAATTGTTCATTTGGTTGCATGATATTGAGAACTTATTAGAGTTGCCAGTAACCCCACAAGGGATATGAGCATAAACGCTCATAATAAAAGTGGATCAACCAAAAGAGCCCTTGTTTCCAACCAAACTTTTTTTTTTTTATGTTGTAAATTTATGAAGTGAAATACCTCCAAAGAGCATTAACACTGTAGGGCTATGTGACAGAGTGCTAGGAGCAGGGCCGGCTCCAGGCATCAGCATTCCAATCAGGTGCTTGGGGCGGCAATCTGCAAGGGGCGGCAGTCCGTGTGTTTTTGCCACTCCAAGCAGCGCGCCGAATTGCCACTGCAGACGGCAGGGGCAGTCTGTGTGCCGTTAGCGCGGCACGCACGTTTCCGCGGTGGCGGCAATTCGGCGGCAGCTTCTATGTTCAGCTGCCCGCGGGGGAAATTTGGCGGCTTCTGTCTTCCGGCTGAAGACAGAAGCTGCAGCCGAATTGCCACCACCACGGAAACGCGCGTGCCACCCTAACGGCACACGGACTGCCCCCACTGTCCGTGGAGGCAATTCGGTGCGCTGCTTGGGGCGGCAAAAACTGTAGAGCCGGCCCTGGCTAGGAGCCTAGAGTCAACCCAGCACTCTGGTCACTAAGATACTAGCTAGTCCCCCAGGAGTGGACTTAAAATTGGGAGAGGTGTTCTCAATGGGTTAATTAGGCAGAAGGCTGATAAGAGCTAATAAGAAATCAGTTGCCTGGACAACTTCCAGTTCCTGTGCTTGGTTTAAATAGAAGCAGGGAAGCAATCAGGAACCCTAGAGTTCCGCCAGTCAGATCAGGGACCAGAGTCCTCTGTTGGAGTTGAGCTCCTAATTCTGGCACCTGTTAACAGGTCACTTAGTGGCAGGTTAGAATTTACTGTCTCCAAATAGCCCTGTGGATTGTGGTTCAAGATCCTGATAGGTATTTCTCGGGAGTTCTTTACCTGTCCCATGGTCTGCAGAATTACACCATCCCCTCCCCCACCCACTGATTTTAGTTTCTGGACAGAGCTCAGTTCTCCTTCCCAACCAGCCAGCCTGCAATCCCTGGCTAACGGAAATACAGATAACATTCAGAGAGTATACAATAGTCTCAAGATATGCCTATGCTCATCATATCTTTCACAACAATAGGTCAGGTCACATTTGTGAGAAAAGCAGTTGTGGCTGTCATCTCCATTAAGATTTTAATATAAAACAAAATAAAAGGGTTTTGCTGTTTTAAATTTTAGATTTCGCAACAGTCTCAATATATTTGATTTTTCCTCCGTATTTTCTAGAGTTTAAAATCATACAGAAATAATTGTGTATTAATGATTTCGTTGATAAGCCACTCTGAGTAGCACTGATTTTCTGAGCTACCATTCCTTAAAAATATTTTAGACAAATACTTAGACAAATAAGGACATCTGATATAAAAAAATCTAGTATTTTTTCAAGTAGCCAATATCATTTTTTGCAGATAACTATCAATTATCATCTCTACAATATACAAATTACAGACAGCAGATGAAAAGTATTAAAAATATATTTTTTAAAATAGATTAAAGCCATCAGAACTTGAAACTCTGAAAGTTGTGAAATGGAGAGTCATCTTATTTGCTTGTAACTGATAAATTATTATGGCTCAACACATCTGCTATGGATTTCCATGAGTAGTTGCTAACCATTAATCCTGTTCAGTGCTAATGGAAAATCCCTAAGTGCCATGTAATTTTCAACAAATGTATAGAGTCACTATTAACTTATTCTGTATGTCAGTTAAAATTGATGCATTAACTTAGCCAAAAATATATATGTGACATCCTGGCCACACTGAAGTCAAAACTTCCATTGACTTCAACAGGGCCAAGGTTTCACCCTATATTTTTTTTAATCCTAGGAAGGTTATATTTTGTAAGCAATTTTTGTAGCATCCTGAGAATTATATAACCAACTCTAAGATAGTACAATGAGATATTTCATAGGCTAATTCAGCAGAGCCAACCAACAAAACAATTAAACAGAAGGCAGAAAACTACATTTTCTTGGAATTTTTACAATTAAAACAATGGGATGCAGTGCAACAACCAGTATCATTAAAGGGGAGGGCAGCAAATAAAATATCTGCGGTATGAAAAGGGGAGCTCTGTGTGGTCGTCATAACAGAACTTGGTTGCGTTGCTTTGACCCCCTAAATCATACTGATATTTGAAAACGTGTACGGCAGGAGCCAAGTAGATGCAATAAAATGAAATAACTGCATCAAATAAAATAAAGAAGAAACTGCAGTGAGTACTTGCTATAGCTCTGCAGAAATGTAAAAAAATAAAAAATTCCTTGGGCAGCTAAGGAGGTGTTTGAAACCACAGAATTCTAGAGAGCTTATGGGAGGCTGATGTTGGAATTAATTAGTATTTGTAAAGCACTAAAAAAATTCTCAGTATTATTATTATACTATTCCCAGTATCTGGGACAAATACAGCCAAGCATAGATGGAGGGAAGAGATTCTTAAATTAAGTTGAAAACAATTTAGTGATCCAAACAGAGGTCTAATTATAACTCCAATGTGGGGAGGGCAGGCATATAAACTACACCTAAATATGTGTGTCTCAATTCTTTGTGAAAAGCAGCATCAAGACACTTTAAATCTAATTACATTTCTGTATAGGAAAGCACCGTGTCTAACTTCTTGTCCATCTGCAATTGTTTTTGCAAAGTGTTCTGAAGTTTTTCTTTGAACAGTTACTGACGGATGACCTGACAGTGAGTGATATTACTATTATTATTGCTTCTACTACAGACACTTTGGGCCAGATCTTCATGGCACTCACAAAGATAAAGAGGGGAATGGGAGTTGCTGTGGTGCCAGGCCAATCTACAGAAGTAAGAGCACGGCCGATTCTACTGTTTTTGCCGCCCCAAGCAGTGCGCCGAATTGCCGCCGCGGACGGCGGGGGCAGTCCGTGTGCCGTTAGGGCGGCACGCATGTTTCCGCGGCGGCGGCAATTCGGCGGCAGCTTCTGTCTTCAGCTGGAAGACAGAAGCCGCCGAATTGCCACCGCGGGCAGCTGAACATAGAAGCTGCTGCCGAATTGCCGCCGCCACGGAAACACGCGTGCCGCCCTAATGGCCCATGGTCTGCCCCCGCCGTCCATGGCGGCAATAACACACGGACTGCCGCCCCTTGCAGATTGCTGCCCCAAGCACCTGCTTGGAATGCTGGTGCCTGGAGCCGGCCCTGAGTAAGAGAGCAGCTCCAATGATTGTACTGACCTGTGTTGGGTGCACTGAACCCAACTTAGGTACTGTGCAAGGGGGTAAGGGTCAAATACTAAACTCCCCTTATAAAGAAGAACCAGCACAATTCTACTGGAACTGGAACTGCCATCTCCACAGGAAGAAAAGAGTATTTGCCCTGTAATTATTATTGTAACACTCAGTGGGTATTTTGCGTCTTCTGTTCACATCCATATATTACACAACTCTCTTGAAAATCTATTTTGTGTTTCCCAGACAAGGAAAATACAAGATTTAGAACTACTTGAGATATAGGTAATGCCATCTCAGGAACAATGGAAAGCCAATTATCCTAGACAGACAAAAGGTGTGCTTAGGGTTACGGAACAAAATAACACTGGCAAACATTATCCTGCAGATTGATTTTTATCATTCATTTTCAGACAGTGAAAGTTGTGACAAAGCTACCCACCATGAAATGTGCATAACAAATCTGAGCTTAACAAGATTAATACAAAAAAATCTGAATTTCATTATCTTACACTTCAATAAGACTTTCTGTACATGAATGCCAATGGCCAGAGACCCACAGGATTGGCAACCCAAACCTCAGCAGGCTGTTCAAAGGTAATCTTTTCTTCAGAGTACCCCATACTGTACATATTTTGTTTTGCTCTTAAGGAGATAAAGATGGGGGAAATAAATTTGGTCTTTCCTAATTTGAAGCTCTATATTACTACAATGCTTGTGAAAGGATGGGCAAGAGGAAAATACCTTCAAACCCATGGGGCTGATTACTTCTGAAACAGCAATAAAGTATCTAAAGCAAGTATCTGTTACGGACATTTAGTCTCAAGGTTAATAAAACCTGTCCTCTATAGCAAACCAAATGATTATCAATGACATTAGAAACAAATTGCCTTCTGCACTCAGCCATATTTTTAAAAGCTTTATTCAGGGGAAGTGAAGAGTGACAAGAAGTCGTAACATTTCAGTATACCGTGAGATACCTTTTTATAGTCTTTATAATCAGCTTTGTGCTGGCATGGAACAGAGCAGGTCATGTTGTGCAACCAGTTTCAGATATATGTATTCATAAATGTGGTCCTGCAATCCTTTGTCTGCCCCAGGTTCTCAAGGCTTGAACAACTCAAGAACTAGATTCAGGGTCAGCTAATACAATTGTGTGGTACAGTAACACCTCACTTAAAGTCATCCCGGTTAACACTGTTTCGTTGTTATGTTGCTGATCAATTAGGGAACATGCTCGTTTAAAGTTGTGCAATGCTCCCTTCTAACGTCGTTTGGCAGCTGCCTGCTTTGTCCACTGCTTGTAGGAAGAGCAGCCTGTTGCAGGTAGCTGGTGGGGGCTTGGAACCAGGGTGGACCAGCAGCCCCCCTATCAGCTCCCCGCTCCCCTAAGTTCCCTGTGCAGCAGCTGCCCAGCAGGCTATCAATCGGCAGTTCAGCTGTCCCTCCCCCCACTGCCATGTGCTGCTCCTGCCCTCTGCCTTGGAGCTGCTCCCAGAGACTCCTGCTTGCTGTGCAGGGGGGTAAGGGGGGAGGCTAATGTCAGGGTGTCCCCCTCCCCCCTGCTCCTGCACCCCGCTTACCCCTTCTCCATATAGAGCAGGGAGGGGACACGGACAGAGAGAGACAGAGAGAGCTTGGGGCAGCAGCTGCTGTCTCAACTTCCTGATCCACTTAAAAAGACAATGCACTTAAGAGTGGGTCAGCTTACTTAAAGGGGCAGTGTGCATCTCTCTCTCTCTCCCACACACAAGGTGTGTGTCTGTCTCTGTGTGCTATGCTGTCTCCCTTCCCTCCTGTTCGTGCTGCCTTGATGAGAGGCTACATTAACAATAATGTGTTAACCCTTGAGGGCTCAGCTGAATGCTAGTTCATCATTTAGCAGCAAGGCATTCCCTGGGAAATATCCCTCCCTCTTCCACCCTCTAACTTCACCACCTCAACCAAGCTTCACAATCATCATAGCTGTGAACAGTATTAAATTGTTTAAAACGTATACTGTGTATATCTATATAATATATAGTTTTTTGTCTGGTGAAAAAAATTTCCCTGGAACCTAACCCCCCCATTTACATTAATTCTTATGGGGAAATTGGATTCGCTTAACATCGTTTCGCTTAAAGTCGCATTTTTCAGGAACATAACTACAACATTAAGCGAGGAGTTACTGTATTAGGAAGAATAAGAGATATCCCTCATTGTTTCTTTAGCGAGGCTGCCATTGCCCAGAAGAGACTTTCTGAATGGAGGAGGCAGGAAGGAGAGGAGGATCTGGTAGAAGTAAAAGAAAAGGATAAAGATATACTTGTCACACAATTGACTAGATGTGAAGGCAGTGTCCCAGTCTGGAACTAGGTTAGTTTTAGAGCCTGGGGGCCTCATTCTCCTCATACTTACACTGGTGTCATTCAGGAATAATCCAATTGAAGTCAACGGAGTTAAACTGGTGGAAGGAAGAGAGGAGTCAGTTTCTGAATTTGGGAGGTCAGGAACCAATTCTCTTTTATTCGCCAGTTTACGGATGTATCAAGGCTAGAGTTAGGGGTTTGGTTCAACAGTATAAAAATCTCACAAGCTGTTCATGTGGCATTGTGGGTGCACAATGACTTAGATCAAAGCATAACTCTCATTGAAATAATCAGAAACCTTGGATCCACATCAGTAGCCAGAGAACAGGCCTTATTATTTACCTGATAGAAAAGAATGATACTATGTATGTAATTTCTCACAATTTCTCACAACACCCAAAACAGCTACAATATCTTCAGAACAGAAGTCAGTGTGAGATGTCCACTCTCATGAGCTGCATCAAAACTGGATCCAGAAAACAGGCCCCTTCTGCATTTGGATCTGACTCCCAAATAAAACTGTAGGATGGCAGAAAGGAAGTGGAGAGGCTGGCAGCTGTGGAGATTCCAGTCCAGCCTCTCTCCTTCCCCAAAACATGTAGGTGAAGAGATAGATTGATGGAGGTTGGATTTGAACCTCCCAGCTCTGCCAGCTTCCATCCCACACCCTACAGTTTTGTTTCAGGGTCAGATCTGAAATCCAAAAGGGGATCTCTCCAATAAGAGAATGTGTGTTTGTTTTTGGAGCATTCCAACCATTTCCAAATAATGAGGGACTAAGTAGAGGATGAACCAGGATTAAATGGGAAGGAGGAGTCAAAGTTGGCCTCTGGCATTATTCAGCTCCAAATTCCCGTTGGGAGCTGATCAGTCAGGAGAGATGTAGGCTACATCTACACAACGAGCTAGGGGTGTGATTCCCTGCCCATGTATACATACTCTCAGTAGCTCGATGAGAAATAGCATGAGCAGAAATAGTAGTGTAGCAGCAGTAGCATGGACAGTGGTAGTGGAACCATGGCTGAGCTGTGCTGAGTACAAACCCATGTGAAAATGTGCTTAGGTCAGCCATGCCTCTGCTGCCACTGCCTTTGTTACTCTGGCTACACTACTATTCATACTCACACTAGCTCTCATTGAGTTACCACAAGTAGGGGAGTCACACCACTATATCATGTGTAGATATCCCCTGAGATACAGATACAGGCAGTGGCAGTAGGAGATTTGATCACAAACTACACAGTGGCAGGTTGTTTTTCAAGAATATTGAGAAAGAATTCTGTTGCCAGGCACAGTCTGGTGAACCAGATGTCTCTCTCTTGTAAGACAGAAATATAGCAAGGCATACAGATTATCTGATGATTTTAGTGTGTATAAAGAAGGCAATGCACACAGGAGGCCATGTTAGCCTGCTTTGCCTCCAGACACACTCAAGGAGTGCAAAATACGGTTCTTTGGTGGTCCTCCCTTCCGCATAATATACAAGGAGGAAAAGGCCCTCTCTCTTTTCATGTGTACCGCTGCAGGAGAAACCACAATTAGCCTATCCAGCGATGCCATATTTTTTCTAAACAGGGTGGAACAAATTCTGCCCTAGATGTAACTGAAAGTAGAATATGGTCCATTTATTTCAATGGATGTTGGGCAAGCATATCCCAGGGCAGAATATATTCCTTTGTATTTAGAAATAATATGGACTGTACAGTACAAGCTAGATTTTGTCTTCAATGGGGTTGGATGAGTGTCAGGGCAGAATCTGGCCCCAGGGAAGAAGTTATATACATGTAGCTGCAGAAAGAATTTGGGCTGAATTTTAATGATCTCTTGCAATATTTGTTAACTCTTTTTGCTTAACAATCTGTTCCACCTTGTATTTAGCTGTGACACTCTGAGTACTTTTCCCAGACCTAAAGATGATGTCTGTGTAAACTTGAAAGCTTGTCTCTTTCACCAACAGAAGTTGGTCCAATAAAAGATATTACCTCACCTACCTTGTCTCTCTAATAAAATTAACATGGTACACATGAAATGGATTAAAAACTGGCTAACTGATAATTGTAATGTAATTGTAAATGGAGAATCATCATTGAGCAAGTGTGTTTCCTGAGGGATCCTGCAGGTATTGGTTCTTGGCTCTACGCTATTTAACATTTTTATCAGTGACCTGGAAGAAAATAGAAAATCATCACTGATAAAGATTACAGATGACACAAAAATTGGGCAAGTGGTAAATAATGAAGAAGACAGGTCACTGATTCAGAGCGATCTGGATTGTTTGGTAAACTGGGCCCAAACAAACAATGTGCATTTTAATATGGCTACATGTAAATGTATACATCCAGGAACAAAGAATGCAGGCCATACTTACATAATGGGGGACTCTCTCCTGGGAAGCAGTGACTCTGAAAAAGATTTGGATAATCTTGTTGCGGTGATTAATCAGCTGAAGATGAGCTCCCAGTGTGACTCTGTGACCAAAAGAGCTAATGCGCTCCTAGGATGCATAAACAGAGGAATCTTGAGTATTTGGCACTGGTGTGACTGCTATTGAAATACTGTGTCCGGTTCTGGTGCCCACAATCAAGAAGGATGTTGATAAATTGGAGACGGTTCAGAGAAGAGCCAAGAAAATGATAAAAGGATTAGAAAACATGCCTTCTGGTGATAAACTCAAAGAGCTCAATCTATTTAGCTTAACAAAGAGAAAGTTAAGCAGTGACTTGATGAAAATCTATAAGTATCTATGTGGGGAACAAATATTTACTAATGGGCTCTTTAATCTAGCAGAGAAAGGTATAATGTGATCTAATGGCTGGAAGTTGAAGCTAGACAAATTCAGACTGGAAATAAGGTGTACATTTTTAACAGTGAGAGTAACTAACCATTAGAATAACTTACTAAGGGTCGCAGTAGTTTCTCCATCACTGACAATTTTTAAATCAAGTTTGGATGTTTTTCTAAAAGACATGTTCTAGACTTTATTTTGGAGAAGTTCTATGGCCTGTGTTATGCAGGAGGTCAGACTAGATGATCACAATGGTTCCTTCTGGCCTTGGAATCTGTGAATCTATATCAGAGGTCGGCAACCTTTCAGAAGTGGTGTGCCAAGTCTTCATTTATTCACTCTAATTTAAGGTTTCACGTGCCAGTAATACATTTTAATGTTTTTAGAAGGTCTCTTTCTATAAGTCTATAATATATAACTAACCTATTGTTGTATGTAAAGTAAATAAGGTTTTTAAAATGTTTAAGAAGCTTCATTTAAAATTAAATTAAAATGCAGAGTCCCCCAGACCGGTGGCCAGGACCCAGGCAGTGTGAGTGCCACTGAAAATCAGCTCACGTGCCGCCTTCGGCCCGTGTGGCATCGGTTGCCTACCCCTGATCTATATTCAAACTCCTAGCTGCACACCTGCTGATCAATATTGCCACTTCTCTGCTGCTAGAAATACTGGCTGCAAATTAATGTTCACTGTTTTTCAAAGCATTCTTCAGCCTAAATAATTACATACATAGTATCATTCTTTTCTATCAGGTAAATAATAAGGCCTGTTCTCTGGCTACTGATGTGGATCCAAGGTTTCTGATTATTTCAATGAGAGTTATGCTTTGATCTAAGTCATTGTGCACCCACCATTCCTTATTTATAAGATCGATGATTACCTGTTCTGTTCATTCCCTCTGAAGTACGTGGCATTGGCCACTGTTCACAGACAGGATGCTGGGCTAGATGGACCACTGGTCTGACCCAGTATGGCCGTTCTTATAAATATTTCTTATTCGTTGATGGATGGTGTTAAAAAGACAACTGGTGGTCCTCAACGCAAACTATCTTTTTTCTCCTCCTTCTCTGTTAATGATTAGTTTCAGCTTTCTGTTAGCACAGTCAGTTACTGGAAATCTTTCAAAATAGATTTATTTATTTCTCTTTTAACAGGCTGACATCTTATTAAGGACTGTCTTCATCCTGGGACTACATATTCTCACTACAGACCCCTTCCCTGCAACCTCACCCCCACAGAGGGCAGCTGAGATCCTGATCCTTGGTGTCACCAATGATACTAGACACAATGGAGGAGGCAGGTGGGGCCCTGGCCCTGCCTTCCCTACTCCACACTGGTTGGTGGAGTGCAGTCAGCATAGGAGTACATCTCCATAAAGAAAACACTTCTGAGCATGCTCTTCCCATCACAGGAGAAGCATTTTGCCTGCCTGTGTATACCTCAGGTAGACTGACTTCGGGGACTGGCACTTCCCAACCCACCTCGCAAGGCTATACACTAAAGACTGCCGAGTAGTATGAGCACTGAGATATAGTCTCTATCCATTGTCATGAGAGGGCCAGTCTTTTAGTGTTACTAGGGCTGCCTCTACACTGTATTTGGTCTGAAGCCCAACTGTTAAGTATATGATATGCTGGAAGGAGTCACATGTTGTTGGGAGTTTGGTTGTCATTATTTTCCGTCAGGAAACAAACCAGTAGGACCTGCTGCCGGCCTGCTCCCTGACTAACTTTGCTGCTAAGCAACCATTGAGCCCAGCTGCACTGCCTTAGAACTCTCAGATGGCTGCAGCCCTGTTTATAAGCCTGGCCCCCAGAGCAGTTCAGTGGCTGCTTAATGCATACCACGCCCACAGCTGCACTTGCCCTTGTTCCAGCCCCCCAACTCCATGCTTGCTCCAGCCTGTTCCAGCCCCCGTTCCCCTTTGGCTTCAGACTGGCTTCAACCGCTGCTCAGTCTCTGGCTTATGATTCTGGTTGACATCTTTCCTTTACTAATCCTGGGCTCCGCCTCTGGCTTATGACTCTGGTTTAACTTCCCTCCCCTCTGGCTTCTGTTCTCCTAGTACTGACCCTCGGCTAGTTTCCTGGGATCCACCAACCATGAAGCCAGCTCTAACCAGCAGGCCAAACTCTAGATTCACCACTAGGCCTGACTGCCAACACTTTCTCTATGATTTTGCCTAGGTATAGGAAGTTGGAGATTGGAGAACATTGGGAGAAGTCATCTGCACTGAGTGCTGGCTTTTTGAGTACCGGGCAGATAATTGCCCCCTCCCTTTTTTTTTTTTCTAGCAAGGCTGGTAGGTTGGTTTTTGTTGGCTTTCAGTAGCCAGGAGAGGCACAGATTTGATTTTAAGGTGATAGTTTGGGTTTCCACATCTCCACTGTGTGTGATGAAGCCAGACTCTACCAGGGTGGTTACTGCTATATGGCCCAGCTTACAGTCTACCACCTCATGAAGTTCTCATAGTGGGCTGATATTTTCTGCAAAAAAGTATTAAAGCTCTTTGCAACAGGCAGCATTTGGGTACAATGTTTGGATTAGGCAGTTCTGGTTGATTAGCCAGTTCACAATGTGGCACAACTTTACCAAACATGAATTCGCAGTTGTGATGGTGGAAGGGAAAATATTGCTTTGCTTCCTTTAGCACAGTCTTACAGGAAGTCTTATGCTGTTGGTGAACATATTGGGAGCAAGCGGGTCTTCTTCCTACGTGCTTCATGTGACATGATTCATTGCTGAAGCATAGACATCTTGTGCTTGATGGAAGAGTTGACCGGGGGCCAAGATGTCCGTGATTGTGAATATCTGGCAATTACTCTGCTCTACCAACTCATCCGCTCCTTGACCTTGTGGTTTTGGTAGTTTACTTTTCTAAGCCATTCTGAGAGCTACATGGATTCAAGAGTTTTCAAGGATGAACCAGTTTTTTTGGTTCATTCTGCTGGTGGGGTCGAGGGAAGACCATGATCTTCTCCTAAAATAATGTGTCTGTCAGACAAGGAGAGTGTTATATCAGAAATGTCCACTCCTACCATGAAGCTCTGGTAAACGTTTATCCAGACAAGTTTATGTACAAAATCCGTATTTTTCCATCCAAGGCAAGAGATCCTTCATATTTTCTGTGTGGATGCTGAAGTCCTGGGGAATTCTAGCACCATGCTGGGCAGCAGGTCCATTAGCTTAAAATCCTCATTTGGAAGTCTGTGGCCCTACATTTGTACTTATTTATTCATTTTCTGCACTCCTGATACACAACAATCATTTTTCAGTCACAAGTACCAGTTTGGAGTTTCTGACTTTTAAAAATGACAGTGTTCTTCAGAATAATGGATATAGTACCATAGCATCCATCACCTAGCACACTAGCTGGGCGCTGGATCTGCTCGGTCATTTAGTTAATGGGTCGAAGTAATGAGAACTAAACAACAACAAAAAAGCACCATAATAAATACACTAGGTTAAAGCAGCTTTTCATGTTTTACCAGGGTATTTTTTCTAATTTAAATAATTTGCATATAAGAAGGGTTTAATAAATGAATGTCTAGCTTGGGGCTACTGTGTAAAATAAACAATGGCGCTCTCTCTCTCTCTCTCTCTCACACACACACACACACACACACTAAAAAAAAAAAATCAAACATGACGATCTTTGCTCCAGATCAAAAACTTCTTGCATATTTGAATTTCACATTGTACCACTAAAATAGGCTCAATGCTGCAATTGGTGTTATACCAAATAAACAGTGCTTGAGTATGCAGGACCCTATGCATTATGCATGTGTTCTTGTTAGAAACAACAATTAAGAGATTTCTAATAGTGTTCTTTAAAATATAAAGTGTTGTATAAACTAACTAGAAATTTTGTCTAAACATAATCATTATGTGGGGGAAAAGAATTCTTTGTCAATTTAAGGCTAATCCTGCAAACATCCACATACACAAGTATATCTTACTCATGCAAGGAAGGACTACTCAGGTGAGCAAGCAGTTTACAAGAGCATGCCCTTACTGCCCTACTATGTGAGCTGCAGAAAGTCCTCAAGTCCCACTGACTCCTGCCCCTTGCAGGATCAGACTATGAGGTTGTAAGCTCCTGGGGACAGGAACCTTTCTTTCTGATCCATGCCTGCGGTATGGTGCTGTAGAAATACATGAATGAAGACTAAAAAGTTTCTATAATACATTCTCCTTCTGAAACACTAACGCAGAATACCTGGCCTATCAAATAAAACAAATGCAGTAAACTAATTATTTTAAGGTTTTATTGATATAATTTTTGATGATTTTCTAAACAATTGCATGAGAATTGTATCATTAACAATCATACCGTGCATTAACTAAGCAACAGATAGTACAGTACGAGCCAAATAACAATTGGCTAACAAGGCAAGGGCATACAAAGCCTATTCACACCATAGCAACAGTATAATATTGCATAGCAAATCATTCAAAACCCATCATCCCAATGTCCCTTAATATGGCTGAGATTGTGTGATAACATCAGGGGCAATTCTAGAGTCACAGGTGGATAAAAACTGGAGAGTAAATCTGGAAATAATTTCAGCATATTTTAAAAAACATCCAATTTGATGTTTGTGTGTGTGTGTTATACACTTATAAGAGATATACAAAGTGGCCAGCAAAATACCATCTAAACACATATCATGTTTCTTTGCCGCAAACCAAGTATTTATGTTAAAAGGAACCACAAGGAGATATGGCTAATATTCATAGACTTTAAGGTCAGAAGGGACCATTATGATCTTCTAGTCTGACCTCCTGCACAACGCAGGCCACAGAATCTCACCCACCCACTCCTGTAACAAACCCCTGACCTATGTCTGAGCTATTGACGTCCTCAACTTGTGGTTTAAAGACTTCAAGGTGCAGAGAATCCTCCAGCAAGTGACCCATGCCCCACGCTGCAGAGGAAGGCGAAAAAACCCCAGGGCCTCTGCCAATCTGCCCTGGAGGAAAATTTCTTCCCGACCCCAAATATGGTGATCAGCTAAACCCTGAGCATGTGGGCAAGACTCACCAGCCAGACACCCAGGAAAGAATTCTCTGTAGTAACTCAGATCCCACCCTATCTAGTGTCCCATCACAGGCCATTGGGCATATTTACCGCTAATAGTCAAAGATCAATTAATTGCCAAAATTAGGCTATCCCATCATACCATTCCTTCCACTGCTCCCCTTGGAAGACTATTCCAGAACTTCACTCCTTTGATGGTTAGAAATCTTCATCTAATTTCAAGCCTGAACTTCCTGATGGCCAGTTTATATCCATTTGTTCTTGTGTCCACATTGGTACTGAGCTTAAATAATTCCTCTCCCTCCCTGGTATTTATCCCTCTGATATATTTATAGAGAGCAAACATATCTCCCCTCGGCCTTCTTTTGGTTAGGCTAAACAAGCCAAGCTCTTTGAGTCTCCTTTCATAAGACAGGTTTTCCATCCCTCGGATCATCCTAGTAGCTCTTCTGTGTACCTGTTCCAGTTTGAATTCATCCTTCTTAATCATGGGAGACCAGAACTGCACACAATATTCCAGATGAGGTCTCACTAGTGCCTTGTATAACAGTACTAACACCTCCTTATCTCTACTGGAAATACCTCGCCTGATGCATCCCAAGACCGCATTAGCTTTTTTCACAGCCATATCACATTGGCGGCTCATAGTCATCCTGTGATCAATACTCCGAGGTCCTTCTCCTCCTCTGTTACTTCCAAATGATGCGTCCCCAGTTTATAACAAAAATTCTTATTAATCCCTAAATGCATGACCTTGGACTTTTCACTATTAAATTTCATCCTATTACTATTACTCCAGTTTACAAGGTCATCCAAATCTTCCCCCTGTAGGATATCCCGATCCCTCTCTGTATTGGCCATACCTCCCAGCTTCGTATCATCCGAAAACTTTATTAGCACATTCCCACTTTTTGTGCCAAGGTCAGTAATAAAAAGATTAAATAAGCTTGGCCCCAAAACCGATCCCTGAGGAACTCTACTAGTAACCTCCTTCCAGCCTGACAGTTCACCTTTCAGTATGACCCGTTGTAGTCTCCCCTTTAACCAGTTCCTTATCCACCTTTCAATTTTCATATTGACCCCCATCTTTTCCAATTTAGCTAATAATTCCCCATGTGGAGCAGTATCAAATGCCTTACTGAAATCGAGGTAAATTAGATCCACTGCGTTTCCTGTGTCTAAAATTCTGATACCTTCTCAAAGAAGGAGATCAGGTTGGTTTGGTACAATCTACCTTTTGTAAAACCATTTTGTATTTTGTCCCAATTACCATTGACCTCAATATCCTTAACTACTTTTTCCTTCAAAATTTTTTCCAGGACCTTGCATACTACAGATGTCAAACTAACAGGCCTGTAGTTACCTGGATCACTTTTTTTCCCCTTTCTTAAAAATAGGAACTACGTTAGCAATTCTCCAGTCATATGGTACAACCCCTGAGTTTACAGATTCATTAAAAACTCTTGCTAATGGGCTTGCAATTTCATGTGCCAGTTCCTTTAATATTCTTGGATGAAGATTATCTGGGTCCCCCGATTTAGTCCCATTAAGCTGTTCGAGTTTGGCTTCCACCTCGGATGTGGTAATATCTACCTCCATATCCTCATTCCCATTTGTCATCCTACCATTATCCCTAAGCTCCTCATTAGCCTCATTAAAGACTGAGGCAAAGTATTTGTTTAGATATTGGACCATGCCTAAATTATCCTTAACCTCCACTCCATCCTCAATGTTTAGCGGTCCCACTTCTTCTTTCTTTGTTTTCTTCTTATTTATATGGCTATAGAACCTATAAGCAGCATGGGTCTATATTAGCCAATGAATACATGACAAAGGACATATTTTCAGTAGTGAGTGAAAAAAAAAGAAAAGTGTTAGAGTTTTACATTTACCTATATAGATCCATACCATCTCTGCTTGAGAAACTGTTAAAGTCCTAAACTTCTGCTTCACTACCATATAGTCCTTTCTTATTTTTAAGAGGGTAAGAGTATAATCTGAATGAAAATATTCTTAGTATCTTGGTAGATAATGGAGGTTTTGGTTCTAATAGCCTTATTGAGGATTTTCAGGGATTTTTTAAAACAGAAGTAGCAAGGATGACTTTTATCAGCAGATTTTTATATGATGACCTTCATTCAGATATGAAGCCGATTGACTCTGAGAATAATTTAACCTTGAGAAGTTCTATAGTACTATTACTACAGTACTACATCGTCTGTCTCTACACTCTTTCTTCACAGTGCATTCCATCAGTTTGAGGTGGTGAATTTTGGTTTTAATTTCAACTGCATCCTTCACATAAGTAGAACATTTGGGGACATATTTCCAGCCATGATTGCAACAGGGATAGCTGTAAAACTCCACATTTTCAAATGCTTCTTTGGGTATGAATATTGGTTAACTTTGTTCTTAAATACCTGTTTGTCGCAATTGCCTGATTTGCGAGGCACAGTACTGTTGCTGAAATGTTGACATTGCTGTTCTTGTTTAATTGAGAGTGGCCTCCTAGCCACTGCACAAAGGTCTCCACTTCCTAAAATGGCCAGATTAATTAACAAGTACCCTGAGTTAAAGAATCAAACATGCTAAGCACAACTAGGTGAAATACTGGTTTCAAAGAAAACACAACTTCAGTGATACAATAGTGCCCTACATTTTAAAGATGAAATTAATCATAGTATTTGTATAACATTACATGTATTAATTCACAGAAATTTGTACACACAAAAATTGAGTAATATCTATGAGATGCAAAAGATGAGTACCATTTTATTTTATGGGTATTATCTGAATGCCTGAGAATTTAGACATATAACTCTCATTAGTGTCAATGGAGGTTTCATCCATAAATCTATAATAAGAAGGGAATACATATTTCAATAATCAAAAGATAGACAAGTGAGACATTAAATTGCAAAGTACAGTGTAATTTTGATAAGTGAGAAACCACTTTTCCATCAGTTTGCACATAAATACTAGTCATTAAACAATTTTATTACAAATGTTCGTCTTTTAGTCACTTAAATATCACCTTGCCACTATAAACTGTTAAAGACTCATCCAACTCGCACTGAGTTCACTGGACATAGAATTGAGTCACTGA
Organism: Emys orbicularis; assembly: GCF_028017835.1. NCBI lineage: Eukaryota > Metazoa > Chordata > Testudines > Emydidae > Emys > Emys orbicularis. Next base: position 144,660,494 of record NC_088685.1, read on the forward strand.
TAAGATCAAAATAGATATTTGATTTTGTAAGCTAATCATAATGCCAAAAATTGTCTTTTTTATGTCAAACACTCTTTCTGATTTGAACATTTCTGGATATTTTCTCAAATTGGATACTGTAAAATAATTTACTAAATAAGTCATCAAAACTATGACTACCACAATACTTAAAGTATTTTTAGGATGCATTCTTTGTTCTTGGTGTTTTTAAATACAGAAGGGGAATAACTGTGAGAAATGATCATTCCCTGATACAAAAGTTCTAAGAAGGGTTGTGAGTGTTTTGTGATTTTGTTTTGTGTTAATGGGATATAAAACCATTTATAAAAGTTCAGAGTCAATCCAGTCCCTACGATAATAATTAGTTTCTGCAGAGAGCATTCAAGAAATCAACATTGATTCTCTGGCATTAAAAGCTCTGGGAACAGTAAAGTCAGGTGACAAAGTGAACAAAGGAAGACTAAAATCGAGGAGAAACAGTTTCATACCTTCTAGTACTGTAAACGACTCTTCCTTGAAAACATTAATCTTCATTGCAGTGATCCTGTTCGTTAGCTTTGTTTTTAAAATGGCTGATTGACAGTAGTTGGCTCAGTCTGAGCAACACAGTAGGTCAAAAGCTGAAGCCATGGCCAAATCAAATGTGTGGCATGAATTATACAATTCTAAAATGCTGAGAGAGCTGTACATGATATTTTGTAGGACTGAAATGGTTTTCTTTAGTTCTACTATCATGAGACTAATGAATATTTGGTACTAGTAACAACAGTGATGCAATCAGGGAAAAGGGAACTAAATATTTCAGGGCTAAATGGTCCTAGTTCAATGTAAGAGAAGGTGCCGTCAGCAGCAGTGGGGTGCATGGGGACAAAGTGGGTGGCTTAGCAAAACACAAGGGATTGCTCAGTGAAGCACAATGCCTCCATGGTTGAAGTGGGAGTATGGCAGGGGCAGAACGCAGCAACTGGGCATAGCGTGCAGTGATTTTCGCAGCATGCCCTCCTTATGCCCTGCACTTGCATGAGGAAAGCACAATCTGGCCCTTAATTGGCAAGGTCAGATTTCTGAAGACGGAGATCCAGAAAAGCATATCAAACTGTGTGGTGGCATGTGTATGTGATAGAAGGGGGGGGGGCGGGGGGAAAGTCACGAATTAAATAGATGTTTCATTAGGTCACTATCATTTCTTTTCACAGCTGAATGTCTAGCTAAAGGATTTTTTAAGACTGTTTCCACAGTAAAAAAAGATTTACCTAGAGATGGAGCATCTCCATGGTCACATTTTAGATTAATCACTTTAATTTCTTCCTCCAATCATGTTCTCTAAGATTTTTCTATTTCCCTTCACCTTTAGGCTATGTCTATCCCTGGAGGTGGGGGAGTGATTCCCAGCTCGAGTAGATATAATCATGGTAGCTCTGGTTGAGCTAGTGTGCTAAGTGTAGTAGGGTAGCTGTGGTAACATGGGCAGTGTGGGTGCAGGAGGTGCAGGAGTCACACAGTGTAGAGGATTGAGGCCTGAGAAGAACAAGGTTTCTAAAAGTCTTGCATAACAATGATACTGACTTCAAAATAATGGCTACCTGTAAAAATGGGATGCAATTTAGGAATGTGGAGGTGACTACACATTACAACGGCTGCATTTACAAGGTTTTCGAGACAAGGTGGGTGAGATAATATCTTTTGTTAGCCCAACTTCTGTTGATGAGAGAGACTAGCTTTTGAGTTTACAAAGAGCTCTTCTTTAAGTCTGAGAATAAGAGTCGCCCAGGTGGGGGGGATCTAGCTCCACAGCTGGCAGAGCCCTTGCAGCGCTCAGGCAACAGCGACCATGGGGGGCGGGGCCCAGGAGCTTGGGCCAGCGCCGGTCAGTCTGGCCACTGTGGGGAGCCCCCGACCCTCCACCTGCCCTGAGCAGCACACCCCAGTGGTTGGGGAAATTGACTGGGGCCTGCTCTCAGACACCCCGGCCCTTTCCGCTGCCTGGGCTTACTCCTGTACTGCTGCTGGAGCTAAGCGCCCGGCCAGCAGCTGCCGCTCTCTCCGCTCTGCCTTCAAAGCTGGGAGGCCAGAGAATGGCAGCTGCTATGGGCGGGGCTAAGGCAAATTTTGGGGTGGCTATAGCCTCTGCAAGCTCCCCCAGCATTGCCCCTGGCCCAGATTCTTGCAATTAAACGTGCAAATACCAAATGTGTGCATGCAAATCAAGTATCTTGCATATGCACATGGCTAGTTACATTCCCAGGCGACCCTGTGCATATGCAGATCATTTGCACACATATATTATGGAATTGCACACATAAGCTAGCTATGCACAAATGTTTGTCTACAATTACACATACCCTAGCTTTGAATACCTGTCCATTAATGTCCTTTTAGTATGCAAATACTTTCAGACAACACTAAAACTGAAGTTAAAATAAAATTTGTCATAATTCCCTAACTGCAATAACCTCAGTTTGTTACTTTTAGCCCTATAGCAATACGAAAGCTGTTTTTCTGTTGTAGTCATGACTGATGCTGATATGGTGCACAACAATCTCTGGCATCAGTACTCAGAAACTAAGCTTTATGATTGATTTTTCTTTTGTGCTGGACTTGGTGAAACTGAAGAATAAATCTGATCCATCCTTGCTAGAATAAGGTTTTGCTTTTGCTAATTTCAAAATATGACAATGCTCCAAGCACAATGATGGGGGAGGGAAAGTTGCCTTCATTAATTTTTTTATTCCAAGAGCAGCTGAGAATTTATAACTTTCAATAAAAAAAACTGCTGAGGTTTTATATTTGCACATTAATAGCATGTTTCAGTATAAAATAGGATTCTTAATTCTCTTCATAGAGCAGTAAATCATATTTAAGATTAAAAAATAAACCCTAGATCAGCTATCTATAGTTTTTCTCCCTAAAACTCTATTTTTCTTACTTTAACTATTATAGCCCCATGATGACAACCTATAATAGGAAAGACTGATTACAGAAAATTAACTTAAACTTTAACACGAAATTAAAATAATAGGATCAGGCTACACAAGACATGCTCCCCATTCTTTCATTCACTCCAACCACTGCCAGGACAGCTGAAGGGCCCTATCCTAAGGTCAGTGGGACTGCTTGTGTGAGTAAGAATAATTTGTGAGGAAAGGATGCAAGACTGGCTGCAAATTCCTTTCAGGAACAAGAAAAAGACCTTTCATTTATTACTTATTTCATCCAAAGTCACTGCTATCTTTTAATCCCTTTCCTTCCTCTCCCTGCCTCAAAGATATTTTAAGCCTCTTCTGGAACCTGGGTATTTTTGTCTTTTAATTAGGGAATAGTCCCACTTCAAAAGATTGAGTTTTGAAGCAGTGCTAAACTCTGAAAACAAATCCAAATAGAAATGCATTTCTTGGGCTTGAAATTGAGGACAGTCCATAATAGTCTTCTATTAAAACTGTGAACAGATGGGAATAAGAAACTGTAGTGCAGTGCATGCCGTCCTCAAGGCCAGACATTTGGCTAAATTCTGCCCTCAGTTACACCTCCGGCAGGATTTTGGGACTGCACATGGAGTAAGTCAGGCCAGAATTTGTCCACTGGATTTATCTCACTGCCTAATGGATCAGTAGAAATTAGTAACAAACACGGTATCTTCATACGATCATCTTGTTGACTACCCTTCTCTCTCTCTTTTCTACAGGTGGGATTTGGTTCTAGGTTGATAGAATAGTGCAGACGTTATAGCCCCAATTGAACCCAGCAGTACGCCGAAAAGATCACTGATTAATGCCAACTGGTGTGGTGTTGGTGTTTTTTATGATAATTAGACTCCTCTTCAATAGGAATTTAACTGAGACCAGCAATCTATTTTGCACACGCCAGTAAACAGCTAAGACAGCAATAACTTTTGGACACTACCAGCCTGAGCTGTGTTTGAACCAGTGACTTAAAGGTGTCTTGGTAAAGCTGTAATCTAAATAACAACACTGACATCTAGCTGCTCATGTAGCCAAATGAATGAATACAAACCCATCACATTTAGTTTCCAGTGTCCCACATTTGTGGTTCCAAAAGCACACCGTTCCGTAAACAAAGACTCCTTTGCTATGGAGGAGAAATGTAGCTTTTTTTCTATTCTGATTTTGCAATTTCTATCCATCCTCCTTTTCTCCTTGCAGACACCTCAGCACAACATGAAACTGCTGGTCAGAAAGGCAACTGTTACAGCTTCCCTGGTGAGCTAACATTAGTGCTGCATCAAGCCTCCGCCAGAATACTGCTGAAGGTGCAATTTGTACGCCTCTCCGCCCCTCTTTGAAGATTGAGTATATTACACTGCCACTGCAATCCACTCAGCCTCCTCCCCCTCCAATTCAAGGTCTTGGATCAGCATCTGTTCTCAAAACGAGAAGCTTTCGGAAAAGGCAGCAATACTAAGTTACTAGGCTAGCATCATTTCAATTCAGTTTATTGATGCAACAAGCCAATGACATTAAGCAATGTATGTTTGGCTTCTGAATCTCTTTTAGAGACATTCACAGTTTGATTGACCCATTATTATTGAACTAGTTTTTAATGAAATGCTACTACTGCACCGTTATGTCTATAACATATGCAGCTGCCAGTGATTAATTATACCCTGGAAGAACCTAATAACAGACTTACCATAATGTACTTTAACAAGGTAACTATTAATTTATTCCTCCTAATTCTCAAAGTAGAGATGGTGTAATGTACTCTCCATTTCAGAGAGCATTTCAATAATTTTCTTATTTTTTTCTTTCCCTCCTCCCCCCGCCCTTTTCTGGCTCCACTAATGGTAAGAGCACATCATAACTTAATTAGCTGACACTGATTTGTAATCTACACACTTCCTCTTAATTGGCATTATTTCACAGCACCAACACTAATCGTCTGTTTTGCATAACTAACAGCCTTTGAAAAAGAGAGACCTTCAAAAAAAGCTGTAGCTTTTAAAGAGATGGGGGGAAAAAACATACTGTGCTCTTGCTTCACTGACAGCCAAGTCAATAACTGCCCTCAGATCCATAGGGAATGCTTAATATTCTAGGCATTAGAATTAAACAGGAACGCTGGGTTGCTTCACTTTGTGTAAAAAGTAAAACCCCAGGAACTTTTTTCACATTTTTGATGCCATCCATTCATGCTTGGTCCAGTCCCAAAGAGGAGGATGTTGGTGGACTGAGCAGTATGAATTCATAATTCCCAGAAGATCACATCACAGGAGATTATATTTTACTGTTTTGTTAAAATATCTATTACAAAATTTTATTTTTACAGCTTTCTCTTTAAGAAATAAGAAGGATGAGCCTGGAAAAATATAGGGCCCATAGGGCCAAATTTTCAAAGATAGTAGAGCTGGTCAGAAAATTTTCCAACACCACGTATTTCTGTAGGAATATGCTGATTCATCAAAAGCAAACTGTTTTGTAGAAATGTAGCCATTTAGACAAAAAAATCATTTGGAAAGAAAACTGCTTAGAAATTCTTAGCATAGAGAGCAATTAGGATACTTCCTGGGTAAGACCATTGTTGATGGCTTTCTCCAGTGTTCTAACCAAGAAATACTGATCAAAACCAGAATTTCAACAGCTGCTTCTAACTGCTGAGGAAAGCTCATGCATGGTGATGGAAACTTTCAAATCGATCAGACTTAACACAAACCCATTTAACCTTTCACTAATTTTAATACACTCGCATAAGACCTCAAGGCACATTACACATTATGACTACTGAGCAATGAATGAAGATATACTATAAAATGGAACTGAAAGTATCCATTCACTTAGCTGACATTTCTGAATACTAGCCACTTGGTTTATAGCGTTGCTCAGTTAATGTTGCTGGATATATAATTAATATCTAAATCATAACAATACAGCCTGAATGCATGGAGTTCATTATAAACATTTAATCTAAAATTCTAGCCCTAACAAAATAATTAATTGGGACCATCATAACACACGTCATCTCAGGCTTGGGTCCTTCCTGTGTTTTCTTCTCATTTGTCAACTTCCAGTTGGCTCGTTATATTCTAGGAGTAGATTTTCAAAAGCACAAACGGCAGTGGGACACCTGACCCCCTGAAAGTCAGTGGGAGTCAGTTGTCTGTCATTTATGCTTTGAAACAAAAATCTCTTCCATAAATCCTAAAAATACGCGTATGTATTATCCAACATAATGTCCTACCCATAATTTGGATAGAAAAAAAGAACGGAGACATTGGCACCTGTTTTACATATAGGTCAACCTTGATGTGTATATGTAGGGAGCAGCATTTAGACATGGGAAAAGAGAATATTCTAAACCTCATTCAGTATTTCATCCTTGATGTGTGCAAGAGTTTTTATCAGCCTTGAATATGTTGGGGGGGGCAATATTTCATCAGCATTTTCTTGACTTGATTGTGTTTCCAAATTCAAAGATGAGTTTAAGTTGGTGAAACAGAAACCTTTCACCAATCCCCTCAGCCAATACATTATAGTAGCTTAGGCTTCTTTAGATTCTGTAGACCAAATTCAAAGGTGATGTATGAAAGACGGTATAAGTTGTGCATCAGAAATCGGTTGTGAGTCTAAGTCTGTATTACAGACTCCAACATGGTCATAACAATGATGCAAGGTACACCAATTTAGAGTCACACTAGAATTTGGCCCATGCTCTTTCCAAGTAATTTGGGAACTCAGATATTTATCAGAGCTGGTCAAAAATATTCTACTGAAATTGTTTTTAATTAAAAATGGTTTTCCACTACATGGAAAGTTTCATAAGAAAAAAATCTTTATTGTTAAAAATTTTCAGGTTTTCCATTTCCATGGAAACCCCGGAATGTGACTTTTTTTTTTAAAAAAAAGGTTTAAACTAAAAATTTCTGTTGCTGAAAACCAAAAATTGCTGTACAAAAATTAAAAAAAGAATGAAATAAAATCTTTTAAAGAAATAATTTTCAAATTATCCCAAACAATCCTATTAGATATCCCTACTTGTTTAGGAATGAGGTCTTTTCATGTGCTCCTCACTGTGTCAGTAGTGCCAACCCCACGCATTCAAAAATCATGAATCAGGTGCTCCAAAATCCTGAGATTGGCTTAAAAATCGTGAGATTTTAAAATAAAACATTGGGGGGAGGGGGGAGGTTGCCCTCTGGACATTTTTTTAATACCACAGGCTCATTCCCACCATACTAGTGTCATCCACTGGGATGTTTTTACCATACATTTTTTTTAAAATGGGGACTGTAAACTAATGAGTCAGAAAATAGGTTGCAAAATGCCAGACCTACATATTCCAATGTTACCAGCAATAAAAAAAAAATCACTATTATTTCAGGCAATCTTAAAATTATTTTCAAGTCAAGTTTCAGGTCTACAGAGCTCTGCTTTTAACTGTTGAAGCATAATAACGACAACTGGCTCAGCAGACGGTTGTGTGTCGTTTGCAGAATTATATGCACCATGTTGTCTGGTTAATTTGTACATGAAGGTGTTGCTGGTTGGCACAGGACAATCTGTTCAGGAACAATTACTTCCTATTTTACCACTTGTGTTGGTGGTAGCTGCACCCAAGGTACTTAAAATATCATGTATTTGGTTCCAGCTAAAGTCATATGTCAGGATGCTCAGGTTAAAACGTGATCTGCACAGAAGATTTCTATTGTAGATACATTTGCCTTTGCAAAGCCCATGGATGTTTTTGTGGAAAATTCAGCCATTTCTCCCTCCAAAACAAAACTCTCAGGTAAAATGCTACATCTTCAGGAACGATGCGTGTAATGATGCTTCATTGTTTGAGAAACCCACATGCCCCCAGAGAATTTCTGTCAGAAGCCCACAAGTCAGGCTAGTGGAGCAGTCTTTATTTAAGCTCTAATGAAAGAGGTGGAAAAGAGGAGCTGAAAAAACACCAGGACAAAAGATGCTTTTATTAGAGGTTGAGATGAATCTGAATCAAAATGTGCTCACAGTTATATTTTCTTTTAGAACTGGGAAAAATGCCAGCAAGAATAGCATGATTCCACCTTCCATTGCCAATATAATTCCTATTCTTATCAGACAAAGTGAAAAAAAATTGCCCAGTTATTTCATTAGGAGAAGCAGCTAATTTACAGACACAGTAATTGTTCCCCCACAAAAGTGTATAATGAGCTTTAAACTCACAAAATTAGGGTCTGTTCTTCTAGTGATTATGCTTAATTTACAAAGGAATTACTGCCCCCCCCCTTAAGTTTACCTTTATAACAGCTACACTGACAAAATAAACTTCAGCAACTCTGAAGATGTCCTTACAGTCTGCCGGGTCAATAATACTCATTTTAAAAAGTCTATACATATACACGTCTGCATGAATATGTTTTATTAGATAAGATTATAACAGTTCCAGAGTAGGTGTTATGAGTTAGCAAATCAATAATGCCAATCTAAAAATTCAATCTCATATGTAATTGCTTAGATAGATACTCTGGTGATAGGGTCTATAGAAAAAAATTAAGATAGGCACATTTTTAAATAGTCAGTCGCTATAGTTCAAATGATCAACCATTAAACTGGTATTTGCAGACTTGTGTGCCTAAAGAATGTGCACTTACTTAAATGAAAATTGGGCTACTTTTCTAGGAGCGTAAGAATAAATGGAAATGGGAATGGGAATGGGAATTGCAAGTGCCCACCTCCTCTGAAAATGATGTTGTTTATTTAGGTGCCTAAATACAGAACTACGTGCCTCAAAATTAGGTGTCATTATTGAAGTCATCCTGTGCCTTCAGTCCCACTAAAGTAATGGGAAATGGTGGCCATTTTGAATAGGGGAAAAATTGTAACATTGATGCCAACAATTTATCATGAGAAACTAATAAAACTCACCAAATATTGCAAGTCTCACGATAAAATCTTAAGAGTTGTCAAGTTTGAGGTAATGGATGCTGGGTACATATATTTGAAATTTCTCTTTGGTTCAGGAGTTCTCAGGGTCATGGCAAATTTGCCTCTTTTATTCTAGTGTAGGGACTTGGTCCTAGTGATTGTTTTAATAGATAAGAGAATGGTGGTAGCTAGATTTTAAGGCCAGGAGGGACTACTGTGATGATCACCCTAAGCCTAGGAGCTGGACATGCCGGCTGCTTCCCGGGAGCCGCGTGGTGCGGAGGCTAGCAGAGAGCCTACCAGGCCCGCTGCGCAGAGCCGCCAACCAGACAATCAACGGCCCGGTCAGCACTGGGATCCTTTATCGACCAGGTGTTCCGGTCAAAAACTGGACCCCTTGTCACCCTACTGTGATCATTCAGCCTGACTTCCTGTATAACACAGGCCAAACAATTACAGAGATAAAACATAGTTTAAAAGTTACATGTGTTAGAAATGCCAAAAAGTAGAGGAAAGTGCTGCAGTGAAGTGCACCCAGCATGGGAGTCTACTGTAGTTATGCGTTTGGAATTGGAGCAGCATTTCCTCCGGTCAAAAAACAGATTAAGCGGCATTTTTAATACATCATTGCCATCTACTGGACACTGCAGAGAACACAGTTCAAAAACCTGGAGCTTAAATAATAAGGATAAACTGAACAGCAATCTGGTGTTCAGACTACTAGAAAGAATGGTTGTGCTTCCCCTCCATCCCTTCTAGCCGCCCCCGTCACTCTCACATTCTCGGACAGCCCTCTAAAAATCTGAAGAAAGCTCTATAAAATACACTTTCATACTGAGCCCAGCAGAAGTGTGTAAGAGCTGCCTAAAGCCGTTTTCCACATTATTCCAGAGTCATCAGCTGTCTAAATCTGAACCTGAACAGTGGAGTGGTGAAGCAAAGGCTGATGCATGACTGGGAAACCATGTGAATCTGCAAGCAGCAAGAAGCTGAGTGAACACTTTGGATTATATTCCTGACTAAAAGCTATATGAGCTTCCTCAAACTGTTTTGTCACCTCTCCTCCAGCTTGGAGTCAGTGGTGCATTCCAGACACAAAAATAGAACCCTTAGAAGACAGAGGAACTTTGCCAAACAAAGGAAGTTGACAATGACAATGGTGTGATCTGATTTTTAAAAAGTCCTACTTAGAAGTAACTACCTAATTTCCAACTAGGATGCCAATATATACTGTTCATTTAGGCCCCAATCCTACAAAATTTACACACGTGAGCAACTTTATGCACAAGATTAGCCCCACTAATTCAAGAGGACTATCACTAGTGTGAAGAACCTCCACATCTGAGTGTTCACAGGATCAGGGCCAACATTTATTGAGCAGACACGAATCATTTAAAATAAACTAGCTAGTAAGTAGTGAACACAAAATGGGCTTACTAATACACAAACTATGATATGGGGCTATTCAAGAAAATATAGATGCTTTACACGTAGCAGCCTTTGGACACTCTACATTATTTAACTTGTTCAGTACACAGGGTTGGATAATGCATGAACCTTGCATGACTGCAAGAAACCTTTGCTGGCAATCCCTGGGGCTATCGCCACCCCTGGGAGGACGGGAAAGAGGTGGGGCCATAGTTCTACTCCCCCACCATACAAAGCCAGCAGAGCATTGCGTTCTGCAACCCCCTAAGGAGTGCAACAGCGGGTATGCTACCTCTGCATGCTGAAGAGCTCCAGGAGTCATTGTGACTCCCTGAAGTTCAGTTCCTCCCAGTGAATGTCCTGAGTCATAGGGGCATGACCCAGTCCTTGCTCCTTCTTACCCTACACTGTGGACTAGTGGATAGAACACGGGACTGGGACTTAAGAGACCTGGGTTATGTTCCTGGCTCCATTACTGGTCTGCTGTGGGTAACCTTGGGCAAGTCACTTCACTGCTCTCTCAGTTTCCCCATCTGTGAAATGGTGATAATGATACTGAAGCGCTTTGAGATCTACTGATGAAAAGTGCTATTAAAAGCAAGGTATTATTGTTATTAAGCTACTCAACCCTCACTACCGATTTGAATGACAATGTCCCAGAACTAGGTGTTTTAAATGCATCTTTAATATGTTTCTTTGGGAATACAGTCCTGCTCTGAACTATGAATGCCCTTCTTAAGTTTGTTCACCTCTGGTAATTTTATTAATGTTTTTCCTGTCAATTTTCTTCTCTCATTTACTAACAGCCTCTTTAGTACTGCCATTCAGAGTTAGCGTTTGTAGTGCTAGCCACGTCATGACACTCTCCTGCAGAGTTCAATACTGGCCTTTTTTTCTAATAATGTGCCAAATCGATAACACGACGTTACTTAAATATCCTCCATTCTTGTATGGACAGGTGCTCAAGCGCTGGATAATGTCTGGAGCGGAAGGACTGAAATATGCACAGTAGACTTACTTGGTGCTCAAAAGTACAGAAAACTCTAAGACACTGAGCTACAATTAAACAACAGCACTGAGCTACACAGTCTTTCCTGGAGATTAATGCCCATCTGGGAGGAGATGATGGTACAAGGCTTACTCACCATTGGCCCTAACCAGCGCTCTAATCAGGTCATTTTGGTTTTAGGGCTTGAATCCCCGGGTCTGTACAAGAGACTCTGCGTGTGTGCACAGCACCTCCTGTGGTGCTCAGCACACTGCACCTGGAGAAGGCAATATATCTACCTCTTGCACTGGGGGATTACTAGGATATTGATTAATGACTGCAGGGACATTCTTAACCAATTAAATTGGGGAAAAATCCTATCACAGGTTTATAGACTTCCCAGTAATGATTGTTCTCAGTTTATAAATCTGGGCATGAATACTCTCACCGTATAATCCCCAGCAACGACCTGTCCCCCTGCTGCAGCAAGATGCAAATAGGGTGACTAGATGAGAGGAAGAAAATATCGGGGGGAGGGGGAGGGTCACCGGCAGGGAAAAAACAAACAAACAAAAAACGAATGCCGCGAAATATCAGGACAAATTGCATCCCGACCAAACATCGGTCAGGACGCAGGACAAACACCTAAATATCGGTACAGTCCCGATTTTATCAGGACGTCTGGTCACCCTAGATGCAAAACATCTAACAGCACAGTACTCTCTATCACTACAGACTAGTACTGTATGTATGTGACGCTACAGCTCCAGACACATAGGTCAGTCACTGTGTTCTGGACTGTGCTGACAGCCTGTTTTGACTCAGCCAAGCAATACGTCACCAAAAGCCATACGGTCACAGTGAGGCTCTGCCATATTTTGCGGGCATTCAGGCTTAAGAAATGCCAGTTTCTCAGTATGAACCCCATGGCAATATGCTTGGAGGATCACTGCAGGAATTTAATTTGCATTTTGTTGCAGCCACACGAAATTGTAAGTTGAATTTTTAGTTTCATCTGCAATATATAAAGTCAGGTTCAGTTTAAAAATACCTTATGGTATCATTGCTAGAGTATGCACGCAGGATTAAGGACCTGTCAGCATGATCACTGTAAACTATTTGCTGGACTATATATGTTCAAGGACGTTTACAAGAGGGACTTGAAAGCTTTCAGCATCGATCCTGCAAGCTGGGAAGATGCAACTAGCAACAGGCCACACTGGATGGCTGCGCTGAACCAGGGAGTCAAAGACGGTTGCGGGAGAAGAGAGTGGAGAAGAAAGGGCAGCAGGCCTTAAGAGCTAGTAGTGCCCTGGCTTCATCTTCTGGCCCAGGACCTTACATCTGCACTATTTGTGGCAAGAATTGTCACTCAAGAATTGGACTTCTTAGCCACTTGCGATGCTTCAGCGTGACACACTAACTGAGCTGCTTTGGCAGTTACACCATAGTCTTTTGAGACAGACAATTGCCATGACATAGGTCATATATGTTCGTTGCCGGTTGTAACTTGGCATTTTCAGCTTGGAAGCCATGTTTAAGTGGCTATTTTTCAAAGACTTAGAAAGAATAGATAGCTCAGGGAAAGGGTCATGGGAAATAGTAATTCACCCATAGGTTGCTGATTAGAATCCAGCCCAGTTTGGTAGTGACTGATAGGTATCGTTATCATCCAGTAGCTGTTCTAAATGCAATATTCTTGGTAGTCTCCACACTGTCCCTAGCAGACAAGTATCCAACATTGCACAAGCCCCCTTCACAGTTGGCACTAATTGGAAACTTTGTTGCCAGTGTCTGCAGATAGGCCAAGGAATGAAAAAGTCACAGAGACCAAAACATCCTCTTACTCCTAGCTGTGGCCCTTCCAGGTCAGGGTTCTTGAAGCATATTGTTACAGCAGTGGGACAGCCTGCATTGGCGTTGCACATGGTGGCTTTTTTCTATAGGCCTGTCTATGTGCCTTTCACCAGCACCAAATTCATCCTCTTCTCTCTCTCCCTCCAAAATGTGGAGATTTTGTTTGTTGAGTAATATAAAAAGGAGGAAAAATTGCCGTTCTCTATTTGGGATGAGATTTAGTATTCATACAACTCAGAAACAATTTTAATGTTGGCAGGACACCAGATCATAAGGAAACATTCAAAACAATGCTAGACACGATTTCTAAAAGCCAAAAACTTGTCAAATTTCCACGGCTTTATACCTTCAAAAGGCTTTGATCATTTTCCTGAAGTTCTCACCATAAAATAAAAAATAAAACAAAATAATCATCTGGTCTGAGACTTAGGAACTGAAATTTTCAGGACAAAAGGGTTTAGTGCCTGATCTTCTTTCTCTTCTTTAAGAAAGCTGAGTGAACCTGAGAGCTTAAAATGGAAGAATGGTTGGAACCTTAACTATAGGATCAAAACTGGCTGTGGAAATGACATCTGCAGATAGGCCTATTTTGGAAACCATCTATATAATACCGTAGCACTGAAAAAGTTGATAAGGTATATATGTGTTTCATATACGTACAGTATGCTAAATACTTAGAATATACTTAGGGTATGCCAATAGTGAATTTGGCCCTTAGAGACACCATCCAATTGTCAACTGTCAAGAGAAAATGCTCTTGTGGGGGAAGGGATTATAATTGAAATCAAGTTTATTTCACAGCTCTACTGTCAGAGTGGCTTTGTACAGATTTGTATAATTTTCCACTCACAGAGCTGCATCGTGTCTGTGAAATATAATTCATTCATTTAAACTACAGTAGTTGGCAATGGGATTGAGGCCATATTTATTAAAGGTGAACTTCATTTTTTAAAAATCCATTAAATGTATTTCTCTAGGCTGAAAGACCCAAACAACAAAGAGAAGAGGGGACAGTATTCTGTTTTTATTTATTTCAGCTTGCCTGAAGTAGCAAAGGGTAGACTTTGTTCTACTAGGACACTCCGGAATGCAGAATACTTTGACATTACACAAACTAAAAACTATTTCCCCATGCTAATTTTTCTCCTACTGTTACTCACACCTTCTTGTCAACTGTTTGAAATGGGCCATCCTGATTATCACTACAAAAGTTTTTTTTCCCTCCTGCTGATAATAGCCCACCTTAATTGGTTAATCTCATTAGAGTTGGTATGGCAACCTGCATTTTTTCTTGTTCTCTGTATATATCTTCCTACTGTATTTCCCACTGCATGCATCTGATGAAGTGGGTTTTAGCCCACAAAAGCTTATGCCCAAATAAATTTGTTAGTCTCCAAGGTACCACAAGTACTCCTCGTTCTTTTGACATCACTGTTACTACCCAAAGGCCTCTGGAGCATGGAGCCCGCCCACAGGCGTGGAAATAAGTAGCAGTTCAAAGGAAGGAGCTGAGAACACATTGTCTAAAGACCTTACCTCTTTCAATGCATCCAGGCCCATAATACAGCAGTACTTGTCTCTCCTAGGGCTGGCAACAGGGGGCGCCATCCACCACAAGAATTCTGTTTCAGTTCTCATTCTCTCAGCCCCGCCCTCAAACCACACCCACATTCAACCCTGCCAATGGGATTGGGAAAGCCAATTACACTATTATGAAACATATTGCAAAAAACCATGCTATATAACAAACAAAAAGCAATGTACCTCAGCCCCTAGGGGTTGGGCTCCACACTCCAGCAGTGCTCAATATTTTCTCTAGCACAGTCGTGAGCTATAGCTCTCTAATGAGAGTTTACAACATAAAGCTTCCTACTTAAGATATTTTTATTCACAGCATTATTTAAGGGGGGGAGGGGAACAATCCTGTAATAACAGCTGGTAAAAAAATCCATTTGACTACAGTCAGGCAATCCAATATCCACAAAACATGAGTGCCATTTAAGAATACATAAGAACAAACAGTTTGCCTAGGGCAGTGGCTCTCAACCTTTCCAGATGACTGTACCACTTTCAGGAGTGTGATTTATCTTGTGTACCCCAAGTTTCACCTCACTTAAAAACTGCTCACTTACAAAATCAGACATAAAAATACAAAAGTCTCACAACACACTATTACTGAAATATTGCTTACTTTCTCTTTTTTACCATATAATTATAAATCCATTGGAATATAAATATTGTTCTTACATTTCAGAGTATAGTATATAGGGCAGTATAAACAAGTCATTGGCAGTATGAAATTTTAGTTTGTACTGACTTCGCTAGTGCTTTTTATGTAGCCTGTTGTAAAACTAGGCAAATATCGAGCTGAGTTGATGTACCCCCTGGAAGACCTCTGCGTACCCCCAGGGGTATTCATACCCGTGGTTGAGAACCACTGGCCTAGGGTACCTCTAAGAGAAGAGAATCACAGCGATATAACTATGTAAACCATTAAAAAAAAAAAATCACAGAATTCCTTCTTCAGCACAAGAAACTACAATTACCTTCAGCAGCAAAGGGGTTATTAGGTCCAGAAGGTGACTGAAACATATTAAAATAATAAGGGAAACAAAGATGAGCAGCTTTTTTATTATTATTTTAATAAATTCATAATCTAGCTGCTTTACCGAGATGAGGTCTGTATGGGGATGCACTGATCCAATGTAATGATTTTTATGGAAGCATCCTGCTTTGGATTTTGCTGCTATATCAGAGTGAATCCTAGCAAGCAGATAGGAGTTCAAAATTAAGGCCTGAATTTTGATTGCCCATGTAAGGGAGAAAATACACAGCTTCTGGAAGGGAGAAAATATATAATTATTTCCACTGAAATTCAATATTTAATGCAACCAATTAGGATGAAAATAATATTGACAATGCACTTGGGAAAATGTAAAGCCATATTCCTGATCATGTTGCTTTTATGCTGTTTTGAGAATGAAGAGTACTGGGGCAGCAGGACCTATTATTTATTATTGTTGTCATTATTCATTATTTGCATTACCATAGTGCCTAGGAGCCTAGACATGGGCCAGGATACCACTGTGCTAAGCGCTGCGCAAACACGGAACAAAAAGATGGTCCCAAACTAAGATCTCATACTGATCAAAGATAAAATAGCTAAGGTATATAGAGCATGAAGTTGTACCATTAAAGCAAAGATGGCCACAGCTTTCCACTGATTCCAGTAAAGCCAAGTTGCCCTCAGGCAAGATGGTGACATCCCATACTGTCAAGAGACTAGGAAGCACTGTGAGGAGCAGAGGTGGATGAAAGCAATTTACCATCTCTGCTAAGGGCATCCTAGCGCCTCAATCCAGAATAATGGGAGATGGTGGCCACTTTGAGGAGACCAGCTTAACTCATGAGTAAGGCTAAGTTTTGATCACGGATATTTTTAGTAAAAGTCATGAACAGGTCACGAGCAATAAACAAAAATTCACAGAAGCCCGTGACCTGTCCCTGACTTTCACTAAAAATATCCCTGACAAAATGGGGAGGCAAGTTCAGCACCCACTGATGCTGGGGCTCTGGGGTCCCCCACCACTGCGGTGAGTGGGAGCTCTGGGGTCCCCCCGTGCGGTGGCTGAGCAGCTCTGAGAGGGCCCTGCCACTGGCGAGAGCAGCAGGGAGCTCCGGGGAGTTCCCCGCCACCTGCGGCAAGTGGAAGCTCCCGGGATCCCCCGCCCATGGGGGCTGAGCTGCTGCGGGGTCCCTCCACCACGGCTGGTAGCTGCAGGGGCATTCCCTGCTATGGCTGGGCAGCTGGAGAGGGTTCCCCTGCCACCTGCTGCAGCTGGGCAGCTGTGGGGTCCCCCCACCAGGGCAGGGTTTGGAAGCTGTGGAGGGGCTGGCTGGGAGCTCCAACCCCAGGCAGAAAATGTCACGGAGGTCAACGGAAGTCACAGATTCTGTGACTTCCCTGACGTCTGTGACATAATTGTAGCCTTATTTATGAATGTAAAAAAATTGCTTGAGCCCCGGCATCTCTTTCATTACAAATTAAGCACTGGATTGGATTAGCAGCCACGGATTTACTGTAATTAGAGCTACTGCATCCCCATTGCATTACTAGTTTGAGCATTAGCATCACTTGAGCAGTCAAGTTTCAACTCACCCACCTGAGGGTATGTCTATACTCCCAGACGGGGTACACAGACAAGTGCTAGCAGGGCTCAAGCTAGCAAGCTAAAAATAGCCATATAGATGTTGCAACTCAGGCACCTCCCGAGGCTTGTGAGCCTGAACTGCAATGTTGACATTGCTATTTTTGGGGTGCTAGCATATGTCTGTCTCCCCTAGCTGGGAGGCTTGCTCCCAGCGGCAATGGCCAGACCCTGACATGACAGCTAACTCGAGTTTAAAGCACCACTTTACCCGAGCTAGAGATTTTTGTGTGTGGATGGGAGATCAGTTAGGAGTAACACTCAAGTTAAAACTTGAGCTAACTGTGCTGTGAAGAGACACCTTCAGTCTCATACCATGGTATCACCTGAATAACAACTCAATGAAAGGTTTGTTGAACCAGTGTATGGCACCATATTTTTACAGCTCCCCTGAAAATAATGCCTCTAAAACAAAATGCTCATAACTGAGCACAACATATTTCTGAGACAGCAGTAATACCAGCAATGTCTGCAAAAGAGTACTAGGGCTATCTGTCCATATTTATTTCTCCTGGAAGAAACAAGTATGATGTACTGAAAATATATATCAGAATCTCATTCAGCTGTGAACAAAAGTCATTACTAAACTAACGTATGTTCAAGTCAAGTAGCACAAGCTTTTTCTAGGTTTTATGCAAGTAACCTATTCATCCAAAAAGACTGCTGATGTTCTGAGCTAGAAGAGCTATTTAGGTCTGTAGCATAGTCAGCAGTACCTGCCAACCCTTCTCAATCTAGGTCAGAACTTGAGATCTTGAGTACTTACTTTGCAAGCCAGACAGCCAAAGAGAACTAGTGTGTCCGGTGGCCTCAATAAAGAATTCCCTTTATTTTCATCTGTACTCTACCATACAGATCTCTATACCAACTATTCCCTCTCTATTACACAGACAGACAGACAGACAGACCGACCCCTCTATACAGTCACTTGCTTTGAGTGAAGGAAAGCATCGGCTTAGCTGGGGAAGAGCCCAGTCCTTGTGGGTGTCTCATCATACTGGCATGAGTTGGAGCACATCACCCTCTCCTAACAATGCTCCTGAAAAGATCCGCAAACGTCTCTTTAATATGTAGTAAGGCGGTGGCTCTCACCCTGATCTACAGCAAGACTCAATGTTATAACTGAAAAACATCCAAGACCCTTTGCCCCGACACCCCCATCTAGAGATAAAAAAAGAAGACTATTCACAATCCCCAAGTTGAGAATGCATGCTAAAAACAGAGCACAATTTTTCATGTGTTCCCTCTCTTCCTGCTAATCTTTAAGTCCCACTGCAAAACCTAAATTGCTCTTACACACACACACACACAAAATAGGAAAATCTTTGGGAAGAAACCCATAGCTGATCCAAGAGTCAAAACCAGGTGAAAATATGCAGAAGCAGACCACAAAAGATCACAAAGCACAGGCAGTACTAGAGACGTGGAACTCCTTACCTGAGGAGGTTGTGAAGGCTAGGACTATAACAATGTTTAAAAGGGGACTGGATAAATTCATGGTGGCTAAGTCCATAAATGGCTATTAGCCAGGATGGGTAAGAATGGTGTCCCTAGCCTCTGTTCGTCAGAGGATGGAGATGGATGGCAGGAGAGAGATCACTTGATCATTGCCTGTTAGGTTCACTCCCTCTGGGGCACCTGGCATTGGCCACTGTCGGTAGACAGATACTGGGCTAGATGGACCTTTGGTCTGACCCAGTACGGCCTTTCTTATGTTCTTATGTTCTTATGAACACCTCTGGAAGAGATCACATTGCTACCACCTACCCATCAAAACAACAACAACAAAACATCACAAACTAAACTACTTAAATTACTGGTCTGGCACATAAATTTGAGAGACTAGAACCAGAAATAGAGGAGATCATAAACTTACAGATGTTGTTCAAGCTATGGAAAAGATGGAAGAAAGGACCACCATGACTTGAGAAGGATTGAGTTGTCTAATCAGCTGAGCAGGAACCATAAAAATCCAAAGAAAAATGCTCAAGGAGAAAATAGTGGACTTGAAAAAATAATAAAATAAAATGCAGTGAATTTTTTTAGGCATTCAAATATGCAAAATAGCTCCCTATAAAGCACTGAAAGGGCCCATCATGATGCTGGGACCACAAGAAACAACAGCTTATATGCAGTAATTAGAAAATTCCAAACCTTTGGGGACCAGCAAAAAGTGTTACATGTCTCTGGAGAGACTAGGGGTTGGGGGGTGGGGAGAACGCTGATAATGGACATTTCATTTATCAAGATTGCTTGGCCAATATTAAAAAAAGACATGCAGAATCCACACAGGTCAGACAAGCGCTATATATTGGACATCAGTTTTATTTTTGGATAGTCTACTATTATACAGGATCTTCTATCAAGTCAGAGGACAGCAGGAGCAGAGGAGATTCTGAGAAATTCCCCACAGACTACAAGCAGCAATAATTCTAAATGTTAGAGAGACACCAGGAGATTACACTTACCTGTCTGGTATCCTCATGTGCTATAGTTACAAGTAACCTCTAAAATTACTATAGGTAAAGGAAACGGGGGGGCGGGGAGGAAGAATCTCATTTGTTGACGTTGTACATAGTAAATGTCACTGTTTCCTAGAGCTGGGTGAAAATTTTCTGCTACATAGTTAATTCATCAAAAATGTGTTTTGGGTTGAATTCAGCAAATAGTTTTTGGCTGACTCAAAAATGAAAACAACAATTTCACAAACATCAAAATGGTCTGGCTTCACATTTTCAAAATGTAATGTTTTGACTCTTTGTTTCAAAACAATGTTTTGTTTTGAAATTTAGTTAGATTTGTTTTTTTAAAAAAGATTTAAAAAACACCCAGAACCTGACAAAACAAAAACCTAAAAAAATAAAATTGTTTCAGGTCAAATGAAACATTTACTTCCATCTGAAACATATTTTTTTCCTTTTTATGTTTCAGTGAGAAAAATCAAAACATTTCCATTTTGGTTGGAAACAAACAGATTTTGTTTTTTTTTGGTTCGGCCACCAAACCGAAAAAAGTTGATTTTTCATCAACTCTACTATTTCCTCTATCTCCTTGGCTCATTCCTTTTATTTGTGTGGGTCTTTCACAAAGAACAAGGGGGGAAACACTTTGAAAAGTAGGAAACGTGATTGTAAACCTACAACTACTTAGGGACAGGCACAGCATCTGAAACCACTTTTTTAATGGCTAGATTGATTATGTCCTTTTAAAGGAAAATAGCAGATTAATTTAATTTTATGTAATATACAAGATAAACTTACCAGCAATGAGCTGACAAAAAGCAGGAAAACAGCTACTTACCTACAAAGAAAGCAAAAAGTTAAAACACATGTTGCATTTCATAAAATACAGGAGTGAATGTAGTTTATGGCATTTGATTAGACAGATCTATTTTTAAATCACATGCAGCATGAAAAGTAACACATGCTCAGAATGGGATGCAAGGATGGAGCAACCCGGTACTTAACACAAAAAGAACGTGCTCAATTACAAGGCGCTGGGTTGGGTACCAAGATGGAATGTACAGAGCCTTCACTGTCCCATGGGAGACCCTGATTGACATGATTTATGTTGCCCCTAAAAGAAGGACCCTCCAAACCAAACAGCAGGATGGAGAGTTTGGGATTAAACTCAAGGATGCGTTCAAGACTGGGTTTCTCAAATCCCATCTCGAACATATCCTTGAGCTGAGGCTAACTGAGCAAACCTTAGGTTTCTTACCTGCACTTGAGGTAATGAAGTGCAGCTGAATATTGGAACATTTAGAGCCTTAAAGAGCCTGCCCAGAAAGCCAGGACAGCGAGTCCTGGAGATACAAGAAGAGCCACCCTGTTCAGACTGTATGCTTTGGCATGTAAAGACTGATCAGCTACATGAAGGGGATGGCCAAAGAATTTTATTTTGGCTGTACCAAAAAAACGTGTAAATAAACCTTGAGACCCCAGAGAGAGCTTCTTTGCTTAATTTTGCTTTCTTAGCCTGTGGCTCCAGCCGAGTCTGAGTCTAGCTTGGCAGACCCTGGTCCTGCCTTGGGCAACTTTATTCTTCCTTGTGTAATAATAGAGGCATGGCTGTGTTCTGACTCTCACAACCCCCCCCCCCCCCACTAAAAGGCACAAAAGCTGGAACTTGGTAGTAGCACAAAATAATTTAAATGATTTGTCCCTGCTGCTTTCCAATACATATGAAGAGAATTTTGGTAACAAAACTTTAACAAAAAAGAGGATCGTTTCCTGACCTTGAGTGTATATTGGAAACTTCAGCTGTCAGACAGTTCCCACGGCCACCTTCTCCAAAGCAGAAAACATCCAACGCCAAAGACTAGAGAACAAACTAAAATACCTAGCAACTTCATTGGGCAGGTATATGAGAAAGGGAGGATTTTCACACCAAGAGACCTCATTTCCCATTGACAGGCTTCAAGAACAGCTTACTTTTAAGTGTCCAGAAACTGGGTCAGGCAGATTTTATCCTCAAAACACAAGGAGTATTATAAGGAGGGAGCAGGCATCTGTGTATTTAGTACTGGCCTCTCTAATAAACAAATTTTAACTTTAGAGAGGTGTATACTAACTAATTACTTTACAGCACCCAAAAGCGTGCTCGACATTTCACAGTACAAACAAGACTTGATCCTTGCCTCAAGAGCTTACAGACTGAGTTCAGACATGATGCAATGAAGGGGTATCAAAACATTAAGCAGGGGCCTGGGAGAGGAAGACAAGAGTGACCAATACAGTTATAGCTGTGTGTCGTAAAAGCTAGTGCATGGCACAGAAAAGCAAAAATATATATTTTCCCATTAAAAATGAATGCCTTTGTTGACTCATTTCTTCTAGGCACTGTAGTAGAAATGGCTCTCAAACAGAGATTTGAAAGAGCAGAGGCCTTACAAAGCAGAACCCTGATCCTGCAAAGACATATGCACATGCTTCCTGTTATGCACTGTGCGTAGCAGTCTCTGTCAACATGTAAAGTGAAGCACATGCATAAGTCCTTGCAGGACTGGGGCCCAGTTCAGAGAGAGGGTTGCAGATTGTGTAGAAAAATAGCCCAGAGACATTTGTGGGAGAAGCAAACAATTCGGGGCATCAACAGTTCTCAGTGTTCTGTCTTTTAAATGCATCACTATAAATAAAGCACAAGAATATTTTAGTCAAAACAAAGACAGTGTCTTGTCTTCCATATTATGGAAGGTAATTCTGAAAGCAGACAGCTGTGTATTTTTCTCTTTATACAACAAATATAATATGAAGAAACCACACAGACATGGTGGTGTTCAATTAACCATGTTTACTGAATATATACCACACACAAGGACTCGCTTAGGATGACCAGACAGCAAATGTGAAAAATCGGGACAGGAAGTGGGGGGTAATAGAAGCCTATATAAGAAAAAGACCCCAAAATCGGGACTGTCCCTATAAAATCAGGACATCTGGTAACCCTAAACTCGCTACCTATACACACTGCAGGTGCAGTTGGATACTGGCAGTTTCTAAAACAGAGAACACACTGAGTGCCACTAGAGAGGGATTCCAAACTATTTAAAGGGTTACTACCCTATTGTGTCACACTATAGGGCCATAATCTCTTTCCCCCCCTTAGGAAAAAGTAAAAATCAGACGCCTAGAAATGTAGGGCTGGAAGGGACCTTGAGAAGTCATCAATTTCAGCCCCCTGCATTGAGGCAGGACCCAGTACACATAGACCATCTCTGACAGGTGTTTGTCCAACCTGTTCTCCAAACAAAGAAAAGTTTGACAATCCTAATACAAAAACGTTAAAATTGCTTAGCCTTAAGAAAGCCTTAAAATGCAATTATGTTTCAGAAGCCAAGTTATAGTGATTGTTTTGTGAAAGATAACTAGCATGAGCCTGATAAAAGGTCTGGAAGAATACTAAGTAGTAGAATATCAAATAGCTGAATAAACAACTGCAAAGATAGAGGACAAACTAATATAAAAGGTATTTTTAAAAGATACTTGATTGTTTTCAGAAATCCTACAAAGCACCAAAGTTCATACTTCTCCTTTTTGAATAAACTAACCTTAGAACAAACTACACAGGAAAACCAACAATATCTTATTGGATTTAAATTACCTAAGCTTCAGTGAAGCTCAAGAGGAAACACTGAATGAAAATATTACCATAACGGAGATTAAATCAGCAATACATTCTTTAAAAGCAGGAAAATCACTCAACCCTGTCGGCTTTACAACTGATTACTGCAAAACTTTCACTGATCAACTCAGCCTGACTCTTATTAGATAACATTTCACTAAAGCTTAAAATCAAAAATAATCTCTGATGTGCAGCCCAAATAATACTGGGAAAGGCTCCATATCTGTGTTCTTCATATAAGTCAATTTTGTCAATCAGTTGTGGTGCAAAAGTAAGAGCCAAAAGTTTGGTCTAGGTTCTCTCTAGATGTATGGCTATAAACCAAATAGGCTTTATTACATACACAAAGCCTCTAGTAATATAAGGAGATTATTTAATGTAATACATTATTGCCATTATGACACACTATACGGTAATTATCTCCATGGATGCCAAAAATGGTTTTTGACTGCTGTTATGGCCTGGGAACTGTCTAAGTGGAACAATACTATTAAATCAATGGTGTGGGGATTTCAAAATATATGAGTATGGTTTGCTATCCTCTGACTGAAAGGATCCCTTTGTGGTTGTGGAGGCAGGATCAGGATTTCCCCTTCAGATTCTGGCGGTGCAAATGCACCATCCGTGGAGCAGAGGCACCTCATATGGGGCAACTACAAAACTGCACCCCAAGTGGTTCACTTCAGCAACCCCCAAGGAATTATTTAAATGACTCTTTTGACTCTTAAGATATAAATCCCTTTCCAACAAACTGAAATACAATACACAGAATGATTTACACAGAGCTGAGGAAAAGCATTTCCCAGCCCCAAGAAATCAGCAAAAGTTACACTTTTACTAGGTTCAGAAAAAACACAGACATTGTGGCTTTTCACCTGGTTTTGAGGAAGGCACTAACTTGCTGCACAGCCAACCATAGGAGCACCTGATGTATTCAGCTGAATGGGGTTGCAATTACGGTTGCCAACTTTGTAATATTTAAAAAACAAACACTTCAGCAGGAATGCCAGAACCCCCTACCCCACCTCTTCCCCGAGGCTCCCTCTCTGCTCCACCCCTGCCTCCAAGGTCCCGCCCCCATTCACTCCTCTTCCCCTCTACCTTCTTGACCCAAGGTCAGGAGGGACTTGCCTGCGGAGCCGGGGCTGGGAGCTGCAGCCACCTGACTCAAGTAGGAGGCAGCCCTGGCTGAGTAGGGGCTGGTGCAGGTGATGGCCCAGTGCCTCCCTGCCTCCCCTGCATGCAGTAACCGGACTTTTGGTATCTGCTCAGTAGATCTGACTGAACACTGTCAGGTCCCCTTTTCGACCGGACTTTCCGGTCGAAAACCGGGCACCTGGCCATTGTAAGGGCACTTGCAGTCAGTATGCTGGAGCTCATTTGTCACCCACAAAAATCAAGACATCTCCTTAAGTTTTTAACAGACACTGAAAGCTGACACATCTTCAGTTGTTAACCTCACAGAGGTTGGCTTCCAGCTTCCCACACATACAAGTTAATGAAGTTAACAACGTCACTGCCTAACAATATGAAAAGAAAAGGATGCACTTCTACTTGCACTGCATTGCCTATTTAAAGAGATGCTTTCTCTGTGTTAGCACATGACCCTGAAGATCTCATGCAAAACTCCCATTGACATCAATGGTTGTATTGACTAAGGTTCTGTAGATTTTGGCTTCTACTGAAAAGCTCTGATTAAAAACTACCCCTTCTTTGAGCCCACGTAGGGCATTATAATCTATTTTAATGGAAGAATCTTAGGCAATTACTAGGAGCAGTACCTTAAAAACAAAAAAGTTAAGGCTAAACAGTCCTATAGCCCTGTAGTATAAAGAAGCTCCAAGAAGATGTAGCTGGATGAAGGAAGGACGGGATCCCTGCACCTTGACCTCCATCTATGGACTATCAGTTGCAAGATCAGGACCTTAGATTGTAAACTCTTCCTGGCAGGAACATTGTCTTCATTCATCCCTGTAAACCACGTAGCGTTCTTTAAGCAGTATGGCTCCCATTCAGGAAGGTAATCAAGCACAGGCCTAACTTTAAGCATGGTAGTAAACTGTGAATTCAGTGTGAATCCTCATTCAAAGCCTGATCCAAACCCTACTGACATGAATAATCCACTTTTAATTGGGCATTGGATCAAGCCTCCATTGCCTTAAGCTCAGGCATGTGATTAAGTACCTTATTTAACCGGGATCTATACAAACAAATGAGTAAGAATAACAAATATGAATGCTAACAGTACAGTAAACACAGTAAAGGTTTGTTTCTCACAACATTTAAAAACTCTTATTAACACTAGAAATATTTTTTAAACTTTTGTACCCTGTCTGACTTAGTAATTTTGATACTGTACTTCAATGATTGCCTAATCTGATCTGCTTTATGAAATCTGGCATCCCTTCTCCCTATTCACAGCATTCTCCTTCACTGAAAAATGTCATCAGTGTCAGGATGAAAGTAGTTACATGAAAGCAGCAACATCTCTGATCTCATTGTTTTCACATGATTTCAGTCTCCCTGCAAGAGCTCCATGTTTGATTTTCCTGATTTCCTCTTCTCCAAACATTATTCACGTAGCTGAAGTTGCGTAACTTAGATCGATCCCCCCCCCCCCCCCCCCAGTGTAGACCAGGCCTAAATTTCTCAAATCTGTCAGACATCCTCTTTTGTGAGTATTCAGCTTCTGTTTCCCTTTTAGCAGCATGTACATTCTGTCAAACCATAATGTATGCCATCTCTTATTTCCTACCCTCCCTTTTTGTTTTTTACAAACTGGAAATGAAAATCTTCTTTGCAACCTCTTCTTCCATCTATTCATTCTCCATTTCTCCCTTCCCTCTTTAAAAAAAATATTTGAAACATCACTCTAATATTTCTTTTCTTCTTCTATGCTTGAAGTTTTATATAACATTCACTACCTTTGATTTATTTCTTCTGCTATTTCCATGCTCTTCTATATTGGCATTTTCTTTGTTGCTCCTAGTACATTTATTGCTACCTGGCAAACACAGAATAACCTTTTGGCATACATTAATATATGTTTACTCATCTTTCCATTTTACCCCGTCCTCTCTTCTCCATTGCCGTATCCCATTCATTTTCACAAAATACATAACACAGTTTCAAAATTAACTACAGAAAACTAAGATGTCTACAACAACTGAGAGCTTCAAATCATGACTTATGAAATGCAAACACCAGAAGTGACTCTCACACTAATCTCTCTACTCCTAGGAAGCCTTATCTTTTGTTCCTGCCATATTTTTAATCACGGTTTTGCACAAAATTCAATTTCATCTAGTTTGCATTACAAGCGTGACTTCTAAACATAAATCTACAGCAGATTTACAAATGCAAACTCAATGTTCATGTTCATGAATACAATTTAAATAATTTTGGAAGGGAGTACAACACAGCACCATAAAACGTACAACCTTACAGAACTCCATTTGATGTTCTAAGACAAAAGGCTCAGCCTCAGATTGGTCACTACAGACAATTTATCTGTCTAAGGGCTCAATCCTGCAGAGAGAGTGCAACTGGAGACTCACTAGAAGCTACTTCGCTTGATGTTGTGCTACTTACATTCCAGGACATTGAGCAGTGGAGCACTACTGATCTGGCTGTACTTTTGCTTGTATCCGGTTTACAATTGTCTTGGACAATGGCATCACTACCATTCTGTGAAGCAGGGTTTAGCTCAACTGCAACCCTGGTCCTGAGAGGCATCTACAAATCAGAGCTGCAAATGCTCAGCACCTTTCCCCCACCTCCAGATTAGATGGGAGGAGTGCCTCTCCCCTCTGCAACCTGCAGGATGGAAGCCTAAGACCCTTCTACACAATTCCCCACATTTTAGTTTAATTGTGTGCCCCGGGAAGTATGCAGTCCAGGAACAGTGTTAGGAAAGACACTGATTTACCTTGCATGCTCTGAGCAGCTGATAATGCCATATGAGAAAGGAGGGAGTTGTTAGTACAGCAGTGCGGCCTTGTTATGGACTCAATAAACCCTCACAATGGCACAGGGAATGGCCAATTTTCTGGCTCTGCACCAGTAGCGGCTACTGTGCTGCAGGAGAAATTCACCACTGAGGGAGAACAGGTTTTATTTGTACAACCACCCTCCAGTGGGGGGTTCTGTCTGGGGAGGGTAGCGTTAAGTAGTAATGGATGTCCATGGGAGGCAGTGGAGGCTGTTGGGAGAATGCACTGACTCAGTCAACGCCTCTCCCCAGGCCCAGGGTCATGCCTTTTCAGGGCTGGGCTGGATTCCTCTGGGTATCTTGTACCACCACCATTCTCTCTGGGTAGACTTTCCACAACTGGGAAACCAACTCCGTAGGTTATGCGGTTTGATGTAACCCACAGCTGAATCGAGCCCTGCATTACTTTACCTGACCTATTTCTAGTCCACTAATTTAAGATTCAATTACTCCTGGACCTTGTAACTTTTAGGAATGTATATATTATTTTAAGTTCGAGTTTTTGAAACCCACTATTCTAAATCACTATGCCCAAGGAAACATCTGCCCAAGACACCGGAAGCAAAGGGCAAAACATGGCATAGCCTTGGCCTTCTATGAATGAAACAACTGCAATATTGACAGTGTTTTAATGCTGCCTAGAACACTGCAGCACACAGGCACTTTAAAACTACCTGTGCCCATTCATTTCTGGAACTCCAGGTTCTAGACCCCAATGGTGGAAAGTCCATTCAGAGGAAAGGGATTTGCATTGGCACAACTAAACTCGTGCTCCATCGGAGGAGGTTGAGAAGAAGCAGGTGCAAACTAAAAAGTGAGCAGAACCAGCCTAATTGTGACATGGACTCTATAGAGCCCTGTCCGAAATTAAAGCTGCCCTCTCCTTTGGTGGAAGCTCCAGGGGTGGGCGGTGGAGCACTGAGAGTGAATGACTACTGTTGCAGTCTTCACTGCAAATGCACAGACTGCAATGGCCTGAGCCCACGGAGGTGAATGAATCTCCACAATGCCTTATTATACTAAACCATTTTATGGAAATGAAGGCTTATGTTAATTCATTAGTTAATGTGTGTACAGGGCTTTGAACACGTAAGTGCTAAGTATCAGCATGAGCATCAGTATATTGTATCAGCTTCAATGCATTCAAAAGGATGGTAGCAAAAAGATAATGCACATTAATCACAAGAGCTACTGCCCCCTGTAACGTTCAGTGTACTGGATCTTTGCATAAATTTTGAGCTCGAAAATCAGTCAGGAATGTGCCTGACTCTCCAATATATCAGCAGATGCCATGACATTTTACAGTTCCCACATGCCAAAACAAACCGTGCCATTGTCACCACATTGGTGTGTTGAACATGGCAAATGGGCACATTTTGAAACTGTGTGGTCCACTGACTACAGTGCAGTTTTAAAAAATGACTTTAGCCTTATTCAGTGTAATTACTTTGCAGTTATATTGTTGCTGTAATTTTAAACTTCTTTCTTAAATACAGTTTAGGGACTCAGTCCTGCAAAGGCCCAGTGCTCAAGTAACTAGGGAGTGGGGCTCAATGGGGGACCCTAATGGGTTATGAGACATTCACCTAGGAAATCAGGAGCTTGAACAAACAAAATTTGCTCTATTTCAGCATCCCATCTTCAACTTTATTTCTTTTTAACTGTCTGATTTTGGAGAGAGAATGAAGGTAGACTATTCCTAGAAACAGTCTTTTGGGTTTTGTTTTCTTTTTGTAGTATATGTGAAAACATCAACAGTTTATTTGCCCTACCAATATGATGCTGGTTTGATCCCCTCTTAAGTAACAATAGTAGCTGAATTGTCCAGTAGAATAAATTTGAGAGTAAGGACATGAGTTTTAATCTTGACTCAGCCAGTGATTTGCTAGGTAGACTTGGGCAAGTCATGGCAGCTCTCTGCCTTAGTTTCCCCATATATATATATACACAGTGAGAATGGTAAACTTGTAAGCAGTTTTACTTGTACAGTATTTATAATATGAAAAACACGGTATGTGCTATTATTGGACCAAGACCCAATGTCCTTATTCTGTTGCTCCTGAGGCCAAACTCTAGTTGACTTGTTTTTTATTAGTATTTTTTGGATAGTATTGGCAAGTATTTTTCTTTTACCACCTTTTACCTACCACTTTTTAGGTAGCTATTCCTCATTTTATACCAGTGGGGTAGCAGCATGTACAACATACACCAGGATGTATGGATGACTGCTCAGTGGTGTACATAACCAGTCCTGGTGTGCCCCATGCTAGCTTTCTCAGGCAGAGGACAGTAGGAAGGAGTTGCTGCATGGCTGTGCTTTATTCCAGCAGCCTACTCTCAGCTGATTGCCCCATTCTTTTTTCATTTAAAATAATACTGATATTCATTCAAAACTTGTATTGTCTGCCCCACTCTTCCTCTTCCCTAGCCTAGAGGGATACTTTGGGGCCGAGTGGTTTAACCAAGATTCCGAGTGCAGTGGGTTGTTCTGTTAGAAGGAGAAACTGATACTGGAGTCAGGTATTTCTCTGATGCAATCCTGTTTATTTACAAAGGATGTATATAAAGTCTTACCTGAACGCAGTAGGAATCAAACAGCAAGAGCTGTTTGGAACTTTGTTTACAGTTCCAAACCTCCTACCAACCAGCACTCTACCCAAATGCTCTATCTCTTCGCTTTTGCTATGGGTATGTCTACACTACCTGCCGGATCGGCGGGCAGCGATCGATCCAGCGGGGGTCGATTTATCACATCTAGTCTAGACGCAATAAATTGATCCTCGAGTGCTCTCCCGTCGACTCCTGTATTCCACTGCTGCGAGAGGAGCAGGCGGATTCGACGGGGGAGCGGCAGCAGTCGACTCACCGCAGTGAAGACACCACGGTGAGTAAGTCTAAGTACGTCAACTTCAGCATAGCTGAAGTTGCGTAACTTAGATCGATCCCCCACCTAGTGTAGACCAGGCCCAAGGGTCACAATACCAGGGCTGCTCTGGGGCTTCTTTCTCGGTGCGCGTTCCTGTGATGTTTCTGCCCCTTCACGCTCTCATATACACAGCTGCAATCACCAACAGTCCTCCACCCCTGCATTTAAATTCAGCATCCAGTGAAACCCCTCCACCAACATAGTTCAAATTTCTGAGTGCCCTTACATGTGGCCTTTGTTTTGGGTGGTGGCTCCTACCTTTTCAACCAAAGCAACAGGGCATTTAATAGTTTCCTCATTTAGCCTGAATGGAAGGTGGCTACTATAACACAACCTGCTTCAATGTGGTGTCTCTCATCTCCCCCGCAATACATTACGCAACCTGCAAGAAAGACATCCTTTGCATTTTCCCCACAGCCAGTGCTTACTTTGTCATGAACGAGGTGCCAGGGCTCAAGCAATTGTTTTACAATCATATCTGATGCAGCAAGCCCAGGGGTGTGGGGGCTATGAACTGCCAAGGGTAGAGGAGCCAGGGCTCAACCCTGGCAAAAATTAAGCACTGCCCACAGTCATGTCTTCAGTGCAGGCACAGCCCTTCCTCCTAAGCAATACTATTCATTGTAATGCAACCCTGTCCTTGACCCAAGTACCACGTTAATTGCTAAAGGATTAGCCCCTCTCACTCGGATTAAGACAACAGTGCAGAGTACAATCAATCAATCAATCAAAACAACAACCAACCAAACACAAAGTTAATCACAAGAAGAAGGGGGATGGACAAGTTATAGGATTAATTCGGCAGCAGCAAGCTTTCAAAGAGCAGAGAAAGAGTAAAAGAAAAGAAAAAAATCCTTGATTTAGAGAGATTTTAAAAAGCACTGAAGACAGTGAAACATCACTTCTTCCTAAGCGGCCAGATATGACTGGCTCTAACTAAACTGTAAACAATTAATGTTAAGCCAAAATGGACTCCTATTTCAAATGTACCTTGAAGCCCACCTGACAAAACCCACCCTCCACTCCTAGAAAAGGCTCAGTGAAAAGAAGGGTCTTACACTGGACCCAAGGTGAATAGAAACAAGCTCTGGTGGTCCAGAAGGAGAGGCAAAGGGCCGAGTTAAGTGCTAGGGTGGCTGTTCACACATTCCCAGGATACTGGATTTTTCGGAACTTCCAGGAATGGCTCAGACCTGCCCCCGCTGGCGTAACCCCAACCCCTCAGCATGACTTCCCGCTCATGGTGCATGCGAGATCACACCACACACCATTGTGAAGAGTGCACCGCACCGCCCCCACCAGCATGATCTTGCACACACAGTATGTGAGAGCAGAGGCAACGCGTGGCGGGGGAGGGAGGGATGTAGGGTCAAGTGCCCCCCCAGCAGACAGCCTGGGTGGGGAACAGGGGGGGCAGCTGCTTCTCACACCAGCCGCTGGGATGTTGCTCTGTGTAGCACAGTAGCTGCGTGAGAAAGAGCCCGGCTGGGGAGAAGGCAGTGGCGGCAGGCTGCCAGGAACAGGGGCCGAGCAAGCTGGAGTCCCTCCATGCCCCATGGCCGAGGGAAGCGCTGGCTGGCAGGGCAGCTCGTGTTCCTTCCCTCCTGGGGAACATTCCATGCCTGCTGGGAGCCCTTTATCCCACTCGCCATGGGCCCCCACACACTGTCCTCCGCCGCAGCCCTGCAAACTGTGCTCCTCAAAGGGGCCGTCCGCGCCGGTGCATGCGTGCTGCCTCGGGAGCTGCCTCTTCAGGGCCAAGCGACAGGGGCTGCCACTTCCCCACCCGTGGTAACTGGACTTTTGGTGTCTGCTCAGTACATCTGACTGGACACGGACAGATCCCCTTTTCGATTGGACTTTCCGGTCAAAACCCAGACACGTGGCAATCCTCCCCAGCAGCTGAGCCCGGGCAGGCAGCGGCCCGCCGCCCCTCCCCAGCCAGCCTGTCTCGCAGGCAGCTGCTGTGCTGCACAGAGCCGCCACCCAGAGCAGCCAGCTTCAGCTATGTAAGAAGTGGCTCCGTCCCGCTTCCTGCTTGGGCCCGGCTGCCAGGGAGAGCAGCCAATCGTGCCCAGGAGGGGAGGCGCAGCAGGAGAAGGACAGAGCACCCACCCACCCACAGGTAATGTGGAGCGGAGAGAGCACACCGGCCCCAGGCTGGATGAGGGGGAGAGAAGTCGCTGGGCAGAGGAGACAAGTTGGGCAGTCCCTTGTCCTCCCCTTTTGATTGTCCTGCCCCCCTCCACCAGTATGGGGAGGCACGAGTCGTCTACGTGTGTGAGGGCTTACCGGTGTGGGCAGAGTGGCATGCTCTTCCTTATGGCATCCCCTGTCTTATACATCTGGTTTTGTCTCAGTACCGTGGGGGACAAACCACCCAAGAAAAGGACTCTCCGGTTTGTAACCGGACAAATAGCCTCCCTATTACGGGCCCTACACAGTGAGTGCCTTGTCTGAAGTCCCTAAATATTAGAGCTGGTCAAAAACCAGCTTTCAACAGTTTTTCATTAAAAAATGCAGTTTCATTGAAAAACAAAACATGTTGTGGGAATGTGTCAATTTCAATACAATTTTTCAACAGGAAAAAGTCAAAATATTTTGTTAGTATCTTTCTCGTTAATTTCAATCGGACTTTTATATTAAAATATTAATTTTAATATATTTTAATGTATGCTGTTTAATTTTAACTAAATATTTCAATACTGTCTAAACAAAACAATTTGATGGTCCTGAATCAAAATATTTCAGAATTTTCATTTTGTGGGAAATTTTGTAATTTCAGCTTTTCATTCTGAATTTGAAGTTTTGGGGTTTTTTTAAATGTCAGAATTTCCGGTACCTAAGCAGGTCTCCCAGATATTCAAATCTAGGTATTGTTCAGAACAATGATCTTAACAGGCACACTGGTACTTTGGGAGAGAATCCGGCTCTCATCTAGCCAAGACCAAAACCACACAGGGCTTCACAGACCAGAGTCAACACCTTGAATTTCACCCAGAAGCCACGTATTACATATTTCTAAAGCAGACAGCAATAGAGAAGCACTGGTCTCACCTTCTTTTTATAACTGTAGTCACAGTTATCAAACTCCCTACGATAGCTTTCAAGGATTTATTTATTTTGCAACCTATAATCCAATGGCCTCTCTTTAAGGGCGAAATTGCACCTGTTCAGAGCTGCATGTAAAGAGCTGAACTCAAGAAACCATTTGTAGTGCACAACCAACAAGAAGTTTTATTGGTCCTACAAAACCCAGGAACTATGCTACCCATTCTTGATTGCCCTCTCCTTGAACTTTATCTATTAACTATTTACAAATATACAGACATCACTCTTCCATGGAGCGCTTCTCTAATCTTTGTCTTACACAACCATGCAGGGATGCAATGGGGAGTAAAGTCCCTACACCTATCCTCCTGTGTGGCCATGTAGACTTGCATGAACCTTGGGTCTGGAGTGCAACAAAGAATTTGAAATACAGGTGCTCCTCCCAGCAAGCAGGGCCAGGGCAGACCCCAGCTCAATCTGAGCGTGTGTTCATGCTAGGGTGACCAGATGTCCCGATTTTATAGGGACAGTTCCGATTTGGGGGGCTTTTTCTTAAATAGGCACCTATTACCCCCCACCCCCGTCCCGATTTTTCACACTTGCCCTCTGATCACCCGAGTTCGTGCACACTCTCTTTCTCTCTCACACACACACATGAGATGAGCTGGGATGGGCAGTGAGTGGGAACAATCTGTATCCTTTCAACTTACTTCCTCTCCCATCCTGGAGCAAGAGAAGAGGAGGGAAGGAGTTGTGACCCTGAATCACAGTTTCTTCTTGTGGCTTCTCCTAGGGCAGCACAACTATGTGCTGACCTTTACTCAGAGCTGGGCAAAAAGGCTCCATCTAATCTTAATTAATAGGAGAAATTTTACTCCAATTGTTCATGATTTCTTTGATAAAACTGCTAAGCTGAAGCAATTTTACTTGGTGTAGGGCAACCATTTCAATTCCAACGGCTTTACAAATTTCAGTATAAGAACTACGCTGCAAAGTGGAGAGACAAAACTCTCCCCTTCTTTAAGGTTCCCCACCAAAAAAATCAACCTTTTACAATGACAGTCTATTAGAAAAATGAAATCATTGCCAATATTAACATTACACTTAGACCACAATATGAATTAATGAGCTTGCTTTCCACCTCCATCCCCACCAAATATATGAGCCATGTTCCTAATAAAGTGTTTGAAAGGAAGGCTGAGAAATTTAATAATAATAATTAAAAAAAAAAAGCTCTCTGAAATTAACTTCCCGGCAGTGCTTTTAAAAAAAGAAAATGTTATTACTTGGCCCTTTGCTTTTCCCCAAAGCAAATTTCAATCCTTTGAGGACAGCACTAATATAAAGCAGATAATTTACAAACCTTTTATTCTACAATTTGCTTGGTTCAAATAAGCAACTAAAATAGCAATTGCCAGTTGAGTATTTTAAAGATTGCGGTTACAGGAAGACAAACAGCATAATGCAAAAAAGAAAGTCTGTGTTGAAACTATCAAATATTAGCCTTCCAGTAAAGAGCAAAATGCTGAACATGCTAATTTACATAGGCAACAGAAGGGAGCATTAAGGAATGAAAACCCTAACGATAATTGCTGGAGTTTTATCAAACAAGTTTTCTAATCTCAGCTCTTTTGCATTTATTGTATTGAAGGAGACAAAGGGGGAAGAATGCCAGTGGGTTGTCTTAAACTACTCATTTTGCCAGAATCATACATGGGTATAATGTTGGCTAAATGAAGCTAGTGGTTCATCAGTGTTGCTCCTTATCAAGGAGTCGTCATCAAAATAGTCTTGACTTCTTTAAAAATGGGGGGAAAATAGAAAGCAAAAATCCTACCAAACTAACAAAAAGCAGCAGCAAGGCTGTTTTAATCTTTCCAGTTTTACCAAGGACGTGATATTTAATTTGGCTGTTTTTACACCTCACAGTCAAAGAACAATGGGTGAAATGGGTTGATCAATGGGAAGTTTGCTATTGATTTCAACGGTGTCCTGATTTTACCCTTTGGCCTGGTGTACACTACTTGGTTAGTTTGTGCTGAACAACAGACATGCCACTTTTACAAAGAGCTGCAAGCCATCCTCAGTGGAGATCCCAGCACCACCCCAGTAGCCCCATGGATACTTCTGAGGAGCCCAAGTCACAGGCCCCTGCAGTGAACAGTGAGGAGTAGGAGATGGATGAGGAAGAGGAGGCAGCATATGGGAGAAAGGTGATCAGGGGACCTAGCTGCACAGCGAGACAGGACCTGTTTTTCACTCCACCGCAGTCCAGCCAGTCTTGCTATTTGAGCACGGGCGAGCCTGATGCAAAGGAAGGAACCTCAGGTAGGTATGCAGTTTACTTTGAAATTACAGGGCTGGAACCCCCAAAGTAGTGGGACCCATCCGTTGATTTAATCATTTTTACATGTGCTAGAAGAGGTAGTGAAACAATCAAGAGAGACATAGAGTTGCTATATGCTTTTAATTCCTTTCTAAAGTTAGACAGTAAGGTAGAGCACACTACAGCAACATACACTACTCCCAGGACCGGCTCCAGGCACCAGGCAACCAAGCACATGCTTGGGGCGGCACCTGGTAAGGGGCGGCCAATCTTGGGGTGGCGGGGGGCAGCGCGGCGTGGCATTCCGTGGGGGGGGCGCTCCGGCGGTGCGGCGCTCAGCGGGGGGGGCAGCGCGGGGCGCGGCGCTCGGCGGGGGGGGCAGGCTCCGGCGGCACGGCGCTTGGCGGGGGGGCCGCGCGGGGCGCGGCGCTGGGGGGGGGTTTCGGCGGCGCGGCGCTTGGTAGGGGGGGCGGGCTCCGGCGGCGCGGCACTCGGCGGGGGTCCGGCGGCGCGGCGCTCGGCGGGGGGGGCTCGGGGGGGTGGCGCTTTTTTTTGCTGCTTGGGGCAGCAAAAAAGTTAGAGCCGGCCCTGACTACTCCGGCTCACTATTAAAATGATCTTTCAAAGCCTCCCTGAGCCATATAGTTCCACACTGAGCTCTTCTTATAGCCCTAGTATCTGGCTGCTCAAAATCAGCAGACAGCCATTCCACCACTGCCCTCCACGCCAGCAGAAACTTTCCCCCCTTTGCTTCACAGATATTATGCAGGACACAGCAGGCAGCTATAACCATGGAGATATTTTTCTCACTGAGGTCCAATCTTGTAAGTAAACAATGCCAGAGACTCTTCAAATGACCAAAGGCACATTCAACGGTCATTCTGCACCTGCTGAGCCTCTGGTTGAAGCACTTTTTGGTGCTGTCAAGGTGGCCTGCTTACAGCTTCAGGAGCCATGGGAGCAAGGCATAGGCTGGATCTCCCAGGATCAGTATTGACATTTCAACATCCCTAATGGCAATTCACCAGTCGGGAAAGAAAGTCCCTGCTTGCAGCTTTCTGAACAGTTCTGTATCCTTAAAGATGCGCATGTCATGCACCCTCTCTGACCAGCCCACATTGCTGTTGGTGAAGTGTTCCTGGTGATTCACCAGCACTTGCATAACCATAGAAAAATAGGCCTTTCTGTTGATGTACTCTGTGGCAAGGTGGTTTGGTGCCAAAATAGGGATATGTGGGCCATCTATTTCCCCACCACAGTTGCTGCAAAGCCATCCACTATGTTCTGCACATTGCCCAGTCACAGTCCTGTGTAGCAGGAGGCAATTAATGGTCCTGAACACTTGTATGACAATGGCCTCTGACTCCAAATTGATTCCCAACTGACTGGTAGCAATCTGGAGTTGCAAATTTCCACAGTGCAATTGCCACTCGCTTCTCAACTGTCAGTGTAGCTCTCGTTTTGGTGTCCTTGCGCCGGAGGGCTGGGGCAAGTTCGGCACACAGATACAGCAATGTGGCCTTGTGCATCTGAAAGTTCTGTAGCCCCTGCTCATCAACCCACACCTGCATTACGATGCGATCCCACCCGTCAGTGCTTGTTTCTCGGGCCCAGAACTGGCGCTCCACCGTGTCCAACTGATCCGTGAATGCCACCAACAACCTTGAATTGTTTCTTTCTATGTCCCACAGCAATTTAGCCTCCAAGGAATCGTCATATTCTTCGCAGCTCCTCTTGCGGCTTTGCAAATACTGCAGAATCAGGTGACCCATGCTCGAAACACTCATGACAATAGTGCAAAGCTGTGCAGGAGCAATGCTTCTGTCGGAGATGGCGGACAGCGAGGAGAGACATGCAAGTTTGTGTGGGTTTTGAAAAGAAGGCGCAAAATATTATGGGATGCAGATGAAATTATGGGATGGAGAACACTGCATTATGGGAAGTTGACCCCATGCTCCCAGTCACCCCTGAATGACTTGTTTTGGCCCCATCAGGCACTGCAAAAACTTCCCAAAAAGACCCTGCACTGGATGGTGGGATACCTACCATGTGCACTGCTTTCTGCATCGATAGAAGCCCTCCTGGTGGGGGCATGCATCGCAGACACAAGAAGCCAAGTATGCATGCGCACAAGCAATGTACTTGTATGCTGACGTAACTTAGGTCAACATAACTTTGTAGTGTAGACATGGCCTATATCTCTATACATTTTTGTGGAATCATTCAAAAAGTTGTGGGATAGATTGTGATATCCTTACTCGCATTTAGCAGTACCTTAGGGCTTGACCCTGCAATGTGCTGAGCACTCAAGCCCTAATCCAACAGAGCACTTAACCATGTGTTTATCTTTAAGAATATGAGTAGTCTCATGTGCTCAAAATTAAGCACATAGCGCTTTGCTGGATCAAGGCCAAAGGGCGTGACCAGTTGCAGAACCGAGCCCTTACTCCCAGCCAAGTAGTCCCACTGACTACTTGGGACTACGTATGGCGTAAGATATAGCTCTTTATAACAGAGGGTACCATGATCTATCCCTACATAATTAATATGGCTATTAATGGTCAATTCCATCAGTGTGTTGGTCTATGTGTGTGTATTTCTATGTTCGATATTTTTTAAGTGTATGATTTTATAAATCTTATCTACAGAAGATCTATACAGGAAAAGAGCTCTTCACTTTGGACTACTTTAGTCCTCCTGATACACAGATCAGCTTAATCATACTGTAGCCTAGTTACTTTCTTAACACAGTACCATTTATAGAAATGTAATTCAGCTGGAGTCAGTGCTTCCACTATTCACCCGCTTAAGTATAGTAATTTGCTTTGCTCTAAAATGTGCCACCCAAGTGGTCAGAAAGGAAGCAAATTTAGGAAGTTTAGAAAAGCTAAACATGGGGCCCAAGGTGCAAGGGTTGTTCTGAGCTGGGGATGTGGTTTGGTTTTTATGTAGGAAAAGGCAAGCCACATAGTGTGGATTCAGATAATTTTAGGGTATTTGGATGTGGGGTTTTCATCGAGGCCCACCTCTGAAAAACCACATTTCGTTTGGTTTGTTAAGTAATAAAGTGACATTGATTAAAAGGGCACCTCTTGCACATAGGCGGAGTGATCTTCTAGGTCAGGGTTGAGGCACTGTGGTCCATGGAAGTTTGCATTGCACTTGCCCATTTCTGTGAACATTAATCTGTAAGACTGTCAGCTCAGCACCTTCCACAAGCAATTCACTATAAAAATAGGGACTCTGAATGAAAGTGCCAGCTCACCCATCATGATAATGAAAGCAGTTCATGAATAAGCACGTTTGAACAAGATTAAACATAAAAACTGCAAAGCCTGGTGCGGATCATCTAGAATACATCCAGGTAACCAAGTGAGTAAACATCAAACAAAGGATTATCTTTCTTTGTAAGAAATTCATTACAGCAAGATATTGAACTGGGGACCTCTGTGTCAAAAGGTAATAGGGGCATCTGTTGAGCTGTAAACCCATCTGCTTTTTCTGTCAGTAGTAGTCCTACGTGAGACCTTTCACCAACAGCAAGATGTACAAAAGATAAGAAGAAATTACTTTGAAAACTGACTAGCCTTTGCCAGCCTGGGATTCGCTGGTTGAAACTCCTTAGGTCATGTCACAGCTCTGCAGCTACTGCCCATGAATTCACAAAAAGAGTGTTGAGCAGTGTTTATCCTGAGTAGACGTTCAATACCCTTAGAGGGTATATATGATACCGAGAGGTTTCCTGACCTACCCCCAAAGCAGTGGCAAGCACTGCCTTGTCATTCAGTGTAACCTACATCCTCCCTTCCTCATTCCTTTCTGATTGATTGTTTCACCCACCAGTTGCATCCTGCCTTCAACTAGACTGTAAGCTTTGCAAGGCAGAAACTCTCTCTCTTACTGTGTGTTTGTACAATGCCTAGTACAACCGGGCCCTAAAAATAATGACAGTGATAATCACTAATGGTTATATCACCCAGTTAAACAAAGCACTTAAAACACATGCATGAAATAGATAATATATACGCCTGTGAACATATGGGGACAAATCCTTTGCTGGAGTAAATTGGTATAACTTTATTGATGTCAAAGGGGATACATCAAACAACTGAGAATCTAGTTCTCTATGTATTGCACTAGCCGTAAATCAATAAGGAAGGCAATATGCTAAATATGATTTGCTTCTTTCCAAAGTAAAAATGGGCTGAAGGTATCATATGTAGATGGCTCCAGTATAAGTTTTGGCTAGAATTCAAGCAGGAGAGCAGTTCAAGTTTGGATTTGGAGTGAATAGCATCAAAATCTTGAAATCTCAACTCATGGGACTTTGGTCCCGAATGGTGAGATTTCTCTCTTTTGAATGGGAGGCATCTTGAAACATCAGCTGCATCCAAACCAGAAAGCAGAACCTGTCCATTTCAGACTATAATTTGGGTGGAGGTGGAGAGGTGTTTCCGATCTGGGATTTGAATGCAGTTGAATAAAAGGGATTCTGACCCAAGGTTCCTATTTTGACCCATCTCCAGTTCCTCATCCAAGCTGGGTTTTCAGCAGAACTGTTTTTTCAAATTACACAAGCATTAAATAGTAATGAACAATTTCCAAACATTTTTATTTTCAAGATCGGATACTCAAAAATGGTTGAAGTGATTTTTTTCAAATAACACTTTAATTCTTTTTTCTAAATGAAGACCATACATGAGAAGTTTCAATCTACAGATTTTTTTTTAAGCTATACATGGCAGAAAATGGGAAATTTAAACTGAAGTGCCATCTAAACCTTCACCATGAAATCACTTCTATGAGGCTCTAAAGGAAAATAATCTGTCCCTTTTCCTCATATTCTTACTGTGAATATTATAATCACAATCTATACACAAAGCCCAGCAATGAAACGTGTATAACTGATGTTACTGAAACATCCTGCATAATCAATTTCCATCCTGGTGTGTTCTCTCACAATCTTTTATGTATGTTTTCCACAACTCCGCATGTATCTGTGGAGCTGTCTCCAACAGAAATGCTAAATGAAGAGATCACGGAAATGTATCCAGAGGCTTATGGAAACCTCCCCCTCAGGGGAATGTCACCAATCTGCAAGATACCATTAAGTGCAAGATTTCTGCATACGAATTTCTGATTCAGCTGAAAGTGGATTGTAACCACATGTTGCCAAACAATTCCCTTTGGTCTAACAACTGGCGGAGGCTAATTAGAGCAAAACCCTACCCTGTGCTGCAAAGGTGCACTAAGATAGAAGAGAGCATAGGAAACTTCTGCCTCATGCAGGCAGCAGGAAAGGATCCTTCCATATCTGGCACCATCTGATGCACCTCATTTTCAAGGGGGAATTGTCTGCAAGCTAGGAAGCGTCCAAGCTCCCAGATTGCTAAATGCAAGGATCAGCCATATGCGCAAACTGGAACAAGTGTTTGAGGTTTTTTTGTTTGGAGGATTTTTCTTTTTGGAGGGCTGTTGAGGGATTGAAAAGGGGTTCTCACTCAGTAGTCCTTTATCCCCAGCTAGCTCCCCCAGAACTATCCTGTGCATCAGTCAAACCACCAGATGGCTCTTAGGCCACGTGCAAAGCAGACCCACTTCTCTCCCTGCTTAATTTAAGCGGTTCCCTCTGATAAGGGGCAGGATTTTGCCTTTAAGCACTTCAATTATTCCATGTAATGGGATTATATTTTTCTCTGGACAGGTACACCTAAAACGCCTTTTATCATGAATGGGAGTGACACCACGTATGTATCAAGAGCAAGAGAGCTCAGTGGAAACTGACAAGGTGTGCATAATCCTGGGATGAATTAGGAAAGCCAGCATGCACAGGCAATTGCGTGGAAAACGGATTCCCAAAGGAAGAATCTTATCTTGAATGCTCCTACTTTTGGGGGAGGAAATAGACAGATTATCCCCCTACATCTTTTGCATCGGTGGTGTAAAATGACACAGCTTTTCCTTGATGTGTAGCTGATGAATACTGAGCTAAGCAGATCCATACTGTCACTGTAGGAAAAGAAAATCATCTTGACATATAAAATAGCTAATTTAGCATTTTGATTCTGTCTGGGAAAAAGTTGGTTTTCTGCTTCTGAAGAGGAATCATTCACAGCTTCTAGTGCCAGAATGGAATAAAAAAAACTCCATTACATCACCTTGCAACATTGTCCAGGACCTGGCAATTAACAGGAATCCTCAGATTTAGTAACCTTATTGCT
The DNA here is from genome assembly GCF_028017835.1 of Emys orbicularis. Lineage (NCBI taxonomy): Eukaryota > Metazoa > Chordata > Testudines > Emydidae > Emys > Emys orbicularis. Next base: position 144,702,474 of record NC_088685.1, read on the forward strand.
TCCCTTTACTGTGTCATAATATATGATATATATATCATATATTATGATATACCTATCTCATAGAACTGGAAGGGACCCTGAAAGGACATCAAGTCCAGCCCCCTGCCTTCACTAGCAGGACCAAGTACTGAGAGTAGTTTGCTCTTTACTTAGAAAGGAAATAGCACCTATCCTAATTGAAGGGCAAACTCTTTCATTAACAGTGTGAGGAAAGCACAAATAAAAGGCCAAATCCTGCTCCTATTGAGGTCAAAGACAAAATTCCAATTCAAGAGGAGGCCCTCATTCTGGTTTGGGGCCCAATCCTGCATTCCTGACTCCTTACAGACTTCCAGGGGAGTTGTGCCTGAGTAAGGAGGGCATGATCACAGGCTTTGTTAACAAGGGCTTAATTTCACATGGACATGAAATGCAGCTTCATTTAAATCATCTGCTTTAATAGTCAGAGTTTGGAGCAAGTTGTAATATCTCAAGTGATGTATCTGCAATACTGAAAACCTCTGCGACAGAAGGCAAGTGTGTTAGCTCACTGGCAGCCTTGGAGCAGCTACCCACATGTAGATGTGGCATTGATTTGGATCTCTTTCTAGGAAAGGAGACCTTAGGGGATATTAGAAAGGTGATGGTGCATTTTGGTGCTAGAATAGGACAGCTGCTTGTTGTATGACCATACGTTTCAGTATTTCTGATGTGTCTCTATTAGGGCCATTCTACAGAAAAGCTCTTTAGTTGTCACAATCCTTTCAGTATTTTTCTATGCACTGCCTAGTAATATTCTCTTTAATTTATCCAAGTACAATATGTAAAATTAAGATAAAAAAATCTAACCAGAACATTAAATCAGCTATAGGAGAGAAGAAGGGAGAAAACAGCAATGCTTTCAAGGCTCTATTCTCAGCCGATATAAAACCAATGCAGTTCCACTGATTTCAATGGAGTGGCACCAGTTTACACCAGTAGAGAATTGTGCCCTAAAAGTGTTACTGTTTTCTCTCTTCTTTATGCATGTGTTTGAATTTCACAGCTAGCAAGTCTTCTGTTTATTCACAGGACAGGTACAGCGCTATTCAGAGCAATGAAAGCTTTCCCCAAACTGCCATGCCAATCTGCCTCCACCTTCACCTGGAAGGACACCTGCCTTGGTGGGATGGCGGAGTTGTTCAGCCTTCATATCCATCCACTCAGTGCTTGGCCTTTTGGTTGAGATTGCCCACAAGGGTATGGGAAGATAAAACCTGTTCCCTAAGAAATAAACAAATGTCCCTGTTTTTAACCTTGTATGTGGTTTGGGAATGTTGCAAAGTGCTGATAACCTTTTCACAGGGCTTCATTTACACATTAAAGAATTCCAATTGAAAATAAGAGAAGAGGAAAAATCAAATGGCTTTTAGGAACGCTGTTACAATAACCTAGCAAAAAGGGGAAATCAACCAATCCCAGTGTGTGTGTCAGCAGCAGTTAGCTCATCCATCTGTATGATAAATGCTAGTGTACTTACTTGTATAGTTCATGTGACAGCTTTTGTGCAATGTATATTGGGGGTTTTGTAGCTTTTCTCTGGCTCCTAGGAGGCTACCATCACTAGATGATTACATTTTCCTGTTAGTTCAGGTAAGGATACTGAGTTTCTGAATAAGCAGCATTATAATCACTGAGGGGCACAGGATGGAGCTCAAACAATGGGTGCCTCCCTCACTAAGAAGGGACAGCCAACAGTTGCTATCAGCAGGTTCTTATACTGTAAATACTGGCACTCATGTGGAGGGGAAAAAATGTCTCCTATATAGACTTTAAAGGAGAATTACAATGATTACTTATACTTAGAGATGAGTCTCAGCCACAAAATTCCATTTCAAGTTTGGACCTGGATTTCATACATCCTCAGATTCCAGGGATGTTTGGGTTTGATCAATTAGAGACACAGACCATAATCCAAAATCTGGAGTGGGTTCAAATCCAGAGTTTAAACCCGGCCAAAATTCAGAGGTGTTTTGGATTTGGGGATCAGTGATAGTCTAGTTATATTATTTTAGATCTAGATAAATAGTCACTGGAAATTATACTCCATTTATTAGGGCTGGTCTACACTGAAAAATTACATCGACATAACTACGTCTCTCAGGGGTGTGAAAAATCCACACACACACCCCGAGAGACATACTTAAGCTGACCTAACCTGCCGTGTAGGCAGCGCTAGGTCAACAGAAGAATTCTCCCATCAACCTAGCTATCACCACTCGGGGACGTGGGTTACATAGGGTGATGGAAGAACCCCTCTCATTGCTGTAGTAAGTACCTACACTGAAGCGCTACAGCAGTGCAGGTGTCTACAGTCTACTGAAGTGTAGATGAAGCCCTAGATACATAATAATCTGCTGCACTCACGACTTCCATCGCTTGCATACCAATTTATACTCAACAGCTAGGTAATTTAAACCAGTGAAACTTAAGGTCAGTGTTCAATTTTGCATCCATGTTGTATACTAACCAATACTCAGAAATTCTGCACTTTGATTATTCCCCTGCAGAACCTGCCTATTCGCCCACATCACTTCATGACTATGTACCGCTTGCGTATATTGTTGTACTGTAGACTTGAGCCATTGCTCTGTCTCTCTGTAAATAATCTTATGAAATACAAATAAACAGTATCTGAAAGAGAGAAGGAATTGGAGGAAAGAAATCTTTCCCACTCTAAAAGATACACCAATAGAACACTAATCTGACTTTTCCAAACAGTTTTTAGAACTCACTTTCATTAGGGAATGATGGTGAAGTGCCCCTCAGCAAATGGAGGCTGTCACTTTGCTTACGCTTTACTGAGAAGATGACAATTAAGAGAGTGAGCCTCTCACGAATGAAAAGCAAGGAGTGTCTGAGATTTTTAGCAATATTTATAAGCTCTATTTTTAAACACAGTTCAACTATAAACACCAAATGCTTTAACAACAGGATGTCACTTTATAGCAATTTCAGGGGAAGAAGAAAAAAAAAAAACAGATTTCCCATTCATTCCAATGGGGAGAGATATTCTCGGTGTCCTAACATACATTGTCACACTGTCAAGATAGCAATTTGTTAGTCATTCTTCTTTATTTATATTTAAGACATGTTTTAACATTTTTGTTTTGCTTTCTTCGCAATTAGCTGGAGTGATTACAATATCTTTTATATTATGGGCGGAAGCTATATTGTAAAAGATTTTGTTCCCCTGTTATATTATTCATATTTATGCAAATAGTAGCCTCTCCTTTGTAAAGATCACTACAAGGATTATGAACATGCCTGCTAAAGAGAAGGGTGAGTTCACTAAAGTATATGCCTTTGTAATTCTTGCATAGTTGTCAAGCTGACACTATAGCTCACTCAGGGGGGGGAAAAGTCCCTTCCTTTCTTCTGATTTAACCCAAGATGACATTCTGTCAGACAGAGACAGCTGGTAGCAAGATTGTCTGTCAATGTTTTGCAGATATTTTGAGTTGCCAGCTATTTGGAACTATTCCCAATCTTGTTGTACAGCAACTCAAATTGTGTACCTGTCTGGCATCCAGCCATCATGGCAAACTGTGAAAGATTCAAAAAGAGCAAGAGATTTTCACAAAGAGGCTGGATTTTGCTGTGAAGTATTTAAAAAGTACAAAGAGTGAAATCCTCTCCGGGAGAAACATCCACTTGTGAATCTCTCCAAATGAGACCGGCTGGTGTGCAATCTTCTTCTGCTTACCCTTTCAATTCAAATGTTACCAATCTGGTTGAGGGAGGGCTATGTAATCCCATGCTCTTAGTGATTTTTAATATATTTATTCTATATCTGAAAATGAGCTGGTCAATAGTTAGGTGGCAAAATTTGCAAATTACACCTTTTTTTAGGATACTCAAAACTAAATAAAACTGTGAAGAACTCCAGAGGGACCTAACAAAGTTCGGTATATGGGCAGCACCACGGCAGATGAAATTGAGAGCTGATAAATGCAAAGTAATGCATGATTTAAACTAATCCTACACATTGCTGCTAATTAGCTGACACCCTGTTAACATTCAGGGAAAAGATCCAGGCATTACACTGAACAGCTTGATAAAAAGGGATTGTGAAAAAAAATGTTAGGATGTATAAAAAACAAGATGGAAAATGACATTGAAAATATTATTTGCAGTGGTGTTGTAGCTGTGTTGGTCCCAGGATATGAAAGAGATGAGGTGGGTGAGGTAATATCTTTTATTGGACCAACTTCTGTTGATGGAAAGAACAAGCTTCACCGATCTCTTCTTCAAGTCACTGAAAATATTAGGTTTTTATATGTATTGCCAGCATGCCCTCACCTGCAGTACTGGGCTAGATCCTCAACTGGTATAAATCTGCAGCCAATTTACACCAGTTGAGGTCCTTGTCCAATGTGTGCAGTTCTGGTTACCCCTTTTCAAAAAAGATCTAGTAGAAGTCACAGGAGCTTTGTTTGCCTGAAACACCTGACCCCACTAGCAGGTGTGGATAGTGATAAAGTGTGAAATGGGTTCTGCTGACTCATTGAGGCAAGGAATGCAGCAGTGAGTCTAGGTGAGAGAAGTTCGGGGTGAAATTCTAGCTCCACTGAAGTCAATAGCAAAATTCCCACTGACTTTATTGACTTCATCCATGGGTGTGGGCCAAGCAACCCTGAAGAAGATAAACTTATGAAAGAAACATTTCAGTTTTTACACAGCATATGATTAAATTTGTGGAGTTCATTGAGGAAGATTATTAGTGAGGCTAAGAGCATAAGACAATTTCAAAAGGATTAGGCATAGTAATGGATAAGGAAGACATCCACAGTTACACTAGAAAGCATTAAAAAGTTTTGAGGCATAACTCAACCATGAGCTGACAGGCATTAAGAAGAAATTTCCTCCCTGGGCAGGGTTTATCCTTCGTATTCTTTCCATAAGGTTTGTTGTACCTTCCTCAGAAGCACCTGGTACCAGCCATTGTCAGAGACAGGATACAGTAGAGGGCTAGCTGGACCGCTGGTCTGATCGATCAATTCCTGTTTCCCCTGCACTGGTCAGTGCACCTGCAACAGTGCTCAACAGGACAATGGAGTACGCGCTGAAAGAGACCGAGTGCTGAGAGAACCAAGAGGAACCCTGCCTCATTCTGGGCCTCACCGACGTCAAGTGAAGTCAATGAGAGTCTTTCCATTGACTTCAAAGGGCGATGAATTGGGGCCTCCCTGTGTACTGCCTTGTGCAGTTGAAAAAGCAGGTTTTCACAAAAATAAATTACACACACACACAGACTAAATTATTTTCTGCTGTGGGAGAAAGCATTTATCAGTATGAGTATCATTTGGTATGACTGCTTTACTCATTAGTGACAAAGCCACAAATAATTTAAGCAGGTCGTCCCAAATGAGTGCCTCAAAGCAGAGGCAGGAGTGAAGCAGAAGTGTCCCCCATAAAGCACACACAACCATTCCAGCAGTAACAGGAAGTGAAGAGTAAGAGAACTGTGTGGTTTTCCACCTCTATAATCATGATGAAGTGAGAAATTTAAGAGTGAACAGAACTAAAAATATGGCCCCTAATGCTTATTCACATGTCAAGCAGCGTCCATTGAAATTTAATTGGAATTCATAGAAAGTTATTTTTAAACAAGGAACTTGCAAGATGGTACAATTATTCCTGAGAGTTTCCACTACTTGCCAATGTAATAAATCTAAACCAATCGCCACTATGGAGGGTTGTGTTCAGGTGCTGTTAATTAACTGTTCATATCTTCATTTACTGATTCTACCCACGCTGGCACCTGTCTGAAATGAAACTAACTTAAGAACTCCAGTTTACTATATAAAATGAAATAAAAACACAGCAGTATTGCTGTCCCCAGTAGCACAAGAACAAGGCAAAGACTCCAATTGCCTCTCTTATTAGAGTCGCTGGAGGGCAGACGTACTTTGAGTTGGAGTCAGAGCCCCAAATCTGGACCTAGCTGTTTGAACAGCACTACGTTAAAGCATGTTAAGGAACCTTTAGCGTGCACCAGCAGGGTCTACACAAACCAATTAATGTGCAACATGTTAGTGTGCTTTAGAAATCACAGCCCTATAGGGCACCATGTTGACAAGCCCTATGCATATAAATCTTTGACATGAGCAATCCTAAAACTGTTTTTGGCTGTATAAAAGTGAAAGGATTCATCCATGTTTCTGTATTACTATATAGTCTAAACTGAAAGAGCCCAGGCTTTCAAGTTTTCTGGCTGATCACAGCCAAGACAGACAATCACAGTTACAGAATGAGATAAAAAGGCACATAATGAAAAATAGGAGCAAATTCTATAGTCCCAGGCTGTTTGACATTTTCAGGCTTGGACTGATTAAAAAAAAAAAAAGAACCTTAAAGATAATGAAGCTCATAGAGTTGTAAGGCTGGGGCTCAGTGAAGTATGACAATATGTTCATGTCTCCGCAGCACTACTAAATAGTCACAACAGAACAGAATCCCAACGACCTTTGTGCCCAATTTACATTTAAACTGTTTTACGTTTATTCGTTATATAACTAGCCCATCTTCAGCAAATTCTCAGTTTGAAAATACACAGGAAAATTGGGACATCGAGCTACCGCCAAGGTTATCAGGGGCATAGAGGGGACAGGAAACTTATGCCGGAGTCCATTGAAAGAGTGTGCTGGTATATAGGAGGTATGACCTTTCCCTCAACCCAGGTCCTCCATCCTCTTTTGAGGCCAGATCATAAATTACTGTAAATATAACTCACTGAAGTCAATGGAGATGCACCAATTTCAGTGTGGCCAAAATGAAGCATTCAAAATTCATGAGTCAACCCCTCCCACACCAAAAGAGGGGGGGGGGGGAAATATTGGCTTTAAAAATCATGAGATTTTTTTTATATACCATGTACTTGGGGTTCTTTTTATTTGTTCTCTGGTTTCCAAGCCTTTATGGTTCACTTGGTTCATGTTTTCAGGTTTTCCCTGCAGTCACAAAGGGTAGAAAGTTACCGGTACCTTTAAAAAAGAAAGCAAGCTGGGATTGCCATGGTATCATGTGACTGCAGGAAGCTGGGATTTAAGAAAAATACCAAATATCACAGCACTCCCAGTAAAACTCATCAGAGCTGGCAGCACTGCGATTTACACCAGCTGGCCCTTGGGATAGCTAACTGCTGTTAGCACTGGAGCTGAGCAGTGCTCATACTCAAGAAATATAAGGACTGTGTTTACGGCTGATGCCTGCCGGGGGGGGAGGGGGAGAAAATACTGGGGTGAGGGTCTCCTTATATTTTACCATTCCCCTTCCACATTTGGGCACAACATAGTCTACCGTTTATTATGCAGACACCAAACAAGAGTTAGCAAGATGCAATGGGTCTATATTGATTTTTTTAGCTGATATTTATATAAAATGCTCTCAGTAGGGAATCAGATTAACTGGCTTTGTTTGGTATTTACTATTGTGCTACTTGTCTTAAAATAGAAACTGCAAACACTCTGATTCACAGTAGATTACAGATGTGTGTGTGAGGGAACGAAAGAGATCCTGACAGTGGTAAAGATATAGGGAAGTCATCACTATTTAAATGAAAACTGCACCTGTTTTCTTCAGTTGACCAGTGTGACATTTCATAGGATAAAAAGTGGTTTTCACAAGGCAACAATCACCCCATTGGAGAAAGCTCAGGCAAGGCTCAAAGCCCTATTTGAATGCCACTCAGGTTATGTGTACACTGCAATAAAACACCCACACCCAGCTGACTCGGGCTTACGGGGCTCAGGCTGTGGAACTATAAAATTGCAGTGTAGATGTCCGGGCTCAGGCTGGAGCCAGGACTCTGGGACTCTGTACGGGGCGGGTCTCAGAGACCAGCTCCAGCCCAAGCCCCAACATCTACACAGCAATTTTGTAGCCCTGCAGCCTGAGTCCCACCGGTTTGAGTCAGCTGACACAGGCCAGCCCTAGGTGTTTTATTGCAGGGTAGACATACCCTCAGGCCCTTTAAATTACACTCCAAAGAGTGAAACTGGCACCTACTCAGATCTATTCCCTGTGCGTATGCAGGCAGATCTGCTGATTTAGGGACAAAACTATGTTTTTAATTCCATCACCACTGCAGAAACAACACAGTGCAGAGCATGAGCTCAGTTCTGTTGCTTCTCAGGTCTGAGGAAAATTGTTAATGTTCTAGTTGCAGGGCCAAATTCTGCCTTCATTTACATCTGGTGCAATCCCTACTGCAACCTCCCCTTTGCTGGGGGATGGGGAAAAACAGAGGACAGGGCTACAAAGGCAGCCCAAAATTGTGAGTTTAACTGGCTTTAGCCTGGTATATGGCCAGGGTGGCTGGAGAATGTGCTGATTCAGCCTCTGCAATACTGCCCCCCTCTCCTACAGGCAGTACACCTCCCTGAAGTCAAAAGACCCCTAAAAGTACTTACTGCTGGGGTGGGGCACCTCAGCCCAAGCTGTGCCTTACAGATACAATTGAGCACTCCAAGTGCAGCAGCTCACCTTCGATCTGGATAGGTCACAATTTAACACTCTGCTTAGGTATTGATATTTTGTACCAGACTTTTGGAGGGCCTTTAAAGCATCTAATGACAATTTTAAAGGTTTCATTACATGATCTAGGAAACAAAGTTTAACAGTAGTTTCAAGTGTTTTTAAAGCTTCCCTGAACTTTCTAAAATTGTTACAAAATCTTTTGTTCTGAGGTGTTTCAAATATTAACTTGGTATAAAACCTAAAATAGAGAGAGCAATTTACTGGCATAAGTAATTGCTTGGAAGTGTAAGCCTATTTTATGTATGTCAATCAAATCATTAAAAATTGTTCTTATAAATATACTGTAAATGAAAATTCATTAATTAGCTACACATTTTAAATGAGTTCTACAGTCTGTGTTAAAAAATAAATTGAGTTCAAACTATAGTCTCCATTAAATCCATTATAAGAAATCTTCATTCTATAAAAAGAGTGACAATCTAATTCAACATGAGTTACCGTTCATTCCATGATAGCATATTTGCCCCCTGGCAACATACTCATTTAAGATGATGGCATTATGGCTAATTTGCCAAGAATATCCTTTTACAAATGGGGAGTTGGATGCTCGCAGTCTGCTCCTTGGGCAGCTCAACTATTCACTGCCCCATATGTGGGCCGATGATCATTTCACAATCATACCAGTAATTGGTAATTGTTATCATGAGGAGAACAGCCAGGGGATAAAAACAGTGGAGACTACAGGGGATGTGAACTGCTGAGCACACCAAGGGTATGTCTACACTATGGGATTAATCCGAATTTATATAATTCGAATTTTGGAAACAGATTGTATAAAGTCGAATGTATGCGGCCACACTAAGCACATTAATTCGGTGGTGTGCATCCATGTACCGGGGCTAGCGTCGATTTCTGGAGCATTGCACTGTGGGTAGCTATCCCATAGCTATCCCATAGTTCCCGCAGTCTCCTCCGCCCATTGGAATTCTGGGTTGAGATCCCAATGCCTGATGGGGCCAAAAACATTGTCGCGGGTGGTTCTGGGTATATCCTCCCCCCTCTCCAGGGAAGCAATGGCAGACAACTGTTTCGCGCCTTTTTTCCTGGGTGAACAGTGCAGACGCCATACCACGGCAAGCGTGGAGCCCGCTCAGCTCAAGACAGCAGTCATGAACATTGTAAACACCTCGCGCGTTATCGTGCAGTTTATGCTGAACCAGAACCTGCAAAACCAGGTGGCGAGGAGTAGGCTACGGCAGCGCGGCGGCGAGAGTGATGAGGATATGGACATGGAATTCTATCAAACCACGGGACCCGGTGCTTTGGAGATCATGCTGTTAATGGGGCAGGTTATAGCCGTGGAACGCCGATTCTGGGCACAGGAAACAAGCACAGACTGGTAGGACCGCATAGTGTTGCAGGTGTGGACGATTCCCAGTGGCTGCGAAACTTTCGCATGCGTAAGGGCACTTTCTTGGAACTTTGTGACTTGCTTTCCCCTGCCCTGAAGCGCCAGAATACCAAGATGAGAGCAGCCCTCACAGTTGAGAAGCAAGTGGTGATAGCCCTGTGGAAGCTTGCAACGCCAGACAGCTACCGGTCAGTCGGGAATCAATTTGGAGTGGGCAAATCTACTGTGGGGGCTGCTGTGATGCAAGTAGCCAAAGCAATCACCGAGCTGCTGCTACGAAAGGTAGTGACTCTGGGAAATGTGCAGGTCATAGTGGATGGCTTTGCTGCAATGGGATTCCCTAACTGTGGTGGGGCGATAGATGGAACCCATATCCCTATCTTGGCACCGGAGCACCAGGGTACCCAGTACATAAACCGCAAGGGGTACTTTTCAATGGTGCTGCAAGCACTTGTGGATCACAAGGGACGTTTCACCAACATCAACGTGGGCTGGCCGGGAAGGGTTCATGACGCTTGCGTCTTCAGGAACACTAATCTGTTTAAACGGCTGCAGCAAGGGACTTACTTCCCGGACCAGAAAATAACCGTTGGGGATGTTGAAATGCCAATAGTTATTCTTGGGGACCCAGCCTACCCCTTAATGCCATGGCTCATGAAGCCATACACAGGCAGCCTGGACAGGAGTCAGGAGCTGTTCAACTACAGGCTGAGCAAGTGCAGAATGGTGGTAGAATGTGCATTTGGCCGTTTAAAATGTTGCTGGCGATCGCTACTGACTCGCTCAGACCTCAGCCAAACCAATATCCCCATTGTTATTTCTGCTTGCTGTGTGCTCCACAATCTCTGTGAAAGTAAGGGGGAGACCTTTATGGCGGGGTGGGAGGCTGAGGCAAATCGCCTGGCTGCTGATTACGCGCAGCCAAACACCAGGGCGATTAGAAGAGCACACCAGGAAGCGCTGTGCATCAGAGAAGCTTTGAAAACCAGTTTTATGACTGGCCAGGCTACAGTGTGAAATTTCTGTTTGTTTCTCCTTCATGAAAACCAGCCCCCTTTATTGACTCATTCTCTGTAAGGAACCCACCCTCCCCCTTCCCCCAGCTTGCTTTCAAAGGAAATAAAGTCACTATCGTTTAAAAATCATGTATTCTTTATTAATTGATTATAAACATAGGGAGAGAACCGACAAGGTAATCTGGGTGAGGTTTGGGAAGAGGATAGGAGGGAAGTAAAAGGCCACTGAAAAAATTCAATATAATGATAGCCTTTTGGTTGGGCTGTCCACTGGGGTGGAGTGGGAGGGTGCACGGAGCCTCCTCCCCCGCGTTCTTACACGTCTGGGTGAGGAGGATATGGAACATGGTGAGGGGGGAAGGAGGTTATACAGCGGCTCCAGCGGCAGTCTGTTATCCTGCTGCCGTTCCTGAAGCTCCACCAGACGCCGGAGCATGTCTGTTTGATCACGCAGCAGCCCCAGCGTTGCAGCCTGCCACCTCTCATCTCAAGCATCCCTCATGACCTCACGTTCACTGGCATCTTTCCTAAATTTAGATACCGTGTCCTTCCACTTATTCAAATGAGCTCTTTCATTGCGGGTGCATTCCATTATTTCCGTGAACATCTCGTCTCGCGTCCTCTTTCTCCGCCGCCTTATCTGAGATAGCCTTCGGGACGGAGGAGGGAGGCTTGAAAAATGTGCAGCTGCTGGAGGGAGGGTTGAAAAAAAGGAGAGAAGTTTTTAAAATGATACATTTTACAGAACAATGCTTATACTCTTTCATGATGAACAACACTATTCACATTACATAGTGCATGTGATTTCAGTACAAGGTTGCATTTTCCATCTTAATATTGAGTGCCTGTGGCTTTGGTGTTAGAGATCACAGACGCAGGTCCGGGCAACAGAATTCAGCTTGCATACGGCCATGGTAAGCCACTGTCTTTCGGCTTCTGCGCCCTCCTTTCCCACATACCAAGCAAAGCCCGTTGACTGCTGCGGTTTTCCTGTTAACCTTCAGCAGCAGAAAACAAACTAAACCCCCCCCATCCAATTCTCTGGGATAATCGCTTTATCCCTCCCCCCACCGCGTGGCTGGTATCAGGGAAGATCCCTGCAGAAACCAAACTAACCCCCCCCGCCCCACCGCTCCCGCCATGAATTATCTGGGATGATCGCTGTACCCCTCCCCCCACCGCGTGGCTGGTAACAGGGAAGATCCCTGCTAGCCAAACGCGAAAAGCTCAGGGCCAATTCCCTCCCCTCCCCCCCCGCCCGTGCTTGGCTAACTGCAGGGAAGGATTTCTTTTCAGCCACAGGCAAACAGCCCAGTAGGAACGGCCACCTCTGTCCCCTTAATTAAATTCCCGTATTTCAACCAGGTTACCATCAGCGATATCACTCTCCTGAGGATTACACAGCAAGATAAAGAACGGATGTTGCTTGAATGCCAGCAAACACCGGGACCATACGCTGCCAGGCTTTGTCATGCAATGATACCAGATTACTTGCTGCAAGCATGGCGTGGTCAAGTGTCCTACCATGGAGGATGGAATAAGGCTGCACTGCCCAGAAACCTTGTGGCAAGGCTTTTGGAGTACCTCCAGGAGAGCTTCATGGAGATGTCCCTGGAGGATTTCCGCTCCATCCCCAGACACGTTAACAGACTTTTCCAGTAGCTGTACTGGCCGCGAATGCATCCCAAGTCCTCAGGGCAAAGTAATCATTAAAAAACGCTTGCTTTTAAACCATGTTTTATATTTTAAAAGGTAAACTCACCTGAGGTCCCTTCCATGGGGTCATGGTCTTGGGTACTGGCTTGGGAGGGTTGGGAGGGTACTTCAGTCAGGCTGAGAAAAAGATCCTGGCTGTTGGGGAGAACGGAGTGCTGTGTGCTCTCTGCAAGCTCGTCCTCCTCCTCCTCCTCTTCCCCGTCCACAGAATCCTCAGGTGTAGCTGATGAGATTATCCCCGTCTCGGAATCCACGGTCAGAGGTGGGGTAGTGGTGGCGGCCCCCCATAGAACTGCATGCAGCTTGGCGTAGAAGCGGCATGTCCGCGGCTCTGACCCGGAGCGACCGTTTGCCTCCTTTGTTTTTTGATAGGCTTCTCTGAGCTCCTTGACTTTCACGCGGCACTGATCTGAGTCCCTATTGTGGCCTCTCTCCATCATGCCCTTGGAGATTTTTTCAAAAGTTTTGGCATTTCGTCTTTTCGAACAAAGTTCTGCTAGCACTGAATCCTCTTCCCATATAGCGATCAGATCCAGTACCTCCCGTACGGTCCATGCTGGTGCTCTTTTTCGATTATCGGCCTGCATGGTTACCTGTGCTGATGAGCTGAGCTATCTGTGGTCACCTGTGCTCTCCACGCTGGGCAAACAGGAAATGAAATTCAAATGTTCGCGGGGCTTTTCCTGTCTACCTGGCCAGTGCATCCGAGTTCAGATTGCTGTCCAGAGCGGTCACAATGGTGCACTGTGGGACAGCTCCCGGAGGCCAATACCATCGAATTGCGGCCACACTAACCCTAATTCGAAATGACAATATTGATTTTGGCGCTACTCCGCTCGTCGGGGAGGAGTACAGAAATCGATTTTAAGAGCCCTTTATTTCGAAATAAATGGCTTCGTTGTGTGGACGGGTGCAGGGTTAATTCGATTTAACGCTGCTAAATCCGAATTAAAGTCATAGTGTAGACCAGGCCCAAAGCATTGTGATCTAACTGCCTTGTGTGGACACTGCTGGTGCAATCAAAAAGGAACCTAGTTCACGTTAACATAGTCCTGTTTGAAAAAGGACTATGTTAATGTGAACTAGGTGCCTTTTAGTTTGCACCAGCAGCATCCACACATGGCAGTTATATCACACAACACTTTGGTGTGCTCAGCAATTCGCACTCCTGCGGTGCAGTGCAGACATAGCCTTAGAGAAACAGAGGAAGAAAATATGAGGATCTTTTCTAAATAAATTGACCTGATTTGGATTTGCAAAGAAAAAATACAATAAATGTCACCACAAGCATAAAAGATGCAAGAATTAAAAAAAAAAAAAAAAAAAAAGGAAGAGTTTCTGTATACTGTGTGTTAAAAGTTGAACCCAGAACAAAACCCCTGATCCAATGTCCTCTGAATTCTGAGAAAGTTCAGATCCAGCTCTGAATCTGAACTTCGTTGTTCAGACCCATCTCTTTTAGTCTGCCTTTGAAGAAATAGAAATAAGAAGAATCTGTTGGGTTTTTTACCCCCTTATCTATCAGGCACCTGCAAAGACTTAAAAGGGCACTTGTCAAACCATTAACAGCAGGACTCGAGTTTAACCTACTTCTGAAAGTTGTGTTCTCATTGTGAATGTGCTTCTTATTCCAATCTAGTATTTTTCCTAACAAATCTTTCCAGGACTGATTCTTTTAAAAATGCAGCACTGGGCATATGGCCTGTACATCCACAAAGCAATGCAAACATGCCATCATTAGGCTAGCACAAATATATCAAATTGTTTATATTTAAGGCCTACGATAAGTACCATTTTTGTTCTTTAATTATTCAGTTGTGAATCAATTAAATAAAATACACTAATAACCGCAAAGAGAATGTTCCAAATTCTGCCTTGATTTACATCTCATGTAATCAAGCACACTGAATGGAATGGTGGAAATTATGACCGGTAATTGGCCTCACTTATACAACTATAACATACAGCGTTTATAATTTGACAGTGTGCTTTAAAGAAACAGTAGTTAAATAAAATTCATATTGTAATTTTAAAAAATTCTTACTGCATCTGTGTTACTAGGACAATCTTTGATTGACATTGAAACAATTTTAGCAATCCAGTTTACTACTTGTGATTTGTGTTCTTTATCTTTTGCCTTTCACTCAATTTGGACAATAAAACTAGACCGTCAATTTCATGTTCTGATTCTCACGCTAGTTTCAGTTCTGGGCATAACACATTTCTGATCAGCTTCGCTTTTTGATTCTCTTTCACTGGCGCAATTGCTACAGTTTGGGGGTTCATGGCACTATGGGACAATGTTTAAATCGAGAACCAAAAAAATCTTTTCACTGAACTTGCCTTTTTTTCATGAAAACATTTATTCACCATGGGTGAAACACACCATTTTGCAAAGAGTCCACACAAGGAGTAAGAGAGATTTAAGTGGTGCATGGGGCTTCTGCTGGACCTCTGTACACCAGTGAATTGCACTTACCCTTACCACAGCCCCAGACCCTTTATGCCGTGTCAAAGGACCAAAGTGGTGGAAAGGAGACCTAAAAGTCCTGTTTCAACCTGGGGGCAGCCTTATAGCTCTCTTCCAAAGACTTCTTCGCAAGCCCTAGCATAGGTGGGTGTGGCCGGCGCTGCAGCATGTGGTACTGCAGAGATTTTGGGTAGCCCTGCAGCCCACATAGCAGCCTTAGGGTATGTCTACACTTACTGGTGATCGATGCTATGGCGATTGATCCCCTGGGGGGGGGTCGATTTAGCAGGTCTAGTGAAGACCCTCTAAATCAACCGCAGATCACTCTCCCGTCGACTCCGTAAGGTAAGAAGCGTACGGTAAGATGACGGGAGAGTTTCTCCCATTGACCCAGCGTGGCGTAGACGCCGCAATAAGTTGACCTAAACTACATCGACTCCAGCTACGTTATTCACGTAGCTGGAGTTACGTAACTTAGGTCAAATTAACCCCGTAGTGTTGACCTGCCCTTACACAGGTAACTTAGGACTTGTCTACACTAAAGGGAAAAGTCGATCTAAGCTACGCAATTTGAGTTACGTGAATAGCGTAACTCAAATTGACGTAGCTTAGGTCTACTTACTGCAGGGTCCACACTATGCGACATCGACGGGAGACGCTCTCCCGTCGACTCCCCTTACTCTTTTCGATAAGGTGGAGTACAGGAGTCGACAGGAGAGCAATCAGCGGTCAATTTAGCGGGTCTTCACTAGACCCGCTAAATCGACCACCAATGCATCGATCGCCGCAGTGTCGATCCTCCAGTAAGTGTAGACAAGCCCTGAGACAGGTTCCCAGTGCTGTCTAAATTTCACCAGGGGGCTCTCCAGCCTCCAGAGAAGCCCAGTATTACAAGAGCATAAAGATAGTTTAAAGCCATAAAGACCCCTCTGATAAAGGGCATAAAGGTAATTTAAAGCCATTTCCCCCTTTGTTGCGAGTCCTATGCTGCACCTCTCAGAGGTGAAGCATAGAATCTCAACCAGGGTGTGTTCAAAACCCTTAAAAAAAAATCTACATGTGGAGGCGGAGTGGGGAAATTTAGGACGATGAGTCTTCCTGACTTGCGGTGGGATTTGTCCTCCTAGCTCCCTCCCTAAGGTAATAGCAGCAGCAGTTTTAGCTGAGGTCCATGGGTGCAACTGCATCCACAGAAAACAAGCCTGGATTATAAACTTTGCAGTGGGTGCACCTGCACAGGCCCCCATGATGGAAGGGAGGCCAGAACAAACCTGGGTAGCGCTGCGACCCCATACACCAAGTCAGAACCCCCAAGCAGACAGCTGGACCTAGCTCCATGGGACAGGAGCCGCTGCTGCAGGGTGAATGCGGGGCAGACTTGCTCTCCAGCCCCCAGAGGGCATCCCCTTCACACCGGGCTGGGATGAGGGTTGTGGTGCTGGGACAGGGGGTGCTGCTGTGGATGGTCAGTGCCCCCTCAGCAGGGTGAGGAGGAGGCAGTGATGTGCACCCACTGAATTGGGACCGTACATCCGCCCCTGGTTATCAGGGTCTCTTTAAAGCTCCAAAAGTTAGGCACTCATAAGGCAATTGTCATGAGGGAAAGTTATTGTGACTTCACAGTATATCTTATGATGTATGGTTCCTATAAATACAATACTGCATCTGGATTAGGTCCGTCTACCACACTCCCAGCTACAAGTTCATTTACAATTTCACTTAGGGTGACCAGATGTCCCGATTTATAGGGACAGTGCCAATTTTTGGGTCTTTTTCTTATATAGGCTCCTATTACCCCCCATCCTCTGTCCTGGTTTTTCACTGGTTTGCTGTCTGGTCACCCTAATTTCACTGCAACCTTAAATCAGCTCCAACTGGTTGGAAAGTTTTATACTATTGCAGTATGTGATGGGATAGGAAGATGACCAGGAGGAGTAAAGTGACAGAAACAGAAAACTACAAATGACAAAAGAAAATTCCTGAGGAACTCCTCTGACCCACTGCACACACCGGGTGATCTTTCAAATCCTGAGACTTTGGTTGTGTGAAGGGAACTCACACAGTACAGTATGCTGAGCAAACACAAGTTTAACTCTTGGTATGAGAAGTGGAATTTATTTTAAACTAGTATATTACACACACACATATTCTTTATATATATTTTCCCTTAGGTATTTACACGACCCCTGCTACTGCAGTATCTGAGCACTCTCACCACCACCGTGTGACATAGAGAAGTGCTATTATCCCCATTTTACCGATGGGGAACTGAAGTGCGAGCGAGTCAGTGATGTGCCCAAAGTCACACAGGAAGTCTGGGCCCTGACCCCTGGAGCATCCTTCTCAAAATTATTGACTCCAAATTCTAAGGGGCAAATTTTTCTTCCAGATGTTTTCCTCTATTAATTTGAATTATCTCCTTGCATATATGGTAAAATTACCCAAAAGGCAGGTGCACTTGTATAGATATTACGTGCCTGATTTTCCTTTACACTAGGGCCCCTTACATCACTCTGGCATGCATATATCACCTATGAAAGACAGTGCGCTCCACATACCCAGAACATCCTTTTAACTGAAATATTTCTTATTTCTCAACTACATTCTTTCCAGGTCCACACACATGTAGACTGTGCATGTGCCAAGTGTGGAGACATTCAGCAGGGCCTCAGGTCCAATCCTGCTTCCAACCCCTGCCAGAATGACCTAGTCCACGTGGCCAGCCCTTATGCTGAAGTTACAGATTCCAACTGCTGACTTTGTCTGCTTTGTTGCTGCTCTGGCATGCCAAGAGCTCTTCACTTTGTGCCTTTGGGAGGCCTGTTGAAGAGATGAGCACAACCCAGCAGGAGATTTACAGCAGCTGCCCTAAATTTTCAAGGGGCAGTGAGAACTCACTGAACATTGCTGGAGCAAGAATACTTTCACAAGGCTCAGATTCCTCTCCTGAGTTGAATCCATTTTAAATCCAAATGGTTTTTGAATTATCCAAGCACAAAAAGAAAAAACCTGGGTTCCCCCGCACCTCTTTTTCAATGTGAAAGGCAGCATTTTCACACATGCTGAGCTCGCTACATTCATCCACGTTTGACGGCGGGGGGAAGACACACCTTTGGGCTAAAAGCCAGAAAAATGTCAGCTTAAAAAGGAAAATTTTAGAAAATTAAAGCAATTTAGATGAGGTGTTTCGAATGCAATGACTCTTTCAGCCTTGACAGGGGCATCTCCGCCACACTGCTAGGATTTCAACACTTTCAGTACAATCAACCACACAGCCAAATACTGTCCTCAATGCAATCGTATACCCCAGGTAGCTAGGCTGTGCAATGAAGAGATTCATTGGGCTAGAAGAAATCTTTCACCACAGGCTACTGGAACATCAGTGGAGCAGTTGCATTGTCTCCCCTCCAAGGGGAAAATGACTACCATCCACAAAGGAAGAGGGTCCACTGGCTTCTCTCCTAGCCCACCCTGGCACACAGTGGTGCAGACCCCTGCACGGGCCCTTGGAAGCTTTTCTACCGTGCCCTGCACAGCTGCATCCACAAAAGAGCATGAGGCTGGAGGCAGCATTTGCCTCGGTTAGAATAACTGGATTTCCCAGAGAAAATTCAACCGTCCCCCTGGTGTATTTCTAATTATGAAGAAATATCCACTATTAATCTGATCTTAAGTTCCAGTGAACTGCCAAGATTGTTTCTTCAGATACAGAAATAACCTTTATTAAGCTTTCTATAGCATAACTACTGCTTCCTGTTAATGCTGTTTATAGGTATATTGTTGCAGAGCTGCATGGCAACTTGGTCTTCTAGCTTTTTGGGGTGGGATGATGGGGAGTTGAACCTTCCCTCTCACCTCCCATCCTCCTCCCCACCCACTCACTTTCAATTCTCATCCCCTGACTTTCCCACAAGTTCCAGACCAGTCTCAAATGAAGACCATCAAAGCCCACTGCATTTCACCGGTTTTCAGCTTGAAACCATAAGCAGCCCAGCTCCACTGAAAATTTCACAAACCTGACCCGTGTCTGGGGTTTGTAAAGAAACTTAGACACCAGGTGAAGCCACTTTGGCACAGTTCTAATGTATAAACATATTAATATTTTCAATAGCATATTAGCTTTCTCAAACATTTTAAAAATGACAAAAAATAAAATCAAAAGGCTTACTAGCATAATTGATGCAAGAAACAAGGATCCATGTGAGATGTTTCCAACTGAAATATGCAACTGCAACTTCATACATTTTAACAATTGTTCGGGGGGCGGGGGAGGGGAATCACAGCTTGATCTGACTTTGTAAATTTAAATGGCTGGCTCACAGGAAAATAAGGGACATATTCCTACCCACAACAGGAGCTCTTCAGTGGTAGAGGCTTATCTTTTTGGAGCAGCAAGGCAAAGGTTCCAATTCCTGCTCTGTGGGTGAGACATTTATCTAATAACTGTGTTTTTTGTTATCTGCAGCAAATTATGTTGTTACATGCCCCTCCCTAAAAAAATCAGGTAACATGTAATGGACCAAAGACACCAGTTGAGTAAATTGGCCTCTATCCCGCAATCCTTATTTAAGCACAGCACCCAGTGACATCAGTGGGAATTGTACCTGCATAAGGATTGCAGGAATGGGCCTATTATTGGCAGGTACTGCAGAATAAAAGCAAGGATAGAATTTAATTAGGAAGGGCTGAGCTGCTTTGATACCACAGGATGCAGGTTAATGTGGCATTCAATAGCAAATACAATATTTCTGACTTGGTAAAGAAGATTAATTGTGAACTGGGATTACTGTACAGGTCTAGTGCATGTAAGGATAAAATAAGAAAGAACAGTTCAGCAAACAAACAATCTGCCGGAATAGATTACAGAGATGTATTGTGTATAGATTATACTCGTCGAGGGCTCTGACAGCTGTAGGATCTCTTTGTAACAGAATATGCAGGTTAATAAATCCTCCTAAAACAGCTCATTGCGGTTGGCTGTATATCACATTAATATAGCTCTCCCAGGGTAGGTTTGAAACATATTAGCTTTTATTTTTAAATATCACATTGGTATAGTAGCCTCTTTGCAAATGTATGGTTTATTCTCCTCTGAAACAATTACAATAGTTTCCTAAGACTTGTTGAAGCCAGGAAGTTAGCCTTGCTTAGCAAACACAGTGAACAGTACCTAGAAAAGCTCTCCCTTTTTGTTGCTCCTAGGGTTACAATGTGCTCTGAGAAGAGCTGCAACACTGTCATAAACTAGGTAATTTCAAAAATAAAGGAATACTCTCAGAGTGAACTGTGCAACACGTATGCTCACCTATTCTTTCGCAACCTGGCCTGTAAAAGGGATCCCACAATCACACACCTTTAAATTTGTGTATAAACCAAAACTCGAAGTGGTACATGCAATGTAACAACAGACATCTTGATCATCACTAGGGAAGAACTGAGTGCCTCAAAAGCTAGAGCATGTGCCTCAGAAGTCTGCGCTAAAGGAGTAAGTCCCCTAGCTGGCAGCTGTAGCAGACTATTATCTTCTGGGGATCAGGTACAAAAGGGGACAACACACACTGAACACAGCTTTCAAATATACGCATGCAAAAACTTGGTCATGAAAACCTGGAGCCCATTTTATAGTTCATTATCATCATAATTCTCTTAAACACAACTCACATCTTTCTCATACTTCTCAGCAAAATGTCCAATCTAATGGTTAGTATATGATACAGACAATGCAGTTCCAATCTGAATCCATGACCAAAACTTTTAAAATATAAAAATACACCTCTACCCCGATATAACGCGACCCGATATAACACAAATTCGACTATAACGCGGTAAAACAGTGCTTGGGGGGGGGGGGGGGAGCGCTGTGCACTCCAGCGGATCAAAGCAAGTTCAATATAACTCAGTTTCACCTATAACACGGTAAGATTTTTTGGCTCCCGAGGATAGCGTTATATCGGGGTAGAGGTGTAAAATTTATGATACACCAATACTGAAAATCTCCTGCCTTTTTATGAAGGCAAATAGCAGCTGGATTTCCATTGTCCTCAGCTATGACACATTAAGATAGTAACTTGTGTGATTGTTAATTTTTATTCAATTTTAGACACTTAGACGCTCCATTCTCTTTTAATTAGAAAGGGTGATTAGAATATGTTCTATAGTATACAACAGTATTCTTTTAAATATTCTGAAGTTGCATTCTCTAATCGACATTAAATATTTTGCATCACTCCCCCCCCGTCATACACTTTTTCCTAACACGAATTATACTGAAAACAAAACATTTTTTTGATCTGACCTATTCGAGTTCACAAATCTTAAACAGCAAATTCCACACTTCAGTAAAAATTATCAAAACTCTTTGTTGCATCTGATATCCCCTTGATATTCCTCCTTGGGAATTCTAGTTTTTCTGTTTATGCAGATGTTTTTAGTCTGTTTTTCTATCCAAGAATGGCTGTACAGGGTAGCAATCAGCAGCCAGTTTCCTATTTGGGACGTGTTGCCTTAAATGCAGTCACCAGTGAATTACACAACTAGATCTGACATAAATAGAGTCTGAGAAGTAAGGAGCCATAAAGGAGATTTGATGGGCTCTAACTGCAGTCGAATACTACATGAAGAACACATTCTGTTTTAGTATGTACATTGCATGGGTTCTATTTGCTCCCTGGTGATAAAGTGGTGACTTAAGCTGTGAAAATTACTATCATCCATCTCACCCCATGCATTCCCATGCTTGGGAAGAGGACATGAATGTGGGATGACGTGTTTTGCAAACAAAATGCTTCCACTAAGTTGAAAAGAAAATGCTTTTATACATTTCTCTAGGAATGATCAGACAGCAAACCACTGAGTCCAGCCCATCCAAAATACAATGATACTGTGGTACATCAAGGAAGCTGCATCTTTTGGCACAATGGGCCAAATTCAGACCAGCTGTACACAGATACAATTCCTTTGAAGTCTACAGAGTTACAACAGACCTGAATTTGTTCCTGTAACTCAAAATTTCCTCATGTCTGACTTAGTAGGCACGGCACATTCCCTTAGAGCTATTTTTAGTTGTACTGGGGTAGTCACTGTGCTCCCCTTCTCTCCTCCATTGAATTATACTGTGTAACAGAGAACCAGCTGCGTGACGCACACTGAGCTATGCATCATATGATCATCACTGTGAGAGCCTGGAGAAGCTCTATTGCATATGCTCAACAAAATACATTAAAGTCTTGACCTTAAACTAAGGAACATAGAACTGGTATACTGGATCAGACCAAAGGTCCACCTAAATTTAGCATTCTGCCTCACAGTAGCCAGTATCAGATGCTTCCTAACAAGGTGCAAGAAACCCTGTAGTGGACAATTATGGAATATTTGCCCATAAAGGAAGTTTCTTCCTACCTCCACTCCCCTCAGTTAGTGGTTGGCATACACAACGAAGCATAAGTGTTTACATCTCGTCTTTTTGATTTTGCTTTCAGTCTTATCAAATATAACCATGGATGTTCTCACTACTCATATAAATCCCCAATCCTTATTTGAATTTTGCTAAGCTCTTTGCCCCGATATCATGCGGCACTAAGTCCCACAGGACAATTATGTGCTATTTAAAAATGTTTTAAATCAGTATTAAATTTGTTGCCTTTCAGTTTAATTGAATGCCACTTTGCTTTTGTATTAGGAGTTTCTAATTCTCCTTCTCTATACCACTGAATATTTTCTATTCCTTTATCATGTCCCCACTTATCTGTCTCCTCCCTTAACTAAATAGTGCATATATATTTCAATCTCACTCTCACACAAAAATGTTTCCATGCCTCTAAGCATTTTCACTGTCTCGAGACCTCTAAAGCCCTTCTCTTTCTGATTTGCCACAGAATGCTTATTATATAATCCCAATAGGTCAATTATTTAATGGTAATGCTGCAGAATCTACTGCATAATTAATGTTACTTTTACAATGGGGAACTAAGACCAAATTTACGGCAGATGTAAGCAGGAACAAATCACTGACTTTTATGGAGCTGTGTCCACTTACGCCATCAGCAAATCTTGCCCCTAGTCTTTCTGTACTGTATTATTTCAGAAAAGCTTTTCAATTCCCATTTATATATGGAGATGCACGTTTTCAGTTTAAAAAGTTAATGCACAGGAAGAGAGTTTTATGAATCACATATGTAGAAATGTAGTTAGAAGAAAAAATATTCAAGGTTAACCAAGAGGTCAAATGTGAGGTCCCAAATTTTACCTTCTTTAATGTAATTATGTTATTGGAAGGTCCAGTGACCCAAGATGTCAGCAAGCTGAAATCAGTGCAGCTCCATCAACTGGCGAACTAATTTTCCTCCCAGACTCCAAATTAAAATATCAACATGGCTCAGCCTAGACCCACTGACAAGATGTTGGTAAAATTAAATAAAGGAATAAAAGAGCAGACATCAAGTAACGCTTGTTGTCTCACTCTAATGGCTACTCTGTGTCACGTCTCTCTCTGGGGACCAAAGAGATGACAGCTTTCTTCCAGACACCCTATAAGGAGGAAAGGAAGCAGTACAACCAATATTGCTAGGTATCCAAAAGACAGATTACCAATTGTCAGAACAATAATAATACTGCTATTTACATTTTTATAGCATCTTTCCTGAGAGTATCTCAGTGCGTTTTACAAATACTACTTAAGCTTCACAACACTTGTGCAAGGTAGTTTAGTATTATTATCCCCATTTTACAAATGAGGAAACGGAAAAGTTAAGTGATTTGCCCAGTATTACACAGTGAGTCAATAGAAGACCTGGGAATAGAACCTAGATCTCGTCTCAGGCCCCGATTCAGCAACATACTAATGCACATGTGTATCCTTAAGAACATTCACTTCAATAGGATTACTCACATGTTTAAAATTAGGCATGTGCTTAAGTACCTTGCTGAATCATGGCCTCAAAGCAATGCCTTAACCAGGGCTGCTGGAACAATTTGTACAGTGCGGGTGCTGAGAGCCATTGAACCACACTGTAAACCCTGTATATGATGGAAACCACTTCAAGCCAGGGGGTGCAGCAGCACCCCCAGTTCCAGCACCTATGGCCTTAACCACAAGACCACAATTCCAGCACAGCTAGTAAGTCCAGTATTGGTCATTGTGAATTCGATAAAAATTTGCAGTGCTATTTTTTTTTAGTGGTGAGAAAATAAACTCTTTAACAATGAATAAATTGCAAAATGAAGTAGTAAGAAAGATTGAATGGAGGACTTGGAAGATAAATTCCATTTGCTAGAACTCCTAGAGGAGAAGAAAATAACGTTACTCTTAATAAGTGGACTGCTGGAAAAAATGGGGACAGTGTACTGGATTTTGAAAGAGTGAGAGCATGTAAGTTTGCAGCCCAAAGCACCATCATGAACGAGGTTGCAGGCAGCTAAAGTAACAAATTTTAAAGTTTCAGAACCAAGACACATTACCACATCAAGAAAGGGAAACAGAATCGAAGAAGTGCAAGAGAAGCGACTTAATGCATTTTCCTGATGTAAGCACAGAGACTCAAAGCAAAGGGATCCACGTTAAAAAGCAGCTGATGGACATATGTGGTCTAAAATCAACCTTTGGTATCCTGCCAAGTTGAAAGCCATATACAGTACGACAGGCTATATACAGTAAAGACCTCTGCAAAATTCTTCTTATGGTGGGGGATACCATGATTTTCTCAGAACTTATGCCTGGGTCCCAGAAATCCAGCACGAATAGCAGCAGGAACAAGCTTCCCCACCCAGCTAAGAGAAGGGATGATTCAGCACAGACTATCCATTCAAGCTTTTTATACCACATTCATCACCACTGTATCTGACAAGACAGAACAGATATATTTCAATTAAAAAGAAACTGATCTTTTGACTCAGTGTATGCTGTTTTTAAAAGAGCTCGTTAAAAGTTTTTACAACTGAAAATTGGGGGGAGCGAATGGGATGGTAACCCTTACTGTGCCCATTAGAACTTTTGTTTCTAAAGTATGTACCATGCAGCCTTGATTATACCAAAATATTTTGCCTGCCTTCTCTTCGGGGCAGAGACTGCAGCTTCCTTTGTGTTTGGAAAACATATAGCACATGTTGAGCATCACCATAATCTAAGTCATTAATAGCAAAATTTATCTTGGAGGACACCAGAAGTCTTTAGATATGTTCAAATAACAGAAGGAGCCAACAGGCATTGAAGTCTATGCTCAATGTCATCAGACTTAATACAGATTTCAAACCCTGCTGGCTGGCTGGCTCCCCTGATTATGGTAGTACAAAGGATGTTCCAACGGTCTGGGACAGTGCCTGGTAAAAAGGAAAGCGAATTCCAAGAGGAAGACACCAACTGGAGGAAAACGTCTCCCAGATGCTTTGCTCTTAAGCATCAAAGCATCACAGCTCTGCTCCTGCAGTGCTTCTAAGCATCACAAGGGAGGAGCATCAAGGACACTCCTCTAGCCCAATGTGGTTCTCCTCCTTGATCTTCTGAGCAGTGCTTATCTGAAACACATCTCCAGCTAAAGTTGAGGGGCACATGACAAGGGTTATCCCTATTGAGACAACAGGGGATTTCAAAGAAGTGAGGTTTGGATAATTGAGACTGCAGTCCTAGATTCAAGGAGAAGCTGTGAGAGAGCATGTCCCTGTGTCAGGAGGAAAAATGTGGGTATGTGAATGGAGGAGGAGGGGAAGCCATCCACTGGCTGACAGTATATTTCATACAGAAAGATCTGAAAATATAAAGTTTTCTGAAGTCGGAACATGGACTTTGTTGAGAATTGTTAAGTTAAATAATCACAGGAGAGAAATCAGGAGAGAGAAGAATGGCACAAGGATTGCTACAAGTCACTAGGCATGGCTGATGTGTGCTTTAAATTAATATCCTGGAATATTAACAGGTTAAACAAACCTATGCAAAGACATCAGGAAAAGCAATTAGAGTTGTAACATGATTACACACCTTTGAAATGAAAGGTATTACTGGGAGGATTGACATTAATATGAAATTTATTGAACTGTTAACTTGGTTTAATAAAGAAGAAAAAAGGCATTAGACATGTGGATGGAACTAGAGGGCTCACTAGAAAAGTACAACTAGATAAGAAATAGTTCTACATCAGAGGACTGCATGTGAATCCAACATAAGATAATGTGCAAGTTTTATTACACCCCAAGCAGATCTCCAGCACTGAGACTAGTGACCAATAAAAAATGCTGCACATTGTGAAAATGAAGCTTCAATGGAACATAACACACATTTGATGGTTTTGTCCAATATTTCACCCTTTCTAGGCAACAAACCAATCACAATTAAAGTTTCTGGGAGACCAGCAGTGAAATTGCATAACTTCCAAAAGCCACACTGAGATGACCAAAAGATGGAAGAAAGTTGGAGGAGAAGGGACATTTCTTCCTATTCACTCCCAGTGGTCGCACACCTGCTTCTGGACCAAAATCAGAAATACTCTTAAAACATATAAGAATCGGGATTTATGTGTAGACAAGGGCCTGAACCAAAAGCTCATGTCCAAAATCTTCAAATTTTAGGCACCTGGAATATAAATCTGGATTCAGATCTGAATTTTGCAAATGGCCCCAATCTTCATAATGGGCTTTGAACAGACTGGCAGTGCCTGAAACACTCCACCCACTCAGCAAGTGTTGTTCCTGCTGGGAAAGGGTTAACTGGATTCTGCTGAGTCAAGTAAGTGAGTCATTTCTCCCAGCTGAATGAAAAGGTTATTTGAGTATCAGAGGGGTAGCCGTGTTAGTCTGAATCTGTAAAAAGCAACAGAGGGTCCTGTGGCACCTTTAAGACTAACAGAAGTATTGGGAGCATAAGCTTTCGTGGGTAAGAACCTCACTTCTTCAGATGCAAGTCTGGTTATTTGAGTGGCTCTGTTAGGAGAGAGGATCCAGGGATGTGGGCTGAGAAGTCCTAAGGAAGGGACCCCAGGAACAGCCACGCTTTGAGAGTATTTTTGAGCTGATCTTTATGTTACCTTCTTTTTGCTTTGTTTGTTAATAAAGTCAAACACAAGCAAGGGGGTAGGTATGGACTTTACATACCCTCTGGGCTGAATTAGGAGAGCAGGTTGGGGAAAAAATGCTGCTTTCAGGGCTGAACCAAAACTCCAGATCCAAACAAGGTGTGAAGTATTCAAAATCGGGATTGGCGTTTTGCAATTTGGGAACCAGGGCCAGCTCCAGGGTTTTGGCCGCCCCAAGCAGCCAAAAAAAAAAAAAGCCGCGATCGCAATTGCGATCTGCGGCGGCAATTCGGCGGAAGGTCCTTCGCGCTGAGCGGGAGTGAGGGACCGTCCGCCGAATTGCCGCCGAACAGCTGGACCTGCCGCCCCTCTCCGGAGTGGCCTCCCCAAGCACCTGCTTGCCAAGCTGGTACCTGTGCCGGCCCTGTTGGGAACATCTCTTGTTATGTATTTATGTCCCAAGAAAGAAGACATAAGTTCTGATCCTACAAACACTTGAATGCGTATGTTTAACTTTCCTTACGTGAATAGTGTCATTGAGCATAAGTATTTGCAAAATTGGGAGCATAGTCAGGATAAACTGAAGGGTTGGGGAGAATGGATAACATTTTTCTGCTAGGAAAATAATCACATTCAGCTGAAGGTGAAAGAAGGTATTGCTGCTGAATTACTGATGTTTAATACAACCAGCTCATTTCTAGTTTCTTCCACCACCTGCAAAAGTGAATTTCTGGAAAATTAATGGGGGAGAAAAAATAATTCATAAAATACTTAAGCACTCATCTGGTACATTGAGAAAGATGCAGAAGGACATACTACCTCAAGTTTCCTAAATAGTGTAATGTATATTTTTGAACATTTTCCAGATTATATTTTTAAAAGATGCAGACTAGAATAAATTTACTATGTAGGTTTTACTTAACATACTTTTCCAGGAAAATGTCATCACCTTCCTATATATAAAAACCACTCTCCATGTGTATGCTTTAGGAAACACTGATATTAAAAATGTTCACCATTCTTGATCTTTGAACCTCACATAGATCCATGTTTTACAAAGCTTTCTAAACATATGCTGCACTTTTTGCTATTTTACAAGCTATAAAGATTTTTCTCTCACTAAAAGCTGCAAATGTAAGCATGGTTTACTAAATGTATTCTCTCTCCTGGTAATAAGTACCACTATATTAGGCTCACTCAGAAGCTATTTATATCAGGTGCTTTTAAATAAAATAAAATATGACCCACTTTTCTCCTGAAACTACATAAGCTCCCTGATATTTGTGTTGGAAGTGGAATAAATTGAACATAAAACAATAAAATAGCAAAAATGGTCTGTTTGAAAAGGCATGTAAGACATGTTCTATATAATAAAGAAATGAACAGAGACGTATTATATCATTTTAACAGGAACCTAAATGTGTTAAATCTGCACAAGCGTGATCTATACAGAATTCTGGAATCCTTAAATTAGGCAAAGAATTTTTAGACAAAATAACGAATTTTAAAAAATACAGGAACATAAAAAACTGGCAATCAAAGAAAATGCAGGAATCTATATCTAGATAGCAAGAAGATATTATTTAATAAGACTTTGAGAGGGGGAAACAAGCAGCAATTTCAAAGTTAAGAACCATATTCTGACCCAAAATTCTATTCTCAGTTATACTGATCTAAATATATATTTATATATATTTATACTGATATAAATCTGGAGTAACTGTCACTCAGTAGAGTTATTCCAGTTTCACTACACTGTAAGTACTTTGCTGAATCAGGGTTTTAAGTCAGGGGTGGGCAAACTTTTTGGCCTGAGGGCCGCATCGGGTTTTGTAAATTGTATGGAGAGCCGGTTAGGGGAGGGAGTCGTGGCCTGGCCCCCACCTCCTATCTGCCACCCCGGGACTCCTGCCCCACCCAACCCCCCTGTTCCCTGACGGCCCCCCTGGAACCCTTGGCCCATCCACACACCCCTGCTCCCTGTCCCCTGACCGCCCCATCCTGTAGGATCAGGATTTTATAATTGTACTATGATAATTAATGTATGATTTGATTTTATCCTGTCAGCCACCCTTTTTGAATATCAGAAAGGAATGACAGACCAGAACAACTGATTATGGTCACCCTTTTGTTTTAGGATAAGTTATAATGTCTACTATGGTTTCCTATATGTATTACAAATTAGGCACTCTAGTTAAATATACATTTCTTTGTTTTAAGGTTTTAGTAAGTCAGAGACAGGATCTTGTATTGTATCTATGTTAAGGAGATTAGAAGAAATGTTGAGGGCCTGAAGCCCCAATGTGAATTGTTTTAGTTATAAGATTTAGCAAGGCTTGATTTACAATGTATTCTGCTGAATATACAATACTGCTGTCTGTATACCTTTGAAGGTTTCTGTGAGAGATTGTTTGTGTGAATGAGGAATGCATGCATCAGGAAAAGATAAGGTGTGAAAGCCATCACAAATGTCCAGATGGTCAAGAAAAAGTGAGAGACTTGGAAAAACCAGGAGACAATCAGAAAACATCCATTGTATCTGATGCTAAACATGTTAGCAGCATTGACGACCTCAGAGGTGAGGCAGGCACCCCCGAAGGCGAGACAACAAATAGGAGATAACAATGGGAAGCCCGACAATAACCATCAAATGATAACACCACTTAAGGACTAATGATTATAGGATGACATTGCAAAATGCATGGCCTCAAATGGGAATTTACAACTATAAAGCTGGGGTGTTTTGCCATGGAACTCTGGGTTCAGTCCTGCAAAGCCTCGGAGCATCGGATCACGACCCACTGAGCCCAGCTCCACACTCGTGCTCAATCTAACTGGCCATTAGATTGACTCGAGCTACAACAGACTGGTAACTATAAACATCAATTGGCAGGAGAGAGAGAGAGAGAGAGAGAGAAAAGCATATGCTAACTGTTGTATTTTCAATAAATGTGGTGTATTTGCCTTCTCCTGAAAAGATCCCGTGTGCTTAGTATGAGCATAACAATCCAACCCCTCCTCTCATTCCTGACGGCCCCCTGGGGACCCCTGCCCCATCCAACCACCCCTTCTCCCTGTCCCCTGACTGCCCCCTGCCACCCCATCCAATCTCCCTCCTTCCTGACTGCTCCCCTGCCCCCATTCAACCCCTTGTTCCCCCCCGACCCCTATCCACACCCCCGCCCCCTGACCACCACCCCGAACTCCCCTGCCCTCTATCCAACCCGCCCCCACTCCCTGCCCCCTTACTGCGCTGCCTGGAGCACCGGTGGCTGGTGGTGCTACAGCCCCACTGCCCGGCTGCAGCCGGGCCACGCCGCCGCCACCAGGCAGCACAGAGACCCGGTCAGGCCAGGCTCTGCAGCTGCGCTGCCCCAGGAGCTCGCAGTCCCGCCGCCCAGGGGAGGGGCTGGGGGCTAGCCTCCTGGGGCAGGAGCTCGGGCAGGATGGTCCCGCGGGCCGGATGTGGCCTGTGGGCCGTAGTTTGCCCACCTCTGTTTTAGTACATGCCTAACTTTAAACACATCATAGTCCCATTAAAGTCAATGTGGGAGTAAGGTCTCCATAAGAATTTCAAGCTTTGGATGATAATTTGTGTTTGCCCTGCAGTCCCCAAAGCTTGAACTGAATATCTGGTGGACTATACAGTGTTCTTATAGTCGTGTCAGTCCCAAGATATTAGAGGGACAAGGTGGGTGAGGTAATATCTTTTACTGGACCAACATCTGTTGATGAAAGAGACAAGCTTTCGAGCTTACTCAGAACAATCTATTCCACCTTGTATTTAGCTGTGATACTCTGAGTACATTTTCCAGACCCGAAGAAGAGCTCTGTGTAAGCTCAAAAGCTTGTCTCTCTCACCAACAGAAGTTGGTCCAATCAAAGATATTACCCGAACCACCTTGTCTCTATCTGTTGGACTGTCATTCTGGACTACGAGGAACCATACACAATGGAAAGGCCAATATCAACACTAAGGGCCTGGGCTTGCTAGGGGCTAACACCTCAACTCCCACTGAACTCCTAGAATTGAAGGTGCTCTGTACTTTTCAGCAGCAGACCCTCACTTAGACTGCCTGCATTTCATACAGTTATTGAGGTGACTATCGGCGGAGTCGATACAGCTATGCTGATTTATGCCAGCTCAGGATCTGACCCTAAGATGTTTTGTTAGGGGAACTTCCAGGGCCGGCTCCAGGGTTTTGGCCGCCCCAAGCAGCCAAAAAAAAAAAAAGCCGCGATCGCGATCTGCGGCGGCAAGTCAGCGGGAGTTCCTTCGCTCTGAGTGGGAGTGAGGGACCGTCCGCCGAATTGCCGCCGAATAGCTGGACCTGCCGCCCTTCTCCGGAGTGGCCGCCCCAAGCACCTGCTTGCCAAGCTGGTGCCTGGAGCCGGCCCTGGGAACTTCTAACATAGTATTATTTTAGCAAAATTGCCCTGTAGCCTAGCCCATTAAAAATTAATTTACTCTGAGTAATGTGAGAGCTCATTAAAACACTTTGCTTTTACCCTTTTTCTGGAAAGTGCCATTTTTGTAGGGTATGTTAATTAGCAAATAAGTGAAGTGCTACAGGACGTTTTGTTTTTCAAGTGAATGAGCACATTCTATTTGCCCTTTCACACCCACGAACGGACAAAAATACATCTGCTGTGCAGGGGTTGCCCATTCTTCAGAACTTCTACAGCCATCACTGGACTGCATAAGTGGGAAATTGGATAGGCCTTGGTCATAGTAGGTCAGTGCACCGCATGGCTGGCTTTAGCCATAACCACTGTGTAGAGGAGTAGCTCATACCTGTGCTGCAACAGACACCATTACTCAGCACCATCATATTTTTGTGGAGTGAAAAGCCCTTTTACACGTCTTTTGCTCTGCAAAGCCGGGTTTGTCCCCTAACGATTAGGCCATGTGCTACAAAACATTCCTTTCAAAAACGTACCACTTATGGCTTGCCCTTTCTTTTTATTTTTTGAATTAAGTTGCATGTTCTTTGGGAGCATGATTTTCTCTTTCCGTCTACCCCCACTTGTTTTGCTACTGGACCAATGCTATAGCAATAAGCAAGGTTTAAAACTTAAGAGAAAGAGAAGACAGACAGGCAGAGGCAGACTGTCAGAAAGGTCTTGGACTATTCTTTTTTAATAGCTTGTGGAAATCAATGTTTGTAATGGAAATGCTGAGACAACTATAGCTATACTGGTAAAGACTGTGTTGCTATAATTGAAGAGTTGCTGCATTTTGTAAGATGCCAAAAGAGAAGAAAAACAGAAAAAAAGGAGCAACCGCAGCATATGTCCTTTTCATGATTTATTAGATGTTGGCATTGTGATGCCCTTTGCTGTTTTAAAAAATAACGTGCACCATCATTCCCTGCTGTTTCTAAAGCATGATGATAGAAAGCAAAGCTCACAATTATGGTAAGCTACAAAACCTGTCAGTCAAGGTGTTGAGTTGATAATGCCAAACAAATCAGCACGTTTACACCTGGGAAAAGAAACTATAACATACGAAATAGGTTTTCTTTGCTCTTGTTTATAAGGGGAGTGGGAGACTCGCTACAGGAGGTGTTTAGCATATTTACAGGACACCACAGGAGGTATTTAGCATATTGACAAGCAACAATGGCACAGTTTTACATGCAGAAGTTTAAATATTGTAAAATATATTCTTTCTTTGGCACCTCTGATTTCAAGCATCTGCATCTACAAATGTCAAGATAAAAAGAACGAGGAGTACTTGTGGCACCTTAGAGACTAACAAATTTATTTGGGCATAAGCTTTCATGGGCTAAAACCCACTTCATCAGATGCATGCAGTGGAAAATACAGTAGGAAGATATATAGATATATATACACACACACACACACACACACACACAGAGAAAACGTGAAAAAATGGGTGTTGCCATACCAACTCTAATTGATTTGTCTCGTTAGAGTTAGTATGGCAACACCCATTTTTTCATGTTCTCTGTATATCTCTCTCTCTCTTTCTACTGTATTTTCCACTGCATGCATCTGATGAAGTGGGTTTTAGCCCACAAAAGCTTATGCCCAAATAAATGTGTTAGTCTCTAAGGTGCCACAAGTACTCCTCATTCTTTTTGCTGACACAGACTAACACGGTTACCTCTCTGAAACCTGTCACATGTAAAGATGAAATTTTCAGTCAAAGCATTTCTGCCATGAAAATTCCATGCCTTATTAACACTTTGTGCTTACAGATATTCTGGCATGAACTCTTTACTATGAATCTCATGTTAGGGATTTTCTGCACAAAAACACATGTATTAAGTAACACTTCAAAATAATGTGTATGGCGGGGGGGGGGTAAAATGTTTTGAATTCTGTATTGTGCTGTCACTTACATATGCATACACACCTACAAAATCAAAATTCCTTCTAGGCACCTGTTAAGCGCTGTTGGAGTAATGGCATCCTGGGTTGCTGGAGCTATTGAAATCTTTGGCCCTTTCCTGGGGAATGACTAAAGAATCCATTTTTTCTGTTTCCCTCCTTAGGCCTGGGGAGGTTGGAAGGAACAGGCTGTGGAACAGGAATACTCTGGGCCAGTTGGGCAGCAAAGAGAGAGATGGGTCTGACTCAAAGGAAGGAGACT
Source organism: Emys orbicularis (assembly GCF_028017835.1). NCBI lineage: Eukaryota > Metazoa > Chordata > Testudines > Emydidae > Emys > Emys orbicularis. Next base: position 144,736,204 of record NC_088685.1, read on the forward strand.
CTGAGGCACGCACTCATATTCACTCTCACTCCCCAGGGGTCCAGAACAGGGAGAGCCCAGAGGAACCTGGAGCCTGCAGGATTCAGTGAGGTTGTTGCTGCTTATTCCTCTATTCCCCTCAGTTCAGCTGCAGAGCCGGATGTGCTATAAGCAAGCGTTCTGACATCATCCAGCAACTGCATCTACATTCTTCTAAAAATAAAAACTGAGATTGTGGAGAATTTGATTATATTTATCATACTTCTCCAGAACAGCTTTCTACTTGACCCAAAGGGGTGGGATTTTTGCAAGACTGGTTTGTGTACTGGTGTCCAGGAGGCACCCTTGAAGATATAGGGGCCAAATTCTGTTCCTCTTACTCATGTGAGAAGTACCTGTATCAAAAGCCACCAGAGTCAGTGGACTCTGATCCCTGAGTTAGAACCTGGCTCCACCTATAACAGTTACTACAATACCATTGCAGTATTATTTGATCTATCAGGATATACGGCCCAAACTGTACTAAATGAGTATACCTGAACAGATAAACTCAACTGTCTGGATTATTTACTACAGTAATATTTAACACTTTGGTAATGTTCATAGTACTTTGCTTTCCAGAGTGTACATTCCATAATCAATAAAAACACATTTGAACAAATAATTAAGTCATAGTGTATCTGTACGTCTCCTTATACAGAATACTTGGATAGCAGATGGTTTGACATGTAATTGTTACATCTATGATTTATTAATATGAACTGAAAATCTTTAGCAAACACTTACGAATTATGAACCATAAGAGTTTGTCACTATTATTGTTTTTATTCAGGAAACGAATGTTATATATGATCCTGTCTCAGCTGTGTTGTAGCCTTACATAAGAATGTAAGAATGGCCCTACTGGGTCAGACCAAGGGTCCATCTAGCCCAGTATTCTGTCTTCTGACAGTGGCCAGTGCCAGGTGCCCCAGAGAGAATGAACAGAACAGGTAATCATCAAGTGATCCATTCCCTGTTGCTCATTCCCAGCTTCTGGCAAACAGAGGCTAGGGACACCATTCCTGCCCATCCTGGCTAATAGTCATTGATGGACCTATCCTCCATGAATTTATCTAGTTCTTTTTTGAACCCTGTTATGGTCTTGGCCTTCAAACATCCTCTGGCAAGGAGTTCCACAGGTTGACCTTGTGTTGTGTGAAGAAATACTTCCTTTTATTTGTTTTAAACCTGCTGCCTATTAATTTCATTTGGTGACCCCTAGTTCTTGTGTTATGAGAAGTAGTAAACAACACTTCCTTATCTACTTTCCTACACCAGTCATGATTTTATAGACCTCAATCATATCTCCCTTTAGCTGTCTCTTTTCCAAGCTGAAAAGTCCCAGTCTTATTAATCTCTCCTCATATGGAAGCCGTTCCATACCCCTAATAATTTTTGTTGACCTTTTCTGAACCTTTTCCAATTCCAATAAATCTTTTTTGAGATGGGGCAACCACATCTGCACACAGTATTCAAGATGTGGGCGTGCCATGGATTTATATAGAAGCAACATGATATTTTCTGTCCTATTATCTATTCCTTTCTTAATTATTCCCAGCATTCTGTTCACTTTTTTGACTGCTGCTGCACATTGAGTGGATATTTTCAGAGAACATGACTTCATAGTTTTATATTACTTACATCTGGGGGGCACTTTTAAAACTAATGAAAATGGATTAATTTTGTTCTATTTCACCACTCCTCTTTGGTGTACAATTCGTTTTGATTTTGTAAACTTTCTAGTTCTCATTGTCATTCTTACAGTACAGTAGAGAGTACAAATTAGGAACTTGCTCCTTCAACCCAAACTCACCTGAGTAATCTTTACTCAAACATTGGTTTTAGTGGGACAGACTGAATAAGTCAGGATTATTTAGACAAATAAAACTTGCCAGATAAGGAAATCCTCTTCTGGGGGCTCTATTTTGAAAAGTCCAAGTAGCTCTGATACATGGCTTGAACTAGGAAAAGGAAAGGCTACTTACCAGGAACTGTAGCACTGTGAGATGATTGCCTGTATAGATCACATTTTTGGGGATGCACATGTATGCTTGCCATTGAGTCAGAACCCTCTTAAAAACAGTGTCTGCTGGGGAAGCACATAAGCTCCTTTGCAGATCTGAATGTTCAGAGCAAAGGGTACATAAAAAACCACATCCTCAACCCCACCCTCATTTAAAGTATCATAGCAAAGCTTCTTTGAACACATGCCCTCGTGACTATGAGGGTCAATTAGTGTAATTGCCCCTTGCAGGATTTTCAGCTGAGCTCCTTTCACACTTTCAGCTAATGCATAATGAAGCTGCAAACCACCTCCTAGGAAGAACAGCTATGATCATATTATGTCCTCTATGTATTTTTTAATACTGGCTGCCTGTAAAGTGGCAGACTCACTGTCATTATTTAACTAACAGAATGGCATGCATGCTAGCTATATTTGAGACCTCCTAGTCCCAAAAGGTCTCTGTGCTCCAATACAAGTGTTTTACAAGTTCCACCATCACCCCAAAGATTATATGATTCATAATGTCATAGATTTTATGGCCAGAAGAAGCCATTAGACTATCCTGTCCGACCTGTATAACATAGACCACAGAATTTCCTCAATTACTCCTGTATTGAGTACAATGATCATGTTTTAGCTGTGCTGGGTCTTAAGGTGTGGCATACACAGTTCCAGGCTAATCTGATCCTCATCTCCCCAAAAAGCTGAACACGCTTTTTTCCAGATATATTTTCAATTTTTAATTATTTTGGCCCTTTGTATTAAAATGGCCCCTTCCTTCCTTTTTTTTTTTTAAATGATCATCATTTGGTTGTACTTATTTTTATATTCATTATTTAGGATATATGTGATTTACTTTAAATTGTTAGTGAAATGTCTTGTACGGCATTGTGATGTGGCATTGTTATTCAGCAGTTACGAAGACAACTCAAAGAGTGACTTTCAGAAGCAATTTTATTATTTGTTGGATAATTAATATCACTAATGTTTTATCCATTGCAAATATAACTACCAACACCTCTGAGAAAGCAATGCTGTCTTCTAGAATTAATTTTAAATACATTTTAGATTACTTTCAAAATCCTCTAAGAAACTGAAGGTTGCATTTCACTAATAGTTTTACTGTCCTTTAGAAACATTTCCAGAATCCTCTCCTTTTTACATCAGAAAGCTTGTATAAAGAAGAATATAAGGTATAATCGCAGACATTATATGAATATTGAATGGGCTCACATAACACATGGATTATTTGCAGAAAAAACTGTTCAACCGTTATGCTGTGACTGTAGCTTACCTATTCTAGACACTTACACTTTTAGATATATTTCAGACAAGAAATCAAGCAACTACTGCAATAATCTTTTAAGACACTTTGATATCAAGATCTATTTGATAAAACACAATATAGATCATGATAAACTTACAAAAATAGTCCTTAACTGGAAAGCTATTGAGCCTGATCCTGCATTTCCTCACTCATGTGAAAAATCCATTGAAGCCAATGGGATTTCTCGCATGACTAAAGGTTTGTGGAATCAAGACCACTGTTTGTAAAGCCTGGGTATTTTGTAACAAAACATTTAACAAAAAATGGTTGCAAGTTTGCTCTCGTTTGAGAATTCTTACTTAAACTATACAAAACACAAATAGAAGAAAAAAAATATTTAAAAAATAAATGTCAGCATCAATGCAATAGCAGCTGAACTAGTCACATATCCTGAGTACAATATTCAAGACATTTAGAACCATAGGTGCCGACTTTGTAATGTGCCAGGGGGTGCTCCTCCGGCCCCGCCCCAGGCCTTGCCCCCACTCCACCCCTTCCCCCAAGGCCCCACCCCTTCCCATCCCTGTTCCACCCTGTTCTGCCCCCTTCCCCCAAGCATGCCCTGCCCTCACTCCTCCACCTCCCCCCAATGCCTCCTGCACACCATCAAACAGCTGATCATAGCAGGTGGGAGGCACTGGGGGGGGAAGGAGAGGCCCTGATGGGCAGGGCCGCCAGTGGGCAGGAGGTGCTGGGGGCGAGAGACTGATGGGGGGCTGCCGGTGGGTGCTAAGCAGCCACCATTTTTTTTCCATGGGTACTCTAGCCCTGAAGCACCCATGGAGTCGGTGCCTATGTTTATACCTTCACTAGATATAAGATAAACAAAGCTTCAGAAACAATGGGCTTGATTCACCATTCATCAGGGGGTTGCAGTTTACATTTTCCCAGTGTAATCATCTAACCCGTATACAGGCCTAGATTTTCAAAAGTGCCTCGATTTTTTCATTATCTATTCCTCTCACTGAAGTCAATTCAACGAGCAGATGCTCAGCTGCTCCGAAAATTAGGCCCAAGGTGTCTCACCTTGAGCAATCAAAAACTGAGGCACCCAATATTAGTGGACATTTCAAAACAATTAGGCCAAAATCTGTCAGTAGCATTTCATATAGACAATGTGAAGACTTTTACTCTCATTTCTGTTGCAAAATTTCAAGTTTGAGATAATATCATTAATTATTAGTCCTCTGACTTGTTTATTTTGAGCTAGGACTACTTTTCTAAAGGCAATGGAACAAATAGGACCACATTCGGCACAAATCACAATACACAACTAGAGCAGATAAGAGCATGGAAAGGCTGTGCTCATGTAACCCACACACCTCCTGGGTGTGGTGTTCTGTCCTATTGGGGAGAGGGAGAAATGAGTTTGCTTTACAGCTTTAGCTAACAGCCAGTTGGCTTTTAGCTCATACACTAAGCTCCAAAGGTCCCCGGTTCGATCCTGCCTGCCGACGACCGGGGTCTGTCAGCATTACACTCACAGCACAAAAGAACCAATGACACAATCTTCCCAAAGAAAGCTCTTGTCAGAGCCCATATTGTGGGCTGTCTGACCTAGTGGTCAGAGCCAGGAGTAAAGTCAGGGTCATGGTCGCACCAAGGGTAAAAGCCAAAGTCTGATACTGGGGTCGGGGCAAGGAAGCAGGAACCAGGCAGGGACTTGGTCACAGGGATCTGTGAAGAAACAGGCCTAGCAACTAGTTGCTCAGACAAGGGATGGGACAGGAACAGAAAGCTTTATGCCTAGTGGTGACCAATCAGCAGTCTGCGGTTAGTCATCTGACCCCACTGAGTCAGCCGCGCAGGCCTGGGTTTGAGACCCGTAGTGCCTGACCGCTCTAGCCAACGTCCTTCAACATAAAGAAATTTAATCCAATATTAGTCAAACTATCATATACTATGTAGTTCTAGTTTCAAAAGAAAATTCTATTTTGCTTACCACAGCACTCTGAAAATCCACATAACATGATAAGACCCTTTTCCATATATAAGCTACAGGGGGCCAAATCCTATAGATCTTACTCAGAGCCTGATCATCCATGCTACTGCCTCAAACAGACGACAATCAGATTGGGTTGATATGGACTGGGTATGCCCAGTTATTGCACCATTTTCTCCCCTCCTCACCTGATCCCACTGTGCAGTGGGGATCAGGGGAAGACGGGCTGCAGTTAGAGAGGTGGATGCACTATCTGGTATTGTCCTCTTGGAAACCCACATGTTTTACTCCAAGTAACATAATGCTGATCCTATTCTCCTCTGATAAGTGAAACCTTGTAAGGGACAGTTGGCCAGACAGAAGGTATTGGGGTAGCATTGCCCTGGAAGGAGCTAAGCTGCCATGAGGAGAATGGGGAAGCAGTGTTGAGGAACCGGCCTCTGGGTGTGTCCTGAGATCTGTAGGGGCAGAGAACAACTGCAACAAATGGGATTTGCAGTATGCCCTCAAAGCAACCAGTAAAGGACTCTGAAACACCTTCTCCAGGATGGAGTTCCACAAAAGACCTTCGCCTGAGAAAGTGCTGTCCACATCCTAGATGTGACTGAACATAAATAAAAGGTTCAGCCCACGCACACCCACCTTCAGTTGAGGCACTCACTCAATTCTAAGGGCTTAAATTATGAAGGGTTTTATGTGTACTAAGACCTTGGATATAACAGATATACTAAGGTCAAAAGAACTGTACTCTTAAATAGTAAGCATTTACTTTAAACAAATAAAAATAATGCAAACCAGTATTACAGCAGAAGAGAAACAGGCTAACAAATTATTACAGCTGAAGTTACAAATACAATTTTTCATCTGCTTGCCAACTCTCTTAAAAATACCACCCACCTGCATCAATGGGTGGGAGAACTTGATGGGGTCAGAGGTGAAAGGGGGACAGTCCTAGTGGCAAGGGAGGGACAACAGGTAGCTCCTTCCCTTGGAGTCCCTGGCACCCATTGGCTAGCTGGGGGATAGGGGTGCTGATTGGCCAGCATTCCCCAGCTCCCAGGATTTAGCCTAGATCAGGGACCCTGTGCAGCCTCTTTTGGCTCCGTTCCAGCAGCCCACCCTACTCACCCAAACTAGGAATGGGAAGCTGGCCTGACAGATTACCAATTACCTGTTTAGGGGGTCAGGAAGGAATTTTTTTTCTCCCAGGGGCCAATTGGCAGAGGACCAGGGAGTTTTTTGTCTTCCTTACAGCACCTTCAAGCCACAGTAGATTGAGTAGGAAAGGTGCTTAGTACCTAACTGTGGTACTGGGGTGGAGTTGTTTATTTGTCACAACTTGTGGTCAAGAGAATAAAATGAACAGTTCCCAAAAGTAAAAGACCTGGAATTTTGGTGTTAGGCCTTGGGCTCATGTGATAGGGTGAGACCTTGTGGTCTTCGTGGGCAAGGTCAGACTTGTGGCCTTTATGGGCCAAGATCCTCACCTTGCTGCACCCTTTATCCCCCTCATAGGGAGGGGGAAGATGCTAGGACTCAGAGGGAGCTGAGTCCTGGGGGGTAGGCTGAGGAGAGCCTACCCTGCGTTATGGGTTACATGGTAAGGAGCCCTGTAACCCTGGCACCAGTTACAGGTATATGGTAAGGTGCCCTGTAACCCTGGCACTAGTTACGGGTTATATGGTAAGGAGTTCTGTAACCCCACACTGAAACCAATTAAATTTGGTGTAACAGAGTATGGGTGATAACAGGTAGTGCCCCTCTCCTGTGTTCATGTTATATAACAATAATGTATGTGTTACCTATGTTTTGTTCAATGTGGGAATCTACACAGATGAGACACTTTCTCCTCTCCTTTAGGCCCACAATATTTAAAATATTTACTAATTAGTAAGTGAAATTAATACCATGCCTTTGGTAATCTATTTTCCACACCAGAATGGAAATCTTTCATTCCCTAGAGAGGAAAAAGTTAAATAGAAAACAAATGTATAAATGCTAGTCCCATCAGTGTAAGAAGTTCAAATAATTGATATGCAAGGAATAAGTTGTCCTAACACCTATTATGCATTAGCTGGAATGCCACAAATTATCAAACACTCACTTTTTTCTAAGGATTTCAGAACTCAAGCACTGCATTTGAAACTGATGGTAGAAGAATTTTTTAATCAAAATCTATTTTTGGATCATGTAAGTAAAATAAACAGCAATGGTTGGGGAAAATTTCCCTGGAGCAGGTTTAAAGGACTAGGGAAAATCCCTAGATCAAACTATGATGACAAAAAAGATCACCACTAACTGCTGCATTTAGCTAACTATAAACCCTATTCTGTTTATTTGGTTCACAGATTAGTAGATATGGAAAAAATACACAATGCACAAGTGGCTGCTTAATACAAGCATTTAAACCACTCAACAGCACATAGCATTATAGATGGGTGAGCTGGTTTGGATAAAATAAAAACCCACACCGATCTTTGCCCAAAACTCCAAAAAGTTTGAGGTTAAAAAAAAATTCTTTCCACATTGTTTTGCACCTCCACATTGCTTAATCAGACAGAACAGAAAACAGAAATGGCAAAATACAGAGACAAAGAATGTTCTCATGGTATTTCTGACTATACCAGAAGTGTCAGAAATTTCATAAGGGAGCCTATTCTCAGGAGTTCAAGTTTTGCAAACTGAAGAGGTCTGCAGAATTCTAAGAAAGTTTGGGTAAACATCTGCACTCAAAACAAAACAAACCTTCTGAAGTTTACCCATCAATTTTATACAAAAGCATAAACCTCAACAGCTGGTGCTATGAAAGAGAGAGAGGGTGTTGTGTGTATCATATAAACAAAGTGTATAATATAAACACACACAATCATTCTTACTTCTATATGTTTTGTCACCTACTTTTTCTACAAAATAATATTTTTGTATGTGTCCTTGTGATATTTCCCTGTCCCTGCTCATTTGCTCCCCCTCGCTCCTTTTAGATTTGGCTTTACACTGTTTTTATCAGTGTCTGTTTCTGATAATTAATTTATCTTTAATTATTTATGCTGGTTCAAAATTTTCTTTGTTTCCTCCTGTTCTACAAACCCAAAACTTTATTCTTCTCTCCAAGACATTTCTTCCCGCCTCTCTTTCTGTCTCTCCGTTTACCTTCTTATTTTCCCCTTCAGTTTTTCTTCTCTTATTTGGTAGTACTTTATGTCAATTCCCTGTGGTTTTCCTTTTTTTCCTCCCCTTACTGTCACCCTCTCTCTAATTCTCTGCTGCCTTATCTCAATCTCCTCCATTCCCAGTTATCCTTCTATTTTACTCCCCTCTCCTCCTTCCTCCACATTCCATTCTCTTCCTTGCTCCTTTCCCCTTAATTCCATTTCCCTCCCTTCATTTCCTCTTTCCCCACGATCCCTTAATTCCATCCCCTTCCACCATCTCACTCCATTCTATTTTATATTCCGCACAGCACATTCCTGCCATCCTTAATGGAGATAAACAAAAATATCCAACTCTTCCCTCTTAGAAACATGTTTTTGTTAGCATGTGCTCTAAAGCCCAGTTTACTGATCCCAATTAACATTATGATGACAGCGCTGCCCTTTCCCATAAAACTTGTTCTTGGAAAACCAGTTGGATTGAGAATGATATTGCAGAGCATGGTATAGCAGTGATTATTACAGTAGTTACTGGACATAGGTATATTTAAGGTTGGCTGAGCTACTTCTCATTTTAAAAAGTAGCCTGTTTTCATATAGAAAATTGCAAGCTGTGTTACAAAACTTGAAGATCTAGATTAACTGGCAAATCAGAATTCCTGTTTAGCGTAAAGAAAATTTTAAAGGAATAGAATGTACTCCCCATGCTTTCAACATTTGGTTCACTGCTAATGAATGTATCCCTTAGTGGACTACCTTCTTCAGAGTGGATTTCTCTTGAAAAGGCTGCATTATGTAGCTAAATACAGGAGCAAAGTTGGGAATAATTAAGTTTACTGAATAATTATAATGCCCCTTCAGCATAAGATGAAGGTTGGACTGCTTCACCTGAAGTCAGTGAGCAAGCATTGACTGCACCTGCCCACATTGCACCTGGCTTGCAGAGCAACAAAAAGTTCTTTACGTGTGCAGTTGTTAGCCCTGCTGACCTCTCCGGAATGTGCGGCACAACACAAAGTCAAAGAAAAAAATTACAAAGAACATGCTGATACTCCAGAGTTAATCAAACCATATGACTGGGTGTGTGCGCCCCAGCAAACACTGACCTCAATACTACTCTGGCTTTCAGGTTATTCATTGATTTTTGGGAATCAAAAATGCAATGAAAACAAGGCATTGCTAGTCAATTAGTTCTTATCACAGACTAGCAGTCTGTGGTAATGGGATGACATGCTGTTCTGCATAACAATTGAAAACAAGCCTTTTAGAGCCAGGTATCTGTCCTCAAAGGCAAAACATGTCCCCTTTCCCAAGAACAGATGTAGCCTGCAACATGATTAATGCCTTTGCACATGGTACAGGACTGATTTTAGCAGCTGTCAGCAATTTCAGATGATATGGGCAGTACCTGTCCACTTATCATACACACATGATGCTAATGTGCTCTCAGTTTTAGTCTATAAGCAGAGGGAGGGCTTTTTTTTTTTTATTTTATTTTTTTAAGAAAAACTATCATTGTCAGCTGAATGTAATGAAACTATTTGGAGCTTCTTTAAATAAAATGTCTACAGTTTACAGTATGTTAATTTAATTTTTAAGAGACAGGTTCACCCTTTGCGTGATTTACTATTATTTGCCTACCAGTGCATCTCATTACAATGAATATTCATACAACACTTCCAGTGGCTCTCACTGAATATCAAACCTACCCTAGTCATTAAAAGGCCTGTCATCATACCCCACCAGTGCTTCTGGCACTTCTAAATTATCAGGCTGTAGTCTGTGGCTGTGAGTGCTAATCTGAGCATACAACAGAAAAATATATTACTAGTATCAATTATCAAAGGTTATAATTTTCATCAGTAAATTGGAATTTGATGGTATCACAAGGGCAGTGCACACTTTCCTTTATTAAGTCATTAATAAGCTATTCTTGATCAATCTGAGTAAACAGAAAATCACATTAAAATAGTTTTATTTTTATCTCACTGATTCATGAAATCTCCACTGTCAGAAAACAGATATTCTTAATATACCAGAATGTATATTAGTTTAAAAGAGGGAGGGTGGAAAGGAAGCTAGCATGAACTAGTTTAATTATATTCCCTTTGCCTGAAAATCCCGATGGCAAAAAGGCCAAGTAATCAAGCTGTACGGGGGGTACTAAGTGGGGTGGAAATTCAGGGCCTGATCCAAAGGCCATTAAAGTCAATGGGAGCCTTTCCATTGACTTCACATGGGCCTGAGCACCAGACTCAAAGCCTATGCAGACCGGCAGCAGGGCCCATCTCCACTGCCGCTACACTAGCCCACAGATTGTTATAGCAGCTTCTGCCACTCTACACCCACTATACACAGAGTGTTAGGGGCCCTGTAATAATAAACCTCATCCTCAGTCCACCCCACACCTCCCTTACCCACTCTCCTGTTGAAGTCCGGGAGGCAGGATTTAAGCGGCGCAAAAGACCTTGTGCCGGCCCTCGACACCACAGACGAACGTCACCCTTTCCGAATAGTGCTTATGAATACAATCCTACTGAAAGAGATTTTGGACTGTCTCAGAGTATTTGTATCTCTGTTATACACACACATCTATTCTGCACTCTGTGGGTTAGGGTGCCAGTAAACTGTCTTATTGAAGTATGACATCCTGAAGGACTCTGCTGAGCATGCTATCCATCCGCTTTAAATCTTCAGACAGTCCTGACCTGTATTATTGTTTTTATTAACACTGTGAACCATGTTTTACAACTGTAAATACTTGAATCAGATGTGGTGCATGTACTTCTCTTAGCGAGACGAGCTGATCTATAAAAACAGGAGAAAAACAATAACCATGCATAAAAGAGAATTCCTTTATCATGTTCTTAGGTGGACATTTTAATGCACCTTGTTCACACTGTTTTCTCCTTTTCAGTAACTGTCACAGATCCTCTGGAACAGTCCCTGGGAAGACCCCCTTAGGGTCTCACTCTCTCACTAGGGTAAGCCACTTGGCTTCACTGCCTCCTGGGACCGCACCTCTAAGCTAGCAGAACCCCTGCCTCACACCCTGAGTTCCCTTCAGCAAGTTCACGTGAAATGGGGACCTGAGGGAGACTTGTACCCCCAAAGGGAGCAATGCACCCCCACCTTCAGCATCTGCAGTGACTCTCAGCCAGCGTCGTAAAAACAGTAGGATTGGAACACAGTGTAGAAAGCCCTTGATTAGCACAGAGAAAAGAAAGTTACAGCATAGACCATTCTGGTTAGCCCAGAGCCCCAGCCAAGTGGTGTTCCCCTCCTCCCCCCCCCCACACACACAACCCCCAAAATCAGAAAGAGTATCCCCAGTATTTGTCTAGACAATTTGCCTAGGCAGCACAAGCACATCATCAGGGAATCTAGATTTGTGCGCCACTGCATTGAAAATGCATTGGACCTTTGACTAATTCCTAGCAGATGGAAACCAAGATGTTTATCTCCTTTCTCCCTCCCTGCCCCACTTCCTTCCTTTCCTTTTCCTCCCTGTCCTTTTGTCCATTCTCCCCTTAATTTTAAGAAAAGAAAAGAGCACTTGGTGCATAAAGTTGTTAACTGTGCCAGGTCCCAACCATCTCATGTGGAAAACCATATGTTAAATAGATACATAGATTCTAGGACTGGAAGGGACCTCGAGAGGTCATCGAGTCCAGTCCCCTGCCCGCATGGCAGGACTAAATACTGTCTAGACCATCCCTGATAGACATTTATCTAACCTACTCTTAAATATCTCCAGAGATGGAGATTCCACAACCTCCCTAGGCAATTTATTCCAGTATTTAACCACCCTGACAGTTAGGAACTTTTTCCTAATGTCCAACCTAGACCTCCCTTGCTGCAGTTTAAGCCCATTGCTTCTTGTTCTATCCTTAGAGGCTAAGGTAAACAAGTTTTCTCCCTCCTCCTTATGACACCCTTTTAGATACCTGAAAACTGCTATCATGTCCCCTCTCAGTCTTCTCTTTTCCAAACTAAACAAACCCAATTCTTTCAGCCTTCCTTCATAGGTCATGTTCTCAAGACCTTTAATCATTCTTGTTGCTCTTCTCTGGACCCTTTCCAATTTCTCCACATCTTTCTTGAAATGCGGTGCCCAGAACTGGACACAATACTCCAGCTGAGGCCTAACCAGAGCAGAGTAGAGCGGAAGAATGACTTCTCGTGTCTTGCTCACAACACACCTGTTAATACATCCCAGAATCATGTTTGCTTTTTTTGCAACAGCATCACACTGTTGACTCATATTTAGCTTGTGGTCCACTATAACCCCTAGATCCCTTTCTGCCGTACTCCTTCCTAGACAGTCTCTTCCCATTCTGTATGTGTGAAACTGATTTTTTCTTCCTAAGTGGAGCACTTTGCATTTGTCTTTGTTAAACTTCATCCTGTTTAACTCAGACCATTTCTCCAATTTGTCCAGATCATTTTGAATTATGACCCTGTCCTCCAAAGCAGTTGCAATCCCTCCCAGTTTGGTATCATCCGCAAACTTAATAAGCGTACTTTCTATGCCAATATCTAAGTCGTTAATGAAGATATTGAACAGAGCCGGTCCCAAAACAGACCCCTGTGGAACCCCACTCGTTATGCCTTTCCAGCAGGATTGGGAACCATTAATAACAACTCTCTGAGTACGGTTATCCAGCCAGTTATGCACCCACCTTATAGTAGCCCCATCTAAACTGTATTTGCCTAGTTTGTCGATAAGAATATCATGAGAGACCGTATCAAATGCCTTACTAAAGTCTAGGTATACCACATCCACAGCTTCTCCCTTATCCACCAGACTCGTTATCCAATCGAAGAAAGCTATCAGATTGGTTTGACATGATTTGTTCTTTACAAATCCATGCTGGCTGTTCCCTATCACCTTACCACCTTCCAAGTGTTTGCAGATGATTTCCTTAATTACTTGCTCCATTATCTTCCCTGGCACAGAAGTTAAACTAACTGGTCTGTAGTTTCCTGGGTTGTTTTTATTTCCCTTTTTATAGATGGGCACTATATTTGCCCTTTTCCAGTCTTCTGGAATCTCTCCCGTCTCCCATGATTTTCCAAAGATAATAGCTAGAGGCTCAGATACCTCCTCTATTAGCTCCTTGAGTATTCTAGGATGCATTTCATCAGGCCCTGGTGACTTGCAGGCATCTAACTTTTCTAAGTGATTTTTAACTTGTTCTTTTTTATTTTATCTGCTAAACCTACCCCCTTCCCATTAGCATTCACTATGTTAGGCATTCCTTCAGACTTCTCGGTGAAGACCGAAACAAAGAAGTCATTAAGCATCTCTGCCATTTCCAAGTTTCCTGTTACTGTTTCTCCCTCTTCACTAAGCAGTGGGCCTACCCTGTCTTTGGTCTTCCTTTTACTTCTAATGTATTGATAAAAAGTCTTCTTGTTTCCCTTTATTCCTGTAGCTAGTTTGAGCTCATTTTGTGCCTTTGCCTTTCTAATCTTGCCCCTGCATTCCTGTGTTGTTTGCCTATATTCATCCTTTGTAATCTGTCCTAGTTTCCATTTTTTATATGACTCCTTTTTATTTTTTAGATCATGCAAGATCTCGTGGTTAAGCCAAGGTGGTCTTTTGCCACATTTTCTATCTTTCCTAACCAGCGGAATAGCTTGCTTTTGGGCCCTTAATAGCGTCCCTTTGAAAAACTGCCAACTCTCCTCAGTTGTTTTTCCCCTCAGTCTTGATTCCCATGGGACCTTACCTATCAGCTCTCTGAGCTTACCAAAATCCGCCTTCCATTGTCTCTATTTTGCTGTTCTCCCTTCTACCCTTCCTTAGAATTGCAAACTCTATGATTTCATGATCACTTTCACCCAAGCTGCCTTCTACTTTCAAATTCTCAACGAGTACCTCCCTATTTGTTAAAATCAAGTCTAGAACAGCTTCCCCCCTAGTAGCTTTTTCAACCTTCTGAAATAAAAAGTTGTCTGCAATGCAGTCCAAGAATTTGTTGGATAGTCTGTGCCCCGCTGTGTTATTTTCCCAACAGCCTAAAAAGCCTTTCCTAAAAGCCTTTCCCTCCTTTAGACTGTGCACACTTAACTGTGCAGCAGAGGTGATGGAACAATTTGTATAGTGGGGGTGCTGAGAGCTGTTGAACCAAACTGTAATTACAGATACATATATATAAATATATATATGGAAACCATTTCAAGCCAGGGGCTACAGCAGCACCCCAAGCACCCCTAGTTCCAGCACCTATGCTGTGCAGTGCAGAAGGAAAGCATTCCTCCCTCTTGCACTGCACAGTAAGGCCAGAATTCCCAGAAGAGCTCAGCACCCATCATCAAGAGCCAGATTTTCATAAGAGCTCGGCCAGATATTCACAAGTTGGTGCATGTTTGGAGCGGAGTTCTTCTGAAAACCTGGCCCTGACTGGTGGGTGAGTGCAAAGACTCCCCATTCTCACAGGGCTCCTGTTCTCCACAGTAAAGGACCATGAATCTGCTCTCTTGAAGCGTTCCTGAGCTTGCTTGTACATGAAGCTCCCTTGCACTGAATGAGGTAGGGCGCATTTCACTTGACAAGTATGTGTGTGTACTTTACATGTTCTGGTAAAACATTAAGATATCGTTACTGAAAAGCATTTGCATGGCTTAAGATCACCATGCATGCACCAGCTAGGATTTTGAAACCGTGATGACTCAGCCAAATCAAACCCAATTTTTACCTGGGCAAAAAAGGGCAGCTTCTCTCTATAAGTTCCATTTCCATATCAACTTTCTACTTGTTAGAAGTTAGTCCCCTCCATTTTGGAACAAAAGCTGTTCAAGGAAAAGTTGCTACAAATAATATAGAATGTGGTTTTACTTCCCCTGCTGTCCTTGTTCTCAAAACAGCTCAGCTGTTTTTTAAAAAAAAAAGAAATTAAAGTTGGTGTAAACTCATCCTCAGGCAAGGATCACGCCTGGAAGAGTTCAGTGTCAAAGCGGAACATTTCCTAAATGCATAAGCAATTGAAAATGCGGATTTAGAATGGAAATGCTTAAACAACCTTAAGTACAGGTGTTGCTAATATAGGGGGATATTTAGGAGCAGCCCTATAATGGACCTTTAGGTCACCCCTGCTATTGACCGCTTTCCACATTAACCATTAATCCCCAAACAAATTAAACACCTCACGTTTGCAGAGGCGCTGCAGACTCAAAAGTGGGCACATGATGAGTGCTTTGAATTTTCAGCTGAATATTTTGCACAGCCCTGGCATGAATCCCTTTGCTTTTTGTTTCAGCCATTGTAACGGTAAACTAAGCAGATGGTATGGGAGCATTATGAGAAACACTGCATTAGGCCAGCAACAGGTACAGTAGTACCAGGTGTTCTGGCCACTGGCCTTGGTGGAATCTAGATAACCGTGGAGGAGTGATGCATGATGATGATGTTTTTTTCTCATCTCTACAAAATAGTGGTGTTTGATTCAGAACAATACAGTATGTAACATGCTGTAAGTAAACACATACAAACACGAGTGAATATATTCCAGGCTTTGTAGGTCACCCAAATGGTGTGTTTAACGTTTAGGGGTAACTATGCAATGCACTATGGGGTGAGTTAGCCTATCCCCACCCCATTAACTTCGATGGCAGTCACTTGCCTAAATCTGCACATTCTGTACTGACTATTCCCTCCTAAAAGTTCCATACAAAATAGTTATGTTAAAGGTACCTATCTATAAACATTAAGGACCAGATTGTGGTCCTATCTTGTATGGCCAAGTCTCCCCGTCTCCATTTGTGGCCTGGTAGGCAAAAACTGCAGCCCTTTGCTCAGCGGGAACATAGGGCCTTTTTCTCTGCTTCTCCCCCTAACGAGCAACTCACTGGAAAGAAGGCAGAGGAGAAGTAGGCAGGGAAGTAGGCAGAGCATTGGTCTCCCCCTCTCTCCCAGGCCAGATTTGCTAGCCAGATGCCCAGGACAGAGCATGCTGTGCCATTTAAAGGGATGTAGCAGATTATTCTCCCCACCCTACCTGCACAAATGCAGTGTTGCCAACTCTGACAATGAGTCTTGCAATATTTCGTGTTTTTCTTGAAGTCCCAACTCAGCTTTCATCTACCTATGTAACCTATCTAGCTACAGTTTCTAGTCCTCATGGTTGCAGAG
The DNA here is from genome assembly GCF_028017835.1 of Emys orbicularis. Taxonomy (NCBI): domain Eukaryota; kingdom Metazoa; phylum Chordata; order Testudines; family Emydidae; genus Emys; species Emys orbicularis. The sequence goes on from NC_088685.1 coordinate 144,752,785, forward strand.
AAAAACCTGAAAGTGGGAAATAATTTTAAAGCCAGTTTCATGATTTTTGGGACCCAGGTCATGATTCTGGGGGTTGGCAATACTACAAATGATGCACTCTCAATTCTGAGCCTGGGGTGGAGCTGCGCTACCCCCATTGCAGGGATATAGCTGGATGCCACCAACTAGCTCTTAGATTTTATTATTTGCAATTTTTTTCTTAGATCATTAAAGCAACATTAGCAAACCCTTACAGAGCTTTAATGTAACATATACAACTATTTGCAATGAACACAAACCATGTCACAAACCCTAAACTGCTGCAAATAAGTGTACTATAGTGCTCTCAGTAAATGTAGGAAGAAAAATTCTGCATAAGCCCACTCCCCTCACTAGGCTATCCTTCCAGTAACCTTTAAGAAATCTGTAGTCCAATAAAAAAACCTCATTCTAGCATTCTTGTTAACCGACATTCTCTTTCTGAGCCACTAAGTCTCCATTAAGTTGGGCTTTACTTGAGTTTATTTTACAATTCTGCAAGCAGCACATGTTCTTGTGTACTAAAACAATAAGAGGCTTATGGCAATGACTCTCTTTAATAATTATAGTATTTCATATTTTTATACTGCCTTTCATCTCACAGGATCCCAGAGAGTTTGACTAACTATGGTCTCCTGCAAACACTCCACCGCCATAGCGCCATTGTTTGGCAGAACATACAACTCCATTAAAATGGAAACAGTGGGAGAGTAAATTTGGGCCAAGGAAACTGGAGTAAAATCCTGTTAATGAAATTGTTTGGGAACTAAAAATGTTTACACAGAGCACACACTACCTTAGTTTTTAAGGTCTTACGCAAAGGAGCCCTACACAGTAAGCATGTCTATTAATATATTCATCTTGAGGAAGAAGGGTTGCATATAGCCATTTCAAACCTGATGCTTGGACGGATGAGCTAGCAGCTTCAGCTACTGGGGAAAAGTTTCAGAAGTAACTAATTTATTTAGGGCTCCTCTACACTTAAAAATTTTACTGACATTGCTATGTCTGTTAGGGGTGTGATTTTTTTGCCAGTATAGGCCAAGTCTACACTATAAACGTACATTGGTATAATTACGTCACTAAGTGGTGTGAAAAATCCTCATCCCAAAGAGACGCAGTTACACCCACCTCACCCCCGGTGTACACAGCGCTATGTGGACAGGAGGGCATCTTCCATCAACGTAGCTACTGCCTCTCACAGAGCTGGATTAATGGGAGCAGCTTTCCTGTTGGCATAATAGTGTCTTCACTGAAACGCTACAGCGGTGCAGTTGCAGGGCTGCAGCGTGTTAAGTGTAGACCTACCCATAGTTACAATACTAAACGTCCTAATGTAGGTCCACTTTTAAGGAAAGATGCCTTATGCTGGTGTAGCTTATTTCAGTTCCTGAAATCTAATCAGAGCACAAGGGAAACAACAAACTCTCCTGCTGATCACACAGCTCCCTCTCCCAAAGCTGCCTCTACACAAACTCTTGCATAACCCAAAACTAAGAACAACACCACAGCATGTCTTCCAAGAAACGAAACTTGCTCCCATGTTTAATAAAATCTTTGAAGACTGTAACAGCACCACCTGGTTACGACTGCAACAACAATATTATAAGTCACCTAATGCAAATTAACAGAAATAGAAGAATTCACAACTAAACACTCCCTCCCCACCAAGCAATCCCCTCTGAAGATGTCTGGATAAGAAAACAGACCTTGCATGGTCCCGTGAAGGTTTTGGGCTCTGACAGATGAAAGCAGAGGATAGGGAGTGAATTCCAAAATCAAGGGTTCACCACAGAAAAACAATCTCCCACCATTGCGGAGAAACTAAATGAATTCTTTGGATCGGTCTTCACAGCTGAGGATGTGAGGGAGTCCCAAACCTGAGCCATTCTTTTCAGGTGAAAAATCTGAGGAAATATCCCGGATTGAGGTGTCATTAGAGAAGGTTTTGGAACAAATTGATAAACTAAACAGTAATAAGTCACCAGGACCAGATGGCATTCATCCAAGAGTTCTGAAGGAACTCAAATGTGAAATTGCAGAACTACTAACTATGGTATGTAACCTATCATTTAAATCAGATTCTGTACCAGATGACTGGAGGTTAGCTAATGCGATGCCAATTTTTTAAAAAGGCCCCAGAGGTGATCCCAGCAATTACAGGCTGGTAAGCCTAACCTCAGTACCAGGCAAACTGTTTGAAACTATAGTAAAGAACAGAATGATCAGACACATAGATGAACATGATTTGTTGGGGAAGAGTCAACATGGTTTTTGTAAAGGGAAATCGTGCCTCACCAATCTACTAGAATTCTTTGAGGCTGTCAACAAGCATGTGGACAAGGGGATCCAGTGGACATAGTGTACTTAGATTTTCAGAAAGTAAATAAGGAAGTGTTATTTACTCTTTTTCATAACACAAGAACTAGGAGTCACCAAATGAAATTAATAGGCAGAAGATTTAAAACAAACAAAAGGAAATATTTCTTCAAACAATGCACAATCAACCTGTGGAACTCTTTGCCAGAGGATGTTGTGAAGGCCAAGACTATAACAGGGTTCAAAAAAGAACTAGATCAATTCATGGAGGATAGGTCCATCAATGACTACTAGCCAGGATGATGAGGGATGGTGTCCCCAGCCTCTGTTTGCCAGAATGGGAATGGGCGACAGGGGATGGATCACTTGAAGATTACCTGTTCTGTTTATTCCCTCTGGGGCAACTGTCATTGGCCACTGTCAGAAGACAGGATACTGGGCTAGATGGACCTTCGGTCTGACCCAGTATGGCCATTCTTATGTTCTTCCTTAAGACATACACATAATAGTACTTATCAGCATATGTCCATTTTCTTTCAGACTTTTTATTAAACAGAAGGAATCACTACTTTGTTTTGTGCTAAAGATAAAAGTTCTATCCCCCTCAAAATACCCCAGTCCTTTAGACCCTGCTCCTTTCAGTCGATACAGAATGACAAAATCGGTCAGGGAAAACTATGCTTTTCTATTATTCTGTTCTATTCCAACTAGGACTATAATGGGAGCGCTCATCAATATAATTCCGGACTAGTCCTTCCACCAGTCATTCTACTGTCTTGCCCATTTGAAATAGAAGAAAAGGAAAAATGCCACCATCACTCTCTGTATATTGAGTGAGCCTGCCAAGCCTCGTTTGACAAACTCGGGCTAGCAAGGTTCGCTTTAGCACTCTAAAAATAGCTACATAGACAGTGCTTTGAAGTTGGGCTTTGGAGCCCAAGTTGTAGCTCCAGCCACGACTGCAAAGTGCAGTCTACACAGCTATTTTTAGACCGCTAGTGCGACCGCCACTAGCCCAAGACTGTTGACCCGTATTCGGAGGCTCGCTTCCGCGGGCTGTATAGACGTAACCTTAGAAAGAGAAGAGACTTCCGCACTGGGAACTTCCTCCTCTCTGGCTTTCCTGACCCCCATCTCACTCCCACTCAAGGTCCACATAAACAGACGCTGTGTGACAATGGGACACCGATCTTGACTGGGGCCTATAGGCTCTACCAAAATAAAAATAAAATATAATAAAATCATAATCAGGATTTGGAACTGAACTTTCCCAAAGGCTGGAGTAATTCAGAACCATGGTTTGAGTTAAAGCCAATCTCTATCTGTGATAGGAATAAAAAAATACATTAACCAAGTCATCACTGCCCCCCCACCCCCCAAAAAATAGTATTATCTTTCTAGCTACTCCACATTTATTTTGGAAAAGAAACCGTTGCTCCAAAATGGAGATAAGAGAGCCAACAAATATTCATTTCTGGTGCTTTGTTGTGGAGGAAGAAACTTTCTATTACTCTCTAGCACTGACAGCATTACATTATGTACCAAAGTCAACCCAACAACTCAAGACTAAGGATCTCTGCAGTAATGCACAGCTCTGAAAACAAACCATGCATTAAAATAAAAATAGAAGATTCAGTCCTTCCATGATCCAAAGGAAGTTCCTCCAAGTAAGGACTGAGTAAAATCGGGTACGGACTTCAGGATTTGGTCATGGTAGAACAAAGAAATGTAACAGCTTTAACAGAGGGTTAAATGATTTTGTGCTCTGAATTAAGTAGATATAATACCCCCAAAAAAGTGTGTCAAAGTCGCAAAAGTGAGTTCTTTACAACTTGTAAAAAAAATGAGTATTAAGAGAATAAGCTATTTTTGAGGGGAGAAGAAGAGATAGAAATACAAAAAAATTAGGAAAAATCAATACTCAATTCTATTTCTAGATTTTCATCTATTGAAGTACACAAAGGCAATTTAGGTACTGACTGCACTGAATCCCTACCTCAGCATTTTCTTAGACACATAGATTTGTCATTGTCTCTGACAAACTACTAGTTATGTGACAAATCAAGATCACTTTATATTTAGTGTATTACCAAAAAATGAAAAAAATGTGGACATACTGAAGAAATAACTTTACCAGAAAAAATATATTTATGTATTTTAACATTTGAAACTCATGCACAACATCCAGGATGCTTAAAAGACAGTACTAGAAGCTAAAATAGCATAATCAATCATCAAATTACAGCTGGAGAAATCTGCACTAGAGAGTTCAGAGGCTTTCTAGAAACTTCAAGCAAAGGGCTTAGAAACTAGAAAGAAAGGTTGGCAACGTGATTCAGAGCCTGAGACAACTTTACGTGCCCTTTACGTGTTCCATATCACTGCATCCAATATTGCTTCTTGTGCAGTGAAGCTCAGTAGTTTGTGGAATGTTAATATTTTGGAAAAATTAGATGGTCACTGGGTCAGTCCTCTTATGAGTAGGACGTGAGATATTGAGATGAGCTCCAATCACAAAATTTGGATCTAGATTTTGAACACTCCGAAGTGCAAGGGGGCGTGGATGTGGGAATTTGAGATGGCTCATTATAAACATATGGTCCCACTTGCAAAATTCAAATATGGATTTTGAAAGCAAACATATATACATCAAAGTTTGAGGGGTGTCTGGGGTTGGCACTTCAATTTGGCCCCATCTCTATTTAGATATGATTCATTCATGTAGTCCAGTGCATGGATATCACTTCTGCTACTACTAAGATGTTCATAACTTACAAAGTCCTTAAATAAAGTCTCAGGCCCCAATCCTACAGCCAGCTCTGTATTGACACATTCCCACATCCATGTGGGGCCTCAAAGAAGTCAAAGGAGTTCAATATGGGCCCCAGTGTCATGGAGTTTATTGGAGAGCTGGGGTCATAGCCAGCATCGGTGTGAAATGTTCAACAGTCCCCTAGACAGTCTTTGAGGATTTAATTTTTTCTTAAAATGTTTTTAATCTTTATTTGCTCCCTTGTAGACTTTTCTTTACTTTTTTGGGCAGCACCAAGCAGGCTGTTGGTATTCAGCAAATAATTCATAAATAACCAGACTGTTCAGCCCTCCTTTTTCCTTTGACTTTGTTATAATCTTCGTAGGTTTTTTTTCAGTTATTGTCATGCATTAATGTATTTCTTTGCTCCTTTATTCTGCATGTTTAGTAGGGTACAAATGAGGTCCCCACATCACTGAAGAATGTGTTTTTAGGTCCAATTAAAATTTCAGCACAGTGGAAGGAAAATGAGCGAAGTTTACAGGACTCACTCAGCAAAAACAGAAAGAAAGCCATGTCCAACTGCAAGAAAAGAACAATGCAATGATTTGGCTGACAGAGAGACATGGTGGGATAAAACACATGGTTACAATATCAATAGGGTAGTTTATAACGTGTACAAGAGGGATCAGGAGGGGAAGAAAGGAAGGTTTATTGCACTATGTATCAAGTATATCTGCATACGTGGTGAGGCTCAGATGGATGAGAGAAGGAGTAAAAGCAAAAAATCTACAGGGGGAAGTCATAGTAGAGGTATCCTTTACACATCACTGAGTCGGGGTGAAAGAAGACACAGGAGACAGGGCTGGATTAACTCTCCTGTGGGTCCGGGGCTATTAGATTTTTGTGGGGCCCCTGGGGGTTTGGAGTGCAGGAATGGGCTCAGGGCTGGGGCAGAGGATTGGGGTGCGGGAGGGGGTGCAGCTCCAGCTGGGGGGGGGGGGGGGATCTGGGATGGGACAGGGGGTTGGGGTGCAGCAGGAGGTTCGGAGTGCGGGCTCTGGGTGGGAGTGTGGGTGCAGGAGGGGGCTCCAGGCTGGGTCAGATAGGGGTGTGGGGTCTGGGAGGGAGCTTGGGTGCAGGAGGGGGCTCCAGGCTGGGATAAGGGATTGGGATGCAAGAGGGAGTGCGGGGTGTAGGCTCCGGCTGGGAGGCGCTTACCTCTGGTAGCTCCTGGTTGGGGACACAGCAGGTCTAAGGCAGGATCCCTGACTGCCCTGGCTCTGCGCTGCTCTGTTCCCCGAGGTGGCTGGCATGTCCGGCCCCTAGGCAGAGGGGCCGGGCCGCTCTGTGCGGTGTACGCTGCCCATGCCCACAGGCGCCGCCCCCACAGCTCCCATTGGCCAATGGAAACTGCAGAGCTGGCGCTGGGGCAGCACAGAGATTCCCTGAATGCCTCTCACCTAGGGGCCGCAGGGGCACATTGGGGGGTTATGTTAGCTGGAGCAACATAGGGATGACATCAATGGCTGAGAACTGACCACAGCTGTGTGCTTCAGCCCTGCCTCCTTACTCTTGTAGCTTCCCTCACTTCCACCTCCTCCACAACACGAGGGAAATTTTCACTTGCCTTTTGAGGTAGTTTTAAGTCTGCTTTGTGCCAACTAAGTGCAAAGGGAACTAAGGCAGGACCAAGGATCTGGCCCAGTGATTCTGGAGAATACATATCAAGAGTCCAAGGGCCCAAATCCCTGGCATAAATAGGTGCCCCTCTTACTTGAACTCCATGTGACTTGCAGCTGTCTATGCCAGGAATAAATGAGTGCCTAAGCAAAACCAAAAAATTACAGAAACTAGTAATTATTGCAATTTTAACTCTAGTTATTAAGATATGTATTGGAAAATGAAAACAGCAAAGCAGAGAGTATGACCGTTTCTTCTCTCAGAGACCAGAGAATTGAACAAGCAGAAAATTGTTGAGAATCTCAAATGAATATAGGTACTTTTGGCGCAAACAACCACAAACTGGTAGGAGATTCTGTATTAGGAATGGACCTAATGGATCCTACAGCCTGACACCAAATTATAAGATGTAATGATATCAGACAGTACATAATATTAGAGAGTAGTAAATTACTATAATCAAGGTAAAGTAGCACAATAGTGATTGTTCTAAGAGGAAAAATTCAGAAAATAATTAGATTACACAAAACTGCTTTAGTAGCCAAAGTTAAAAAAAAAATCATACAGTAAGAAAACAGAAAAGCTGAAGTGCAAGTGTAAAGTTTGTAGTGCCCACTAAGGATTGTAAGGATAAACCTAGGGACATACAGTGGAGAAATTAAGTACTATTAGATAATGGGTTAAAATTGAATTTTTCCAAGTTCAATAAAGAAATCAGAGGCAAAAGGAAAGCACCATAAAAAAATATAACGCATATTCAAACGTAGTGATCACATTGCTTCATTGATCCCATGCCTAACAATGTACATTGGCAAGCTTTATTAATTCATAATACACTGCCTGCCATATCCCAATGTTTAAATATGAAAAGTTTTGAAAGCTCTTTACACAAGTGTAGCTTTATTTACACTAATTTGCTTTATTTTTAAAGTGAATTTAGGATCAATGAAAGTTGGTAGATTGACATCTGTGGAAAACAGAGCTCTCTATTTATGTATAGAACAGGTACAGCAGCATAGGTAGTGTCAGTGCAACCTTTCTTGTCTCACCCCATTGATGTGTCCATACACATCAGATCTAGGGATAAAAATACACTGACCATAATTCACTCTCCATGCCCATACAAACTTGGACCTCTGCCCTCAGTACCAACAAAAAGCTGCCAATTAATTCATTGTGGTGCTGTGTGGTGGTGGCGGTTGTTTTTGTTTTCTGTTTGTGATGTAGAGACATCTGTGCACTAGAATCTGGACTGAGACAACCAACACATTTCACATACGCCACTGAACAGCTGTTCAATGGTGATGACTTTTGGGGACTGGGAGAATTGCAATTGTGGGTTTTTTAATATAACAGCTGATTCATAATAGAAATAAGACATTGAAAACAGTCATTTTCTGAGTGACTCTTGCACTTCTCTGGTGTTTGAAGTCGTTTGTGCCTTTCAACCCACTTGAGCGTTAAACAATAATCACCTCAAAATTCACTGCTTGTCATGTCTAAATATTTTATCCTTAATCCACATGTGTAACTCTCAGCAATGTTAAGTGAAGTTATATATTTGCATCAAGAGGAGAACATACATCTTGACACCAAGTGCTGTACTGGTCCAAATCAATCTTATCTTCCTCTCGCAGTAATTAAAACTCTATTGCCATTCATGCTGAACACTGAAGTGTTACATGCATTTCCATTATATCACACCACGATTACATTAAGATACACTGTTCTAAGTTGTTTTTTGAGGGCATCATTCATGTTGATTTCATAAGGTTTAAACAGTTGGGGCGGTGGGAACTTAGCACTGAAAGCCCCTTTTAAACACTAACATTACTCATTTTGAGCTTCACTACTGAAGCATGTTAAAGGTCTATTTAAATGAAAAGATAATTTATATCCATAAAAATATACCATATTATTTTAATTGTAAAGTAATTTCTTTGCCCTATCTTGAAGGAAGTTAATTGAAAAAAATGGAAATGATTTGGAAAATATAAATGTAATATAAAACATCTCCATTCCAGAGTACATAAATTAATTACTACAATTGATTAGTACAAACATTTAAACCCCTATTCCTGATACTGCTATCGACTTTAGGTGCTACCTAATTTCCATTATATTACGTAATATATATCCATTTAACGGAACTCTTATGAGGAATGAAGAACAAGGTCAGGAGTAATATGAGGAGTAATAAATTACTGGGATCAATTAACAACATTTTTAGGATTTAAGTGTATAAACCATCTGCACAGCCAATTCTATGAGTCTGATGAATGAATAATAATGATCCGTAGAGTGAATTAATAATCAGTTGTGTATTGGCCATTATTTGGATCTTAAGAAAATTACATTACCTGTAAGCAAAGATGTTGCTGTGCTGAAACCTCATTTCTCATTTCTCAAACTAACATAAGAGGCTGAATCTATTGCCCTCAAGCTGCATGAATTTTAGGGATACTATCATAGACTGGTTAGTAAAAGATAACAGGGAAGCCAACAAAATTCTTCTTTCAAAACACTCTGTTCCCTAATTTTAAACTAGAGGTGGTCCCCAATCAAAATACAAGATCACATCACTGAATATGGGGGGTATTCCAAACTGAATTCTGATCCAGTCTCAATCTGGTGGATAGCCCCAGTCTTTATAATGCGCCAAACCAAAATCCCAGATCCAAACTCTCCATGAACTTTGGGGTGTTGGAAACCTGGATCAAAAATTTGCAACTGGAGCCTAGAGTTCAGTGTTTGTGGTTTATCTTTTGCTAAATATATTGTAAGAAGCCAGCATGATCAGATACAATAAGTAAAGACACAAGTTTTATACAATGTAAGAAGTGTGTGTGGGTGGGTATACAGACTTTTATTCCTAAAATTCCTGATGGTTGCCACATCAATGCAGCTCCATTTAGTGTAGAAAAATCACCATCTTGTGCTCTAAAAGCAAAGCACTTTTCTTTGACCTTGCCTTCTCTAACAAATACATAGCAACCTGTATGTGTATGTGTCTATATATAAAGATAGATTTAAAAAATCAAAACAAAACACTCCATTGCACACATTTCTTCTTCTGGGGAGAAGATGAGAGAACAAAAACATGACAGATGTTAGTCACATTGCTTAATGCACTACCAGAAGTCGTTCAGATACTACGGTGATGAGTGCAGTCTAAGAACGTGGATAGACTGGACTAAATTAGGATAGAAGGGGATGTAGGAAAGATGGATGGGAGCACAAAGGGTGTCCTCCTACCCCCCCCCCCCCCAGTTCCACATTATATGCATGCACCCACTCACACACCTTAATTTGACTGGCTATTGGCCTGCTTGAGGACAGGGACTCTATTCATACTTTTAGTACTTTGCCCCCATCTTTTTCTGAATGCCATGTCCCCTCATATGAGATGATGCAGGCAAAGAAGGCAGAAATCTGATGAAATTTACTGCACATCATTCAAGATGGTGGAAACTTTTTGAGATCAGCTAACCTTGCAAGAATTTGTCGCGGTCAGTCTCACAGAATTTGTCGCAAAGCTCACCAAATTTCAGCACCATCAAATGTGAACTTTTAACCCTCACCTAACCCTAATCCAGCTCCTAGCACTGCTTTCTTGGTCCATCTCATATAAATTAGATTTAGTTTTTAACTTGAAACATTGTCAGAGTGCACAAAAGTGTGCTGGGTGCCAAGTACAAGTGATGAAAAAAGGTTGGGGGGTTAAATAAATGTCTAACTCGCAGCTCTTCGAGGGTAAAACTCATCCCCGTGTATGGCAATCCCTGTGCAAGGCAGACACAACATCTGCATGCACCCTTTAAGTCCTTCTTAAGCTTTGAACTGGCCCTCTGCACACAAGGGAAATTTCACTCTAAAGGAAGTGTCACAATATTATCCTCAATAATATTAAACAGTTCTAAGTAAAACTGTATACTTGGGTTCCATTCCCAGCTTTGTCACTGATTTACAGTGCAGTTTCGGTGTAAGTCTCCTAACTTCTCAGTAATTCAGTTTCCTCCACTGAAAAATGGGGGAAATAGTACTTGTCCTCTTTGCAAAGTGTATTGAGATCTATGGGTGAAAAGAGGTATGTAACTATGTATTAATGTTATTACTAATTGCTACATTTTCTCATTGGAATCCAGTTTATATTATTCATCCCTAGGAAGAAGTAAGGGGAAGGCACTATAGGATTTAAGTTCTTAAAATTGCGTTTCATTGCAACTTCCTTCTGCTGCTGTAGCATATTTTGTTGACAGACTCCAGTACTGTTGGCGTTAAACAATCAGGAGCCCTATGTACATCTGCTATGAAAAAGGTTGCCTAGCAACAGCAATCAAAGTGTATTTTGCCCTCACCATTCTCCTGTAGATTAAGAGAAATCTCTCCACAATATTCTAATACCTTATGTTTCAATAGCTGTATGTATTTGAATATTTTAAAATTTATTTATTTATTGACCTACGACTGCTTCACACCCAGAGAAGGTCATTGTCTGAAGAGCAAAAAGGTTCAGAGACTCGTTTGATGTAGAAATATTCTTTGACAGCTCATTGAGTTTATTTGCTATCCCCTTTTCTTCTGCCATTTCAGAATCTATTCCAGCTGCCCCATGGGAGCTGGAAGCCATTAGCCTGAATTATCATTCTGAATGCAAATTTCACAAGGTAACACAAAATTGTAGAGGTTTTCATATCCTGTAGTTATAGTGGTGCGTCCTCCTTAGAAAGGTAATAAGTCCCTTATGTGCTTGGTTATTAATAGCAATGATTTTCAATATGCTTCCTCATTGACAATACATTGTAACAATTTGTTAAAAATATGAAAACCAGTATTTCTAGATACAAAGGTATAGTACATAACAGTTAGCACAGAATAACTGCTGTACTTTAAGCATGTGCATACTTAATATATTCACATGAATAGGTCCATACCTATTCAACAAAATACATAAACCTGTGCTTAACTTCAAGCACATGCGTATACCTCTGTGACTTCCATGGACTAAAACACATGCTTAAATGCTTTGCTGAGTAGGAACAGACTTAAGCACAAGTTTATGTACTTTGATATATCATAATATATCATATTGGACCCTTGGTTAGAGAGAGCTGAGTGCCCAGACTACAATTATAAATAAGCGAGGCAGCGGGAATGCTTGTCCCTGCCTGTCTTTCTAAAACCCTACTCACTTTCCAGTCTCTCTCTCTCATATAGACTGCTATTTAGCCAAATGTGTACGTGCCCTTATCCCACCTCCCCTACACCAGCACAGTAATGCGGACCTCTCGCTATGTTAATGAACTTTCCGCCATGAATTCCAATATCAAATATAGCCTTGATCAAAACAGTCAATAGAGTTTTTAGCTCCACTGGTCTTTGTTCAACGGATGAGCAAATTAAAATGAGAATACCATTTTATCCCAGGTCAGGAACTTACACAAAAGAAGCAGTGCAATGGATGCACAATATAATTTTGTTCACTCAGGGTATTACTGTGGAAACATACCATGCAGTACATTCAACTCATCATCCTTTAGCTGTGTCTACACTACCACTCGTGCAGCTCCATTAGTGGTAGTAACAAGGGCATAGTTTGAGAAAATAAAGTGCAGCATAGGCATGGACTCTGGCAGCAAATATACCTTAGCTACAATTAGCAAATCCAGATCATGTGATCCTGGGATAGTAAGATTCCAGCTTAGTCGGAGCAGCATGAATAGAGTAAACAATTCTAGGGGAAATCAACTTTAATGTCACACCAGGATTCTTTAAGAGAGTTAAACATAATGCAACACCTATATTATATTTTTGATGTGGAAAAATTTCAACAGTAGTTTCCAGCAAAACAATATTTAGAAATATATTTTTGTACTACATCTTTGTGTTCAATGTAGAATAAGGCTATTAGATGTGGTGTACTTAAAGATGTGTTAAACTCTGTAGGCTGACACTTTAAATGTCAGGGCTTATGGTAGTGGGCTTTGTAGGAAAATGTGCAAAGTGGCGCAAGCTGCAATCAGTTTGCAGGTAGACAACCTAGAGTTAGGTGGGGCAAACTGTACCTCTCTGTTTTAGGGAGCAGCCTGTTTTGTCTCTCTCTCTCTCTCACTGCTTGGGGGTTCTTATATGCTATTCTGAATTCTAAGAAATAAAGTAGTTTTATGTTGCAACCTTCCAGCAATAGTATTTATGTTTTTAGTTAACTCCAGTCTTTGTATCCCATGAAAACACACAGATGCAAGGAGCAAACCACATGCAATCCCTGTGGGACAACTCAGGCTGGGCTGCGGTTGCCAGGGAAGAAAGGAATACATGCAAAACAGTTTAGGACAAGCCATTGTAGCCACTGGGACCTTGGGGGGACACTATGGGAAAGATCCCATTGCTTTTGTACTCCAGCAAGGCCTGGGTGAAGAAATCATGTTGAGCAAAAGTGGGAGCGGCTGGATCAGAGATCTTCTCATAGCGGAAGCTACCAAAACCATCTGAGCAGCTATATCAAAGCTCCCTGCTAAGAATGGGAGCTGACCTGCTGAGCTGCTATCCGCTGCTGCTGGACAAGGAGGAGGAGGCAGTAGCAAGGAGGCAGGATGGAATCAAATAGAGGACAAAGAGCAGAACTGAGACACAGAACTGCAGCTCCTTGCTGCTAAAAGCAGAAGACTGGGGCGATGGGATCTAGCATGTTCTTGAAGGGCCACTGTTTGGGTGCCAAACAAAAATCTGCCTAAGGCTGCCTCTAGTGTTTGGAGTAGATATGGCTCAAACCAGTAATGCTGAACATTCATGGCGAATGAGTCATTTGACTGAGAAAAACTGGTAGGAGAACATTGATGAGAAAGTCTTGGCTTGGCACTAGCATGTTGTGATTGACCTAAACTATTACCAGAAACATCTTTAATTTTATGCAAATTTACTACAGCAGAAGTAAAATGATATGTTCTGAAAAAATATTTTGGGAAGGGTGCTTTACTTTCTAGCTAGTCCCACCAGACTTATGACTTCCCTATTAAGGCTAGATTGTGACTTGGAATATGCACCTGCATAAGGGTATAAAGCGGAGTAAGAACAGGAGTAAGCAGGTGCTGTGCACCTGTTGCTTTCCCCCGGGATCATGAGGGTGGGAAGGGCAGGGGAGTTGGCAGAGCCCTGGCTCCACCCATCCAAGTAACTAGCCAGCACAGCTGATCTGCAGTGGGGGCATCATAATCATTACTGGTACCGGCCATCAACAATTTATCTCACACAGACACAGAGCCAGAGGAAGTTGTGCCTCAGAGGGGTGGTGGTGGAGTGTCTCAGTGCTTCCTGGGATTGCTACTAGGCTGGTGCAGCTTGTGCAGCACCGCTGGCTCAGGACTGTGCTAAAAGCAGAATCTAGCCCTTCATTTTCAATGAAAAATGTTCCCAGGCGTTAGATTTTGCCTAATGATTACTAATTTGTTTATGAAGCTGACAGGCTGAATTTCTTTCTTTTTCAATCTACATTATGTGAGGCGTCACTTTGTCAGTTCAGGGGAAAGGCAACGAAGTAGGAGCAATCCTTTCTTTTAATTTTTTTTAAAGAAACAAAACCATTATAAGAATGAAATGAATGAAGGCTGTTCCTCATCAGTAATTTTGCTTCCCCCTGGGCTTGACAGTATTTAAAAATGAAGCATTTTCCTTCAAATATAACTTGAGCTAGCTTGGATTTTAGTTGTTCATTCTCTCCATTCCCACCCTCCTCAAAAATCTGCCAACTAATTTTCCTACTGTAATTAAATATTTACAGATGGTACCTTGCAGTATGTTATTTATACTTTCTCACCTACAGCCCTTGAGGCATTTATACATCTCCAAACAGTGTGCAATTAAAAAACTGTCACTAGCAATATTAATATCCTAAAAGTTTCTTTTTGGTGTGTGTGAGATGACTGAGCAAGCATCTTTTAAAAGGCAGTGAAATAGAGAATGCTTTCTACTGTATTTTGACAGCCAAGCACAATGGGGTTCTGGTGCATGACTAGGGCTCATAGGTACTGTAATACACATACATACATACATACATACATACATACACAAACAAACAAACAGTAATAGAAGATGATAGGCCAAATGTATCACTGGTGTAACTCCACTGACGGCAATGAAGTTATGCCAGACAAATGTGGTCAATTACAGTATTCATGCTTTGAATTTAGACTTTGACTAGCAGGTTTAAGTTTTGCATTCCAAGGACTGAAGCAAAATTCAAAGCAGTTTAATAGGTGCATAATTCTTCATTTTGTAAATTAAATGTTAAAACAAGTTGTAGTTTTTTCACCCAGGGCTGATTGGAAGACAAACAGAGCCTGTAGAGAAGTGAAATTTGAAGTCCAACGAGTCAGAGTCCTGTATTTTAAATATTCAAATTCAAGTCTCTTGTCTCTGTGAATACTAGGCCACCTTCTGAGATGGTGTAATTCAGCATAGCTGCATTGCAAAGTTATGCCAATTTACACCACCAGAGGATTTGGACCTCTAAAAACCTATTAAAGAAAGTGATTTAGGGAGAGTCTGTTCTCCTGGACTGCTAACAGGACTGAGAGCCAGGATTTCCTCAATTCTAATATTAGTTTTTGACACTGATATGTTGTACAGCCTTGGGACAATCAGTTAACCTTGGTGCACCTCATTCTGTGGTCTGTGTTATGCAGGAGGTAGCACTAAATGGGCATAATAGTCCTTTCTGGCCTTAAAAATCTATGGTTCTTTGCTAATTTTAAAATGGAAATAATAGCAATTTCTATTTCACAGAGGTGTTGCAAGAACTACTTTGAACAGGGAAAGCACTACTGTATATAGTGTTAAGTGATATTATTCAGTGATTGAGACAATAAACAATTACCAGAGAGCATTAGGGGATGAATAGGAATCACCTAAGATGTTACTCTTAATTTGCTTCATCTTTATGAATACATATTTCTAGGGAAAAGAGGGTGAAAGAGCAAGCAATCCTTTCCCACCCTATCACTGTGGAAGCCCTCCAGCTCAGACATCACTGTCTTTGACATTCTCCACAGGCTCACTCCTCTTATTTTCTGTCAGTAAAGAACTTAAGTATGTGAATGGTCCCATTGCTTTCAACTAGACTCCTCACTTGCTTAAAGCTACACATGTGCTTAACTCCCTTGCAAGATTGGGGCTAAGCGTGGCAAAGGGCATTATGCAAGTGCATTACATTTGCGTGAATTTCAACACCATTAAATTGCATGTATGGATATAAAGTATATATTTTGTGCCTCATATCTGATCTACTGTAGCCCATTTTCAGTTAAACAGTGAATTTGAAACAGATCTTCATTGCAGAGCCCCATTCTACCTTCGTTATTCTGTTCTCATAAAGTAACTGTAGTGGGGCGGCTGCCCC
This sequence comes from Emys orbicularis, assembly GCF_028017835.1. Classification (NCBI taxonomy): domain Eukaryota; kingdom Metazoa; phylum Chordata; order Testudines; family Emydidae; genus Emys; species Emys orbicularis. Next base: position 144,768,951 of record NC_088685.1, read on the forward strand.
ACCCCCACATTAGAGGGGGCTGCAGCAGGCCAGTGGGCCTGCGCAGACGAACAGCCAGTAGGAAAAGGGCTTATTGGGAACCAATCAGGGCCCAGATTGGAGACAGCCAATCAGGGCCAGGCTCAGCCATATAAAAAGGCTGCTCAGGGAGAGAGCAGGCAGTCTATCCCAGACCTTTGACAGGGGAAGGTCTGTCTCCAGAGGTGGGAGACTAGCACCTGGGACAGCGCAGTGCTGGGCAGGCCCGGGGGAGCAGAAGGGAACTCCAGCCCGGTGTCTGCCAGGCTGCCGGCCCTGAGGGGAAGGGCCTAGCCAGTGTGAGGGGCCGAAGGGGAAGTGGCTAAGGGACGTGGACAGATAGAGGGAGAGAAGGAGGGCAGGACGGCTGCCACTAGAGGGTCCCTGGGTTGGGACCCAGAGTAGTGGGCGGGCCTGGGTCCCCCCCTTCCTCCTTGCCTTACACCTGGCCGACGGGAGTGACCATCTTGGGCTGCACCAACCCCCTGCCAAGAGGGGTGTGACTTTAGAGGTGCAGTAGCCCACGATGGCCAGGGTGCAGAGAGACAGCGGACTGCCCCACCCCTGGAAGGGGACGAGGATGGACTAAGGGCACTGCCGGAGGGCAGTGGCTCGAAAAGGATGCCGCGAGTTGGTGAGCGACGCGGGCTCAGACGCCAACTGAGGGCAAGATGATGGACGGGACACCACCAGGAGGGGGCGCTCCACTGGACTGAGCTAATTCCTGAGGACGACCAGCAGGGGGCGCTGGGTGGTGAGTCCCAACCCCGTCACAGTAACAAATATATTCAACAAAAGAAATAAAGTACCATAAGAACGGCCATACTGGGTCAGACCAAAGGTCCATCTAGCCCAGTATCCTGCCTTCTGACAGTGGCCAATACCGGGTGCCCCAGAGGGAATGAACAGCACAGGTAATCATCAAGTGATCCATCCCCTGTCACCCATTCCCAGCTTCTGGCAAACGGAGGCTAGGGACACCATTCCTATCCCATCCTGGCTAATAGCCATTGATGGACCGATCCTCCATGAATTTATTTAGTTCTTTTTATAAATAAATTAGCAACATCAGGAGAATGGGATTCTGCAACAAGTTAATATATTTATATATCATGCTAAACCACGAAGATTTTTTTTGCTCAATTGGAATTGTACATATTCCCAAATGGTGTACTGGATTATAATTTCACACAATGAATTTATTCTTGAAATATTTTTTCTTCTCAAAAATCCTTTGCATGAATTCATATTCACTGTTTCCTTTCCCTACACACACACACACACACACACACACACACACACACACACACACACCGCCAACTTTTTATGCATTATTATTTTCTCACTATTATGTGAATAGTTCTATCTAGAAGATATATAACTGAGCTATTTCCATGTGATTTGTTTTCCTATTGATTCATTGTCGTACTTATATTAATTTAACTATAAACTGACTTATTTGTATCAATAAAAGACTTTTCACACATCTCAAATATAAGCACATTTTCTTTACACTTGCTAATTCCAACAAAATTCTGTTCTGGTTTATTTCCACACCACTGTTTCTTTTTGCTCTTTTCTGAAGAACCATTAGTGCCCATAAGATCCTCCTATGTTAATGCACAGGTGGTCCAAATATTTAGTCTCTCAATATAAGTTTGCATTCCAGGTTGTTCAATAAAGTCACGTACCTATCCAAACACACAGATTTTTTTTTTTTTTTTGGGCCGGGGGGAGGAAGAGCCTCCTACAGAAGGCCTGTGAAACACTTAAGTCCCAGGTAAGCTCTGTTCTAAGAACTGCAGTTGGAATTAAGTGGCACATAGACCTTGTGCAGGCCCCTGGCATAGAGGTGAATTTCATATCAGTCACTCTTACAGAGTCTTGCTACCAGAAGGGAGGGCCACTGGGGAAGGGGGGGACCCTCAGAGCTGGTTCAGGAGCAGAAGTCCTCCACATGGATGACCCTAGTCTGTCACTGGATCCACTAGATATGAAGGAGGGGAATCCCATTCCCTTTGATGGGAGGAATCTCTGAGAGGGAGTTTCTATGAAGATCCTCTTCCAAAAAGTACCAGACAGTAGCTTTTAAGGTGGAAGGGAATAAGCTGGCACTGAATTTTAGAATACCTACAAAACAGAGATCATTTGGTTCCTGACTTCAGTAACACTCAATTCTAAATATCTATCAGTAAAAAATGTTATAACTAAATAAACAATTTAGTCAAGAGCACAATAGAACAGAGAGCATTATTTGGCTGCATTCCTTGTCAGCGGCATTGTTTAATCTGAGGGTTTATATTATCATCCCTTTGTTCTAAAATGAAAGTCCCTTTCTGATTTATTGATCTTGTTTGTGTAAGTGGAAGGAAAACTTTTGGATACTCTTCTGCAGTGGATGTTACACCACTATCTAATTAGGTCATCATCTCCCAGTAGGTCTCAGCATTGCTTGTTTTATTAAGACCTGATATTCTTTGATGTGTTAGGTAGTTGAAAAATGCAAATATTAAATTGAAAGTTTATCTAAATTAAAAATGCAATGATGCAATTGCTAATGTAAGACCTGTTAAAATGTCCAAGGAAAACATATTATTGTAATTTACACAGACAATGAAAAGTAGGTAGCTTAAACAAACAGAATTTCAGAGAAGCATCAATCTTGTTCCCAAAGGAGATGGGTAATGAAGTGAAAAGTACACTTTCCAAATAATTCTGCTAAGTTCATGGACACAAATAATACTCAATTAAGGCTTTGAGTGATGTATACGTACTGCCTTTAACTATAAACATGTGAGTTGCTAATTCAAGACATCATTACAAGTTAACAACAAATGACAATGAACAGATAAGTGTATTTAAAACCTAAAAATATACATGATTCTGATGCCATAACTTGTCTAACTACTCATATGGTTTGGTACTCACATGGGAAAGAAACAAAACAAAAAAATTCACAGCAGAACAAAAATAGGCATATTATCCTCTCCAGTCCATTGGACTCAGTGGGTATACAGTGGAGACTAAAGGGTCACCTATGTATCGTATCATTCAAGAAGCTTTTTGGGGTGCAAGGTCTTAAAAAATTGTCATTGTTTCCCTGTGTCCATGGAAGATCTGCATGGACAAAGGAAAGGAAAAAGGAAGGTAAAACTGTTCAGCTTCTATAGACTTAATCACCATGCATTATTCTTTTAACATACTATATGTAGTCAAGAGAGCTAAATTGACAATGAAACATTCTGATCCTTGCCTCCTAGAAGCTCTAATGGTTTAAGGAGCTACATTTTTTCTTTCTTACTTTCTTATCAGAGCCCTTGTGACTTGTTTGTGGCATGCATTTTTACTTCTCTTTACATTTTCCATTATTTACTATTTTCAGACTTTTACTCTGATTACTTAATACATCTATTTCCCTACTGGCCTTTTCTGTCAATGGTGACTCTAATGGAAATAGCAGTAAGAAGCTGTTTGAAATCTGGGGACTTGGAACCATTGGTGTGTATCTAGTAATAGCAAACAACGTTCTGTGATGGCAGCCAATGCTTACTGAAGAGCTGACAGCGCCATTTAGTTACAGTTTGCAAATGTGCAACTCAAATTGTCTACAGACCAAAATCATCCTTAGAAACAATCAAAAATATCGGTCAGAGGCAGAAAACATGTCTTAGATCTGTTTGTAAAGCACAATGTTGGCATTTTATAAATGTATTTTGAGAAGAAAATACAGTGAAAATCCCCCGAATCTATTTCCCTTTGATGCAATTCTTTCCATGTATGGATCACCATGCAGAATTGTATCATACCCCCTGCATCACACAGACCTAAATCATGCCCAGCTCTAACCTAAAGACAGTCGGGACAGATGCTGAATGTGAAACATTTGCATAGACATTGGCAGAGAGCTCTTGTGAGGATCCATTTGACCCTGACAAACATACTTCCTGAGGGTATTTCAGCCAAAACACTTCCCAGATTGTTCTGCAGGAGTCTCAGTGGGTAAAATTCACCCCTGGGTAAAAGATCAAAGCCCTTTGGCACTACTTAATTCCCACCTAAGGTCTATACTGACTTAAGAAGTGCACAGGGATGAATTTCACCCAATATCACCAATGCACTGGAGAGACTGGGAGAATGTATTTAGAAGAGGGGGTATGCAGGGGCGGCGAGTTATATACACTTGTGGTGCCCGGGCTCCAGCAATATTCAGGGCCCGGCTCCACCAATGTTTGGGGCCGGGTCTCTCCCCCGGCCCTGCCTGCTGCCCCCACGCACCTCCCCCAAGTGTCCCCCGGCCCCCACTTGCTGCCCCCACTCACCTCCCCCGGCCCCGGAGCCTGCAGCTCACTCTGCCTCTGCTCTGCCGGCTTCCAGCATCAACTGCTGCCGGAGGGTCCTAGTGCCCCCCCATCCACTAATGGAAAGGCAGGCTGCCCTTCCCCTGCCCTTTCTCCCTAGCCCTGAGCCTCTCCAACGCCCCAAACCCCTCAACCCCAGCCCCAGACAAAGCCCTCATCCCCCCGCACCCTAATCCTCTGCCCCAGCCCTGAGCCCCCTCCAGCATCATGAACCCCTCATTCCCAGCCCCACCCCACACCCCAACCCTCTGCCCTAGCCCTGAGCCCCCTCCCACACTCCAAACCCCTCATCCTCAGCCCCACAGCCCTCACCCCTGTACCCCCTCCTATCCCTAAACTCCCTCCCAGAGCCTGCACCCCTCACCCTTCCTACACCCCCACCCGCAGCCTAGAGCCTGCACCCAAACTCCCTCCCAGAGCCTGCACCCCCACCCCCTCTTGCACCCCCACCCCTTGCCCCAGCCCAGAGCCTGCACCCAGCACCCAAACTCCATCCCAGAGCCTGCACCCCAGACCCCCTCCCCCACCCAAACTCCCTCCCAGAGCCTTAGTCAGGTGGGGGGCAGAGTTTGAGGGGGCAGGTTCTGGGCACCACCAAAATTTCTACAAACCTGCCACCCCTGGGGGTATGGATGGTATAAGCTAAACCAGGGGTTCTCAAACTTTGGGTCGGGACCCCAAAAGTGGGTCATGAGACCATTTTAATGGGGTCACCAGGGTTGACTTAAGCCTGAGTCTAGGGTGACCAGGTGTCTGGTTTTCGACTGGAACACCTGGTCGAAAAGGGAACCTAGCGGCTCCGGTCAGCAGTGCTGCAGAGCCAAGGCAGGCTAGTCCCTACCTGTCCTGGGGCACCGTGCTGTGCCCCGGAAGTCGCCAGCAGGTCCGGCTCCTAGGCGGGGGAGTCACGGGACTCCGCGTGCTGACCCTACCCTGAGCACCAACTCCACACTCCCATTGGGCAGGACCTGGCAAATGGGAGCTGAGGGGGCACCGTGCCTGCGGGCGAAAGCAGCGCATGCCATGGAGCCTCCTGCCACACCCCACACCCCCCCGCCTAGGACCCAGATCTGTTGGCTGCTTCCGGGGCGCAGCACGGTGCCCCAGGACAGGCAGGCAGCCTGCCTTATTTCCCCCCCCCCCGCTGTGCCGCTGACCAGGAGCCGCCCAAGGTAAGCCTGCGCCCAACCCTGAGCTACTGCCCCAGCCCTGAGCACCCCCTCCAGCCTGGAGCCCCTTCCTGCACCCCATACCCCTCATCTCTGGCCCCACTCCAAAGCCTGCACACCCAGCCCAGAGCCAGTATCCGCTCCTGCACCCCAACCCCGATCACTGAGCTCCCGCGAAACCTGGAGTCCCCTCCTGCACCCCAGAGCCCTCACCCCCCCCCTGCCCCAGCCCAGAGCCCCCTCCCCAACTCCAAATCCCTCAGCAACACACCCCAGCCTGGACCCCCCTCATGCACCCCAAATCCCTCATCCCCAGCCCCACCCCAGAACCAGCACCCCCAGCCCGGAGCCCTCACCCCTTCCTGCACTCCAACTCCCTGCCCCAGACCAGAGCCCCCTTCTGCACCCTGAACCACTCATTTCTGGCCCCACCCTGGAGCCTGCACCCCCATTTAGAGCCCTCACCCGCACCCCAACCTCCTGCCTTAGCCCAGTGACAGTGAGTGAGGGTGGGGGAGAGCGAGCCACCGAGGGAGGGGGAATGTAGTGAGTGGGGGGTGGGACCTCAGGGAAAAGGCAGGGCTAGGGTGTTCAGTTTTGTGCCAATAGAAAGTTGTCAGCCCTACCCAAGCCCCACCGCCCGGGGCCAAAGCAGAAGTCTGAGGGCTTCAGCCCTGGGTGGCAGGGCTTAGATTACAGGCCCCCTGCCTGGGGCTGAAGCCCTATGGCTTCAGCTTTGGCCCCCTGCCCGGGGTGGTGGGGTTTAGGCTTTGGTCCCAGCCCCCCCCATCTGGGGTGGCAAGGCTTGGGCAGGTTCAGACTTTGGCTCCCCCTTCTGGGGTTGTGTAGTAATTTTTGTGGTCAGAAAGGGGTCGCGGTGCAATTAACTTTGAGAACCCCTGAGCTAAACTAAGTAGGTAGGTAGACAGGCCAGCTAGTTCTGAAACAAAACCATTAATATAGTAACTGGGCTTTAGCAGATAAACTAAGATTTAAAAAAAAAGAAAAGAAAAGAAAACTGCATACACATTGGGCAGTGACTTCCATCCCATATAAACACACCGAATTCAAGTGCATAAGAGCCTGGGGCAGGATGCTGCTTGGGCCTCTAGAAAAGTGACTTTAAAAAGCTGCGGGCATGCATGAAGACAGACAGGCAGTGATCGTTCAAGTGCCAGAATTAACAAGGGAAGGACTTTTTATTTTGATTTTTGAATCAACACTGGATGGAGTGCAGTGAATGCAATATCAAGAAATGGAATGGCGTGGGAGTCCAAAGTCAGCATGTAAGCAGCATGCAGCCAGCTATTACTTCAAATGTTGATATGTCAGAGTTTTATTTAATAAGAAAAAGGTTCTTCATTGTAGTATCTTCTTCAGTGAAATTATTAAATCAGTCAGTCATTTCTTGACCAGAAATTTAGCACATTTCTTCTATTCTCTCATGTTCCTGTGGCTGGCCCTGAGTTACAAACTCAAACTCTTCCTCTATCACTCCCGCCCCCAACACTTGTATTTTTCCCCTGGTTCCGGCATTCCTCTTCTGATGGTGATTTTTCCTACTAGGCAACATTGAATTGGATCTGTCTTTAACGTTCTGTCTTTTATCTATTCACAATTTGGATTTTCTTGGATTTCTTCAGTCTTCAATTTGAAATTTCCAGAATCATGAATTTTAGGATCTGTGTGCATCCCCACTTAGTAGACTACACATTATGTTGTCTCTCTCTTTCTTTTAAGTTATCTTGCACCTTGTCAAATCGTGCATCATATTACATCACAGCCTGCAAATTTTGAATGGTTTAATGTTTTGGCTGAGATTTAAACAGATGGATAGTTTTTGTTTAGTTTGAGTATTTGCCAACAATTTGAATGGTGTAAAGCTGATCCCAAAGTGAAGCCCACACACAGCCACAGAGAAAACTGAAAGCAGGAGGAAGTATTGTATTTAGATTAGATCCATTCTTGTTGACATCAAAGTTGGAAGGATGTCAAATTCCATAAGACATCTAGGTCTTCAATCAACATGAGTATACACTACCACACAAAAGAATGCATAAAATCCTCCATTCTAAATTACAAGGAGACGGGGAGAAAGCCAGAGTGTAACCTAAAGGATAACGTGTGTTTTTTTCCTTTTTAAATTGAACATAATGCTTGTGAAAGTTACCAGGTTGACAGCCTGCAGAGTGAAGTCCTGTAATTATCCATAAAAATAAATACAGCGTTGATACCCAATCTTGACACAGAGGAACCACCTCAAGGGACCACTCTTCATGTCCATTCAATCCACTGCCACTGCACTTTGATTGCCAATGAAGGTACCAATTGTGACGGTAATTTTAATTATGAGGAATCCTGTCTACTAGAATTTAAACTGGAAAGATCATCTATTTCACATAGGCCACTGAAAAAAAGCTGTTTCCCATTCCCAACCAGGCTGATTTTGTATTCCACTGCCTCTGCTTTAAGGCTGCCATGCAGTCCTACCTACAAAACATCATCTTCTTTTTTAAATTCAGAACTGACATTAATGGACAAGAAGCAATGGACTTAAATTGCAGCAAGGGAGAGTTAGGTTGGACATTAGGAAAAACTTCCTAACTGTCAGGGTAGTTAAGCACTGGAATAAATTGCCTAGGGAGGTTGTGGAATCTCCATCATTGGAGGTTTTTAAGAGCAGGTTACATAAACACTTGTCAGGGATGGTCTAGATAATACTTAGTCCTGCCATGAGTGCAGGGGGCTGGACTAGATGACTTCTCGAGGTCCCTTCCAGTCCTATGATTATATAGAATTGTTTCATTTTATACCAGGGCAAAATGCAAGAGTTCAGTCACTTATACAAGTCACATTGCACACAGCCTACCTTAGTAGTGATGTTAAAAACCCATAAAGATCAGATTAATTTTAATTAATAGCCTTAAATAAAAATTGACAGACTTTTAAAAATACATTCTGTTGTTATATGTTCAATGATTTGAACAGGTTAAAATACTGGTAGCAAGGGTAAAACCTGCCATGAGCCCATGCCAGGCTCATGTTAAGAGGTGGCACAGAATACAAAGGGGTCCATACTCCAAGATCTGGATTGAAGGCCTTTGGCTTCCTGAATATTATTTTATTCAGATGAAAACTGATTTAATTCAGAATTTTATTTTGTGCCTCTGGGATAAACACATGTCTATTTCTTCTTGAAAAGAAACTTGGAAAGGGTTGTAGGGAATTATTTGATGGCTTTACATTTCTTAGGGTTAGTGTACATTTCTTTCCTCTTTCTCCAAACAGGACAAGTTTAAACAAAACTGGGCATGCAAAATTCCTCATCATGGCTGCCTAAGGTCAGGCTTTCAGCCTGAGACTCAAGCTCTTAAGGGAGAGTTCAAGACCTCAGGACTATCCCCAAAAGCTCAGGACATGCTGAATAGAATAAAGGGAAAACAGAGTCCAAGCAAACTATAAAGAAGACCATTCTTATGAGAATGAGCCCCATTGTTGTCTTGCTTCAGATGAAATAGGGAATAGATTATGCACCTGATTTTAAACAAAATGAAGTTTGTTTTTCCCCCCAAATAGCAGAGAAGTCAGTCCAAAAAAAAAAGCCTCAGGCTCTTCTATCGGCCAGCAGAGCTAAGTATTTCTTCTGGTTTTGGCCACTGATTTCAGAACAAATTAGAAACATTACAATGCGAAAATATAAACTATAAATTAGTTTTCTGGTAAATTTCCCACGAAAATGTTAATGCTATGTTTTCAGTGATTTTGCATCTCTCAAGGTTTGTCCTCCTGCAAACTTCTGTAAAATGGCAATTTTCCTACTGAAAACATGCAAAATTCCATTTTTGGAAAACACCTTTCCCCAGGAACATGGTCATTTTCTCTCAAATATGGGCTGATTTTCACTGGAGAAGGAGCCCATTTTTAAGTGAAAAAATTGTGAAACATGGCAATTTTTCAGTGAAAAAGCCCTATTTAAATACTTAAATTACTAGTACAGTACTTTCATCTTATGTTGTGAATATTTCCTTCATCTATATTCAGAGTCTCATTTAAGACGTAACTTTTCTTTTCGGTATATGCTTTTCATAAAATTATAGTAGCTCTCTGTGTTACATTAAGTATAAAATTGCAACTCTACTATTCTGTTTTACCATTATCTGTATTTCTGAAACCATGCTCATCACCATAGTATCTAAGTGCTTTCCAATAGCGTATTAAGCAACAAGACAAACATCTGTCTTTTGTTTGTTCCTTCATCCTCTCCCAGGGGAGAGATATGTGCAGTGGAGTGTTTGTTTAATAATAATATATAGCAACATGTTGCTATATGTTTATGTTAGAGAAGGCAAGATCAAAGAAAGGTGCCTTGTACATGTACTCTTTCTCTTCTGTTTCCCCACAACTATAATTCTATTAAAGAATACTCAACAATCCCCAAAATGGGCTACTAAAAACTAATGGCAGAAAATATAACCACATGGAAAAGAATGCTGTGTGTGTATTTATCTTTAAATGCTTCCTCTGCATTTGGGTTAAATTGATGTGCCTGGAAGAAGATATGCTATATTTCGCTGTTTATTACTATGCAAGTATAATGAGGATAGTGGTCAGTTGTTCTCTACATCCACTGAAGGTAGGACAAGAAGTAACCTACTTAGTCTATAGTTGGGGAGATTTGGGTTGGATGTTGGGAAAGACTTTCTAACTATAAGGATAGTTAAGTACTAGAATAGGCTATCGGGGTGGCTGTGGAATTCCTGTCATTGGAGGTTTTTGAGAGCAGGTTGGACAGATACTTGTCAGGGATGGTCTAGGTTTCCTTGGTCTGCCTCAGCACAGCAGACTGGACTTGATGACCTCTCAAGATCCCTTCCAGCCTTACACTTCTGTGATTCTAAGTCAGGTGTACAGAATGTCTATTCAGTAATGTCCAGGAACTACAAGAAATTTACTTCCAGCTCCTGAAGTCTTGCATATAAGGACACATGACCAAAGAGTGGAGATCTGTAAGGACACTTCCTTTCAAAGGAGGTTTGTAAGAACTAATTAAGGTCTATAAGTATAGAAGACAGCAATGAAAAAGAGAACACATATATTGGAATGTTTAAATGACCCATTTATGATTACCAAGTTCAGTCACAGCTATATGCTGGAAGTGCTAATTTTTACTATTTACTTTCAATGAACCAATTAACATCATAAGCTGCTGTAGCCAAGCTTACTTCAAAAAATAGTTCTGAGTTCAGAGCACGGAGAAATTAAAAATACTCTTGGTACAGCTGCGGAGATCCCTTATCTGGGAGATGAATGGAATTAATAAACCTTTTTAGTTCCAAAAATGTTAAGAACCAGAAATGGTCTCCTAGACTGTGGTGATTTAGCTACATGCTGAAAAATACTTCTACCGTGGCTTTATTATTATTATGTCAGCTCCCAAAAGTGTGCTAGGTGCTTTATAGAGCAAATAAAAATGCAACAAACTGATTCTCCTCTCACTCATAGACTATAAACTAGTTTCATATTGATGTAGCTCCATAGACTTTAATGGAGTTATTCCTGATTTACAGTGGAGTAAGCAAGAGGCGAGTCACTTCCCCAAAGAGCTTAAAGAACAAACAGGATAATAAACAATGAGGGTAACAACCATAGGGAGGGAATGGGGTGAAAAAAGGCAAATGTTACACCAATAAGCTACACACACACTTTGGGGGAAATCATACATATGACCACCAGTCACAAAACTTTAACCCAAGGTTTATTACTAGTTATTTTCTACTAACAATCTGATCCTCCTCCCATTAAAGCCAATGACAAAACTCCCATTGAGTTGAATGGGATCAGGATGATGCTTGCTTTGTGACTAGATGTCTGTTAATTGCTACGAGATTCTTCATGATTTCAGTACTTAAAAGTGAACTGAATTAGCACCCTGGTATAATTAGGATATGTCTAGACTACAGCAGTGAGTCTTAGAGCCCAGATCACCTGACTTGGGCTAGCAGTATGGGGCTAAAAATATCAGCATAGAGATTCTCGCTCGGGCTGGAGCCCAGATTCTGAAACCCAGAAAGGGGGGAGGGTCTCAGACCCTGAGCTCCAGCCAGAGTACATCTACACCTACACTGTCATTTTAACCACGTAGCCTGAGCCCCACGAGCCTGAGTCAGTTTACCCAGGTTCTGAGACTCACTGCCATGTTTTGTTTTGTTTTTGCAGTGTTATACGTATCCACAGTTTCCTAAAGCAAGAGAGGGATTTCAGGCATAAGTAGGTCTAAAGGAGAAGAAGGGGAGGGCTTGCTCGATTTTGTTGCTGTTCATTTGTTTGTTCCCTCCTCTCTCTGGTGACCTCCTGGATATTTCCTAAGCTATAAGGGATAAAGAGTGTCAATGACATTATGCATATAATTATTCATTAGAGCTGCCTTTCTTATATTATCCTACTGTATCCCTTTGACCACTCCCGTTGTGTGAAAGACACTCACTGTACATATTAATGGTCATGAAGGACTTTATTACAGAGAGATTCTAGTGACTACCTGCAACTTGCTTGAATTTTGTTACAGGAAAAGTGGCTATTATGAGGGAAAGAGAGGAGCGATGTGGGATTTAATATCCCTCTACCCAGTCCTCCTAGCAGGATCTGTGATCCCTTAAGGCATCTCTTTTACTGAGGGTAGGGGACTATCAAGACATAGGCCTCATCTACACTGAGAATTTGCCCCAATTTCAATCATCAGTGACCAGCGACTGGCCTTGCTGCACCAGGGCACGCCCTAGTGTAGAGTAGCAAAGCCACTATTTGTGCTAGTGGAGCTTTCTCCTGATTGAATCTAGAGTAAGATGCATGGGTGTGAAGAACGGTTTGCCTGTCCATACCAGAGATTGTACTAAGGCAGCTACACCAGGGGCTGTAGTTGGGGCAAATCCATTATGTAGACAGGAATCTTAAACAGTCAACTCTGGTGGAGCTCTTCTAATCTAACTGATGTTCCGACAGTTGAAGATTTAGAGCACAAAATGAACGTATCTTTATTTTCCTGTTTGATATGCTGACTAGCAGCCTCTATAAGCAACCTAATGGTAGAAATTAAAATACAAGCCATGCTAATTGCATTTTGTATATTTGTATTTTTTGGTCAGTCAGTTACCCTGCTTTTCATAATGACTATTTCAAACAGCCAACCCAGTCACAGTTTCTATGCTTCTCAGGGTGGAAAAAAATCTTTTTTTTTTTTAATTGTTACAAACTGTTGGCTCGCTCTGGTGAGACTTAACCATTTACTGAGGTTACACTGTGTTACATGGTGGTGTCTAATCACTTATAAGCATATGGGACTAGATTGTAACAACACAACCTATCCTTAGGAGGTAGCTGCTCTGCCCCAAGTGCAGACCAGGAACCTGTGACTCCGAGGAACACGATTCAGTCCCTAGATCCCTCCTTGCTCCACGGGGAAAATCAAACTGTGTCAGCCTTTGCCGGGTGCAGGTTTTCTCCCCCCTCCACTATGTCAGCTCAGGGGAGGAGAGAAACTCCAGGACTCCACCCTCTCATGCATGCCCTGTCCATCTACGTGGGAGGAGGAGCAGCAGCCCCACAGAAGCCCCTTTGAGCTGTGACCCACAATGCAGGTCGCCAAAGCACTTGAGGTTGGAAACAACTTACACCTTCAATAGGGCAAAACTCAGTCAGTATCTCCAAGCTATGCCCTCTCCATTTTCAACAATCATCAGCAAGCCACTTTTGCTAAGTGTCTAGTGTCATGCAGAATTACACCTAAATCTCTTCTCAAAACCACGGAATATTGGAGAGGCAGGAGCGGCGCCAGGGTTTTTGGTGCCCTAGGCGGGGGTCCTTCCGCGCTCCCGGTCGTCGTCGGCAATTCTGCGGCGGGGGGGTCCTTCCACGCTCCCGGTCTTCGGGGCACTTCGGCGGCGGGTCCCAGAGCGAGTGAAGGATCCGCCGCAGAATTGCCGCCGAAGACCCGGAGCGCGGAAGGACCCCCCCGCCACCGAATTGCCGCCGAGGGCAGCAAAATGCTGCCCCTCCAAATCCTGGTGCCCTAGGCGACTGCCTAGGTCGCCTAAATGGAAGCGCCGGCCCTGTGGAGAGGTAGCTGGACGGCAGGGATGGTTTGGGGTAAATGGACACTCTCGTTGTGGTTTGGAAGCAGTAGTTCATTAGCTTTCGTCAGCCTTATTGGTCATTATAGTCTTTACCCTCATAAATAACTTCCAATATTTCAGAGCAGAAAACCATTCAATTGCTAACCCATCCCCCGAGAGAGTTGATACCACGCAATGGGAAAGCAGCAGAAAACAGAAATATTCACGGGGAAAACAAATGAGAATCTCCTCCTCCTCATTTTGCTTAAACTGCCACACTCTGGTGCCCAACATAAAGGGAAGAGGTAATCAGAATTCAAACATCTTTCACATTAGAGATTGTCAAAAAGACAGGGAGGAAATTGTAAAAATTTCAAAAACAGTTTTGTTTTAAAGTTTTTGAAAAGCACCAATTTGGAAAATGTGCATGATGTTTCCCCACCCTTTTTTACACAAGGAGGAAAAAGAGGAAATCCAAAAATGAAGAATATTTGTGGGTTTTTTTTCACTTTTTTTTTTAAAAAAAGAACATTTTTCATTAATGTTCATTATTTTTAAAAGGCCATTTTTTGACCAAAAAAATTCATTAGAGAAATGTTGACCACCTTTACTCAGCATACACCTTAAAATCTGGCCCCCCATCACCATCTACACACTTGTCCATCTAGCTAGCTCACTAGCCATGGATTGCCAATGCACCATCATAGTTGTATCTATGGGCCAGGTACAGCAGCTGTACTGTTGGTTTAAAAGTTTCTACTGGTTTGAGAATTACCACCAGTTGGGCCAGTATTCCCTGTTGTATGAATAGGGAATCTCTCCAGAGGTACAAACTTTCAAAGTAGTGGACACATTTTAAATACCACCACTGCACAAGAAAGAAAAGAGACTCTGAAATAAAGGGCACTGCCACCACTAGCCCCTCAGCAGCTGGTGCCAGAAATTTCAGAAAAAAACCTCAGGGAACTGCAATGCCACAGAGCCATGGAACCAGGACACCAGGACAAGAAATGCCAGTCAATCCACACTATAGTAGCTTTTACATCCTCTTCCAACCACTCAAAATCACTTTTGCCATGTCCTTTAGCCCAGCTTGAGTCACTGCAGAAGATATTTTGCCTCCTTATGTTTAAGCTTAGAAGAATTGAATTTGTATTGGTAAATGCTGACAAATGTTAATTTCACCATACACACAAAACCAATGAAAAAAATATTTCTATTGATAATAATCTAAATTTGCCAGAGAAGAACAGTAAGAAAAATGCTGCTTGAGAATTGATCAGAGTTTAAGGCAATTTATTTTGCATATTTTGATGAATGATGTTGACAATTAAAGCTTTTATAATCATTAAAACATAAACTTTTTGAATCTCAACATCTACTGTCACTAAATAATTGTCTTCCACCCCCTCACCCCCCAGGTTAATTCCCCCCTCATCATTTAAATCAATAAAAAATGGAAGAAAAATTGTTAAAACCCATAATTTTGTGCAACTGTAAATCGATAAACATTTTAAAATGCTTAAAAGTCAACATCGATATCACCTATCAAAATTATTAAAAAATAAAAACCTAATTCTACCAAGCTTACTTACGTTCTATGAACCAAATCCCAGTTCCCTTGAAGTCAGGGGCAAAATTCCCAATTATTTATAATAGAATCAGGATCTAACCCTATATTTTGAAAGGGAGATATATGTAGCATTCATTTCCAGTCTGTGTGGCCACCGAGGGTTATAAGTATAATGTTTCCCCATCTGGGTGTTTGTGTTGGGTTCCTCACAGGAATTTGGCAAGTCTTTCCTACATACCCAAATGTATATGGGATCTTCTGCCACATGAAGATTTAGAACTGATGGCATAACAGCATTTTATAAAGGAAACGAAATCCATCTCACCTTCCTCATTTGGGGCTCAAGAGAATTCTTACATTTCTGGCACAAAGTTGGTTTTCTAAGTACTCCAGACGGGTTGTCTGCAACTAGCTTTTACATCAGTGCAGAGTGAGTTGTGATGCAGGCATCTCATGTTTTATCTTTATTGCTCAGAGTTTCCACTTGTGTATCTGGTTTTTCTCATCACTCCTCCAGTTTAGTTAATTTAGAAGAGATGCCCTTGATTTTTGTCTCAAGGGAGAATAAAGTTGTATTTTTCTTTTTCTTTCTTTCTTTTTTTTTTTTTACAGGTCATGTTCTCCTGCAATGCATGAAGCACAGGGTGTTGCAAGACCTGCAAAGCCAAAGGAAGCATGCAGCTGGAAGAAACACAACTTCCTATTTTCATTTTTAGACACAGACTGTATTAAAACACTTCTCCTACACACTGTCTAATCAAAGCTATGGCTTTTAGGTTCATTGCATTTTAAATGAGAGCACATTTTCATAATAAAAAGCTAGCCTATAAGCAGCTGCTCTAGTTTCTAGATATTCCTAGTTCCCCGGCAAAAGTCCATTCCCACTTGTAGCTTTTCAGCATCTCTCCCCCTGCACCCTGAGAACAAGCCCTAGATCTAAATAAAATTATCTTCAGGAGTGGCTAGTTAGCCCAGCCCAGCCCACCCCACCTCTCCAGTTTAGGCCATTTCTGGATGGGAGAAGGCATTGCTCACTACCTATCTCTGGAGGCAGGAATTAAACTGGTTCACCCACCCTTTCTTTAACAGTCACAGCCAGGTGGCAGTACTCCGTAACCTCTGTCTAGTTCTGTCCTGCTGTTCTCATCTAACTGAGGAGGCCTCTGGGACTGCCCTACTCTATATCACCCAGAATGCACCATTCACTTCAATAAATACAGAAGACAGGCTGTATCACTTAACTTTTCTGTGATGCGGCCCCCAGGGAAAGGAGCATTCCCCTCACCCAACAACTTGACACTGAAGCAGAGTGGGCCACCTTGCTGCTGACCTGCAAACTATAGCGGTGGTGTGATATCGAGGTGCAGGTGGCAGTGGGTTACCACACCTTTTCTGAATGTCAAAAGCTCAGGGTCTCTTGAGGGAATGGGCAAAAGGTTGGTTTGGTTCTTACAAGTAAGAAGTCACCCATCAGTAACAAAGATGATATTAACCTTTACTATTAACCTTACCCTTAAATCATGCAGTTTTCGGTTTTCTTTCCACAAAGCCAAATTCATCACTGGTATAGCACGACTGAAACCTGTAAGGTTTTGTTAGGGAAAAAATAAGACCTGAAGTTTTTCCCCACTGATAAGATAGGGAGAAAAAGCTCACAACAGAATTACAGTATTCTTTCTTACTAGAACAATTTTTTTTCAAAATGAGTATATTTGATATCTTTAAAATACCATCTGCAGAATGAAGTTACATCAGACCCTTTGATAACAATGAACTTTTGCACATCATCACCACCACTCAGACTTGTAAAATTGAAAACACTTTCATGCACTTTGGGTCAGATTCTGATCTGGTGCCAGTCCAGGGTAACAATATTGATGTTAATGGAACTACTCTGACTTTACACCTGCATCATCGAAATCAGAATCTGATATTTTGCCATTGACAAGGTACAAAATCCGATTCAATTTCCTGAAAAGAAAAAACACAACAAAACAAACAAGTTCACTTGAGTTTTTCTTTACTGGTAGTGAGGAAAGAACAGACTTCCTGCCTTTTCGGGCTGATGAAACTGGAAAGGTAACCCTTTACTAGATCTGAGCACACCAGAATGGTTGCAATGGTAAAATAATGAAAAATAACAAATGAGCTCATTATAAATATAAAAGGGTTTATTTGACAAGTTATTGCCACAGGGTGCCATAAAGCAATGCTTTATACACTCTAATCCACCGATAACAGTCAATAGTCATCACGATACAGGCTTGTTAATCAATACTATGAAGTCATTTTAATTTAGCTGTTAGCCATTCCTTCACCAACTGTCTTGTAATCGCTAATTCACTAGCGTAGCCATTTTTGGCAAATGTTATAAAAACTGTAGCTGTTAAGTGAATTGCAAGGCAGCAATGTGAGGGGATGGGGTGGTACGCTGCCACACCCTAGCATAGCCCAAGTAACTTTACACATTACATTCTAATCACGTATTGAAGTGGGAAATCAAGCCTGTTTTAATGATGGAGCATAAAATCACTGCCTTCGAAAATAAAGGCCCAAATACACTTCTGGCCTACAGTCACAGTGAATTTGTCCTTTGAGACAAAAATAGAGCGCATCTCTTCTAAATTATCCAAACTGGAAGAGTGATGAGAAAAAACAGATACACATGTGGAAAGTTTGGACAATAAGGATAAAAAATAAGGATATATCACTGTACACTGATGTAAAAGCTCGAGAAAGGCAGCCTACTTGTAAACAACCATCTGGAGTACTTAGAAAACCAATGCTTACATCCTAAATCTATCTCATTTCATCCAATTAATCATGGTGCAAAGACCTTATTCAAAGTTAAGTATCAGAGGGGTAGCCGTGTTAGTCTGGATCTGTAAAAAAGCAACAAAGAGTCCTGTGGCACCTTATAGACTAACAGACGTTTTGGAGCATAAGGTTTCGTGGGTGAATACTCACTTTGTCAGATGCATGTCCTGAATAAGGTCTTCAGGATTTGCATCATGATTAATTGGATGAAATGAGATAGATTTAGGATGTAAGCGTTGGTACTTCAGACGGTTGTTTACAAGTAGGCTGCCTTTCTCGAGCTTTTACATCAAAGTTAGTGAAAGTGACTTTTGCCTGCAGAAGGCCTCGGTAAGGACTTCAAGATTTGATTTAACATTAATTACCTGGCTACAAAAACTTTGTGTTGTGACAGGATGTAGAGGTTGTGATAAATGAAGTGTGGTGGGGAGCTCCCTTTGATGGACACCGAGCAAGCCAGTTAGCTGTAAAATCCCTCTTGGTAGCTGTTCTCTGCTTGCTTTACCTGTAAAGGGTTAACAAGCCCACAGGTAAAAGAAAAGGAGTGGGCACCCGACCAAAAGAGCCAATGGGAAGGTAAAACTTTTTAAAATTGGGAAAGAAACTTTCCCTTTGTCTGTTGTTCTCTGGGCTGCAGGGACGGAGCAGCAATGCTATACGCAGGAATGCTGTGTAAGGTTTGAACCAGGTATGAAAAAGTATCTTTCATACCTAGAAGAAATTATTTGGATAGGGAATGTTTAGTTAGACACAATCAGGTTTATTTCTTATTTTGGTTTGTGGATCTCCTCTGTGCTAGCTCCAGATGCTGAACCCCCAAGAAAGCTATTTTGGGTGCTTAATTTTTGGAATTGCTCTTTTAAAATCTAGCAAAAAGTCTAACTTCCATATGTATTTTCTTCCTTCTTGTTTTTAATAAAATTTACCTTTTTTAAGAACAAGATTGGATTTTTGTGTCCCTAAGAGGTTTGTGCATATGTTGTTTAACTAGCTGATGATAACAGCTAATTTCCTTTGTTTTCTTTCTCAGCTCTTCTCCTGAAGAATCCCCTTTCGCGTAGGTGCCCTGGACCGTGAACCAGGCGGCCATGGATTCTAAACTCACCCCTTCCATGCTGACTGCTGTTGATATTCCTGTGCACTTCACAACCTGGCCCTGAGCATAGCCTCATATGCTTATACTAAGAGGCAGGCAAGTATCATCCCCCTGTTTTATAAATAAATTGACTGAGAGGTTATATAAGATCACTTCTTGCAGAAATGGCCACAGAATCCAAGTCTCATTCATTCAGCCAAACTGACACTCAGGCAAAATGTGCCAAATCTAGGTTCTTATAACCACGGTATCACATACCAGCCTTTTCCAGGGCAGGATTAAAACCTAAGAGCTCTAACCCAACAGTTATATAACCCATTGACAACGTGAATGCCCCATTCTCCACGAGTGGCTGGCTGGTCCATATGAAGGATAACACTTGTTCCTTTAGGTCAAATGGTAGAGGTCTGTGCTGGGGCACTGACGTTCCAGAGCTCAATCATTGCTGCTCAGTCATTTTTCTGTTTTCTTGGTTGTTGCTTTCTTAATAACTGGTTTATTGTTGGGGTTGGTTCTGCTTTGAGCAGCGGGTTGGACTAGATGACCTCATGAGGTCTCTTCCAACCCTAATCTTCTATGATTCTATGATTAACTCACACAGTGAAAACAACATCTTTAAAAGCAGATGTATAGTTATTAACCTTTATAGTCTGTCAACCATGGTGTGAGGTGCCACAAAACACAGGTGCTCCACATTTTGATTATTTGTCACATATTTTGGTTGTTTCCATCACACAGTGGCAGGTCTGACAATTGAGAGATATGCAGTCAAATCCCACTGCCAAATGACAACATGCTGGCCTTACCCTTAGGAAAATAAATGTTCAGTACAACTGAAAATTACATATACGCTAATTAATAAATGAATTCTTATTCTATAAGGAGTGTGTGCTATAGCTGCATATTATTCTTTAACATCAAAATAAAGCAAACTCAGCCATCCAATCATGACTTTAAAGTAGTGGTGACATCCTGAGTTAAAGGCGTTGTCTACCCTAGAAAGGATCTGGAAGTACTGGCAAACCCTCTTAGTGTAGATCCTGCTTATATTAGCAAAAGAATTCTTTTGACAGCATAGCTCATACCAGTTCCCTGACAAAATAAAGACATTTTGGCTGATATAAGTATGTGTGCATCTGCACTAGGAGTTTTGCTAGCCTAGTTATGTCGGTTAAGGATATGATATTTTTCATGCCTAACTAACATAGCAATGGTGACAAAACTTTTAAGTGTAGACCAGGCCAAAGTCTCAGGCGTTTGGAAAGCCATCTTTCAAATTCAACTCCTGTCACAATTTAAATCAGTTCACTGGTCAATTCTTTTAGAGAAGCCTTAAAACTTTTTATATAAAACACCTATTGTAAAAACATTGTTTGAAAGCATGAGGTAAATCTTTATCCTACTTTCTCCTTTTCTAGAAGGAAAGCATGGAATGAATTCCAAAGGTGATTTGCAAAGGGGGCGGGGGGAGTTATGTTTGTGCCCACTTTTGCTTCTTTAGGATGCATAAAAAAGGCCTGACCCTTAAAAAAGATAAAAAGACCTCAAGGGGGACATGTTTCTTCCAGTAGAAACACCGGACTTGATTGCTTGGGCACACTGGAGAGGGGGTTATGGGAAATTAAAGAGGAAGGATGATCTTGTGGCTAAGACACTAGAAGGAGACCCAGGAGTTCCCTGCTCTACCCCAGACTTCCTGTGTGACTCGGGCAAATCACTTAATCTCTCCGCTCATTGCCTCAGTTTCCCATCTGTAAAATGGGGATAACAATACTTCCTTTTACTGCCCTCTATAGCCTGTAAGCTCTTCAGGGCCTGGGCTGTCTCTTACTATGTGTTTGTACAACACCTAGCATAAAGTTGGGTCGCTGGGCACAAAAGCAATACAAATCATAAAAGAAGATAATTGGACACAACTTTTCCTTGACTCCTGGTACCACAGAGACAGATTCAACAGCAAGTTGAATCACAGATTTCAAGGCCAGAGGGGGCCATTATGATTATCTAGTCTGACTTCCTGCATAACATGGGCCATAGAATTTCACCCAGTAATTTCTGTATCAAGCCCGTAACTTCTGGTTTTAGCACTCCTTTTTTGGCAGAAACTGGCAGGGCAGAGCCCTCCTGGGAGGAAATACTGATTACACCTTTGTGGGGCCTGTGGAACTGCCTGGAGCTGTAGGAGGGCGTACTGCACAGAAACTGACCATACAGCCTGCAGTATTGAAGATGACACATGATTTGCAGGTCACTTGCAGAGCTATGGAGAGTTGGCACCAGAGGTGTGATACATGAGTAGCACAACAGACATCTGTTGAACAATCCCCAACCCTCATGCTGACCCCAGAGAATTTGCAGACCATCCACAGCTTGCCTATGCCTATTCACAGACCTGGAACTTCTGCCTCTGTTGTGGGAGAATAGGGCACCATTCAGGAATAAATGTACATTCCCACAATTAGTTTATTCAGCCCGTAGTTTAGAACGCTGTTGGGTTGCTCACTGATGTTAAGCTCTCCTCATACCGTAGCATCTGTGAGTAATGCTTTCTGCCATCTCTGGTTTGCTAGGAGATTCCATTCCCTCCTGGCAGATGATAATCTAGTCTCAGTTACTCATGCCTGACTCATCTCTTGTCTGGAACCTGGGCATAAATCCATCAGTGCTAAAGAAACTCCTACAGAACACTGCTGTATATCCAACATGGGACACCACAAGCACATAAAACCTGCCCTCCAATCCCTACACTGACTTGACATAGAAAATGCTCAACTGGGACCTTAAATTCATAACTTTGCTAGACACTAAAAATCATGGACTGAATAAAGACACTGGAAATATGGCTTATTACTACCCCTCCCCCCCCCCCCCCATTACCTTCAACCCCTTCCTTTCCTCTCTATGACTGGAGGGGTGTTAACAGGCCACTCCACCTTGAATGTTCCCTTGAAATGTGTGTTAACTACTTATGTTAAATGAACGGTTACAACTTGTATTTAGCTGTGACACTCTGAACACATTTCCCAGACCTGAGTAAGAGCTCTGTGTAAGCTTGAAAGCTTGTCTCTCTCACCAAAAGAAGTTGGTCCAATAAAAGATATTACCTCACCCATCTTGTCTTTATAGAAAATGGAGTCATGTTCAAGGTCTCAGTCCTTATCTTAAGGGTGCTCCATGGCCTGGGCCCAGATATCTAAAAGATTCCCTAAAGCTCCAACATGAGGACCATGGTCAACAACTCTGTTCTTCTGGCACAATGGTACTCTTTATGGTAAGGTTAAAGCTTGTCTGTGCAGGAGACAGATCTTTCATGGGGAACGGTCTGAGACTGTCGAATGAACTCCAACAGGAACTAAGAACCATCACAGACCTCACCACCTCCACTCCAAGTATAACGCAAACTTCTTCAACCTGCCTTTTCTAACATAAACACAGAGCAACAGGGATATACAAACTAAACCAGAAGTCCTAACACTCACAACATGTACAATTCTCCCCAGGGGGAGAGGATGAGAGCACAACCCACACAACAGATGTTAGTTGTGTCATGTAATGCAGTACCGGAAGTCGTTCAGAACCTGTGTTGATGAGAACAGTATAAAAACCTATATAGAATAAAATAGGAAGGGGCAATGTAATGAGGTTGCCCTCCCCTATTACAGTGTTAGAAGGTGGGTGTGTTTTGAGAGAGAGGTCTGGGGAAATGATAGTGAATCTGAGGGCTTGTGAGGGCTGCACTGTAACTCTGCCACATGGACGGAACTACATTAATGCGAACTAGGAACCTTTTTGTTCACACCCACAGTGTCCACATGGCAGAGTTACAGTGCACACTGTTATTCATACCCCCAGAGTTTCAACTGTGGGGCAGTGTAGACATAGCTAAAGTGTTCTTTTGGTGCTGTCTGTTACCAGCTCTCAGGGAGGCAGGCACTGCTTTGTGTGGGCTGCGGTGGCATTAAAGTTTGTTTAAAACAAACAAACAAACAAACAACAAACTCCTAACAATGTGGCAACACTTCATTAATTCAAATACCCCTGATGCTACAATATGTTTTTAATAGAACCACTAAGAGGTGCAAATACCAAAACTGAGTAACTGCATGGTTTTATTACTATATCCCTGGTATTTCATTACCACATCCTTCCTATTTTTTGTTATTCTCACTCACTGTCATGTCTAAAATTAGATTGTAAACTCTTAGGGGCAGAGACCATAGCATGTGATTTTATTCACTCTCTCAAGCACCTTAATATGCATATTTTGTATAATAATGTTATCCTTTAGCTGCATTTTAATATGCTAATGACTAATAATTTATTTCTGTAGAATAGGCAAGCAAATATGCTATTTGAATTTTGAAGGAATTTATTTACTTCTAAGGACACCAATCATAATATTCTAGTGATAACATTCTCTGAATTTAAAACTGCATCAGTTAACTGGGGATGTGACTGTTTATCACACACTTGACAACTGAAGGTGTTTCATGAATGACTATTTTTTAGTAGAACATATGAATTATTTCTGAGACAGATTATATTCCAAAAATATTCCACTGATTTTCCACAGGTTCTAATTATATTTCAAAAAACACTAAGTCTCCCTAAAGTTTTCTTTTATGTAAAGGAGGGAAATGTGATGGGAATCATTCTAAAATAATTTATCCTGCTGGTTTATTTTTTCTCAGTGGTGTTGACTGGATTTTATTCAGTTTAATATAAATCTACTATGGCAACAGTTGCATCACTTCAGATCACACACTGTAGGATGAAAGACAGCATCCTTCCCCTATCCCAGCATTTTGATCTTCTTGGAGTTGGACTTAAAAGCCCCAGTTTTCCACATTTTCATGCCTGTGAGACTATGCCTATAAAAGATTTCTAGTTGATTGCAAAGATTTTTCCCATTTATAATTAATCTAGTGAAAGCCTTTTCCTTTGAAAGCACATTTGTGCTACACAGTGTACTCAGCGGTTAAGGGGTTAATGCATGAAATGGATCACTGGGCTGAAAATAAAAATCATGTTAAAAACATGCTACACCAGGAGAATTAGGCACAACATAATATTGTAACCAGTGAGAATTCTCAACAGTAAAATAAAGCCTTGTACTCCCAGCATTTTCATTAGTTTTCCAGTAGTGCTGGATGCGGTGTGAATTACAATGAGCTGGAAAGCGGTGCCTGCTCCCTTTAAAGAGCATGTACGGTATAGAGAGAAGTCATGTCTTCAAATCACACTGTTCAGGTTACTGGCTTGTATATGATGGTATGTATTTTAGCACCTAAAATTACATTTTCCCCACTATTGAATGTTGCATATAGCCTGTAAAACAATAAATGTTTAGCGGATTACAAAATG
The DNA here is from genome assembly GCF_028017835.1 of Emys orbicularis. Lineage (NCBI taxonomy): Eukaryota > Metazoa > Chordata > Testudines > Emydidae > Emys > Emys orbicularis. The sequence goes on from NC_088685.1 coordinate 144,793,454, forward strand.
AACCACACTGTAATGTAAATTCTTGTTTAAAAGGCTACAGAGTGGTTTAAATCTGCTAAAGCAGAATTCTGTCACAAATCTTTGACCGGGAGAGTGCTCTTAAGTCCAGACAGGAGGTACTGTGTACTTATTAGAACAGCTGAATAAAAGATGACTAAAAGCCAGAACAGGAAAAAAATGCAGGTTGATATAAGGTCCTAATGTATTAGTGGTGTCCTGGACAGAAGTAGTTATTGATCAGCAGAAAAAATAAATAATAGGGTTACATAAGATACCACAGTACAATATATGTCACAGTAATGTAACATAAGACATCACATACAGGAGACAAACAAACTTACATGCACAGAACCACTATTCCCTCTGAAATCACTATTTCTAAAGCTATTTTAGAGCTAAGCATTCCATCCACATTTCATAGAAGGGCTTGAGTCACTGATCTTGAGATCCAGATCCAGATCTCAGCCCCAGAGTCCCCAAAGACTCATTTAGGGACTCTGGTTAAGGCCCATTATAAAAATAGACTGAACAAGCAAAGCTAAAATTCAGGTCTGTATCCAAACTTCACGGTTCAGGTCAGATCTGGTGTTCGGGTTAAGGACCTATTCTCTAATAAAAATATGAAATGTAAATAACAGTGGCAAGGAACCATACAATTCCCTAAGTGGTGCTGATCTCATAAAAAAAATTTCCCTGGCTGCTCAGTATTCACGGACATTCATTCCTATCTGATTGACAGATGATAGCTGGCTGGAATAAGGACAGAAAGCGGCCCAAACAGGGGAAAACCTGAGCATACAGAGTAGAGTCCCTGGACCTCATTTCCAAGACACCCAACTGGACTAGGCAGAGTCAGATACTCTGCTCTTAGGAGGAAGTCGGCATGGATTCCCAGAATTCTGCAGCTACGATTGCAGAGCAAAGTTATTACCATCTCAGAACCATGATTTCACTCTATGACTTTGGATCCCGGAAAGTCCTTAACCCACAGAGATTCTGTGGACCAACTGCCTAATTTCTTAAGGATCAGTGAGGTTGTATCACGGACACCCTCCATTTTCTTTCAATTCAATGGCTTCTAATTTTATTAAATTCCATACAGACTACAGAAATCCCCTGTTCCTGAAAAGGTGAATGAGGTCTTGGCAACTGTGACAATGCGGTTCTGGCGGAACCCAACTGAGAGTGCCAACTCAGGACAAATTGCTCAAACAGGGCAGTTACAGCCCAAGGCTGGGGTTTTTTCCACCTCTAAGGCAAACCAAACCAGCCAGACTAAGAGGACTTCAGTCTCACCCCACTGGCTAACCGCAAGTCTCACAAGCAATCTCCTTAGGCACTCCAGTTTCCCAGTATCACCACCAGTACCATTCGTTATGGGGACAAATGGTTTTGAAAACCAAGACCCCAGTAAAAGAAAAAGGTTCTCCTGATCCCAAAGGACCAAGCCCCAGACCCAGGTCAATATACAAATCAGATCTTACCCACAAATCACGCTGTTGCCAATCCTTTAGAATCTAAAATCTAAAGGTTTATTCATAAAAGGAAAAAGATAGAGATGAGAGTTAGAATTGGTTAAATGGAATCAATTACATACAGCAATGGCAAAGTTCTTGGTTCAGGCTTGCAGCAGCGATAGAATAAACTGCAGGTTCAAATCAAGTCTCTGGAATACATCCCCCGCTGGGATGGGTCCTCAGTCCTTTGTTCAAAGCTTCAGCTTGTAGCAAAGTTCCTCCAGAGGTATGAAGCAGGATTGAAGACCTGATGGAGCTGAGGCATCAGCCTTATATAGTCTTTTCCAGGTGTAAGAATACCTCTTTGTTCTTACTGTGGAAAATTACAGCAAAATGGAGTCTGGAGTCACATGGGCAAGTTCCTGCATACTTTGCTGAGTCTCAAGGCATATTTGCCTTCTCTCAATGGGTCCATTGTATAGCTGATGGTCCTTAATGGGCCATCAAGCAGGCTAGGCAGAGCTAACACCAGTTTGTCTGGGATGTCACCCAGCAGCATAGCATAAGTTTGAAATACACACAGTATAGAGCCAATATTCATAACTTCAACTACAAAATTGATACACACATATAGACAGCCTAATCATAACCAGTAAACCATAACCTTGTCTTAGACACCCCATTTGACCCCCTTTATACAAGATTTGCGTGCCACTACAGGACCTTGGTTGCAACAATGATCTATATGGTCCCAGATTATATCAATAACGTCACAGCAACTGTTTATATTAACAGGGTTTTGACAGCAGATGACAACTTGTGTGGATAAAGAAAAACATTTTTTAAAGGTTGTTAAAAAATCCTGAAACACAGTAGGTTGGGGCAATTTGCATACCTGTGAGACAAACAGCAGCAACAATACTTTAGTGTACCATGCAAAAAGGAAAAAAAACAATGTGCAGAAATGATCCACAGCTTCCACATTCAGATCTGGACCTACATTTCCCCAAAATGCAGGGGTATTTGGATATGGAGTTTTAGTGCATGCCCATTGATTATCATGCATTTGTAAATCTATGAACTTCTTTTTATAAGCATGGGTATTCTGTTATGTACTCCAACGATCAGATGTGTCTACATCAATCCTTAACTCCGATAAATGAATTTGACAAACCATATTAAAACCATTTTTCGATACATGATGTCATGTGTTCCTATTATTATAACAGTTCTGTGAAGTGCTCGGAGTTCTGTGGACATAGAACTTCTCTCTCCTGTACACTATTCACAAACACTACATAAACTTAACAAAATTAAAGAAGAGGGGGCAAAATGTGCCCTGCACTACCCAGAAACAAGGTTTACAGTACCCTGGAAATCACAGTGAGTGCCTTCCCACACATCTATGGGCAGAGCAATGAGTCAGATCAGGAAAAAGGAGGAAACTTTCCCTATGAGTTGACTCAGAACTGCCTACCACAGTTGCGCCTTCCTCTGAAACAACTGATGCTGGCCGCCACAGGCACCGACTCTGTGATTTCCCGGGGGGTGCCTGACCCCCCCCCCACTTTGCCCCGCCCTGCTACATCCCCTTCCCGCCCTTGCCGCACCCTGCCCCATCTCTTCCCACCCCATTCCACTTCCTTTCCTGAATGCGCCCCACCCCTGCTCCTCCCCAGCACCTTCTGTACACCACTGAACAGCTGGTCACCGGTGGGAAGGAGGCGCTGGCGAGGGAGAGGGAGGAGCTGATTGGGGCCCGCTGGCAGGTGGGAGGCGCTGTGGGGGAGGAGGAGAAGCTGATCGGCAGGACTGCCAGTGGGTGCTGAGCACCCACTATTTTTTTTTCAGTGGGTGCTCCAGCCCTGGAGCACCCATGGAGTCAGCACCTATGCTGGCCATTGTTGGAGAGAGATGCACTACGGGTCTGATCGCATATGGCCATTCCTATGTTCCTAAAAGGGCTTATTTAAAAAAAAATTGAAATCAATGAGTCTCTGTACAGCTGCAGGAATCCACTCACACAAAACAACTTACAAAATCAGGGCCTACCTCTGCAACCATTCTTGGTAGCCCTGGTTTAGTTTTAGAAAGAACTCTGACTCCTTGAAGATCACAGAGTCTAGTCCTACCCAAAGGAAAGGAGAGGCTACTCACCTTGTGCAATAACTGCAGATCTTCGAGACGTGTCTCTCTATGGGTGCTCCACTTCAGGTCTGCAGGTGCCCCTCAAGCCCTTGATCACAGATTTTCTGTTAGCAGTTTCCATTTGGACCGCACAAGCTCCCTATGCCTCCTCAGGCTGGATACTAAGGAGATATAAGGATGTGTGGGCGAACCGCCCTCAGTTCCTTCTCTACCCAAACATCCCATAGAGAACAGTACGAAGCACAGGAGAAGGAGGGCGGGTAGTGGAGCACCCATAGAGACATCTCAAAAAACCACAGTTACTTCACAGGGTGAGTAACCGCTTCTTCTTTGTCGAGTAGTGTCCCTGTGGGTGCTCCCCATCAGGTGACTTCTGAGCAGCATCCCCAGAGGCAGGGGGACCTTAGGAATTGAGTCTAGAACTGAAGATAGTACTGCAGTACCAAGTGCCACATCAGATCTGGCAGCATGGATCAATGAGTAAATTTTCAAAAATCTGTGTGCTGAAGCTCACATAGTGGCTCTACATATCTCAGATACTGGCAGCATGTTCTTGAGTTAATGCTGTGGAATTTGCTTGTGATCTGGTACAGTGTGCTATCACCCTTTGGGAGGATGAAGGCCTACTGCACCAAAAGAAGTAATACTACACCTAAATAATATCCATCTCAGTAGTCTCTGAGCAGAGATCATCGACCCCTTGGATCGACCCCTTGGATCTATCTGCGAAGAAGATGAACAGTCTAGGTGACTTAAAATTGTTCGGTTCTGAGTGGAAAGCCAACACCCTTCTAACATCCCAGGTATGAAAACAGGTCTCATTTGCAGAGGGACCACCACATGCCTGTCCTAGGTATCTCTGTCTGGAGAACAGGTCGTTCTTTGCCAATCCTGGAAGTAGCAGAGGCATAGCCTTGCATGATCGGTCACAAAGGTGCAAGCTGCCATGTGTCCCAGGAGCTGAAGACAGTACCTTATTGTGGTTCGAGAGCAACCCTGAACTGACCCTACCAGACTCAAGAAAGTTATGAACCTGGTTATGACCAGGTAGACCCTGGTCGTAAACAAGTCCAAAGACGACCCTATAAATAGTATCTTCTGTACATGGGATAATGCAGATTTTTTTACATTCATCTGGAGACCCAATTCCTGGAAAAGAGCAAGGGCCTTATGGGTGGAAGATAGCACTGCTTCATAGGAACAGCCCTTGAGTAGCCCGTCATCAAGATATGGGAAGACTAGGATTGCTCCTAGTCAGAGGTAAGCAGCCACTACTGGCCTTATTTTCCCTGGCATCCTGCTCCTCAGATATCTCCTCCACTGGTTGGGTAGGAGAGGACTTTGACTCTAGCCTTCTTATGAGATGGTACCAGTGATCTGGAAAATGGCTGCCGATAGGCAGCCCAGGGGTCCCAGTATGGTCATTGGTATGGAGGCCATATGGGAGCAGGCATGCAGGGTGGCATGCAGGGTTGGTTCCACCACCCTTGTTGATGAGCACGAGCTTTCCTGTGACTGTTGAAGAGTGGGTTCCATAAACGATATGTTGGAGAAATTTGAACAGAAATAGAAGAGATTGACTGGAAGTCTCCTTCATCCTTCGCAATATCATCCAATGGAGGAGCTCCCACAGAAAAGGGTGGATAATCCTGCAGTACCAGAGGACAGTGGTGGTCTGGAAATCGGGGTCTCGGTACCGAGAGATGCTCAGTATCCATGAGGAGTGGGGACTCTAGTTCATCCGTTACAAACAGGTCCTTTATGTATCTGAATTCTTGAGGTAGAGAGTAGGGGATTAGTACCAACCTCACAATTGAAGACATGGTAGCCAAAGCTGACAGTACCATCGATGGGGCATGTACCAATTCAGGTGCCAGTGATGTCTGGCATCATTGCTTGCTCAGTACAGAGGGTGGCAAACAGGTAGGTCCTGACGGCTGGGCTGAGCCTGATGGGACCAGTCTGGAATGCTTGCTCTCCTTGTCCCTCATAGAGGATATCGAGGCCCTGTCAGAGCTGTCTCTTTCTTTTGAGCTCTGGGACTTTCTGGCCCCGCTGATACCAAAGAGTCCTTTGACTCAATGGTACAGAGTCAAGAGGTCAAGGCTTCAGAGACTGTAGATATCATAGGCCAGGGGACCTGAGCTTTTTCAGAGCTGGCTCCTTAACAGGAGAGTACTGCTTCTCTTTTTTGGCAATCTTCCCTGAAGCCTCTAAAGTAAGGGACACTTGCGAAGAGGCTGAAGGGGCGCTGGATCTATCTGGAGACAGATGTTCGGGGGGGAGGTGGTGTCATCTGACCTGACTCAGAAGCTGGTTGAAGGGAATGTTCCATCATTAACAGTATCAGTTTAATCTTCCTGTTCTGCCTTGTCCTGGATCGAGGGCCAGGCAGAAGTTGCACTTCTGGGAGATGTAAGACTCCCCCAAGCAACAGACACACTTAGAGTAGCTGTCGCTAACAGATAAAGCCTCTTGGTAGGAGAGGTAGCGTTTAACCTGGCAAGTCAGGCCTGCCCTGTCGGGAGAATAAGGCTCCATGAGGGGAGGGAGAAGAACCAAACAATCCTCTCACTACTTATCGCTAACTAACTAACTAACTATATATATCACTAACAACTGACTACACTAACTAATCCTAAACAAACTAATAAAGAAACACAGCTTGAAGAAGAACTTGAAGTTTTTCCATCTATCAGTACTAAGCAGAGCATTTCAGGACATGTTTTTCACAGACTCCTGACCTGCAACATGAAACTGCGAACTAGGGAACTTTAATTAACACCTTCTTTCATTCTTTAATACTCTTTCTTTAAGAGCGGTGTAAACTAGTGGTGCTACACTTTTTGCGTATTATTTTCAAATTTTAACATTACCTCCACTCTCTTTCAGTGTACCATTAGCCTGTCCTCAGTAAGGAAAGGAGTGTAATATCATACATTTTTCTTCTGAGGCTTAAAGATAGACACTTGCTATTTAACAGTATGTGCTAATGCTGGAAGACTCTGAAGCGCACAGTTAACATGCATTAAGGCTTTTTTCACTAACAATGATTTGATATTTCTCTTGTGCCATTACTCTCTCCTCCTTCAAACTCCTATGGGTATGTCTACGCTGCAATGTAAGCCCACGGTTCAAACTCAGGCTCAAGCCTAACCCGTCTTCCGTCTACACACAAATGGTGCTAACTCAGGGCTCAGACCAAGGGTCCCAGGACGCCATGGTGGTGGAGGTTCTGAGCCGGAATCAAGCTGGGATCCAAGTTCAAGACCTATTGTTTTGCAGTGTAGATGCAGCACCACTGGATTCGTGCTCTGGGAGTCCACCAAAAGTATCTCATAGGCCAACTTTCTTTATCCTCTGGACAATCGAGTTTAGTGGACAGTCAAGTTTTCCCACACTGCACCATGAAGAAAGGGCTAGAGCAGCCACATTTTGGGAGGGTGCTAGGAAGTCTGGGATATAGGTGGTTGGACTCAAATCTGCATAACGGAGTACAGATGCTGGAGCCCCAGGGTTCAACAATTCCTAATCTGAGGTTACAAATAAGAGTAGGTGCTCAAGCCCTGGGTTAACAAACCCATGGTCTGCTAACTCAAGTTATACTAACCCTGGGCTTACATTGCAGCCCAAGCCCGAATGTCTACACTGCAATTTTATAGCTCCACACCCTGCGCCCAAGTCAGCTGACCCAGGCCAGCCATGGGTGCTTTACTGGGGTACAGACATACTCTAAGTGACGTAGAGAAATGTTCACTAGCCTGAGACCACCCTAATACCTCCCATTATTCATACAACACCTTTCATCCCAAAGAATCCCAATACATTTTACATAGCTAATAATAAGATCTCTTCAGCCACCCTGGAGGGCAACACGGCAGCTGTTTAGCAGTGCACAGTAATACTAAACAACTATTTAGGACAGGAAGTAGAGCATTGCATATACACATCTGAAACCACAGGGGAAATTTATATTGACAGAATGTAATTACCAGATCTGGAGTTTGGCCAGCACTCCAATGGTAGCATACGTCTCACTCTTAAAGCAATACCACAGGACCTTTAGTGACTACCAATAGCAGTAGCAGAGTTGGACCTTGGGTTTACATCTCATCTGAAAGATCAATCAGTTCAAAATCAAATTTGAGTCCAGATCTTATGACATGAAAACTAGAGACTGATTCTTCTCTGACACCATTGTTACTCCTAATTTAAGTGAAAGGAGAAGTAGGCCTCTAATACATACACATATTGTGTAGCAGCCTTTCAAAAGCTCGCTCCAGTCAGTTATGAAGGATAGAAAATGTATTAACTGCATAATATGTAAAATACTTTATTTTACATTATATTTCAATAAAACCCATCGCCTAGAACTTCACCTATTTTTACAAATGCTAGGAATAAAAAAAAATTACACATTAAGGTAATCTGTTAAGAGCACTTATTATGTTTTGCCAGGTGTTTGGTGTGATTGGAGTGCTACACATTTGCATAACTTTTGGATTACCTAGACATTGAGAAAGAAGCAAGCACAAAGAGAAGCCTGTGATTTATCAAGTGGTTTTTCAGGAAGGAAGAGTAATTTTCCTACATAAGCCATCTGTACAGTTTACCATGTAAATAATTCTTCTGTTCAAGACTACAGATTCATATTTTATTTGTGGGTTTAACATATACAGCACATTCCCGCTTCAATTTTGTTCCATCACCAGAGGCCTCATTAAGAAAGAGCCATCAATTAACACAACAGCTACACTAACAGGCAGACGAATGAGAACACATTTATCCTAGCACATGATTCCCCCCCCCCCCCTTTAATGTTTAACTAACATTAGTCAAAATAATAATAATAATAACAGATTTAAGGTCCTTGCTACAATTGGAACTCTAATCACAACCAAACTCCTTAAAACAAAATCATGGTCAGAAAACTAAGTAAAAATGGTGACTTCTTAATAAACCTCTCAAGGATTTATTTATTTGTATGGCCTCCATCCCCACAGTGTCTGGGAGCACAAAGAAAATAAATCTGCTCCCCGTATATATTCAGTTTTGTCTTCTGACTTTACCAAAGAAATAAAATATGATTGTACTACTCTTCTTAGCCCTGCTAGCCCTACAGAGCCAAAAGAGCGAAGAGACAGAGAGCTGGATTCTATTCCTTCTGGTGCATAATCAACAGAATTATTTACTAAGGTCCAAACACAGAACTGGGTGATGATCGAGCTGGAAAGAATCCAGCTGGACTTTCAGATCTCTGGCTGGGTTTGTATTAGGCTGGCAGTCATGGAAACCATCTTCTTATCAAACTTGATATGAAATAATGGACAACTGACAGGGAATTCTATGATGCCACTTTCACAGAGTCACTTCTGAGAGTAAAACCGTAACTTAAAACACCGCACTGTGAGTTTATAATAGATACACCTCTCTTCTGCAAAGTGAGCATCTGATTCAGTGCCATAAAATTCCATTTTGTCTTCCCCCTCTAATTAGGTTCTTGTAAGCATTAAATTTCCTTGTCATTACTTGTTTTGCCATAGCTTGGTAACCTAGAGCAGTACAGTTTACTACTGTCAGGCACATGTTCCTCAGATATGCAGAAGATGTAAAGCAATCCAAGAGATGATGAAGCCATGGAAGAAGACAGGAAAAGAGAAATCTTTCCATGGAAATCTAATGCCTAGTTTATTAATTAATACACAAATAAAATGGTGAGGTCATAAACCTATCTCTAACACTTCTCTATGACAAGGAAATTCAGTGATGTGCCCTCCCACTTACTGTAAGTTGCCTGTTACTGATATTTATTTTTCATAAAAGATACTCATTAAAAACCACAGCTATTTCACCAAGCAAGTAATGAATTGCTAAATAATTAGGTAGTATAGGTTATACTTTAATAACCTAGAGGATTTAGGGACTTCACCTTCCGCAAGACCATGTCAGCACCTATGCCATATAAGAATTACATAGTAGCTTAGTGTTCTCATTCCAGTTTAAAGATTAATATTGATGACATAGTCAGCCTTGAAGCAGACTAATATACTCAAATTTAATTCCTGAATACAAACTTACAAATAGAATGCACCTTTAGTAATGTTTACTTATTTTTAGGATTTTCAGGATCTTGCTCCTGTCAGTGATCAGGAACGACAAAGCTTGGCTAACGGCAGTAAAAGACACTTTGGAAGTAGAAATCAATCACACGTAGCAGCTAAATTCATATTAAATTCATCCCTTTTTAGCATAGGGGGAAAAAATCCTCCTTGCCAGACTCACGTGAGCCGTACTTACAGAAGCAGCCACATTTTACTAACACAGTTGTGGAAGCATCCCCGTTGGTGTGGCTCCTCCCCCTAGCCTCTTCTTTCAAATGGCCAGTATGCCATACAGGCTGCTTACAGATGTAGGAACTGGTGAGCCATATAAAGGAGATTAGCCTCCTGCAAGAATGTATTTCCTCTCTAAGTGGCCCCATTGGGACTACTTCCATGAGAAACACAGGACCCTACAGCTTGGTCTACACTTCTGTCGGTATAAATACGCCGCTCAGAAGTGTTGAAAATCCACACCCCGGAGCAACGCAGTTATACTGACCTAACCCTCGGTGTAGACAGAGCTATGTTGACAGGAGGGCTTCTCCCATCGAGATAGCTACCACCTCTCTGGGGGATGGAGTACCTATGCTGATGGGAGAAGCTCTCCCATCAGCATAGGGTGTAGGTAGCATCTTCATTAAGCATTACACCAGTGCAGCTGCCCCAGTGCAACACTGTTAAAAGCCCTTACAGAAGTTTCTTTTTATACTATTTTGGTACTGCTGGGGATTTGCTATTAGCTTAACAGGAAAACATAAGTATAAATACATTTTTGCTACCTATGGAAAGGATATGGAATCCAACCTTCAAAATGGTCTCCCCAGACTGGCCCCCAGGACGCTGGTGATGTGACAACCTAACATTCAGGAGACCTAAAATTCTACCATCCTCAAAGGAATGTCTTTTTGACAGAAACGCGGTGTAATTGAATGGAATTTGCCTCTGCAGGCAGAAAATTCCCTGCAGGATAGATGGGATTTTAATGGGGCAGGAAATGCTATGTAAAATAGTCTTCCAGGCTGAATCTGATTGCTCAATCGGATGAAACACAGCACATGGTGAGAACTTTTGAAATACCATCTCCTACATAGCAGTATTGGGGGAGGGTGTTAATTAACAGGGCTATTAAACAGCAAGTCTTCAATTATTTGATTACAATGGACATATTGCTTGTAGTACTCTAGTAAAGAATGGAAATTAGTCTAAACTGTAGCAGCAATAACATTGCTCCAGTGAAAATACTGAACTATTACAGTAGATAGACACTTACTACCGCTGCACAAGAATGTCCCGATGGCCTGCAGAACTGAGTGATAAAGTCAGATGAGTAAAGTCTTATTAATTAGAAATAATGATGAATTTACTTGTCAAAATGAGTTACATATTACACTGAATCATCCCTTGATCATGCTGATCTCATGAGAATAAGCTCTGAATTCTAGGAGCTTCCTGCTTCCAATGGGGCTAGAAATAATGTGAGAACATCCTTTCAGCACTTCACTTCTGGTCTTATATGGAACTAAAAGAAGGAGGGGTTTGAAAATGTGCAATAATGGGAGAGGAGGAGCATATAAATTTTATTAACCCCCCAAACATTTGATGCAAGTTCAGTTCAAGTTTGGTGACGATGTAGGTTATTCTTATTTTACATGAAGTTGTCCACCCAAGCCTATCTAGGTATCTAGGTACTTATATGGCCCTTTCCATCACAGTATTATCTCAGCACCTCAGAAATTAATAGATTTATCCTTTTAACACCCCTGAAGCAGGGAACTGAGGCTCAGAAAGATTAAATGACTTGCACAAGGTCTAATCAGGGCATCTGTGGCACAGATAAGAATAGAGGAAAACCAAGGCACAGGTCAGAGCTCGAACCCCTTAAAAGCCCTGCTCACTTTGTGATAAGGTGACCAGATGTCCCGATTTTTGGGTCTTTTTCTTATATAGGCTCCTAATACCCCCCACCCCCTGTCCCAATTTTTCACATTTGCCGTCTGGTCACCCTACTTTGTGACCATGTATGTCTTCCTTTCCTCTCCAGCTGGAGAAGCATGTTGAGATCAATCAGGACCCTGGGAAGAAGCCAGGAAAGAGGTTGAGCAATATCATAAGTTGAAGAGGTCCAAGAAAAAGCAAGGAAAATAAGGATTCAGGTGTGTGTGTTTGATGGTAGAGTGAGGGGGGAGGAGTACAGACAGCGGGTAGCGTTGAGAAACAATCTGTGTCTGAAGGTTTATGGGGGGGAACAGCAGCAGAGTTGTAGAGCGGATCTGGACTAGGGATCTAGGAAGCCAGCAGGAGAGGTTCTTGTATCAAGTCTGGAGGTTCAAGAGAGCAGCAGCAAATGAGATTAGGTCTCTCAATCCAATTCCACTTTTCCAGGAGCTGAACAGGAATTATACATTCATGCTGTCGAGACACTGAAAATTCCGCATAGCTCCTCCAATTCTGTGGCTTTGAGTGTACTTTGAAAGTGGATGGTCATTGTACCTGATAAGTAGGGCCTCAAAGTTAATATGCCATTAAGATGAATGGAGAAAGTTCACAGATTTCTTGATGTTGTTATTATTACTATATTCAATCAAAGTGCAGAGCCAGTAAGTCTACACTACATAGGCATACACTGTCACTGCTATCTTTGAAACCAGAAGGGCATAAGATGTTGGTTTTTATAAATGAAAGATAAGATTCTAGACAACACAGCAAAATTCGTGCAAAAAGCTTAATTCCACAGCTCTGTTTGTGTTTCTGAGAACACAGAGCCTCACTATTCCTATTTAAAGTTGTTCCCTAACCGGGATTCTCTTCAGTGTCAGCATGTCACCTGATGCTGCCAAGCCACAAGGCTGGCTTGTTTCAGCTCTTTTTTATGCTCTGTAATGTGCAACAGCAGCAGCAGAAAAGAATTTCAGTAATTTGCCAAACCTGGCTTCGAAAACACCTCTCCTCCTATTTCGTTCACAGCATTGGTCGTTTCACTGCCGAATATGATTAAGACCGCCAGTCTGGGGTAAAAAGCTAGCTAATCATATACAGTAGATTGTTTATGGGCTACACTCAATTTTCCCTCACTGCATATGCTCACATAGTATGCAGAGAGTAGAAAGCACTAAATAAATTAAAAGACCTAAAGTAATTCTGTAAACAGCAACATTACTGGCCAAAAGGTTACAGGAGATGGAAACTGATAGGGTACCTGATCTGAATTCAAGTTGCTGCACTACTATTGTAGCAGTACTGGATTGCTTTGCACTATGCCCCAGTGGAACTGCAATGAAAAATTAGCTGTTACACATAACAAATTGCCTTGTGCTCAGCTACAGCAGGTAATGGCACTTCAAGGTGCATTTGCAGCCTGGAGGGGGTGGGGGGTGGGAAATAAAAAGATGCCCAGTCTATACGCCTCACAATCTTTTCCTTGTACTTCCTCCAAATTCCAAGTTAACATTTTAAAATAATTCAGACTCGTTTTTTTCTTCATCTTTCTTCTTTGTTTAATTATTTATTGTTTTGAAGAATAACAAAATAGGTGAGAGAACAAGCAGATGAAAGGCATTTCTATTCTGTTTCCTTCTACATTTTGCAGCAAATCTGTTTGACTGAGGCTCACCTTATCATCCAATGATCCATTTTATTGTCACAAAACACAAAACCTGCTAGCCAAACAGAATAGCTAAAGCAGACTTTCCTTCCAAAACATGAGCTAGATAATGCTATTTGTATGCTGCCCAGAGTAAGGGGATTTGCATAGGCACGCTGCATCCGGGGCCAGGGCCACTTGGGGGAAGGGGGGGGGGTGCAAGTGGGGCAATTTGCCCCAGGCCCCGGGCTCCACAGGGGCCCCCACGAGAATATAGTATTCTATAGTATTGCAACTTTTTTTTATGGAAGGGGCCCCCGAAATTGCTCTGCCCCAGGCCCCCTGAATCCTCTGGGCGGCCCTGCCCAGGGCAATACTGGGAAGCTATGTGCATTGGAGAGATACAATACCCCGTGGGCTCCCCTGTTATGCTTGTGAGGTGAGGGGGGAGTAGTCTGTGAGATCCCTTTAGAGAGTAGCATGCCCCCCTTCCATCAATGGCTAGGCAACTCTGTTGGCCAGCGCAATGGGCTGCATCAAAGCTCTGACTACTCCTCACCCACTTGCTCCCAGGGGAAGATGGGGTGCATTTGGCCAGCAGCCCCAGTTCTTCCCCCAAATGCTCACAGACATGATCCAGACAGCCTTGACATGGACTGTGCAAGTGACAGAGAGGAATCCTTACTCCCCCCCGCTACCCCCCTTCGCCTGCCCATGGGAGGAGTAGGCACAATCTAGCCCAAAATTCTTAAACAAGCCACAATTAAGAAGCTTCCTTCAACATGGGCAAAAAGCCCAATAATCGAGGCAGAAACCCTCCCTGGTACGACGCACATTGGATAAATTCCACTACCTATGTCAAACCTGACCTGGAACTACTGTTAATATCAGCATAATTATCATATCCTGGCCTGCAATCCACAATTAGCTCTTACTGTGGGCCAGATACTGCAATCCCTCCTGATATGAGTGGTCCCGTTGCAGACATTGGGATTACCCACATAGCTGGGTGCTGCTCATCATGAACATGGGTTGCAGATTCAGGCCCTTGATCAGTGTTGTTCAATGTAAATAGCTTATTTCTTTCAGTAGTGTTTTTACCATGTAGGGGCCAAACTGTGGCCAGCCCCTGCAGGAGTGTACAAGATGGGGAGGGGTGCAAGGAAAGAACCTTTCCTCCCCTTGCATCCCACCCTCCATCCCCTCATCATGCAGAATAGGGTTACCATACGTCCGGATTTTCCCGGACATGTCCGGCTTTTTGGTCCTCAAATCCCCGTCCGGGAGGAAATTCCAAAAAGCCGGACATGTCCGGGAAAATAGGGAGGGGTGGTGGGGCTTGGATCCGGGCTGGAGCTGCTGGGGCCGGCGCCGGAGCCGCTGGGGCTGGCGGTGCTTGGCCGCCGGCCGGCGCCGCATGGCCAGGGCAGGGCCGGAGCCGCTCGGCTGGAACCGGGGCCCGAGCCGAGCCAGGCCGGAGCCGCTGGGACCGGGGTTGGGGGTGCTCGGCCGCCAGCCGGCGCCGCTCGGCCGGGGCCAGTGCCCTGGGGCCCAAGCCGAGCTGGAGTTGCCGGGGCCGGGACTGGGGCCGGAGCCGCTCGGCCGGAACCGGGGCCGGCGCCCCAGGGCCCGAGCCGAGCCGGGCTGGAGACACCGGGGCCAGAGCCGCTCGGCCGTGGGGGCCGGACTGGGCCGCGCCTCCTCGCGCCCCCCCGCCACCGCCCCAGCCCTAGCCCAAGCCCCAGCCCCAGCTTACCTGCTGCCTGCCTGTTTCAGGCTTCCCGCGAACATTTGATTCGTGGGAAGCAGGGAACGGAGAGGAGCAGGGGGCGGAGCGTTCAGGGCAGGGGGCGGAGTTGGGGCGGGGACTTTGGGGAAAGGGCGGAGTTGGGTGGGGCCGGGGCGGGGAAGGGGCAGAGTTGGGGTGGGACTGGGGGCAGAGTTGGGGCAGGGCCGGGGCCCCGTGGAGTGTCCTCTTTTTGTTTTTTTAAAATATGGTAACCCTATGCAGAAGCTGGCCACAACTGTAGTTTAACTGCCCCACTCATCCTTCTCCCCAAAGGACTAGGAGGAGGCAAGGCCAAGGCCCTTTACTTCCTTCCCCACCCACATATACACAAGTCAAAGGAACTGGCCAGCTGCAAAGGTCTCACAAGAGTATGCACAGTATTTATGCTTCTCAGGTGCTGCAAGAGACCCTATGCCTTCCTGCACTACACATTGCTACCCCAAGCTCTCCCTCTCAGTGTGGATGCACATCACCCCTCTACCCTGGGATGTGCCTTAGAGGCACAATCTGTCTGTGCGATTAAACAACATTACTACCGCATCCCTTAGCTGCTTTTGCAAGCTAAATAGATGCAATCCCCTTAATGTTTGCTTTATAACCAAGTATTAATAATAAAATAAAATAAATAAAACATAAATAACAACAAGTATTATTTGTTATATGTCATTTGTATTATATCCTCTGTTAACGGCACTCTTTTGTCAGCTCCGCTTTGAGCCTTTTTTATCTTGATATCTCTTTAAAGAGTGGAGGATCAAACTAGAGCACATTATTCCAGATGTGCTCTTACCAGTGCATTGAAGAGAAGCAACATTACTCCCTTTGTCTTGGAAGAAAAACTACTGCACAGTCCTCTCAGAACTGAATGGTCTTTTTTTTCCCCCTAGCTGCACTGTGCTGGACATTTATCCTCCATTATCACAATCCTTTTCTTTCACAAATGTTTCCTAGATAAGATTTATCACTATACCAGTAGTAGTCATCCTTAGTTATGTTAATTTTGCACTTCTTTACATTAAATCTCATAGCATTAGCTGTGCTCATAACCAGTCTTTTTATTATGGCTTCGGACAGTTTAAATGTCAATATTTATACTGAAATGTTTTACAGTACAAAGAAGCTTGTGAACTTTTTGGCCTTTGGGCCAGCCATGTGACAGCATCTAAATTGCCGTAGCATATACAGTCACATGCTATACAACATACATTTGGTGAAAACATATTTGTGTGTTTTCCTTCCAAAAACAACATTCCCAGCCAATTTCTTCTATAGAACAAAAATACTGGTCACTTTCACAAATGACAATTACAATCACAATCCACCTAAAAACTGTTGTAGCCCCTGTTTTAAAAGAAATAAAGAGCTAAAACTAACTAAAAATGGGCAGAGGTTTTTATGCAAGCCTATCTTAAATTTTATTGTTTTTTCTACTTATTATCAATCTATACAAAATTACATCATAAACACTAATAAATCCTGAATTCTCCTCTTGTTACGTCTGATTACAGTTCATAATTAACAATGTCATAAAAAGTCTAGTTATATTTTACTTATTTATTTTTGCTGACTCCACTTAAATCTTCTAACTAATACACGTTTTTACAATATATAAGGCTTTTTTTATATCATGCCATATGGTTCCTTTCTGTGTGGAACTTCATGCTGAAAAAAAAAGCTTCCTGTGTTACCATATGTTTGCATTCAATTTTCTTTCATTAGCAAAATTTATAAGCGGAAAGCATTTGACCAGCTCAATAAGACAATTACAGAACAAAAGGAATACTTTTTACCAGAAAAATAGCCATGATGTTAGTACCAGTCCTGAGTGACTAAACTGCAAGATGGCCCTCCTTGCATGGTGACTTGCCTGCCTGATGTGAAGGTTGCGGATCTCTCGAGACATCTAGATAGACTTATCTGTAGTGCTGGGGAGGAGCCGGTGGCTGTGGTACATGTAGGTACCTGTGACATAGGGAAGGATAGGAGAGAAGTCCTGGAGGCCAAATTTAGGCTGCTAGGTAAGAGACTGAAGTCTAGGACTTCCATTCTCTGAGATGCTCCCAGTTCCACACGCAGGGCCAGTTAGACAGGCAGAACTGCAGAGTCTCAATGCGTGGATGAAACGATGGTGTAGGGAAGAGGGTTTTAGATTTATTAGGAACTGGGGAAACTTTAGGGAAAGGGGGCGCTTATACAGGAAGGATGGGTTCCACCTAAACCAAAATGCAAACCAGATTTCTGGCAATTAACATTAAAAAGGTCGTAGAACTGTTTTTAAACTAAGGGCTGGGAGAAAGCCGACAGGTGCAGAGGAGCACATGGTTCGGACATCCCTTAGGAGAGGATCTATTAATAGAGAATCTCTATGTCCTAGTGAGGACGAGAGGATGGAAAATGATAAAATACAGGCAGGGTCTGATCAGAAACAGTCAAATAAAAAAGAGTCCCATTCAGTTACATCGTGTAATGGCAGACAGCTAAAAGGAGACAAGTTTTTAAAGTGCTTGTATACCAGTGCTAGAAGTCTAAATAATAAAATAGGTGAACTAGAGTGCCTCGTATTAAATGAGGATATTGATATAATAGGCATCACAGAAACTTGGTGGAATGAGGATAATCAATGGGACACAGTAATACCAGGTTACAAAATTTATCGGAAGGACAAAATAGATCGTGCTGGTGGGGGAGTGGCACTATATGTGAAAGAAAGCATAGAATCAAATGAAGTAAAAATCGTAAATGAATCAAACTGTACCATAGAATCTCTATGGATAGAAATTCCATGCTCTAATGATAAGAATATAGCGATAGGAATATATTACCCACCACCTGACCAGGATGGTGATAGTGACTGTGAAATGCTCAGGGAGATTAGAGAAACTATTAAAATAAAAAACTCAATAATAATAATGGGGGATTTCTATTATCCCCATATTGACTGGGTTCATGTCACCTCAGGATGGGATGCAGAGTTTCTTGACACCTTAAATGACTGCTTCTTGGAGCAGCTGGTCCTGGAACCCACAAGAGGAAAGGCAATTCTTGATTTAGTTCTAAGTGGAGCACAGGATCTGGTCCAAGAGGTGAATATAGCTGGACCGCTTGGTAATAGTGACGATAATATAATTAAATGTAATATCCCTGTGGCAGGAAAAACACCACAGTGGCCCAACACTGTAGCATTTAATTTCAGAAAGGGGAACTACACAAAAATGAGGAGGTTAGCTAAACAGAAATTAAAGGATACAGTGCCAAAAATGAAATCTCTGCAAGCTGCATGGAAACTTTTTAAAGATACCATAATAGAGGCTCAACTTAAACATATATCTCACATTAAAAAACATAGTAAGAGAACCAAAAAAGAGTCACCGTGGCTAACCAACAAAGTAAAAGAAGCAGTGAGAAGCAAAAAGGCATCCTTTAAAAAGTGGAAGTTAAATCCTAGTGAAGAAAACAGAAAGGAGCATAAACACTGGCAAATGAAGTGTAAAAATATAATTAGGAAGGCCAAAAGAGAATTTGAGGAACAGTTAGCCAAAGACTCAAAAAGTAATAGCAAATTTTTTTTTAAGTACATCAGAAGCAGGAAGCCTGCTAAACAACCACTGGGGCCACTGGACAATCAAGGTACTAGAGGAGCACTCAAGGACGATAAGGTCATTGAGGAGAAACTAAATGAATTCTTTGCATCCGTCTTCACGGCTGAGGATGTGAGGGAGATTTCCAAACCCGAGCCATTCTTTTTAGCTGACAGATCTGAGGAACTGTCCCAGATTGAGGTGTCATTAGAGGAGGTTTTGGAACAAGTTGATAAATTAAACAGCAATAAGTCACCAGGACCAGATGGTATTCACCCAAAAGTTCTGAAGGAACTCAAATGTGAAATTGCAGAACTACTAACTGTAGTCTGTAGCCTATCACTTAAATCAGCTTCTGTACCAGGTGACTGGAAGATAGCTAATGTGACGCCAATTTTTAAAAAGGGCTCCAGAGGTGATCCCGACAATTACAGGCCTGTAAGCCTGACTTCAGTACCGAGCCAACTGGTTGAAACTATAATAAAGAACAAAACTGTCAGACATATAGATGAACATAATTTATTGAGGAAGAGTCAACATGGTTTCAGTAAAGGGAAATCATGCCTCACCAATCTACTAGAAATCTTTGAGGGGAGTCAACAAGCATGGGGACCAAGGGGATCCAATGGATATAGCATACTTAGATTTTCAGAAAGCCTTTGACAAGGTCCCTCACCAAATGCTCTTACACAAAGTAAGCTGCCACGGGATAATAGGGAAGGTGCTCTCATGGATTGGTAACTGGTTAAAAGATAGGAAACAAAGGGTAGGTATATAATGGTCAGTTTTCAGAATGGAGAGAGGTAAATAGTGGTGTCCCCCAGGGGTCTGTTCTGGGACCAGTCCTATTCAACATATTCATAAAAGATCTGGAAAAAGGGGTAAACAGTGCGGTGGCAAAATTTGCAAATGATACAAAATTACTAACGATAGTTAAGACCCAGGCAGACTGAGAAGAGCTACAAAAGGATCTCTCAAAACTGGATGACTGGGTAACAAAATGGCAAATGAAATTTAATGTTGATAAATGCAGAGTAATGCACATTGGAAAGCATAATCCCAACTGTACATATAAAATGATGGGGTCTAAATTAGCTGTTACCACTCAAGAAAGAGATCCTGAAGTCATTGTGGATAGTTCTCTGAAAACATCCACTCAATGTGCAGCAGCAGTCAAAAAAGCGAACAGAATGCTGGAAATAATTAAGAAAGGGATGGATAATAGGGCAGAAAATATTATGTTGCCTCTATATAAATCCATGGTACGCCCACATCTTGAATACTGTGTGCAGATGTGGTCGCCCCATCTCAAAAAAGATATATTGGAATTGGAAAAGGTTCAGAAAAGGGCAACAAAAATGATAAGTATGGAATGGTTTCTGTATGAGGAGAGATTAATAAGACTGGGACTTTTCAGCTTGGAAAAGAGACGGCTAAGGGGAGATATGATTGAGGTCTATAAAATCATGACTAGTGTAGAGAAAGTAGATAAGGAAGTGTTGTTTACTACTTCTCATAACACAAGAACTAGGGGTCATCAAATGAAATTAATAGGCAGCAGGTTTAAAACAAACAAAAGGAAGTATTTCTTCACACAACGCACAGTCAACCTGTGGAACTCCTTGCCAGAGGATGTTGTGAAGGCCAAGACCATAACAGGGTTCAAAAAAGAACTAGATAAATTCATGGAGGATAGGTCCATCAATGTCTATTAGCCATTCTTATGTTTATGTTCTCTCATGTGCGGCATGCTCACACTACTGTCAAATCACTCATTATGACTAAGAAACATATACAGTTGAGCAGACTGATCTCTCACACACTTGCCAAATATAGTAAGGCACACTTGCTGGTGACACTCCAATGCCCCAGACACTGCCCAGTGATTACTCTTTACTCCCAAAACCACAGCTACTTTCTACCCCCTCTACACAGCACCACTATATAGATCAGAACAGAGCTGACAGTCTGGGAACACAATGAAGAAACATTCTGGCTGCTAGGGGAAAACTGAATGGTCAGGATAATCAGGATGATCAGGATTGTGTAACAAGGTTTAGGATCAGGCATAGGCAGAGCCATGTATGGTACAAGGTACAGGTAGGAACAGAGTCACATAAGAGGAAATAATGGCAGGATCTGGGAGACGTGATGGCAGTAGAAGAGTAGGAATGAGCAGAACCAAAGGACATAGACAAGAGAATGGTTGTTGCTGGGGTGAAAAGTCAAGTCACAATGAGATGCGGAGGGGAATGGGGGGAAGGAAGAGGTAGTTTCTTCATCATCCTCCTCATACAGGACAGTGTGGCTAACATCTTTTGATTATCACTGTGGCTAAAATGCCATGCCATTTAAAGATTTTACCTCCCTAGTGAAAAATATGATAAGCTCCAATCACAAATGGTCAAGACCTTGGGTTTACAGTGTGTCTCATCCAAAACAGAACACCCCAACAGTGCAGCTTCCCTTACATTAGTTCATTAGTGACACAGAGGTAAGACTGCCAGATCCAGAAACCTGTTATAATCTCACATTACAGGGTTTCTCCTCAACAGCGAAGGGGCAAGGGATTAGAAAGAACAAGTTTGGATAGGTCTCAACAAATGTACAGTGGAGATAATACATCAAGACACCAACACACAAGAGGGGTTGAGCTTCACTGTCTAACTGCCTTTGCCTGGAACAGGACATCACAGACTTTTGGGGAACAGAGAAGTTGTCAGATCCAAAGAATAGCTATGAGCTGAAACAAAGCAGAATGTAAGAACTCCATTCCCTTAATCTTGGAAATATTAGTTTCCTGACCCATAGTAGAGCATCTTCCCATAACAATACTATGTAGAAATAGAAAAAATACATCTCTATTTTTTATCTGTTCTCTCCTCTTTTTCTTATACAACAGTACTTGATTTCAATGCAACTATAAACTAATTTGTCTCTTGATTTAGGGGCTCCAGCAGCTGCCAGTCCCTTGGAATGAAGGATCATCTATATTTGGGAAAGGAAAAGGGACTAGGTGGGATTAGCCAATTCTGATAAGTGAGAATAAACCCAAGAGGAGCTGCAATCTACTCTCATATTTTGCAGCTGTCAGACAGGGATCTGCAGTAATGTAACATGAACTTTTTTAGTGAAGCCAGGGTACAGTGACCCCTATAATGGGCCTATATTCAGACCACAATATGAATGAAACCAAGAAGGCAGAAACTTCATGAGAACAGCTCACCATCTTGCATGATTTCAGCCATTAGACAAATATTTCAATAAACACAAAATCTGATGCCATCTGAACCCAGACTTTAGCTTGAATTCAACTTTGAATCTGAACTCATCTAAACCGAACTGTTATTCAAAAACAACTTCCTTGATCCCCCCCTCCAATTTTTATTTTACATTTTCTAGAATTAATATCTAGTTTTTAAATGCCATAATTCTGCAAATTCCATACTTTCCATTTTCTCCCCATCTCCAAAGTGATTTAATTTATTCAAAAACACACCAAGAAATCCTGACCCTTCTGAAATCTCATTTTCATAGCTCAGTACTTCTCACCTCTTCCACTGTTGCTTGACAAATCTCTGCTGTCATTGTACATCTACTTAAGGAAAAAACAACGGAACATGAAAGGTTGTTTGCAATTACTGTAAATTTGTAAAACACAATGCAAACAATCATTCATGCAAGATAAATAAGTGCACATAATGTATACACCCCATAAGATACATAATTCATGTTTATACATATTTCATTAGAGAAAATAATCTATTGAAACGTGCTAGCTGAATTAATGCCAACATACAAACGATTCTCTAAATTATGTTCCACAGATTTCGGTGTCAATAAGATTAAACGTGCATACCTTTGAACTGCAACACAAAATACTTTAAGATGACGATGCATTCTTTGGGGAAGGGATTCTACATGAAAGTAATGAAGGGGTGGGGTAGGGGGAATAATAAACCTTGCATAAAAATTAGCTGTAGGACACACTGATACAATATTACATTTAACATCTAACTATTGCTTACTGCACCAAATTTGACAATTTCAGCATTATCTTGTTCTTTCCCATATATGGTCTCTTGTCAGGTGTCTAGATTGTAAGCCCTGTGGGGCATGGACTATCTTTTTATTATGTGCCTAGTGCAAGAGACGGGTCTTGAACCCTGCTGGGAGCTTTTACGTACTATCCTCAATACAAACGAAAATAAAGATTCCCTCTTCATTCTCTACTTACTCACTTTACAATCAGAACATTTGTTCTCTTTTAAATATGTTTAATTATAACCTTTCTTCTGTTGAATACAAAAGTCAATAAAAAACTAAAAAGCATCTTGAAATTAGGATTTTCACAGTAACAACACATTTTGCTAAAAACAATTGAGTTTTCCAAACTCAGGTTTGACAATAAATGTTGATTCAATTGTGGACCTGCTGATCACGACTCTTTAATTAAGATTAACTTTCATTTTGCATTTAGAGCATGGATTCATGCTCTTTATTTTGTATGAAAAATTCAATGTATAATCCCCAAACTTACATCACTTACTCTGAGTACAGAATTAATTTTCTGAGAATTCATAAGTAAATCCGTTGATTCATTAAGAAGTTAAATAAAAACAGGCTCCTTTAAGAAATGCAGTATTTGTGTCTTCTTTGTCCTGAATGATCTTAAGAAAAGACTAACATAGACACTTTGAACTTTCCGTATAGTTAAAATTAACTGAAAGCTTGCACATAAGTTATATTTGAATAAATTAGATTGCAAATAAGCTAAGGTATTAACAATTGTTGTATCGAATTATTATTATATATACTACAGACAGGCAAAGGTCAACAGCTCCCGTAAATCTTAATGTCATTGAGATAGCTGAGTTAACCCAGTCACCATCCTCTACAGCACGAGAGTTTGCAATTTTTACTTGGTTCAACCATCACTGTTATTTAAAGATTCTGTGACAGCACCTGAAACTCTCCCATGGCCCTGCTGCCTCAGTTCCACAGGCCGTTGACGTAGCACTGCAGGAGCACACGGGCAGCTTTTAAAGCACGGAGACATTTGGACCCAAGAATCGAGCTCTCCCTGCCTTCCCCTGACATAGCGTCAGTCTCATTAGCAGAGCCTTCTACACCACGAAGTTAATTTCAAATTAAGGGCCAGTTTCACCAGTATATTGTGGCTGCTTTGCATTGTTCTGGCAAAGCAAGGCAACTGTCAACCCAACTTAACTGGCTGATCAGCTGTGCCTGCTTTGTGCTGCTTTGGTGTATTGGCGTATCTGCTGCCCTTAAAAGTTAAACATTTTAAAAACAATGTAAGAGGATACTACATATCTTCAAATCATTCAAAATTTTGCATGGTAGTAATCTCCTTGGGTTTCTTGTATGAAATTTTAAATAATTTTTTAAAATTAGGGAAATTTCCAGACCAAAGACCATGTTAAGATGGAGTTAGGTTGAGAGTATATCATCACTAGTTTAAGAATAAAAAAAAATTACAGGGTTGTTGTAATTATCACAAACTCAAGCATTAAAAATACAGGCAATTGACAATTACACTTAGAAGAAATCTAAAACATGTTAAGGTTAAGCACAGTTAAGGAACACAAATAAAATCTGACCTGTAGTGATGCCATGACAGGAAAAATAATATGAAAAAAAAAATCTACTGTGTCTTTAAAAACCACTTTATTCTAATCTGGGCTCACAAATATTGAAATACCTTAATAATAATTTTGCATTATTGTATGCAGTGTTGTAGCCATGTTGGTCCTAGCATATTAGAGAGACAAGCTGATGAAAAACAGCTCTGTGTAAGCTCGAAAGCTTGTCTCTCTCACCAATAAAAGATATTACCTCACCCACTTTGTCTTTTTAATCATAATCATATGTTTTTTGCATGACATCTTTGCAGGGATGAGTTAAGGTTGTTTGGCTTTCTCACCTTAACATCTTTCGATTTCTTTTAAGTGTAACCTTAACTCTGAATTTCCTGGGTTTGTAATGCTTAGTTCTGGGATTAATTATATTTTTTTAATTCTTAAAATACTGATACATACCTAAACCTGAAAGTAATTTCTTTTCTGGGATATACAGTACATTTTCTTCATCCTGATTCACCCACAAAAAAAACCCATTAAGATCATTTTGTTAAATGTAAAAAACATCTTCTAAGAAACAGGGAGAAGTTTTCAGATTTCTTACACTTGAACAAACAAACATCTGTAAAGTCTAGTTGAATGTGCTACATGGGAAATGCAGACATATGATTTAGCACTGACATTTATCACAAACCATCAATTAACATTAATCTTGCTCAGCTATTGTACCAGCAGATCAATCCTTAAATTTAAATTCAACATTACTTAGCAATATAGAGGCTCACAACAGAAGTACCTAGGATAGCATCTCTTTGTTATCAATATACTAAGAACCAAAAAATTCTCACAAAAAGTGATAAATGTCCTTTGGCCATCTTTGAGAACAATCAGCTTTGCTCACTTCTGACTTGTACTGCCCATCCACAACTAAGAATGTCTGTTAACAGATATATCAAGTCTTTGTTAAAACATATGGCAGCTCATGAATGCATAACAACAACAGCAGCAGCATGACAACAACTAAACTTAGACAGCCATCCACCTGATAAAAATTTTAGAAAAGAAAGGACAAAACATATTTGCAAAGGCAGCCTCACTTGAGTTTTACAGATATTTTATAATATCTATCTGGGATGTAAGAATGCATTTCAGCTTGATGCTTTTAATAGCAGCACACATTCAATTAACTTTGATACTGGTCTTCCAGAGGCGATAGTCTCAAAAACAACCTTGAAAGACTGCTCTGTTTTTCTAAAAATGGCTGACATGTCGCTACTTGCGAATGCAGCAATGACGTTTTCTGTTAGAACCAGAAAATACTCATCCAACCAAACCTCCAACTGAAAGACTTTACAGTGAAGACTTGTCACCCTCAATTTTTGTCCTAAAATTTTAGATAGGGCTAGATTGTGCAGCCCTTACTCATGTTGGTGCATTTATAAAAACAGTCCCAATGAGAGAAGCACTCAGCAACATGACTAACCTCTAGCCCACAATGCAGCATTTAGTAAAGTTGAGGATGCAAGGAATGGTTGGAGTATACTGGGTTGGATGACTCACTGTGCTCTTCACCTGGTTTTCCTGCAGGAAAATTTTAGTAACATTCTTTTAAGTCACCTCCTCATTGCTTTTTTGAATCAGCCAGGAGGATCCCTGTAATGTGAGGCAGCCCTCCATCTAGCAGTTAAGTGCCCTGTCTCCACAGTCCTGTAAGCAAGAGATAGGAATCCAATTTGGATTTCTCATATCGCACAGCAGAGAGCAAACACTGAATTATCACACTTGTGTAACCACAGGCTTGATTTTTTTTCAAAGGCAGCCCTAGCATAGAAAAGGTGTCAGCAGCCACCAATGTTTCAACCACCTTACCAGGGTGGATGACAGGGTATTTAAAATGCCAGTAGCAATGGGCACCTTGTACACACTAGCACTCCCATCGTAGCCACTAGCAATGGAGATGGCAAGCAATGGTGGAGATTTTTCTAGCATAAAAGCCTAGAATAGTCAAGGCTCTCATAGCACACCCACTGTGGTTGTCCAGTTGGAGTACTCTGCTGTGCAATCTAAGAAACCTGTGCTTGATTCTCTCTCTCATTTTCTGGGGCTTGCTTTGATGCAGCCAAAAGTCTCATGAGAACAGCTTATTTCACATTTTGGGCCAAAAATTTCACAAACTAAATCAAAGCCTTTATTCAGTTTCAAACCCAAACCTTAACTGACCGGAATCTATACCCAAATACCACCTTCTCAATCCAACTTTTATTCTTAATGAGGAGCAGAAATATAAAGTATTCATGCATGAGGAAATCTAGACATAAATTTAACCCTGACATTTGTTTAGGAATAATTTTATGTTCATTTATGCACAAGTTCTACAAGCATTGTACACAGGCAGTATTCACTTTTCAACTGTCAGAACAAGCCACATGCTCTTATAAATCATTTTGTTTACCACAAAGCTTCCAAGTTTTATAGTGTGTTCATATTGTCAAGAATAGGAAAATGTCTCCCCTCCTTTTGTTTTGTTTTGTTTCTGTATCTGCTTACTTGTAAGATTAATCAATTACTACCATAGGGGAGAAAACAGTATCCAAGGAATGTTTCCTTTTTTACCGTCAATCATATTTGGTGGTTCTTTTAAGACCAGTTTGCATTTTATAGCATGCTATGTACTGCACAGGAGTCTATTATGTAGTCTGAAGTCAAGTCACTGTACAGTATCTTAACAACTAGCTTTACAGCAACTAGCTTTGCACAAATAATACACTGTAGTTATGGGAAATCTATCACCACCTAGGGAATCTAAATGTAAGTAATACTGATCATTACCCAAATCAGTGGTCAACTCTTGAATGAACATCAATCAGGGAGGTCTTTATTGACACTGAGGCAGACAGCTTCCACACCCAGGACAAACCTTAAAATTTGACCCGAAGGTCTTGCAGCAAAGTGATTTTCTGTGAAATACTAAATTGGAGCTCAGCAGGATATTTTATGATATTCTTGAAAGCACAGCTCCTCATAATGTTTATAACTCTGATTCTGAATATTTAGTGTATTTGTAGAGAGACTGCTGATAAATGGTAAATCAAGAGTAACTTTTGAGAGTAGATTTTGAGTGGTCATAAAAAGTACATGCCAGTTTCTTTATTATTATGCTCTACCGCAAGCCATCTCCCTTTTAAACCAAGGGATTCTTCTGACTGCAGCGGTGGCAGCATCACACAGGGAGAAAGGTAATCTTTTCAGGTAGGCAAGTACCAGACCATTCAGGACTTAATTGGTCAACACAAACACTTTAAATCTCACTAAGAAATAACAGCCAACAAAGGCAGACTACAGACCATTTATACAATGTGCTCTTGGGCCTGGTCTACACTATCCCCCCACTTCGGACTAAGGTACGCAAATTCAGCTACGTTAATAACGTAGCTGAATTCGAAGTACCTTAGTCCGAACTTACCGCGGGTCCAGATGCGGCAGGCAGGCTCCCCCGTCGATGCCGCATACTCCTCTCGCTGAGCTGGAGTACCGGCGTCGACGGCGAGCACTTCCGGGATCGATCAGGGATCGATTTATCGCGTCTTTAAATCGATCCCAGAACACCGATTGCCTGCCGTCGGACCCGGAGGTAAGTGTAGACGTACCCTTGGTGTGATGCACCACTTCAGAAGTAGGCAGCCACATTTCTACTCTAGTTTAAGTTACTGAAGAGTCTTAAAAGTAGAGCTGGTTGCAAATTTGCTGATGGAAGTTTTCTGTAAGAAAATACTGATTGTAGAAATTGAAAGCTTTTGCAGGAATGTAGTGATTTTTTCAATTCTCAGTGAAAAGTGCTTTGTTTTGATTATATTGCTTCAATTTTTATATTTTATTATACAAGTCAAAACAATGAATCTGGAACACAGCATTTTGACTTTACCAAAACAAAATGTTTCAGTAACATTGTTTCAATATTTCCAAATTTTGTTTTGTGGGAAATTTCCAAGTTCTGACTTTTCATTCCAGTTCAGAACAAAAGGAAATTTTAAAATGTCAGAATTTCCCATGGAACGGAAATTTCAAGTTTTTACTGGCTCTAAGATGCAATCCCATGAAGAGTGTATTACAATAATCTAATCCTGAAATGGCAAATACACAGATAACCATAGCAAGGTCCACATCTGAAAGAAAATGCTGTATCCTTTATTGCCATTATTTATAGGGGTTAAAAAACAATCAGCCTGACTACAGTTGCTACTTATTCGTCTAAAAGCAGCCCATGATTTTACTAAACTCCCAAGTTGCAAACCCAAGGGACAAAAGGCAGGTGTGTCAATCAAAGTGCCAGATGTAAACTCTGCTATTTCTTAAAACTGTTACCCTCAACCTACCAACATTACCCCCATCCTATCCGTATTGAGCACTAGCCAGCTGATCCGCATCCACGCCTCTGTCTCAACCGGACACCAGGTAAGAAGGCTCAACTGCACCAGCTGGGAAAGATGACATGAATGTATAAATCTGGGCGGCATTAACACACTGAAAATACCATAGGGTTAGTAAGGCAACATCGACTAATAGCTCCAAGATAGACAAAGAGAAACCTTGCAGAACATTGCAAGAGAGAGTCCTAAAGGGGAAAAAAAAATTACCCTGTTGCATCTTTCACTAAACAATCAGTTAGTGATCTCAATTCTCTTTGCAACAGAACCACGATCACCACTGGCATTAATAGGCACCCTTGTTGACACTCAGAGAGTCCATGGAATATATGACTGTGGAGAGTAAACTCTTTCACCACTAGGGCAGCATTCAGAAGGTCGTACTCCTACCTCTCCACATGCCAAGGTGCAAATTTGAGCTGCAACGCATGACAAAGATCCACAAGGAGGGAGAGACAAAAATTATGAACGTAGGGAGCTTTAAATGCACGGAGATTGACTCTTAGTGGAAATAGCTCTCCCTGAAATTTCAGTTTAATAATTCTGCATTTTTGAACTACATAATTTAAGTGTATTGTTGTAGCCATGTTGGTCCCAGGATATGAGAGGTAATATATATATATATATATATTTG
Source organism: Emys orbicularis (assembly GCF_028017835.1). Taxonomy (NCBI): domain Eukaryota; kingdom Metazoa; phylum Chordata; order Testudines; family Emydidae; genus Emys; species Emys orbicularis. The sequence goes on from NC_088685.1 coordinate 144,822,765, forward strand.
GATCACTTCTGCTGGTGAAAGAGACAAGCTTTTGCGCTACACAAACAGAAGTTGGTCCAATAAAAGATATTGCCCTCATCCACCTTGTAAATAATTTAATACAATCATCGTAAGGGGACACCAAATTGTCTGGAAGGCAGGCAGACTGGGACTAAAATGAGAGACACCCCTTAAATTGAAGAACATTTGAGTAATATCCTGGCCCTGCTGTTGTCTATGATGCATCTGTTATGTAAATAAACCAAAGATGTTACTTTCAAGTGCCAAAACAGCACCTTACATAAGCATTATAAAACATTCCATAAGTGCAGGGGACTGCACTAGATGACCTTTCGAGGTTCCTTATAGTCCTACAATTCTATGAGTCTATAAAGGAATGCTTAAAAACAAAGACGTACCTGTCTCAAACTTACATGTATTATACAGAGTTTATTATTATTATGCTCTTCAGGGGAACAGTATTTCAGGGCTTCAGTACCAAAGTACAAGTTACTATAGGATGAATTCAAACGGGAAGAACATTAGAATTGGTATAACAGGAACTTTTCTGGAGACAAGAGAAATACTGCAGAATTTTAGATACCGTGTGGTAACTTCTGTTAACTGACTTTTAATGACAAACACTCTAGGATCATTCAAAATTCAATTAACCATGTAACAAGGAAACTGCATTAAACCTCTACTGGATACCTGCCACTCTCCATCCAGTTCCATATCTCAGGCTCTCTTTCTGACCGCTTGCAGTAGATGTCCAGGTGACAAATCTAGCTCAACATGGACCAAACTGAACTTCCCTCTCTATCACTGTCAATAACACCATCATTCTCCTAGTTACTCAGCCCTGTAATCGGGGCATCAACTTCTTTGCCATCATTCTTGACCCACGCATCCGGACTGTGTCCAAGTCTTGCTTCCACCTATGTGACATTTCAAAGATTTGGTCTTTTTTTCCTTGTCCAGACTGCCAACACTCTAGTTCCGGGGTTCTCAACCCGTGGCCCAATCAGCACACAGCTGCAGCCCATGTGACATCCTCAGAGCCATACAGGTCGTATATATATTGTGTGGATGCGGCCCACATAACACAGAGAGCTGCATATGTAGCCCACAATGGTAAATAGGTTGAGAACCACTGCTCTAGTTCAAGCCCTCATTACTTTGCCCCTTGACAACTGTAATTTCCTCCTCTCTAGCCATGATTCTAGCCACATTGCTCTCCTCAAATCTGTACAAAAAGCTGCTGCGAAGCCATCCTCTTGACTCATCAGCCTAGCCACATTATCTGCATCTTTGCAGCTTTTCCTCCTCCACTACATCAAACAAACTACCTGTCTTTGCCTTTAAGGCTCTTTATCATTTAGCCCACTCTTACAGATCAGATCTAGTTATCCAGTTGTTACTGACCGATGATGGCAGCCTTGATCACCACCAGTCCACTTTTCCACAAGTCCCCCTGTGCCTTCTGCCCTACTGAGCAGCATGCATGGGAAAAACTACCCATCCACATTTATAAAGCTGCTACTTTAACCTCGTTTAAATCCCTCATTAAAAGTTACCTCTGCTGTATTGCTTCCAAATCACACTGATCTTGCATAAGTTAGGCAAGTATTGAGCTAAACTCTGTTTTACTGTTACCTCATCCTTCCAACCCACCAAGACACATCAGAGTGTTTTGTCTGTTGCATCCTGTCTGACACCTAGACGGTAATTTCCCTGGGCCAGTCTCTCTTGTTACTGGTCTTTCCAGTCCTACCACATCATGGCCCCTATCCTGGTGTGAGATTTCTAGGTGTTACCATAGTACAAAAATGTTAACAACAACCACAAAGTGCACAAAAGGGATGGGAGTTGAACTCTTATGTGCTTAGGTAAGATTTCATTTTTTTAAAGAATTACTTAGTAGAAAGCATTATTTAAAAAGACACCTGCTAATGGAATTAATAATGGTCTAGTACCCTTAATATTATATGCTTGGTTTTCCCCACAACTAGGCTATAGAGGAATACAGCACTTTTTTTTTTTTTTTTGAAGTTCCAGAGCGTGTTCATCCCCCAACATAAGCAGCCTTCATAGGCTGCAGTAAGTGCAATTTTTGCAAGAATTTTGTCATTTCAACCTTTATTCTTTTATTATTTTACACCCTTCAAAATACACACAAATTGTAAATGAAAATTTGTTAAAGCCAAATCTAATAGTACAAAAATGGCACTTATTTGACACCACCCCTAAAGGCTGGCTTAATGCTCCCACATGATTCTTTGTGGTAGACAGGATGTCACCAGAAGGGTGTATGATAGGGCATCACGGAAAAGTGAGACAGACAGTTGCAGGCATTAAATGAACTGGGTGTTTATAGCTGATAATGAGCCAAATTACCAGCTCCCTCTCTTAGCCTGATTAGGGGGACAGCCAACAAATTCTGCTAAAGATGAAGGAATTTTGTCAGGTATGTTTTCAATGTGACCTGGAAATGAAGTTCATAAATGATTTACAAATTCGGTTTAAAACAGCCACTTACAGAGAAGAGCCTGCCAATATGTGATAACTACCTTGAACTATCTACAACACAGTTACAGATTAGAAATAAGACACGTTTATCACTTGTAGCATTTCAAAACACTGGAACATTGAGATAGTAGCAGTATAAAAACAATTACATTTTAATATTTAATACCATGGTGGTTTTGGAATCAAATTGATAATATTTTCATCTGCTATGTATTTTGGTATTACAGTTTTAATTTAAAAGTGATTCTAAAATCATTTTAAAATGTGTGGACTAGATCAGAAGCTCTAATACAATACATTTTTGAAAATCATATTTTGCCAAGAATTCATCACTTGATGCTGATAAGGCCAATAAGGCTACTTATTGAAATAGGTTTTCTATTTTCTCCCATCAAAGATATAATAATCTTCAAAGAAAAACATTTATTAAATCATACAAGGTCATCAATATGCAAGTTTAACAAACCTGTACAAAATGATCTAGGAAGAGATTAAACAGATCAAGAAAAATGGAAAATGCTGGAGATAGCAAAAAATGCATTAGCAAGGCATGACTTGACCTTAGGAAATGCAAACACAGGTCTCTCCTTTCCATATAGTACACACTTTATTTTTCTGTAAACTGCAATAGAGGTTAAACCATGAAGCACCCTACTGAATGGTACCAAGAGCAGTATTATACTCCCACTGCTGTTACTTAAAATGAACAGTTCATGCAGTTCATCGTTACCTGCACCCTATATAAAAAGTTAAAGGGACAGTATGTAAAGACTTGTCGACCAAATGTGTGACCAAGCAGGTGCGCTCTGGATCACAGATGTACACAAACACACAAAGCTTTCTTCATAGTCTCTTCCTGTGTTGTTCTTGTATGTGGCAGAAATATGAAATTTACAGTAATCCTGTTCTGGGAATGCTGCATATACCAGAAGAAAGAGAAGCGGGTAAAGAAGGCATAAAATGTTTCCTCATACATCCCAGAAAACTCTGAAAAACACTTACAATTTTCTTTACTTCTCTAACTTTATGTAAATATTTGTTTTGCTACATTTGCATGAAAACAGAATCTTAATTGTTGCTTTGCAGCGCTTCTGTCCCTGAGACTCATTCTTCACCTAAAGTTGCCATCCTAGTTTGGGATATCACAATGAAGTGCTGCAGAGATTACTGAGATGTTATAAATAGAGGATTTTGATTTGAGGTGGGAAATTAACGTCAGGAACAGATGAACTCCTAAGCAACAAAGATCCTGTTTTCTAGCAAAATGTCTTGGCCCAAAACACCCTGAGCCTGTTAGCCAATATTGTCTGATGAAAACCTCATCTCTTTTGCTGGGTTTTTAGGATTGAAGCGGTACAATAAAGGCTGTTACTTGGGAGGTGTTGCGGAACAAATTAAATACCCTGAACTAAATTAAAATAAAAAGCATCTCAAAAATGTGACAGGTAAAATTACTGACTTTTTTTTTAAATGAGTTACAAACATAATGCCAGACTTTTAGTAGAAAGTCCCCTGAAAAAAACCTTTTTGTCTTCTTCAAAAGTCATTTCCCGTTTAAAAAAAAAAAATTAGTTATGAGGATACATATATACTGAATTATGATACTGAAATATAAAGAAGAATTGCTAAATGGTAAAAAATAGGGGATTTTTTACTTTAACAGATTATAATTATGTATAGTGAATGAGTTTGGATGAAGTAAAACTTGTGCCAAGGACTTGGCCTAACTTTGCCTGGCATGAGTACTGTTTTGCCAATTTTTATTTTAAGTAAGCTTGCGTAAAAAATGCTCATAGCTGACAGGGCAATGATGATGTTTTGTTCATGGAATGTGTTGCATTGGAAGATTTTGCAAAAAAGAAAAGTTAATTAGTATAATAAATACACATATGTAATGCTAAAAGTCCCTTTACTGGGAAAAACTAGGACGGAGGTGACATGAAGAGACAAAGACATGAAAATAGTGCAAACAGCAAATGTTGTGTAAACTGAAGCTTGCACATGCTTATTCTATGTGTTACGTAAGTCAATGCTTAACGCTGATTGGAGAAAAGCGAATGAATAGATGACGTGGGAGCGTATACAAAGCCAAGCAAATGAGGCCTAAATCAGAGAAATACCAGACCAGAAACTAAAGGAACAAGATTGAAGAATCAGACCAGGGATCAGAGGCTGTGTACAAAGAGTTTCCTGCTACCCTGGAACTGGGTAACTTGTGCACCTACTTGTTTCATCTTATCTGTTTATTGTCTGGTATAAACATATGTTCAGACACTATAAGCCACAATAATACTGTGTGAAAATGAATAAATAAAGGCAAAAACTGGTTAAAACAAAAGACTTTGCAGTTCATCAGGACTAATAATGCTAAAACATTATTTTCTCTAATTAACCAGAGAATTCTATCATTTCTAACAAACTACCAGGCTCAGCTCCAGTCTACGAAGGTCATTCTGTCAGAGCATTGCAAATTATGATTATATTTATACTTATTTGTTATCCTATATATCCTCGCCAATGTGGTGCTACTTTTCCTCTCTCCAAAGCATTACGCATTTATTGTGTGGTGGCATCACTGGCTAGACAACCATTTGTCTTTTTTCCCTATTAAATTATTCCATTATTGGAAATAACGGATTGGTATAATGTAACAAAATTTCTTTAAGTCAGATATGTTTTTGCTTTGTTTAATTTGATATTACATGTATATTGATAAAATGTTGGAAAGAACAAGGTTATCCAAATTACTTCCAGTAACCAAGTATTGTCCTATTGATTTTCTTCTGAATATTTCCCATAACACAACTTATAATATTCCTTCATCTAACAGAAATTTGGTCTTTTTAAAAACATACTTGTGCCCAAAGAGACACCCTTTGTAAGCAGCGTCTGTAAATAATCAAGAATAGATTTGAAAAATATATCCTAGAAATAAACATTGCACTAATCATTTAACAGTGTTCCAGGTAAAAGAAGAAATTAAAGCCTAGTAGAATGTATTTGATTTACAGAATTCATATTAGAGCTTTACTGTGCAATCCATCTCCTTATCATTTAGAGAAACTCTCTCTTTATCTTCAAAGGGCAAGCCATAATTCAAAGATTTCCATAAAGGCTTTTATAAGTGTGTTGAGCAGAACGGGTATAGCATTTGTCAGCATTTCAATTGAAGACCCTTTACTGAATGGGTTTGGAATTTACCACTTCTAATTCACTAGCTAATTCTCACGCTTAAGGACATAGATCTGGGTAGTGGTAATTTTCTTATTAAATGAACATTTAATTTAAATCAGTTTGCCTATTTCCTTGAAGAGGGATGAAAACAGAATGTTGACCATGTTCCTTTAACGCACTTCCCTAATGACACTGACAGATCTGAAGCCGTGAGGATCATATCCTTAAAGGGACTGAACTCCTTCTACCCATCCATGAGTTTCTCAGCATCACACAAGTTAGAGTCCTTACTACTGAATGTGATTTGATGTCTTTTAGCATGGGGGGGTAGGAGGGAGAGGATTTTAGGGCAAGAAAGCTATTGAGAATTAGCTACAATGATCCATACTTACTTTATTTAAACTTTATTTAACCCTTTGCCATCAATCACTTCCAGTTAAAAATGTCAGTTGTTCCATAGTGCTTTGAAAAATTCGTGTTCTCAGGAGGCTCTCTTTTTGTATTAAAGCTTATCATGAGAAAAATCTGTCAAGGTATTAATGAAAGAGAAGAAGCAGAACTAACATTTAAACTTTGGCCTCTGATAAGAGGCACAGTGACTATCTTTTCAGATAGAGAAAGCCGGCACAAAAAACGTACACTCCTTAAGAGTGGATTCTGATCCTGCTTTAGTGAAAACCTAAGTTTTAGCAAGTAAACCATTAACATTGTTTAAAAGTTAATCAGAAATCCTGAAAAAAGGCCATATCACACAGTCAACTTTTAATCAGAACTCCCAGCTGAAATAAATGGGGAGTTCTGGTTACAAACTCAGAGCACATTATGGCCCAAAACAGGGGCGGGCAAACTTTTTGGCCTAAGGGGCCACAACAGGTTTCTGAAATTGTATGGAGGGCCGGTTAGGGGAGGCGGTGCCTCCCCAAACAGCCAGGCGTGGCCCGGCCCCAGCCCCCATCCAACACTTCTCGCCCCCTGATGGCCTCCCCGGGACCCCTACCCCATCCATCCCTGTCCCCTGACCGCCTTCGGACCCCGCACCCGACTGCCCCCCACCACCCCATACAGCCCCTCCTCTCCTTCCTGACTGCCCCCCCCCCCCGGGACCTCTGCCCCATCCAACCACCCCTTCTCCCTGACCGCCCCCGGAACCCCTGCCCCTCCTCTCCTTCCTGACTGCCCTGACCCGGGACCCCTACCCCCATTCAACCTCCCTGCTCCCTGCCCTCTCACCGCCCCAACCCCTATCCATACCCCCGCCCCCTGACCAGCACCCCTAACTCCTCTGCCCTTTATCCAACCCCCCCCCCTTCTCCCTGCCTGGAGCACCGGTGGCTGGCGGTGCTACAGACACGCTGCCCAGAGCACCGGGTCAGGCCGGGCTCTGCAGCTGCACTGCCGGGCAAGAGTGGTGCAGTGAGCTGAGGCTGATGGGGAGGGGGAACAGCAGGGAAGGGGCCGGGGGCTAGCCTCCCGGGACAGGAGCTCAGGGGCCGGGCAGGAGGGTCTCGTGGGCCGGATGTGGCCCGTGGGCAGTAATTTGCCCACCTCTAGCCCAAAAGGAAGCATAATACTTTGACTAAATGCAGTTAAGTGGAGACCCCCATGCTCATTACAGAGGCCACAATTAATTTTTTTAATTTGGGTATGTTATACTTATGTGTGTCTGGGTCCTCAAGGAGACTGGCTCCATTGGTAGGGTTTCATAGGACATTAGTAGCATTCTTGCTAAGGATGGAATTGCTACTTTACTAAACTCTAGTCTTATACCTAAAATTGGCCACACTACTTTGGGAAATGCTTTGTCAACCAATATACAAAACACAGTTATGCCACCAACACCCTCCCCTCCTAATTTATTTATTTATTTCTACTAACTCCAAGCTCCTCATATGGCTTCATTTTTTAGACCATCAAGTCCACTAGAAAGCAATTTATTCTCAATGTATTAAGCATTTGTGCCTATGTTCTGATGGTTTCCTACCAGGAAATCCTGAACTTTGCTAGAAATCTGCTTAACCTGCTATTAATTACCAGTTAAACTACTTTTATGGAATGCAGTGTCTAGGCTCTGATTAAGAGCATCTAGATTTCTAGTCAGCACATCTTTTATTTCTATGAATGCAGAATTTGATATTAGCACACTGCATGGGAACAAAGACTGGGAAAGTAATTATGAATAAATGTTCGGGGTGTTATAATGTTGCTTGACTTTTCCAGTTTGGACACAAGTAAAGGATTTTCAGGAACAAATTAAGGGCCCAATCCAGCAAACATACATGAGCAATTTTATTCCCATGAACAGTCCTATTAATGTCAATGTGCTCACCTGAGTAAAGTTGTTCATACATATAAGAGCTTATAAAAATAGGTCCTAACAGTCTACTGAAAATGTTAATTTTTTCTAACCATTGTTGACCCTATTTTCCTGCTCTCCACCACAGAGAATGGCTACCCTACTAATGGCAAAATCTGATTAATCATTAGGCTACAGATTACTGATGAATTTTGGGGACTGTATTTTTAATGAGCCTAGAGCACCAAATTACCTTATTGTAGGCCTGAGGTACAACTGGTTCTCTGACCAATATTTTGTACCAAGCAGAACAGCTTCAATAAGAGAGCCTGAGAGGCCTATCCCAGCATGCCCCATAGGGTATCCTCCTGGATGAGGGGAGACCCAAGCTCAAATCCCTGCTCCACATCAGGCAGAGGGGGGGAATTGAACCCAGGTCTCTCACATCCTGGGTAAGTGCCCTATCCTCTGGGCTAAAAGTTCTAAATGCAGCACTGACACCACCACCACCTTCACTTCTTTCTCCAGCTGTTTTGTGACTCTATCCCTTTAAAAACGCCCAGAAACAAAAGGCACTGGGAAGAACTGACAAGATACTATTGGCAGGGAAGAAATCATCTGTAAACTCCGTTCAGGGATTGGACTGGACAGAATTATCCATGAGTTATGACTTCTTTCCGGACCTGTAGATCCATCACAGGAGAATTAATCTTTACTCTGTGTATGCAGTAATATTCACTACACTATGACTAGCCACACTTCACACACATACTGCACTTCAATTTCCACTGCATGGACAGTTAGGTACTCTGAAATCTAGAATCTTAAAAAAAAGATAATATACTTGGCCATGAAATTAAAACATTTAATTTAAATTAAATTGTATAGAAATTCACATGCAATTGTATCGAAGAATACTGTGCTCTAATCTGGAAATTGTTCTCTTTCGAATACTTGTTCCCAACATTTTATATGCCCTAAAATTGTGTCTCAGTTCATGGTCAACTTTGTAGAAAATTGGATAGGTCCTCAGCTATTTGCTCTATTCATTAGTGTTTATACAATGGTAGATATGAAATGACTTGAGATATGAGTATTAATAAAAATGGGAAATATTTTGCCTGTTTGAAAATAAACTTTAGTCAAGACACATTTATGGAAAGAAATAACAAAAATAGAAAATTATGTGTAAATATGGTTTAGTTTTATCTAATATAATTTAACTATATGCTTTTCTAATGCATTAAGGCAGATCAGCTTTAGTTACCTCATCTTAAAAATATAACAACAGAAACAGAGAGGTCCAGAGAATGGCAGTGAATTTGATTTAGCAGCCTGCAGGGATGGGAGTATCTTCCACAAAAAGAGAGATTAAAATGTACAGATGGGCCCAAGCTGCACTATTTGAACCTGGAGCCAGACAGGAATCTGAATCTTCCCAAAGCTTAGGGCTGTTTGGATCTGGGATTTTGGTTTGGCCCACTATAGAGATAGTTGCCGCAACAAATTTTGGTCCGGGTCCACCTCTGAACATTCCCAGTATTCTAGGTGTCCAGATTCAAGTTTTGATTTGAGGCCAAACATCTTTATTAAAAAAAAGAGGCCTGATTCTGATCTCACTAATACCGATGTAAATCAGAAGAAACACTATTAAAGCCAATAGTGGTTCTTCAATATGTTAGCTTGGCTCTAGCTACACTAAAGAAGACCCAAAAGTGAGACAACTAAGTTGGAAAAAAAAAAAAAAAAAAAAAGAATGACTAATATTTTTCAGAGCATTAAATTTCCTTAAATATCTTCTTTTGACATCTTAATAATTAAGATCAGTCATTAGCACCAACATAAAGCAATTAAAGTTCAACAGCCTTTCCTAGCTCCCACTTTTTATTTTATCTAATGCTCAATACCACTCAAGCGTTTGTCATTAGTGTGGGAATAGCCTCCTACATCCTCCTCTGACTGGTCAATTTTAAAGGTGAGTCTAGAGTTACTTGCAGATCTCACCACAGACCAAATAAAAGTGGTTAAACTTTTGGGACAATATGTTCAACAGGGAGGTAAGTGGCAGTGTGTAAATTGGTCTGAAAATGAAGGTGTGTAAACATAATTGTTCAAGCAATGTAACTTGAGCCAAACTGGTAATCGAGTGTACAAAAACTGTCATGCTTACGGTGAGACGAGGCAGAGGGGTGTAAAGAAAAAACAACTAAAAGGAAGATGTGAGATAGGGTAGTAGGAACATACTTTGTCTTATACCCTCTTATTAGTTTTCCTGCTTTATTCTCCTTCTGCCGCCTCAGTGTGTACATTACACTCATTTTGCATACCCACTCAACGTCAGAGGCCATATTCTGATCTCAGGCAAACCAGTATAAATTCAGAGAAACTCCACTGGATCTAATGGAGTTACTTCACATTTACAAGTGAAACAACACTTATACCACACGTTGTCACCCCAGAACTTGACCTAGAGACTTCCATCCACCTGCATCAGATCCAGACTTTCTGATGGATGTCAAGTGACAGTTATCACAGAAATTATGTATTGTTCTTATCTTGTATTTAGTATCGCTATTTAGCCAACAACAAACTATGACTGTTTTAATTCACAGTCATTTCATTTACAAAATCTTATACATCTCTTTTTACTATTTCACTGAAAGCTAATATGCTTTAGCCACTATCTAGGACATTACAGTATGCCCTATAAAGAGAGGACCTGCACTCAAAAAACCTTGATGGAAATTGCAGTGGTGATTTTACCAGATGTCTACCAAATTTTATTATATACATAGTTCGTTTGTAGTTTCTGAAAATACAAGTTTAACATTCATTCTAACAACCCAAGTGTATAAATACTACAACTGCAACTTCCACTGGTATTAAACTGACCCCTGCTGGCATGATTTCTAATTCATGAAAATATCTGAATTCTTTAAAAGCTCTGAGAGGATGGTAACATTTTAATTAGCTATTATTGTAATGGCACCCAAAAGTGTGCTAGGTATCTCCCAGGACAAAGATCCCTGCCCCAGGGAACTCTCAGCTAGTTTCAGATATGACTCAGAGGGGAGTAACCAAAGCGTAGGGAAGAAAGACAAGGAAAATATCCACAAGATGATATGGCTACCCAGCAAGGCTAGTGCCAGGAGTGATAAAACACATTGTTCAACTGTATGAGCACTTCAGACCAAATCCAAACTTTATTTTTAAAAGAAGCAGGGCATGCATATTCACAGGTTACATGAAGATGCATCTTTTTGAGTGCTGAAATCTTGCGCCTTTGTTGTCATTTATGTAAAAGTGACCCAGCAAGTACTAGAGCTGAAGGTTTTACCTGGGGAGCCCTTTCAGGGTTTATTTTCAGCTGCTTGGGATGCCAAAATTGTCCTGGCCTGGATCAATGCCCGCTTCAGAAATACCCACAGAATGGAGCTCTATAGGGAGAAAATCTCCACATGGATTCTCTCACGGAGTTTTCCCTGAAACATTCAGTTAAGGGACGATTGATCCCCTTCAAACAGCCATAGGTTCTGCCATAAAGACGCCTGGATCCTCCTTTACAGAAGATCCTTCCGGCATCAAGGGGGCCATGAAAAAGCTAATGCAAGTTTGTCATTTTTTGCCCTACAGGGGTTGATGGAACAATTCCTACACCTTCCGTCCTCAGACCTCTCTCTTCAGGCACTCCCCAGTGAAGAATTCTCAGCCCCTCAGAGTGCTGTTTATGCAGCCTGGGGGAGAGAAGGAGAATGGTGACACAAGATTAGATAGCACTCAGACACACCCAATGGGGTAGATTGTTTTTAAAAAATGGAAATCTGTGCATGAATCTAAGTTAGATCAATCAGGCCCCTAGAACCCAACCATGGAAAAGACTCCTTGATATAGCCTCACTCAGTAAGTAAGTAAAAATGGCAACTGGTCTTCTTTTGCCTCTGCTTTGAAGTCTGTCAAGATAGATGGAACTCTCTCTTTTTTGAGATTTAAGATGTTTCCAAGCAGCTGTGACAGAGAGCTTAGAAATACTTCATACATGTTTGACACTGCAAAAACCTGCACTTTTAATTGACAAAAAATAGAGGGGAATTTTTAAAAACCTCAAGTGGATGGCAGAGGAGCAGATTTAGAAAGTACTGTTTCTGGATATGATGTCATAATTGAAGAAGTTCTATGGTAACTAATAGGCTTGAGTCAACTGAAAACAGTGCAAGAACTAGACATTTATAGATCATTGACATACTGAAGAAAATCAGATCAGGCAAACCTGCTGTGTTTCTTAGTACATGGTTTTCAGGTGTTCTTGAACTTCAACTGTCAGAGGAACCTATTCAGTTTCTTTCTCCCTGGAGGATGCTTGCTTTTATTATTATGATTATTTCTTTAATGTATTTTCCTAGAACTCTGACCATAATGCATAAAACTCTGTCCTCATAAAGTAAAATATTGAAAGCTGCAAGGCACAGAGGGAAACTAGAATTTAACAGACAACATACTACTTTATTTCCTGATTATATTTTCAGACTAGAAAAGGAAAGTTTTTCTTCACTTAAAAAGCAGTTTCATGGAGTAAGCATTTCTTCTGTCCTACTTTATTCAGCCAGGTTCAGGCTAAATATTTACAGACAGATGCACATATATCTATATAACATACAAATATTACATATTGTATGTATGTTTGTATACAATTATACAAAGGCCTCGGGAGAGATCTGAAACATTTGGATAGTTGTAGCTGGTGGAATATCATTTGGGTCGGTCTGGGTGTGGAAGAGAAGGTGACACCTTGTGCAGTAACTGAGGTTCTTCGAGATGTCTCTCCCTGTGGGTGCTCCACTCCAGGTGATGGTGTGTCCCTGCACCTTTGCTCAGAGTTTTGCAGCAGTGCCCGTATGGGTCGCACATGCGCGGAGCCTGCTTTGCATGCTGTTGGCACTTCAAGTAGCGTGCACACGCAACCCGGACTCCTTAATTCCTTCGCTACCGCAGTGTCTCCTTCAAACTCTGAAGTAGAGGGGAGGAGGGTGAGTGGTGGGGCACCCCCAGGGACACACATCTCAAAGAACCTCATTTACTGCACAAGGTGAGTCACCTTCTCTTCTTCAAGAGAGATGTCCCTGTGGGTGCTCCACTCCAGGTGACTATACAGCAGTGCCCTTCTAGGATGGTAGGGGCTTCGGAGTTTGTATGATAATTGTTGGTAGTACGGTTCGGCCAAGCCGAGTATCCATGTTAGGGCCTTGCGTGATTGCATAATGTTTGGCAAAGGTGTGTTCGGAGGCCCGGGTGGCAGCTTTGCATATGTCTATAAGTGGAACGTTGTTTAGGAATGCTACAGATGCTGATATGGATTTAGTAGAGTTCATCCTGATCCCCACTGGAGGTTGTGTGCCTTTTAATTGGTAGCATAGGTGAATGCATCCAGATATCCATTTAGAGAGTCTCTGCATGGATATGGAGGTACCTTTAGAGCGTTCTGCGAAAGATATAAAGAATTTCAGTGAAACTCTAAATGCCTTGATTCTGTCCAAGTAGAAAGCCAATGCTCTTCTAATGTCAAGGGTCTGCATCGTGGCTCCAAACACATTCTCATGTGGTTTAGGGAAGAAAGTTGACAGCTGTATAGATTGATTAATGTGGAAGGACAAGTGTACTTTGGGGAGAAATTTAGGATGGGTTCGTAACGTAACTTTGAAAACTTATCTTTGAAAACTTGTGGCGATCGGGGGAAGTCCCGGACGATTGGAAAAAGGTAAATATAGTGCCCATCTTTAAAAAAGGGAAGAAGGAGAACCCGGGGAACTACAGACCGGTCAGCTTCACCTCACTCCCTGGAAAAATCATGGAGCAGATCCTCAAGGAAACCATTTTGAAGCACTTGGAGTAGAGGAAGGTTATCAGGAACAGTCAACAAGGATTCACCAAGAGCAAGTCATGCCTGACCAACCTGATTGCCTTCTATGATGAGATAATTGGCTCTGTGGATATGGGGAAAGCAGTGGATGTGATATATCTTGACTTTAGCAAAGCTTTTGATAAGGTCTCCCACAGTATTCTTGCCAGCAAGTTAAAAAAGTATGGATTGGATGAATGGACTATAAGATGGATAGAAAGCTGGCTAAGATAGTCGGGCTCAATGGGTAGCGATCAACAGCTCGATGTCTAGTTGGCAGCCGGTATCAAGCGGAGCGCCCCAGGGGTCGGTCCTGGGGCCAGTTTTGTTCAACATCTTTATTAATGATCTGGATGATGGGATAGACTGCCCCCTCAGCAAGTTCGCAGATGACACTAAGCTAGGGGGAGAGGTAGATACGCTGGAGGGTATGGATAGGGTCCAGAGTGACCTAGAAAAATTGGAGGATTGGGCCAAAAAAAATCTGATGAGGTTCAACAAGGACAAGTGCAGAGTCCTGCACTTAGGACGGAAGAATCCCATGCACTGCTACAGGCTGGGGACCTACTGGCTAAGCAGTAGTTCTGCAGAAAAGGACCTGGAGATTACAGTGGATGAGAAGCTGGATATGAGTCAGCAGTGTGCCCTTGTTGCCAAGAAGGCTAACGGCAGATTGGGCTGCATTAGTAGGAGCATTGCCAGCAGATCGAGGGAAGTGATTATTCCCCTCTATGCGGCACTGGTGAGGCCACATCTGGAGTATTGTCTTCAGTTTTGGGTCCCCCACTACAGAAAGGATGTGGACAAATTGGAGAGAGTCCAGCGGAGGGCAACAAAAATGCTCAGGGGGCAGGGGCACATGACTTACAAGGCGAGGGTGAGGGAACTGGGCTTGTTTAGTCTGCAAAAGAGAAGAGTGAGCGGGGATTTGACAGCAGCCGTCAACTACCGGAAGGGAGGTTCCAAAGAGGATGGAGCGTGGCTGTTCTCAGTGGTGGCAGATGACGGAACAAGGAGCAATGGTCTCAAGTTGCAGTGGGGGAAGTCTAGGTTGGATATTAGGAAACACTATTTCACTAGGAGGGTGGTGAAGCACTGGAATGGGTTACCTCGGGAGGTGGTGGAGTCTCCATCCGTACAGGTTTTTAAGGCCCGGCTTGACAAAGCCCTGGCTGGGATGATTTAGTTGGTGATGGTCCTGCTTTGAGCAGGAGGTTGGACTAGATGACCTCCTGAGGTCTCTTCCAACCCTAATCTTCTATGATTCTATGACTTTATGTTTAAAAAAAGGTCGTATATGGTGGATCTGCCATGAGTGCCCTGATTTCTCCCACATGACTAGCTGATGTGATTGCTATTAGGAATGCTACTTTCATGGATAGGTGCAGTAGGGAGCAGTTTGCTAAAGATTTGAACGGCTTACAAGTGGGGGGCCGTTAAGACCAAGTTTAAGTCCCAGGATTGTGTGCATGGTCTCACGTCTGAATAGATGGTTTGAATGCCTCTGAGGAATCGCTTGGTGATTGAGTGAGCAAAGACTGTAGTATCGCCGATTTTTTGGTGAAAGGCGGTGATAGCCGCAAGGTGTACCTTTATTGAGCTGATGGAGAGGCCGGATTGTTTTAATACCAGGAGGTAGTCAATATCAGTGGAAGAGGTGCAGACATTGCATCGGTTTGTCTGGCAGTGCACCATGCAGTAAATCTCTTCCACTTATGTAGGTAGGTGCTACATGTAGTATGTTTTCTACTGTGGAGTAGCACCCTCTGGACCTGTTCAGAGCAACTTAGTTCGTCATTAGAGAACCATAGAGGAGCCATGCCTTCAGATGTAGCATTTCTATGTTCGGATGTTGCATTTGACCCTCTCGTTGTGTTAATAGGTCTTTCTGGAGAGGGAGTGTGATTGGGGTATGTGCCAACATCCGTGTTATGTACGGATACCATGCTTGTCTTGGCCATGTGGGGGCTATTAGGATGACTCTGGCTTTGTGGGTCCTTATTTTCCGTATTACTCTGGGTAGTCATGGTATTGGTGGCAACCCAGAGAAGGGCTGTGTTCCAGCTGGTCAGGAACGCGTCCCCCATCGATCACATCCCAGACCTGCTCTTGAGCAGAATTTTGGACACTTGGTGTTGTGGAAAGTCACAAATAGATCTATTTGTGGGTGGCCCCACTTTCAGAATATGCATTCCAGTATTGCGTCGTTTAATTCCCATTCATGATCATGGGGAAAACGTCTGCTGAGTTTATCTGCTGTGATGTTCTGGCATCCAGGTAGGTAGGAAGCTGAGATATGGATATTGTGTTGGATGCACCAATTCCAGAGTCTCATAGCCTCGGTACATAGTGAATGTAATCGGGCTCCCACTTGCCTGTTTATGTAAAACATGCACGGGATGCGTCGGTCATTACTGTTATGTTTTGGTTTCTTATGAACGGTAGGAAGTGGAGGCAGGTATTGCAGACAGCACAAAGTTCTAGGAGATTTATGTGTAGCCTTATCTTGGTTGTGGTCCATAATCCCTGAACTGTGCGATGTTGCATGTGTGCTCCCCACCTAATGAGGGAGGCATCCATTGTGATCATCTGTGATGGACAATCTTGTGTGAACGGGGTCCCCGAGCACAGGTTGTGTGGTTGAGTCCACCAAGTTAGTGAGTCCTTAACCTTGGAGGGCATTGTTAATCGTATGTTTAACCTGTGTTTGTTTGGTCTGTAAACAGTTGTTAGCCATCCTTGTATGCAGTGCATGTGCGTGTTTAACCACAAACATGCATGCCGCCATGTGGCCCAACAGTTGTAGGCATTCGTGGGCTGTGACCTGTGGATTGTTCCATACTGTGGATACGAATGTCTTTATCATGTCGAACCTGTTTGCTTACAGATTTATAGCACCCAAAGACAGTCTACAAAGAAAAACTAAATACAACAACACAATTCAGTTGAGAAGCCTTAAATGGACTCTGTCTAGTCAGATCTTATACTTTTATTTTGGCATATTTTCTGCATTGACGATCCTGCTTGTGTTCAGCTCTTCTTGAATAGTCTCTGCTTTCATTTAATGCTTATGCATGGGCAACATTACCTTTGCATTTCCTGGTTTTCAAAAAACAGAGCTTTGATCAACTCCATGTTCTGCAAAGGGATGACCTAAAACCAAGCAACCTTAATTCTACATCAGCTTAGTTTTCTTCCATTGACTAATATTATTCACATGCAACCTTTATTTATCTGTTTTGATGAATATGTTAATACCACATAATAAGCTTGTGTACCTGTAGGAATGCAGGAAACAAGAACTACCAATACTTGCTAGGCAGAAGAGTTGGCCTTTAAGGCTATATCTATACACCATTTTGGAGCGAGCCTCTGAGCCTGGTCAACAGACTAGTAGGGCCCATCCCCCTCCCTAGGGTTCAGAGCCAAAGTTGCAACTTTAAAGCACTGTCTATATAGACATTTTCAGAGCATTAGCATGAGTCCCGTTAGCCCAAGTCTGTTGCGCCTGGCTGGGAGGCTCATTCCCACGCAGTCCAAAATGCAGTGCAGATATACCCTAAGAAGGGAGAGACCCACACTCTAGATTATAGATAGGGCCCTACCAAATTGATGGCCATGAAAAACTTGTTTGTCTGAGCGATTGGCTGAAGTAGGACTGGACTTGTAGGATCTAAAGTTTTATATTGTTTTATTTTTGAATGTGTCTGTTACAGCTTTCCCCCTATTCCATTTTGTTTCTTACAGCTGTCCCCTTACTCCATTTTGTTTTTGTTCTCCTCCTGTGGCCGCCCCTCCCTGGCTGTTAAGTTGTTTACAAGGGCCACGGCCCTTCTCAAAGGGAGGGCCCCTTAAGTTGTTTACCAAGAGCCATTGCCCTTCTCAAAGGGATGGCCACTTGTGCTGCATGCTAAGTGGGACCACTGCCCTGTTCAAAGGGTTGGTCCTGTTATCACCTTGTTAAACCTGGGCTCGGTGTAGGGTAGGCAATGTCCAGAGCTGCCAGACCTAATGTGTTTTTGAGATCCTGGGCATGAGTCATAGGCCTCATGTGCTTTTGAGTCCTGAGGTGGGAACTCACGCCTATGGTCCAGGACTCTGCCTAGGCACGTCTCTATGCTCACCTGCAGTTTTTCCCTGTATCTCCTCCCCTGTGACAGAAGGAGCCTATCAGGATTACTGGTGGGGAAACTGCCTGAGATTGCCTTTAAGAACAGGCATTTTTGAAACAAACATCAGAAAGGTTCCTGCATTGCTACCTGGTCTGATCAGCCAGGGGTTCTGGGGGGTCCTTTCTCCGCTCTCGTTTTATTTTTGAGCGTACCCCCGTTTTTAACCCTCCCCCCCCCACGAAGAACGAATTGCTGCCTGAGAGACCTCCTGATTATCAAGACCGTACCGAGCCCTCCTTGCTTCTTCTGATGTTGTTGCTGCTTCTGCCTTTGCTGCTGCCTTGGGGACTGGTAAGAATCCCTCTGTGAAACTTTCTATACTTTTATTACTTTAGCTGCTGGCTCTGTTTCCCCAGCACACAGACTCAAGCTAAACCTTGGTCTGTGTCTTAAAACCTCTCTTAAACTCCTTGGTCTGTATCTGTAATCTGTTTCTTGCTTTGCAGCGCGCCTTTGCTGCTAGAAATAAGCCTGTGCCTTCCTGGACTGTATCCTGGGCTGCCAGCTTGCAGCCACCCCCACCCCCCATCCCACTTGCAGCCACCACTAGTTAAATCCCCCTCCCCCCTTGGAGCTGTATCCTGGGCACACACCACTCTGCCCTCTGGAACTACCCCTAGTATAAGGTGCACCCATTAGGTTAGATTTTGTCCTTTAGTCTAGATAAGTTGTAATTTCATTTTGCATAGCTGTAGTTAAGTTAGGTTTAGAAAATTGCTTGCATTGTACCCTGTAAGTTAGGCTTAAAGAATTGTTGCATTGTGTTTTGTTACTTGCTAATTTGTGTAGTTTTGGTTAAGATAAATCATAGATAAGATTTTGCTGTGTTTTGTATAATTGTCTCTCTGCTGTTTAAACTTGCAGCCTGTCTGTTCTGTGTCTCCCTGAGTTTAAATCTCCCTCCACCACGTGCTCCTCTTCCCCCATCCCCCAACCTCACTTCTCTACCACTTTCTTTCTCTCTCTCTCTCTTCCTCTCTGCTGTTTAAACTTGCAGCCTGTCTGCTCTCTCTCTTTCTAGCATAAAACCCCATTGGTTACCCCTTTTCTCTCTAACACACCTCACATTTTACATTTACACCACTGTGACACATTTTTTACCTAAAGTTGTTGGTTATATGCTGCTATGACACACTCTTTACATAGAAATTGTTAGCTACCTGTTACATTTATACTTCAGTGTTAATTGGTTACCAACTGTATTGTACCCCACTGTATTGTACCCCACTATTGAAACCCCCTATCCCATTTACTAGAAGAACCCCCCCCATCGTTGTCTATTGTAAACACCCTATACACCCCATCCCATCGTATTTCATTGTTAAATTCCCACCACTTCCTTTTTCCTTTAATAAAGAAATTAATTGGCACCCCACCTGTGTGGTAATTGCTCCCCAAGATCCCATATACCTGCTGGCAGGGACAGAATGCAGTTATTTTTTGTACATAATTCTACATTTGTAAGTTCAGCTTTCATGATAAAGAGATTGCACTACAGTACTTGTATTAGGTGAATTGAAAAATACTATTTATGTTGTTTTTTACAGTGCAAATATTTGTAATAAAAAATAAAGTGAACACTGTACACTTTGTATTCTGTGTTGTAATTGAAATCAATATATTTGAAAATGTAGAAAACATCCAAAATATTAGTATTCTATTGTTTATTTATTTAAACAGCACAATTAATCACATGATTAATCGCGATTAATTTTTAATCGCTTGACAGCCCGAAATAAAACCTCAACCACAGAATTTTGAGTAGAAAAACTTGCTGACTGAAAGAGTGTCCTTTTGTTACTGAACCAGCTGTTCTACTCTGCCATCTTGCAATTTTTTATGGTGTATCCATTCTTTTAATAACTGCAAATATTTCTCAGGCCTGTTGGCTGTTAAAAGTTGCAGGATGTTGCTCCAGCCACATATGCTTTCATATCAAAGGAAACAGCCTATTAAATTGTGTCATATATATTTACTTTGGAATGTACAATCTTTGACAATCATTGGTGTTAACATACAGACCCTGGTTTGCCTCTCAGTTACACTAGTGCAAATCAGGAATAACTACATTGAAGGACCATTCAGTTACATCTTGTGTAAAGCTGGTGTAAATTGGTGAAAAAAATCAAGCCCATAATCTGAAGATATGATGCTGACAGACTATCTGAATAACAGAAGTTTATATCGGATTTTAATGGCAAAACATATTTCTATCCAGCAGTTCAATAATTGTTAACAGATTAACTCAGCTTTAGTTTTGGACTGCACATTTTAAAATAACATGTGATGAGACTATTAACCAGTCAGCAGTAAAATTAAACACATTTAATCATTCATGAAAAGCATTCAGAAGAACTCAACATCATTGCATGAAAGCTTACTCTCCAGCACATGGGTACGTCCAGTATCATACACAGTATTGTATGTTTGTTTCATTCATACCACTGGAATAGCTGGATGATAGCTGGACACAAGCCTACTGGTAGCAGCAAATCCAGATACACTGCAGGGTTTTGATTTGTCCCCAAGGCAGATGCTGAAGTAATTCAGCATGCAGCAGCTGTAATTTCGTCTGCAAAATGTGTAACAGAAAATCAAGAGAGGCTCTGTCTTGACCAAATGAAACCAGTTGTAACCTTCCACTTTGGTGGTTGGATCATCTTGAACAATTCTTTGAACAATTATACAAAGACACAACATATTCAGTGGGACTACTCATTAAATTTAGCATGAACTTAAATGCTATGCTGAACGGTATGTGCCTTATTCCTCAAAGCAAACTCCTCATGAAGTCATACAACATACCCTTCCCAGAGCACCAAACACACTTGAATCTGTCCAGGTAAAATAGCAATATCTAGTCTTCTCTGAGAGGCATATGTCAGGAGATGGGGGGACTCACAACAAGTCATTCAAAGAATCTGTCAGTTATCCACAGGAAAAATAAGCAGTATTAGAGCACATTCATCACTATATGCTCAAATTAGTATTACTTGCAGATTGAACACACTAATAAATATAGTTTCCCGACAAATAAGGGAAATAATCCACTTTGGCTCTTTTTTTGACCACTTGCAAAATAATGTTGCCACATAGATTCACAATTCAAATGTGATGTCTTGTAAGTACATTTAACAAATCATGTTCAGAGCAGTGAGATGCCATGCTAGAAGTTGCATTGAAAGCCTAATTTGTTGCTGGAATTTAGCCAGAAGCACTAGACCACATGTTTGGAGACCATTAGGAGGCTAAGAGGCCCACTGCATCTGGTTCTCTTTATGATATAGTTCTCACTGCTCATGTATATGTGAACTTCGGCTCAATTTCAGATAAGGTAATTTCCTAAATGAAAATGAATAAATAATGATTCTTTAAAAATGTCGCAATTTTCTTTACACATGGTGAGAAAGGCAGAGGAATGCTGAGAAACTTGGAATGCTACCACAGTAAAAATATGTAACCATTTTGCTGACAGAGTTGACAAGAGCTGTACTAGCTTAGTCAACACAAATGTCCATATGTCTAGACCACTGAGTACAACCATAATTTGCTCATACAGAATGAGTAATTTATCTTACTTCCAAACTGAGCAGACATGGAAAACATTTTTGTCCAAATCCAGTTCACTTTTTCACACAAGCAGCCCCACTAAGGTCAATGAAGCTAATCAAGTGAGTAAGGCAAGAAAGATTTGGTCTTTTAAGGTTGCCAACGGATTCTATTATAAGAACAATTTTTAGCTTTCTTAGGACCCTAGCTTATAAAACTGATTTGGTGTGAAAATTGCCAGATATACTTTAAAGGCTAAGGAGAAATTTTTCTGAAAACTTCGAAAAAATATTTAAAAAATCAAACTGAAGAAGTTACTCTGATTTGAAATTCTGCCTTATTTTTCCTGTCTCCCTCTAGTTCTACCCCTTCAAGTCGTTAAACACAGTTAAACAGCCACAAGAGGTTTATAGCCAGTATTTGATATTAGCAATTAAATCCACTTTGATTGGATACATCAGACAAATGGTATATCCCTGATCCTTGATTGGAAGAATGTAATTCTTATCATGTTTGTCCTAGAATTCCCATTTACAAATTCAAAATTTGCTTTCTGCAAAGATTCTGCAACATCTGCTTAAAATGCCCAGGTTAATCATTCATGAGAATATTAACAGAAATTGAATACAAAAGGGATATGAACACAGAAAGTGAATTAATCTATACATTCAATCACATATCTGAGGAAAACCTTTAGCAATATTCACCCAACTCTAGAATTTACAATTCTAATGTGAACTTTACACAAGATGTAATCAATAGATAGCTCATTTCTTTCCAATTAACTTTTAACAGCAGATAAGCTGGAAGAGTAATATATAATTAGTGAGCTGAGTAAAGTGTAAGAAAGTGTATCTAAAAAAGAAAAAGGGATACATACAGGAAATGGAAGGAGGGGCATATCACCAATGAAGTATACATGGGAATAGCATAAGCGTGTAGAGACAAATCAGGAAAGCCAAGGCAAAGAATGAGTTACAGCTGGCAAGAAATGTTAAGAGACAACAAGAAGGGGTTCTTCAAATATGTCAGACAAAAAAAAGAAAGATCAAGGATGGTGTGGGTCCGCTGCTCAGTGCAGAAGGTGAGCTGGTAACAGAAGATGATAGGAAGGCAGAGATGCTCAATGCCTACTTTGCTTCAGTCTTCTCACAAAAAACAACATGACCGGACAACTAGTGAAGTCACCATAGACAATAAACGGGGAGGGTATGCAGATTGGGATAAGTAAAGAACACGTCAGAGATCTTCTGACCAATTTGAATGGATTCAAATCAGCAGGTCGGATGCTATTCACTGAGGGTACTGTAGGTATTAGCTGAAGAAATGTCGGAGCCACTGGCAATAATATTTACAACTCATGGATGACAGGAGAGGCCCTGGAAGACTGGAGAAGGGCTAACGTAGTGCCCATCTTTAAAAAGGGGGGAAAGGTGAAGCCGGGGAACTATAAGCCTATCAGCCTGATTTCGATACCCGGGAAGCTACTAGAGCAATGTATAAAACATTCCATTTGTGAATACCTGCAGGATGAAGGGGTAATCACTAGCAGCCAGCATGGATTTACCAAGAACAAGTCATGTCAAACCAGCTTGATTTCCTTCTCTGACAGGGTAACTGATTTGGTGGATAGGGAGAATGCGGTGGACATAAAAGCCTTGCTGAAGTCCAGGTATATTGACACAGTCTCACATCTGTTAAATAAGCTGGAGAAATGCAAGCTTGACAGAGCTACCGTTAAGTGGGCACATAATTGGTTAAACAACCGCAAACAAAGAGTAACTATTAATGGAATTATCTTGGATTGGAGGGAGGTCTCAAGTGTGGTTCCACAGGGATCTGTTCTGGGCCCAGGGTTGTTTAAATCTTTATTAATGACCTGGATGTAGGTAGAGAGAGCATAGTAATAAAGTTTGCAGATGACACAAGGCTAGAGGGGGTTGCCAATACTTTGGAGGATAGAGCTAAAATTCAAAAGGATCTTGATAAATTGGAGAACTGGGCTAGAGACAACAAAATGAAATTCAACAAAGACAAATGTAAGGTGCTACACTTAGGGACGAAAAACCAAGTGCATGAATACAGAATGGGGGGAAACTGGCTTGGCAGTAGCAATGCTGAGAAAAATCTGAGAGTTGTGGTGGATCACATCTTCAACATGAGTCAGCAATGCAATGCTGTTGCAAAAAAAAGCAAATGCAATTTTATGCATAGCGTAACAGAGGCATAGCATGCAAGTCACAGTAGGTGATAGTACCACTCTACTTGGCGCTGGTTAGGCATCAGCTGAGTACTATGCCCAATTTGAGTCACCAATATATAGAAAGGATGTAGCGAAATTGGAAAGGATCCAGAGGTGAGAGACAAAGATGATCAAAGGGATGGAATGCAAGCCATATGAGCAAAGGCTGAAGAAACTGGGTATGTTTCGTTTGGAAAAGAGGAGATTAAGAGGGGGATGATAGTGGTCTTCAGATACTTGAAAGGCTGCCATAAAATAGACAGAGAAAAGTTGTTCTCTTTTGCCACAGAAGGCAGAACAAGAGGCAATGGGTTCAATCTACAACCTAGCATATTTAGATTAAATCTCAGGAAAAACTTCCTAACTGTAAGAACAGTAGCACTATGGAACAGACTGCCTACGGAGGTTATAGAAGCCTCTTCACGGGAGGTTTTCAAAAGGAGGCTGGATAGCCCTCTGTCTTGGATGGTTTAGACACAACAAATCCTGCATCTTGGCAGGGGGTTAGACTAGATGACCCTTGTGGTCCCTTCTAACCCTATGATTCTATGAAATCTGTGCTTTGTATTGTAGGATGATGGGGTTGAGTTGTTTTTTTTAAACTAATAGTTAAGGTTGCCTAGCACCTCCCATTATAAAACCCCGTTGTCACTTGCTTACAACTTTGCCAAACTTTAACTTTTTAGGCTAAAACTTCCCATGCCTGGCATCTGCCTCAGGCTGAATTTTTGGGAAGGAAGAGGAGGATTTTGTTCAATATCTTCATTAATGATCTGGAGGATGGCATGGACTGCACCCTCAGCAATTTTGCAGATGACACTAAACTGGGAGGAGTGGTAGATACGCTGCAGGGTAGGGATAGGATACAGAGGGACCTAGACAAATTGGAGGACTGGGCCAAAGGAAATGTGATGAGGTTCAACAAGGACAAGTGCAGAGTCCTACACTTAGGACAGAAGAATCCCATGCACTGCTAGAGACTAGGGACTGAATGGCTAGGCAGCAGTTCTGCAGAAAAGGACCTACGGGTTACAGTGGACAAGAAGCTGGATATGAGTCAACAGTGTGCCCTTGTTGTCAAGAAGGCGAACGGCATTTTGGGCTGTATAAGTAGGGGCATTGCCAGCAGATCGAGGGACGTGGTCATTCCCCTCTATTCGGCATTGGTGAGGCCTCATCTGGAGTACTGTGTCCAGTTTTGGGCCCCACACTACAAGAAGGATGTGGAAAAATTGGAAAGAGTCCAGCAGAGGGCAACAAAAATGATTAGGAGGCTGGAGCACATGACTTATGAGGAGAGGCTGAGGGAACTGGGATTGTTTAGTCTGCAGAAGAGAAGAATGAGGGGGGATTTGATTGCACAGGTCATCTGCTAAACTATATAAATGCAGGATAGGGAATACAAATCAGGATAATCTTTTCCAAAATATCAGGTTCTACCAATAGCCTACAGGATAATTATCTTCAAAACAGCCACTACAAAAAAATACGACAAGCTCTTGTGCACATCTTAGGACAGTGGAGATACAAGCCCTGGCCAATACAGTACATTACAGTAAGTTTGAACTCCTCCTCACCTATCAGATCAAAATCATAGACTAAGGAAGCTCTCACCTTTCCAAGACAGGCTATTAGGTTGAATGTAATTGGATGCTTTAAGTTTTCACCTGTTACTCAGGGTTATTTGAACCCAAAGCTATAGTAACTTATTGCCTACACTACCTGGAAAACAGAAATGAATCAGTGGGGGACACAGATCTTTGTCTGATAAATGATTGATACACACAAGAGTGCTTTCACTTAAAAAAATCACTGGAACACAAGCCAGAATAAGGAAAGAACATTTAGATAAGATAGATGTATTCAAGTTGGCAGGGCATGACATACATCACTTTATGGTACTTAAAGAACTAGCTGAAGCAGTCTTGGAACCATTAGTGAGTATCTTTGAGAACTTACGGAGGATGGGTGAGGTCCTAGAGGACTGGAGATGGACAAATACGGTACCTATTTTTAAAACGGGGAACAATGAAGGCCCAGGGAACTATAGACTGGTAAGCCTAACCAATTCCTGAAAAGATACTGTAACAAATTAACAAACAATCAATTTGTATGCACCTAATGATAACAGGGTGATAAGCAAGAGCCAATATGGATTTGTCAAGAACAAATCACGTCAAACCAACTTGATTTCATTCTTTGACAGGGTGCCGGCCTACTAGATAGTGGGGAAGCAGTAGGGAGGATATATCTTGATTTTAGTAAATCTTTTGACAGTCCCACATAACATTCTCATAAGCAAACTATGGAAATGATGTCTATGTGAAATTATAATAAGGTGGGTGCACAACTGGCTAAAAAACTGTAGTCAGAGTAGTTATCAATGGTTTGCTGTCAAACTGGGAGGACGTATCTATTGGGGTCCGATAGGGTCTATCCTTCGGACAGTACCAGTCTTCCCTCTAATTTTTCCCACCCATGTGAGGAATGAATTTTGTTATGTACACCAATATGGAGGTGATGTGTGACACATCACTTTCATACTGGTGCACATAAACTTCATGTGGTGGGGGTGGGGCTGAGGGGTTCAGAGTGTGGGAGTGGGGCCGGGGATGAGGGGCTCAGGGCTGGGGCAGAGGGTTGGGGTGCAGGGGTGTGAGGGCTCCAGCTGGAGGTGAGGGCTCTGGTCTGGGGCCGGGGATGAGGTGTTTGGGGTGCAGGAGGGTGCTCTGGGGCTACGGCAGGGAGAGAGGACTCCCACCAGCATTCTCTCCCCACATCAGCACCAGTGCTGGGGCGGAAGAGGTGCCCCTCCCCGCTGCAGGATAGGTGCCCCTTCCCCAGCCCCAGCAGGACCAGGCCGGGATTAGGTTCGGACTGGGGGAGGGGCTCCCCGGCCGTGCCTGGGTCCGGGCCGGGCAGGCCACACCCGGGTCTGGGTTGTTCCAGTCCAGACGTGCCTGGGTCCAGGCCGCCCCGGCAGCGACTGGGTCTGGGCTGGGCTGGGCCCCGCAGCCACTGAAGGTCTGGGCCGCAGCAGAGTTGGGGCCGGTGGAGGGGCACCTCAGACACAGCAGGTCTGGGCCGTCCCAGCCGCGACAGGTTGGGAGCCGGGATAGGTTGAGGCTGGGAGAGGGGTGCCCTTCCCCTGGCTGGTCCCTGTCTGCGGCAGGTCCCCCGGGCGCCTGCGCTGTGCTAAATAGGCTGCTGCGCGGCCACGCAGCTTACAGGGAATTTAGGCCAGTATTATTCAATAATTTCATTAATGACTTGGATAATGGAATGGAAAATTTCACAAAATTGGCAGATGACACTGAGCTGGGAGGGGATGCAAGCACTTTAGAGGCAGGATTAGAATTCAAAAGGACCTTGATAAAATGAAGAACTAGTCTGAAATCAACAAGATGTCATTCAATAAAGACAAGTGCAAAGTACTACACTTAGGAAGGAAAAATCCAATGCACAACTACTAAATAGGGAATAACTGGCTAGGTGATAATATTGCTTAAAGGGATCTAACTGAATAAGTCAACAATGTGATGCACTTCTCAAAAAGGCCAGTATCATTCTTGGATGTATTAACAGGAGTGTCAGATCTAAGACATGGGAGGCAATTGTTCTGCTCTACTTGGCACTGGTGAGGCCTCAGATTGAATACTGTTACTAGTTTTGCATCCCACACTTTAGGGAAGACGTGGAAAAACTGGAGAGAATCCAGAGGAGAGCAACAAAAACGATAAAAGGTTTAGACCAGTGGCTCTCAACCTTTCTAGACTACCCCTTGCAGGAGTCTGATTTGTCTTGCGTACTCCCAGGTTTCACCTCACTTAAACTATTTGCTTACAAAATCAGTCATATAAATACAAGTGTCACTGCACAGTTACTGAAAAATTGCTTACATTCTCATTTTTACCATATAATTATAAAATAAATCAATTGGAATATAAATATTGTACTTGCATTTCAGTGTATAGTATATAGAGCAGTATAAACAAGTCATTGTCCGTATGAAATTTTAGTTTGTACTGACTTCACTAGTGCTTTTTCTGTAGCTTGTTGTAAAACTAGGTAAGTATCTAGATGAATTGATGTACCCTCTGGAAGACCTCTGCGTACCCCCAGGGGTATCCGTACCCCTGGTTGAGAACCACTAATTTAGACAACCTGGGCTATGAGGAAAGGTTAAAAAACTGGACATGTGTAGTCTTGAGAAAAGAAGACTATGGGAGGATCTGGTAACAGTCTTCACTGTCCTCTCTGTAACAGCCCTTAATGTATTTGATCAATTGTTCTCCAGGCCCACCACAGGTCGGACAAGAAGTAATCAGCTTAATCTGCAGTAAAGGGGGATTTATGTTAGAGATTAGGAAAAATTTTCTATAAGGATAGTTAAATATTGGAACAGGTTACCAAGGGAGGTGGTGGAATCCCCATAATTGAAGGTTTTTAAGAACAGGTTAGACAAACACCTGTCAGGAGTGGTCTAAGTATATTTGGTCCTGCCTCAGCACAGGAGGACGGACAAAATGACCTCTTGAGGTCACTTCCAGCCCTACATTTCTATGATTCTATGATTAAAAATGTGTCAAAGTGACTGCTATATTTCACATTCTTATACAACATGTTAAAAGCGCCATTCACTATTCAAAGATAGCCAAATAGGGTAAACCCCTCTCCATCTACATAAAGCCCAAGTATTCAGGCTCTACGCAGGTGGAAAATGGAGAGGTTGAGAAGGCGAAATCCAGGGCCATAGCTAAAATCCATAACAGACCCCTATGTAAGCAAATAAATACTTACAGAGGTATGAAGGAACTCTCCTATAATGGAGTTACACCAAAACTAACTTTTCATACATTGGTAAAAAGGTGTAAGGCAGCACAAGAATCTGTGGAAAATGAATCATCAACTTTCAGGAGCAAATTACCTGTGTCCCAGTATCTTTCCAGGTGATTAAATTGCCTCTGTTCTCTTGCTAAGAAGTATATAGTTTTGTCTGTAGACATACTATTCAATTTAAAGCCTGTAATAAGAACCATGTTTAACTCTTCATACTCAGTCGAAAGTCTTTAATGTCATCTTTTTGTTTTAACAAGAAAAGCCTAGTATAAAATCTGTCAGGTTGACACAGTAACAATCAATTTGAAATTATGATGTTTATAGCCTTCTAATGTTATATTTCTGTCAAGGAAACTGATAAAATATAGCCAACTAATTCAATAAAGAAACTAACAGACATAAATGTAAGACACTGTCATTCTGAGAAAACTAACAGGTTTTAAATATACAGCAGCAGACCCTGGGGTTATGGTACCAACTCTACCTATAAAATTAAAAGATTTTGACCTTGACGCCAACAGTGGATGAAGCCACAAGACCGAGATAGTTAAATTTTCTGAGCAGCAAAGATAAATCATGAAACTATTGAGATTGAGGGAAGGACAGAGGGAAGTCTGAATTCACAAAGGCAGAACAAAGACAGTGCTCAAAGGAAGCACAGAGGTTTTAAACACATGACTCCTGCATAAAATTCAAAGCATAAAGTTTATTTCTGACATCCAGGATGTGCTTTCAGCTTTAAATCTTCCCCAGCTTTCAAGTAAATTTTTAAAGATTCAGAAGGGCATTTCTAAATGCACTGAGGTATTTAAGCTGCAAGTAAAGGGAGGGCAACTAAATTACATTTACAAAATATGCAATTCAAAAGCAAATTGAGCGAGTGAACAAGCACATCTCTATGTATTTTCAAAAGGTCTACAAAGAAATCTGCTAGGTATTCTCACAACTTCCATGTGAACGCAGCAAGGAGCTGCTCTCCAATTTATCCACACTGCAGCTGCTAAAACTAAATCATATCCCTCTCTGACCATGTCATCTTCCCTCTCCCCGGCAGTGGCTTTCTGCCCCTTTACAGATCATCTTCAAGGGTTTACATAAAGCTCTTCCTCTATATCTCAGCTCTCTTCTTTTTACCACCCACTTTTGCACCTTGTGCTCTGCATCTGTTTTTCTTTTCGCTCCATCACCAACTTTGTGCTTTCCCCTCCCCCAAATCAGGAGTTAGATCTCAAACAGTTCCCACATTCTTTTGCACCAAGCAACCTCTCCTCAATCCCATTCTGTTTGGCTAGCGCTCCATCACTTTTCTCCACTCCACTGCGATGTGCTCTTACTGCCTGACCTTAAACAAAAATCTTGGTAACAAGGCTGAAATGTACTACAAATAGCACAGCTCATGCAACCTGCTCATCCAGGATTGAACCAGGGGTGCAGCAGCTCAGCAAACAACTATATCCCCCTGCTGGCTGCATCTTCATGCCCCAAGATTTAAGCTTTCATTTAAAAATAAAGGGGCCTTTCTCCATTGCTTTCCAGTCCCTTTATACCATTCTTGCACATAAAGACACACAGCCCCTGGGGAATGTCTTCAGTCCTTAGGGTTCCATGCTCAATCCCCTTGCAACTCCAGCACACGGGTGTGCAAGAAGCAGGAAAGGAGAGGAGAAAGAGTTAGAAGGGGCATGGCTAGAGCACATTGTGCTCCAGCTGTTCTGGCGTGATGGGCACCCCATTGAGAACCGCTGCCACCAATACCAAGTTCAACCTTGAAGCATGAGCTCCAATTTATGTTAAGGGATGGGCAGGCTCCCAGGCTGCCTAAGAATATGGAGAAAGCTAAGTTGGCTAAAAGCCATCTTTGCCTCTTGCTATGCTGTAGAAGGGCTGTACTAACTTACTCAACTGGTGATGGCTCCCAAGGGGATGCCCACGAGCAGGGCATAGACAAGAGTGTATAGAGCGTCAGTCATACTATCCCCCATGTTTGACGCACCTCATATGCCAGGGGTTCTTGGGGGAGGGAGGGCAGAACTTCTGCACTTTTAAATCACTAGTGTTGTGATATTTAGAGGTGGTTGTTTTTCCACAAAACTTTCTTCCTACTAGTGATTCCTGCTTCCCGTTCATGAATTTTCCACTATTTGAAGTGACTGCCATTTCCCCTTATTCTCAATGGGGTTGAAGCCAATAAAGACAACTCCCATTTTTTTTCTTCAAATGGTATGGAAACAAGGCTTCCCACAGTAAAAAAAAATGGCTGCTGCTCTATGCATAGGGAGCTTGAGAGAACTCTGAGGAGACAAGAGGATGTGACAATCCGAAGGAAGCTAAAGAGGCACAGGGGGTTAGGAGGAGCAGGAGAAGAATTGGGGTGAAGGGAAGAAAGAAAGAAAGAAAGAAAGGTTCAGGGTAGAAAGAGGGCTGGGAACATGATGTGCAGGAGGAAGCCTTAGGGGGTTTGCAGGAATGTGTGGAGTAAGAGTGGACACTAAGGGAAAAGGAGGAATAGGATGAGCAGAAGCGAGACTGAAGAGGTGCAGAGGACAGTGAAATAAAGAAGACGACTGAGAGGGTTAGAGTGACAGGTCCCTCAGACCAGAGGTTAGGCAGTGGTAAGTGAAGTCCCGCTCTCAGCAGCTAACGTCAAGGCCTGTATTTTTTCCGTGTGTATTTAACATTGCTTTTTGAACATGAAACAATCACACACACGTTGTGGGTGGATAGCTCTCTAAAAGCTCAAAGGCAAGAAAGAAAATTAAACCCCAAGTCTCATGGTTTTTAAGCCAATCACATGATTTTTTAACACTTGGGGCTGGCAGTACATGCAGAGAGGGGTATGGCTCTATGCTGCTGGGGTCTACACCATGATTGTGGAAATCACGGCTGGGTGATACAGCTAGTTTACAGCTCCTTTGCACCACCAGAGTTTGTGCAAACAGCAGTTAATGAAAGAGAGAGCACAGACTCCTTTATTGAGAGCAGAGCTCCACATTCTTTCCCCTCTCCTGGGTGTGGCACAGCTCTCTCTCCTCCTGCCTCTTCACTAGAGCTGCCAATTTTCTAATCACACAAAACTGAACACCCTAGCCCCACCCCTTCCCCAAGGCCCTGCCCCTACCCTGCCCCTTCCCTGAGGCCCCGCCCCCCACTTACTACATTCCCCTCCCTCGGTGGCTTGCTCTTCCCCACCCTCACTCACTTTCACTGGGCTGGGGCAGGGTGCGGGAGGGGGCTCTGGGTTGGGG
Source organism: Emys orbicularis (assembly GCF_028017835.1). Classification (NCBI taxonomy): domain Eukaryota; kingdom Metazoa; phylum Chordata; order Testudines; family Emydidae; genus Emys; species Emys orbicularis. The sequence goes on from NC_088685.1 coordinate 144,854,680, forward strand.
CAGGGAGTTGGGGTGCGGGCTCCAGGGTGGGGCCAGAAATGAGGGATTCAGGGTGCAGGAGGGGGATCTGGGCTGGGACAGGGAGTTGGGGTGCAGGAGCGGGCTTCAGGCTGGGGGTAGGGCCGAGGGATTTGGAATGTGGGAGGGGGCTGCAGGTTGAGTCAGGGAGTTGGGGTGTAGGAGGGGGTAAGGGCTCTGGGCTGGTTGTGCGAGCTTTGGGGTGGAGCCAGGGATAAGGGGTTTGGGATGCAGGAGGGGGCTCCTGGCTGGGGCTGAGGGATTCGGAGTGTGTGGAGGGGCAGTGGGTTGAGGCGCGGGGTTTGGGTGCAGGAAGGGGTATGGGTTTGGGCTGGTGGTGCAGGCCCTGGGGTGGGGCCGGGGAACAGAGGGGGTGAGAGCTCTGGCTGGGGGTACAGGCTCTGGGGTGGGGCCGGGGATGAGGAGTTTGGGCTGCACGAGGGTGCTCTGGGTTTGGGGGAGCTGAGGGCTGGGGTAAGGGGTTGGGCTTATCTCATGCAGCTCCCGGTTAGCGGCGCAGCAGGGCTAAGGCAGGCTCCTTGCCTCTCCTGGCACCACACTGCGCCCTGGAAGCAGCCAGCAGGTCCAGCTCCAAGGCGGGGGAGCCAGGAGGCTCTGCACACTGCTCTCAGCTGCAAGCACTGGCCCCCCGTGGTTCCCGGCCAATGGGAACAGTAATAAGTCACCAGAACTAGATGGTATCACCCAAGAGTTCTGAAGGAACTCAAATGTGAAATTGCAGGACTACTAACTGTAACCTATCATTTAAATCAGCTTCTGTACCAAATGACTGGAGGATAGCTAATGTGACGCCAATTTTTAAAAAGGGCTCCAGAGGTGACCCCGGCAATTACAGGCCTATAATCCTGACTTCAGTACTGGGCAAATTGGTTGAAACTATAGTAAAGAACAAAAGTGTCAGACACATAGATGAACATAATTTGTTGGGGAAGAGTCAACATGGTTGTTGTAATGGGAAATCATGCCTCACGAATCTACTGGAATTCTTTGAGGGGGTCAACAAGCATGTGGACAAGGGGGATCCAGTGGATATAGTGTATTTAGAGTTTCAGATCTAGGTCTGAAAGGTCCCTCACCAAAGGCTCTTACGCAAAGTAAGCTGCCACGGGATAAGAGGGAAGGTCCTCTCATGGACTGGTAACTGGTTACTAGATAGGAAACAAAGGGTAGGAATAAATGGTTAGTTTTCAGAATGGAGAGAGGTAAATAGTGGTGTCCCCCAGGGGTCTGTACTGGGCCAAGTCCTATTCAACATATTCATAAATGGTCTGGAAAAAGGGTAAACAGTGAGGTGGCAAAATTTGCAGATGATGCAAAATTACTCAAGATAATTAAGTCCAAAGCAGACTATGAAGAGCTACAAAAGGAACTCTCAAAACTGGGTGACTGGGCTACAAAATGGCAGATGCAATTCAATGTTGATAAATGCAAAGTAATGCACATTGGAAAACATAATCCCAACTATACATATGAAATGATGGGGTCTAAATTAGCTGCTACCTCTCAAGAAACAGATCTTGGAGTCATTGTGGATAGTTTTCTGAAAACATCCACTCAATGTGCAGCAGAAGTCAAAAAAGCGAACAGAATGTTGGGAATCATTAAGAAAGGGATAGATATTAAGACAGAAAATATCATATTGCCTTACTATAAAACCATGGTACGCCCACATCTTGAATACTGCATGCAGATGTGGTCACCCCATCTCAAAAAAGATATATTGGAATTGGAAAAGTTTCAGAAAAGGGCAACAAAAATGATTAGGGGTATGGAAAGGCTGCTGTATGAGAAGAGATTAATAAGACTTGGACTTTTCAGCTTGGAAAAGAGATGACTAAGGGGGGATATGATAAAGGTCTATAAAATCATGATTGGTGTGGAGAAAGTAAATACGGAAGTGTTATTTACTCCTCATAACACAAGAGCTAAGGGTCACCAAATGAAATGAATAGGCAGCAGGTTTAAAACAAACAAAAGGCACAACGCACAGTCAACCTGTGGAACTCCTTGCCAGAGGATGTTGTGAAGCCCAAGACTATAACAGGGTTCAAAAAAGAACTAGATAAGTTCATGGAGGATAGATCCATCAATGGCTATTATCCAGGATGGACAGGGATGGTGTCCCTAGCCTCTGTTTGCCAGAAGCTGGGATTGGGCAACAAGGAATGGATCACTTGATGATTACCTGTTCTGTTCATTCCCTGTAGGGCACCTGCCATTTGCCACTGCTGGAGGACAGGATACTGGACCTTTGGTCTGAACCACTATGGCCATTAAAAAAAAAAAAAAAAAAATTTTTTAAGGGAATGGGGAGGGCGCAGACAGTGCTTGGGGTAGGGGCAGCGCATGGGGCCCCGTGGCCTGCCCACCTAGGAGCCAGATCTGCTGGCCACTTCCAGGGCGCAGCGTGGTACCAGGTAGGGACTAGCCTGCCTTAGCCCTGCAGCACTGCCAACTGGACTTTTAATGGCCCGGTTGGCAGTGCTGACTAGAGCCACCAGGGTCTCTTCTCGACCAGGCGTTCCAGTCAAAAACTGGACACTTGGCAACCCTACTCTTCACCAGCTGGCTGAAGGAGGTCTCACCAAGTGGGAGAATACGAAACAGGAGTAGTAGGAGACACTGTGTTGTCTGAATATATGAGGCCACAACCTTTTTTCCAGTAGAGGGAGCAGCAGTACCAGCAACTGTGGGGTACATAAAATTGCTACGCTGATTAGATGCTTATCTGCATCTTTAGGCATCTTTTAAAATGGGTGGGCAAACTACGGCCTGGGGGTCGCATCTGGCCCTTCACACATTTTATTCCGGCCCTCAAGCTCTCGCCAGGGAGTAGGTCCAGGGCTTGCCCCGCTCCAGCCGGGGAGCGGGGTCGGAGGCTTGCCCTGCTCCACACGTGCCACTCTGCGCGGCTCCTGGAAGCAGCGGAATGTCCCCCCTCCGGCTCCTAGACATAGGGGCAGTCAAGGGGCTTCGCATGCTGCCCCCATCCCAAGCGCCACTCCTGCTGCTCTCATTGGCTGGGAACCAAGGCCAATGGGAGCTGCAGGGGCAGCGCCTGCGGACAGGGCAGCGCACAGAGCTGCCTGGCCGCGCCTCCGCGTAGGAGCCAGAGGGGGGACATGCCGCTGCTTCCGGAAGCTGCTTGAGGTAAGTGCCGCCCGGAGCCTGCACCCGACTCCCTGCCCCAGCCCTGATCCCCCTCCCGCCCTCCGAACCCCTCAGTCCCAGCCTGGAGCACCCTCCTGTACCCACAATCCCTCATCCCCAGCCCTACCCCAGAGCCTGCAGCCCCAGCTGGAGCCCTCACCCCATCCTGCACCCCAACCCCCAATTTCATGAGCATTCATGGCCCGCCATACAATTTCCATACCCAGATGTGGCCCTCAGGCCAAAAAGTTTGCCCATCCTTGTTTTTTTGTTCAAAAAAATGTGACCAACGCTAGTTGGGAGCTCACGAACATCCCCCTACACAGCTGCACGCACTGTCTGTATGCGCATGTGACTGGGATCTATTAGGCCTTCTCTGCCCCCTGACACTCCACTGTTCAAGGAAAACCCATTCAGACTGGGCTACCAATAAGATTTAGTCCTCCAGAGGCCTAGAAGGGCCAGCAGGAGACACTGACCAATGCGGAGCCACCAGACGAGTTAAGAAGGCTTTCCTGCTTCTTCTCAGGGGCAGTGCAGGGTGAGACTGGGACAGAGGAGGAGCTCCTTAGTGCTAGCCCAGAATCCCTAGCCAGGCCAGGCCCTTGCCTTCAAGCAATAATACTTGCCTTTGAGTTTTGATTGATTGTTTAAAGGTGCCAACAGCCAAATTCTGAGTTTCGTTATAATTAATTAACTATTCAGAGACTGACGCCGAGTTAATGGCACAGGTCGCTTAGCTCCAAGCAAGCAGCCCAAGTTATGGACTAAGACAGGGAGTGCCTGCAGCACCATGCTTGGCCTTACTGGGGGCACTACAGAGCAGCCCCAGCTGTGACAGTGCATACATACAACTTTTCTTAGGCTAGCAATGTGCCTGCTTGGCTCCATGGATTCCTTTCAGATACAATTGTTCGGTTGTATTCATTCTCTCATTCCTCCATGGCACATCCCTACACTCACGACAATGCAATATCATTTCAATACGTGACATCAAATACAATACTCTACAACCAGTAGAGCTGGTGAGATCCCAGTCTTAATTTGATCAACTAATTATTGGTGCTGTGTCAGCAACATCACAGTAAGGTACTTTCACCTTAGCTCAGCAGCTTAAAAGCATAGAGTCAATGAATTAACAAAAGACCTGTGGTTTGTGTAACCTATGCTAACAATCATCCTCCGAGCTAACAATGGATTTTGTCCTTCAGTTCAATGGTAGTAAAGGCTCATGCTTTCACATCCAGAGGTCTCCAGTTCACCTCTGCAGGTAAGGGGCATCCTCACATGTGAGGGCCCATAAGGGGATTTTAAAAACTGCTGTAGATCTCTGAAGCTTTGAACAAGCTTCCCCAATTAGGGGGAGTGCGTATCCTAACCTTACACAATGTGGCTTTTTGTCTACCTCTACTGGCTAGACCACATACAGAGGTTTATGAGTCTGCTACTGCATCTAAGGGTGATGCCCCGTGATGCATTGCTTCACATCCCAGCAATCCCTGTACTTCCATCTGCATTTGGCATCATCTTTCAACGGTTTGTGTACTGCGCGCTCTGCAGGAATGGATCCCACACTGTTGACCAATATGCTGCTCGCTCTCACTAACACGTCACAAGTGGCAGTGGAGTTATTCCTTAAACTACAAAGGCAAGAGCACTTTGATATTGATCTCGCCACACGTAGTAGCTATGACACGAGATTGCCTGTGGCATTCACAGAGGTACTGACCACAGTGGAACGCCGCTTTTGGGCTCCGGAACCAAGCACTGAGTGGTGGGATCACTTCGTCATGCACACCTGGGATGACGAGCAGTGGCTGCAGAACTTTCGGATGAGGAATGCCGCATTCATGGGACAGTGTGATGAGGTCGCCCTGTTGTCAGTGGCGTAGCCAGGGTCTAAGTGTAGGGGGAGCAAACAGAAAAAAGGCGCTCCCCCGTGGCTCCTCCTCTGGCCATGCCCCCCTTGGCTCCTCCCATTTCCCACCCCCAGATTAACCCTGGGGCCCGGCTCAGGACTCCTGCGGACTTCCCGGGGGTGCGGATACCCCCATCCCCCCGCGGTCCCGGGAGAGTCTCTCCTGCCCAGCCTGCTCTGCAGGTGTCCCCCGCCAGGCTGCGCCGCCCGGCCCCACCCGCGGGGTCCCGTCCCCCCCGCCCGGAGCTCCAGGCTCCTGCGCCGCGCCAGGGCCCCCCGTCCCAGACAGCGTGGCCTGTGCCCCTGCCCTGCGGGCCCGGCCCCGGGGAGCCCCTTGCCCGGAGGGGACCCCCCAGTGCAAGACACCGGACCCCCGCCGCTCACGTTTCCTGCACCGCCGCCTGTCCCCGGCCAATCCTGTCCCCGCGCCGCAGGCGGATCCCGGCCCCGGCTCCGGGCAGGGAGCGCTTGGCCTCCGAGCCCTGAGCCGCCGCAGGAGGTGGCTGCGCCTGCGGCGATGTTGGGGCCGCGTGGGGCACGATGGCCGAGGAGCCGGCCCCCCTCTCTCCTCTGGCCGCGCCTGCCGCCCCCCCCCATGGCTCCTCCGGCAGTGCTGCCCCCGGCGCCGGCCCGGTAGGCGCCGCTTTTGGGAAAAGGGGTGAGGGGAAGCGGCTGCTTCCCCTGCACCCCGCTAGCTACGCTACTGCCTGTTGTTAGAGAAGCACGTGGCGATTGTACTGTGGAAGCTGGCTACTCCAGACTGCTACCAATCGGTCGCTAACCAGTTCGGAGTGGGAAAGTCAACCGTTGGACTCGTGTTGACGGAAGTGTGCAGGGCCATTAATCGCAGCCTGCTACGAAAGACCGTGACTCTGGGCAACGTGCGTGACATTGTGGATGGCTTTGCACAAATGGGCTTCCCTGAGTGCGGAGAGGCGATAGAAGAGGGGGACGGAATATGGCACACATATTCCAATGCTGGCACCAGAGTACACTAATCAGAAGGGGTATTTCTCTATGGTTCTCCAAGTGCTTCTGAATCACCGTGGGCGTTTCATGGACATTAACGCAGGTTGGTCCGGAAAGGTGCATCTTTCGGAACACTGGCCTGTTCAGGAAGCTGCAAGCAGGGACTTTCTCTCCAGACCAGAAGATCACCGTAGGGGAAGTCGAAATGCCCATTATGATCCTGATCCTGGGAAACCCCGCCTACCCCTTAATGCTGTGGCTTATGAAGCCATACACGGGGCACCTTGACAGCAGCAAGGAGCGGTTCAACAACAAGCTGAGCAAGTGCAGAATGACTGCTGAGTGTACTTTTGGCTGTTTAAAGGCCCGCTGGCGCTGCCTATATGGGAGGCTGGACCTGGCCGATGACAATATTCCTATGCTTATAGCCGCGTGCTGTACGCTCCATAATATTTGTGAAGGGAAGGGTGAAAGCTTCACTCAGGACTGGACCGCTGAGGCTCTGCGACTGGAGGTTGAATTTGAACAGCCAGAGACCAGGGCTATTAGAGGGGCGGAGTGCAGTGCAGGGCCATAAGAATCAGGTATGCCTTGAAGCAGCAATTTGAAGCTGAAAGCCACTAATATTTGTCGCTATGCTCGGGAGTGCAGTGCTTGTAATGCTAGGAGGTGATTGTGATTGGTGCAGACGATGCACGATGAAGGTTTAAGAAAATTGCCTGTTGCTTTGCAGCGCTCTGTTTGCTTTCAATTAATGGAATAAAGATTGCTTTCAAGCCAAAACAATTATTTTATTAAAAAACAACAACCAGAGGAGAGAGACAAACAAAAAAACACATCAGCACTGAGGGGGATGGGAGAAGGGAGGGTCTTTGGAGGAGGTGGTTTCCTGGGACGGTTGAAGATTTGTGTATGTCCAGGTATCATATCCAACCTTCTCCTTTGGAGTACAGTGCAGCGGGTACTGTACTTTAGCACGGCTAAATTGCAGAGGAGCGGGTTGAGTGCAGTGGGTACAGGGAGTCCGCAGGGCTGGATTGTGACGGGGCAGGAGTGGAATGCAGTGGGTGCAGATTGGAGCCAGGAGGTTGATCAGAGTGTTGGCGGTGTCTGGGGTGGCCGCATGGGAAAGAGTTTTGCAACACTGGCTGCAGGGGAGGGCGGGGGCAGAGCTGCTCGGTTTGCAGTGCTAGTAGCACCTGGAGCATGTCTGCTTGGCGCTCCATAACCTTTAAGAGCCGCTCCATGGCTTCGTTCTGGTGCACAGCATTCGCCCCACCACTCCTTCAATTCTTGTTTTTCGGCCGTGGAGTGCATCATGACATCATGCAGAAAGTCCTCTTTACTTCTTCATGGCCCTTTCTAATTCTGCACAGCCATTCAGCCAGCGTTAACAAAGAGGGAGGCTGGCTCCCAAGGTCATGTGTGTGAAGTCAAAATAGAACATTTTACAGAAGCAGTATTGTTTGCAACACACAGAACACTGATTCAGTGATTTAAAACACAGCCACTATTCACATACCTATCACTAACTGGCTGACCCCAGGCAAGCACACATGAGCCACAAGACCCCCAAAATGGTGAGTAACCACAGAGGAAATCAGTGTTCCAGGACCATACTGTACACTGGGCACGTGGCTCTTGGAGACAGCCAGCACTGGGGCTGGGGGGCTTATAATCATTACTGTCCCCACATTTTCCACAGGCTGTGTTCAGCTGCTGAGGCTGAGCAGGGAATCAAGGGAGGGTCTTTTCCAAGACTGTGGCTTCTACCTGGCCCTTATGCGACTCGCCTGTGTGCACCAATGGTCCCCCCCCACCTGTCCTCCCCGTGATGGCAAAGTGGTGTGGGAAAGTTACCCTTAATGGGGCAAGGAACAAAGCAGCTCTGCCAAAGAATCTGTGGTAGCGGATTGCCCAGTATCTCCATGAGAGTTTCCTAGAGATCTCTGAGGCAGATTCCCGTGAACTGAGGGAGTCAATCAACACCCTGTTCCACCGCTCAGACTAGGCATGTGGTAGTACGCGCATCATACAGACACAAGCCTGCTTTCTGCCACCCTCCTGCCCCCAACAACTCACTTCAGCTATTTCCAAAATCAAAGCCACTTACCAGGGGCCTCCTCTCCTGTTTGCGCTTCGCTAAGCTTTGACAGCTGTGACTGGCTAGCCTCCTCTGGGGTAGAGAAGAGCTCCAGGCTGCATGCATTTCTGACCTCCGAGTTGTCCTCTGCCTCTGGGTCCCCCTCCACATCCTCATCCAAGATTTCCTCCTCCTGGCTTGGTCCACTGTCGACTGGCACACAAGCCACCGAAGTATCCACAGGGGCCTTCGCAGTGGAGGTGTGGTCGCCACCAAGTATCACGTCCAGCTCTTTGTAGAACCGGCAGCTCGTGGGCGCAGCACCGGAGCGGCAGTTTGCCTCCCGCGCTTTATGGTAGGCGTTCCGCAGTTCCTTCACTTGGACCCTGCACTGCAGTGTGTCCCGGGCATGGCCCCTTTCTGTCATGCATCGTGAAATCTGTCCATAGGTATCATAATTCCTATGGCTGGAGCGTAGCTGGGACAAGACAGCCTCCTCTCCCCAAATGCTGATGAGGTCCAGCAGCTCGGCATTGCTCCAAGCGAAGGATCGCCTGGTGCGTGGAGCAGGCATGGTCACTTGGAAAGATGCACTGAGATCACTGCATGCTTCACTGAGCAAACAGGAAGGGGACTTTCAAAATTCCCAAGGAATTTAAGGGGTGGGTCTCACGATTGGTCACCTGAGGGCAGGACAGTAGAGTTCAAACTGATGACCAGAGAGGCAAGAGCAGGCATTGTGGGACACCTCCCGGACCGCAGCGCTGTAATCGACCAGGGTGTCTACACTGGCACTGCGGCGCTGTAGCCCTGACGCAGAAAGCTCTACGCCTCTCATCAGGGTGGTTTTTTACAGCGCTGCAACTGTGCAGTTTCTGCACACTAAATGGCTTGGCAGCATGTACATCTCGGGAGTTACAACGCAGAAAGCTGCTTTACTGTGCAGAAACTTGCCAGTGTAGACAAGGGCTAAGCTAATGGACCTATGCTTCAGATCAAGACATAGGTGCTGGAACTAGCGATGCTGGGAGTGCTACTGCACCCCCTGGCCAAAATGGTTTCCATCATATACAGGGTTTATAGTTTGGTTCAATGGCTCTTAGCACCCCCACTGTACAAATTGTTCCAGCACCCCTAGATCAAGCAGCAGACTTTAGTACTTCTACTTCCGGAAGCCTCACAGAATCAATCCCCACAAATTCGCCGAGTAGGGGCATTGTTACATTGGCATCAACCCAGCAAGCTAGATAAGCTGAACCAGAGACCTCACAAAAGTCTGCCCTTCACATAAGCCTGCTGATTCAACAACACCTCTTGCCAACTGTCATGATTTTATCATGAATCTTGTGATATTTGGTGGTGTCCTCCTGGAGTCAGGTGATTACATGAGAATCTCAAAAACAATGAGGAGTCCTTGTGGCACCCTAGAGACTAACATTTATTTGGGCATACGTTTTCATGGGCTATAACCCACTCCATCAGATGCATGGAGTGAAAAATACAGTAAGCAGTATATATATACAGCACATGAAAAGATGGGAGTTGCCTTACCAAGTGGGGGGTCAGTGCTAACAAGGCCAATTCAATAAAGGTGGAAGTGGCCCATTCTCAACAGTTGACAATCTCAGTTTTCATTAAAAACAAACAAGCTGATTTCTAGCCCTCTCAGATACAGAGAAAAGCTTGAAAAGGTGAACCCTAAAGGCTCAAAAACCAGAGGCAAATAAAAACAACCCCACATTTGTTATTTTTTTAAAATCTCGGGACTTTTAAAATAATCTCGTGATTATAGGGGACATCACTCATGATCTTTGAGTATTTGGAGTTGGCAATGTTGAAATAAACTCAGAGGCCTGTACCTTGAAATATGCCCCCAAAACTTGACACTCTGAGTCAGTAACGTCTCAACAACATGTGCCTTGATTTCACCACAGCAAGGTAAAGGTGATGAGCAAAATGATGTCATAAAGAGCTGTTGTGCCGGATATCACAATATCCTGGACAAACCTTAAGGAATCAAGAAAAACCTTATTGAATTAAGGCACATCATATTAAAAATGCAACTGTGCATATGTTATTGTGGAATTGTATGTAACTTCTCTAGGAAACTGACTAATGCAGGAAGGATTAGGCACTTCAAAGGATGTTTTGGGACAATATATGTGAAGTGGATTTCCAAGGAAATACTTGGAATAAAGGGAATGCAAATGACCCACCTCGCAGCCCATCTTTTTGAAGCTGCGCCTTAAGAAAAACCCATCATCTACTAAATTACCTGCACCTAGACACTCCAAATTAAAGAACCCGAACTGTATAAAGAATGGACTAAACTTCCCAGGAGTGTGTTAGTTCTGAGCTGAGGCTGTTATGAATTTGTGACCATAGAAGAGACCTCTTTGCAGGGTTTTGAAGGACTGCTCCTGCCAGAACCCATATTGGAGTTAGGGTGATCTCTGATGAATCTATGTGCATACTAATAAGCTTTTTATGGTTTTTAATATATTTTCTCTGTAATGCTTTTACCCTAAGAATAAATAAGCTTGCATAGAAAGAACCGTAAGAACATAAGAATGGCCATACTGTGTCAGATCAATGGTCCATCTAACCCAGTATCCAGTCTTCTGACAGTGGCCAGTGCCAGTGCTTCAGAGGGAATGAACAGAACAGGCAATCATCAAGTGATCCATCCTCTCTTGTCCACTCCCTGGTGGTGTCCCAGCTGGTGTCCCAGCTTCTGGCAATCAAAAGCTAGGGACACCCAGAGCATCGGGTTGCATCCCTGACCATCTTGGCTAATAAACACTGATGGACCTATCCGCCATGAAATTATCTAATTCTTTTTTCAACCCTGTTATAGTTTTGGCCTTCACGACATCCGCTGGCAACGAGTTCCACAGGTTGACAGTGCATCCTGGGAAGAAGTACTTCCTTTTATATGTTTTAAACCTCCTGCCTATTAATTTCATTGGGTGACCCCCAGTTCTTGTGTTACGTGAAGGAGGAAATAACACTTGCTTATTCACTTTCTCCACACCATTCACAATTTTATAGACCTCTACCATATCCCCTCTTAAGTCATCTCTTTTCCAAACTAAAAAGTCCCAGGCTATCTTCATATGGAAGATATTCCATACCCCTAATCATTTTTGTTTGCCCTTCTCTAAACCTTTTCCAATTCCAATACATCTTTTTTGAGAGGGGATGTCCAGAACTGCAAGCAGTATTCCACGTGTGGGCGTACCACGGATTTATATAGTGGCATTATGATATTTCCTGTCCTGTCTATCCCTTTCTTAATGGTTCCTAACATTGTGAGCTTTTTTGAGTGTTGCTGCACAGTGAGCAGATGTTTTCAGAGAATTATAAGACTCCAAAATCTCTTTCTTGAGTGACAACAGCTAATTTAATTCCAATAATTTTGCATGTATAGTTGGGATTATGTTTTCCAATGTACATTACTTTGTATTTATCAACATAGAATTTCACCTCCCATTTTGTTGCCCAGTCACCCAGCTTCGTGAGATCCCTTTGTAACCCTTTGCAGTCTGCTTTAACTGTCTTGACTAATTTTGTACCGTCTACAAATTTTGCCACCTCACCAGTTGTGGGGTAGCGCAACTTGTGGGCAGTCTCACTGTTATTAATCTCTGAAGAGAAAGCAAGCAGGTCTGCTTACGCAGTCTATCTTTTGCTGGGAATAACACAGCAAAGGCAGAGAACTTTCCAGCCTGGAAATGCGCCCAGTCAGGAAAGTGAGAGAGAGGGGGTGGGGGGGCAGGTCTCCACCCAAGAAAGGCAACAATATTTAGGAAGCCCGAAGCCCTAGAGTGGGTGACCTTACTGAACCACTAAGGGGAAATACCGGTGCAGTTGCCCTGAACCATGATGGCAGTCTCTTGACATCAGCCCAGATGCTAGAGGTACTGAGACAACGACATCATAAAAGCCTGTGTCTTGGCATCATCTAAGCAAGAAAGAGATGCTGAGCCAGTGTTAAGTAAGGAATGCAGCTCCTCCTCTGAAAGTTCTGTCCCTCTCCCTTTCCTGGGTTGGGAGCTGGTGAAATAAGGATTCGTCAATCAAGAAAATCTTCAATGTAAGACACTTTATTTAATATTATTCTCTGTTAAAGCCCTGTGTCAGTGACCTTATTTTATTAATTAGGATTAATATTTGTCCAGGACTTTGAAAATGTAGAGCAATATTAAGTGCTAAGCATTATCTCACTACTATTCTAGTTATTTTTTAGCTAGTGTTTGTGAATTTGCTCTTAAAAATGCACAGTGAAAGCAGTGGCTGTGATGGAATATTATGTAACTAATCCAACACAGTGTCATTATTTATGGTTTTCTCTTGACACTATAATATCCAGCATTTTACTATGAGAAATCCAGGAAGGTAGTTGAGTCTATCAGAATCCAAGCCTGCCTGGAAAAAGTTTTATATCACTAACTTTTCATTATTAAAGGCAAGGTTTTGAAATGCCTATTTTGTTCTTGCCAACAGAGTGACATTTAATCTCTTTCTAATTCTTTCGCCATCAGATAAATTTCTTGGCAAAAAAGAATGTTTTTCATCTTTTAAATGTTAAAATTTCATTTACTTTTTGGCTTGTAAACAGTGCAGGTCCATTATATCTAACTGTAACAGGTTACGAAATCTCTCTAGGATTAATTACACTTTTAATTAAATTAAAAGATTTCTCCTGATGTGACCTCCATATCAGTCCCAAATGCATGTTATCTCCCCTCAGACTTGTCTCATAGGACAGCAGTCTCCATATTACAGAACTAGACAGCTTTGCTTTTCTTGTGCCTGCCAAGAGACTCTTTGGAATTTAATTGCTAGTGTTATTTATGAATTATAACTGCAGAAACAGTTTGTGTGATGAATATTCCATGATCTTTCATCTTTATTGGGGTGGTGATTATGGAAAAAATGATAAAGAAATACTGTATGATTTTTAAATGAACAAATAAGGTTGGCTTTGTTCTTCCTTTTTTACCTAATAATATTGCATGTCCAGAAATGGCTCTTGTGTTTGAAGGCCAAAAAATGTAACAGAACTTGCTGAGAGACTAAATGTTCATGAGAGGTAAGGACAAATTTATCTAGATAAAAATAATTAGCAGTTACGCCAGTGATCATGAAAACAAGAAACGAACTACAGCAGCATTCTAATATTCAGCACTGCAAACAGAGCAAGTGGAAAAAAACAAAAGAAATGTTGTGCATTAATCTTCTACTCTGGTGGAGGCTGAATACAAAAAAATAAAGCTCCCAAACTAAATCTGACATGGTCTGATTAAAATGCAAAACACATGGTGGAAAATGAAAGCTGTGAACAACATAATGGGGTCCTTCCATGAAAGCATGTTTGCTATATAATTCTAGATAATGTCACTTTTTCCTCTTTCTGAGCAGTCATAGCAGCAGCATCGGTTTTTCTTATGAATCTGTCATGAAACACTAGGGAACAGAAATCAAAGTGTTGCATACTGATGAAACGAAAGATAGATTCCTGCCAAGAAGCTTGTTTTCAGACCTCAGCACTGCTTTTCAAAGGGGGGGGGGGGGGGAGGTGAGTCAACTCCTTCATTTTCTTGAGCTTGGTCCACGCTCCTCTACTTCAGTTTTGGGCTAGTATACTCTGCCCGATTTATTTTAGGAGAATGAATAACAGATAAGTATATGAAGGTGAGCAGTGGCGTCTGAAATGCAGGCATCCACCTTCCACTAATGACCAGGGCACATTCCAGTATCGCTCCAAAGAAGTTACAAAACAGGCTCAATGATATAAATAATAATACTAGGACACTATTACTTTTCCATGGGGAAGTACTGCTGGGAACATGGGCGGGATGATGCCTGTTCTCCTGCTCTAACCACTGTGTGCTCTTTCCCCCATACAGACAATCCAGTTCATAGACTGCCTTCCACGGGGTCCAGCACCACGGAGGCAGCTAATGCCACTTTCCATGCAAAAGAAGCAAAACCTGGATACTTAGGTCCTTTCCATATGCAGGTTAAGGAGTATGACAAGTATGGGAGCTGAAGGATTATAAATTCATACATAGTGATGCCTCTTGTGATAGAAATGTTTTCATTGAGGTGGCATGGATGTCTAGACAATATGGATTCATTTATTATAAATAAAGTCTCTTTATAGATTTACTGGTCTGAATATCTCTTTAAAGTGAAAATGCCCTGGATGGGATTATTAGTGGAATGTCCATCTAGGAGAACAACTAATTTAAGAGAATCCCCGCTATTCTGAGAACTGCACGATGCAACAACCTGAACAAAATGAGAGCACTTCAGATGAATGAGGAAGCATGTCCTGAGTGCTGAGAAGATAGTGACTAGATTGAAAATTAGTTTAAAAAGGTGTCAATGGAATTGAAAAGATCACAGAATAATAGTCTCTCACTGATAATCAAACAACAAGGCATTTGTGGGAAATTGATGAGATGAAGATGATCCATTTAATTCTTAAAAGCAAGAGACAATTAGAAACCTTCCAAATCTCACTCTTTTGGGAGGGCATTCCCTCATTTTGACAATTAATTTCAAGGCAGTTTTTAAAGCATCTCCTCACTGGTGAGGAAAGATTTTGCAATGTGTTCAGTGAACCTAATTTTAAATCTTACTCATAACTTTTTGCAGTCTTCCTCATTCAAACCGTCAAAGCTTGACAGCCCTGCACTGATCCTGTGACAGTGTTCCATTACACTAACTTTATTGCTGTTATACCAAATGATTGATGTTTTAATTTAATCTGATGAATACTGGTGCAATGGAGTGACAGTTGCTCTTTATACCACTAATTACTGACTCCATTTTGATCGTATTAGGGCCATATCCCATCTATGTGTTTCTACTACTACTTTTACCATTGTAGCAAGTAGGCACCAGCTGCACAAGTGAGAATCACACCGATGCTGCCTCAAGAGGCCAAACTTGTCCTCCTTTCCCTTACTTTTCCTGCTCTACTGTGTGAGATCATTCCTTGCTGGTCATTCTGAAGTTCGGTTGCTGGGGAAAGGCCTGCACGAAGAGGTGACTCCTGCATTGTGCCCTAAAGGTATCAGGATTCCGGGTCATCCTGATCTTTCATAGTAATGAGTTCTAAAGCCTAGGACCCGCTGCTGAAAATACTCAGCCCCAAGGTATTCGTGTTGAGGACCATCAGCCACTATGTATATATTTACCCACCTGATTCAGTGGGGCACAGAGAGAAAAAGACAAGCACAGGGAAGGGTGATTCCAGCTTGCTACAGATTTTGAAGTTAAGGACCAGTGGATCCCTAAGTGGACAGGGAACCAATGCAAAGTAGCAGTGTAGTGATGGGCTTACCGCCCAACGCCACTGTATTCCTTGGTGGCCCCTACAAGTTTCCTGGCATCAGCTACACCTGGTCTGGCAGCCAAAGTCTTTCAAAATCAAAATTACTTTAAACTCAAACCTTGAAAACAGAAGTTCTTCCTCTCACTGTCCCCTCTGGGTGAAGTGGCTTCCTGCTCCTCTTCCAAGTTCTCCTTCCCAGGCCATGGATCACCCCTTTCCCTCCCAGGGAGCTAAAATTTTCCTGACAGAGCAGTCTCTCCCTCTTCTCACACATGAGAACAGGGAGCCCTGTGTGCTGCTCTTCCCCAGGAATTTATTTTAATTGGTTGGGGGACTGATTGATTGGGAAAGGGGGCGGGGGGCTCTTAACTATAAGGATCCTGACCTTGGGCCTTACAGAGACCATTGTCGCTTCTCACTGAGACTCAGTATTACCCCAGGACCACTTCCTTTCCCCCCCATGTCTGTCCCTGCTGTCCCCAAGGCTTTTTCTACAGTTGGGGCTTCTTGAAACATGGTAGCTTGGACCCATTCCCTGCTCTCCCCACCCCATTCCTCTTTCCTTAAGGGCCAGTATACCCGATTACAGACTCTCTCTGTTTTGTCCCACTCTAGTGGTAAGCCACAGCATGATGGACACGTTTCCGCTTCCATACAGCCCCTGGGGATCAATCTTGGATTACAGTAGCACAGCCTGGAAGTGACGATCATGAATCACTACGGTCAGGTCTTCAGCAAAGAGGGTGTGGGTGCAACCTTTTGGCTAGCAGAAGATGGAAGCCACCATTTCTAACCACAGGGGCTATCTGGGTGCCCAGGAATAGCAATGAAACCAGCAGTACACCAAGACTGTTCACTGCCTTGACAGAGGGCAGATGCCTTCAGGGGAAGGGGAAGGTGCAACTCCTAACAGTTACTCAAAATGCCTTGCCATCCCAATTAGCACCCCCTCCATATTTTAAGGATTTAGTTTGACCCAGTTGATTATATACAGATTCCATCTTCCCACAGATGTTGGTATAGCGGGGAGATGGTGTCAAACACACATTAAAGAGATTTAGCATATTGATGACACAGTAAACTATGGGGGTCACACGGTCTCTCTGTTAGTTATTTTAAATGGATGTCTTATATATTCTCCCTCCACAGGAAGAAAAAACAAACATGGGAGGAGAAAAACTGTATGAGGAACTCTACAGGTGTTAAGTCACCAGGGGCCAGACAGATTCTCCTCAATGAAGGGCTTGAGAGGTGGTGAGCACATCCTCTAAAGTCCACAGAACCTGAGAATCTGCAAGGAGATCCACGGACCTTGGGAGCCTCCTCGTGGTTTCCTGGCCAATCCATGACTGTACAGCCTCTCTCTCAGACTTGGCTGCACAGGTCTTGCATGACCATTTGGTCTAATACAGATTCAGTTTAGTATAACGATACAGACACATCATCATTATTCTAAGCTTACGCATTGTTAAAATATGGGAAAACTTAAGAACATATTTTTAAAATAAAAAGCAAAACTCAATTGTCAAGAAGGAATTTCAATACAAAATAGAGCTGTTGCTTTATCAGCAATAAAAGAGGAAGCACCTTTTTCACTTTGTTGTAGTAGAGGCTATAGTAACTTAAATGGAACTCCATTATAAACAAAGGAAATCAAGCTCTTGTCTAGGTGACCTACTTTTTAAAGTAAATGAGGTATTAGTGGGGGGAAAAAAAAAGAGAGAGAAGGCCAGAAGAGGTAAAGAAATGGGAAAAAAATTAAAACATCTGTATTCTACTTGAAGTGCATTAATATACCATAGCCTGCAACATAAACTTCAAGGATCTGATTTTTCTACACACACTACTGGAAAATCTCTGTAAACGAAAAGTTTTTTTAAAAAATTGATAAAGAATTGTTAAAGCAATACATAGATACTGATAACTACAGAGTTAAGTGGAACAAATGTCTACTGAGCAGTTCACGTACTTGTTCTCACATATGGGTAGAAATACAGTATGCCTGTTTCCAAAGCAAGCAAGTCCTATTTTTAGGGCTACTATTACTATAAAACAAAAAAAAATTACGCAGTTCTGTCTCCTAAGATATAAGAGGTTGAAAAAGCCAATTCTCACTTTTAATGTGCTCATGAAATTTCACCCAGAAGCAGCGTTCAACCATAACAAAGCCAAATTACTGAAGCTCTCATTACACTCAAGCTGGTGCAAAGTCACAATTGATATATGAGTCAGTCACTCTCAGCATTGATTTGCAGAGCCCTCTGAATGTCTCTCAGCAGTACTGTACCTTAAAAAGCATTTTTCCTCCTCACTGCCATTCATCACAACTCAAATTGTCAAGTTTTATTTACATCTCTTCGTTAGGTTAAAAATATTCAACAATACAATTAATTAAATTTTAGTTATCTGTCCTATTTTTCTTTTCCCCCCCAATATTAAACAGAAAGTAAAAGAAGAATAGAAAAATAGCTGATGTAGTTTCACTAATCCCTCACCACAGTCATAACAAGACTTTAAAAAAATATTGCAGATATCTTTCTGAGTCATGCCAGTTCATATCTACTCAAAGAGCCCGTTCTGATCTCAATATTAAAACACACAATGGATTTCCAGCAGTTATGCAGCATATATTTTTAGCAGCAAGATAGCAACACACACACAAATTGCAATGGCTTACGCCATTTTTCAGGCAATAACCATTAGGTGGGTAATTCATGAGAATAAAAAATGGCAAGCAGGAAAAAAATCTACATCAATCAACTTTTAAATACTCAGTTTAGAGCACAGCTAATCAGGAAAGCAAGCCATGTACGCTAATCTGGTATAGGACTTCACTGGGGACTTTGAAGGGAATTGAATATTTAGGGACAATAAGAGGGCATACAAAACATAACAGTAATGTTGCTACAGAGCTGGTCACCACGCTTTAGTGGAAGATCATCCCCCCACCATCTTCCAGAGGGAGCTGGGTGGGTGGCAGGGTGATGCAAATGGCAGGAGGAAAGGATTGCTAGGGACAGAATGGCTGGCAGGGCAGGCTAGGGAAGAATGGGATGCAAAATGGCAGGCAGCAGACAGGGACCTAGTGTGGCTGGCTGCTCTACAGAGCAAGTGCAGGTGAGGGGGGTAGGCAGGAGTCAACATCATTCCTCAAGGGGCCTCAAAGAAATTAAGAACTATGATGACAGACCCCAAAATTGGTAAGTTCTCCCTCCAATTCTGAACTACTACACAGAAGATGCATTCCTTGTGACCCAATATGGACAGGATGGGGGATGAGATCAGTGCATATTTGACTAAATAGATCCAACAGACTTCCCCCACCATCACCACATACACAGACATGGATGCTGCAGCAGCCACAAGTAACCCATATGAAAGCTATATAATCCCACAGCTTCTATCCCCCAAAACAAGTTACAGTATTCCAAATACTCTCTTTTTCCTTCCAATATTAATATTTTTATGGGGGTCAGGGGGAGGAAGTATTCAATGCAAAGACCAACGGAAAAAGACAACATACTTCTAATATCTATGAAATAGTGTAATATGACAGATACTAGCAATAAAATATACACTCTATTTTCAAAAGAACATGAATTTGAGCATGAGAACACTTAAGAAAACTTTATCTAATAACATGCAGCATCTTCTGAAAACTGTTGCCCTCTTGCATAAACACATAAGCACAACTATGTTACCAATAAAATTATTTCTTTCAAAACTACAGCAAGTAAATTCAGACATACAATGAATCAGTTGGTAAAAATTCCTTATTGACAGAAATCACATCACTTGTATTCTGTCTAAAGTCAGTTGTAAAGAGGTATGGTCCTCATGGAAAGTAATGAAGATGCCTATTCAGCAAGTTTACCAAACCTGTGTGTGCCCACACTGGGTTTTTAATGGGTAATCAGGTTTAACAGGCCATGTCAAAAGGCCCGACGTGTGCAGCTGAGCAATTGTTGGAAGACAACTAAGGAAGGAAAAGCGGGTGTTATTCGTTTCATTGGCACATACAGCATCTTGATAAAAGAAAAGAATCAACTTATGTCAATAGGTGTTCTTGCCAAACTTCAAAGTTTATCGGTGGGATTCTACAACAACAAAAATCCTAGACAACTAGGCAAAATATATTGTCACTTCTCCAGTATATTATTGTTTATAATCCTCCTCACGATGAACTTTGGATACAAAGATTTTTTTTTTCCCTTTAGAGTCAAATATCCTTAAGCTTTGGCATAATTATGTGACACTTCATGGGTAAAAGAGGATAGGGATGGAAGACAAGATTTCTACCTGCAGCCAATGCTGTACACCTATTGTGCAACAAAAAAACAAAACAAAGCTAAGATAGAAACGTGAAAGACTATCTGTATAATTATTGCTTCCTTACATTTTAGTTTGAACTAATCTTAATTTCATCACCAAATATAAATCTCTCTCTCTATTTGTAAAGTGTCTATGATTCAAAGTCTCTCCCACACAAGTGTTACATAGGACTGACCTTTTTCTCTCACAAACAAAAAGCTCAACCATATCAGTCCCATCTTACACAGCCCCACTGGTCCCCCATTCATCCAGAGTCCAGTTCAAAATTCCACTCCTTGTTTTTAAACCTTCCTGGGACTTTTTCCCACACAAACACACAGATTCTCTGACTCTGCTCCCCTTCCCATTGCACTGTTGAGCGAGTGTCAGCCTCACCCCTCTGACTCTTCACAAATGTGGCTTAGAATCTGGTTTGTATGAAAGCTGCTATACGTTTCGAGGACCTGATCCTCAACTCCTTAGTCAGGCAGAAGTCCAGGTGCAATCAATGGGAGTGTTGCCTAAGAAAGGAGTTTCAAATCATGCCCTGAAGTTGCATTGTACTCCATGATGCTGTATTTCTGCTGAACAATTTCATTAATACATACAGTGCCCATTTGTTAAGTTAAAGGGAACATTAATAATTTCAGTATCTTTAAACTTATTCAAATCCTTCCTAAAAATTAACTTCCCACAAAACAAACATACAATCCAGACTCAAAATATGCACATACCTAACATGATTTATCTTATACTAGAGCCATTATTCTATCTCATTTCTCACACACATCCCTTTTTTATTACCTCCATTTGCTTCAACGCAAGCCCCGAGTCTCCACTGACTTGCATCTTATATAGCCACCTGTACAGGGTGGGTATGAAACTGCCATTTTGATTTGGTAACATTCTACTTCTGCTTTCAACAGGTGTCAATGACACTATAATATGGACAGCAGTGAAGTATGAGGCCCTCAGATTGTAAATTTTTTGGTGCATGGACCTGTTTATTAGATTAAGCTCCTAACACACTTTGGGGAACTGTAAAAACAGTAATGAAAGCAAAAACACTAACAACGTGAACAAAAGCCTCTTTCCACACAAGTGTTTTAATCTCTTTTAATTTCCTTTAAGTATTAATAAAAGGTTCATTAGGCAGCCTGACAGGGTCCCTTTTTTCATTTAATTAAATCTTGAGCCTCTGTATTTGAAGTAAAAAACAGTCATTGGATGAGGAGGATTCTTTGAGTAAAAAGTTTTGAGATTCAAAAAATCCTTTAGAGCTTTGTCTAACCCTTCTCTAAATAAGTAACTCCCTAAAAAAGAAAGGCCAAAAGTTTCTGTCTGGGTGGCTAAACAATTTGAATGAGACCACAGGATTCTCCAAGCTATAGGGTGGAATCTAATTTTTTTCAGAGAAGTAGAAGAGATAGTGTTTAATTTTATTAGCACAATATTTGTTTTAAGATATTTGAGAGGGAGTAGTTGGGTTTTGTTTGTTTTTGGGAGAAAACAGCGTTTCTTAAAGCTCTTATGACAACATTGTGATAATAAAAGACAGAGGTGCTCCTAAGACAAGGGTGGAGATTTCAAATTCTGTCCTATTGTTTTATTTTTGTAGCATTTCTTTTAAAAGTAATAGAATTTCACAAGGGTTGGAAAGTTAGCCACTCAACTGCCATTAAGTTTAATAAAGGTGGAATGAATCTGAATTGAAAACTAAAGTCAACAGCTTCCCTCTCCCTTTTAAATGTTTCCACTGGAAAAGGTGAGAAAGTGGCATAAGCATAAAGTCTAGGGGCAAAATTTTCAAAAATGACTAAATGACTTAAGATCCTAAATTTCATTTTCAAAAGTGGCATTGGCATTTAGGGGCATAAGTCTTACTGAAAATCAATGGGCTTTAGGCTTATAAATCACTTTTTAAAAATTTACCCTATCGCTAAATCCATCACTGTGCAAAGCATATGGAGCATTCCCGAATGTGGAACAAGAGCCGTTCTCTCTCAATGTTTTACTTTCCCCTCCCTTCTTCCAGTGAAAAAAGTTGACATACAGTAAGGGGTGCAAGCGCACCAAAAGCAAGAACCTTAAAAAAATTCCAAAATGAAAATTGTTTAGAAATTATTGGTCAAAACACTGAAAATTTTCTATTAAAATGATTTTTTTTCCCACAAAAAGTTTTGTTCTGGTCAAAGAGTCATTTTTTGTTGGAAAAACATGTTGTTTTTGTAAGTATTGTTATAGTGGCTTCACCTCCTGGGAGCAATGCAACCATCTCAAATATAACGCAGATAAAATCTGTATACCATACCACATCTCTATATCTCCCATTGGTAGACAGACAGACATTGGTATGTGATGCGTAAACACACACACATACACACACACACACACACACACACACACAAACTCCTGCCTGCCATTGTTTCTGCAAGAGAGCATACGAGCAAAAAGATATCACGTAAGGTATCAAGACATCTAAAGCTAGTCCTGCTTTTGACCGATACACACTCATCATTATTTCCACATTTGGTTTACCACCCCTCTCAACACTTTGGTGACTATTTCTTTTTTCTTTCAGAAAAAAATATGACTGTCAAACTATGACTCAAAAGTTCAGAATCTCAGACTTAACACACCACACTGCTACCTCAAGTACCACGCCAGATGCCCAATTTGTGTAGCATGAATGCAGCAACATGAAACAAATTTATCTGCTAGGATGCTTAACAGTCAGAATGCCTCAGATACAAAATTTATTAATAGAGAAATGTTATTAGCTCTATATGTATTCTGAATTTTTATTTTAAATCTACTGAATACAAAGCATATGCTAGCAGCATGCGGATTAAATGCTGGTGTGACAGTAAATCAATCTTTCAGTGCTTTGCGATTTTACGGTCATCGGAGGAAAAAAAGTGGCCTCAAAAAGGAAGTCACAACTGTGACACCATTGCTAGACCTCAACAAACACTCACATGGAGGCATACGCTGTTTAATTAATCCCCGGTGATCAAAGTTGTTTTATTCCTATACCGAGTTAATTGAACACTGTCAATTCAGTTCTGATATAATTAAACATTAGATCTTTACCCAAAAATAATATGCATTTGATAGTTGATTGGCATTTTTTGTAATATCTGCCTCCATTAAAACCTCTCGGGATTTCTCCATTATATTGGATGCATTAGAAGTCTAATAGGAAATTGTATTTTTCAAAAGGCTTACACTTTGTGATTTAGAAAGAAATCAGGTTTCAAGTGGAGAACATACTTTGATGTCTCTACTATATTCAAAGTCATTGATCATGTTTACTTGGAACATGATATCCGTACAGCATGTCCATAATTTACAACAGGCAAGAAATTTCTAAGAATAGTTATTTATGAACCACAGGAAATAAAGCCAATATAGACAGCTCAAAGTGGCACAGTTTGTTGATTTGGTTTGTTTGCGCACAGACAGTATACTAACAAAAACAAAAAGATTTGTCATTTATCCCCCAAGACCTGATTTCAATCATCTGTTTTTTCCCCTATAAATCTATCTGCTCTGGTGTTATATATTCCAGAGCACATTGCATACCCCTGGGTACCCAAGGTTTGGATTAACAACAACAATGACCCTTCCAATGTACATCCAAGAGTGTTAGCCACCAAAACATCTTGGTGGAAGTCACAGGGAATGGGTTGGAGGTAGGGATCGCAGTGTGGTCAGCAAGGTCCTAATGGAGAGTCAAATGGAAATAGCAGCAGTAAGTGCAACCAAAGGGAAGGCTGAAGGAACAGCCAGAGGAAAGAGGGAACAGCGTGGCACCTTCTCCATCTCTTCCTCTCTCTTTAGGGAGTAGAAGGGAGATGTGGAAGGGCAGGGGGCAACTGAAAGCAGAGAAAGGAATTTTTACAACCAATATTTTCAGACCTTTCAGTTAGACATGAGTTTGGTTTGAGGGCTGGATGTGCAACGCTTTAGTTGGTTCTTATTTTATCCAAAGTTGTTCCCTCATCCTGGGCACAAATTCTGTTCTGAATAGAATAGCTTACAATATTACTGTTATTTACTGAGCACCAACAAATACAGATTTTTTTTAAATGTCTATTTTGTATGGTCCCCAATAGGAGTTGGCTCACAAAGAGCCCTCACTTCACCCCTGGTGAATCTTGTAAAGTGTGCAGTGAATGAGGCAAAAGCTCTCTTAGGAGACATGCCTCATTCCTTGCATATCTTCTAAGTGTACAGGGACTGATGCAAGGGCTTTCCAAGGCTCTGCTCTTGCCACTGTCTGTGTATCTTGAAGAACAGAAGTGTGTGGCAGCTTGAAGTGCTCTGGTAAGCGGTTTCTTCCTAAGGAGCTGTTAACTAAAAAATTCCACCCAAAGAACTAAGGTAGAGAAACATTAAGGATGCATGGTTATGCAACTTTAATTCTACCCGCTTGCGCATATGCATTGCAACCGTCTTTAATTACATGACCACATACTGTTTCTCAAATATAACACATTATACCATTTTCCCTACATACATCTTTGTAAAATGCCCTTACATCAATCACTGTGCATCTTGCATATAAATGATTTTCATGAATTCTGTTTGCCTGGTACTATATGTACTAGAGGTACAGGATGCTGCACTTACTCGTGTAACATTACTCGTGTAATGTTATTTAAAAGTATATATTCAGCTAATAGTATGTGATATCTGAAACTGCTAAATATTATTGAATACTGCTAATATTCATGCACAGGGAGGAGAGGGCAGAGGTTTTGTTGAAAGTGGTTAACCATGCTATACTTAATGGAAGAGCTAGGGACAGTCACTTTTTGAAAAGACTTTTGTTAGTATTGACTGGTATGATCTACAATCATCTGGAATCCCCCTCTACTACACCTCCCTATAGTGCTTTCAAAACAGGAATTGGGCTATTTTCCCTGTTTAGAGAGTTGTGGAATATTTGAAGTATTGAAGGTATTAGAAACTTTTGAAAAAAGTTTTAAAGAATTCACTTCTAAAGCAATCCCCGTTCTGGAAATTTACCATGTAGAGGATTTCTTACAGAATTTTGAACTCCATCTTCTGCTTCAATCTGCATTTTTTGTTCACTAATCTGGAAGATTTTCAAATTCTCAATAAATACTATTTGTATTATAGAGTTCCTGAAGGTAAATACATTCTTTGTAGAATTTAAAATGTGTCAGTTATTCCTTGGATTTTTTAAACCAGTTATTGTATTCTCTTCTGTTACAATTGTGGGGTCTACATTTGGGGCATTAGTGGAATGGCATATTTTTAAAAACATACAGGTTTCATTTTCACATACCACTTTTTTCACAGGAACTCTGCCTAATTTAGTATACAGCAGGAATGCACAAGGGGGCAAAATTAAGGATGTGAGGACAACCATAAATCTGGCATTTCCCAACTATACGGTGCTTGACTTTGCAATCTATATAGCATTCTTTCAACTTCGTTTTTTGAATGTAATTATATTTATATTTGTAGAACAAATATTAACATGGAGGTGGATTTCTTTTATAAAGAAACGATACCTACAAAATGTCATTTCAATTCCTAAAGATAGCACACAAACAACAAGGAATCTCACATGAGGAGGAAAAGAATGCCTCGGTTCACTGACATTACCCAGAATAAATGTAAAAGGATTAAAGAAATCACAGGAATTAAGAAAATGATTGCAAGGAACAGCACGGAGACAGGCAGCCCTGTATTTTGCTAAACTGCAATTTTGGTACAAGTAAAAGCAACAGTCGAAGGCATATATCTTTTAGGAGAAAGGAAATACGTTTGTGGACAAAATGTAACCTGAAACACATGGAGCTGAGACAGAGAGTGATGAAAAAGATTCATTTTCCCTTGTGGCGGGGTTCACAGTTGAGGAAATGTGGCCTTTAAGAGGATGTGTTAATACTTTACATGTTCGAGAAGTAAAGTGATGTGATCTATATTTAATTTAGATTGCTTAATGAAATATCCCATTGTTGTTTCATAGAAAAAGGTTCATGTTGTGACGTTTTCAAATAAGTGGTAATAGCCAACCCTCCGCCTTTCTTCCCACTCACCACAAATTTAGTGGATGAAAAGATAAAGGTAACAAAGTAGAATGTACCTGGAATCAATCTTTAAAAAAAAGTTGTCTTGAACATCCCTCTGTGAGGAGTCTGCAGAACATAAGACAAAAGATTAATGTTTTACTCAAAAACTTGAGTAAAAGAACAAATGGAACCAATTCACATCCATATAGAGGAAACATCTTAAAGGAAATGTTAAGTCAAGTATAGCATTGAGCATGTATTATTGTTGACATGTCTACCATCCCTAGAAGAGGGTGAATAGATTTGCTCGAGGGACCCTGCTCCTTTCTTTGTGAAAAGTCCCAGAGGGTAATTGTGGGTAATTATTCATCTTTCCTGGAGGACTCCTTCAGATAGCATACTGCCTGGTCGTGACACTCCTTCTGTTCAACAAGCATGGGAGACTAGTAGGAGGGTTTGAAAGGAGACACGGGCAGCTGTGTCTTCAGTATGCTGATGTCACCAGCTCTTCACTTCCAACCCATCAGACTGCTATGCAGGAGGGTAGATGAGATGATAATTAAAAATCTATGAATCAGACCTGGTTGGTTCATTAAAATTGGTGACTCAGTATACAGATGTGATTGGAAGTTGGACAAGATCCATCTGGCTGAGGATTGATTCAGCCATAACAGACAATGCTGGTAAATAGAGGGAAGCAACCAGAACAGTTGGTGATGATTATATCAGCAGTGCTGGTTATCAGTAAATCCATAATTCGTTACACAACGTAACAGGACGTTACAAGTGTTGGCATCTCTCTCTGAGGCAGAGGAATCTAGACGCAAGGACAGACAGGCCCTGTGGGGAAAAACCCTTGCAAAAGCCAACATCAGGAGAAAGCTGAGGGTTTCAGTAGCGTTCTTGGTATTTAGCCATTGGAACAGATTACCATGGGCTGTGGTAAATTCTCCATCACTTGGAGTGTTTAAATCAAGACTGGAGGTTTTGGTAAAAGTTTTATTAGAGCTGGGGTGCTCTTACGTGCTCAGCAAGCAACTATGGCCAAGAGCACCTTTTTCTGATCAGCACCTGGGGAGAAGAGTAAAACCTCTTTTATTATGGATATGAGCCTCAGAAAAGTTATCCATGCCTTTGTCACATCAGGACTAGACAACTGTAACATACTCCAACCACAGCTACAAGTATAGACCAGGTGGAATTTGAAGTTAAGCAGGCAGCAGTATTCTGCACTATTAAGCATTGCTGCACACTGACAGCACAATAAACCTATCATCTGTATGACATTTCTAGCTGTGTATTACTTTCCAGGTGGTATTTAAGGTGTTCATTTTAATTTTTAAAACCTTAAATGGCTAAGGAGCTAGCTACCTAAGAGATGGCATCTCAGCTAGGAGCCTGCTGGTTTAAAGCCAGGGCACCACTGGCAGGATGTTTTCCATCAGGAGTCCTTGATTCTGGAACGCACTCCTTCCCTTGACCCAGCAGAGGTCAGACACACTAACCTTCAGGCACACAGGTGAAGCAGGGGTCTCAAACTCAATTTACCTTAGGGCCAGTGCCAGTCCTCAAATCCTCCCAGCGGGCCAATAATGTCATTGAAGATGGTGTTCAGAAAAGAAAATGTTTATATTGTATTTTTTATTTCGAATTTCTTAGAAATAATAAAACTGTCATACAACTTTATACAATTCTTTGCCTGCCAGAGAGTTTTTAGTGTTTCCCGGACACCTGGTAACGCTTCAGTTCTGTCAGTTTGTTGATGTTTGGCCTCATGACAGAGCAGTGGAAACCTTCAGGATTGCAGCAAGGTGTGCATCAGATAGTTGTGTTTGGTATTTTGACTTGTTTATATTCATTGTGGAAAAAAGTGACACTGCCTCCATGGCTGACTCTGCCCGGCAACTAATGATGCTGCCTCCATGGCTGACTCTGCCCAGCGACTAGTGATGGTATCTCTGTCCCTCTCCCCCAGCCAATGGGAGCTGCGGGGGGCGGCTCCTTTAGCAGACATTGCCGACAGCGTCTCTCCTCCGCGGTCCACAGTGGGGAGGTTCTCAGATGGCCCGCAGGCCAGGACTTTGAGACCACTGCTGTAAAGTTAGGCCTTGATCCTGTCAACAACTGTGCCCACACAGGGGTCTGCCTGCAGAGCCAGCTGCAATTGTGTATTCACAATTTGGCAATCGGGGCCTTAATCTTTTGTCTAGACTGGTCCAGATGGACCATTGGTCTGACCCAGTATGCCCGTTCTTATATTCTTATGTCACAAGTTTTTGGACCTGGGGTGGGGTGAAAGACAAAGTGGTCAGATTTGGATTATTCTTAAAAACATGCACATTCCTAGTTGGGGATCCCTTCTTGAAACCCAAGAAATGACTGTTTAAATTATCTGCATATTACATTTTCTGTTCCACCAAAATGACTCTACAAACATAGATTTATGATAATACAGGAAACGCCCAGAAAATTTGACTATCAGGAAAAATATCAAAAGATGATTTGTGTTATCTTGCATTTATGATCTAAGCATAAATTCAGTCATTATTAAGAGATGGGGTTAAAGGGGTGGGGGGATTAAAAGCAAAGGTGGGAGAATATGACATAGGCCAGAAAAAGTCTGAGATTATTAAGAAGCTGTGCGATAATATACTTATCCATGTTATCTTTCCTATGCGGCCAAGATTTCCAAGTGCATTCCAAACAGGTATCTAATTAGTTTTGTATCGCAATTATGGTACTAACCTTTCTTAACTATGTCTCTGTTTTCCTGGCATAATTTTTATCCTTACACAGCTTTTGATTAAAAAAAAAAAAAAAAAAAAAACCTATTTCAATAGAATTGGGGAACATAAGAATGGCCAAAGGTCCATCTAGCCCAGTATCCTGTCTTCCGACAGGGGCCAATGCCAGGTGCTTCACAGGGAATGAACAGAACAGGAAGTGACTGAAATAATTTGGAGAGCCCTCTGTTTGCTGGAGATGCATTTTGTTAGACCTTAGTCAAAAGCACAGATGTAAAAAATATTTTTTTTGTTATGCAACTGACTAGCAAATAACAGACAGCAGTATTCAATATTATTTGGGGAAGAGGTGGAGTAACCACATTGTGGAATGTCTTTGTAGAAGCAACGTCATGACAAAATGATCATTCATAGTATATATGTTATTACAACTACAACTTATATACGTCAGAATCTATTTAAAACATGCGCACCAAGATTAATCAGAATGTTATTTCAATACACAAAAATGTGCAATTACTAAATGATTCAAATTCTTGTTAAGTTTAAATACACCAAAACTGCTGTGAGTCTCTATACATATGGTTAATTTATCATACGGTGTATGTAACTAAAACCAAAGGAGGCCCCACCTTCCTGCAGGAGTTGCACCTAGGTGATTTGTTCCACCCTACCCCCAACACCATCATGGAAGCAACTTCACAGAGCTGCCCAGAGTTGAGGCTCAGAGGACGTGAAGAGAAGGCTTGGCTCCTCCACATTCTCACTCCACTCTACTGTTGCATTCATTTTGAGAGAGAGAGAGAGAGACTGACTCTACAGCCCAGTGGTCAGGGCACTCACCTGGGATGCAGGAAACCAAAGTCCAAATCCCTGCTCCAAATCAGGCAGATAAGTTACTTGAACCTCAACTATTGGATATCCTGAGGTTGGTGTGTGTCTGTGTCTCTGAAAATGTTCACAACAGGTACATCTGCAAAAAACGAACCTGCAGCAGCAAGTCTCAGAGCCCAGGTCAACTGACTCGGACTCACGCTAAGGGGCTAAAAATATCAGTGTAGGCATTCCTGCTGGGGCTGGAGCCCGGGCTCTGAAATCCAGAGACCCCTGCAAGCCGGAGTCAGTTGACCCAGGCTCGGAGACTCACTCCTGCAGGTTGGTTGGGTTTTGTTGGCAGTGTAGACATACCTACTTTGTCCCTATGTGGGAAAGTGTTCTGAAATCTTGAAAGTTTTCACAGGGCAGGAAAACCATTTTCTGACTGACTTCGGGTGCTCATTCTATTCTTGCCATGATACTCTGAGCTCTGATTCTTTGCCACAAACTCTTTAGTCATCCAAAACTAGCACCATACATGCTCTCCTCTGCAGTCTATAGGAGCCCTCAAAAGCAGTGCCATACTCTGGATTATCCCATTCCTAGTGAGTGAGTCAGTAATCTGAGTTTACTATGGGTGCTGATGAAAGATCCATGGTATCGTATCAGTCCATACTTGTATGCACTTGCAACAGGGAAGTCCATTTATTTGCTTCAGAGGCAAAGTAAAAGGAGGCTGGCATAGTTTAATGGCATTTGGAATGTTTGATGAATGCCAGAATCCTAAAATGGTTAGTCTGTTAAGCAATTTACTGTTATAGTCTGGTCTGCCATGGAATCAGCAATCAGCCTAAGAAAACTCTTACCTGTATCTCTAATAATGCGTGTTCTGCTCAAAATTTAACAACTCTTCCATGTGAGTTACTAGGCATTCATATATGGGCAGAAGAAGGGCCATATTCACGTGCATAATAGGAATCTGAGAATATAGTCAAAGTTGGGGGATGGAAAGCAAGATGGGAGGTTTTTATCCCCTTGAATCTAGATTAGGCTGCTGAACTACAGCAATGGAAACTGAATTTCTACTGAAATGGAGCTAAAGAACCTTTTTTGGGGGGGAGGGGGACAGTAATGCTCCGCATTCTTTGTAAAGAAGCCATTAAAGGAAACGTCAACTTTAAAAGTCACTAATATAGAGCTTCTGACCTTCATGTCCTTTTTGTAAAGAAAAGTAACGGTAGTGTTGTCAAACTGGTATAAAAGCAGCTACATTGTAGCATGGAAGATATTCCAAGGCTACATAAAGCAACAACAGTGATAAAGTACAACAGTCTTTTAATTTGTTGTTTGGGGGAGGGGAGGAGAATGTCCTCCTTCCTATTAGCTTTCAACATTGGAAAAACTGATGTATTATATTTCATATTGCTGTCTTGTTTAAATACTAATTCATTCTTTTAAGAAACCCTTTGGCTACCTATAAGTTTTCCATTAATGAAAAACCAAGAACAAAGTGAACATGCCTAAGCTTTGAGAGATGAAAATAGAATCTGCAGAAGTACGATAGGGCTGTTCAGAAACAGTAAGGACATGCTTGGGAATAAGGCTGCATCCACGCAGGCTTCACTCCTTAGCTCCATCTCATCAGGAGTGGAACAATGAATATTTAGGCCCTGATTGGGCAAGTATTTATGTTCACTCTTAACTTTGCACCCATGAGTAGTTCCATTGAAATGAGAGGGACTACCTGCATGTGTAAATTCAGGCATGTGTGTTTGCAGAATCAGTGCCTTAAATACTTGGGTCTCCATCCTACACTTGGATGTACATGAGTATAAGGGTCGTCCCTCATGGATCTGATTGCAGGACTAGGGGCCTAGGTATGTGTGTTCCTCTGTCTCAGACCAGCTAACAGGAGCAGAGATTCAAAAATATATTAAGAGCAACTTTTTTCCTTAAGAAAACCACAGTAATACAGCATTTTGTAGATTTAGTGCTCGTCTACAGTGGTCATCCGTAAAAAATTACCAATCGCCTTAGACAACTAATTTACCACAGCATCTGAAGTATTTCCAGCTATAAGTATAGGATAGGTGAGGGAATATTGTGGGTACCGATGTGTGCTTATCTATTTATCCAACAATGTATTTACAATGTTTACTATAAACTGCTATAAAAAAAGAAAATATCTTTAAAATAAAGCAAATACTGAGAGGGAGCCACATTTGCAAAAATGTGCACTCTGATTTGTGCATGCTAGTTCCTTGATTACTGTTGTTTGTGTAAGTACTGATAATACTTTAACAAGGGCTTGTACATTTCTTGCTCTCAGCCAGCATCCCAGGTGTGCACATGCTTACCTGCAGGGACATCAAATTAAGGAATGTATTAATTCATTTTCCCATTTAAACAGAACCAAAAATCTTTCTCCTCCATAACTAAGGAGTGAGGCATCATCACTTGGAAATAAAATTCAAACTTATATTAAGGAGCTGCAGTATTGCTGGAAGTGTTTATACTTTGTTCCTGAAAAATATAAGGGGATAGAAACTCAGCTGGGGTAAATTAGCATAGCTCAGCTCTAGTCAATGGAAATATGATCATATACACCAGCTGGAGTATATATAGTACATTATATTCTAACTCATATCCTGCTTGTGCAATATGACAAGGAAGCTGGGTGAAGATTCTGTAGAGCAGTGGTTCTCAACCAAGGGTACGCATACCCCTAGGGGTACACAGAAGTCTTCCAGGAGGTACATCAACTCATCTGGATATCTGCCAAGTTTTACAACAGGCTACATAAAAAGCACTAGCAAAGTAAGTACAAACTAAAATTTCATACAATGACTTGTTTATACTGCTCTATATACTATACCCTGAAATGTAAGGACAATATTTATATCCCAATCTATTTATTCTATAATTATATGGTAAAATGAGAAAGTAAGCAATTTTTCAGTAATAGTGTGCTGTAACACTTTTGTATTTTATGTCTGATTTTATAAGCAACTATTTTTAAAGTGAGGTGAAACTTGGGGGTATGCAAGACAAATCAGACTCCGGAAAGGGGTACAGTCATCCGGAAAGGTTGAGAACCATTGCTGTAGAGGGCTCCATTATCCACACTCAGAATGTTTTTAAAATAGCCATCATTGGGTATAATATGACCCATTTCAAAGGATACAAATTTGCTTTTCAGACCATTTATGAGGCACAGAAAGATTAAGTTCTCTAGTGCATGGAAGATTTATCAGTAACCAGACAAATGGTGAATCCAAGAGAGGCACAGAAAATGATCCCAGACTTCCCTTCAGTTTGGTGTGGGGGGGGGGGGGGGGGGAAAACATACCATGTGGCTTCCAAGAACCCAGTTCCAACACATGAACAAAATGCAGGTACAGTAGTTATATGCACAAGTGACCAGTTAGGCACCAAGATCCCAATAGAACAATGAGAACTGCTGACCATTTTATTTGGGTGCCTAACTAGGATACAAGGGCTTTGAAAATCTGGTTGTAATAGCCTGATTTTCATAGGTGCTGAACCCCCATAACTCCCACTGGAACACAGACAACTGTAGAACTTAGGAGAAAGGAAATACGTTTGTGGACAAAATGTAACCTGAAACACATGGAGCTGAGACAGAGAGTGATGAAAAAGATTCATTTTCCCTTGTGTGAAGATTCTGTAGAGCAGTGGTTCTCAACCAAGGGTACGCATACCCCTAGGGGTACACAGAAGTCTTCCAGGAGGTACATCAACTCATCTGGATATCTGCCAAGTTTTACAACAGGCTACATAAAAAGCACTAGCAAAGTAAGTACAAACTAAAATTTCATACAATGACTTGTTTATACTGCTCTATATACTATACCCTGAAATGTAAGGACAATATTTATATCCCAATCTATTTATTCTATAATTATATGGTAAAATGAGAAAGTAAGCAATTTTTCAGTAATAGTGTGCTGTAACACTTTTGTATTTTATGTCTGATTTTATAAGCAACTATTTTTAAAGTGAGGTGAAACTTGGGGGTATGCAAGACAAATCAGACTCCGGAAAGGGGTACAGTCATCCGGAAAGGTTGAGAACCATTGCTGTAGAGGGCTCCATTATCCACACTCAGAATGTTTTTAAAATAGCCATCATTGGGTATAATATGACCCATTTCAAAGGATACAAATTTGCTTTTCAGACCATTTATGAGGCACAGAAAGATTAAGTTCTCTAGTGCATGGAAGATTTATCAGTAACCAGACAAATGGTGAATCCAAGAGAGGCACAGAAAATGATCCCAGACTTCCCTTCAGTTTGGTGTGGGGGGGGGGGGGGGGGAAACATACCATGTGGCTTCCAAGAACCCAGTTCCAACACATGAACAAAATGCAGGTACAGTAGTTATATGCACAAGTGACCAGTTAGGCACCAAGATCCCAATAGAACAATGAGAACTGCTGACCATTTTATTTGGGTGCCTAACTAGGATACAAGGGCTTTGAAAATCTGGTTGTAATAGCCTGATTTTCATAGGTGCTGAACCCCCATAACTCCCACTGGAACACAGACAACTGTAGAACTTAGAAACCTAGTTCACTTGCCTTTTATTCTCCTCTTACAAACACATACTATGTGACTATCAAGGCAGAGAAAAGCATTTGAGCCCAAGTATGTCGGAATTTATTTTGTCCACGTCTAAGGGAAACAAACAAAACATTCTTTTACACAATAACAGTGGGGGGAAAGAAAATAAATTGCTACATTTGTACAACCTATTAATACAATTACATCACACAATGCTGATCCAGCTCAACTTAGTTTATATCATTTTAACAGACCATTAGAGGTGCCCAGAGCTTTGATGTGAATTAATTAGTCCCACCCCATTCAAAGAGGCTGATTGTTTAGAAACAGAACAAGAACAAACCAAGCCTTCTTTAACAAAGCAGTTTCTGGAGTATTTAAATATTGGTTATATTATTTAGAACAACCCAAATTGCGCTGTCAGAAGTAGACACTGTCCCTCTATAATAAAGGTAAATGAGCTTGAAAACTAATCTTTGGAATGGATTGTTTTCATCAAAAAAAGTCAGGGGTTATTATCATCCCTTTGAAGAAAGCCAAAAAGTCTGCCAACTTTTAACATTCACACATGGTAATCTGTTACATCCGGATTTTCAAATTTAATCCTATCCCTGTAATTACCCAATAGTCAGAACTAGCTTTGCTGACAACGCTCAACCTGCACTAAAATACCAATTACAATTATTTTGTATTGAGACTCTTATTCACTCTGTTTCTAGTGGTATCATGGGGAAATCTTAGGGGAATCATATGAGTGACAACCACCTCACAAACAGTTCAGGCCTAGCTGATTTTTGCATGATCTCCATTTCCCATTTTGCAACCCCTCAGAGATAGAGCTCAGATTCACAAAGGAATTTAGGCATCTAAATCTGGTGGGATGTTCTGATGTGGAACTCTCACAATCTCTCTTGACGAAGCCATTCCACTTTGTATTAAATAATTAAATATGAACTGGACCATAGAATGAGTGACACTGATTCTACCCAGTGGTTAGGGCACTCAGCTGTATGTTGGGGAAACCCCTTTTCATATCCTTTCTCCTCAAGGGGCAAATTAAGCTCATGTCTCCCACCTCCCAAGGGAGTGCTCTAAGTACTGCGCTAAAGATGATAAGGGAGGCTTCCTCCTCCCTCACATCCTTGTGGATCCAGGCCATAGGGCATAATCCAGCTTCCACTGAAGTCAACAGCAAGATAATAGCACTGATATTAAAAAAGAAGAAGGAACAGACCCGTAAGTTTTGTCCTTCCAGGTCCAAAGTTAAAAGGTCATTTAGCCATTCATTAGGACATCATCGTCTTTTATCCTTGTTGACCTTCAGCTAAGTACGCAAGTTGTGCTGAGGGCTTGGCTAATTAGTAGGAGGTAGTTTAAGACAGAAAAAACTGTACCTGAGAATAACCTTTTCATCATGGTGTCAGCTTGGAGTACCCCAAGGTTGGCTAAGCTACCACTAAAGATAAGTGTTATATTTTACTTGCGTTATTGCAGGCAAAAAACAAGCATGGCTGGTATTATTTTAAATTAACATCAGAGACCAAAAAATATTAATATGTCTTCCTGCTGTTGGGTCCTCTTTACATCACAGACCAGTTTACAGAGGACATGAAGGACTATAACATGATTGCAAAATCCATTAAAGCCTCTGCTGACAATTTAACCTCAAAAATTGTTCTTTTGGGATTTATTCACACCAAATCCTTTTCACGAGGCAATGGGTAAGCATTCCTGAATAAATCTGGTAGTAGAGCATGACTGAATGAAAAGAGATGAAAATTGGAGCTTCGTAAGTGAATATTTACTATATATGTTTCAACTTGGCATAAATGATTCTCAGCTTTTGTTTCGCTGCTTTCACAAACCTACCAGAAACAGTAATAGTAAAATATCTGAATTCACTTTTCCATGGAAAAACTCAACTGTGCAAAGAACTGTACAATTAAATCCTATTTACAAGGTGTCTTCTAGTCCACCTGACCATTGCACATGGACGGATGATTGATCCAAAAACAATGAACACACTGAACTTTATGTTTCATTGTAAGAGTCTTAGGACTTACTCTAAATATTCACAAGTCAGAACTGCAAACCACTCAGAATACTAAATGCATCAGAGTCGATTTCAGAACAAATCTGGGCAATGTTCCAATGTCAGAATGAAGCTGTAGATTAGTAACATCTCTTGCTTTGCTATTCCTCTCTCAAAAAGTGCCTATCAGCGAAAGCCTGCTTGGTAAGAGGACACACGGCTGCAGAGATTTTAACAGTTAATCAAGAACAGATTTTACAAGAGAGTGTTAGAGCTGTCTTTTACATCCCACTGGAATTCCAAGCATGTCTTACTCTCCTACAAATAAAAATATCCAACAACTAGAATATGTGACATATGTTGGAAGCTGAAATACAATTTGTTATACAGTTCATTTTTTTGTACCCTACTTATAGATTCCCCAGGATTATAAGAAAGCACAGGGTGATTGTCAAAAACCACAGGGAAACATCAAGGGAGCAACAAAGGTTTAAATTTTATTTAAATATAGCTCTCACCCTAATTTCCAAAATACAGGACCAATCCTGCAAGGTGCTGAAGGCCCTATAACTCCTATTGAGAGCTGAGCATGCCCTTAATTCATATTGAGGGTATCTAAAACTTCATAACATCAACCCTTACATTAGGTCTGGAGGACCTTTAAGAATTCAGAATTCAGAGATTTTTGAGTGCTGTTCTAAATACACCAGAGTTGGAAGCACAGCTACATAGATCATGTGGAGTTTATAAAGATCCAGTTTAATTTAGTTACTAAATGTATCCTACATAATTCCCAGACTAGAGCTACAACCTCAAGCAATTCTGATTTAATTTACCTTTCTTTTGCACAAAGACACATTCCAGGATCCATTCAATTGTTAGGCAAAACAATGACTGAGAGCTTATTATATTATTGCAAAAAATAATTAGTAACACTATAATAATAATACTAATTATTTCATCCTAAACCTAGCCTATAGCAATACTGGCTGAATAATGCTATTTGTGTTAACAATTAGTCCATGGTGTATGTTTCCTATCCTAGGTGTTCTCTTGTGATGCTTGTACTAGTTAAAATGTGATGTTTTCCAGAATGCACAGACCAGTCAAAAGTAAACACACTTTGTCTTTGTATCAATAACAGTTGCAAACCTGTAAAACAGGTGGGGGCAGGCTGCCAGTCTACTAGCAATGTAAATCAGGATGGGGGTTCAAGTTTTGGTTCCTCTCTTGTCCTAACCTGGGAAGCAGTGCACTTAGGTCTTGGCTCCTGCATTAAGTCAATGGCAAAACTTCAGTAGCGCAGGAACCTGATCTTTACATCCGGGTCCTCACAGGTGTGGAGCACCTGCAAACTCCACGGCAGTCAATGGGAGCTAAGGGTGCTCAGTATTTCTTAAGACCTGGCTCTTAGCCTCTGGGTAGGAGAAAGTACTTTAGCTGCATTTTAGGGGGACAGAACATTCAGCCAATCAGATAAAGATCTCCAGCTGTATAAAGAAACCTTTGAAGATGTGGGTGAAAAAGGGAAATCACAGAGATCACTCTGACCTCCCAACACTCAGGGGAGCAAATTCTGACCTGACTTACATTCTGTCAGCACAGGATCTGGCCCAGAATGGTAGATAAACATAGCTATCTGGTTAATTTTATAACCAGCTACCCTTGATTTCTATAAACTTTAAGCATTTTGGATGTAAAAATAAATATATTTTCTTTGTTCCATTCAAGTTAAATGAGAGTAAAGGGACTAAGGAGGCAATTTTGTAATTTATGTTGTGGTTAGGGATGGGGCAGAGGAGCAATAGAAGCTATTTAAGTAAGGCTAATCACACTTTAAAAAGGCAAAATGAACGTTTTAGCCCTGAGGGACCCCATGCTTAGATCTTTTACTGGATTTTTTCAAACTTGGCTTTCTTTGAAACAATAAACCAAAAGCCACTGTACCCCATTATCGTAAAACCCACTATTTATCACTGCATGGATTTAATCAGAACCACTTGTTTACATGAGTTAGAACAGCCATCTGTCCTTTCTCTTGAACTCTTCTGATAGCTCTGTGCAATTTTAATACTAAAGAGTGGAGAGGAGACTATTCATTGAAAGATACTCACTGCTTCTGACTTGTTGACTGATGAAATTATATACAGAAGTACTGTAACTACCCTAGCTGGGAAAATTTTATAGGCCAATAGTAGCACTGGGTGCAAATCCACTGGCTTCAATCAAGGGTCTGAAAAAAAGCATCTCAAACTGTTCCAGTGCATTAATGTTTTACAAACAAAGCAAAAAGGGCACACAAGTTAGGATCAGGAAAAGATCCTCTGGCCCAGTATGTGTCACATCCTTTCAATCAAAAAAATGAGCTACTTTAAATTTTGGACATATTTGCAAACTAACCCAACTGGTAAGACAAGGTTTTCAATGCACCATGCAGTGAAACATTCAATGAAACACTGCCATTGCCAGCCACCTGCTAGCACTGTTCTCTCTGCTGCTGCTGGCCGCTTCCTGCCACTATTTTCTCTCCTGCCATTCAGCTCTGCAGCAGCTAACACTGCTGCTGCTTGCCACTGATTGCCTCGTCTGCAGTGCCACATTCTGAGGTTCCATCACTTAGCCCAACCTCTTAATGATTTCACTGGATAGTAGGGAACCCCTCTGCTGCTGCCTTTTCATTGCTTTTCACTGCAACACTGTCCCCGCATCAGGTCTAAGGCTTAGCCACTAGACCTGCTCATCAGCTCTAGTAGTCATTGAACAGAAACAAGGACTGTCAGTTGAATCCAATCTGAAGGGCGAGAGTCAAATGGTGTCTAGAACCCTTAAAGCAGAGTCCAGACCATCACATAGGAACACCTATCCCCT
Organism: Emys orbicularis; assembly: GCF_028017835.1. NCBI lineage: Eukaryota > Metazoa > Chordata > Testudines > Emydidae > Emys > Emys orbicularis. The sequence goes on from NC_088685.1 coordinate 144,893,592, forward strand.
CCCCCTCTAACTTTCACTGGGATTTGGCATCTGTACCCCTGGCTTCATGAATCAGGTTGAGTTTAGGGTGACACTCTGAGACAGGGAATGCTAGATATAGTTCCGCTGCCCTTTACTCATACAATAAGGATAAGAACATTTCATTAACCCTGCATTCCATACTGAAGTGAATTTTAACTCAAAATAGCCAAAATTGATCACTTTGGCAAAGAAGCTCTGTCTGCTGAATACCTACGAAGAGTAGTGTCCCCATTCAAATGTGGTCTGCGCCTGAAGTCTTTCCCCGCCAGTTCATCACTAGATGCCAGGGGAGAGCTCATTCAGACCCAGATTACATCAACATAGGGAGAACCTAAATACATAGATGTGGGAAAAACTGGCTTTTTAAGTATGACCACTTCAAATCTCTCTTACCTTTTAAAAATGTACGGTATTACAACTTGTTTGGCTGGAAATCAAGCCAAATGGAGCAAAGAAATCAGGTCCCAGATATTGATATTATGAATAGGTCACTATGTGGTCTGACTACTATTTTAAGCAAAACAAATATTTGTTCTTCCAACATCAAGAATTAAGACAATTAACATATTTTCCCATTGAAGGAATGGATGCTATATAGCAAATGACCATGGAAAAGACTGGAAACTCTGGAGGAAACTTGTCAAATTCAGCTACATATTCTATGTATACATATATCACAACAAATCATTAAATGAGATCCAAGAAAAGTCCTAATTATTCGTGACAGCTGACACAAGTTAGTTGCAGAGTTATCATTAAATAATCCAACATAGCCCACATAATCCTAGTTAAATTAAACATTGACATTACAATGCTTAGTAACTGTATTTGACAACTATATACTGTGGTGATAGGTGCCATATAGGTACCTAACAGATAAACAGATATGCCTCTAGCCCCACCTGACTTGGTAAAAAGGGGTCCCAGGAAAGCTAACTACATGAAAAATAAAGGAAGATGGCAAGGGGCACACAAATTCGTGGCTATTTAAAAAAGACAGCATTTTTTTCATGTGGGAATATACAAGAGAACAGATGGTTAATCATGGTGATTTTTGCTGCCATGCACATGGTGGTGCTGATTGTCACATTAGGACTGGGAAAGAATGGACCTGGACTACATATTGGCATTGATTTGGAGGGTGAGTTTGTGTTCCTCTTTGGATAAGACGGAGCATAATGACAGACTCATCATTTTGCAAAGCTTTACTCTGGACACTGTTAGCTCTTCTGTCCCATTTAAGTATAGCAAGGTAACTGAGAGCAAGACTTGGCCAACTACATCATCTTGGACAAACAACCAAAAGTTGGTTAAATGATACTGAGCCTGCCACAGGGAAATAGATGGACTAAGAATAACCTTTGTATCACTAAGCCACCAAAGCTGCTGGATCCATATCTGTCATTGATACAAAGTCACTAAAGAAAAGCCGACTGCATCATTATATTCTCAATAGATGTTCCAGTACAAATATAATTTAATTTTTCTAAACATAGGCACATTTCTTTTTTAAAATATATGGAAAATAATACATTCATCATCAGGAGCATTAAAAGTGAAATATAGAGGAAGCAGAAACAACTATCTAAGCACACTTTGGACAGATTTCAAATATTTTCAAAATTACATTACTTAAATACCTGGATGTCACTTTAGGGGGAAAAATGAGGGAAAAGCTGAGAGATCAAGGAGAAAGGTATATAGGGTTTTAAAAAGGAAAATTAATGCAGTCACAAACGCACTACAGGAGTTTTTCAGAATCACCCTCTTTATGGATTCTTAAAGATTAGAGTAGAAAGTACAAATGCATGCACAATGAATTATTTTGTTTTAAAACAAGGATCTTTCATTTGCAGCCATACTGAGCAAATGGATGCTAAAATTAGACACAGATCAACATGATTTTACTCTGTATAATCGTCTGCATAGTTGAGAAACTTGCTGCCATGGCCAGCAGCCATCCCCCCTACTGCCACCACAACCCTCCCTGGAGAACCCAAACCTGCTAAGCATCTTTCTCAGGGTCAAAATAAAGGATGACAATGCCACGGAACTGACCCTTGCAGAAGCAGAGGGGTCATTCTGCACTTTAATGATTTTGTGATATGTAAAAATATCCACTACTGAGCTCGTGTCCAATCCTGCTCCCTTTGAAAGTCAGGGAAAAGCTTTGCTGTGGACTTCAATGGGAGCAGGAAAAAAAAAATAAAAAGATCATCACTCCAGATTAAAAAATAAACAATAAAACACCCCCCCACACACATTTTCTATTAGAAAACAAGAAAAGAATATTTCCATTGGCATCCATATACATATAAATATAAAAATAAAATAATACATTCAACTGAAAACCAGAAGTGAGTCACGAATGGCAATGCAAAAAATATCAGGTTTATTCTCGTTAATTAAGTCTTTTTAAATTGCTGCCAAATGAAGCCACATTGCATCTTTTGATGCTCTTTACAAGGGTACACCAGGCCTGACTGATCTCTTTTATACCAGCTTCATGTTGAAAATATGCGGAGTTCACACTGGAGTTTTTGCCCCATATTTCCAATTGGTCCTGCCACTAGTTTGGATGCACCATTGGTTGCAGCAGTGGGAGTGCTAGTGTAGACAGGGATCGAGATGGCCAGTGACTTCTTAAGCTCTAGGTCATCTAACTCTGCTCAGAGCAGGTCTATGCAACACAGTGCTTAAGAAGCTGGTGATCACTGGTACCTTGCCTACATTAACACTCCTACCATTGCTACCACCAGAGGAACTAAGCCAATGGTAACAATGGTGAGAAGTTTGGGGCAAAAAAAGCCTTTTGTACACAACAAGGCCACAGACTTCTACAGTGTTACTTCTGATTAACAACAATATGAGAGGAGAAACAGCCCCACTGCAGACAGTGAGAAATACTTGATATTTATGGCCCTGTCATTCAAGACATTAACTTTCACAAGGTTTATGGTTTTCAATCAAAACTGATTTTACTCCCCTTAGAGAAATACTTGCCAATATTTTTTCAGGGCTCAAATGCATAGTTTCTACTAACAAAATGACTAATTTGGCCCCACTCCTAACTGCCCTGGTCTTGTTGCTATTTCATTTTTCGTAACTCTTCTATTCTCACATCACACTGCTCTCTATGCCTAATGTCTCTTATTGAGAAGACAGTTTGTACAATGGATAGGGCAGAACACTGGGAGTCAGAAGACCTAGGTTCTACTCCCAGCTCTGCCGCTGACCTGCTGCGTGACCTCGAGCAAAATACAACCTCGCTGGGTCAAGATTGGCTCTCACAGTTACACCAGTGCAAATCTAGATTTAAACGTATTGGAATAAATGGAATTAATCCAGATTTAAATGTGAGCTTCTGTGCCTCATTTTCCTCACCTGAAAAATAAGGATGACAATACCTTTGAGATGAAAGATGCTATATAAAAAAGCATTCATCATCATGTGAGCATCAATAAAAAACACAAACATACTAAAAGAGCTGAGCTGTGCAAAAATATAAGTGAAACAGGAAAAGTCATTTTTAAGCTAACCTGCTAGCCCTATTGCTTTCCCAGAACCAAACATACACTGCTATTAACTCTATTTTCCTGCCACACAGATTCTAAAGCCCAAAGCTCCGACAGGAAGCTATTCTGTTCACAGTGGCCTTATGATTTCTTTTATTGCTTAATTTTTTAATTGAAGTCAGCAGTGCAAGTAGAGCGGACCGGACCGGTCCACTGTACCAGAAAGATATTTATAGCTGCTACGGGGCACCGGAAAGAGCAGCAGCCAAAAGCAGGGCAGCTGGGTGGCCCCAATGGCAGCAGCTCCTCCACCCCCAGCCCTTCCACACAGGGTCTCCTCCAGCTCCCAGCAGCAGCCCCGCCAAAGGACAGGGCTGGGGGATGGGGCTGGTGGCGGTACAACCGCGGGAGGAGCTGCCAGCATTCTGCTCCTTTCCCCGCTGCCCCACTCAGTGGGGAAAGGAGAAGAACCCGAGCCCTGCCCCCTGCCCTTCCACAGAGCTGCATCTCCTCTGGCTCCAAGCAGCAGCCCCACCAGAGGACAAGGCTGGGCTCTCCCGGGAAACACAGCAGGGAAAGGAGCAGAACGTAGGGCCACTGGCTGGCCCTATGCTGGCAGCTCCTCCGGCGTGGCTGCTGTACCACCCCCCAGCCCTGCCCCCCCCAGCCCTGTCCTCCGGCGGGGCTGGCTGCTATACAGACGGAGGAGACCCTGCGTGGAAGGGCTGGGGCGATAGAGCCGCGCCGGAGGAGCTGTGGGCGTGGGGCCGACCAGCGGCCCCACATTCTGCTCCTTTCACCGCTGTGGTTCCGAAGGCGCAGCGGGAGGAGGACAGAGCCCCCCCCCATCCCCAGGTAAGGGGGGTGAGTCATGGGGAGGGGACGGAGGGAACATGGGGGACCTGGGCTGGGGGCAGGGCCAGGAGGAGTCACGTGAGGAGGTCACGTGCCCCCCTGTCGTCATCCCCCATAACGGTAAGAACTGGATTCCACTTGCAGCACTGATTAAAGTTGAGGAAACCAGTTCCTCCACTGGATTACTAGCAGCAAATACTTTTTCATGTAGGAAGCCATGGTTGACTGATTCTGAAGCAGACAGTGCTTTGGCATGCCACCGATATTACCCATCAACAGTACGCTGCTGTCATGATGTTCTATTGCAGCATTTTACCAATTGCCTGGCATGAGAATAACTGCTAATCGTCCATGTAATCAAATGCTTTCCAGAGCCTCCATGTAAAGACGCCACTCTACTTGCTGGTTTTCCTTCTACTGTGAGGTCTACATTTCTGGGGGTTTGCATTCTCCATTCTCTGTGCAATAGCCTCCCGTATGCTGTCTATACAAGTGTCTGCTCAGTTTGAAACACAGGATTCTTCTAGGCTTGTCTTTGCCACATCAGGCTTTAATTGTGAGACTCCAGAGCAAACATGGATACAATTAAAATCACATCTTATTTTGAGAGAGCGGTTAAGATTTGCTTCTATTATTTTCTGGTACAACATGCCATAGTTCCTAAGAATAACTATTGTGGCTAAAAGGTTAAGAGCAATGGGATGGAAAATTCTGTCTCCCCTACTGTAAATCATTGGGATAATACGTGGAAATAAATAATATGAAAAAGTCACATACGAGATTAAACAAACTATAGCTATATGAAAAGATATGGCTTCCATTCGGTAAAGTGCATGCAGCATACTCCTAAGGGAGCGCTTACTATGGTTTTAGATTATTGATACCATATTTCTTCCAGTCTTAGTTAGCATTTTTACTATTTTATCAACATCTATTTACATTTTTGCTTCTATGGCTGATGCATGGTGGCTTTGCCTCCCTCGGAGATCTCGATTTAAATAAAAAACTCAGCACATAATGTAAGTAAATACTGCATGAATCACAGCAGCACTACAGAGCAATTCTTGAAAAATTAAGAAGTTACATACTGTAATAGCTAATATGTAGGCTGTTACTCAAGCTACTCCTACACCAATTGTTACTATGCTCGCTTAAGGCCACATCATCCATGGGGAAAGAGGTAGCATTGCCTTGTGATTAGAGTGCAGAGCTGGGAGTCAGGAGAGTCGGGGTCTATTCCTGGCTCTGCCACAGACCTGCTAGGTGACCTTAGGCAAGTCACCTCACATCTCTCTCTGAGACTTAAGTTTGCCTATCTGTCAAATGAGAGCAACAATATTTCTCTCTCCCCCTGCGGTTTTATTCATTAATCTATAAGGTGCTCCAGAATCCTCAAATGGAAGGCACCACACAACTGTAAAACATTATCTTACATTCAAAACCCATACGTAAGAACAAAAGGCCCAGGAAATGATGCAATTTCAATCTCAGACTTTTTACTTAATGCCTCTTGCCCAAGGGTGGCAGAGCTGGGGAGGGAGGATGCCAAGGGGGCAGGTGTATGGCCCTATAGAGCCAGAGAAATGAATCACTACACACAGTGTAGTCCAGCTTCCCCAGTCTCCCTTGCAGCATGACTCCCCTAAAAGCTGCCACTGGCTCTTCTTTCTGCACCTACTACGGAACACCTCTCCCCAGTAAGGTATAAAATGCAAAATGGGATTTATGCCAGAACAGCATCTGGACCATTGACTTATGTTTACTGTCATCCTGGGCTTTTTTCAAAGCAATGGCTCAGGGTTGAATAGTTCCACATTGTTATCCTGAGCCATCCAGCCCCTAGCCATTGCATCTAGCAAACCAGACTGAACGTATTCAGCAATTATTCCATGCAGAAGTGATTAGAAATGTTGAGAGTTTCTGTAAGTGTCTACAAAAAATAAGGTACAAGTATTGAAGTCAGAAAATCTATAGGCAATAGTATCTGATAGAATATTCAAGTACATCATGGATATTATACAGCAGAAATAACTAACCGTATTTCATTTCCTCTTGCTGCAGTTACCATCACTCATTTGTTTTTAGTTTTATTTACTGCAAAGGTATGGTAACCAGCCAATAGATTTGGCCCTACCTGCAATTTCAGTGTCAAGACAGCACGTCTCAGAAGCAAAGGTAAATGTTAAAGAATTGATAATTCATAAAGACTCATCTAGTCTGTAAACAAACCTGAAGGTCAACCCTGGAAGTCAAATTCCAGTTAGATTACAGACAAAGTCAATTAGATAGTAACTGAGCAAGATATTGCAGAGGATCAAAAAGACAGCTAATGAGTTTAGCGCTGGGTCTGGTCCTGACACTGCTGTCAATATGGAACTCTCATTGACTTCAAACACACACACACACACACACACCCCATTATGTTCGCATTCTGACCCACCAAAATCAGACTTTTCCAGACAAGCCAACAGTGCATCTGTGGATGAAAGCTAGCTACAAATCATTAAAAAAAAAAAAATCTCACACAATGGACAGGAAGATGACACACGCTGGCTTTTTATTATTTGGGTTTTTTTCCTGCCAAATTGAGTGAAATGAATGGGTAGGAATATGACATTCCTTTAAATTCCTAAAATAGTTCCAATGCTATAAGTGTAGGGATGGTAGAAGAGGTGTAGAAAGATGTGCATAAATGAGTTAATTTGGATGTAATTTTCTGTTGCATTTTTAGCCCAACTTAATGTTTTGTCAGCTGTAATGATCTTTTCCGGTTACATGCTATTATATTTGCATAGCATTATAAAAACCAACTGTGAATGAGGCATTATTTTTAAAAATACCTTAATATACAAATAAAAGTGAATTAGCTGGCATCAGCCTAGTCCCTAACAGCCATTTATTGACAGCATAAATCCAATACATAATTCTGCATGAGTCTCAGTAGTGTTGCAGATTAGGCCTGAGTTACGCTGACAGAGCTGTTTCATAAACATACAACTGCTTATACCACTATCATACCAGAACTATTCAGAGCTCTGTGACCACTTGAAATATGGGGAGGCTGAAGAGAGAGCTGTAGAATAATGCTGGAAACTTCATAACAGCAGAAGACACCGCACACTGACACATCCCTTTTAAAAACAAAACAAAAATAAAATTGTAACCTTACGTTGTTTTCCCACATTTCTCATCCTATTAGTTCTACTGACTTTGTTGGTGTAAATGGGTGTTCCTTCTCCACTGATATGATTACTGAATCTGGGAGCTTTTTCCTCAGCACAATGAAGAGGCATGTATCTATGTTGGTGTTAAAAGGAACATCTTGAAGTGAAGGTTCAGAACCTCAGAACCAATCTCTGCAATCTGGGGCAGGGAGAACTGAGAGGGAGCATGATGATCAAACCTGTTTTTTCCACTCACTCTGCCCTTAAAAATATCTGAATAGATGATCACAACTTAAGACTCCCCATTCCTGTTCACTTCCCCTGCCATCAACAACCCACTGTGAGGGTCAAGCGAAGCCACTGCCATCTCCCTTGCGTAGGCAAAAGTAGTGTCAAAATTCCTTCAGATAAACAGGATCTGACCAGTGATTTTTTGGAAATTGTTTGTTTTCATTAAAACAGAACTGTACAAATTTAAAAATCTTAAAATTGGCAATGACTCAATTTATGTTGAAAAGAATTCCTTCCAAGAATCCAAACAAAAGGAAGTCACTGAAGTGTATTTAAACTTTCAGACTTGAAGAATGAAGAAAGGATCCTGAGGACAGCACATCAGGACGGAGCAGTCCTTTACAATTCACAATACATATTTTGCCTCCTTAATTTATAGGTTAAAGCAGTGTTTCCCAAACTTGGGACGCCGCTTGTGTAGGGAAAGCCCCTGGCGGGCCGGGCCGGTTTGTTTACCTGCCGCATCCGCAGGTCTGGCCGATCGCGGCTCCCACTGGCCGTAGTTCGCTGCTGCAGGCCAATGGGAACTGCTGGAAGCGGCGGCCAGTACGTCCCTCGGCCCACGCCACTTCCCGCAGCTCCCATTGGCCTGGAGCAGCAAACCGCGGCCAGTGGGAGCCGCGATCGGCCGGACCCGCCAAGGGCTTTCCCTACACAAGCGGCGTCCCAAGTTTGGGAAACACTGGGTTAAAGGATACACTTTAAGCAAGCATTGCTAAAGAAGACTACCTAGGCAGCCATTTTAGTTATTTCCAAGCTAAAAATCAACTACTCAGACTCTACCTAAGGAGCCAGAACATCTTTCAGTTAAAAATGAATGCTCTTTGCATGAAGAATCCCATATAACAAAAACCTACAAATTTTATTCTATTTCACCTCATGGTCCGGCATAAACCTCAAAAATTTAACGTGGACAAAAACGTAGCTTGATACATTTCAAAGATGTCTATGAAGTTCTAATTTATATGGACTTTTCTCCTCTTTGCTGTTCCCTTCCCCCCGCCCCCTTACATGGTTGCAAAAAAACCTTATAATATTCCAAGTTTATTCTTATTATCAGTCTAGACTGAAATATAGGGGAAAATGTAGTGCAACATTTGATAGGAGACTGGTTGTTAGTAACCTATTACCAGATAAAGAGGAATGCATAGCCCCATTGCTCCTAGATGTGTAAGTCTCCTATTGAAATCAACAGAAGCAGACCATATGCTTCCAAGGGCAGAATTTTCCTATGAGTAAGAATTGCAGGATTTAGCCCATTATGAGAATAATAGTTCTCTCTCCTCTCCACGCCATCCCACATTTAGAATGAAAGCACTAGAAGTAATGGGCCAAATTCTGCACTCATTTCAATTGATATAAATCCAGGGATTTTTGGAGTATAGCCAAGAGCAGGATCTGGCCCCACATTTTATAAATATAAGGATTTGAAAATAGGGGACCATTAAAAAGGTCACGGTTTTGTTCAGTTTACTCCAATATTAGTTATTTCTATTTCCTCACCACTTAAAATCACTTTGAAATAAACACTGGTACTTCAGATGAAAGGTGCACAATCTCAGAATACCTCACAAACATTAAGAGACAAATTCAGACCTGGTGTGAGCAGGGTAACTTACTAAAGCCACCAGGTCTGAATCTGGTCTAATATGGACTCTTCTGACGGCCAGTTTCATTCCTGGTGTAATTCTTCAGTGGGGTTACACCAGATTTGAATCAGGCCCATGTTTTACAGATTCCGGTAATTGATGTAGGTAGTAATGAAAGCAACTGCAAATACCTCAAACCTGTATACAATAAAGGCTTGACCCTCCAGCCCTCAGTCACTTCACAGAAATCCAACTGACTACTTAGTGGGACTATCCATGTTAGCCAGGAAGGGTTGAAGAATTAGATCCTAGGACTGGTTCCAGCTCAAGATTATGGCGACACGGGTAAACCATAAAACTCGGTTTCAAGATTTATCTTGACATTCAAATTTCTCAATTATGAATTACAGCTGCATCATGTGATTAATTGTACACAAATCTGTGGTTAATATTGAGGGTCAGAAATTAAACAAAATCACCTCCCAAGTGTATATTAGACAAGCTCTATTTTAAGTATACTGGAGTTCGCACGGGGTAATCTAATAACCAAACTGCAAAACCGTGACACCTGCTCTGAGGATGGTACCCATGGGAAGGGTTTGGCAGCTTCAGGAAGAAAGAAAAATGCATATACATGATAAAAGCAAGTTTTGAAACATATCATCAAGCACATCTGCTACTTTCCAAAGCTAGCAGCTAAACTTTAGAACTGATCCCACAGAAACAAACAGACAGGGTAAAATTCTTGTTCCACTGAAGTCAGTGGCTTAACTTCCATTGACTTCAATGGGGCCAGGATTTCATACTTAGTGTAGCTGCTGTTTTTAAGTTGTCATGAGTATTTAACTGAGGGTATGTCTACACAATTAAACACTCCCGGCTGGCCTATGTCAATTGGAATTCATGTCAGCTGACTCAAGCTTGCAGGGCTGTAAAACCGTAGGGTCTTAGAGCTTGGGCTCCAGCCTGAGCCCGAACATCTACACCACAATTTAACAGCCCCGCAAGCCTGGGTCAGCTTCCTTGGACTAGCCGAGGGTGTTTAATTTTAGTCAGACCTTGAGTTAGCAACAAATTTTCACGCACAGCAAAGATCAGAAAAGGAGGACTCTTTAAAGCTAGCTTCTTGAGAGTTCTTTTGACCTGCATCAGACTGGTACTTTTCCAGAAGCTGTCTGGAAATCAGTCATCTCACTGCAGGACTGTTTTTCTCTTTTGTTTTGCTGTCTGCTTATTTTCCTTCTTGAAGTTCTAGCATCAATCAGAATGAAAGTGACCTTTGACTGTATTCTTTTGTAGAATGCCATTAAAAGATTGATCCAAAAAAAAAAAAGTTAAATAAATAAATAAATGAGTTCAATGTAAGAAGGAGCACTTAGTGAACTTTAAAGAAATGTTCGACCAAGTGGGGAAAACAATTTTAGGACCTTAGACTACTTAGATGTAGAATTTCTTTATTCTGTGACCATGCATATAAGCCACGACAGCCAGTCTCTTTCAAAGTCACTCTTGTAGAGAAGGGGCCACATAACCTTCTTATCACAGGATCTACAGTGCTAAAGCCTTAAAATTTCACCTGCAAGAAAGGAGTATCCTCTTGTTAGATTTTAAGAAGAATTCAATGTTTTTCCACTGGCATTCAGCCTGTATGGCAAGAAATCTCCTGTAGCACAGGTAGAGTTTTGAGAACATTGGCTGCCTTCTCATATACAAGACAAAGATTGGTATATTAAATAGTAAACATTTAAATTTAACTGGAAAGGACAATATGTGTAGGTATATCGCATGCTATTAAAAACTGGGTACACTGTAAATTTATGTAAGGGAAATTAATTACAGTACACTACCTTCCAAAAAGATTGGTATATATTATAACTACATTTGAGGTGTGATATTGTTTTTAATGCAATGTGTGGTTGGATTTAGCTAATGAGTCCCCAGTCAATACAGTTAGTAATTCAGATTCCTTCTTTCCGTAATTCCAGTTTTTATAATAAATGATAGAAAGTAATCATAGCAGTGGTAGGTCTGTGCCAGCTACTTTCCATGCTCCTAGAACCACCATCACTTGTGTTCAGTAATGAGTCCACATAAGCAGCACTACAGCTGATGGCATGGTCAGCCTATGCTCCCTATATTCCTTTGTCCCCTCACAATGAGACCCCATGAGTGGGGAAAGTTTCAAGCTAGCGCCGTGGTGTCAGTGACTAGATTATTCCAGGGTGGTCTCTGGATTCAGTTCCTATTGGGGAATTCTCTTTTTTTTTTTTTTTCATTCTTCTTTTCTTTAACTATATATATACAGAGAGAGAGAGAGAGAGCGCGCGCTCGGGAAGGAAACCTTAAAATAAAATTGGAGGAACAGCAGCAAAGGAACAAGGGAGCAGAAACAAATTCAAATGGATTGAGGCCCTCCTGATGTGCAGAGAAAAAACTGAAGAGGCAAGAGACCCACAGCTCCAGCCACCAGCTGCCACTAGTGGCAGAGATTGGGCAATTTGACAGTAAAAGCATATACATTGTCCCTACTGCAGTAATAACTACAACTTAAACAACAGTAGTAGCTTAGATACATTCAGAACAATGGTAACAAAATCACTCTTAAAACAGGGACACAGTGCATCAAAAATATCTACATTTCTCATAGCATATCAAACTTGCTATGGTACACATCAAGAACGACTGACTATTTCACGTCCTCTAATTAACATAATATTGAGCTGGCAACCGCTGCCTTTGCTCTACCATCGATGCGAATCTCCATCACCCAATTGGGAAATTTTCAAATAAGCACTTTTGTGCTTTCTCCCACACTGCCTCAACTAGTGGAAGGAGATCCTGTTAACTTCCATACAGCCACCACATTGTCCACCTTCAAATTCCTCCTTAAAACTCTCCTCTGCCACTTTGCCTACAAAAAACTCAACGGTGATTAGGCAGCTGATGTGCTATGACTGTTGCTTACCAAGTAGAACATAAGCATCTCATTGTTACCTTGCAATTCCCTCCCACCTACTGTTTGTTGTACCCATGTGTTGTATCCATCTAACGGAATGTAAAGCTCTTCAGGACAGGGACCACTTTTCTGTCATGGGTTTTACAGCACCTGCTTCAATGGGGCCTCACTCACAATTGGGACCTTTGGGTGCTACTGAAACAAATAATTTGCTCCTGCTCCTGGCACTGCCACAAATACAAATAAATAAATATATTAATAAATAGTACAGGTTTATCAAGCCATGTAGTTGCAGGCCTTTAGCACCAGTTTCATAAATGTTAGTAAAGCTTTTTTCCAATCTATTTGTCTTCATATGACCTATAAGATGCTGATGTACAAGAACTAGAAGCAAACTCAAACAGCCTTCATTTTCAAAACCAGAATTTTAAAAATCCCAGAAAATAGATTATAAATTCACTGCAATTCTATGAAGTCTCAGTCCAGGTTGGAAGCAAGAAAAGAAATATTGTAGAAATTCTCATTTGGAACACTGGAACGTAAGAATGTAGGAACTGTCATACTAGATCAGACCATTGGCCCAATTAGGCCAGTATCCAGTATCCAACAGAGACCAGCAACTGGCAGTTGAGAAGAAGATGCAATAAAACCTATAAGGGAGAATTGATGAATAATCTGCCCATAAGAAAGTCTCTTAGCTTATTCAGTTAAACCATGAAGCATGAGGGCTTATATTCTCTTCTGAAAAAAAAAAAAAAAAACCTTGCTTCCTATTTAATATATATCTGAACTTTTCCATCATCCAGCTAATCCTTCTTTGAATCGGATTAGGCACTTTAAATTTAAAAATATACAAATACAGCACTAAGACACCCAGGAGTTTCTGCTAAGAAATCCATGCTCTGCACAGGGGTGCATGCCAGCTGTATATGTTCACCATTATATCTGCATTTTGTTCCTTTCTGTACCAGAGAGAGGAACAGGTGGCATAATATTTGCCAAGTACTAGAAATTATATAGAAATTAAAAATAAAAAAAAAAATTCGTAGTGGTTTGCTCATTCTCCAAACTATGAACATCAAGTGTCCACACAGTTTTTGCCAAGCATGGAATAAATGCATATATAAAAAAAGTCCTAAATAAACAATTAAGAATCCTCCTAATATCTTACAAAGGCTTAAATTATTTATTTCACTCAGCCACCTTATATTTTATAAAGAATTTGATGGTCAGTGTGATGGGGTGTATAGACCCCAACATGGCAGCAGACACTAAAGAGTTAATAATGAGAGCACTCTCTATTCCAGCTGCAGCTAAATGACTGGCTAGCAACAGCTGGAACAACAAGCTGCAACCCAGATGGAGCAGGGCAGCTACAGGAAAGGGCTCCACAGCATTAGACAGGGGAAAGCTGCCCAGAGAGACCAATTCCCTGGCAGAAGCATCAAGGGGAAGGTTACCATGCAGAAGATGCCTGCAAGAGATAGCAAGCAGCCCAGGGAGGCAGCAGGAGACGTAAGCAAACAGTCCTTGACTGCCCAACTCAGAGATCCCAGGGTGGGACTCAGAGGAGAGGGCAGACTTGCATCCCCCTACCACTCTTCCCAGGGAAAGGAATAGAGACTGCTGAAGCTCCAGGGTGTTGGTCACAACATAAGACTATTGAACTTCATTTTTGTTCCTGCTTCAACTTCCTTCGTCCTTTCCCTGACAAGGGAGGGAAAGGGACATATTGGGCCTGAGACTACCAACTGGAGACCCATTACAGGACTCTTCAGCACTCACCTCTTACTACCCCAAAAGAGGAGGAGGGCTGGAGCCACAGAGAGAGGCTGAGCACTACAGGCCACATTTCTAAACTGACACAGATGGAAACCAAGGCAAATGCCCAGCCACGAGGGGATGCATTGAAGGGAAGAAGCCAGATGACAGTACGATGTCATTACCAAAGGACAAAAAGTGGGACCTATGAAAGGTATGTGCATCTTTTAAAGGCTGCATTTTCCAGCTACTTCATAGGAATCTTTCTCTTTTGTATTCTATCACTATTTATGTAAACCAAAAAAAACATTAAAAAGATTTACAATAACTATTTTTCATTTGTAGGCAAAAGTCCAATACTGCTCTGAAAGAAGTCCATGGGAAGAACAGGGACAGGCCCAGTATCATTACAGCCTCTATTTCATGGATTACTATTATGTACAAGGCCACAGCACGGCAACCTATGACTTGATTGATTCCACTAACCAAGCCTCATCTTTTAAGCCTCAGATTTATTTGCCGTAATGCCAGTTCTCTTCACAGGATTAATACATATGTATATTTCAAGTGAAATTCGCCTGGTAAAATTCATACCAGAATAGAGGGCTTGCACAAAACAACAAAAGCCTCTTAGTGGAACTTAAACATATTACATAGAGGTTTTGAGTGACTCATTGGGCTTTCTGTGAGCTTTCTTCATTGCCATAAATTTCACCTTTGTAATAATCATGGTTTGCCAGAGAAAGTTGCAATTCACATTAGTCACCAAATTCAGCAATCTGTAAAAATTCAATCTAGACGATATATTTGATAATGAGGCTCATATTCCCTTTCAATTTTTCTTCCATTGCAAAAACATTCAACCCACCATTAGGGTGACCAGATAGCAAGTGTAAAAAATCAGGACTGTCCCTATAAAATCGGGACATCTGGTCACCCTACCCATCATGCAAACAGCCAAAAAGACCTATATACTGCAACTATTAAGAGACTCTCCCTTTTACAGGACTAAAAAAGTCTAAGGGTTATTTGGGTCACATCATAATGTAAAAACAGTTAAACACAATATGTGTGTGTGAAGGTGAGAATGAGAGAGAGAGAGAGATCAGTTGTGCTGAAGTATATGTGAATGTACTAGCAACCAATCAGAAAAAAAACCACCATCTAAAATTCTTAAGTAGAAATATAGGTATTCTCCATATACAATACCTCTAAAGGAATTGTTTAATGAAACTTCCTAGAACAAAGGCAACAAAATATGTACTGGAAAAGTCAATGGTATATAGCACATAATGTATTGAACATTTAGTAGATGTGGAAATGAAACTCCAGTACTTCTTCCAGATCATCTATGTCTACCGTCTCTGACACCTGAAATTACCATTTGAGGAATGTAATAGTGTTATGGAACACGTTAACACTTGTTATTAAAAAGACAAAACAGAAATATGAATGTATCTACAAATATAGGATATTATGTTTCGCAGAAATATTCTGAAGTATAAAGCAGAGTACGGTGTACTCTAACATCTTTTTCAAAAGGCAAGACAGTTGGAAAAGATATGACTTATTAATCATCCTAAGTCATTTTTCAATCTTTGTCCTTTATTAAATTACACCAAAAATGTCGTGTTCATTTTAAAAT
Source organism: Emys orbicularis (assembly GCF_028017835.1). Lineage (NCBI taxonomy): Eukaryota > Metazoa > Chordata > Testudines > Emydidae > Emys > Emys orbicularis. The sequence continues at coordinate 144,909,389 of NC_088685.1, forward strand.
TCCCTTTTCATGCAATTCCTTATTTTAATTTAAGTAGCAATCATATCAAAAGAAAAACTGCTGTTCAAGGGATGGGAATTTGCTTAAATAATTACTGAAGTGGAACAGACTTTTCTGGTCATTCTGACATTATGTCATATATCACTGCATTTTCAGAAAGCTTTCTGGATGGATGTGTTGTACACCCAAAAAATAAATCAAGAAGAGAAGTAGATAATTTATAGAATTGTCAGGAATCAGTTTTAACACTTACTTTTGCGAAGATCTGAAAAATGTCTATTGCAGGTAGCAGCTGAAAAGCATCCTGGATCTCCACTCGCAAATAAAGCTGCAATGTCTGTGCCAGGTGCCTGAGACCCTCTTTCATTTCTTCACTTAACTCTTCAATATCTTAGGGGAAAAAATACAGCAAAGCATGAATAAAACCTTCTGCCAACATCTTTAAGAAGTCCAATGGCAGCAGTTCAATCTAGACATTTCCAATCCCAAATTTAATTTTGACAGAAAGTAATTATATACCACTATTTTTGACAGCTACATATCATCACTAAGCAGAGTTTATCAAGTTGCTACTTCCAAATCACAAACATTATGCTGAGTGAATGATCAAAAGCCTAAAGATAAAACAGATGTGCAAGCAGATACAATATGTTAAATACTAAATTAGTCAATTAAGTTTGTTACAATTAAAATGTGTTTGCATGTTATCCTTCAATTTCATCCTCCTTACAACCGGATGCATTTTTATATCACTTTCTTCATATGAAGTGTCACAAATTGCTTTATGCTGACAAATGGAATAAGCAGGATACAAGGACTATGGTACACATAGAAAGGGAAAATACCACAAAGATTGAGTTAAAGAAAGCTGACATTTAAAACCAGTACTAATACAAGTAAATATTATTCTGATATTAAATAATAAAATCACAATTCCAAATGAGGACAATGGGAGCTGCATGTGCACTGCATTTCTGTAAATCAGGCTAGGTGAATTGCCAAACTTCAAAGAGCAAATCAATGTCAGAGCTGGGAAAAGAACCCAAATCTCCTCTCAGTTCACTGGGCCACACTTCCTCCCTGTCTCCTCCTTCCTTTTAGTTTAGTTTAGTCTATGACAGAACGCAGCAATAATTTAACAGCCCAGTGCAGAGGGACACTACAGGTTAGGACAGATGTGAACAAGAATATTGCATCCAACTGAAACTTCAGGGAGAATTTAGAGAGGTTGAAACAGAATGTAATTACTCAAATTGGAATTTATCCAGGACACCCACAATTCTTGCAAAAAAGTCCCATGAGATATTTAATGGCAAATGATCAGGAACTTTGTTTTTCCCAACTCATCATGAGACCAAAGGCAAAAATCAAAGTGAAACATAACTTGTAAATACCTTAATTCTGTGTGCTTAGAAATGAGTTTAATTGTGTCAGACCCTAGTCTTGGAGAGACAATGCTATATAAGGTTTGTGACAACTTTACTATATTATGCACAGGGATTTAGTTATGCAGCTCCTACTGACACTAGCAGGAGGCAGACAGCGAAGTATTTGCACACAATGTTGTATACTCCTTTCTGCATGTATTACAACTTTAAAAGAATAATATAGGATTTGAATCTTGATAAATTTAACCACAGTAGAGATATAGCCTGTAGAACCTTCACCAATTTTAGACCTTTAAGTACTAATGCATTAAGAGTAATGCAGAAGTAGCAAATGCAGCAGATGATCAAGGTGACATTCCAGACCATTAATCTCAGATTTAGCGTGTGCAACAGATTCTGGGTGATTATGAAATTGGCAGAGTAGATCTTGAAAAGAGGAGGTGGAGGAATATATTGCTCCTCCCAAAGGAGAATACATATATACAGAGAGAGAGAAGCAAACGGGAGAAGTGACATTGGGGGTGTATAAACCACACACATATTAAATCAAAGAAAATAATTCTCATTCCAAAGAGGCAGTACATAATAGTATTGAAAAGTAATGATCTGACGGATGGCAAATTAAGGTAGCGGTACTACCAGTCCATTATACAGATCCCTTGCAACTCCTAGTGGCAAACAAAAATGGCGGCAAATTCTGTAAAAGTATTCACTTGCAGCTGTGCTGCTCAAACTCTAGATGTCTCTGTAATGTACTGAGGGTTCCTGAAAACGGCGTGATCTCCGGTAACAAAGATGGAAACCAGCTTGTGTTGTTTGTAGCTTGTTGCTCTGCCTAATAAAAGCTTGTTGTTTGAGAAGAGCTACGGCTCCATATATTATGATATCTGATGTAAAGACTTCAACTTTCATTTCTTCAACATCAGCCATGTCCAAGACTACTTACGTATTGACAAGAGAAGCGTTGCTCATGGTACGCCCAGAACCTGCTTTGGGCTGTCTACACTGGCACAGTCTACAAGCTGTGCCTGTAGCTGAAAGAGGATGTGAAGAGCAGACCATGCCTCTCCAAATCAAATTCATCTTGTAATGAAGTTCTGTATCAACTTTAATGATTATCAGTGCAGTAAAACAAAGCTATAGTTTGCAATTGCGTGTTATGGTCTTTGGTGTAGAATGGGGGTGAGGAGCAATTGCTTTTGGGGAAAGTGACAGGCTAATGAGTGGCTAATGAGAATGCTTACAGGCAGCCCCACTTAAACAAAACAAAGCCTCTCTGGGGCTTCTATTTTATTTCTATGGGACATCTTCAACCAAAATAACCTGAACCAGCAAAGCCTATAGCCATATTCAACTCATGCAGTTTCGCAGTCTGAACTCCAAACAAACAATACTGTTTGTAAAAACAGTCTTGACTTCAAACAACCAGGCCAGCACTCTGATGCCTCCACAGCTCACCATCCCAACTCCTGGTCTGCAAACCCCTCTCTTTTCCTCTCAGGGAAGCTTTCTAAGTGTTGGAGCCTAACTAGGCTCAGCTGTAGCTGATTACATCCATTTGGGGAGATACTCCCAGTTTGGGTCTGAAACCTCTGCTAGGGTTTAATCCCTGAGGCCGCTGTCTGATTCGGTGGCTCCTAATCTAATGGGCAACAAAGAGGTAAGGTACAATTGAAGGAGGGACCCTCAAAAAGGGGGCATCAAAAACTCAGTACGCAATCATATGTACCAACGATTAATTTGCCATCTCAAAATTTCTTTTATATTGGTGAAACTTTGAATTTGTAAGCTTTAAGACAGCAAGAGTAAACATTTACATAGAAGATAACTTGACAAGACTACATAAGTGTCACAGCTCACCAGGTGTCATTCCAGAAAGCAACAGTATCAGCTAGTATCTATGGCTTTTGAGTAAGCTGCACTTCACAGTTTAAGACCATACAGCAGACATCATACTATTAAAGCTCTGGGAGCAGACACAGATGATACAGTAAAGGTATGTATCTGTGAGATTTGCCTCCCATTGCTAGTTTCTTAAAAAGAACCAAGCCTTTTAAAGCCATTGAGAGGCATCAAACACTCTGTGCAATGCCTGGATATTCTTAAAAATTAGAATTTTATTGCAAGTTTTCTGGCAGAGGTTCACAGACTCTGTATCATATATTCACACTCAGCCTGATCCTTCAGCTACTTCAGCTCCTAATACCCCTGATTCCCACTGACTTTGATGAAGGCAAGGTAAGTTCAGGCCTCTCAGCATCTCTCAGGAGATATTGTTCTCCATACCTTACCAGACTCTGCCCCCAGTTAATATGCAAGAAATTAAGAAAGACTGTACCATAGCAGCAGCGGATACCCAATGCTTCAAAGGAAACTCACTGCCCACTGTGCACCTGGCGAGCTGTATAATACTATATTACGAAGGGAAATTTCTTACTGATTCCAGCAATTTCCTGAAGCATGAGGATCAATAGTTTTTAACCTGTAATCTCACTAGAGTAATTGTAAATGCTGTTCTTATTCACCTAAGTGTCTAATCCCTTTTTGAATATTCCTAAACCACTTCATTTAAGAATATCCAGCAGTGCATTCTACTAGCTAATAAAAGGAATCCATTTTAATTCTGAGTTATCACTTTTAAATTGGTTGCCTTACTAATATTCCTTTGTCCTTGTATTATGCAAAAAGGTGAATACAATGGCAGGCACTACAGCAGAAAAACAAAAATAGCATAATAAGTAGTTGCGTCTTTGGGTTTTTTAATATTTCATTGATGCTACATATATGAAGTTACTTAAAATCTAGACCATGGTTCCTTGCCAAATTAGAACAGTTTTAAAAAGGCAAGCAAAATGTTTACATTAATCTACACAATGTCCCTTTTACTATTAATTTTCTCTTATGCTGCAATAAATTGAACTGAATGTACTTTTTGCCATTTAAGTCAGACCAATAGAGACTCTGAGCTATCAAAGACTTGAAAGGATCAGTATTATCTATTTTAGAAACAGCCTAACTTTGAAAGACTAGAAGGCAGAACCATTCCATGAGTACCTGAAACTTATGGAAACACAATCTGATCTTTTTGTCCACACTGAATTTTCAGAAAAACAAACATTTAATAAGAGCCTCAAACAGTCTCATTTTTCTCTTATTAGAAGTTCCATTGAATCTTTATGCACAAAGGCAATATTAAATTAACAACAAACTAAAATAGATAAAAAGTGTTTATGACCAAAAAGTGTGTGAATTTGTTTTTTTAAACTAGATTCACTCAGAAATTTCTACCTATTCTAGCAGATATGATGTTATCTTAAATAAACAAACCTAACAAATAAGGTGCATACTCTAAATCAGGCAAAAGTCCAACTGAAGTCAATGGTTGTGCAAAAAGCCCCACACTAGCAGTAGAAAACTGTAACCTAATTTTCCACAGAAATTTCAGCAGTTCAAAGAGGGTCTTTCATTCCCTTCTACACTTTGATTTTTTTCATTTACGATTTATTCCACAGAACAGAATTTCAGAAGGGCGAGCCAGAAGAAAACAAACCAATTATACTATGCATTTACAGCCATGTGGATGGTGATTACTTACTTGACTGAAGATCAGAAAAAGAGTAGAGTTTCTCAGAAGGACATGCTGCTGATTGTCCAAGCTGAAGGGAAAAAACAAAAATAATGAATGCATGATAATAAGCATTTATAGAGCACATTTTATCTCCAAAGTACTTTACAAACCTGAATTACTCATTACCGTGAAGTAAGTAACAGTAACAGCAGTGACATAAATCTTTTGTTGTTCATGTCACATATTCTATAAACCACCATAAAAATACTAAATGATTTTTTTTTGTTATGACACTTCCCACTAATATATTTTCTTGGCTTTGGCAGTTTATCTTTAGTAATTTACTTCAGCCCTGTGTCCCTTAATAGGGAACAATTTATAAAACTAGAAATCTTCTTTCACTTCATGTGACTGTAATTAATAGAAAGGGAAGGGTATGTGTTTATATATATATTCTCTTTAAAAGCACTGCCAAACATACATCCATAACAGTGTACAAAACAATATAACAAATAATATTTTAAGTCCTCAAACTATACCAAATACATATATTTTGGTCTGGGAATAAGGGCATTAGGACTAGGGCCAACAAAAAAGGCAACATTCTTTGCTGATTTGCAACCTCTTAGTCCTAGGTAGTTGAAGTAAGCATAGCATTTAGTCCATGCAGATTAATAGGAGAACCACCATTGTGGAAAGATTGTAAGCCCAGAACTTTCAGTTGAGTTCAGAAAAATCTAACAGAGCCTAAGCTAACAAGTCTGCAGAGCAGTGTATTGTACACCCCAAAAGAAAATATCCACCAGCATTTAATTCTTATGCAAAATCTTGTATATTCACTTCTACTCAAAAGGGGCTTGGATCCTGCTCCCACGAAAGTCCATGCCAAAACACCCATCAACTTCAATGGTGCAGGATCAAGCCCAAAGTGATCTTCTTCCCTCTCCATTTCTGAGGGAATGAATTTTGGGACTCAATTACATAGTCACTGCATAAGAGAAACTTCCATTGACTTCAACAGACGTTGCTCTTCTGCAACCGTTTCATGAGCAGGCCCCTGGAGCTTAATTACGTCTATTTTCATATTTCCTGATGTTTCCAGTGTTGCTAGGAATTAATCAATGATTTTGCAATGCTAAATGCATGTTCCATTTTGTTCATCCACCCAGCCACCTCTGCTTTTTAGTCTTTAATTACATTAAAAATTTAGAGTGCAAGGCTGTTTCCGTGTAACTGTAGAATAGGATATGTTTAACAGAATGTCACTTACTAGTTTAAAAACAATCCTGCCAACAAGTCTCACTGAGTCAGGAGGAAAGTTAGGCTCAATACTCTTAAGACACTTGCATTCTCGCTTGTGCTCCTGCCAGGCTTCTTTCTGTTACAGTAAAAAACAAAAACAAAAAAAAAAGATGATACACTTTATTTCAGACCAACAAATACATTAATGATATAGATTACAGAGGGAGCTGGGGGGGCATGGATCAGTGTTCATGTCGTGCTCCCCATCAGTACCTGGCCTGGGCCCAGGAAGCTAATGATCCAACCAGCAACGAAATTCTGTGATGAATCCTGGTCATGTGCCACCTGAGGCACGTTGTGCACACGCGAAGATGACGATAGAGGGAACTGGTAGCGACCAGTATACTTTGGCTACTCAACACTTTAAAACCATTTCTTCATTGTTTGCAGCAGGCTTTGATATTCAGCGGGGCGTCGGGGGCTGGGGTTGGGGGAACCCTCAGCATTGCTATCAAGTTTTGCTCTGCTCCATGTGTGATATTTTATGCTACTCAAATAAATAATTTGTGTGTAACCATAAACTTACGCATACAGTGTACACTCCCTAGCAAAAAGAGGGTATGAAGTTTAGTTAAACTGGCAGCTGTGGCAGGGGCAGATATTTGAGGGTACCCCAGGAAAAGGGCAGGGAGTCTGAATGGGAAGCAGGGGAGGGGTAGGGGGAAACTGGGTGGGTGGTTACTGGAACTGTTGATACTTGGAGTTATGATATTGCCAGAGGGTAGGTAGATGCTGGGGTTACTGAGGGGCTGGTAATTCCTGGGAGGTAGATAGGGTGCTAGGAGCAAGTGGGTGTAAGTCTTGCTGAGGGGCAGGGAGCTCCTGGGAGAGCAGGTGCGCGTTGGGTCTATTAGGGGATTATGTTGGGGAGAGCTGGGTGGTGGTGGTGAGGGAACCTGGGGCTGATATGAGGTTCCAACACCTTGTGTTGTTGCCTCTTAGCTGCTTGTTCTTGCCCTCATCCAGCACTGGCAGTAGCAAGAGAAGCAGCACCACAGTGGCCTCCAGCAACCAAAAGGCCCAACTGCTTGTAATCATCCCACAGTTGGGCCAGATGCATGATGACATCTCAGCTGAGAGGCACGAATGTGTGACAGCTTTGCCAAACGCACAGAGCGTCACACAAGGACTGCTATACGTGGTAGCTCTGCCTTGGGCTAGACAACTGCCTTTTCTTTGTCTCATGACCTTCGGTTCAGGTTTTGCTGAAATATAAACTGTGGGATGCCATGTCGCCATTTCCTTTGCATCTCTTCTGTAGTCAGCCTTCCAAAATAACTGAACAGCAACATTCTAAAGTGCTGGGCCCATGCCACTGCCAAAGCAGCAGCACACACTGTACTATGGAACACCTGGGATCACAGCTATAGCATAGGACTTGGGAAGAGAGTCAGGCCAGACTCTCCATCCAAAAATGCCCCCAGCAACCTATCTTCTCCTCTAGGAAAACAGCCTTCTTCTACTGCAAGTTGATGTAGTTAGTGGTGTAGCTCAAGTTATAAAGTCTGTGCTCCAGTACTGAAGGTTCAACCCCCAATAATGGGGGCAGACAACTAACATTAAAAAATCCTAGGAAATTACACATAAAAACTACATTACAAGAAACGTTATTATGATTGCAAAGTCAAGCACTTGAAAGTTATGAAATGCCAGATTTAAAGTTGCCTGTGTAACTTTAATTCTGCCCCTTTGTGTGTATGCATTATGATCACATAGTATTTTTTTCCACAGAACCCCTGCCTCGTTCTATGCACAGGATAGACACAGAAGGGGGCAGAATTAAAACTGCACAGGAACCTTATATCCAACATTTCATAACTTTTGAGTGCATGACATTGCACTGTAAATTACCTTCTTTTAACTTTGGGTTTTTTTTTTTTTTTTGTAAACTGTAATATGGTATAAATGCCATCATTGTTACTTGAGCTTTCAGCGACTGGGAAAAGTGAAGTTATTTAAAATATTTTTTTTTATATGATAAATAAATTGAGCCTGATTTTCTTCTCATTTACCTAGGGTTTTTCCCCCCCAGTACAATTTCAATGACTCAGTGGAGTTACTCCTGATTTACCACAATGTGAAAGAAGAATCAGGCCCAAGACATTCAATAGTATTAATGACCTATAATGCACATCAGTATTCACCAGTTATGTTAGGGCATTAAATAACTTGGCTTCAATTTAACTACTTAATTCTTCTCTTCAGTTATTATCTGGCTGATGAAATCTTTGCAAGGTGTCATTAGGACTCAAGTTATAAATCTTTTTAAGATCACAATTTAAAAATTGAGGTTTCTCATTTGTTAATAGTCATTAGTAGGCAAGTAAATGGATTTTAAAAGCAGGGACGCTAACTGCTCACAGCTTTAAAGAATGTGAAAATTAAAAGCAGAAGGAATGATAAATCAGAAAATCAAGAACCTGAATGATTTATATTTGACCCTTTATAGGAACAAAACCAATAAATTAGAAGCATTGGGATAGGAAACAATCAAAAGAAACCAAAAGTAATGTTCTGTTTTAGATCTTGAGATTGCAAACATTTATATATGGAGTTACTTTACACATGAGCAGTCCTATTGAAATCAATGTGGCTACTCGTGAGAGTAAAGTTGCTTGTGTGTAAGTGTATGCAAGACTGGGTCCTGAATGAACAACTTACAACTTTCACTGGACTTATTTTTATTTACTGAATGGACAGATTTAACAGGATAGAGGAACATGGGGGGGAGGAGGGGATGGAGGGAGGGTGTGCACATACGCAGAACTGGGGCACTTCTTCCTTAAAATCATTGGGGAGCAGGAGCAGCAATGAGTCTTTAAGCAAGTCTCTCGTTATGCTGGAAGGTTGGGCTCTTTTTGTTTTCCTTCAGTTTGCTTTTGTTACTTCAGTCAATCCAGATTTTTGTTAATGTTTCATATAAAGTCTATGTGATAGAATTGGAGATTTTTAAGCCTGTATACATCTAATGTTGGCATTCAGAGCAAAGTCTGAGGCTACTGGGCTGCTTTACAGATGTCCGTGTAAAAGTGAAAAGGAGAAAAGAAACAAACAGTTAAAACAAACATAGGGCTCCACAAGGCGATTTAGATTCCGACCGAAAGGCAGTAGGAGAAACGAAACAACCAACTGCGGAAAACAATTTCTGTCACGTATCAGCTATCAGTATCAGACTGCATGATGTCTGACCCAGAAACAGCTCTTCTACAATCAGCAGTAAAATAGGAAATGATGGGCAGAAGAAGTAGGGATGCTATAATGCTTGAGCAGGGGCAGGTGTACACTGCCCTCTGGTGAGGTGATTTAATAGTTTTAAAATTCTAAAGCTGGAGGAATCCCCATCCATCAGATGATAGGAGCAAAGACCCCGGCAGTGGGAATTTATCATAAAAGACTATGAAACTCTTACAAGAGACCACCATCCCAGACAGCTTCCAGCTGTAAGAGACATCCCAGAACACAAACACAATGGTCCTGATTCTCAGCTGGTGAAAGGTGACTCACCTCTGGCCTATTGAGTTCAGTACTACTCTACCACTATTAGACCTATATTAAGCAACCAATTTTGGTCAGTGCCTTAAGGCAGGTTTCACTGTATCTTTTGTTTGCAGAATTCCCATTGCTTGGTTACATGAATGACCCCAGAAGGAAGGATAGAGAGTGTATCAAGAACTGGAAGTGGTAGTTCATGGGAATCTGTGAACTCATGGGTTGAAAATAAACATCTACTTTTGCATTCTGTGTGGGTAATCAAATGATTATAAGCAATATAACACTATGAATAGCATCAAATGGATGATTTTTACTTTAAATAACAAGATGTCAATATCAGGTAGCAGTTATTTTACTTTGGAGTATCTTTCTTATGCCTTCAAGTAATAAATTAGTTAATATTTTTTTCTTCCACATGGGAGCCTTGTTCTTATATTTCTTTATTTGTAACTCAACAAGTGAACAAAATGACCCCAACTAGACATTATAATACAGTTAGTGTCACTAAGTATCTGACAAATACAAGTTAAATATCTACTGCTGAGTAGAATTACTTTTGTCCCAAAGAAACAAGGTCATGCTTGTAAGTGTCCAGACATCATTCTGTGTAATATAATTATATTGGCATTTTTATCCTGCTTCAGCTAAAATTGCTCTTTGGAGTCAGCCTTTATCTGTCAAAAAATTTCCTAACATAAATGCTGCATAGGATTTTAGATATGCTAACGGTAACATCAACATGATTAATAGCTTTCCCAACCAATAAAGCACTAATGAGATGAAATATGCAGTATCGCATAGCATCATATGTCACAGTCTCCTAAACTTAGAGATACGTTTTCATACTAGAATGATGTTAAGATTGCATCTTTTCCTTATCATTGCAGTCAAACCAAAACTGATCACAGAGTGGATGCGTTTATTATTTATTTTACTGAGGGAATGCTGGAATGAGGACAGTCATTCAGACTTCAGAGATTGGCAAGAAAAAGTTGCAACTGCATTAAATCTCTGCCTCCCAATACGGTGGTTGTGTGTAGGAAAAGTCACCTTAACTCTACATTTCCTGGCTTTCAGTCAGAGCATTTACATTCTCACATCCAAATGGGGTACAAATAGCACAAGGCAAGGTTATGTGGCCAACGTCTCAAATCTATCTTAACAGAGCCTTTTTCCCCTGGTAAATTGCCTTAGATTTTTCAGTAGTAACAACATGGGACTGAGGAGCAAAGAAAGCCAAGGGGAGAGCACCCTATTCTCCTCAAGACTCCTCTGCTCCTGCCAGCCCTCCATGGCCTCAGAAAGAAACATGCTGCCTCCTATATTCTCTAGCCCCGCTCAGCCCAGGCTCTTGCACTGGACCTCTCCCCCCTTTCACTCCTCTGCCTCACTATCAGCAGCTTGGGCTTTAGTCACAGGAGGGCCTTCTCCTAGTCCCAGCACACACACCCCATATCCTCTAGCTGGCAGCTATCAGACCCAGTCCCCACCTGATGTCACCCAGCTGCGTCTGATCATTCCCAACACTCGCCTGCCAGGGCCCTCCACTGAACAGGTTTGGCTGCTCCCTTCTGGCCCTTAGAGAAGCAGGCTGCCCTGTTACACCTGAACTTTCACCTTAGGCCACCCCTAAGCTCCTGCCTCCCCAAACTCAGTGCTCCCATCCTCTAAACTGCTCCTACCTCCAAAGCTCTGCCCCCTGCAACCTCCTCCAGAATCACATGAGAGATCATCTCATTCTCCCTCCACACAGACATACATAGGAGCCTTGTGTCCCCCTCCCCCACAAGCCTCCATGGGATAAGGTTACATTTTGATCTCTACCTCTGTAGCAGGGGTGGGCAAACTACAGCCTGCAGGCCGGATCCGGCCCCTCAGGGCTTTGGATCCGGCCTGCGGGATTGCCACCCTGTGGCACCGTGGGCACCGCTCCACTCCAGGAACCGGCCGGCACGTCCCTGCAGCCCCTGGGGACGGAGAGGCAGAGGGTTCTGCACGCCGCTCTTGCCTGTGGGTACCTCCCCCGAAGCTCCCATTGGCCAGGAACGGAGAACCGTGGCCAATGGGAGCTTTGGGGGAGGTATCCACAGGCAAGAGCAGCGCGCGCAGAGCCCTCCCCCAGGGACGTGGTGCCGTCCGCTTCCCGGAGAGGGGCTAGGGCAGGCAGGCAGGGAGCCTACCCTGGCCCCGGTGCACGCCGCTGCCACCCCGGAGCTGCTCCAGGTAAGTGGTGCCGGGCCGGAGCCCGCACCCCCAACTCCTCCTGCACCCAAACTCCCTGCCGTGAGCCCCCTCCTCCAGCCCTCCCTGCACCCCTGCCCTGAGCCTCCTCCTGCACTCCCCACCTCTCCTCTGCCCCAGCCCCTTGCCCTGAGCCCCATCCTGCACACCGCACCCCCTCCCACACCCCGCACTCCCTCCCGCACCCCAGCCCTACATTCATGGTCCTGCATGCAATTTCCCCACCCAGATGTGGCCCTCGGGCCAAAAAGTTTGCCCACACCTACTCTGTAGAGTAAAGGGCTAGGGAATTCCATTATAATAAAATAAAAAGGTTAGGACTAAGCTGGTCAAAAGTTTTGCAACAGAAAAATTTTCCATTGGAAAATGCCGTTTTGTCAGAACTGAAAAAATGTCAATTTTGATGAAATTTCTTCAGATAACGTGGAAATGTTTTGTTTTGACATTTTGATTTTTTTTTGTTTTGAAATGCATTTTGTATTAAAAAAAATAAAATTGAAATGGAAACGAAACGCTTTGAATGATCCAAAACAATTTTTTTTAAATAAAATTTGTTTTGTAGCAAATTTTGAAATTTGACATTTCATTCCCATTCAGAATCAAAAGAAATTTAAATATTGTGGAATTTCCCACAAACCACAAATTCTGGATCTTGCACTGCTGCTCTTCTTAGGGCTCCCAGCTGAGTCCTGCCAAGTTAGCTACCCAGAGCCTAACAATTCATAGTGTAGTTCCAAAAAAATAAATAAATAAATCTAGAAATATTTCATTTTCCACACTTAAATTTGGATTCTGATACTTTATATCAGTTATGGGAGTCCACTAAACTGAATTATATGTTGCTCCTGCTTTATTTTATTTTTTTTGTCCTGAAGAGTCAAAAACATTTTAGACATTTCCATTTGGACTGTTCTGTCTAATGCAGTAAATAAGGTGAGAGGTGTTTCAATTTAAAACCGAGTTTCATGCACTTTCTCTAAAATTGACAAAAACGATCAGATCAGCTTGAAAACTGATTGGCCAACTGAGTTGTTTGTTGTGGGGGAAATTGGAAGTCATTTCAACAAAGTATCAGAGGGGTAGCCGTGTTAGTCTGAATCTGTAAAAAGCAACAGAGGGTCCTGTGGCACCTTTAAGACTAACAGAAGTATTGGGAGCATAAGCTTTCGTGGGTAAGAACCTCACTTCTTCCTAAATAGCCTAAAATGAGCTGTTCTCAAGTTTCCCCCACAACAACAAACTCAATTGGCCAATCAATTTTCAAGCTGATCTGATCGTTTTTGTCAATTTTAGAGAGAGTGCATGAAACTCGGTTTTAAATTGAAACAGCTCTCACCTTATTTACTGCATTAGACAGAAGTCCAGAAACTGAGACATCCTAAACCACACTGTTAAGTGCTTACTAATGTGGGATTAATTTTCTACCCATCAAAAATTAATCAAATCATGCTGCAACTAAGTATAAAATGTAAACCCAAGCACATGAGTCACATTTGTACAGAGGTCTGTAATTATCAACATAAAATAAAGTCCTTCTCTGCTAATATAGGGGGATTTTTTTTAAGTGTGCAAACTGCAGTTGCTTCAGTGCCCAGTTGTTTATTTTGCTCAGCAATTAGTTCAATTAGAAGTGCACATATTAATGAATCATATGAAATCCAGCAGAGGTAAAGTAAAGCCTGCTGCCTTCAGTTTGGCTGATGGAAGCATTGCTTAAACAACTGTACTACTCTCTGTTTTGTGGCCATTTTAAGTAGGATTATCACAGGGAACACCGTGCCCTTCAGAACAGCCACAAAAAGGCTAACAAGACATTCCTGCTTGGTCTAATTGTGAGTCTGTTTATCTAGACCACCCACCCCAAGTGGAATGAAGATCCATGACTGCCCAAGTGTCTTAATAAACTGGCATTTGTGGGGACAGTTTTCCACTCTAGGTTAGCTAAAGGTAATGTCTTCTTCCAGATTCCCATGATTGTCAAATAACTTTAAGTAAAATATTAAATACTATACTTCCAAGCCAAAATAAACTGAGCAATTTACTCAATATGGACATGATCCTTCCTCACTGAAGTCAATGTTTATTTTGCCATGGACTTTAATGGCAGTAGGGTCAAGTGAGATTCTTGTTTGACATACTAGCTTCACAAGAAAAAGGCTCCAGTCTTTTACATTCTACCAGTGATAATGGGAAAATATCTGAAAAAATTAAAACTATCTGCCACAGTAAATATAACTGTAGCATTATTATTGATGCTAGAGTAAACACCTAATATATGTTGCACACGCATTTGCTGTATAATGAATCAAAGTGACATACCTACCTATCTTTCCCCTCCATATATTCTAATCCCATAATAGAATTTTTTTATGAGTTGCAAAGGAAAGTGGTCAAGTTATAAAAATAGCTTATTCATAAAAACATATCAAATATCTGATCAAGAAAAGATGTTTTGAAGGTCACTGAGACCAGTTAAAAAAATGAAGCTTTCAGACTTGTGAAATAATCTGCTAGACAAATTTGAACAGAGTCCCTCAAAGACATTCTTTCAGTAGGTTATATCTTACAATTCATACTTTTTTCTATTTTTTTCTTCAAAAAATCAACAAAGTTAAAAAAACACAATTTAAGTGTGATGTTCAAGAGTTTATAATTTGACTCATTTGGTGGTCCTTATGATCTTTGGCACCCCCTCACCGGCTAGCCTGCTTGTTGATTTCTTGCTATGCCCTTTGGCCAGATCTCTGGTTGTCCTTTCCCCAGTTGGGGTGTTAAAGAGTCCAATACTTCCAGAGGCCAGTGGCCCTAGATGAGGGGCACACAGTCCTTGGGCCCTTCAGGTATGGCTCACTTGTTCAAGGCCTTAATAAACCCCCCTTGCTGAGCTTGGTGGGAACCAGGTCCACCGACTATCTTGGGTTCCAGGTCAGGGACACTGTACAAAATGGTTGGTAACAAGCTCTCACAAACCACTTATTTTTTTCCTGGCCTACTTCCTACAGTGCCTGTCCTGAAAGCTGTTCCTCAGGGTTACCCTGTGGTCCTGTCCCCAGTCGCCTGGGCAACTTCTCATCAGAACTATTGCTGAAGTCTCCTGATCTCAGTGGCTCCTCAGCTTCTCTAGCAGCCACCCACCCTTCTGCTCTGCAATCCTTTAATCTCTGCAGCTTTTGTGAGCCCCCCAGTCAGGCCCAGCTGAGCAGGCAGTCTCCCTATTAACCCTTTGGCAGCTCATTGTTAGTGACTTGTTGACTTAATGGATTCCATAGATGTCCAGGGACCATTAATGGGTAATGGCAACACAACGTAGTGGAAACCCCACAGCTAAAGCGTTATTTTTTTTCTTTAGTAGCTTGTCATTATTTTTAAAAATGATTACCTGACAACGTGTATCACAGTATCTGGCAATTTTGCACTGAGAGCATCTAAGCAGCCGTTCATTCCTGTAAAAAACATCCAGTATTAGTTATGTAGGAAAAATAAAAATATTTCCAAATATCTGAAGCAAAAAGGAGCCACAAAAAGAACAAATTGCTTGACACACATGTATTTATTTATTTTTACATACAAAGTCAAGGCAAGAATCCAAGGGCTAGAGATTCTAATTTCCTTACTCATATTGAACAGTACCTTACCCTATGAATAGTTTGTTTATTTACTAGAGTCAATGGGGCTGCTTGTGTGTTAACAGTAAGATTATTGGAGTCTAGACTAAAGAGGAGGCTCCCTATTCCTGAGATAATAAAACAGGAATCATTTGTTTTTCTTGCTTTGCTACCATACTGTCAAGGAATTAGATTTTGTGGTTAATGCAACAGAATCTCAGACTATGGTGCAGCACAGCTGGATGTTGTCGTCTTTGGAGCCCAGCAACGTGATAATACGTTGCAAGGCAGAATTCAAGTCCCCATTATATGTTCATTACCTGTCTTAAGCAAGATTCTTGCTGTGAATCTGCAGTTGTGACACTGAGTTATTTGCAATGTGAAGTTGACCTGCTAGTGGAAATTTATGCCTTAAAAAAAAAAGATTGCCTGTGATTGGTAAACAATGTGACTAAAGCAATAACTCCATCTGAAAAAGACTATTGGGGGCGCAAGGGGAGAGATAAGAAGTTTGAACCAGAGATATGTATGAACATTTTAATTATGATTCTACAAAGTGGCTCCTGGCTTGAGTGAGATTCCCTACTGCTGGCTTAATTTAAGTCATAAGTCAAGTTCTCAGCTTGTCATGAGGAGAAAATATAATTTACTAATAAAAGTTTTGTAAATTATTAGATGGTGAGGAAATATTTAGCATGAAATTATGCAGAAAATTAATCAAATTTACATGTCATAAATCAAATTCTGCTCTCAGCTGCACTGGAATTAGGATATGCATTGCAGTATCATTCTTGCCAATTTCTTAGCTGTCACAGCACCAGCAAAAAGCCCAGAGGTTTTAACTTTATATTTAAAAACAAAGTTAATCATATGCTTTCCCAGCTTATATTGACACTGAGAATATGGTGCTTGCTCTTATAAACAGAAGACTCAAAAGAGAAGAGACTAAATTAAGGAGATACTAGCTAGTCAGACTGTATGATTGTCCATCCTACATTGTGAAAATACTCCTACTAATAGACAGCTGGACACATTTCTTACACTAATAAACTACAGACTTATGCATAAAGACACATAGCCAGTCTGACAGATGTTTAGGTTTGACAACCACTATACACAACATTAATTATTATATTAATAGATTTTTGCATTCCTATAGTGCCTTCCATTTGAAGAGCTGAAAATGGATTACAAACATCAAGAGTACAGTATGTCTACACTGCAAGTTAAGGGGTGATCATAGCATTGGTAGGCATACCGCACTAGCTTTAATCTACCTTGCACAGGTAACAATGGCAGTGTAGAGGTGGTGGCATGGGCTTCAGCACAGGCTAGCAATCAGAGTACTCCAGACTCCCTGTAGGGCTTGTACTCTGGATAGCTAGCCTGTGCTGCAGCCTGTACTGCCACACCTACAGTGCTATTGTTACCCAGGTTAGCTATATTAAAGCTAGCATGAGTATACCTACCCGTGCTGCAATCACCCCTTTGCTTGCAGTGTAGTCACACCCTAAATAACCTTTGCAAGACACCTGAGGCAGGTAACTGTCCCAATTTTACAGATGACAAAAGGAAGGCAGAGGGAAAGAGTAAAGTGATTTGCTCACGTTTATATCTTAAGGCTCAGACCCTGTAAGAATCCTATTGTTTTTAAAGGGATTTTATGGGGGCATAAGTGTCTGCCATGTGGATCACTTTGCCAGCTCAGGCCTTAAATCAATAGCACAGCTGTCAATAGAAACTAGACATGATATGCTGGACCCTCTGAACTCAAAGAATTTTGTCATTGACCTCAATACGGTCAGAATTTCACAATAGGTCTTCTGATATCCAATCTGGTACTTCTGATTTCCAATCAGTTACTTAGACCACAGAACCATTCTTCTTTCCTTTATTTAAATCAATATACACTCAGTTACCCCCAACTTTTAGTCCCTGTGCTCACTCTAAATTCACAGCAAATGCCTTGAAGAGTCATATGTCCAAATAAAGTGAGATGGCACCAACTTGGTCACAAACCTTAACCAATAATAACTTCTGAGCAATGAATTTGGTCCATTGATTCCATTAATTTAATTTATGGCTAAGAATCTGTAGCTATCCAGAACAACATAATAAATACAGAATGCCAAATAAAATAGATCCCTCTTGAACATAGACTAAGTCCTTTGTTTCACATGTGGAATTCTCACTGGTGTAAATTCTGTACAAAGTTATGGTATCAATGTGCACTAAAATGCACCAGTATCGGCATATTTAAACTCATCGCTGATTTAACTTTGCCTTTTTTAAGATTCTTATAAGTGATGGGGAGAAAATAGGTAATGTCAAACATACACTAAATATAAGAGGAATTAAAATATAGCCATGTACTTATGTGGAAATAAAGAAATACAAGTTAAGTTATGTAATATGCAGAAATATTTAGAGAGAATTCATGATGGTGAACTGTGGTATAAATGTATGAATTTGGGTTTCCATTATTATTTAAATGGAGTGAAGCCAATGATTTCAATATACAGTGTATAAAAGTACATATGATGGTGTGAAGCAGCTTAAAATTTTTATCTACATCAGGTCAAATAATTGCATTGGTCACAAGTTGTAATGCCACGAATGAATCAGATGGATCATTCCAAACGAGTGCCAATCTTTGCGCATTAGCTTTCTTATTCTCTAACCCCTTTATAATTGAACTCATGATACCTTACAGAATATGTTGTATGGTGTGCTGAATACCATACAACTAGCAGAAAGAAAGTATTTTAGAAATGTCTGCGATTAAAATCTTGTTATTGCTACTGTCTTTCACCCTATCTACAAAAGTAAGGGCCTTGGTATCATGAGTTCAACTAGAAAGGGCTTGGAGAGTAAAAAAACTAATAATTTTTAAAATCTTCTAAATAGTACCTAAAAATCTTTCCCATACAAAACAGTGTTGTGATTTTAGAATCCAATGTCTGGGGACAATCCAAAGCTAGAATCAAGTGCTGGAAATCTCCCCTCTCCAATTGTATAAAGCTCTCATTTCTAGGGCCCAGATATATAAGAACTCTAACAAAGCCATTGGTGAAGAACTGAATATTACTCATTCTGGATTTGGACCTCAGATCAGTATAATGTAGGGGGAAAGAATTTTATATCCATCTGGACTAGTTCTGAGACATACATTTTGTAATACTGATCAACATGTTCTGTCAGGGATCCAGGATAATCTTCAGGAAATCTACCCTTTCTTTCTAAAAATGGGGCAAATCCTCCATATTTATTTTAATTATGTACATTAATGAGACATTTTCTCCAGATCTTTCAAATCACAGGCAGCACACACTACAAAAAATTCTATTTCCTGGGTCATCAACATGTTATCGTGGAAGTCAGCCATACACAACAGATTCATCATGCTCAACACTATCTCTTGAAAATGTGTATGGTAACATGGAATGATATAGAAAAGTAAAGATCTATGAACATCATTTCCTATATTATCATATAAAATTCTTGAGATTGTCACTTTCTGGAGTTTCCCCAAGTTGTTCTGCATAGTTGCATCATTACATAGTTTTGCAGGAATAGAAGCAGATCACAGGGCCTTTAGGTCTTCCTTATTTTGGATTATGGAAATGAGGAACTCTGTATACAATAGGTAAGAGCCTCTATTGAACTTCTCTCTTTAGTCATTTAAATAATATTGTTTGACACAGTGTGATCAGGCAAACATTTTGTAAACACTCACATTTAATTCTATCCATGCAAGTTCTACCAGGCGCTACTTAACTAAAATCTCTGTGCATCATTTGAAAGTTAACCCCTAATTCAGCCAGGTGCAGAAGGGTTGAGCAAAGAAAGTTTTTGTGCAGACCTTCTGTGCTAGGGTAAATTTCACCCTACCAGAATGATGATGAACTAGTATTTACATTAGGCAACATATCTATAGTTACAATAGCTGAAGTGAAACAAGATCTTAAAGTACCAAAAAGTAATACTCAAATCCATTATCCACTGCAAATATGACCTTCAAGAGCCATGATTCATATGAATGCATCCCTTAGCAATTTAAGAACTTTCTAATACAGATCCATATTTTAGGTCTTGCATCTGTACTATTTAACTCACAGCCCTGTAACGTATGACCTTGACATACTGTTGCAATATCTTCTTTCAGTATTTTATTTTCTTCCTAAAAGATGCAAAGACTTGCTGAAATAACTGAAGTTAAGTACAACAAATATTTTATTCTGCCATCTGAAAAACGCACATAGCTTGGACCTGATAGCACGGTGCTAAGCTCCTTCAACTCCCACTGAAACCAATGGGAGATAACAGTGTTCAGCACCTGGCAGGATTGGATCCCTTTTTTACCAACATTTAACAATGAAGTGGTAACAAAGATACAGAACATTACTTCAAGTTTATTTCCAACATCTGACACTAGCAACCAAAGTATTTGAAGAATCTGATTCCCTACTGGTACTGTATAATGAATGAAATATCCATTCATCATCTTCCTCCCCACTCTCATCCCCCAAATGATGAGCAGATTTAGGATGTTTGGTGCAGTTGCATGAACTGACAAAACTGCTGCATTTTACTTCTCTCCCAACTCCCTCCCAAACCTCCATCTGTAGGATTTATGGCATCAATTAATATTCTGACATGGAATTTTACAAAAGTAAACAGTATGATTTAAAGTACTTAATCTGAAATTGAAGAATTCAGGAATAAAACTTCTTACAGGATTTATGTATTTTGAGGTATTTAAAAACACAAAGTGATGACAATTTGCATAGCTTCTACCCATCAGTATCAGCTCTATATTAACTTCATAGAAGCTGTTAAATATTTATAAAATTGTTATCAAATAAACTTTTGTTAGTTTTGATATCAGCAGAAACAGTTACACTCACTGGGTCAAATACTGCTCCCCTTACACATATGACTAGTCTCACTGGTGTCAACTCATTTGCAGTGTGTGTAGGATTTGGCTCAGTTTATTCAGAAATAATTTTTTCTATCATCACTCAAAGGGTTTCCTATTTTCTCAATCCAAAGAACAGGGAAAGGAAATACACCTCTACCCCGATATAACGTGACTCAATATAACACGAATTCGGATATAACGCAGTAAAGCAGCGCTCCGGGGGGGCGGGGCTGTGCACTCCGGTTGATCAAAGCAAGTTCGATATAACGCAATTTCACCTATAACGCGGTAAGATTTTTTGGCTCCCGAGGACAGCGTTATATCGGGGTAGAGGTGTATAGTAATTTCAGAAATATTACTGGAAGGGTTTGTATTTAAACAAACAAAATACATAGCCCCAGGTTCCTGGAAGTATTTAAAATCATAGAATACCAGGGTTGGACAGGACCTCAGGAGGTCATCTAGTCCAAACCCCCTGCTTAAAGCAGGACCAATCCCCAGACAGATTTTTGCCCCAGATCCCTAAATGGCCCCCTCAAGGATTGAACTCATAACCCTGGATTTATCAGGCCAATGCTCAAACCACTGAGCTATCCCTCCTCGAAGTACTGAAATGAAATATTCTAGACACATCCAAAAGATGCAAAAGAGAATTGCATTAGAATGTCCTTTCTCCAAGAGAATGGACTATTAATAAAAGCATTCAGTACAGTCAGGTCTTGGTTGTTCCGTACAAATGCAGGAGGGTAGGGGGCAATGCAACCTCGCAGAAGCACCTAGATGCAGAGTATCTTGGTAAAGCAGCTCTTCAGAGTATGCTGGAGCTGGCAGCAACTCCCCTTAGGGGCGGTAAAGCATGTGCTTATCTCCATGGCTAGCTAGCAAAGGTGGGGAGTGGGCCCATTGCCCTGCCTGCTACAAATTTTATTTATTTATTTGGGGGCGGGGGAGGGAGAGAGATTTGTGTCCTAGGAGCTGCTAGCAGGGAGGCGTCGTCGTGCTGAGAAGAATGAGAGGACTGCAGCTGTTGCTGGCAATTTTTCAGTACCTGTGATGAGCCTCTAGTCCCCTTATCAGAGAGATGAAGCCTAAATCAGGATTTTAAAATAGCCCGCACTTACAAAAATGAACAGTACACTAAGAGGGAATTGTCAGTCAGCACTGACGTGTATTGATACAGCTTGTGCAAAGAAACTTACCCCGTGCTTGCCTGCACTGTCTGGCTCCTGCCAGTGTCCCTCCCTCCCTATCACAATGTACAAAAATCACCATTAAAAAAAATCAAACAATTTATTGAACAGCTGTGATTATAGCGTGGGCACGATGGAAAAACGGTTACTAACTTTTCGTAACTGTTGTTCTTTGAGATGTGTTGCTCATGTCCATTGCATAGTAAGTGTGTGCGCACCACGCGCACTGTTGCCAGAGGTTTTTGCCTTAGTGGTATCCATTGGGCTGGCTCTGGTGCCCTCTGGAGCCGTGCGCGTATGTGCCAGTAAAACGGCACGTACACTCCTAGCATGGAATGGACATGAGCAGGGACTCGAAGAAGGAGGAGGACTTTCTAATGAACGCTCTGACAGTGGGACTATCCAGTACATATGAAAGGGTCAGGACACAATTTTAAAACATTAAATAAAAGCAACTATTATGACCTTGCACTCTATAGGTTTTTATGAAAATATGCGAATGAGTTCAAATATAATGTAACTGGAATATGCTTCATGCAAAAGGTCTCTTGTAAGGTATCATTACAAAGCTTATAATCTACTGAGTGTGGTCATCATATTTGTATAAAATGTAGCACTCTTGTATCTGAAACTAGAAATATGAAATAACTCTGAGGGCCTATTGTAATTATGCAAAGTATGGGCCATTACCCCCCCCCCCCGCTACCCCACTTCCTGCACCCATTGCTCCTCAGCTGCAGGGGGAGGGATCCCTGTACAGGGAGCTGCTCCCCCATCTGCCCAACCACCATGCATCCAGACCCAGCTGGTAATGCAAGGACTGGGAATTGTCACTCTGCAGGAGCTCCAGAGGAAGTGGAAAATTTCCTGCATCCTCTCCACTTGCTACCATGTTGTTGCACAGAATCAAGTCACAATCTAGCCCTTACTGTATATTTGGGGATGTGTATTGTCCTTGCATTACCAGCTGAGCTAATCCCCACAAGTAGGGTTCAAAGGGGAGGGGAAATGGTAGGACATTGGCCAAAGCAGAGAAAGGAAAGCACATGCTTCATTCTTTCAACAGATATAACGGGGTCCTTTCTTGTCTCCAGTCATGAAAACACTCTGCCCACATTCCTCATTCTAGCTCACTCAGTCTCTAACGCCCACCCAGATCAAACTCCTTTTCAGTACTGACGCATTTGTGCTGACCCTTTTCACCTCAAGATATTTTTAAGTCCTGAATAGTTCTTCTAACACCCATGACTCTGTTCTTTTTTCAATGTGCTTGAGTAAGCCACAGGACCGTGAAAAGGAGGTTAGACACGAATCAAGGAGAAAAACAGCTCCTTATAATTACCTTCCAAGCCCAATCTGCCCTCGGGTAGGCTCAACATAATAGACAAAGATGTACTGATGTTCTTGTGATAACAGATATCAGAGTAGTGAGACAGCTAATGGAACAATTACAAAAATGCTGTCCAACACATATTCAAGTTTACAAATTGTACACTGAAGCCCTAACTAAGAAAAATCAGCACTTGAAAGTCCCTGATAAACCTCCCAAAATCTAGAGTACCCACTCTAGATTAAAATTCTCTTTATTTACTATCACAGAGCATGCTATGCCTTGTACCCCTCTACAGTCTCTTGTGAGTGCACCTTTCCTGGGATAGGCTCTGAGCCTCCAGTTCATTTAAGAGGGAGTACAGTGAATTTACCACTCTTAGACTGAGGCCTGGTCTACACTAACCCCCCAATTCGAACTAAGGTACGCAACTTCAGCTACGTGAATAACATAGCTGAAGTCAACGTACCTTAGTTCGAACTTACCGCGGTCCAGACGCGGCAGGCAGGCTCCCCCGTCGACTCCGTGTACTGCTCTCGCCAAGCAGGATTACCGGAGTCGACGGCGAGCACTTCTGGGTTCGATTTATCGCGTCCAGACAAGACGCGATAAATCAAACCCGGAAGTTCGATTGCCAGCCGCCGAACTACCGCGTAAGTGTAGCCAAGCCCTTAGTTCACAGGCTTCAGCATCCCATTATTCACTGTGGTGCCTTTAGCAGAGCCAATTTGGCTTGGTTCCCTGCAAGCATCTTCTCTCTTGGGAACTTTGTAACCAGAAAATGTAGGCAAATACACAGTTCAGCCCTTTCAAAACAAAAAACATTATTTATTAGTGAACAGGAATACAACTGTTTGAGAAATGGGGTTAAACTAACAGAAAAGTCATATACACATAAACCCTACCTAACCTTTTAGCTTCTCCTTGCTTAGTTAAATAGCCCTGACCACACCAAGCTGGGCGGGAAGAGAGCCCACACACCCACAAGCCCTATCTCTAATTTCCAATCAGCATCTCCCAGAGTACTCCTCCTCCATGTGGGACAGGGGCTGACCTTTAATCCAATTCAAAGGTCTTTGTTCCAGATTTCCAAAGCCTTCCCGTCCAAGTCTCTTTGTCTGGCCAGAACTGGGTTATGCTTCTCCCTAGGAGTCTTCCTCCTTCCCTGGGTGTTGCCAGCTAGACTGTGGTTGCAGAAGAGGCTTCAAAGGAATTCACACATATATTATCTTTGGAATATAGACATTGGTCTTATCTAAAGTGATTGTCTGCCTCTCCTGCATACTGCCAAACAACAGGTATGACTTAACCCTTAGAGTCCAGTTAGGCAGCAGTACAAAACTGAGCAAGCAAACTTGATTGCCTCAATTACTCCATATTAAATATGCTCATTTTACAAGTAAAACAATACTTCCCGCTCCCCTTCGCCTCTGCAAACTGCAAACTCAGCCTGGGCTCAGAAAGTCAATCAGCATTCTTTCCTTTTTACACATCAAGAATAATGAAGGTTCTCCAGTCCAAATTAAGCCCTCATTTTCACCTGTGCATCCCTACGGTCTTCAGATTATTCCCTGAATTATATCTATGCTCACCCCTTTGCCTTCAGTCGGCTTGCACAAATGTAACTTATTGGGACTTGGTAAACAATTCTGCTGCTGTGATGCACAAGAAATAGAATTCAGTTCAATCATCTCTCTGCACATCCAACACAGCTGGGAAGCAGGAGTGAAATACAGAAAATCTTCTCTCACAGTCAGCAGGCATGACTGATGACACACAAAAGTGCCAGCACAAACTGGATGAACTGGCTCAGGGGCAGCTGGTTCCTCCTGTACTCAGGTCTGATCTGATTTGGTTAGGTCTTGGAAGATGTCCTCAAAAGTGTTCCGGGAGCCAGCTTGATACTCAAAACGGTCTTCTCATGACTTTTACACTAACAGGATGACATGTAGAATTATAGAATTTGTAGATTAAGAACTACATTAGGGCGATGGACTAATTAAACGTATTGGTGCAGGAGTGTCCCCTACTGTACGTTTACCAGTGTCGGGTTAAGTTTTAAATGCCCCAACACTTTCTTTGGAAGACTAATCTATGTGGCCTAATAGATCTTAGTGTTGGAATTTTTTTCTTGATAGTCTAAATGTTCCCTTTCTTAAATTTATTCCAATACTCCCTGTTTACACTTATAAATAATAATTCTCCATCCCTAAGCACTTAAATACTTTGGTAATATGCCCCATGGAAAACTCTAAGACAGATAAGGTGTAAACCCTTCAAATACCTATAGATTTTTGTCTCACTGTGGTCATTACTTAGCCAAACTAAAATAAAATCCTTTTAAACTTTTATCATAAACAAATCGCTCGAGACCTCCAAACAGTTTTGGTTTATCTTCTCTGAATTCCCTATTACTTGTCAATATTAGAGTAGGGTGGGAAATAGTTTCTCAGTTTTCCCATTTAACATCAGGATGATCCCAAGACCTTTTGAAGTTTTTTTTGCAAAAAAAACCAGAGGACGGACGGACGCACGCACACCTCCGAATAGCCTATAGCTTGGTAGTTAGGACCCTCACCTGGGATGCAGAGTCCAAAGTTCAAGTCCCTGCTATGAATCAGTGCCCTAAACACTGGGCTATAGAGCCAGTCTCTCTCTCTCAAACACTCCTAAATAATTACATGTTCACAGGGTGTGCAAGAGAGACTTTATAGCCCAGTGGTTATGGCACTCAGCTAGGATGTGGTAGACCCAGGTTCAAGTCCTTGCTCCCGAACAGGGACTTGAACCTAGGTCTCCCATATCCCAGGGGAATGTCCTAACCACCAGGCTACTAGCTCTTCTGAAGTCCCTGCCCCTGACTCTCCCTCCTTCCTCTACCAGAAATTCCATCCTGGACGTGAAAACCTTTTCCAACAAAAGCTTCATGAAAATGGAGCAAGATTTGACAAATCAGCATTTTCCTCACAAAAAATACTTTTGTCAAAAAAATCCCCATCAGCTCGCCACTCTGGTAACAAGGTGTTAGGTTTTTATTCTCTCTATAGTCATATGTATTATGGTTCTGTTTTTGTTACTGTTCACAACTTCTCCCAACTGACTGCCATCTACATATTTCATCAATATGCTGATTTCTTCCCTTTCCTGCTCAGGAAGGACTTGACTGTACTATTTAGGCACAGCCTTGCCTTGGTGGTGACAAGGCTGCCCTCTGCATCACCCAGGGAAAACAGCGGGCTGGGCACACAGAGGCCTCACATTCACTACTACACCCTTTCATAGGGTGTAGCTTATTCCCACTCCCAGCATGGCCAGACAGAACAAGGCCCAATATCCTCTCTCACCATCTTTGGGGCGCCATGCACACACTGCAAAGCCTGGGAGGGAGCGGCAGTTTGGCCTGGCCTTTGCATGGCCTGCACAACGTGGGAAGGAAAACTCCCAGTGCCCGCCGCCCTGCAAACACTATCCCTGCACAAGAACCAGGCAAAAATCAGACCCTAATATATTTAATAAGAATGGACTCGACACAAATACAAATGTCTATGATGCAGTGCTACACAGCGCCCCACAATTTACAGTCCTTCAGACAGTTTAATTTCACATTACAATGTTAATATCCAAACAATCTAAATTGATCTGAGAATGAGGTTTTATGAGACACTATGAAATGCTTTAATAAAATCAAACTTGTTATGTCTATTGCTTGCCTTTCTTCTGCTGATTCTGTATGTAAATATACTCTCAGCCATTCATTTGTCTACTTTCTCTGCATCTTAGAAGGTTGATGAATATTAGTTATTGCATCTAAGAGAGGAGTTAATTGGTTCTGCTATTGATACTCATGGTTAAGTGTACTACCAGATTAGGATGAGCCTTTTTTATTGTAAAGATAAGGTAAAACTTTAACCGTGGGATATAGTACGTGGTTTTCAAAGGCTTTGAGATGGTATACCCTGAATTTACTAGACATTTGTAAAAGAATCAAGCCTTCGGTATGCTTAGTGCAAAGAAAACTGGTAGTCTAGGATTACTAGAAGACAACAGTATAATTTCCCCAGTTCATTTGTTGAATCAAAGGAGAAAAAAGAAACATGAATGAGTTTTTCATCCGTGCTCTATCCCTCTCAGAGGTCTATTTTATATTATTTTTATCTTTTGTCTACACAAAGTCTTTTCTTTCTACCCAAATTGCATTCTGACCTCTGGAGGATTTTGTTATTTGTAAAGGTATTTTGATTACACTTATAATAAGCAATAGATTGGCCCATTCAAGATACTCATTATTTGTATGACTCATATCGGCATAAACATAAAATAAATCTACAGAATACACTCAGATTGTCTCAAGATTGATTAAACTCCCTTTATAGTTCATTTTTTAAAATTTAGAGCTAGCTTGTTGGGCTTTAGTTGGTTTGTGGGCTTTGTTTGTTTGTTTGTTTGTTTGTTTTTTGACATTATGGAAAGCGACCTACTGTTCTTACAGGGGAGTTTTCAACACATTGTTTGCATGTTTTGAATGGTACATGATTGTCAGATGCTTTGCTTATTCCCAAGGAACTCACTGAGAAAGTCACTTGGGCACTAAAGGCAAAAGGCCTTGCTTGTTCAGCCATGACCTCTCACATGCTAGGTATCACCTTTTGTGTCTAGCCAGTTGGCTAACTAGATCTCTATATAGGTTTATAGAACAATGGAGGGGGCATACTGGATCTTGAATGCCAAAATGGGATGACTGACAAACCATCAGCATTTGCTTTTAGGAAAGTAGTGGAAAGTCTGGCCAAGAATGGACTGTCTAAGGCTGAGTACCAATTACTCTAGTTAGGGCTGTGTTTATACTTTTCTTTTGAGGGATTTAGGATGAGTAAATTGATGGTGGGTAACAGGGGAAAGTAGTTGCCAGGAATGCTTCACCTCACAGACTTGGAGCTAGACCCAAACCATTTGGAGCTCCATCAACAGTTCTCCAACATAAACTTGAGGAGAAATGGGGCAGTACTAGGAGGGTTTTGTGTGTGTGTGCCCTCCTCTACTCCACCACCATGCCACCTGGTACCTGCTGCATGTTACACAATGATGTCATCATTCTCACCTAATGCCAAACCTATTTCCAGAACGCCTCTCTGGCCAATGCCAAACTATAGCTATTCCTTAACAATATTTTTAGAGACAAAGGAAGAAATCATATATAGTTGAAACAGAAGCCTCAGCATATTGTAACTGAAGTGACGCTACATTTAGGACAAACACACACAAAGACAGTGATAAGAATCAAAACAGAAATAACATGATGTAGGCCATGTAAACAACCACATAATCTTGTTTTGTGTATTCCTCCTGCCCACTTCCCTAATGTCACGTGTAGTCTTCTCATTAATACACAGAAGAATAAGATCTAGAGCTCCACCAACAGAAGTTATCATTGTAAATATCCCACGCACCGAGAGACCAAGCTACATAAATACCATGTGAGGTAATACAGGCATTAAGCCCTTAAAGAGACACCATGCTGAAGCTCTCACTATTTCCTAAGTGAGCGACGCAATCTTTGTGGGTGTGTCTGCCTTCTCCCAACCATGCCCACTAATGTGTCTGCATACTAAATAAAAACAATAGTGGATCAATTTAGAAGTAAAGTCAAATGATCAGTCTGACAGATAAAATTGATTTGTCAGTGAAATAGCTACCTGGAAAAATTCTGATGTATAAATAATGTAGCATCTTTCCCTTTCAGGGCGAGGTGTTTTATGATTAAATATTTCATCACAGTTGTTACACTAAGCCTGGCCAACTCATCTACTCATTAGAAATGATGGGATTTTTTTCCAACATATACACATCAAAGGCTTTTCTTTTTAAAATTTGTTTAGATTTAGGGGTGCCTGGGACAAATTCTGTTCTGACTAATGCCAGCACCAATCTGGAACAACTCTATTGCCTTCACTGGAGTTACTCTGCATTTACAC
The DNA here is from genome assembly GCF_028017835.1 of Emys orbicularis. Taxonomy (NCBI): domain Eukaryota; kingdom Metazoa; phylum Chordata; order Testudines; family Emydidae; genus Emys; species Emys orbicularis. The sequence continues at coordinate 144,938,398 of NC_088685.1, forward strand.
TGACATGACTGAGAGCAGAATTTGGCCCCTCTGTTCATAACATTTTTGGGAAGATAAGTAAATACTTAATAAAAATGCCCAAGAAATTAAATAATGTATTTAAATTACTATTATAAAGGTTTATAAGATATATAGGTCAGATTCTCTTTTACACTAAGGCTGCTTTACACTGGTCTAGCAATGTAAAGAGACCCTAGAGTAGGTGTAAATGTAACTGGCAGTATAAAGGGACTTCAAAGTAGGCATAAATATTAAACCTGCTTTTAGGCCCATATACACTGCCAGATTCCTTTAAAGGGGCCTTAGAATCATAGAATATCAGGGTTAGAAGGGACCTCAGGAGGTCATCTAGTCCAACCCCCTGCTCAAAGCAGGACCAATTCCCAACTAAATCATCCCAGCCAGGGCTTTGTCAAGCCTGACCTTAAAAACCTCTAAGGAAGGAGATTCCACCACCTCCCTAGGTAACCCATTCCAGTGCTTCACCACCCTCCTAGTGAAAAAGTTTTTCCTAATATCCAACCTAAACCTCCCCCACTGCAACTTGAGACCATTACTCCTTGTTCTGTCATCTGCTACCACTGAGAACAGTCTAGATCCATCCTCTTTGGAACCCCCTTTCAGGTAGTTGAAAGCAGCTATCAAATCCGCCCTCATTCTTCTCTTCTGCAGACTAAACAATCCCAGTTCCCTCAGCCTCTCCTCATAAGTCATGTGCTCCAGCCCCCTAATCATTTTTGTTGCCCTCCACTGGACTCTTCCCAATTTTTCCACTTCCTTCTTGTAGTGTAGGACCCAAAACTGGACACAGTACTCCAGATGAGGCCTCACCAATGTCGAATAGAGGGGAATGATGACGTCCCTCGATCTGCTGGCAATGCCCCTACTTATACAGCCCAAAATGTCGTTAGCCTTCCTGGCAACAAGGGCACACTGTTCACTCATATCCAGCTCCTCATCCACTGTAACCCCTAGGTCCTTTTCTGCAGAACTGCTTCCTAGCCATTTGGTCCCTAGTCTGTAACAGTGCATGGGATTCTTCCGTTCTAAGTGCAGGACTCTGCACTTGTCCTTGTTGAACCTCATCCGGTTTCTTTTGGCCCAATCCTCTAACTTGTCTAGGTCCCTCTGTATCCTATCCCTACCCTCCAGCGTATCTACCGCTCCTCCCAGTTTAGTGTCATCTGCAAACTTGCTGAGAGTGCAGTCCACACCATCCTCCAGATCATTAATGAAGATATTGAACAAAACCAGCCCCAGGACCAACCCTTGGGGCACTCCGCTTGATACCGGCTGCCAACTAGACATAGAGCCATTGATCACTACCTGTTGAGCCCGATGATCTAGCCAGCTTTCTATCCACCTTATAGTCCATTCATCCAGCCCATACTTCTTTAACTTGCTGGCAAGAATACTGTGGGAGACCGTATCAAAAGCTTTGCTAAAGTCAAGGAATAACACATCCACTGCTTTCCCCTCATCCACAAACCCAGTTATCTCCTCATAGAAGGTAATTAGGTTAGTCAGGCATGACTTGCCCTTGGTGAATCCGTGCTGACTGTTCCTGGTCACTTTCCTCTCCTCTAAGTGCTTCAGAATTGATTCCTTGAGGACCTGCTCCATGATTTTTCCAGTGACTGAGGTGAGGCTGACTGGTCTGTAGTTCCCCAGATCCTCCTTCTTCCCTTTTTTAAAGATGGGGACTACATTAGCCTTTTTCCAGTCATCCGTGACCCTTAAACTTTCCATTTCCAGGGCTATACCATAGTACGTATAAAACACTTGTTTGCAACTTCCTCCTGCCTTGGAAGGTCTCCAGATACAGAGGAAACAGACCACGTCAGTCTTGTGGTAAGTACCCCATTGCAGACAGACTACACAAATGCCATCATTGCATTCTATGGTAACATTTACTTCCCTATTGCTCCTCCTCAATTCAGTGGCAACACCTCCCAGAGTGTAAGGCGAGTAACCTTACAAGCATAACCTGTTCAATGCTCTCAAATCCCACTGGCTTCTATCGGAGTTGAGAGGGTTCAGCACCTATTGTACGTCCCTCGGCCCGTGCTGCTTCCAGCAGCTCCCATTGGCCTGAAGCAGCGAACCGCGGCCACTGGGAGCCGTGATCGGCTGAAACTGTGGACGCGACAGATAAACAAACTGGCCCGGCCCGCCAGGGGCTTTCCCTGCACAAGCGGCGGAACAAGTTTGGGAACCACTGCCCTAGTCAATGGCTAGGTGTTTCATACACAGGTGATCACTGGGGAGAAAGTGCACAGAATAAAAAGAGGAAATCATGAATGAGGATAATGGAGATAGTACAGGGTATGACTTAACTAAGGCTAGGTCTACACTACCCGCCTGAATCGGCGGGTAGAAATCGATCTCTCGGGGATCGAATTATCGCGTCTCGTCGGGACGCGACAATCGATCCCCGAATCGACGCTCTTACTCCACCAGCGGAGGTGGGAGTAAGCGCCGTCGACGGGGAGCCGCGGAGGTCGATTTTGCCGCCGTCCTCACAGCGGGGTAAGTCAGCTCCAATACGTCCAAATTCAGCTATTCGCGTAGCTGAATTTGCGTATCTTAAATCGACCCCCCCCTGTAGTGAAGACCTGCCCTAAGACTAACCTATGCCCTTTGTTAGAGAAAGACATGGAATAGGATAGTGAACTCCCAACTTTTACTACCTATTCTATGGCACTTAAAATATGATTTTTTTTTAAATGTGGAAGGAGGCATTTATTTGTTAGGCCATTAAATAGCTTCCATCACTAGAATATGTCCATATAATTTATTGAAATGTTGATCTTATTGCTGTATTGTGTATATTGAAGTCGATGGGACTACTCACGTGAGTACAGGTTTGCAAGCTCAGATGCTAAGATCCCAAACTAAACAGCAAGAGACAAATCATAAATGACTTTCACATTTCTGAACTCTGACTCTCTATACTCTGGTGACATCCTATGGATAAAAAAATGTAACTTCATAGGTTTTCTTCAGTTTCACACAGATTTTCTTCTCAGGTTCGCTTTACCAAAGTTCCATTTAACAAAAAATGTAATAAACCAAATCCAAAATAAAAAACATCTGTAACTACCATTACTTTTGTAAAATTTTTTAACTGCAACTTTCACATCTGATAACACAAGGGATTACTTGCTTTCACATGCCTTTCACCACCACGACTACCAAATATTCAAGCTTATCTGTCAAGTAACCTTTAACTACATCCTCTGTTGTTTCCCATCTCACTGGTTTCCAATTCTACTTAGGTCTTTAAAAACAAATATGCCAAATTCTAAGGAGTGACTCTCAGTACTAAATCTGCCACATCTTAATAGTGAGTTTTCTTTCTTTAGGAAATAAAAGCCTGATTCAGTAAGGCATTGATTTCAATGGGACTACTCCCTTAGGCACATGCTTAAGTACCTTAGTGAATCAGGGCCCTATGTTATGCACTGGTTTATAATCATTACTGTTGCTATGGCTTCAACTTTACCAGCTATCCATGTACAGAATTTGTATTAACACTTATTCCTAAGAAGGAAATTGTAACCATAGTAACATTCATATTATAAGATTATTTTATCCTTAATCTCTCCCATGCCCTACCTCTTGCTTTGCATTTTGTGTAGAATGGAATCTAACTGTAATAAGCTTTTGACTAATTTTGTTTGAAAATAAGTAGGCTTGGCAGAATTCAATTTTTTAAAAATAATTTCTAAAGATAATACCGGATATTTTAAGCTTATTTTAGATTTTTATGAATTAAATGTTTACAGTTGTGGGAAATTATGAAGGAGGGTCAGTCAATTATTAAATGATAGGATTCAAAAAGTTAAAGCTTTATAAAATGTTAAAACATAAACTATCAACATCACAGGCCAAAATATATAAAGTAAACATCCTTAAATCAACAAATCATTCCTGATTTTATTGTTCATTCACTATTCCATTTGTAACAAGCCTAATTCAAGTCTAAATCACTGGATTTTGACTCAGTTCTCAAGCAGCTTTTTTTTTTTTTTTTAAACTTTGCCTAACTGTAAATTTAAATGATAATCGATAGGAAATATGTTTTCATTAGTCTGTGGGCGTATGGGGAAGTCAACGTTTACTGACATTTGTCAATAAAAATCTAATCCTTCCAAGCTTAAATAAAAGGTAAACGCTATCTGAGCAACCCAATAGTTCAGAACCTCATGTTAAACCCCAATATAAAAAATATATATTTTTACATTTGTGGGAAATTATTCTCATTTGTCTTTTCTAACATTTGTTCTCTCTTACATAGTTTACTAAAATAATATATTGCTTTCATATGGGAATCAGAACTAATTAAATTTGGAAATCTTACTTATTTTTATTTGATGGAATAAAATTATCCTATGAAAAAAAGCCACTGAATTCCAATACAGCATTTTTTCCAGTATCCAACCATGATTTTCAGTCTCTCTTACAACAGTGTCAGCACATAGTGGGAGAGTCTTTGAAAATAGATGGTTAAAAAGAGGAGCTGCACAGTCACAGTATCTGTCATAAGACAAAGGATTGTCATTTACTTTCCTGCTCGGTTCGTCCAATCACATCACATCAGAGCACACATTTCCATTTCAAAAATTGTTACTGGTATTGAAGAGGCTTCAAAAGAGGCATAGATAGTGCAATGAGGTCTGAAGGAATATGAAAAATGACAAATTGATATGGATTGTTGGTGTTTTTTAAAATGGATTTTGCATGATTATTCAGTTAAAATTGTATCTGATGTTCCAGAAAATACTATATTTACATCACTATAATTCTTCAGTTAAATCTCATTTTGTCTAAGGCCAAGATATGTGGGCCTTTAATCATCCTACTGTAGCTTCTGCAATGGGTTAAAACACAAATAGGATTATTTGTTTCAGTTCAACAACCATGGAATGAGACTTTGTAGAGCACAGCACAGGAAAAAGAAAAATATGTTGTTATTCTCTATTAGCAAAGGATGAGGCTGAAGGTTTAGTGATGGGCAAGTATCGGCAGTGAGCTGGAATTTTAGCTCACCTGTGTCAATGTTGATATGGTTGACAAATATCAGCTGATCTAGAAATGAAATAAAAATGTTAGACTCGGCAACCATGCCATCCTTCAAACCAGGAAGTGTTGGCATTTCATATTACGAGAAGGAAATGGGTGCCTTTTAATTTCTAGAGAGTCAACCATGCCCAATGCTGATGAGCCAAACTGGGGATGGAAGGAAAGGTTCACTGCCATTGAAAAAGCCTCACATTTATTACAACTTTGAAATAACAACAGCAAATTACCGTATATATATAAAATGAACATCCTTCGGTTTCTCTTTTTTCTCTGAATTGTTCATCCTAGCTCAGAGATGACAACAACAAAAAATCTTGCTATTTACAGCCACATTCTGCATATGTCACATGAAAATAGTTACATTCTAATTCTCTACCTTTTAAAAAAATCCTTTTTTCCAGAAGTAGCTTTTTTTCCAGCTCTACCACCTGCTCGCTCATAAGAGATCTTCACGTGTACATTTGTATAGTGATCTGAATCCATGGTGATGTGCAGAACATAAGAAACTAGATAAATACTAGCTGTGTGGCCTTGGTCAAGCCAATTCACCTATTTACCTCTCCTCGGCAAAAGAGAAATCATACTTGTTGGCCCTTTTTTAGTACAGTACTAGGCGGATGAGAGCACATCACACCATTATTTTACACTTCGTATTGATTTTCAATCCAGTTCCACAACAGCTTCAAGGTTATCATCCTTACCTGTAATCTTTAAGTGGCCTAGGACATGGCTATCTCTGAGACCACCCAGCACCACAATGGCAGCTTTCACTCATGGCAGATGCTATGGTTGGGATTCCCAGCTAGTGTGGCAGACTCAGATGTTGAAAACTTTTCATGAAAGACTATAGTACAACTTCTTGGATTTATATATAAATATGTCATTATAGAGTGGGAGAGCCCCACTTTAGAAAGGAAGGATGGTCCAGTGGTTAGCATCTGAGACTAGAACTTAAAAGATTCAGATTCAATTCCCTGATCTGCCCCAGACTTAACGTGTCATTGGGCAAGTCACTTCATCTCTCTGTGTCTCAGTTTCCATCTGTAAAATAGGGATAACAGCACTTCTCTATCTCACAGGGCTGTTGTGGGGATACAGTACATAAAGGTTGTGAGAAACTCAGCTACTTCAAGAACAGGAGTACTTGTGGCATCTTAGGCTTGGTCTACACTTACCCCCCAATTCGAACTAAGGTACGCAACTTCAGCTACGTGAATAACGTAGCTGAAGTTCGAAGTACCTTAGTTCGAACTTACCTCGGTCCACACGCGGCAGGCAGGCTCCCCCGTCGACGCCGCGGTTCCCCCGTCGACGCCGCGGTACTCCTCTCGTCTAGCTGGAGTACCGCAGTCGACGGCGATCACTTCCTGGTTCGACTTATCGCGTCCACACAAGACGTGATAAGTCGAACCCAGAACTTCGATTCCCAGCCGCCGAACTAGCGGCTGGGTGTAGACATACCCTTAGAGACTAACAAATTTATTTGAGCATAACCTGTCAGCTACTTCAGTAATAGAAGCCAAATAAGTACTGACAATAAAATAGAATTTTAGTAAAGAAGTGGATATTTATTAAGCTCTTGGCAAAACTAATATATGGAGATATACCTATCTCATAGAGCTGGAAGGGACCCCGAAAGGTCATCGAGTCCAGCCCCCTGCCTTCACTAGCAGGACAAAGTACTGATTTTGCCCCAGAGCCCTAAGTGGTCCCCTCAAGGATTGAACTCACAACCTTGGGTTTAGCAGACCAATGCTTAAACCACTAAGTTATCCCTCCCCAAATTGTGACATTAAAACTATGAGCAATATATGCACATGTGCCTCTCGTTATGAAAGGTGCTGGATTGATAGAGGGCTTCTGTCTGCAGCATTGTTTATCAATAGAAGAGGTATCGTAAGGGTAGCAGCTGTGCAAGCCTCCTCACACTAGTCTCCAATGTACCTGAAGCAAGACTTGGGGGTAGGGTGAAGACATCAGCTGTATAGTTGACAGGATAGTTAAACTGCAGTACCCATTCAGTTTTTGACTGTTTTGCGGACACCTTAATGCTAATTATATTGCTTGTTTTGTGATGGTGCGGCGGTCCATTAATAACTGTACTGAAGCCATTGACTAATTTCACACAGACCACTAAAAAGCCTAAAGGATCCATTTTAGGCACTATCAACATGGGCAGGATGCAACAACCAATAACTCAATTGTGAAAAGAACGAGGAGTACTTGTGGCACCTTAGAGACTAACAAATTTATTTGGGTATAAGCTTTCGTGGGCTAAAACACACTACATCGGATGCATGCAGTGGAAAATACAGTAGGAAGATATACATACACAGAGAACATGAAAAAATGTTGCCATACCAACTCTAACAAGACTAATCAATTAAGGTGGGCTATTAGCAGAAGAAAAAAAACTTTTGTAGTGATAACAAGGCGGTCTATCTTGGCCCCTCTCCTCAACGGCCAGGTGCAGTGCAAAGGGAACCCAGGCCCGCCCGCTACTCTGGGTCCCGACCCAGGAACCCTCTAGCAGCAGCCTCCCTCTTCCTTTCTTCCTTCCCCCTTGCCTGCCTTGTTTCCCTGGGCCACTTTCCCTTTGGCCCTACGCACCTTCTCGACCCTTTTCAGCAGGGCCGCAGCCTGGCAGGTAATGGGCTGGAGCTCCTATCTGCTCCCCCAAGCCTGTCCAGCACTGCTCTGTCCAAGGTGCTGCTCCTTTCATCAGGAGCCAGTCCTTCTCCCTTGCTGGCCAGGGAGTGACTGCCCTCTCCCCAGCTAGGCAGCCTTTATATAGGACCTAGCCCGGTCCTGATTGGCTGCCTCTTCTCTGCCCTGATTGGCTCTCCCCAGGCCTTTACTGATTGGCTGCTGGTCCGCGCAGCCTCTCTGACCTGGTTCAGCCCTTTTTCTCAAGGCATGGGGCACCGCCCCTGTCATAACTATAAAGGGAAGGGTAACAGCTCTCCTGTGTACAGTACTATAAAATCCCTCCTGGCCAGAGACTCCAAAATCCTTTTACCTGTAAAGGGTTAAGAAGCTCGGGTAACCTGGCTGACACCGGACCCAAAGGACCAATAAGGGGACAAGATACTTTCAAATCTTGGGGGGGGGAAAGGCTTTTGTTTGTGCTCTTTGTTTTGGTTGTTGTTCGCTCTTGGGACTGAGAGGGACCAGACATCAATCCAGGTTCTCCACATCTTTCTAAACAAATCTCTCCTATTTCAAACTTGTAAGTAAACAGCCAGGCAAGGCGTATTAGTTTTCCTTTGTTTTCTCAACTTGTAAATGTACCTTTTACTAGAGTGTTTATCTCTGTTTGCTGTACTTTGAACCTGAGGCTAGAGGGAGGTCCTCTGAGCTCTTTAAGTTTGATTACCCTGTAAAGTTATTTTCCATACTGATTTTAGAGATGATTTTTACCTTTTTCTTTAATTAAAAGCCTTCTTTTTAAGAACCTGATTGATTTTTCCTTGTTTTAGATCCAAGGGGGTTGGATCTGTATTCACCAGGAGTTGGTGGGAGAAAGAAGGGGGGATGGTTAATTTCTCCTTGTTTTAAGATCCAAGGGGTTTGGATCTGTATTCACCAGGGAATTGGTGAAAGGTTTCTCAAGGCTTCCCAGGGAAGGGAATTAGCTTTGGGAATGGTGGCAGCGGACCAGATCTAAACTGGTAGTTAAGCTTAGAAGTCTTCATGCAGGCCCCCACATTTGTACCCTAAAGTTCAAAGTGGGGAAGCAGCCTTGACAGCCCCACCACAGTCTGTAATTGAGTGACCAGGGAGGTTGAAGTGTTCTCCGACTGGTTTTTGAATGTTATAATTCTTGACAACTGATTTGTGTCCATTTATTCTTTTGCATAGAGACTGTCCAGTTTGGCCAATGTACATGGCAGAGGGGCATTGCTGGCACATGATGGCATATATCACATTGGTAGATGTGCAGGTGAACGAGCCTCTGATGGCGTGGCTGATGTGATTAGGTCCTGTGATGGTGTCCCTTGAATAGATATGTGGACAGAGTTGACAACGGGCTTTGTTGCAAGGATAGGTTCCTGGGTTAGTGCTTTTGTTGTGTGGTATGTGGTTGCTGGTGAGTATTTGCTTCAGGTTGGGGGGCTGTCTGTAAGCGAGGACTGGCCTGTCTCCCAAGATCTGTGAGAGTGAGGGATCGTCCTTCAGGATAGGGTGTAGATCCTTGATGATGCGCTGGAGGTGACAGCTAGTGGCGTTCTGTTACTTTCTTTGTTGGGCCTGTCCTGGAGAGTTCTATCAAGCATTCTTAAAACTACAATACGTACCTCCTGAAGTGAAGAAAAAGATTGACAGAGACAGAAGAGTGCCCAGAAGTCACCTACTCCAGGACAGGCCCAACAAAGAAAGTAACAGAACGCCACTAACTGTCACCTTCAGCCCCCAACTAAAACCTCTCCAACAAAAAAACTTCAAAAACAGACTCCAACGAGAAACTGCAGAATTGGAATTAATTTGCAAACTGGACACCATTAAATTAGGCTTGAATAAAGACTGGGAGTGGATGGGTCATTACACAAAGTAAAAATTATTTCCCCATGCTATTTTTCCCCCTACTGTTACTCACACCTTCTTGTCAGCTGTTGGAAATGGGCCATCCTGATTATCACTACAAAAGTTTTTTTCTCCTGATAATAGCCCACCTTAATTGATTAGTCTCGTTAGAGTTGGTATGGCAACATCCATTTTTTCATGGTGTGTGTGTGTGTGTGTGTGTGTGTGTGTGTGTGTGTGTGTGTGTGTGTGTGTGTGTCTTCCTACTGTATTTTCCACTGCATGTATCCAATGAAGTGGGTTTTAGCCCACGAAAGCTTATGCCCAAATAAATTTGTTAGTCTCTAAGGTGCCACAAGTACTCCTCGTTCTTTTTGCTGATACAGACTAACATGGCTACCACTCTGAAACCTGTCAATTGTGAAAGATTCCCTTCCATCTGCTCTTCTAAACCAGGACATTCTAAGTGAATGTAAAAATAACAGGAGTACTTGTGGCACCTTAGAGACTAACAAATTTATTAGAGCATAAGCTTTCGTGGGCTACAACCCACTATGCTCTAATAAATTTGTTAGTCTCTAAGGTGCCACAAGTACTCCTGTTATTTTTGCGGATACAGTCTAACACGGCTGCTACTCTGAAATAAGTGAATGTAGGAGAATCTGATTGTTTAAGTGTTCACAGCCCAGCCACCCAGAGGAGGAGGAGTTCTCCTGTTAAAAATATTAACTTGTGAAGAAAAATATTGATTCAGCAAAGTTGAAAGAGCTGTGTTGTGGGAAATCTTTCATGTTTTGCGAAGGACAAACTGTGTGAAATGCTTAAAAAAAAAAAAATGAAGCCCAACTGCAAGGCTAAAAAGTGAAAGACAACTTTGCTCCTCTGGCACAATGGAACTCTCTATAATAAAGGCAACACTCATCTGTGCAGGAGATAGAGCCTTCTCGGGGCCAGTCTGAGACTGTGGAATGTACTCCCCCACCCCAGGAATTAAGGACCATCACAAAACCTCACCATCTCCACTCCAAATACAAGGCACATTTCTTTGACCTTGCTGTCTCTACCATAAAAACACAGTCACAGTCTCTCTCTCTCTCTCTCTCTCTCTCTCTATATCTATATCTATATATATATATAGATATATATATATAGATATAGATATATGCACACACACACACACACACACACAAGCAAAACAAGACACTCCAATGCACACACTTCTCCCCTGAAGGAAAGAATGAGAGAACAGACACGTAACAGATATTAGTCACCGCACTTACTGCACTCCTGGAAGGTGTTTATGTATTACAGTAATGAGAGTGGTACAAGAACCTATATAGAATAGAATTCTGAATCAGAAAGTGACCCTCTAGAGGATCCCTATAGCTTTCAGTTATTTTACTGTTACATTAAAGGGAAATTATACTCAAAAAATGATACTGAAAAATGGTATCCTGAGGCTTCCACTTTAAACTGAACATATCTAAAAGGTAAAAAAGGAAATTTTTCCTAACTGCCGGCCCTGTACACTCATCCTGTCAAGCTGTGTTCTTTCAGGCTCATGTATCATCACCATTAAAAAGGATTCAGCAGGCCAAATTCTGCCCTTCATTACACCTGGGTGTGCTCATTCAGAAACAAATGAGGGGGCTGAATCAATGGGAGAGGAAGCCAGGAGGTTTTGAAAAGTATTACACTCAGTGCCCAAGGCCTGGAGTAGAGGAATGAGAATTCCAGCAGGTCTACACTCGAGCTGGGATGGTCCCTTCAGACTGGCCAGGCTGGCATTCTCGTCACTGTGCTCAGGGGGCTGGATACTTAGACATCTGGCTCTTTGAAGAGCGGTGAAGTACATCGCTAGAATATAACATAGAATCAGACACCGATTTACTGCATCACAATAAAACAGGATTTTGGTGGGAAAACTTCACACTCGAATTGAAAGACCTGCAGCCATGCTGTTTTGTGTGGTGATCCTCTCAGAGCTCACAGACTAAGCAGAAATTTGGAACGGGTCAGTGTTAGATGAGACACTGCCATAGAGTAACTTGGTGATCAAGAGTACTTGTGGCACCTATTTTGCGGATACAGACTAACACGGCTGCTACTCTGAAAATTGGTGATCAAGGTACTGGTGTGGGCAATTCAATAGATGACACTCTTCTCTCAAACTTAACGTCAAGACCGAGTCCCCAGCATGGTGTTAAGTGGCACTGTGCTGGGGAGATAGTCTTTCACAGGAGATAGAAAACAGAGGCCTGGATCATTTATGGTCACTGAAAATTCACAATACTTACTGTAAAATTTTGTAAACGAGTCATTTCAAGTGTTACTGGACTAATTCTAGCTAGAACTTTCCTGCTCTTATTGGATACTACATTTTCCTTCACTTCCTGTCCTAAAGTACTGCATGGTGTGACTGTACATTGTTAAAACGGTATCTGTGTTCTACCCCAGGGGTGGCTGCAGAGATTACCTACCCCACCTGACTGGGATGTTGCAAGGTTTATATTTGTAAAGGACTTTAAGACCTTCAGATGAAAGGCACAATTATCAAGTGCTAGGTATTAACCATCCTTGCAAAACTAATTAACTTTGAAAGATGTATGTGAACATTTAAACTGAATTATAAACTAAGATGCAAGATAGTAATTTATGTTGGCAATGCTCACAACAGAAAGGGAATTACAAACACATGTTCTGAGACTGCCTGAAAAACAAAAGGATTCTGAGATAAGATCTTATGAACAATTAATAATATTGCCAAGGGAAATAGTTTAGCCTTCATCAGCTAAACAATATATACTAACAGATGACCCAAAACTAAAACGTATATCCTATGAAAATATCAAATGGATTCACTTAAGCTGGTTAGTGGCAAAGATTATTATTTTAGGACATTGGAAGGAAATGTCAGGACAATTATTTTAGAATGAATGGATGACCATCTTAACTGATATTGTCACATATAAAAAGGTAACATATGGAAGAGAAAACAAGAACAGTTTGGAATCTATTTGTGAAATACATCTAAGGGGTCAAAACTTCCAAGATCTGAATCAGGGTTAAGGATAACATAGATGTAGCTGATTGACATATAGTCACATTTAGCTGGCCAGAGGATATACAGTCACTCAGGGCACTGACTTCTTCATATCTTAAAATCAAAAAAGGGGGTCTGACTATTTTATGACATTTATAAAAAAAAAATCTAACAGATCATATAGAATACTGCATCATTTAATTTGCAAAAATATTACCATATATACACAAATAAATCTAATACCAAACAGGCACAGTGGCCAGAATAAAGTATCCTAAGGTTATAGGATAACCTTCATTTAAAGGACGTAAGCTAAGAAGAGGCTGAACTCTATGTCTATGCTTTGTTTGGTTGGATTCTGTTCATAAGGCACATGGTCTCTTTCACATTATTCATTCCATGTACATGAACAGTAAAACAGGTCACTTTTAAGTAAACCTTTTACAAGTGGACCAATTTTTACAATTATACAATGTTTACAGTTACTACCTATGAATAACAAGGAATGCTTTCAGTCAGTTTCGTCATAATTTATTGCTCATACACAAATAAACTGTAAAAAAAAAAAAAAAAAAGGTTAGACTGGCCCAGGAAAATCAAAAAGGGATCATTGTTTTTAAATGTATGTAAATTAAATTAGCAGATTTTCTTTAAAATTCCCTGAAAATTACTTCAATGCTCAAAGAGTAAATGCTGTTAATTTGGGGGGGGATTCACTAAATTATTCAAACGTAAGTATGTTTTAAGTGCAGATGTCAATGCAACCTTATTTGTCAGCAAAATACACTAGTCTCATTAACTGGATGTTTCTGCTAAAATGGGCCCAGATTGTAAATTCTTTACTCACACCGGTGAGCAGTGACCAACACGAGTAGCCCCACTGACTAGTTCAATGGCTCATGGTCACCAGTGAAAAAGTAATCAGTTTCAATATTAAAATTGCCATCTTTAGGTTTCGGGATCAACAACTCATTGAGAAGAATGGGGCAGATCATGCCTATCGGAGCCATGGAGCCAGATTCTCACTTGGGGTAAATCAGCATAGCTGCACTGCTCTCCATGGAGCTAACGCCAATCCACATCAGCTGAGGTTCTGGTCCATTGTTTCAAGTGGTCTGGAGACTCAAGAAGGCAATGGTATATCAATTTATTTGCTGTTCATGTTTTCAGAGTTCTTTTCTACACAACCATGAAGGCTAGAAATTTTTTAAAATGAAAACTTAGATCCTAGAGTATCCATTCAATAGCAAATACACCTCTACCCTGATATAACGCTGTCCTCGGGAGCCAAAAAAATCTTACCGCGTTATAGATGAAACCGCGTTATATCGAACTTGCTTTGATCCGCCAGAGTGCACAGCCCCGCCCCCCCGGAGCGCTGTTTTACCGCATTATATCTGAATTCGTGTTATATCGGGTCACATTATATCGGGGTAGAGGTGTATATTCAACAACAATATTCATCAGTGAAAACAGTCATTGATAACCACTGCATCATAGATAAAAAAGGGTATAACAAATAGCGTTAATAGTGGATATATTAACAAAATGATAAAAAAGCAATACAGATATCTTAGATATCGCAAAAATCTAGAAGGGGGTCAATTTTCAAATCTTAGACAACAGGAATATATTGGTTAAAAGAATAGAAAGAAGTTCAGACTTGCCAAAAAAATTCCTAAAGTCCTCATTAAAACAGATTTACTTGAAAATTAGTTCTGTACTTCAGTGTTGTAAGTTTGGAACGGATACACTAAAGTGTTCATAACAACGAAGTTTAATACCTGATTTGGATGCAAAACTAAATACATCCTTAACAATGGAGCCACTATAGCACCTCTAAGGTAAAAAAGTTAAAGTGAGTCTTCATCTGCTAGAGTGATTTAGCAACTCCATCAGAAAGAGGATCAAACATCTATACATATGATACCCTTGTGAGTTGATGAGACAGATCACTCTATCCATCATACCAAAAGGAAAGGAAAGGTTAGAGAGGTTAATAGAGACAGAGTATCTGTAATTGATTTCTGTAATTCATTCCACACTCAATATACTCCAATGATCACTGAGCTATTTGTAATGTTCTTATGAATCAATGCTTCCCTTCATGTTCAAAATACAGTATAAAACTATGAAGCCATAAAGTCAACCTACACAAATCCTCGTTAAGGTATATAAATAAGACCTGTATCAGTTTATATTAATAACTGACGTGCAGACACAAACTTAGCAGTTTGAATGGGCAGTGATAAAATAGTTCAGATATAAGATGCAACCTCAATACCTACTCTTTATGTCACCTGGAAAATAAAGATGTTTTTCTGGGGTGGTATCTGCAATCATGTAGAATAGGCAGGCTGCCCACTTCAAGTGAGAGACTTGCTCACACATTCAAATCTTTGATAAGTCAGTGCTGCCCTGCACCAAGCAAAGGAATCACTAAACAAATAAGGTGCATGGAATCCTTGTTTTCCTTTGAATTCTGTATTATTTGGTAAACCTAGAAATCGGTCTATATAAATAAAAGTGAGAGGAGTTGATTTTTCCAGTATTTCTGGTTATTGCTAAATTCAGTATGAAGTCCTATTTCCAGGAGGTTAGCAATTTAACCAGAAAATGATTAGTGACTAAGATTAAGTATATAGGACAAGTACTTTGGTAAACTGTGTTAACACTTCAGAGTGTGTAGTTACACTTCAATACATGGACGTCTTAGTTCTTTTTATCCATTATATTTGTAAAGGTAACGTGATGACCCGTTCCTGGCCATGATAATATACTGTGTGCTAAAGGTAACATTCTAGTTGGCCAATACACACCAGAAAACCTGTAGGAAAAATTTCCACTCCATCCTAATCACCATACACACACACACACACACGCACACACTCTCTCTCTCTCTCTCTCTCTATGGAGAAGCACCTCCATGACAGAAACCAGGGAAGGGTGCTCCAACAACCAGAAAACATGGTCCACCAATTGTGTTTGTATGCTCCCTGAGTGAAGAGTAGCAAATTCATACTCAACCCGCACCTCCATTCCCTGTGCAAGTTATTCCTGCTCCGACCTCAAAATCTATCATTCTACATCATACATATACAGCCCTATTTAAACTGGTCCAAATCGTTCCACATATTTGCTGCTGAATCCTTTCCAAGCAAAGGGCCAAATTCTGGAACTGAACCTTTTGAACAAAAAAAAAAAGAGGGGAACTCCCCCACCACCACTAACAATTCAAAGGCAGGACATGTTCATGCTCATAACAGCCCCCCACACAGCCCCTCCTTGTATGTTCCAATCCAGAGTAGGTACATATGTGCTACTACCAATTGAGAAGACCGCCATGCACAAATATACAGACAACATCATTTTCTGATGGCTTAAGTCAAAGAGCAGGAATGCCCCCCCAAGGCTCCTGTAGTGAATTGAACCAACAATGACCACTCTGTTGGTTTCATGGAAAGCCAGAATCAAGGCTGACATAGTAAACACTGTGCTCCCTTTTCTGGCTGTGGGTTTTCTACCATGTGCCTATGTATGCTGGCCAGTTAGAATTTGTCCTTTAGAACAATGGATTCAGTTGGAATTTTCAGAAGATATTTAATCCTTAGGGAATGAGAAACGCATTTAAATTTAAAAAATAAGTCAGTTTACATAACTCAGATTGAATAATATGTTCAGTACACCCGACAATTGCTGGCTTTGAAAAGAACAACTTCTTCAAATTATTAACATACAGTACTGAACTGGCCTCTTCAATTTACCTTAACCGAGCGAATAAGAATAGCATCAGCACATGTACAATTTTATGTAAATTTCCTTGCAAGAATTTCCAGTTTTCAGAACTGAACAAGTCTTGCTAAGCCTTTCCAAAAATATGTTCTAAACATACAAGGAAGAGAAACTATAATGTGGACTCATATTCCTTTACTGGAAGCAGCCATCAGTAAAATGTTGCAATACGTACTGCCCCCTCGCATGTGTGGGCAGATACATCAGGTTTTCAGAAATGGTCCATCCACTACATAATTTTTCCAGTAGAACCCCTAGCATTAATCTTGTTTATCAAGCATACACACAACGTAAATCTATTAAAAAACCCAAACAAACAAAAAACGGACTCTCTCTAACAAAGTCTCCACACCTAGTTTAATCTTCATTTATTGCAAAAAGTTTAAACATAAATGTTGCCTCTATTGTGAAGCTATTGTACATGTTGTTCAACAGCTGCTGTTCAGGTCAGCAGTTCAGCTCTTTATGTTAAGCGGGAAGTTTCACGATCTGAACCATGCTGCTATTAGATGGAAGGGAATAAGTCTGAAAGCAGAAACATATGCCACAGTAATTAGAGGTTTTTCAAGCGAGTTCACCAGCAGTAGAGAAGCCTGTAACTAATTAACTTTGCTCTCACAAATGGGCTTCAAAGTTAGAGAAACCACAAGAGTTATTCATATTATTGTTAAAGTATGGTTTTAATCTGAGAAATTATTACGTAAAAATGGCATCTTCCTACTCAACAGAACTGCTGGTTCTAGGCATTCAGTCTCATCTGCTGTCAGTATCAAAAATAAGTTTTCATTGCTATTTTCTCCTGTTAGTCCTGCAAAGCCAATACAGTTAAAAGAGAAAGTTATATTGTATTCCTTCTTTTACATCATCATAAGAACTGATTACTGAATTCTGATCAGTTATAGGCCAGGTCTACACTACAAACTTAGATCAGTATAGTTATGTTGCTCAGGGGTGTGAAAAACCCACTGAGCGATGCAGTTATACCAACTTAACCCCTGATGCAGACAGCGCTGTGTCAACGGGAGGGCTTCTCTCATTGACATAGCTACCACCTCTCGAGGAGGTGGATTAACTACGCCGACGGGAGAAACTCTCCCATCACATAGCAGCAAGTGCTACAGCGGCGTAACTGCACCACTTCAGCGTTTGAAGTGTAGACCTGCCCATAGATGAACAACTCCGCAGAAAGCTGCTCAGGTGTCACTGAGGTCATAGTCTGGTCTTCAAAACTCTATTAATGGTGGTGATGCACAAGATGGAAAGAACCCAGCAGGATTTCCAGTCTGTATTTACAGAGTGGGTTAGGGGGGGTGGCAGCAGGGGGGGGGAGGAGTCCTACTCATAAACTGAGCACATTTGATATGGAAATATTTGAGTCAATAAACATTAAACCCCATGATACCATCTTTACAGGGTCACAATGCAAAGGAGAACCGCACTTCAAATATTTATATAGCATCATAACATTGCAAGTCACTTTAATGAGATTTTAAAATGTAAATAAAATAGATATAATCCCTGCCGCAAAGAGTTTGCAATCCCTTTGAGACAAACATAGAAAATGAAGATAATAGACAAGGGAAGGAGTTGTGAAAGGAGGGACAAGGTTTAAAATAAAAAGATAAAGTGACTCCTTACATACTGAGCAAGCCTTACAAGTATGAATAATTTGCAATAAAGTCTAAGGCATGGAAAGAGAGAAGGAGGAGATAACAGGACAGAAGGCCAACAGGAAAAAGCAAGGTGAAAGAAGCAGGTTTTGAGGAGGGATTTGAAGGGGGAGCGAGGAGGTTTGGCACACTAGAAGAGGGATTTTATAGCAGGTGGTGGGAGCAGTGTGGAAAGAGGACATTCATCAGTGTTACCAACTCTCACAAATTTTATTTTGATTTTTCTTAAAGCTCCTGGACTCATGAATATGGAAGAATCACAACTTTCCTTTTTTTTTTTTTTTTTTTAAAGTGGGATTTGGGCAGGAGGGTTATTAATGATTTTTGATGGCTTCAGACTGGCACTACTGTAGAAATGAGAGCGGAAGCAGACAAAAATGGACGAACGTGAGAAGAGCAGGCACAGCACAAGAGGTACCTGTGGATACCTGTGCAGGGGTCAGCCAGAACTCTGCTGCAAGCACAGAAGGAGCCACCGCAGAATGAATCTGGCCTGCGGCCCTTCACCAACTGTCAGATTGGGCAGAGGTTAGAAGAAGTATATGCTGTACCAAGAGAGCAGCAGTAGTTCCACACTTGCATGTGGCCCGCGGGGCCCCGGGAGGCATTCATTCTGTCTTCGACTTCTGTAGGCAACAGGCCTTCAGCCATGGCTGTTTGTGCACCTCCACAAGCCCTCCCCTTTACTAACTCAGTAAAGCTATCATCTGGCTCTAAGTGCACATGTGTACCCTTTATTTTTTCTACACATACACACCAGGACTTGAAAAGCCCAAACACCCACTTGCCACCTGAACTGCAATGTCCATTTGAAAGGATGGCGGAGCTGCTGCTACAATCCCTGCTCCCCGGGGAACTTCAGAGGGGGTTCCAGCTGAGTCAGCCAAAAAACTTTTTATGGAGTTTCTGCTGGAGCACAATCCATGGCTGAAAAGCTACTGTCTGCCCAGAACATGCCCACCCTACTGAGAGCATGGACATTGCTCCCTATCAGACTCTGAGATTAAGACATATTAAAAAATGATTTTATTGTACAGGAAGCAGCTAACGTATCCATTTACTGCAAAGCATGGAAATCATTTTAAAATGAAGATAAACCTATGTTAATTATTTAATAACACAGTCATCAGGATTTGAAATTTAATGGGGGCTAGTCCAAAAATTATATACACACCCAGATTAATAAATAGAAAAATAACCATGTAAATAGGCTCTCTTAGCATTTTATTTGAACTCATTTGTGAATTAGACTGAAATATACTCAAATAAAATTTAGCATAGCAAACACTCAAGTTATGTTCATGTACACCCAGGAATCATGCTGGGATCAATGCCTTCACTGATGTATATAAATGACTGCCAGCCTGCCTGAAGATTGCACAGATGCTCCATCGTACATCTGCACTGATGATGTGGTCATTCCGAATAGCTCTCTTTCCCAATCTGTTACAGAATACCTGTTTCTAGTTTCCGGACTTGGGAAATAAGCTTCAAAACCAAGTGGCTTGATGTTAATTGCCTCATGTTCAGTCTGTGATGAACAACATGTCTGAATACCATCTTGCCTTAAGAAATGGTCACACAAGCCAGCTTGAGAATTGACTGTAGCTTTTATGTAGATGATATACCTGGCAGATTAATACATTTTGGAGCTTGCACTCAGGAGTCTTCTATGCAACGGTCCTGTGGCTCTTAACAGCAAATATGTTTTTCCCTCCAACATGGCTCAACTACACTGCCTCAGAGCACTAATAAGCTCAACCAAATGTTAGCTAACAGTAATTTTTAAATTTATTATAATAAATGAATAGCAAAAGACTGTCTCAAACAGAAAACATCACATTAATATCACAGATTCTGATGTCTGCATACATACAGGATTGTGGATAGTGACAAATTCATTTGTGGTGTGACTCCACTGTTCTTTTGAGAGCTACACCGGGAATGAATTGGCCCCCTAGCATCTGAGTATACAAACATGGATCGTTACAGATGACCTGGATCTACTGGACAAGAGGTAAGACAATTCTGGTGTGACCAAAGACTCAATGCTGGTTGTAGATAAACACTATTTGCACCTCTATTCCATTTACAGTCATGCATGCCATAGTAGAAGCTACCAGCCAACATTGGTAAACACAGGATACTCACATCTTGTGGGGCAGAGGAAGAGGTTTTAGCTATTTTATGCAGACAAACATTGTAAGTTTCTGTAACACCTTTTTGTTTGGTTTTATATCATTACATCTACTAAGAATATACCATATGCTGCATCTATATCTGGCTGTACCATGGGAAGAGGGAAAGTTCCATATAAAAATCAATGAATAATATTTTAAAATATTTGAGGAAACTAAAAAGATATTTTATAGCAATTTTCAGTACTGGAAAAGGTATTTTTGGCAGTAACACAGTAAGATCTTTATTACATTCTAAACGATGTTGTATGTATTTTGTTATTTGTAGTCTTACCACTAATTTCTCTATTATGCTTTTTTCCATTGTTCTGTCAAAACAGTTCTTCCAAAAAAACGTACTTGGCAATAAATACAGTATATTCCAGCTTTCATGTTGCATGAGACTAGGGCTTTCAATTATAACCCTCTGTATTCCTATGTTCTTGAGTTTCTGAAAAAAATTCCATCCAGCCTTTCAGTCCCTCACTGTGAACTTTAGTGGGGAAGGTTTCTGCCATTTTTCAGTTACTGGAGAGTGGGGTGAAAAAAAATAAACTTTTTAACGTTTTAAGACTGGCTTGCTCACTCATACCTCAAAGATGACTTGGACAAACCCCACATTTTGCACACATGTCATTCTTATTGAGAGAAGGAAAAGGAAATTAAAGATCAAAATACATCCCAAGGAATGGAAAAGTCACTTAGGAGCATGGTCAGCTGGCACCTGCTCAGCTTTTAGCAAATCCTAATACTGATAAGGCCTCTGAGTGCTACTTCAAATTATGCAAATTGAGGCCCATATCCTACTCACAGTATCCCTGTTGAAGTAAATGAAAATATTTGTGTAACCTACACTAACACAGTGTGACTTTGCCCCTCCCCCCCCCAGGATCACACAAAGGTTCACAAATGTGGGCACACTGAGCTAACAGGGTGGGGCACTCTATCTTCAGCAGCAGGATCTAAATGCATAAGCCTCTGAGGTCCCAGGTTCAATCTGTACTGCTAATGACCATCCTTTGCTACCACCTCTGTAATGCAACACCCCTGGATGGGTCATTGGCAGCAAGACTGAATCTCTTGATCTAAAAGCATGAGCTTCTTCTGCCTCTTATCTAAAAGACCTTGTTGGCATGAGGAAAGTAGCAGATTCCTAAACCTCAATAGGGTCCAGCCACTAGAGGGGAACTGAAAGCAACACTGTATAAATCTAGGTTACACATATATGAGAGAAACAAGAAGAATTACACCTTGCAATTCTATCTTTCTGTTGCTGCTGAAGCCTTAGATAAACCAAAGAACAGGGAAACCCAACTCCCTTTGTGTAATTTTGAAAAGGAGTTTGGAGCTCAACAGTCTGAGGACCCTCTTTAGGGCACAGAGTTCGGAATAGTTAATCTATTGATTTCCAGAAAGCCTTTGACAAGGTCCCTCATCAAAGGCTCTTACGTAAATTCAGTTGTTATGGGATAAGAGGGAAGATCCTTTCATGGATTGAGAACTGGTTAAGAGACAGGGAACAAAGGGTAGGAATAAATGGTAAATTTTCAGAATGGAGACGGGTAACTAGTGGTGTTCCCCAAGGGTCAGTCCTAGGACCAATCCTATTCAACTTATTCATAAATGACCTGGAGAAAGGAGTAAACAGTGAGGTGGCAAAGTTTGCAGATGATACTAAACTGCTCAAGATAGTTAAGACCAAAGCAGACTGTGAAGAACTTCAAAAAGATCTCACAAAACTAAGTGACTGGGCAACAAATGGCAAATGAAATTTAATGTGGATAAATGTAACGTAATGCACATTGGAAAAAATAACCCCAACTATACATACAATATGATGGGGGCTAATTTAGCTACAACTAATCAGGAAAGAGATCTTGGAGTCATTGTGGATAGTTTTCTGAAGACGTCCACGCAGTGTGCGGCGGCAGTCAAAAAAGCAAACAGGATGTTAGGAATTATTCAAAAAGGGATAGAGAATAAGATGGAGAATATCTTATTGCCTGTTTATAAATCCATGGTACGCCCACATCTTGAATACTGTGTACAGATGTGGTCTCCTCATCTCAAAAAAGATATACTGGCATTAGAAAAGGTTCAGAGAAGAGCAACTAAAATGATTAGGGCTTTGGAACAGGTCCCATATGAGAAGAGATTAAAGAGGCTAGGACTTTTCAGCTTAGAAAAGAGGAGACTAAGTGGGGATATGATAGAGGTATATAAAATCATGAGTGGTGTGGAGAAAGTGAATAAGGAAAAGTTATTTACTTGTTCCCATAATATAAGAACTAGGGGCCACCAAATGAAATTAATGGGCAGCAGGTTTACAACAAATAAAAGGAAGTTCTTCTTCACACAGTGCACAATCTGTGGAACTCCTTGCCTGAGGAGATTGTGAAGGCTAGGACTATAGCAGGGTTTAAGAGAGAACTAGATAAATTCATGGAGGTTAAGTCCATTAATGACTATTAGCCAGGATGGGTAAGGAATGGTGTCCCTGGCCTCTGTTTGTCAGAGGATGGAGATGGATGGCAGGAGAGAGATCACTTGATCATTACCTGTTAGGTTCACTCCCTCTGGGACACCTGGCATTGGTCACTGTCGGTAGACAAGATACTGGGCTGGATGGACCTTTGGTCTGACCCAGAATGGTCGTTATGTTCTTATTTAAGTAAACCTTAATCTCCTCCTATTTATGGCAAGTGTAAGTGGGAGAATTCAGCTGGCTGATCCCTGAACCTGGTCATTTTTATTCTGCAGAAGTCAGGTTACAGAATGTGCCTCTTTAGTGGCTTTATAATCGAGAAAGAAACCTACTGAGACAAGCCAGAGCAATATCAAATTGTAGCACAAGTGTATGCAAAAATACATCCAGTGTTTCATGGTTAAATGCAGTCATTTCACAGACATTCAACAACTGGTTCCTTTACATTGCTGCACAGGTTTGAATTTCATAAAGGTTGATGATAAAAGTCACCATCTACAGGTGAGAAAGCACATTCCCCTGTCAGAAGCAGCTTTTGGGGGGAAAAGAAGGCTGGCAAGATGATTATCTTTTACAGCAAGGGAGTGATCACAAGTAAATATTTATATTATTAAAGAACCCCAGATGCTATATGAAAACCATTCCTACTATTCAAAGAATGGGCTGTACAGTTCCAAGAAGTTACATTGTTTCCCAAATAAATAATCATGTGGATCTGGAAATATCTACAATCCCTTTTTAGTATTGTGTTGTTTTCTGAATATTTATGTATCTATTCCCATTAGAACAGGGGTGGGCAAACTTTTTGGCCCGAGGACCACATCTGGGTATGGAAATTGTATGGCGGCCATGAATGCTCATGAAATTGGGTTTGGGGTGCGGGAGAGGGTGACAGCTCCAGCTGGGGGTGCGGCTCTGGGGTGGGGCTAGGGATGAGGGGTTAGGGGTGCAGGAGAGTGCTCCAGGCTGGGACTGAAGGGTTCAGAGGGCGGGAGGGGAATCAGGGCTGGGGTGCGGAAGGGGGGGTCGGGATGCAGGCTCTGGGCAGTGCTTACCTCAAGCAGCTCCTGGAAGCAGCAACATGTCCCCCCTCCAGCTCCTACGCGGAGGCGCGGCCAGGTGGCTCTGCGCCCTGCCCCAGCCGTAGGCGCTGCCCCTGTAGCTTCCATTGGTTGTGGTTCCCGGCCAATGGGAGCTGTGGGGGCGGCACTTGGGGCGGGGGCAACGTGTGGAGCCCCTTGGCTGCCCCTATGCATAGGAGTCGGAGGAGGGACATGCCGCTGCTTCCAGGAGCTGCGCAGAGCCATGGCACGCGTGGAGCAGGGCAAGCCCCCGACCCCACTCCCCGGCGAGAGCTTGAGGGCCAGATTAAAACGTCTGAAGGGCCGGATGCAGCCCCCGGGCCGTAGTTTGCCCACCCCTGCATTAGAAAGTGCTTATCACCATAATATATTTCAGCCAAGGGCACCTTACATATATAGCAGGGGCAAACGATGGATAAAAAAAGATGGATAAAAGTGCAATAAAAAAGCCAACAAAAGATGGTTAGATTTCTTTAAATATTTCAAAGCTAATGATCCAAAACACTGCTGAAACATGTTTTTCCTGCCTTCTATACTTGTCTAAACATGGTGAAATCAAGATCAACAGTATTCAATACTCAAAACATTCAACAAGATAATACACATTATCATCACACCTGTATATTTAAAGGAAATGTATTACACGTGAGTTGGTGTGTTTAAAACTATAATCTATGTATTATATTCCTTTAATGCTAAGAGGATTGTTATTATATTTCTGTTCCAGTTATAAATGTATTAGTCATCTCCACAAGTAGTTAACTGAGAACAGTTCCCCAAAAACTAAGCTAATAAACAACTTCATACTTTAAAATTTTTCACAAGTGACATCAGTGAAAGTAGTGGATGTTGATTGTTCATGTGAATTATTTTGTTCCCTGTTTATTGAAAATGTGTCAGTTAATTAGGAAATTTGTTATCAAAACTGACATGTATATATATTTGTTATTTATTGACAGAGATGTTATTTTCTCCTGACTGTGATGGTGAGCTCGGCAGAACTCCAGCAAGCCAATTAGATTGAAAGATTTGAAATGCCATTTCAGAAAATAAATACCTTCCCCTACATAGAAATAAAAGGTGATAGCATTAAGAATAAATTTAGTCACTGTCCACAAATATCTTGTGCACCAAAGGAAAGAAGCATAGCTATTTTCATAATCAATACTGTAGTAGTTATGAAGAATTATTTGTGAACTTAAAATCACCTTGGAGATTACAGATGACTTGTAAGATTGTTTGCACCATCATATTTATCTACCAGGGCAAAGTGCATGGTGACCACTGTCAAATTAATCATCCGGTGAAAAATCAATAAGCAAAAGGTGTTAGCTCTGTAATGCTCTGTTGGACATAGTCGTGTCTTTGATAACTCCCCCTTGGAGTTTATGGATCCTACATGACCTCTGTCCAAACTCAATCAACTTTGTCTCTGCAAATTCTATTAGAACTGGTCCCTGCATCACTGCCTACAGTCAGGAACACAGAGCTTGATTTGTATGTTAGTCTTATGTTTCAGTCCAACGCAAAAAGAACCAGATTTTATTTTTAATCTTGTTGAAATTTTGTAAGCAATTGCATCCCATTCTTCTCTACACCCCGAACTATAAAACTAAGAGTAAAAAACAAAAGAGCTTCAGGGAAAGATCAGAAATCACTACAATGCACTCCATTGATTAGAATCATTGATATAAAAATAAACCACACATAGCGATCCAAACCACTGGGACAAAATCATTCCTATACTAACTAAAATACTCCACTTGTAAGAATCAATTGCTTAGAAGAATCAAATCATCCAGGACGGATGTGATTCTTATAAAAGGAGAGCACTGTATTTCAATCGCAATTTTACTCTTTCAACGTATTTTGCAGTTTACTTATGGCAAGACATTTTTCTTTTATTAATTCCAAAATTGTCAGGATAAGCAAACTGTGTCAACTTTTCCTTTAAAAAAAGTCCTCTCTATTTATCAGTAACTTGAGAGCTCCTTTGGAGTCAATTCCTCCCCAGATCCCCAGTTCCTAAGACTGCTATGGCTGCCTTGAGATTTTATAGTGGTTGTTGTATTTTCAAGTAAGTAAATGCATTTGCTGCTACATGCTCATAGTGTTGCTGCACTCTTCATTGTTACTAGCACAGTTCACCGTTCTAAGTCTACTTGAAGGTTCTTGAGAACATATGAAATTCCTCAGCAGAAGAGTGGTAATAGAGGACATCACCCAACAAGAGAGAATCAGCTACAGGTAAGAAGTTAGTTAAACTTTACATCTGTTATTTTAAAAAAATTGAGGCCTAAATTTCTCTAACTTTGGATCTCCTCCACAGGGCCTCACTCTTTAGAGAGATCGTGGATGGATGCTATCTATACAGGCAGAGAATGGCAAGACTGGTTGAGAACCATGTGTGTAATGATGAAGATTTTACAAAACTGTTCAGCCAAAACAATATTAACATCAGAGCATCAGCAGGAATGCTTAAAATATATATATTACACACACACACACACACACACAGATAGATGAAGCTATGTAGCCAAATGTCATTCTTTGGTAATTGTGACAAAGGATAAAAACAGCAGGAAGCACCTTGGCCCTCATAGAGTTGGACCACAAAAAAAGCTGTCATCTTTGCCAGAGAGGTAAAAACCCAACAACAAACAACAACAACCCCCGTCCTCCCGACTCATCTACACAGGCTTGATGTGGACATAAATGCACCCTTCACTTTAGTTCAGAATTCAATAGACCACTACAATGACCAACATAAAAAGAACTTACATGATAACTGATTGTGCTTTTGAGGTCAGGTGGTGTAATATGAGACCTATCTTGAGACATATGTAGGGTGACCAGATAGCAACTATGAAAAAACGGGACGGGGGTAGGAGGTAATAGGCGCCTATATAAGAAAAAGTCCCAAAAACGGGACTGTCCCTATAAAAACGGGACATCTGGTCACCCTAGACATATGTATAGTAACAATATTAGAACATACACAGCATTTTGTATGTTCAAAGTTTGATAACCTTAACTTATTAAATGTGCACTAGAAGTTCAAAGGACTATGATGAAATTTAGAGACCACATTAGGAAAGGAGTATAGGTTCATCCTATTGAATACTTAAAATAGAGTAAGAGTAAGAGGTTGGAGGACAGGGCCTGCAGCTCGCATAGAACGCAACCCAGTAGGGTTAAATGTTAAATTTTAAATATTTACTAGAAGCCACAGAAGCAGAGTCAGGTTTCACAGCTCAAGACACTTTAAGAAGACACATGAAAGAAACCTTGGAGAAGACAGAAAACTAGTGCAGGATTAAGAGGGGATTTTTTTGAAAAGCCCTGACATCGGGAATGATATAGTTGCAAAGTAAGTCTTAAGGGAGCAGATTTGCAAACATAGGTCTAATATTAGGGAGCAAATTCTGATCACACTGACTTCAGTTTGATGATGATTTAGCCCTCGCAGCGGAAACAATTTTGTTCTGGAGCCCCAGAATAATCCTGGAATAAACTGAAATCCAAAAATTATCAGAAGCCAGGGTGGGGGGAAATAGTAATCTATGTTGCCTTTAAGTGAGGTGGTCAATTGTAAATGGGAAAGATTTGTAGAAAACCACTGATAGATTTAGATAGCCAGTGAACAGAAGAACCAATTCTTACTATTTTGTTATTAGTCCCACAATTTTAAGCACTTGTTTTTTATTTTTTGGCAGCAATCACTTAAGCAACTGTAACTATCTGAGGCCTGGTCCACACTAACCCCCCACTTCGAACTAAGATACGCAACTTCAGCTACGTGAATAACGTAGCTGAAGTCGAAGTACCTTAGTTCGAACTTACCGCGGGTCCAGACGCGGCAGGCAGGCTCCCCCGTCGACTCTGCGTACTCCTCTCGCGGAGCAGGAGTACCAGCGTCGATGGCGAGCACTTCCGGGATTGATCCGGGATCGATTTATCGCGTCTAGACAAGACACGATAAATTGATCCCAGAAGATAGATTGCTTACCGCCGGACCCGGAGGTAAGTATAGACGTACCCTGAGAGACAGAGAAAGAGAGATCCCACTCCTAGCAGATGGAGAAATGGGGAGGATCCCCAAGTATGTATATTTTAGGTTTAAATTTTCAAACTGAAATGATCACACAACATTATTTTGGGGGAGAAAGGGATATAGCCCTACAAGTTTCAAAATACCAGAAACCAGACAAAAACCAACATGATTCATAGAGTTTAAGGCCAAAAGGTACCCTTAAATCAGTGGCTCTGAACCTTTCCAGACTACTGTGCCCCTTTCAGAAGTCTGATTTCTCTTGCGTACCCCCCAAGTTTCACCTCACTTAAAAACTGCTTGCTTACAAAACAGACATAAAAATACAAGTGTCACAGCACACAGTTACTGAAAAATTACTTACTTTCTCATTTTTACCATGTAGTTATAAAATAAATCAATTGGAATATAAATATTGTACTTACATTTCAGTGTATAGTATATAGAGCAGTATAAACAAGTCATTGTATGAAATTTTAGTTCGTACTGACTCTGCTAATACTTTTTATGTAGCCAGTTGTAAAACTAAGCAAATATCTAGATGAGTTAATGTACCCTGAGGGGTACACGTACCCCTGGTTGAGAACCACTACCTTAGATCATCTAGTCTGACCTCCTGTATATCAAAGACCATTAAATGTCATCCAGTCATCCCTGAATTGAGCCCAATAACTTTGACTGAAGTATAACTTTCAGAAAGGCATCTAGTCTTGATTTGAAAATGTCAAAAGAAGGAGAATCCATCAGTGCACTTGGTAATTTGTTACCATGGTTAATCACTCTCACTGTTAAACATTTGTGCCTTATTTCTAATTTGACTTTTTCTGTCCTCAGCTTCCAGCTTTCTTGTTCTGCCTTTCTCTGCAAGATTAAAGAGTCATTTAGTACCTAGTATTTTATCCCTGTGAATGTATTTATACACTGTAATCAAGTTACCTGTCAAGCTCTTTTTGATAAACTAAACAGACTGAACTCTTTAAGTCTCTCATTTTAATGCACTGTCTCCAGATCCCCAATCATTTTTGTAGCTCTTTTCTGATATCAGGCTAAGTGGCCTAGAGAGTTACCAAGATCATCCTGCATATTAGCAAAACATTAGCACCTTTTGGTTTTGTCTACACAGCGAATTAGTGTGTGGCAAGCCAGAGTGTGAATCTATCTACAGCACACCAATTTGCTACACACTAACTTACTTCATTGTAGCAATGGCCACATGGTAAAAATCCCCAACTGCAGCCTATCATATTGCAGGGTGTAGATTAAAAGCTTGGCCTGCCACATACTAACAAATCATGTAGACAAGACCTTCCAATCTTCTGGAATTTCCCTGGCATTCCAAGATTTATTAAAAATTAACAACAGCAGGTCAGAGATCTCCTCAGCCAACTCTTGTAGGACTCTTGGGTGCAAGTTGTCTGGTCCTGCAGATTTTAAAATGTTTATCCTTAGTAGATGTTATTTAATATCCGCCTCCATAACTACTGTTTAGTTACTTCACTGTTTGTTTGTTTTTAAAGCTCATTAATAATTTATCATTTATTATTATTATTATGGGTTGTCTCATGATTTTTGAACTCTTGGAGTTGGTTAAGTAGTGCATAAGTGACCGGGAAAAGCTGAGTCTTTCTGAAGTAAACAGAACACTTACCAGATTGAGTTTACAAACCTCTCTTAGAATTAGAGGAAATGAGAGGAAGAGGTAAAAGACTCCTGAAACCATCTTCTGGTGTTCCTGAATCTGTTTGACAAATTTGCTTTGGTTAGAGAGTCATCATCAAGGTTCCAAATTCTGCACTCCCCAATGAAGGTGCATTAGCCAGATCATACTCTGACCCAGAAAGATTAAATAACTTTCCCAAGATCACAGAGGAAGTTGATGGCAGAGCTGAGAACTGAACACAGATCTACTAAGAGCCCATTCAGAACCTAATACTATCCTTCCTTCAAGCACCATGATCTCAGAGGAAGGTCAAAAGAGATTCACTGCACCAGGTTTGACTCAAGAGTCTTATTAATTAAGATCTTGTGCTAAATACAGAGATACTCTGACTATACTCAGCAAAGCTGTGGCCATGAAACTCTTGATTTACTCAAAGTCAGATTAAGAGATGTAGAAAATGAATAAGACACAAACACATTGTGGATGGAGGCACTGTTCCAGTGCTAAAACATCCCTAGCAACCTCCTAGCCTGCGACAGAAAAGCCATGAGAAGTCTGCCACCACCTGGAAAGTAACTACTGGAATCTGTGTAGATAGAAAAACCTAGCAAATGGATTAAATGCTGGAGTAAATTTTATCCATGGAACAGAAGCAGGATTGGGCCTTTTAAAGGCATCAAAAAAAGTCAAATTACTTGTGTGTGCTTAATGTTAAAGGGGGACTGTCAAGGTTGAGAAGCTGGAATTCTGACCTTCTCCCTCTTTAAACAAATTCTAAATAATGCTCTAAAAACGCAAACGTATCCCTCTGAAACAAGGGCTTTAAATCTTAAGGTCTGATTTTCAGGCATGCGGAGCATCCACAGCTCCCACTGACTTCAGCTAAATTGTGGATGCTAGGTGTTTCAATAAAATCAGCCCTTTAATCATTTGGGGTTAGCAAGCCAAACAGAACTTACTAGGACTGTTTCTGTGCTTGTATATGAATGATGCAAGTTCACTTCTCTCTCCATTCTTCCTCCCAACCCACTTTTCCTATCAACTCTCTACTCCACTAAAGCAGTATTTCTAGTTACCTAAGGGTATGTCTACACTACCCGCCAGATCGGCAGGCAGCAATCAATCCAGCGGGGGTCGATTTATCGCGTCTAGTCTAGAAGCGATAAATTGACCCCCGAGCACTCTCCCATCAACTCCTGTACTCCACCGCTGCAAGAGGCACAAGAGGCACCGTGGTGAACGGTAAGTCGATCTAAGTACGTCGACTTCAGCTACGTTATTTACGTAGCTGAAGTTGCGTAGCTTAGATCGATCCCCGCCCCCAGTGTAGACCAGGCCTCAGTTGTGTAATCCTAATACATTAATTAAGAGGCATTTATGTTCTAAATACAAGTCATTATAGAACATCACAGTGCCATTTTTAAAGCCTAAATTATTTTAAAGTCTAAATTAAATTGTGTGTTGAGGGGTTAAGTGGTACTGAGGGCATTATTCTGGCTCCTACACTGGGGGGTGAATTCCACTACATTCATGGTACTCCCATTGACTCAGAGTCCCAGTGACTGTAGCATTAGGCCCTAAAAACAGAACACTTTACATCTGAACATCTCTACCTTGCTTTAAACACGTCTGATTCATAAACAACAATATCCTTGATTGACACTGAGTATATGTAGTTAACTTTGGATGAGAGTACATTTTTAGAATCCTTGCTTCTGCCATTTACTAGAACTGGTTTCCTATAGAAGAAAATATTATCCTTGAAATTCCAAATTTCCAACTGGGTCCTAGAAAAAAAAGTGGAGTTATGAATTTTATTTGTAAAATGCACTGTTACCAAGCCTCATGGCACATGTATAATATTTAATAACATGCATATTTGATTACATTTTTAACCAAAATAAAAATAGAACACATTCACTAAAAATACACTAAACTCCAACCCAAGACAAAAGGCTGTGGCAGAAACAAGACTACTCAAGTGTATGCTTGTTACTTTCAATATAATTTGTTAAAGGATTCAAAAATAATCCAGAATATCTGTCAACCCTGGAATTAGATCCATTCATTTTGAACATCTCATACAATGGTGGCAGCAGTTATGGGATGCCCAATGAAGAGCCCATTATAATTTCTAATCATTCATTTAAAATACTCCAAAAAGTGATTACATGTTTAATTCTGATTATTTTAAAATGATGCTTTAATGAAAGAATTTTAGATAGTTGTCTCACATTGATTAGAAAGTTAATCATTCTGTTTGTTCTCCCAAAAAGAGTTTGTTTTATTTAAGGAAATTAAAATGGATATTGCATACAATTGAATTTATTACCCAGGAAATTACTGGTCTTTTCAAAACCTGAAATATGTGATCTGTGAAGGTTTTTTTCTTAATGAATTCTACAAATGTACACTTGAAAGAAAATTTTAAGTTGTAGTGACAGCTGGCTTTTCATTAGCAACTACAGAAAAAACTAGCCCGAAACATGGAAAAAATAGCTTTTTAATGCAGAATTATATTTTAAATGACAGCTCCAAGATAAATCAAATCAATCTATAGCTAGCAAAGCTCAGAATTTTCTCTTGCAAGTTGCAAACTCTACTCATATTCAGAAAAAAAGCATACTTAAAGGAATTCAGATCATCACTAGACATCATTAATTCATGTAGTGGATGCAGTTTCTCAGCCCACCGTGATTGGCATAGTAGACAGACAAAGCCATTGTTTTTCAATGTCCATCCTTAAGGAGCAGCAGCATTTTCACTCTCTCAGTAATGAAGCAGAACTACTCAGATTGCAGAATCCTGTGTTTCAGCAAAGATCAGTCATGCATTTAGTAGCAAATGTCAGCAAAAAATTTAAATTTATCTCTCAGCTTGAAATTCAGATCATCTTTCCATTCTTTGGCTGTTCTAACTCTATTTCAGTTTCACAATGAACATTATTTTTAATGCACAAGCAATGTCATACAGCTTTGAAAGGCGGTTTCTTAGCTCAGCTATTCCATCAACAACATTTCTGAAACATTTCAAGATCTTGCCTCTTAGATTCCCCCAGACCAATCAGATCAAACCTCTCACCACTCCCATGTATGCTACTCTGATATTCAATCAGTCCTCTCATACTACCCTAATCCTTTTCTCTCCCACACATGCCCTAAGATCCTCTCACAGCATCCCTCTGTTACTCCATTGCTTCCCAAATTCTATACATGCCTCTCAGAGGCCCTATCTCCGACAATTATTTTTATTGCTGCCTGTTACTGTTCACTCTGAGCTCCCCACGACTTTGCTCTCTCACAGAAAGTTCTGAATATTCTGTGTACCATTAAGATATCAGTACAAATTTCAATAACTGAAAACAGTTACTGCACATGCTCAGTAGCAAACTTCCAATGTGACTATCCAGCCAATATTTGTAAGCTAACAGATTTTAAAACTTTTTTTTTTTTAATCTGACAACTATGAAATGATTTATGTGAAAAGATAGCGGGGACTCTTAGAACTTGTCTACACAAACATTTAGGCCTGGTCTACACTACAGAATTTTGTCGACAAAAGGCAGCTTTTGTCGATAAAACAGTGAATGCATACACACTGCGATGAGACTTTTGGCGGCAAAACTGCCTTGCTTTGGCAACAAAATAAAACCACCCCGACAAGAGACATAAGGCTTTTGTGCAAAATTTTTGTCGACAAAGTGCCAGTGTAGACACCACACTTGATTTTATCATTTTAATTGGCCTCCAGGAGGTGTCCCACAATGCCCATCCTGACCGTTCTGGTCAGCAGTTTGAACTCCACTGCCCTTCATCCAGGTAAACAACCATCCGTTCCTCCCCATTAAAAGCCCCGGGAATTTTTTAAATTCCATTTCCTGTTTGCTCGGCGTGGAGAGGTCTCATCGCATCTTCCCAGGTGACTATCGTGGCTTTTCACAGCAAACACTCTCCTGTTTGGACCACTGCGGAACTGCTGGATCTGCTCAGTATATGGGAAGAGGCGGCTGTGCAGTCCCAGCTGCATTTCAGCCGTAGAAATTTTGATACCTCCGGGCAGATTTCTCGAGGCTTGTGTGAAAAGGGGTATGACCGGGACACGGTGCAGTGCAGAGGAGCTGAGGCAGGGAGGCAAACCATCACTCCGGCGCTGCACCTAAGACCTGCCGGCTCTATAAGGAGCTGGACACTATCCTCAGCGGCGACCCCACCTCCACCACCAAGAGCCCCGTGGATACTTCAGCGGGCCTGGAGGTGGCAGAAAGAGGACCTAATCGTGAGGCTGAAGTCATTGATGAAGAGGTGGAAATAGACGACGATGTGGAGCCCCCAGTGGGGTCGCCCGGTGGGGCAGGCAGCCAGGAACTGTTCATGCTGGAGGTGTCTAGCCAGTCTCAGCAGTTGCTCTCCAGCAAGCAAGAAGCAGGAGAGGAGATGCTTGGTAAGTGGCTGTGGTTTGTGTAGTGCAGAAGTGGGTTCAGGGTATAGAAATGTACCAGGCTGGCTGTGTTTCTGTGTGCTAGACATTCCCCTGTGCAGCTAATCAGTATGGCGGAACAGGGTGTTGATGCATGCCGAATCTCATGGGAATCCTCCAGACAGATCTCTAGGAAACTTTCCTGGAGGTACTTGGCAATCCTCAGCCGAAGGTTCCTCGGCAGAGGTGCTTTGTTCCTTCCCCCATTGTAGGAAACTTTCCCGTGCCATTCGGCAATCACTTGTGCAGGGACCAAAGCAGCACACAGGGAGCAGCATAGGCACCAGGGCAGAAGCCACAAGTGTGTAGTAGACGTACCCTCAATTCTCTGCTTATCCTCAGGCGTGAGATATCTGCTACAGTGACCCCTGCATGTGGAAAAGTGTGGGAGAATTTAGAATTTTTTCCCTAGTCGGCTGCACTGCAACCCTTCCAGAATGCTCTTTTCCCTATGTAGAGCGCTCCCACTTCCCCCCAGCCAACATTCACCATGCTTTGGTTGTTCGCAGACATGTGTGCTTGCTAAGGGTCAGTGAGAAAGTGATTGTTATGTTATCAGAGGTGTATTTCACGGAAATGTTTCAATGCTGTGTGTGAATTTAACAATCATGCTTCTGTGCATTGTTCCTTGTGCTTCACCAGATGTGTCCTTTAGGGACACCCCACACACACAGAGCGTCTCCGCCACATAAGAAAGCGCCCAAGACGGAGCAAAGACGACATGTTCCGGGAGGTACTGCACTTTTCAAATGCAGAGAAAAGGGAACGCAAGGAGTGGAGGGAAGGCAAAAGGTAGGACAGAAAAGAAAATCAGGAGTTTATTAAGGACACTACTGTGCAGATGATTAAAGTCATGGAGGAGCAAACACAGATGCTGAAGTCCTTAATAATGCTGCAGACTGAGCAGATGTGTGCCCACCCTCCCCTACAGCACATTCAGAACTCTTTTCTGTGCTCCCCTGCCCCCTCTTCCCCCCCCCCAAAAAAAAACCTCCACCCGCACATTCCTTTCTGCTTTCCAGAACTTCTCGGTTTCCCCTTCACTCCACCACCTCGGACAATTTTCAAAATGAAAGCTGGACCTACACACAGCTCTGAAAGTCTTCCCTTCCCTGGTACCTCCTTTCCCACTAAGCATCTTTGTGTGTGTTTGTGTGTGTTGTTTCTTGTGCAATAAAAGAAGTTTTTGAACGATAACTCATCTTTATTTGTGTCCTAAAAAATTGAGATTGCAGCCACTACCCAGGACATACAGACAGTTTAATCATTTGCTTACTGGAATGTAAGGCCCCAAATGTCACCATTGCTTCCTAGGAAAACTACATGTAATGTAACATTGCAGCACCAATCACAGAGATATAAATTACTGGTTCTCATTTTCAATGTGTTGCCTCAAAGTCTCCCTGATTCAAATTGCTCCCCTCTGAGAGCCCTGGTATCTGGCTGCTCAAAATCAGCAGCCAGGCAGTCTGCCTCAAAACTCCACCCCTGAGCAAACCTTTCACCCTTAGCTTCACAAAGTTTATGCAACATACAACACACGGCTATGACCATTGGAATATTATCCACATTGAGGTCTAACCTGCCATAAAGGCATCACCAGCATGCCTTTAATCTGCCAAAGGCACATTCCACGGTCATCCAGCATCTACTCAGCCTGTTGTTGAACTGCTCCTTACTGCTGGCCAGGTTTCCCGTGTAAGGTTTCATGAGTCATGGCTGTAGATGATGCTGACCCACCTGCAAGATCTGATAATGGAGGATCATTGAGAAGGCAAGAAAAATATTGAGATTCAGTGCAATCACATATGACCATATCTTCAGCATGTTAGGAGTAAGTGACTATCATCTGTCATAAGAGTGAGAACCAGAACTTAGAAACCACCACTTAACTACTACAGTGATCGGTTTCAGAGGATGATGTTGAGCAGTGTCTCACTTACTGTAAGGGTCACACAAGGCTGCTTTTTGTTGCTCTTCCTGTTTAAGGAGTATGTGAGTTTGGCAGGGGAGATAAATCATTTAGAGATACAGTGTCATCAGCATGCTGATGAAACTCTGCTTTTTATCATTTTATCAGACACAGGCCTGTAGAGTTTCTTTGCTTTCCTAACACTTGCTAAGGCAGGAACCTGGATCAGAACACGCTTGCTGAACTTCAGTCCAGATAACAGGAAAGTGATGCTTGTTGGCAGTGGAAAGCAACTAACGGAACAGATGAAGATTCTGACAATTTCATCAACTGGTGGAGTATGCACACCACTTGCCAAAGAGGTCTGCAATCTCTGCATGCATTTGGATCACAGACTGCTGCTGAACTGCAAAGTAGCAACAATGGCTCATACCAGTTTTTCACCTGCATTTCATACAGAATTATCAGCAAAGCAAGGCTGCACAAACTCTCTATAGTCATTTCATTCTTTCTTACCCCTATGTTAGAATACTCTGATACGTGTGTGTGAGTGAGTGAGTGAGTGAGAGAGAGAGAGAGAGAGACTCTTCAAGGCCAGATGGAAGTTTTAGCTACTAAAGAATACAACAGCTTGACCACTTAGCAGAGCAAGTCAGTGTGGACACCTGCATTTCACTCACCACACTAGTTTCCCATATGCTTCTGGATGCAATTTCAGATTAGGGGGAACTGGTCCAGTGAGCAAAACAGGTGCAATGTGCTCATGCTGCTCCACTGAGCAGTCAGACCACCATATTAGTCTCTCTCTGTCACTCCCAGCCTCCCTTAACAATGCACCATAATACATCATGCAAGTAATAATGCACGCCACAACTTGTTCTAGTAGAAGTGGGATCTATGTTATATCAGGAGCCCTAGGAGCTACTCTGATTTACTCAGCCAGATTTCAACCTGGGGTTCCACAGGACAGACAGCATGTGGCAGTGGGAGCTCTGACAGCTCCAAAAGGGTGAGATGTGAGCTCCCTACTAAAACCAGTCAGCTGTGTTGGCTGGTAGAGGAGGAAGAGGACACAAATCCCTCTTCCCCCCTTTAAAGGATACTAAAGTGGACATTGGCACTAGTCTCACATACTGCCTTAGCTCTCTAGCCCTTTGGAGTAAGGAGAGGTGGAGAAACGTTTTTTAAGCCCTTGTGATGGGGGTTGATAAACCCCACACTGGAGAATTAAGGGTGCCGGAACAACTCTGGGCCTGGGAAGCCCTGCCGGGCATGCTCCAGTTGGAGAAGGGACTTAAAAGGAAGTCTCTTCAGCATAGCAGGGGGATTGGGAGAGGGAGGCCGATCTGTGCTCACTGCTGCAGACGGATTGTGCCAGAAAGCGTTCCCAGGGAGAGGTCTACTGCACGGAGCCGGAACGCCGTACCCTGTTGAGACCCATAGACCAGATTGCCAGGGATAACTGCCAGCCATGATGTGCCCCGACGGGAGTGGTGGGGGAAGAGTGACAATAGAGACCCTGGGGAGAGTGCTAGCCAGATTGTAGATAGCAGACTCCTCCTGCCTTATGGTGTTCAAGAGGGCCCCTGGGTTGGAATCCAATGGAGTGGGAGGGTCCGGGTTTCCCTACCCCCATACTGGGGGAGTTGCCGCCACAGACCAGGGCCAGCCTTTGGCGTGGATGGCCTGGGTGGTTGCCCAAGGCAGCCCGCTAAACAGGATGCCATGTGCTGGCCTGGCCCGGCACGCCACTTACGCACTGCGGCCCAAGCGGCCGTGGCGTTAGTTCCTCTGCACCCAGCCCAGCCCCTCCCTCCCTCCCCCCCCCCCCCGCACTCCTCTCGGCCGGTGGGCCCAGGGCTGCCTCCTCCCTCTTCCTCCTCCTCTTGGCCAGCCGGCAACCAGCTGAGGGCTCCTGCAGTGATGGGGGCAGAGAGGCGCCCTCAGCCACTGCGGCTCCACTCCGGCCCCACCTCCAGCCCCCAGAGGCTCGTACCACTTGGTGGAGCGAGAGGGGTGGGGTAGGGGGAGGCTCGATGTGACGGTTCCCTTTTAGTGGGAGCAGCACATGGCTGGTGTTTTGGCCAGCTTTGGCTTTTGTTAGCTGTTTTTACCCACACACAGTTCCCCCAACACACACACCAGGGCTCCCTGCATCCATGTCACTTTCCCCACCTGGGCTGTGCTGTGAGGCATTAGTAGGGAGCCCTGATGTTGCTCCTCGCTCCCCCCTCACAACCCCCTAGGGGTGTGCAGGGCAGAGGAAAATCAGTCTCAGGGAGAGTGAACAGCAATGTCAGCTGTTTCATGCATCCAGGTCAGTTTTCTCACGTGGGTACAGGAGGGGGATGCAGGGGTTAGGAGTAAAGGGGGTGCGGGGATTAGGGGCGCAGGAGGGGGAGCAGGCCTTTGGGGCGAAGGGAGGGTGGGGAGCCTGGGGAGCCCATGGGGGCCAGGGGCAATGGGGGGGGCACCACGCCAATGGGGGCCAGGGGCACCAAAATTCAAAAACAACGAGGTCTACACTACACTGGGGGGGGATCGATCTAAGATACGCAACTTCAGCTACGAGAATAGCGAAGCTGAAGTCGACGTATCTTAGATCGACTTAGAATTACTTACTTCGCGTCCTCGCGGCGTGGGATCGATGGCCGCGGCTCCCCTGTTGACTTTGCTTCCGCCTCTCACTGAGCTGGAGTTCAGCAGTCAACAGGAGAGTGATCGGGGATCGATTTATCGCATCTACACTACACGCGATAAATCGATCCCCGATAGATAATAATTAATGGAGATATCCTATCTCCTAGAACTGGAAGGGACCTGGAAAGGTCATTGAGTCCAGCCCCCTGCCTTCACTAGCAGGACCAAGTGCTGATTTTGCCCCAGATCCCTAAGTGGCCCCCTCAAGGATTGAACTCACAACCCTGGGTTTAGCAGGCCAATGCTCAAACCACTGAGATATCCCTCCCCCCTAAATAGATAGATCGCTACCCGCCGATCCGGCAGGTAGTGTAGCCGTACCCTTAAAAACTAACCGATTTATACGGGTATAAGTTTTTGTGGGTAAAAAAACCCACTTCTTTAGATGCATGGAGTCATGAAGAAGTGGGTTTTTTACCCACGAAAGTTTATGCCCAAATAAATCAGTTAGTCTTTAAGGTGCCACCGGACTCCTCGTTGTTTTTGTGGACACAGACTAACATGGCTACCCCCTGATACTTGGTACCAAAATGCAAGTTCGCCCAGGGTGCCATTTTCTCTAAGGCCGGCCCTGCCACAGACTCTAACCACTAGGCAGGCAGCCCCACCCCACTCACAGCTATCTCCACTAGCTTCCCTTAGTCTACCTACATAACTTCACCTGAAAGTCATCATACATATTGTATTTTAAAAATACAGGGTTGACTTTGCACACACTCAATACCCAAAATTGCGTTTGCATTATTTCACTCTAGTTTCAACCAGATTCTCACACACACAATACTACCACCGCCTGTAAAATGCTCTCTCTTCTAATAATCCACCGTTTAAAAAAATAAAAAGAACCAATTTAACTTATTAGTTTCTTAATAGGATTAGTTACTTGTTTGACAGAATGGCTAGAGAATATGTGATGTTCACATGCCCTCTTATTTTGGTAGGCAAAATAGTCTGAAGGAAAATAATTACAGGGTTAAAGACAGTCTTGAGATCCAAAATTAAAGTAAAAAAACTCTGTCATTCTCTATATAATAGTGATTTTTCCCATCTGGTATGCAAAAAGGATATGAACATCAACCATGAAGACAGAACATCTTTTAACTGGAAATGACAGTGAACTGACTTTGGCAGAAGTTAAGAGAGAATTCTTCTATAACAAGTTCAACTCCCTTAAAGTACATACGCATACAAAAGATATCTGTCAACAGAAAGAAAAACAGCTGGCAAAGTCCTTTTTACTAAATAAATCTTTCTTCCTGCAAGTATATGCCACATGATCAGATTACTGTTATAGCATAGTCTGTGTGCTTTAAATTAATTCTGAACCATCAGAACCATTTCACAAAGCATTCTGTGATCTCACAAACGAGTGATCAGCTACAGATGTATGATGTAAAATGTATTCAGTTATACACAGAAACCGCAATGAAATACACAGACGTTTGTGCAGAACCTCCTAAAATGTAATACAGAAGACAAAAAATTGTGATACTGCCTAATGTTTGGGGTTTGGTTTTGCTTTTTTATAATCCACCATTGTTAGTGTCTCTCCGGACCGAGGCACATTTGTTTTTGCACAAAATTATCTGTTACATATTTTAATATTACCACCCAAATTTTTGACATTTAATCAAAAGACCTGTCTACTTCCAAACAGGGCCTGCGCTGTTTGAGGTTGGTACACGGGCAGTTTATGGACCCTCTTTCCAGTGCATGACTATCTCTGTGTTTTCTTCTCTTCATAGTCATTTGGTTCCTCATAAGCAATCTCTCCTCTGACAAGCAGGGCACTCATCAAATCTTCAAATGCCAATGGACAGGTCAAACAAGGAAAGATTGTCAAGTCTGTACTCCTACAGAGCTTTAGAATAAAGCAAGTTTCTATGGGGCTAGGACTTTCAACACTTCCATTCACACTGCCATTTCACAATCTATCTGTGGAATCTAAAATAGACCATCCCCGCCTTAACATAGATGTATTGCACAGCTAATTTTCCAGCATAAGAAGAAAAAGAATTTAGCTGGAAAATATAATTTGAAGACACCTTTGCCTTTCACTGTAAATTATGTTTCCTGTTCTACCAGAGAGATAGCAAAGATTGCCAAAATATTTATTTGTATTAGGTGGGAATGTGAAGATCAGGTCCAGCGAGTCTGAATGTGACCAGAAATGGTTTGTGTGAGCCCCATGATTTTCCCCCTTTTCAAACTTCCTTTTTGCATTTTTCTGGGATTCTTCTCAGTTTGTGTTGTACTGGGCACCTAGCGGGGACTAGCTGGGCTATAACAGAGTTGGAGGTGGCTTGAAACAAGGTCTCAATGATGCAGGAAGCATCTGCTGTGTTGTCTGCAATCAGATCATGCAAGATACTGGTTTTGTTGGTGACTGATCTTGCAGTCATCAGCATGGTCTTGAGGCAGCTGTCATCTCGGGTCCTGGTGGTCGATGTTATGAGAGATGGTGCCAATCAAGGGACTGGCTTCAAATGCCTGGTTTTAGGACTATTTCTGTGATGTGGATGAGTTCCAATGACACCTGGGATTTGGATAAGGATAAGGGATATTTAGGAACCTAGAAAGGGCTAGGATTCCATTTCTCCAACTTCCTTGGTCTGGCAGTGTTGTGTTGTCCTTTTATCCATGGAATTTGTATGGTGGTCCTTATGAGGGTAAAGTTGGCATGACCGCATGCTAGAGTGCTGGAATGGGCACGTTTGGGGGTGTGCTTAGTCAGACAACTGGGAAGAGGAAGGGAAGATAGCAGGATGGCTTGATTGTTTTTTAGCTGTTGCTTTTGGTTACCAGTGTTGCTCTCTAGTGGTGTCATGCAGCACCATGAAGAAGTTGGTGGTGTGAGCAGATGCACTTTGCACCAGGATTAGCTTCTGGATGATCTCAATATGTAACTGAATGCATTACAATAGCCTAAGCTTGATGGCACAAAGCTGCAGCAAAGTCCAAGCAAGCAAGGAAAGGATTGCACACCCTTCTCATCAGCTACAGCTCGGGGGGAGGAGAAGCAGTCTTGATCAAAGCTGCTATCTGCAAATCCAGGAACTGTTTCTATGTAGCAAATTAGGATCCAAATTGTGAACCTGAACAACAAACTTCAGGTATGCTCTTTCAAACCAAACAAGCTGATGCAACCTCTACCATTTCTTCTGGCTAGTTCCCCCAACTTGCTTGTCCAGACTAAGCCTTAACCAGTTAGTGTTCATTTAAGCATAAATCTCAGCCACATTCAAACCAGGCCAAATCAGCTGCTCCAACCAACATCAGAAAAAACAGAGACACAGCTGTCTCATCAGCATATGGAAAGCAACGCAACTCATATCTCCTCATTAACCTTGCGATGGGATGTTCACTCCATGCTAGCCTGGAAAGGGTTAATGTGGCCCAGGAGGGGTTAAGTATCCCAGTAGGCCACACCTGAGGTAGAGTTAGACTTGGAGTATGTCTGTCTACACAGCAACTAGAGACCTGCAGCTGGTCCATGGCTCGGGCTGCAGGGCTGTTTCATTGCAATGTAGACTTCCAAGCTCAGGTGGAAGTCCGGGCTCTAGGACCATGCAACGTGGGAGGGTCCCAGACCTCAGGCTCCAGTCCGAGCTCGGAAGTCTACAATGAAACAGGAAGTGAGGGCAGAAGGAAGCTGCAGTGTGGAAGCCTGCAGTCACTCTCTGGCTTTAACAGGGAAAGAAGGAAACCCAGGAGAAGAGTAGAAGCCCTGGGAGCTTGGCCCTGAAGGAAGTGTTTACCCAGAAGGGTGGTGGAGTAGAAGCCTGATAGCAGTGGAGCAGGAAAAGGCTCAGGGAAAAGGCAGCAAGATTTGGGTCAGTGTAGACCTTGGCTGCTGATTCAGTGGTTCCCGAGCTGGAACCCAGAGTAGTGGGCAGGCCCAGGTTCCCCTGCCAGCCACTGGGTAAGTGGCACAGTCTGGGCAGAAGAACAGAAGACTGTCCGAGACAGATCGTCTCATAAGACTTTGTTTCTAAAGAAGGGAAAAACCACAGTGACCTGGCCAGAGAGCCAAGCCACGAAAAGGGAGCACTCTCAGAAAGGTTGGGCACAAACAAGAGACAGAAAGGGTCATCAGGCTGGGCGGAGCTGTTCCCCAGATGCAGCCACAAGGAGATTCCCCAGCAGTGAGTAGAGAATCGTGTGACAAACCCTCCTAAGTGTCTCAGATCTAAATAAAGTTATTACACCAAGATAGAATCACTACAAGAGAACAGATAAGCAGTCACCCAATGCTATGCTCTGGGATCTCTCAGAAGGAAGGACACTCAAAAACAACTTCCTGCTAGGAACCACCACATTACCAGAACCTCAGACTCAATTGTAACAAAAGAAGGTGGCAGATCTAAAAAAGTCAGTAAGTAAGAACATCTGATCCCCATCCATTATTAGGAGATCACTGACCACAGGTGGGGTCAAGATACCTCCACTGTTGCTACATCACTACTTTCTCAATTAAATTCTCCCAAAACGTGAGTGGTACAGATCAGAGTCTGATAAGATTTCAACGTCTACAGATAGTTTATTGAGCAGAGGCCAGGCACTCCTTAAGACAGCCTGGGAATCTGCCTTCCTAAAGGGAGTGTCAATTTCCTCCAGCAGTGTACCTAGTGTTTCCCCATTTGCTTTAACAGACCAGGAAGGACATGGTTCCAAGTCAAAGTTTGTAGCCTTATGTTCCCTTTCTACCTCCAGAACCTCAGGGAGAAAGACCAGCCAAAATTCAAGCAGATTCAAGCTAGATCCAAGCAATTTTATCCACAAATGGCATAAAAATTCCTCACAGTGAGAAGATTCTATAGCCCAGGGGTAGGCAACCTGCGGCACGCGAGCTGATTTTCAGTGGCACTCACACTGCCCGGGTCCTGGCCACCGGTCCGGGGGGTTCTGCTTTTTAATTTAATTTTAAATGAAGCTTCTTAAACATTTTTAAAACCTTATTTACTTTACATACAGCAATAGTTTAGTTATATATTATAGACTTATAGAAAGAGACCTTCTAAAAACGTTAAAATGTATTACTGGCATGCAAAACCTTAAATTAGAGTGAATAAATGAAGACTCGGCACACCACTTCTGAAAGGTTACCGACCCCTGCTATAGCCGAATGGACGGCACCTTAGATTTACTAGCCTGTCCATCAACCAGAACTGTTCCACTGTTTGAGGTCTTGCAGATGCTGTGGTGGAAATGAAGACACCTTTCTTCACCTCCTGTACAATCACTCAATAAGATTTAAAATGCTCTGTCACAATGTCCTCTACACATGCTTCCAGAGCTTTGAGAAGCCGCATGTTCTCTATGCCCTACTGCCATTAAAACATCTCCACCAGGCCCTGTATTGTGGGGATCTATTGTTGGCCATGGGCAGCTTTATAGGACACCCTTCAACACTCACCATCAGTGTGACGACATTGACCAAAGGAGTCTCTACAAAGAGATGCAAATCACACATCCCTGCAGAAGCTAAGCACTTTGTTTCAGCCACATGCCCAGGACCAGATTCAAATCTCAGGAGATACACTTCTATAAAACCAGTGTCAGGATTAGAATCATGCCCTAAGTCTCTGCTGGCCATCAAAGTGAGAGACTGAATGTGAAAACTAAGTCAGAGTGGGTGGGAGTGTGCAGGATTAACTACAAGGCCATATGAGTACGTGGAATGCAATGATTTTTCATCATCTGAATTAGCAAATTGTTTGCAAATGTTTTAATATCCGACCAAATACTGATTTTTTAAAAATAATATTCTAATCATTCCTGCTGCTTCTTACGACCTAAATGTGAAATGTGACTAGCAGAAATTCACCAAAAGCTTTTGGTATTTATAAGTATGAAAGCCTAATTCATATCTGAAAGACTATCAAAAAGCTGCACATTAATCAATATTCAGTACACTAAATGTTCAGAGGGACACTGTAATGACTTACAGTAAGTGTGCCTTTTTCAACCATACCAGAAGTCTCATCAGCACCAGATGTCAACCATATGCAGGCCATCAGAGCAGACCACAATAAGTGGACAAAAAAATATTCCAGACCTCCTTGCAGTGCCTTTTTATTGCATAGAAATAAATGATTTTTAAAAATGAAACTCATAATTTTACTAAGCATAAAAGGACAAAGTTGGAGTCAGTCTTTCTAACAAAAGAAAATGGACTAGCTTTGGCAAAATAATTGCCTAATAACTTTGTGA
The DNA here is from genome assembly GCF_028017835.1 of Emys orbicularis. Taxonomy (NCBI): domain Eukaryota; kingdom Metazoa; phylum Chordata; order Testudines; family Emydidae; genus Emys; species Emys orbicularis. Next base: position 144,983,268 of record NC_088685.1, read on the forward strand.
TGCCAGAAAACCACTATAGACTCATATTGTCCCTGTTTTACTGAAAATAATGAAGCTACGCTAAATGACAGAGGCAGGATGCGTGAAGAAAGAGCAGAGGGCAAGGAAAAGTGAGGGACAGCCTGTTCAAGGAGTTTAGTTTGGTTTAACATTTGGTTGTGCAATGGCACAAAACAAATAGCTTTGAAGTAATAATATTCTACTTGTGCTGAATACATGTAATTCACAATAACCTTAACCAATGCTTTAATAAGTGCTCTATATTCTCATAACCACACACGCTAGAGCGCATTATTCCACTTAAAATGTGATTTTTATTTTTTATTTTTTAAATAGAGGTGAAGCAGTGAGTTGACGGCAAGCATTTGTTTTCGGGCACTTGGATTCAAATCCTGTTTAGGTCACAGATGAAATAACAACCTAATCCTACAAGGTACCGCACACCTCCTACATGCCATTGATCAAGCCCAATTCCCATTTACTTCATTGGGAGTTGAAAGGGCTCAGTACCTTACCAGATCAGGCCCTACATCTGGTGGTCACCATCCTAGCACCGAAGGAAAATGTGTCTTCAAACACCCAAAAATATGGTACAACTGGAAATTGCAGCTCAGTTGAGGTGCAGGGGAGATGCCAGTCAAGATAGAGCTTGTAGAGCACCAGCCGGCATGGTCTTAGAAAGTATTTGTGCTTTGATCACTAATACTGACATTCTGAACACATTAATTTTTAGTAGAGAAGATCTCACTCACCCAGGCCAGTGATGAATTTATTTCTGATTCATTTTCAGGGGTGGTTGGATCTCATTCACTTATTTGCTTGACTTTTTATCTCTTTTCAAAAGGTTTATTTCCTTTATGTTATTATTTTAAATATATACATTCAGCAGCTGTCAGGAAACAGAGTGCTGTCAAAGTCAGGGCTGATACGGGAGTTCACCAGAGTTGAGCTGCGAAAAGCAAATTATTTAAATAAGCTATTTTATTTCCTATCTGGAGAAACTGTACCTGAGACAATGGGTTAAAAATTAGCCCAAATCACAACTTCTCCTCCTCAGGGCCTCAATCTCGCATCATGGGCTGTGCTACCATAATTGGGACAGCTTCTGCCTAAGCCACACCAGTGTCTAAAGATCTGCCTGATAACTGAAAGGCCAGTTTACTGTATATACCAGGGATCGGCAACCTTTGGCACGTGGCCCGCCAGGGTAAACACCTTGGTGGGCCGGGCAGGTTTGTTTACCTGCCTACTCCAGGCCAATGGGGGCTGCGGGAAGCAGCGCGGGCAGAGGGATGTGCTGGCCACCGCTTCCCGCCGCCCCCATTGGCCTGGAGCAGCGAACTGTGGCCAGTGGGAGCCGCGATCAGCCAAACCTGCGGATGCGGCAGGTAAACAAACTGGCCCGGCCCGCCAGGGTACTTACCCTGGCGGGCCGCAGGTTGCCGATCCCTGGTATATACAATAGCACATAGCACATTAATGGTCATTTAACATACAATTTTAGGGTTTGCCTATATTTTCATGGGATTTCTGATGAATAAGCCACAGTTCAAACCTACCACTGATCAATCCACATATACCCTATAATTATTTTATAAGTCCTGATATTTCTAAAATTCTGTTTTATCAGTTCTACCAATAATATGTACTAAAATGACCCTCTTAACAATCCAATTAAGAAAAGCAAGCCAGTCAAACTAGTCCTCTGTGTCTCACCCACTTAAAGCCAAAATATCTGTTCTACCTTCTTCTCTCTCTTTCTGACCTACCTCCTTCCAATATATACCCCATTAGTACAGTGGTTCTCAACCAGAGGTACACTACCCCTGCAGATATGCAGAGGTCTTCCAGGGGGTATACCAACTTATCTAGATATTTGCCTAGTTTTACAACAGGCTACATAAAAAGCACTAGCAAAGTCAGTACAAACTAAAATTTCATACAGACAGTGATTTGTTTATACTGCACAGTAGATAATGTTTTCACCCCTCAGCTCATAGAGAGCCTACACTGAAGTACAATATTTATATTTCAATTGATTTATTTTATAATTATATGGTAAAAACGAGAAAGTAAGCAATTTTTCAGAAATAGTGTGTTGTGGCACTTTTGTATTTTTAGGTCTGATTTTGTAAGCAAGTAGTTTTTAAGTGAGGTGAAACCTGGGGTACATAAGACAAATCAAACTCCTGAAAGTGGTACAGTAGTCTGGAAAGGTTGAGAACCACTGCATTAGTAAATACAATTGCTGAGAAATTAGCTGTAATGCATCCTACTTCTAGAAACTCAAAAAAGGAACAAGTTTCCAACTTCTATTTGATTAAATTCTACCGACTGGAAGCTTCACATCATTTTTTCCCCCATGGAATTAAGTAATATCACAAATTTATTGAAATTAAATTTAGTCACTTCAGTGCTGGATCATTAGAATAATATGAACTCTATATGAAAAACCTTCTTGTTAAACTGATTTGCCATTCATAGCTTTGAGAGCTAGTAGTTCCTAGCTTATTATATTGTGGGGGAGGGGTAGAGTAGAGAGATAAAATTATGTTCACAATATGCCATTAATGTCCTGTCTGTTTGAAATCAGATATTGTTTTTGTCTGGCATTGGCACAGCATCTTTCCAGTGAAATTTGGCATGCAATTAAATAACTTATTAAGAGTGTATCATTATGCTTTTTCAGTCCCATTAACTTTCTTACTGTTAAGTATCAAAAGACAGCCTGGGGGAAAAACTTGTAAAATAAAACTAGCTACAAACTACTGATAGAGAGGGAAAAAATCCAGTATATTTCTGTTTCTATCAAATGTAAAAGATTTTGATTTTGGCTAATCAGTGTGGCACTTTAACTCTGGAAACAGAAATAAGTTTTAATGACCTCTTATAAAGAGACAACATCAGCTTAAAAATCATATTAAAGCAGGAATTTCCTTGTCTATTGCAGAAATAATACCTTTGATTATTAAGGAATAATTTTTATAATTTCCATTTAATTTTCCGTTATGAAGTTACTTTACTTTCTACATTTCCTTCAGCTTGGTCAACAACAACGAAAAACTCCAAAAAAGGTATTTCCAGATTAAAAATTAAAATTTTTAAGTGTTGGGAAATAACAAACAAAATTACACTTTTTAAAAAAAATAATGTGTGTTACTATCACAAAGACAGCTTGTGACTCAACAATGATACTGGTATATTTCATGGTGTGCATGATTATTTTCCCAGTAATTTAGGATTCCAAATGAGTTTATCATGAAACACTGAACAAGTGTCATTAACGTTCACTCCAAGTAAAAGAACGTTTTAATCTGGCATTTCTTTTCACTCCAAACACTGTTCATCAAGCTGAATAGTCATTTCACTGGACTGATTGTTCCTAATAAATACAGCAATTTCTACTTAGTACAATAGGTCTTGAACAAATATTTTATAGTTATAAAAAATACATTTGGGTAACCCAAACGAAGTTCGTAGGACACTAGGCATCATACAAAAAACTGGAACACTCCCAGTATAACCAGGAAGTTTAGTTTAGCTGACTTCATTTTTGTTTTTAGTCAGTTTCACTTTCAAGCTCTCATTGGGTTAAGCCCAATACTGCAATGGCAATGCTTGGCTCTCAAACACTGCAAGGGAATCCAAATTATTAAAATGTTTAGGGCAGTGATACACAGACTGAGGCTCCTGAATTGCAAGTGGCTCTTTAATGTGTCTTCTGTGGCTCTTTGCAAGCACGTGATATTAAAACACTGAGTAATTTAATTATTAACTAAGCTAAGTTATTAACCAATCAAGATGATTTTACTAATGTTATTAACCAATTGTAGTTGATAAAATAATACTTGGTCAGTCATTTTGCGGTGAGAATAATTTTATATATATCTAGAGAGAGAGAGAGTGCGGCCTCTTCTCCGCCTCGGTGGGTCCCACGCTTTCTTCTAGCGGTGAGTCAGGATAGCGTCTCGTCTCTCAGAATTTCCCCCGTTTATAGTGGGTGGGGAAATTCTGTCTCCAAGCAGCCTTCCCATTTCTGGGCCTGCTAGGCCCTCACTGCTTCACTGGGGCTTCTGGCCTCCTTGGTGGACATCCAGTGAGAGGAAAAGGGCATGGGGGGCGGGGCTGGTCCCACCCTCTACTCCAAGCCCCAATCCAGGGACCCTACAAGTAGCAGCCTCACGCTGCCAGTTCCCAGGAAAGCTGCTAGCTTCCCTGGGTTACTTCACCATGCCCCTTGGCTTACTGTCCCCTTTGTTTGGGCGAGGTTCCTCCCAACCCTCCTGTTGGGGGAGGGAGAACCCCTAGTCTCTGGTAGCCCTTCCGGGCGTGGCAGCACCACACCAAATGCACGGCTCAGTCTCTCCCCTCTGGCAGGATCTTTTTCTTCAGATCTTTGGACCTGGAAGCAATGATGAGCTGCCAAAATCTTAACAACCGGTTCCCTATAAAAAGTTCTGATTTAAGGGATATGCCACAGTATGTATTTTTTTGTACTAATAGGGTTACCATATGTCCGTATTTTCCCAGGTGGGATTTTTAAAATTTAAATATTCCTCCCGGATGGCGATTTAAGAACCAAAAAGCCTGACATGTCTGGGAAAATACGGATGTATGTTAACCCTACCTAAAGTTCTTTTTTAAAAAGATGGTCCTGAACTAGAAATGAGCTCCGTTTCACATGTGTGGGTCCCCGCCACTCCCTGGGGGTGTGCTAGGGTGACCAGATATCCCGATTTTATAGGGACAGTCCTGATTTGTGGGTCTTTTTCTTATATAGGCTCCTATTACCACCCCCCCCGGGTCCTGATTTTTCACACTTGCTGCCTGGTCACCCTAGACTGTGCACATCTGTGGGTCCCAGCTGCTCCCTGCCTCCCTCACTGAAGCAGGTGTGCAGGGTTACTGCCCTGGGAACTGCAGGGCACCAGTGGACGTGGGGCTGGCTGCAGACAGGGGTGTGGGGCAGGGCTAGCTGGAGGCAGGGGGTGCGGGGCTGGCTGCGGGCAGGGCAGGGGGTGCGGAGCTGGCTAGAGACAGGAGGGTGCAGGGTTGGCTGGAGGCAAGGGGGTGTGGGGCTGGCTGGAGGCAGGGCAGGGGCTGACTGGAGGTAGGGGCTGGCTGCAGGCAGGGCAGGAGGGTGTGGGGCTGGCTGGCTTCGGGCAGGGAGTGCGGGGCTGGCTGGAGACAGGGGCTGGCTGCGGGCAGGGTGGCAGGTACTCACGAGGAGAGCAGCTCGGAGCAGCTCGAGCAGCAGGACGCAGCCCAGGCCCAGCAAAGCAGCCGGGGACCCACCAGGCAGCAGCGGGAGCCCCAGGGCCAGGGGAGCAGCAGCAGGGCCCGTGCCCAGGGCCAGGCAGCGGCCCACATGGCTCCCGCAGCACAGTGCCCCCGGCGGCCAGAGGAGAAATTACATCACTTCCCAGCCGGAGCCCATCAAAGCCGCAGCGCCCCCTTGCAGGGAAGCGGGTTAACAACCGGTTCTAAAACTGCTTCAAAATTTAACAACCAGTTCGCGCGAACCGGCTCCAGCTCACCACTGCTTGGAAGGGTCCTTAGCTCCTGTTTAGGGTACGGTTTCTCCCCAATCTCTATACCTGTGGGGTTCTCCCCTGGTCCTTGTCAGCTTCCGCACTGCTCAGCTCTCCAACAGCTCGCCTCCACTCTCACAACGCCTATCACCCCCACTGACTGCCTAGGGGGAAGGCTTTTAACCCCTTCTGGCAAGTTCTTAATTGGCTCCAGGTGTCCTAATTAACCCGGAGTAACCCCTGCTCAGGTACCAGGGGAAGATGGACCTGCTTATAAAGAGGCTAATACATCTTCCTTCCGGCACTCTCCTGTAGCCGTCTGGCCTGACCCTGTTACTACAGATTTTATATATATATATATAAACACACACACACACACACACACAATATTTCCCATCATAATGTTTAAATATGAATATACAGCACTATAGTAAATGAAACAATTAATTCATACTACTGTGGCTATTTTGGGTAATGCGGATCGCTAATTTGGCTCCTAAATCACTGAGGTCTGAATGGTTTAGGGCTAGACTGTGCTAATAGCACAAAGCCCGGAGCTGCACCTTCCCAAGGACTGCCCCAGATGATACACTGCCTTAGAGAATGATTTTATTTATTTATTTATTCAACAGAGCAGCTGTAAACCCCCCAATTTCCTCTTCAGTTAAACTGTGACAAGATTAAGATGTGTACATTCTTCCTTGCTCCTTAAGTCTAGGTTTTTGTTGTTATTGTTTTTTTAAATAGATAAAACAACACTGTTGAAGTAGGCAATGGAATTTGACTGCACAATTCTGAATCCTTACCCCTCTCAATAAACTAGTTTAGAAACCTTGAGCACATTTACTACAGAATAGGTACTAAACCACACATCATTTACAGTTACTGTGAATGTAAAACAAGAGTACATATCCTTCTGTAGATCTGAGCCTTTGTCAGCCACATAAATTATGCAAAACACAGTAACATCCTTATGTAAAGTAGAATAAAAAAAATCTGAACACACAGTAATGTTGTTCCAATAACTGTTATGTCATATTTTATATGAAGGTTTCTCCCATGAGCCTGAGATTAAAAGTGATTACTGTACCAAGATCACTGGCAAAACTCATCAAGCTGCAAATTGATTTGAGGGTCTGTTTCCAACAGTAGATATTATTTCTCTCGTAGTACGTAGTATTATTAGTTTCCATTCTGCTACAATAGAACTCATTTCACCAGTGGCACATTACTTTTTTTAAATAAGCCCAGAGTAACTGTACAACAAATAGAGTCTTCAGTTTTGCATTTTGAAGCATACCTATCTATAAATCGTATATTACAATACAAAAAGATATGAATTTTGAAAAATATAGCACTAATTGTATCAGACTTAGGAGTTAAAGAAGTACAAAAAAACTAGCTCTTAAAATTGACTTCAATAGGAGTTTTGCCTGAGTGGGGACTGTAGGATTGTGTCTGCAATAGTTTAGCTTCCCCTCAGTAGGAGTTCACAACTCCATCAACATTAACAATAGATGCGAATGTATCAAGGACACACTAGACCACTCAGGGCCCCAGCCTATCAGGAGCTGTGTGCCCTCGGTGCCCAATGACTTCAATGAGAGTTGAGGTGTTCATTACCTCACAGGATAAGGCCAAAATACATTCTGTGCTAAAAAAGTGCTATGATAAAAGCTGAAAACACTTCTATGACAGGTATCCACCTTGACTGCTACTAGGAAAAGGCAGAAAAATAAAGTGAACACTGCATTTTATTTATTTTTCTTTTGAGGTGGTGGGAGGGGGGAAATCACAAGTTCTATTACGGTGTATTACTAAATCTGCTACAGTTGGCAAGACATTTTCTTAAAGCAAAAATTCTAGGGAGCGATATGATGCATTCATTACAATTTGTAGCTAGGTTATTACCCATGATAAATTGATAACCATTCATTAACTTCTGAGTGCAACAGACAACTGGCAGGCTATTTCATGCCTCAAAGAATTTATAGCAAAAGGGAGAGAGGGAGATACAAAGTCACCTGTGCTGCATATCTGAAAAATAAGATGGATTTTTAAAATTCTGTCACCTTCAGGACATAAAATGGATCAGTGTTTAAATGGCCTTCTATATGAGGATTTAAGAATTCATGCCAAATCATTGTCTGTTGTGATGGGGGGGGGAAGGGGGAACAGCACTTAGTCTTCAGTTAAAAACAAACATTTCTTACTCTTTGTTATGAAAGAATTTGAAATGAATTTTATAATTAACACCTAAATGAACATAGACAAGAGTGATCATTAAATTCATCGCCAGCAGCTACAGCAACAAGAGTCATAAAATAACATATATAGATAGGTACAATTTATCAGGCTCCAGAGGGGAGGGTGTGATAGTTTCTTAGGTTGCCCAGGACTGAGTCACTTTGATAGCCTCTTCCCTCAGCAAGAGAGAGACAGGCTTGTGCTTAACTGGCTGTCCACTCCCAGGCACCCCCAGTGTTTTAGCTACTCAAACAATCTCCTCACGGCTCTGCCAGCCCTTACTGCAGGTAACAATAGTATACCCCAGCCGCCGAGCCCCACTGAAAGCATACCCCTGTAGTATCCAGCCCGTCATCAGACACCCTCAGAAATTACCAGGTTAGCTGTCCCCAAGGGAACAGTATACACACAGCTTGATTGGTAGAACTCAGGATCAGGTCCTTTATGACATCACTGCCCTGAGATATAGTGAAAATAATCATAAGTTTATTATCAAAGATAAACATTTAAGAGATACAGAGTAAGGATAATAGAAACAGAAATGGGTACACATAAAATAAGAAGTACAACACGCTTCTTAAAGTTAAATTTAGACTCTAGCTCAGGGGTGGGCAAACTACGGCCCGCGAGCCATTTTAAGCCAGGCTGCGAGCTCCTGCTGGGAAGCCAGGTCGGGGGCCACACCACGTGGGTTGGCCCTGCTCTGGCGCTCCCGCCAGGAAGCCAGGTCGAGGGCTGCACCATGCAGCTCGGCCCCGCTTTGGCACTCTAGCTGGGACGCCGGCCGCACCACGCAGCTCCCAGAAGCCGCAGCATGGCCCCGCTCCGAGGGTCGGGGGCCGCTCCATGCCTAGAAGCCGGAGAAGGGATATGCCACTGCTTCGGGGCGCCGCTTGAGGTAAGCGCCGCTCAGAGCCTGCACCCCTGAGCCTCTCCCCATGCCCCAACCCCCTGCCCCAGCCCTGATCCCCCTCCCGCTCTCCAAACCCCTCGATCCCAGCATGGAGCACGCTCCTGCACCCCAAACCTCTCATCCCAAACCCCACCCCAGAGCCCGCACCCCCAGCTGGAACCTGTACCGTTTCCAGCACCCCTGATCCCCCTCCAAACCCCTTGGTCCCAGCCCAGAGCACCCTCCTACACCCCAAACTCCTCATCCCCAGCCCCACCCTAGAGCCCGCACCACCAACCAGAGCCCTCACCCCCTCCTGTACCCCAACCCCAATTTTGTGAGCATTCATGGCCCACCATACAATTTCTATTCCCCGATGTGGCCCTCAGGCCAAAAAGTTTGCCCGCCCCTGCTCTAGCTGCCTAAATTCCTGTTTATAGTTCTGATCTAAAGCAATCTCCCCATGTTACCAGCCAACATGGCTGGGATCTACCTTTTCTGAATGCAAAAAGAACCATCTTCTTTGCTCTCTCAATAATGGAAAACAAGACTGAGCTGACTAATAGAATTAGAAAAGCAGCTCAGAATTTCGGGCTATTACAGAAACGTGCATGGAATAACAGCAAACTATCGCCTATGGTGAAGATGCAAATCTGAGAGACTTGTGTGCTGTCATCTCCACTTTATGGCTCAGAAACATAGACTACATATGATAGGCACATCAGGAGACTGAACAGCTTCCACAGGAGATGCCAGCATAAGATCCTGAAAATAAAGTGGTGCTGGAGCACGCAGGACTGGCACACTTAAACCACTATCAAAAGGAGAAGGTTGCTATGGCTTGGTCATGTCAGGAGAATGGGAGGACAGCATATCCCCAAGAATATTTTGTACAGCAAGATTTGGGACGGCTCAAGAAACTGGGTTCACCTTTTATAACAATACCATGACATGTGCAAAAATTATCTGAAATCATCGTAGAAAGCTGGGTGGAGCATGCAGAATCCCGTCCAATTTGGAGGGAATATCTGGCACTGAATGTAGCTCACACAAGAAGTGGCTTTGATCCAAAGGATGGAAGCAAAGCAAGAAAGAAGAAAGTAGCGTGCTATAATCTTGGACTCTAATTCAGACACCACATGGATCTGTGAAGTTTGAAACGAGCTGTGTCACTCTAGAATTGGGCTGGTCAGCCATAAGCGGATTCATAAGGCATCTGATTAGACCTCTTAAGTGTATATACCATGATCCAGTTTGGATTGACGGTTGCCAATGATATGTCCCAAACCTCATTGTTTTGTCTCCAGAGTCAGGGGACTTCACATAGTTGTGGTGACTCCATATACAAAATTGGCTTCCATTATGTTGGCTTCATCTACATATTAACCTGGGCAGACAGGTGAATATATATACACCTTTGTCTGGCAAAACCTGCTTGTCAACCCTGCCTGGGACACAGACTCTGAAATGTATTTTCAGTACCTATACACACTTAAATATCCATATATCTCACAATGATTACGAGGATCAATATGACATAAGCATTTATTAGACACCTCATACAACCCTTTTTGGATAAATACTATGAAAGTAGTGTGATGGTGTAGTGAGTTTGTCAGGTCTGATAGGAATTGCTGTTACAGACCGTGAACCCTTTTCCAGTTGGTACTGAGAAGTTCTTAGGGTCACAGAGGGTTAAAAAGAATAGGTGAAAATGAATAAATAATAATCCTACAGTACTGCTGTTCTGAAAAGGCAACCCCCAAATTCCTCCTTACTCTATCATAACTCCCATGGCAATCACTGAACGAATTGAATAAGGACACAGGACAGTCACAGACTGTTTACTTTCCGAAGAACTGCAAAAACTGGTAAATCTTGTAAATGGATTTTGACTGGTCCAAGACATAATCATAGTCAGCATTCGTGGATAGAAGAAAATGACTTGTACTCACTAACTAGAAGTCTTAGAGCAGCCTCTTTACAAAAACAAAAAAAAATTCCACCATGCATTATGCACATGAAACCTTGATATTGCTGTGAGTTGTATGTTCACAGCCAAGGACAGAATTTGGCCTTTAATTATTTAGTTCTTCCAGTTCCTCAGGAATGAGATAATATACTACAGACCTCAGCCTTGAAATAGGTTTGTCACAGGGTGACTGTCTCCTGTGAACGAAGTAGGTCTAGAGCCCCTGGGCCAGGTCAGCTGCTCCCATTTGGACAATTGAGAGGGTGGGGCAGCATCCGGGGCTATAAAAGGTCAGGAAAAGAGACAAAGATCTGGTGAATCAGAGCTGCCTGAGTGGGAGTCAGGGACAGGTAGAAGGTCTCAGAAGGAAGCAGAAGGTGTTTCCTGGGGGAAGGCTGAAGGCAAGAAAAGCAGCAAGGGAGGTGTGCTAGCTGACTTCCTCTAGCCAGAGAGCCAGGGCCAGAGGGCTTGAGAGGGCTGAAGGCAAGAGGAGCAGCAGATGGGGCTGCTGGTTGGCTCCAAGCCAGAGAACTGGAGCCAAGGGACAGAGAGAGCAGGAGAGCAGCGTAGGGGCTTATCTGCTGGTGTCTTCACACTGGAGAGCTAGACCTAGAGAAACCTTGAGAGGGCCAGGGGGAGTGAGGAATGCTCCCCTGGTAAAGATGACCTCCCAGTATAGAGATTGTGGGGGTTCCTGCTGGTAAGAGCAGGGTTGCACTCCAGCGGGAGAAGACTGATAAAGAGCTGAGGCTGTGCTGGAGAGCCGGGGTATGATGAGGGATGCTAGGTCTGTATCTGATGGTATTTCTCTGGACTATGGTTGTTGCACTTAGAATTGGATCTTGTTTTCTTACGGTTTGTGCGTAGGGGACTTTCGTAATAAATTAACCCCAGAAGAGCTATCGGCACTACGAAAGACTGTTTGGACTGTTTTGGGGCCCTCTGACAGGGGAAACTGAAGCAGGTGCACTTGTCATGGTGCAGCCTGCTGACAGGGTGCTCAAGGTGAGGCTGTCCTGTGACAAGGTTATTCAGGGTCTCAGTTTTCCCCCCCTTTCTATCTTAAGATTTTATGTAGCATTTATCTTCACAATATCTATGGAGTCTTCCATCAACCGCCAACACAGCCACCACCTCTAGACACCTCAGCTGCCAGGGCCACACCAGCTCCTGTCAGTGTGATTTCTATTTTGGTTATATTTTTCAATAGCCTCTCTGCATTGAACAACTGTCTAGATCACTTATCCATTCTGCTGGGCCTATTTGTGCAGTAGGTTTTCCAGACTGATGTTCTTCAGCATGTTACACAATAGCCTCCACCTTCTGCTCTGTATTCTTTTATGGCTTCAGCTCAGGTTTTTTTCCTCCATGTTTGTCCTAATTTTTTCTTAGCTAATGGCTAATAAGTTGCATTGGTTTTAAACAGGGTTACCAACTTTCTAAGCAAAAAACCAAACACCCCCTACCCCACCCCTTCCCTGAGGCCCCGCCCCTGCTCGCTCCATACCGCCTCCTTCAATCACTCGCTCTCCCCCACCCTCACTCAGTTTCTGCAGGCTGGGGTAGGGGGCTGGGGTGCAGTTGGGAGGTGATGGCTCTCGTTGAGGTGGAGGCTCCAGGCTGGGACAGGGGGTTGGGGTGTAGTGGGGTATGGGCTCTGGGCTGAGGGTGTGGGCTCCAGATGGGGCCAGAAATGAGGGGTTCAGGGTGCGGGACAGAACTCTGGGCTGAGGCAGGGGGTTGGGGTGAAGGCTCCAGCTGGGGGTGTGGGCTCTAGGATGGGGCCAGGGCTGAGGGGTTTGGGGTGCATGAGGGGCTCCGGGCTGAGGGGTTTGGAGTGCGGGAGGGGGTGCGGGCTCCAGCTGAGGGTGTGGGCTCTGGCGTGCAGGAGGGGGCTCAGGGTTGGGGCAGGGTGTTGGGGGGGATTTGGGGTGCGGGAGGGGGTTTGGGGTACGGGGTCCCGGCGGCACTTACCATGGCTCATAGGAAGTGGCCGCCAGGTCCCTGCAGCCCCTAGGCGCATGGGCAGCCAGGGAGGCTCCGCGCGCTGCCCTCACGCTTGCAGGCACCGCCCCCGCAGCTCCCACTGGTCATGGTTCCCAGCCAAAGGGAGCTGTGGAGTCGGCACTAGGGCCGGAGGCTGCACGCAGAGCCTCCCTGGCCACCCATGCACCTAGATGGTTGAGTTCAGGATCCTGACAAAAGGATGAAAGGAGAGTAGCAAAATACAGACTCTGGACTTCAGAAAAGCAGACTTTGACTCCCTTAGGTAACTAATGGGCAGGATCCCCTGGGAAGCTAATATGAGGAGGAAAGGAGTCCAGGAGAGCAGGCTGTATTTTAAAAAAGCCTTATTGAGGGCACAGGAACAAACCATCCCGAAGTGCAGAAAGAATAGCAAATATGGCAGGCGACCAGACTGGCTTAACAGTGAAATCTTCGGTGAGCTTAAACTCAGAAAGGAAGCTTACAAGAAGTGGAAATTTGGACAGATCACTAGGGAGGAGTATAAAAATATTGCTAGAGCATGCAGGGGTGTAATCAGGAAGGCCAAGGCACAACTGGAGTTGCAGCTAGCAAGGGATGAGAAGGGTAACAAGAAGGGTTTCTATAGATATGTTAGCAACACGGTCAGGGAAAGTGTGAGACCCTTACTGAATGAGGGAGGCAACATAGTGACAGATGATGTGGAAAAAGCTGAAGTACTCAATGGTTTTTTTGCCTCAATCTTCACAGACAAGGGCAGCTCCCAGACTGCTGCACTGGGCAACACATTATGGGGAGGAGGTGAGCAGCCCTCAGTAGTGAAAGAACAGGTTAAGGACTATTTAGTCCATGCGTGCACAAGTCCATGGGTCCAGATCTAATGCATCCAAGGGTGCGGAGGGAGTTGGCTGATGTGATTGCAGAGCCATTGGCCATTATCTTTGAAAATTCATGGCAATCAGGGGAGGTCCCGGACGATTGAAAAAGGCAAATATAGTGTCTATATTTTAAAAAAGGGAAGAAAGAGAACCTGGAGAACTACAGACCTGTCAGCCTCACTTCAGTCCCCGGGAAAATCATGGAGCAGGTACTCAAGGAATCCATTTTGAAGCACTTGGAGAAGAGGAAGGTGATCAGGAAAAGTCAACATGGATTCACCAAGGGCAAGTCATGCCTGACCAACCTGATTGCCTTCTATGATGAGATAACTGGCTCTGTGGATATGGGGAAAACGGTGGATGTGATATATCTTGACTTTAGCAAAGCTTTTGATACAAATCTCCCACAGCATTCTTGCCAGCAAGTTAAAAAAGTACAGATTGCATGAATGGACTATAAGGAGGATAGAAAGCTGGCTAGATTGTCGGGCTCAACGAGTAGTGATCAACGGCTCCACGTCTAGTTGGCAGCTGGTATCAAGCGGAGTGCCCCAGGGGTCGGTCCTGGGGCCGGTTTTGTTCAACATCTATATTAATGATCTGGATGATGGGATTAATTGCCACCTCAGCAAGTTCAAAGATTACGCTAAGCTGGGGGGAGAGGTAGATATGCTGGAGGGTAGGGATAGGGTCCAGAGTGACCTAGACAAATTGGAGGATTGGGCCAAAAGAAATCTGATGAGGTTCAACAAGGACAAGTGCAGAGTCCTGCACTTAGGAAGGAAGAATCCCATGCATTGCTACAGGCTAGGGATCGACTGGCTAAGCAGCAGTTCTGCAGAAAAGGACCTGGGGATTACAATGGACGAGAAGCTGGATATGAGTCAGCAGTGTGCCCTCGCTGCCAAGACGGCCATCGGCATATTGGGCTGTATTAGTAGGAGCATTGCCAGCAGATCAAGGGAAAGGATTATTCCCCTCTATTCAACACTGGTGAGGCCACACCTGGAGTATTGCGTCCCCCACTACAGAGGGGATGTGGAGAAATTGGAGAGAGTCCAACGGAAGGCATCAAAAATGATTAGGGGGCTAAGGCACATGACTTACGAGGAGAGGCTGAGGGAACTGGGGTTATTTAGTCTGCAGAAGAGAAGAGTGAGGGGGGATTTGATAGCAGCCTTCAACTACCTGAAGGGGGATTCCAAAGAGGATGGAGCTAGGCTGTTCTCAGTGGTGGTAGATGACAGAACAAGAAGCAATGGTCTCAAGTTGCTGTGGGGGAGGTCTAGGTTGGATATTAGGAAACACTATTTCACTAGGAGGGTGGTGAAGCACTGGAATGGGTTACCTAGGGAGGTGGTGGAATCTCCATCCTTAGAGGTTTTTAAGGCCCGCCTTGACAAAGCCCTGGCTGGAATGATTTAGTTGGTGTTGATCCTGCTTTGAGCAGGGGATTGACTAGCTGACCTCCTGAGGTCTCTTCCAACCTTAATCTTCTTGTATGATGTGGTGGCCACTTCTGGGAGCCGCGCAGAGCTAGGGTAGGCAGGGAGCCTGCCTTAGTCCCGGGCCCCTGCTGCACTGCCAACTGGACTTTTAATGGCCCAGTCAGCAGTGCCAACCAGAGCTGCCAGGGTCTCTTTTCGACGGGGCATTCCAGTCGAAAACCGGACACCTGGCAACCCTAGTTTTAAAGCCAGAACTTCTAAAGATCTCTCTGTGTTAAAAACCAATAATGAATTAATCTCACAACATCCCTGAAAGGAAGATAAGCACTGAAAGAGTCTTACTTAAACTCATACAAGAAGACTTTGGCAGACTTAGCCCTAGTCTACACTATGGGGTTAGGTCGAATTTAGCCATGTTAGGTTGATTTAAAAATGACCATGTCCATACAACCAATCCCGTTGCATCAATCTAAAGGGCTCTTAAAATCGACTTCTGTACTCCTCCCCAGCGAGGGGAGTAGCGCTAAAATCGACCTTGCTGGGTCAAATTTGGGGTAGTGCGGATGCGAATCGACGGTATTGGCTTCCGGGAGCTATCCCAGAGTGCTCCATTGTGACCGCTCTGGACAGCACTTTGAACTCCGATGCACTAGCCAGATACACAGGAAAAGCCCTGGGAACTTTTGAATTTCATTTCCTGTTTGGTCAGCGTGGCAAGCTCAGCAGCACTCAGCACCACAGGTGACCATGAAGTCCCAGAATCGCAAACGAGCTCCAGCATGGACCGAAAGGGAGACACTGGATCTGATTGCTGTATGGGGTGAAGAATCTGTGCAGGCAGAACTCCGATCCAAAAGAAGAAATGCAAATATATTTGCCAAAATCTCACAGGGCATGTTGGACAGAGGCTACACCAGGGACACACAGCAGTGCCGCATGAAAGTTAAGGAGCTCAGGCAAACCTACCAAAAGACAAAGGAGGCAAACAGTCGCTCCGGGTCAGAGCCCCACACGTGCCGCTTCTATGAACAGCTGCATGCCATTCTAGGGGGGGACCCTATCACTATCCCACCACTGTCCGTGGCTACTTGCAAGGGGGGAGTCTCACGGAGGAGGATTTTGCGGATGAGGAAGAGGAGGAGGAGAATGCGCAGCAGGCAAGCGGTGAATCCGCTCTCCCTGGCAGCCAGGGCCGGCGCTTCCACTAGGCGACCCTAGGCGGTTGCCTAGGGCGGCAGGATGTGGGGAGTGGCATTTCGCCGCCCTCTGCGGAATTTCGGCGGCGAGGGGCGTCTTCCGCTCCAGGTCATCGGCAGAAATTTGGCGGCGGGTCCTTCACTCGCTCCGGGACCCGCCGCCGAAGTGCCCCGAAGACCCGGAGCAGAAGGACCCCCGCCGCCGAGAACGCAGCTTCAGAGGAGGAGCTGCCACCGATTACTGTGGAGGAGCGCTGCCATCTAGGGCAGCAAAAACCCTGGCGCCGCTCCTGCTGGCAGCCAGGAACTTTTCATCACCCTGGAGCCAATACCCTCCCAATGCGGGATACCCGACCCTGAAGGCACCTCTGGTGAGTGCACATTTGTAACTACAGTACAGGGTTTAAAAGCAATAGTGTTCATGGTCACTTGGCTGAAATAGGGGAATTTTTGTAAGGGAACAGTAAAAGGACCCCGTTCATGCTGGGCTGTTTGCGCCTGGCTAAAAGGGATCATCCCGGAGAACAGCCACGTGGCGGGGGGAGGGGGAGAAGGGATCATCCCAAAGAATAGCCACGCAGTGGGGTGGGGGTAGGTGTGTGCTGCACATCTACCCGAATACTGCAGCCCCTCCTTTTAAATGTGAAACCCAACCCATTGCTTGCTCTGGGAAAGGGGGGCGCTGCAGTTTGAAAACATTCTCACATGTTATGGAGATGTAAGAAGCCAACCCAATTTTACTCTCCCTTTTTATCTCCCCCTAGGTGCAAATGTTTCTACGCTCCCCCTATCATCTCCATCTCTGCAGTTATCGCAGATTAGAAGGCAAAAAAAAACGCACTCGCAATGACATGTTTTCCTAGCTGATGCAGTCCTCCCGCACTGATAGGGCACAGCTCAATGCATAGAGGCATTCAGTGGCAGAGGCCAGGAAAGAATTGAGTGAGCACGAAGAGCGGAGGCAGGACACAATGCTGAGACTAATGGGAGAGCAAACGGACATGCTGAAGCGTCTGTTGGGGGAGCAAACGGACATGATGAAGCGTGGAGAAAGTAGGAGGAATTTTCATGATATTTAGAAGAGGGTCAGGATGTTTGCAGGGAGGTCTCAGTCTCAAGGCTGCCATGTGGCATTTACGGTTTCCCTTGGAACATCCCCTGTATTTCTCTATAAAGAGTAAGTGAAAGATGAATACTTATTTAGATACTTGAGTCAAATACCATAAAATGAACCTTTTGAGCTCTTAATAGTCCTGTAGCTTTCTAATCGATGAACAATTACTGGTGGATCGACTTTGATATAAAAACGTTTCATACTTGGCTATTTAAAAAAAAGTTTCATTATTCCAAGTTCCTACTTTGGGGTTTTCATTGCTGGAAATGAAACCAGCATATGCTGTATTTTAGTATTGTATAGTTAAATTTGTATTTGAAAATCTAAGAATGAAAAAAAACAATTCCACCTGAACCCCCCATAAGGTCTTTAAAGCAAGAGGTTTTATATACAATGTTCAACATATCAGCACTCTTTTGAATGTTTCATTAAAAATCTAATTGGGTTTGTTAGTATTGGTTTATTAAGATATGAAATAAGGAATTTCCATAGCAGATACTGAGCTTAATTTAACAAAAATAACTGCCAAAGTAGTAAAGACTTTTAAGGGGGAATCACAAGCCACTATTATATGAGCAATATACAAACTGTTGTAGGACTAATAAACAAAATGCTAAAATATCTATTAGCCAGAAAGTTTCAAGATTAACTCTCTGCAATAAGAGGGGCTGCGAGCTAAGAGCCCCATAACAGACTTGCCATTACTGAAACAGCATTTGTGCCAGGCATAGTATTGCTCCTCTTAGAGCTAATCAGCGTAATTCAGCTATTGTCTCAGCCAAGGAAAGTAACATTCTTAGAGTAACAGATACTGTACTGTACTTACTTTTTGGCAATCAGACCTAAGTAATAGTTTTAGCAGAAAATCCACAACACATTAGTGGTTCTACGCTGGATAAACCTGAGCAATAAAATATATTTTATTAGTGTATTTTTTTCATGGATGATGTCATGTACATCTTAACCAGTGAGCTTCTCATTCTCTCTTCCTGGCCAGGAAATTCAAATTAATTTATCATCTTGTGTTGAGTTTCATTCCATATTACAAGAAAAATAATTCCCACTGCTTTTCCATCTGTTGCACATCAATCTCAACCAACAAGACAGCTTTAGGATGGGGGGGGGTGTAAAAATTTTCAAACGTGACTGAGGAGCCTAAATCCCATTTTCCAAAATGAAAAGCACTTAGGGCCCCAAGTCTCATTCAGGTCAAGGGGATTTAGGCTTCTTAGTCACTTTTGAAAATTTTATCCAATTCTCTCTCTCTAGACATGCTCACAGTTTCAGGTTTGGGGTCAACCCATCATGGAGACTGTGGCAAGCTGCACAGTGCAGATCCAAACTTAGGGCTTGTCTACATGAACATTTAGTTTGCAGCAAGCTGGAATGTAAACAGGGCCGGCTCCAGGCACCAGCCAACCAAGCATGTGCTTGGGGCGGCACCTTAGAAGGGGCGGCCAATGTTGGGGTGGCGGGGGGGCGATCGCGGTGCTTTTTTTCTTTTTCTTTTGTTTCAGCTGGGCGGCGCGGTGGGGGCGTGGCGCTGGGGGTTTGGCAGGCCCGGCGCTCCGGGGGGTTGGGCGGCCCGGCCCGGCACTCGGGGGGGGGGGCGGGGGTTTGCCCGGCCCAGGGCTCCGGGGCTTTGGCCAGCCCGGCGCAGCGCTCGGGGGGAGGGGCGGGTTGGGCGGCTCAGCGCGGCACTGGGGGGGGGGGGTCAGCGGCGAGGCGCTCGGGGGGGGGATTTGGGCAGCCCGGCGAGGCGCTCAGCGGGGGGGTTGGGCGGCGCGGCGCTCGGGAGGTGGTGTCACGGCGGAGCGGCGCTCTTCTTTTTTGCCTGACGCGGCAAAAAAGTTAGAGCCGGCCCTGGATGTAAATCTACCCTGTACTAGCTTGCTGCACCCTTATGATCTGTATGGTTGAAACCCATTCCCAAAGAGTAGTTCTCAGTGGCTCACAGTCAAGCTGGACAGGCATATCAAGTGGGGTCCCACACGGATCAGTTCTGGGTCCGGTTCTATTAAATATCTTCATCAATAATTTAGATAATGGCATAGAGAGCACACTTAAAAAGTTTGCGAACAATACCAAGCTGGGACAAGTTACAAGTGCTTTGGAGGACAGGATTAAAATACAAAATGATCTGGAGAAATGGTCTGAAGTAAATAGGATGAAATTCAATAAAGAAAAATGCAAAGTACTCCACTTAGGAAGGAACAATCAGCTGCACATTATACAAAATGGGAAATGACTGTCTGGGACGGAATACTGCAGAAAAGGATCTGGGGGTCATAGTGGATATCACAAGCTAAATATGAATCAACAGTGTGACACTGTTGCAAAAAAAAAAAAAAAAAAAAAAAAAAGCAAGCAAGCAAACATCATTCTGGGATGTATTAGCAGGAATTGATCAGGCTTCAACTGGAGTATTGTGTCCAGTTCTGGGCATCACATTTCAGGAAAGATGTGGACAAATTGGAGAAAGTTCAGAGAAGAGCAACAACAATGATTCAAGGTCTAGAAAACACGACCTACGAGGGAAGATTGAAAAGATTGGGTTTGTTTAGTCTGGAGAAGAGAAGACTAATGGGGGACCCAATAGCTTTCAAGTACATAAAAGGTTGCTACAAGGAGGATCGACAAAAATTGTTCTCCTGAACCTCTTAGGATAGGCCAAGAAGCAATAGGCTTAAATTGCAGCAAGGGCGGTTTAGGTTGGACATTAGGAAAAACTTCCTAGCCGTCAGGGTAGTTAAGCACTGGAATAAATTGCCTAGGGAGGTTGTGGAATCTCCATCATTGACGATTTTTAAGAACAGGTTAGACAAACACCTGTCAGGGATGGTCTAGATAATACTTAACCCTGCCATGAGTGCAGGGGACTTGACTAGATGACCTCTCGAGGTCCCTTCCAGTCCTACGATTCTATGGACGCTGCTAGTGCACACTAACTGCTAGTGTACTGTGATCTACCTCATTTTGAAACAGGAGATCAAAGTGCACTAGGGAACTGTTAGTTTGCGGGATGGGGTGGAGAGAAGCGGGCAGGAAGGGCCTCAGGGGAGGAGAGGAGTGAGCAATGGGTGGGCAGAGGGGGCCTCGTGGGAAGGGGCAAAGGGGCCTCGGGGAAGGGAGCAGAGTGGGGGCAGGATCTTGGGGGAAGAGGCCAAGCGCAGGCAGGGCCTCAGGGGGAGGAGGCCGAGCGGGGGTAAATCAGGAGGTGGGGCCACAGTCTGGGCACCAGTGCCCCCCCCCCCCACTTCCAGGGAACTTCAAGTGCTCGGGCCCAGCCTCCCCAAATGCAAGAGTCATGCACCGCCTATGGTTGCCACTCCATATTTACAGCTTTGTCTTCCCTAAGCATTCATAAATCATGATTCAGACCACACAAAAACATCATGAGATTAAAAAAAAAAAATTTGTCATTTTTTTCATTTGCCTTGCAGTTTCTGAGCCCTTAGGATTCACTTGGATCACATTTTCAAGCTTTTGTCCACAACCACAAGGGCTAGAAACTTTCATTGATAGATAAAAGTAAGCTGAGATGCTCATTAACTCATCTGACTCCAGGTAAAAACACCATCACAAAGCTTGCAATGAAATTGCAAGTATTTAGCTATAGCTGAGAGCCTAAAAAAATTTAAGGGGAATTCTAATTCTGGGGAGCAGCCACAGTAACTTTGATGTTTCGGAAAATATTTGTCAGCTAAGGTAAGAAATACTAAACAGCGTATATGTTTCTAAAATGTCAGTGCATGCTGAATAACCAAAAATGACTGCATTTTTGAGGCTGTGCTACATATATATAAGTTATAAAGATGGAAGAAAGCATACAACTCCACTCATTTTCTATTACTGGTTGGGTTAAAGATATGCCAACCTTACATGGAAGACTTTGGAAAACATGTTATTTAGACTAATTTCTGTACCTGTAGTCTGCATATTCTTTCCTTGTTTTTTATGCTACTAGAAAAATTTCAGGAATAAAAGACCTGGGTTTTGTGAAAAGGAAGGAAAAATTCCAGTTAGCTTGTGTGAAAGAAATTTTGCTGTCACAGACATGAAATTATAACTTAGGGTGGGGAATAAGCAAGAGGAACAAACTCTTCAAAACAAAGACCCTGTATCATGAAAATGTGTCTAGTAAAAATATTTTAGAAAGGAAAAACAATGAAAGAAGAAAAAGGAATAGATAGGTATAAGATACAAGCTCAATTGTTCCCAAATGGAAAGTTTAAAGCTCTTCATGAAGTTGTTCCTGCCCCTACAGAATACTGTTACATCTCTGTACTACAGAACAATAATCGAGAACTTACTATGTAAATTATAAAAATTCTAAAAGAAAATGTATTTGATATAACATCTTAAATGACACTGGTTGGAGAAATCTAGATTTTTCTTCTTCATGTGTTTCCAACAGTGATCATCTTGAGATGTTGTCTTCTTGTGTAGTATAAACAAAAGAAATTACAACACAGTTCAAATCCATATACCAAATGAGAAGTGGAACTGAATTTTTACTGTGCTAAAAATACCAGAGATTTACTTTATAGCTCTTTTCAAATACATGCACTAAATGAGTCCTTATAAAACAAAAAAATATTTCATCCCTTTTCCTTCAGTCTTCACCCTACTTTATTACTCAGGGTGTGAGGGCTTTTTTGTTTGTTTTGTTTTTTTCTTTTGGGGAGGTGGGAGTCATATTTTGATTAAAAATAGAATAGGACACCTATTTCTGGAAGTAGATTCAGCTTCTGGAGACCATCCTGACACTGATACCTTGCCTGTCCAATATGAATTTTATCTGCCATCTAAAATCTTGGGACTCAATCCTGGAATCTTAACCTTTCTCCAGGCTCTGAAGTGGCATACCATTTATCAAGCATATCTGACTAGCAATGTGAATTTTAGAGAGATCTGAAAATTTAGCTTTAAATAGAAATGCTGTTGAATCTTTAACTATGATGTGATTATCATCCTGTAACAAACCCATAGGCCACAGAGCCATTTGCCTAGTTGCGTTGAGTGAGCCGCACATTGTTTCCATGTCTGGCTCTAGGCTTTCAGCTGTTCACACTCCATATTTACACAGTAAACTTTAGTTCTGTGTGTATAATGTGCAACTTATGTATAGACGCACAAAAAGTATATACATAACACATGCCCATCGATCATAAATATGAGGGGAAATTAGTAATAAAAGTGAAACAAGTTACATTTCCCATATCACAAGGAATTCTTGTCTCAGGCATACAAATCACATGGCCAGTCCATCTCAACTGGTGCAGATCAAATGAGCCTTGAGCCGACCAAACCAGATTTCACCAGGACTTCTGTGTTGGAAACCCAGTCCTGTGGTACCCAACAATCATCATAGCTGTTGCAAATGGAAACAGTCAAGATTTTTAATGTGCTACTGAAAATAGATGCATGCTTTGTACCTGGACAGCAACGTCGTGAGGACAACAGCATTATGGACTTTGCTTTTAGTCTGTAGACAGACTCCTTGTTGCTCCAGATTTGGTGATAGAGACGACTGTGTGCGGTGCTGACTTTCTTAATTTGCTGGCTCTCTTTCTTTCATGGTCGTTTGTCGCTTCATTGTTCAACATGCTGCTGAGATAAGTAAACTGTTTGACAGCTTGGAGTGTGGTACCTTCCAAATTTGATTGACAGGTCATGGTAAGGTTGTTGAGGAGCGGGCTGGTACGTAACCTCAGTTTTCTTTCAGCTGATGGTTAGGCCAAACTGACGAGCCACCACAGCAAAGCTGTTTGTAAGATCTTTTAGTGCTGCTTGAGAGTGTGCCATCAAGGCACAATCATCAGCATACAGCAGTTCCTGAATCAACGTCTCTATCACCTTGGTATTTGCACGGAGACGGGAAAGATTGACGAGCTTACCAGTGTGGAAGGGTATAAAGATTCCATTTGAAAACCCACAAAAGAGCTTCCTCCAGCATTGCAGCAAAGAATAAACCAAAAAGGCTAAGAGAGAGAACACGTCCTTGCTTCACCCTGTTCATGACTGGAAATGGGTCTGTTAGAATGCCATCAATGCTCACTATTCCAGCCATTTGTTCATGGAATTGCTGAATGATGTTAATAAATTTGTCTGGACAACCAAATTCAGTGAGTAGGTCTATATGTAAATATATACTCCATCATCCATCCTCCCCTCTCCAACCCCAAAAAATAAACAAACAATCCACCAAATTTTCAAAAACTAATATGAAGAATGATTTATAGTCCACATAAATTATAAGTCAATATAAAGCATGACAGAGAACAGGTCTGAGATGTAGGCAGGAGCTGAGAAATTCAGAGTTTTAAAAGGAAGGACAAGAAGTTGCTAGGGTCATCTGGGTATATCTCATTTAATCAATTCCCTGTCATTGCCAAGGCTTCGGGCATTGGTGCACCTCAGTCCCTTCTGTTCTCTACCTGTGACACACAACAATTTAGCCTCCTGAAGGTTGCAATACTTTGATTTAATTCTGGTTGCTGGAGTCGGTATAGAGGTGGCTGGGTGGTTGTTAGTGGCCTAGGACATACAGGAGGTCAGACTGGATGATCTGGTGGTCCCTTCCGGCGCTGAACTCTCTGACATTAAAACTTGATGCACAGCACAATGAAGAGCAAGTGAAGTGATTCCAAGAAGTAGAGAGAGAAGGCCAAAATTATTTGTGAGAAAGATCATCAGGGCATCAGTTTATTGGATGGACTAGAGAGGGTGAGCTTGGTGCCATAAAGACCTGGGTGCAAGGGTATTCCAGTAGTTGAAGCAGCAGGGGATTAAAGTGTGGACAAATGATCTGGGACAGAAGGAAAGGGGTATATTTCATAGTTATGGTATGGAGGAAGAACTTAGTCACAGCCTGGATGTGTGTGGAAAAGAAGGAGGAATTTAAGATGAGCCCTAGATTTCAAGGAGGCGGATGGTGCTATCTATCATAATAGAGATATGAAATAGGGTTTGGGAAGAAACATTTTTGACTCGTTTTGGGCCATGCTGAGCTTGAAAATGACAAAGTAGTTTGAGATGCTGGACGGACAGTAGGGGATATGAGAATGAAGGACAGGAGCTAGGTCCAGAGCAGAGAAATAGGTTCGAAAATAGTCTGTATAACTCCCTGTGTCAAGCTCCAGAGGTAATTTTTTTCTGCAAGAGCTAGGTAGGCTCAAGAGCCAACCTGTAGAAAAACAAACAAGTTTTTGGTAGGATTTTTAAGATGGGAAAAAGGTTTGCGCTACAGAAAACTGAGTCCTGACGATTGCTCCATTTGGAAGCAGAGAAGCTCAAGCTTTGGTGTGGGGAGGGCCCTAATCCAGCCTAGGGTCAAAAGTCTGACGTATTTCTCTCTACTGAATGCTGGACATGCAGAGGCCTAGAAAAATCCCTGCTCTTTTACATTCACAGAACTAATATCCTGCCCATCCGTCTGGAATAGTAATTCTGTGCCAAATTAATTATTACTCTTCAAAGCCCATCTCAAGATCCTTCTCTTCCTTCTGACTTATTCCTCCTAACACTCCATCTAAAATAACAAATCAAACCCTACTCCCTGAGCCTCCCAATTTCCACTACTATATCATTCTCCCTGAAACTTAGCCATTCTTTCACTCTTCATTTCTCCCTACACTATCTACAGCCACTACCTGTGTAGTATTGTAGCACAAATATTAGGTACATGTAGCTAAGCTAATATGAAGGGCTTTTTGGTTACAAAAGGTTTTGAATGGGGAATTCATATTCTATTTTCTGTATATCCTCAGCACCACTGCACAGAATATGCATCCTTTTCTTTCTCAAGGACCATACTTTACCAAGACCTTCTCAAAGTGACCCTCTCCCACATTCATAAGACTCACCTCTTCAACAAAGAGCTTCCTCACTTTGTCACACAGAGGATCTTTTCAGAGCACATGTGCACATTCATATTAGTATTTGAGCTAGACATTATTCCCTTGAATTTAAAAAGGGTTTGCAGTTAGAGGGAAATATGGTACTCTTTCCACCCATCCTCCCACCCAGTCTCATTGTTTAGCTGTTTTCCTTCTTCAGGTCTTACACCCCTAGACCATGCCCTGTCCTGGTTACATGCAGTTCCTATTTTCAGCTTCTCCTACTTTATCCTTGAATGCTGGCAACAAGACTATGCACTTGGTTAGCATACAAAGGTCCCAAATCCTGCATGGTTGCACAAGCAACCCTTCATTTTCCCCTACCCCCATGCTCAATAAGAGCATTTCCTCTGTATAGACTACGGGATCGAGTGCTCTGAAATATAAAGGCCAGATTGAGTACTTACTTAAAAAAATTATTTATCCTTTAGCTTCATCCAAACACCAACTATCAAACTAATAACAGAATGAACTCGGAGTTGGATGAAGGTACTAATTAAGATAATAAATATGAGAGCTAAATATTCTATGAATGGAGGATTATGGTTTTAGTCAGTATAGGAATTATGCACTGGTGCTGAACGGATTGTTCCATTTGGCTTTCCTTCTACATTCATCAGGAAACCCCTGAGTAAGATTAAAAAAATTATCTCTAGTCTATAAATAGAATGGTCTGTTAGCTGCACAAAAGCACAATGCGAAGTATGATTATAGGCATTAAGCACAGCCCTTGAAATCAGATCAATTAGTAACAAAATTTGGTTTGTCTACATTTCCTAAAACTTCTTGAACAGAAAAAACTAAGTTAGAATAATACTCAGGGTCGAACTTAAAATCATCATAAGTAAGGAAAATTCAGAGCACTGTTGAACCAAGAAATTATGTGAATATGAAACATTTCTCTTTATCTTATTGTAGAATATGAGAATGTTTCTGTACAGTATTCCAGCTGGCGTGAAGCTAGTGGTAGTAAATCCACTGGGGATATAAAAACAACCTAAAATAGAAACTGGACTGGAGTCATGTAGGGCTAAATCCTGTCCCCCTGCATGAAGCTTGGGTAGCCAGGAATGACACAGGCTACAGAGGAGAAGGAATTCTACTGCAAGCCTCGTATCAAGAGCAGAGCAGCTCTGCACCTTTGGCTGCAGCCTTGCTGTTGCAGCAGTCCTACCTCTCTTGCAACCTCCACTCCAAAGGGGCAACAGCCTGGCTGAATCCATCTGCCTACCTAATCTTCTCTCAATTAGTGATTTTTACCTCCTATTAGGTCTCCTTGTACTCTTCTTTTTTCAAAGCTAAATAATCCTGGACTGTTTAATCTCATATTTTGTCTTGCACAGCTTCTGTGTCTTCTTTGAGCCATCAAAAACAAGTGGGAAGTTAGCCAGGACCTTAATGCTCTTGCACTATTTCAAGTAACAGAACCTCTTATCAAAAGATGGATCCCAACAAACAAGAGTCTTTCTGCTCAATATGGATTAATTTAGGCAGAAAGCTAGAAGCCATTCATTGAACACTGATATCCATTAAAAGGGATCTAACCATCCTGGCAGATATTATTGTCACAATGAATACTGCCGAAACAGTACTTAAAACTTTGAAACCTTGCATGTGTAGGATTAAAGCTGCTGCTTCAACTGCTTTTGAAACAACTCTTATGAGTGAAAATACCAGGTAATTTCACAATTAAAACTCTCCTACCTTGACTGTTGCAACTTCCTCCTCTTGGGACACCCATATCCTCCTCCTCCAGTTCACGTAAAGTGTGTACTTTCCTCCCCTGTTATCCTCACCATGTCACCCACTCCTTGAATCCCTCCATAATCTCCCACTTTTTCTCTTCATTAAATTCCGTTTTCTAGCCCTACCCTTTCACAATTCTGTCCCTTCCAACTATCTGCTCTTCTCTCTTATTGAGTCATCCTCCCAGTCCTTCTGCTTTGCCAGTGATGCCACAATCAACCTACTATTTGTGTGGTTTCTCCCGTAAGTGTCTCCACATTTTCTTTCACGTTTCCCTAATACATGAAGTGCCCTCTGTGAACTGGTTTGTAAAACCACTACTCTCTCTTCTCCTTTGAATCCCTCCTCAAGACCTACTCCAAAACAGTACATGGCTGGGTAGGGTGCTAGGGGAGATTTAAGAGTTTATTTTATTAGATAAATATCAACAGTAATTAAGAACAATTTAACATCCTGCCTTAAACTCGACTACAAACATTTCAGGCCAGGAATTACCTGTTCAATCATACAGCATAACACACAAAGGGGCCCTAGACTGATTAAGGCCTTTGGGTGTAATCACAATACAAATAATAAATAATGACAAATTAGAATAATTTCCCATGTCAAGAGAGCAAACATCATTATCACCCCATTTTAAAATGGTTCGTGAATTTTCTAATACAGTATAAAACTTCCAGTGACTGGTATAAAATGAAACTCTCCAGCTTTCTCAGGAGAAAACTAAAGCTAATTTTGTCCCTGTATATTACATTGATTAAAATTTGAATAAATGCTAAGTACTTACTTATCCCTCATAGCACTGATTTTAATTTTGCATTTGCAAAATAATAATTTACCCATGAAGAAAAATGAAGACTGGAAATCATAGATTTCCAATCTTATTTTGGAGGTGGTATTTTTACTACATGCAGAGAATTGTCTTTTGGTGCTGTGATCATGTGGGAATTTTCTGTAATATTTTTATGAATCCTATGTGTGCCTCGGTTTCCCCTATATCTTGCATGACTACCCAGTGGAGAAAAAGAACTAAGTTTGCCCTTTGGGCAGGCTAAGAGACTGGGGTGGGGGGCAGTGGGGTGTGTGTGTGTGTGTCTCTCTCTCTCTCGCCTAGTTATTTGAGTCTGATTGGGTCATTAAAAAGGACTGGCCAAGACCAACCCCATTTCAATGGAAAATCCCAGAAGACAATACAAAACCCATTCACCAGGACATTGCCACCTAGAAACCAACAATCTAGAGGGAGATGGATTTCCCCGCCTCTCACCAGCGGGGATGAACAAAGACTCCCATCTTGAGAACAAAGGATTAGAAAGTGTGAGGTAGGGGGATAAAGCGTTGACTTCTGGACAGAGTTGGGGCTCTCTCAATGAGGAACTGACTAAGGAGCAGACAAAAAGAGAGACGGAGCCTGAACACGGGGTTCACAACAGCTTGGTTGGGGCTTTTGGCTACCCAGAACGGACTATGCTTTAACCTTCATTCGTCTATGCTAACCTACGGACTTTCAGATTGTGTGCGCCAGGTGACTAATAAATGGTTACCTTGTTTAAGAAGGCTGCATGTGTCACTGTAAACACTCACTGGGACCATTGCACCCTGAATGGTCACAGTACAAGCTTCCCACAGGAATTTGGCTTGGCTGGATTTGCTGTAGGGAGGCAGAAATTGAGACAGGGATCACTGGGGGAGACAGCCTAGTCTTGGAGGACTCGGACAGACCTCTGTGGAACTGTGTGGGTCCTTGGGGCCCAGGACACTGCAGGGGTCACTCCCAGGAGACGGACTACAGTCTGGAGAATAGACCTATAAAGTTTTATTACATATTGAGGAAATGCAAGATCAGTTACTGTGTTCAGATATGTAGGTCGTGACAAACACAGCTTAAATCCAGCCTCAGAAGCACATATTACTGTTCATCTTCATTGTGAAAATATTTCTGGCAAAATAGCACTGTTCCAGTAGCTCACAGTATAGGGTCCATATAAATAATGGGAATTGTGACCATAAAGCTACTAGGACAAGATTTGACCCTTAGTGTCCTTTAAATGTGGCTGTGGTCATGTTTTTACTACCCCTCACTTTTTGTAAATGATGGACATGGTGAATAAATGGCCAATCCTGGGAAATGTATTAATGTGTTTTTTCTTCCTTTTCCCTGCCCCAGGATCTGGGAGCCACAGGTACCTCCCTTGCAACTCCCCTTCTCAGATGCACATAGCAAAATATGGTAGGTCGGAAGCTATCTGGTCACAATTTAATTATTTATTTGATTATAAAGGATGCTCTTAAACAACCAGCCTGTACTTAATTCACGTTGTTGGATTTTTTTAGAATCCACAATGCAGTGTTCATTTGACTAATTGTCTACAAATTCATAATAGCCACTAACTTACTTGTTATTTTGTCCCTTTTATTTGATTTCCATATACTGAATGTTCTCAATTAATAACTACAGAAACATACATTTTAAACAATTTAAATTCTGTACATGTTTTAATTATTTTATAAATATAGTATATGCACATTGTTTATACAGGCATTATAATATATTCCAAAATGTTCATGATCCTTAAGTATCTTCCCCCTTTTGGGAGATAGATGGTATATAATTTGGAAATAGGTTTAAGTTACCTTTTTTGTTACTATCATGTCTTAGGCCTAGATTCAGGGAAGCACATGCTTAAGTCCTATTGAAGTCATGTGCTTAAGTGCTTTCTTAAATTGTGTCATTACTGAACAGTAAAGCATGTCATAATATACTGTGTCAACAGAAAAATACTGTATCAATGGCATAGCTGTGTTCCATCTCTCTCTGTCGCTCCATCTCAGATTTGCTAAACTCGACTTAAGATCTGAAAATCAAATTGTGCTCCTGAGTAAGGCATCTGCAAGACATATTCAGCCCATGCAAACCCACAGTATAAAGGAATGCAGTATCTGGCCCCACATTTGGAACTTCACTTACCACCTTCATTAGGGGAGGACCTTGACCAGTGTCTTTCCCAGCCTTGTGGCCTATGTTACCTCACCACATTTACGCAGAGTAGAGGCAGGGGTTTCACAACTGCGCTGAGTCCCTGGGGCAGCCAGAGAGTCAATCCCAAATTATTGCTGTTTTAGTGTGATTAGAGCCCTGTAACCCACACTGAAACCTGTTAAATCCTTGATATGCAAGTGTGTGTGTGTGTGTGTGGGGGGGGGTACTATCACGTCCGTCCCCAGTGTATAATTAATAAAGTTGAAGCCTGCAGCTTAAGCCCATCCCATGTTGTCTATAATTCACTCTCCTGCGTGTTCTGGTCAATTCAGTCAATATTGTTCAAGGCAAAATTAAAACCAGTCCTCCTCTCCTAGCTATGTTGGCTCTGCAGTGCCACCAGAGTAAAAAGCATGCTGATGTGACTCTGAATACACACAGGAAGAAAATCTGAGAACGAAGACGCATTTTTACATCCACTTTTCGCAGTAGAAACACACGTTTGGAAGTCCATGAAGTTTTAATCATTTGATCACTAAACAACACTAAAACCAGGGAGATTAATCCATGTGTGCAATGAAGTTTTGTGTATGCGTTATGCTATTTTCCTCACATATCTTGAGCCTGTAGTCAGAATATATGAGGAATGATGCTCATTCAAAAAAATTACTAGATATATCTAGACTTGTCTACAGGATACTTTTGTCCGTTCAACTTTATAACTACAAATTCCAATCAACAACAAGAGAAAATAAAAGGAAAGTTTAAAAAAATGTTTACAACAGATAAAGGAAAATAACAATTAATAGGACAGAAAAAGGTCAATTTATTTTCCTGTATACTTAAGAGGTTAGGGCATGCCAATGTTTTCTGATGTACGATCCTACCATTTAAGAAAAACATTCCATAATTTCATATAACTCTATCCAGAAGAATTAACTAAAGTATACAACTGTCATGTCAATTCAATGGTAAAGGTTACTTTGTTATGCTAATGAAATTATAATCACAAAGTATGCTGAACCAAAATTTGCAAATTTTTTCTTTGAAATAAAGAAAGGCAAAATAATGCATTGTGAGATTTACTATTTGACTGAACAGATGCTATGTTGGAGGCAGTGTGGTCTAGTGATCAGAGAAGGGGTCTAAAGTTTTATATTGATTCTCTCTGTGGACTTGGGCAACTCACATACTGACATTCAGGCGGGAGGGATAGCTCAGTGGTTTGAGCATTGGCCTGCTAAACCCAGGGTTGTGAGTTCAATCGTTGAGGGGGCCACTTAGGGATCTGGGGCAAAATCTGTACTTGGTCCCTTGCTAGTGAAGGCAGGGGGCTGGACTCAATGACAGGGGCGGCTCTATGTTATTCAGGGGGGAGGGATAGCTCAGTGGTTTGAAAGACTTTACCATGTACTCAATTCAGAATAGTACAGCTCATCAGCAACAACAAAATGTGTTTCTTATGAGAAATATCAGTTACCCCATCTGCTAAGCCACGATACTAAATCAATTAAAGCATAGAATATTGCCCAGTCAGAAGAAAAAGTCAGGAATAGCTCAAAACTGATAGTTCGCTACAGAGAAAGAGGAAGTCAGGTTACCAGCATTTATGGCCTGATCTGCATACCTTCAGTAGTATTGGACCCAAAGATAGTACAAACATAGCCAAACATAGTACAAACAGCATGATAAAATGAGGGGGAAATGTCAAGGTTGAATAATTACATGTATACGCATGCACATGCAATGTACCATCACCATACAGAATCACCCAATTTTTTTTTAATTCAAAAATGATTTTTCTTTTTAAATTTAGGTGAGTTTAATGCTCACCTAAAACTGCAGTCCTCTTCTTATTTTCAGAATAAGGATAGGACAGGCTCTTCCAATGCAAGCTTCCCTAACTAAACTCACCCGAAACAAATTTGTTTGCGTGGAATTAATATGACATTTTCTGCCATCCCATTGTTCACTCTGCTTGCTTGTTCTCTGTCTTCCCCCTCCCTGTGACTGTCTGGTCTATTTAGATTGTAAGCTCTTCAGGCAAGGATCATCTAGTACTCTGTGTTTGTAGAGTGCCCAGCACAATGAGGCTATGTGGTTGGACCTGGGGGGGGGGGGGGGGGGCGCGAGGAGGCGCGGCCCAGTCCGGCCCCCCCGGCCGAGCGGCTCCCTCCGGCGGCCGGCCCCGGCCAAGAGGCTCTGGCACCGGTGTCTCCGGCCCGGCTCGGCCCGCCCCGGCCCTAGCGACTCCAGCTCGGCTCAGGCCCCGGTGCACCGGCCCCGGCCGAGCGGCACCGGCCCCGGCCGAGCACCCTCAGTCCCGGTCCCAGCGGCTCCGGCCCGGCTCGGGCCCCGGTTCCAGCTGAGTGGCTCTGACCCGGACCCAGCCCTGGGCGAGCGGCGCCGGCCGAGCACCCCAGCCCCAGTCCCAGCGGCTCCGGCCCGGCTCGGGCCCCGGTTCCGGTCAAGCGGCTCCGGCCCAGCCCTGGCCAAGCGGCGTCGGCCAGCAGCCGAGCACCGCCGGCCCCAGCGGCTCCGGCTCCAGCGGCTCCAGCCCGGCCCCAAGCCCCACGACCCCTCCCTATTTTCCCAGACATGTCCGACTTTTTGGAATTTCCTCCCGGACAGGGATTTGAGGACCAAAAAGCCAGACATGTCCGGGAAAATCCGGACGTATGGTAACCCTAAACAATCCTGGATTTCTAATCCGTTTGTCAAAATGCTTCAACAATTTCAAAAGAAATACCAAGTATTTTTTATTTGTGTTCCTGTACTGCCACCTAATGGATAAAAGTTGCAAGAAGGCAAAGTAAGCTACTGAATTTGTCTATTTATAACCCTAGAGAAAAGCAATAGTTTATTTTATAAATGCAAAATGCTTTGCCTTACACAAACACTATACTGGATATTTTGTTGCTGTTTATAAATATAACCCCAAATCCACAAAACACATTTCTATTCTATATCCTACCAAAGTAGGCATGTCTGTTTTTAAACTATGTATACAACCTTTATTTCTACAACCCTGAAACAAAGAACTAAAACACTGTACTTCTATAATAAACATATGCACACAGTATTATAATATATTAAGTACTGAAGTTATCCTAAAGCTAAATTAATAATACTTAGCAACTCAAAAAAGGTCTGGAAGACAATTTTAATGAATAATCTCACTCGGGGTGGGGGAGGAAAATAGGATTACTAAGGAGAGCCTAATTTCTGCAAAATTTCTGAATTTTAGGGGAAAAAAGAACATTTAGTTTCATTATGGGGTCAAATCAGCAATAACTCAATCATATTACAGCATTATGTCTCCATTATGCCTTCAATTGCTTTAACTGGATGAAAACTATAAGAAAACAAGAACATTTTTTAAAATAAACTAGTTAGCAAAATGAGAGGGTCTTTGTTTATAAACTATATCTAATCCTACTTCATTCTGAAATTCATTCTTAAACCAAAAGATTTCCCAATTGAAGCAAGAAGTAAATACTACCAATCCTGAATGTTCCAAAGCTTAGAGGTACAGTAACCCATAATTGCCAACCCAAAGTGTTCAAAAATTTTGAGCCAGGTTTCAAAGATGATGAGGTTATCTAAAAATCATGAGATTTGCAAAATAAAATAAAATAAAATAATAATAATGAATTAAATTATTTTCTAGTTTCTGAACCCTTGGGGTGCACCTGGGTCACATTTTCAATCTTTCTCTGCAACCATGGAGGCTAGAAATATTTTTTAAATGAAACCTGAGATTCTCAGGTAACCACATCAATATAAGAACTGGCGCTATAAGAAAAACACCAAATATCAGAAGATTTGTGATAAAAGATCATAACAGTTGGCAACACTGAGTTATGAGGAAGGCTTAGTGGATAGAGCACTGGTCTAGGACTCCAGAGACATTCGTTCTATTCCTGGCTCTGCCACTGCCCCCCTTGGTGACCTTGGGCAAGTCACTCCCCAGCCCCCATGTCTCAGTTTCTCCATCTGTAAAACAGAAGGAACAGTACTTTCTTCTTTCTGACTACTAGAAGATGGGACTGGACAACCAGATCACACAATAAATTGCCCTGTTCTGTTCATTCCCTCTGAAGCACATGGCACCGGCTACTGTCAGAAGACAGGATACTGGGCTAGATGGACCATTGGTCTTATGTTCTTATCACAATTCTTAAAGCCAAGACATCACACATGCTTTTTGTAACCACAACCATTTCAGGAATTAAAATTGACAAAAAGATTAATGATTGGCCTGGAAATAACAGAAGATCAGATAGTCCCCCAGTTTATATGGCTAAGGCTGGAAAAATCAGATAGCAATGGCCTTTTCTAGAAATACACAGGTTGCTTTTGGGTTTGCTAGTTTTTGTTAGGATGGGGGGGGGGGTGAGAATAAAGGGGGCTATTTGTGTCAGACCTCAGCAAATAAAGCCGGGGGTTCATCCCTGACTCAGGATAAACACACACAGGAGGCAGGACATTCCACCAATTCACACTCATGAAATTTACACTGCATGTTCCATCAAGCAGAACGGGTGCCCGTCCTGTCAGGGCGACTGCCCTTTAAATCCACAAATCACACCCTAAGATGTGTGTACCTCAGATCTGTGGAGGCCAGTACCAACTGTGCAGAAGCCCTGTGACTCAGCACTACTTCATGACCTCAGCCATGGATTTCATAGTGGTACAGCCCCTTTGGGAGAAATGCTGCTGCTAGTGCCTACCCAGCTGACACCGCCCCTACACCTCCTCAGGAGAGAGTTCACTGTGCAGTAGGGCATAGAGCTTGTGTTCTTCCCCTTCTCCTGTGCACACCCAGACCCCATCTACTAGATCTGGGCCTCCTCTCCTCACAGAATCAGAGGGGTGATTTTTCCCATAGGATTGTCCAACTTCTGCCCCATCAGGTTTACAAAGTTCTGTGTGTAGTATGCTTCTCTCCGCTGAGTGTGACCAAAATTCAGTCTACCTCCAATGCTATTACCTTTGTTTATGACCCTCACAAATAAATGAGATATTGTTTCTGCTTGAGGTCTTTTATATGTACAAGATCTTTTAGGGTTGTTGCTTTAGAGTTTTTTCCCTTCTGCGCTTATTCTACCAGATCAGGGGTCAGAGTTATATGCCTTCTGCATATTACACATATTTTCAGAAGTGACCATTATTGTACTATAATCCATCATCTTCACTCATTGTACCATTAACTGTCATGTTTACCTTCATATATAAACGTATCTGCCTACATTAGGAAATTATGTCATGTTAGTTAGAATATAAACATAAGAACAGCCATATTCGATCAGACCAATGGTCCATCTAGACCAGTATCCTGTCTTCAGACAGTGGCCAGTACCAGATGCTTCAGAGGGAATGAACAGAACAGGGCAATTTATCGAGCAATCCATCCCCTTTTGTCCAGTCTCACCTTCTGGCAGTCAGAGGTTTAGGGACACCCAGGGCATAGGGTTGCATCCCTGACCATTTTGGCTAATAGCTATTGATGGACCCATCTTTCATTAACTTATTTAATTTTTTTTTAAACCCAGTTATAATGCTGGCCTTCACAATATCCCCTGGCAACAAGTTTCACAGGTCAACTGTGTGTTGTGTGAAGAAGTACTTCCTTATGCTTATTTTAAGCATGCTGCCTATTCATTTCATTGGGTGACCCCTTGCAAAGAATTCTTTTAGCTTCTTTTCAACAGCCTTGTCTTTGAGTGTTCCTTTAGCACCTTGATCATCTAGTGGCCCACTGATTTGTTTGGCAGACTTCCTGTTTCTGATGTTACATAACAAATATTTTGCTGTTAGTGTTTGTGTTTTTAGCTAGTTGCTCTTCAAATTCTTTTTTGGCCTGCCTAACTATACTTTTACACTTGACTTGCCAGAGTTTATGTTCCTTTCTATTTTCCTCAGTAGAATTTGACTTCCAATTTTTAAAGGATGCCTTTTTGTCTCTGCCTGTTTTATTCTCTTGTTTAGCCATGGTGGCA
Source organism: Emys orbicularis (assembly GCF_028017835.1). NCBI lineage: Eukaryota > Metazoa > Chordata > Testudines > Emydidae > Emys > Emys orbicularis. The sequence goes on from NC_088685.1 coordinate 145,019,161, forward strand.
TTCTTTTGGTCCTTACTATTTTTTTCCTGTATTTGGGATATTTATATATATATATATATATATATATATATATATATATATATATATATATATAGCTTGAGCCTCTATTATGGTATTTTTTTTAAGTTTGCATGCAGCTTTCAGACATTTCATTCATTTTAATTAGCCTACTAATTTTTGTGTCGTTCCCCTTTTTTTAGTTAAATGCTACTGTGGTGGGTTTCTTCAGTATCTTTTTCCTCTGCAAGTATGTTAAATGTAATTACATAATGATCACTACTACCAAGCGGTTCAGCTACTTTCACCCCTTGGACCAGATTGTGTGTGCCACTTAGGACTAAATCAAGAATTGCCTCTCCCGTTTTGGGTTCCAGGACTAGGTGCTCCAAGCAGCAGTCATTAATGGTATTTTATACTTTGAAATCTCAAGCAAAGCTCACTGGGTTTCCTCAAGCACATACCACACAACAGCCTGTAATTACGGAAGCCAAGAGAGATAAACCAACCATATTTTCGTTTCTTGCTCTGCTTGGCAGAACAGTGTAAACAGGCCTAATCAGTGTAAAAAAGGCAGGTGGAGGAAAGATGGCATTGCTGTCACAAAGGAAGGACTTCCTATCAGGGTCAGTTCAAGCAAATCTCGGGCCGAACAAAAGGGAGAACCTCTCTTGCCTGTAATGTCCAAGATTCATTGTGTGTGCAACCTCCTCCTCCTCCCACCCCCAAACTCCTTTGGAAGTTTCCTATTAAGCAGAATGTTGACAGTTGAGCCTGACCTGATCTTGGAGGGTTCATATTTTCAGTAACATATAATTTCTCTTCTAAGCATGTTTAATGGAAGTTATGAAAGTTGTAACAGCAAGCAAAACAAATAACTGGGTTATTAGGCTTATTATAATTATGGGCCTGCTGTATTAGTATGAGGCCTTGTGGGAATAGTTATGCTAAAGGCTGGGATTTAGCTGAAATCTTGTAGGTGTACTGAGATAACCCTAGGTCATAAATTCTGCACACTCCTTCTGAGAAGACAAACAAGTGACCACAAAAAAGTACAGTACATGGCAGAATTCCATAAAAAGTGAGTTTGGGGAGTGGTGGCTTTAGCAAGTGGTTATTAAGCAGAAATCAGGTGATTAGCCTACTATAAAATACAGGAATTATTAAGAAATGTATCGTGTACTTTATCAATATCCATAATTAAAGTTGCAGCTATGTAAAGCTGAAATGCCAAATGTGAATAATAGACAGGTTTTAATCTTGTTAGTCATGGAAATTGATCAGATATGGCTATATATCCAGAAGGTTACATAAAGTTGGGGTATAACATATTCAATTTAGTTCCCTATTCTCGGGTTTGTCAGGTCCCCGAGATGGTTTAAACTGAATCAGGACCTCCCTTCTGATGAATTCCCTTTACTTTTCCTTATCTGTTTTCAGCAGTCTCTGTAAAGTTGTAAGTATGCACAATGCAAAGACTGGAAGTATAAACAATGCAGGAAACCACTTTACTGTACTTATCTTATAATTATATATATTAATTTTCCTATGATTTCAATTATATTTGTCTGTATTAATTAAAACCCACCAATTTTATCTTCTTAATTAACTCCAAGTAGCTCCCTGCTAGCTGTAAAAAGTGCATATTGCATCCCAATAAATAATTGATTAGGCTACAAGAAGGATTGGAAGAACATCCAATATGTGTGCCAGTCATGGCACAGTTAAAGTATAAGAGTTTGAAGGAATTTTAGTTTTGTTGAATTTTAACAACGAGGAATTTTCCAAAGGGGATGACTCAATATCAAGCCCAATTCCAAAGTCCTTCTCATAAACAACAGGAGACTCTTCTGTACAGAAGAGAAAAGCTCTTATTGAGGAGGCGTCATTATTTATTTCATACAGCCATTAAAGATCCTCAGCTCCCCAGGTTGCTTATTCAGCTAAGAAGTCACAGCAAATTATGCATCAGATCCAAACTAGAAGAGAGGTGTATTCAGCTCTACAGGCAATGTCTAACTCACTAGGCCACAGTGCCTTCCAGCCAAGTCACTCAACTTCCCCGAGCCTCACTTACCCAATCTGAAAAATGCAGCTAATAAAGATTTTTACATTTACACTGTGCTTTTTCATGTGCAGATCTCACAGTATTTTACAAAGGCAGCCATGCATTCTGGCATAAATTTTCAATTATTTTTTGAGTGCTGAACCTGAGACACCTTAACGGAACATGATTTTCAAAGGGCAGGTGCTCAATACATTTTGAAAATCAGACCAATTTAATACGTGTCTACTTGGGCACCCAAAATCACTAGGCACTTTTGAAAATTTAGACCTATTCGTCCAAATTCTATATTTCCCTAGGTACAGAGACTTGAAACAATCTGCATTAAAGGTGCCAGTGGTCTAGTGCCAGGATCCCTAAACTGTGGTATGTGAGCTTGATGCTCCACCAATTCACTTCACAACAATTTTTTAAAATGATTTTCAAGTTTAGTAACTGCTGGTCTAGTGAATAAGAATACCTCAGAGAGTAGAGATCAGTTTCCATCTCTGCCACATGCTTTTTTTGTACCTTTGTGAGACTGGGCCTGGATTTACAATCTTTTGATAGATTAATGGAAGTTAAGGAAACATCCAGTCTATCCAAGAGTGGACTAATACCCACATCTTTTAAAATATCTCACTTACTAATAACCTGTTTCTCAAGCCATCAACTCCAGCTAGAAAATCCTCCACTTTGGAGCAGTTTATGAACCAGGATTTTCACTTGCCATTGAATCCAGCAACACTAATCTTGTCCATTAGTCTCCCAGACTCTCCAGACTAAAACTGACAAGGAACAGATGGAAACATGAGTACAGCATTAAATTAATTCATAAAAATGAGGGGAAGGCTTACTCTTAAAATAATCAGTATAAGTAAATTTCCAGGTTGTTTGTTTGCTTTCCTAACTGATTACTATAATCAAAATGCAGAAAGTTGGTGGGGAGGGGGTTTAAAGCAATTAGGAGTGTACGCAAGTGCATATGATCAACAAAAACTTCATTATTAAAAGAAGAAAGGAACTGACAAGATGTGTATGTTAGAAACATATCATAACTGATTGCTAATGTAATCATACTTCTCAGTTCTCAACCTGTCAAGGTCCAAATTTGGGGCACAATTTATGACACATACTCAAAATCAGACACAAAATAATGCATTAATGTATTAAAAGTTACACCTTAGTGTATACAACTCTTTCTATAATCTCATTTTCATGATTCTTAGAATCATAGAATATCAGGGTTGGAAGGAGGCATTCCAGTCCAACCCCCTGCTCAAAGCAGGGCCAATCCCCAACTAAATCATTCCAGCCAGGGCTTTGTAAAGCCTGACCTTAAAAACCCCTAAGGAAGGAGATTCCATCACCTCCCTAGGTAACCCGTTCCAGTGCTTCACCACCCTCCTAGTGAAAAAGTTTTTCCTAATATCCAACCTAAACCTCCCCCACTACAACTTGAGACCATTACTCCTTGTTCTGTCATCTGCTACCACTGAGAACAGCCTAGATCCATCCTGAAAGGGGGTTCCAAAGAGGTAGTTGAAAGCAGCTATCAAATCCCCCCTCATTCTTCTCTTCTGCAGACTAAACAATCCCAGTTCCCTCAGCCTCTCCTCATAAGTCATGTGCTCCAGCCCCCTAATCATTTTTGTTGCCCTCCGCTGGACTCTTTCCAATTTTTCCACATCCTTCTTGTAGTGTGGGGCCCAAAACTGGACACAGTACTCCAGATGAGGCCTCACCAATGTCAAATACAGGGGAATGATCATGTCCCTCAATCTGTTTGCAATGCCCCTACTTATACAGCCCAAAATGTCGTTAGCCTTCTTGGCAACAGGGCACACTGTTGACTCATATCCAGCTTCTCGTCCACTGTAACCCCTACATCATTTTCTGCAGAACTGCTGCCTAGCCATTCGGTCCCTAGTCTGTAGCAGTGCATGGGATTCTTCCGTCCTAAGTGCAGGACTCTGCACTTGTCCTTGTTGAACCTCATCAGATTTCTTTTGGCCCAATCCTCTAATTTGTCTAGGTCCCTCTGTATCCTATCCCTACCCTCCAGCATATCTACCACTCCTCCCAGTTTAGTGTCATCTGCAAACTTGCTGAGGGTGCAGGCCACACCATCCTCCGGATCATTAATAAAGATATCGAACAAAACCGGCCCCAGGACCAACCCTTGGGGCACTCCGCTTGATACCGGCTCCGAACTAGACATGGAGCCATTGATCACTACCCATTGAGCCCGACGATCTAGCCAGCTTTCTGTCCACTTTATAGTCCATTCACCCAGCCCATACTTCTTTAACTTGCTGGCAAGAATACTGTGGGAGACCATATCAAAAACTTTGCTAAAGTCAAGGAATAAGTCAAGGATTCTACTTTTGATGTAAATAATTTCACAATAAAAGTGAGGGGACATGTAATCTGTATGGATCATAGACACACTGAGGTTGAAATGAGGGACATTTGAGAGATATGGTTATAAATTGGCTTGCCAGTATTAAATTTTTGTTAGTAAATGTCAATAAACATTGATTTCAATGTAATAGCAAATTTTTTTAAATACATCAGAAGCAGGAAGCCTGCTAAACAACCAGTGGGATCACTGGACGATTTAGGTGCTAAAGGAGCACTCAAGGACGATAAGGCCATTGCGGAGAAACTAAATGAATTCTTTGCATCGGTCTTCACGGCTGAGGATGTGAGGGAGATTCCCAAACCTGAGCCATCCTTTTTAGGTGACAGATCTGAGGAACAGATTGAGGTATCATTAGAGGAGGTTTTGGAACAAATTGATAAATTAAACAGCAATAAGTCACCAGCTTCTGTACCAGATGACTGGAGGATAGCTAATGTGACGCCAATTTTTAAAAAGGGTTCCAGAGGTGATCCTGGCAATTACAGGCCTGTAAGCCTGACTTCAGAACTGGGCAAACTGGTTGAAACTATAATAAAGAACAATATTGTCAGACATATAGGTGAACATAATTTGGTTTTAGTAAAGGGAAATCATGCCTCACCAATCTACAAGAATTCTTTGAGGGGGGTCAACAAACATGTGGTCCAAAAGGATCCAGTGGATTTAGTGTACTTAGATATTCAGAAAGCCTTTGACAAGGTCACTCATCAAAGGCTCTTACGCAAGGTAAGCTGCCACGGGATAAGAGGGAAGGTGCTCTCATGGATTGGTAACTGGTTAAAAGATAGGAAACAAGGGGTAGGTATAAATGGTCAGTTTTCAGAACGGAGAGAGGTAAATGGTGGTGTCCCCCAGGGGTCTGTTCTGGGACCAGTCCTATTCAACATTTCATAAATGATCTGGAAAAAGGGGTAAACAGTGAGCTGGCAAAATTTGCAGATGATACATAGTTAAGACCCAGGCAGACTGCGAAGAGCTACAAAAGGATCTCTCAAAACTGGGTGACGGGGCAACAAAATGGCAGATGAAAGTTAAAGTAATGCACATTGGAAAACATAATCCCAACTATACATATAATATGATGGGGTCTAAATTAGCCATTACCACTCAAGAAAGAGACCTTGGAGTCATTGTGGATAGTTCTCTGAAAACATCCACTCAATGTGCAGCAACAGTCAAAAAAGCTAACAGAATGCTGGGAATAATTAAGAAAGGGATAGATAATAGGACAGAAAATATCGTGTTGCCTCTATATAAATCCATGGCATGCCCACATCTTGAATACTGTGTGCAGACGTGGTCACCCCATCTCAAAAAAGATATATTGGAATTGGAAAAGGTTCAGAAAAGGACAACAAAAATGACTAGGGGTATGGAACGGCTTCCGTATGAGAAGAGATTAATAAGACTGGAACTTTTCAGCTTGGAAAAGAGACGGCTAAGGGGAGATATGATTGAGGTCTATAAAATCATGACTGGTGTAGAGAAAGTAGATAAGGAAGTGTTTTTTACTACTTCTCATAACACAAGAACTAGGGGTCACCAAATGACATTAATAGGCAGCAGGTTTAAAACAAATAAAAGGAAGTATTTCTTTACACAACGCACAGTCAACCCGTGGAACTCCTTGCCAGAGGATGTTGTGAAGGCCAAGACCATAACAGGGTTAAAAAAAAAAAAAAAAAAAACTAGATAAATTCATGGAGGATAGGTCCATCAATGGCTATTAGCCAGGATGGGCAGGAATGGTGTCCCTAGCCTCTGTTTGCAGGAAGCTGGGAATGAGCGACAGGGGATGGATCACTTGATGATTACCTGTTCTGTTCATTCCCTCTGGGGCACCTGGCACTGGCCACTGTCGAAAGACAGGATACTGATCTAGATGGATCTTTGGTCTGACCCAGTAGGGCCGTTCTTATGTTCTTAACGTACACACACAAACCAATGAAAAAATATTTCCATCCATAATAACTGATGTTTACAAATAGACAAATCGTTGATTTAATATTTAATTTGTATATTTTGACACATGATGTTGACAATTTGTGCTTCAACAGTAATAAATATTTAACTTTTTGAATCCGAATGTTTACTGTTATTAAATAATTACTGTCAGACACTCCCTATTGTTTGTCCCCTCCCTAATTTCCCATATCTGTGATCATTTAAATTGATAAAAATCAGGGAGAACTGCTTAAAAATAAACATCGATCTCTGATAAAAAATATTTTAAAAAACAATCCATTTCTGCTAATCCTAGACATAAATCTCATCCTCCCCTTACCACTGCTCTTCCTCTCACCCTGTGTCACTGCCATGCCGTCCCTTCTTGCGTTATGACTGGTCAACAGCACAACTCAGCACGGCAGTGCCCTTCCCTGCCGGCCCCGCTTGCTCTGCCGAGCCCGCCCGGCGCTAGATACAAACTCCTAATATCCAAAAACCGGGCTACAGGCGCGCACCGGCGGGGAGCAGGGCTCTGAGCTGCAGCCCGGCCCGCCCTGTAGCCAGGGTGGCGCGGAGTGGGGTGCGAAGGGGCCGGGAGGGTGGGGGGTCCTGTGCCATACACGTGGCCCGTGGCCGTGAGGGCTGCACAGGACGGGAGCCGGGCTTCGCGGTGGTCTATGGGTCTGTAACGCGTGGCGTGGGCGCCCCGGGCTGGCCCCGCGCAGGGCTGAGCGCAGGGCAGGCTCCGCCAGACGCGGCTCGGGCAAGGGCAGGGGTGGGTGGGTGTGTTTGCGGGGAAGCCCTCCCAGCGCGGGGAGGGGCAGCGGGCGGGGACGCGTGCAGGCGGGAAGGGCGGCTGGGGGCTGCCGGAGGACCCGGCCCCGCTCGGTACCTGCGCAGGCAGCGCTCGCACACGCCGCCCAGTCGCTGCTTGGTGACGGTGCAGGCGAAGGGTTCGGCCCGGTACAGCAGCTCGCCGGGCCGCGCCCGCTTCAGAGCGCGGAGGCCGCTGCCCCTGCCCGGGCTAGGGAACTTCTCCAGCCTCCCTGGCTCCATGTCCCGCGCCGCAACCCCTTTCAGCCCCCACGTGGTCCGGCACCGGTAGCCGCCGGAGCCATCTTTAGTGAGGGCAGAGACCCGCTCCCCCCCCCCCCCCCATGCCGTCACCTGCCTCTCTCCAGGGGCCTGGCGGCGAGAAAAGCCCCGCCCTGCGGCGGGCTGGCAATGGGGGCAGAGGGCGAGGAGAGCCCCAGCCCGCCGCAAGGCTGCCCCTGCCTGAGGGGGAGGCCTGGACTCTTCCTGGCCCCAAGGATGACGGGGAGGGCCTGGTCTCCCTGCGCCCCAGGCAGCTAGCAGGGGGGCTGGTGTCCCTGTCCACGTCCCCCACTGCCCTGACAGAAAGCCCCCGAGGGCTAGGGTGCAGGGAGTGAGGCATCCCTGCGCTGTGGTACCTGTACCTAGTGGTAGGGTTACCACCTGGCTGGTATTTGACCAGCGTGGCTGTTTTTTATGGATTTGCCAGTTGCCAGAAAAATAATCTGCTGGGTTGTTGTTGGTTTTTAACCTAGGGTTAAAGATTTGCATTATTATCACAATACACTGGGATATGTAATGTTAAAAGTGTCTGTCTCTCCAGCTATTCCCACTTCCGCAGTTGAAGTGATAATAGATCAAAACTGTTGAAAATACAACAGCTGCCTGCCCACCAACATGCAAGTGCCCCTGCCTGGGGGGTAGGGGGGTTGAGTCACATGAGAGTGAGGGGACATGTGATGTTATCAATCTTACCTCTGTGTTATCTGTCTACAGGGCTGGCCTTATTGATGGGCCACCTAAGTGACCAACCAGGGCGCCATGGTCAGGGGGGTGCCATGCAGGAGTGCAGAGCTGCACGCTGCTGGCTGGCAGAGGAACACACAAACTCGCAGAGGCAATGCATGGGGGGAGGAGGGGCCAGATTTCTCCCTGCTGCTTCCCCACGGAGGAACATGGGGGGGGGGGGTTTGCAAGTGGTGATGGAAAGATACTGCTCACACACACCCAACATTCCTCTGTGTCCCTCCCCACCAGGAGGACTGGGGGGGGGGGGGGGGGGAGAGAGAGCAAGGAACTACCAAGAGGTCTGTGGCTGTGCTGTGAGGCGAGCATCAGGAGCTGCTGCTCTCTACTCTTCCCTTATGCAGCCTAGTTGGGGAAAGTGACATGGATGAAGGCAGGGCCGGCGGTCGCCTAGGGCGCTACAATTTGGGGGGCAGCGACCGAGGCAGTATTTCAGCAGCGGGACCTTCCACTGCCTCTGTGGGGGGTGGCCTTTCGGGGTGGGACCTTCCGCTGCCTAGGGCAGCAGAAAAGCTGGCAGCGCTCCTGGATGAAGGGAGCCCTGACATTGCTCCTCGCTCCCCCCTCACAGTCCCCTAGGGGGACGTGAAGGAGCAGTGTTCAAGGGGGGGAGCAAGTGGCAGTGCCAGCCACTTTGTGCATCCAGGTCAATTTTCCCATGTGGGCACAGGAGGGGAGTGTAAAGGTTAGGGTCACAGAAGGGGGAGCAGGGATTAGGAGTGAAGGGGACACAGTGCAGCACAAAGGGTGGCAATATACCATATATCATGCCACCCTTCTCTGCTGCTGCTGGCAACAGCACTGCCTTCAGAGCTAGGTGCCCAGCCAGCAGCCACCACTCTCCAGCCGCCCAGCCAGTGCTTAATTTGTGCCATTTGTATATTGCTGTGGCTGAGCCCCGGCACCTTTCAATACAAATGAAGCACTGGTGGGAGGCAGGGGGCCTTTGGGGGGGAACCAATGGGGGCCAAGGGCACCAAAATACAAGTTCACCTAGGTTACCATTTTTCCTAAGACCAGCCCTGTCTCTCTAGATACTATAAGTGGCTGTTGAAGGGGAGGGCCAGTTGCAGAGCTCCCTTGTGGTTGGGGTTGTGGCAGGCTTGCCATAGGGGGGATGTTGCTGTTTTTTTGCATTTCAAAGGTGGTTACCCTAACCCACGGGGGAACTGAGGCTATAGAACCAGTTGGGCAGTGATGGTGGCAGGTATTTGCCATCAGCGCCGGCTGCCCAGCAGCACCTCTGGGCCTGGCCTAGGGGCAGCACTTCTCAGGTTCATCTCAGCAAGTGGAAGGCCTCACCGGGGAGGAACCAGTGCTGGGTTTCACTGACTGAGGAAATGGGACCTACGCTGACATGCCTTCAGTCCATCACAGATCTCCAGAGCCTGCAACTAGTCTGTCCATGGCAGGAGACAAAATGTGGGGCTCATTGGTAGGGCTGCCCCTCAAGTATTTTTCCTGCTGATCATCTGATACCGGTCTTGAATGGGACACAGATCTGGCCCAATAATCTACCTTTACCTTGTATTTCCTGCAGAGTTGATGCTGTCCCCCGTCATTGTTCTCAGATAAAAAACACCTCTTTTCTTGCCTTGAAAAGCAGTAGCACCCATGTGCTGCTCACATGTGAATGTCTTTCACTTCTTTCAGGTAATCTTGCACTATATGGGTTGAATGGGTTTGGAGCTGTCATAGCTGTAATTGGCTAGATTCAGAACTAACCAACATCCCCCTCTCTTGCTGGCCATTTCAGTGGCCTCTCTTATAGGTTATTAATTAGTATAACAAAAAAATTCCTATCTGTTTTGCGTATAATTTTGTTCTCCCTTTTTTCCTCTGTTACATTTAACATTCTGACCACACTCTGCCTTCTTATTTGGCTCAGAAGCCCACCACATTATTCCCAGCCACCCTAACCTAAATGCTAGTGAGGCAATTGAATTCCCTTTTCCTCTTCTGAGTTCCATTTAACTCTTACTTAAGAAATTAATTCTAATAATTTGCACTTCTAGAGCATCTCCAGGTGCTTTCACAAATATTAATGAATTGGCCTTATGTACCTTTCTTTTTCTCTCCATTCATTGCATAGGGACCCTAGGCACCTAACATGAGTGTGATAGACCTCAGTGTTTCTCTAGGGGCCTAAAAGTTAGTTGTTGAGATGCTGAGCATCAACACTTAAGTCCCTTTGTGGATCCAGGCTGTAGTATCTGGAAGATCTGAGGTAGTGGGGGTGGGGGTGGGGGAGTGTGTTTCCTGGGCCCCTTCAGATGGAAAAGTCTATAGAGATGTGCCTTAATTCTTGCCTCTCAGTCACTCACAGTACATCTGGCATACAAGTAAGTACCTTGTCAGAAAAAATAGGTCAGTGTACCACAGCACTAGATGGGGGGAAATGATTACACATTTCATAATGGCACAGAGTTTTTTTTTTTTTTTTTTAAACCTCCATTAACACATTGCACTATGAGAAAACAGAAGTCTAAACCTGAGTTTGGGGCTCCATTATTCTAAAAACTATACAAATCCATTGTAAGAGATACACAGGTATTGAACTTTGAGGCAGAGTGTAATATTTTAACAAACATGGAATGACTGGGTCTGCCTACTGTGCACAGTTAGGTTCATCTAGAAAGAGGATTGTGTGTGTAGGTGTGTGTTGCACTCACCTGAAATCCAGGGCCGCCCAGAGGATTCAGGGGGCCTGGGGCAAAGCAATTTTGGGGGCCCCTTACATAACAAAAGTTGCAATACTGTAGAATACTATATTCTCGTGGGGGCCCCTGTGGGGCCCAGGGCCTGGGGCAAATTGCCCCACTTGCCCCCCCAGGCGGCCCTGCTGAAATCTCCCAAAGCAGGCCATTTTATTTACAAGTTCAGTTCCTTTCGGGGATATCAGTGATCTGGTGAACATATGTTTAGATTAAGATAGAGGACAAGAGATTGTGTGGGTGGTGGACAGTTTCCATGGGGAAGGGAACTCCTGTATAATGATGGCAGTGAAAGCCACCAATTAGCAGTTTGGGGTTTTGCAGAGCAATGGTAGCCAATTAGAACATTCAATTGAAGCAGTCAAGTAAATGGGGAAGGAGAAGCAGGGAGCCAGAAGGACAAAGTAATGACCCATTGAGAAAGGGCCAAAGCCTGTGAGATGCAGAGTGCTCCTGTGCGGTTCTGAGTGTTGTCTGTTCACAATAAGTAATGGGAGTTGGCTGAGCTCACTCATCTCTTTGGTCCCTCTTTCCTCAGTGGTTCCCCTCAGTGTACCAGTAGGGGGAATCCACATGCTGTTCTGTAGCAAATGAGAGTAGTGTGCTTCTGCTGAAACAATCCTAACACACAGACAACACTTCTGATCAATTGCTTTTTCATTTCTAACACCTTTTTGTTTGCAGTAACAGTTTAGTATTTTCATCTTCAATTACTTAACTTTCAACTGCAATATGCTGTTATAAGATAAATCCATTGTATTTGCATTCAGTAATCAAACACTCCTATTTGATCACATACCAAAAAAAGAAAAAAGTATTAATTATGGCTGTAGTACATAAATCATGAAATTGGTCATGATGATAGGACATTCTTAAGCACTTTCTCTCAGGATAAAAATGAGATGGAAACAAAATTACCTGTGAGGTCACCTAGCCATTCTCTCTTGGCAGCTGCAGGATTATGCTCTACAGTATTTTTTTTTTTTTTTAATATATAATAGTCTTAGTCTTTAAATAACTGAAGCAATGTGACTTTGAAATAGTATTAGTAACTATGACTAATATATATTTACATAATTTAGACAAGATTATGTAGGACTGAATGAGAAGGAACTAAAGAATCATCCATTAATCCACATCCAGCCCACAGTAACTTTGAACAAAGAAATTACCATCATAAAAATATAAGACAGGCCCTATTGGGTCAGACCAACGGTCCATCTAGCCAAGTATCCAGTCCTCTGACAGTGGACAGTGCCAGATGCTTTGGAAGGAATGAACAGAACAGGGCAATTTTGAGTGATCTATCCTGGTCATCCAATCTTAGCTTCTGGCAATCAGAGGTTTAGGGACACCTGGAGCATGGGATTGTGTCCCTAACCATCTTGGCTAATAGTCATAGATACACCTATCCTCCCTAAACTTATTTAATTCTTTTTTGAAAGCAGTTATACTTTTGGCCTTCACAACATCCCCAGGCAATGAGTTCCATAGGTTGACTGTGTTGTGAGAGGTACTTCCTTTTGTTTGTTTTAAACTTGATGCCTATTAAGTTCATAGGATGGCCCTGGTTCTTTGTTATGTATCCCTTCAAAGAACATATTTCCTGTTCCCTTTCTCCACAACATTCATGATTTTATAGACTTAGTCATCTCTTCTCTAAAAGGGGGGAAATGATCAAAGGAACAATCCTAGTCTCATTTCTCCTTGTATGGAAGTTGTTCCATACCCCTAACCATTTTTGTTTTCCTTCTCTGTACCATTCGCAAATTATATCCTTTTGCTACGGGGCAACCAGAACGGTATTCAGTATTCAAGGTGTGGGAGTACCATGAATTTATATAGTGTCATTATGATATTTTCTGTTTTACCTGTCCCTTTCCTAACATTGTTAGCTTTTTTGACTGCTCCTGCACACCGAGCAGATATTTTCAGAGAACTATCCACAGTGACTCCAAAAATCTCATTCTTGAGTAGTAACAGCTAATTTAGGACTCATCAGTTTGTATATATAGTTAGGATTATTTCCCCCCCCAAAATATGTATTACTTTGCATTTAGCAACATTGAATTTCATTGGATATTTTGTCACCCAGTTTTGTGAAATCCCTTTATAACTCTTCATTGTCAGTTTTGGACTGAACTATGTTGAGTAATTTTGTATTGCCTGCAAACTTTGCCACCTCACCCCCTTTTCCAGGTCATTTATTGATATGTTGAATAGCACAGGTACCAGGGGGACCCTGCTATTTACATCTTTTTCCATTCTGAAAACTTACCATTTATTCCTATTCTTTGTTTACTATTGTTTAACTAGTTACTGATCCATGAGAGGACCTTCTATCTTATCCCATGACTGCTTACTTTGCTTAAGTGCCTTTAGTGAGGGATCTTGTCAAAGGCTTTCTGAAAATCCAAGTACAATATATGAACTGGATCACCTTTGTCACCCCCACAATAGCCTGCCTAGATAAGTAACTCAATCCTCAATTTGTCTGTTTGGTAGGAGAAAAGGGGGGCATCCCTAGAAGAATTGCTAAAGTTTTACTAGGGGTTTTCCTCTGGCCTTTTGGAAAACTCCCCAGAACAAACTAATTCTATTAGTTCTTGGAAGGACATGGATACAGCCCTCTGCTCAAAGGATTGACACTCAGATAGTAGTCTTTGAAAAACAAAGTTAACTTTTATTTGACACAATATGTCTTAATACAATACATCTAAAGCATCATAAACTCTTTCAAAAGGCATACATTAAAAAGACAGTTTCCTTAGCACATATACACATTAAAGTACCCCAACATTGCAATATTATACAATGGGAAATAGCTTTAAGTAGTTATATTCTGTGTGTGATTGTCAATAACATGCAGGATACTGACAGCAAGTTCTTATTTAAACAAACACACACACACTCTCTCCTCTTATGTGGGAGTCATTATACTAACTTCTCTGTAGTCTTCTGTTCCTCTGGTCAACAGGTGCTTCTACTTTAACTACTTTGTCTTTATTTTTCTTTTTTCAGTGATGTCAGCTCTTATCATTCAGCTTTTAATGGTTCTCCCAATGTTGCTCATTCACCATGACAGCAGTAACTGCTCCCCACAGTCTGTCAGCTCCTGCCTGATATACAGATTTGTAGCCTATTCTGATTGGTTCTTTCTTCAATCTTTATCATTAACATACCCATCCTCCAATCATCTTTAAGCTTCCCCTGAACAGACCAATCACAGATTCTAAACTCATCTGTCAATCAAAGCAGGGCCTGATTGTAAACCTGAGCCATGCTCAACTGACCCCTCCCTTCAGATTTTGGAGAGGCCTTTATCTCACCTCAGTCTGCCTATTTGGTATTGGCCAAATTGCTCCAAGACCACCATTTTAGTTTCTCTGGCTGTGATTCCCTGCATCCGCCATCTTGTCATCCCTGGCTGAAATTGCTCAAGACCCTTTTTATTAATTATTAAACCCTTATAACTATAAACAATTATATATTTATATGCATCTCAACATTATGATTCACTGTCACCACTCCATTTTTACTCATTTAAAGAAGTTTAATTTCAATCTTTCCCTCGCTTCAGCTAGTGGTGGCAGGGCAATGTTCTTAATGCTGTACTCCTGACACAGGATAGAGCAGCTGGAAAATCACTTGTATCATGCTGACACTTTCAAAGAATTCTAATAGATTGGTGAAGCATGATTTCCCTTTACAAAAGCCATGTTGTCTCTTCCCCAACATATCACGTTAATCTATGTGTCTGATAATTGTTCTCTATAGGGTTGCCAATCTCCTCCAGGAATTAAAGATTAAACTTTAATGAATGATTATGTCATGTGATAAAACCTCCAGGAATACATCCAACTGAAATTGGCAACCCTAGTTCTCTACCAGAGTTTCAATCAGTTTGCCTGGTACTGAAGTGAGGCTTACCAACCTGTAATTGTCAGGATTGCCTCTGGAGCCTTTTTTAAGAAGCAGAATTACATTAGCTATCCTCCAGTCATCTTGTAGAGAGGATAATTTAAGCAATAGGCTACACAACACAGTTAATAGTTCTGCAATTTCATATTTGAGTTCCTTCAGAACTCTTGGTTGAATACCATCTTCACCTGGTGATTTATTACTGTTTAATTTATCAAATTTTTTCCAAAACTTCTTCTAATGACACCTCAATCTGGGACAGTTTCTCAGATCTGTCACTTAAAAACAATGTTTCCGGTGTGGGAATCTCCTTCACATCCTCTACAGTGAAGACCGATGCAAAGAATTCATTTATCTTCTCTGCAATGCCCTTGTCTTCCTTGATTGCTTTCTTTAGCACCTCAATCATCCAGTGGCCCCACTGATTGTTTCACAGGCTTCCTGCTTCTGATGTACTTAAAAAAAATTTGCTGTTAATTTTTGTGTCAGCTGTTCTGTGGCGTATGTGAAATGAGTTGATGGTCTCAGTCAAATTCCTAATAGACAAATATACATGACAAAACCTAATACAGTTACAGGCAGCCTTAATTCATTAGCAAGGCAAAGAAAGAGTAAACTTCCATCTCACTCCTAGAGATATCCCTCCAGAAAAAGACTGAGGCACAATACAGGGAAACTTGCACTGCTACTGTCTGTGCTGTACCCAGAGCAGACTTTAGCATTCTTAGCATTGCAAAAACATTTTCTTCCCTTTTACAGAATGTAACATATCCTGTCCACTATGATCACACCATTGTTTACTGGGCAGAGGTCAGACTGGGGAAGAAAAGTGGCATTACCATTTCAAGCTTTGCCTATGAAGTTAGTGCCTATGCTAGCAGCAACTTGGGTGACACATTCCCCACAGCCACAAATTGGTCTTGGGTTTCCTCAGAAACAGAGAGACTCATGGCCAGAGGTCTCAATGGCCAACCCCAGCCAACTCTAGGGGGGCCACGAATAAACTTTGATATTTAGGAATATGACAAACATTTTGCCCTCGCAATTGGTTTAAATTCTCAAGAAATGAGTAGCAACTCTTCCTACCCTGATGCCCCCCCCAAAATGAGACTATCCTGAACATTTCTAGGTCTTCAAAATCTGGGAAGAAAGCCTCTAAAGTTGGCTTTGGCTCTACGTGTCCTGTGGCTCGGGGACTTCTGTGTCTAGAGCTATCCAATCCATCCAGCACCTTACACAAGCATTAAGGTGGTAGATTTTCAAAGGAGCCTAAGGGAGTTAAGCACCTATCCTCCTTAGGCTCCTTTGAAAATCTTAGCCTGAATTCACTTTTTAAAAAAGCAGCACATATGTATACCAATATGGCTGCGTATTTTTATATTTATTCATTTTAACATTTGATTGTCTTTTTATAGTAGGTTTGGTTTGATTAGTCTCTGTAGCTATTTTGATATGATTGAGTCATCGGCTTGCCTGACCATGTTGATTGCTTTATTTACTTGGCAGTTTGTTAGACAATTTGTTCTTTATGATATAAACCTTGTAAACTATGGCATTGTAATGCACAGCAGGAATATTCCTTATTACCGTTGGGCTGAATTTAGGATCGTTAAGGGTGCATTATTAAATCAGTCATACCTAGCTGATGTATGTGCCTTCCTCAATAGAGTACATTATTCTAGATCAGTGGTTCTCAACCTAATTACCATTGTGGGCCACACATGCGGCCCACAATGTGTTATGTGGGCCGCATCCAATACTACCTGTATGGCCCTAAGGATGTCACATGGGCTGCAGTTCTGTGCTGATTGGGCCACAAGTGGCCCACAGGTTGAGAACCAATGTTCCATATGAATGCCAAAAGTGAAGTATTCCAGAGCAACAGCAGACATAGCCTTCACAGTTCATAAAAAAGATAATGGGCCAAATACTGCTGTCAGCTAGACATGTGCAACTCCCATTGTAGCCAGTAGGATTTACATGTGCATAGCCTGAGGGCAGAATTTGGGCAAATGCATTGTGGATTAGTACATACAACATTTATCGCTGAAGACTTGGGTTAGGTCACAAATAAATTAGTTTGGTAGTTTCATGCTAGTCCTCCATTGCCAACCTCACAAAACAATAACATAATTTTGAGTGATTCTGCAATACTGTTAAGTATTAGGGGGTAGCCATGTTAGTCTGTGTGACGTTGTGCAGTCTACATGGTTTTATAAAAACATGATAAGTGAATATAATGTAACTGGGATAGTTTTATAAAAATTTTTTGATAAGTGACTATAATGCAAATGGGATATGCTTTGTGCAAAAGGTCTCTTGTAAGGTATCATTACAAAGCTCATAGTCTACTGAGTGTGATCATCCTATTTGTAGAAATGTACCACTCTTGTATCTAAAACTAGAAATATAAAATGTAACTCTGAGGGCCTATTGTAATTATGTAAAGTGTGGGCCATTAATGATGGTTTGGAATCTTGACGACTCCCATTGTCTGCAGATGGCTGTTTACCTGTGAGTCTCCCTGTATATGTGTGTGCTGGCAAGCAAGTAATGAAGTCTTGCAGTGACATGTGATCATGTCACCTGAACTGGAATCCATCTTTAACCTGGTGCTTTTCCAGTGAGGGGGGGTGGTGAAAACCCAGAGGGACAAAGGGTTCCCGCCTTATGCAAAAGATATATAAAGGGGTGGAAGAGAACAGAGAGAGAGAGGAGCCGTCATGAAGAATCCCCTAGCTATCACCTGAGCTGGAACAAGAGCTGTACCAGGGGAAAGAATTGTGCCCAGGCCTGGAAGGTGTCCAGTCTGAGAAAAACTTACTGAAGCATCTCTGAGGGTGAGATTATCTGTACTTAGTTTGATTAGACATAGATTTGCGAATTTTATTTTATTTTACTTGGTGACTTACTTTGTTTTGTCTGTTACTACTTTGAACCACTTAAATCCTACTGTCTGTATTTAATAAAATCACTTTTTATTTAATAATTTACTCAGAGTATGTATTAATACCTGGGGGAGCAAACAACTGTGCATATCTCTCTATCAGTGTTATAGAGGGCGAACAATTTATGAGTTTGCCCTGCATAAGCTTTATGCAGGGTAAAACGGATTTATTTGGGTTTAGACCCCATTGGGAGTTGGGCATCTGATTGCTAAAGACAAGCACACTCCTGTGAGCTGTTTCCAGGTAAACTTGCAGCTTTGGGACAAGTGATTCAGACCCTGGGTCGGTGTTGCAGCAGATTGGAGTGTCTGGCTCAGCAAGACAGGGTACTGGAGTCCTGAGCTGGCAGGGAAAACAGAAGCAGGGGTAGTCTTTGCACATTAGGTGGCAGCTCCCAAGGGGGTTTCTGTGATCCAACCCGTCACAGTCTGTATCCACAAAAACAAGGAGTCCGGTGGCACCTTAAAGACTGAAGATCCATGCATCTGAAGAAGTGAGTTTTTTTACCCATGAAAGCTTATGCCCAAATAAATCTGTTAGTCTTTAAGGTGCCACCGGACTCCTTGTTGTTTCTGCAATACTAGCAGCCTGCTCAGGCGAGATGGAGATTGCACTAGGCCAGCTATTCCAATCCAACATGAGAAACATTTGGAGACATGCAGATAGCATTTCCCAGCTCCTGCCTGCATTGTCAGACTCATTCAATGCTTGTTACCTTTCCACTGTTTTGCAATGTACAAAAAGATGTTTATAGTTAATAAAATTGAGCCAATCAAATATCACTCACTTCAGAAACCCCCCCAGAAACAATGAAAAATACCAAAAATACTATTTTTCTATCAGTCCATACGCCTCAGTATTCCTACTTCTCCCCATAGCACACACGAAACTTTTCTAAACTACTGCAATCTTCCTTTAAAGGTCACAAATACACCTGTTCCTTGAGATCCTTGAAATACTTTTTTTAAATATTAGGAAAAAATTGCTTATTTAAAAAGTATTTTTACTGCAGTCATTCCCATTTTATAAAAGCAGTAAAACATTCCAAGACACGTGGTGGTACTTTGTCTTTTCAAAGCAAAATAGACTTAGATTTAACTTTCTGTTGCGGTGCTGAACCCAGTAATGTCCCATTCCTACTTGTGAGTAAATCACTTTCAGTTAGGGTGACCAGATAGCAAGTGTGAAAAATCGGGACAGGAGGTGGTGGGTATATATAAGAAAAAGCTCCAAATATCAGGACTGTCCCTATAAATTGGGACATCTGGTCACCCTACTTTCAGTACCAATACACGAAGACCTGTTGCTGACAACCACTTCCAGCAATAGGGTTAGACTCTGCTCCTGCAAATGCTTATGCATGTTACTGTGCTTTATTTTAAACATGCAAGCAATTCCATTCCATTCACTTCAGTTAAATATACGTGTATAAATGTTTGCAGCATCAGGGACTTAACTTCCAAGCATAGATGGAGTTTTGTGAACAAATGCACTGTCATCAATTATTGTATACCTGTCTCTTTCTGCAGTTGATGTTGGTCCACTAGGTTATCTTAGTGCAAATTTAAGGCATTATATGCATAATCATATAAGTAAAGCCAACACGTGTCTACCAAAATTGATTATTTAAAGTTTACATGCTTATAAGATTTAAGAATGAAAATATATTTTGCAGTCATAAAATTAAGTGTTCTTTTTCATTGTTGTGAGGTAAAAAGATGGTCCAATTTCACCAATTTACACTTTTGAATTACATCATTTGATGCTCCTCTCCCTTGAAACACCTATACTTTCCTCTAAGGAAAACTACAAGAAGAAACTGAATTAAAGTATATATTTCACTACACTTTCAAGGAGCTATTTTTAATTCTCTAAAATTCCCAACTATGTCCTCCAGGAATTTAATGTTATCCTAGCTAATCCATAGCACAAAAGGTTATTGAATATATAGAGTATGCATCTGTATGCAGTCCTGAACCAGGCTATTGTGACACTTTCTGTTCTAAGGAACTAGCAAAAGGCTTATAGTCATATTTCCAAAGCAACCAGGGCTAGCATTTGTTTCTAGCCCAGGTATTAATTCAGACATACCGTAGTAGCTACTATCACAAATAGTGCAACTGGAATCCAAGGCTTTACCATCTAAAAAAACCCTCTGATTCCAGCTTTCAAATGGCATTAAACTATCTGTTGTTGTTTGAGATACTGATTGTTAAAAATCACATCAGAATTTTGGGAGTGGGGAAGCAAGCTATTAAAGCATAGGAATCAGTTAGAATCATTTTTTCAATACCTTTAAGCCTCTCAATAGTTCAAAAAATGTTTCAATCCAAGGCACTTACCATGGCTCAACAGAATTAAGAGGAGAAATGTTTGAATAACAAGTTCTTGATATTTTTCTTCAATTTATTTCACATTGGGATTTAGTTCCTTCCTCTGGGTTCAACACGAGCTGCTGTTTATGACTAGGCTTCAAATGACTTCTCGCATTTTATTGGAAGAGAGAACAGCAGCAGAGGGATTAGCTTTCTTTAATACGCTTTAACAGTTAACATTTAAAACAAGTTAAAGCCATAATTGTAATGAATTATGTCACTAAGGTCAAGGAATACTTTGGCAGAACAAGCAAAAATGCTTTCAGGCCCTGTTCTAAGCACTGGTCAAAAAGATATTTAAGCCTATGGCATCAGTTTGTACAGATCTTCATTAGGAACTCCAAAAATCAAAATGCCATTTCAAACTTTCCCCTGCCTTTATGTGCTTCTTGACACATCAGTGTATAGATAGATACATCTTATCTTTACCTGATCCTGCCATGATCCTTTGTGATGTGCATGGCTATCGTGGCACTAAAGTACAGTATCATTTTGTTAAGAGCCTCTCTCTCTTAAGGTAATAGGTTCCACTCTTTCATGCAATATGACTCCCTGCTATTTGGGCAAAACCCTGCTCCATATGAAGAATAAAACAGCTTGACACCAAATCTTTTCAAACAATTTAGGCATGTGAAATTCTGAGAATTATGGTTAGAATTATTTGAAACAAACTAGAAAAACAATTGATATAATATACAGGTACATTTTATATTTTGCGAAATTCAGATTTTTTTTTCCAGAATAAACCCTACAGTGATATACAATGTTATACCAATAAAATAAAAATCAGCAGGATCTTATTAAAGGGGATAAGGCAAAATGCCACGTTGTGAATACAGAAAGAATCATAGTAAGCAGTCAGTTATAGCTCTAACATTCCATTCAATTTCACATTCATTCACACACACACAGGTTCTGCAAGGTTGTTATCATAGTTACCAGCCTTAGAGTTGCTCAAGCCAAGCCACTGGCCAGGTGGCCTGGACACGAGGGAGCAGGGCCTTGTCAGATGCACATCTGATGCTCCTGGAAGTCGGTTTGCAGAATCAGACCCCAAAGTCCTCAGTCTTCAGGGTCTGTTCTTATAGGGATCCATCCTCATGCATTTGCCTTGTCATGCTGTTCTCATGTTTGAAGTGGTAATCAATCACGCAGATGGCACAGCAATGACAGAATGACAGTATGTTGTTATCTGGTTCTTCGGCCCTCCTGTCCTTGGGGCAAGTATGCCCTCAGGGTTATCGGGCTATCTTGTCCATTGTATTCTTCAGCCAAACGGTCTTATTTTAAGGCTGGCGTCTCAATCTTTAATCTTTCATTCCTCATTTAATCATACATACAATCACACTTACACTCCAACGTATATCCTGTCACATTTGCATTTTATCACCTACCCATCCTTTAACATAACCATTCTAAAATCAGTGGGACATGGCAGACTTCAATAAGTCTATTCATCACAAATCTTATTCTGGAGTTTAGGAAACAAAGTTGTACCAGCCATAAAGCACAGCTGTTATCTTGTTACTTTTAGAACAAACTCTTTGTCTCTGGATGTTTTTTCTACAATTAGCACAGACCTTGCAAACTGGCAGGCCTGTTTCAATTGGCACAAACTCAGCAGGTTGAGAGAGCAGGCTGAGAGACATATTTCTTTCTAATGGTCAGGCCAAATCCGGGGTCTGTTCTGGAATCATTCTTTCTTACATTTTCCACAACATAAATGTATTCATTATTTCTTTTAATTCAACACAAGAGATGCAAAGCATTCTCTTTCACAATTCCTCTTCCCACCCCGTTCCCCTGCTCAGAGCAGTTCTGTGGGTCCCCTGAAATAACCCCCATTTTGAACTACTTTACTTCTCCCACAGCACAACCGTTATCCTAAGTACATGGGTCTTCTTTCTAAGCCCATCGATATTGCTCCTTAGTCATCTGCAGAGGACACTATTGAAAATCCGGATACATTTTCTCCCCAATAACTGAGCATGCTGAACTCAGTCTGGTCAGGAACAAAGACAGTCTTCCATATGAAGCTGGTTCTCCTCCATGGCAAAGAATCAGAACTAGGTACCTGGATCAGCATTCAACTTTCATCCCAAAAGACGACTTGTTTTACAAGACAGACAATATAATATTTCAAGCCCTCTGAGTAGAAATATTGTTTAAATTGCCAATAGAATGCCTATCAATAGTCTCATCTCATTACATTTTGAAGGGCATACACAAGAGATGACCAATCATTTTTAATTGCTGTTTGGATTAAGTAACTATTGCAAACTAAAGATTTGGGATATGACTGTCCCATGACTACAGCCCTCTCTCCTTTTCCACACAATTACAACCAGCTTTGTGTTGGATGCATCTCCTGTTTCTGTCCTTATTAACTCAATTACATCATCACCAACTGTATCCTCTGGTATCATGTTGTGGAACAGCTGATAAGTAAGGCCCACATATGCCAGAGTATATACAAAAGCACCAACTACTGTGCTGCCTTAAAAGTGCTGGAAGGATGTTACACTGGCATGGAACAAGGACTTCTTTATAAATATACAATCCCTCCACATGGACTCTGGGTAAAAAAAAATTAGAAAAGAACACTTAGTTGTTGCATTTACTCAATGGGTTGTGGGAAGGTTCTATGTGAGTTGCAGGCCTGCTCTGGAGGGGAGGCCTGGGGGTGAGGGTGGTGGAAAGTGAGCATGCCTTGCTTTCACCCTGCAGCGGCAGATTCTGTTCCCCAGGACTGGGCCTGGCTTCCCACTGTGGGCATTGTGATCTGGCATACGAGGTCACAGCACCACTCAGGTTCGAGAAGTGGCTAGGCCAAAACTGAGGCTTGGTCTACACTTACCCCCCAAGTCGAAGTAAGGTACGCAAATTCAGCTACGTGAATAACATAGCTGAATTCGACATACCTTACTTCGAACTTACCGCGGTTCAGACGCGGTCCACACGCGGCAGGCAGGCTCCCCATCGACTCCGCGGTACTCCTCTCGTCTAGCTGGAGTACCGCAGTCGACGGCGAGCACTTCCTGGTTCGATTTATCGCATCCACACCAGATGCGATAAATCGAACCCGGAACTTCGATCCCCAGCCGCCGAACTAGCGCGGCAGTGTAGACCAGCCCTGAGTGGCACTGTGACCTCATGTGAGTTGCAAACAGATCATTGCAACAATGGGCTAGTACATGAGATTAAAGAAGTGAAGCTATAGACACTTTAGTTTTGAGTCCAAGTTGACTGCTATAAAGCCAGTATTTTACACTTATTGCACCTTTTGGGATCTCACTTTACAAAGGCAGGCATCATTCTCCCCATTTTACATAAGGGGACAAAGACGTGCCCAAGGTCAGAGTTAATAGCAGAACCAGGAACAGAACTCAAATCTCCTAATTTCCAATCCCCTGCTCCAACCACTATACCATGTACTGACTCCTGGAGTGTGTGCACTGCCTTATTGTTTTGTAAACAAATAGCATTAAGAGTGACAGTAAATTATTTTTTCCAATTCACTGCTCACATATTTTAGTGTTATCAGTAACACAGGTAAATCAGTCACTTTATAATGACAATCTCCCCTTTATTCTTTAGCATCTTGATTTAGTGCAGATATCTTGCTGCAACAAGAACCAGGCATTTGATGCCCGAGAAAAAATGCACAGGAGGAGTTACGATATTATCTTTTGCTGGCTGGCTGTATCAGCAAGAACATTCAGTTATCACCTATTACTGCTACAGTAGAAATTAAATTGCTCCTGTTATATGCTAACTCAGCAATGGTGATCATCTTGTAAATACAGATTCTTATAATATCTAAGAGTCAGGAAAGGTGTGAATGGGAAGATAATCCCAATATGCAAGAATTACTCCAGGACATAGCTAATGCTGTAGGATGGAACAGAGATTACATGAAACAGTCCTTCTGTCTTGTATTGCAAAAGATTGTCTGCAGATTATCTCTAGTAGCAGGGACTGCAGTAGTAGGGCAGGGATAATGGCCCAACCAGTGCTTCCTACCATCCCTCCTGAGAATCAAGACACACTTCTCCATTAGCAGACACTGAAGCAGCACAACTTCCCAGTATCTGAGCTACCCAAGCCTATACTTAACAGATATGCTGTTGTCTTGTACCTGGACACTTAGAGGAACACTCCTTGACACCTCCCACCCCCCACCAGCCCCAACATCAAATGTACAGGGGAAATAGGAAAGAGTTAGTTAATGAGGGAGAATAGTGGCTGAGGAGAGTGTAAACAAGTAGTCTGGCTAGGAATAAAATTTTAGTGGGTTGTGCTTATATACATATAATACACACACATTTTAACATATTATATAAAGGGCATAGGTTGTGGGGAAGAGACAATTTTCATGGTTTATACAATGTTCAAAGGTCTGGTGGAAAAATTTTAGATGCAAATAAGATAGCAAAGACTATATGCATGTGGATGGGTGGCAGGGTATGTAGAAGAGTGATCAACATCTTCTGAATTTTGAAATTTCAATTTTTAAAAATTACTATGAATATTCCTCTCTCCCCACCACACCAGCTCTAGTAGACATATATAATGCAGAGCATACATTAAAACAAGAAATACATATAACTAACCTGAGTACCCATATTATTCTACTGTTGTTTTCCACTCTCCCATTTTTCCTCACCCCTTTGTTCGTAACTATTATTATATCATGTCAATTTTAGACTATATTCCTTAGGCCAGGGAGAAGGAAAATAGGTCTTATATTTGTAAAGGATCTAAACATTTTGGGGCACTGTGAAAGAGTTAATCATAATAATTAAGTATTCTGACACCCAAATCCAAAATGCACAAGTATTTGGTCTCATACTATTTAAAATATAACAAATATACAGTAGAGTAGCAAAAAACGCAGTACATTTTATGCCATATTTCCAAGAGCAACAACAGTTGCCATTATGCTGCTGGAGAAGATGCAACGTTTGACTTCAATCCTATGCACACAGAACAACCTGTTAACTGCCATGCCTACACATCGTTTAAACAGTTTTTTTCCCTGTGTAGACAGGCTGTTGCATCTCATGCGACTTTTATCTTCTGATTTGTGCAGGGGACAACATAATCTTTACTGATGGAATTCTAAGATTTTGAGCCCATTTCTTATTATTTGCATCACAATATAGTCACTGAAACAAATAATTTGTTTCAAAACCAGCAGGTTTAGATTTAGAAATTTATGTTCCTGTTATTTTCCAAGACTTCATCATAGAGCCAGCTTTGACTAAATTCTTTAGAGTGTTCCATAGCTTCAAAAAGGCGTCTGTACTCTTCTGGGTACAAATTGCCTGTTATAATGTTTTCCGGTATTTCTAGGTCCCTTAACAGTTTACTCCCACTGCCTGGACTCCATGAGCTGAAACACAAGACATTACAAAAAAAAGTCATGTTTTAGCATTTCTTTCAGTTAAAAAGAAAAACAACAGTAAGATGCAACACTGGGCACAATTAATTCTTACTCAATTTCAGGCTGTCAAGAATTCCCTCCTGTGACACCAATTGTTTTCTGTGAATGCTGACGATAGGGGCCTCTGTTCATTAAATTCATGAGTTTAATCACAAACTTTTCAGATGGTGAAAGTTTTTCCCTCCATTCATTGTACAACTGAAATAATACAGAACCTAGGGCATGAATGGGTTTAGATTCCAATGTCTGGGGACAATGAAAGGCATCTTTGTTATGAGGGTGAGACAGTCTGAAGGGTTTAATTACACCTCCCTTTTCCCCCACTACATGAGGTGATCTGTTTTACTGTACCCACTCTCTCTCCCACTCATATTATGTCACTGCTATCAAATTTAGGCCTTGAACAGTTCCTACAGATATCTTGACTGCATTTATTTTCAAGGCAAGGAAAAAGTACATTTATTAATACACAGTAGCTGCAAATTAAGAGACACAAGGCCAGCTACAGATTCTGGCATAAGCAACTAGTGGAAAGTAAGCACACTGTCAATGTGACAATCGACAAGGAAGGAATCTATGATAGTCTTTTATACCAGTCTTGCTGAATGAGTTATAGAACTTCATTAGCATATTGCCAGGGGGATTATCCACCCACCAGAAGATTGACTACAAACCACTGGCAACAAATGAAAGAAAAAACAGTTTGTTTATTGGAATAGTTAACCAGAGGCTGGTTCTTCTGAGGGAGCATTCATTTCCCATGAATGGAAAGAGAACACTAATAACCACACCACAGGGAGTAAATGGAGTAATAGTGGATAAGAAAGCCTGAATGTCTTACAGTGAGGGGCTAAAAAAATATTGGTAGGCAAAATTGACAAATAATTTAAAAGCTTAATTTATAAATTAGATAGTAGAAAACCACTTTAGGGCGTCCAGTCTGACCCACTGCACTGTGTAATCTATTTTCAACAGTGTTTTATTTAGCCTACTTTTGATTTTGGTATTTTGTACATATTAAACTCAATTTCTACTCAGCTTTATGCTGCATGTATACATAAATCAAATGGAATAGCGAGAGCAGCTATTCAAAGGAAGTTTCCTCTCAGTTAAACCACACATGCATGTGACGTGCCAATGTAATGCTGGCAGATTTCTTTTAAAAACAGTGTACACATGTGAATTACTTTTTAAAAGCCATAACTTATTCAGATCAAAACCAATTTTCACCTAAGCACTGAAAGGCATATCTATGACCTAGGGACTATGTCCCTACCAAACTTCAAGTTTCCATCACCTCCTACTGAGGGCTTAGAGCTGTTACAACAACAAAAACACTACCAAATTTTGTTTAGAGAAACATCTTATCCTAGTCTGCCTGTGCTTAAAAACAGCCATTTTTATTTTTTCCTTGAGCAAGAACATACGAACCAAATTTCACCTGAAAAAGGAGTTATAAGGTTGAGCAACGCTAATAGAGTTGTTGCTGTATGATCAGCCTAAAATTGGTGGTTATTTTGCTTGTTGCAGCTCAACAGTCTAACTTCTCATAGACTCATAGACTTTAAGGTCAGAAGGGACCAATATGGTCATCTAGTCTGACCTCCCGCATGATGCAGGCCACAAAAGCTGACCCACCCACAACAGAATCTTCCAGCCTGCGACCCCTGCCCTATGCTGCGGAGGAAGGCGAAAAACCTCCAGGGCCGTTGCACTGTGAGTTTGATTGTTCTGGGTTTGCTAGCCTTCTGTGATTCAGTTTACGCTAGGTTCCCACTAACTAACAGAAACGCTATTAGAATTGGCATCCCTACTGCACTCTGCATAATGTAACTTGACACATTTTCCCATTAGGACACTATACCATTAATGATTACTAGGGCTGTCGATTAATCACAGTTAACTCACGCGATTAATTCAAAAAAATTAATCGTGATTTAAAAAATTAATCACAATTAATCACAGTTTAATCACAGTGTTAAACAATAGAATACCAATTGAAATTTATTAAATATTTTGAATGTTTTTCTACATTTTCATATATATTGTATTCTGTGCTGTAATTGAAATCAAAGTGTATATTATTTATCATAAATATTTGCACTGTAAAAATGATAAATGAAATAGTATTTTTCAATTCACTTCATTCAAGTACTGTAGAACAATCTCTCTGTTCTGAAAGTGCAACTTAAAAATGTAGATTTTTGTTACATAACTGCACTCAAAAACAAAACAATGTAAAACTTCAGAGCCTACAAGTCCACTCAGTCCTACTTCTTGTTCAGCCAATCGCTAAGACAAACAAGTTTGTTTACATTTACAGGAGATAATGCTGCCCTCTTCTTATTTATAACATCACCAGAAAGTGAGAACGGGCATTTTCATGGCATTGCGAGGTATTTACGTGCCAGATATGCTAAACATTCGTATGCTTCGGCCACCATTCCAGAGGACACACTTCCATGTTGATGACGCTCATTAAAAAAATAATGTGTGATTGAACTTCTTGGGGGAGAATTGTATGTCTCCTGCTCTGTGTTTTACCCGCAATCTGCCATATATTTCATGTTATAGTAGTCTCAGATGATGACTCAGCACATGTTGTTCATTTTAAGAACACTTTCGCTGCAGATTTGACAATACGTAAAGAAGGTACAAAGTGAGATTTCTAAACATAGCTACAGCACTCGACCCAAGGTTAAGAATCTGAAGTCCCTTCCAAAATCTGAGAGGGACGAGGTGTGGAGCATGTGCAAATATTTGTAATAAAAAATGAATATAAAGTGAGCACTGTACACTTTGTATTGTAATTGAAATCAATATATTTGAAAATGCAGAAAACATTCCAAAATATTTAAATAAATGGTATTCTATTATTGTTTAACAGTGCGAAGAATTGCGATTAATTTTTTTAATCGCTTGACAGCCCTAATGATTATTCTTTTTAATCATTATCAGGGATACAGTTTTTAATCCATATGAAAAGGTGGGGCAGTCCCTGTCTGCCCCGTTGCAGCCCAGTGTTGCACTGTGGGAGTGCCCACCTTACACATTCTTACGCACCTTCATTCACCTGCTTGACAGCAGCAGATTCACTTTAAAAGCCAGGGGCACAGAGACGCCAGCACAAATTAACAGAAGAGCATATCCTCTTTTAATAAGGCTCAGGACAGGAGCAATTCAAACAATCAATTCATAAGGCCCTCACTTCTGAATCCTGCTTCTGTTCCCACACACTAATTGGACTAGTCTCCTAGAACCTGAGAGGAAAGAACCCACCACCCACCACAGCCTGCATGGCTTCCACTTCCCTCTCTCTGAGCTCCCTCTTCCTGTTTATATAGCCCAGCCCTAGGGCAGGGCAGGACCTCCTCAATTTTACCCCAGCTGTTGGCTCCAGCCTGTGGTTCAGGGACTAGTGCATGCCTGCACACCACAGTACAATATTTTTAGCTAATTACTTTTCTAAAGTATTTTAATGCAGCATTATGTAGACTGTCTTGTTGAAATTCAGATTTATATACAAACCCAAAAATATAATGGGAAACCCAAATATTTTAAAGAGCATTTACAGAAACAAAGCCAGGTAAAGAAACTTGTTAATAAATTGACAGAGAAGAAAATCTTTTAACATGCAAGAAGCTAGCACAATTTATAAAATTTAATAATTTCCAGACTACATTATCTCCTGATCTCTTTTAGAACGAACACACAAACCCCTCTTCTAAACTAGCAACAGAGAGTCCTGTGGCACCTTTAAGACTAACAGATGTATTGGAGCATAAGCATGCATGCATCCGACGAAGTGGGCATTCACCCATGAAAGCTTATGCTCCAATACATCTGTTAGTCTTAAAGGTGCCACAGGACTCTCTGTTGCTTTTTACAGATCCAGACTAACACGGCTACCTCTCTTCTAAACTAGTTCCATTATATAGTTTCATGTGTTAAAAAATATCCAGCTACAGAGCTGTGGGTTGGCAATGCTGATTTTGACATGCAACTTAATATTCTTATGCATGTTTGCAAAATGCATTTGAGAATACATTTATGCAAGAAAAAGAAATACTGGCAAGTATGTCTGCATTTAAAAAATAAATATTTACAATATGCAGTTACTCAGCCCCACAAATGGCAGAGTAATTTTTAATTTGTTGCCAAAATCTTCATTTCCAATCACATAGTATTTTGAGCAACTGTAAACTTATTCTGTATGTATTTGTATGGAATTAAAGGACTACTAAACTGTATCTGGACTGTAAAGAATAATCCTTCAAGAACAAAACACTACTAAATTGTCCTGAACCTTCAGTCATTTGTCTGGTGAAAAATTGTAATATAACTTTTCCATATACTTACTTAAGTCTATCAATTAGTTTAGACTTGCGTTTAGCAAGACACTGTTTTACCATAAGAATAAAGGTAGATGAATTTGTGGTTGTCATGCCACCTGTAAATAAATTCCTCCGTGGGGTCATTCGTACTAAACATAAGTGGTCGTTTGGCAGCAGCTGCAACAACAACAAAAAGTTAATGAAAAAAGGTCATAGTTAAGATTGTATTTCTTTAAATCACAGGGAAAGACTTCTTAAAGTAAACCACTCTTTTAGTTAGCAGAAAAAGGCATAATGAGATCCAATGGGTTGGCAGCTGAAGCTAGATAAATACAGACTAAAAATAATGTGCAATTCTTTTTTTAAACAGTGAAGGTAATTAACCATTTTTCAAACACTGAAGGTAATTAACCACTGATGGTGGATTTTACATCACTTTGAGTCTCTAAATCAAGAGTGGCTATTTTTCTAAAAGATATGCTATAGCTCAAACATAAGTTATAGGCTTGATGAAGAAATTTTCAGATGAGGTTATTTTGGCCTGTGTTATGCAAGATGTTACATTAAATAATCATAATGGTCCTTTCTGGCCTTGAAAAATCTGAATCTAACTCATATTAATTATCTGTCTTTTGGACAAATATGGAATACTGTGGTGTAACATTTGTTAAGACTGTCCTCCGATCTGAGAGGTGTATGAAGAACTTCTTTTTATCCTTAAAAGATAAAGATAGTTTTGTACTGGCAGAAACAGATATATGACCCAATAGATCTTTTCCATCTCTAATTCCCCTGACTCTATGAAGTGGTCTTAACGTATCTTATGCAATCCATTTGGTGTGCAGCCATCACTTAAAGTGTCACCTCATATGACCTATACTACAATTATGGTGACATTTGATGAGTCTATAAAGCTGTCAAATATGATATAATCAAAAAATTCAAAGTAACATTCAGTATTACCAAAAACCGAGACCTTTATGGGTTTTATTGCTAAAATCTTAGATTAAAAAGAGACATCATTGGGTAATGTAATATACTGCTGAGTTTTAATACCACTAAGTTCTATAAAAATTGATAGAAATGCCTTCATTTTTTTTTTAAACTTCAGGATTTTGCTTCAATTTAAACATTGTCCCTGGCAATTTAAACTATTATATCTATAGCCCAAATTTTGCATCATTGTGCTAGCATGAGAACATGAATTTGCAACTAAACAGTCTATTTTCATCATCCAACCTGAGTGAAGTACAAATATTACACAAAACATTAGAAGCAAAAGTGGATTTTGATTTTTTTCCCCAATTCTGTTTTACTCATCTAAAGCGTTATTACTAGCTGGTAACAAAATATATTTTTAAAAGAGATGATCCTTAACCCAATT
This sequence comes from Emys orbicularis, assembly GCF_028017835.1. Classification (NCBI taxonomy): domain Eukaryota; kingdom Metazoa; phylum Chordata; order Testudines; family Emydidae; genus Emys; species Emys orbicularis. The sequence goes on from NC_088685.1 coordinate 145,050,535, forward strand.
GTCCCTTCAAAAAGTCTCATTTTCTTCTTTTCCCATTTATTCTGTCTTCTGCATTTCTGTCACCTTGGTTAATAAAAAGATACTAGTTGGGTTCAGTTTGACTTTTGTTTATAAATCACAAGTCCACTCCTATAATGAAAGGGAGTATTTAAATAAAAAACATTTCAATTAAATAAAGGGAATTTATGAATTTTCTTATCAAAATTTGTAATGCAATTAAAACCTCCAAAAATCTAAAATTTGAGCCTAAATTGTTTCACAGCATCTCTAAAGAAACAGACCATAAGTGTTGATCTTACCATGCTCTTCGGTATTGCAAGTCCCCTGGTTTTTGAATTAGTCAAAAATGAAGACCAAGGTTCCTGGGAGGGAAAAAAAAGTTAAAGTTTAAAATATTTTGTCATGGCTTCATAATTTTTTTTAAGTCTTTTGCCAAATATTACACAAAAACGTACTTGTTTCTAAAACTTGATCTAAAATGGGCTGAATATATTGAAAATAAAAACATGAATTAAAGTATTTTAAAAGAATACAATGGCCCAGATTCAGGAAGTTACTTAAGCATGTACCTAACCTTAAGAATGTGAGTAGCCCTATTTACTTCAGTGGAACTACTTGAGTGCTTAAAGTTAGGCACCTATTTAAGTAACCTTCCTGAATTGGGCCTTAAGCTGCAAAACTGTGGACAAAAGAATTATTTCTCCAGAAAATAGCTCCAGATTTCCAAGTTCTTCCCACCTTTTGAAATATGGTCTTTTACAGCCAAAATTATACATGAACGTTTGTATTGGCTTAATTTCAGCATGAATCCCTTGTATGTCAAGCAACTGCCAATTCATATATGCTATAGTTCTGTCTACAGCTGCCTACTGCTTGTTCATCCTGGATTGGGTCCTTCATGCCCACCCATCTTACACTCTCTTGTGCACAGTGCCTGATGCACCTCTCTGCCAATGGGTTCTGTCTAAGTACTTATCTGGCCCCTATCACTATTGTATCTGAGCATCTCCCAAACATTTATGACTGTATGGTCACAGCCCCTGTGAGGTAGGTCAGAAATATTTCCATTTTACAGACGGGAAGTGAAGCACAAAGATTTGAATGACCTTGAACAAGTTCACAATCTGTAGCAGAGGCAGGAACTGAACCCAGATCTTCTAGGTCCCAATGCAAAGCTCCAACCACAAGATCATCCCTCCTCCCTGGTGCCCGAATCCCCTTTCCTACCCCTCCATCCTTCAGTCAAAGCACAAGCCAGAGTCAAATGAATTACGGTACCATGCCTTGGCTACAAGTGGGAAACAGACTTGCTGCTATAAAAGGCAAATGGGTTAGCTGGTGCCAGTCTTTTAGGGGTGAGGAGAGTGGAACAGAACAGGAAGAATCAGTGTGGGTCAGGGGTTTGAGTCAGCAGGAGTTGGAATACACTTCAATCAGCCCACAAAGTAGGAGCGTTATTTCTATTCACTTGATAGCAACTTCAACCTTTCAATAAATACTGAAAAAAGCATTCAGCCAATCTCTAAAAGCCTGAAACACAAAATTGCTTCTGTCCAGAAATTCAAAGTGTCCCGGGGACTTTAAATAAATAAGCCTAGTAGAACTTTTTAAATAGTAGAACCCATTTTAAAGCTGCATTTGTTGGGTTTTTTTTTTTTTTTTTAAAGCAATCTGTCCATAGTTTAACACTGCTGAGTTTCTTGTTTCTAATTTAGAAAAGAGATGTTCTAAATTTAAAAACCCTAGTTTTAGACCTAAACCAAAAAATAATTGTTAACATTTCAATCACACTTGAGTAAAAAAAAAAAAAAAATTCTGGGGTAAGAGTGAACAAGTACATTTTATGTCACAAATTCTGAAGACAGAAAGTTCTAAAGAAAATGTTGACAGATCATTAACTATAATGATACCCTTATAAAAACATTTTCAACACAGAAAACCAAAAATATGTAGTGTTTTAGAAAATTTCATTGTTTACTATAAAAAGCATTTAGCTCAGTAATGATCATAGACAGTACAAAATACTCACCATGTGGAGAAGCTGAATTTCACAGGCAGTTTGCCATAGCACACTTAATGCTTGATAACTCCTTAGTTCACCAGGTTTTGCAGTCAACACCTGGCAGAAAAACAAAGTTGAAAAATTAGATTATTTCTGTATCCATTCACTCCAAAATCCTTATAAATGTGACTGGAAAGGTTAGACTTAAGTTCTCAAGAGCCAGCAAATTCAAAGTTAAGACTAAAATTTCAAGCCCCACTCACAAGCTCCACTCCAAGCTCAAGCTTAGACCTCACACAATATGCACCACACATTATTTTAGGCCTCCCTGCCAGATGAACACATTAGAAACACAGATTCCACCATAAGACCACTTTATTTTGTACAATATTTTAATATTTAAAATTACCTACTTAAACTGCGTAAGAATGTCTATATTAACCTCTTTACTGAGAGCAAAAAAGTCTTATGAAAGAACAAGAAAATACTCACTCATTCACTCTACCTCTACAAGAACCAAAGGATTACCCAAATTTGGGATATGTTACTGTTATTGCATAGATTTCATTTTTACATTAAAGCTAGTACCATTCCCAAGAAAGAGGTTCACGCAGCCAATCTGTTAAAACAGCTCCAGATGGTGGATTGTATAAATGCCAAAAAGGTTTTCTAAGGCACCTTCATAAGAAGCCTGGCAATTCAATTCAATATTACATGTCAAACAACTTCCAGAAAGGAAAAAAAAACCCAACATTTCAGTTATTCCTGAACTGAGCAAAGACAGACGTGCATGCATCTATTATGGAGTGATTTCATTTTTAAGTATAGATATAAAATGATTTGACGCAATGATCAATTGAAAAAATGGAGCTAGATGTGCCCCTACCTAGGGAAGTGGATTCCAACAGTATTTATCCAAGACAGGCATTCAGCTCATATCAGGGTGAGGGGGGCATTTTGTGGGGAGGAGGTTGCAGAAATTGCAGGAAGAGAGTGGTAAAATTAGTGTAAGGAAGTAACACCATAGTGGTGACACTAAAAGAAATGGGCTGCCCTTTTTGCCAATTATTTTATCATTAAAGAAAATCACTGCTGAACTGCAAATTTAGTGGTATTTGAACCTCTTATTGTACAAGTGAATACAAATTAAGTATTTAGAAACATACGGGATAAACATAGGTACACCTAGAAATCCTAATATTTACAGAAATACCCAATATAAATATCAAGATTTAGTGGATTTTGTTTGTATAAAAAAAAAAAAAAAAGATGAAAATCACAGGTGCAGGTCTCCCAGTGGAACATGGTCCACACTGAAAGAATATATATTACTTTCACTTAGATGCTCCCTGGAAGAGCATGAGCAGTGGCGCCAATTCAGATATTTCTTGGAGGGAAGGCAAATTCTGGTGTTCCCCCACCTTGCCAGGGACACGTTCCAGCCCATGCTTGTGTCACCCCCATTTCAAGGATACTGAGTCTCCCTCAAACAGGGACTCTTTTCTCGTACCCCAAAGCGCATGAGCTGGTGCCACCAGTAGTTGAATTTTTGGTGGACTCTCCTGCACGCTGCCGTACAGGAACAGACTCCCTGTGTGCCAGGGGTTGCACCACCATATTGCTGAGCCGCACCTCTGTTTGTACAGAGGGGCAGCTGGTCAAATTTCAGCGGCAATGCGACCATGCAGCCAGAGCAATGCTCCAGGCCACTCTGGCAGCAGCCATACTGATTTAGTACAGGACCACTGCTTAAAATAGGGGTTCTCAAACTGGGGGTCGGGACCCCTCAGGTGGTCACGAGGTTATTACAGGGGGGGGTCGCGAGCTGTCAGCCTCCACCCCAAACCCCACTTTTCCTCCAGCATTTATAACTGTGTTAAATACGTAAAGAAGTGTTTTTAATTTAAAAGGGGGGTTGCACACAGAGGCTTGCTATGTGAAAGGGGTCACCAGTACAAAAGTTTGAGAACCACTGGCTTAAAAGGCGTTGGGCCACGCTCCCCAGTTCTCGCCCTGTGACTTACAGAACTTTGGGCAATTGCTAAGACTTTGGCGAGAGGGGGCTTCACTAGATCCCTCTCTTCCAGCACGCAGGGTGGCAGGCCAAATAAAATGATGCCAGGCTGGATGTGGCCCCAGGGCCACCAGTTGCCCATCCCTTTCTTTTGTTCTGGTAGTCAACCCCACTCCCCGATAGTTTTCAAAGTAGACTGTTAAGATAGAGTGTTCATTTGTGCAAAGCCAATCTAAATACTAAGCACCAGGGGAGGGGGCTGCATCAACAGAGGTGATCCTAAAGGGAGTCACAGCATGAAAACATCTGGGAACTACTGTTATCGCATTAAAAAATATACAACAGAAGTGTTGGTTTTCCATCAGGCACTAGCATGTCTTCAATATATCTACTTCTACTGACTGTCCCTCACATGAAGAGCACTCTAATTTGTGACACTCATTTCCTTTAAAACAAACTGTGTTATTACAGACAAACTTTCCTTCAGGAGGAGCAAGCAGCAGAGAGACAGCCTCTCTCCCTTTTGTTAGAAAAATATCCTTAAAAGGAAGAACATTTTTAAAGCAACACATGGACAAAATGCCTCTAAACAGAATGTTCTAGAGTTTTCAATGAAGCATCAGCTTCTCTTTATTAATCAGTGAAATCTCTTGTACTTAAACATACCTTGTACTCTTTTTCACTAACAAACATGTTCAGTTCTATTCTTCCATATCTGTATATGGAACTGCGTTCATACATGACAAAGATAAGCTTCCAAAGAGTGTTTCTTTCCTTTTTTGGGGGAAGGAATCCAATAATTTTTACAGGAACATCTGTTTTGAAAATGAGCAAAGGTATCTTTGAATTTTCAAATATGTACTGCACAACCTCAACAAAACTAAAGTGTAAGTTACAAACACGAGAGCAAACATTATTTTAACCTGAATGTATTTACAGATTTTGTTGTTGCTCAGGTATGGCTTACAGTATGGCCCACCACGGAATGCAGTTTGTGTCTGTCTGAATCTTCATTAAAGAGGTGCAAACAATTGAAACTACATATCCCACCATACACAGTTTTACCTCTTACTAAAATGCCAGACTACTTAAGTAAAATTGAGGATTACCTACTGGGCATGTAGTATCTATGAGTCATATCTCTGTATTAAAGAAGGTAGATAGATTACTCCAATCCGCTTTATACAAAATTAAGCAAGCACCTGCCAAACTGCCTCTGAGGCCTCAATTACATACCCCCAACTTTAGGTTGATTTTCAATTTACCTGCTGTCCAAGGAACTGCCAAGATGCCCACATTTTCAAAAAGTTTCTCAGAGTACATAGCAGGTGGTTTCATAGATCCACAGCCCAAAGGGTCCAATCTGAAGACGTCACAATAAACAACTTCTAATTGTCCATGTAGGCTGTTCTCCAGAGACTGAAAGCAATGGTGAAGTTAAAATTTAAGTTTTCACTACCAACAATTTGGACACATCCTATGTATTTTTCCATCCGAAAACAAAACACCTCAATGAATTATCTTTAAAATAAACAGATTCTGTAAATACTAGTTAAAAATAACAAACATTGCTCACAGAGCTAGCTACTGAAATGCTGCATATAGGCCAGCTACTTTTATGATGCAAGGCAGATGTATTTTTTACATATTTAGCATTTGCTCAACTGGAACTTTAGAATGCACTATTAAACTTGTGTCACTTTTGGTAAGTTTTTAAAAACATTTGATTAGCCATATTCATCTGAAGAGCCCACAGCAATTTGTAATTGTAAATTAAGTCTCTTAACACCTAGATGAAAAACAACAACTAAAAATGAATATACACAAAGAAGTTGAGTAAGTTGCTCATGCTCATGCCAAGTCGATCGCTGAGCTGGAAACAAGCAGGAATCTTGGCTCCCAAATCTCAGTCTCTCCGAAACAGCAAAAAAGCTCCAAATCTGTAGACCTCCAGGTCCATGCAAAGCCCCACTAAAATCATGGGCCCAAGAGTCTACATGCCTGGAGTCAACTGCAGGATCCAGGACAAAAGTTTAATCAGGTAAAATAATCACTGAAAGTAGCTAAGAATATTTGTAGAAGCTTCTGAAGGCCACATGAAAACATCTTGCTTAAAAACACAGTCAAGATCATTTAGGTGACTATTAGCCACAAATCTATGTACGTCCCTGTTTAGAGAGACCTCAACCTGATATCCTGCACAAACAGGAGAAACTGACTGGCTATATATGAGAAACAGTGCAAGGCAAAGTGCTGTCAAATGTGCAAAGTAAACAAATTAAAAAAAGAAAAATATGTTTTCCTACCATCTTTAACTTATATCTATCTTAGGTGTTACTTGTAACAGGTAAAAAAATTCAAACAGATGTGTGATTTTAATTTAATTTCTCATTTTCCTATCTCATTGCAAATTTCGGATACCCTTACAAAAAAACATACCTGTAAATCTGGAAGGAAAGCTCTGTCACTCTCCAGAGCTACCACTCGGGCACCTGCATTGAGTAGTGTCCGGGTCAAGACTCCAGGACCTGGAAAAATCATCATTGTTTAGCTCTATCATTTAAAATCGACTCCCAAAGGACATAACTGACACACTCGCCTTTCAAGAAGGAGAAAAATAAGTTTACCTAAATATTTGGGGGGGGGGGGGTTGGGGGAGGTTAGATAAAGAATTATGCCCTAAGTCTGAAACATGTGAGTAAAGTTAAGCATGTGTGCAATTTTTTGCAGCATAAGACCTTTAGACAGTAGTCAGACACGATCTCCCAAATTTCTCGAGATCTCTACAGTTGTTCTACAATTTTTTCTTCAAGCTCTGACAGTCTAAATGGACCTTCAGTCATGATCTGCATTACTACGGTTTAGCAGCTGAGCAGCAACCGAGAACTGTGTGGTTGTAATGTGACGAAAAAGGCAGTGTGGATACACTAAGGGTATGTCTACACTACGAGGGTAGTTCGATTTCACTTAAATCGAATATGTGGAATCGATATTGCAAAGTCGAACGTGTGTGTCCACACTAAGGACAGTAATTCGACTTTGTGAGTCCACACTAACGGGGAAAGCGTCGACATTGGAAGCGGTGCACTGTGGGCAGCTATCCCACAGTTCCCGCAGTCCCCGCTGCCCATTGGAATTCTGGGTCGAGCCGCCAATGCCTTCTGGGTAAAAAAAATGTGTCGAGGGTGCTTTTGGGTAATTGTCGTCATCCGTCTGTCACTACCGCCCTCCCTCCCTCCCTGAAAGTGCCGGCGGGAAATCAGTTCGCGCACTTTTCTGGTCAGTGACAGCGCGGACGCCACAGCACTGCAAGCATGGATCCCGCTGCGACCATCGCTGCAGTTGTGGCCGTTGTCAACGCCTCGCAGCTTATCATCCACCTTTACCAGAGGCAGATGCAGATAAACCAGGCGAGGAGGCTATGGCACCGCGGTGAGGGCCTGAAGTCTGAGAGTAGCACAGGCCTGTCAGAAAGCACGGGACCCAGCGCCGAGGACATCACGGTGACAATGGGTCATGTGGATGTTGTGGAACGGCGATTCTGGGCACGGGAAACAAGCACGGACTGGTGGGACCGCATAGTGCTGCAGGTCTGGGATGAATCCCAGTGGCTGAGAAACTTTTGCATGCGGAAGGGGACTTTCCTTGAACTTTGTGAGTTGCTGTCCCCTGCCCTGAAGCGCAATGACACCCGGATGCGAGCAGCCCTGACTGTCCAGAAGCGAGTGGCCATAGCCCTCTGGAAGCTTGCAACGCCAGACAGCTACCGGTCAGTCGCGAACCACTTTGGCGTGGGCAAATCTACCGTGGGGGTTGTTGTGATGCAAGTAGCCAACGCAATCGTTAAGGTACTGCTCTCAAAGGTAGTGACCCTGGGAAACGTGGAGGTCATCATAGATGGCTTCGCCGCGATGGGATTCCCAAACTGCGGTGGGTCTATAGATGGAACTCACATCCCTATCCTGGGACCGGACCACCAGGCCAGCCAGTACATCAACCGAAAGGGCTACTTTTCAATGGTGCTGCAAGCACTGGTGGACCACAGGGGACGTTTTACCAACATCAACGTTGGATGGCCGGGCAAGGTTCATGACGCTCGCGTGTTCAGGAACTCTGGTCTGTTTAGACGGCTGCAGGAAGGTATTTACTTCCCGGACCACAAAATAACTCTTGGGGATGTGGAGATGCCTACAGTGATCTTCGGGGACCCAGCCTACCCGCTAATGCCCTGGCTCATGAAGCCCTATACTGGCGCCCTGGACACTGAAAAAGAACTGTTCAACTACCGGCTGAGCAAGTGCAGAATGGTGGTGGAGTGTGCTTTTGGCCGTCTCAAGGGGAGATGGAGAAGCTTACTGACTCGCTGTGATCTCAGCGAAACCAATATCCCCATTGTTATAGCAGCTTGCTGTGTGCTCCACAATCTCTGAGAGAGCAAGGGGGAGACCTTTATGGCGGGGTGGGAGGTTGAGGCAAATAGCCTGGCTTCTGATTACGCCCAGCCAGACAGCCGGGCGATTAGAAGAGCCCAGCGGGACGCGCTGTGCATCCGGGAGGCTTTGAAAGCTAGGTTCCAGAGTGAGCACGGTTACCAGTGACTTTTCAGTTTGTGTACAGAGAAGCTGAACCTGCCCCCGTTTCTTTACCCAGTTAATGTTGACTATCCTCTCCAGTTACATACCCCCTTCCAAAAAAATAAAATCAGTTTTATTTTGTTAATGAACACCGTTGTCTTTATTACTGTTTTCGCGGGAATGTTTTAAACCTGGGACGCAGACTGTGGTGGGGAGCGGGTGTAGTGTACTGATGAAAATGATGCTTCTAAACTCCAGGAATGACAGGATTCGCAGTGGTGGACTGGTTGTTTCAACGGAGCCTGACAGCCCTCCTGAGCGGGACTGCGTGTATGTGGGGGCTATGTGACTTTATGGCAGGGGGAGGAGGGTTACAGATCCCCTGCTGCGTGGCTCTGTGATCCAGGAAAAGGACCGCTGCATAAGATCTGTAACTGCCCTCCCCCGCCACAAAGTCACAGAGCAACCCCCCCCCCCCACATAACATGAAAACCACCTCCCAGACTGACCAGGGTAACTAGTCACTGCACTATGTATGTGCCCTGCTGCTGGACCTGCCCCCGCCTCTGTACCCTGCTAAAGGTGACTGTCCTGTCCAGTTACCAAGCCCCTTCCCCCCCTTCAGACAGACTCTCCTCCAAAAGAACATGATGGAAACAGTAATGAACAGAAACGTATTTTTTATTAACAACCACACATGAAACTGGGGGGTGAAACTTGGACGGGGGCTTGGGTGAGGCGGGAAGGAAAGGACTTTTCAAATTTTGGGGAATGACAGCCTTCTGGTGCTTGAGCAGTCTGCAGGGGTGGAGTGAGAGTTTTCACGGACTCTGCCGCCCCTCCTTCTTTGGACTTTGGGCGAGGGGGGTATGGGACTTGGTGGCGGGGGAGGGCGGTTACTGATAGACTGCAGCGGGGCTCTGTCCTCCTGCCTCCGTTCCTGCAGAACATCAACAAGGCGCCGGAGCGTGTCCGTTTGCTCCCTCATAAGTCCAAGCAGTGTTTGAGTCGCCTGCTGGTCTTCCTGCCGCCACCTCTCCTCACGTTCCATGTGTGTCCGGTGCATTTGGGACAAATTCTCCCTCCACTGGTTCTGCTGTGCTGCCTGGGCTCGGGAGCAGCCCATTAGTTCTGAGAACATGTCCTCTCGCGTCTTCTTCTTCCTCCGCCTAATGTGCGCTAGCCTCTGGGAGTGTGATGCCAGGCTGGGTTGGGAGACAGTCGCAGATGTGGCTGTGGGAATGAGAAAAAGGTAGTGAATTCCTCCGAAAGATAAATGTAGTTGTGAACAAAGAACATAGTCTTTCTCTGTGAACAAGACCATGCACTGCACCTATCACATGCGCACTCAGGAGAAGGTCGAATTTTCGGACCTCGCCTTCAGTGCCTGGGGTCTTGCACTGCCGATCTGGGAAGCGGGCCAGGACACCGGAATTTCTGTAGCAGGCAGACATGGTAAGCCGTAGACTTGTGGCTGCTTAAAACTTTAATAGTAGCACTGGCCTCCTTTCACATTGAAAGCAATGCCAGTCTCTGCTGCCAGCAATCGGCCAAGCATGAACTCTGGCCCTGTCCCACCCCCTCGCGGCTGTCCCAGGGAAAGATCCCTGTATGCTGCCCCTCTCCCGCCTCCACCGCGTGGCTGTAAACCGGCGGTTACAGTTCTGTAAAGGAACGGGCAAGCAGTCCCAATACTAACAGTCCCCTACCTAATTCAAAGCAGGTCATCATGAGCGACATCACAATCATGAGGATCTCAGACAGCGATAAAGAGCGAATGCTTCGGGAAAGCCTGCAAAGACCAGGGCCGTATGCCGCCATGCTGTGCAAGGCTATGATCCCGGAGTACTTGAGGATCTCCTGGCGCGGAAACGTCTCCTACTTCGGAGGACCCAATAAAGCCGCTCTCCCCAGGAACCTGATGAACAGGCTTTCCAATTACCTCCAGGAGAGCTTCCTCGAGATGTCCCTGGAGGATTTCAGCTCTATCCCCGGACATATAGACCGCATTTTAATATAGCTGCACTGGCAGGGACTAAAGAGTGGAGCGGCTTGGGCAGCAGAATCATGCAAAACCGGACATTGTTAGATTTTTTTAAAATAGTTGGGACTGAATAGTTAAGCGCCTAGGGCAAACAAATCATGAAAAACACATTGTTCTTATTGTTAATATTCCAGTTCTGTTAAAAATAAATGTTTAGATGTTTAAAACACTTACTGTTTGATCCTTCCCCTGAATCTGTGTCCGGGTTAAATGTTGGGGACGGTTGGTAGGGGATCTCTGTAAGGGTGATGAAGAGATCCTGGCTGTCGGGGAAATCAGCTTGGTAAGCGCTGTCGACTGCCTCGTCCTCCTCATCTCCTTCCTCATCTTCCCCGTCCGCTAACATGTCCGAGGAACCGGCCGTGGACAATATCCCATCCTCAGAGTCCACGGTCAGTGGTGGGGTAGTGGTGGCGGCCGCACCTAGGACGGAATGCAGTGCCTCGTAGAAACGGGATGTGTGGGGCTGGGATCCGGATCATCTGTTTGCCTCTTTGGTCTTCTGGTAGCCTTGTCTCAGCTCCTTGATTTTCACGCGGCACTGCGTTGCATCCCAGCTGTATCCTCTCTCTGCCATGGCTTTAGAGATCTTCTCATAGATCTTTGCGTTCCGTCTTTTGGAGCGCAGCTCGGAAAGCACGGACTCATCGCCCCACACAGCGATCAGATCCAAGACTTCCCGATCAGTCCATGCTGGGGCCCTCTTTCTATTCTGAGATTGCACGGCCATCTCTGCTGGAGAGCTCTGCATTGTTGCCAGTGCTGCTGAGCTCGCCACGATGTCCAAACAGGAAATGAGATTCAAACTGCCCAGACAGGAAAAGGAATTCAAATTTTCCCGGGGCTTTTCCTGTGTGGCTGGTCAGAGCATCCGAGCTCGGACTGCTGTCCAGAGCGTCAACAGAGTGGTGCACTGTGGGATAGCTCCCGGAGCTATTAGCGTTGATTTCCATCCACACCAAGCCTATTTCGATATGGCCATGTCGAATTTAGCGCTACTCCCCTCGTTGGGGAGGAGTACAGAAGTCGAATTTAAGAGACCTCTATATCGAACTAAATAGCCTCGTGGTGTGGACGGGTGCAGGGTTAATTCGATGTAACGGCGCTAAATTCGACATAAACGCCTAGTGTAGACCAGGCCTAAGACCATATTTGCTGGACTTGTGATAAGACAAAGTTTTTGAAATAAAAGGTGTGTATGTAGTTCAGTCAAAAACGTTTCTATGATGAAATGTAGCATAGGCCTGGAGCAGCGAACCACGGCCAGTGGGAGCCGCAATTGGCCAAACCTGCGGACGCGGCAGGTAAGCAAACCGGTCCGGCCCACCAGGGGGCTTAACCTTTGGCACATGGCTCGCCAGGGTGCCAATCCCTGGCTTACAGGCAACATAATATACAATACCAAAATAATAACTGAATCAAAATTAATTGCATTTAACTGTTTATGCATATTCAAAATTACTTTTTCTTTTATTAAATGGACTGGTGAGGGAAAATAACTAACGAGGCAACAGCAATCCCTAACCTTTCAACGCTTTCCTCCATGTGGTAATGCCATCAGCCCTACACTTTAGATACTCGGTTCTGAGTTTGGTTTGAAATATTTAGAAAATGTGCAGAACAGGGAAAGGTAATGCCAGCAAAGCCAATGGTAAAGCTCCCTTTCACATCAGTGGGGCAGCATCAGGCACTAACTTATTTCCATAAGGGCTCCAGATAGACAGAGCAGGCAGGACCTGATTTTAACATCATATGCAAAGAACAACCATTAGGACACAGCACCCCACTATTGCACTGCAGTGTCAGCACTTAATATGAGCCCATATCATGGTGTAGAGCTTGAAGCTGAGAGTCATAACCTTCCGGCAACAATGCAAGATATTGTTGTATTACTGAAACTGAGCTTTCTAGCATTAAAACTACTACTAATGAAGTCTGATAATTTCTTTATACTCACTATCCCTCTTCAAGTACCAGAGCTTAAAGCCAATTTTGCAGAGACATGCAGTAAGATTTAAGTTTATGCACTGAATTTTCAGGCTGTCCAGACTGCCAACCTAGCCCCAGAATATTAGACCAATTCTGAAGACACTGGACAAGACCCAACACTTCACTCTTTATTCCCAGCATTATGTTTTATGTCGTTTTGATTAGGTCCTTCCAAAAATATTAAGTTCGTATTTACGTGTGAACATTTACAAGATTTCCCTTCATCTAATCCCCCATGACCATGAGCCACCAAATCCAACTGTCCCCTTAATACAAGGGCTCCTACCCAGCATCAGATGCGGTCAGGGCCCTAACAATAAAAGAGCTGGAGCGCACTTTCCCCGTTCCCAGACTAACCCCTTGGCTTTCCCTGCCAGGCTGGGGCCCTGTCTCGAGGTGGCTCCTCCAGAGCTGACGAGGCCCAGCCGACACGTTTTAAAGGTTCAAACCCAGCCTGCCTGCCGCAGACGCTGACAGGTTTTTAAGCAGCACTTAGACAAGCTGCGTTTCCCAGCCCCCTCCTCAGCGACCCCAGCCGCCCCTCCCGCTGGGACAGTAGGGTCCCATCGGCACCAGCCGCGGCGCAAGAGGGCGAGGTCTGCCCCGGCGCAGCGGATCCGTGTCCGGCGCTGCCGGGCCGCAGGGCCCGGCCGGGCGCTTACCCGGCTCGCACTCCAGGATGACGGGCTCGGGGCCACGGGCCGGGCCACACTCCAGGCTCGCGTGCACGGCGCGGGCCAGGTCGGGGCAGGCGATGAACCTGCGCAGCGGCGGGGAGGGCCGCGCCCTCTCCAGGACCAGCCGCGCCGCCTCGGCCGCCTCCGGGAGCCGCAGCTGGAGCCGGGAGTCCGGGTGCTGCCGCGGCTCCTGGCCCAGGCCGCGCCGGGGAGCTCGGCAGCCGGGGAGGCCACACAGCAAGGGCCTGAGCGCGGCGGCCGCGACCCCCAGAGCCGCCAGCCCCGGAGACGGCAACGCGCCCAGCATCTCCGCGCACCGAGTCTGAGCCGCACCCCCACGTGGGTGACCTTCCAGGCCAGTAAACACAGGGCAGGGCGCAAGCGCCAGGGGTACGTCACTTCCGCTTCCGCTAGCAGGAGGCGGTACACGGTCCCAGTCTCTCTAGCGTCCCCGCTCTATGATTCTGGGCCGTCAAGTCTTCTCCTCTCTATGGTGCCAGCCCTGCGTTGCCGGGAGTCTGCAGCATTGCCTACGGAGGTCAGGTCGTGCCCGCCAGGGACCCCTCGCCCAGCGCCGGCCATGCCCGCCCGGACCCCTGCGGGGGCAGCCGGGCACCTAGGTAGGAGATGGAGGCTCCTCTGCCTGCCACCCCTCCCCCTACCCGCGCGGAGCCGGGTCCGTCGCTGCGGGACCCCCCGGGGGGGGGGGAAGGGTGCCCCGGGAACGAGCAGAGGCGAAGGGTGCGGCTGCGGGGCCCGGGTGGCCGCGGCTCTGCGGCGGGGAGAGCGCGGGGAGATGCGGGGCCGGGTCATGGGGCGGACTGGGGGAGGAGGGTCGATGCGGAGGCGACGTGGAGCGGGGCGGAGGCTCTCGCACCAGCCCGCGGGACGGCGAGGAGCCTGGGGGTGGCGCGTCGGGGGTGGCCCTGAGATGCCGCCTCTCCTGGCGCGCACCCTGCTGCCAGTGCCGCCCTCTGGGGAGGGTGTAAACACCCCGCCGAGCGCCGCGCCGCGCCGGGGGCTGCGTCTTGCTCTGAGTGAGGACCCCGGCGGGTGGCTGTTCGGATGGGAGCGAGCGGGGTAGCTGCGCTGCTCTGGGCAGTGGCGCCCGGCGCACGCGGGAGTCCATAGGCTGCTTAACAGTCGATGCTTGAAATTCACCTGATGTCTGATTTTCATGTATTTATTTATTGGTGTTTGAATGGGTATGAAGCCATGTAACTTATAGAGCAATGGGAGAGACGGTCATACCTATTAATGTGATCTTACTGCCGCACAATGTGAGTAATGAAAACAATACCAATGGTTGCTCAACCTCCTAAACCAAGATATTAATTATATATTGCTTCCCTTATAATTTAGGAGTTCTGCTGGAGGTCAGCGGATGAAGCTGAAGATTAAATAGGAAGGCTTATTTTAGCAGGTATTTGATTAATTTGAAGTGATGCGCTCTACCTCCAAGTCTCCGGAGTCATAGGTGAATGGGCTTCTGGTACTTGTGAATAGGTCCCAGGGCCGTCCAGAGGATTCAGGGGGCCTGGGGCAAAGTGGGGGAGCTGCGGCATTTGTACTCACCCGACGGCGGTCTGGATTTTCGGCAGCGGAGGGCCCTTCAGTCGCTCCACGTCTTCGGCAGCACTGAAGGACCTGCCACCGAAGACCTGGACCGCCGCCCGGCCAGGGCTCACGGGGCCCCTGTGGGGTCCGGGTGCTGGGGCAAATTGCCCCACTTGCCCCCCCCCGGGCAGCCCTGATAGGTCCAGTGCGTGCCTCTGCTTCTGTGCCTAACAGAATGAACTTGACATAATACTTGTCACTTAGGCTAGGTCTACACTACCCGCCTGAATCGGCAGGTAGAAATCGACCTCTCGGGGATCGAATTATCGCGTCTGGTCGGGATGTGACAATCGATCCCCGAATCGACGCTCTTACTCCACCAGTGGAGGTGGGAGTAAGCGCCGTCGACGGGAAGCCGTGGAGGTCGGCTGCGATACGTCGAATTCAGCTACGCTATTCGCGTAGCTGAATTTGCGTATCTTAAATCGACCCCCCTCTGTAGTGAAGACGTAGCCTTACACTACTGCCCTGTCCACCAGGTTTTGACTAGCAACTGTGAAACTTCACATAATGGTCATTTTCACTGGGCTGTTGCTGTGAAAAAGCTCTAAGCAGCAATATTGACAATGGAGATAGCTATCTGCATACTCAGGATTGAATTGGTTTACATGTCATTCATGATTGGAAGGTATCTTCACAACTATAAGGTCTAGCAACTATTTTTTTAAATGAGCTTACTTTCTGGAGAAACTGATGGCGTAAACTTTTCCCCACCAGCCCCCCTTGCCAGGGAAAGTATGTTATTGGTCACTGGTGAGTAAATTTTTCAAGCCCCAGAAACAAAATACTGCATTTTGGGGTTTGCGCCAGTGCTTTTGACATTTGGAATTCCTTGACCCTTTGACATCTCCAACCAAATAGTTGATTTAGGCCCTGATTCTGCAACTGCAATTGAGTACCATGTTAATCTTCACTGACTCTTAGGGGAAAAAATCTGTTCAGCTGAGCGATGTGTAAGTTCTCAATCCATTTTTGAATGAGGCTTTTATGTTTTTAATTGAGTGATTAGTAAGAGATTTACTGATCATAAAGAGTTCTGTTTTCTTAGAGTAAGTGTTCACTGCTGTCCGCAAATATAGTTTTACTGTGCGATTTTGTATCCTTTGTTTTTAAATGATACTGAGGTGTTCTGAAAACACTTCTTGCCAAATGTAGTGCTTAATACAGAAATAGTAGCCCAATAGATGTCAATGGGGTTACTCAGAGTAGTTGGGATTTATTCCAGGGACTATTTGTATGATCAAGCCCCAAGTTTATTCTGCTGTCCTTCATAGAGAAGACACTACAGTTTTCTTCACATCAGGATTTATTTGAGTACAGGCCTTTCCTTCACTAAGGATTGTGGTTGACTTTAAGGTAAATTGTGCTGTCTTTTAACCGGGGAATTCTATTGTTATTCTGTTCTATTTTTATGGTGTAGAAATAAAAAATCTTTTACATCAATAATTTTATAGACTTCTCTGTTCTGACATTACGATATAATAACATAACAATCTTATGATAAGATTTCTCATACTTCTCATCTTTCCGTTCTTCTGTGTATTTTGGGAACTGGGAATGGACTCCTGTATACTACAGCTAGAGGTCAAAGAGATTTTTCCTCTATTAACCCATGTCGTTATTGGGAACATATGCATTTGTGCATGAAACAGATAGAATAAACAATATTTGTTTATGGTTAGAACTTACTGTCATTAAGTACCCAAATGTATCTTGTTTTAAATGCTTTATTTTTACTGAATTTTATTGCAGAATGAGATACCAGATAACTGCATATTGAATCTTTCAGGGCTAAAGAAATCTTGCTGTCCTTACAATACCTTTGAGAAACTATTGAAGTTTTAGGAAAATGGTAAGTGCTGTAATTTTCTGATCTAGAAAATGACTCAAAAATAGAAAATTAACATGACTGTATGATATACACTTTCTAATTTGTGAAGACTTACATCTCCACCAGGTAAAAAGATTCAAATACACTATCTGTGTACAGTGGTAGCCAGATTATTGTTTCAACAAACTAAGCAGCCTAATGTACTCAGCAGGGGTGTTTCTCGTTAGCCACTCTGAAATTCTTGGTTTCCTTTCATAACTGAGGATTATAAAAACTTGGCTGGACAAATTAACTATTTGATTTATTTTTCTTGCTTCAAACATAGATTAGAATCTGGTCAATATTTTCTCAGGTCATTGTCGGTAAAGAAGTAGAATGTCATTTGCAGGTGTTGTCATAATAGTTGGCAGGTGTCCCATAAAGAAATGAAAAATCTGTTGCTCAACAGATTTTTGCCTGTGTTACGTGTGTGGCCTCAGATCTGGGAACATTTGAACAAAAATGGGAGGAGTCACCAGAAAGAGTTGTTCATTCAAAAACAAGTGATCAGACACCAGTTCCCCTGCTACCACCATCACATACACTTCAAACTGAAATTAATTCATCTTTAACAATTATAACGTTCAGTCGTCTCCTCCTACACATAATTTGGGACCCACAAATAGGTGTGCAACCTATTGTTTGTATAAGACATCTGTCTGCAACGTGAAAGACCATAATGAGGTCAGCTTTTATTGTAATCCAAACTGCTACACTTATATAGTCTATAATCCTTAAATTATTGTCTCTTCTATGTACAAAATAACAAACGGAGGTGACTTGAAGCTTAGGATCAGGCCTTTTGTTTACATCATGGCCAAACTCCAGTGACTGGGGAAGCAAGAGTCCGCGCCTGCTTGGAAACCTGTCTGTGCCATATGACAATGTAAAAAGCTTCAAGGCTAGCATCTTAACCCCTTCTTTATCAGGTTTTCCCCCTTTAAATAGGTTGAGTCAATCTTGCATATTAGTGGGGAGCACTTCTGTGCAGACTGTGGCTAGAAATGCCAAGTTAGTTGCATTTTGAGGCCTTTTCTGAGCACTAGATTCATGCTGAATGCATCTCATTAATGCAAGCTGACGTTAAGTAAAGTAATATCAGGACTACTCCACCTATAATATATTTTATTTTACACACTATACTGTTTGATATTCTGGCTTTACAAACCCTGCATTGGAGTTGACAACTTGACAATAAAGGAATTAGCTAGCAAAAAAATAAAAATAAATAAATAAAATAAACTGGTCTCTGTTCAGTCCCTAATGAACAGATCTATGTCCAGTGATGCTAATGGTAGTGTCCATATCACCATACCGTTGGCACTAAGTGGCACTCTTTTTGACATCTTATTAGAGAGGCCAAGGATTGTGTTGGCATGGAGATTGTCACTGCAGTTATGGGTTGAGGCACTTTGGCAGTGGAGCAACCTTTTCCATTCCATGTGTTGTATCTGTTCTGTGAATAGAGGGGACTTCAGTCATCAGAGCTATTAGAGCTATCAGTCTGGTACCTTTCACCAGCACTAAATTAACAGTAAACATTTTTTTGGCGGGGGGAGGGTGAAGAAAGCATATTTTTGTAACATGCTCCTTTTGACTTGCTGCAGGTTAGAAGCATTCTGAATGTGGGCATGCAAATGAGTGCACTTTCCATTCCACCCCATTGTGTCTCAGAATTCCTCTGTTTAGAATTACTACTGAGATGCTTCAACTCACCCTGGTCATCTCCAAAAACTGTTCAACCCATTTGTCTCTGTTTTACTCACTTCTTACCTTCAATAGTATGTATTTTAACGCATGTACTGCTTAAGAATGTGTGTCTTGATAAATATGTGAATTTGCTATGAACAATGTTTTTTTGTTTACCTATAATAACTGAGAGAAGACTTGTGAAGTAGGCATATTATTTATCTACCTGTATATTGTTGTAAAGTCTTTGAAAACAAATTTCTGTTTAAAAAAAAAAAGAGGAATAGAATGGAGAAAAGATGCTACTGTTGTAATGTTTCTGTAGACAAAATAGTTTTGAAGAGTTACAAGACAGCAAAAATTGTTTGCAAACCATCTTGGTAGCTTAACTCTTTGCAGTCACTTCTGTGCTCATCCCACATATAGTCTTTGCTCTGATGCTGTGGTCTATTTTATCTTCAAGCTAAATCCCTAAAATCTCACCTGACCATGTGTGCACTAGATCTGCCTTTGTCATCCTATTTGATAGAATTTTCTTGTTTTATTTTCTTTGGCAAGTTGTCTTTTTTACTGTAATTTCATGATGAACTCAATTGAAAATCTATTCAGCTTTCACAGAAGACATAAACAGAATACATTTTATTAGAAAATCCTTTTTATATGCACTTTATAAAGTAATTCTCTAGTTTTTCACTTCTAATCATCTTGTACTTCTGTAAACCCCACCAACCAGAATATTTGCCGCCTCTTGATAAAATGGGCAGCCAGTTGATTTCATTGTAGAACCTGGAACATCACTGTCACTGAATTTTGTTAGTTAATGTTTTGCAACTTGGAGTATACATCTTAAATAATTCTTTCCTAATGATTAAATCTTTGAATTGTGTGTACCTTTTGCCTTGCAATTAGAAAGCAATGTTCTGAAGATGCTTTAGACCAGGGGTTCTCAAACTTCATTTCACTGCAACCCCCTTCTGACAAAAATTATTACACAACCCCAGGAGGGGGGGACCGAAACCTGAGCCCGCCCAAGCCCTGCTGTCCTAGGTGCGGGGGCAAAGCCTGAGCTCCAACACCCCAGGCAGGGGTCCCAAAGCTGAAGCACAAGGACTTCAGACCCAGGTAGGGGGCCTGTAACCTGAGCCCTGCTGCCCAGGGCTGAAGACCTCGGGCTTTGGCTTCAGCCCTGGGGCCTAGCAAGTCTAAGCCAGCCCTGGCGACCCCATTAAAATGGGGTTGTGACCTACTTTGGGGTCCCGACTCACAGTTTGAGAACCGCTGCTTTAGACCAGTCTCTCATAGCACTCTTGTTCCATGCATTTAGCAATCTGTTCTGTAGCTGTTGCATTACATTTGCATATTGTGATCAACCCATAAACTGGATAGCCTCTGTCTAGAAAGCTATAGAGAAGAAGGCTTGTAAATTATTCAGTAATACAGTGGCAACTTCTGTTATACATGTCCTTGTGCCCTTGCAGAGGTATTTGACGTTCACAGCATTGAGTTTTCACATTTGGCCATAGGAACATTTTAGATCCTTGACTAATTAAACACATTTACCCTAATTTCTTTAGAGGCTCCTTACTTTATCATCTAATTTCATATATTTCCATGGGACAATATTAAAATTTCTTACTTTGGTTCCTAGAGGCAGCATTGTCTAGGGGTTAGAGCATCATGGGACTGGGAATCCAGTGGTGTGTAATTTTATCCTAGCTCTGCTGTTGTGTCATTGTCACCTAATCTCATTGTGCTTCATATTTTCCATCTGTAAAATGGAAGTGATTCTTGTCATACCTCCCTTGCAGTGATGTTGTGAAACTTTTTATTAATGTTTGTGAAGTGCTTTGAGATCCTTGTATGGAAGGCTGTGCATATTATTAGTTCCACAGGAAGGCTTTTCTGTTTAGGTAATTTTTCACACAGATAGCATCACACCCATTATAGTTCTTTGGCTATCTGAACATAGGGGTGTTTATTTTTAATTATAACTTCTGTTAAACAAAGGAGACCTTTACTAAACAAGCCAAGTTGACTTTTAATAAAATAAAAATTAAATCTTAAAGACTTGTCCATGAAACCTTTCCAAAAACTCCTTGCCAAAATTATTAGAAAGACAGTGTATGTAGCCAGCAACAACTTAGACAATTAGAACCAAAATCATATGATTTAGTAACTTCTCATAGGAAGAGAGAGAATCTATACATCAATCAATTAGGACCAAATTCATCACTGCCATAAGTGGCCACAACTCTATTAATGTCAACCTTTCATGCCAATAATGGAATTTGATTGGTTTTTAATATGTAGTTGGATCATGTGCTTGCTTCTCTCAGGTTAAACATGATTGAGAAGTCCTTTCTGAGTGTGCTCAGTGTGCATATGGTACGGTCAGATTTTTCAAACTCTGGTACCTAAAACAATGGCAACTAAATCCATATCTGTCTATCATACTTACGTGGACTTCATTACCATAGTATCTGAATGCCTCAGAAACTTTATGTATTTATCCTTACATCACCCCTGTGAGGTAGGGCAGTACTATTATCCCCATTTTAAGGTGGGGGACTGAGGCATAGAGAGGCTAAGTGATGTGCTCAAGGTCACACAAGAAGTTTGCATTAGAACAGCGCTCCCTAGTCCTAGACTAGTGCTCTAATCACTGGACTATCCTTCCTCTCTAAATAAAATAAATGACATTTTTTCAGAGATGTTGAATATCCACAACTCCCATTGAAGTCAGTTAGTGATGCTCCATAACAGTAAGTAGTAATTTTGAAAATTTCTCAGGTTGGGCCTGCAGATTTAGTAAGAGAGAGACTGTACCTGTGGCCCTGGTAAACTCTGTAGATAATGCCTGCAGATCATAACTGTTTCATAAGGTGTTACATTCAGATTTCCTCTGTCCCTGTCATTATGTTTGCAGTCCTTGATATGGTATAGAGACTGTAGAAGTTGTCGTCCATGCTGATTGTTTGTTTAGATTAGTCAGAAGCATTTAATACCATTGATCATGAGGTTTTGTTTCCTTAACTATGAAACCAGGCATGAGTGTATGGGAATAGTCTTGAAAGGTTCTGTTCTTATTTCAGACAGGTGTTTCTGCGTAACTTCTCGTCTTCCCTTCGAGGTCTCTTTTGAAAGATTCCAACTTTCAACGTATATTTGATATTGGTGGCAGGGATAGTGAGACATTTTGGACCATGGTACCAGCAATTTGCCAAAGACATTCAACTCCTACTTTCTTCCTAATCTAACCCAGATGGTACAGTATATCAGCTTTCTCAGTGCCTGGCTCAGCTAAGGATTTAGCTGAGAGTGAGCTAGCTAATGCTCAATTCAGATAAGACAGGTAATACTTGTTAGTTGAAGTTTACTGAGGGTGGCTTCCTCACCTTTGTCAAGGAAGGTTTCTCAATCTAGGAAAACCTTTGGATCCTGATTCCCAGGTGTCCAAAATAGCATTTTTTCTCAAGGATTAAAATAATTTATCTCAATGTGGAGCTTTCTATAGTTATCCATGCTTGTATCTCCTTCAGATGGTATTATATTGATCTATCCTTAAAGATATTTTCAATACATAAATTCTTTTTTACACGTGGATGAGGTATTTATGTACTTAGATTTGTTGGATAGAAAGTTCTTAAATTTTATACTCTATGAAAACTGCTGCTGTCATACGCATGTAATTTGTAAAGTGTAAAAAAAGCTGAAAATGGTTGAGAATTTGAACATTGGATGATAACAGACTGCAAATCACAGTGATGATTGAACTTGGTGATAGTCTGAACAAATAAGAGTTCTCAATCATGCTTGTAGCTATTTCCAGCGTTTCACACTAACTCAGACATTCTAGGCTTCAGAGTGACGCACAAAAAAATGAATGACGGTCCTGGAATCTCAAATTTTTTATATACATTTTGTATTTGTACATGTATTCAGAGATGCAACAATGAACACATTTTTAAAAACTTAAAGTATAATGCAAACTGGGCTTAAGGAAAAACTTCTTGTGGGCTTGCCCAATAGATGTTAAATTGTTGATTCCTTTAGCTGTAAGGCTACGTCTACACTACCTGCCTGAATCGGCGGGTAGAAATTGATCTCTCGGGGGTCGAATTATCGCGTCTCGTCGGGACGCGACATTCAATCCCCGAATCGACGCTTGTACTCCACCAGCGGAGGTAGGAGTAAACGCCGTCGACGGGGGAGCTGCAGAGATCGATTTGCCGCCGTCCTCATAGCGTGGTAAGTCGGCTCAGATACGTCGAATTCAGCTACGCTATTCACATAGCTGAATTTGCGTATCTTAAATCGACCTTCCCCCGTAGTGAGGACGTAGCCTCAGTCTTGGACTCTAAAAACCCAAACAAAATGTGGGCAATCAGCAATGGGTCTAACTGCCAGACTTTACCAATTGCACTTCAAAATAGTGTTTTACTATGGACAATAACAAGGGATAAAACAATTAGTACACATTTAAAAAAAAAAACCACCACCAAGGGCCAAATTCTGTTCTGCTATATCAGTTTAAATCACAATGTAGCTGAATGCAGAATTTGCCCCAATGAAACTTGAAAAGGGAAAATGTCAGGTATTTTTATAAAACACAAAAGTAAAAACTAGCTATAGCATAAATGTCTGAAAATACTTTGTTTTAATCTTTTCAAATGTACAATAATTTACTCTATTTATTCATTTTTAAAAGCAGTTGGTAGGTATTATCTTTTCTCACTGAGGGCTGGTCTACACCGTTTAAGCACTAACTTAACTTGGGAAGTTGCACTGATTTCACTAACACAGGTTCTGAGCTATTTTAGTTAAATCTGTGCTCCAACGGTGTAGATCAGTCCTAATACAGTTTGTCAAAATGGCAGGCATCAAGAACATTACTGTCATTTCACACCTGCTTTTCCCTCTACACTTCTATTATTTAAAACACTACTGATATTTGAGTGTAGGTTATTTTTAAAGTGGTGTGGTTTGTGTCCATGATGTAGCCTTGCCGTGTTTTACGGTAAAAACATTTTTTTTCATCACATCTCCACCCCAATATAACATGAATTCAGATATAACGCGGTAAAGCAGTGCTCTGGGGAGCGGGGCTGTGTGCTCCGGCGGGTCAGCGCGTCAGCGTGTCTGGCTCCGACACTCTGCTCTGAGCGGCGTGTTAAGGGTGCCGGGCTAGGGCCGAGCGGTTGGATAAGGGGCAGAGGGTCTTGTGGGGGTGGTCAGGGAGCAGGGGGAAGCCACAGCCCGAGGAGGGGAGCTGCAGTGCAGGGGAACGTCACACGGGCTCCAGCTGGCGCCGAGAAGGCTCGGCACACAGTGGGCCCGGCTGACAGGCTGCACCCCACTGGCAGCAGCGCCGGGTGGGCTCTCCGGGTCCATAGCGCGCCAAACTACCTGCCTGCAGTCAGGCTAAAGCGTTCGATATAACGCAGTTTCACCTATAACACGGTAAGATTTTTTTTTTTGGCTCCCGAGGACCGCGTTATATCGGGGTAGAGGTGTATAAAGATTAAGTGCCATTAAATGTCACTTGACAGATATCAGTCTAACACTAGAAAGTGACAAACCACTAAACTGTGTGTATGCCCGGACATGTTGTTTGAAAATAAACTGGAATTAGACAAACCACTATTGTTTACATATGTTTCCTGAAGGATGCTCAGATTTCACATGTTCTGAGATAGAACTACTAAACAGAATATCTGACCAAGGAAGCAAGAGACTCCTCAGGGGTTATTTGAATCTGCACTGCATTCTTTCATAGAGGGAAATATAGCCAGCTGACATACTTACTCAAAAGGCTATTAGAAATTGTCCAGTAGTGAGGATATCCAATAATGAGATTGTACATAACAAGATTATCCTGTGATGAGATAAACCATTAATGAGTTGATGCTGCGAGGCAACAGTCCAGAGTGGTAATTATCTCTGTAGGAATGGAAGGTTGGATGGTGAAACTGTAGCCTTAAAGTAATTTTTGGTCCTTCAAAAAAAACTTAACCACCTTGAGAGGGTTTTCACCCTTGAGTCTTGTGCTTCTAGCACAAGCTAGAGCAGAATTTCCCCAGCTGGAAGTTTTTTGGCTTTCTGAGGCAATGATAGTTAAATGAGACACTACCTTCTCTTTCCATGTGCTCCCTTTCACAAGCACACAGCAATGAGTTGTGCATGATCAACTAGCACTATCTTAGCATCTAATACTGTCCGTCTTGAGTGTGAGGAGGCAAGGGCATCCCACAGGAGCTGTGTCCTTGCTGTTGCTACCATT
Source organism: Emys orbicularis (assembly GCF_028017835.1). Taxonomy (NCBI): domain Eukaryota; kingdom Metazoa; phylum Chordata; order Testudines; family Emydidae; genus Emys; species Emys orbicularis. The sequence goes on from NC_088685.1 coordinate 145,075,291, forward strand.
TCACAGCGATTTTTATCTGATTAATAATAAAATAATCAAACATTAGTTATGGAAAACCTGCACCTAAGAGCATACTTTTTTTTAAAGTAAAGCAGAGATGGTGTACTTCATGTAGTTTGACTTTTTCATATTGTGTCATGAAGCCGCACTTTAGGTGATGCTTTATAGGCTTATAGCTGTGCTCTCTAGACTTTCCCATTCACTTGTACTCTGTAAGCATGTTAGCTCTGGCTAATATTCTTTGTGTGCGTAAAATGAATATTCATGTTCTATATAATAGGCTCAACTGCGTCTAACCATATAATACCATCTTCTCCAGTGCAGACAAGAGTTACACTGAGTTCTTCTATTTTGAACTAATGAAAACCATTTGAAATAGACTGTGTTCTCCTGAAAGACTTACGATGATAGTCATTTAAAGTTGAGAAAGGAGTACGGGGAACCACTGAAAACTTAGGTCCTTGAAGGTTTTGGTTAACAATAATTGGCTTCATGCCAACACTGAAGTTTTATATGAGAGAAGAAAAATGATTTAAAAAAAAAATCCAAGTTCAGAGCCAAGCTTACTTGGCCGTTCTATCACTAACCTCTAAATAAAAGGTCTCTTAAAAACAGTAATGTACCCCCCTCCCCCCCCCGACACACACCTCCAAAAAACCACCAGATTTTCATTTTTGCTGACCCAACTCAGCCATAATTTTTGCCAACTTTTTATTAAATGGTCATAGACTAACTGTTGCTGCTGGTGAAAACATTTTGGTAAACTTTGCACAGTTTGACTTGATAATGTCCATTTGAAAGCTGAGTCTTAATTCTTCTAGTGGAATCACTAGTTTTACAACAGTGAAAAAGGATAACTCTCAAATAGCTAAACTTCCTGGAATCCTAGGCTCAAATCTTGGTAGGGTCAGCTGAGTCTTTCATTCTTCTGAGGTAGACAATTGTTAATAAAAAGTTAACATTATTGCAATACTGTAACTTCAAAAAATTAAATGCAAATTGTGACAGAAGCAGTCTCTATGATTGCTGAAAGTTTTGAGACTTAAAAAAGTTAATGGAAATAGAAGCAGAGACAAGTAAACAAAAAATAGTTAAGATTTGCAAGGAAAAGATATGGGCAGCCAATGCAGAATGAGCTGATGAAAGCCAAACAAGTTAGGCGGAATAAGAAAGCTGACGTAGTATAAGGTGGGGGTTGGGAGTGGTAAAAAGGAGAAAATGAATAAATGAGATGGGGAACTAAATTAGTGATTTTTAAAATGGCTAAGATATTCAACTCCTTTTTCAAAATAACCTTTAAAAAGAAAAATTAAAAATTTAAAGGAAGAGCCTATAAAAATAACTATAGGGAAAGAGAAGGTAAGGGAATATTCTTAGGCTCTACAGGCCAGTTCCTCCAACATATAAGTCAATGGGAGGTTTGCATTCACTTCAGTAAGTGCAGGAGCAAAGTCCTCCGATTGTATTGTGTTGGCTGCATTAAAAAACTTGGATACCTGGAAGATTTGTACATACATATGCCTGGATGATGTGCATTCTTAAGGGAATTAATGAACAGATTTAGTCTACCATGGAGTATTTTTCTTGAAACACAGACAACTGGGGAGGTACCAAAGAAAATCCGCAACCATGCCAGTGTTCCAAAACATTGTAAATAGAGCTTCTATTTTCAGTAAAATAATGGAATAAATATCTTTTTGAAAAGTAAATGTCAGCGATATTAGGACTGTGTGTAAAAAGTAGCATAAGTTGATAAAGAATCAATCTTGCCAAAAGACTTATGCTATTTTTGATAGTTAAATAAAAGTGGATGATGATAACACAGTAGATTGAAACATTTGAATTTTAGTTAGGATTTCATAGCAGTATGAAATGTTTATTTAACGAGTCAATGCAAACTGGCTTGTGAACTGAAAACTCAGGCATATAATCAAAGGGTAATATTAAACAGCAACATCTAGGGAAAGCGTGGATGGTTGACTAGCCAATCATACGGATCAGTATTAGATCCAGTCTTATTCAACATCTTTGTTAATGATAACTTAGAGTAAATAAACAGCGTTTTAGTGATATTTGCAGATGATGCTTGTCATAGATACTCTTGCTGGAAGGTTGCAACATAACACTATTGTATTTCCTAGAATTCAGAATAACACACAAAATCCCAAAACAGAGAGAGAAAATGGCATGCTTCCTAAAGCTGAAAGGCACAACTCACACCCACCTTGCTTTAAGCTGGCTCTTTTTATACTGACTCTGATCACACACTTTGTGACAGAGCCCCCTAGCCTACAAGCATGACCAGGACAACACTCCACCACACACTCTTAGGGCAGAGGTTCTCAACCTTTTTCTTTCTGAGTCTTCCCCCACCCCAAATATGCTATAAAAACTTAACAGCCTACCTGTGCCACAACAACTGACTTTTTTGGCATATCCAATAGATTAAAAGGCAGGGCCAGTGTTCGGGGATAGCAAGCAGGGCAATTGTCCCTTGAAGCTAAGTTGCTCAGGCTTCGGCTTCAGCCCCGGGCCCCAGTGAGTCTAACACCGGCCCTACTCTCTGGTTTATTTTGGCAGACCCTCTGAAATCTGTTCACAACCCCCCCGTGGGCCACGGACCCTCAGTTGAGAACTGCTGTCTTAGGGTATGTCTACACTGCAATTAGACACCTGCATCTGGCCTGTGCCAGCTGACTCAGGGTTGTGGAGCTCAGGTGAAGGGGCTGTTTAATTGCGGTGTAAACGTTTAGGCTTGGGCTGGAGCCCGGGCTCTAGAACCCTGAGAGATGGGAGGGTCCCAGAACTTGGGCTGCAGCCCAAATGTCTGCACTGCAATTAAACAGCCCCACAAGCCTGAGTCAGCTGGCAAAGGCCAACTGCAGGTGTCCAATTGTCTTGTTGACATACTCATCAAGTGATAACGTACAATTCAACATAGTCCTCAATACACTGTGATGCTAAATGGGGAGGAATTACAAGTACTTGGGAGGACAGAGAAATACAAAGAGACTCAGGGACTAGGAACATAGGGCTTCAGCCAGCCAGGGGCGGCTCTAGGCACCAGTGCAGCAAGTGCGTGCCTGGGGCGGCAAGCCGCGGGAGGCGGCCTCTCAGTCGCTGTGAGGGTGGCAGTGAGGCCGCCTTCGGCGGCATGCCTGCGGGACGTCCGACGTTCCTGTGGATTCGGCAGCAATTCAGTGGCAGGGACGCCGAAGGCGTGGCACCGGCGGACCTCCCACAGGCATGCCGCCGAATCGGCGTGACCAGCAGACCGCCCACAGGCGCGCCGCCGAAAGCCGCCTGACTGCCGTGCTTGGGGCAGCAAAAAACATAGAGCCACCCCTGCAGCCAGCGCCAGCCAGGCTCCTTCTGCCTCTTGCCAGGGCCTGATGCTAATGCTAATCTGCTAGGAGAAAATATAATTTGAAACATGGATATTAGATGGAGAAGAGAAACTTAGAATGCTGTAATGCAGAGAGAAATTTTAGGGTTGTTATGGAGAACAGATTAGTCATGAGTTTGCGTGTGCCATGGATGATAAAAGGGCCAGTGCAGCTCTGGTCTGAATATGTAAGGGCATCACAACCTTGAAATGGGAGATATTGATATCCCCTCTTTATGGATATGATGCAGCATACCAGGAATGATATCAGTTCTGGCTGCTACGTCACCAAAAAGGTTTATAATTAGGGTTGGTTTTGAGTAGAACAACAGAAGTCATCAGATAGGTGAAGGAACTGACTTTCAAAGGAAGATTAAAAGAGCTAAATATGTATAGTGTAGATGAGAGACATTGGTGAGGAGGAGGAGATGCTTTCAAATGTTTGAAAGATATAATCACCAAGGTCAATACACAGGAGTAAAGGATGAAACTGAGAAAAGGAAAATTTAGGCTGACTACCAGGAAATGATGCCTGATTGTGAGATGTATTAAGCTTTGGAATGTGGAATAGACTCCCAATGCAAGTGGTGGAAACCGCATCACTTCAGACATTTAAATCTAGAATGGACAAAATATTAATACTTCAGAGAACAATCCTGTTTTGGCAGGGGGATAGATTCAGTGACCTAATAGGTCTTTTCCATCTCTGACTTCTACCAGCTTCAATATTCTAAATTCCTAATATTTAATATTTAAGCTGACTTAAAACACACACTACTGTGTCTTATTGCTTTGGAAATTAAGTTTAAAATTTTGTTTAAGAAGTGCTACTTCCAACAAGCTGTATAAAATAGCTCACAGTTTAAACTAATTGTTTGTGCTGCTGGATAATTTGTAACTAAAAAGGCACTGCCTCTCATACTGTGGGTGTCTCTAGTTAGTGTGTCCTTTGGAACTTAAATTGTAGGCATATCTTAATGGCTAGTCATGAAAATCCTATGTTTAACTACGTTCCGTTGTAGTAGTGAGCTGAGGGGTGAAAACATTCTCTAGCAACAACAATCACATTTTATAATCAAAACTGATCTTACAGATGTCATATGGTGATCATGAATTGAAAAAATCATCCGTGCAATTGAATGATTGGATTAGCTAAATTTTATATGCCTTAACTTCTCTCTGAAGGCAGGGCTAATTGAATTTTGTGTTGAATGGACAGACTAATAGCTAAGAGAGGATTTCCCTCCTACTTTCGTTGCTGCTAGTGCCTTGGATAAGGCAGTGGAGGATAAACCTAGTACTGAAACCTCATTCATATATTTAATTATTAGCTTGCTATGTATCTTGTACTTCCTTACTATTTTGTGTGGCACAGAAAGCATGAGACGTACAATTGAGTTATGAATTACTGTACACTTTTCAGTTCACTATCAAATATATATTTTATGTGTACGGCTCATTTAAAAATACCCCAAAACTCTGATTCCTTTAATGTACACTATATTCAGCAAAGCAGGTTAGTTATTTGAGTGGGAAAGCTTCCTGGATCTTAGAAATAATAACTTTCTGTACATGCATGTACACTTAATACTCCACTCTCCTTCTCACCATTCCTCTTTCCTTTAGGTAACTTCAGTCAGTGTCTAATCTTGGATTTCTTAATTTGGAGTGAAGCCCAGAGATGTAATAAAATTTGCACTTGTGGGGATAGGGAAAGAGGAACTGAAGCTTTCTGGAGAAAACTTAAGTGTGAAGATTTAAGAGGAAGGAAAAAATATGCAGAATGTAACAAAGAACTTCAGAAATGCAGATCAAATGCAGTTTCTTGGACACGTCTGATTTTATTCTTTAGTTTAAAATTTCAGTTATTTCCAATAAATATATAATGACAAATACAATAATAATGGTGTTGAAAAGATCAGAAGACAAGCATGTGAAGTCTGGAAATAAATTGTTATGCAGTATAAGATGAGTGAACTCCTAGTTGTTTAAGGTTTAGATCATCAACCAGATGTTCCATGTGTGACAGAGCTAACTGCACTGTTGACCCCTCTTGGTTTCTCTGAGTGTACTGTGACGGGTTAGATCACAGAACCCCCCTTGGGAGCTGCCACCCGATGTGCCAAAACTACTTCTGCCCCTGCTTTCCTGCCCTGTCAGCTTAGGACTTCAGTGCCCTGCCTGGTTTTAGCCAGACTCGCTAGCCTGCTGCAAACCCAGACCCAGGTCTGAATCATGTCTCCTAACAACTGTAGGCTTACTTGAAAGCAGCTTACAGAAGTGTTCTTGTCTTCAACACTCAGATGCCCAACTCCCAATGGGGTCTAAACCCAAATAAATCCGTTTTACCCTGTATAAAGCTTATACAGGGTAAACTCATAAATTGTTCGCCCTCTATAACACTGATAGAGATATGCACAGCTGTTTGCCCCCCAAGGTATTCACACATACTCCGGGTTAACTAATAAGTTAAAAGTGATTTTATTAAATACAGAAAGTAGGATTTAAGTGGTTCCAAGTAGTAACAGACAGAACAAAGTGAGTTACCAAGCAAAATAAAATAAAATGCGCAAATCTATGTCTAATCAAACTGAATACAGATAGTCTCACCCTCAGAGATGCTTCAGTAAGTTTTTTCTCAGACTGGACACCTTCCAGGCCTGGGCAAAATTCTTTCCCTTGGTACAGCTCTTGTTCCAGCTCAGGCGGTAGCTAGAAGATTCTTCATGATGGCTTCTCTGTTCCACCCATTTATATCTTTTGCATAAGGTGGAAATCCTTTGTCCCTCTGCGTTCCCACCCCCGACCTTCTCAATGGAAAAGCACTAGGTTAAAGATGGATTTTAGTTCAGGTGACATGATCACATGTTACTGTAAGACCCCAAGCCTTCATTCCTCCCAGCCTGACTCACAGGAAGGCTTGCCTGCAAACAGAGCCATCCATAGTCAATTGTCCTGGTTGATGGGAGCCATCAAGATTCCAAACCACCATTAATTGCCCACACTTTGCATACTTACAGTAGGCCCTCAGAGTTATATTTCATATTTCTAGTTTTAGATACAAGAGTGATACATTTATAGAAATAGGATGAACACACTCAGTAGATTATAAGCTTTGTAATGATACCTTTCAAGAGACCTTTTGCATGAAGCATATTCCAGTTACATTATATTCACTCATTAGTATATTTTTATAAAATCGTATAGACTGCAACGTCACATGTACCTCCTCAGGTGGTAGGCCTCTTGCCTTTACCTCTCTCAGGGCAGAATCACATGATTCTCCCACTCTTAAACTGGGTACTGACTTGCAGTCCCCTTTATATCAACCATGATCACTGCAGCAGGTCTGGCTTTGGCTCAGACCCTGCAATTCTGTTCCCTTCAGGGGCATGGTAGTGGTATCTAGTAACCAAACAGCTTTCTTAAAGCAAAGTATAATTTATTTAGAACAAAAGCATTTAAGAAAAAAATGTAATGCTTGCTTTTCTCTAACACTTACCATGCCCTGCGTATGAGAAGGCCCAGTTCCTTTAGGCTGCTCTCTAGCGCCTGCCTCTTTCTGTGTCAGCCTGTCCCCTGAACTGCTTCTGACAACTGCCTCCCTCCCATTCCCACTGCACCCTGGAATCAAAACACTAACTGTTTATATCCCTTTGATCTGGTAGGTCCCAGCATTGTGAAACAAGGTTTACAAATTATTGGAGGGAGATAATTTCACAAATCCTGTATCTAACAGCTGGGCCCCTTTATCTTTCTAGTGTGCACTTAACTGTTCTTATCTGGGAACCCATTCTGTTGCTTCCTTGTTTGTTCTTCTCAGAGCCCCAATATAAGTGAGAACAATGGATTCACACTGGAAGGTCTTATAACCAAATATCGAATAACTTCGCCTCGCTGACCTGGTCACATAGTGTTCATACCATTATTACATATCGATATACATAGAATAATATACAGCAATTCCTGCACTATTCATAATATTATTGCATGTCATATGCATTTCTGTCACACTATGTACTTATTTCTGTCAGGCACTGGATGAAAAACAGCTGGCTCATGTTCACCCCTGGTAAAATGGTGATACTAGTTGGGAGAGGACAGTACTTCAAGGAAGTGTCTGAAACTGTTATCCTCTACTGTGGGCATTGATCATCCATGTAGTGTGGAGTTTAAGTCTTATTGGACTCTGCTGCTCTTAGACAAAATAGTGATAGAAAAGGGCATTTTTTGTCCCTATCTTCAGGTAGCTAAAAAAATGCCATCATTCTTCTCTGAAGAGACTATCAAAATGATCTATGCTTTCTCACCTCCAGGTTATATTACTGCAGTACAGAAGGCCCCAAACAAGCTTCAGGATGCAGCATGGTCCAGTGGATAGGGCATCAGACTGGGAATAAAAAAAACATGGGTTCTGTTGCCTGACCTGCCAGAGATCTGTTGTGTTCTTTGGTAAGTCACTTAACCTTGTCTAAGTTCCCCCTCTGTAATACGGGGATAATAATGCTTAACCACATTGAGTGAAACTCTCAAGGCCTAATGGAGGATGTTCTTGGTGGCAGATATTTGGCTATAGAAGTGCCATGTAAAGATCAGGAATACTCCCTGAGCCTTTGCTATTTAAAGAGTCGTATGCAAGAACCATCTTCTAGGTACAGTAACTCCTCACTCAACATCATCCCAGTTAACGTTTTTTGGTTGTTACGTTGCTGATCAATTAGAGAACATGCTCATTTAAAGTTGTGCAGTGCTCCCTTATAACGTTGTTTGGCAGCCACCTGCTTTGTCTACTGCTTGCAGAAAGAGCAGTCCGTTGGAGCTAGCTGGTGGGGGCTTGGAAGCAGGGTGGACCGGCAGCCCCCCATCAGCTCCCCGGTCCCCTAGGTTCCCTGTGCGGCAGCCACCCAGTAGGCTATCAATTGCCGAGCAGTTCAGCTGTCCCTTCCCCCACTGCCGTGTGCTGCTCCTGCCCTCTGCCTTGGAGCTGCTCCCGGGAGCCTCCTGCTTGCTGTGCAGGGGGAGGGGAGGGAAAGAAGGGTGTGTGACGTTGTGCAGTCTATATGGTTTTATAAAAATATGATAATAAGTGAATATAATGTAACTGGGATATGCTTCATGCAAAAGGTCTCGTAAGGTATCATTACAAAGCTTATAAACTACTGAGTGTGATCATCCTATTTGTATAAATGTACCACTCTTGTATCTAAAACTAGAAATATAAAATATAACTCTGAGGGCCTATTGTAATTATGCAAGATGTGGGCCATTAATGGTGGTTTGGAATCTTGATGACTCCCATTAACCAGGATCATTGTCTGAAGATGGCTGTATTTTACCTGTGAGTCTTCCTGTATATGTGTGTGCTGGCAAGTGGGTAATGAAGTCTTGCAGTGACATGTGATCATGTCACCTGAACTGGAATCCATCTTTAAACTGGTGCTTTTCCAGTGAGGGGGGGTGGAAACCCAGAGGGACAAAGGGTTCCCGCCTTATGCAAAAGATATATAAAGGGGTGGAACAGAACAAAGGATGAGAGAGGAGAGCCATCATGAAGAATCCCCTAGCTACTACCTGAGCCGGAACAAGAGCTGTACCAGGGGAAAGAATTGTGCCCAGGCCTGGAAGGTGTCCAGTCTGAGAAAAAACTTACTGAAGCATCTCTGAGGGTGAGATTATCTGTATTCAGTTTGATTAGACATAGATTTGCGCATTTTATTTTATTTTGCTTGGTGACTTACTTTGTTCTTTCTGTTACTACTTGGAACCACTTAAATCCTACTTTCTGTATTTAATAAAATCACTTTTTACTTATTAATTAACTCAGAGTATGTATTAATACCTGGGGGAGCAAACTACTTTGCGTATCTCTCTATCAGTGTTATAGAGGGCGAACAATTTATGAGTTTACCCTGCATAAGCTTTATACAGAGTAAAACGGATTTCTTTGGGTTTAGACCCCATTGGGAGTTGGGCATCTGAGTGCTAAAGACAAGCACACTTCTGTGAGCTGTTTTCGGGTAAACCTGCAGCTTTGGGCCAGGTAATTCAGACCCTGGGTCTGTATTGGAGCAGACGGGAGTGTCTGGCTCAGCAAGACAGAGTGCTGGAGTCCTGAGCTGGCAGGGAAAACAGGGATAGAAGTAGTCTTGGCACATCGGCTGGCAGGTCCCAAGCAGGTTTCTGTGATCCAACCTGTCACAAGGTGCTAATGTCAGGGTATCCCCTTCACCCTGCTTCTGCACCCCTCTCCTTTACCCCATCTCCACAGACCTGGGGGGGGAAGAGGGAAACACAACAGGGCTCAGGACGGAGGGAGCTTGCTGGCAGCAGCTGCTGTCTCAACTTGCTGATCTGCTTAAAAAGGCAGTGTACTTAGAGTGGGGTCAGCGTACTTAAAGGGGCAATGCTGTCTCCCCTCCCTCCATTCCTGCTGCCTTGTAGAGTGTGAGGCTACATTAACAACATGTTAACCCTTGAGGGCTCAGCCGAGTGCTAGTTCATCATTTAGCAGTAAGGCATTCCCTGGGAAATATCCCATCCTCTTCCACCCTCTGACTTCACCATCTCAACCAAGCTTCACAGTCATCATTGCTGTGTACAGTATTAAATTGTTTGTTTAAAACTTATAGTGTGTGTGTGTGTGTGTGTGTGAGTCTTTTGTCTGGTGACAAAAATTTCCCTGGAACCTAACCCCCCCCCCCATTTACATGAATTCTTATGGGGAAATTGGATTTGCTTAACATCATTGTGCTTAAAGTAGCATTTTTCAGGAACAACTACAACATTAAGCGAGGAGTTACTGTAATAATTATTCAATAAGAATTAAAAAAGAAAACCACAGTAGCACTACACAAAAACAAACAATTTTAAAAAAATCAGTTGAAGTAAAGTATCATAAAACAAGTGATGGTGAAGAGCATGGTCCTTAGTGAATTGAAATAAATCAATTTTAAATATAGTGCCAAGATACCACAGTGAAGAGTGGTATAGAAATTCATAAACATTGTTTGCTTCTTTGGTTTTTTAACTTGAAAACATATCTAATTTCCTCCTTTCTAATTTTGTCTTTTTGTCATTATTCCTTGGATTGGACTGGAACTGTAATTACCAGGTCTGGTTTTTATTTTTAACAAAGGCATCAGTCTGTGTAACAACTAGAATCAAAGCACTTTTGTTATCAGCTCCACTTGATGTCAGCACAGTTCTGTTCAATGCTGGCTTTTTCTCAATTCGATAAAGCCAGCAAACTTTGTGTAGGAAGAAGGTCTACAATATTTTGTCAATATATGCTATTATTGTTTTCAGTGACAAACTGTGAAATACTTATTCTTTGGTAACAATTAATTACTGTTTTTCGTTGCACCAGTGAATTAATTTCATTTTTGTTTATTGGGGAAATATTTCTGTACCATGAATTCAAACTGGACAATTAAACATTTTAGACAGAGCTAGACATCATTCCTCAATTCAGAGAACCTAGGTGCACTGCTACACCTGCACCAAGTCTTATTGAAGTCAGCGGAGCTCCACATGGGTGCAGAGAATAGGAGGATTGGAGCCACAGCTGGGTTGGTAGCTAAAAGAAAAAAAATCAGTAAGTTTCTATTTGAAAATTAAGATCCCCACACTGCCCTAAAAGAAGTTTTTGCTGCAGGAATTCTTTCCTGGATGTTTGTTCACTCATTTTGTGAGCAGTGTGAAGGCATATGCTTTTAAAGACCAGTTTTACTGTGGCAAGTAACAAATTTAAAATCATGAATCAACAGAACAGTTGGTCCATGTTGGATGCAGACATTCATCAGTACCTCTTTATAAAGAAAGTATAGTTTTCCTGATGTAGCTAGACATTAAAATAATGGAAGGTGATTTAATTTTTCTGCCTGAAAATTTGCTCCTTCCATGTGGAATATGTTTTTTGAGAGAAAGAGGTGTAGTCTAGTGGTATAAACAAAGGAGTGGAGCCCAGGTACCTCCTAAATTTTAATCATAGCTTTTACAGTGATTCCTTTTTGATGCTGGGCAAGCCACTTTCAGTGTCCCCATGTGTGAAAAGGGGGTAATAGTACTTACCTGCTTTATATGCTGTTATGAGAATTATTTAATATTTGTAAAGCCCTTTGAAATGGAAGAAGCTAAGTATTAAAATATTCATGGAATAATGCTGTGACTTTTGTTTGTTCTTAATGATTGCAGTGTGCACTGGCTTTCTTTGGTTAGACTTTTTAAAAACAGTTTTTCAGTTAATAGGAAGAATAGAACTAATTGAGATAATCTCTGATTTGAACTGTGTATTTGATAGTATTTCTAAAGCTTTTAACAAGCTTTTAGTGTTTGAATATAAAACTTGGCTTGACAGTTCATAGCCCCTGTGATAAATGAAGGGCGGGGTAGCTCCCTTTGATGGACACCCAGCCAGCCAGTTAGCTGTAAAATCCTTCTTGGTAGCTGTTCTCTACTTGCTTTACCTGTAAAGGGTTAAAAAGTCCCCCAGGTAAAGAAAAAAAGTGGGCACCTGACCAAAAGAGCCAATGGGAAGGCTAGAACTTTAAAAACTGGGGGGGGGGGGGAAATTACCCTTTGTCTGTGGTTGTTCTCTCTGGGCTGAAGAGACAGGGCACTAGGAATGCTCTGTAAAGTTTGAAACCAGATATGAAAATCATCCGATCATATCTAGAACTACTTTTAACAACCCAAGTATCTAAGTAAATTAGGAATGTTTAGAAAGACGTGATTAGGTTTATTTCTGTTTATATTTAAGGCTTGTGGACTCCTCTGTGCTAACCCCAGATGCTTTTGTTTGCTTGTAACCTTTAAGCTCAGGTGGGGGACCGCAAGGATTCTAAAAAAAAATACTTTCCACTCCAGGCTTGTATTAAACTCCCAAGGTTACGGCTTTTCTCTGACCTTGGCTTGGTAAACACTGCCACCACCCAAATGCAAAAAACTCCCTTGGACCCAGGAAGGAGCACTTGGGAATTCCTCCCAGTGGGGTACCCTCAAGCCCTTTCACCCCCCTCCTCTGGGGAAGAGCTGAGAAAGAAAACAAAGAAAATTAGCTGTTGCCACCAGCTAATCAAACAGTATATGCACAAACCTCTTAGGACATCCAAAATCCAATCCTGTTCTTAAAAAAGGTAAAAATAACAGGAGTACTTGTGGCACCTTAGAGACTAACAAATTTATTAGAGCATAAGCTTTCGTGGGCTACAGCCCACTTTTGCGGATACAGACTAACACGGCTGCTACTCTGAAACTTAAAAAAGGTAAATTTTATTAAAAACAAAAAGGAAGAAAATAAATCTGGAATTTAGGCTTTTGCTAGATTTTAAAAGAGCAATTCCAAAAAATTAAGCACCCAAAATAGCTTTCTTGGGGTTCAGCTTAAAGGTTACACGCAAACAAAAGCATCCCAGCTGTGGGCTTGCTGCATCAGTTATGATTGTAAAAAAAAAAATTGCTTGAGCCCCAGCACCTCTTTCATTACAAATTAAGAATTGGTAGCCTGGTGTATATGGTGGTTCAACATAATCCCGTTGGTAGCCTCTACTGCCTATGGTCATCTGCTTTTTGCCCTCCTTCCCTCCCTCTTCCCTCCCCCCCCCCCCAATTGAGAGTGCCTAAAGGGCAGGTGACAGTTAGAAAACTACCTCCTTTCCCTCAGGTTCAGTACTCAGTGGTGTTCATGAGGTCTTGGTGGCACATGATGGCAGTATTTACAACTCCTTGTGCCAGGCAATTTGACCCTACCAGTGTTCTCTTTAAATCTAGGGTTCCTTAGGCGCCATTCAATCTTTTGTTCCACTGAAAAGTACTTAAAGGTAAAGCAAAACAAAATCACAGGCACACTTTATTAAGTCTGTATTTCATCTGAAATGTTGATTTCTTTAGGGCCATTACGTAAATCTGGATAAAATATTCTGCTTACGGCTTGTTCTGTAAAATGTCTTCTTCTTTTTTTTGTCCTTAAAATGTTTGGAAGTTTTTCTAAACTTTGCTTTAATACAAGTGTGCAGTGCATTTTTAGGTTTATTATTTAAACACTTCAGATTATTTTTATACTGTGTATGTATTGGAGTGATGCATCATTATGATGGTTTGATAACTTAGGTCATCAGCACTGCGATGCTTGTAAAAGCCAAAGAAGTAAGCAGTCAGTACAAATGTAGAATTACCTCAGTAAGAACAGTACAACTTTCTCTTGTTGGGGTCTACTTTTGCCTTGTTGCACATATCAATTTAATTTCAGCATTCATTGAAACTATGTATGCACAAAAAGGCAAAATTTACCCGAGTTATGGGGGAGGGGTTTGTTTCTTAAAGCTCCATCTGCTGCTTTGTGTGCTGAAAATATGTTTAATGTTCTCTTGAAAACAATGTGATAATTTAATTCAGTAAACAATTTTCCTGTATATTTAACTGTTGTAACAGTGCTCTTTTGCATATCTGAAGTGATTATATGTCTGGCAGAATAGGAGTTCTCTTGTTTGTCTCCCACCATTTTTATTCCTCACCGGCCTTTTTTTACCTCAGTCGAACCACATCTCTTTATTCAACAAAAATTGTTTCATTTTATTTGTTTAAAAATCTAGATAAGGAGTTTATTTCCTAGTTACTGATAATATTGTGAATACTACTGTGGAGGACACACATGTACATACAAATATATAATTGATTCCAGTAAAAAGGCCCACAATGTAGCCTCCTGTCTTCCAGATCAGTATTGACAATGTACATTAATATGGTTTTAACATGTAGAGAAATTTTGTTATATGTGTTGTGATGTGGCAGTAGTGCTGCTGTATTAAGGGCCTCTTAAAATTTTTCAGGAATACATACCTTGGCTAGCTTAATTCTATATTGGCTGAAATTAGACATAAAGACCCTCTCTTCCATATTTGTTAATATTTTTCCTGATTTTATATTTTAGACCTAAAAATCGTTTTGACAGAGTTTAAGCTGTTCAACAAGGGGCGCTCTAATGGATGACGGAGAATTTCCTACAAATGATCTACTGATAGACTTAAAGGACAGACTTCATGCTGGTGACAATGTGGGAAATGTGGGAACTCGTTTGGCTTCTTCATCTGATGAAAATGAAAATCAATTTGATGGTGACAGGAGTGAGGTCCTGACCAGCAGTGACAGTGCAATGGGAATGCATGAAAAGGTTGAGCAGGACAGTATCAATAATAATGAAAATGTGGACAGTGGAGACTGTACACCAAGCTGCAAAGAAGTTGAGACTGAGAAGAATTCTGAAAGTTTCCATATGGACATACATAGAGAGGAAAAGCTTGTTCTAGAAAAATGGACAGATGGAAAAAGAAGTCCAACTTGCAAAAAAGACTCCGTTAGAAAATCTACAGGTACTTTCAAAAATTATATATTCTTGTTTGTTTTGTTTTGAATAATGAAGGTCTGGTTCTATGCCATGAGTCAGTCATATTTACAGCTAATGTACACACTTGTTTTTAATTTCAACAACTTTCAGTAAAATGGTATTATTTATTGACATGCTGACAATAGTAAACGGTTTATTTTTTTTATTATTATTTATTTCTTTCTTTATTTATTTTATTTAGATACAAAATTCAGAGCTCAAAATCTAAACCAGTGAGAGACAGTAAACAATATACACTGGGGAAATAAATGAATGGATAAATTACTGACTGAATTTCTGCCTGAAGTCCAAATACAGAGAACATGTTTCTTGATCATTTGAGTGTTCAAAGGCAAGATTTTGGTGTCCTATTAAGGCATCAACATTTGAAAACTTGGCTTCAGTCACAAAACATTTTGATCTTGGACTGCTATTACCAGAATTTACTTAGGTTTCCCAAGCTTAATAAATACTTCTACTACGTACATCTTGAGTAACACACTGTCCATAAAATGTGTGTAAAGCTGCTGCCAAGTTTTTAGATGGTTTAAAGATCTACAGTTAAATTTGGAAGAGTGAATTATACAAAGTGGCTAAGGATAATTTTTAAAATAATTTTCTATTACATGTTCTGCTTGTTTGAAATGTTCCTTCCCTTTGTGAAAATATGTTTGTGTTGATATTGATTTTATCATGTCAGGTTTTAAACTTTTTGTAGTGTTGCAAAATATACTGGTGAATACAGTACATTTTGTTTTAACCTCATTGGTATCTTGGAGGATTGTTTAAAGGTCGTTGGGTAGGATTCAGTGATGCCCAAGCTGATTTTTTTTCTACAATTTTTTTTTCCTCTTTGTTGTTGAATTTTTGGGCGCTCGGCTGAGAATTAACAGCTAAACTGACTAGCCATGTACAATAGCAGGCATTTTCAAAGTCACTTTTTTCATCTTGCCCTACCAAAGCTACCCACTAAATAATCATTTTGTTTTTCCCTAGAAATGTATGTTTTCAAACTAAGGCTTTACCAAGGCTTTACATTCTGGCGGGTGGTTTTATAACACTTTATTCGCTGTGCCCAAGAATTGTTGCCAGTGTTTTGTAACATTTTCCTTGAAAGATTTTTCAAATAAACCAGGTAGGGTGGAGGAGAAGGGGAACTGTGGTCTGCCAGTGAGATTGGGTGTGCATTTTGGTGAATTTTCAGTTGTTTTCATATTCATATCCTAATTCAAGGCCTAAGGAGATCTATGGTTTGGATAAACATCTAGAAGTTTGGATATTTATCTGAACTTATGGAAACTTCCCCATATGAAAGTCTATGGTCCTCTCCCACACCCATCCTCCCTCCCTACTTGAAAGAAACACTCCAGCAATAGCCTCTTACTACGTATAGTTGTTTCCTTGAAGAAAATGTCCTCCTCCATAGTGTTTGTGCCAGTCCATCTTCAGGATGCCTTTCTTTGTGGCAATGGGGGAGACATAACAAAGCTTGGATTTGAGATATTTTGGTTCAATAATAAATCTGAAGACAAATGAGCACAAAATGCAAGCAGAGAAGAATATATTTTAAAGCATGCGTGCCTTCAAAATAATTGTCAGATATAAGATCTTAAATCCATACAAGTGTAAACAAACCAGAAGCTGATGATTTTAGAATTAAGTTAACTTGAGTGTAGAGTGTGTTTTGACAGATGGACTCTAGTGTTAACATTTTGATTTCATCCATATTTGTTTACAGAGATGTGGGCATTAATGATTCTGCCAGGTATGACCCTGAGCAGCTCAGTAGTGACTATAGGTCTCTGGGAGTGAGGGTGAAAGAGTCAGGGTCACAGGTGGTGGTCTTGTGCACCCTGCCAGCTGAGGGAAAGGGCCCAGGCAGGGACAGATGCATTGTGGAGATGAATGCATGGCTACGCAGATGATGCCGACAAGAGTCCTTTGGCTTTCTTGATCATGGGATTCTGTTCCCTGGAGGAGGACTTCTGGGAAGAGATGGGGTCCATCTGATGAAGGGGAAGAGCATTTTGGGACACCAACTCACCAATCTAGTGCAGAGGGCTTTAAACTAGGTTCAAAGGGGGCAGGTGACAAAAACCAACGGGTAAGTATTTAAAAAAATTTTTTTGTTTTTTTTACCTTGACAGGGGGCTGGAAGTTGGGGATGAAATGGAAGATTACAGTAGGGTCAATAGGAGCAACAAGAAGGAAAACATTGGGGGAATCTGCTCAACATTTTAGATGTCAGTACACAAATGTAAGGCGTCTGAGGAGTAGATGGAAAAACTGGAAGTCTAATTACAAAAGCTAAATTATGACTTAATTGGCATCACAGAGACTTGGTGGGATAAATCTCATGGCTGGAGTATTGGCATAGAGGGGGAGAGCTTGTTCAGGAAGGACAGGCAGGGGAAAAAGGAGCAGTTGTTACATTATACATCAACAATATATACACTTGTTCTGAGGTCCAGGAGGAGGTGGGATGCGGCCCAGTTGAAAGTCTCTGGATGAAGATAGAAGGTGGAAAAAACAGGAGTGACGTCATGGTATGGGTCTATTGTAGACAACCAAATCAGGAAGAGGAGGTGATGAGGAATTTCTAGAACAAATAATAGAAATATCCAAAACACAAGACGTGGTAGTAATGCGGGATTTCAAATACCTAGATATCTGTTGGAAAAGTAATATGGGAAAACACAATAAGTTCTTGGAATGTGTTGGGAACAACTTCTTGTTTCAGAAGGTGGAGGAAGTAAATGGGGAGATAGCCATTTAAGACTTGATTCTGATCAACAAGGAGGAGTTGGTTACAAATCTAAAGATGGACGGCAGCTTTGGTGAAAGTGATTGTGAAATGAGAGATTTCATCATCTAAGGAAAGGAAGGAGTAAGAGCAGCGGAATAGAGACAGTGGATTAAAAAAAGCAGAGTTTAACAAACTGAGAGAACTAGTAGATCCCATGGGAAGAAAACCTAAGAGGGGAAAAGGAATTTGGGAGAGTTGGCAGTTGCTGAAAAACAATATTTAGGGTACAACAGCAAACTATCCTGATGTGAAGAAAATAGTAAGAGGCCAATATGGCTGTAAGGAGCTCTTTAACTATTTGTTTATTTAGAAAATTTTAACAAGTTTACAAATCTTGGCCATCTAAATATCAGACACAATACAACAATCATTACAACAATGAGCTTTTGTTTAGAGAAACTTTTAAATCATTGGATCTCTCTGTTTAACAAGGAGTTACCAAGATGCAGAGTGAGCATCTTTACATTATGCCGACATGTTGTTTATAGTGATTCTGTTAAATTGAGGAAAGTCTCTGATTGCATATATTTAACAGACCAGGCATGGCTATCAAATGTTAATACTGAAAAAACATTAGAACATCAGATGGTTTTGTTGGGATTTTTTTTGCAGGTCAATGTACTTTGAGTACTGAGTACAAGGTAATCAGATATCTCAGCATCTATTTGTGCTCTTACTGTTTTGCTGGGTACATCATTGTGTTAACTTTTCCATAACAACCACCTCCCATATTTTTTTGGAACCATTCCTCTGGAGTTGGATTATTTTTCTTTTTCCAATAGGAGGCTATCTGTAGCCTAGCACCTACTAGCAGATGTGAGATTAATTCTTCATTTCCTTCTGTGTGACTATTTCTGCTAGGAAGCCCCAGGAGGATTACCAAAGGATCATTTGGTAATAAATGTCCAATAATTTGTGATATTTGGTTACAAATTGCATCCCAATACACTCTAATGACAGGACACATCCAACATATATGCATAAAATCTGCTGTTTCACCACAATTTTTCCAACATTTATCCCATTTAATCTCTATTTGTTTTAAACCTAATTGGTGTGAGGTACCATTGAAACAATATCTGAAAGACATTTTCTTTTATTGTGCTACAGACTCTGGTTTCTGGTCCCCTTTTCCAGATCAAACCCCATTCCTCTGTGGTAATTTGTCTGTCCAGATTCTTTTCCAAGTGTTTCATCTATGGACTTTTTTTTCATTACAAAAGTTGTCTGCAAAGATTGATGTAAATGAGTTATAATTTTTCGTTTCCAGATACCATCACTTCTGTTCATTAGCTTTCTTTGTAAAACAGCTTTTCTAGACAGTTGAGAAACATGCCCAACTTGAAAGTTCAAGTACAATGGGCCAGTAGAAGTTAGTTTTGATCTCTAAAAAGGTTAGAAAAGTTTATTTACAGAATAGTTGGCCAATCATTTGTATTCCATGGCGCTCCTAATCTTTAAAGTTTTCTGATTTGTGACTTGGATTATGATCTGGATTATTTGCAATGTCTGTCATTGGCAAGGAAAAATAACTTACTTTATCTCCAGTTCTATCCCAAATCCATGAAGTAGCTTTTGCTAAAGGACGTGTATAAATTTCTGGAGGGTGGGTTTTTTAATTAATCCTTGGGAGTCTAGTGATATTTATATGGCCACAATTTTCTTGTTCAATAGAGAGACCCAGTCTTTGGTTGGGTTAGAACACACACAATCCACTACTGGATTGTGTGTCTTAAACTGGCTGTCTTGTGGTACCATAAAATATTTGGAACAGTTAGTCCACTCTGTTAAATGGGTCTGTTCAAAGTATCTGCATTTACTCTTGGTCTTTTCTTATTCTGTATAGTCTAACAACATCCCTTGTATTCCACATCAGGAACATTTTTATGACCTGAAAATCCAACAGAAATCCTACAAAAGGTGGAAACATGGAAAAATTGCTAAGAATGGGTACCAAAGAATAGCACAAGCATGTAGATATAAAATCAGAAAGTTTAAGGCATAACATGAGTTACATCTAGCCATGGATATAAAAGGCGATAAGAAGAGGTTTTATAAATACCTTAGGAGCAAGAGTCAGACAAAGGAAAGTGTAGGTCCGCTATTTATCAGGGAAGGAGAGCTAATAATGGACAACACCAAGAGCTGAGATGTTTAATGCCTCTTTTGCCTCAGTCTTCACTAAAAAAGTTAATTGTGACCTAGTACTTAACACAGGGGTGGGCAAATTACGGCCCGCGGGCCGCTTCTGGCCTGTCAGACCTTTTAATCCGGCCCTCGAGCTCCCACCACGGAGCAGGTTCGGTGGCTTGCCCTTCTCTGGCGTACCAGCCAGGGAGTGGGGTCGGGGGGCTTTCTGCACGGCTCCTGCAAGCAGCGGCATGTCCCCCCTCCGGCTCCTATGTGTAGGGACAGCCAGCCCAGGGGGCTCCACACGCACGCTGCCCATGCCCCAAGCGCCGCCCCCTGCAGCTGCAGGGGGCACTGCCTGCAGACGGGGCAGCGCGCAGAGCCACACTTCCGCGTAGGAGCCGGAGGGGGGGACGTGCCGCTGCTTCCGGGAGCTGCTTGAGGTAAGCACTACCTGGAGCCTGCACCCCTGCCCCTCCCCCACCATCGCGTGTGCCTCAACCCCCTGCCCCAGCTCTGATCTCACTCCCACCCTCCGAACCCCTTGGTACCAGCCCAGCGCACCCTCCTGCACCCCAAACCCCTCATCCCCTGCTCCATCCCAGAGCCCACACCCCCAGCCGGAGCTCTCAACACTCCCCACCCCTGCACCCTAACCCCCTGCCACAGCCTGGAGCCTCCTCCCATACCCTGAACTCCTCATTTCTGGCCCCACCCCAGAGCCCGCACCCCCAGTCAGAGCCCGCACCCCACCCCCAATTTCGTGAGCATTCATGGCCCGCCATACAATTTTCATACCCAGATGTGGCCCTCAGGCCAAAAAGTTTGCCCACCCCTGGCTTAACACAATTAATCTTAACAACAAGGGGAAAGAAACACAAATCAGAATAGGGAAAGAACAGGTTAAATAATATTTATAAAGTTAGATGTATTTCAGTCAGTACGTCCTGACACAATGTATGCTAAAAGTACTTAAGGAACTAGCTGAAGCAATCTCAGAACCATTAGTGATTATCTTCGATACCTCATGGAGGACAGGTGAAATCCCAGAGAAATGAAGAAGAGCAAATATCGTATCTATATTTAAAAGGAGACTAAAGAGGACCCAGGGAATTATGACCCGTGAGCCTAACTTCGATACCTGGAAAGATACTAAAACAAATTATTAAACAATCCATTTGTATACACCTAGAGGATAATAGAGTGATAAGTAATAGCCATCATGGATTTCTCAAGAAGAAATCATAGAAATGTAAGGCTGGAAGGGACCTAGAAAAGTCATCAAGTTCAACTCTCTGCACTGAGGAAGGACCAAGTAAATTTAGACTCTCTGCCAGATATTTGTCTAACCTGTTTTTAAAACCTCAGATGATAGGGATTCCATAATGAGTTTATCATTTGAAGCTTCCATATCCCCATGAAACCTTATTCCAGTGCTTTAACTAGCCTCACACTTAAAAGTTTTTCCTTTTAACCTACATTTTCCTTGCTGCAGATTAAGCCCATTAGTTCTTGTCCTACCTCCAGTAGATATGGAGAACAATTGATCACCATCCTCTCATAACAGCCCTTAACATAGTTGAAGACTGTTAACGAGTCCCCCCTCAGTCGTCTTTTCTCAAGACTAAACATGCCCAGTTTTTTAAACCTTTCCTCATAGGTCAGGTTTTCTAAACCATTTATCATCTTTGTAGCTCAACTCTGGACTCTCTCCAATTTGTCTATATCTTTCCTTAAGTGTGGTGCCCAGAACTGGACACAGTACTCCAGCTGCGGCCTCACCTGTGCTGAGTAGTAGGACGATTCTCTCCCGTGTCTTGCATATGACACTCCTGTTAATACACCACAGAATGATATTTAGCATGGGAGCATAATGCAGTAAAATCTTATTTCATGATCAAATTAGTGATAAAAAGGTAAGGGATCTGTCATTTGATTTGTAAAAATCTACAGAATCATAATTTCAATGGTATCACCCTCTGCACTGTGGCAATGAGAACTGGCTATCCCCTGGCTCCCAGCTCCAGGTCCTCCGGTTGCTGGAAATTTTAATAATACGTCATTGGAAATGGGTCAAGTTGAGTATCATTCAAAAGCCCCTTTCTCCCATGAATATAATGGTACCAAATATGATAAACCTAGAACAGTTATATATTTGAGAAAATGTTTAAAAATCAATGCTTTTTAAATGATACTTTAACACAGGGATGCATTGCTTTGGTAATCCTAGGGAAGTTAGCCTTGACATCTGTGAGTGAAAACATTTATTTATCTCAGTCATCATCAGTGTCATCTCTGTATAGGGCACTGCTGCTCGACATGTCACACTGATCCTCATCCACACTGCACTCACACATCCCCATACAAGACAGACTGCTGGCCAAACGTTTGCAGGGTGATGAGCATCTGGTCTTTGCATATAAGCATTTGATTAGCTGAAGGATGGATTCAGGAGTGCATGGTACTTCAGACGTAAGTAGTGTGATCTGTTCATCCTCCAAGACCCTTTGTGCCCAATAGGAGAGGGTACTTTTGGATATGCTCTTTCTTCCGGGAGCCATTCCATTGCTGGATAATAGCAGATATAAATGCACCCCTTGTCGGTGGCAGTTTGTCTCCATTTTCTGCTTGGAAAACATCCACCGATGTAGCTCTGCAAGCGTTGTAATGTTGGTCTTCAAATGATAAACTCAGAGCATGAATGCCTCCAGTGAATTTATGACCTCATCAGTGACTGTCTCAGCCAATCCAAGCACCTACAGATTGAGGAAAAAGGCTTTGGAGACTGAACCAAATGAGTTCCAGTCAGATAGCGTGGAACTTTCAGTAGTGTCATATCCTGAAAGGACACGGAAGTCTAGCAGTGCATCAGATTTTAATTGGCCAAGTGATCGGTACAAATCTCTGACCCCTGTGGAGAACCACTAGATACCCCCATCCAGTTTGACAGTGAACCATTGATAATTACCGTATATACTCATTCATAAGCCTAATTTTTTTAGTAAAAAAGGGAAACGCCAGAGAAGGGGGTCGGCTTATGAACGGGTATAGAGAGGGAGAGGTGGGACACAGCCCCTCCCTCCAACAGAGGGAGCAAGGAGAGGCAGCACAGCCAGCAGAGCCAGAAGGGAAGAGGCGGGGCCAGAGTCTCTCCTCTTCTGGCCACGCTCCTTTCCACCCCAGCCTCCGAAGCAGCTGCAGCTCCGGGGCTGGCAGGCTGCAGCTGTGCCACTCAGCCCCAGCCCCCAGAGCAGGCTGTGGCCGCGCCGCCTGGCCCGCTGGAACATGCTGTGGTCGCGCCGCCCAGTCTGGCCCGCCAGAGCAGGCTGTGGCTGTGCTGCCCAGCCTGCCAGAGCAGCTCCAGCCAGGTCAGAGACATCCTCACCTGGCCCTCCCCAGATAAGGTGAGACGGGATGGGATGGGGAGGTGTGGGGGTCCCGGGCTAAGGGTGGGGTCATGTGAGGGGTGGTCACAGGGGTTACTCCCCTGACTCCCAGCTTCTCCCCCCTCGACCCCCTCCCCCCCAAAAAAATTTCCCCACCAGTTGCTGTCCCGGCCCGTCAGGGTAAGCAGCTGGAGCTCTGGGACACTTTGTTTACTTAGGTTTACCTCTGTGCCTGTGGACACTCGAGGTAAACAAACCATCTCAACCCGCCAGCGGCTTATCCTGATGGCCCGGGAGCCAAAGTTTGCTGACCCCTGAATTATAGGGTCGACTTATAAACGGGTTATAAAGTATATACCGAGTATATACGGTATCTTTGGGTATGATTTAGGGCCCTACCAAATTCAAGGGTGTATTTTGGTGAATTTCACAGTCATAGGATTTTAAAAATCATAAATTTCATGATTTCAGATATTTAAATCTGAAATTTCATGGTGTTCTAATTGTAGGGGTCCTGATCCAAAAGGGGGTGGGTCAGAAGGTTATTGTAGGGGTTCACGGTATTGCCACCCTTACTTCAGTGCTGCTGATGGCGGTGATGCTGCCTTCAGAGCTGGGCAGCCGGAGACCGGCAGCTGCTGGCTGGGAGCCCAGCTTGGAAGGCAGCACCACTGCTAGCAGAAGTAAGGATGGCATGGTATGGTATTGCTACCCTTACTTCTGTGCTGCTGCCTTCAGAGCTGGGCCCTTGGCCAGTAGCTGCCACTCTCCAGCCACCGAGCGCTGAAGGCAGTGCAGAAGTAAGGGTGGCAATACCATTAATCCTCCTAAAATAACCTTGCGACACCCTCCCCCCCCCAACTCCCTTTTGGGTCAGGGCCCCCAATTTGAGAAACACTGGTCTCCTCTGAAATCTGTATAGTATAGGATAAAAGTACACAAAAGACCAGATTTCACCGTGGAGACCAGATTTCATGGTCCGTGACGCGTTTTTCACAATGTGAATTTGGTAGGGCCCGAAGTATGATCTTTCAACCAGTTGTGCATCCACCTTATAGTAAATTAATCTAGACTATATTTCCCTAGTTTGCTTATGAGGACATCTTATGGGACTGTGTCATGGGGTCTCTACTCACTGCAGGTGGCCCCTCCTCCTGGCTGTTCTGGGAATTAACTCTCTTCCAGGTCCAATGCCTTCATTTGCAGTCTCACCCAGGAGGTGCAGCTTCCTCTTCATGACTTGGCCCTCTGGCCAGGTCACTAAGTGGTTTCCCCTTCTAGGGTATAGGGTCTCACTGTACTTGCTGTCCAGGCTATGCCACTTTACAAATCTATGTCTAAATTTGTTATCTGCTATCTTCTCCGTGTACTTTTTGGAATTGCTGTTGTCTGGATTTATTTTCTCCGCTTCATGACTTACTGCATTCACAGGGTAAAATCTTGACCCTATCGATGTGAGCTTTGACATTGACTTCAATGAGGCGAGGATTTCACTCAGACTATGAAAACAAAAGGTCCTGTGAAAATCCATATTGACATTTCAAGTAGTGTATCATTAGAGAGACATAAGAAGAATTACAAGGGGAATGTTATAGCATGCTCTGATTGGATCTGTTTCAGTACTATGGCATGGTATAAAAACTTGGGAATTTCTCAGAAAAGCAAATAAATGAATGCTTAGGAAATTGGCTCTGTGACCACCAAGACTTGGAAGATTGGATATTGGGTGATAAAGAAATTATATCTTCTTTGCAGTTAGTTCTCCTCAGTTTGCTCAGTGCACGGTTCCAGAGATTTCACATGAGAAGTGTATCTCTACGTGGAAACTCTAGGCTATATTTGAACTAGGACTGTTGATTAATCGCAGTTAACTCACACGATTACCTCAAAAAATTAATCACGATTAAAAAAATTAATCATGATTAATTGCAGTTATAATTGCACTGTTAAACAATAGCATACCAATTGAAATTTATTACATATTTTGGATGTTTTCCTACATTTTTATATATACTGGATTCTGTGTTGTAATTGAAATCAAAGTGGATATTATTTTTTATTATAAATATTTGCACTATAAAAATGATAAAAGAAATATTTTTCAATTAATCTCATACAAGTACTGTAGTGCAATCTTTGTCGTGAAAGTGCAATTTACAAATGTAGATTTTTTTTGTTACATAACTGCACTCAAAAACAAAACAATGTAAAACGTCAGAGCCTACTAGTCCACTCAGTCCTACTTCTTGTTCAGCCAATTGCTAAGACAAACAAATTTGTTTACATTTACAGGAGATACTGCTGCCTGCTTCTTATTTACAAAGTCATCTGAAAGTGAGAACAGGTGTTTGCATGACACTTTTGTAGCTAACGTTGCAAGGTATTTACATGCCAGATATGCTAAACTAGGGATCGGCAACCTTTGACACGCGGCTCACCAGGGTAACCACCCTAGCAGGCCGAGCCAGTTTGTTTACCTGTCGCGTCTGCAGGTTAGGCCGATCGCGGCTCCCACTGTGTCTAAAGATCTGCCTGATAACTGAAAGCCCAGTTTACTGTATATACCAGGGATCGGCAACCTTTGGCATGCGGCACGCCAGGGTAAGCACCCTGGTGGGCCGGACCGGTTTGTTTACCTGCCTGCTCCAGGCCAATGGGGGTGGCAGGAAGCGGCGGCAAGCACATCCCTCAGCCCGCACCGCTTCCCGCAGCCCCTATTGGCCTGGAGCGGCGAACCGCAGGCAGTGGGAGCCGCGATCGGCTGAACCTGCGGACGTGGTAAGTAAACAAAACGGCCCAGCCCGGCAGGGTGCTTACCCTGGCGGGCCACTTGCCAAAGGTTGCCGATCCCTGTGCTAAACATTCATATGTCCCTTCAAGCTTCAGCCACTATTCCAGAGGACATGCTTCCATGCTGATGGTGCTCGTTAAAAAAATAATGCGTTAATTAAATTTGTGATTGAACTCCTTGTGAGAGAATTGTATGTCTCCTGTTCTGTTTTACCCACATTCTGCCATATATTTCATGTTATAGCAGTCTCGGATGATGACCCAGCACATGTTCATTTTAAGAACACTTTCGCTGCAGATTTGACAAAACGGAAAGAAGGTGAGATTTCTAAAAATAGCTACAGCACTCGACCCAAGTTTTAAGAATCTGAAGTGCCGTCCAAAATCTGAGGGACGAGGTGTGGCGCATGCTTTCAGAAGTCTTAAAAGAGCAACACTCAGATGTGGAAGCTACATTACCCGAACCACCAAAAAAGAAAACCAATCTTCTGCTGGTGGCATCTGACTCAGATAATGAAAATGAACATGCGTCGGTCCGCTCGGCTTTGGTTCGCTATCGAGCAGAACCCATCATCAGCATGGACGCATGCCCTCTGGAATGGTGGTTGAAGCATGAAGAGACATATGAATCTTTAGCGCATCTGGCACGTAAATATCTTGTGATGCTGGCTACAACAGTGCCATGCGAACGCCTGTTCTCACTTTCAGGTGACATTGTAGACAAGAAGCAGGCAGCATTATCTCCTGCAAATTGTAACCAAACTTGTTTGTCTGAGCAATTGGCTGAAGTAGGACTGAGTTGATTTGTAGGCTCTCAAGTTTTACATTGTTTTATTTTTGAATGCAGTTATTTTTTTTGTACATAATTCTATATTTTTAAGTTCAGCTTTGATGATAAAGAGATTGCACTACAGTACTTGTATTAGGTGAATTGAAAAATACTATTTTGTTTACAGTGCAAATATTTGTAATAAAAAATAAATATAAAGTGAGCACTGTAAACTGTATTCTGTGTTGTAATTGAAATCAATATATTAGAAAATGTAGAAAACATCCAAAAATATTTAAATAAATGGTATTCTATTATTGTTTAACAGCACGATTAATCGTGATTAATTTTTTTAATCGCTTGACCGCCTAAAACAAATACAAGCCCTAATGACTGAAAGTGTTCAGATGGTCAATTAAGGCCACCCAGACAACTAATTCTGTCCCCTGACACCATTCTGAGAACAACCAGAAAATCTGAGATAGCTTTATCCTTCTATCACACAAGTTAATGAAAAGTAAAAGGGAAGTATTAACACTTTTTGTGGTCGCTAATGAACTTAATTTGTGTATGGATGGATAAAATAGTTTGAGTTTCGGGTGGTTGTTAGATTACATGATTTTGTGTGTGTGTGTGTGCGCGTGCACGTGCAAAATGGAACCTTTATACCTGGAAATTCCATGATTTTAAAATTTTTGTGTTTAAGAAAATTGTCATGTTCATTTAAGGCAGGAGTTCTCAACCTTTTTCTTTCTAAGCTGTGCCTCCTCCCCCGCCCCCCCCCCCCCGCCCCCCAAAAATGCTGTAAAAACTCCATGGCCCACCTGTGCCAAAACAACTGTTTTTCTGCATATAAAAGCCAGGGTTGGCATTAGGGGATAGCAAGCAGGGCAATTACCTGGGGCCTCATGCCACAGGGGGACGTGCAAAGCTGAGTTGCTCAGGCTTTGGTGTCAGCTCCGTGTGGTGGGGCTTAGGGCCCCAGGCTTCAGCCCCATGCAGTGGGGCTTCATCTTTCTTCTCTGGGCCCCAGCAAGTTGAATGCTGGCCCTGCTTGGCGGACCCCCTGAACCAGCTCACAGCCCTCCCAGTGGGCCCCAGACTCCTGGTTGAGAACCATGGATTTAAGGGACCTTTGGCTGAAATAACTGATAGATTCTTTCAGCCTTCATTTTTAATTAACAAAGTTATTAATTGGATATTAGGAAACACTATTTCACTAGGAGGGTGGTGAAGCACTGGAATGCGTTACCTAGGGAGGTGGTGGAATCTCCTTCCTTGGAGGTTTTTAAGGCCCGGCTTGACAAAGCCCTGGCTGGGATGATTTAGTTGGGAGTTGGTCCTGCTTTGAGCAGGGGGTTGGACTAGATGACCTCCTGAGGTCCCTTCCAACCCTGATATTCTATGATTCTATGATTCTAAAGTTTACTTTGGGAATTTCCCTATGTTTATAAAAATATTTAAGAATTTTGTAGTAACAGGACTCCTTGCAGATACTGTGAGCTGTTCATATAAACATGGAACTCCTTGATGTTACTTGTGCCGTCCCTTTCTGGTAAAGAACAAAACAAATTGAAAATGACAAAATAAAAGGAATTCTTTAAATTTAAGGATTTTACAAGAATTCATCTACCTGTATTAGTGTTCAGTATTGTGGTTATAGTAATAAATATGCTCTGGCATATCAGTTCAGGAGTTGACACTTTGCTTTCAACCACTAGTCCATGACTATATCAAGTCCTGGACCTTAGACTGGTGTAATTTTCATTCCCTGTATTGAAATTAATCCTCTTATTTGTAAAGATATTTATTGTATATGAAGGTATTATTAAATTTTCACTGTTATTTTGCAGATTCTCATTTAATATTCCTGGCATCACCCAGTAAGGTGAAAAATCAAGTTTATGGATACTGAAATTGAGATCTATGCAATTTTCAATCAATTTCCATTTCTGTTTCTTCTCAAACATGAAAAGGAAACTGCCCTGAGGCTGATTCCAGAGTGTTATTAACAGTGATGAAATTGGGAGGACAATGATGTCTGACATTGAAGTGTGTTGCTGCAAATTTATCATTATCTGGATCTAAAGTGACATCAGATATACAGAATATACATTCTGGACCTCATAATCTGTCAGAGGGATGTAGAGGTGTTCATTTTGTTTATCAGGAAAACCTTTAACTCAATTCTTTTATGTCATATGATTCTATAAGTACTGTATGTTCTCTCCTCATACTAGGGACCCCCAAGCTTTTCTGGGAATCTCCCCTCATCTCTCCCATTCACCTCAACCACTGTGTCCCCAAATCTCATGAATTGTTCCTCTTGCTTGGAAGAGCTAGGTAGCTGAGGATATGTCTAGACTGCAATTAGACACCCATGGCTGGTCTATGTGAGCTGACTCAGGCTGGGGGTGCTCAGGGTAAGGGGCTGTTTAATTGTGGTGTAGACATTCAGGCTCAAGCTGCAGTCCACCATCTGGGACCCTCCTGTCTCCGTGACCTCCATAACTAAATTGTATCCTTGGTCATGGCAAATCTCATCACTTTTCACTTACAAGAAAATGGTGGCATCCTGAGCATCAGGTTCTTGCTTTCCCCAATCTGATAGTGGGGAAACACTTTTCTGGATGCTGGTGGGGAGGAAGAAATGAAAACCCTACAATACACCTCTACCCCGATATAACGCGACAAGATATAACACGAATTCGGATATAACGCGATAAAGCAGCGCACCGGGGGGGCGGGGGGGCGCACTCCGGCGGATCAAACCAAGTTCGATATAACACGGTTTCACCTATAACGCAGTAAGATTTTTTGGCTCCCAAGGACAGCGTTATATCGAGATAGAGGTGTATATGTAACTAACAAAGCTGTTCCCATTCTTCATCACATTCACTTGTTAGTGTGGGGAAGCCATGTTTCCCTACCCTTCATCTGTTTGTGACTTTAGAGTGTAAACTCTTCAGCAATTGTCTCTTTTCTGTGTTTGTATGGCACCCAGCACAATGGGGCCCTAATCCTTTAGGTGCCCCCATAATATAAATACTTACCTCTACTAATACTAAATTCATACATCAGTGTTTGATAATCACTAATCACTGTAGTGTTGATAAGCAGCTTTCATGTTTTACAACAGTTAGAATGACAAACAGCCCCGTAGTGAATATAATACTGAAAAATTAAAAGTACACCTCTACCCCGATATAATGCTGTCCTCGGGAGCCAAAAAATCTTACCGCGTTATAGGTGAAACCGCGTTATATCGAACTTGCTTTGATCCGCTGGAGTGCGCAGTTCTGCCCCCCGGAGTGCTGTTTTACCCCGTTATATCCACATTCGTGTTATATCAGGTCGCGTTATATCGGGGTAGAGGTGTATTATGAGCTAGCTATCATTACGTAGAATCATGACATTAGATTATATCTGCTCACTTTCCAGAAGCTTCTTGATTCTGTCAAACCAAGCCTTCCCTAACAATTCACAGCTTCATGTACTTTGCCCCTCTTGTTAATATCCAGTGAGATTTGATTCCACTCACTAATCTTTCCAATATGTAGAATATTAATGTAAATACTTCAAAGCGACAGTTTTTAAAAAATGAACAAAAAATTCACAAGACCTACAAAATGAACAAAATCCTGTTTGTTTTTTTCCACAACCCTCCTTAGGATTTTAAGGAGAAAAAGTCAAAGGTGCAGAAGAAGAGGTAAGGGAAGGAGCAAGACTTAATCAAATAAGTGAAGTGGAGTTGTTTAGCAAGGAAGACTGCAGGGCTTGAGAAGAAATGTGTAGTGAGAAAGTCTATGTGGTCCATGGACTTCCTTTAGATGCATTCAGTGGTAGAGTGGGAATAACAGAAGTGAATGCAAGGAGTGAGCCTGCGCTGGGAGGTTATGAGTAGAGGCCCTGAAGTTGATTAAGGTGAAGAGTTGGGGACATGAAAGAAGTTTGAGAGGCTGGTGGCTTAGAGGTCATAAAAAGGTCATGAGAGGGTGGAGGTCAACTGGGGGAAATGCAGTACTGAAGGAAATGAGATGGTTCTCTGAAAGGGAATTAGGCAAGCAAGAGCACAAATCTGGGTCAAGATCAGACCAAGAGAGTGACTATAATGGTTGATGGTGGAGTCAAATCACAGCTGCAGGTGATGAGATGGTAATGATTCCTAGTGTTTTCTAACTAGGATCAAATTTAAATTGATCCTTAAAGACTCAGGTAACGACATGCAATCTTCTAGCAATCCACTTGTAAAGCAAAATATTCCTCTTAAACTAAATCCTCTAGATGAGCTTCATCTCAGTTTTTAATGTCATAAAAATAAGATCTGGCTGTAGCAACAGCCATAATTGTTATTTCACAAGATAGAAATTCTTCATTGTATTATGTTAGCTATTTATTTACATTGGAAATTTATACTGATAAAGGTATCTGTAAAATATTTTATCAACTATAGTGTGAACAACTAAATCTAACACGTAGATACTGTATTAAGACAACAATTGTAATAATCTGTTTGCAAACAATACAGATGATTTTTATTGATATTTCAAGTACATCAGTAAGTTCTAGAGTTAACTTGGATAATTTAGGTAGTCTTCATAGTCTGAAACAATTTTTGAAAGGAGCTGTAAGGAGAGAGGAACCTACTGAATATATAACATGGCAGCAGCAGCAACATGCACCAAAAACGGAGTGTAAGAGAGATGATGTATTTGTGGAGGTCAGATGTGTCAAGTGAAATCTAGTGTTTTTAAAATAGTAGAAAGATACATTGAAACTAAATAATTTGGAAGAGTCATGTGACCATTTGAATCCTCTGCATCAGACCTCTAGAGAAATCTGAGTCAATTTAATTAGTAAGTCATTATTCCTCTAGAAAGCTTACTAGATGTGAATGAGAATAGTACTAGAGCCCTGCCGTTTGATTTGTGTGAATGTGCAGGATCCTGAAGAGTTTTTTGTGAGAGTTCTAAGCCATGTCATAGGCACATCCTGGAGTGTTTTTGGGAGCCCATGACACAAAATCCTACAATTGGTACAAGTTCATCACATTTGTTTCAATAATCAGCAATATACATATGATTGTAATAATAGCTCTGTTGTGCTGGGGGTATTCCATGAGATCTTTCTAGGGAGAAGCCAGATAAGAGTATGTTTCTTTGGCATGATTGCATTGGGTCAGGGAGACTGTCGCTAAACCAGGGGAGCACTTGCTTCTTTATCTAAATGACTGTACCTCTGCATATAACTACTACTTTTCTACAGTATGTTAATCTTACTAATTTTTTTCACTCTTGGTCAGATAAAGTTAAATACATGTGGGTTTCATTTTCCTGTGAGGTTATTCGGCCCTAAACTTGCTCTGATTCCAGGGAGCAGAATGATTGCAGTTCATTTAATTTCAGTCAGCAGCCTAGATTTGAACTGGAAAGAACAGATACTAATTTTTCCCCACTTGATCTGTTAGTCCCCTTGCTTTGAGATTATAGGACACAGAGTCACTCTGTGTTGTATAAACATACCTCACACAGCTCTAGTGGTTGGCCAAGAAATAAAACATCAGAATGTAGGTTAAAAGGCAGGACAAAGTTTGAACAAAGTAAATAAACAAGTAATGGGTTGAATTAGGGAAACAATTATAAGTGAGCCTCTTGTACTGCAGAAAAAGGAAAATGGCATTCACTTACGGCCTGATCTGGCTCCGCTTGAATTCTGCCTGTTTAGTCTATCTAGACCAGTAGTTCTATGTTGTGGCCTCCTATTATACCAGAAAAAAATTCCCTCCCCCCTATTGTTCGGGGGCCACCCCTTGCATTTTGCCATAAAGAAAGGCCTCCAGGTAAAAAAAGCCTATGATCTAGGCTTTTCTCCCGGACTCAATGCCGTAGTACTGAGTACCTTACAAAATTATATTATTCCAGCAGGTAAACTAAACATAGTCTCACTCTTCAGTGCTCTCCTCCTTTCTCTACACTGAAAGAGGGTTTTATTTTTATATTTCTCTATTGATATTAATAATATTTATTATAGTAAAATCATTATGAGAAAACTGTGGTGAAGCTTATAGCTTTTTCCTTTTGTCCAGAAGGCAGTTAAAGTTTACAGCCATTCTCAATTCTTTTTAGGAATAGTGTATAGGCATGGGCCAGTCCCCAAGAAGTTCGTCTTCTGCTTTCACAAGTCTCACACTTGCTCTTGATAGACCCACAGAGTGCAAAACATCTACTGACTACAATGGAGCAAAATTGGCCCTTTCATTCATATTCTCTTTAAAGGCTGTATGCAGTCAGCTATTACAAAATTACTCCAAAACCCAGGATATGCGTAATAAATAGCAGTAAAACAGGATATTCATAATAAAATAGCAATGTTACCAGGCAAAAACAGAGAAAGCTTTGTAGAGAAAGCTTAAATGTACCAAATTCGCTGAAAGAACTATAGAGGCATAGAATGCCACTATACGGACGAATGAGCTGTTTAGCTGCAAAAGTGGCAAAACTCCACAAAGGATTAGAAACATTGTCAGGTTTAAAAATCAGAGGCTTGAAAACAAAATCCTTGTCTTTTACTGATAACACCTTAGATTATGAAAAATGAAAACCAAAAATTGAAATTTTAATTTACTTTTCACCACAGTTATGCCCCTTGTTTTAGTCAGTTTCATGCTCTGGTTCTGCTGCAAAAAATAGAGGGAAATGCTTGAATAAAATGGAATTTCTTCTTCTTTTTTATCACACTGAAAACAATCCAATTAGCTTTTTGTATTTTTGTCATTGTTGTTCCTACTACCTGAGTTTCCCTCTACACATAAGAGCAGTGGAAACATAGTAGGAAACCAAGCTACCAAGTGGATACACAGCATGGAGAGAGGAGGAGAAGGCTCTATAAAAATTGAAAGGGGAGTTGTCAAGGGGAAAGGACATAGGAAGCATGTTGTACATTTCCCCCCCCTCCTGTTAAGAAATCACGGGCAAGTTGATCTTGACTCATACGTATGGAATAGGTTTTCAAGCCCGGGGGGGTGGGGGAGGAAAGCTTTTAAAGAAGTAACCTCTTCGGGTACGTCTACACTTACCTCCGGGTCCGACGGCAGGCAATCGATGTTCTGGGATCGATCCCGGAAGTGCTCGCCGTCGACGCCGGTACTCCAGCTCAGCGAGAGGAGTACGCGGCATCGACGGGGGAGCCTGCCTGCAGCGTCTGGACCCGCGGTAAGTTCGGACTAAGGTACTTCGAATTCAGCTACGTTATTAACGTAGCTGAATTTGCGTACCTTAGTCCGAAGTGGGGGGGTAGTGTGGACCAGGCCTTCTAAAGCACTGATGTTCAGGTCTGAGTCAATCTCCCTTCCTATTTCCCTAAAAACAAAGGTGACAAGTCAAATGGGTGTGTTATTTTTAAACATTGCTATTATGTTGTAGAAGAAAACTGAAATTTGACTTCCACCATCACACTATCCATCTCTCGTCTTGGGCTGGTGCTTAGAGCAGTGCAGTGGGAGTAAGGCGCCTGTGTTTTCATTGGGACTCTACCACTGACGTGCTGCATGACTTTAGGGAAGTTCGTCTCTCGTTGTGTGACTGAGTTTTCCCAGTTGTAAAATGGAAATCATGTCTGCCTTTTGTACAGTGCTTTAAGAGTCTCTGAACGTTGCTTCTAGAAGCACAAAATATTATAAAAATCTGATTGTAATGTTTTTGTATATGTTCACAGTAAACTATCCCTGGAATGAGGTTCTTAGAATGGCAAACAAGTGACCACTAGGATTGCTGCATTAGAGACTTTTGCATGAATTATCCAATGCAGCTCTTCAAACTCAGACATCTGCTTTGCATCCAGAATCTCTTGTAGGTTCTCTTCCTATTCCGTTGGCAGAGGATTGTCGCTCAGCAATACTAAGTTTAAGCAGGATATACTGATTAAGGAGATGATGCAACTTATAAGTGAGGGAACTGAAATCCTGATGGGTATTAATAGTCAGATTGCATTTGATGAGCCTCCATAATTTCAGTGCAATAGCAATGGTGATTCATGAGGTGTCAGCTGCTTAAAAGTGAGGTCTAATGGAACATAAATTTACAAAGGAAGAACTCTAGAATTATCCTTATGGAGTTATTTTGTAGCATTTTTAAAAGATCAACCCTGGCACAATTGTAACCAAATGTTGTAAAATGACATTGCATGATACACTTGAGATAATACACCGCTTGGTGCAGTTCATATGAGCTTTCCTACTCATGGGAACATTTGATAAATTATACAGAAAATACATCCTCTTGTTCATATTTTTTCCAAACTAAATTCGACACATACACTGTAAAAACTTAATAGCTCAAAAATTGCAGAACTTAAACTTCAAACTTAGAACGTGGCTAGGATATCTGAGGAATTGGTTGCCTTGCTAAAGCTTAAGCTACACTCAAATTTGCACCTGGCTTATTTATTTATTTATTTATATAATTTATTTCAACGAGTGGGCCATTAACAAAGTTTTTAGCTATTAAAAATGTACAATTGAGCTTGCTGAATACCAGATTCCTAAAGATTTCTGTGGAACCTAAAGACGCCCAGCTCCAGTGAATGATGAGGTGAGATATTAAAATAGGGAACCAGGAGATCTCTGCTCTGTTTCCTTCCTAGTTTAGCAGGGAATTGAACATAAGTGAAATGCAGTGCTGATGGAATTTGTGTGAGGGAACTGTATCTGTCTCTCTTACAAGTCCTGCCATCGCACCTGCAGAGTTCATAAATGCTGTTTATGCACTGTGAATAACTTCTTAATGCTTAAATAATCATAGCTATTTATCAAACTGAATTTATAAGCTCTGCAATTACATATTGCTCTTAACTTTCCCAAAACCTCTCAGGGAAGTCACATCTGCAGAGTCCTTCACATAGCTCCCAGAGTTTCAGAAGGGGCCCTTTAAAATGGGGGAGGGGAGAGAAATGCCATCAGCCATAGTAAAAGTAGTCCCGTTGTTTATGAAGGCTAATGTTCAAAACAACTTTGAAGTTTTTAAACTAAGCCATTTTTGAGTGATGAGCCTACCAAAAAGTTAGAAGTCTTGTAAGTTCCATGTCTCCAAAATTAATTAATCTCAAACTTCCAGCAACAAAAGTGCCTCTTTGGCCCAAGGCCACACCTGATACATTTCAAAAGGAAGTTTTAAAAAATGTTCAAAGGGATCAAAATCAGGATTACTGTAGAAATTGTCACAGCTTTCATTATATGAAGTCACCCAGGCCACTAATCTCTTTCTGAATTATGCAGAACAGTTTTAACTGGTTCAATATTTTTCCGAATTGGACCACAGCACCCCTTTAGTTACAGCTATAAAAAAAATGCATGAAGTATGTTAGTGTTTCTCAGATAGAGTCCTGCATCAGTGTCAATCCATCTGTTACACCTGACTTTAACAAGACCAGCAGCTTTGTTTTCAGTTTCCTAGTAATATTTGCATCCTAATCTAGGTATTTGTTTCCATTTAAAGGAGTTCCTTCAGTGGACACCACAGCACTCAAGAAAGAGAATGCTCTCCTTAAAGCTACAGACTCAGTTCATGATGAAGATGCTGATGAGACAAATGTGAACTATCAGCAAAAGCAACAAAAACAGACTTTGCAGTTCCTTTTTTCCATGCTTCGAGAAGAATTTGAGCTTATGGACTCAAGGATACTCCCTCTATGTCTCCATCAGGTATCCCGTGTATCAGCATGTTGTTACATGTGATTATATTTTTATACTATTTTTTTGTCCTAGAACTTGTCCTCGCTAGAAAAAAAAATACTTTAACATGTTTTAGGTAACACATGCTAAAGTCCTACTGTAGACAAGTCAATTTGTAGTTTTAAGATGTGTTGTGGTTAAAGAAAACCCTAAGGGGGAGGATTTCCTTCACTATCTAGTACATGTTAAAACTGCAAATTGCCTTGTGTTAAAATCCTAGTATAGTTATGTTAAACCACACCCTTTTTTATAGATATGGTCCCAGAGTAGGGTTGCCAGACATCCAGTTTTTGACCAGAACACCCTGTTGAAAAGGGACCCTGGTGGCTCTGGTCAGCACTGCTGATCGGGCCGCTAAAAGTCCAGTTGACAGCGCAGCGGGGAAAGGCAGACTCCCTGCAGCTCCCGGAAGTGGCCGGCATGGCCGGCTCCTAGGTGCAGGGGCGGCCACAGGGGTTCTGCGCACTTCCCCCGCCCCGAGCACCAGCTTGGCAGCTCCCGTTGGCTGGGAGCTGCGGGGGCGGTGCCTGCGGGCCTGGGCAGTACACAGAGCCCCCTGGCTCCTCCGCTTAGGAGCTGGACATTCTGGCCGCTTCCGGGAGCCGAACAGAGCCTGGGCAGGCAGGGAGCCTGTCTTAGCTCCGCTGCGCTTCTGACCAGCTGGTTCTGGCTAGAGCCCGAACCCCTGCCCCAGGTCAGAACCCCCTCCTGCACCCTAACTCCTTCCCAGACTCCACACCCCTTCCTGCATCCCAACCCCTTACCCCAGGTTGGAAGCCTCTCCCACACCCTAACTCCCTCCCAGAGCCTGCACCCTTCACTCCCACCCTCACTCCCCCAACACCCTGCCGCAGCCCTGAGTCCCCTCCTGGAGCCCGCACCCCACACCTCCTCCTGTACCCCAACCCCCTTCCCCAGTCCTGAGCTCCCTCCCGCACCCAAACTCCCTCCCGCATCCCTGGCCCCACCCCAGAGCCCACCCCCCCATCCAGAGCTCTCCCCTCTACCCCAGCCTTGAGCCCGTTCCTGCACCCTGAACCCCTCATTTCTGGCCCCACCTCGGAGCCCTCACCCTTTCCTGCACCCCAAGCCCCTGTCCCAGCCTGGTGAAAGTGAGGGGGGGGGTGGCGTGAGAGGGGGCGGGGCCTTGGAGAAGGAGCGGGGTTGGGTGCAGGACAAGGGTTTCGGTTTTGTGCAATTAGAAAGTTGGCAGCCCTATCCCAGAGTTGAATACATACAATTTAGGGGGGACACATCTCTTTAAAATCACTTAAAGGTTGTAGATATTGGTATAAGTAATAATAGATTGGTTCTCTAAATAGCATTTTAATCTGGAAATACTCTTATTGCAGACTTTTGTTTCCAGCGTTAATGTATGCATGGTAAGAATCACTCTTACTCAGTTGAAGGTGGTTTTTATCCCATTAATATGTGCTGATGATTCTTCTTCCATGTAACCTGTCATAGTGCAATCACTATCTTAGCTCTACATCAGGCCAAGAGAATAGGCAGTGTTGTAAGATGTATAGCTGTGGATTTGAAAAATAAGTGAGAATTAATGTTCAGCTGTTTATTTCTGCCATGTAAAAGAAGCAGTGAGGGATAAAAAGGCATCTTTTAAAAAGTGGAAGTCAAATCCTAGTGAGGTAATTAGAAAGGAGCATAAACACTGCCAAATTAAGTGTAAAAATGTAATAAAAGTCCAAAAGGAGTTTGAAGAACAGCTCGCCAAAAACTCAAAAGGTAATAACAAAATATTTAAGTACATCAGAAGCAGGAAGCCTGCTAAACAACCAGTGGGGCCCCTGGACGATCAAGATAAAAAAGGAGCACTTAAAGACGATAAAGTCATTGCAGAGAAACTAAATGAATTCTTTGCTTCAGTCTTCACGGCTGAGGATGTTAGGGAGATTCCCAAACCTGAGCCATCCTTTGTAGGTGACAGATCTGAGGAATTGTCACAGATTGAAGTGTCATTAGAGGAGGTTTTGGAATTAATTGATAAACTTAACAGTAACAAGTCACCGGGACCAGATGGCATTCACCCAAGAGTTCTGAAAGAACTCAAATGTGAAATTGCAGAACTATTAACTATGGTTTGTAACTGGTCCTTTAAATCAGCTTCTTTACCCAATGACTGGAAGATAGCTAATGTAATGCCAATATTTAAAAAGGGCTCTAGAGGTGATCCCGGCAATTACAGACCGGTAAATCTAATGTCAGTACCGGGCAAATTAGTTGAAACAATAGTAAAGAATAAAATTGTCAGACACATAGAAGAACATAAATTGTTGGGCAAAAGTCAACATGGTTTCTGTAAAGGGAAATCATGTCTTACTAATCTATTAGAGTTCTTTGAAGGGGTCAGCAAACATGTGGACAAGGGGGATCCAGTGGACATAGTGTACTTAGATTTCCAGAAAGCCTTTTCACAAGGTCCCTCACCAAAGGTTCTTACATAAATTAAGTTGTCATGGGATAAGAGGGAAGATCCTTTCATGGATTGAGAACTGGTTAAAAGACAGGGAACAAAGGGTAGGAATAAATGGTAAATTTTCCGAATGGAGAGGGGTAACTAGTGGTGTTCCCCAAGGGTCAGTCCTAGGACCAATCCTATTCAACTTATTCATAAATGATCTGGTGAAAGGGATAAACAGTGAGGTGGCAAAGTTTGCAGACGATACTAAACTGCTCAAGATAGTTAAGACCAAAGCAGACACTGAAGAACTTCAAAAAGATCTCACAAAACTAAGTGATTGGGCAACAAAATGACAAATGAAATGTAATGTGGATAAATGTAAAGTAATGCACATTGGAAAAAATACCCTCAACTATACATACAATATGATGGGGGCTAATTTAGCTACAACTAATCTGGAAAGAGATCTTGGAGTCATCGTGGATAGTTCTCTGAAGACGACCACGCAGTGTGCATCGGCAGTCAAAAAAGCAAACAGGATGTTAGGAATCATTAAAAAGGGGATAGAGAATAAGACCGAGAATAGCTTATTGCCCTTATATAAATCCATGGTACACCCACATCTTGAATACTGCGTACAGATGTGGTCTCCATCTCAAAAAAGATAAACTGGCATTAGAAAAAGTTCAGAAAAGGGCAACTAAAATGATTAGGGGTTTGGAATGGGTCCCATATGAGGAGAGATTAAAGAGGCTAGGACTTTTCAGCTTGGAAAGAGGAGACTAATGGGGGATATAAAATCATGAGTGGTGTAGAGAAAGTGAATAAGGAAAAGTTATTTACTCGTTCCCATAATATAAGAACTAGGGGCCACCAAATGAAATTAATGGGCAGCAGGTTTAAAACAAATAAAAGGAAGTTCTTCTTCACACAGCGCACAGTCAACCTGTGGAACTCCTTGCCCGAGGAGGTTGTGAAGGCTAGGACTATAGTAGGGTTTAAAAGAGAACTAGATAAATTCATGGAGGTTAGGTCCATTAATGGCTATTAGCCAGGATGGGTAAGGAATGGTGTCCCTAGCCTCTCTTTGTCAGAGGGTGGAGATGGATGGCAGGAGAGAGATCACTTGATCATTACCTGTTAGGTTCACTCCCTCTGGAGCACCTGCCATTGGCCACTGTCGGCAGACAGGATACTGGGCTGGATGGACCTTTGGTCTGACCCAGTATGGCCATTCTTATGTTCTTATGTTCAACGGGCTAGTGCTTTGCTCCCCTGCAAAGGGTGACTGGGAGTGTGACGATAATGTAGCATAGATATGTGGCTAGGATCTTTTGCACTATAATACACAGTTCAACCGTGTTGTTTTGCTGAATGATGGCTCTAAATATTGACCAGAAGGATGTATTTTGAGGGGATCACTTTAGCTTCCTTTTTCTTATGGTGTCTGACAATGCTACTTGATGGACTTATTCTTTTGCCATCATTGTTGAAAACAGAGTATCTGTGTTCTCATTTGAAACTGTTCTTCAGCTGATTTCTGCAGCATAGTGGTTCCTTTGCTGCTGCATTGCCTCTTGTTGTCAGTGATATAAATGACCAAAATGAGTAATAAATAAAATAGGCGTCAGATTCCATAAATATATTGTATATTAAAAAATAAATATTTTACTGGCAGTTTACATTAGCAGTGGACTTTTCTATTTTTTAAAAATGGTGCTTTAGTGAAAAGTTTCTATTTCCTTGCATTAATTATGTATGTGAAACTTTGTTAGCACTAATTTAGTCTCTTGCCTGAAACAGAGTCTATATTTTGTGCTGGCTCGTGAATATCAACACCATATAAAGAAGGCATCATAAATAGTGCAGAGATTTCAAAGTATTTTACATATATTAATGAATTTATCCTCACAACTCCTCTGTGAGTATGGGAAGCAGGTAAATTCTAGTTGTTCTACACATGAGGCAACTGAGGTACAAAGAGGCAGATTCTTTCAAAGTCATGCAGGAAGCCTCTGGCAGAACTGAGAATAGAATCTGTTTCCTGACTCCCAGCCATGTGTTCTTACCACAAGACCAACCTTCCTTCCTGAGAAAAAGGGCTAGAGAGAGAAAAATGAAACAAGCCCTATGTTGGCCATAGTATATTTTTATTAAGCTGGAAAAAATGAAATTGTTGGAGAACAAAGCTTGTTATTTTCTTGTGAAATGAGCACTAATTAGAGTATCATCTTCTGTGGAATGGATTAATCTGTCATGAAGGGCCTGATTGAGATTTACTAATATAGCCTGCCAATAACTTGTATATGTAGTGTGTTTCTATCATTTTCTAATATGATGAGCCTTGACGTCTCACAACTGTTCATCCAGTGTAGAATTAATTTTAATCACTTTTTATTTCATATGAACAAGTGCAATTTAAAACCAACTGCTGTATTAAAGAATCACTACAGCATTAAAATTCAGAATGGTATAATAAAAAGCTCACAATAATTGTTTTCCAGGCATCAGTATACTAGAGCGTGTAATAAGGTGTCACGGAGTGTGGGGGGACACAAGGCCCTGCACCCCCGGCTTCCTGCGATTCACCATGACTCTCAGCCAGCCAGTAAAGCAGAAGGTTTATTTAGACGACAGGAATACAGTCCAAGACAGGTCTTGCAGGCACAGACAACAGGACCCCCTCAGTTAGGTCCATCTTGGGGTCCCAGGGCATCACAGCCCCCTTGGGAGGTCAGAGCCCCATCTGCCTCCCAGCCATGTCACCAGCCAGCTCTGAACTCTCTCTCTAGCCTTTGTTCAGTTTCCCCGGCAAAGGTGTCACCTGGCCTCTAACCCCTTCCTGGGTTC
Organism: Emys orbicularis; assembly: GCF_028017835.1. Classification (NCBI taxonomy): domain Eukaryota; kingdom Metazoa; phylum Chordata; order Testudines; family Emydidae; genus Emys; species Emys orbicularis. The sequence goes on from NC_088685.1 coordinate 145,116,933, forward strand.
TCATGTTACATGCTCAGGTATCCTCCCTCGGCCAGTCTCCCATCCCCCAATGCAGACCATCCTAGCCACACTCCCCTGTCAGCATTCAAAGACCACAGTAAGAACAGTCCCAGTTTGTCACATAAGGATTAAGTTTAATTAAGTAGAAAATTATCCTTTGATGTTTAACCGCAGCACATGCTTTTCAGATTTCTAGGAGCGTGCACATAATTTTTGTTTCTGCCATTACAAGACAAAAAATATAAACGCTCCTTGAGTTGTTCCAGGAATTTCTGGAACTACCATTCCAGGCAGCAGCCAGGATATACAAAAATATGAGTCTTAGAATTCATCTGTCAATTCCCCTTTGGAGATGTTGGCTCGGAATAGTCTAATAGGACTGAGCACCAGGAACACCCAATTTGTAACCCAAGCTCTGCCACTGACTTGCTTTGTACCTTGGGCAAGCAATTCAAGCACATTTTTGACCGCGCCCACTAATTGAGACACTCCAAAATGTTCAGAGGTAATAATCACCCATTGCTCCAGTAGAAGTCAATTGAATATCAGATGCTGCATTTCTCAAATTGGGCACTCAAATGTCGAGGCATCAACAACATGTGGGCTCTTCTTAAAATTTTTGCCTTAGCCATACTATGCCGGTTGTCAAATAGGAATAATGCAAACCCTCAATGTATTTGAAGATTGATTAAGTAATGTTGTTAAGGCTTTTGAAATTGTAAAGTTCTGTATAATTGCTAAGTGATGTTTTTATTTCTGAGCTGTATATGCTTCACCTTGTTAAACAAAACTCCTTTTTATTCCAGAGCTCTACAGGAAATTTTGCACAGGTCTTGTGCACACTTTGCCTGTCTCTCACAAGTACAGTTAATACCTTACTGTCTCAAACTGAGAAGTTGTGTTTGCAATGAGGGAGCATGGGAAGGAAAGGCACATTTCAGTGAATAAATGTTGGCTTTTCTGCACCATCTGATTCCATTAGTCTAGTTTCCATTGCTGTTGGAATTAGCTCTGGTCATCTCCATAAAACTCCAAACCACCAGCTCAGAACCAGAACATCTCTCTCAGCCCCAGCCTGGAAATACACCCATCCTCTGAGAAATCTAATAGTTTGGTGTATTTGAGGAGATGCCTTGAGTCCTCCTGGCTAGTTACATGGACTGTAACAGAATGGCATCTCTACAGTTTTAAATGCAAGAGATTAGTCCTCTTGGTAATACCAAACAAATGGATCCCTTTACTTGGTGAACACAAAAATACTTGCTATGTTCTACACCTATCCTACTATGCCATTCAGGCTATTTGTCTGGGAGTTCTGCTGCTGCTAAATACTTGCACTTCTGGTTTTCCAGTACCAATTGAAAGTTCATAATCAGTAACATACCCATTTTAGTAAACTCTGCATTTAAAAAATTACTCAGTTTTGTGAACACTATATTGATACTGTATCTTGGTTTTATTTATTTCCATGTCCATGTTTTGATATGGAAAGTTTCTCATGGTAACTCACTGGTGAGTATTATAGATCCCCTTCTAGGTCAAACTACAGAAGATATGAGTTGTTTATGCCCCCAGCTGGGAAGTCTTAGCTCTTTAGCTGTAGCTATAGCACCTCATGCTTTTAGCTCTGGAGATCTCCACTTTAGTCCCCAGTGTATTGGCCGAGATGATGGCCATCACTCTGGTATTTAGCCTCAGGTTATAGGTTGGTTGAGTTTCAAGGATTAGAGGTTAATCTAACCTCTTCTTTTTCTTCTTTCTTGCATTAATCCCATGAAATGTGGTCTGCTCTATGAGTCCTCTCCCTCCAAAGTACTCTGTTCAATGCCATATCCTCTATCATACTATATACTGACCTGTCTTCCTTTATGACATCCCCCCACTTCTTCTTGGGTTGACTTATCAGTCTTTTTTTTCTTGGTGGACTTTGTCTCAGTACCGTGCTTTACATGACCAAACCATCTGAGCCTGCACTCCCTCATTTTTTGTTTATGGGTGTTAATTTGAGTATATCTCTAACATACACATTCCTCATGTGGTCTTTCTTACTTATGCCATTCATCGATATCAACAGTTGCATTTCTGTGGAAAAGATTATTTGCTCATGTTTCTTCTTTGTTGCCTAACACTTAGCACCAGACAGTAAAACCAAACGGACCATGGTTTTATAGACTTTCCCTTTTAATCTTACTGGTATCTTGTCACATGCTACACCACTTATCTCTCCCCATTTGAGCCACGCTTTTATTATTGTAGCTCTCATTTCATCCTCCATTTCCACAGTTTCCTTGATTCTGGAAACCAGATACTTGAAACTTTGTATTTTCAGTATTGTCTGTCCCTCTAGTTTCAAGGATAGTTCTTCATTGTTCACATTATTGAAATTACATACTATATACTCTGTTTTTCCTCCGCTTATTTTGAGCCCATGTCTCTCCAACAGACTATTCTAACCTGTCTTAAACATTTTTACATGATCTTCTGAAATATTACTTCAAATAATGAGACTTCCTTCCTTACATAATTTTTACCTGCACCTGTCCTTGGCAATGTTTTGATTTCCAAATTAAACTGAAATGGTACTATGGATTCTATATGGAACAGGGAAAGTTCACTAGCCTCCTGTATCTATCTGCCGGATAGCTTTTTGTTTGTTATGACACACATGGGTTAGGTCAGCCTAGATCTGGTAGAACAGTCTTTAAATGCTGTCTCTCTGTGTTTCTCATTGTTTTCCTTTGGCAGAGCTGTCACTTAAAGGTCATGTTTAACCCATTCTGTTACAGCAATGTCATTAAAAGGGGAAAAGCCTTAAGTTGGTTCTACCTCATAAAATCTATAATGCAGGTCATAGAGCTGCCATCTGGCTTCATTTTGTGCCTGCTGTCATGTTGAAGGGTTTTTTGGCTATCAAGACCCTGGGCTTAGTGAATTGAGGAAAGATGGCTAGATGCTCTTCCACCTTGTAGACTTATGCAGAGGAGCAGCCTAGATAAGAGGCCTGGGAGAGAGAACCTGAAGTGAAAGTATGTGGTTCCTGCAATTGTACAGAAAACAATTTTATCACAAGTCTGACAGTAGTTGATACTTTTCTTAAAGCCCCAGGTTCTGAAATCCTGTGATTTACATGACAATTTCAGCTTTCATTTAAAAAAAAAAAAAAGTTTCTGGCCTGTGTAGTTGTAGAAAAAAGCTTGAAAATGTAACCAAACTGTAATCTATAAACTCAAAAACTAGAAGACAAATAAAAAAGACCTTTTGTTTTTTAAATCTTGAGGTTTTTTTGAGGCCCAAATCATGATTTTCAAATGCTTGGAGTTTGCAGTGCTGTGAAAGGGACATAAAGAGGAGAGTAGTTATATCTGTGGTCTGTGACAGTCTGCATTCCCCCCCCCACACACACACACCTTTTAAAGTTCTCTGTCCAAAGATTGCTCTTGCCTGATAAGTCAGGTCACTGGCCCTTCAGAAAGAGTGTTCCCCATTTCACCTTTTAGCAGACTGTGCTGTAGCATTACTCAAGAATTCCCTCTCCTCAATGATTTTACTTCCTGCAGACCTGAGGAAGTAAAATCTGATAAGAGAATTCATACTCTCATCCCCTGCATGTAAGTAAAAATGTGCACCATCTAGACTGCCTTAATAAAGCTCTTTGTTGTATAATCACTTAAGCATAAAAGCCTATTGGTTTAACAGATCTAGGACCCAAGTAACATTTGGGCTTATCAGTTTCCGTGAATATAAGAAAAAGGAGTTATATTTGCTACTTGTATGGTCTTGTCAATATTTATTGTTTCCTACTCACGAAATCTCAAAGACCAAATATTCATCTGGAAAGTATAACTTTTAAAAGATATCTATTTGTCTTAAAATGAATATAGTGGGTGGGGTTTTTGTTTTTTGTTTTTAAAATTATTTGATTTTCCTTTTAAAAAACCTTTCCTGGAATAAGAATTTTTATGTCTAGTTTTAACATGGAGCAAATTTATACAAATGAAATATGAACTCTTAAAAATTAAGATAATATTAGACATGCATGACTATAATAAAGAATCAGAGAATCATGATGTTAAACATTATTTTCTTTTTCTTTTTCCTTTACAGATAGCTGAGGCCTATTTTCAGGAGGAGGAATGTATCCTTTCATTGATCAAAATTAACAATGCTCTATTTTGTAAAAAACTAAAGTGGCATCATAATCAAAATTTGAAAGGAAAAAGACTTTGATGGTTAACAGGCTGTGGATCAGGGTTAGGAAAAGGTGAACATGCCATGTTTTATACATGAGTAAGCCTACAATATGTGCTTTCTGCTGTGTTTTCTTAGCAAGCTAGCTGGAGTACAAGTAAAGAAATAAATCCCCCTTCCCAAAGCTGTACTGATATAATTGGTAATGCCTGCACAGAAACAAAGACATAAGCAAAACAATTGTGTGCTTCAAAGAAATCAACTGTTTTACATGAGAAATCCTCTTCTGAGTATTAGGCATTAAGAAATATGCCTTAGCCGAATAGGATATACACCTCTACCCCGATATAACGCGACCCGATATAACATGAATTTGGATATAACGCGGTAAAGCAGTGCTGGGGGCGGGGGCGGGGTTGTGCACTCAGGTGGATCAAAGCAAGTTTGATATAACGCGGTTTCACCTATAACGCGGTAAGATTTTTTGGCTCCCGAGGCCAGCGTTATATCGGGGTACAGGTGTATATCCTAATTTATAAAAATACTACTGTAGTGTTCTACTGTTCTCTGCATCAGGATAATGATAACCAGTTCACGGAGTTGAAGGAGAACTTGGCGATAACAAAAGCAAAACAATAATGTATGATTTTTATGACCCAAACATTTATTGGTCAAATGTTACATCGGGATACAGTTTAGTTTAATAGTTTCCCAAACCACAAACAGTTGCTTCTTGGAACAGCTAGTTCTGGGGCACACATGGGGAGAGGTTACTCTTGACCTATTCCTAAATAATACACACGACTTGATTCCAGGAGTTGAGCCAGTCATAGTGACTATAACATAATCTAACTTAATTTCATCCTAGGAGGGATTGATCATCCTAAAACCTTATGCTGTGATGTTATACTTTAGGAAGTACGGTTTTTCAAAAAACTTGGAAACTCTTTAGAACCTAAAGATGAATGTTAAGAAATATAAATCCTTAGTATGGGTGTGGAGGCTACTTAAGTATATCACATTACTCATAGAACTTATGCATATTCTTAAACAAAAAAGAAAGCAGAAAGGAAAGGCAATTTAAAAATCATTCTGATTAAATAGCAAAATACAAGATTTTATTCAAGTCCCAGAAAGTATTCTTCCAAACATGAAAATCTAGCCCAAGTGATATTAAACTGTACACCTCTACCTCGATATAATGCTGTCCTCAGGAGCCAAAAAATCTTACCGCGTTATAGGTGAAACCACGTTATATTGAACTTGCTTTGATCCGCCGGAGTGCATAGCCCCCCCCTCCCCCCCCCCCCCCGGAGCACTGTTTTACTGTGTTATATCAGAATTCGTGTTATATCGGGGTAGAGGTGTATTTAGAAAGGGATAGAGAATAATTCTGAAAATATTGTAAAGCTAATATTTAAAATAGAATGTATGTCACCACCTTGAGAATTACTTTTGGTCATCCCATCTGAAAAAGGGATAAGAAAGAAAGAAAGAAAGAAAATAAATGAAAATGTAGAGGCATGGCAAATATTTGTCAGTAAATGAGATTAAAAGATTAGGGCTATTTAGTTTAGAGAAGACATGACAGAAGTACAGTATAGAGAAAACCACATGGGTGCTCATATTTCATACTAGAAGAACGGTTTTAATTGAAAAGCAATACCTTTAAAGCTAGTCAAAGGAAATACGTTTTTAACACTATGCTTGGTGAACCTATGGAACTCAATGCCACGAGATAGTGAGGCAAAGAATTTAGCATGGTTCAAAACAGGATTAGACATTTATATCAATAGTAAGGGTAGCTAAAATTATGCTAATAATAAATATTTGTAAGGGATAACAGCTCTTGCAACCATTAACTCTGAGGAATTAGGAAAGAATTTACCTCTAAATGTACTCTTGCATAGTTATTCATGATAGGGATTTTAAACTTTCCTCTGAAGAATCTGATATTAACAATTAGTGGAGACAGGATACTGAATTAAATGTGCCATCGGTCTGATCCAATAAGGCAATTGCTGTGTTCTGTGTTTTATTTTCTAATAAGTTTATACAAGGCAAGGAATATTAACTCCTTTAGTGCTGTTTGTTTACGTGTCATGCTATACATTTGTATCCCATAGTTAGTAAAAAGAGCAAGTACTTCTTGTGTCTTTGTGGTGATTACTATATTATTTTATTTGGTATAAATAATGCAAATATTGTGTCTATATACTCAGAACCTGATTCACTCTGTTTTCATCTCCGGTATATTGCCTAATGGAATTTGAAATAGTTGAATGTGTAAACACCTGGCAAGAGGTGGTTTAAAATAGGAGGATTATTAGCTAACTTTATACTGCTTGGCAGGAGTAGAATTAGTAGGAAAGTATACAGCTTTTAGAACACACTTGTAGACACAATGAAGGCCCTGCAGAGGGGGGGAAAGAGATTGTTGGTAAAGGGGGAATGGTAAGCATAATCTCAAAATATTTCACAAAAAATGAGACACCTTCATACTTCAAAAATAGATTGTCTGAGGAGTAACTTTTGCTGGTGGCTGTTCACACCTTACTGCAGCTGTGCAAATAAAGTATTAGAAGTTCTTGTCCTAAGAAGGGGAAATCAAAATGCTTGAAGTCCTTTAAAGTTATACCCTGTGTTTTGGGGGGGATAGCTCAGTGGTTTGAGCATTGGCCTGCTACACCCAGGGTTGTGAGTTCAATCCTTGAGGGGGCCATTTAGGGAACTGGGGTAAATATCTGTCTGGGGAGTGGTCCTGCTTTGAACAGGGGGTTGGACTAGATGACCTCCTGATATCTAACCCTGATATTCTATGATTATTGGTTAAGCTTCTACAGTATGCTTAGTGCTGTTCAAAACACAGAGGAAGATAGTCTCTGTCCCAAGAAGCTTACAGTCTAGACAGACACAAAATGCACTTGATGTCTTTGGATGTGGGTGGTTCTGTCTTAGACTGTAGTAATGCTTGTCTTTGCTTTTGCGGTGAATTTTTTTTAAAGTAAATTAGTTAACACAAAAATGTATAATGTACCTGCACTTAAAAACTCATAGTTGATCAAATATACTTTCTCGGAGTCAACGTTTGTGGAAAGAGATGATAATGTAATAAAAGAATCTTCCATGCTGCTTTTAGGAATTTTTTTTTCAACTCTTTTTTTCAGTTTATATTTAGTTTAGTTTAATAATTTATTCAAGTCTATTAGAGTGCTGGCCATATAACCACTCACATGCATTTTGGTACTTGTGTATCAGGTTTCAGTCATAGAACTAGACTATGTCCTTTTGAACGTGGTATCAAATTAAAATATGTCTGTCTGTATCTGTATTTCTCTTTAACCTTCTATTCAGATGAGAAGGCAATGAAGTTCATTCAGCTTGAACGACTATATCATGAGCAGCTACTTGCAAATCTTTCTTCCATTCAGGAGCAGTGGGGTAAGTACAGTGTGTTCTAATGTGGAGGAGAGGAGAGTTGTCTTTTAGATACAGCTTATGGAACTTGTTCTTTCTAAATAATAGAACAAATATTTTTCCAGTCAATACTGTGTTGCAAAAACAAAAGTAGCTTTTTCACCAGAACCTTTAAGAGCCTGTCGTGAGAAAATTATTCTTTCCTGAGATTTTTCTCCTGTCGTCTTTGTGAAGAAAAGGCATGCTTCGGGGATCATTCTTTATCTTGATCAGTTTCTATACTTTGAATTCTCTACCATGGTTGATTCATATATTCTTGGGTGAAACTAGCGTGACATTTGTTTCGTTTCTTGAATGCAGCGCAACTTATTGTGTCATGATGATATGCTTTTTATCGAGAGTCTTCTTCATAATTGTACAGTGTACACAGAACAGATTTGTTTTATTGATAAAAAACAAAATTGGACTTGTACATATTTTGCCATATACTAGTCTCTTTGGCTTCCACGTTTTTATGGCTAAATAAATACTAATATTTTAGCAGTGTGGCTAAAACTATTTGTGGTTTAATTTAGAAACAAAGTGGAAAACAGCAGTGCCCAGTACAGTTACGACTCTGAGGAATTCAGCTAAAGGACTTAACAATGAAGAGTTAGAAAATCTTGCTAAACTTTGTACATCACATCAAGAGTAAGTATAGCAAACCTTATTACTTTAGCAAGTGAAAGTGTACTTCCTTGTTATTTGTATGGCAGATGTTTGAAATGGATTCAACTACATCCCCCAAAATAAAAATTGTACCAGTTGATTAAAATGGATCAAAATCAATTCACAGCTACAAGGCAGATGCTGTTCTTGATAGGAAACATTTGTTTTGATCTGTAGTAAGAATACTTTATTCTACAGTGACTTCTCAAACTGGATTAATATTGTTAAAAGAATTTCTACAGACTCCCGGTATTACTTTTATAGTCTGGGCAGTTGAAGAGTTTATACTTTGATCACATTGCTGCCTTCTTTTGCTGAACTGGTGAGGGCTTCAGTTGGACAAAATTGTCCTTTAGTCCCCAAATATACAGTTATGATCAGTCATACTGGGGTGGCAATCCTCATGTAAAGTGTGATATGATGTAGTGTGTGCTAAGAGAGTTACTATTCAACTTGAAACAAAACAGCAGATGAAAACTGTGTACTGTAGAGATACCAGATTCTACAGTCTGACGTAGTTATCTGATCATGTTCTGGCAAGACACAAACACAATTAATTCAAACGTAAAAATCATCAATGAGGAGCACTTTAAAAGTTTAAAGTTCAAAGTCTGGTGTCTGCAGTACTAGAAGGCTGATGAAGCATGCTTGTGACTTGCTTGCCCTTTAACCATGGCATAATTCCTGCCACCGCTTGCGTTTAGCAAGTCATTCAGAAGAGATTACAGTCAGATCAATCAGTGGCTCACAATTGGGTCCCTTAAAGCCCAGGTGTTTAGGCATGAGAGTTAAGTAGTTTCTTTCTATATAGCAGAGGAGCTGCTCTCATATTTTTGAGTTTCTCTAGTGCCATTGGGAAGGAATGCACCGCAGGGACTCTCTTCACCTAAATCAATTATATTAATAATAATAGTGCTTAGTTTCTTTCTTTCTTTATTTATCGTAGTGTCATAGAAATGTAGGGCTCAAAGGGACATCGAGAAGCCATCAAGTCCAGCCCCGACTATACCTGACAAGTGTTTGTCCAACCTGTTTATAAAAACCTCCAGTGGGGCTTCTACAACCTCCCTTGGAAGCCTTATTCCAGTTTTTCACCACTCTTCTAGTTAGAAAGTTTTTCCTAGTATCCAACCTAAATCTCCCTTGCTGCAGATTAAGGCCATTACTTCTTGTCCTACCTTCAGTGGACGTGGAGAACAATTGATCACAGTCCTCGTTGTAGTTTGATAACTACTGTTTTCAGTATGGTCTTTCAACTGGTTATGCACCCACCTTATAGTAATTTCAGGTGGACTGCAGTTCCCTAGTTTGCTTATGAGAACGTCATGCGGGACTGTGTCAGAAGCCTTACTAATATATTTATATAACATTATAAAATAACAAGAGGCACCATGACCTGAAGGTCAACAGACTTGGGACTGTTCTGGATTGGCGGGAGCCCGTTCTGAAGGAAAGAGGCTCTCACAGAGTATACCTGGACAAAAAGTCCCCTTTCTATTATGCTGAGGCTATGTCTACACTACCGTGGGATTGATGCTGCTGCAATCGATGCACCGGGGGTCGATTTAGCGGGTCTAGTGAAGATCCGCTAATCAACGGCAGATCACTCTCCGGTTGACTCCGGTACTCCACCGGGAACGAGAGGAGTAAGGTAAGTCAATGGGAGAGCGTCTCCTGTCGACCCAGTGCAGTGCAGACACCACAATAAGTTGATCTAAGCTACGTCTACACCAGCTACATTATTCACGTAGCTGGAGTAGCGTAACTCAGGTCGACTTACCGGGGTAGTGTAGACATAGCCTGCGAGAGCTACAATGCAGGCAGCTGTATGGATCTCAACTGTGATAGTGTGGCACAGAGAGAGAGAAATGAACTCTCAAGCAGGTCCAAGGCCATTAAGGTGTTGGTATTAACCAATAAAGCACTAAAACTCCACCCAGAAACCCACAGGCAACCAGTGCAGATCCGGAGGGTGGCTGTTATGTGACTGAAACAGGATCCTCCGCTTAACAAGCGGCATTCTGCACTTGTCAGATGGACTTAAGGTGGAGCCCCAAATGGAGCATATTGCAGTAGTCTAGCCTTGAGGTGACAGTCGTGAATCACTGCATTGAGATTTGCTTTGGTAAGAAAAGATTACAGTGACCTGGGCAATTGCAAAAGAAGAGAGCCATTGTCGCTATCACTGAATGGTGATCATCCAGTAGTAACTGAAAATCTAACCAGATTCCAAGGTTGTAAAAATGACTGCACATGGCAGAGAGATGTGCTTAATCAGAGGGACAGATACAGTTTTTGCCATATTTTCCATTTGTGTTCTCCAGCCTTCTACCCTCCCTTCCATTTTTGTCTGGCTATAACTTCAGCCAGCTTGCTCTCATCAATGTGTCACTGAGGGCATAATTTGGTTTGCAGAACCTTTATCACAGGTGGTGATGCATAAGAAGAAAATAAAAAATAGCTTGACTGTCAAAGCCTAGATTAGGTTGCCTGGCTGGCAGTCAGGAAAAAATAATTTCTTTACTTATAATCTGAGCACATTTGATATGGAGCCATTGGAAAGCATAAACCTGAAACCCTGCTAGTATAAAAGAGGCAACTTTAGCCCTGCGGCTGCAGTAGCAGCCTGCTACTGCTCTCTGACTGATAATGAAGGATTCCTTTGCCCAAGTGCATGTCAGGTTCCCTAATATACAGCCTCATTACATGCAGTCTTGGGATATGCACTAGGATGGAGATTTGGCCCATACAGTTTACGTATTTAATATCTACACAGCATCTAGCAGCATTTCTGTAGGCACAGAATGGTAGTCTTATTGTAAATAACTGTGTTCTCCTTGAAATTTGTTCCATGCGTCCTCACTTTATTGACTAAAATTCAGATACATTACATCTACTATGTTCCCTTCCTCCAATAATTATGTAATTTGATCAAAATTAGTGGCCATGTTTATTTGGCATAACTTGTTCTTTAAATATACATGTCATCATTCCTGTTATCAGTAGTCTCTAGATGTTTATCAATTCTTTCAATAATTGTTCCATATTTTTTCTAAAGATTGAAGTTAGATTTACCTGGTGACAATAATCAAAATCAATTTTCCATTTTTTTTTAAAGATGGAGCTCTTTGAATATTTGAGCTATGTGTTTTTCTATTTGAGAGCATAGATGTGATTTTTTTCCCCCCCCAGTAATTTATTTTATAATCCAAATGCTCATACTGGACACTTTTTTTTTTTTTCTTTAAGAGACTATTTTGGGCTGTTTCTGCTTTGCCTTTGCAAAAAAAAGTTTGTATACATTAAGGGGTATTGTCAAGTTAAAATCGAAACACTTTTTAAAAAATGTATTAAACATTGTTTCTATTTGCCCCTGAAACCTCTTGCCAAGTGTTGTGGGGTTTTTTATAATAATTTTTAAAACAAATTCTCTCTCCCTTATTGCTGTGTGACAGGACTGACTATACAGGATAAACCATGGAGCTAATTGTGTATCTAGAGCTGTAGAATACATAGCCTGATTTTCAGTGGTGTTGATCCAGCTGTGGGTCCCACTGATTTCAGAGGGAGTGATGGGTGCACAGTTCTACCAAAAATCTGAACCAGAATAAACTGGGGGAGAGAGGGAGTAATATTTTCTCCAAATCTCTTTCAGTTACAGCAAATGTTACTTTTAATGCTAGTTGGTAAAACATTTGCAGACAGAAGTATGATTTTTGAAGTTGTTGTGTCCCTTTCAAAACAAGTTTACAAGAAGTTTTGAACATTTCTGATGTGTTGTTTTTACCTTTTTAACTGCCTTCTCAATTACGTGCAGCAACGTCCATAATAATTGGCTTTCTAATGATGTTAACATATGGTACAGCTCTGTACTTTAAACTATGCTAGTGCACTGATAGTGTTTCAGTGTTGGAAATGTTCTGTGCTAATATTAGAGTATGGAAGGGACTAGTATGATTTGTGCAGTAGTTATGGTGACATTTGTTGTGAAGAATATTGTTCCTGAAAGTGGTAATTTATTCTTCCTTTCTTTATTGCTGCAGGCCACTTGCATCCAAACACAAGGTAAGAATTTGTTTTCCTTGATGCTGCTTTACCAATTGAAAATATGAGTAAGGGTATTTTTTAGTGTGCTTTGACATACTTTTTATAGAGTTGGTTTGGAAATTTTGTACAGAGTGTACTTCTCAAGTAATTGCAGTGTTTGAGTTTAAAATCAACAGTTACAGTAAGTGTTGTCCTGTTTTACAGCTAGTAACTACTGAAAAGTCCTTGGGAGGCAATCGTTTTGTACAATTAATGGGAGCAGAAGATTTAAAAGAAAGAGGGGCTGCTGCTTGTGATTCAGGTACATCTTGTATAGATTGTGTACATATTTTTTAATGTACTCCTGTTGATATTGTGCAGCTGTTGCATTTGGAGTTGCAGCACATAAGAGGAGCAGAAATGAGAGTGCACATCATTTTTGCAAACTTTAATTTTTCACAGCATATAATAAAGTATTTGCACAGCATAAAGAATAGTCTAAGTAGGGAACGGTCTTCATAATAATTTACTTTAAAATATCCATTTTAAAATATTTCAATTTTTTGTGTGTTATATCAGTTCATATAACATACAAAGGGCTATTCTTAATAAGTACAAATGTCATACTAGTGTCAACCCAATGATCCTCCAATATATAAAATGCCTGGCTAGCAAGAGATCTTGTTATAACTATTCTAAGTTGTGGCCATTAAATATAGTTAATTATTTAAAAGATCCATGTATAAAGCTGCATTTTCCATACCAGCAAAGAAAAAATTAAGAAATGCATGTTTGGGAGTCTTAAAGAAAGAAAATGCAGCATTAATATTTGTTCAGGATGATAACTGGAAGTGTGTCTCATCTTCACTTCCCTTTTCTGCAAGGACACAGTAATGCTGTGTTTGAGGATTGCCCACATAGTGTAATTGCATGGGAACGGAGAAGGAAGATAGTTTTTAAGCTATTTCACCCTAGTACATCTTTCCTCGCTATGAGCAAAGATTTTTGCATGTTCCTGGGGTAGATGGTGAGAGTTAAAGTGGTCTAAATTCAGTGCGTTTCTCTCTCCAGTGGCAACTGCCATCATCCAAGAGATTTTTTGGGGGGGCTCGGAAGCTAGGAGGTGATGGTGGCAGAGGACCACTGCTTCTCTACACACTACAGGTCTCTTCTCCTTCCATTCCACACCCCTTACTATCACTACCACGACCCACACATGCAGTTATCTTTCTGTTTGGGTTCTTATAGTGCATCCACCACTGTGGCATCTAAGCTCATTCACAAGGCTGAAGAAAGTGCTGTCAGCTATCATAATTTTATCATGAGTCTTGTAATGGTTGGTATATTTCTTACAACCCCAGTTGCTGAAATCAGGAGATTGCATGAGAATCTCCAATTGCCTTCTGCTTTTTAAGTAAGTTTAAAACCCTTATGGTTGCAAAGAAAAGCTTAAAAACATGAAGCGACTGCAGCCTGAAGGTTCAGAAACCCAAAAGAACCCAAAATTTATTATTTTTATTGCTGGTTGGAAAACAGAATTTCTGTTCCACAAGAAATTCTGACATTTCTAAATTTTGCTTTTTTTTCTGAATCAGAACGCAAGGCAAAACTTTCCTGCAGAACAGAAATTCTGAAAAATTTCAATTCAGACCCATCAAAATATTTTCTTTGATAATGTCAAAACTTTATAATGTAAAATATAAAATATTTGTATACAAAAATTTATAGTAATATAAAAATCAAAACAAATAAAATGAAATAGTCGAAACAATTTATTTAGACTTTATTCCCTCTGAAATTTTGTGAAAATTGACAAGTTCCCTCAAAATATTTACATTTTGACAAAATTGTGTTTCCACTGGAAAACTGTACCATCAAAAACATTCCAGACAAGCTCTGATAGTTGTTTAAAAATCTCATGATGGAGGGCTTGACTAATGATTTTTGAATGCTGAGGTTGGCAATACTGTGAAGAGTGTTTATGTAACTTCCTCCCCACCCCTCAAGCTGGCACATTTCTTTGGGAAGCAGTGGATATGTGTCCTTGGCCCTCACACTGGCAGATCTCTTTAGGAAGAGAGTGACTTTTAATAAAAGTCCGTCTTAATCAGCTATTGTTGCCTCCCACACTTCAGGCATGTCAGCAGCAGGGGGCAGCATGTTCTTCTGCAGCCATAAAGAGGAGAATTATGGGTGGGTGGGGGAGGAAAGATAAAATTAATATAAATACATTTGCCAGAATAAAGACTATCACATTTTTTAAATAGTCTGGAGAGACATGGGAAACTAAAAAGCCTTTTTTGTTTCATCTGTTAGTTGGCTGTCTCTGCTCACTTGGCTTTTAGAGGCAAGACTGTGACTATGGTAGTAAGAAAGGAGAGGGAAACTTCCAAGGGGTTTGAAGAGGGCCTTCGTGAGAGTATAAATAGCCAAATTAAGAGGTTGTCTACAAGGGGAAATGGCCCGGAATAGCTATTGTAGAATAGTGCCCCATGGGGACATTCGAGATAAAGTGGATTAAACTACATTGTATGGAATTAACGTGTCCACATGGGAATCTATTGTGGAATAACAATTCTACAATAGCTATTCTGAGCCATATCCCAAGTAGACAAGCCATTAATTTGATCATTTATAAACTCATTAAGGCTCTTTTCCAAAGTGGATTAAGCTAAACAGTATAAAGGCACTCTTAGGCTATTTGTACACTTACAGTAGCATGTAGAGTACATATACTGCATGCCTCCCCTCCCCCCCCCCCTCCAGCATGGGTATAAATAGCACTGTAGATGGTGAGGCATGGATTAGGCAAGTAGAGTAGACACACCAGAACCTTAGGGATGTGTACCCTACACCGTTTTCTATATGCCCAAGCAGTGCCTCCCCCATCTACACTGCTGTGTTTAGCAGTGTAGTGTCCGACTGCTTGCAGCCTTTTCCTACCATGGGAAAATCTCTGGCACGGGAGAGGCAGCAGGGAACGGCTCCAGCAGCTCCCAACTGCTGGAGGCTTTCCAGGCTCTGACAGCAGGGAAAGCTTCCACCAGCTGTCCACTGCCAGAGCCTTTCCCTGTTGCAGGGAAAGGCTCTGGCAGTGGGGAAGGACTCTTGCAGGGGTAGGCAGCGGGAAAAGGCTCCAGTAGCAGGAAATTGCCTAAGCCTTTCCCCACTGCCATCCCACCTGCTGGAGCCTTTCGCTGCCACATGTAGCTACCCACCATAGCATGGATTCAGCCTGCTTTTCACTGTAGCTTGTAGCTACGTGTACCCTACTTGCCACTGCCAGTGTTCACAAGGCTTTAGTGTGGAATAAGTGTATCCACATGGGGAGAGAGTGTGGAATAGCTATTGTGCTTTATTTTCAGACCCTAGCTTATTTTGCAATAGTTTCTCCTTCTAGACAAGCCCAAAGACTCCACTTATCTACCATGTCTAGAGTGGGGGATGGGGGCATGTGTGTGTTGTCTGTGTACATATCTAAAACCTTAGTTATGTAATGTAGGTAAAATATATACTGTGGTAGCAACCTTGAAAGAAAATGCCACTTCTTCATTAATCTAATTCCTGCCCCCTCCTCTGAGCCTGCCGTGCCCTTGCTCCTTCCCCCTTCCCCCCAGAGCCACGAAACAGCTGATTGGGAGGTGCGGGGAGGGAGGGGGAGGCGCTGATTGGCGAGGCTGCCGGTAGGTAGGAGGCGCTGGGAAGGGGGGGGGGAAGGAGCTGATGGGGGGCTGCTGACTTATTACTATGGCTCTTTGGCAATGTACATTGGTAAATTCTGGCTCCTTCTCAGGCTCAGGTTGGCCACCTCTGAACTAAACAGTAATAAATCACCAGGACCAGATGGTATTCACCCAAGAGTTCTGAAGGAACTCAAATGTGAAATTGCAGGACTGTTAACTGTCGTCTATAACCTATCGTTTAAATCAGCTTCTGTACCAAATGACTGGAGGATAGCTAATGTGATGCCAATTTTTAAAAAGGGCTCCAGAGGTGATTCCGGAAATTACAGGCCGGTAAGCTAAAAGTTGTGTGAGTTGTCCAAACAAACATTTTTAAATATTTCCAAGGAAGCTACAAAAAAACTCCCCAAAATTTTACATGAACATTAAAGGGGATCATAAGATCTCACTTTCCTGGGTCTCTATTTATGCCTTATAATGCTAGAAGCATTTCTTACTTTCTTATGTATAGAATACTGTTTTTCTAGACTGAGTTTTTGCTTCCATAAGTGAATTTAGTTCTAATTTTTGGTTATTTTGGATGCCTCTGGATTTGGGTATCCGACATGACACCTTAAAGGAGCCTGATTTTTAGAGAGCAGGTTCTCATCACTTCTGAAAATCAGCTGCCTTTAGGGTAACTTGAATTGGTCTTGCGTCTGATGAAGTGGGCATTCACCCATGAAAGCTTATGCTCCAATACTTCTGTTAGTCTTAAAGGTGCCACAGGCCCCTCTGTTGCTTTTTGAATTGGACACTCTCTCAAAAAAATGAGCCACTCAAAATCACTAGTCACTCTTGAAAATACAGGCCTTAATATTCATAAAAAGACCGACAGCACTGGACATTGAAGTCCTCTATCTCTAGTACAGTTACAGCATAGACACACAGTGTAAGCTTCCCCACACAGACATGTCTGTCTGTTTCAACCCTGACCTCAAGGGGCCATCCTGCATGGTAAAGAGGCTGATTTAATTTCCATGTCCATTTAATCTTTGGTGTTCCTACTTGCCAACAAAGGTGCCTGTTGTAACATGGTCATATCAACTGGGAAAAATTGACAGATGGTAACAAAATCCTGCTACTGACAATCTGGGCTGTATTTGAACTGGTGACCTATACATGTAGAGCTCAGTATCCCATTACAAATCCCTCAGCTGTCTTGTCCTTTGTGCCTAATTTTCAAAACTCTCTCTTATACCCATTTCTTCTTTCTATCCTATATAATTAGCTTCTGTTTATCCCTTCCATCTATTAACGTTCTGATTTTTATTCATCCTCAAGTAGGCTGTGTGGTCTTTCATATAATTTCTAACCTTACTTTTCATTTTCAGCTAGTATTTCATTAAGTTTTAAAATATGAGGATTATCATCAAACATAATCTTTCCTTACTTTAAGACAGAGAAATTCAACCCTGTTTCAAATATATTTGAGAGCTGAGCAGAGGAGGCAGTGCTCTTTTCCAGTGCAGGTTTACACTAGGGTTCAGGTTTGACACAAAATCCATAGCTAGCATGGATTCAGATTGAATGGCTTAAGAATCTTGTGACACTTCAGCAGGAAATGATGGAAATTTCTGGGGCCACTTGATATTTCTTCCATCAACCTGATCCATAGACCCTTCTTTGACTCTGAACCAAAAATTCAATTAAGTAGATTTTGTGTTAGGAATTTGTTGTGTATTATTATTATTATTTATTATTACAGTAACTTCTATAATACAGACCTAGTTGTTCTAGGTGGCTCTGTATAAACGTAATAAAAAAAGTCTGTTGAATAGAGATTGCTTTGTCATTTGAATCTCAGGCACTCCCTTTTTCTCTCCCCAAAACTGGGTGGGGGGGAAGAAGGTTGGATTTGAGGTTCCAGTTAAGGCCCATATCTAATAATTGTAGGCACAACTCAGACTAGCTTTTTGCTCTTCCACTACATGAACATATTGTATTGGCACAGAATGTACTATTTCTTAAATTCCTACTTTGTTAGAAATAAATAATTATTGAATTATAAGTTCTTTAACCTACCGATAAATAATTTACCAACATTTCCTAACCAAAAATGAGTGTAACTCTAAACTTTTTTGAATTCACAGTATTTGTGTATTATTGTTCTCACTTCTCTCTAAAATAAAGTTCCATAACAGCTCAGTAAACAGAGATCATTCTCCCCTGGTAATTTATATTGAAAATATCTGAAACCAAACATAAGCTAAATCCAAATTGTATTTGTGGTTTTTATATATAACCCATACTGGCTACCCATATAGAAGTCCGTAAAAGCAATTTTAGCTGTGTAATTTATTATCTATGAATATTGTAATCAAATATTTTATTTTACTTTGCATTAACTTAAGGAAATAGTTAAATATTAAAGACAAAGGACCACATGGAAAACACATTCAATTCTTGTGATTTTAGGCTTTTTAAAAAATGCACCTACATACCTCAGTGAAATGTGATAACAGTAATACTAATGTATCTGAGTTACCCATTGCAGTGGAACCAGGAAAAAAATTGCTTCTGTAGTTTTGACATCATATCCCTCTTCCCTCCCCACCCTTCCTTCTAGAAATCTTGGAATAATCTACATGTAGTTCCTTGCATGAAATATGTTTGAGAGGGAAATTAGGCCCTTATTTCTTGAAGCACGTAACAACATTCTTTACTTTAAGCGTGTGAGTAATCCCATCCCTTTTCAGCAAAACACTTAAGCATTTTCTTAACTTTAAACATTCACTTAAGTGCTTTGCTGAATTGGGGTCTTATTTATGATTTATTCTGGGTGTTTTATGTTTTCTACTAACTGGAGCAGCACTATCTGCACTAGAGGGGAATTTATTCTGAAACATTTGTGTGCAGTGTTATCAAGTCATAGTATGCTCTTTCGACACACTATTGATGTTTTGAATCATTTTAAAATGCTGGAACTGTCTTCCTGTTGCATTTAGATACTGAAACTTGGCCTGGCATTGGACCAAGAAAAGAAAACCAGCACAGAGAGAGACAGATGAGTGAGAGCTCCCTGTGTGATAGTAAAACTGATAGGCTTACAGAAGCAGCACGTCTTCAAGTAGCTGCAGGGAAGGACCACATGGAGGAGCAGCACTGCAGTGCTGAATCAACACTGGAGCCACACACCCAGTCTATAGGGACAGTGGGCAGGCCTTGTTCTGACTGTTTATCATCTGGGGATGCTGGTAAAGATAACAGTTTGCAGCCGAGAGAGAAGCAGTTCTCTAAGGATGTGGCAAAAATAGAAGACGTGGCTAAGGAGCCTGGAGTGGAACTCTCTGGTGAGCCAATGGTAGACACCTTAGTTTTAACGGACGCTGATTATATCCCTCCTGATTTGATTTCTAAAGATGAAAATGTACAAGCTGAAAGAAATGTTCTCAGGTCAAAACACCGTGCAGGCTCTACTGAGACTGCCAGAAGCCAGCTAGGAAATAGTGCATTAAACCAGCAGCAGCAGAAGCCTGGTTTAGGAGATGAGGATGGAAAATCCCCACAGGACAGAACTGCATCAAACATTTGTGAAAACATGTGTTCTGGAAGTAACAAAGCACCTGAACATATCAGTCCTGCACATCCAAAAGTATGCAAGGGACTGCAGGAGATGGCAAGGCAGCAGGAGGAGGAGGTAAATAATGACGAACCGGAAGATTTTTTTGGCAGATTCTTAAATGGTAGCATAAAAGACACTGAAGAATCCCTTGCAAATTTAGAAAACCAAGAGGACTCTGAAACTCTCCCAGATATTCCACTGGAACAAGCATCATACAGCTCAACAGAAGCTTTATTATTAGATGACAGCTTTTCTTCGCTCGATGAACTTGCAAAAAGGATAGAGATTGCAGAGGTAAACACTGGGAAAACTATAAAAACAAAACAAAAAATTATTGAATTTATTATAATCTTAGAAATTGATGCCTTCTTTAAAATGTGTGTTAAATATATATCCCTACACATCACTTCCTTATTTTTAATATGAAAACTAAATTATTTGTTTTTATTCTTCATCTGAATTGATTAATAGCCTGATTGTTTTTTCCAGAGATACTTAGCATCCACAGCTCCCACAGAAGTTCACGGGAGTTGTTGGGGGCTCAGCACCTCTGAAAATCAGACTCTCACTCTATATCAATATGAAATATTCTTACCATTATTATTTTATACACAGAGACTGCTATTAGGAGTGCTGAGAAATCATAATAATTTCTTCCCTTGTAATTTTATACAAAGAAGTTGCACAGTAAATGGCAGGTGACATAAATTATCTTCCTTTAATTGAGTGTTAATCATTCTTATTCATTGATAGAGTAAAACTTGTTTTTCACTGCCCATTCCCATAGGTGAGTAACAGAAGAGAGGGGAATTACCTATATAATTACTGTGTAACACTTTTTTATACATCTCTTTATATGTTTTTAAATAAGAACAGGGAAACTAAGACAGGAAGAAATCTTCCCTGACGTATTTTATTTATGTACTTATAATTTTCCTAACCTCTGTCAATTCTGTTGTTCAAACAAAAGCAATTTAGGAGCCTCCGGGTTTGGTCAATGGAACCATTAGCGCTGTACTAGTATGGCCCATAATGAGGATCAACAATTCTAAAGATCAAAAGGTCTTCTAAAATACTTAAAAATAGAAGGCAAAATTCTGCCCTAATTCCTTTGAGCCCCATTACAGGAATGTAGGATGTTAGGGATTAAGCAGAGGTTTCCTCAGCCATTATGCTTATGCATGTGGCAGATGAAAGGCCTGGGATAGCATGTAGTATTGGTATCCCTATGCATTCAAAAATCATGACTCAGGCCTCCAAAATCATGAGATGTTTAAAAATAATACTTAGGATTCTTTTTTTGTTTGTCTTCTGTTGTTTCAACCTTTAGGGTATACTTAGTTCATGTTTTCAGGCTTTTGTCTACAACCATGAAGGCTAGAAACTTTTTTTTTTTTTTTTAAACGAAAGCTGATACTCTCACATAATCATGCGATTCCAGCAGCTGGGGTTTTGAGAAAGGCCTGCATTACTATAGTATCTGAGTGTCTCACAATCTTTAAAGTGTAGGAAAGTGCTATAAACTCCGTTTTACAGATGGGGAACTTAGACTAAGAGACCAAGGCCACACAGGAAGCTTGTGGCAGACCAGAGAATTGAATGCTGGACTCCCAAGTCCCAGGCTAGTGCCCTAACCACTGGATCATCCATCCTCTCTATTGTGAGATGCATGATAAAATCACAAGAGTTGTCAGTACAGTACAGAGTTTGCCCCAAAGGTCTCCTTACTTCTGCTCCAAGATTGAGTACCCTGCACTCCTCCAGTGCCTCCTGCATGAGATCAGGAAGCTCACTGGGTACCCGGGCTGAGCCACGTTAATATAGTTGGCTGACCTCAGCTCTTTGGATTCAATAGGGATCACACACATGCTTAACATTATGCATGTTGGTCAAATGTCTGACGAATCAGGGCCTGAATTTGCACATGGAAACACCATAATTTGCACGCATCATTTAACTAACTATTCTGCTGATTTGCATGTGCAAAACTCTGTGCATAAACTGAGACTGCTTTGGAAAATTTGTAAATTATACCTTACAGATAGTCCAGTCCAACTCCCGTGGATATATAGAAGAAGAGCCCCTTAAATATCATCCCTCAGTGTTGGGTACCTTCTGGAAATTGAATATATTGAGCTACACAGCTAACACATTTATTTTAATATAGAAAGGAGTCCTAAATAAATTTTATAGCAGTTAGCAGTTTAAACATACTTGGTCTAACAATTTTTTTTTTACCCAGTTTCTTCACCAAAACTAGACCTGTGCTGGCCCAGTGAACTGATGATATTGCTTTCTTATGGGAAATCTTGTTTGATTCCTGGTTTCATTCTGCTCCCAGGGCTTTAAGTGCTGTGGCAGCACTACTGAGTCTCTGGAGAGGGAAGAGAGTACCTTGCATAACTCAATAACAAATTCTCTCTTGCCAAATAAGGAGCAATGTTGGTTCGCTCCAAAGAGAGTCTTTTTCCAGTCATCCTTCGCAGGAGACCTGAGCTTGTGAGGTATAAATCAGGGGGAAAAGGCGGAGTGGAGTTAATCTCAAAAAAGTTACAATGTGTAGTATGCAGGACCTTACACTGTTCTGAGATGCCTGCAATTGTTAAACTAAGCAGGGTGAGTTAAGGACAGTATAGCCCATCTGTATTCAGTTTCCTTGTGTGGTTTTTTTTTCCAGTTAATCTTGCCACTTCATGTTATTTTAGGGCTTAATTTTCAGAAGTGCTAAGAACCCACAACTTCAGTGGAAGAGAACAGAATTTCCCAAGTGCTTGGCACTTCTGAGAAATCAGCCCCTTAATTTGTTTCTATTGTTAATTTCCTTTAATACAAATAATAAATAATAATATTTTGATTTTTTTTGTTAGCAGTACTGTTACAAATAATTTAAATTAAGATATCATTAACATTTTGACAAGTCAACTGATCTTTGCACTCAATATGTAATTTCTCCCACTGTTGTCATGAAACTTTTGAAGTTGGTTTATGCAAAAAGTATGAGTAGTATGTATTGACATGATATTCTGGGAAGCAAATACTTGGAAAATGGATTAGCATTTCAGTGTGTTATATTTAGAAAGCAAAAATCCTTGCATAAATTTCACAGTGGGAATGGAAAAACAAAACCATTTAATTAATCCTATAGTTAAGGCCCTACCAAATTCACGGCCATGAAAAACACATCACGGGCCATGAAATCTGGTCTCCCCCCCTTGAAATCTGGTCTTTTGTGTCCTTTTATCCTATACTATACCGATTTCACGGGGGAGACCAGCATTTCTCAAATTGGGGGTCTTGGCCCAAAAGGGAGTTGCAGGGGGGGTCGCAAGGTTATTTTAGGGGAGGTATTGCCACCCTTACTTCTGTGCTGCCTTCAGAGCTGGGCTGTCAGAGAGTGGTGTCTGTTGGCCAGGCGCCCAGCTCTGAAGGCAGCTTCCCACCAGCAGCAGCACAGAAGTAAGGGTGGCAATGCCATACCATGCCATCCTTACTTCTGCGCTGCTGCTGGCAGTGGCTCTGCCTTCAGAGCTGAGCTCCCAGCCAGCCGCCGCCACTCTCCAGCTGCCCAGCTCTGAAGGCAGCGCCACCAGCAGCAGCAGCGCAGAAGTAAGGGTAGCAGTACCGCAACCCCCCCTACAATAACCTTGCAACCTCCCCTCCCCACAACTCCTTTTTGGATCAGGACCCCTACAATTACAATACCATTCCATCCCATTTCAATGGTGAGTAAGTGATCTGCATATAAACAGTTTGTAAAATGCTTTGGGATCTTTCAGGATGAAAGGTACAATAGAAAAGTAAATTAAAATTATTTTAGTTGAATGAAACTGTGTGTATTCCAGTAGGATAGTTCCAGTTCTTGAGTGGCTTTCTAGATACAGTGCAAATAACCTTTTATTACTTAATAAAAGAAGAAAAGAGAGGGTGTAAACATCTGCAATAAGCAATTTTCAATGGAGAGTATGGCTAGATTTGGTAGATACAGATGGCACTCTGTTCAAAGTGATATTGGATATGTTAATTCCATTATGGTAATAGATTCTGTTTGTATGGTGCCTAGGAGCCATAGCTTTGTAGGCGATTTGCAAAGCAAATCATTAAAATATGAATTACAATACTAGCAAAGTTTAAAAGCAAATAACATATTTAAAATAAATCATGGCATCAGACAGAAGAGATTTCTCCTTGCCAAGAAGGAGGGCTCAATGTATGTGTGCATGTGTCTCTTTTAAAAAAAAAAAAAAAATCTAGATCCATGGCACTTGTTAGGTCAGAGGGTTAACGCATCTCAACGACCATAACTTAGAAAGACATTAGCAGTTCTACTGCTGCAAGATGGAAAGGCCTCCCTGACTTTCCTTAATGGGGAAGGTGGTGTATAGGGTGTTGAAAGCCTAAGATGCACGGGATTCAGTCTGTTTAAGGGCACGTCTTCACTACCCGTCGGATCGGCGGGTAGCGATCGATCTATTGGGGATCGATTTATCGCGTCTAGTGTAGACGCGATAAAATCGATCCCCGATCGCTCTGCCGTCAACTCCAGAACTCCACTGCAGCGAGAGGTGGAAGCAGAGTCAACAGGGGAGCGGCAGCGGTCGACTCGCCGCCGTCCTCGCAGCCAGGTAAGTCGACCTAAAATACGCAACTTCAGCCCCTCACCCCTCACCCCCCGTAGTGTAGACCTAGCCTTAGTCCTTTATATATTAGAACTAAAACCTGAAACTCAGTCCATATAACAATAGGCAGGCAGGGCAATGAGTGAAACTCAGAGTAGCAAGACTTCCTTCACACAGGTACAACCTGAACCAGTTAACAACACACTGCTAGACTGCTCCTTATGCAGTTCAACAGGAGCCATTGATCCTCTTTATCACAAGCAATACAATTATAGCAACACATTCAGGCATCAAACATTCTAGTTTCCAAAAGCAAATTCTTTCCCCCCCTCAGATGAGTAAACTATCATTTTCTGCCCACCCTTCATTTTATCATGGTAAGGAAGTGTGAGTAGTTTTTGTGCCTGGGCTGGTAAATTATTATGATGAGCTGATTTTAGACAATTACTTCTAGTTCAGCTGGGTCAAATAACATTCATCTAGTATATAACCAATTTAGACTCTTTTTTTTCTCGCTATGTTTGCTGGGTTTTAATGTGCTTTGTTGATTGTTCCTGTTGTTTCATTAAAAATAATAGCGTAAGCCCCTAAGTAACAATCAGGGTGTGGGGTTTACTTTGAGTATCAAAAGGAAATGTGCATCAGAGTTTAATTTTATCCTTTCAACTATATTTGAATGTGGTTTTTAAACTGCATGCTTCTGAAGTGTGTACAAATGCACCTTTTTTGTACTTAGTTTGTCTCAATGCAACAATTGTTTGACTAGCTAATGGTTATAAAATATTGCCAGTAGCTGAGAGAGCCAAGCTTAATCATTATCTTTTACTAGTTAAGTCATTGAAAATACGAAATGACATTATTGGTGCAGTGCCTACTGGATTATGCCATTAACCTCTGCTTTTAAACACAGCTCTTTGGAGTGACTTGATCTTTCTCTGTCTCTGATCTGTCTGATTAGAATATTCATTTGTGCAATATGTAGCTCTGCATTGTGAGGTTATTTAGGAAGCAGAAATTGTGAAACAGACCACTCGTTTTCTGTGTTTGTGCTATTTGCATCATTTCTGTAGAGTGCCAGGATGTTGTCATATCCTCTGCTAATTTGATTAGATTACAATGATTATTGCAGCAGGCCAAAACCATAAAAGTAGCCTGGAATGTTGAGTTTTGAATCCACATATTCTGTGAAATTGAGACTGACAATTGTAAATATGTTGGGTCTTGTCCCTCATTAGTAGATGAAAGGTATATTTGGTTCAGTGGCAAATCTGATTTCATATATATCTAACGCACCGTCCTCATCTGTAATGTAAATGTATGCAGCTAACTCCAGCTAATTTTCAGAGTAACAAATCAGTTTTTACTAACTCCTTCTAATTTACAGAGTAGGTATAAAAGTATTAGTAAAATTTCATTCAAACTTAATGGGGGGATAGATGTTTTTCTTGTTAAGTAAAGATGATGTCAGGACAGAAGTGGGCATGTCTAAATACATTTTCTATTTTTAAGTCCTGTTAATTTCCAGCGTGGACATAACTGCCAACATATGAAGGCTATAAATAGGAACATTTGTGGAGGAAAAATTGAGGCATACCTTCTAACTCAATTGAAATTCAGTAGCCAAAGGGCAGCATGGAAAACTTAAAATATTTTGCTAAAATATAGTGACTATCCCTTCTGCAATAGGGGACAGTTGTTGTGCGCACTTCTGTTTTATGCATAATGTATACGTACAACTTCAGTTTTATTTATAGATTTTTTTGTACTGTTCATCATTGTAGTATCTGCACCAATTTTAAATAGTTGGTGTTCTTGCCAAAAAGGATTTTGTAGTACACCTCTATCCCGATATAACGCTGTCCTTGGAAGCCAAAAAATCTTACCGCGTTATAGGTGAAACTGCGTTATATCGAACTTGCTTTGATCCACCAGAGTGCGCAGCCCTACCCCCCCGGAGCACTGCTTTACCGCGTTATATCCGAATTCGTGTTATATCGGGTCGTGTTATATCGAGGTAATATGTGTAATAGGAAAATACAGGTAGGTGTTTTAAAGAAGGGCTTTGTGAACAGACACTAGCGCTTAAATCTTATTTTAGTTTGATTCAATGTGAATATTCTCACACAGTCGTGTTGTCTATTGCTTCTGTGTTTTAATTTGTGAAAAATGTTATGTTCTTTATGTATCCTAGAAGTTTGCTAAAGCATAGTCTGTCAGTAAACTAGTAGCCTATGATCCTGAAAACTCAGTTGCAATGTTTAAACAGTTGACTGTTACTATCAACACCTGGATCACAGGGAATGTGTGCTACTGCCCTTACCATTTTGGTGTTGATTTATAGAGATGTCTCAAATGTACATCCAGCAAATGTGAACACTGTTATAGTTGCATCCTCTTACAATGTTATAAACTAACTTTTTAAACGCTCTTGCCTAAAACTCAGTTGAATACCATTTTATGGAAAATCTTTTCTTTTTGTGTAATTGTGGTCAAGTTTATCAGATAGTGATGACACTAACACACTAAGCAAATTTTCATATATGCATTTACATTACTACTCATACAACAGTTTTCTGCGCCATCTAGCTACTCTTACTTTGAAACGTTTCCTTTTTTCTTTTCCTAGTTCATGCCAGAACCCCAAAACAGAGAGAGAATACAGGCTGCTCCCTAAGGCAGCAAGGCACAACTCACCCCGCCTTGCTTTAAGCTGTCTTTTTAGGACTGTCTCCTGTGCTTTGCTACAGAACACCCTAGGCTGCAAGCAGGAACAGGAAACAGCCGCCCTCCTACTCCCTACTCTCACACTCTTAACGTGATTACTTGCAGTTCCAACACAGTCCTCAATACACCACACTGTACTATTACTAAAGAACATCTCTAGTTGTAGTAACACTAAAATTTTAAGAAGCCAGTTAAAGCCTGCATTCTTTGGTGCTTCTGTTTTGAAAAATAGTAATTTGGAAGGCGGAGGTAGGTTTCTGCCTCTAACTGCCCAGAGCAGGTACCCTTTTACCCTCTTAATATGTTACTGTTTAACCAGAAGTAGTCAGTTGTGTTACTGCAATTATATATATGAATTCTTTTTATTGTAAATACTATTGTCTACTTTGGTTGTAAATGGTCATGTTACTTTAGTATTGAAACAGCTTATTATTTAGAGCTTAATATTTGGTCTCTACAAAAATATGAGTAGAACTAAAGATAAACACATTTTATCAATAAATTCTAATTTTTCTAAAAAGCCATGGCCCTAAATAGCTTCCCTATATTTAGGTAACTTAGCCTCTTGTGTATTAATGGGAATCTCTGTATATACTCAGCTCCATTCTGGAGGTTGGATGGATCCAGGTGAAGCCAGTAGAAGTGGATAACTCCACATCACCACCTGAGCAACACTGATATGCTCTGACTTTTCCTACCTTACACGATTTTATACACAGGGTAAAAGTGGACCTACATACTTGTCTGAAATTCCTTCAGAAAGTTGTATTGAATCTCCATTTTAGTTTGTCATTGGCCATTATTTTTTCTAGACATTTCAAATTCATTATGAAGAAATTAAATTCCAGAAACTTTATTTGGTCTCATGGATTCTATCTTTAGACCAGGAATGTGGCCTGTGAATAAGCACCATGTCCAACTAATTGTCCTGTACCATTTCTTACATCACTGTTGTTACTACGCTTCTTCAATGGGATTGTATCATGCTAACATTATGAAAATCATTGCCACTTGAACATTAAGAGCCTGATGCCCTGAGTGTTCAGTATCTTGCATGCAAGATCTGGCTCTCTGCCACAAATATATCAGATACTGTGGTCAGCCTCTGTCCATTTACTTACCTTGAATATGCCTTCTATGAAAAACTCATGACATTATCTAATCTTGCCAAACAAAAATTGCTTGGTCACTGCATCAACCAGTGAATGCATATTTGATATCTTTATTCTGCAAAATTCTTGTTTTAAGCTGAGAAGCCCAACTTTTTCTGTTGGGATCTCTCTGCCTAGTCTCTTCTGCTCCTTAGTATGCACAAATAATTTTGTTTGTTTGGTATACAAAAGAAAATTGCTTGCTTTTTGTTTTTTGAAGGAACAGTATTTTCAGTTATTTTCTATTATGCTGTCTCAGATTCTTTCTCAAACATTTTGATACCATGTCTGTTCAACACTCACCAGGTGCTGCAGCCCGAACATCCAATGCTGAACGACAGTGGTACCATCTATCTGGTTTCTGTTAGAATAAGACATTAGTTTCCTGGGCTCCAGGGTGTGCTTTTGAAATGTTCTTCTGTGTGCCCATCTAATGAGATCAGCACCAACATTTGGGCAAATGTGAGGTCCTACATCTCGGAACAAAGAACGCTGGTCATACTGGATGGCAAATTCTATCTTGGGAAGCAGTGACTCTGAAAGAAGGCTTAGGGTTATGGTGGATACTTAGCTGAGCATGAACTCACAATGTTCCGCTGTAGCTAAAAGGGCTAATGTGATCCTTGGATGTATAAATAGGGGAATCTCCAGTAGGAGTATGGCAATTATGTAATCTGTATTTGGCTCTGGTGCTGCTATTACTGGGATATTGTGTCCAGTTCTTGTGTCCACAGTTCAAGAAAGACATTGATAAATTGGAGAGGGTTCAGAGAAGAGCCACAAGAGTGATTAAAGGATTGGAAAAAATGTTTTTAATGATAAACTCAAGGCACTCAATCTATTTAGTTTAACAAAAAGAAGGTGAAGGGGTGACTTGATTACAGTCTATAAGTACATGTATGGGTAATAAAAAAATTACAATGGGTTCCTCAGTCTGGTATAACAAGGTCCAATGGCTGGAAGTTGAAGCTAGACAAATTCAGATTGGAAATAAGGTGCTAATTTTTAACAGTGAGTGTAATTAACTATGGTAACAATTCACTAAGGGTTGTGGTGGATTCACCATCATTGACACTTTTTAAATTAAGATTGGATTTTTTTTAAAAGATGCTCTTGTTCAACCACAGCTATTGGACTTATAGCAAGAATTAATTCAGGGAAGTTCTATGGCCTGTGGTATGCAGGAGGTCAGACTAGATGACCGTAGAGGTCCCTGTCCCTTCTGGCCTTATAATCTATGAATAAGTGATAGACATTCCCTGTTGTATTGTTTAATTGGGAGGACATATCCTAAAATATGTTGCAGTCAAACAGAAATCTGATTACAGCATTTACTAACTTATTTGCAAGGGCAATCATACAGCATAGAAAACAACATAAAAATGGAATATATAGGGAACCCCACTGTTAAAAACTAGATCTCAGATCTGTTCTTGCTATTGGGAAGGTTTTGTTGTTGAGATGGCTGAAAGCTAAAACTTTAAAAAGTTTACAAACACCCCTATTTAGAGATGCTAGCCAGTCTCCTTTTACCTCAGTAGAACTCAGATGACACACCAGTGATTAATATCATTGTGAAATGTATGTACGAGCACTAGGTGAGGAATCATGGATACTCATTGATACAGACTGCCCGGACAGGAGGGGATGTCAGAGCTAGCTACCTGTCTCCTGTGAAAATTAAACCTGATGGAATCAGAAACAGAATGGAAAGATCATTTACATAGAAATCATACGAGGGGATGCGAAGCCCACAGGAAAGGAAGAAAAGCAGCCTGCCTCTTGAAAGAAGTTTATTGAACTTTGGGAGCCAACTTTACATCCATCACTAGACAGACACAAGGGAACAGAGCTTTTGCAAGCTGAGAAAAATGGGTTCTTCAATCAAGCAGGGTGGGGGCGCTAAAGCCTCTGGAACTAAATATAGGCAATAAGACCTAGGTTCCCAATGTTTTTGGATAGAGACCTTCCATGCCCACCACTCTGTCAGTAGCTGAGTGCTCCAGCACCTCTCTGTGTCTCATCATGCCATCTCCTAATTCATTTGCCACTGTCTCTCCTTTTAGCTCTCTGTTTTCTCTATGAAGTCGTCTTTATACTCTTTTTAACCCTCCAAGTATATTTTAATTTTCATTCTCCTCCCCCCCTTGGTTTTTGCTACTCCCTTCCTACCTGCTTCCCCTCTCCATTTCTGCTCTCACCAAAAAGTTACATGCTGCTTGGGGTAGGGGCGACATCCTTTGTTGGCTGTGTGGGGGTAGACAATGTGTGTTCTTGCAGCTGACCTGATTGCTGCAGGAAAAGAATGGAAAAACTTTGGGTAGTGACCTGCTGCCCAGAGCACTGTTTTATGTGAATGTTCCCAGGGCCAGCTGCATTATGGGGATGCCAATAGAGCAGGGACCTTTGAGTTGCTGCCTGCTGTTTTACCCAGAGAGCTTGTTACAGTGAGAAACTAGAAGTGGATGTCATGCAGCTTTCCCTCCCCCTGCTGTTCCTCTGTTGTACATTGTGCCCCCAGACTAGTCTGTTGCCTCCCACGGGAGCCAGGTGTGGTGCCTTAGAGTCACAATGTTGGGCAATGAATCAAGCAATGTAATTTCCAAGAGTGGTTTGTGATGGTCTGTGCAGGGTTACTGACCTTTAGAAAAAGAAAGTAAATTTATTGTTCCCTGAAGGTATTGAAGACTCATAGTCATCACTGCCCCCATCCATCATGAATTTAAGGCCTTAGGCTACATAGGAACTAATAGAAACTACAACATGATACAAGATCCAAGAGAATAGATCTGTGGATACTTAACAGAGAGAACAATGAAAGAGAAGTTTTCTCCTCTTACGCAGCAGGAAAAGGAATGATACTGCAATTTAGCACTGCAGTTATCCTATCTATTTCAAGATGTACTTGTGAAGAAATAATTTCACAAGTGCAACAGCATTACAAGAAAATAAACAAGGGGAAACTGTTTCTCTGCTGTTTCTCATTCCCTTCTCCCCATACAGCCGTTACTGAGTGGCTTTCGTGTCTGGATTTCTAACACAGTCTGTTTTGTCACTCTGTGCCAAATGATTCTTATAAACTCTCATAGGTTGCCCCAGCAGAGGGACTGGTGTCCATCCTAAAGAAGAGAGATGACAGTGAAGGAAAGACGCTTGCTCAAATCCAGCAGAGAAATCCAAAGAGAAGAGTGAGATTCCAAGAAATGGAAGACACCTTGGATCAAGGTAGCTTGCCTATGTTAATTTGTGTTTTCATAGTATACAATTACAAACCATATCTGTGCTTTCATTTGTTAAATAAGAAAAAAAGCAGGAAATAGTCTGATTTAAACCAATTATTGCTATTGTCTGCCCTGTACTGGCTTGCTAGCTATTCTCCATGCAGTGATAGTAGCAATGGACTGTACTAAAAGTTATTCTAGAAATATGCAAAGGCTTTTGTGCAACAAGTTAGTTAACCAGAACAAAGGGAAACTTTTTAAATACATTTTTGTTGTAAACCAGAGCTCTCAGCTTTGGCTGGGGCTGAAGGAGGGATGCTGCTCTCTCTTATGACTGACAGCTTTCTCCTATCTGGATTTCCCTTCATTTAATTTCTAATCCTTAAAAGTGGAAGAAGTAGGTTTTTGTTCATTAATCTAACCAGCATGTCAAAAAAGCAAAAAACCTGCATGTTTGTTTTCCCTTGCATAGCTTGCCCTCCAGGATAACCAGGCCTGCTCAGAAACCACAGTTGTAGGACTATGGGATTGGAAGGCCTGAGGCTTTAATCTTGTTTTATAATTACTAACACGGGTGTCAATATGTTTGCAGTTGAAATATGGTTTAAATTATGTTTAATGCATCCCTGTTTACTGATGGGTTAACTAACTGGGGAAATCCTTACTTTGCTGTCATTACTGGAATGAGTTTTACTACAGTCCATCACTATCATCACAGCACCTTGTGGCAGCAATAAGGGCTGGTCTACACTTTGGGGGGGGGATCGATCTAAGGGCTAGTCTACACTACCCGCCTGGATCGGCGGGTAGAAATAAATCTCTCGGGGATCGATTTATCGCGTCTCATCTAGACGGATAAATCAATCCCCGAATCGACGCGCGTACTCCCACCTCGTCAGGAGGAGTAAGCGCCGTCGACGGGGGAGCCGCGGCGGTAGATTTGCCGCTGTCCTCACAGCGGGGTAAGTCGAATAGGATACGTCGAATTCAGCTACACTATTCGCGTAGCTGAATTTGCGTATCTTAAATCAATCCCCCCCCCCTCCCCAATGTAGACCTAGCCTAAGATACGCAACTTCAGCTACGAGAATAGCGTAGCTGAAGTTGACGTATCTTAGATCGACTTACCTCCCATCCTTACGGCGCGGGATCGATGGCGGCGGCTCCCCCGTCGACTCCGCTTCCGCCTCTCGCCCTGGTGGAATTCCGGAGTCGACGGGGAGCGCGTTCGGGGATCGATTTATCGCGTCTAGATGAGACACGATAAATCGATCCCCGATAGATCGATTGCTACCTGCCGATCCGGCGGGTAGTGAAGACGTACCCTTTGAGTCACTCCACACTTTAGCAGGATGGGGGCCCAAAAAGATCTTTCGCTGTTACTGTATCTAGCCAAAACTTTTCTTATTTTGAGGTCATTGCTCCTCCTTGTCTTATTGTCATCTGAGACTTGCCAAAATCATCTAACCAAAAAACAGTAGAATTTATATTTGTATTTAAAATATTTACTGATGGGGCAGGAACTCATGGTTTGTCTTTTTCAGGGCTGAATGACAGATTGTGTTGTGGTGGTTCCCAGAGGGAACCAATCCTGGCTCCTCTTCCTCTGAGAGGGGCAGGGCACAAGGATTCTGGGGATTCAGGGAATTTGTGTCTGCTCCTTTTCCTGTGCTGGGTGGAGGTGTCAGGTATGCTGGCTCCTCCTCCCAAGTATTGCAGGTGTCCTGGCTTCTCCCTACAAGTGAAAGTGATTGGTCCTTTGTGGTCTGGAAAGAGGAAGTTTGCAGCTCCTTTCTGAGTTAGTGAGGGTGAGGTTTGGTATTGGGAGGTCCCATTTCTCAGCCTCTTTGAGTGTACGCCATGGTTGGGGCTGTTTCTCTTCTTTGCAGAAGTTTCTTCAAGGCCCTGTGGTCAGGTTGAAGGATGAGGGAGTGCAGGGGTTGAGTCCAGTAGTGGAAGGATCCATCTCCCAGTTCTTCAGGACCGTTTGGCACCATGGTCAGGAATGAGTGCAGGAAGTGGCTCCTCTTCCCTTAGGAGCTCCCAATGCTTGAGGCTTCAAGAAGTCAGATGCTGGCCACTACATGTCTGAAAAGATGCCACTCTACACACACAAAAGCTTTGATTGTCTGTAGGCATAATGGGAAAGGGAGCTGAGAATAACTCAGATTTACTTGTCAATTTATTTGATTTTCACCATAAACCATAGGAGGGACCAAAAACCAATAGACTATGGAAGGCCAGGGGCTATAGAATAACAGGCATAATAATTACCTTTGTTTATTCCTGTTGTTCCCCTGAAGATACATTATCTCTTAATTCTTCTCTTAACTAGACTATTTGAATTCTTCTCCCCTTAGTATCTCCTCTTGTGTAGATAGTTTGGAAAACACTATATTGGGAGTGCGGAGGGAAGAAGAAAACCCACTCTGTTGGGAGTAGAGGCATAACACTAGATTTTAAATTGGTATAAGTGATTATGAGACTGTCGGAGATATTCTCTTGGCGGAATTGCCACATAGTGTTGAATATTTTATTAGCAAAGGAAATTAGCTAGGCAGTGACTTCAACAGATTTTGGAGCAAGGCAGCATTTTGTAACCTACCAGACAAATAATTAGAAATATTAAAAAAGGGTCACTTTCAGCATATTAGATCTTGTGGCTCCCACTGTTGCACTAACATTAAAATTTTCCATCTACCAAGAAAGTGCTGGGATAAAGTTTCTCCCACAATGTATTTTTAACTTGCCATGGGAATTTATCAGTGCATTACCCTATTACAATTCTGGCATCCAGGGATTTTTAAACATAGGTAAAATGAGTTGAAGCATGGATCAAAATATTGTAACATTCATTGGGCCAAATTCATCTCTGCTGTAAATCCATTGCAAACAATGGAAT
The DNA here is from genome assembly GCF_028017835.1 of Emys orbicularis. Taxonomy (NCBI): domain Eukaryota; kingdom Metazoa; phylum Chordata; order Testudines; family Emydidae; genus Emys; species Emys orbicularis. Next base: position 145,151,173 of record NC_088685.1, read on the forward strand.
TAACCACTGGAGCAATTTACTTAGGGATGTGGTAGATTCTCTGTCACCTGAAGTTTTTAAATCAAAATTAGATGTCTCTCTTAAAAATATGCTCTAACTCAACCAGAAGTTATGGGCTTGATGCAGGAATTGCTTTGTGCAATTCTATGACCAGTGTTACACAGGAGTTTCGATGAGGTGATCATAAAGATCCCATATGGCCTTCAAATCTATGAACACTGAGAATGACTGTGGCCCCTTTTTTCCAGGTGGTACCTATGCTGTGTTTTAGTTGTACTGCGTGTAAGGTTATAACTTCTGGTTTGCTAACAAACTCTAAGTCCTCCAAAAACAGAGAATTTCTTTCTCCTTGTAAAGTCACCTTTTATTAGAACTGGTTTGGAATTTTGTGATGAAACATTTTTTTCATCAGAAAAGCCAGATCACTGAATCTGAAGTTTTTCATGAGAATATACCAGTTTCAACAAAAGATGAATTGGGAAATGGTTTCTCAGGTACAGGATGGAATTTCTAGTTCAAACAAGAGAGATTCCCATCACAAAACAGCCAGTAACCCACTGGTTTATGGCACTCACCTGGGGTGTGGGATGCCAGGCTCAAATCTCTGATCTGTCTGATTTAAAGCAGGGAATTGAGCCTGGGTCCCCACATCCCAAGTGAGTGTCCTAACTGCTGGGCTACAGCATCAGTCTCTCTCTGGCCCAATAACTATTTATGTATACCAACTGGAGCAGCTCTAATAGGATAGACTGAGAGAGACCCACCCCAGAATAGCCAGTAGCCTGGTGGGATGTGAAAGATGCAGCTAGCTCGCTCTCGTTCTCTCTCTTTCATCAAACAACTTTGATAGGTTTTGGTTTTGTCCTGATGTGAAATGGGAAAATTTTCAAAATCTCAAATGCTTATGGGATGGGAAAACCCATTTCCTGCCCAGGTCTACCTTTATTGCTGGGAGTTATGTTCCCAGTGCCCAGTGGAATCCCTTAGTCAGTAAATATTATCTTATAGTTGTGATCCATTTTTATGGTGATAACTAAAAACACTGTAATATTTTTTTAAAAAGCTAACATTATTCACTAAATCAGCAATCGCTTGATCTTACATTGTAACTTTTCTTTTCTCTTCCCTCTAATCTTCACCTTCTCACTGTGTTCTAAGATAGGCTGTAAACTTTGGGGGACAGACACTGGCTTAAATATCTGAAAAGTGCCATGTACCCTTATGGCGCTGTATAAATAATTAATGATAATCATTTTCAGGGTATCCTTTGCATACTCCCCACTTGTATGGATGTTTGTCCCCCGCAGCTGCAGAAACTTCTGGAAAGCAGATCTCTTTGAGGCCACACAAACGCCCTCTTGCAACACCAAAAGTTCAGAGCTTAGGTTATAACAGGTCCATGTAGCTCCAGCTACCTCGATTCCTTCCTTCCAGTGGCTAGGGTAGGAACTTTTTCTGTGCCCAGAGGGGTTTTTTTTTGGTCAGACTTGTATTTTTCACTAAATAATTCTTATTGTAAATATTTTTGAATAGTTGTTAGTTTTAGATGGTTTGTATGTATCTTTTAGGTAATTCTGTACTATTGTACAGTTAAATTTCTGAATCAGTACAATCTGAGTTCTAGAGGTCAAATTCTGCTCTGTGATTCTGGGGCAACTCCAGACATCGGTACAGAACATTGGAGTTACTAAGTAGAATTTGGCCTTGTATTATAAACTGTTTAGAGTGGATTTACAGCAAATGGTAAGCTTTGTCTTCTGATATTGCATACAATAGCTGTAGCTAAGTCATTTCATTCTTGTTGCTTTGGTTAGCCAAAACAGAGTAGAAGTAGCATCCATAAGAATAATATTGTAAATAAGATCTTGCATGGCAGTGGAATTATTCTAGGTCTGTAAAATGTATATTTTAAGATACAAGCATAATCCTTTTTCTCCAAGAGTCAAATTTTCCTGGCCCAATATCCACAGTTGACATGGGATCCACTGAAACATTTTGCCTCAAGTAATGTGCCTTTAATCCAGAGAAATCACTGAGAAAATTTCTGTAACTCCTCCTCAGTAGCATGTTTATATTGTACCCAAGATCCCAAACCTTAAAAACTGTCTGTTAGGTTACAATATATACCTGATAAAACAGCAAGGGGAAATATGTCTGTAGCTCCACATATTCTTATGTGATTTTTTCCCCCTCTTCTCTCTAGATAGCCACAACGATCTAAGGACCTAATAGTGAGAGAGGTGTTGAGCCTCTGCAACTCCACTTAAGTCAGTGGGAGTTGCGTGGCTATGCCATTTCTTAATATTTAAAAATGCTTCCTAGCCATGTTTCAGCCTTCACATTTATAATATAATCTGGTTTCTAATGCTGTTAGATAAAAGCCAACTATCAACATTTAGATCTTGGCTAGAAAACAGCTAGAGAAAGGAGGAAATGTCTAACATTTATTCTAGATCTGTTTCTACTGTCTGTTCCAGGGAGTTTTTACTACAATAGCACCTATGCCAGGATTAGTGCACCACTTTACTAGGCACTGTGGAAACGTATAGTAAGACATAGTCCTTGCCCAGAAGAGTTTACAATCCAAATAACAAAAGGGCTAGTTTATATTGCCAAATGGAGCAAAGGGGTTCAAAATGGAGACAGACTTTGGTTATTTTCATTATCTTTATGCAGGAGGGGCAGTGAGAGGTTTTTTAAAAAGTGAAGCATTTTTGTAAAAAAATAATAATTTACAATTGAACAAGCAATTCAAATGTCTGAATTTCTTGATTTTACAATTTACAGCATAAATATCCAAAAATAGAGGTTTTTCTCTGAGAGTCTAGCAAAGTATTATTTTATAGCTATTAGTTGCAGAGCTTAGAGCATTCCTGGGGTACAAGGTAATTGAAGGGATAAAGGAAAGACTGCAGATAAAGGTTCTTGATTTATGTTTCTGTTGTCATCACTGAGGGCATCTTTACACAGGATAATTAATCCTGTCTAAAATAATGTGTGATTTTTAAACCAATATAGTTACACTGCTGTTACACTGGTGTGGACACTCTTATTCCAGTATAAGAGGGCCTTTTTTGGTTTAGCTTATGTCACTTGGAAAGGGATTTAAGCTAAACCAAAAAAAAAAGCCACTTTTATACTGGAATAAGTGTGTCCACCTGGGGATTTATACTTGTATAACTATATCAGTTTAACTACACCAATATAAACTGGTAAAACTTTCCTGTGTAGACAAGCCCCAAGTGGCAAACTTTTCAGACTAGAGCTAAAAGATCTCTACTGCTTGAACTGAAGGGGAATTCTTGTAGCTACCAATACTGGGATATCCTTTATTCTTGAATGTGCCAGCTACTCGAGAGCAGTGTTGTTGTTAAACCTGAACCCTTTTAGGTGCTTGTTGCATACAAATGAAAAGACACATTCTCTCCCCCGAAATGTTTATAATCTAGAGCTGGCCATTTTTCTCCCTGTGAAAAATTTTGAACAGAAACTTTTTATTTGAAATTTTTCATTTGAAATGTGTCCGAAAAATTTTCCGGGAAAAAGGCAGTAAAATTGTATGGTAGTAGAACTAAACAGGTGTGTGAGTGTTTGCAGGGTCATGGTCTAAATATGAAAAGACTCAAGAAGAGGACAGGAAAAGGAGAACAGGTGTTACAGAATTACAGTCATATGACTAATGATGGGTTGTCATATTGGTACAGAAACACATACACACACAGGGGTTTTTTTTTGGTTTTTGAATGTACTATAATTTGTAGTAATTTTTTGTCACTTTGACACGCACAGCCACGGTACCTGCCATGCTCCCCAATCCTCCAGTTAGACAAATCTCAAATTTCTCCCGAGATTTCATATGGCTAATCTCAATAAGTACAAAGTTTATGTGTAGTCTTTTATTTTATCCACTGTATGTCATGTATTTTATATTTACAGATGAAGTTGGTGGCGGCTCCTGTATTTTGCTGATCCTGTTGTGCATAGCAACTGTTTTCCTTAGTGTTGGAGGAACTGCACTGTACTGCACCTTTGGTGACATGGAATCCCCTGTATGTACTGACTTTGCAGCCAACATGGACTTTTACTATACCCAGATATTGCAGGGTGTGGAGGAACTTAAACACTGGGTAGCCTTCACATAGTTGAAATGAGCAGGGACAACACACTGACAGCTTACCAATGATTACCAGAGAGGTTAAAAAAAAATGGTGATTTCAAGTTTTCTGTAATACGTGCCACCTTCAGGTGAGGTACAGCTGATGACATAAACCTAACCTTTAAATACCAGTTGAGAAGAACTGTCTACTCTAGTAATCAGGTGGGGAGAAATCAAGTATGGAGCGGGAGAATAATAAGCAAAATGTCATTGCCGTCACCTTCTGAAACCAAGCGAACAGCTATTCAACATCTTGGGAAGTGAAGAATATAGAAAACTGATTAGCCTCTACACAGTCTCCCATTGCCACACATTCTAAGCAATCTTTGCAATCTTAATGAAAGGACAATTTTGATTTACAGCTGTTTGCACAAAAGTGTTGCCTCCAGCTATCATGCAATAAGTCTGTGTTTTATGAAAATGTTTCCTTATTTTTCTTTTAAGTCTTAATGTATCTTTTCATTTTAAATGTCCTGGTGAGCTGTTTAATTATGGGTGGAGTGAGGAGAATGCATTGGCATTTGCAGTGCCCTCATACTATGTTAGTTAAATGGATTGGCCTTATGTCTTTGTGTGTGGCAGTTGTCATGAGTGGGTTAAATCTGAAGGCAGATTTGCCAAATTCTCTGGAATTTTATTCCCAAAATTGGGTGGACAGTGTTGGAAATTTGTGGGATATTTTAAACAGAAAATTCACTCCCAGCACACAATACTAAGTGTAGGAAATTATTCTTACTAATAATAGTAAAGCCGCTTGGGCCAATGAAAGGGAATGAGACTAGGAGTCAGGATACTTGGGTTCTCTTTCTAGCTTTACTACTCGCTTGCAGTGACTTCTCTGCCTCAGTTTCCCCCTCTGTAAAATGGAGATAATTATCTTTGTCCTCCTCTGTAAAATGCTTTAAAATCTACAGATCGAGAATGGTATAGAACTGTCTGGTGTTATTATTTATAAGTGCAAAATGTCCTGAGGTTTTGTTCAATCTGGCATATTGCCAAGACCAGCTGGAAAGTTCAGAGCCAAACTTCTCCAGATTTCCACCTCTGAGCTTTACTGAGTCATTTTGAATAAAATTGACTCTATTACACCAAGTCTTGTTCTCAGGGGAAAATCCTCTCCATCTCTGTGACATGTTATTTCACCCTGAGATCTTTCAACTCCCTTATATATTCCTATCACTCTTTTTTCATGGAGATCTACTCCCCCTAGATTTTTCTCTTCTTTTCCTGTCCACATTCCATGTTGAGGGGAAAAAACAAATAACCAAAAAATATTTTGAGAATATGTAGATATTTTCATTTTTAAAACTTGCAGTATTATTTATATGGGAGATCCCTTCATATTAATTCATCACCCAAACCACAGTATATTAACATATGAGCTGAAAGTTTCCACTAAAACCATCACCAGTGATATAGTTTAAAATTGTGATATTTTAGTCCATTAGGGTTCACATGATAGAGATGAACAGCGCAATTCATACCCCTCTATATTAATGTTTAGTCTCCTTCTGTCTGCAGACTTGGGAAGGCAGAATTGTGATAATTTACATTCAAAAAGGTAATTCTGCAATGAGGGCTTGCAACATAATTTAAAAAAACAATAAAATCTTAAATTCCCATGTTTTAGATGTTTCCAGTGTATTCTATGGAAGAGCCCCTAGTGTTGCACTGTATCACATGTACCAGTCAGGAGAAAATATCTGAACTCAGGACCAAATCCTTAGGTGCTTTACACACCTTCAGAAGGGCCAAAAGGGGATACTGTTCAGAGATACAAGAGTCTTGGAGAACCCATTCAGTAGGATTCCACAGGTAACATTGTCAAAAATACCTAAATCCCATTTTCAAATGTGATTTAGGCACTTGGGATTTGATCCTGTGCTCATCAAAGTCAATGACAAACTTCCTGCTGACTTCAATGGAAAGGAGCAGGCTTTTGGAGTCTAGGTCTCACTGAAAGTCAATGGGACTTAGGCTCCAAGCAGGGCCGGCTCCAGGGTTTTTGCCGCCCCAAGCGGCGCAAAAAAAAAAAAAAAGGCTGCGATTGCGAGCTGCAACAGCAATTCGGCGGGAGGTCCGGAGGTCCTTCGCTCCGAGTGGGAGTGAGGGACCGTCCGCCGAATTGCCGCCGAATAGCTGGACGTGCCGCCCCTCTCTGGAGTGGCCGCCCCAAGCACCTGCTTGGCAAGCTGGTGCCTGGAGCCGGCCCTGGCTCCAAGTGCCTACGTTGCTTTTGAAAACAGGATTTGGGCATCTCAGACACTTGATGCGTTAGAAAATTTTACTCTAAATGACATTATGCAATACAGGGATCACCCAGGAGTGGCACCAAGGTTTTTGCCGCCCTCAGCGGCAGCGCTCCTCCTCTGAGCATTCGGCGGTGGGGGTTCCTTCCGCTCCGCGTCTTCGGGGCACTTTGGCGGCGGGTCCCGGAGTGAGTGAAGGACCCGTCGCCAAATTTCCGCCGAAGACCCGGAGCGGAAGGACCCCCCGCTGCCCCCCAAATCCTGCTGCCCTAGGCGACCATCTAGGGTCACCTAGTGGAAGCGCCGGCCCTGGGATCACCACAACAGAGGTGGCTGAAATCCTGACTCCACTTAAGTCAATGGCAGGGTTTCACCCTCGGTACGAACTCCCCGTGGGATGGGGATATGTACGGGGCATCGTCTGAGGACCTGTGTTATTATAACATGGCATAAGTGGAGAGCAGCCATCTGTAGCTGCTCATGCTGTCTTTATTTGACAGTAACTGGAAGTGACCCAGCTGTGCAGGGGCCCCGGGTCACATGGATTGCAGTCACAGATGAGGATTCCCTCATAGTTCCTTCAGGCAAAGCACTTTTTACTCTGGCTTTGCTCCCAGGACTGAGGTGTGAGTCACTAAATATGCCTTGTTGTTTTTCAATCTGTGCAGAAACAAATTTACTTTTAAATTGTAATAATGAATTATTTTAAATTAACTGCTGTTTTTAGCTGGTGCACGGTGCTTCGTATATGTAGGGGAGAGTGCCACTGACGAGATAGCAAAAGGCAAAGTTGGACCGTAGGGCCCTTTGCCCTAGCCTTGGCCAGAATATGGCAGCTGCTTCTGCTAATGCTGTAATGGACTAGCCAGTGGAGGAGTCCTGAGGTGAGTGTTAGTATGAAATGATTCCTCTTCTGTCTCAGGATACAGTATGCTTGGGGGCTCCAATTCACTCCACCCAATATTTTAAATGCTTACTAGGGTTGTATGATGGAGTATGTCCAGGATTAGGCATTTACTGTATAAAGTAACATGAAGTGAAATCATCAAGATATCACTCAGAATTAGAACATGATCATGCTTTCTTGCATTTGCAGGTGGATTGTCCCTCTAGTAAGTTTGACTATTCCTAATGTACTCTCATGCTTAAGTGTTTGTTTTTAAGTGACAGTTGAAATCACTATTTTCCAGAAAAAATTGCATGTGTGGATTTTGTTTTTAAGTACCCCATCTCTGAGGCTCAGTTACACCTTAGGAAGCCTCATTTGCAGCTTTATAGTACTAGCAATTTAAAATGTCTAGATTGATGCAAAACTTTTGCTTTCTAAATGAAATATGAGAACAATAATTTCTTTTTTTCCCCAAGAAGGGCCTTCTGTTTTACGGTATTGTAATGCTGGGTTAATCTAAAAAGAGAAAGGAAAAGTCACTTTTATATCCTGAAGTGTTACTGGCTGGATCAGTACATCACTTTATGTCTGGGTTTATTTATTTAATTCCAGTTGATTTTAAAGAAATTCTCGTATTTTCCTGTTTTGTTTGTTTGTTTTTGTTTTTTTGTAAACTGCTGATGGAGTGTTGATAAGCATGCATTCAGTTGTTACAGTGCTGCTTTTATAATTACTGTGCAGTTAGCGTGTTTTTGAGTTTGTGTAACTTTGCATTCACTGTTTAAGCATATTAAGTTTGTTTAAAGCACCAACTGTTAATTTCAACTCTTAAAAAAACCAATAACCTGGTTTAAATGTCTGTGCACCCAGTCACCAAAAACTTCAAGAGTTATAGCTAAAAATATTTATTTAAAAGTATATCAGATACAGAGATCAAAGATCCTTATACTTTAGGTTCATATTATTACAAAACTATTTTAAAGCTGTTCTATTGTAAATTTTAAAGAGATAAAAGACAAGATAATTTTAAAAAGCAGCTCACTTTGCACTTGCTGGCCCAGACCCTGCACTGTGGCCTGGATGCTTTGTGCTGCATTGCCAGTGCAAAGCCACTCCAGAGTTCGCATAACTGGCCAAAGGAGGATCCCCAAGGGTAGGGCGATCCTTCAGTGACATAGAGCCAGTGTAACTGCCCCTACACTTTCCCTCTCTCTGCCCTGTTGTTTGTGCAAAGGGTGTGGATGGAAACTATGACCAGACAGTCCCTAGCTGGTGTAATTTAGAGCAGTTTTCCAGCTGCTCCAATTTATGCCAAGGTACCAGACCAGCACAGAAGCAGCCTGGGATTGGAGGGAGTGCAAAGGTCACCTTTGCACACACTGCCCTCATCCTGTGTTGTGTGCATGCCCCTCAGCTGTAGCCCAGCATCTGAGCTCGGACTGAACCTTATTCAGATTCCTTTGTAAAATGCAGATGATACTACTTCTTGTTTTACATGACAATTCTATTAGCAGAAATAGCTCACATGGTCTATGGTGCATTATCAAATTCTTGGTTAAGAACATAGCAAAAGTACCTATACTTGGAGGTCAAAACAATTTGTGGGTAAGGCCAGCTGGGTGGCCTTCCTGCACATTATATTCTATTTCGATTGTTACACACCATCTGTCTCCGTTGGAGTGGTTAGGGCCCTGCAATCGGGTAAATCCAAACTAAAGGGAAACCGTCAATTCAGGAAATTACTCTTCTGTCTGAAATTTTGTAGCTAGTAACAAGCAACGACTGAGATTACTGTAACAGAAAGAAATGAGAGGGGGGGGGGAAAGTGTTTCTATACTTTGTGCATATGATAGCCAATTTCAGTTAGTCCTCCCCGCGTTGTTTGTAGGCATGTTCTGCATAGCAACAGGGGAGAGACAAAATAGGATTATGCAATGGTAAATCCATAACAACTGGCAGGGGGATTCAGGGGCTTGTGTGGTATTCAACACTACTTGAATCTCCTTTCTTAAAATATGACTAGATTTCAACTTGACAATGTCCCTATAAGGAAAAATGGTGTGATCATTCCTCTGAAGGCATTGCCAGCAGCCTCCCCATTTCACCTTTCTCAGTAAGTGTGTTTGAAGTCTTGCAAATACCTTTGCTCTTTTGCTTTGGTGCCTGGAAGAAGGATGTGTAATCTCGACAGCCTCCAGTGGGAAAGAGAAGTCCACTACAAAATAGAGGAAACTTGTTAGTGAAGCTCTGTGAGCGAAGGACAAGCTTGAAATCTCAACAAGTCAAATTAGGTTGAAATTTGGATTTCTTGCAAGACTGGGGAACATTCCACTCAGTGACTAAAAGGGCTGCTATGTTTCGTATGAAAACATTGTTGCCTAATTCTGTTAACCAAGACTATTTGAAGGCACTAGCTACCATCTATAACAAATCTAACAGGAGCCTCCTTTGGCAAAGGAAGGCAATAACTGTATTTGAGACCATCAGCCAAGCTTGTAAATTAAATACTGTAGCAAAAAAAAAATAAAAAGTGTCCCAGAGAAAACGTCTGAACCTTTTGGGTGCTGTGATTTGTAAAGATATAAAAAAAGGGATTGGCTATGGAATGAAAGGAAATGGGAAATATTTCCACTGAGAGTTTCAGGAACTATCCTAAACGAAGCCTGTGGATCAAGAGTTATTCGTTGTTTTTTGAGGGTTTTTTATTAATCCAAGAACTCTTGTTTTGTAGGTTTCAGCATGGTAGCCGTGTTAGTCTGTATCAGCAAAAACAACCAGGAGTCCTTGTGGCACCTTAGAGACTAACAAATTTATTTGGGCATAAGCTTTCGTAGGCTAAAACCCACTTCATCAGATGCATGGAGTGGAAAATACAGTAGCAGGTGTGTATATATACACTGTGTATATATACTTGTTTTGTAAATACCTTTACTGCATTTGTGTCACTCACGTTGAGTTTTTCCTCTTTTCTGGCAATTTACTAAATCCTTTGACTCTGTTTGCTAAATGAAAAGCCATGCTTCTAGATTAACTAGGTGGGTTTTCAGCACCATAATTTAATTTTAATCCATCATTCTAAAATCAAATTGGCAGGTTGTAACTTTCCAGTGTTCTAATGTCAGACCAGGGCCCCATCCTGCTCGTCTTGAACTGAATGTAAACGAAAAACAAAAACAAAAATCTCTAATGACTTCAATAGGAGCAGAATGCAGTATTGCCAAAAAATCATTGCCCGGTGCTCAAAAAATCATGAGTCAGACTTGAAAAGTTTGTGAGATTGGCTCAAAAATAATGAGATTTTAAAACCTTTTAAAGGTGGGGGTTCATTTTGTCTGCCTCTGGTTGTTGAGCCTTTAGGATTCGTGTTTTCAAGTTTTTCTTCACAACTTTGAAGGCTGAAAACTAACTAAGTGGAGATTCTTATGTAATCGCATGAATCCTGGATCTGGGGCTTTAAGAAAACACTAAATATCACCAGATTGACAGTTGGCAACAGTCCTACATATGTTTTGTTCATTTGTAAGCATTTTTTGCTATTTTAAACACTTTTCAAACAGACAATGACTAGATGGTTCCAGGATAGGGAATAATGACCTTTCACCATTGGATCAGTGGTCTGAATCTGACCAAAGAGCATTGATAATTGTGGGGAACTGGCAAGCTTGCAGAACTGGTAAGTGATCTTTTGTCCAAAGGTGAATATTGAATCTACATCTTAGGCGCAGTCTGTGCACACACAAATTGCACTTATTTAACTGGGGGGGGTCACACTTTGTTCCTTGCTCATTGCACACACCAGGGTCTCTTTGCATTCCTCCATTCCTCCCTACAAGCTACCTTTATACCACTCTCCCATCCCCATGGGCAGGGGGTATAAAAGGCCAGGGGAGGCTAAGCCTCCCCAAATAAGGAGGGGGCAAAGATGTGTGGGTGGAGGGGAGCCTCGGGGGAGGGGTGAAGAGGTGCGAGTGGCAGGCGGGGTGGTTTACATGCCCCAATCCTAAAAAAAAAAAAAAAATTATTTGAATTACCACATACCAATTTCTCCTTTTTGTGCACATTTATATAGGCTTTAACGTAAGTATTTTTGGACACTATATATCAAAATAAATGCTAAAGGAAGCCTAACGTTCAATTTTAACATCCTTTTTAAACATCTCAAGTTTTTAGACATTGCATCAAAAAGAAATGCAACGAATAAGCCATTATTATCATTTGTCTTTCATTTTACTAAATTTGAAGATCCTGCTCATCCTTACCTGGATTATTGTTGAATATGAGCCAATGTTCACTTGGCTTTCCTTTTTGCAACACTTAAATAAAGAAAAAACAAATGTTTTTCGTTTAGTAGCCATGGAGAAAATGAAAAACGTGCCAAGGGTGTGATTGCTACAGAACATAGTTGCTTTATGTCAAGGGAGATATTAGCTTCAATTGAAGGTCTGGTTCTGCATTGAGGTTCGTCCTGGATTTGGTTTTTAATGGTGATCAGGGCAGAAAAACCAGCTTCACAAAGGTACATAATGCTGAGGGCATCCAGAATGTCAAGAGCTCTGTCTGATATCACACCTCCTCTCTCCTTTTCAACTAAAAGTCACTGAATTCAAGCTTGAGCCACCATCAGAAGACAGTTCAGTCAACTTTTCCTTGTCCTTTGCCAAGAAGCAATCTGGCAGGGTGTCTTCTATTGAAAAGGAGTCCCTGATCCAATTCTCATTTGTTACACTGTCTGGAAAGTACTCATTAAACTTGGTGACCAAATTCAGGTACTGTTCTTTCATGTCAGCAATGAGGTCAGAATGAATTTTCAATATGGAAAATTTTCCAAGTTTGGGAGTGATTGGCAATTTCTCTTTTCTTTTTCTTGTGCTATAAACTGCAGTTTCTTTATCGTTGCCTTTGTGTTAAAAGGCATAGTTTTCAGCCCTGTAACTCCATTTCATGGAGATGTGTGAACAAGTCAGCTAGATAAGCTAGTCTTGACAGGCTTAATTCATCCACAAAGCAATCAGCACACTCAAAATTAATTAAGGAAAAAACGTACTTCAGAATGGAGTTCAGAGACCCGACATCTTACCACGCGATAGCAGTTTTGTATGGAGAAGGTGTTGGTGTTCACTTCTTGTTTCAGTGCACAAAACAAGTGTGAGTTCAGTGCTTGTGCTTTAATAAAATTAAACACCTTTACAGCCTGATGGAGAACGACTTTCAGATCAACAGGCATTCATAGGTGCTGTAACTAGGGTTGCTGGGGGTGCTCCTGCACCCCCTGACTTGAAGTGGTTTCCATTATATACAGGGTTTACAGTTTGGTTCAGTGGCTCTTAGCACCCCCACTATAAAAATTGTTCCTGCACCCCTGCAGGCATTTGCTGACAACTAGTGCCTCATGATTATGCACTGAGTCAACTTAGCATAAAGAGCCACTATTTTAATTTTTGCCAAAACACCACCGAATTTCCTGGTCATTGCACTGGTTCACATTCTTCATCACTCAAAGTAAATCCAAATGAAGAGCTGAGATCATACCGTCTAACAATCTTGCACTGTTTATTACTTGTAGCAGGAAGTCTACCAGCAGTGCCAGGACTGATGCAATCTGCATGCATAGAGAAATAGGAAGTCTGAGAATGTGAGAAAAACAGAAAAAGGTTTGGAACTAACGCCCATGAGCTACTTGCATTCAGTGTAATAGACAGTGAATTCACAGAATAAAAGTTCTGAAAAATGAAGGAATCTACACAGTAAAGACCAGAGGAAGAAAGTAACAAAATCTGTCCGTGTAGAAAATAGCAGCATTGTTCTGAAGAACCCCATAAATACATACTAACTATAGCTGGCCTGAAAAAGAAGAATGCAAGCAGAAACTGGCCAATGTGGCTTCCTAATGACTGTCTCAAAGATCTGAGGTTTTAAAAATAAAATAATAAATGAAAAGAGGAGAGACAGCTATACAAGTATGCATATGGAAAAAGTAAGGACTGAGTTAATGCTAGCCAAGAGGGCAGTAGGGAATAATAAAGAACTTTCATTAAAGCTTGTCTGGAAATAGTAGACGGACAAAAAAAAGTTTGGTTTTTTTTCTATTTGTTTTCATTTTCTGTCCAGTCCCCTACAGCTGACTGGCAAATTGCCACTGAAAATTATTTGATGAACACTCAGATGCTTTTCAACAGTGTCATTTAAAAAAAAATCACATTTTCCAACCAGCTCTAGCTTTTATAGAAATATAACAGGGAGAAAGAAAAACTAGAGAAAGTAGTTCAGTAAATAAGGAAATAAGGTGTGTGTGGGGGGGGGATGGGGGGGGAATATGACATGACATTTAAATTACTTGCTGAAGTCACACAGCAAACCGGAGGCAGAGCCTGGAATAAAACCCATTAATCCTGTCTCCTGTTCCACACTTCTAGATCATACCTTTTCCAGGACTGGGCATGAGTCCACCGATAAGGGAAGGTGAAAGGACAACTTGTAGTTGCTGCAACATCCTTAGACACAATTGTATGTGGTACACTTTCTGTATTTTTATATTTAGTTAACCTCTGTGTGACCTTGAAAGAAATTTAATATGGTAAGGGAATTTCTTTTCCAGCCTATGGCACTAAATCTAAATGCCATTCTTACTTGTTTAATAAATAATGTAGTGAGCATACCCATAGCAGCTGATGCTGTTTACGTATATTAAAACAAATTGCATTAGCAAGCCACATGGGGATCCTGCCATCAGGGAGTTGTGGGGCTAGTTTTTATATTCATTTTATAGTTCACTATCTGGCCCTTACTATTTTTGTCCTATCAGTTGGGGGAAAGTACAAATAATAAATAGAGAAGGCTCTATTGAGAAGTTCTGCTTAAAAATCAAAAGCATTTTTGACCCACAGTCTTCATCTCACAGCTCCATCAATCTGGGTGAAATCCTCTGCGTGTTCGAAGAGGGGGAATTCATTAGTGCAAAAATGAAACAATGAGGAAATAATTAATGTTATTCCATCTTTCACTAGACTCCCTCTCCCAGCAAAAGTTAAGTTCTCCTGAAGCACTGAAATATTTTGACCATAAAATAAATGTCATTGTCACTGTCTGGCTACATGAACTGCACAACTATTTCAAATGTATTCTCAGTGCCTCAAATGTGCTTTTAACACCCTAATTTCATTTTTTGTTATTGTTGAAAGCGCTCTGTAAATTGAAAGCCAGGAGAAACTTAAAGCAGCAGTAAACTATTATTTTATAAGTCTGACATGCACTTCCTCATCTCTGAGCCAATTTGCTGGTGAATAATGGCCCTGTGGCATACCTACAATGTCAAAATAAGACAGCCATTAGCAATAAATGACTCCTCCATGATAGAGCAACACCATTACGAAGAGCCACCCATATCAACTAATGAAGTAAAATGAGGAAACTTCTTATTTACTGTGAACTGGTTGATCAGTGTCGCTCAGAAGAGGCCACTTGCAGCCCACCAACTCTACTGGCTCAGTCTGGCACATTGTGAAATGTTCCGGTGCAGAGATGAGCAGCTATTCTTCCACAGAGCGGCCAAAGATGCAAACATTCTTTTCCACTTACTCCTTTTATTGCTATATGTAGAGCTGAGCAGAAGCAGAAGGTGATGAGCCCATCACAAACCAGATAAAATGTGTAAAGGCCTTTATGGTTTGGTCAGGAGAATCTTATTTAGCCTCTCTTTTCATGCATTACCCTTATACTAGAGATTGGCTGGGATGTTCCAGCTGAGAGTCCTTAGATTTGTACGTCTGGGGAAGAGACTTCTCGGTGCAGGGCCCTTTGCTCCACTTTCCAAATGTAGCCATTGTGTCTCACAAGCAAGATATTCTCCTAGCAGGAGGACAAACAGCCTCCTCCAGGACCAACCCCAATATTACTGTGTTGATGGGCCAACACAGGACAAATGTGCCTTAAGCAGCCATTCCCCTCCTGTCCAAAATCCTCATGTGACACTTCTGTGATGAGCTGTTCTAAGGTGTGAATTGTGAATGCTAAATTGTATTATACTGTTCAGTCATGAGGTGGCTCTGTGTAAAATACCTTATTTAAACTAAACTCACCAACACCTGGCAGAGCATTAAAGAATATGATGAACACATCTGTGTATAAACAAGCTCTGTAGCCAATCCATATCTGGTACAGAAGCACATGACATAGTGTTAGGAGTAAACTAAGAACAGAAACAGAAGCAAAACAGCAACACAGGTTACAGACAGAAGGAACACCGCAACAAAGGTGGCAGGATCTCATCAATATGTCACTCTTCAGTGCTCCAGAGAACTTCAGCTTTGACAAACTTTCACAATGGGCAGACTAGAAGTATTTAGCAAGATTTTGAATTACAAACAAACTCTACAAAGAAACTAGAGATACACAGGTATATTCTTTATGCTGTGGGGAAGCAAGCAGAGCATATCTTTAAATCCTTTGACTTTACTGAAGACAGTCACAAAGAAGACTATTAAAGGGTTCTGGCTATGTTTGCTGCATACTTTCTACCTTAGAGAAATGTGATTTTATGAAAGAGCATGTTTTCACCAGAGAATTCAAGAATTGGGGAAATGTTTAATGTTTTATAAGAGCTCTGCATACATTGGCTGAAAACTGATTTTGGGAATGCACAACGTGAAAATATCAGACAGAGGCTGGTTATTGGGTTAACAGATTAAACATTTTTCAGAGCAACTACAACTGAAAAGAGATTTAATCCTAGCTACAGCTATACAGAAAGCAAAGCAGTCTGAGCTGGTGAGAGAGCAAAACAAAGAGCAACTTGCAAAACTTGAAAAACAAGTAGCTATCTTAGAAGTTGTTAACAGATGCAGCACGTGTGCTAAAAGACCTCCGAGGCAAGGAGAGAGAACTCCCAGGCTAAGGGGCCAAATTCCAGCCTCCATGCACAAGGTGCGGGGAAAAGTCCCAAGACATGATGCATGTCCAGCCAGAGGCACATGGTGTAATAAATGCATGAACTGTAGGCATTTTGCAGCTGTTTGCTACACCAAAGCAGTCAGGGAGTTGATTTATATTACAGACAATCAAGATCTGTTGTTTCTGGGATCTATGACTTGTGATGACATAGAGCCTTCCTGGGGAGTGAAACTGAATATTCATGGCAAGACTATAGGGTTACCATATTTAAAAATTAAAAAAAGAGGACACTCCACGGGGCCCTGGCCCCGGCCCCGCCCCTGCCCCAACTCCGCCCCTTCTCCAAAGTCCCCGCCCCAACTCTGCCCCCTCCCCTGAGCGCCCCGCATTCCCCCTCCTCCCTCCCAGCCACGCGAAACAGCTGCCCGAGCACTACCGGCTTCACGGTTTGCCGGGCAGCCCCCAGAACTCCAGACCCTGCGCCCCCGGCCGGGCATAGAGTCTGGAGGTCTGGGGGCTGCCCGGCAAACCGTGAAGCCGGTAGCGCTCGGGCAGCTTGGCTCTTCAGCTGCACAGAGCTGAGGTGTCTGGGGGGAGCAGCAGCAGCAGCCGCCACCACGGGGGAATCCGCCTGCAGCTCACAGCCTGCCGGAGCCGCTCTAAGGTAAGCAGGGGACTAGTATTTTCCTGGACATGTTCGGCTTTTTGTCAATTCCCCCTGGACGGGGATTTGAGGACCAAAAAGCCGGACATGTCCGGGAAAATCCGGACGTATGGTAACCCTACTATTTACTTTAAAATTGACTCAGGAGCTGATGTCACCCTCATCTCAGGAGGGACTTACAATTACCTTCAACCCCTTCCAGAGCTGAAGTCACCTGACAGCTCTGACTAGCCCTGGAGGTATTCTGAACTGCATGAGCCAGTTCACTACAGAAACAACTTACAAAGACACAAGCTTCAGAGGGGATGTGATCAAAGACCAGCAACCTTCTCAGTTGCAGTGTGGCAGCCATGAATGGCCTACTACCGGGCCAGTCTTAGGGGAAATGGTGCCCTGGGCGAACTTGTATTTTGGTGGGCCTGGTGCTCCCCTCCTCCCCCCCCCCCTCCATTGCCTCTGGCGCCTATGGGCTCCTAAGGCTCCCCACCCTCCCTTCACCCCTAACCCCCTGCACTGTCTTCTGCACCCCTAATCCCTGCACCCACTCCATCCCTAACCCCTGCATCCCCCTCCTGTGCCCACATGGGGAAACTGACCTGGATGCATGGAGCAGCTGGCATTGCTGCTCCCCCTCCAAACACTGCTCCTCTGTGTACCCCTAGGGGGCTATGGGGGGGAGGGGGAGCGAGAAGCAACATCAGGTCACTTTCCCCATCTGGGCTGCGTAAGGAGAGGGCACGAGAGCAGCAGCTCCTGATGCCCCACAGCACAGCCCAGGTGGGGAAAGTGACCTGGATGCAGGGAGCCCTGGTGTTGTGGGGACTGCGTGAGGGAGACTGTGTGTTGGTGGAATGTGTGAGAGTGTGTGTGCTGGGGAGTGTGTGTCTCGCGGGAGTGTGTGTCAGACTGTGTGCATGTGAGAGAGTGTGTGTCTGTGTGAGTGTGTGTGTATGTAAGAGACTGTGTGTGTGTTGGGGGAGTGTGTGTGTGTTGAGGGGAGTGTGTGTGCACGCCTGATTGAGAGTGTCACCTCACTGTCTCTTTAAGCAAGCACTCAGGATCAGGAGCTTGAAGGCTTGTTCAGACACAAGCAGCTGCTGGCAGAGACCCAGAGAGGCAGCAGCACAGACAGGTTCCCCCCTGTCCCGCCTCCTCAGCTCAGCGGAGACTTGGTACACAGGTGGGGGGAGGAGGACACCCTACCGTCAGGGCCCCCACCCGCTCTGCACAGCAGACAGGATGCTCGCGGTCCCGAGCAGCATGGCCAGGGGAGACTTGGGGGGGCAGAAGCAGTGGTGGCTGCAGACAGCAGTGGAGCAGGTGGGAGGAAGGGCGCCCCTGCTCTGAAGGAGTCACCTGGCTGGTCGTCCAACTGCCCCCTTGCAGCTCTGGTCCCTCTGCCCTCTCCAGATGCTGTTGCTTGCCTGCCTGGCTGCCTCTTGTCAGTCCAGCTGGCTCTCGGCAGGTCAGGTGGGACTCAGATACCAAACCCTGCGCATGGTGCCCTCTTTGGCAGGATTCTCTGGGCTACCGCCCAGGTCACTGCCTGAGCCACCCACCCCCATGGCCAGCCCTGGCCTACTGAGAAAGGTGGAAGAACTCAATGGAAGATTTGATGATATTGGACTTTTGAAAGGAGATCCAGTACAAATCAACTTGAAATGATGCTGAACCATACAGTGTACAAAACACTTCTACTAGAGAGACTTCGGAAGAGACTAGCTTCAGATTTATGCAGGTTCAGAGGACATCATTACCTAGTCATAGTGGACTATTTTTCCAGGTATTTAGATGTACTTGAAAGGCACAGTATGTTGCAGTGTTATTGAGAAAAAGAAGTGCACTTTTGCTCACTTCAGTATTACAGAACAACTAGTGACAGACAGTGGACCACAATTCACTTCAAGAGAACTTTTCATTCCAAATGAGATATGATTTTGATCCTATTATGAGCAGCCCACGTTAACCACAAGTGAATGGAGAGGGTAAGAGATCTGTACAGACAGCCAAGAAAATCTTATAGTACGAAGATCCATTCCTTGCTCTTTAGAGTTACAGATAAACACCGATAATAGCTACTGGATATAGTCCAACAGAACTCCTGATTGGAAGATAATTCAGAACTACTGTTCTGAATTTGGACTGCCAGTGATGCCTTGCTTGGGCAGAAGTCAGAGAATTTCATCCCCGCCCTCTAAAGTCTCCAAGGTGCCACCTGCACTATGGGGTTGAATGTCTCCTGGCCACCAGAACCTCTGGAGCAGATAGGTGAGTACAGTGGAGAGCATACAGGTTCATCTACCGAGGCTGAAAGACAAGTTCCAACTGTCACAGCAAACCAGATAGCCTTTGGTGAATAGACCTTGCCACGTCCTGCATAAAGTCCATGTCTCACGTATAGATACAAAAATGTCTTTGCACTGAGATCTATCAAACCTGTGTATTACCTGTATTGCTTTAGGGATCAGAAACCTGGACCCTCTTACAGGCAGACTTGGTGTGGCTAGAGGCATTTCATATGCGCTCTCAGTGCCAAATCCTGAGCATAATGTGGATTGACTTTGTGCAAAATCTGGCCTTCCTTCAGTCACAGAGATCTGGCCTTCCTTCAGTCACTCATTATATTCCAAAGAGGCATTGCACACTCTTCAGCCATGTCACCAGGATGGACAAAAACACCCCAGCACACTGCTCTCAAACTCTCCATCAACATGTAAAGGGGTGGACACCATGACCCTACCTGGCATTGCCCACGGCACCGCCCTAGAGATGCATGGATTTGCAGAACTGAGTCAGATCTGGAAACTTCACTACACAATGTTTGGTGCGACGCCATCCACTGTGATCACTCTGAATGGTGCGATGGTCACCCACAGGCTATGCAGGTTTGATGATGCTGATAGTGGGGAATTAAAGGCACTCTGCTCATTGAAGGATTGGGCTCTCCGAGATGATGATGATGATTGATGATGATACAGAAAGGTTGAAGGAGTTTCAAAGTCTTTCTCGTGTCAAAGCTCAGAGAATGGGGTTTCTCTCTTAATCAGACGTAGAAAAAGATCTCTCTGAGGAGGTAGAGAGGTGCTGTGGTGAGTATTCAAATACAATAGCAGATTTCACAGAGGGCAGTTTTAATATTTTAAACCTTTGTCCTGTGCTTTCCCCTCTAGTAGATGGACTCCACACAGTCAATGTGCATCTCTGGGTTCACTATTCCAGTACCCTAGAACAATGTATTTTTAACAACCATTCTGAACAGATCTGCTTCCCCAAAGGTCCACGTTTTCTGAGTAAGCCACCTATGACTGCTCATTATAGTACCAGCTGTTGTTGTGTTATCATTATTATTTCTGTTGTAGTAGAACAGGGATTAAGGTCCCATTGTACTAAGCACTGTACAAATAACACAAAGACAGTCCCTAACCCAGTAAGTTTGCATCCAAATGATGGTCCCTACCCTGTAGAGGTTAACTTCTAAGTGTCAGACAAGAGACAGCAGGTGGCTATAACAACCTGGGGAGAACAAGCTAACAATGAGATGATTATGATCAGCATCATTTATAATGCCATAAAGTCAAATGCTGCCGTCCTTACTGTCTCACTAGTATCAATGGGACCTTTGCCTGAATAAAGGCAAGGGGTTTGATTTTTCGCTCCCTACTCAGTCCATTCTCCCATGGCAGTTTTGTCTGAATAAGGACTGCCTGGTTTGCCCCATTTTCATTTTAATTAATTAGCACTACAGAGCCAGTAGAGGGAGAACATGGGTACAAGACGTTGGTTTTACCGGTGTTCTATATATACAATATCAGTCTGGGCTTTTGTTTTCATTTCATGCTGAAGCAATGAGTTTTTTTAAGAGTTATTAGATCATAAAAATATAGATGATCCTCCCTCCCTCAGATTTTAACAGCTTTAATGTAAGTCACATTTTTAGATTAAGCCACACAGGCAGATGACATGAAACTAAGCCATGAGGTTAAGACACAGACGCAGCTGTTTTACAGGACTAATGGGCTCAGAAGTGGAATATGACATTTATTGACTGTCAGTGTAAGGTGATGCTCTTGCGCTGAAATAATGCCCAAGGTAAGTATAGTTTTAAATGGTACTGAATTAGTTACTACAGCAGAGGGAAAAGATCTGGGTGTATCAATAGCTCCAACATCCGAATTCTCACACTAGTGTGCAGCAACAGTGAAGAAAGTTGATAAGCTACTGGTTTGTGTTAAGAGGGGTATATTGTTTATTTCTAAGGATATTGTGCTACCACTTAATAAAGCACTGGTTAGACCCCATTAAAAGTAGTGTCCAGTTTCAGTCACCTTATTGGGAAAGAGTTGTAGTTAAATGGGAGACACTATGGAATAAGGACAGTTACAATGATATTACATCTAATTCATTTTTTGAAATTGACTAGGTTTCAGGTTAGTAATGTTCCTTTGAACTAACTAGCAGGTCTATAAATTGTATTTGGGTTTTGGTACTTCCCTCTGCAAATGAGAGATAGGAGAGGTTGGTGCTTACTGGACTACAGTAAGTCAGGAGATAGCAGCAGGACCCAGTCCACTTTACTGCATCTATAACAACTGCTTTTAATTAGCCTTATGTTATTGTCTATCAGTTAAAAATAATTGTTGGCCACTTTTGGCCAGGCTGGAGTTGAAGTGTATATACTAAAAACTCCTACAGAATGGTGATTTTACAAGTTTCATTATTTGTTATACTAGTATATATGCATCATTCTTGTGTAACTGAGCATAGAGACAGTAAAAAGGGATTATTAATTTAGACACATTAATTTGACTGAATAATTAACACACAAAAGCACCTGAGTCCTGGCTTGAATAGATACATATCCTGAAGGCTTAGAGTTGTTGTAGAGAAGCTGACACAAAGTAAAAGGCAGGCATGGCCAAACGTAATCCACGGACTTCAACAACGCAGTTATCATCCACCATCATCTGTCTTAAATTGGTATGCCCTGTGGAAACTGCACATCCCAGCATGCAATGTTCTGTCTTGATCTAGGCCATGGGATATCCCATTGTATGCTACATACTGCGGTCTCTATAGGCTGCACTTCTGAAGGCGGCTTCAGTCTGATCCATTTTAGGCAAATTGGCAATACAGCCTCCTCCCTTGCCGAAAGTTTTCAGCATCCTTGGCATAAGGTACAAATTCAGTAGATTTGCTTTTGCTAAGTGACCTTCACATTCTTCTTTTGCAGAAAGTCAGTGGCTCTCTCTGTTGCTAGTTTCTTTTCAAACATTTACAAAAGTTGCAACAGCTAAGTCTGATGGAGTTAGTCACTCAGTGAAGTAGGTCAAAACTATCTCCACATTAGTAAGTAGCTAAAATATTGTTGCATGTTCATTCTTTTGGATCTATGTGTCCTGTGTTTTTGAGTGGATGTTGCTGGTACTAATTAGAGATGAAAATTTAAACACATGCCACCTCCATTGCAGATGGGAAGAAGGAAGAAGGAAATAACCCTAGCAGGTGGATTACCCAGTCTACCCACATATCCCTTACAATTCAATGTCAAGTCTTCACAATCTGAATTAATTATCCAAATATGACTGGTTGGGATAGAGTCAAATATTGTTTATCAGCACTTGACACCACTGCTATAAGATGATGGTGTTTGTATGTTTAGGCCTGGGGAATAGACTGCAAGACAAGGACCTTTTTAAAAATAAAAAAATCTATTAGATTAAAAAGGTAATATGATCTAGATTTCCCCGTGGTAGACCCTTCCCCCTCCCCCCCCCAACTTATGCAAAATTACATTTTAAAAAAAAAATGACAATACAACCTTAAGTGGGCAAAGTTTAAAAATCAGAGCCAAGAAGGCACAGTAGTGCAGCAGATGGGGGACTGGAAAGGGCATCAGAGCTGGATATTCTCCAGCTCTGATTTGCCACTGACTCTCTGTGCCACCTTGGGAAATCCATTAAACACAGTTTACCTCCTTTTCCCCATCTGTAATAATAGTGTTCATCCACATTTGTAAAGTGCTTTGATATCTGGATGGAAAGCACTATGTGCAAACTATTCTTACTGTTTAAGCACTAAAACTGGAATGAAATTAGGGGATATTACTGAACAACACAACTGCAGACCTCCATAGCATGTTGTTGTAAACACTGGATAAAGATAGATTTTACTATCCTCTTAGGGCACTAACTTTCCTACCAAAACACCAGTGATCTACCACAACTCCACTTTCCAGACTAGTAAATGTGTTAAACGTAGTGCTGACTTTCTCTTCTGTTAAGATTAATGAGGGTTCTGATTTGTTTACGGTAGTTTCTCAGGCAGACCATCTATCACAAGATTCAGGAGACCTGCGTTCTATTGCCAACTCTAGCAGGGCATATTATAATAGCCATATCACTTAACTTCCTTGTGACTTGCGTTCCCCATCTCTAAAATGTGGATAATGATGTTTACCGACCTTTGTAAAGTACATTGAGATCTATGGATTAAGAGTGCTGTGTAGGTCCTATATTCATATTATTCCAAAGAGTATGCTCATGTTTGGAACTCTTAATACAGGTGTTACTAGTCAGTGGGAGAAGGCATCTAGTATTTTTCCTGAGTCCCCGACAGATTAATCCTAAAAGAAAGTCAGCAATTTTCATTTGTCCCTTGACATGACATGAAAAATCCACGCAGGCCTCTTAAAACCAACTACCAAGGAACAAATGGGAATCCACACAATGATAAATGAACCCTTCTGGGCAAGCATGACAACTGCCTCTGCCCTCGGGCCCTCTCTTATAATTGTTTCCCTGACTCATGGAAAATTTGCGTTCAGGCTGGCCTCAATTCTGTTTCCAGTTACTGCAAAATAAAAGTCAAATAAGAAGCCACAAACCCTTCAGTCCACAGGAAAAAAGCATTAATGGGATCACCACTCCTTTTAACATTCTGAGAAAGTGTTTGTAAAGTAAATTGCTGATGGGCCCAAGTTTAGTGTTTAAAAATCACCACTCTAGTGTGTATTGGTTAAGAAATATGATTCCATCTCTTTGGATTTTCCTTACTATGTGGGTATGATTTAGGCCAGGGGTGTGGGCAAACTACTTCCTAGGGGCTGCATCCAGCCCTTTGGACATTTTAATCTAGCCCTTGAGCTCCCGCCAGGGAGCGGGGTCCAGGGCTTCCCTGCTCCGGTGCTCCAGCTGGGGAGCGGGGTTGGGGGCTTATCCTGCTCCACGCGTACCGTGGCTCCGCATGGCTCCCAGAAGCAGCAGCATGTCCACCCTCCGACTGCACATGCTTCCCAAGTGCCTCCCTCGCAGCTCCCACTGGCAGGGCACGGACAATGGGAGCTGCAGGGGTGGCACCTGCGGACGGGGCAGCACGCAGCACTGCCTGGCCGCACCTCCATGTAGGAGCTGGAGGGGGGACATGCTGCTGCTTCCGGGAGCTGCTTGAGGTAAGCGCCGCCCGGAGCCTGCACCCTGACCCCCCGCCCCAGCCCTGATCCCCCTCCTGCTCTCCGAATTCCTCGGTCCCAGCCCGGAGCACCCTCCTGCACCCCCAACTCCTCATCCCCACCCCAGACCCTGCACCCCCAGCAGGAAACCTCACACACACACACACCTGCACTCCTGCCCCAGCCCAGAGCCCCTTCCCGCACCCAGAACTCCTCATTTCTGGCCCCACCCCCTCCTGCACCCCAACCCCCAGTTTTGCAAGCATTCATGGCCCCCCTCATACAATTTCCATACCCAGATGTGGCCCTCGGGCCAAAAAGTTTGCCTACCCCTGATTTAGGCATATAGCAAACCTCCCATGTGACCACTTTTGAAGGTCAAAACCTCACTTGCATTCCATGGGCGGGACCGAGGGATTCCCATTGTGTCAATTTGTTCTGAAGGCCAGTTTTCTACCATGCTAGGATTCAGACCCATCAGAAGAGGTCACATAATTCTATGTACCCTTAACCCTCCGCCCCACCCCAATATTCTGCAGTAAGATTACTGTAAACTTCAATCTTTTATTGCTATAGAATACAAGTATTGTGGCTGTAATTCTGTTTAAGGACTGAGCTGGATATGCCAGGATAAGGAGGCTCCTTACTCCTTCTCCCACCACCACTGTGCAGTCGTGTAAGAGACTCCTAGAACCTAATCCTCAGTGACCTTCGGCACTTAACTATGCTGTACCTCTGTTTACCATCTGTAGACTGAGGATGAAAACAACTGTGCCTTCCAGAAGTGTTGTGAGGTTTATCTAATGTTTGTAAATTGCTTTGAGATCCTCTGGGGTGAACGACACGAATGATATACAAGTGTAAAATATCTTCATTCTCAGATTTGACACCAATACAAATTTCCAGCAATGTGATATTTTACCAATAGCAGAATGACCCTTGAAAGCCCTGTAACTTGCTGTTGTAATGTTCCTGTTGTTTCTAAGCCTTGTTATTCCTGATTACATTTACTCTTTTTGAATTCCTAATATTATATTTCAGTGATTGGAATGCTGTAGTCTCATCATCACACAGTCAGCTACTGCTTTTTGAGGTGAGTTAGAAAATCAGAGATTCTGTTTTAATAGCAGTTTTTTATTTTTTTGCAACTAATCTTTTTCTCACTGTCTGAGTAATTGAATTTGTTGGTGACCTAGTTCCAGTTATAGAAAAATAGGTTACTCGCTATCCCTGGCTTTTTGTGCCTTGACCTTAAAATGGTTTCAGTAATTAGACTTTTTTTAAAAAATAATTTTTGTAGATGTTAACAACAATTGCTCCTTAGTTTCATTGCATTTCTTATAAAATAATATTTCCATGTAGCTTTGGTAATTCCTTTTTTAGAATCCATAATTCAGAGATAGGGTGATTATTATAACCAGTTGAAAACAGGGTTATAGTGTAGAGTTTAATGGTTGTTATTTCACTTTCTGTCAGGATCCCAACAAGGGCAGTAAGGGCCAAGGGTCAGAGCAAAGGCAAACCTGAGGCTGGGAGTATCAGAGGAATTCATATTTTAATTTGCTCTTCTCTATCACCCTACGTCAACACTGTAGCCTTCTCCCTCTCATCCAATATCTGGGTTTGGATTATTTTACCTTCCTACATTTCTAATCTTTCTAGAACCCTTTGTATTTATTATTTCTCTGTTCTTGCTGGCATTTGCACCTCCTCTCACATTGTGTGCTTTTCTATAAAGTAGTTTTCCCCTGACACCCTGAATATCTGCAAGCAGGACATGGAGTATCATGGGAAACTTTTTCAATTTTTGATCATTTAAAATATCCATCACAGATTTGTATCTTGTTTTCAACACCTATAATGCAGTTCAGGAACCTGGCTGCTGACATGACTTATTCATGAGTTAATTTTATCATTGTATAATTATTAATTATTATTTTGATTCGTTTTACACAGTTTTGTTGAGTCCCTTTGAATGATGACGGACACCAACTTTGAAAGCCAGCACCCATTTCCAGAAAGATCAATTAAAATAACATTGTGCCCTTAGCACAGATCATAAAATGGAGCAGGTATTTAGTTTCCCCCCCCCCTCATAGAAAAGGGTTGACCTCTGCACAGTAAGTTGTTTTCAGACTGCTTCAAAAATAGATCTTTTCACAGAATTTTTCCTTTTCTGGACTTCTCCTATCCTCTCCCCAGTTACAGCTGGAAAAAAAAAAGTGAACAACTCTGGGACCTAAAGACAGAAAATCATCCTAACTAGGTCACAAAACACATTCACAGTCTTCAGGCCAGTGTCAGCAATACAAAATAGTAAGCTATCAAAATACAGAGGCCAAATAACTCCACAATGCCATCTAGTGGCTTCTCTGTGGCAAGTTGTTTTCTTTCTCAGAGGATATGGACAATGTTTACAGAAATTATCAGCTATATAAAACCTCAAGGAAGATTAAATGTCCTGGATGTAACTACAGACAGTAGTAATGAATATGGGGCTACAATTGAAATAGAATTAGGGGGGGAAATAGTAATAAGTGCAATATTTTCCTTTGGTTTCTAAATTTGTCTTATAGCACATAGAGAGACAGGATAGAATGCAAGTCACCGTGAGTCAGAAGGATATATGTGCCCATCAAGAGGTTCTCATAATTTTATGGAAATATAGGTCCCAATCCTCCAAGCTGAGCAGTACTGAGCAAGCTCATCTCTAACTGACTCCAGTTGATCTCCTTGGCTAGTATGGTAAAAGCTCCCCTCACCACCACCCTGCTCCTATTTGTCTATTTTAATCCTCCTCTCTCTCTTTCACACAGTCTGAGAATCCCAGAGGAGCAGTTAGTGAATTCAGCATAAGCTGTAGCCAGAATCTCTCTCAACCACAGATAGGCCATTGGCAGCAACTCTGTGATTTGGATGTGTGTGGTGCAGAGAGACTGGAAAAATGGTGGTGTGAATGGGTGATGTAACTCACTGTCATGGTTGGAGGACACATCACAATTTGGTCAAATGAACAGAGTAGAAATATTAAGAGGCCAGAGAAGGGCAATGTAGGGAAATACTCATGGTTATTTCCACTGTTTGTTTATTCTTATTTATACTGTGGTAGCATCTTAGGGCAGCAAGAGTAGGGTTTCATTGTGCTAGGCGTTATACGAACACAAAGTGGGAGACAGAGGTGAAGTGGTCACACAGCAAGTCAATGACAGAGCTAGGAAGAGAACCCTGGTCCCTTAACTCCGAGTGCAGTGTGCTGTCCATTAGATTTTCAATTTTCATTTTGTTTAACACTTTCCATTTTTTCTATTAAAAACTTAAGAGAGTCACACACTTGGTAGCTTCTCTAGTCTGAGTGCGTTACACACATCAGGAGCTCCTTGCATTCCTCCATGCATTTCCCCCACAAGCCCCTGGGTGCCACTCTCCCATCCCTCTCTATTTCAGAGGCATGTATAAAGAATGAAGCTGTGTTAGGGCACGTCTACACTGGCAATGTTAAAGCAGCGCTTTAACGTGGCATGTGTAGTCGCGGCATAGTGCTGGGAGAGAGCTCTCCCAACACTCTAAAAAAACACCTCAACAAGGGGCGTAGCTCCCAGCACTGGGCTCCCAGCGCTGGTGCACTGTCTACACTGGCACGTTACAGCGCTGAAACTTGCAGCACTCAGGGGTGTGTTTTTTCACAACCCTGAGCGAGAATGTTGCAGCGCTGTAAAGTGCCAGTGTAGACAAGCCCTTAATTTGTAGTTTAAATTATTTCTTTTCTCTTCTGCCTGGGAGATAAGCCATTTGAGATGTCAACATTTTGAACTCCAGTGGGATCATGGGCAGAGCTGAACTACTGGGTGGTATTATGCTGGAAGATGTTAATGGTTGCCATCAACCAGTTCTTTGATCTATAGACAATTGCTGACCTGATTGAAGCTGGTGGGCATAATGCTACTCAGATGTCAGAGGCTTTATGGATCCTACATTTTCCCCTTTCTAGTTGTTCAGTTTTCACCAAAATCAATATGTGTCTGCCCATTGATACCTAGAACATTCCCTGAAGTTTGTGGAATTGATCAGATGCGGTGTTCAGAAGTTATTGCATTACATCCAGACAATGAGATATGCTGAAAAATGCCATCAAGTAGTGTAGGGCAGTGGTGCTCAACCTTTCCAGGCTACTGTACCCCTTTCTGGAGTCTTACTAGTCTTGCATACTCCCAAGTTTCACCTCACTTAAAAACTAGTTGCTTACAAAATCAGACATAAAAATGCAAAAGTATCACAGCACACACTTACTGAAAAATAGCTTACTTTCTCATTTTTACTATCTAGTTATAAAATAAATCAATTAAAATATAAATATTGTACACCTCTACCCCGATATAATGCGACCCAATATAACACGAATTCGGATATAATGCGGTAAAGCAGCGCTCCAGAGGGGCGGGGCTGCGCACTCTGGCAGATCAAAGCAAGTTCGATATAACGCGGTTTCACCTATAACATGGTAAGATTTTTTGGCTCCCGAGGACAGCGTTATATCGGGGTAGAGATGTACTTACATTTCAGTGTATAGTATATAGAGCAGTATAAACAAGTCATTGTCTGTATGAAATTTTAGTTTGTACTGACTTGGCTAGTGCTTTTTATGTAGCCTGTTGTAAAATTAGGCAAATATCTAGAGTTGATGTACCCCTGGAAGACCTCTGCGTACCCCTGATTGAGAACCACTGGTGTAGGGCCTCACTCACTCAGCCTGAAAATGAAAAACAGAATTTTTTAATAAAAGCATTTCATTTTCAATTAAAAAAACCTTAATTTTAATTTGGTTTTTGTGTTTGAAAAACTGAACATTTTTAACAGAAAACAAAAGGTTTTAAGTTGGGGTTTGGGGTTTTTTTGGGCAGGGGGTTGTTTCTGTTGAAATCACAGGATGTTTTTTGGGGGGAAATAAATTTCCTGAAGAAAAAAAAAAGGCATTTTTCAACCATCTCTCCTGGTATTCTCCCAGATGTCATCTGACCATAAGTCAAATGTTGCCAACTTGGAACATTACCTGCAGTAGATGGTACAGGTCTTCCAAAGGTGATCACCCTTCTTTTTTTATGTGGTTTGATCAGCCAGAAAATAGTTAACAATTTTGACATCTAGCCTATACTCATTAGGCTGAAGCTTTAACACCCCATTTAGACAAATAGGGCAGTTCACATATCTCTTATAGTTATTGTCTACAGCAAAATCACTAAGACTTCACTGCTGATTGATTTAAACTCAGGGCACGTCTACACTGGCAAAGTTACGGCACTGGCAGTTATAGTGCCGCTCAGAGAGTGCAGAAGGAAAACTGCTGTTGTGTGTTCACACTGACAGCTGCCTGTGCAATAGCGTGTTCACACTTGCGGCACTTGCAGCACTATTTGGAGCGGTGCACTCTGGGCAACTATCCCACAGAGCACCTCTTTCTCTTTTGCCGCTAAGACTTCTGGGAAGGCGGAGGGGGTCGCGGGGCATCCTGGGTCCAGTCCCAATGCCCCGTGATGCATTGCTTCGCGTCCCAGCAATCCCTGTGCTTCTGTCCGCATTTGGCACCATCTTTTAACTGTTTGTGTACTGCGCACCCTGCCTCTTTCAGGCTGCAGGAATGGATCCTGAACTGCTGACCAGTATGCTGCTCGCTCTGACCAACACGTCACGAGTGGCAGTGGAGTTATTCCTCAAACTACAGATTCAAGCACTGTAATCACCACGGTGTCTACACTGGCACCGCAGCGCTGTAGCCCCGGCGCAGAAAGCTCTACGCCTCCTGTCGGGGTGTTTTTTTACAGCATTGCAACTGCACTGTTTCTGCGCACTAAGTGGCTTGGCAGTAACCTCGGGAGTTACAATGCAGAAAGCTGCTTTACTGTGCAGAAACTTGCCAGTGTAGCTGGGGCCACAATTCCCATTTTGAACGTTATTTTTGCCACTACAATAACTAAAGACTTTATTTATTTTTTTATTGAAAGTTTAAATTATATAGCACAAGATGGTAGTCTCCATGAAATGGTACCAGCTTGCTGAGCTGCTGCAAGCTGCTCTAATTCAACCCCTTTGTATGTAACTGTTAGAACTTGGTTTCTTCTGTACTGTACCTTTACCTTTCCAGAAGTCTGCTTGTCTTCAAAAGCAGCCTACATTTTGAGAAAGTGTTGATGCAACATGTTACAGAGCAGACACATAGCATGAGCTCTTAAGAAGACTTGATTTTTGTTTTGTTGCTTCCCCAATCTGAACTAAAAGTCATATGGTTTTGTGTACGGAAAAACATAATACAGTCCACTAGAAGGAGCTCAAAGACAAAGGAGACATAACCCTTCATCCAGCCTTCTTTTTTTATGGGTTTAAACAAGTCTTTCTCTTTGAGTCACTCACCACCTTTACTGACTGTGCAGACTTTAGTCATTTGTTTCACGCAATCAGCTATTTGTGACAAGCAATTAATTAGTTCAACTTTACATTATTTTTGCGTGAGTCAAGTAGACTTTGATAGGTGAAAAGTAAGATGACACTGCTTACTGAAGTAAAATCTTAATAAATATACTGAGATTGAGTCCCTTCACGCTGCTCTAAAAGAGCCTTCCTTAAAGTGAGTGGAACCTGACCCTATGGAGGGGAGTCTCCGTGACATACAGCTGGTTGTGTAGAACTCTACAAAGGCCTGTGTGTGTGTGTGTGTGTTAGGGGGTGGAGGGAAGGGTCAGAGATGTGACCAAAATGCACTGCATTACAACTATTTCCTGCTTCACAGGACCTCAGGTCTCTCCCTATTTTTGGTAATTGAGGCACTGGTCCCGCATGGTGCTGAGCAGCACTGGCCTATAAAATGTGAGATCAGATAGAAATGTGGAAGACAGACCAGCTCTACATAACATGTGTGTTTTATTTGGGTTCTCCATGGGAAAATGTTTGTGCACTAATGGCCAAATCCTGAGCTCAGTCCTGCACATCCTCACTTGCTATATCGATGGGAGTTTTTTCTGCCTAAGGCATGAGTCTGAAGGCTAGATCACTTCTTCCCACAGAAATACACAAGAAGAAATTCTCAGAATCCCTGGAACCTCTCTGTCTGAGAGGAGGGGGTTGGGACTTGTGGATTTTGGAGACTACACCCCATTCCAACTCTATAGATCCTGACTATCCATTAGAATCCTTTTTGTGCAGAGATAGGAGCCATCTTGCAGTGAGGGTTGCTGCTGCCCCTCTGACTCCCTCCCTACTGGCAAAGCACAACTCATAGGCTTGTCCTGTAGCTGCATGGTAGTAGCGATGTAAGAGACCTAGAAGAAGATAATTACTCCTGCGGGAATTCTGTGCCATTACGCGCACACAAAATTCATGTCCAGTGCAGAATTTTTTTCCCCACAGAAAATACATTCTGCCTGTGGAGTGCTGCAGTTCCGCCTTTCACCCACCAGAGACAGCTGTGGCACCAGAACAGCCAGCTGCGTTCATCACAGCACCTTGCCTATGGAGTCAGGTTAGGACAGACAAGAGTGGGGTACATGGGGCTGCTGGGGGGTCACAGACTGGGGTTCAAAGATGGGCTAGTGGGGGGACAGACTGGGACATGAGCTCAGAGCTAGTGGGGTGACATCACTGAGCCAGAGGCTGAAGGGGAGGGGTGCTGCAGGACACATGGGGATGGGGGAGGAGGGCTGCAGAGCCACATGGGGATGGTAGGTGCAGGGACACACAGGGGCAGATGTGTCTGACTGAATGGGAGAGGCTTGGGGTCATCCAGGGATGCTCTCTGACTCCCTAACAATCCCTCCTCTCCCCACCCCAAAAAAACCTGTTCTGTACTTCTTCCACCACACCCAACAACTCTCAAGGTTCACTCCCAAGCTCTTTCCCTCTTCCGCAGCTCCTCCATTACCCCTTACTCCCCCAAGCATTTGCACTGCTTCTGAGGGGTGTGGGAAATACATTTCTGCATTGTAGTTTAAATGACTTATTTAATGTTCTGTATTAATATGCCTAGTAAGGAATCTATTTGTCAAAAAAAATTACCTGAATCTTTTTTTTTGTCTGTATTGTTACAGACATACTTGCTGACAGGTATTTTGAAATAAATTACCAAAATAATTGAAACTGGCACGATTATATTGTGTTATTTTGACAAATAAAATATGCAGAATTGTGCAGAATTTTAAAACGTGCGCAGAATTTTTTATTTTTTGATGTAGAATTCCCCTGGGAGTAGATAATGCAGCTCCAAGGTGTATTACCGATCACCCAGATTTTTGTATTGCAATCCCTAGACTCTACAGGAGGTGGTGCCAGAGAGCAGTACCTCCCCAGTCCCTCCCACCACACACACACACTGCCTCTGCATCTGCAGAGGTCTGTCCAAGTAGATCTCCTGTGCAAGGGCATCTCTGTGGAGCAAATGGATGTTTTCTCCTGTCTTTCTACACTGGCAGAGGGAGGACCATGTGAACATGGGTGAAGTGCTCCTGCTATAGCACCATATATCCTTCCACAGTCCCTTGCAATTGCACCTGCACAGGAATTCCCCTCGGAAGGAGCTACAACAATTTATGGGGATGGGGCAGTAACTGGAGGTGTTGGATCAAGGGAAGTTGTTTATGGTAGGGGAAAAGGGTCTAGATAATTTTATGACCAAAAATCATAATAAAGATTAAAGATGGAAAATAACAATTGGGCTGTCCAGTCCACCCCACTGTTCCCTCGCATACATTTTCTTCAGTCTAGTTTTAAATGTCCACCCCATCCCTCAGGAGACTATTCAACAGCTGAATTCATCTCGCTATCAAGAAGTCTTACCTATTAAGTTTTTCCTACTTTTGCTCCATTTCTCTCAGGAATACCCCTTTGTGACAGCCTAAATAATTCCACCACCTTCTTGGTGTTCACACCCTTCAAATATTTGTCATAGTTGCCTGCAGTTATGTCTTAGCCAAGTTATACATATATAGTGCTTTGGATCTTTCCTCAGGAATCAATCTCTCCAGCTCCCTAATAACTCTTGCTGCTCTTCTCTAAACTTCCTTCAGTTTGTCAATATATTTATCAGAATAAGGTGTCCAGAAAAGAATGCAGTATTCTAAGTGTGACTGACCTTAGAACTTTTGAGAGCGACACTTTTACCTCCTTCTCTGTGACTTGATGCCACAACACATGCAGCCCAAAAATGGAAATACCTTTTACAGGTCAGGCTGCCATGCTAATCCATGTCTGATTTGCTGTCCACTATCACCTCAATTTCTTTCAACGTTACTGCTCCCCAGGCTTCATCCGCCCACTGGATGTGTGTATTTCAAATTCCTTTTCCACAGATGTATTTGCTGGCATTTTAAAAAATTTGAATCGCATTTGGTCATTTCTCGAGGTCCCTTTGAATTACTCCTCTCACCTGATACATGTTTGCAATTCTCAATTTACTGCAATTTACAAATTTCATGAATGAGGTATTTATTCTCTCATTGAAAATGTTAAATAGGATCAGATTTAACAGAGATTTCTATGGTACCCAATGAGACACTATATATAGTACTTTACAGTAGATTCACTGTAGTGACTGGCTCTCCCTTGTAAGCCTGGTTTTGACTCTTCCTTCCAACTTCATCAACAGAAAACCATTCTGACTTAAACTTTCATGTATGACCTGTCTGCCAGAGACGACTTTCTTGAGAAAACTAAAAGGTAATTGGACAAAATATTTGTGAGGTATGAAAATTTGAAAAGTTAATGATCAATTTTTGTAAAACTTACAGAATGTTTGCTGGAATTCATACCTCAGAAATGGTTTGCTGTTCTTGATTGTTTTCCATATTCCCCCACATTGTGTATTAACATTAATGATGCAAGGTAAGATAGTTAATCACTTCTTAAGCTTCAGGGTGTAAGATAATTGTTGAGGATGAGTCAGGATAGAATTTCTTTCCTCTACACAGAATTACTTAATTGCCTGGATGCATTGTGATGTATCCATCCTTGCCACTTTATTGGGTTTTTTTCTGAAACAGTTCCACTGACTTCACTGTGAGCAGGACTGGACTCTTCACCACTTCCAGAAGCAGGATAGTAGAACAGATTGCCTGTTCCAGCATGGCAAATCCTGTGTTTCTAAGTTGGATTTTTAAAAATATTTTTGAGTTATGTAAGAGCAAGAAAAGTGGGGTGGGGGGATCAGAACCAGTGAAAACAGAGGAATAATGCTCCTCTGGGGATTGTAAGCACTGGACTGAGTCTCAAGGGATCTGGATCCAAGTCCCAGCTCAGTTACAGACTTTATGACCTTGGGATGTTGGTTAGTCTCTCTGTGCCTCAGTTACCCACCTGTGAAATGGAGATGATGAAACTCCCTTTCTCCCACTCTGTCTTGCCTATTTAGTTTGTAAGCTCATCAGAGCCTAGACTCTCTTACTTCGTGTTTGTACAGTCTCTAGCATTCATGGGCGGTGAGTATAAGAGCCTTCCCTGACTGCAGCTGCTGCCATGGAACTCTGGGCTGGGGCTGCTCCAGCCCTGGGCCTGCTGGCACAGCTGGGCCTGCTTCGGCCTCGCTGGCGCTGCTCGGGCTGTGGCTCAGGCAGGGCCGGCTCTAGGCACCAGCGCTCCAAGCATGTGCTTGGGGCAGCACTTTCCAAAGGGCGGCACTCCAGGCCCCCCTCCCTTTTTTTTTTTTTTTTGCTTGGGGCGCAAAAAGCCGGAGCCGGCCCTGAACCAAGATGTTCCCTGTCAGCTGAGGCTTTCAGGTGGCGCTGGAACTGACACTGCAGTTCTGGCTGCAGTCGCTAGATGGCGCTCATGGCAGCCGGAGTCGCACAGGCTGGGCTGCAGTTCAGGCTGCCCGGCCGCTGGAGAGCCGGAGTGTCATCCCCGGAGCTGAGCCCGGCTGCGGCGGCGAGAGGGGCTCAGCTCCGGGGGATGATGCTCCGGCTCTCCAGCGGCCGGGCAGCCTGAACTGCAGCCCAGCCTGGGTGTGAGGAGCCGGGGAGGGGGGAGGGAAGTGGGGCCCGGGATGTAGGGAGGGGGGAGGGGTCCTGCTGCCGCTGCTGCTCTGAGTCTCCCCAGGGCGGCGCGGCGTTTCCCGCCCGAGGGGGCTGTGCAGGGCGCCGCCGGGCTGGGCAGGGGGCGCGGATCCCGGCTCGCGCGCTGACAGGGCGAGTGGCTGGGCAGCCCGAGCTGCCAGGGAGCTGCCGCCGCCCCCTCCTGCCCCCGGACCCAGCCCACCGCGCACCTCCCCTGCCTCAGCCCCGTGCTGCCTGCCCTGGGCGGGGAGAGGCAGAGCCCAGCTCCGAGTGGGGCAGCGGGGGATACTGCCCTGCCGGAGGACCCCCGCGGCTCAGGCACCTGGGGGTCAGTGTCTGTCCTCTCAGCTCTGCCTGCACGGGGCTGGGGAAGCAGCTGTCAGCACCTACCCCTCTCAGCCCTTGCACCCCACATCCCGCTCGCAGCCCCTCCACTTGTACTTCCCCCCATCGCTCCTTCGCCGCACCCCTTCCCCTTGTACTCTCCCTTCACCTGCACCTCTCCCCTTGTACCCTCCCCCCAGCCCTCTCCTCCCGCACCTCCTCCCTTCCCCTGCACCTCTTCTCCCACAACCTTCCTGATACC
The DNA here is from genome assembly GCF_028017835.1 of Emys orbicularis. Lineage (NCBI taxonomy): Eukaryota > Metazoa > Chordata > Testudines > Emydidae > Emys > Emys orbicularis. Next base: position 145,187,077 of record NC_088685.1, read on the forward strand.
CCCTCTCCTCCTCCACCCTCCTCCGTGAGTACATCACACCCCGCCTCTCTGCCCGTGTAGAGCCCCCAAGCGCCCCCACACCCGCTCCTCTGCCTGAACCCTCTTTACTAGCTCCCCATCCTTTTCCGGGTACAAGGTTTGAGGGTTAGTCCCTATGCCTTCCATGTGCATTTGGAGCACTACAGATGGGGTTGCAGGGGACGGAGGGGGGGGGGCGAGATTTATACTAAAGTGAAATAAAAATAGGAGAAACGGTTTGATCTCCACTGCAAGTGTAAACGAGGATTGCTGTGGTGAACGAGGAGGTCACGTTTTGGGGGGGAGCCCAGGGCTGGGGCGGCAGGGGGTGTGGGTGAGGGGGGAAGAGAGAGCCCAGGGCTGGGGTGGCAGGGGATGTGGGTGGGGGAGGGCACTGGTGGGGGGGGGGAGAGCCCAGGGCTGGGGTGGGGGGCAGCCAAAAATTATTTTGCTTGGGGCAGCAAAAAACCTAGAGCCGGCCCTGGGCTCAGGTCGGTTGGCCAGCTAGGGTAGGCCCGGGGCTCCTCTGGTGGCGGGGGGAGAGAGCAGCTCGGGGTTCCGACCAGCCCAGGGCTTCTCCGGACATGGAGCGGGACTCAGGGCTCTGGCTGCGGGGGGCGTGACCTTGTGCAGAAGGGGTGGGGCTGTGGGGCTAGCCTCCCTGAAGGGGGGGGTCCACCCACGGCCCATGCCGATATTGATTGTGATCTCTACTGGCTACTGTAATACTAATAATTCATAAAAACAACACAAGGATTAGTATTTAAAGAATGACCTAACAATAATTAACAAACTTCTTAAAAAAAAAAAAAAGTGTCATCTTAATATTCTAAACAGCCATGAGCAATTTTAGCCCAGAGGGCAATATTTTTCAGAAAGTTATAAGTACCCTTAGATGGGTTTTGCAATTAAAGTGTCAGCTCCACCAAAACTATAGGTTATATACTATATTTATAAACATTGGCATGGATTCTGAGAGCTTGCTATCCCAGGTAAGTAGAACAGGTTATGGTAGGCAGGTGAGACATTTCCCAGTTTGCCTAGAGAAATAAAAACCCAGGCCTTTAATGTGTCCCTTTCTCTCCCAATGAAATAAACTGGGACCCCTGCTCAGTCAAGAATGTTTAAAATGGGAGCAGTTTTGTAAAGGAGACTTCAAAAAATTAGTGAGATTTTAGATATTTCATCATATATCATTATTATTTACAGAAAAATCTATTTTTTAAATAGAGAAGACAAACTATTTCTTGAGAGAGAAGACAAAAGAAACAGAAGTGGGAAATCTAGTAAAGTTGTTTTACTGTAAAACATTTATAGATATGCAGCCTCTCTTCTTTCTTATATATTGAACATCCATCAAATCTATTAGTTCAACCCCAAGGTTATAAAAGAAACAGCAAAATCCTTCATCTCCAGAAAGCGAGACTTTAAAAACTAATTTAAGATGAAGCCAAACTGAGGGAGCCTCCCTTGCAGACAGGGACTTGGCACTGTATCTGTACTTATGTCTCAGCTCACCTCTTAATGAACAACTCTACAACCCACTGCTTTCCCATAGAGTAATTTATTATAGTTGTGTTAGGTAACACTCAAGTAATGGAAACAGTCTGCCCCGGTTAAGGTTGGAGCAAACCTTCTATTATAAGCATGGATTCTAGTTTCCTGTGATTAACGCCCCGCCCCCCACACAAAATTCTCCAATTAGAAACTCCCATAAAAATCCATGTTTTCCCACAATTAAAATTAAATCTGACAGCGGGAGCTCCGCTGGCCGTGGCTGTTAGCCCAAGTCCTGCCACATTTTCTGTAAAAGCACAAATTCTGTTTTTTTCCTGTGGCAAACGGATTTCCAGGATCCCTGATTATAAGATGGATTTTGACACTCCCCTTACATTTGCTAGGCTGAAACCTTTCTGCTTGAAATTTCACAGACATGAATTTAATCCAGCATAAAGTTTTTCTGGAGAGTTTGAATGAAATTTCACAAGGCTTTTTGGAACAGTGGGGTGTAGGAGGGTTCCAGACAGGTAAGTTTGCAGTATTACCAACCTCAATCTTTTAAAAGCATGAGTTGGCCTGCCAAAATCATGAGATTTTACAAAACAATAAAATTTACGTTCTTTTTATTTGTCTTCTGTTTTTTGCACCTTTATGGGTTATGTTTTGTAGCTTTGCTTTGCAAGCATGAAGGCTAGAAACTTTTTAAAATGCAAGCTAAGATTCTCATATAATCATTTAGTGCTGGGAGCTGGAGTTTGACATATATCAGATGTCAACAGAATTATGAGGTAAAATCATGAAAGTTGACAACATCAGTGGGTTCCAGTTTAACAGGACAGCTTAGAGCCATAAGTGTATAGAGGGTGTTCTAAAAAGTGAGGCAATTTATCTCTCTGTTTTTAGACATTTTTTTAATTTATTTTTTTAAACAGCTTACCTCAACACACAGTTTGGCACAGAAACTTCACATTTGGTTTAATTGTCTTTGAGTTCTGATGCCATTAATTAAATGTGTAGGTATTAGGGAGGAGAAATTATTAAAGGTAGTTTCAGAGTAGTTAGGGTATTGCAGTGTTTTGCACACCCCAATCCAGTTTGTGCACACTTTTTGGTAACATACACCTGACTAATGTATGCTTCCCTGAGAACATCATCACTGCATATGTTGCCTGCCTGCTTACATGTTTCATGAGCTTCCAGCTACAATGCACACTTTGTAATGTACATATGGCCCATTGTGGATGATATAAAGTCTGTATATCGCTGATGCCCAATGTAGACTTTTATAAACTATGCATTTTCCTGTGGTGAACTTTATAAACTCTGCCTGGGAGTGGCTGGCAGGGAATTAAAGTAGGGAAGAGGCAGTATGGAAGTGAGGGAGCCAAGGGGCTGGTTTGGTGTCCGGTGGGAGGAAGAGTGGCCTGGGAGAGATGGAGAAGTGTGGAAAAGAGCAAGATCTTGCAAACTGTGCTAGAACCCCTATGTATCTTGCAAATTCCATGCAATCTTCTCTCACTAAACATTTCTAAAAAACATTCATTCAAAATGTAAAGAAGCATGAGGCAAAAAAATTGTTTTCCTAGAACATAAGGATATAAGAACGGCCATACTGGGTCAGACCAAAGGTCCATCCAGCCCAGTATCCTGTCTACCGACAGTGGCCAATGGCAGGTGCCCCAGAGGGAGTGAACCTAACAGTGATCTCTCTCCTGCCATCCATCTCCACCCTCTGACAAACAGACACTAGGGACACCATCCCTTACCCATCCTGGCTAATAGCCATTAATGGACTTAACCTCCATGAATTTATCTAGTTCTCTTTTAAATCCTGCTATAGTCCTAGCCTTCACAATCTCCTCAGGCAAGGAGTTCCACGGGTTGACTGTGTGCTGTGTGAAGAAGAACTTCCTTTTATTTGTTTTAAACCTGCTGCCCATTAATTTCATTTGGTGGCCCCTAGTTCTTATATTATGGGAACAAGTAAATAACTTTTCCTTATTCACTTTCTCCACACCACTCATGATTTTATATACCTCTATCATATCCCCCCTTATTCTCCTCTTTTCCAAACTGAAAAGTCCTAGCCTCTTTAATCTCTCTTCATATGGGACCCATTCCAAACCCCTAATCATTTTAGTTGCCCATCTCTGAACCTTTTCTAATGCCAGTATATCTTTTTTGAGATGAGTCTTATAGTTCAGGTTGGAAAAAAAGCTAAGGAAAGACCATTGTAAGTCTCTCCAAAATGAAAAACTGTTCAAAGTTTGGAAATTAAAAACTAAAATTCCAATAAATAAATAAATGTGGCGAGTATACTTATGTTTATCTGAAGTCAGTCAACCAAGAAATGTATCTTAGTGATGTGTTTCCAGAGGCTCTTTACTGTTTTTTTTTTTTAAGGTCAACTTTAATTTCAAATGTCTAAACTTTTCATATTTTTTGTTTCTAGATAAAACTCCAACTGTTTCTTAATATTTTTTCTGAAAATAGAGAGGATTTCTTTCTTTCTTTCTTTCTTTCTTTCTTTCTTTCTTTCTTTCTTTCTAACTTTAATTCGAGGAAGCCAAAGTTTTCCCCTTGGAATAATAACAATATTTTGAACATCTATAGTGCCTTCCATCCAAGGATCGTAAAGTGCTTTACATGAATAATAATTAGCATTCTTTAGCCTTTAGATGGTAATAGCACTTTACAAATATAAATTAATACACACAACTCTCCTAAGAGGTAGGTATTATAATCCCCATTTTATAGATAAGGAAACTGAGCAGAAAGATTGTGTCTTATGGGATTGTTGGCAATCCTAAAAGAAGATGTCCCTTATTTTTTCATTTTTGTACAACAAGATCAGGAGCTGCTGACTGCTGAAAAAGCAGCAAGAAATACCTCTGGTGAATATCAGTGAGCAGGCCTTCTCAGAGGTCCAGAGAGGCCCAGTCCACTTCCAGCTTTTGAGGCCTCTAGCCATAATAAAAATAAAAAATGACGACACATGAAAACAAAATAAGGTGCCAAAAAAAAGTGAGACATAATTTGAATATTTTTTTATTTAACAAATACTTTTCTAGCCTTTTTCTGTGCAAATGCACTAATTATTGAGGAAAAATCTAGCTTTCATGCAATGTAACAGCTGATATTAAGCATAGCGAGCCTATCTAAATGCTCTTGTCCCATAGTTGAACGGTGATAGTTCTTTACCTGCTTCAACACGTTGAAGGTGCGTTCATCTGAAGCCACTGATGCAGGTAAACTGACAAAAATACGCAATGGAATTGTGATATTAGGAAACAGCCCAGAGAGTTCAAGTTCGTGTATTTCTTGAAGCAATTCCTTTGAGGCCCCCTTTGAGCTTGAGTCCCAGGCCAAATGGCCCTCCCGGCGTACCCCCCCCCCCCCCCGCCCTGTCAGTGAGTACTGTGTATTATTATTATTATTGATGATGATGATCATTGGGTGGGGTGCTAAGAAAACAATTCCTTATTTTTGAAATACAATGTTGGCAACCCTATGTCTTACTCAAGAGTCAGTGTTAGAGCCAGGCTGATCATTTAACATTTATATTGCCTAAAACAGGCCACATTGTTCTATGCACTGTACAAACATAAATAACATATCCTGCCCTAAAGGTGGATGAGACAAGTAAGTGGGGTCAGTTGAGTGAGATGCAATAAGAAATAATCATATGATGTGTGCAAATTGTAGCTAGACAGTAAGAGAAGTCATTCAGGACCTCCTGACTTCCAAGCCCTTGTTCATGCCAGTCCTCTAGCAACCCTGTGGCATAGCAGGGAGTATCAACTCAATCTCCTCAGTCTCTGCTCTAGCTAGGGCTCAAATTGTTCTCAATGATGCAAGATCAGGCACTCAAACACAATAATAAAGCTACTGAAAGCAAGATTATTTTGCCTACAGTTTGACCAGTCACTTTGCTTGAGTATTTTCTTTTGCATGTTTTTACAATACTTCCAATAGGGTCACTCTTCTAGTTGCTCCTCCATGTACTGAACTGGGCTAGAGGAACTGCAGGAATGGACCCTATTTTAAATGTATAGTGATTGAATTTGTTTTCATGGGGATATTTTTTTTTTTAAGGACACTTTTGAGTAATTTTGCCTGAAATGTATGCAGTCGTTAAGCCTGCAAAGAGCTCTCTATAGCCACAGGACCTTATGCTGGCTTTAGCAGGCCGTGTGGTATTCAGCCATTTTGGGCATTATTCTGCCAGCAATTATTGCACTCCTTTGTGGGAAACTTCCTCTTTGCAAACAGTTTTGCAAACGTTGGGGGCTCAGTTTTCACATAATTTTGTTTTCTCATTATGCAGCCTGCAATCTCTGCAAGGCAGATTGTTTGTTTGGCAAGCACATTTTAACGATCATTTATCTCTAAAACTTATTTGCAAACCACGGCACAACTGGTAAGGGAGCTCTGCCCACTCGCTAATCAACTCCGCTGAGTAGCTATTCTACAAAAAGTCAGTTTGCTTCTATTGGGGGGGGGAGGGAGTTCCGTGCCGCCTGCCCCGGTGCCTCCGGCGGTCTGGGCGGGCGCACGCGGGCGGCGTTCGGAGCGTCGGACGCGAGCAGCCGGGGAGGGGCGGGGCTGCAGTGGGCAGGCGCGGGTCACGTGATTCCTTCCTGTGGCTCGTTCGGGGTTGGGGTTGGGTCCCGCGACCACTGCTACTAGTCCCGGAGCAGCTCGCGCCGGGTTCAGCTGCTCGCGCGCACTCTGTCTCCATGGCGACCCGCGGTGGGGCGGCGGCCGGGAGGCCCTACGAGCTGGTGGTGTTCGGGGCCTCGGGCTTCACGGGCCACTTCGTGGCGGAGGAGGTGGCGCGGGTGGCGGCCGGGGCTGAACTGCGGGGCTCGCTGCGCTGGGCCGTGGCCGGCAGGAGTCGGGACAAGCTGCAGGGGGTGCTGGACAGGGCGGCTGAGAGGCTGGGTAAGGGAAGGGAAGAAGAGGGCGGAGGCCTGACAGGGGCTAAAGAAACGGGGACCCCGGCTCTTCACTCCCTCCGCCCATGGCCCTGCCCGGGCCCCCTCCTCCCTGTGGTGTTATCAGCACCCTCCCCCCCATGGCCCTGCTTGGTCTCCCCCCCATGGCCCTGCCTGGGTCCCCCTCCCCCCTGTGGTGATAGCAATGTCCCCCATGGCCCTGCCTGGGTCCCCCTCCCCCCTGTGGTGATAGCAATGTCCCCCATGGCCCTGCCTGGGTCCCCCTCCCCCCTGTGGTGATATCAGCACCCTCCTCCCCATGGCCCTGCTTGGTCTCCCCCCCATGGCCCTGCCTGGTCACCCCTTCCCCCTGTGGTGGTACCAATGTCCCCCATGGCCCTGCCTGGGTCCCCCTTCCTCCTGTGGTGATATCAGCCCCCCCCCCATTGCGCTGCCCAATCACCCCTTCCTTCTGTGGTGATAGCAGCACCCCCACATGGCCCTGCCTCGTCCCCTTCCCCCTGTGATGGTAGCAGTGCCCCCCCCATGGCCTAGCCCCTACCCCCCCCCCCAACTTCCCCTCGTGGGCATAGCAGCACTCCCCTACAGGGATGGCAATGCCACCACCCCCATGGCTCCTCACTCCCTTCTCCCCCCCCCCCCATGCAGATAGCAGTGTCCCATGCTCCTCTCCACCTGTGGCTGGGGCCTTAAGAGCTCTTTTTCCTGTTTCAATCTCCTTTAACTCCTAACGTTCTGGATGGAAGGGGCAACTGGGCACCAATGTTGGGGGAGCCCTCCTTCAAGCTCCTGTGGGTGGAGTTGGGATCCAGCCCCGCAGGCGCTGAGCAGTCAGTAAGATTTGGGCAGCTCTGCTGTGGTGGGGTGGCCTTGTCATCTATGTTTGGGGCCTTGAGCAGCAACTGTGATAGCAATTATTATTTGTAATAATAGTCATAGTCTTCTGGCCCCATTAATCAGGCCAAGATCCCTTGCAACTGTTGTGAGGTTGCACAGGATGTTGCTGGTGTTTACCTCTGACACCACTGGGGTTTAATCCTCCTCTGCCCCACAAAATGGAGGGAAAAGTCCTAGTTAATGTGCTGGAAAAGCATCCCATTTTCTTCCTATCCTTGTTTCTATTCATACCATAAATAAGACAATAAGAACTGTAGTTAAAAGAAAGAGCAAGTAAATTTGATGAGGATAGTAACCTGATAGTACCAGGCTCCTCTTGTAACACTTATTCTTTTTTTGATTCTCAGGAAAGCCAGAGCTAAAGTCAGAAGTTGGCATAATACTCTGTGATGTCAGTGACCCATCCTCCCTTGCTGATATGGCTAAACAGGCAGCTGTTGTTCTCAACTGTGTAGGCCCAGTAAGTATCAGTCTTCTAAGTATCAGAAACAAAATGGACAAACAAGCAATTCACATGCTGTTACAGACAAAAGGCGGTATACTGTAAACATGTAGTAACTGAGTATGCGGTCTTTTAAGATCAAAACACGAGCTGTGAAACTCTAAAAATTAAATATAGTTTCTTGAATAAATAAATATTAATGAGATTGTGCTGCTGCTTCAGACAGTAAATTTGGAATGGCTGCTTATTGCACGTGACGTATTGCACCATAGTTGCATATGTTTTGTTTAGAAAATAAAACCAGTAAAGGCAATTTAATCTACTTAATTATTGTTTTGCATTAATACTAAAAACAAATTTAGATTTATCATGTGCTCTACTCCCCCGTTCTACATGTCTTGGCAGCACCTATCTTCCAGCTCTTGCCCTTTGATCTACTGTGGATGAGTTGGCAGAGGGAATTCTGCAACTCAACATTTAAAGGGATACCAATAACTAAGAATCAGACAACTATAATAGGTAACATTTTTCAGACAGTACTAACCACACAGATGTCTACATCTGAAAGATTAAAGCAAACAGTTTGTTTTCTGTTTTAACAGCACTTCAGGTGTGTATTGAATTTGAATGTTTCCCCAGTGTAATTAATTTTCCTTGTTGTTTGTGTGAGTCTAACACAGCAATAGAAGAGAGAACATTTTCATTGAAAAATGTAATGTAAATCCACAAAAACTGGCTGAGGAATCTGAAATAGAAGTAGTGCCTGAAACTACTTTGAAGAGTTTGTCTTTTAGATACCATCAACTTGAAATTTAATTGGTTATCCCTTTAAATGCCCCCAAAGAATGAGTTCAAGAATTTTAGGTCAGCATAGGGCAAACTCTGTTGCATTTTGTTGACATATCCTAACAAATGGTAATGCCCAGCCTACTGCAATAATTTGCTCCATTTAGCAAAACTGTCTGTAAAATATTTGCTTTTATTGCACATTTGCCAAGTAAGATAAATAGCTTCCTTTTCTGTTTATAGTACAGGTTTTTTGGAGAACCAGTAGTGAAAGCTTGTGTTGAGAATGGCACAAGTTGCGTTGACATCAGTGGAGAACCTCAGGTATGTGACATGAACAAATGAATGAATTACCGCTTGAAAACATCAGATGAATAATTTAGTAAAGACAAATATATATTCAATAAAACTGGGTCACATCTTTAGTTCTCACTGATGTTCCTGAACAGGAAAAATATTTTCCAGTCTCTAAGCTGTGATTTTTAAATGTGTTCTTAGTTTCCCTTTCTTACTCTTAGCAACAGTCATTAGAAACAGTGTGGGACTGAAAATTAGGAACTCATGAATTTTAAATCCCAACCTTGACTGTGATGTCATCTGGGGGTTTCATCTTTTGCATTATTTTCCAAACCATAAAATAGGAAAACAAGTAGTTAATATTCCTACTTCACAGGAGTGTTGTAAGGATTAGTTCATGTGTATAAAATGCTTTGCGTACATACAGCACTATACAAGTGCGGATTAATAATACTGGGTACAATTTTCAAAAGTGCTCAGGTGACTTAGGAGGCTAAATTCTACTTTCAGAAATGATGTTAGCTAAATCGTTTGGGAAATCTTGAAAATTCAAAATTAGTAAAATGTCGTATCTTCTGGTAGGTTCCCTAGATATAGATTGTAACTTTTCTATAGGATGGGTTAGTGGTCTATGCTACACATGTGAAATACCTCAACTCGCTGGAGATTCAGGTTCAAATCTTGGTAGAGTTGACTCATGAAAGTGTTTTAGAAGAGACCTTTAAAATGTAATTCCTTTCTGCTGTGTGTGTGCGCATTAAACATTCCATGTACACTATTTTTAAGAATAGGGATTTGCTCTGATGATCTTGATTAAAATGCTTGCTCCCTCCCTCCCCAATTGAGCAATGTAATACAGTAACTCCTCGCTTAACATTGTAGTTATGTTTCTGAAAAATGTGACTTTAAGCGAAATGATGTTAAGCGACTCCAATTTCCCCATACGAATTAATGTAAATGGGGGGGGGGCGGGGGGGGTTAGGTTCCAGGGAAATTTTTTTCACCAGACAAAAGACTATACATATATACACACACACACACACACACACACAGTATAATACTGTACACAGCAGTGATGATTGTGAAGCTTGATTGAGGTGGTGAAGTAAGAGGGTGGGATATTTCCCAGGGAATGCCTTACTGCTAAATGATGAACTAGCACTCGGCTGAGCCCCCAAGGTTAACACTTTGTTAACGTAGCCTCACACTCTACAAGGCAGCACAAATGGAGGGAGGGGAGACAGCATGACAGACAGAGAGACACATCCTGTGTGTGTGAGAGAGAGAGAGAGAGAGATGCGCATTGCCCCTTTAAGTACGCTGATGCCACTCTTAAGTACATTGCCTTTTTAAGTAGATCAATGCAAGTTGAGACTGCAGCTGCTGGCAGCAAGCTCCTTCCGTCCTGAGCCCTGTCGTGTCCCCCCGCTCTATGGAGATGGGGAAAGCAGGGAGCAGGAGCGGGGGGGGGAGGAGGACACCCTGACATTAGTCCCCCTCTTCTTCCCCCCTGCACAGCAAGCAGGAGGCTCCCGGGAGCAGCTCCAAAGCAGAGTGCAGGAGCAGCACATGGCAGTGGGGGGAGGGACAGCTGAACTGCTGGCAATTGATAGCCTGCTCGGCAGCTGCTGCATAGGGAACTTAGGGGAGCAGGGAGCTGATGGGGGGGCTGCCGGTCCACCCTGGTTCCAAGCCCCCACCAGCTAGCTCCAACAGGCTGCTCTTTCTGCAAGCAGTGGACAAAGCAAGTGGCTGCCAAACAACGTTATAAGGGAAGATTGTGCAACTTTAAACAAGCATGTTCTCTAATTGATCAGCAACGAAACAACGTTAACCGGGACAACTTTAAGTGAGGAGTTAATGTATGTGCCTAAAAGATGCCAGCATCTGCATTTTAGTGACTCGGTAGATGTATATAGTCTTCCAGAACTTGGAGATGATAAAGATGCTATATAAATGTGAAATATGGCTGATCGGATGTGCTTTCACAGAGGATAGATAAGTAAATATTAAAGGTTGATTCTTTGCTGTCTTGTTCTTCTCCCTTAAAATAAATTATAGTTTGTACAGTTCTGTCTTACCAGAGTAATGATGCTTTAAAAAAAAAAAAATCTAGTGAGATTTTAGGCCCCAATCCAACAGAACATTTAGGCATGTGCTTAAAGTTAAGCACATAAGTAGTCCCATTTACTTCAACAGGACTACTCTTGTGCTTACAGTTAAACACATGATTAAATGTTTTGCTGGATTGGGGTTTAAAAACTCACTTGAAAAAATCCCTAGCTGTCATGGTAGTTTAGGACTGAAATAAATTGCCTAGGGAGGTTGTAGAATCTCTGTCTAACCTGCTCTTAAAAACCTCCAATGACAAACACCTGTCAGGGATGGTCTGATAATATTTAGTCCTGTCTTGGGTCAGGAGATTGGATTAGAAGACCTCTCAAGGCCCCTTCCAGTCCTATGATTCTATAATTCAAAATTATAGAATGTTCTGTTGGTTAGTGATATTAGCTCTTGATGGCTCATAATTTTCTGTATGGTACTGATGTAAAGGAAAAAGAGGGAAGCATAATTATGCAGAATTAATCACTGGCCTTATGGGGTGGCCAGAATGTAACACTGTATCTTCCACAGGAAAGAGAACACAGATAACTTTCACTGAAACACCGGATTTAAAATATTTCAAGTGTTTCTGTGTGAGTGGCTTTTCAGTTGAGCTATTCGTTTTCAATGTCTAAGATACATATCTTGACTGTCTTACACTTTACACAAAGATACAGTGAAAGAACATTGAATACTGTAAATAGATACATTTGTGGTCTACTGCTATACTGTTACCACCAGATAAGACTTGTGTTATAGACAATATGTGTATGATGTGGAGTTTTATGAATAAATAGGCTTTTATTTTATTTAGAATATAAACCGTACTTCTTCAACTGATCTCTATATGTATTCCAAATGTGGATGCACATGTGTGCTATGTGCCGGAGCTGGAAGTTTTTCAGCAGCAGTGTCTGTTGACCCGCACATGGTGACGTAAGGCTCCCTTCTAAATGAACCCGAAAAGGAGGAGGGTTCCCTCTGTGTTATGGTTAAAGTTAGAATTAGTTAATTTAGCATGTTTCCTTGAAGTTCAGATTAAACCACAGTTCAGGATTATTCATCTTAAAATGTTTGTATTTAATATTTTTCAGTTTCTGGAAGGAATGTATCTGAAATATAATGATAAAGCTGCAGAAAAGGGGGTATATGTCGTTGGAAGCAGTGGCTTTGACTCTATTCCAGCTGATATGGGAGTCTTATACACCAGAGACAATTTGAAAGGTGATTTATCTAAGTGTGACCTTTATCTTGATAGTTATGTTGGGCTGAGATTCACAATCCTTGATCCTGGTTTGTTTGTCGTGTGTTTATTGCTAAGGCTCAGATTTTGTCACGGATATTTTTAGTAAAAATCATGGGCAATAAACAAAAATTCACGGAAGCCTCTGACCTGTCTGTGATTTTTACTAAAAATATCCCTGACAAAATGGGGAGGGAGGAGGGTCCAGAACCCACAGTGGCTGGGAGCTCTGGTGTTCCCTTGCGCCCCCCTCGCAGCGTCTGGGCAGCTGCGGGGGTGTGTGTGTGTGTGTGTGTGTGCGTGTCCGCCCGCTGCTTACTGGGGCTGTGAACTCCGGGGTCCCCTTGTTGCCTGGCCATTAGGAGCTGCTGGGGGCCCGCCAGCAGCGGCTGAGAGCTGTGGGGTTGCCTGCTGACAGTTCCAGCCCCAGGGCAGAAAATGTCATGGAGGTCTCTGGAAGTCATGCATTCCGTGATCTCTGTGAAATAATCGTAGCCTTATTTATTGCTTATCAGAGAGACAGTAGTAGATGTTGGAGCCATAATATACTCTCTTTCTGTCAGTGTCCTATTGTCACTATTTTGTCTTTAAGAAGGACAGATGTGTAGAAGCTAGACTGAAATGATTAAACTCATTTCAGCTGTAACTTGACCCCACTCTCAGTTATGGATTCTGTGTCCAGTAGAATTGCATTTAGTATACTGAATACCTTTCATTGTGACCTTCCTTTAAAGTGTCAACACAATTACTCACATGAGTGATCCCACACTAATTATCTTTTTATAAATTTTTAAAAGGTGGTACCTTGGCTTTAAGATATAGCAGACAGTAAACTAAGATTTGGGAGAGAAAATTTGTTTTGCTTTTCATTACCTAGCAAAATGTAAAATATATACAAGAAGTTAAATGCAGTGGAACAAGTTGATTTATTGTATGGCACTCAAAAGGGCTACCAAATTTTGTGACTTCATCTCTAAATTTCAATAGCCTACATAATGCTTAATGTCAAAGCAAAGGTGAAAAATGCTTTGGGCCCTGATGTTATCTTTTCCCTTTTTTTCTTTAATCACTGAGCTGTCCTTTCTTTATATAAAACAAGGATGGCAGCTAGTAAGTGAGGATAATACCATATACTTTGATAAAAGCACTTTGCCTATGGTACTCAATGTGAGTAAAATAGCCTTGGCTTACAATCTTAGTTTATTTTCCTTGGAGATAAAGTACTTCAATACTGGAGTCTTACTTTACTCTTCCTCCTCTGCTAGTGATGTCAGTCCTCTGACAGTCTGTCGGGATGTGTCCCTCAGTGGGTGAACTACTGTCTAGTTCACTGCTGTATGACTGCATATGTTATGAACTACTTTTTAACAGTTTTTTCCCCATTAAAGGTACCCTAACTGCAGTTGAAAGTTTCCTGACCGTGAAATCTGGACCTGAGGTTAGTTTGTTTATATTGTCTTCTAAAATTGCATACCTATTAGCCACAAGCATACATAATGTGAACATTACAAAGCTTGTGAGACAGCAGCTAACCAAAGACATATTTTTTACCCATAATCAAAATATCATATCCTTTGTAGCAGCTTTGCAAAACTGCCATGAAGCTATATCGGACCATGGAACAAGCTAGATCCCAGCCCTTTGTAGTGGTGATGAAAAATAATTTTATTGGTCTTGATGTAACTGATAACTAGTCTTTTGATTAAAAACATTTATCATAGCAAGGCTCATTTGTAAAGAGTTGGCGGGGAAAACTTGCAAAATACATTAAAACATAACAACCTGAGCTGCTGTCAGTAGGCCAGTGCCAGTATATTTTTTTAATGCAGCTGGTCGTGCATGTAGACATAGTATGAGAAATGTTAAAAGTAGTAATAAGGAAAGAGTTTCCCCAGGCTGGATTAAACATTAGGTCAGGATTTTAGATACTGGAGTAGTAACAGTTTCATGGTATTTCACTAGGGGTACAGTATCCATGATGGAACCTGGAAGTCAGCTATTCATGGCCTTGCAGATCAAGACAATTTGAGGAAGCTTCGAAAGCAGATAGGACACAAACCTCTCCCAATCATTGGTGCAAAACTAAAAAGAAGGTAAGAGAAACTTATAAAACCAGAATTTTGTTTTGTTTTAATCTTTCCCCTAGAGCTTTATAATTATATTATATTTTAATATACATTTCTAAAAGAAGGAATGTTTCCTGTCTGGTATAATTGGACGAATAACTTGTTTAAATAAAGACAATGTATCTGATATTTCAAGATAAGGTACAGTGAGGGAAAAATGCATCAAAACTGATTGGCTTTTTGTAACATCACCTGTACTGAAAGCTTTATTAGAGAAACTGTTAGGAGCACCCTTTGATCCTAGATTTACTGACTTAAACAATTACATTTAAAAAGCTCTTACTGCTATGGAAGGACAAAATGTTGTACGGGCAGTAAGTCAAATTCATCCCTCGGTAATGCAATTGACTTTGGTTTGTGGTAGGGATAAATTTGGCTCAGGTTTTTGGATTATTTATTAAATCCAAAGGAAAGAGAGAGTATGGGGTAAAAATGCTTACGGAAAAAGCTCTATTTTTGTCCAAGTTACAATTGTAAGTCAGTTTTACAACTTGCTAAGTTTTGAAAAGAATAGCTATACAGGTGACATTACTGTAAGTGAAGGAAAATATTAATGAATGTTTCTTTTGCTTTCAGAGGACTAGTGTTTTACAGTCAGGAATTCAAAGAGTACTCCATTCCATTCATGGGATCAGACGTCTCTGTTGTGAAACGAAGTCAACGGTACTTGCACACAGATTTGAAAGAAACACCTGTAAGTTTGCTTTTATGTTTATAAAATCAGTTTTCTGTTGTTCTTTGTAGCACTTTCAGTGGCGTGAAGCATCTCTTCCATTTTTCTTCAAATCAACTATCTTCAGTCTAGACTGGCTACAGATTTAGAGTTGCTAGAGAAGGGACAAACACATTGTCTTTTCCCTTACTGAGCTTCAGTCAAAGAAATTAATAGTTGGGGGGGTCTTGTGGGAGACTCATTTGCTCCTAGAATCTCAGCTGGCAGTGGTGTCCTAGTTTTTTTGTTTTTTTTTTTACCCCTCCCTACCCTGTAGTCTGTGCTTTGCTAGCAGGGTGTGGATCTAATACCATTTCTTCATGAATCTTGTCAACTGTAGGCTAAACTACTTAACACACTCTATGCAGCTTGTCATCTTAGTCTTGTGAGCCATGTTGTACAGTACATAAAATGGCCTCCTCTTTGCTTTTGAGCGCAGTTTAACATACAGTTAATCTATAAATCCCTATAGGGTCTGCACCATGGCTATCTAAGAATGCTTCTCTTTATATACCTTCCATACAGATGAGAGAGAGAGATGAACAAGTTCTTAGACTCAAACTTTGTGGGAAGAGTTTTTGATTAGAAGTTCTTGACCCTGGAACTTGCCTCTCTTGTCTTTTCATCAGAGTAGGTGTTTGCTCACTTTGGAAAGTAGGGTAATGTTCATCATCTACTTCAGGTTTTTGCTGGAGGAAGGCTGAGAAGTGTTTCACTTATAAGACTGGGTGAAGCAGTTGGGTTAGAATATTGTTTATGCTCTTTAGAGAAGTATTGGGGCAATTTTAAGTTTATTTCTGTTTTTTTGGACATAGTCAAGTGTTGGAAGTGTATATATAGTTAATAATTTTCATTCTAATTATGATGTAATTTATGCCCAGAGGTTTAGGCGGTTGGCCCATTATTACGAACATAAAATATAACAAATTTTGACTCTAGCTCATTCCATGTGATTCTGCACCATTTTAAACATATGTTATGATAAGATACTGATCCATATTATGCATTGGCCTTCATTATTTTAACCTTACTTACAGCATCAAACACTTAAAAATAGCCTTTTCTAGTTTAACATCTTCTAATGTATTCCTATGTGCATTAAGGAATACTATTATTTCATTCCCTACTCCCCACCCCCAAACTGTCAGGTCTGTGTAGCATAGCAAGTAGATTGTGATCAAGGGGTAATGCCACTCTTGATCACCTGGTATTTTTATTGATGTCTGTGGGATTTGGGTGTGCAGATTGAGGGCAGCATCAAGGTGAGAAATGCTCTATGTTCACAATGCACGGGTGCTGAGCTTTTACACATTTTCCCAGCAGGAGATGAGTACCAGCAGTCTCTTGAATCATTTAAAACAAAGTTAGTTTTGCTTGTGTTGAGGCAAAAAAAGATGGGAAATGTAGTTTTAAAGGAGGAAGAAAAGTAACGTGTCTGGCTTACGATCTGTTTTGCACTGTTCTCTTGTTTACCATATCCCCTCTCTACAGCTTGCACCACAAAATTATATTCTCCCCTTATTTTTTCTACTCACTGTGAATACTGAAAATGCAGCATTAGTCAGAGATGGTTGGAACTGAGTGTATGTGTATATCAGACACGGTACAGAAGCACAACTGCAGCATTTCCAGTGTAGATACTTTGTACAGCGATAGAATGGGGCCTTCTGTTGCTGTACTAAATCCACATCTCTGAGAAGCAGTAGTTAGGTCAGTGGAAACATTTTTCTATTGACCTAGCAGTGTCTATACCAAGGCTTAGGGAAGCTTCATTATGTTGCATAACGTGTGAAATTTTTCACAGCCTTGGGTGATGTGCAGTACTTAAGTGACCTAACTTTGTAGTGTAGACCAGTCCTAAAAGTTGTTTGAAGGTTCTTCAGAATCTTTCTGCTGTGGAATATCTTTTGACATCAGCACAGTGGAATAGGTTTTTTTCATCTTTTACTGAAAACTTATCTTTTTGTGTTCCTGTATTAGGTGCAGTACGCAGCTTATGCAACGGTGGGTGGTATTGCATCTGTTATTAAGCTGATGTTTGCTGGCCTTTTATTTTTTCTTCTTGTGAAGTTTAGCTTTGGAAGAAATCTCCTGACAAAAGTAAGTATTGTTTTTCATTTTTTGACATTTCAGACATGCTGGCCAGTTGCTTTTTCTAATTTAGTTTTGGGTTTTCTTTTGCAGTACCCAGAACTTTTCTCTGGTGGACATTTTACAAAGAAAGGACCAACACAAAAGCAGGTAATTTAATTCTTTCATCCACAGTTATACAGCATTTTAGTGTTTGCTTTTATTATGCAAATTACATCGCAAAAGTCTAGAGTCTGCCACTTAAGGGTGTGTCTACACTGCAATAAAAAACCCATGGTAGAAACTCTCAGTGTCTGAGTTAACTGACTTGAGCTCTTGGGGCTAAAAATTGCAGTGTAGACATTCGGGCTGGAGCCTAGGCTCTTAAATCCTTCAAGGAGGGTTTTAGATCCCAAATATCTACACTGCTATTTTTAACCCTGCAGCCCAAGTCAGTTAATCTGGGCTGAGAGACTAGAAAAGTTCTTGGTGCAATATATATTGTTATGCAAAGGTATAAAAAGTGAAGTACACTTGCTAAATACAAATTGTTGTATTACACAAAGAAATGGATACTCTGTAAATGAATGTACTTCTTGTCTTCTGCATTGCAGATAGATGGATCATCCTTTACAATGACATTTTTTGGTGAGGGATACTGCGAGGGCCAAGATCCACAACAGGGCAAACCAAATGTAAAAATCTGCACCCAAGTGAAAGGACCAGGTAAGGAAGCCAGAGTGCTTTATTATGGTCATCTTAAAAATTCAAGGTCAGCTGTTTGTCATGTACCCCTCTTCTACTGACCATTATTTTTAGCATTGTAAAGAGTATTTGAATAGAGCTGGAAGCCATTGTATAGTTGCCAGCTGTTATAAAGAAGCAGTGATGTTGGAAAGAAATCTGCTTGTGGGTGTTACATAAGCAAGAAATTAAACCAATAGATGGTTTAACACTACTACAATTAAAAAAATTAGCTTACTGCCTTAACTTACGGAGTACTTCCATTTCATGTAGCAACCTGGAATTTCAACACTAATTGCATCTCACTCTACTGTTATTCCAAGGCTAAACACAGCCATTGCTACTACCAAACTACTTTTCCATGATTTTTGGGAAGAGTGCCTGTGTAGCATTATTAATTTTGATGGAATATAATGGGCACAAAGGTGTTATATGACCCTGTCAATGTCTAATGTTAAACAAGGTTGAGGGTTTGGTATAGAGAGACCTTAACCTGCTTAGCATCATGGCAAACACATCATTAATAAAGGATTAACTTTTTTTCCTATACTTTAGAAATATTTTTATCACTTTTATTTTAGCAACATGCCTTGCTCCTTTTCCCTCTAGCTGAATTTTTTTTTAAAAGACTCCCACATCCCCAGTTGACAGTGTTTAACTGTCTTGGGGGGTGGGGGGAAGTTAATTGGGCTGGAGCTGTTGCTGTTCTTAAATCCAATCCCATTTCCTTTAATAAAAAAAAAAAAAAAAAAAACACACACAAAAGGGGAAACAAAAGAACAGCAAAAATAGAAAATGCAGCTTCTCTGGTGTTGACTCACTTCCATCCTCACTATTGGAAAAACACGATTGCACATGGTTTTATCAGCCACTCTGAGACCTGGCAAACTTGTACAGGTTTTAACTGCCTCTTGGTTACAATCTTACAGCAGTGCTGCAAAATATGGTCTATACCAGACTCTTATTAGACAGAAGGAAAAAGGAGAGGGATAGACAAGACATAAGGGAAAGGGAAAGTTTTTGTAAGAGAGTCTTTTATCCCAGGTGGTGGATGGATTGAGGAAGCAGGTGGAGGTGGTGTTATCTGGCTCCCTCTCTGGAGCAGGAAGATGAAGGCCTAGTTGTGTTACTTATGAGACAGTGTGGGTGGAAGCCATGATGGTAAGTCTCTCTGCAGCTGTTGTTGGCAGACAGCTGCTTCTTGATTTCCTCTTCCCCCGCCAAAAAAGGAGTGATGGGTGGAATAACCCATCCCCTCATATTGTCCACTAGTTAGGCCTACTTCCAGTACAATAAATGTTGATTTTCAGTCCCACCCTTCTGATGTTCACCAGGCATGATATTAACACCATCCTTGAGTTATATCAGTAGGCCTTTTTGTTTGTATTAATTCAGTCTGTTGCCGTTTTGCATCGTTCCCCATCAATATATGTTGTTTATAGCTTATTGTGACATTATGAACTTTTACTCATATGTCACAGTTGAGCTCACCATTAAGGTATATTTGTAGGCTTAATTACTACAACAGTACTACTTATGTAAATTTATTCAGTTTCTGATATTAGTCTCACTTCCTAGATGGAATAAGCTAAAAGTGATGTGGAGAGAGAGTACTTTCATGATACTTTTGTGATTGTTACAAATTGGCCTCATGCCTTACTGTATAGTCACCAGTCTGTTGTAATTGGACCCAACTGCTGGGTCCCATGTACTTCTAAATTGACTGTAGTTGACAGTAAGGGAGTGTAGGGCTCACTCCTCGGTACAGACATCTTGGCTGATGCCCTTATTTGGGATGTGGATACCAGGGCCCAGCTGTCCTAGACTATGAAACAAGTGCCTCAGAATGCCCAGCTGGCCTATGGTCACTCTGGGCTTCTAGTTTAACTTCTTTGGGGACAATTTGGGAGGAAAGCAAGGAACACAGGTTTAGCCAACTAATTTCTTTGCAGCCAAGAGTTACAGATCTTTGAAAAGAACTAAGTCCTGAGATGTACCTTCCCTGAGTCACCTCTCACCTTTTCTCTGTGTGTGTTGTCATCTCTTTCCTGCAAGTCCTTATTGCGCACGGTGGTGATGGTGAAGCCCTTCCTCTTAAATATGGTCTATGTGCCATGTGCTCATCCTGGGAAGCTCCAGATCTACCAGTCATGCTTACTCTCTATATAGGGGCCTGCAAGAAGGAGACTGTTGGTCCATGGGGATGGGTCCATAGTCAAGACAGTCAAAATCAGTAGCCTAGATTTCAGTCTTAGTGATAGGGTAAAATTGTAGGCCCAATTATTACAAGAATAATTGGAAGCTCAGCTGTAAAATGTATGTGAAAGCCCATAAGTGTCAAAATAATTTACAGTAATAAATGTTGATAGGAAAAGTTGCAAAAGGGAGACAGATGGAATTAGAACAAACAAAAGGATCTACTGCTATAACTCAAGGACTGTGTTAAGATCAGGCCTGCTAAACAAGAAGTGTGGAACCAGAAATCAGTGAACCAAAGTTGGGCCTAATTGGTGGACAAAATAATGAGGGGATGGGCTATTCCACCCACCATTCCCTTTGTGAGTCTTTAAAGAAAGACAGATTGGTTAAGAGCAAGTCTCACCACATGGCTGCCACCTCTCAGTCTTCTGGGATCTGAGGGACATCCTAGCCAGAGCGAGGGACCTAGATAACACCACCCCCTCTACAGCTCCAGCTAAATCCCAAACACTGATGAAATAGGACCTGACTTCAACAGCAGCAGCATCAATCTCTAAACTAACTTTTTCTCCCCCAAAACATCAGTTATTACTATCTGTCTGCCAAACAAGGATTTTTCTTTTAAAGATTCTCTCCAACTAAAGGGAAAAGGAACTTTGTTAAAATGAAAGCCTTACTTACAGCATTTGAATTGTAAAGTATTAACTGTTTCCTTCATCTTAAACATACTTTTAAACCTTTTGTTAAATGTTTCCCCCATGGTACTAAACCCCGATCCATGTTTAACACAGTTTAATGTTGAACAGTGACTGGGTTATGTTAACACCTCTGGCTGTATATTCCATCTAATTATATACACCAGTCTTCAACAAGCTGTTACACACCTTATTGGTGGCTCAACAGATAGATATCTACTCCATTATCACATTTTTTGCAGATGCTGGCTATGTTGCTACAGCAGTAGCAATGGTTCAGGCAGGTGTAGCGCTGCTAAAGGATGCAAGTTCTCTTCCTAAACAGTGAGTCTTTATTTTCCTATGTACTGTATGTGTGGACTCAGACAGGGGCTCTTCTTAACCCCCTGGTCCTCTGTGCATTTAAAATGGAGCTGGAAAACGAACATCCAGGAAACACACAGCATGCTCCTTATGTATCAAGTTAGCCAATTTTTTCAATAGAGATTGATGTGAGCTGTGTCTTTACAAAATCAACCACCTTAAGTTCTGGAAAAACCCCAAGCCAAGCAAAGCTTTCTATAACTCAGTGCATAATTATTTGTAATAACCAATTCTCACATTGAGTATTTAAAAATAATTTTAAATTAATCACTTTAATTCTGATAACTGCATAAATATATATATTATCATCTAATTACAGAAGACAAGACTTAAATAATTTAGCTATGTGGACAATTAGCTTTTTAGTCTTCCCCCTACTGCCCTGGGGCTGCTTCTCTGGCTGGCACAAAGGTGGTGTACAGTGGAGTCGCATCATAGGCGCATTTAACTTACACCATTTTAACTATACACGCTTGGCAAAACAAACAAAAAAAGAAAAATAATTTAAATACTGTACCTGTAGTGCGGGCGATTCTGCCCGCCATTCCACTCAATGAGCGTTTGACTATATGCGATTTTCGCCTTACGTGCTGACTTCAGCACCTAACCCCCACATAAGATGCGACTCCCCTGTAGTTGAAGAAAAGTCACTGCTGCATCCAGGGCAGAAGAGAAGCATAATTAAAATTAACTTTGTTATTTGGGCCATTAAGATTTTAAATATTGTAATTACTGATATTTATGTAGCTATCAAACTAAATCATTTTTTGTATAAAAGTTACTTTTGAAATGCTTCAGGGCTGGCCATGCTGGTAGAGCTGTGTGTGAGAGAACTTGTCAGTGATCCCTGCCTTCATGGAGGGATTAGCATCATCACAGAGAGGGGGTCCTGGGGCAGCAAGAAGCAGAGGGAATCGCTGAAGAGCTGGGTCTAGGACCCTTGATGCAGCAGCATTTCCCTGCCTCCTGCTGCTTTAAGACCCCTCTCTGCTGTAGAGACAGTCCATCCATGAAGGCAGGGGGTAAGGGCAGGTTTGTGTCCTTAGACTGTAAAATCCCCAAAATGAGCTTGCATCATCACAAGAGCTCCTGTTGCAGGCACCAAAAATCCGGTCTCAATTAATTCATAAGCATTGGCAATACTGTAGTTAGGACAAATGGTTGTATCTTCAGTAGTCGGGATAATTCAGTCCTCAAATTAGATGCATTTTACCTATTTTAAATGTCACTATGAACAACTAGTGGTATATCTTTTAATGGTTTTATAATTCATTTAACAGAGGTGGCGTATATACTCCAGGAGCTGCTTTCTCTAAAACGAAACTGATTGATCGGCTGAACAAACATGGCATTGAGTTCTCTGTTATTAGCAAGTCAGAAGCCTGAAGTTTCAAAATAATTCCAAGAAAAACTACAATTGCATGAACTAATGTACCAAGAGCTTATTCAGATGTAAAACCTAATAACATTTACAAATCAGCTGTATTGTTGCTAACAATGGTATTAAAAGGATTATAGCATTTTGTGTAGTCATTAGTGAACCAGCTGATGCAAAGAGAGTAACACCACCTCATGCTTTAGGAGTATTAGAGGAAATTACTGCTTCAGCATCTATTTAGATGCCAAAAATTATAATCTTATATAAATATGAGCTGAAAGAGGTTAATGGGATGCATGTGTGTGTTATAGGTATTAGAACTCCAGAATGGTAGATTGGGGGCAGTAGTTGGAGAGCTTTTCAGCTAGCATAACAGGTTCTAAACATCAATTTGTCAGTCAAGGGATTTATGAAATAACTCCATTTACCACTGAAGGGCCTGGATAACAAGTGCCTTAGCTAATCAAGCCATTACTTATGACTATTTAGGGGAAGGGACCACTTATTTGTGCTGTGGTCATTTTGTATGATTTGGTACTCAAAAACAAGACACGCTTCAATTTCTTGTAATTCGCAGTAACTTGCTGTAATGGGCTTTACGGTAGGAAAATCCAACTCCTTATTTCTAGGAGTTACACTGAAAAACAAGAACATTAGGAGTAGATGGAGCAATTAAGATGAAGACAGTTAATACAGGTCAAACAAGGCTAACAAATTAACTTACATGTTATGTAAGTGCAGAAGCTATCAGGATAGGTGCGTCATGGTATAAATCTTATTCATGTGATTCTAGAGATGTGGAGGGAAATACTTTTGTAAGTTGAGTTTCAGATTTAGTATGACAAGCAAGCAGCTTTGGTCCGTCTTTGTGTATGGTACAGTATATGACCTACAGCACTTAAAATTACCACATATTCTAAAATTGAAGTCTCTACAAATTATCTGGGTAATTAACAAGAAAGCTGAGCTGCTTGGTCTTCCACCAAGTACCAATTAAAGCATAAATAGTTAGGCTTAGCTTAAGGTTGTGGTTTGGCTATCCACCTACAATTGGCACACTGCAACGATTAATGATTAAGTAACTAAGTCACTGTTGCTCAAGAATTACTTAAGCCATGCTTTCTCTCTTCTTTTTAACTATAAGAGCAACATCATTTTTCAATCTGCATATGCTAGATTCAAGCTGCTCCCCAAAATCCTTCAACATATGTGATTGTCTCTCTGTAAAAAGATGTAGCATCTGTAGGTTATCTTCTTCCTGCAAAAGACCAATAAAATTAATGAGTATATATTGGACTCAGTGTGCATGCTATTTTATACATCTTTTCCTTATGGATGTCTTAGAGTGGCAAGGTGGTGATTAAAGCAGGAACTAAAAAATAGAAGGTAATAGTTGAAGTTGAAAGAACAATAAATTCTCTCTAAAACAGAAAGGATGGGACAAATCACAGTTAAATTGAAAACTAGATGTGGATTCAGAGTAGCAGTGGTGGTGCCTGTTGAACAAAAATAGCACACATCCGCTAGCTGAGTTGGGAAAGGGAAGGAGGAGAGCAGAACAGGTCCTCAAGCTAGAATCAGCAGCAGTCAGTCATGTGGGGAAAGATATGCAATGCTTTTCACCTCTCCAGAGATCTCCAAATTGCACTACTTTCACACCTCCTCCCCCAAATAAGGATCAGTTTACACACACAAATTGATAGCAGTGATGTAGAGCAAGTGCATTTCTACTAGTTCTTTATGGCCAAAATAGGCTCCTAACAAATACATTTAATATCCTAGCACCTACCAACTTGTTTCTACAAGAAATAGAAAAAAAAATCCCACTCATTTGGTCAAAATAGGTACAGACTGGTGTGTATATTTTCCTTTGGTACTTAGTCACTTGGATACTAATGACCCAACAACTTCTGTGCACTGGGTTTTGAAAACAGCCTGTACTATAGCCCAATTTTGCAAGGATCTTGTGACTGTTTTCCCCTAATACATTTTTATTCTACAAGCAGAAAAGGTTAAATGACTCCTTTTTACAATGTCTGTTCCTACAGAACAAAGTTTAAAATGGAGAAGTGATAATTTGCTTTATTATAGTGCCAACCCCACTACCAAAGGCTCCTGGTACATGGATATAAGAAGAATAGTTTTCCATATAGCAATACACATTTAATTCCTATTATACAAAATGCCTACTTCTTCTGAACTCTCTGTATCCTAGTCTGTATGGGTCCTCAGCATTTCAGCAACTAATTTAAAAAACAAAATGAAATTGCAGGTACAGCACTGAGGATTAGGATCAAATGTAAGAGAAATTACTGACAGGGATTTGCAAGGAGTTGAACTAGTAATAGGCTGGTAGTTGCTACCTGTGTTTTGTCCTCTTAGAGTTTGGTGTTCTTGCTTCATAACGTATAACAAAGGTCTAAAAGATTTCTTACATTAGAAATTCAGATCTTGTCTACCCCGTAAGACACTATGGGTGATGGAAGTTACAACATTCAATACAAAAAAAGGAAAATTTTCTTTCAATAGTTTAGCATTAAATAGTCATTAAGAAAAAAAATTAAAAGACCTACAACCAGAGGAAGACAAAGATTTTTCCTCAGTTCAGATTTGAAAAAAAATTTAAGCTGATGCGCCTTTCCATCCTCAACAACTAAAGTGCTTAACAGTCTATTTTTTAATGTAAATATGTGCCAAAAAAAAAAAAATCAAAGTCGCAAGAAAGGGCCCAACCCCCTCTTACCCATTTCAGGTCACCCCTGTTTTACTCCTAATGTTGTGCTGAAGTACAGTACATGTAAAATGAATAATTACTGAGTCACAACGAAGTGAAATGAGTTTGCTTACTCACACCTAGAGTAGCCCTGAATCTTGATTAAGCTGCTGTAAGGTATGCAGTGTAGACAGAGCCTGAGAGGCCAGAGCAAGTAGCGATCTACCTCTCTCTGTCTTCAACCTTGTGATAACACAGAAATCATATTCCCCTCCCCCATTTACCTACAGAGAACCCTATAGTTGCTATTGAAGTTGTGGGCAAGATGTGATGTACACAACTAGTTATGAAGGACTGAGAAGGAGCAACCAAACAAGGTTAACTGAGCAGATTGGTAGCAGCCTGAGGGAATGCACACTGCATCTAAGCATTACTGTAGGCAAAGTAAGACAGCTACAAACCTGTGGTTGGCAAGGAGCTGGGGGTTGTGGGCCCTTGGGCGAGTGAGCAGTAACAGCAGTTGTGGCCTTGATAAGGGAGAGGAGGAGCAGGTCAGGGAAGCCTAGAAGCACCAGGCAATCACTGTTGGTAGCAGCTGCCATTTACAGAAACAGCATAAAAGACAAGATGCAAAAAAGCAGTTGATCCTGCAAATTGCCCGTTTTCAAGTAGCCTCCAGGCTATCAGCTATAGTCTAACAGCAGTGTTATGCCACGCAATCAAAGACTGACTTTTAATAGGGGACTGACCCATTTTGGAGTTTTTCCATGTAGAAATATTTTTCTTCCACAATTAGGGTACTCGGGGGATGTAATGAGGCTTTAGTGAAACAAGCCAGGAAAACCACAACATGGAGATTTTTCTGCAGAGGCATCTTTCTAGGAGCTGGAACTAGAAACTGGTGCATGTCCTTTCTTATGAACAACATCATAGAAATGTAGGTTTGGAAGGGACCTTGAGAGGTCATCAAGTCCAGCCCTTGTGCTGAGGCAGGATCAAGAAAACCTAGACCATCCCTGACAGGCATTTGTCCAACCTGTTCTTAAAAACCTTCAATGTTGGGGATTCCTTTGGAATCCTATTCCAGAGCTTAACTACCCGCATAGTTAAAAGTTTTTCCTAAATCTCCCTTGCTGCAGATTAAGCCCATTGCTTTTTGTCCTACCAACAACTGATCACAGTTCTCTTTATAACAGCCCTTAACATATTTGAAGACTTATCAGGTCCCCCCAGTCTTCTTTTCTCAAGAATAAGATTTGTGAGCCTAAGGTATTGACATCCTTCCGTACTGCTGGCTGGGATAAAATACTAATTTTCCATTAGACAAGTAAGTGCTTAGCTCCTTGCATTTGAAGCATGAACAGCGCATGTCTTTACACTGTTAGAATACCCAGCATGTTATAAGATATCTACACTTTGTGGACCTTGATATTGATAGTACAGCCACACAAAACCCATGGAGGACAGGAAGTTGGTTCCAGTACAAATATAGGAAGGGAACAACAGCAAAGGACAAGATCAGTTGTATCTTCATTCTTAGGTAGTCAAAGCGAGGTATACACAATGGTTTTAAGTCATAAAAAAAAGAGTCCTGGTTCTCATTTTTGAAAACTGCATAAAAATCATACATACGGGGGGTTTGCTGTGCTTCAGCTTCAGGAATTGCCCTCTCACTATGTTCATGTTTTGGTAGAAGACCTTAAGAGCTTTAGCAAAATCAGCATCATAGCTGGTCCGATGGTTGCACATCTGGTCAGCTTCCTTTGATGAGAGAGGCTGTTTGGTCATCTTAATTGCCCTTTTATTAGGGCACTTTAATTTCTTACCTAGAATGCAAAACAGGAGGGATTTTATTAGTTACTAATAAAATAAAACCTAGACTGACAGAGACAAAATATTTTGTTCTGCATTTTTATATTGTCGTTAGATGAAAGTGATGAAATTTCATCCGTATTTTTTTCTCTAACGAGAGAATAAAGTTCAGTGGCATATAAACAAACTCTCAGCACCAACTGTTCCAGGAGGCTCTAGCCACAGTACACCTTAACCATAACAGAAGCATGTAATTTTATGGCATGGTTTGTGTTCTGCACTGACTTTCATGGTGTCCTGGCTCCCATTTCTTCAGTTTATCTTTAAGAAATACATTTTCTTCCCTTAAAGCTCTGTTAATATCTCTGAGAAGCTCAGTCTCCTCTTCCAACTTCAGCAGCTTCAGGTAAAGATCAGATATCTGGTTAGTTGCGCTCTATAAAAGAAAATATTAAGGTATCAATACCAAGATGGATTTTTAGCTATCAAGGTCTTCTACAGATGGATGTAAGGTTTTAATGGAATCATGACCTCCCCCCCATGGAAGCAATTATGTACCACACACACACTGTTCACACTATTGTGCAAACTAAGTTTGAGGAGCAATTTATACTTCAATCCACTGATCAGAAATGTCATAGCATATTAATATTTATTCTTTGCTTGATGTGCCACCACTATGATATGTAGGGCCCGTGTACAAATTTTACAGTCGCACCATATCTGCCCATACAAAATCATAACCACCACTCTGATTCAGCCGTTCACTCTCTTTCAATGCAAGATTATTTTTAAAAATCAGAGTAATTTGACCAGATCGTAACAGGATAAAGACTGTCTTTTGCAAGTGTGTACAGAAATACTGGCTATCTAAGAGTGACTACAGCATGAAAGGTAGAAAGAGAAGCATTTAAATAGGAACTTCAATGGTTTGTTTTTTAACTAATTAGGGACTATGTGACATCAATTTACCTTTTTAGAAAATCAGGTCCTGCATTAAATGATCCAGAGGAAGCAAGATAGCAAATGCTCTTATTGGAAAACAATGTGCCATCCTAAATAAATTCAAATTAATTGACAGCAGAAAATAAAGAACAGGTCTGTGTACAGCAAAGCACCTGTATGATTTACAGTTCTGTTACTTGGGGTACGTCTATACTTACCTCCGGGTTTGGCGGTAAGCAATTGCTCTTCTGGGATCGATTTATCGCGTCTTGTCTAGATGCGATAAATGGATCCCGGAAGTGCTCGCCGTCAACACCGGTACTCCTGCTCCGCGAGAGGAGTATGCGGAGTCGACGGGGGAGCCTGCCTGCTGCGTGTGGTAAGTACCTTGTAGTTCGAACTAAGATACTTCGACTTCAGCTACGTTATTCACGTAGCTGAAGTTGCGTATCTTAGTTCGAACTGGGGGGTTAGTGTGGACCAGCCCTAAGTCTACAGGGACGCTCACTTGCCTTTCATTTATTAACACTCTATGGATAATGATGCTGACCTCTTTCTAAAGTGCTTTGAGAGCTGATGAGAAGTAATATGTAAGAGCTAGATATTTATTATTATTCAAGTGGTCATTTATTTTCTTTAAAATGTAACTCAAACTGTTAATTTCTCCAGTTGAAATGATCATAAATGACGAGCTAAAATAACTATTTTGCAACCAGTTCATTTCAAATGAGATTTTTATTAGCATAACAGGCTACACAAGTGTTACCAAAGTGTAAAGAAGAGTCAGACCAGATTCTCAACTGCTCCAATGTCCTCTGAGGTTGCTAATAGTAGTGGCCAGAAGGGTGCTACGCTGCCTGTAGGAATTCTGAGGTCATGCTTGTTTCCTTCTGGAACGTACAGGTCATGGGACTCCAGGGTAGCCCTGGAGACCTTTCATGAATGGAGTTTCTCATCAGTCTTTGAATCAAAAAGTGAATTGCCTTCAAAGGGAAGGTCCTCAAGGGTGACGTGGACCTTCCTGGGCACTCTCGATACCTGGAACCAGGACGATCTCTTCATTGCCACAGATGTAGCCATGGTGCGTGCCACCATATCCGACGGGTCAAGTGCTGTTTGTAGGGAAGTATGAGTTATCAGCTGCCCCTCATTCAATATAGATTTTAACTCATTCCTATGTTCAGGAGTAACCCTGTCCATAATTTGAGACAACATGTCCCAGTGTAAATACGTTTTGTGAGAAAGGTTTGGTAATTAGCTACTTACAACTGGAGGCTGGGTGACTAATAAGCTTTATGTTGATGTACATCCAACTTTTTGGGGTCTTTCTCCTATGTGTTGATTTGAGGGGGCCCTTGTGGTTTGGACTTCTCCTGGACAGTTGCTACAAGAGATTCTGGTACTGGGTGAGAATAAATGTATTCCAAGCCCTTGGCAGAGACTTGGCCTGTCAACATGCTTGGATATAGCTAGAATCTATGCTGGTGTCTGCCACGGTCTTTTGCAGGCTCCAGCAGCCCCTGATTTATAGGCATGGCAAGGTGCAAAATGCCCAGCAGTTTGTGATTTCCCTTGCACCACCTCCAATGATATGTTGAAAGACCCTGTGATGTATTTAATAAGATCCAGGAACACCTTAGAAAGTGCCAACTGGAGAAGAGGACAAGGGGTTCACTGCCACATTGGGAAAGATGAGGAAATTGCAGCTGGGATTTGTTCTTTGACGGGTTGCAGACATGTAATCCACTCAGCACATCGAAGCAGACGTGCACAAGCCCAGCACACTGAAGCTGGAGAACTTTGCCTAGCAGTACCTGTAGGAGTGGCACTCGCGCTCTGTGGCCCTTACCCCTTCTTCGGCTATTTAAGGGCAGTGCCACCCCAATGTCCTTCCCCTGTTCTTTCTCATCCCCTGGAGCTGGAATCAGAGCATTCTGTGTGGTATCTACCCCATTCTTTTCTATCTCAGATTTTGTTGTACATAGCTGAAAGTTATTTAGCTTAGTACTACCTTAGGTTTAGTGCTAGTAATTAGTTAGGATAGATTGTTTTCCTGGTGCAATACCTTCTCCAGAGTTTTAATATTGTTCATTCCCAATATGACCCTCCACATAGTGCCTGCGGTGCTTGGGAGAAGTGCACATTAAAGAAATGTGCTCCATCTGCTCATCAATCAAGAAAAAAAAACAGGTGGTAAGGGACTTGCACTTCAAGCAGCACCTTATGGAGCAGGCCATGAGACCCCTACAATGCCGGGGACCTCCAGGACTGTCCGGCTCCTCAGACAAGTTCAGAACCGAAGTGAGCGGATGTTCCTCAGCCAGACTCTGATGCCTTCCCCAGGAGGGAGACAGGATCATTCTCCTTCCTCTGGTCCTCCAAGGAAAAGGCCTCACAAAATGGACTGCAACCACTTCAGAGCTCAGGAAGATTCTGCCTCCTCTTCCAGGAGTGCAGACTGATCCCGTGATTCTTCTGGTACACAGGATGGAGCTGGAGCATTTACCCACTCTCAGGTACTGAGGTGGCATCAATTGGAAACTGTAACAAACTCCGGTACCGTCCATGGGATGCCCGTTGAGTCCAGTACCGATGACATCAGCCCTAGTTCTTCCCACACTGTTGCCATAGTAGGCAGTATCAGACTTGCCTTGCCTCTCTGTTCCTGACTCCTCAGTTATTCAGGAGCATTCAGCTGATGGGATGACTTCTGTGTGGTCCTCAGTGCTGCCAGGATTGATTGCAGACTTGTCTCAACTGTCTGCACCATCATCTGTATCGTATAAGGCTCAGAGTGGGCAGCCAAGGTTAACCTCCTTATTGGTACAAAGGGGCCCCTTGGCACAATTACTATCTTCAGTACCAATGAGGACTGCAGGGCAGACCAGGTCTAGAAGATCAGTAACAACCCAGCCTTCAGTGGTGTCTTCTGTTTTGGTACCAAGTGGGAGTGCGATTCCCCAGTCCTCAAGGCATTGACTTCTGTATCTGCCTTGGTACTGATGCAACTGGGTATTGGGCATCAGATGAGGCTGGATGTTTGCTTGCTCCACCTGCGGTGGCTCCCCCATTGCCTTCGGACGACTTGGGGGTTCGTCAGGATTGAGCTCAGTGACATTCTCCTCCTGTACCCTTGGCTTTGAGACATCATTATCGTAGATTGTCAAGACCTCCTATGGATCACAATCAGTATTGAGATTGGCACTGCTTCCGCAGTAGGGACTCGTGGACCAGTGCCTACTGGCCTATCACCAATGGCCTCCTTGGAATCCGGGGGTCATTCCTTGATCTGAAAATTCCCAATCCTCAACACACTCCAAGGCAAGGTCATCCGACCAGTCTGTGGTATCCCCCTCCTCAGCCACCTATATTGCAGACTCAGATGGAGGCTGCTTCCTCAGAGCAGGTTCAGCCTCAGCCACTTGTGCAGGGACCTGTGCTACCTCAGGAGGTTCCAATGGCTCCGCTTCTTTCATCTCCCTGACACCGAATGAGACTGCAGCACTGGACTCTTCCTTTCCAGGGGCTGAGGATTTTAAGTTGCATCAGGATTTCCTGAAGTGAATGGCTTCAACCTGAGTTTGTGCAGGAACATACCCACAAGCTGGAGGACATTCTGCAATCCTCCCTATAAATGAAGCACTGTTAAAACCCGCAAAGAGTGCTCTAATCTCATCTGGTCCATAACTCTCTTGTAGAACAGCAGCTAATGAGAGATTGTGGCAAGGAAGATATAAGTCCATGCCTAAGGACAAGGATTCTACTCATGGTATTTCCTGATTCGCAAATCCAAGAGAGGAGTGGGATCTGTTCTTGATCTCTGAGGTCTCAAAAGGTACACCAAGTACATGAGATACCGAATGGTGACCCTAGCTACTATCCTACCAGCTTTGAATCATGACTGGTTTGTTGCTCTTGATCTTCAGGATACTTATTTCCATGTGGCAATTTTCCTTGTGTGTGTGGGGGGGGGGTTTGCAGGAAAAAACAAAAACAGGAGGGGTATCCTCTTTACAAGTAGAGTCAATGAATTTTCGGGAGTATAATGGTATCCTTCATGGAGGGGCCAAGCGGCCAGCTGGCTTATTTTATGAATGGAGGATCACAGCCAGACTTGTTGCTAAAGGCTGGGAGGAGAACTTTGAGTGAGATAAGACATTTTCTTGTCTAATGAAGTTTATGAGTTAAGTTTAGGCTCTAGAATGCATGTTATGATTTTATTTTATATGTAATCATTTGTTTCCAATATTTGTGCTTGCTCTCATTCGAATCTCTGTTCTTTGTTAAATAAAATTCTTGTTTTCACTATAAACAAATCGGAGGCCTTGTCTTCTCTACAAAATTAAGTTGACCTAAGTTAGGTTGACATACAGCCACCGCAGCAATTACTGCCGGGGTTCATGTCCACACTACACGCCCTCTGTCGATGGTGCACATCCTCACCAGGAGCGCTTCCACCGACAGCTATGTGGGGCATTGTGGGACCCTGATTGCTGGAGCCCCCCCGCCCTGTCAGCCCCATGGCCATTGTCATTAAAGGAGTCTACTAATGTATCCCAGATTAAGAATTAGTTGTAGCTAAACTATGTAACAGTGGTGCTTTCTAAAGCATTGTCTGAAGCAGGTCAGCAGCTAGAAGGCTCAGTACTGTGTACTGAGTTTGATAAAACTCATGAGTGGACAAGATGCGTTATCTAGGACAGTGATTCTGTGCTGTACATATGGATCACTGCCTCACATGAAATACTGCATACTTCCTGGGCCCCATCCTGCAATCTTGAATCACTGGAGTAGTCCCATTAAGGTCAAAGCACTACCTGCGTAAATAACTACTCAGACCTGGTCTACACTAAAAAAAAAAAAATTAGATCAGCTTAACTACGTTGCTCAGGGATGTGGATTTTTCCAACTCCCTGTCAGTGCAGGTAGCATCTAAGCTGAAGTGCTACAGCAGTGCCGCTGTCTCTGTATAAGTGTAGACAAGCCCTCAGGGAAGTAAAAACTTGCAGGTTCATCAGATCCACTGATTTTACCAAAGAATGTTACTAATAATTTAAGTGGACTCACCAGACCAATATCCTTTGCAATCACAGTTTTTGGATTATCAACTATAATGGCGCCCTCGTTTGTGACCATGTCTTGTAGGGAGTAGTCCAATTCAGCGCACCCCTCTGCATTGTGGGAAAGAGAGCCCAGTTAAGACTGTTGTCACACTCCTTCACTACTGTATTTGTGTTGTACATCAATTGAAATATTTAGGGAGAAATAAAAATAACTTCGCTCCAAGCTCTGACACGTCTCTCTGAACTTACACCAGTAATCTCCATTTTCTCAAACCTGCCTCCAACATATAACATTTGTATAACAAATCTCACATCATCTGTTTGATTCTTTTAAAGTCACACATCAACAATTAAACATCTAAAATTTCAGACACCAATTTCACAATTAGCTAGGTTAGAGTTCTAAATACATGGGATACCGGGCTGTAAACCTACAGATTTTTAGGCTGTGTCTATACGTACAGTGCTGCAGCAGCACAGCTGTACTGATATGGCTACGCCACTGCAGCACATCTGGGGAAGATGCCCTCTCCCATTGGCATAATAAAACCACCTCTGGAAGCAGCGGAAGCTATGTCAGTGGGAGAAGTTCTCTCGTTGACATAGCGCCGTGCACATGAGCGCTTATGTCAGTGTAACTTATGTCACTCGGGGGATGGTTTTTTCACAAGGAAGATGTATTTGGTGAGATTTGGGACTGGAAAGGCTGTTGGGGTCACCCTCCAAAGAGTAACTAGGCTGGTGGGATGGCTACTGGTGCCAGGGAACTGCACCACAACTGCACAAAACATAGGCCCTCAAGGTTACCGGTCTGTGTAGTCCCCAAAATGTCACAAGAACAGTAAAGATTTTTTTGGAAAAATGTTACAAACTTTCATTCCCCTCTCCTGTTACCCATCCTCTTCTCTGCCCTTTTGTCATCCTTTCTGCCATTGAAAATGAGAAAGCCAGTTAGTTTGGAGCCACAGATGACTGTGAAGGGACATTCATGAAAAATTCATGGAAGCCTGTGACCTGTTCCTGACTTTTACTAAAAATATCCATGACAAAATGAGGAGCCTGGGCAGCTGCAGGTGGAGCTCCCAGGGCCCCCTGCGGTGGCTGGGAGCAGCAGGGATCCCCCTTGTCGCCCACGATGGCCGGGAGTGGCAGTGGATCCGTCTGCCGCTCCCAGCCAGTGCTGGCTGAAGTCACGGAGGTCTTTGGAAGTCACAGAATCCGTGACTAAATCGCAGCCTTAGTAATAAGTAATGCCACAGCACCTGCAGGATGTCCTGACCCGATCTATTATGCCTGAGCTAGCAGTGCAATCTAAGCACTCAAACCTCCAAGATTTAGAACCCAATCACACTGCAAAAAGCACTACATACAAGCACTGCTCACTTCTGTGACTATTGGCATCCATGTTCAATCATCTTCTATTTTTAGTATGGACTGAACAACTTACTGGCCATGCTAGGGAACTATACCCATGCTAGGGAACAGTAACTTTGTCTTAGGGTATGTCTACACTACAGGATTAATTCGAATTTATATAATTCGAATTTAGGAAACCGATTTTATAAATTCGAATGTATTCGGCCACACTAGGCACCATTAATTCGGTGGTTTGCGTCCAAGCTACCATAGTAGCATCGATTTCCAGAGCGTGGCATTGTGGGTAGCTTTTACATAGCTATCCCATAGTTCCCGCAGTCTCCACCCCCCTTGGAATTCTGGGTTGAGACCCCAGTGCATGATGGGGCAAAAAACATTGTCGCAGGTAGTTCTGGGTACAGCCTCCCCCTCCCTCCCTGAAAGCAACGGCAGACAACCATTTCGCGCCTTTTTTCCTGAGTGAACTCTGCAGACTCCATTCTGCATCAAGCATGGATCCCGTTGTGCTCCAGAACGCAGTCTTGAACATTATAAACACCTCGCGCTTTCTCGTGGAGTTTATGCTTACACAGGACCAGAAAAAAGAGGCGAGGAGGAGGAGGCGGCGATTGCAGCGCAGCGACCAGCGTGATGAGGACATGGACACGGACACAGAATTCTCTGAGACCGCGGGCCCCGGTGCTTTGGAGATTATGATGTTAATGGGCCAGGTTATAGGCTTGGAACGCCGATTCTGGGCCCGGGAAACAAGCACAGACTGGTGGGACCGCATAGTGTTGCGGGTGTGGGACGATTCCCAGTGGCTGAGAAACTTTCGCATGCGTAAGGGCACTTTCATGGAACTTTGTGACTTGCTTTCCCCTGCCCTGAAGCGCCAGAATACCAAGATGAGAGCAGCCCTCACAGTTGAGAAGCGAGTGGCGATAGCCCTGTGGAAGCTTGCAACGCCAGACAGCTACCGGTCAGTCGGGAATCAATTTGGAGTGGGCAAATCTACTGTGGGGGCTGCTGTGATGCAAGTAGCCAAAGCAATCACGGAGGTGCTGCTACGAAAGGTAGTGACTCTGGGAAATGTGCAGGTCATAGTGGATGGCTTTGCTGCAATGGGATTCCCTAACTGTGGTGGGGCAATAGATGGAACCCATATTCCTATCTTGGCACCGGAGCACCAGGGTACCCAGTACATAAACCGCAAGGGGTACTTCTCAATGGTGCTGCAAGCACTTGTGGATCACAAGGGACGTTTCACCAACATCCATGTGGGCTGGCCGGGAAGGGTTCATGACGCTCGCGTCTTCAGGAACACCAATCTGTTTAAACGGCTGCAGCAAGGGACTTACTTTCCGGACCAGAAAATAACCGTGGGGGATGTTGAAATGCCAATTGTTATTCTTGGGGACCCAGCCTACCCCTTAATGCCATGGCTCATGAAGCCATACACAGGCAGCCTGGACAGGAGTCAGGAGTTGTTCAACTACAGGCTGAGCAAGTGCAGAATGGTGGTAGAATGTGCATTTGGCCGTTTAAAAGGTCGCTGGCGATCCTTATTGACTCGCTCAGACCTCAGCCAAACCAATATCCCCATTGTTATTACTGCTTGCTGTGTGCTTCACAATCTCTGTGAGAGCAAGGGGGAGACCTTTATGGCAGGGTGGGAGGCTGAGGCAAATCGCCTGGCTGCTGATTACTCGCAGCCAGACACCAGGGCGATTAGAAGAGCACACGATGAAGCGCTGCGCATTAGGGAAGCTTTGAAAACCAGTTTCATGACTGGCCAGGCTACAGTGTGAAATTTATGTTTGTTTATCCTTCCTGAAAACCCGCCCCCTTTATTGACTCATTCTCTGTAAGGAACCCACCCTCCCCCTTCCCCCAGCTTGCTTTCAAAGGAAATAAAGTCACCATTGTTTAAAAATCATTTATTCTTTATTAATTGATTATAAAAAGAGGGAGAGAACCTGAGTGGGGTTTGGGAGGAGGATCAGCGGGAAGGAAAAGCCCAGTAAAAAAAGGTTAAGAAAATGGCAGCCTTTTGCTTGGGCTGTCCACTGGGGTGGAATGGGAGGGTGTACGGAGCCTCCCCCCCCGTGTTCTTACACGTCTGGGTGTGGAGGCTATGGAACATGGTGAGGAGGTAGGGGGGTTATACAGGGGCTGTAGCGGCACAGAACCTGAGTGGGGTTTGGGAGGAGGATCTGCGGGAAGGAAAAGCCCAGTAAAAAAAGGTTAAAAAAATGGCAGCCTTTTGCTTGGGCTGTCCACTGGGGTGGAATGGGAGGGTGTACGGAGCCTCCCCCCCCGTGTTCTTACACGTCTGGGTGTGGAGGCTATGGAACATGGTGAGGAGGTAGGGGGGTTATACAGGGGCTGTAGCGGCACTCTGTTCTCCAGCAGCCGTTCCTGAAGCTCCACCAGACGCCGGAGCATGTCTGTTTGCTCACGCAGCAGCCCCAGCGTTGCTTCCCGACTCCTCTGATCTTCCTGCCGCCACCTCTCATCTCGAGCGTCTCTCCTCTCCTCACGTTGGTCCCTTCTGTCCTCACGGTCACTGGCTTCTTTCCTATACTTGCAAACCGTCTCCTTCCACTCATTCAGATGAGCTCTTTCATTCCTGGTGGATTGCATGATTTCGGAAAACATCTCCTCTCTCGTCTTTTTTTTACGACGCCTTATCTGGGATAGCCTTCGGGAAGGAGGAGGGAGGCTTGAAACATTTGCACCTGCTGGAGGGAGTGAAAAAAGGAGAGAATTTTTTTAAAAGATACATTTTTCAGAACAATGCTTATACTCTTTCACGGTGTATACTATTCACATTACATAGCACATGTGATTTCTGTGCAAGGTCGCATTTTGCCTCTTAATATTGAGTGCCTGTGGCTTTGCTGCTAGAGATCACAGACGCAGGTCGGGGCAACAGAATTCACCTTGCATGCTGCCATGGTAAGCCACTGTCTTTAGGCTTCTGCGCCCTGCTTTCCCACATACCAAGCAAAGCCCGTTGTGCTGCAGTTTTCCTGTTAGCTTGTTTTCTGCTGCTGAAGGTTAACACCCCCCCCCCCATCCAATTCTCTGGGATGAGTGCTTTCTCCCTCCCCCCACCGCGTGGCTGGTATCAGGGAAGATCCCTGCAGGAACCAAACTAACACCCCCCCACACCCGCCATGAATTCTCTGGGATGAGTGCTTTCTCCCTCCCCCCACCGCGTGGCTGGTATCAGGGAAGATCCCTGCAGGAACCAAACTAACACCACCACCCCCCACCCGCCATGAATTCTCTGGGATGAGTGCTTTCTCCCTCCCCCCACCGCGTGGCTGGTATCAGGGAAGATCCCTGCAGGAACCAAACTAACACCCCCCCCCCCACCCGCCATGAATTCTCTGGGATGAGTGCTTTCTCCCTCCCCCCACCGCGTGGCTGGTATCAGGGAAGATCCCTGCAGGAACCAAACTAACACCCCCCCCCCCCACCCGCCATGAATTCTCTGGGATGAGTGCTTTCTCCCTCCCCCCACCGCCTGGCTGGTATCAGGGAAGATCCCTGCTAGCAAAACGCGAAAAGCTCTGGGCCAATCCTCCCCCCCCCCTTTGCACTTGGCTAAATGCAGGGAAGGATTTCTTTTCAGCCACAGGCAAACAGCCCAGTAGGAACGGCCACCTCAGTCCCCTTAATTAAATTCCCTTATTTCAACCAGGTTACCCTAAGCGATATCACTCTCCTGAGGATTACACAGCAAGATAAAGAACGGATGTTGCTTGAATGCCAGCAAACACCGGGACCATACGCTGCCAGGCTCTGTCAGGCAATGATACCAGATTACTTGCTACTAGCATGGCGTGGTCAAGTGTCCTACCATGGAGGACGGAATAAGGCTGCACTGCCCAGAAACCTTGTGGCAAGGCTTTTGGAGTACCTCCAGGAGAGCTTCATGGAGATGTCCCTGGAGGATTTCCGCTCCATCCCCAGACATGTTAACAGACTTTTCCAGTAGCTGTACTGGCTGCGAATGCATCCCAAGTGCTCAGGGCAAATTAATCATTAAAAATGCTTGCTTTTAAACCATGTTTTATATTTTAAAAGGTAAACTCACCTGAGGTCCCTTCCATGGGGTCATGGTCTTGGGTGCTGGCTTGGGAGGCTTGGGAGGGTACTTCAGTCAGGGTGAGAAACAGTTCCTGGCTGTTGGGGAGAACGGAGAGCTGGGTGCTCTCTGCCAGCTCGTCCTCCTCCTCCTCCTCTTCCCCTTCCACGGAATCATCAGGTGTACCTGATGAGATTATCCCCAGCTCGGAATCCACAGTCAGAGGTGGGGTAGTGGTGGCGGCACCCCCTAGAAATGCATTTAGCTCAGCGTAGAAGCGGCATGTCCGCGGCTCTGACCCGGAGCGACCGTTTGCCTCCTTTGCTTTTTGATAGGCTTGTCTGAGCTCCTTGACTTTCACGCGGCACTGATCTGTGTCCCTATTGTGGCCTCTCTCCATCATGCCCTTGGAAATTTTTTCATAAGTTTTGGCATTTCGTCTTTTCGAACGCAGTTCAGCTAGCACTGAATCCTCTCCCCATATAGAGATCAAATCCAGTACCTCCTGTACGGTCCATGCTGGTGCTCTTTTTCGATTATCAGCCTGCATGGTTACCTGTGCTGATGAGCTCTCTGTGGTCACCTGTGCTCTCCACGCTGTGCAAACAGGAAATGAAATTCAAATGTTCCCGGGGCTTTTCCTGTCCACCTGGCCAGTGCATGCGAGTTCAGATTGCTGGCCAGAGCGGTCACAATGGTGCACTGTGGGATAGCTCCTGGAGGCCAATAACATCGAATTGCGGCCACACTAACGCTAATTCGAATTGACAAATTCGATTTTGGCGCTACTCCGCTCGTCGGGGTGGAGTACAGAAATCGAATTAAAGGGCCCTTTAATTCGAATTAAATGGCTTCGTTGTGTGGACGGGTCAAGCGTTAATTCGAATTAAGGCAGCTAAATCCGAATTAAAGTCGTAGTGTAGACCAGGCCTTAGATTATAACACTAAGCCTAGATCAAAACCTAGCGTATAATATATTCCCTAACACAGTCAGGGAACTGTCACTCTGTCCATATGAATGCTAAACAATAATGTAAGAACATGGATGCTCTTAACAATAGTACCAGAGCACGTTTCTACTTTTACTTCTAGCCGGCAAACCAGTCTGACGGGTTGACGCCCCCGTCCTGGCAAGTGTTTGCTGGAAAAAATCACTAACTCTCATGAAAGTGAATATTGGTATTTACAAGCTGTGGTATTCATGCAGTCACACTACAGACGCTGTTCCTCCCACCCTGAAGAGTAGGGGACTGAGAGTAAGGACTAATGTCTAATCTAGGACTACACAATATGTTTCTCACCTCTGACAATGACTTGGTGTATGGCCTGGGGCAAGTTACTTAGCCTCACTGTACTTCAGTGCTCTCACTTGTAAAATGAGGGTAATAATGCTCATCTACCTCACAGGGGTGTTGTGAACCTTATTTCATTAATGTTTCTAAAGCAATAAGATTCTTAAATTTGAGATGTCACAGAGCTATTTAACAGAGGCTGCTTTTAGCATCAAATGATGTAAATGATTGGATCCTTCTAGGCTAGGTTGACACATTCATTCTAAGACGGTTACGCCAAGCAAATTCTCATCAGTCTTTCAGTATTTAAATACTGGACTAATATTAAATTAAAGCGTCACAGTAATATAAGTGAGCATGCTCTGTCTTGCCATCCGGCAGTTTTATATTTGAAAAGTAAGCTATAATATGGTTTGATTCTATTTACAACCCGCAGCCATGAAGAACTATGCAAATTAAAAAGAAATATTGTAAAGAAATACCTTGAAGCCCCCACAAGTCAACAATTAAAGCATTTTTTTGTAAATAATTTAAAAATTCGTGGGATGCATTTAGGGCTGAGAAGTGGACTGTCTCTTCAATCTTAGCATTCATGTTTTTCCAGACAGGCTTTGTGTATAGAGAGTGTGGAAGATCATAAACTCTGTACCTAGGGGAATGAAACATTAACATAAAATGTAAATAACTGCCAGTTCAGTATTTGAAAAGGTCAGCTATTTGAACAAAGAAAATGCGAACAAAAGAATTATGGCAACATTTTGAAGTCAGCTGTTCCCTCTTGTTGAATAGAGCACTTTGTGCAGGCACACCAACCACTTTATGTGAAAATATTACTTCACTTGATTCATTTTCAGGGTTTATTTTGTTGATTGTAGCAGTTTGTCACTGAACATTTTGTCACTGTCTAAAAATGCATTTGCTTAAACAGCTTTAATGATACAAGATTTTATTTTGTATTATGAAGCTTAAAGCTTTCTGTCCTCCCAACCCCCACCACTCCACAGGGGTGTTTTGCTCCCATTCACTGAGGAAATTCACCTTTGTTTGGAGCAAATGAGTTCAAATATTCCTGTTCAAGGCAGGGCATGCGCCTATTAACATGTCCTTTAAGAGGACAGCTGAGATTTTGACATTAAGTACATCCTGCAGTTTAGAGATCTAACAGATGATAGTAGCTCATGCAATTTGGAAACTTCTGTTAGGATAACTATGAAACTGCTCTTGCTTTCGCCAATGATTGCAACTGAACATACTGTGAAGGAAGCAGTGAACTAATGAAACCCCTCACCCTATCTGAATGCCCCGTTCGGTGACTTCTCTAAGCCATTTGACTCCAAGGCACTGTAAGATGTGAATCTGGAAATCAATTCTTCTTCCCAGCAATTCCAAAGGGTCAATGACCATATCATCCTCTCTGAAGGCTCTAAAAATGTAGGAATAAGGATATAACATGTCAAATCTGGCTCAGCTTTCACAGCAAATATATGACAGTGACTTTAGTGAACGAATCAGGTCAGTGAGGAGGAGGCTGGGAACAGAGGAGAGGACAGCTGTTTACACACAAATATTCTGGTAACCACCTATGATAGGAAAGGAAACCATTTGGAAGGGACTGTATATTACAAATCTAGCTCATTTCTTTTGCTACTGGAACTCCAAGACAAGATTAGGAGATAGGTCTGGTATCCTTTGAAGGAGTGAGAGATACAGGGATTAGGAGAAAACAAAGAGAGGGGGAAGGGAAGTGCAACAAGATCCTTGGAAGACAGACACAGAATAGACCAAAAAAGCAGAAAGTATAGAGGCAGGGAGGAGAAATGAGCACACAAACACCTTCAAAAAATATTTTTCCACTCTGTCTTTACAAACAAGTTCCCTAATTCAGTGGATTACAACTAAACTAAAAGGTATTTGTTTAACCCCAACCTTCTCAAGCTATAAAGCTTTCGGGTGGTACAAAGCGAGGCTGAACCATGAAAGCAGACACAAGTTAGCTTAGTACACTTTGAAGTGTAGTAAACTAAAGCACACAAAGGCACTTTGTAAGAGTAAGGGTATGTCTACACTGGAAACTTCAAAGCGCTGCCGTGGGAGGCTGCCGCGGGAATGCTCCTGCAGCAGTGCTTTGAAGTGCGAGTGTGGTCGCACACGAGCCCTGGGAGAGAGCTCTCGCAGCGCTCTTGTTAATCCACCTCCACGAAGGATTAGCTC
The DNA here is from genome assembly GCF_028017835.1 of Emys orbicularis. NCBI lineage: Eukaryota > Metazoa > Chordata > Testudines > Emydidae > Emys > Emys orbicularis. Next base: position 145,229,099 of record NC_088685.1, read on the forward strand.
CGAGCGCTGGGAGCCTGTCTACACTAGCGCTTTAAGGCGCTCAGACTTGCTGTGCTCAGGGGGCGATTTTTCACACCCCTGAGCCAGCAAGTTAGAGCACTATAAAATGTAAGTGTAGACAAGCCCTAAGAGAGCCCACATGGGGAGTTAGAGTAATTAGTGGCTGTAAATTCACGCCTTAACTTGCTGTGCACTAACTTCCCAAGTAGACAAGCCCTGGAAGTAAGATTCTGCATTAATACTGACTCTCTTTTCCCCTTACTGGCCCTGGAATATAAACATAACTTGATATCTAGTGTAGACGGGGTTTAATGCCTTTACAAATGTGTTAGCTGGTCAAGGTCTACACTCGGGGCTAAGTGGTGTTTAAAATCGTGCTAATTAAAACATATTACCAACACAATTTTTTTTTTTTTTAAACACTACTTCTTCCCCAGTCTAGAAAGGATCACCACCTGCTGCTCCCACTACTCTAAGCATTCCAAGTCAATTTGTGGTTTGGTCTGGCCTTCCGTGTGTTTAACAACCTTCAGTTATGGTGATGGCAAATTTGCTTACAAATAAATTTCAAACATCAGAAAAAGCTGCCGTTCATGGGGCGGGGCTCTAAATTTAGTTGGTCACATGATTTTTTGGAAACCCTTACTGTCCTTGACCTACAACTACCCAGAAGTGTCACTGATTGAAAACTGACTAAAGCGTCACCGCTGTGGTAAAACCAGCTCTGCTTCTTACAGAGCAGAGCTACACACACCACAGCTTGAGAACCACTGGTGCAAAACGTTTGTGTTTATTGTCTCTTTATTCCCTCAAACCTGTTTTATCTGGAGCATCACCAGTGCCTTCTCCCACACACTACTACTGCCTCCAAAGCTTCCCCACCTAAACATTTCCGAGACAGCTGAGCTCAGTGGCATACTACCTCATGTACTTGGGGTGCTTTGTAATCGTTATTCAGTAGCTGGTAAAGTGTGACAGAAGATAATGGGTAGTTATTCATTACACGCTTTGTTCCTCTTTCCCAGAAGATCGAACAAAACTTCACATATTTTCAATTTTAAAGTCTCCCAGTAAGGCCCTTCCTTGCACAACCCATCTCCATCTGGCAAAGAAGTCTGGTAGCAGCTCCCTCTAGAGTTCATCAGTGTGGTTCTTTTACTTAGCTCGGGTAGGACCCTGGTAACAACTCAAGGGACTTCACCTTCCCAAGGGCTGAGCAGCTGTCATTGTAGCACCCAGGGAGATCAGGACAGACCTGGACATCAACAGTATTGTCACATGGCATATTTTCCCCATGGGCTAATGTCTTTGGGTCAAATCTGCTCCTGTTTATACCTGTGCAAACCTGTTCGAATTTCACATGGCCTTTATATTTTCCTCCATGTGTTTAGCCTCCATCTCCTACCAGACATATCACCCTGTGAAATTCCTGAATTGGATTTTTTTTTTTTTTTTTTTAAAGTGATCTTAGATAGGAGCTAGTTCAAATAAGGAAAAGGCAAACCTTTACCTTCCATCACTGGAACACGGAGCTATATTTATAAGTAGAATAGCTTCCTCCATTCCTTCAGAGTTCAGAACTTCTGTTTGTTCTTCCAGCTTCATGCAGTAAGCAAGTGACTGAAGCCAAATGTGAGCAGATCCTAAATGAATGACCTCAACAGGATCCCAGAATGGGTCATGGTCTTGGCCCACATACACATCCTCTCCATCTAAAAAATGCTGGTAAACCTCCTCCATTAGGAACTTCCTGTTGATGAACTTGGCCTTAGACCACACCCACACCTAGAGATGCATAGGAAAGACGATACAATGACTGGTCATGGGTAGGGCCCTACCAAATCCACACTCCATTATGATCAATTTCACGGCCATAGGATTTGAAAATTGGTAAATTTCACATTTTCAGCTGTTTAAATCTGAAATGTCATGGTGTTGTAACCGTGGGGGTCCTGAGCCAAAGAGGGATGGGGGTGGTCACAAAGCTGTTCTTTGTGAGGTCGTGGGATTGCCACCCTCACTTCTGTGCTGCCTTCAGAGCTGGACTCTGAAGGCAGCAACCACAGAGCTTCCTGCAGTTGCAGCAGGTTCCCAGAGGTGGACGTGGGTCTGATCTCCCCCATGCTGTTGGGAACGCCCCAGCTGCTAGTCCTGGCTGGCTTGGGAGGGACAAGACTTTCTCTTCCTCTGCACGGCTGCTCTTGGGTACCTCTGCAGAAAGCTCCGCACCCCACCCCCCAACTCACTTCTTGCTCCCATCGCTCTGCAGCTGCAGGGGGAGAGGTACAGGATGCGCTTCCCCTCCCACCCACTTCCAGATGCAATTATTAGCTTGTTTCAGTAAGATAAAGAAAGGTCATGTGAACGTGACAGGATTTATTGATTGTTGCTTTACAGCAGCAAACACCACCCAAGGCTCAACTCCCTGATTGGCAGATATGGGCATCAGAGAGTTTTGTAGGGTAGTGATCTCAATTGGTAGCCTCAAATGCGTGAACCATTCCCTTAAGTTAACACAAACAAGTGGAAAAAAAAGTTCTGGTTTCAAATGTCATTAATTGAATGTCAGCCTGGAGCATCCAGCAACTGTGTCTTTCTTCATTCCCTGTCCCTATGCTGAACACACCTGTCCGTGTTTAGACACTGCTCTCTTTGCATCCACGGAGTTGGTTGGAATTGTCAGACAGCGCTGAGCTAGCCTTGCAAGATGGAGGATTGTGCCTTCCACTCAGTTCCAAAACTGCAGCACAGGCAAACTACAGCCTGCTTCTTTCACAATATTTTTGTAAGCAGGCATCTCCAGCCTACAATCTTATCAAAGCCAGGAGCTGCATGAAGTGAGCTGAAATCCACCAGCAACAGGTGCATTTGTGCAGGGTCAAAAATATACACTGCTTTTAAGAACCTTGCTGCAGGTTGTTGAAACTTTTGAGACGTTTTTGCTCCATCGCTTGACTCTTCCCCATAGCAGTAGTATTGTCTGAGCTTCTTTGCCATGCAAAAAACACCTGCTGAGCACTGGCATTTAACTCAGCATTGTCAGAGTGGTTTTTGTTTGACTGTGCTCCAGCCCAGAACAGTACGTCCATTACTTTGTGGTACCCTTGGTGGTTCTGACAGGTCAAGATTCAAACCAAGTGATTAAGTCCATGAGTCCTGTGGCATTTTTAGCAACAAACTGAACTTCCTCATTCAGCTGATCATCATTTAGAAGGGTGGATAGTTCTGTTAAAACCTGTGTTTTCAGTGTCAGTGTCAGCTCTTCTGAGACCAACTCAGGTGAGCTGCATGGTATTATACAGGCCAAAACCGGGAATTCCAACCAGTAATTCTGGCTCTAGGGGAAGTGCAATTTTTGGTTCCTGACTTTCAGTCATTTCAGTCGTGTTTGCAATGTGCTGCCTGTATCGAAGTTTGCAGCTAGGGCAGTGTTAAAAGATCTTTCAATGTAGCTGACCAGTTATCAACTTTACCAAACATCTCCACAGCTCACTGACAAGAGAAATTACATGTAATATGGACAGCATTTGACATTAGACCTTGCAAAACCCATTTTAAAGATTTTGTCATGTAAGTTGCATTGTCACTTATGAAAGCAGATACTTTGTCAAAGTTCACACTGTATTTTGAAACGGTTTTAATTACCGCTTGAGAAACTGTAGTGTCAACAGCAGCCAAAGAGATGCAGTCGGTGGGCACTGTTAGTTTTCCTATCTGTACATCTTCAGCCTTGTCAGAAATAAAATCAAACAGAACATGCAGTACATAGTTGTCTTGCTCACCTGTAGACTCATTCAAAATAATTGCAAAAGACTCACATGAGTTAATTTGAGACGATCTCAAAATGTGTAGCAAAAACCTTTGGAAGGTAGGTCTGTCGTAGCTTATTCGCACTTGGTAAGCAACTGGCATTTTGTACATTCTGTTGAATGAACTCATGCAGCTTTGGGAGATAAAGTTTTTCCAGTGCTATATTAGCACTTGCAAACGCAGCCACAAGTTCCATTCTAGCTAAATAACCGGTCTCAGAGCTCTCTGTCGTCTTCTTAAAAAGAGAAGACGACATTGATTTTTTAAAACTTCTTGTTATAGCTGTTCTAGCGGGGTCATGCAGCCCCCTTTTTGCTTTGATGGGTTTCCGAGTCTAAGTGGCACTGACCCATTGCCCGACGTGTGTGATCCAATGAAACACTGCAGCTTGTACAAAATAGATTGTCACCACTGACATGTAGAATTTGGCTTCCAAATTCTTTCACACGATCCGCTGCAGTAATCATTTTTGAGGTTTCTGATTTACTTTGCACACTCATTTTACAGTAATTCCACGTGTCTTCTGGTAGGCAGTCAATTGAGATCACTACGCTACAAAACCTATCCAATGTCCATATCTACCAGTCAGTGAGTTGAGCCCTGAGTGTGATTTGCTGCTGTAAAGTGTCAATCAAAAAATTCTGTCAAGTACCTCACCTTTCTTTCTATTTTTATTGAAATAGGATAATAACTGCACGAGGAAGGGGGGGGCAGTTCTCTGTATAATGTCCCCTCCCCAGGCAGCTACAAAGGGGGGGGGGGACAGGAAGCGAGTGGAGGAAGAGGAGGAGGTCTGGAGCTATCTGCAGCCGAGAGAGATTCCCTTCAGGGCTGCTCTTGGGTAAGAGCAAGTCCTGTCCTGCCCCAGCCCTGCCCGGACTAGCAGCTAGGGCTCCCAGAAGCACAGGGGAGATCCAATCCAACTCCACAAGCCTCCTCCATTACAGGAACTTCTGGGTCTGCTTCCCAGTCCCAGAGAGTGTCCTGCAGCAGGACAAGGCACCCAGAGGTGGGTCTGGTCTCTTCCCCCCTCTCCCAAGCAGCTGTACAGGAGATGTACAAGTCCTGTCCCTCCCCTGCCCAGCCGGAGCTAGGAGCCCCTTTTGCTGGGGCGCTCCCAGCAGCACAGGGAAGATTGGACACAACTCCACAAGTCTCCTCCAGCTGCAGGAACCTTTGGGTTGCTGCCCAGTCCCAGAGAGCATCCTGGAGGTGGGACAGGTCTGGTCTCCCCCTCCCAAGCAACTGTGCAGCTGGAGCTAGGAGCCCCCTTTGCTGGGGCACTCCTAGGAACAGGGGACATCGGATTTCACGGGGAAGATCTTATTTCATGTCCCGTGAAGCGTTTTTCATGGCTGTGAAATTGGTAGGGCCCTAGTCATGGGGTTCTCACTTTGGTGCACTCAGATTTGCCAGATTCTTCAGTTAGCTTTACTAGTGACTATGTGCAACCCATAGGATGAACACCAGTAAGAGAAAGAGGACCTACAGTTAAGTGCACCAATTCAGTATCTACAGTGATACACACACTCTGGATACCTTTCTAGCATTTAAATATAACACTCCTGTGATCCCATCATTCCGAGAAACAAGATGTTTTTAAAGGCAAGTAGAAAGCAACACAATCTGTTTAAACCACCGGCACCAGAGGCATGCCCCAGTACCAGGGGAGGGACAGAGAGAGTATGGAGAGGTGTCATGGTCCTAACCTATAACTAACTAAATTACTAGAACTACTACCCTATGAAACTATTGACAATGAAGGAACAGTGGAAACCACTAAAAGCACTTTGCTCAAGGCAAAGGGGGGAAGTTCTAACAGCCGCACGGGCGGTAAGGAGGAACCGAGGAGTGCAGGCTCGGCGGGAGCCCCTTACACCGGCGCTATGGGGGTGCTGGTGCCGAGCCTAGGCATACCACCAGGGGAAAAATCTCTGACATCTGTTCTCAGGGTGCTAAATCGGAATGGACGTGTGCAATCACTCGAAGAAGAACCAGGGACACTGTGTAGGGGTGGGAGAAGTTATGTGAGTGTACAAATAAGAGAAAAAGCAGTAGGGGGTCTGAGAAAGCTCCTTGTTTGTGACAGAGGGAGAGCAGAGCTTATTGTAGCTTACATTACAGTAAATGTCATGTGTAGCTTGCATCTTATTGATGCTCTCCAGTGAACGCTGCTACCAGCACAAGACTATGATTAATGGCTCAGCTTCTTTACCTGGTTAGTCATTTTGTTAGTCACTTTTACTATTACTTCCTTTTGCAGATCATAACCTTTGGAGTCAGATGATGCTAGATTTTTCACTTTCAATTCCAACTTGAGCTCCTGTGAAGGAAAAAAGAATGTTTCTCAAGAGAATATAACATAGCACATTAGTATCCAAGTGCGGATTTAGCTAACCTTCATGAGACTATGTCACAATATGGTGCCACAAAGGGCTAATATATTGAAGGATTACTATTAGAAGTTTTATTGGGTAGCATATCTCAAATACATTTACGGGAGACAGAAGTTAGAGAAATTCTAACAATGGATTAACTCTCAACATCTGGAAGTTTAGTTCCCCTTCCCAGGGGAACTGCGGCATCTCCAACTTTAGAAATTTATCCAGATGTTGAAGACACCTCCTCATCCTCATCACTTACTGCCACTCTGCTGTGTACTGCAGGCAGCCATTTTAGATCCTCCTTTTATAGTGTAGCACATGAGTCATTGTCACCACTAGAGAGAAATCTGGTACTAACAAAGGAGTGGGTTTTGACCTTCCAATGAGTCATCCAACTAGCTCAAGTTCCTTCCTTTTGATGAAGCTCTCCCCCCAACCTCACCGTCATAGGCCCTTAATCTTGGGTACAAACATTTGTCCCCTCTCAGATGCTAGTATTCAAATGGAAAGCCTAGTAAAATAGCTTTCCCTCACTCCTCTAATAACCAGAGGGAGGCTCCGGAGCTTCTAGGTCCCTCACTTGATGGAAGAAAAAAAAAAAAAAACATAGGCTACTCCAATGCTGAATGTAAAGCTTGCCTGCTTTGGCACTTAATCCCCCAGCGACAGTGAGATTTCACCCAGTGAAAATCATGGCCAAGCTGCCATTGGTGCTGGTCACCCCAATGATATCTACAGACAGACAGTGAATTGCTATAGATAAGGAAGGACTATTGGAGAGTGGAGAGACAACATGGTACTTTACTAAACTTGAGGAATGAACCAAGGCTCAGGCTGCTTACTTTATTCAAGTGTGCTGTGATGAAGCTTCTGAGTAGTGATGGATCAGCAGAGGCAGTGTGGAATTCTTTATATCCAGTCTAAATTTTTCCTTGCTAAATTTCATGTCATTACTCTAACCTTTACCTCCTTACACAACCTAAACAATTCTTCTCCCGTTTTGGTCTTTACACTCCTCAAATACTTGCACTTAGTTTTCTAATCCCCTCCTTAGTAATTCCTTAGCCAGGTTATACAGCACAAAACTTTATTTTCTCTAATATCCTGCATGCAAACTGTGTTCGAAAAGGCTTTACTGAGTGTACTTAATACAGTTACAAGAAAACAACTGCACAGAGAGATTGACAGAGAAAAAAAAATGTAGCTTAACTCTCTCCCCTGCATGTCAGAGAGCTAGGAAGATGGGAGAAAGAGGAAAGAACAGAACACTGGTGGGGTGAAAGTGCTAAAAAACTCGCACACTATTTGTCTGCAGTGTTCCAAAGGCTAATATATTAGTTTAAAAGAAAACTACAGTAGCTGGGGAGGAAAAGTGTATACTGCTGCTTACCTTTTTCAACTCCTCACTCATCTGATTTGCTTCTGCAACCAAAGGCATTAGCTTGATATAATCATGGAATACTGCAAGAACACTAGGATCTGGTTTGCCATCCTTATTATTGACAATTCCTTTAAGAAATGCAACATTCAATGTTAAACAGAGGAAGACAATCCATTTTCAGGAAGAGTTTAAACTAGGGTTACTTATGGATGGCAAATACTATCAGCTATATACAGGTATATGTATATATGTATGCATGCAATATTCCCCAGAAACGTTTACATATTTTAATATGTACTCAAAATTTGATATGGTATCAATGGCACGGCCATTCACCAGTCAGATGGTCCTCATGTTCTTGCTAGAGATTAGTCACAGCTAAAAAGTCTGGACCTAGGATTTAGATTTTAAACACAAGAAGTCTGGCTGTATGTTTGGATCTGGAGTTTTGGTTCAGCCCATTATGAAGATTTGCAAAATTTGGCTATGGAGTTGGGTACATTTTTCCAGCTTCCCTAAATTTTATAGGTGTTACTGTTCAGAAATATTTTTGGTTTATTATCTGTTGGAGAGAGGCAGTGATAGTAGTATTAATATACTTATCTCCCAAATAATTTTACAACTGTATGGAATCACTACACTTTTCTCTGGAAAGGAGCCACCTCACATGTGAAACATAGCAGCTGTTCAATAACAGACAGCAACCTGACAACAGTTTAGCACATGGAGTCATGTACACCAGTGTATTTGACTGAAACTACAGGGAGCCATTTCTTTAAGAATGGTAAATTCCTACATTTACAAGTGCTTCTCAGGATTTCTCTGTTCTAATATCCACAAACCAAACATTTTACCTTTGGGACTGAACAAGAAAAAGTGTTAAGTAAAAAAAAAAAAAAAAAGTACGAAAATTTCATTTTAAGGAAAGACCTTTTGCAGTGTGATCTCCTAGATGCACTGCGAGACAAATGTAATTATATAAGAAAGTGGGAGCAAGAAGAGGAAGAGTAAATTTTAGATGAGCAGTGGGAGCTATTTGGAGAAGACCAGGGAATAATTCCATTTCGGTAACAATATAAGAAAGTTACTATCAAGTTTTGTACCAGTGGTACCCGACTCAGTAAGAATTGAAACAGTTTATCAAAACTAAGTGCAGCTGATTGCTGGAGGAGTAGTGGAGCAAGGGGAAAGGTAGAGCACTTCTGGTGCTCCTGCCCAGACAAAGCCTTCTGGAAGAGAGCTATAGAAGAACACACATCATGGATTGCTCACTTGACAATCTTGACCTCTCAGCAAGCAATCTTGTGTGGACTTCTAGTCTGGGGTGTTTATGTTATTAAAAATAAACTGATCTAATTTCTTATGCCATGTCTGCACTGCAGCTGTGCTGATGTAGCATAGTTGATTCCTACATCGAAGGAAGGGGTTTTTCCATGTAGGACTCCACCTCCACCAGGTGGTCGCTAGGTCAACAGAACTCTAGTCTATAGTGAGTGCGAGGTCAACCTAACTATAACCTATAGGGTGTGAAATTTTTCACAGCCCTGAGTGACATAAGCTAGGTCGACCTAAGTTTTAGGTGTAGACCAGGCCTTAGAAGCTGGTGATTGCTGCTTACAGGAAAAGTTTGATTTTTTTTTTTTTAAATACATACTTCAATTACTTTTGAGATAACAAGGGAAATCCTGGTGAATAATACATTGACGTATGCTTGAAATGAGATAATTTTGGGAGACATGACAGGAAACCAATTAACTTATTCTGAGAGACTATGCAAAAACTCAGAACATTTTTTGTTTATTCACAACAGTACAGTATAAACTCCCAAATATACACTAATGCTATAGGTGTTAGGTTTTAAAAACATGTACATGGGTACTGGAGACAAAACATGCTTAATAAATATTGTTTTAATGAATGAATTAGTTTTCTCTGTGTATTGGAATAACTTTTAAAAATCTAAAATGTAAAACATTTACAAAATAGAAGAATTTGGGTAGGTAAAATGTGATTGGTCGGGTCTCATCTTTCCCTTGAGGCACTGTGCAGCATCAGCCCACATTAAGTATTACAGTCTAGCTGCAAAAAGGAAAGGTAGATTTAGAAGTACTCTTATCACACCCCCAGTCACCTCACAGAACTATGTTAGCTCAGTACACAAGCAGTAATGCTTACCAAGTTTATCTACACTGAAGCCCTCTGCTGCCGCCAGCTCTGACTGAAAGAAATCATAATCATATCTGATCAAGTCCTCATTGGTGCGTTCTGCAGGAAATCCAACATAAAGGTAAGCACTGTTTGATCCCAAAATAACACGATCCTGAAGATTAAAGTACATGGTGCTGGTTAAACTCAAGGATGTGATGTTTCTCACTTAAAGTGCTCTCTTTTTAGCACTTTATCTGTTTGCTATCTGCAAACTGATATGCAGAAATCTGCTATCCCATAAGGAAGGTGAAGGGACTGAAGAAATGTGCATAATTATGTAGTGTTATTTTGACAAATAAAATTTGCAGAATTTAGCAGAACTTTAAAATATTGTGTGCAGAATTTTTAATTTTTTGGCGCAGAATGCCCCCAGGAGTCAGACATGCAACATTAAACAATAGTGGTGTAACATTCAGGTCTGTACTAAACATACTAAGGCTAAAGATATTCTTTTAACTTAAGCTTCAATAGTAAATGAAGGCTACTTACCTATAACTAGAGTTCAAGATGGGCTTTGCATCGTTACTTATGGTACTGTGCTGCCTTGCGGTAGAACCCTCTTCTAGCAGTGTCAGCTTGAGCACTTTCATGCCCCAGCTCTTCCCCTCAGTGTCCCAATGCACTGAGGGTGAGACTATACAGGGGTAGAGCATGCTCTCCACCTCAGTTCCTTCCACTGCAAAGCCAGATACACAATCACAGGGACTCTGACAGAGAGGGGAAGGAGGGTGGGAAGTGAATATCCAGAGTCATTTTGAAGAACTCTGGTTACAGGTAAGTAACTTTCATTTCTTCTTTGAGTGGTTCTGCATATTTCTAGGCAGTCATCTCCCATTTTGTATTCGTGCAAGTGATTATTCCATCCCAAGGGTAGTACTTTGCATTTGTCCTTACTGAATTTCATCCTATTTAATTCAGACCATTTCTCCAGTTTGTCAAGGTCATTTTGAATTCTAATCCTGTCCTCCAAAGCACTTGCAACCCTCTCCCATCTTAGTATCATCCACAAACGTTATCAGTATACTCTCTATGCCATTATCCAAATCATTTATGAAGATATTGAATAGAACTTGGCCCAGGACAGATCCCTGTGGGACCCTACTCAATATGTCCTTCCAGCCTGACTGTGAACCACTGATAACTACTCGGAGTATGGTTTTCCAACCAGTTGTGCACCACCCTTACAGTAAGTTCATTTAGGCCAGTGGCTCTCAACCTATTTATCACTGTGGGCCACATATGTGTTACCTGGACCACAGGTTGAGAACCAGAGCACTCTCCCCACAGGCTTCCCCCCACAAACCCCTATGCCCAGCACCTCCCACCCAGAGACCCCTACACGAAGTGGGGCCAGGAGTGGAGCCCTGTGCAGGGGGGCCCGGCAGCAGGGACCCTGGACCCTGATGTGCAGGGCCCAGTGGCAGCCCCGCCACTGGACCCGCCAGCCCCCGCCACACGGGGCCGGCAGCTCCGGACCCCACAGCTCCGGATCGTGCTGAACCCCACCTCCTGGATCTGGCAGCCCCAGACCCCGCTGAACCCCACCACCCAGGGCCGGCTGGTGATCCCAACCTCACAGTGCCGCGCCCTGCCTGGACAGGCAGCCCGGACCCTGCGGTGCTGAGCGGTCAGGCAGCCAGTAACCTGGATCTGCGTGGCCTGTGGCCTTTAGCACACAGCTGTGGCCCTGCTGTGTGCTAATTGGGCTGCATGCGGCCCGCGGGTTGAGAACTGCTGATTTAGGCTATATTTCTCTAGCTTGTTTAGGAGGTCAGGAGAGAGAATATCAAAACTCTTACTAGAGTCAAGATATATTCTATTGCTTCCCTCCATCCACAAGGCTTGTTGCCCTGTCAAAGAAGGATATCAGGTTAGTTTGACACGGTTTGTTTTTGACAAACCGATGAGGACTGAACACGATTGCTCAAGTGCAGACAGAGTTACAGTCAGATCATCCACACTGTCAGGTGAAGGGTCTGCAGGCCCTGGTGAAAGATGCTGCCCCGCTCCAGGGACAGAAGATCTGGAGACAGAAAGAGGCGTGTGAAGACTCCACCAGACAGCTGAAGGAGATCTGTGAACCATGGTTAACAAGGCCAAGCTCGGGCAATGGGCATCATCCTTGCTCTGTCCTTACGTATTTTCCTTATCCCCTTTTGTATCAAAGGAAAAGGCGTACATTAAAACCTGCCCTCACTGTAGTAGGAAAGTATTTGACAGAGACAAACTGTGCCTGCTTGCTCTGCAACAGAAATAGGACATTTTCTGTTGAACCGTGTCACAAACGGGTCCATGATTGGTTGATCCCATCTGGAAAGAATGGTCTGAACCAGCTGATCCTTCAGGGATCATTCATGCATCTGGGAGCTGCTTCTGCTGCGACAATCTGCAACTACATTATTCCAGTACACTGATATACAACATTCCCCTTCAACTGTTGAGTGATTCAGATGCCCCCTCAACCATTGATTGGCACTTCCAAAGTCATTGTCCAGGATGGACCCAGAGCGCTGAACTACACACCCATGAGCATGTTCATCCTACTTGACCACCCATCTAGAGGCTATGATGTTCTGAGGCCTGGTGCTCAACAGCTGAAGACTGTCCCAACTTGGACTATAGACCTGGGACAAACGGAGTCACATATGTTGTGGCTGCCATAAACCCCATGAGACCCAGGAATAACCTTACTCTCTGTGTGGGGCAACTTTGAATCTTTAATAGGCATTGCTTCATTCTGAGAAACCTGTCTTCTCGCAGCCCCAGCTGCCATAATGACAGAACTCTCTGGAACCAAGGAGGTAGCTGGACAGGAACAGAAGCTGGATCAGGAAACAACAACAGGTCTGAAGGTTCAAACATCATCAGATCTGAAGATACACATGGACTCATCTCCTTCATTACTGAAACTGTAGGTGGAACAGGTCTCCTGTAAGGATCCATAGCGGCCCTAGCCAAATTAGACAGGTCCAAAAGTTCTGATGCATGGGAACTGGTACTGTTAACATTGGCCGTCTTGCTCCTATGCTTCTTTTTCGTCAGTACTGTAGCTGGGCTTGACTGAGGGAGCGGCAGAAACAGAGTCTGGCCCTCATAGGGGCTGCAGCTTCATGGACCCCTGCAGTAAGCTAGAACCTGGAGGCCACTGGGGCTGAGGCTGACTTTTTAGACCTTGGAACAGACGACTGAATGGGTCCATAAGGTCTAGCCCCAAGGGCTTCCTTCAGCAGAAGGAGCTGCAGACAAGTCTCCCTGTCCTTGTGGGTTCTAGAGGTAAAGGTCTCGCAGATGGCCCAGACACTTCAGATAGTGCACATGGTCGTATGATACTGAGAAGACAGCTGGGCAGGAAGCATACCTCTTAAAGCCTGGCTTCTTTTGCTTCTTCAGTTCCTCCATATCCTGGAACTGGGGAAATAACCTAACTACTTGCTGACTAACTACAGTAGAACCTCAGAGTTACGAACACCAGAATTACAAACTGATCAGTCAACCACACACCTCTCATTTGGAACTGGAAGCACATAATCAGGCAGCAGCAGAGACAAAAGGAAAAGCAGATATTGTACAGTACTGTGTTAAAGGTAAACTGATAAAAAAAATAAAGGGAAAGTTTTAAAAAATATTTGACAAGACAAGGAAAGATTTTGTGCTTGTTTTGTTTAAATTAAGATGGTTAAAAAGCAGCATTTTTCTTCTACTTAGTAAAGTTTCAAAGCTGAATTAAGTCAATGTTCACTTGTAAACTTTTGAAAGAACCATAACATCTTGCTCAGAGTTATGAACATTTCAGAGTTACGAACAACCTCCATTCCCAAGGTGTTTGTAACTCTGAGGTTCTAGTATATATAAACCAATACTAACTAGAAGAAAACAGGACCCCGGCGTTGAAGAGACAGGAAGGGTTCACATCTGTTCTGGCATGCAGTTGGGAAGGACCCGAGGTGGAGAGGGTGGTCCACCCCACATAGCCTCACCCTCCGTGTGTCAGGTCACTGAGGGGAGGGGGTGGAGTGTGAGAGCACTCTAGCTCAGGGGTTCTCAACCTTTTTCTTTCTGAGCCCCCCCCCAACATGCTATTAAAACTCCATGGCCCACCTGTGCCACAGTAACTAGTTTTCTGCACAGAAAAGCTAGGGCTGGTGTTAGGGCAGGGCAATTGCCTGGGGTCCCATGCCACAGGGGCCCCCACAAAGCTACATTTTTCAGGCTTGGGCTTCAGCCCCAGGTGGCAGGGCTCAGGGCCCCGGACTTCAGCCCCATGCGGTGGTGCTTCGGCTTTCTGCCCTGGGCCCCAGCTAGTCTAACACTGGCCATGCTTGGAGGACCCTCTGAAACCTACTCGCGGCCGGCCAGGGAGCCCTGGATCCCTGGTTGAGAACCACTGCTCTAGTGGACACTGCTTGAAGAGGGTTCTACTGCAAAGTACCACAAGGTGGCGCGGTACCCATGAGTAGGAATATGCAGAGCCACTCAAAGAAGAGCTATGTATTTTTAAAAGAGGCAGGTACTCATTTAAAATGTATTGTCCCTAGAATACCTCAAGTCCCAATCCTACAAGTAATCTTTACTCAACATGAAAGTCACTAGTGCTATATTCCGGACAGAGATTAGTCAGGCAAGTAAGGATTACAGGAATTGGCTCTTGTTTTCTCTATAATACCTTCTTTTTAAAAACACATGGTTACTCCTGTTTAAGTTAACCTATTTATTAAAAGTTACAGTAATTATCTATAATGGTATCTCTACTTACAGAAATGATTTCTGGTTAGAATTTGTAAGAATCTTTCTGATCTGCAATCCCCATTTCTGATTCTTTCCTTCTCCAGGAAAACTTACCAGATGCTGCAGTTTAGTGTTCATAGTGATGGGTACACCATTGACAACAACTTTGCACTTTTGCCGCGGCGTTATGGTAACTTTGCCCTCAGTATTTGTGAATGTAGCATGCTTGTCCAAGATGCTGAAAAATAAAATACTTTTTGCAATTCATGGATCTCTTAAGAATCAGACTAAAAGTAAACATTTCCCATCTCAAAATCCTGAAAAAATATTTATTCTAATTTTGAAGATAATAAACTTTTACTTGTATTCCAGTAGCCCCTACAATGTGCTAGGCTAGGCACTGTCCACATCATCCAACCTGAGAGAAACTGCCTCTCCTCCCCAGGACATATACCACACTTGAGATCAACAGAGGCACCAAAGCTGAAGCTCCCTTGGAATAGAACAGAAGAATGCTGGCAGGGCATTCTGGGAGGGCCCCATGACTTTGGGATTCAACTCCCTTAACTTGGTCCAAAATAACCCAGATTTGTAGACCTTCAAGGCATGCTGCAAAGCCTATTACTGTTGAGCAGGCATTTGGCAAGGGCTGAAGTGGCTGGCGGTGGGGTTTCTTTGGGGAATTTGGGTGAGGAGATATTGATTCGGTTTGTGATGTGATTTGCTACTGGGTGGCTATCTGTATAGGGGAGAACGTGCTGCTGTTGTAGATCTGTAATGATGTTTGTTGTGCGTTTTTATCTGATGGCAAGGACACCTAGAATCTGGGATAGGCCTTACTGTGTATCTATTTAAATCCAAATAAATAAATACCCTGAAGAACTCACGACTTAAGGTCCTGTGTAACATGTCACACAGTTGCTAAAATAAGTTCAACTCTATTAGCATTAGCAATGGTAGAAGTATAATGTAGATGTGCTGTTGGCATTTTACATGCTGCCTCATCAAAACCTGTTCAGATCAGGTCTAGTGGACTCTTTTTTTTTTTTTTTTTTTTTTATATATAAACACAGTTTGTCTCACTCTCATGGTTTGTCCTGTGTTTTGTGAGCTGCACTGTCTCAAAAGCATGCAGCTACCTTGGTGGGTTATGATGCAGTCACTGAGGTAGCTGGTTTTGGATCGGTTGATGGCCTTGAAAACATGAGCTCTGTGTGGCTCAAAAGCTTGTCTCTCTCACCAACAGAAGTCGGTCCAATAAAAGACATTACCTCATGCACCTTGTCTCTCTAGCTCATTAGGACTAAAGTCCCCAAATTAAGAATAAATCAGTATTTTTAAAGTTGTTGTGTAAGTTTTTAGCTTTATGACAATATAATAGCTGAACTTTGAATTAAATATTGCAATTTAACTTAACACTTGTTACGGTTTTGAAAAGAGCCTATTTTTCCTCCTCTCTTCATAAAAAAGGTTCATGTTACAACAGACAAGTTCTCACAGCTCATATATATGCAATATAATATACATTTCTCTGGTTAAAAAAAAAGACACAGACTATTGTGTCTTGTCTCTTACTAATTTATGTATACTTACCCTAAACCTTTAAGGGTTATTGCATTTGAGGCTGACTGACCAACATCACATGAACCTGAAAGAATTAAATTTTTTTGGCATAAGTGATGTGCTCTGGGTAACAACAGTTACACTCACTGCTTAAAATAATTGCATTTGCATTTCAACTTTTTTGTGAATCTGATGAGTTGTGCTTGACTGAGACACCTGTCATGTTACTGCTATTATCTGAATATTAAATATATATTTAATGCTTTTAACGTATTCTGGGTCCTGATTTATATAAAAGGTTCCACACTTGGCTTCTGATTTTGTGCCCACAAATAATTATGGAGGCATTTTATAGCATTTAGAAATTGAGCTATTCCTGACGCTGAGGATATTTAGTCTTGTGGACTAAATGCCATGTGCACAACAACCTAACTGGTCTGTGAGCTGCCTAATCCTCATTAGTTGAGCCAGCCCTCCAAACTGCAGCTCCTTGCAGTCATGAAAAGAAAATGTTGCCAGCGGAAGAAGCAGTGTTTATTAGGCAAAGGAAAAGAACCTGCTGGAGTCAGGTGACAAATGATGGAAACGATCAGATATCAATAAATTAACTTGCGAAGTGACAAGGGCATATTTCCAGCTATCAGTAACTGACACCTAGCAAGTCTGATATGATTACTTTCACAGGTTAGGTTTCTATTGTATTTTAATACCCTAAAACATTCCTCTAATTTGAATCCTTTTATGTGAGCTTTGCCACATTAACAAACAAAAGGAGCACGTTTGACATTAGAAAAGAACTGCTTAGACAAGGTTAGACCCTGAAAAACCACGACAATTTCATTACATGTATGTGTGGCTGAGCAACGTGATACTTAAGAGCATAAATTAGCACAACAGCATTCGGTTATGATGAATTGTAAGGTACAGAAAGAAGCATCCCTACGAGCTATGTAAATTCGTGCAGCATTTAATACTAGAATATGAAGCAAATAAAATAGAGTACCGTCCTGAATGAAGTGCTTGAGAACCCCGGAGAGTTGAGGGTCTTCATTGATATTCAAGAGATATGGGAATGTCTCCACCATCCGTCTCTCCTGATAAAGAGTTCAGATTCACATTATTTTAGTGACATATGTTGGAAAGCGCCAAATGACAGCTGATAATATACATGGAGGATTACTTTTTTCCCCTCTGTTGTTAAGGAGATCATAAACACGGGCTGTTCGAGGACATCCTGAAAAATATCTGAATACCAAACATTCACAACTCTAAACAATAGATAATAAATCATCACACAAACATTTCCCAAAACACAATCAGTTTTTCAAAAAATGCCCAGATACGACAAAGGTGAAACTATAAAAGTGGGTGGAAAAATGATTAGTTTGATTAATGATTCAATTACAATTCATGTTGTTTAGGTTATTACTAGTCTCACTTCAGCTTTAATGAGTTTAGAAGGTGCAGACAGTTGTTTTTACACATTATTCTCATGGATTATGTTAGCTCACGCTCTCTTATTGGTGCTGTTTTAGATCATGAAATAAAATATAGGATCAAAATGAGGGCACCCTTTTGGAATTTCCCCTTGGCCAGGGCCGGCTCCAAGTTTTTGCCACCCCAAGCAAAAAAATTTTCCCGTGTCCCCCCCGGCCCCGCCCCAACTCCGCTCCTTCCCCAAATCCATGGCCCCGCCTCCTCCCCCAGGCGTACCGCATTTCCCCTCCTGGGTAGGGAGGGGGGAAGAAGCGGAGCGGCAGCGCGCTCGGGGGAAGAGGCGGAGGTGAGCTGGGGGGGTGCGGTTCCTCTGCCCCTCCCCCCCAGAGTTACTTCCTGAGGCCCTCCCCGCGCCCCCCACTGCCGCAGCTCACCTCCGCTCCGCCTGCTCCCCTGAGCACGCCGCTGCCGCTCCGCTTCTCCCTCCCAGGCTTGCCACAAAACAGCTGATCCGCGCGGCAAGCCTGGGAGCAGGGCCGGCTCCAGGCACCAGCCGAGCAAGCTGGTGCTTGGGGCGGCAGCTTGTAGGAGGCGGCATTCCGCCCAATCCTAGGGCAGCACAGCCGCTTTTTTTGTTTGTTTGTTGTTGTTCCGCTCCGGCCGCCCTGTAGAGGGCAGCGGCGTGGAGGACGGGAGTGCCTTGCAGCAAGCCCGGCAGGGTAGACTGCGTCCTTTCCTCCCAGCCGACCAGAGCGGTGTGGAGCCCTCCCGGCAGGGGGCACGGCGGGAGGGGCCGCGTGGCAGCGCCCCGCTGAAGCCCTGGCCGCCCCCCTTCTCTCTCTCCCCCTGCCCCCGCTAGCCGGGGCACATCTGCAGGGCAGGGAGTCCCTCTGCACCCTGGCTCCGGCCGCGCCGCAGGTTCCTTTTTTTTTTTTGCTTTGCTGTTCTGGCCACCGCGGTTTTTTTTTTCTTGGGGCGGCCAGAAAGCCAGCGCCGGCCCTGCCTGGGAGGGAGGGAGAAGAAGCGGAGCGGCGGCGGCGCGCTCAGGGGAGCAGGCGGAGCGGAGGTGATCTGCGGCGGTGGGGGGTGGTTCCTGTGCTCCCCCCCAGGGTTACTTCCTGCAGCCCTCCCCGTGCCCCCCACTGCCGCAGCTCACCTCCACTCAGGGCCGGCTCCCGACTTTTTGTGCCCCAAGCAAAAAAAAAAAAAAAAGAAGCCGGAGTGCCGCCCCTTGGAAAGTGCCGCCCCAAGCACATGCTTGGAGCACTGTGCCTAGGGCCGGCCCTGCCCTTGGCCTACTATCTGTTAAGTGGCATGGGCAGAATAGTTATTATTATTCATATTGCAGTAGCATCTAGAGGGCTCAGTCAGGATCAGAGTCCCATAGGGAGAAGCACTGTACAAACATCCTGTCAAAGATCGTCCCTGCTCCTCAGACCTTACAGTCTAATTTAAGACAAGACACAAAAAGTGGGTGTAACTGTGAATCATAAAGAACAGGGAGGATGCATGAAACAGTAATAATTGTGAGCAAACTTTTAAAAATACACTATAAAATATAACTAAATATCATGTATCCAAACTGGCCATCCACATAGCCATTATAATGATAATTATCAGTTGGCAGTTACCATGTGTGTCATAGCTGAAATGGGTCTTAAGGCAGGATTCAAAGGAGGAAAGGGTAGTGGCTTTGCTGACTAATTCAGGGAGACTATTCAAAACAAAGGGTGGCTTTGAGGAAAACACAAAGGTGATTTGGGAAGAAGCAGGCAAATGACTGATGGAGGCTGACTTCATCGGCAGATGGCAGGAATGAAGAGATAAGAGACAATAAATTGGGAGGGGCTAACTTGTAACTTGCCATAACATGGATCTTCCTATCCCTTAATTCAAAGGCAAGATTGTGTTTTTAAATACATGGCAAGGCTTTTTTCATTGGGGAAAAAAGTCTAGAAAAAAATCATATTAAGAATGGTTACTTTTAACACTCCAATTAAAAAAGTTAATTATTCTTTTAAATAATGCAAGTCAGAAAACATTTGTAAATGTTTGTTAAAGTTAGTTAACTCATATTTCATTTAAAGGGGGAAATCTTTGGTTCTATCCCTCAGTGCTTGGAATGATACAGGCCTGGGTCTTGTAAGTTTTGTACATGGCTTGATTTTCTTTATATACAAATGCTTTGTTTCCAAAAGTAACCACTCTTCCTCATAATCACATTAAATGGAACAATAATGGCTATAAACAAAAGATGTTATAACTGATTATTATATAACACAATTTAAGTGGCATGCTTTTGCAATTTATCCAAACTTAAAGACACATGAAGAGGCAACTAGATTTAGGAAAAAAAAAAAAAAAAACTTTAAAAGTAATGTATCTTTTAAAACAAGACAAGTGTGGACAGACATGGTAGCCAAAGGAAGACTGGAAAGGAACTATAGTACGTCTATAACTTGCACTGCCCTTTAAAGAAAAAGCTTACCTGAGTAATTGCAGCATACTGCTGTTCCCATTCCTTCCGAGCTTCTCCCAGACGATATTCCCATGTTAACTGAATAGTCCGAATCCGCAGTTCATTTTCAGCCAGCAAACATCGCAGTTCTTCTGGAAGGGGAAAGAGAGAGGAAATTTCAGCTGGGATGTGTGTACATACAAAGGCACAAAACCCCTGTGAATTTAATCTTCATGTATTAATTTTTAACTTCCAAAAGAAGTACCTGTTTTGATAATGTCTGAATAACCATTATAAAGTGATTAAATCATAATATAGCATCTCCGTATTTACAGATAGAAATACAGGAGCTCCGTTAGCTCCCTCTGTTAATGCAGCAACTTTCAGATGCAAAGTTTAGAAAGCAAGCTAGACTCTTGGCAGTCCTCTGCTAAAGGAAAAGAAAAAGATCCAAATTCAGAAGTGTCCTTGGAATAGTCTTTCTACTCTCCTTGGATGCGTCAGATAACCTCTCTGTGACTGACTGTCCCAATCTGTAAAATAGAGATAGTACCTGCCTGCCTCACAAGCATGTTGTGAAGATTAGTGTTGCCAACCCTTATGAGCTTACTGCCAGTCTTGTGATATTTGGGGGAGGAGTGTGTGTGTGATTTTTTTTTTAAAGCCCCAACTATTGGAATCATGTGATTACATGAAAATCTCAGCTTTTATTGTTTAAAACAGTTTTTAGCTCTTATGGTTGTGGAGAAAAGTCTGAAAACAAGAACTGGGTATACCCTAACGGTGCAGAAACTGGAAGGCAAATTAAAAAAAAAAAAAAAAAAAAAAAAAAAGAGTATACGCTTTACTATTTCAATAAAAAGTCTCATGATTTTTAAGCCAATCTTATGATTTTTATGGGGCTTGACTCCTGGTTTTTGAATGCTTGAGGTTGGCAATAATGGGTTTAATGTTTTGTAAAGTGCTTTGAGAGCATATGATGAGACATGCTATACAAGTGTTAAGTATTATTAGTAATATTACATGACCATCTATAAAACTACATATGCACAATAGCTTTACATTGTTCCTTAGAGGGTCTCCAGCTCTCTCTTTTGTCCAGTTCAGAAGAGAGAACTTCCCATGAACCTATACCTCATAGAATCATAGAATATCTGGGTTGGAAGGGACCTCAGGAGATCATCTAGTCCAATCCCCTGCTCAAAGCAGGACCAATCTCCAGACAGATTTTTCCCCCAGATCCCCCCTCAAGGATTGAACTCCTCTCAACTCTACCAGTCCCCCTATGCTGTTAATGCCATAGGCCACTAGAAAGGGCTCCAGATGACATTTTGAGAAACTCTGAGCCATCTGGTACTTGTAGTTCCTTTAGCAGGGTTAACTTTGTAATACATACTGGTTTCATCTGCTACTGTTTTCCCAGAGTTTCCAAGCCCAGTCAGTCTGGACAACAGTTTGTTATTTTCTGCTTTCAGCTCCATTATATGCTTCTCCATTGGACTTGCATTTATCACTGCTTTGTTCTTGATCTTTTTTGTTCTTTCGCATATGCAAATAATAATAATAATAAAAAATAAAAAAAAAAGAGGCCAGTCAGTTATTACACCATGATGCAGTCAACCTCAGCACAGAGCTTTGGCTGGCAGAGAAGAGCTTTCCTAGGCAAAAATGCTTTTTTTAAAATATTCAGTGGAGTTTTGGAACTTTACAAATAAAAACACCATCACTATCTCAGGTGCTGAAGGCATAGGACGTCTTCCCCTGCATTGGAAACAGGAGTCCCAGCCCTGTAGTGTTTTCTCTGCCAGCGCAGTAACCATCCCCTTCTTCCCCAGCTGGCTCTTTTAGTAGGGTCTTGTTGCAGTGGTGCAACCGCATAAACGAGACGTCAAGTCAGACCAGGAAGTAAGACTGCATCAAGTCTGAAGTCACACAGAAGACATGAACATGATAGTAAGAAGCTGGGTTTGCAGGGACATGCTCTCACCATCCTCTCAAGTAGTTGCACATGTGCCCCATTGCTGGCTCCTAGCCCAATTCTCAGCCCAGGAAACATCAGAGGGAGGCAACATGTGCATGCTGCAGCAGAGACTGAAAAATGGGAACTTCCTATGCTGAAAGACTGGATACGGAGTGAGGATGTCTTGGGAGAGAAAGTACACCTCTTCAGAGAGTCATAATTGGGGTTAGAAGTTGATGAGGAGGGTGAGGAAGATAGAGAAGTAAGCTGGAGTGGAGTGAGAGAGACATGTTGGAGGCCAAAGATTCCCAGGACAATATATAAACCACCACCCTCCACACAATTTAGTGATCAGAAACCTTACCCTTAATGTCTAAGGGTGAGCTCTTAATTTATTACTTCAACCCACTGCTTTTGTTTATTCACGTTTCATACATCTTTATTTACACTGCAGTGGGTTTGTCATTTATTACTGGTGTCTCCTGTTATTTTGCCTGAGTGTTTGGCTGCATCATGGACTCACAGCAGAAATGGAAACAATTTTACA
This sequence comes from Emys orbicularis, assembly GCF_028017835.1. Classification (NCBI taxonomy): domain Eukaryota; kingdom Metazoa; phylum Chordata; order Testudines; family Emydidae; genus Emys; species Emys orbicularis. The sequence continues at coordinate 145,251,572 of NC_088685.1, forward strand.
GTACCTGAAAAACCACAAAACTATACCTCTCAGCATATCGTAATGTTGACAAAGTCTCTTCATAGCAGATGTCTGCTGGACTTACAGCTGCAATCTGTGAGTATATATAAAAAGTGTTAATACAATTTAGATTCCCTAGTTGAGTTCTGTTTATTGGTTTTATAATCACCAAAGATATTACAGATCAGAGAAGGTTTACAAAGGACAAATCCATTGGTAAGCCCCTTAAATATAGAGAGAGTCCTTAGTGTCTCTAAGACGGCAAGTCACTTTTTGTAATACAGAAATGATGATGATGATTAACCACCACCATTTTTGGAGGTAGTGCAAGGAAAATGAGGAGAGATATTTTAAACAGATTAACCTAGTTTGTACAAAATTAGTCATGTGGGCCTAGATCCTGAATACCCTTATTTACACTGGTAGTCCTTACTCAAGCAAATAGTTCCACGACTTCAACGGGACTACTCGTATGATCAAGATGTGGAGAATATGGCCTTTGGTTTGTTTCACACTCCACCGAGGAACGAAAGACTCAAGTTTGAAGAAAACTGGCTCAATAATTTAAAAAGTTACGAAAATTTAGACATCAGCATTTTCATGCATGCACACCAGACCCTTCCGATTCATTTTCTTGCTCCCTCACTTAACAGCACTATAGAAATAGATAGCCAGTTGGAGGCAATGACAGAATCAAGGGGAGTTCTGCTTTATTTAGGATGGCAAAATCTGGCCCACAGCACGGATGATCAAAGGTGGGCTCCAAAGAAAATAGTAGAGACAAGTTTTCAAAAGGCCATATACAAAAATGTGCATGCACTTTTGTGCACTCATGCAAATTCCAATGTGCTAGCAACCCTTGATTGGTGTGCACACACTCTTTGTGAGTGCAAAGGTAGGAATGTGCAGGACGCAGGTGCATTTTTAAATCTGATTTTCAAATGACTCAAACACTGAATAAAGGATTTAACTTATCTTGAAGTATAGATAATAAGCTTGATTGTTTATTTTAACAATGTTAAAATAAACAAAGTACTTAATACATAAAAAGGAACGGTTATAGATATTACTGTACAGGCACACTTCTTGAGGGAGGCAGGGTCAAAAGAACTTGGCCTTGAATCTGACAGTGCACATAAGGGTGGGGGTTATCAGAATAGCCACACGTGGTCATTGGGACAGAAAGTGAGCGAGCAAGCAAGAGGATGACTCTGCAGCCTGGTGGTTAGAGCCCTCCCCTGGAAGGGGGCAGGACCCAAGGATCCAGGCCCCCTCATCCAAAGGCTTTTAAAATTATTTATCCACGGTGGAACTGCTTCAAGAGGAGAGACTGAGGGAGCCCAGCATCAGAATATCCCATAGCCCAGTGGTTAGAGCACTCACCTGAGAGGTAGCAGATCCCTGTTCAAATTCCTTCTCCCCTTCAGGTGGAGGGGGTACTTGAACTGGGATCTCCCACATGCTAGGTGAGTACCATAACTATTGGGCTAAAAGATATGAGGGAGTGCTTCCTCCTTCCCTGTCCTCCATGCCCAGACTTCTTGCTAAAAGAGCATAAGCGGCTAAGGCCAAGAGAGAGTTTGCAGCTGAGAATCTGAAGCAGAGAGAGGTGCCTCCCTCCAGCCTGGACTTAGTCACCTATCTCCAAGAGAGGGGTGGGGCTTAGGACACACCCCTCGCCTTGGCATCTCCTATTGGCTAGCTTAGATGAGGCACCATTCTAGCTTTTGTGAATCCAACTCTGAGGCGCGTCTCTCTTCCTGTTCATCCTATAGGGAGCTGAGGTGCCTAACCCAGGAATCCCAGGGATTTTCTAAGTGCCTAGAAGTTAGGCATGATGATGCTGAGCATTGTCACACCTAAGTTCCTTTGGGAATCTAGCCGACTGTTCTTCTATTTTAACAATAAAATACCAGAACCCAATTACTGAGCAAGTCAGTCAACTTTACCATGATAGTCCTGCTGTTCCCCCCGAGAGCCGACTGCAGGAGTTTTGTTAGAACTGAGTCTCTGTATGGGATATGTAACACTTTCTTCCCCATAGCCACCTCAGCCAGAGCACTAAGGGAAAAATGATTGAGTGAGTAAAGAGTTAAACAATACTCTTGACGATAAATCTAGCTAAAGAACAAGGAGAAATACTTTCACTAACTGTATCTGTGTAGATGCTTCACTATATTAGCTCATGGTACCATAATTGTACATCATACATTAGCTGATCTATAACTTTGGATGCCTCAATTTGAGTTAAAAGAACCTGGTTTATTTAAAAAGCGCTAAGCAACCACCCTCAGAAAATCAGGGCATTTTAAAGGTGTCTCAAGTTGTGTGCCTGAAAATTGAGACACGCAAAACTACTAGGTGCTTTAAAAAATTCTGACTAACAACGAAGTGAGGCAGCACATCATGATTTCTCTTCCCAGATCTGACCCAGATGCTGAGAACATGGGCAAGTCAATTAATATTCTATGCTTCAGTTTCTCCACTTTAAAATGGAGATAAAATTACTTACCTCTCAGGGATGTTGTGAAGCTTAATTTATTAATGTTTATAAAGTGTTTTCAGATTGCTCCATGGTATGCACTGTAGAAGTGCAAAGAATTCTGTTAAGCTTACTAGGTAGAAGATCTGAACTGACAGAAGGCTGCCATTCCTACCTTTTGAACAACACACACACTGTTTATGTGCCACTTGCAGAAAGGTCCTTGTTGTACCTGATGACATTTCCTAAGGTGGTTAAACTCAGATTTACACATGTCCCTTCTCTCAGCCTGTCCCCTTCAGAGCCTGAAGACTTTTGCCTTTCACTTCCTGCCAAGTCCACCAGATTTATAACGGACTGCTTGGTGATATCTTCATCTAGAAAAATCTGAAAGAAATTCCATCAGTGAAAGGAAAATAAGATATTAAGCCATATCCTTAAAATCACAGCAAGGTACAGCAACCTAAAAGCTCTGTGGATAGTCTGAGTAAATATATTGTAATATGTACTGGCATTAAGAAGCAGAGAATTATTGAAAATATGGAAAGTAACGTTATGGCTGAAAGAGAATGAACTTTTGTATAAAAATTAAGCAAGACAGACTTAAGAAGGGGCGGGGGTAGGAAGATAAATTCAGCTGGGATACAAACAGTTACATCCACATCAATGGACCAGCATCAACAGGGGAGCAAACCACAGTGTACACAGAAGGCGAGTATACAGAAGTTCAAAGGAGCCTTTGAAATAATACTTGCTAAAAGACAGGTCAAAGCAAGACTTGCCCAGTAACACGAATACCATACTGAGACACACTGGAACAATGGACACCTAAAGGAGGTCGCAATAATCTTGGCCTTGTCTGCATTGGGAATTGGTTGCAATTCCAGCAATTGACAGCCAAACACAGATGTAGTTTCATCGGTGCATGTGTGGACAAAGAATGCCATGGCTGGCACCAGTGGAGCTTATCCTTGCAATAAGCCATTTGTGACAGCAGCATCACTTTTGCAATCTGATGCCTGCACTCCCATACCTCCATCTGCATCTGAGTCCATGTAAGGAGAAACTCCCTGCAACCAGCTTGATAGTGGCAGGCCTGTTATTACATACAGCTCTGTGTATGGATGACCACAGCAGTGAGAACTACAGCAATCACAAATTATTTCCAAATCACAGAATGATAGGACTGGAAGGGACCTCAGAGGTTAAGAAAAACAATTTTTCTCCCCCCTCCTTGTAACAACCTTTTACGTACTTGAAAACTGTTATGTCCCCCCTCAGTCTCCTCTTTTCCAGACTAAACAAATGCAATTTTTTCAATCTTCCCTCATAGGTCATGTTTTCTAGACCTTTAATCATTTTTGTCGCTCTTCTCTGGACTCGCTCCAATTTGTCCACATCCTTCCTGACATGTTCGCCCGAACTGGACACAATACTCCAGTTGAAGCCTAATCAGCACGGAGTAGAGTGGAAGAATTACTTCTCATGTCTTGCAACACTCCTGCTAATACATCCCAGAATGATATTTGCTTTTTTTGCAACAGCGTTACACTGTTGACTCATATTTATCTTGTGATCCACTATGATGCCCAGATCCCTTTCCACAGTACTCCTTCCTAGGCAGTCATTTCACATTTTGTATGTGTGCAACTGATTGTTCCTTGCTAAGTGGAGTACTTTGCATTTGTCCTTATTGAATTTCATCCTATTTACTTCAGACCATTTCTCCAGTTTGTCCAGATCATTTTGAATTTTAATCCTATCCTCCAAAGCACTTGCAACTCCTCCCAGCTTGGTATCATCCACAAACTTTATAAATGTTGTGACAAAGTTCCTCCTCTACCTTGGTGGGTCTTGCGCTTATTGGCGGATTTGCTCGTTTCACAGATTCACCCTGTGGGTCAGGAAACAGTCCAGAGACCTTCCCCTCTAGTAGAAGCTATAGTCCAGGTCAATTCCTCCTGTGTTTGATCAGGAGTTGGGAGGTATGGGGGGAGGTTGGGAACTACTCCGGGTTCCAGCCCAGGGCCCTGTGGACTGCAGCTGTTTAGAGTGCCTCCTGGTACAGTTGCACGACACCTACAACTCCCTGGGCTACTTCCCCATGGCCTCCTCCCAACACCTTCTTTGTCCTCACCACCAGACCTTCCTCCTGATGTCTGATAATGCTTGTACTTCTCAGTCCTCCAGCAGTACGCCTACTCACTCTCAGCTTCTTGCACACCTCTTGCTCCCAGTTCCTCTCGCACACTTCCTCTCCCCCGGCTCCCTGGCTTGACTGGAGTGAGCCCTTTTATAGCATCAGAGGGGCCTTAATTAGAGTCAGGTGCTTAACTGCCTCACCTGACTCTTAGCAGGTTAATTGAAGTCAGGTGGTCTATTAGCCTGGAGCAGCCCCTGCTCTGTTCAATCAGGGAACAGAAAACTACTTATCCAGTGGCCAGTATATCTCCCTTCTGCTACTCTGCTGTTCCCAACTGGTCTGGGTCTATCACAGTGTGCTCTCTATGCTATTATTTAATGTAAGTGAACCCCCAAATACTTTAAGCCAGTGGCTCTCAACCAGGGGTACATGTACCCCTGGGGGTATGCAGAGGCCTTCTAGGGTGTACATCAACTTACCTAGATATTTGCTCAGTTTTACAACAGGCTACATAAAAAGCACTAGCGAAGTCAGTACAAATTAAAATTTCATACAATGACTTGTATAGTATCTAGAGCAGTATAAACACTGAAATGTAAGTACAATATCTATATTCTAATAGATTTTTTTATAATTATATGGTAAAATGAGAAAGTAAGCCATTTTTCAGTAACAGTGTGCTGTGACACTTCTGTATTTTTATGTCTGATTCCGTAAGCAAGTAGTTTTTAAGTGAGATGAAAGTTGGAGGTACGCAAGACAAATCAGACTCCTGAAAGGGGTACAGTCGTCTAGAAAGGTTGAGAGCCATTGCTTTAAGATTCTATTAAAAAAATCACCTTCTGTAACATACTAGGAAATATGGTCAATGCATATAAGGAAAATGAAGGGGCTTTGAATTTGTGTCTGCAATGAATTTAGGAGAATTTACCTTGTGAATTTACTTTTCTTGCAGAATTAGTTAAATAAGAATTTTAATCTTGTGAAACAAATATGCTGAATAGTGGAAAATAGGGCTTCCTCATACTGAACCTGTTTGAATTGGATGGTAATGACCATGTGAGATCGACTGCTTGTAGCATTCATGCTGGTTGAAGCTGTGGTTCTTATTTTAGTTCCTTGTTCCATTAACCTCTCAATTTGTGCGTAGCTGTCACAAGGCACCAGTTTCAAACCATCCACATAAAAGCCTTGTTGCTGGTCTTCTCTAACCTTGAGTCCACCAGGTTTCTTGGTTTCAGACAGTAAATCTATTACCTATGGAGAGGTATTTACAGTCAAAATGTTACTGGATACAGCTATGTAGTGATTGAAAAAGAACATTTTGTGAAAACAAAGAGAAGGGAAAAAATCTTTCAAAGTCAAGAAATGATAGCGTGATTTTGTAAGTAGCAAGCAGTAAAGCAATTAACTATACAAACACTGTTTATGGTAGTTTATTACCATCTGGCACGTCATAAAACCACAGCTAGTTGGTAGAAATGCTTGTTACTTTGAATATATAACACAACTGTCTTTTTAATATGTGTGGTTTTTGATTTTGCCCCAGATCCCTAAGTGACCCCCTCAAGGATTGAGCTCACAACCCTGGGTTTAGCAGGCAAATGCTCAAACCACTGAGCTATCCCTCCCCCCCTAAAGACCACCAACTCTATGGATGAGCAGCATGGGGTAGTGGTCAGAGGGACAGATAAGCCTTGGTAACCTTTCCGTAACATCTTGGATGCAAACTCCAGGCAGGCACCATACCTCCCAGGATGTTCAGTCTGGTGACCAGATGGATGCCTCCATCCCCTTCAGAAAGGAGTCCCTTATCTCGTCCCTTTTCTCTTCCTCTTGGATGCAGTGGCTGCAAGCCTCTCAGCTTTGGGGCTTGTGGTTTCTCTCTCTCAGCCACTGGGGTCTAATCCTCTCCTCCTGTGCCAGTACAGATACCAATTCTTGATCTCATTGGACAGGAGACCCGAGGTGGCCAGCAGCCAATCTCCTCCCCACAAAGCAGCTGGTTCTCCTTCCTTCTCTGGGGCCTCTGTAGTCATCTGTACTTGGCCAGCATCCTGCATCCCTGATGTTTCTACAAGCATCCTGGCAATAAAGTAATCATGCCACTGGAAGCTACGCAGGTAAGTCCTGTCCTCCTGCAACTCTCTTACATGCATTATGAGTGACTCCACCAACAGACACCTCTCACACCAGGTAGTTCCCCCTGCCTACTTCATTGGCAGGGACATGCAGGCTGCATTCCCAGCAAGTCAAGACCAGGGCCTTGATGGAGGCCTCCAGTCCGGATGCTTGTCTGGTGGGGGCTCCCTCAAGTGAAGGAAGAGGAAGAGTGAGCAGTGGTGTTGGCAACACACCATTTTCCTCCCACTGAGGGTTCTTCGTTGTAGAGTAACTGCTAGGCTATGTCTACACTTACAGTGGCATGTAAAATACAGGTGCAACACGTGTAGCTACACACTGTGGTGACAAGTCTGGACACAGCCCGCCTTTCACTATGTTGTGTAGCTACATGTGGCAGTGAAAGGAGCTGTCAGAACCTTTTCCCATTGCCTCCCCACTGTGAGTGCTTTTCACTCCAGTAGGGAAAGGTTCCGGCAGCAGGACACTTGACTGATAAAAATAGATAATACACCTCTACCTCGATATAATGCGACCCGATATAACATGAATTCGGATATAACGCGGTAAAGCAGTGCTTCGGGGGGGCGGGGCTGCGCACTCCGGTGGATCAAAGTAAGTTCAATATAACACGGTTTCACCTATAACGTGTTAAGATTTTTTGGCTCCCGAGGACAGCACTATATCGAGGTAGAGGTGTATATGCTAGGGCTTCAAGACTGTAGGGCACTCTACTCACCTGAACGACACCAACATTTGTGCTACGTCTCTCGTGGAGGTGGAGTTATATCAGTGTGGTAGGGCACTTACATCGGTGGGACAAGGCTGTGTATGCTGACATAATTAGATCGACATAAGTTGCCTTACATTGACCTAACTGTGTAGTGTACACCAGGCCTGAGAACTTAAAACAAGTTAGTAAGTAAATAAACATAAATGGAGAAAGATTAAAATTCAGAATTAGCATGATATACCAACACCATTACCTGCTCGTTATAAATTTCCAGCATACTGAAAGTAACCTGCAAAGACAAGAAGCAGCTGGAAGATAAAAAAGTTCTCTTGAAAAAAAGCATACTTTTGATATACAGTTATCTCTAAGTCAAAGGAACACAGATTGTCTGGACAAAAAAGCCATTTGTCTCAAACTAAACTGACTGTTGGTATATCTTGTGTCAATGCATAAGCCATGCATACAGTTGGTTTTGTGAGACTGTTTTCCAGATCCACACTGCTCTCTCATAACTCTCATTTCTATGAATCCCCAACCTCCCTCCTCCATCCTTGGTCTCCTCAGCTTGTCTCAGGAAAACGCCATGTCAGCTTATCCATTTTAAGATGGAAACGTTGGACTTTAATAAATCATTTTTCATCAAACTACACTAGCTATTAAGAGTTACAATTTCATTCTTGCAACATTATGGTTATGAGAAAAATTCAGCAAATGGGAACATTAAAGATTCAGACATTCATTTGGCAATGTGGCAAACTTGTATGATTTATGGTATACATTTTATTAAATAAACAGCAATATATTCCAGCCACATTCATTCAGAAACGGAAAAACACAGTTTATGCATAGCCTGACCAAGTAAGCATTGCTGTTGGAACCTTAACTATTGCACTTCTTGAATTTTCAGATTTTAACTGCAGCCTTAATGGTGCATAAATTTTTCGCACTTAATTTTTATGGAGTTATTTTTGTTTTTTCAATAATGAAGAAAAAGTTTTATAATGTTAGTGTAGGCCCAAATAGGCTTTGCATTTCCACTTCATTATGGGGAATGCGGTGGTAAGGGATGAGTTCCCAAGTTTGCTGCTGCCATCAGGTCAGAGAGTGGAAAACCCACATGCAGCATCTAACAAGGTGGGGAAATGCAAGAAGATTCCCCCTGGTAATGCCCCTATGCAATTCCTGTGCTCACGTGCAAAGCCAGATCTCTACTAGTACCACCTTAGATGCAAACCACACCAAAATGGATGGGGAGAGGTTGAGCTATCGAGGCACTGAGAGGAATAGCAGCTGGTGTAAGTGTTCTGCACCTGAGATTCAAATGTAGCTAGAAGGAGCTATCAGGTTCCTATTAATTATTCATGGTAACTAGTAAAGGCTAATGCTCATGGTTACACTGCAGTCTATGAAGCTCTTCTACTCTGTTATATGTAGAAATTACCAGGAACACCAGAGTGGAAGGAAAAGGTAGAAACTATTTTTGTGGTTGGACACAGATGACGTGGGAGAACTTAATAATCGCAAAACCTGTGCTGCAATGCTAGGGCCATTATTCCTACTGAATACAAGAAGTTTGACAAAACATAAAACAATTTACATGACTAAAAAGAAAAGTTATTCCTTTCCTTCAGTAGTGAGGGTTGGAAAGTCTGTTGATGCCTGTTTGTTAGACTTTTCCCTTGTATCATGTTGAGGAGAGGCATAGCTAAGATAAAGGAGTAGGTAAGTAGAGGTTCAAAATGTAGGTAACTGTTCAAATGTATAGTCTTCTGTGTGGAAAAGATAGGTTGTGACTAGACAGTGAGTAAAGTTTTCAGAAGTGCCTTGGTTACCTAGGTACTTTAAAAAGTCATACCCAGTGAAAACAACAACAAAAAAAGTTCATGCCAGGATTAAGTTAGCTATTACTGGGACAGGGATAGGTTCACGTTCTCCTGTATTAGATCAGCTCCTCATTCAAACACTTCTCACTTGTTATTTTATATTATGTTTGATTAACACTGAAGCTAGTTTTAAAATGGCAATGGCAGTTTTCCAAATTTGAACTTGAGAGCATATATGGAGAGATCTTGAAAACAAAACAGTGTAGACCATACCTGATATTGCTTGTTCTTCTGGTTCTGAATTGGTTTGAAGAGCTCTTCACACACAACTGGAATTATGCCTCTGTTTGCACCATATCCAATCATAGAATAGCTCTTTCCTGAGCCAGTCTGGCCATACGCTAGGAGAGTAGCATTATAACCTTGCCAGGCATTGTCTAGAACTCCTTGACCAAGGTCACGAAAGACCTCTCTCTAAAAGGAGACATTTTTACTAATAGAGAACGTAAACACATGCACCAGAATGGGATTAAAAAAAGATTAAACAACCCCCAGCCCTCCAAATTTTTTTTAAATACAGGTTTAATTAAAAAAACCAAACTTAATTAAAATTAAATTTGAAATGATGACTACCCATAAGGCCTAAATTTACTATAATCTTTTAAAATAATTTAAATTAAACAGTAATATTAAGCACTATATGTCTGCAGCCAAGTTTTAAAGAAAATCAAACAATTGAACTAGTTGACATTGGCTAAGCACCGGAATCAGAATTTGTTGAAGTGCTAAACCAGCTTTTCACAGCAGTAGCCTCTTCTACAGGTGCAGAGAGTATATTTTCTTCATTTCAGTTTATTCAACTAGTTCAGTCCAATGATTAGTTCATTCAAATGAAGAAACCAATGAGACAAAAAAAAAAAATATGCAGAAAATCTGGTTTTCCCTCTTCCAATCTCTGAATAAAAACTATGTCTGAGGATGAGCTCTACTAGTTCTAAAATCTTGAAGGACAAGGTGACCAGAAACCATCAATTCAATTCACTAACCTACAGATAATAACTGATTTATTAAAGAGAGGAGGTATTAATGCAAGTCATATTTTGATAAATTTTCTCAAGTTTTTTTCCCTTATGTATCCAGCTCATCTAAGTTATTTTAGTTTATTAGTTAAGAACTGCTGTATTTGAAAAATATCCATTCAAAGACCTTGACACAAATTACAAGTACAAAAGTTAATCTAATAAACACATCATTCGCTATTTTATAACATAACAAAAAAATGTAAAAACTAAGTATCTGAATAATTGTAAATTAAGCTAAATAATTACTTAAATAAATGTTTATATAGTGCATACTCCTGGTTAGCCAAAAGAAGCACTAGATTTTGTGAAAAGGCTATATTTAATTGCAAATCAACATGTTTGAATGGTTACCTACCAGTGGTTTCCTTTCTTTAGGAAAATAAGTTAAGAGCACAAATGCAAAACAAAATTATTAAAACCATGATTTAAAAATCAAGTTGTCTTGCTTATTGATTCACTTAAATTTAAATCAATCCACTCTGACATGCACACACAAAAGCATTACTATTTAGTTAGTACAGAGGTTAGCAATTACTATTTTAATCTGAAAGTCTGGTTTAATTATGACAGATATATACTTCATATTAATGTATTTCACATATTAAGAGTGCCAGGACCTGGAAGCATACATGAAAATGGGAAGTAGTTTTAGATGTTGGTTTGAAACATCCATTAAGTAAAAATAACAGGAGTACTTGTGGCACCTTAGAGACTAACAAATTTGTTAGTCTCTAAGGTGCCACAAGTACTCCTGTTATTTTTGCGGATACAGACTAACACGGCTGCTACTCTGAAACCATCCATTAAGTAGATACAGCTAATTCATCTCAGTTCCACTCTTGGGAATTGTAACAATTGCAATCACCAACAGAGTGAGTTGTTTAACATTTCATATTGGTAGGAAGTGCTTTTAAATAGCCCTCTGAATACATTTTACCTGGCCTGCATATCTGCTGTTGGATCCAGCTGAAACGAGCATGCCATCTTTATCCTTTAGAAATCCACTGTGGGACCAGTAAGCCAGGTCAAAGGTAAAGGTTTTCATGTGCCCTGGATTCTTAGGATCATATATGCTTGTGCTGCTGGAATTCATAGAAATCACACACCTGCTGCCTGCATCTTTCTCCCTCTGTATCAAAATTATAAATCACAATATCAAACCAGTAGCAGTTCTAGTCACTTACTCAAAATTTATATTTTGGACCAAATCCTGCAAGCCCTTTGTATGTGGAACTCCCAGTAAAGTCAACAAGAGTTTTGTAGTTATTTGGCTATGGAGGGTGTATACGACTGGGACACATAACCACAACATATTCATCATAAAAGGTCCAATACATTAATTTCACAAAATTACACAAAATTTATCTTGAACCAAACAAGGTAAATGTAGTTTAACTGTAATCAGGGAATAAATGCCATAGAAACAGATTTGAACGGAAAAGATAGTATCTGTAATCATGTCCAAATTTGCTTTTTTCCTGATTCTGTAAACACGTCAGCCATTAGTGTTGATAAGCTATTGTTGGAAAATCCTTCACTATTGTAGGTATGGCCATAACAGAACAAAGAATGGTACGCTATGTATGCTACTCCTGGGGGAATTATGCACCAAAATTAAAAAATCTGTGCACAATATTTTAAAATTCTGAAAAAAATCTGCGTATTTTATTTGTCAAAATAATCACACCAGTTTCAATTATTTTTGGTCATTTATTACAAAATACCTGTCAACAAGTATGTCTGTAACAATACAGACAACAAAAAAGATTCAGGAAATGTTTTTTGACAAATAGATTCCTTACTAGGCATATTAATACAGAACTGAGTAATAATTCATTTAAATTACAATGCAGAACCGCATTTCCTGCACCCCTCAGAAGCAGTGGAAAGGATTTGGGGAGTCAGGGATAACGGAGAAACTGAGGGAGAGGGAAGTAAATTGCTGAGGAGCCTGGGTGTGAACTTGGAGGGTTGTTGGGTATGGGTGGGAAAAGTATGGAACAGGTTTTTGGGGGGGGGGGGGGGGGGGACAGGGACGGGGAAGGATTGTTAGGGAGCTTCCTCCATGCAGACCCTGGCTGACCCCTAGCCTCTCCCATTCAGTCAGGCACATCTTCCCCTGTCCCTATGTGTTCCTGCATCCCATGTGTATTTGCACCCCATCCATGTCACTCCACCCCCACTCTGACCATTCCCATATGGCCCCTCCCCCATGTGTCTCTGTGCTCCCACCCAGCCACTCCTGTCCCTATACCCCCCTCCCCCATCCCTATGTCTCCATGTCCCCACCTCATTCCTGTGTCCCTGTACCCCCTCCCCGTCCCCAATGTGGCACTGCACCTCCCTCCCCCGTGGCCCTGTGCCTCCACTCCCATTCAGCCACTGCCCCAGTCTGTCCTCCCCCACTAGCCCTTATGAGCCCCCATCTGAACCCCCCACCCCAACACCCCACGCTGTATGTCTCCCCATAGCAAGTCTCCTGACCTGGCCCGCTGCAAAGAAGGCAGGCTCTCTCCCCCCCCCTCCCCCTTGCTGGCAGGGAGCTCTGGTGGGCAAAAGACAGAACTGCAGCAACATTTCCGCAGAAGCTTTTTTCTGCACAAAAAATTAAAAATATGTAGGGCTCAATTATTCACATGCGCAGTAGCGCAGAATTCCCCCAGGAGTAATATGGTCTCTCTCAGAAGTACACCAAATTATAGAGCACAACCCTGTTGATTTACTTCAGGGGGGAGCAAGATTAGGCCCACTAGTTTTCTTACAATTATAATTCTGCTCCGTGAACAGAAGGTTCACACAAAAATGAGAGAGACGGTAAAGGATAGCTTATTCCTTTGCATTTTGATTATTGCATATTACATCATATGATCCTGAACTGATTAGCATTTCTTATTAATCTTGTCTGACGAAGGTCAAAGATACTTTTGTCTGTAGGCGGATTTTTCCAAGTGGAAACATCCAGACTATCAACAGCGTTGACACAGTAATTCATAATCAGTCAAATGAAGATTGAAACTGTTAGATGTATCATTATTGTCCTTATAAATTTGATACAAGTCTTTAATCAGCCAGGAGTCTGAGAATTTTGATAGAGGATTTGCTGTGAACGATCACCTACTGTTCATGGGCTTGTCCATACAGGGATGCTCAGGAAAGTTAAGACGAATTAACAAAGATGTGAAGTTAATGTGCATTAATTACAGTACATTAAACCACTGTGTGAACACACTCATTCAGAAGTAAAAGTGCCCTTAGTACGCTTTAGCTTAATTCTTCTTTGAGTTTTAGGGATCCTGCTGAATTCAGGGCTTGCCTTTTCCATTTGTCTGGCATTTTCCATTCCTCCTCAATGACCTCTTTGAAAGATATTTCCCATCCATAACAAGAAAGTATCAGCCCTTGGCTTTAGTTTTCTCATCTTCCCTCCATGGTTAGAACTCAGAAGAAGCCACCTTCCTTCCTTCTCCTAGTTTAAAATGTGTATCTGGGAAAGAATGCCGTCTCCTTCTGTGGTTTAGGCTTATCCAAAGCACAGAGGTCCCCTTCTTTGGAGAAGAAGCTAGAGCTTGTGGAAAGTAGTGATGCTTTTTGGTCTTTTTTCTGTGCTAATTGTGTCTTTGCCTTTTGGAAGGGTAAATGGGTAATGGGTAAAGAGGCAATGTCACTTCTTAGTTAATGTTCCCTTTTGGGTTACAGTCTGCAAGGACATGGGTGTTTGTCTCTCAAGTCTCAGCATTCCTCATCAACTGATGTTGAATTGGAAAGGATGTATTAGGGAGTGTCCTCAAGAGCTCAAGTTCTTCCTTTCAGGAAGAAGGAGAATCTAAAAGAATGCCAGATCTCTTGCCAAGTGACTTAATTTTCTGCTTAGGAACAGATGGTGGGAGTCAAGCATTTTTCAATTTAGTGGTGAACTGGATGGAGTGATTCAGAGGAATTTTCATATTTACTCCTGAAAGGTCTCCTGAAATCTGTATCTCAAGAATGGGAATTATGTCCCTGATGCTACCCCATAATGAAAACATAACCCCTCTTACTTCCCAAGGCCTCCCCTCCTCTCTTTCTTTCCTAGCACTGTAGACACAATCCTCCTCCTCTGCAATACACTTGCAAGCAACCTGTGTTGAATCAGGCCTGGTCTACACTTAAAATCTTAATCAGCATCACCATCACTCCCTCTGAGCAACATAGCTATGCCAATTTAAGCCCTCATGTAGACACAGCTAGGTTGATGGAAAAATGCTTTTGTTGACCTAGTTACCACCACTCAGGGAGATGGATTTCCTACAATGACAAAAGAATCCCTTATAATCAAAATTTTCAAAAAAACCCTTCAGGATACCACACAATCCACCAATGCCTAGATCTCTGCTCTAATTTCCTTCTATATCTCCCCTCTCAATATTCCCATCTGAAATCCTGTTTTACCGCTTGTCTGTGTACTCTATGCCTTGTACTCCCTTCTCTTCATTCAAATGCCTCCTTAAAATTTGTCTTCCTTTGTGATAGTACAGTCCCAATCAACACCATTGAAGTTCAAAGAATGTGTTTTAAAGTTTCAATAGTCCAAAATAAATGCATTTTAATGTATGATATTTATGTTGGCAAATCTCTTTTAAGCAAATTTATTGTACCTTAAAGCTTCTATGAAATTACAAAATGCATGCCAGGTCCAAATATGTTCACTACTGTTATTCCAATCACCACCAAATGGAGCAAACACTAAGTGTTGCCAAACTATACACTTTACTAGAACCAGTTTGCAAAGAAAATAGTTTACAAATACTCAGCCAAATCATTAAACATTTTATGTAGCAGTTTGATATACCGTCCTTTGCTCTGCTTATTTAGAGTGAATTTTTTTTTCATACTGGGGGAAAAAAAGATACAAACAACTGGAATATGTTAAAACCCTGTTAAGCTAACACCATGCTTACTACAATTTGATTCATTCTGTTCTAACAGGGATTCCAGCACTTGGTTTTTACAAATCAGTTTGGTTGGTACATGGAACATATGTTGATTTAAAAAAAAAAAAAAAAGTCAGCTTTCACTTGCTTTTTAAGTAGTTTGCTCCTTTACCTAGTATTCATTTTTAAGTATTTCACTGTATTTCTGTACACCTAATTTAGGTACAAAGCATTACACTCAACATGTTAAGAGCGTCCTCTTTTTTCCTTAAGAGCCTATTAACATTTAAATCTAAGTACAATAAAATTTAAAGTAACTACTAACCTGACTGAAAGGTCTCACCCGTACTGCCACTTTCACACTGTCAACACTTGGCATGCTATTACTACTTTCACTCTTCCCAGGATATTTCAAAGCCGAAAAACATTTAAAGTAAATACAACTCCTTCTCTAGAGAACCCTGTTTTGAGAAATCAAAAACACAGCTAGGGAAGCTGTTTCTTTTTTATAAGGTCAGTCTATTAATTATTAATATTTTCTCATTGTGTACAAGATACTAGTTACCTGATAAATTATTTCTTAATGTAATTGCAGTAGCTTTCACTAACTGGAAAGTTTAATTTCAGGTTTCACTGTTCTGAAGTCTTCAAAATTGCACCTGGATATGAATCAACATATATGAAATACCACCTAAATTGTTCAAAGAATTAAGACCAGTATATTAAAAGACCAGACTAGCACTTCTCGAGTCTGCTTGTAAAAGGAATAGCTTTTCCTACTGTTCATACGATTTTAGGCTTTAAAGAGACACTTTCACAGCCACCTGAGAGAGTCAGTGAAATAACTGTACAAAAGTCTGGTTTGTAACTATTACCTTTGCATACTTTTTGCACTGCTCTCAGCTTAGACCAGGGGTAGGCAACCTATGGCACGTGTGCCGAAGGCGGCACTCTCAGTGCCCAGGTCCTGGCCACCGGTCCGGGGGCCTCTGCATTTAAATTTAATGTAAAGTGAAACTTCTTAAACATTTTCAAAACCTTATTTACTTTACAGACAACAATAGTTTAGTTATATATTATAGACTTATAGAAAGAGACCTTCTAAAAACGTTAAAAAGTATCACTGGCACGCGAAAACTTAAATTAGAGTGAATAAATGAAGACTCGGCACACCACTTCTGAAAGGTTGCCGACCCCTGGCTTAGACAATTAAAATAATTAAAGTCAGTTTCACTTACAGGTTTTCAATGTTACGATGTGTTGATTTTGAACATCGTAAAAGCATGTAGGTTCACAGACAATTGTTCACTATTTTAAATTGTGGTAGCATTTCTATTACTCTTAAGTTTTCTAAAAACGCATTTTTTCAAATTTAGTCCAAATTTATATAGGCAATGTCCCTTTAAATGTATGTCCTATTGTACATAATTGAAAATACCAAAGCACTTATATAGCTAGGTTTCTGCTGACACAGCAAACTGGAAAAAAATAGGGAAACATCTGAGGTGTGATCTAGTTTTATAAAACGCAAGAGCAGCTTTCCCAAAGTTTAAAACAAATACAAAAAAAAAAAAATATTGCACAGGTTCAATACAATTGTTTACATTCTGACTTCAATACAGTACATTTTAACCATGAATGTAAGGAATTAGCAGCTTGTGTTCTACAATCCCGATTATTGGTGCCAAAGGGTTAAACATTTTCTATAAAATTTAAAACAACTGTCAGGTTTTAAATTTTTTATTATAGTAAGAACAAACAAAATTTTAAAAAGAGTTTTGGCCTAATATTGGAGGGTTAGTAATTATGGTGAGACAACATTAAGATGTTCTCCAGCAATTTGGTCCACTCAAACCATTATTCCCTCTCAAAAAGCTAGCAGACAATAAGCATGTTGTGAAGTATACATTTTTATTTAACATTCCTAAAATAAGCTGTATTTACATATATAAATGTATGAAGTCTTAATATAAAATAGAAAAAACTGCATTGACTGAAGAAATCACACTCCATATGGAGTTACTTATTGAAGACCGTTTATGAAATTTTACAATAATTTATATAAATTATTCTCTTCCAAATTAGATGATTTGTTTTAATAATCCACACAATTTTGATGACTTTACAAACAGTGGTGTACATTACAAATTAAAAAACAGTTATAGCATCTTCCGGCGCACAACTGGCTTTGGAAAATTAGACAGTCTCTTTTTGTTCTTTTGAAGAGTCTTTTCTGCTGTTTCTGCAGTTTCTTTCTGTTTGCTTTTTGTCCCATCCACGGGACTTCCAAACGGAGAAATGAATTTAATCTCCACTGGTGGCGGTGACCAAGAACATTCTTTCCCCGTGGTTCTGCAAGAAATGGTAAGTCACAACTAAATTACATCATGCTTTACAAAAAAACAAAGCCCCCAAAACCACATTTATGGATGTTTTGATAGACAGAAACAAAGCCAAAAAGCTAAATTAAAACAAATAAAATTATAGTCCCTGCCACACCAAAGAAATTCTATGATCAAGCAGGATCTTACAAGGGAATAATTTATACTAATAACTTTATGTAAAGAGCAAGATTTTTCCCATGTATAAAATACATTAACATTTATGGCTGAAGCTCCTGACAATCAAAAGTGTAATTGGAAGATCATAATTTTCAGGAAGATAAAAAGGCAAATAAATAGCTCCTGATGGATCATGAGATTATGCTACCTTAAATTTATGCCTCTTTTGAGAGCTTAAAAGAGGTCAACTGTCCCATATCTCAAGTATCCCATATCAGATTTTTTCCTGTTTTAGGTCCATTGTCACCACTATGCCTCTAACTAAGGACATAGTCAGGGATTGATTGGAGCAGCAAAAAAAGAAAGTATAGAGTTAATCTGCATACAGCTGCTAGAGGGGAGGAAATGGGGAAGACAGCGACTCTGCATCAGGGAGGGGAGAGGAGGTAAAAAGGTATACAGGTCTGTCGCATCTTACGCTGGTATTACGTTCCGCAGTCAGCGCGTAAAGCGAAAATCGCGTATAGTCAAAATTACATTGAGAGTAATGGCGGGCGGAATCACCCGCACTACAGGTACAGTATTAAAATTGTTGTTTTTCTCTTTTGTTTTTGCCGACCGCGTAAAGCTGAAATCGCGCATGTTAAATGCGCGTAAGATGCGACAGACCTGTACACAACTACAGAATAAATAAGGCTGTACTTGACCAAGTAGATTCTGGTCCAAATGTACTGGAGAGGAAAAATGTGCCCCATCAATGGAGAACTGGTTTATATACTGAGAAACAGAAGACCTTAAAAAATTGGAATCTATGGCTTGAAACAATGGCATAAACTAAAGTGTTCCTCTCATTGTACTTCCTATGTTCATAAAATTGAAGTTTTGCTAGAGGTAGCAAGAATCTTTATGATATTCCTTTAAAAATGCTAAACCATAATTAAACTTTTCCTTCTTCAGTTTTCCAACTGCAAAGGGCTCTTTCCTTCATTTTAAATCTTACTGAAATTAAATGAAAAAGACCCCCATGCATAATTTCCTCATTTGCCTGATACAGAAAGCCAAACTAGTCCTAAATACAAGTCTTGAAATATTCTGGTGGGTGGAGAGCAATTTAGGCTTCTACTTCTGAAAAAAAAAACTTTATTCCAGAAAAAGAATACTGTTCAATGGAAATGCATATTGATAGATTTGAGCCTTGAAAATCATTTAAAAAAAACGAAACAAAAAAAACAATAAATGAATCAAGAGGCACAGTAATTTTCCCCAACCATTTAAAAAAAAGTGGATATGGGACACCCAGTTCCACACAAAGGTGCTCAAAGATAAACTCAAGAATTGATTTTCACTTTGCTACATGGGATCTAGGACAAATCAGCAGCTCTACATCATCAGAAAATTTATATCAATATTTCAAATTGGCAGTTAGCAATACTGCTTCCCACCCAAATTTATTGTGACTGAATATTCTCAAAGGATTTCTGGTGTTTTTAAACCAGTGGGCTCATGAGAACTCTTACAGAGTCATCAAAACTGTAAAACAAAGGATTCAAATGTCCTCAAGATGCAGTTCTTCGGCTTCCTGCTGGAAAACATCTCTCTATTCGCTCCTCTCCACTGTATGGAGTGAACTACAGACTTTGCAAGTTTACCTCCTAAACCTACAATGAAGAATTTTTGCACTTTATCATCTTTACAAAAATTGCATGAAAGTATTAAGCATTTCATACTTGCTTGCTTTCTGTGTTTTTGATTTTGTAGCTCTTCTTCTCTTCACTTTCTGCTTTCCCACAAACTCTACTGTTTTGTTATCCTCTTCTTTAATTGGTAACTCCTGTTAAGGCAACAGAAAACATATACATGACTTATACTATAGACACCCTCCCACTCCTAAGGAGTGCTGACTAATTTATAAACATGCTTAGTCCCAAAGAGTTTTAAAATCTGATTTATATGAGAATGGAACATTACAAATTATTTTGGGCAAATAGTAAATTAGCCCAAGTTTTGGCCGGGGGTGGGTGGGGGGGTGGGGGGGTGGGGAAGAAGAGAGGAATTTTCCATGGAAAAGTCAAGCTGTTTCAAAAAGAAATGTCAATTCAAATAGACATTCAAGATGTTTTGTTTGACTCAAACGCTTTTTTTTTTTTTCATTCTGTCGGGGGGGGGGGAGATTTCAGTTTTGGTTCAAGAAGAACTAAGTTTGTTTGTTTGGTGGCCAAACTGAAAAAAAATCAATTGTTTGCTCAGTTCTATTATTACTGAAGGAGAATGTTGTTAAAAATAAAAAGTCCACATTTCTTAAGACATTAGCAGTTATTTTCCCTTACATCAGAAGTATAATACCAACATCTGAAAATTCAAATTTGAATAGTAGGAGTTTATTCACCAAAATATAGCTAAAAGCTCAAACATTTATTTATTCTTATCTTAAACAGATACAGATTTATTTTTGCAAGTATTAATAATAATTAACTCTCAAGAAGAAAGCCAAATAGTTTTTACTTAATTGATTTAATTTAAATGTTTCTTGTAAAAACATTATGCTTTTACAGAACAGGGTTCTGCAACAGTCATAATTTAAGAATATAGTTTGTAAAAGAGTTACAGAGAAAAGCTTGAAATGGATAGGAAGTAATTACAAACATTACTTACCAATTCTTTCACAATCCGTGAAATACTGGACACATGTTTCCTCCTCGACCTCAAAAGAGGGGGCGAGAATACAAACTGAGAAGACAACGCTGGGTCTAAATCCTTGAGCTGTACAGGATGCTCTGCCTTTTCAGCTACGACAAAATGTACAGTTAATGTAAATACCAAGGATGGGGAAAGATAAAAATACAACTAATACTTAAGCACAGAATAGCAAAACCAAGATTGCACCCCAGTAAACATATGGTTTGTCTTTAAATCTAAAATAAGGGTCAAATTGGGCTGTCTCATGGAAGCTCAAAGTTCTGGTACTTTCCCATAATGGCTACATCTTGGTCTCCCAAGTCTTATTGCAAAATGTGAGCCAGATAAAAACTAATCCAATGATGCCTGTCTGGATATCCAGATAACCTGAAACACTGGCTTCGATAGGTGTGAACTGTCAATCATTTCAGTGACATTTTAACTCTTTAGTTCTGGGATAATTACTTCCCAACCAATCAAAGCACACAAGATGCATGAAGGACAATCACATACTGAAGAGTTGCATCTCATTTTGGTGCTACAAGTAGAGGAACTCAAACTGTACATAGATTTTGGGAGAGTAACACACTATTTCTTCCACAAATGAAAAACAAAAGGCAGGCGTATGTAATGAAATGAATGACTGAAATACTTAATCTAGATAGAAATTAAAAACAAAAGAAAAGATCAGACTAAGTTTCATTCCCCTGGACTTGTGATATTTCAACTCCCTTACTGTTAAGAGGCTTCTATAATAACCGAGTCCTGTAACTCTTAGACATGAGTAAAAAAAAAAAAAAGGAATTGTATCCTTCACTATGAATCTTAACTTTTATATGGTTAAGTTCCTTACATAAAACTGTGCTCAAAATACGTTTCATGTAGCTGACAGGTGAGAATGAAATTGTAAGCATTCCTATTTTGTGTCAGAAAACAATTCAGGTACCTTTTGATTTCTTTGTAAGCTTTGTGAGAGGGGGAGAGAAAAAGAAGGACTCATTTTCCTCTAGGGAGAGCTTCTGATGCATGCCAATTTTGCTGGATCTGGTCCTTGTAATACGAGTACCATGAACTGCTAAAGTTCTCTCCATTTCATCAAGTCTTGATTCAGTCAGGTCTGCAACTAGCAAAGAAGGATTGCAATCAGTTCCTTGAGGCAAGCCTTCTTCCTCTGTGCTTTCCTCTGATACTGATTGTAGTTGCCTCTTTCTGTTTCTATGTCCAGCTCTGGCTGAAGTCCTGGTTGTAGCCAATGCCTCAACTAGCTGAACAGGTGTTTTCTCTAGAGTGGGTTTTCCAGTACCTGTTTTTTCTACTTTAGCAGGTGTAACTCTCGTTGCTCTTCTCTTTGGGGTATCAGGCATTTTCTCTCTCTCCTCCGAATGTATGGCTTCCTGAGTGGGTATAGAATCTGTACCTGCAGACAGATTTAATGTCCTCCTTCTAACATTTCTTCTAGTAGTTACAGAAGATTTAAGTTCCATTTGGTGATGAGACGGCTTAGATGTATCAAGCTCACAATTTTCTGAAACTTCTGATGATGTACTAGTCTTTTTCCTCCTGCCTCTTCTAGTTGGCACAGGCAGCTGCTGCTCACAGGGCTCTGACTCCTGATCAGTAATGATGTTTTCAGTAAGTTGTAAACTAACACTTTTTAGTTTTCTTCCCCTTTTAATGGGACTGACTGCCATTTTTACCTTGTGATCAGTGAAAAGCTGGCTATTTTCTTGATTCCCTACTGAACTTTTTGCTCCTCTACCAGTCCTTTTAGAAGTAGCAGGTAGCTTAATTGCTTCTTCAGCAAGAGGAATTTCCTCATTAGCCTGTTCAGAAAGTACTGATGCAGATTCCCTGGTTCTCCTTAACCCTCTCCTTGGAGTACCAACCATCTGTAATGACTGTCCAATAGAATGAACATTGTCTGATGTTTCTAAATGAGTCCCCCTAGTTTTCCTGGGTCTTCTCCTAGGAGTATCAGGGATCTGAGATATTTGCTGATCTTGAGAATTTCCATCAGAATCAAGATGGGAACCTTCATGAATCGCAGAAGTTTCTTTTGTTCGCCTAGCACTTCTCCTCAGGGTACACAGTCCCAACAGATCTGATCTGCCTGTATTTGACAGCTGTTGAGCATCTGTTGAGGGGATATTTAGATTTTTGCTCTTTCGTCCCCTTGGACGTTTAGGTGTCACCACATAGTCTACTTGACAAACACTGGCATTATCTGCACTTGCTTCCAGCACCGTTGTTAGTGGAGTCTTTATTGGCTTCTGGGAAATAGTTACCTTTTTGCTCATTAAAGGTATACTTTCATGAACAGACTGTTCCACTATTTCAGAAGCGATTTCTTTACTTCTTGTGTCTTTGATTATGTCTAATAAATTTTCAGCAATAGCTACCTTAACAGGTTCAGGCACATATGGGAATGCCTCTGCAATATTCTGAGACTCCTGATCACTAGTTACAGTGGGCACTGAATTCGTAATGTTCTCTTGGTTATCAATAGTGCCTACATGATTCATATTCTTGTCCTCTGTTTTTGTGCTAACTGGTTTAGTAGATATATCTAACGTTGTAGGGTCTCCTGTCTCAGTTTCACCGTCTTCTCCCTCTAATATTAAAGTAAAATTGCTTTCAGACATGAAAAGCTCTCCATCCCCTTCAGCTGTGTCACATTCATCGGTGTCTTTAGTATCAGGCAAGTCACAAGTGAACTGCTGTTTGATAGCATCAAAGTTGTATTGAAGTTTAAGAGTGCCTGATGGATATTGCTCATTAAATGGAGTTGTCTCCACTGTTTCTTCTGAAGCTTGGACATCAGGGATGCCATCTTCAATAATCTAAAATAAAAGTAAACAGGTCTGTTAGTAATATATTAATGTATGTTAATGTATTAGTTTCTGCATATACTAACTTTCAGCAGGCCTTGATACGATTGAGGTCAATGGTGCCCCCTTCTTTTGAATCATTATTGAGCACAGTAATTAGAAGTAAACAAATCATTCTCTATTAAAACACAAAATGCACGCAATTTAAGGGACTGAAAATAAGTATTTATTACATGGAACCAGATAGTTAAGCAGTTTTAGATTTTCTGTTTACAATTACGAAGATTTTCTAGCAGCAAGGAGTCAACTGCATTGTTTTACAAGTCTGAGGTAGATCAGGAACTGCCTCCAGTCTATTCTAAGAGGAAGACTTAGTGGCTGGCTTTATGTTAAATAGGTTGAAATATGACGACTATGTTCAGATCCATAGTTTTACTTAAGAGTCTGGATCCGCATCTGATTTTTATGGCTTGGTTCCTTCCCTAGATTTAACCAAGAAGTAAGTGATGGTAGGACATGCTCTTCCTTTGGTAATTATCAAGTTGTGACCTACAATATGTGACCCGCAGTAACCAAAAGAAAGGGGACACCAGAGCAGAAGAAAAAAGAAAAGACCAGGGGCTTAGGGCCCTTAGAACGACTCAAATCCTGAGAACAAGCAGTGATGTAAATATAAAAATCGTAAGATTCATCACGTGAGGGAATCACAATATTGGTCTGTGCAAACAGAAAATATTTTAGGCTGTGAAAACTCCAGTCATGGCTATTGGCTCTACAGCAGTCCAACTTGTGGACAGATTGGCTGACAGACAAGAGATAAAACCAGTGCTGCACTGGGGAATTATTTTGGATTGTACAAAACAGCTCATGTAATGAATTCACTGTCTCCCATTCTTTGCAGTTCCCTATGCTGGACAGGATTGCTCTTTCCTTTGTGTCCATATAGCATGGATGGGTTCTTACAATCTTAGGAAGAAAAGTATTTTCCCTCCATTGGCCTCAGTGGGAAGAGAAATTGTTCTCTAGACTTAAATGGGGTGGGATGAAAAACTTTATGTCCCAGCCTTTCCAACAGATATACTACTGACCAAGCTGAGAGAAAACTCCTCAAAAGACAGTCTGTATTAGCATTCACTTCTCATTTTCCTGCCTCCTGTCCTCTTAACGATTGCAATGAAATCTTATTAAGAAAACCTGCCACTCAAGTGTGACTAGTAGATTGACTAAACCTGAGGGACACTGACACTGTACAACCTTCAACACTGACTCAAAGATTGTCAACAGAAAAGCAGACATCCCGCTCTAAACTCGAGGCTTTAACAAAGGGAAAGAGAAGCCAAAGAGGGAAGCCTGCAGGTATGCTAGTGGGAGAAGGAGGTGGGAGCTAGGCAAGGGTAGAAAAGCCCTTCCTGTGCTCCAGGTGGCTCTCTACCAGCAGCTATGTCACCAATCTCAGTAGCTTTGTTTCTTGCCTCCCTCATGGCAGCTGCTCCTTTCCCCCCCCCCCACAGAAGGTTCTTAACCCACTATTACTAGAACCAAGAGTACTCTGACCTTCCATACCCTGGCCTCCAGTCTCCAAAGCTGCCAAAGGCAGAATATCTATATACCTTCAGAGTCTCAGACAAGAAATGGAGACTGACTCCCTGTGCTTAGCTGTGTGCTCAGAGTGTGTGTGTTGTACTCTCCAACCCAGCCCTTTGAGCTTCACAAGATGACAACAGTGAAATCTCTCTTCTCACCACAGGCATAATTCTGCACAGTGATTCTGAGGCTGCCCTGTATGCTGCTCACATGTATCAAAATAACTCCCACAGCTCTTTCTTCAGCCATATGCAGAGAGAGAGGTTGTAAAAATCACATCAGCGATGAAATTCAGTAAGACAACTGGAGGTTTAACAATTCTATTTTTTAGTTTAAGAATACTGCAGTGAACCACCCTATAAAATCATAACTAAGGATGCGAGTCTGTCACGGAAGTCATGGTTTCCGTGACTTTCCGGGACCTCCTTGACTTCTGCAGCGACCAGAGCGGCTGGTCCGGGGGCCGCCTGAGTAGCTCAGGCAGCCCCTGGGCCAGCCACACTGGCCGCTGCTGGGGCTGTGTCGGGCCACCGCACCCTCCCACCCCCCAAGCAGCAGCAGGAGTTTGGATGTGGGAGGGGGCTCAGGGTTAGGGCAGGAGGTTGGGACCCGGGAGGGGGTGAGAGTTCTGGGCAGCACTTACCTTGGGCGAGCTCCCTGGAAGCGGCGACATGTCCCTCAACTCCTAGGCGGAGGTGCGGCTAGGGCTGTTCTGTGCACTGCCCCTCCCCAAGTGCCACAGCTCCCATTGGATGGGAACTGCAGGGGGGGCAGTGCCTGCAGGCAGAGGCAGCACGCAGAGTCCCTCAGCCGCTACTCCGGCTAGTGAGCCTGCCAGCCCCGCCAACCCCCACCCCCAATTAGTAACAGGGGTCCCAAGCTGCCCCAAAGCACCCAAGATTTAGTCAGGGGTATATAGTACAAGTCATGGACAGGTCACAGGCCATGAATTTTTGTTTACTGCCCGTGACCTGTGCATGCCTTTTACTAAAAATACCCATGACTAAAACATAGCCTTAATCATAACTAACGTCAGAGGTTCTATAAATTGGGCTTTGAACCCCTAAATGAAATTTCTATTTAGTTGGAAACAACCGGGCAGTCCAATTATTACATTACTGAGAAACTGTTTATACTAACTAGGAACAGTGGATAAAAATTTCCAACTATCTAAGTTCCCATGTCACTTTTGAAAACAGGACTTAGGACCCTAAGTCTCCGAAAATTACTGGAGTGTAGGCACCCAAGTCACTTAGGCACTTTTGAAAATTTTACTGAGGGAGCCTCAGTTTTGTTAAAATGAAACTGCACTGCCCCCTCTACTTGCTTTTAGCCTTAAAACAGATATTTGATTTTGGACCACTTCACATAAGGCCTTGCATAAATGTTTATATTTAAGCAAATCAGATTAATATGTAACTGGTCCAATCTGATTTTAGGAAAAGAAGGATGTTGACTATGTGTTTGTAGTTATTTGTATTGCTGTAGCAATACCCATCTTGATTGGGGCCCCATTGTCTGAGGTGCTGTGGAAACACAAAGGAATACATGATCTCTAGCTAAGAACTGAAGTTAATAGTCACGTTAAGTCAACTGAAGAGACTTACAGGTCACACGAAAACATTTAGATGCCAACTGCCAAGGTTCTCAGGTTTCCCAAGAGTTTTTCTGTCTTGTACTAACTTAGCAAAATGGGCAAATAATTCACTTACGTTAACTTCTTTAGTTTCAGGAGGACTTCTAGAAGTAGATGTTTTTTCTTGCAGGAACAGAACATTTTCTTCTATTGCAGCTTCCTCAGACTTCTGATCTTCATGTAGGTCCTCACTCCTTTCCTCTTGAAGCTGGTTTTCTGAATGAGTACTGGGAATATCCTCACTGTGAAGGATACTGATAACAGCTGAAAGAGATTTTTTCCCAGTAAATTTCTGACTTCAGGTTGTCTGGCATAAAAAGCCGAACAAGTTGGACTCATTTTAACTGCTGCATAAATACTGAGGATTGTATTAACTGAGGATACGTCTATACTACCCGCCAGATTGGCGGGTAGTGTTCGATGTATCGGGGATAGATTTATCGAGTCTCGTCTAGATGCGATAAATCGATCCCCGAATCCACGCCCATATTCCACCTCGGCAGGAGGAGTAAGCGGAGTTGACGGGGGAGCCATGGCGGTCGACTCGCCGCCGTGAGGACGGCCAGGTAAGTCGAACTAAGATACTTCGACTTCAGCTACGCGAATAGCGTAGCTGAAGTTGCGTATCTTAGTTCAAACCCCCCCGCTAGTGTAGCCCAGGCCTGATATTATGCAAGTATGCTTCTTTAAAACATTGGTCTAGATCCTTGAGTATGTTTGAGCACTCCTCCCCCAACCCTGCAGTGGTCACGTGCACAGTTGGTTCTTTGGTACAAATTAGAGCAGTCTGAAGGCTGCTCTAAATTACGTCAGCTCCCAACCACCTCAAGCAATCTAGTCAGTAATCGGGTGTTAGTGGGGCATAGGGAAACAATACAACTTTTATAAGAGGACAGAAGAATCACTGATACAACAGGATAGTGGATATTTCCACACAATACTAATATTGGTGCATGTTTATACACAGGTCAGACAAAACTGATTTAGCAGAATTCAGTTCAATCCACAATTCATTCATCCCTGCCTCATACGGTTAAGACCAACTGATTTCACAAGTGTCCTCTAAGACATTTAAAAAAAACCTACAATTTTCCTGTATTGAAAAAATAAAAGTTTGTCTTGCTAATGAGCAGCCATAACAAGAGAAATTACCATTTTATGGTGGACTGAAGTATGGCATAATCCCAAATGCCAATTGAGACTTAACACTTAAACCAGGGATCCTCAGATCTCAGTGGTTCAGGAGCCAAATTAGCCAAAAGAGCCACAGTAGTGTGAGTTCATTGTTTCACATATATAATTCTCACAGCAAAATGACTGAGTATTATTTTATAAACCACAATTGGTTAATAACATAGTAAAAGCATCCTGATTGGTTAATAACTTATCTTGTTTAATAATTAAATCACACAGTGTTTTAATAGCATATGCTGCATAGAGTTGCAGGAGACAAATTAAAGAGCAACTTGTGGCTTGCAAGTCTCAGTCTGAGTATCACTGACAAACTGTCCAGGCCTTCGGGCTGTATTCTACAGGGCCTCTTTTTGTAATAGAGTAGACCGGGGGGGACGACACATTTTTGGACATGTGATCTGAACAAGACTGTTCCAGAGCTGTAAGAAAGTCTTTCTGAGTTAAGATTTTCAAGTATCGTAAATACTATATTATCTTACATTTAGTGGCAGATTAGCAGCTATATTTGATAAGCTATCGAAGAGCTACAAAAGGATCTCTCAAAACTGGGCGACTGGGCAACAAAATGGCAGATGAAATTTAATGTTGATAAATGCAAAGTAATGCACATTGGAAAGCATAATCCCAACTATACATATAAAATGATGGGGTCTAAATTAGCTGTTACCACTCAAGAAAGATCTTGGAATCATTGTGGATAGTTCTCTGAAAACATCCACTCAATGTGCAGCGGCAGTCAAAAAAGCTAACAGAATGCTGGGAATAATTAATAAAGGGATAGATAATAGGACAGAAAATATCATGTTGCCTCTATATAAATCCATGGTATGCCTACAGCTTGAATACTGTGTGCAGATGTGGTCACCCCATCTCAAAAAAGATATATTGGAATTGGAAAAGGTTCAGAAAAGGGCAACAAAAATGCTTCGGGTATGGAACGGCTTCCGTATGAGGAGAGATTAATAAGAATGGGACTTCTCAGCTTGGAAAAAAGACGGCTAAGGGGAGATATGATTGAGATCTATAAATCATGACTGGTGTAGAGAAAGTAGATAAGGAAGTGTTGTTTACTACTTCTCATAACACAAGAACTAGGGGTCACCAAATGAAATTAATAGGCAGCAGGTATAAAACAAATAAAAGGAAGTATTTCTTCACACAACGCACAGTCAACCTGTAGAACTCCTTGCCAGAGGATGTTGTGAAGGCCAAGACCATAACAGGGTTCAAAAAAGAACTAGATAAATTCATGGAGGATAGGTCCATCAATGGCTATTAGCCAGGATGGCCAGGAATGGTGTCCCTAGCCTCTGTTTGCCAGAAGCTGGGAATGAGCGACTGGGGATGGATCACTTGATTACCACCTGTTCTGTTCATTCCCTCTGGGGCACCTGGCACTGGCCACTGTCGGAAGACAGGACACTGGGCTAGATGGACCTTTGGTCTGACCGAGTAGGGCCATTCTTATGTTCTTAAGTAAAACAATTATTATTCTTTTTCTGTAAATTCGGTAATAAAATATCCTCTTAAGACAGCGTGAACTGGGTCTCAGAATTGTTAATAAAAACAGCCAGAAACCGGCACACATAGCCAGGAGATAATGATAAATTGAGTACGAGACCTATATGCTCCCTCCCCCCACAATGCCAAACAAAAGCTAGCAAAGGACATTATAAGCTTGGGGACAACCAATCTACCTCAAGTATCACTTTGGAGGTCTACTTCCTGAGGACCAAACATCCAAACTAGTTCACTGTTGCATCCAATGCATTATGCCTGCCACATTTCTGCAGGCATGAAGCCACACAGAAAAACAATTCCTCTGCCCTGCTATCACATAGGCTGCCAATGCAATGCTACTGAACTCATCTTGTTCTGCCTCCATGTAGGGTGAGACAGAGTAGGTGTTCCATGTTCCAAAACCTAGCAGCCAAGCCCACCTCACTTGGCAAGACTGAACTATGTAGAGATAAAGGGCCTCACACCAAAGAGTAACAAGGAAGGAGTTAAGAGCCCTCAACCCTTGAGACAGGAAATGTGGTTGTACAGACACCTTCCCTCCTTGTTACTTCTTTCCCACAGCTGGAGTACCAAGCCCCCTGCCATCAGTTAGAAGGGTGTTTAAAGCCTGTGTCCGTTGCACACTTGATCTCAATTCTGCAGCGAAGATGTACAATTTGCAGCAGTGTGCTATGCACATAGAAATGAATTGTAATATCCATTTTCCTAAATCTCTAATTCAATAAAAAGGTATGTGTTAACTCTGCCTCCTCTAAACACAGGTTCTTTGATAAGTATATTCTAGCTCTAAGTTGACAAAAATTTGCATTACCAAGCTTCACTTCAATCTGTTAAGTGTGAAGTGACAGGGTAAGTTGTGCATTTAACCCTGGCAGCTCAAATACTTTTTATGCGCCTAACTACAGCTACCTTAACTCAACAGTGAAAACTTTTACTTGTTGCTAAATACACCAAACATACATACATTTAGAATCTGCTCCTGGTGCCTCCAAAGCCTGTGATCTTGTGAGAGGCAGCTCTTTTTCTTCTGATAAAGATGACATCTTGGACTCTTCGGTGGCAGTTTCACTTTGTAAACAGAAAAGAAACAAGAGGTGGAACCCCTGTATTCGTTTTTTAAAAGTTCTGTTCTAGTTTTAAAATACTCATGTCCATGCTCATAACAGTACATATTCAGAACAAACATTGGAACTCCCTACCCCAAAATATTAGCATTCAGCTCAGGTCTCATTGTAACCACCCACACACCCACACCCACACACTAAGTAATGGCATGATTCAAGTATTAAATGTCCATTCACTCTAAGTGTTTTAATCGTTTAAAAAAATTACAGTAATAAAAATAGTTTTCTGCAGAATGATTATTTATGTAACTACTATAACAAAAGTTTAGAACAAATTGTACAAAAAGTGAGGTCTGTACCAATAAAGTTACCATAAATTATTCTATTTTCCTACATATGGTTAGGTACTTGCAGGACTTTTCAACACAATGATTTTGTACAAAATGTTGTCAAAATACACAAAAAGTAAACCAGCTGAAAGAATCCCCCGGAAAACTTTTCAGTCACAGGAACCTTAGGTATTACTTTTAATTACATGAGGTACATAATTTTCAGACAGAAGTGAGACTTTCAAGTACAGAGTGTCAGTTTAACAGACTCAAACTGGGAAAACTTTAAATAGCCTTGTGATTGAATTAACCAGTTTGTAACCACAGTGCTTGGTGAAGACCGTCTGTCTGAGAGTTAACGTTGGATTATTAACCACTGAGGTTATGTTTATGCAGGAAGATGCAAGGAACCCCGATAGGATGTAGTTTATGAAAGTAAAATAACAGAGAACCAGTCTGAACTTCAGACAATAGAGCTTTTAAAGTATAAGAAATCCAACTGGCACGGATATTTGTAGACCCAAATTATTTATTTAGTTTTACATATTTACCTTTCACCAGCTGACAAACAAGTAGAGACTCCAGCAACTTGAAAGGTGCTTAAGTGATTCAACACCAACATACCCTCCTCAGGAAGGGTAGGACATTCTATTTCCGTCCTTTCCAGAAATCCTAGGAACAACACTGTTAACAACTGAACAACAGGTAGCTACTTGCATTAAGCACAACGTGAGTTCTTTGAAAAAGTTTACCTGATTTTAAATTACAAACCTCATTATGTGCTTCATTATTTTGCTTATTTAAAATGCAAAATTGATCTACTAATGCAATGCTGTGGTTGAGATTTAAATGCACAAAAGGTCTGAGTTATTGCTCCCACTACAAAAAAAAACCTCCGCTCTCTCTCACAATCATAGAAATCTAGGGCTGGAAGGGACCTCAAAAGGTTGAGAACCTTCTGATGAGAAAAGACGGTTACTCACCGTTGTAACTGTTGTTCTTCGAGATGTGTTGCTCATATCCATTCCAGTCAGGTGTGCGCGCGCCGCGTGCACGATCGTCAGAAAACTTTTACCCTAGCAACACCCGGTGGGTCGGCTGTGGAGCCCCCTGGAGTGGCGCCCTCATGGCGCCGGATATATACCGCAGCCGACCCAGCGCCCCCTCAGTTCCTTCTTGCCGGCTACTCCGACAGTGGGGAAGGGGGGCGGGTTTGGAATGGATATGAGCAACACATCTCGAAGAACAACAGTTACAACGGTGAGTAACCGTCTTTTCTTCTTCGAGTGCTTGCTCATATCCATTCCAGTCAGGTGACTCCCAAGCCCCACCTAGGTGGCGGGGTCGGAGTGAGACATTGCTGTGTGCAGAACCGCTGACCCGAAAGCAGCATCGTCTCTGGATTGTTGCACCAGCGCATAGTGCGCTGCGAACGTGTGCACCGAAGACCACACTGCAGCTCTACAAATGTCCTGGATCGGGACTTGAGCCAGGAAGGCAGTCGAGGAGGCCTGGGCCCTCGTGGAGTGAGCGGTGAGGCGTGGCGTCGGGACACCGGCCAGGTCGTAACAAGCACGAATGCAGGACGTGATCCAAGAGGACAGGCACTGTGAGGAGACCGGTGAGCCCTTCATCCGGTCGGCCACCGCAACGAAGAGTTGCGTCGTCTTTCTAAACGGCTTTGTACGGTCAATGTAGAAAGCCAGGGCCCTGCGTACGTCCAAAGAATGCAGACGCTGGTCTTGACGAGTAGCGTGTGGCTTTGGATGGAAGACCGGGAGAAAGATGTCCTGGTTTACGTGGAAAGGTGAAACCACCTTCGGAAGAAAGGCAGGGTGGGGGCGAAGCTGCACCTTGTCCTTGTGGAACACCGTGTATGGGGGCTCGGACGTCAGCGCTCTGAGTTCAGAAACACGCCGTGCTGAGGTAATGGCTACGAGGAAGGCCGTCTTCCAGGATAAGTACAGGAGCGAACAGGTCGCTAATGGTTCAAACGGGGGCCCTGTGAGCCTGGAGAGAACAAGGTTGAGGTCCCACGTTGGAACCGGCTGGCGTATTTGTGGGTACAGCCGGTCCAAGCCCTTGAGGAATCTAACGACCATCGGGTTAGAGAAGACCGATGACGAGAGTTCTCCTGGGTGGAATGCCGAAATGGCGGCGAGGTGAACCCTGATTGAAGATACCACCAAGCCTTGCTGTCTTAGTGACAGGAGATAGTCCAGTATGAGAGGGATAGGTGCCTGCAAGGGGGACGTAGCCCGTTGCTGACACCAACAGGAGAACCGCTTCCACTTGGCTAAGTAAGTGGACCGTGTAGAGGGCTTCCTACTTCCCAGCAGGATCTGCTGGACGGACTGCGAACATTGTTGCTCCGTCTGACTCAGCCATGGAGCATCCACGCTGTGAGGTGGAGCGATTGTAGGTCGGGGTGACACAGACGGCCGTGGTCCTGAGAGATGAGATCCGGACTCAAGGGGAGCGTGATCGGCGCTTGAACCGACAGCTCTAGCAGTGTGGTGTACCAGTGCTGCCTCGGCCAAGCGGGAGCCACTAGAATTACTCGTGCCTGGTCGGTGCGGATCTTGAGCAGCACCCTGTGGACAAGCGGAAATGGGGGAAAGGCGTAGAACAGGTGACCCTTCCACGTTAGAAGGAATGCGTCCGACAGAGAGCCTGGAGCTCGTCCGTAAAGGGAGCAGAATGCGTGGCACTTCCTGTTGGCCCGGGATGCGAATAGGTCGATCTGGGGAAATCCTCACCTCCGGAAGACGGAATAGATGACATCCGGGCGAATCGACCACTCGTGCGTCTGGAAGGACCTGCTGAGACGGTCCGCCAGCGTATTCTGGACTCCAGGCAGGAATGATGCGGTGAGATAGATCGAGTGGGCGATGCAGAAGTCCCACAAGCGAATGGCCTCTTGGCATAGGAGCGATGAGTGGGCTCCGCCTTGCTTGTTGATGTAAAACATGGCCGTGGTGTTGTCGGTGAGGACCAGCACGCAACGGCCCTGTAGGAAGTTGAGGAATGCCTGGCAGGCTAGGCGCACCGCCATCAGTTCCCGGACGTTGATGTGTAGGGCTAATTCGGAAGCGGACCACAGACCCTGGGTATGACGCTCCCCGAGGTGAGCACCCCATCCTAGAGATGAAGCGTCCGTGACTAGGTGGAGGGAAGGTTGTGGGGCGTGAAAAGGCACTCCTGCACAGACCACTGCGCGATCCAGGTGAGGGAGGTCAAGACCGAGGGCGGGACCGTGACCAGCATGTTCAGGTCGTCCCGGTGAGGACGGTACACCGATGACACCCAAGCCTGCAGTGGGCGAAGCCGCAGTCTGGCGTGGCTGGTTACGTAGGTGCACGAGGCCATGTGACCCAACAGGGTAAGGCATGTTCTTATGATGGTGAACGGAGATGCCCGCAGTCCATGAATGACGCGTGCGATGGACTGAAAGCGACCTTCTGGCAGAATGGCTCGTGCGCTTCTGGAGTCCAGGATCGCTCCAATGAACTCTATTCTCTGTGTTGGCACCAGAGTGGACTTCTCCCTGTTGAGTAGAATGCCCAGTTCGTGGAAAGTCTGTGTCACCATGTGGACGTGAGCTTGAACTTGGTCCCTGGTGCGGCCGTGCACCAGCCAGTCGTCCAAATACGGGAACAGCTGTACCCCTCGTCGGCGAAGGTATGCCGCGACGACTGCCAGACATTTCGTGAACACTCTGGGAGCCGAGGACAAGCCGAAGGGAAGGACTGCGAATTGGTAGTGCACCTTGTTCACTACAAATCGCAGGAAGCGCCTGTGAGGCGGATAAATAGCTATATGGAAGTAAGCGTCCTTCATGTCGAGGGCGGCGAACCAGTCTCCAGGATCCAGCGAGGGAATAATGGTCCCCAATGATACCATGCGGAACTTCAACTTTACTATGAATTTGTTGAGTCCGCGCAGGTCTAAGATGGGACGTAGACCCCCTTTCGATTTGGGGATCAGGAAGTAGCGGGAATAAAACCCCCTGCCCCTTAACTCCTGCGGAACCTCCTCTATGGCTCCCATAGAGAGGAGCCCAAAAACCTCCTGTGAAAGGAGTTGCTCGTGAGAAGGGTCCCTGAAGAGGGACGGGGAGGGGGAGTGGGAGGGGGGGGGGCGAGGAAAATTGGAGGGCGTATCCCTTCTCCACCGTGCGAAGGACCCAACGGTCTGATGTTATAAGGGACCAAGCACGGTGGAAACGGGAAAGGCGATCCCGGAAGGGGGGAGATGAATCCTGGGTGCTGGTTCTGGTGCCGTCCTCGACCGCACCTTCAAAAGGCTTGTCTAGGCCCTGAAGGTGGTCTCGGCTGGCCCTGGTTCTGACCGGGTTGAGGGCCGGTCGACCGTCGCCTACCGCCTCGACCCCGCCTCCTGGCAAAGTCCTGTCTCGGGCGAGGCGGGGGAGGGTAGAACCTCTGAGGCTGGGGCCTGAAGGGTCTGCGTTGTGGACCCGGGACGTGCATCCCCAGAGAGCGCATCATTGTTCGAGAGTCCTTAAGGTTTTGGAGCCTCGAGTCTGTCTTTTCCGAAAACAGGCCCTGACCCTCAAAGGGCAAGTCCTGGAGGGTCTGCTGCAGTTCAGGTGGCAGGCCCGACACCTGGAGCCAGGAGGTTCGCCTCATAGCTATACCCGACGCTAGGGTCCTAGCGGCCGAGTCGGCTATATCCAGTGAGGTCTGTAGGGAGGTGCGTGCCACCCGCTTACCCTCCTCTACCAAAGTTCCGAACTCTTCCCTAGATTCCTGGGGAACCAGTTCCTTGAACTTCTCCATGGAGGACCAGGTGTTAAAACTATATCGGCTTAGGAGCGCCTGCTGGTTGGCCGCCCTAAGCTGAAGCCCCCCCGCGGAATAGACCTTGCGCCCGAACAAATCGAAGCGCTTAGCGTCCTTCGATTTCGGCGCTGCCGCCTGCTGACCATGGCGCTCCCGTGCATTTACTGATGAGACCACCAGCGAGCACGGTTGAGGGTGAGTGTACAAGTACTCATGGTCCTTGGAGGGTACAAAGTACTTCCTCTCCACGCCCTTGGCCGTGGGGGGAATAGAGGCCGGGGTTTGCCAGATGGAGGTGGCATTGGTCTGAATGGAGCGAATCAGCGGTAACGCGACCCTGGATGGGGTGTCCGCTGAAAGGATGTTCACGATCGGGTCGTGAACCTCCACGATCTCCTCCATCTGAAGGTCCATATTGCGCGCCACCCGGCGCAACAGGTCCTGGTGGGCCCGGAGGTCTATGGGGGGCGGACCCATGGCGGATGTCCCCGCTACCGCCTCATCAGGCGAGGAGGAGGAGGATACGCCCGGTGGCAAGGGGTCCAAAGGCAAGTCTTGCTCCAGGTGCTCCTGGAGCTGGGCCTCGCTCGTCCCAGTGTCTATGGCCTGCGCCGGCGTGGGCACTGGAGCCTCCATGCCCCCTGGCGGGGGGCGGGAGATGGTGGCCTCCGGGGCTCTGGGCTCAGAGCGTGCCGAGCGGGAGGCAGACGGTGGGGCCCCTTGGGCTTGGTGATAGGCCCATGGGGTCCAAAAGGACCAGTGAGCAGGTCCCTGCGTAGGGTCCTCTGCCATGTCCTGCGAGTGCCCGAAGTCCGCCGAAGCCGCCTGTCCCTGTGGAGGGTAGGCCGATCTAGAGGCCCCTTCAGAGGAGTGGGACGCGGATCTTGACGGCCATGGCGGTGCCGAACGCGAAGCATCCGTCCCCGGCTGGTGCGGTGCCGGTCGGTGCCGGTCGTAGGACGATCTGTCCCAGCGTGCCGGAGAATGGTGCCTGGATCGGGATCGGTGCCGGTAGCCCCGCCGGTGCCGCGATCCGGATCTGGAGCGGGACGACGATCGCGACGACACCCGGTGCCGGGAGCGGTCCCTCGATCGGCGCTCATACCGGTACCGGGAGGTGCGCCTCGAGTCCGATCGGTGCCGGCGGTCGCGACGGTGCCGAGATGTGGAGCGGCGCCGCGAAGAGGACCTCGACCGCGAGTACGACCGGCGCCGAGGTGATAGTCGGCGCCGGGACTCCGAGCGGCGTCGGGACCTGCTCCGAGACCTGGAGCGGTGCCGAGAGTCCACGGTTGGAGACGGTGGGCGCACCAGTGCAGGCTTGCCTCTCGACTGCACAATGCGCGGAGCCACCGGTGCCGGGAGCTGCGACGGTGCCGGCTCCGTGAGTGCGGTCCCTCGATCGGCGCTCATACCGGTACCGGGAGGTGCGCCTCGAGTCCGATCGGTGCCGGCGGTCGCGACGGTGCCGAGATGTGGAGCGGCGCCGCGAAGAGGACCTCGACCGCGAGTACGACCGGCGCCGAGGTGATAGTCGGCGCCGGGACTCCGAGCGGCGTCGGGACCTGCTCCGAGACCTGGAGCGGTGCCGAGAGTCCACGGTTGGAGACGGTGGGCGCACCAGTGCAGGCTTGCCTCTCGACTGCACAATGCGCGGAGCCACCGGTGCCGGGAGCTGCGACGGTGCCGGCTCCGTGAGTGCGATCAGGTCCCTCGCGGTATTAAACGTCTCCGGAGTCGAGGGGAGACAAGGTTCCACCACCAGCCTAGGTGGGGAAGCAGTCCGTACCGGACTCAACGGCCTCGGTGCCGGAGTCGACGGTGTGGCCGCCTGCTTTTGGCGGTCCAAAGGCGGACGCGGCTCTACCCCCGGCACAGGGGGAGCCGGCGTCTTCAGGGCAGCAGTGTCCTGAGCCTTGCGGGCCTTCTTATGGCCTGGAGAGAGGGATCGGCGCCGAGTCCCCTGAGGTGGGCGCGGTGCCGAAGTCTGCCGGTGCCGGGAGGACTTGTCCGCGGCGCCGGTCGGAGCCGCTGGGGCGCTGCGCACCGACGCGCTCGGTGCCGGGGTCGGGCGCGCCGAGGGAGGATCCGGGCTGAGCGCCGCCTCCATGAGGAGCTGCCGAAGCCGAAAGTCCCGCTCCTTCCTCGTTCGAGGCTTGAAGGCCTTGCAGATTGGGCACTTATCTGCGTGATGGGCTTCCCCGAGGCACTTCAAGCAGGAGGCGTGCGGGTCACTTGTTGGCATCGGCTTCGCGCAGGACGCGCACGGCTTAAAGCCAGGAGCCTTGGGCATGAGCCCGGTATGCTCCGGGGGGAAAAAAAGGGGGGAGAACAACCCCCTTAACCCCCGCTCACAATTTATAACAGCTACCAGCTAAATAACAACTATCTAAAGACTCTAACTACTATACAACTATCTAAACTATCTACAGAAATAAGCTAGACGCTAGGGAGTGTGGAGACCAGCTAAGCTGTGCTCCGTAGTTCCAACGACCGTCAGGGGCGGTAAGAAGGAACTGAGGGGGCGCTGGGTCGGCTGCGGTATATATCCGGCGCCATGAGGGCGCCACTCCAGGGGGCTCCACAGCCGACCCACCGGGTGTTGCTAGGGTAAAAGTTTTCCGACGATCGTGCACGCGGCGCGCGCACACCTGACTGGAATGGATATGAGCAAGCACTCGAAGAAGAAGTATTTTTCCATTACTGTATAATTTGATTTCATATTTTGTTACCTTTGCCCTCATATTATTTTTCTTTCAAGGGAAACAAATGAACGAATGGCGAAATTTTAGGGGGTAGGAAAAGATTTATATAGAAGCTGATTATTAAAACTCAAAGAAAAATTGGATTAGCAACTGAAAACTTCAAACAATATCTTTTGCTCTTAAAATTAGAAGCTTAAATCCACCTCTTTCCCTTTCTTTGGATTTTGGATATTTATCTCCATATCTTTTATTTTTGTTTCTTCTCCATTCTCTTACCAGAGATCTTTCCAATATGCCATAATGTTGATCACCCTGGTTGAGATGGGCTTGACTTTGGTCTCCCCAGAGGCTAGTAATGCTAGTAACATGAGTGACATCCTTTTCCTCCCCTGCATCCCCAAAATGTATCAGGGGAGAAGCACAATCAAATGCTTTTGGCACTTGAGCGAGGGATAAAGCTTGATCTTAAACTAATGCATTGCCAGGCTAAGCCATTGAACACCACTATCATTTCTGTCTTGTCATACTTAATTTTGTGCATTTCTTTAGCCTCTTTCTTGTCTGGGTGCCTGCTTTCTCCCTCGTCGTTATTACTCTCAGAGACCTGATTTAGGACCACACTGCTGGACCAAAATGGTTTAAGTAGAAGCAGCACAGACTACCTTCTGCTTCTGCCAGTGATAAAATATCACACTTATACTGTAATTGTACAGAACCCTTTCCATCACAGCCCAACATAACAAGAAGGTTGCTTGTAAAGATTACCTAGTGATGATTATGCTTGGAAAAGCATCTTGTATTTCTTGTCCAAGTACAAATGATTGTTATTGGATCGTTAAGGTCACTGAGCTATTTTATTACAGATATTTGGACCTGGATTATTCCCCTCTGCTTGTGTAAATAAGTGGAGACTGTAGTTGGGAACTTCTGCTGCTCACATTGAGGTGCCTCACTCCGGTGTCTATGACAACAAACCAGCCCCCAAGACCCTGCAGAACCTTTCCATTCAAATACACTACGTGCATTAATACTTGACTGCATAACCCACTGGTGTGAACACAGCAATTTTAAGATTCCATGCCACACACAGATGGACACTTGCATGCCTCTACCAGAAATAGCATATCTTGGCTACAATTCAATAGACAGAAAAGATTACTATACAGTCCCAGTATAACGTTTTCAAATATGTCTAACTTATCAACATTTTCAAATAGATCAAAGGCCTTCCCAATGAGGACTAAGCCTCTGACATATGTGAAGCAGCTATTTAATCCTAAGCATCAAAGAACGGGTATAAATGTAGCCGATGAAAAGTCTTTCATACTCAAAAACCAAAAAAAACCCAACCATATGTAAACCCAAACTAGAAATATCAGCTTTCAAAAATAAGAAATTGTTGCCTCTTGGTTGGGACTAAGCACAAAGAAAGTCAGCCCAAAGTGCAACACATGAGAAAGTTAAGGATGCCTCAAAATAGAGGCTTATAGTGGAAGGACCTTTTCAACTATGGAGGTCTTGCACACTTGTGGACACTATATCAATATTAGCTACTGTCCACTATAATTATCATTTAACCTTTTAAAAGGCACTCAAATGGTCATTTAATTAGATTACTTAAGTGACCACATGACAACACATACCAGTGTGTTTCTCCAGCTCTGAAGAAGTCTGTTGTTCAAACTGCAAAGGCTCACTTTTGACCACCTCACTGCCTTCTTCCTCCATCTCTTCCTGTATGATAGCAACATCTTCAGCGGAAGAATTAGCTGGTTTAGAAGTTATGAAGATAACATCATCTTCAAGGTCGTCTGGTGATCTTGCATCATGATATTCCAAGGTAGTTTGGTCTGACCTGGCAGAAAAATTACTAGTTTCTTTGCTGACTCCCATTTTCTCCAGGACATCTCCTGCTATCAATTCTGAGGACTCATTCATTTCTGCATGATCCTCCTCAGGACAGCTCAAAGTAAAGGGAGAAATTTTATCTCTGTCCTTAGACCAAGTGTCCTCCAATTGAACTCCAAGGTTATGTTCAGATGAAGCTACAAGGTGTTTTGTTTTATCATCTCCCAGCATCTTTATTTAAAACAAAAAAACAAATTAGAGTAATTAAGGAAACCCAAATTTTTCCAAGGAATAAAGACATATGAAACTTATTTATGATATTTGGACATAGTCAAGATATTGACAATTAAAGCTATTTCTTAACCATGTTACTAATACCATCTTAGCTTTTAAAACCAGAGTTTAAAAACTGAATTGACTTTTCACTAGAGTATTTACTTACTGATTTCAGTCAGGTTGGAGGGTTAAAGTGAACTGTGGTCAGTTTATTTTCTGTTTATTGTCTCTCTTTCTGGTTCTCATATTCCAACCCACTACTGTTTTCAAGTTTTCAAAAAGAGGGAACTTCCCTTACACATTAAGGTTGGCCCTAGTCTACCTGACAATGTCACTTTAATTTATATCCATTTTATATAGATTATAAAAAGGTTTCGGTGTTCATTAGTTTTATAGTCTGGAACAAGTAGATTAAAGTGACCATACTCCACTATTGAGATTTAAAAATAAATTAACATACATGAACTCTCCATTCAAGAAGTATTAAATACTATTCATGACTTGTATTTGTTACCTTTAAAAGACCATTTGTGCTTGGTCAACCTGTTATCTGTGTATTCTGTTCAAATTCCAAAAACGGTAGCCATATACACCTCTACCCCAATATAACGCTGTCCTCGGGAGCCAAAAAAAAAAAATCTTACCGCGTTATATCGAACTTGCTTTGATCCGCCGGAGCGGGCAGCCCCGCCCCCCTGGAGCGCTGCTTTACCGCATTATATCCGAATTCGTGTTATATCGGGTCGCACTATATATATCGGGGTAGAGGTGTATTATAAAACCTACTGGTTACAGATATCAGACGGTCTCTTTTTTCCACTAAAATGATTTCCCATACTTCAATTCTCCATGCCACTACTGCACATTTGGCTGTTAGCAACAATTGTGTTCATCTGGCTGCTAGCAGGAATTGTATCATCAGTGGATCCTTCCTCAAATCAATAACCTCCTTTGGATAGTAACTTAATAGAGACAGTATGGGTTCTGTGGGTTGGTAGCATAATTTTGGTTATCCTGAAAGTTCTATTTATTATTTTTCTCCAAAATATCATCTCAGGTCATTCCACCACATATGCAGAAAGGTCCCTATTTCTTCACATCCTCTCCAGAATTTATGACTCTCTTGTTTATATTTTCTTTAGCTTAAATAGAATGAGATACCATTGATAAAGCATTCTGTAATAATTTTCCTTAATAGTTACACAAATAAATGAGGTTTTGGCCTTCCTCCAGACACTTGTTTCAAAGTCAGATCTGCTTTTAGATCCTTTCCCCATTTTCCCCCATCTTCTCTTCTAGATCCATCAGTAACAATATGTTACACACCATTCACAGATCAGGCCCTTTGAGGTGGCCTTTCTTGTAATTAGTAGTTCTATCCTCGTTTTAATGGTCTCCTGAAATTTGGGCTTCCTACATGGGATATGATAACAGCTGGCCAATGGTTGTATAACCTTTTTCTTCCTATACTATTGAAATATTTTCAGTGGTACATAGATTGCAATTTCCTGAAAGAATTTACATGGAAGAGCACCTTGTATTTCTTGTTCAAAGACTTGTGATAGGACTGTTAAGGTCATTGTGCTATTTCATTATGGATACTTGTATCTCCGTTTGCATAAATTCTATTACCATTACAATAGTTTTTCATTTCTGAGTTAATTTTTGCTTATCCTTTGACTTGCCATTATACACACGTAACATACACTGAACAATCTACAGTGACGTACTGCAAGCTTTAAAAACATAAACCAAGTTGCAATCTACAAAGCTTTAAAACTCTCCACCATCACTTCCCTTTCACCAACTGTGGTCCAACTTACCCCAGCTGTCCATTTGGAAGTTGGGTTCTCTTCCCTGAATGAAATTCTGGATTCTTTTGCCTGAAGAGGAGGAGTAATTGATCTTCCTGGAGATGCAGAAGGAGTTGCTAAGGATGTGGTGCGAAGACTGGATCTCAAAATAGACTGCAGAGTAATCCCAGGGAAACCAGAAGCAGCAGAAGATGTGGCCAAAGCTTTAGCTCTCTATGTAAAGGAACAAACATATTAATTTGATCTTTGAACTGAAGACTACATGCAAAGTGTCCATTCCATGGAACATCACTGCTGCAGTAGCTGCGCAAACTGGGCATTGAAAGATGGGTCATGAAAATTAAACATATGGAAAGTAATCTGTATGAAGAGGTTTTTAAGACTGAGTATGTAATTCAGAACAAAGACAGGTATGGTCATGACAAAGAAGTACAAAAAGAATGGCACCAAGTAGCTAAATGAAAAGTTCCTTCATACTTTCATTATTCAGCAAAGAGAGATTCAAATATGGCAGCAAACTGTAAACAAAACAGAAGTATGTATGAATAATAAAACAATGGCACTTACTGTCATAAGATATTGTTGAGGCCATGAGGTTAATGAAGTTCACAAACAGACTGACATTTATACACATAAAAACATCTACAGTTACAGTAGACGGGAGAAGAAAATATAAGGGATATAAGCCATCATGCTTAGGAGTTTAAGTCAAACTAATTACTAGGGGCTAAAATAAACTTCCCCTTGAGGCTAGTTATTCCATAACTGGCCTAAGTAGTATTTGGACATGTGGGCGTTCCCCATTTCAGCACTCTTGCCTGCACTTCAATAAAAATAAATTTGTTTTATAAAGCTATTTGGTAAAGTATAAACTGTTAATAGATAATTTTATCATTTTGTAATACTCCTCTCCTTAAATCTGTTATCCACATATTGCTTCTAATGGAATTAGGCACATACAAATAAAATGCATATATGGGAGATCCAACAATTGAAAACCTACATGCCTGGCATTGTAGATTGTGGGGTGGTTTGTTCCATAAAAGATATTTAAAAATACTTCAAGTTTAGCAATTCTACATACCTTAACCACAAGAGGAGTCTCCAACAAATTAAACTCTGATGCTTTTGAAATGTTCGTGTGCAATATGGCGCTCCGTGAGTTTGACTGTAACGGGCTGGATATAGTACATGAAGTAGAAGCTCTACATGGTGTCTGCCAATTATTCTCAAATGAGGGAGAACACAGAGGAACAGGACGAACCACCAAATCCAGCAATCTGCCAAGATTTAAATGAGGATATTGATATAATAGGCATCACAGAAACTTGGTGAAATGATGATGTATGGGACACAGTAATACCAGGGTACCAAATATATCGGAAGGACAGAACAGGTCGTGCTGGTTGGAGAGTGGCACTATATGTGAAAGAAAGTGTAGAATCAAATGAAAGAAAAATCTTAAAAGAACCAAACAGTACCATAGAATCTCTATGTATAGTAATTTCATGCTTCATATTATCGACCAGCTGAACAGGATGGTGATAGTGATTGTGAAATGATCAGGGAGATTAGAGATGCTATAAAAATAAAAAACTCAGTAATAATGGGAGATTTCAACTATCCCCATATTGACTGGGTACATGTCACCTCAGGACGGGATGCAGAGATAAAGTTTCTTAACACCTTAAATGACTGCTTCTTGGAGCAGCTAGTCCGAGAACCCACAAGAGGAGAGGCAATTCTTGATTTCGTCTTAAGTGGAGCATAGGATCTGGTCCAAGAGGTGAATATAGCTGGACCGCTTGGTAATAGTGACCATAATATAATTAAATTTAACATACTTGTGGCGGGGAAAACACTACAGCAGCCCAACACTGTAGCATTTAATTTCAGAAAAGGAGACTACACAACAATGAGGAAGTTAGTTAAACAGAAATTAAAAAGGTACACTGCCAAAAGTGAAATCCCTGCAAGCTGCACCAAAACTTTTTAAAGACACCATAATAGAGGCTCAACTTAAAATGTATACCCCAAATTTAAAAAAATAGTAAGAGAACCAAAAAAGTGACACCATGGACAAAAAGGCATCCTTTAAAAAGTGGAAGTTAAATCCTAGTGAGGAAATAGAAAGGAGCATAAACTCTGGCAAGTGAAGTGTAAAAATACAATTAGGAAGGTCAAAAAAAAATTTGAAGAACAGTTAGCCAAAGACTCAAAAAGTAATAGCAAGATTTTTTTTTTTTAAGTACATCAGAAGCAGGAAGCCTGCTAAACAACCAGTTGGGCCACTGGAGCATCGAGATGCTAAAGGAGCACTCAAGGACGATAAAG
This sequence comes from Emys orbicularis, assembly GCF_028017835.1. Classification (NCBI taxonomy): domain Eukaryota; kingdom Metazoa; phylum Chordata; order Testudines; family Emydidae; genus Emys; species Emys orbicularis. Next base: position 145,295,978 of record NC_088685.1, read on the forward strand.
CCATTGTGGAGAAACTAAATGAATTCTTTGCATCGGTCTTCACAGTTGAGGATGTGAGGGAGATTCCCAAATCTGAGCCATTTTTTTTAGGTGACAAATCAGAGGAATTGTCCCAGATTGAGGTGTCATTAGAGGAGGGTTTGGAACAAATTAATAAACTAAACAGTAATAAGTCATCAGGACCAGATGGTATTCACACAAGACTTCTGAAGGAACTCAAATGTGAAAGTGCAGAACTAGCTGTGGTTTGTAACCTATCATTTAAATCAGCTTCTGCACCAAAATGACTGGAGGATAGCTAATGTGACACCAATTTTTAAAAAGGGCTCCAGAGGGTCTACAGGCCGGTAAGCCTGACTTCAAGGCAAACTGGTTGAAACTATAGTAAAGAACAAAATTGTCAGACACATAGATGAACATAATTTGTTGAAGAGTCAACATGGTTTTTGTAAAGGGAAATCATGCCTCACCAATCTACTAGAATTCTTTGAGGGAGATCAACAAGCATATGGACAAGGGGGATCCAGTGGATACAGTGTACTTAGATTTTCAGAAAGCCTTTGACAAGGTCCCTCACCAAAGGCTCTTAAGCAAAGTAAGCTGTCATGGGATATGAGGAAAGGTTCTCTCATAGATTGGTAACTGGTTAAAAGATAGGAAACAAAGGGTAGGAATAAATGGTCAGTTTTCAGAATGGAGAGAGGTAAACAGTGGTCTCCCGCAGGGGTCTGTACTGGGACCAGTTCTATTCAACATATTCATAAATGATCTGGAAAAAGGAATAAACAGTGAGGTGGCAAAATTTGCAGATGATACAAAACTACTCAAGATAGTTAAGTTCAAAGCAGACTGCGAAGAGCTACCAAAGGATCTCACAAAACTTGGCGACTGGGCAACAAAATAGCAGATGAAATTCAATGTGGATAAATGCAAAGTAATGCACATTGAAAAACATAACCCCAACCATACATATAAAATAATGGGTTCTAAATTAGCTGATACCACTCAAGAAAGAGACCTTGGAGTCATTATGGATAGCTCTCTGAAAACATCCGCTCAATGTGCAGCGGTAGTCAAAAAAGCAAACAATGTTGCGAATCATTAATAAAGGGATAGATAATAAGACAGAAAATATCATGTTGCCTTTATATAAATCCACGGTACGCCCACACCTTGAATAATGAGTGCATATGTGGTCGCCCCATCTCAAAAAAGATATATTGGAATTGGAAAAGGTTCAGAAAAGGGCAACAAAAATTATTAGGGATATAGAACAGCTTCCGCATGAGGATAATAAGACTGGGACTTTTCATCCTGGAAAAGAGACGACTAAGGGGGGATTTGATAGAGGTCTATAAAATCATGACTGGTGTGGAGAAAGTAAATACGGAAGTGTTGTTTACTCCTTCTCATAACACAAGAGATAGGGATCACCAAATGAAATTAATAGGCAGCAGGTATAAAACAAACAAAAGGAAGTTTTTTTTTCTTCTTCACACAACACACAGTCAACCTGTGGAACTCCTTGTCAGAGGATGTTGTGACGGCCAAGACTATAACAGGGTTCAAAAAAGGGGTCTCAAACTCAGATGACCTCGAGGGCCGCATGAGGACTAGTGCATTGGCCCGAGGGCCGCATCACTGACACCCCCCATTTGCTGCCCCTGGCCCCACCCCCACCCCTTCCATGAGGCCTCGCCCCTGCCCCGCCTCTTCTCGCCCCTTCCCTGCCCCCATTCCAACCCCTTCCCTGAAGTCCTCTCCCCAACTCTGCCCCCTCCCTGCCCCCAGGGGGTGCAGGAGAGGTGTGGCAGGGGGCACAGGGCAGAGAGTTTGGGTGCAGGAGGGGTGAGGGGTGCAGCAGGGGGTTGGGGTGCAGGATGTGGCAGGGGGCTCCGGGCAGGGGGTTGGGGTGCAGGAGTGCGGGATGCGGCAGGGGGCTCTGGGCAGGGGTTGGGGTGCAGAAGGGGTGCGGGGTACGGGCTCTGGCCCGGCGCCGCTTACCTAGAGCGGATCCAGGGTGGCAGCGCCGTGCACCGCGGCCAGGGCAGGCTCCCTGCCTGCCTGCCCTGTCCCCGCTCTGCTCCAGGAAGCAGCCGGAGTCCGGGGGGGGGAGGACGGCACCATGTGCTGCTCCTGCTGCTCCTCCAGGTACCTCCCCCAAAGCTCCCATTGGCCGCGGTTCCCAGTTCCCGGCCAATGGGAGCTGCAAGAGCACGGATCCCTCTACTCGCCTCCCACCCCCCTGCCCGGGGCTGCAGGGACATACAGTAGTTCAGCCGCTTCAGGGAGAGGTGCGGGGTGCGCGGGGAGCTTGGCGGGCTGCACAAAAGAACCCCACGGGCCGCTTGTTTGAGACCCCTGAACTAGATAAATTTATGGAGGATAGGGTTCAGCAATGGCTATTACCCAGGATGGGCAGGGATGGTGTCCCTAGCCTCTGTTTGCCAGAAAGCTGGGACAGGGGATGGATCACTTGATTGCCTGTTCTGTTCATTCCCTCTGGCACCTGGCTTTGGCCACTGTCGGAAGACAGGATACTGGGCTAAATGGACCTTTGGTCTGGCCCAGTACGGCTGTTCTATGTTCTTATTTTAAATTTAAAATGTGAAAACAGAAAATTAAGTTGCTTTCCTATAAGCTGATCTGACAGTTTACAAGATGTGACCTGATTAGAATATTTTCAACTCTACATTCTGAATTATTACAGCTGCCTTAATAATGCGCCCCATGCAACTACACACCAATGAGGCCTAACTAGATACTGCCTCCATTGCCATTTTGTTTCTTTATAAATTAGAGAGAAAAAAAATCTCACAACTTTCGCAGGCAGCTGTGTGGGAATGTATTAAATGATCCCTCCTGAGAAAAGTGTTTGTAGGAGGAAATTCCACTTCTCCAAAGGCAACAATGTCGTATTAGGTATCCACTCACGTGAATTACAAGTCCAGAACATTCGTTAAACAGGCTGATTAGAAAACACGTTTTTTTTTTAAAAAGGTAACAGGTAAGGTTACATCTAGCTACAGCAGTTGTACTGCCCAACTTTTATCTGGGCACATTACCCAACATCCTATAACCACCTGTCTAAAACATTCTCAAAGTTTCTCCTATATTACTGTTAATTGTTTGCATTACATTAGCACCTAGAAGACTCGACTCCACTGAGATTGACTCTCCACTGTGCAAAGGCAGTCAGTCTCTGCACCAAAGAGATTACAATCTAAACTGAAGACAAGAGAAATATTATCCCCATTTTACAAATGGGAACTGAAGCACAGAGAGTGAATGCCAGTCTAGCCTTAAGCACAAGACAATCCTTTCTCTGAACTGAGGCTCTCCTTTTACTCCCCTTCCCTCCAAACCTTCCATTCTCTATCTCCTTTCATCCTCTTATTCCTCTTCCTACTCTCACAAGCCCGGTTCCTTCATCTGCATCCTCTTCACATCCATGACAAACTCCACTCTGGCCCCACCCTTTATCTTTACCCATTCCTCTCCCCTCTACCAACCCCCCTTTCTCCAATCTCTGTCCTCTTCTTCCCATATGTGGCAATCTGAAGAATACGTCAATGCGTTACATTTGAGTGCATCTCGAAGAACTGACTGACAAATCTGCCTCTAAACAAATTAAAGAGAGATATTATTCTGTTCTGAGCAAGAGGAAATAAAGGTATGAACTGAACAATCAGAGAAAAGGATGCTCCTTGGCAGTCAGATGAGGTTGGATCTATTCCAATTTACAGTATTGACACTGAGCTACTGAGATTACAACCTAGTACTACATGAAAAATATTTATTCTAGTTACTTGAGAATTCAAAAATAAATTTTGTCTTTTCTACATTTTTATTAAAAAAGTGTCATTTTAGTGTTCCTTTGCATTTTGTATTCATTTTTAAAATCATGACCACTGTGGAAAGACTGATAAAGTTTGTGAATCATATTAACAATTTAATGTTTATGTACAAAGACTACCCCTGCCACTAATGTATCCATAGTATTTTGTAAATATAGAGGGCAAATTCTCTTCCCATTAATACTGGCATAAATACAGTACAAAGCTATTGACTGAGAATCACGTCAAATTTATACCACTGTGTCAGAGCAGATTTTAACCCACAGGTTTAAACATTTAAAGTTTTTTTCCAGAGATTACAGAACTAAATAACAAAAATGAGAAATTTTATGAGTAGAAAAGGCTAAAAACCAGGGAATAGAATAGTTATGAAGACAACTTAAACTAAGGGCTTGTCTACATGGGACATTACTGCGTGGCAAGCCTTCCATTAACCACTTCCTTACAAGAAAGCACCTAGGTAAAACTGAAGGTACTTACACTGAGAATGGAAACTGCTCAACAATTCAGCATACCCCAAACCCACTCTAAATACTTAGTCTGAAGATGTACTATACCTGGAACTTTTATGTGAAGACTTTGTAACTGGAGTGCCAACAAATGGATCAGGTATTTCTGTATCAGGGAAAGGCAGTGTCATAGGTGGTGGTTCTTCAGTTCTAGGACTGCAAATGAAAGAAGACTGTAATTGACTACTACTTGTAGTTTCTATGAGTGGGTATTTGGATTAAAGATTATTATAGCTGGAGCTGGTTGCCTCTAGTTAAAGTTGCCCGACACTTCTGATTATAAGACCCCACTTTCCAATTGCTTATAATATACCCAAACTAACTATTTGGGCTGAAATGAGGCACATGTCCTTTGAAAAAAATAGTATTTGATCATGTAATTAAAGAACAACAATGCAGATGCACAAGGGAGCTGAATTAAGATTCACAGGGAACCTTAAAACTGGCATTTCCTAACATTTGAGTGCTTGACTCTGCAAACTTAAGTTTCTTTTAACATAATAACAAATAAACAACTACGTTTGAGGATGAGGATTTAGAAAGAAAGCCAGAAGTCAGATATGCAAAATTAACAGCCTACACTTCCCACAACCTTAAATCCCCAAAACTGTCATTTTCACCTTTGTCTAGAAGAAGTGAGGGTTAATGGACTCCAAAACAGTTATCAATACAAGAATTTGCCAGTGCATGTATCACAAGTTCCTAAGAAGACAACTCGGACACCATTAATTTCCATAACTTGAATCTGTCTTGTAATGAAGTAGCCATTTCTCGCACTACATTGTCCCTTTTCTTTGTGTCCTAGTAGTTTGAACAGCAATTTCATACGGTAACATAGGAGTTCTTACCTATCATATTGTGAGAAATCACTTTTCTGTTCATTTCCCACCCAGACCTCTCCAATTTTAGATAGGACATTATTAATGAAAGTTGCTCTTGTAAGCACGTTCCCTGCAGTAGTTTGTTTTGCCACAGTTGACAATGGCTTGGGTCTTGAAACTAAAAATGAAAGGGGAAGAAAAAAAAAAAAATCAAATCTCTGAACACTAACCAAGAGAAATTAATCATTCATGGATTCTTAAGCAAAACTCACCTTCTCGCAGAATTGAAGAAGATAAGTGGTAAGGCTTGGCCCTCTCTACAGCCAGCTTCCTTTGCACTCTAGGAAGGATCTTTCCATACTGGTCTAATATAGAATTTCTGGCAACTGATCTCTCTCTTAAACGAGGATCACGATCATTCTAATGAACAACCAATTAAAAGCACATCAGCTAATTATGAACAAATGTTTGTTAAATACAATTAATTGACATATTTGCAACATCTTAAGAAATTCTGAGGATGTTTAAGTTTGTGTATGATTTTTATACATATTAGACACACAGAGGATCAAATTCCACCCTTCAATCCAGACTATATATATATATATTTTTTTTTTTTTACTTCAATGTGTGCGACAATTGCTCATAATGCGTGGAAAGTGGTGTAACTTTCAGTGAAGCAAAAGGCACATTACGTACACGTTACCTGGCATGTTTGTGTGCATTTTAATATACACACAAAAACTCGCATTTCTTAGTCATACATGTTGGCTAAGCAGTTTGAGAATTACAGTTTAAGCTAATGAATATTTTATTTTTTTAAACCTAATACAAATCAGAGTTACAATGCAAATGCATGTTGCTTTCCATAGGAGGCAGTTTGTTCTGGACTGGCCAATCAGAAAAGGGAACACTAGCCATCAATCTCCTCAATAAGCCTCCCATACTGGGTACAGATAAGGGTTAAAATATGTAACAAGTTTGGCAGAAGCAGGGATCAGATAACTTTCCCGACAGAAAAGACTCCAAGATACTGTGTGCAGAAGCCTAATGGCAGAACTATGTAGTTTGGACACCTTTGTAGCACTGAGATCTACTGAAATTTTTCATTTGCGTGCATATATAAAACCCAGTCAAATCTATCCCTTAGAATTCAATTTAACAGATTACTGCAAATGCAGAATGTGTTTGTTTTGTAACATTTAATTTTATCTAAAACTACTTTCTGAATTTGTTTGTGTCTGAAAAGTACTTTAAGTGTTAAATTTTGCTGTAATTTCATGTTGGGCAATTTATTCTAAATATTTAAAAGAATGGTATAAAACAACATTTGAAAACATACAATATATATTAAAAGTGCATGCACTAAGTATTTTTACAGCATGCTACCAATTAACATTCAGTGAAATGATACATAATACATTTACCTCACCCTAGCAGAATTTGATGCTTACCATGAGATTAACTTTCAGTGACTGATTCAACTGTAATGCAGGGATGTAATTGGCACGCTGTAGATGGTGGACTAAAAGGAACTCATGATTCTGGATACCAGCACTGGTTTGCAAGAACTTCTCTAAACATTCCTAAGAGAAACAAAACTGTTTAGAGTTCTGCCTCCTTTTTCCAAACAAATGATTAAGACTTCATTCTTGCCCATGCTTACTTGTTCAGTATCTGTGAATGGTAATTTCAACAAATCTTCCATTAGTCCCATCTCTTGACAGACTTCATACATGTGTTTTAACAACTCTTCTACATTTAACCTGGTGGAGTGCTGCTGCAGTAGACTCCAAGCCTCCACCATACACCTGAAATTAATTTTTGAAATGCAGAGGAGGATTAACACTTTGACCAACAATTTTACTGAAGCAAGAGATGCACAACTTGTGTTAAAAAAGAACTAAACACTAAAAGATTGAATAAAATACACAATGAAAGCCAAAATCTGTTCTCTATTTTTTTTGTTATAGTTTTCATAATAACACAGATTAATCAGGATATATTTTCTATTTCGTTACCTATTATACAATAAAACAGTGAGGTGAAGTGCAACTTCACTGCTACTTGACATTGTTGGCTTCATCATCTGTATGTATCTGAGGGCTCGTCTGTGCTCTCCTTGGCACATCAAGGCTTGAATAATTTTCATATGTTGCCATGACATTGTTTTGATTGTAGCGGGATGAAATAAAAGGGCCAATGAACTCTGAAGAAGTTAGAAATGAAAGTTATTAAAACTACCAACACACTCACCCCTTCCAACAAAAAAAGTCAAACTTCCCAAGTGAAAATAAACATCTTTCAGGTGCATTTACATTAGAAGTAGTGTATGTTTACACTTGAAACATATATTTGCCCTTCAATCTAATTTAATAAAGTAATTGGACAGAAGACAGATTCAGTTAACCACATAATATGATTTCAGTTTCAAATGAGCAACTCATAAGATCCCCGGTTAAGAAAAACCCTGTATGTCATCTAAACTGCTAGTGACACCACCCACAATTTTATGCACATATGATTGCAACCAAATGAAATTATCAAAATTTCACTGATAGTACTAAGCACTTTATTCACTAGTCATTTCACTACTTCTGTTTTGGCTTTTAGTTGATTGTTTCTTGGGTTGCACTTTGTTTAATTCTTGACAATTTGGTCTCTCCGTCTCTGGAGACAGCAGTGAGAATGTCCTTTTAAAACTACTCATTGAGGATAGATTTGGAAATTTGCTCTTTTAACTTCTTAGCAGTTGCTATGAAAATTATTCTACCAAACTTGAAAAGCATACTATATTAGCTATATCATCACAGGTAAGGAATTAAAGTATTAAAAACATACACAATTTAAATCTGCATTGGGTTTAAAAGTCACTTTTACAGAGTTTTGCCTCATTTCTTGGTGCAGAGTCCTCAGCTATATTTTAAACATTTAAATCTGCATAAAACCATCTTTGGAAATTTGCTCAATGTTTTGATGAATCAGGTAGCTAGGAAAATTCAAATATGTGTAAATAAAGTTGACTACAACTGGGTTCTATTCCATTTTAAACTAAATTTGAATATAATCAGACTTCAGAGTATAATTTATTGTTGCTTTCTGTTTCCATTTAATTTATGCATTAACAATATTTAAACACTAAAAGTTCTAGCCCTTTATCTCCCTTGACTAGTGATTAGATGCCCAAAGTTCATCTTGAGACCATAAGGTTGCATCTTTATATATGTCTTAAGTAAACTATTTACCTCATAGTCATTGTGATCCAAAAGCCAAAAACCTTGAACAAGTCTAACCAGACCCCAAGGGATAGCAAAGGCAGTTGGGAAAGAATCAAATGAAGTCTCTGTTTTGTTTGGAAAGGAATGCATGATATCTAGCAGCAAATAAATTGTCTGACAGTAAGTACTTGATTAAGGCTAATAACTTTTCAAGAAGGAAAGTTTCTTACATATATTTAGGGAAGGTAACAACAAAAATAAGTATTACACAGCAGAAAATAGTTGTCTTGCAATTTTCAGCCCACTGTAACCCAACAAGCCAGGTTTTAATCCCAAAGCTGCATTTTGAATTAACATAAAAACCTACGTTTGGTTTATAAGTATTGAAAGAAGCTGTAATATTGTCCCATTTTAGTAAAAGAACACTACTGCACAAGTCTGAAATGGTAGTGTTATTGTGATGGAGCAGGGATTTGCACTCCTAGTTGTAATAAATATAGGACCCCTGCTTTGTGATAAAACTAATGAACAAAGCTGCTCTTACTTAACGTCACATAAGGAAAGAATCCTGTACTTCTATTAAGAGAAACTGCTATGGAATTCTGGATAGCCTCACCATTACTTGAAAAATAGTCAAGGTAAAGGAGCCAGTCACACAAATATGTTGTAGATGGGACTTAACCATACCTAGATGATTGAGCTAATGCCTCAGACACCAATGCTTTAGAACAGGGACACAGTTACAAGTTTTAACCATACTGTGACCAAGTTCCTGGACTTTAAAATACAGTAGAACCTCAGAGTTACAAACACCAGCATTATAAACTGACCAGTCAACCACACACCTCATTTGGAACCGGAAATACACAATCAGTAGCAAAAACCAAAAAATAAAAAGGCAAATACAGTACAGTACTGTGTTAAATGTAAACTACTAAAAAAATAAAGGGAAAGCAGCATTTTTCTTCTGCATAGTAAAGTTTGAAAGCTATATTAATTTAATGTTCAATTGTAAACTTTTAAAGGAACAACCATAACATTTTGTTCAGAGTTACGAACAATCTCCATTTCCGAGGTGTTTGTAACTCTGAGGTTCTACTGTAACAGTAAATTCAGCTGTGTAGAGAATAAAAATTAAATATGAATGGAGAAAGCCCTCCCACCATGCCATAATAACGAATATTTCATTGGGTTTGTGCATCGTGTTTTGCTAGTTTCTACCTTCTCCCTCTGATCAGTGCCTAATTATTTAGTTAACAGTTTAAAACAACTGAGGTGTGGAGTCCCTGGGTCTAAAATCCAAACTGTCCCCTCCTACCTAGGTTAAGTAACACACAAAGTTTGGCAAAGGCAAATGTACTATATATTTTAGCAGCTTGAAAATCAAGCATTTTCTCCATCACATTCTCCTTTTTCTGGGTAATATTCCATGTGCCTGCGTTTTCAATAGAACAGAGGCAAACATTGTTTCTTGTGCTGGAGAATCGCTGATTTCAGCAAGAATGTGTACTGATGTAAATAGTATTTGGTAACTGTTACTGCTTCAGAGCACAGAGAATTCTCATACATTTTGGTGCAGGCATCACATCCTAAGAATAACTTCACTTATTTGCTACAGAATCACGTTGTTTTAATGAAGCCATTAAAATGAAAAATCTAAAGTATAAGAAAGGAAACAAGTATTCCATTACAACTTAATCCTAAATTTATGCTCATTCTGTCCAAAATACGATAATTCTCCAGTTTAAGAAATTAATGATAAACACAGGAGCATAAACTTTTGTCGCATTCAAAAAACATTCTTTTAAATACAAATATATTGTGTGGTTATATTTTCAATCTCTCTCAACATTGTCAAAAGGATACAATTGCATGTTTGTAAGTTTCTTCAATATTTTGTAACAAATAGAGATCAAGCAGCGCCTGTGATGAAAAAAGAAAAATTAACCAAATATTTTGTAAAATAATTATTTTTTGCCTTTTTAAGAAGTCCTACTTACATGCAAGCTAGCAGGGGGATATTTCCCAGTTCCTCCTTCATCTCTTCGCCACAATTTCTCAACTTGATCTCCTAACTGGGAAAGCAGTCCATCGATCATCAAGCAATCGGCATTCCATTTCCCTCTGCAATCAAAGAGAACATGGATTTTGATAGTGTAAAAACAGTGCGATAATTCCAACCTGTCATGAAAACCCGTTTACCAATTAAAGAAACTCCAACCAAATTTATCTGGTAAGTCGCAGGAAAAACACTATACGACAAAGGCAGCTTACATCGACCTTACTCTGTGTCTACACTACAACGTTGCTCCCGCTAATGTAAGTCGCCCATTATATCGACTTAACTCCACCTCTGCAAGAGGTGTAGCGCTTAGATTGATGTAGTTAGAGCGAAGCAATGTCTGTGTAGACACTGGCTGTGAGCCCCAAGACAACAGAGCTCCAAGAGCTGTCAGTGCCCCACAATGCCCCACTTCAGTCGGTGGAAGTGCTTCTGGTGAGGACCCATACTATCAACAGAAGGAGCATAGTGTGCATGTGAACCACCGCTTTAATTACTGTGGTGGCTGTACATTGACTTCAGTTGACCTAATTTTGTTGTGTAGACAAGGCTTGAGTGTCTGCTGTATTTTTCCACCTTCTCTCTAGTATCTTTCTTAGCTCCAATCCTGCTGGAAAATTTTTATAATTATTTCTGTTTGATTTGTATCAGTGTGATTTTAGATTAAAAATCTATATTAATCCTAGTCAAGACATTTCACATGAAAAATAAACAAGTCTGTAAAAAGTTCAGATAAAGATGTAAAAGAGAGCTAGTTTTTCAAATGTTCCAACTGAACACAACAGTGAGGGCCACCTTCTTGAAGTATAAAAATGTACACAAGTGAACTCCAAAAAAGGGATTTAGTCCTAAAACAGACTTTATAATGTCTTATCAAATAGTCATTTAAAGAGCTAACCCTTTTTGAACAGTTCATCTTTGCATGCCTAAACAAAAGTTTTGGAAACATGGTGCTGCCTATCTGTCTTGAATCAGAGACAATTAATGCCACGTTACCAAATAAACCATCTTTTTGAATTGCAAAAGTCACACAGTTTAGCCTTTGGATTAAATTATTTACAGTATTACCCAATATATTTCTAAAATCAGGTCAAGGATTGTTTCACTTTACTTCATAAAAAAGGGAAAGTAGACCAACAGTGGCCCTGAGCTCAAGAACACCCCTCTCCACCTTTACATATGAAAGCAGTCCCTCTGAATTCAATGGTGGGCGTGGGTGTGTTTGTGAATGAACCTTACCTTGACAAGCGCTCTAGTTTCTGTCGGTGACCAGTACAGTAGCTTTGTATCAGTGGGTAATTGTAGAAAGGCCTAGACAACTGCATATCATCATCTGCATGCAACAGAGAAAAAACACGTAGTTCAAGAAACCTAATAAAATCTGAAGTAATTTTAAAAGACTTGAAACAGACAAAATTGCTGAGTTTCATTTTTAATATTAAGAACAAGCAATTTGACAACTTTGGAAGAAAGTGGTTCTAATTCTGCTCTTTTAAAAAATTTTTTAGTAAGACAGCAGAGTAAGTCACAAGGCTCACTTCATTCCTTATTTTAGTAAGTGACCCATATTTGAAAATTATCCCATGAATAAAGATTACTGGGTAATTCAGACCATATGAAGTAAAAGAGTTTCTGTGTTATCTTCCCCAGCAGAATAAAATATATTTTTAGGTGATCTCAGGTGGGGACTGCTTTTTTAAATTTGTAAAGGGAGCATTTATAGGCAGATTGTTTTCTACATCTATGTAAGCCAATACATGCATTTTTACTGCATAAAAAAACGCCATCAAAATACTGGCTATATAAGGACAGTTAGATAGGAAACTGAATACACCGAGTTCTAAACCTAGTAAGAGACTTCTTATGGAAGGAGGAGTTTACCACCACAAGTAAATATTTACCAAAATATGTGGAATACTTAAAAGTAAAGCCAGCGTTATATCTGGATTAAAACAACAATTACATAAAAGGTTAGTCTATGTTGACTAAACTTAAGTATACATTACAGCTGTACCAACACAATTTGTTGATAAGTCATTTATCAAATTATGGTTTGAAGAATTTTTCTGTTGGAAGAAAATATTGCACAAAATGGTAAGCGCTTGTCACATCTGAAGTGTGTTATTGTTCAAAACTTACCTAAACCCTCTGGAAGGAGACTGGACCGGCAGAACCAAATGACCACATGTGCATATTGAGAAATGAGGCTGGTTACAATCTGCTTATTTGTCAAATCTGTAAAACCTGGAAAGAGTTTATAAAATTACGTTGCCATTCAACTCCTTCAGTTACCAAAAATATTAACTATGATGACATTGATAAACTGGTTCTTTTTTATTGTATTGAAAGCATTAAAGAAATTTTTACATTTCTTATTTCTAATCAACCCTTGGAAACAACTGTTCCTTTACAGTTTTTCTTCTGCATTTCTTATGGAGACACCTGGATTTGCTATTCTAGAGCTTCTTAAGCACTGGATTCCCCCCCCCCTTTATTTTTGAAAGACAGCTCTCACCCTGTTCAAGACTTCAGACTTCATGAAGTGGCAAGAAAATTCTTGGGTATTAATAACACACACCTCACCCTAGGGGCTGCAGCTTCTAACCCAGGGATGGGGAACCTACGGCTCGCAGACCAGATCCGGCCTGCTGCTTCATTATTTCCAGCCCGCAGCAAGTCTCCGTGCAGGCTCACCCCGCTGCGGAGGGAAGCGAGGGTTGCCAGGCTGTTAAAAGTCCAGTTGTTAAAAACCTGTTAAAAGCCTCACCCCGCGCCAGCTACGCAGCTCCCATTGGCTGGAAACCACAGCCAATGGGAGCTGCGGGGGACAGCGTGCACGGCACAGAGCCCCCTGGCCCCTCCGCCTAGGAGACAGACATGGCAACCATTTCTGGGAGCAGCACAGAGCCCTGGCAGGCAGGGAGCCTGCCTTAGCCCCACTGTGCTGCTGACCGGGAGCCGTCTGAGGTAAGCGCTGCCCGGCCGGAGCCCGCACCCCAAACCCCCTGACCCAGGTCGGAACCCCCTCCCGCACCCTAACTCCCTCCCAGGCCCCGTGCCCTCACCCACACCCCAACCCTCTGCCCCAGCCGTGAGCCCGCTCCTGCATTCCAAACCCCTTGGCCCCAGCCCGGAGCCCCTCCTGCACCGCAAACCCCTCATCCCCAGCCCCACCCCAGAGCCCATACCCCCATCTGGAGCCTTCATCCCCCTCTCCCGCACCCTGAACCCCTCATTTCTGGCCCCATCCCGGAACCAAGGGGAAGCGCTGAGCCTCTGAGCTCCCTCGCGGGGCTGCATGTAGCCCGCAACTGATTTTTTTCTGTGGGTCAGTAGCCCCGATAGAAAAAAGATTCCCCACTCCTGTTCTAGCCAGTGGCCTCTTACACAACTTCTTGAGCTGACTACCCTATTCCACCCATATGCACACTCAGTAAGCAACCTCCCATGGCCTCCTCCCTGGGGGTTAATTGACAACTACAACGTTCCCCACTTATAGACTCAATCTTTCTCCCAGCTGCTGAACCTGATTGCAAATTCCAAACAAGCAGTTTGATCCTCCTTTGCAAACTGGAGAAAATTAAGAAAAAAAAGTAAAACTGAAAAAGGGAAACTAGGGAAAGCTCACTCTCTTTCCATGACTCAGGCCTATTCCTCTACCTTAGAAAACACATTTCATAATAAAACGTACTCAAGTTGATAATACTGTTACAAACCTCTCTCAGTGAGCTCTTGTGCTTCTGTTAGAAAGCAGTTCAAGACTGTGCTAAGGTTGCTAAGAAGCAATTGGCAGTGCTGAAGAGACTGTATAGTCTGTGGATCAATGAAGTTACATGAGCCATCAAACAGTGGAACACCTTATAAAGGACAAACATTACATGGTTAGTCTGTACACAACTTCAGGAGAAGAGTTAAAAGCATTTCTGTGGACATACAAACCATCATGTGAAGTACTAATACACTCACGTTACTGCATGTATTCAAATTAGGAAAGATAACTCTTATTTCCTGCAAAATGACTATATTCTAGTACTTACACATCCGGTCAAACTCATCTTTTGTGTAAATCACTTTATTCCATGTCCACTCGAGAACAAAGCGCAGGTTAGCAGCTGAGTTTGGTTGTTCTATTAAAAAAAAAAAAAAAAAAAATCATGAGAACAAATTCTCTTCTAGGTCAAAGAATAAAGTTAATAAAAAGCAGAGTATTACCTTCAGCTGTCCACTGTTTGATGCAGCCAGTAAGAAGTCCTAAAGAACTTGTTTGGACAGCAGCAGATAATATAGCTTCTAACTGCTCCTCCTAAAAATGTAACAGAAATAAAATAGATAGTAAAAAAGATTCAAATGCTTTCAAGACAGCAATGGTAAATAAGATTTGTTTCCAATTGTATGCAACGTATCTGGATGCCAAAAACAATCAGTACAAAATTAGTGAAGTATGATAAGTATGATAACAAATTTTTTACCCCCAGACGATTCTTTCCAGACCATCTTAGATCTTAGCTGTAGATAAAACGTCCCAAAAGCAGAGTTTCAAAGTTGTTACATTTGGATTTTTTTTCTTTATCAATTTAAGAGTGTTTAATAGAGTTTGCCTCTTATCCTTTTCATCCCTTCAAATACTGAATTCTAAAAAGTTATTTACTCTGTGATTACGGGTAGCATGCACCAAAGAATAGGAAGAAATACCTATATACTATAAGTGCACTGGGGGAAAGGCATCTGTGCTCTTGTTGTTTGTTGACCTTACTGTCCAGAGATTTGAAAACTAGCAGCAGTTTTATGAAAAGAAAGGAGCAACACAATGAAAACAGTTCTTTGGTGAGGATTTCTTGCACTTTACTGTTTTCTTACAATATACAGACTTCACCTTCCCACCTTCAAAATACCTATTTTGGCTGGAGAAGTAAGAAGTACAACTAAATATCACATCTTTCCAATAATCTTGGGAAAGTTTGTTAACAAGGAAGGTAAGTGAAAAATCAGGTATTTCTCATGAGAACAAGAAGGTGGCTTCTTTCTGCTGGAAGCGCATCAGGTAGTTTTTAATACAACATAAAAGAGCAGAAGAAGGTAAAACCAATTTTGTTTTGTTTTGTTTCACAGTTCCATCTTTAATGCCATCATCGGCGTTCCCAATGATCTAGCTCTGGTGGTGGGAAACAGTTTTCAAAGTGGATACACTTTACAAAAAGATGTTTGGGTTTTCAGGTTAAGCTCATTTTTAGTAGTTTCCCCTCTATCTCAACCCTACTTTGCAAATTTCAACACTAGCAAGTTCAACAGACAGCAGGATGTTTTTCCTGTCAGAAAATGCAGGTAACAGCTAAGCACTGTCATACAATGTTAAAAATGAACAGTTGATTTTAGGCAAGTGTATTTTACTGTTATTTTAGGTAACCAATCCTTCTGATCATTATGCTGTGGTTTACCCTTAGGACTACTTGACATTCTGATCTTGAACACTGTAAAACATTCATTCCTTTCCAGGAAAAGTAATTTATTCACAGTAATTTACACAGAAGTTATGATGCTCAGACTTCTAGAATTTAAATGCTATTTCAACTTTCTCTCTCAAAAGCGTTTTAGTTATAGAAAGAGCTATAGCAAAGAACACTATATCAAAGGAAAATCCTAAGCAAGTTCCACATCACCACAGTGCACAAGTTTATTACTAGAGTAGAAGGTCAGGAGTAAGTCCATGTCAATATATTCCTAGTTCAGCAATGGATACAAAAATCTCTGACACCAAATTAAGTCATTCTCCAGCTTAAGTTGATCTGTATGACTTAAGTTTTATTAAACAGCATAAGTAATTTGCATTCATTTAGAAAATCTATTATTTCAGCCAACTGTAGTATATATTCAGAGGTGAAAGTAAGCCGGTAAGGGCCGGTACGCCGTGTCAGACTAGACTGGCTTCCCCAGGCCGGTGATTTAAAGGGCCTGGGGCTCCTGGCCGGAGCCCCGGGCCCTTTAAATTGCCACCAGAGCCCAGCTGCCAGAGGCGGCTCAGGCAGTGATTTAAAGGGCCCTTTAAATCACCGCCGGAGTCCCCGGCTGCCGCTGCTACCCCTGGTACTCTGGCAGCAGGGTTCGGGCGGCGATTTAAAGGGCCTGGGGTGGTAGCGGTGGCCGGGAGCCCCGGGCCCTTTAAATTGCTGCCCAAGCCCTTCTGCCGGAGCCCTGGGGTAGTGGCAGCAGGGCTCCAGCGGTGATTTAAAGGGCCAGGGGCTCCCGGCCGCCGCTACCGCAGCGGAGCCCTGGGCCCTTTAAATCTCCGCCAGAGCCCTGAGGTAGCGGCGGCAGCCAGGAGCCCCTGGGGTTCCGTCGGCGATTTAAAGGACCTGGGGCTCCGCTGCAGTAGCGGCAGCTGGAGCCCCGGGCCCTTTAAATTACCCCCTAGCCCCAGGACTCCCAACTGCCTCTGCAGCTGGTAGCTCTGGGGGTGATTTAAAGGGCCTGAGGCTCCCAGCCGCCACTACTGCAGCTGGAGCCCCGGGCCCTTTAAATTGTGATTTAAAAGGCCTGGGGATTTAAAGGCCCCACCTCTTCCAGTTGAGGGCATGCCTCTTCCAGTTGAGGCCCTGCCCCCTGCTCAGGACTTCAGCGTACCGGTAAGTCCTTTAAGTTACTTTCACCCCTGTATATATTTGTTTTTTATGCCACAGGCAAATCGTATGAAGATATTTATCACATTTTCTTGTAGTTTTACAAATAATTTCATTTAAACAAAACGCCAACATATTCTCACCTGACTCAAACTAGAAGGCTGTACATCAATAAGTCTTGGAGACAGCAAGCCAGCAATAAGACATCTATTGAAGTTATCAGGAATGGCTTCATTTAAAGAAGAACCAGATTTCTTTAAAAAATGTAAGGTCTGAAACATTAATGACAAACAATTTCAAATTAAGACAGCTATAATTATTCAACTCTGATGTTTATTCAATTGACAAATATGAGTAGTTATTTACAACAGAAATGTTATACACCCCCCCAAAATGCTTCTCTTCTCTAAATAGAAGCAGCAAAGAAATCTTACCTCACAAGTATACTTTACCAAGTTGGCATGTAAATTTAACAATTGTATAGTCTTTGAGATGGCATACCAAAGCAACAAAGCACATACTTGAACAATTAAACTTCTCACAATAAGTCTCAGATTACTCAAATAAGACATTGGCCATTAGACTATCTTGTCTAAATATTTGTCTAGCTTCTCTATTAACACACACACACCATGCTGCTTCTTAAATGTTGACTCTAGCATCCCAGCAGAAATGAATGCTAAAATTATACACACATAAACCAAAAACTTAGTGAGATTCTCTCTGTTCTTATCTGTGGGAGAAATAGAGATTTGAAAAAACAGCCAAAATACGTGCAATCTTGGGGACTTTTTGGTCTCCTTAGTTGAGCTGCATGGCTGTAATTTACCAGATTTGTCTTAAGTTACAAGAACAACTTTTGAGAAGTGTAAAGGAATGCTAAAAGGGCCAAGAATGCACACTCTTGTGGCTTTTTTCTACACCAATAGGTGCTTCTCACACAGGGACAGCAACGAAGTCAGAAGTGCATCAGCTCTTTGAGTGGCTGAACCAGCACCCCAGAGTTTACAGTAACTCCTCACTTAAAATCATCCCGGTTAACATCATTTGGTTGCTGATCCATTAGAGAACACACTCATTTAAAGTTGCGCAGTGCTCCCTTATAATGTTGTTTGGCAGCTGCCTGCTTTGTCCACTGCTTGCAGAAAGAGCAGCCTGTTGGAACTAGCTGGTGGGGGCTTGGAACCATGGTGGACCGGCAGCCCCCCTATCAGCTCCCCTAAGTTCCTTGTGCAGCAGCTGCCCAGCAGGCTATCAATTGCTGGCAGTTCAGCTGTCCCTCCCCCCACTGCCGTGTGCTGCTCCTGCCCTCTGCCTTGGAGCTGCTCCCGGAAGCCTCCTGCTAGCTGTGCAGAGGTGGGAGGAAGAGGGATGCTAACGTCAGGGTACCTCCCCAACCCCCCACTCCTGTACCTTATCTCCACAAAGCAGGGGGGGGACACCATAGGGCTCAGGATGGAGGGAGCTTGCTGGCAGCCGCTGCTGTCTCAACTTGCTAAACTAGTTAAAAAGGCAATGTACTTAGAGTGGGGTCAGTATACTTAAAGGGGCAATGCGCGTCTCTCTCTCTCTCACACACACACACACACACACACACACACACACACACACACACACACACACACACACAGTGTGTGTCTCTGTCTCTCTCTGCCATGCTAGCTCCCCTCCCTCCATTCGTGCTGCCTTGTAGAGTGTGAGGCTATATTAACAACATGTTAACCCTTGAGGGCTCAGCTGAGTGCTAGTTCATCATTTAGAAGTAATGCATTCCCTGGGATGCATCCCACCCTCTGAATATGAATATATTATAGAGTCTTTTGTCTGGCAAAAAAAGTTTCCCTGGAACCTAACCGTCCCTATTTACATTAATTCTTATGGGGAAATTGGATTCGCTTAACATCGTTTAGCTTAAAGTAGCATTTTTCAGGAACATAACTACAAAGTTAAGTGAGGAGTTACTGCATTTCTACTGAAGAAGTGCCAGCTAATGGGGGAGCAAGGACTAGACAGTATCCAGCTCATGAATATTTTGAGGTTTTATAAACATGTGTAGAAGAGATGAAGTCTTCAGCACACAAGTGATGTGCACAAAACTACACTCAATTTCTACTGCATATGGAAACACCTACTACATGTATGACTTCAGTTTATAGCTATTTAAGTACCAAAAATTTAGTTAGGTGAAATGTAACTGGTTCTCCCTTTTCCAATTCAGAAAATAATTTCCCTCCTAAAAATATCAGGTCCCAGGTCCAGACTCTCTCTCTCAGCAGCTCTAATCCATGAAGTGCTTGAAAGTTGTGCTTGGACATGTATGCATGAAATACACAAACAAAATCCTCTCCATCCTAAATTATCCACCAAATTTTCAAATCTTTTCCCTGTCCTAAATTGTATAATGATGAAAATCCAGGCTTAAAAGAAACAGTTGCAACCTTATGTATGGAGAGACAAGGATGTTACCTCTCCATAATCTAGAATTCAAACCAAGTCACATATGGCTTTATCGTTACCTCCTGAGAAATCTACATCAGACTCATCTACACATATTTAGGACCTGTTCCAATTGAAGCCAATAGGAATTTTATCACTGACTTTAATGGGGGCAAGATATAGCCCTTTTAGCACAAAATGCTCTCCCCCCTGCATTGGTAAATATAAGTCAGTTCAATACAAATGACAGAAGATGAACATTTTTAGATATCAGAAAGAAAGCTAGAAAGAAAAAGAAAAAGAAGTACCTCCTTCTGAAACCCAGTGCAAGTCATGTGAACAACTCCGGAGTTCAACAAACAAGTAGCATCTAAGAAAACAAAGAGCACTTGGCTAAAAATCTACATTTTTGAGGATATGGTACAGCAATACAAAGTAAACAGCTTCTATTAAAAATGGGGTTAATATTGGGAGTGGATTAAAAAGCTAAATAAATACTTATTTGGCTCATTAGTTCACTTACAAATTTATTTTGCAACATTCACACATCTGTGTAGAAATTGTACTTAGGCTGTACACTATATAGAACAGCTCTAGCACAGTACACAAAGTAAACCCATTTAATTTCTGTAACAATCATTTCTTCACAGGCTATATTACAAATGCATTAGATATCAAAATTTGGCAATCTATGTCTAAAATACTTTCCAATATTAAAGAACTCTTTTGAAAGTAAAATATAGGTGTTTCTAATTGTTTAAAGTCACAAACAGGAAACAAAACAAAACATATATGACATAAATGACATCACCTCAATTCTCTTATTAAGCTTGCTCTCCTAAAGTCAGCTAAGCTGCAATACATACCAAAAGTGTAGGTGCTTGGATTAAAAAACTGCTCAGGGGGCGGATATGAAGGAGGAACTCCACGACTTAAGCTTCGCTCATGTACCAGAATATCCAAGATGTGGTGTGGAGAAGTCATACTCACTACAGCATCCAGCGACCATAATGCAAAATAGGGGCAATTATGAAGAAATTCCCCTGGTCTTAGAGAAAGTAAATACACACAAGTAAGAAGTAAATTAATCATTTATAACCATTTTGAAAGCTACGTAAAATACACACAATAAAGTCTCACCTCAAAGAATCTGGCATTTGAGCATGATACCAGCGATTTATGTCAAATATGCCCAAATAAGTAGATGGTTTGCCCTGGCCGTATGTATTCACTTGCCAGCTGAAGACTGACACACTCGTATCAGGAGATATTACTGTAAGAAAGATAGCATTTCTTTAAAATAAATCAGCAGATATTGCTACACAGTAACGAATTTTAGTTCAACTTGTCATACTACTTGTTTAACACTATTGTTGGGGTAGAAAAACAACACTCAATATTTTGGCAGAATGCCTTACTGACTTAAAGATATGAAATGTTAACTCCTTCAGTAGCTATAACCCAGATTCATTTTGTTCATATATCAGATTTAATAAAATATCTATTGTTGGGACCAGGCTAATCTGAATTTCCCATATTTCCAGTTATTTTATCAAAATATGTAGCTACGTGTTAAAAAAATATAAGTTAACACCTTTAAGAAGTACCATCAATATGAAATTAAGATGAATGTCAGATTAGTGGTTTGCATTATTCATTTATTGATCATTGTGTAATTGCCTCATTTACATGCTTCTAGAATAGCCACTTCTCAACCAGATAGATTCAAAATACAAATGTCACAAGAATATCACGTAACATAACTGGAACAAATACCTTAATTTAAAAAACACAACATATGTTGCCTAATACTATAGTAGCTTCCAATAAGGGTTGTTGTTTTTGATGGGGCAGAAAGGGAGTTTCCTCTAAATGTGAGCAAAGGAGAATCTTAATGCCCTGTGCTCTTGGTGTGTGAAATATGGGGAACAAAGTAACTATACAAATCTAATATATGAATATTTTTACCCTTATTAGGTTCTTCTAGGTACATCATTTCCAGTCTGGGGTCCCCATCCCATTTCCTACAAGTGTTCTTCTGTGAGCCTCTGTTCTATCTTCAGTTCTGTTAATTGCTCAAATAATCTTTGAAGTCATTGATTCTTTAAGTTTAAAAAACAACTGAATCAGTTTACCTCAACACAGCTTTTGCTCTTTCAGCATGTGCTCTCTGATCAGCAGTAGCAGAAAGTCTTGACAGAAAATCTTAAGTGCAAAGAAGCGGTCTTCCTCTTCCCTCACCTCACTATTCATTACTGTTCTATTTTAGATCAATGGCTCAAATAACTACGGGCTTGTCTACACTTAGAACGCTGCAGCGCTTCAGTGTAGACACTACTTACGCTGACAGGAGGGATTCTCCTGTCAGCATAGGTAATCCACCTCCCTAGAGGCAGTAGCTAGGTTAACAGAAGAATTCTTCCATCGACCTAGCACAGTCTATATGGGGACTCAGGCCAGCTAAACTACACCGCTCAGAGGTGTGGATTTTTCACACTCCTGAGTGACTTACGCCAACCTAATTTTCTAGTGTAGATTAAACCTAAAGGCAGGTCTACACTACAGCCGGGATCGACGCTCTGAGATTGATCCACTGGCGGTCGATTTAGCGGGTCAAGTGAAGACCTGCCAAATCGACAGCAGATCGCTCTCCAGTCGACCTCTGTACTCTACCCCCGACGAGAAGAATTTCTCCGGTCGACCCCTTGCAGTGTAAACCCCACGGTAACGCAACCTAAGGTATGTCGACTGCAGCTACATTATTCACTTAGCTGGAGTTGCGTAGCATAGGTCGACTTACCGTGGTAGTGTAGACACAGCCTAAGTAAAACTGTAATAAAAAGTTCACTATCTACCTGAAAGGGAAAAGAGAATTGCAAACTATAACTTGGACTGATATCATGTGGGAACTTTTTCAGAACGCAGTTTGTGCCTATCTGTCATATAAGTGAGTCTCAGACTACTGCTTCAAAGTGAAATAAATGCAAGGGGGTTAGGAGAGAGGCCGTTTAAAGGAACACTTTAATATCAAAAGTTTTATAAATAATTATAGGTGGAGCTGGCAGCGCTTCATTAGTTAAAATTGCCTAACATTTTCCATTGTAAGACCCTGTTTTCAGCTGCTCATAACTGCCAAAATTTAACCATAAAAGCTGAAGTTTTTTATGCCAAGGGTCTGCCCTGGGCTGATTTGTTTGTTTGTTTGAAGGATTTCAACAACAAAAAATGGTTCTGCCATTTCTGAAAACAAGGTAAGGGAACAATTATGTTTCACCAATGTTAAATTTGTACAGATATTCCACTGAGAAAGTCGAGAGGCTCCATGCTTTAGAACAGAGAAGCATAGACTTGCCCCGAGTTAACAATGGGGGGCGGAGGGGGAGAAGGAGATTTTGTCTTTTACAAATCCTGGACCCCATCTTTCCATAAAGAAAAATCATGTTAATTTTTAAAATAAAATTATGTTACATTTATCCCTCAAAAAGTTGTACACACTTAGATTTATCCGGGGGGGGGGGGGGGAGGGGGGGGGTTTGGAAAGCATTCAAAGTCAAATACTTTCCCCCATGAGTATGGGCGTTTAAAGTTCATCTTACTTCCTAGAAAAAAAAAATATCACCCAACTAAAGTGCTTTTTTTTTTTTAATCCAAAAACAGCTATTTTCATTGTGTTTGCACAAACTACAGAGATTAAATAGAAGGGGGGGGGGGGGGAGGAGAGGACTCCTTTCTCCGCATACACTGAAGTTCTCCTTCCCAGATGCCCCTTTCGGCTCATCAGCACTGCAAGCAGCTGACCACTTTCGGGTTTCAGTATATAGTTAAACAGATAATCTGGAGTTTAACAGCTCAATCTAATTTGGCTATTTAAATACAAAAACTTGAAAGCAGCCCAGTTGTCTACATAGAACGGATATGCACAATAGCCTACAGGAGAAATTAGCGAGCAGTACGAACTCCACGTTTTGGGCAGCCTTTGCAGCGAATGCCTGCTGTATTTACTAATTATAGAAACAGTTGTATCATCTTTTCCTCCACACAAGAGTAGGACAGCATTAAAAAGGCCTAGCCAGAATACAGCTTTGGACAATCTGTATCCAAAGTATTATTATACTTTTAACTTACCTTTAAGTTAAAAAGAAGGCTGAACACCAAAAAGCCTACTCCTCAGAGATATAGATTTTTTTTTCCAATTTAATCATGTACCTTACATATCAGGTTTCCCTGTTCCACTGTCATTTTCCATATTAATTGCAACTCAAACACCTCACTTTTAGTCTTTAAATATGTTTATTCTATACAGCTATTTAAGTAAACTTTTAGAGTTGTGGGTACAGAACTATTTCAGAATGATGCTCACATGCTGGAACAGATATTTTTAGAATCCAACTCCACTGTTTTCTTCAAAAGCATTATGTTACAATTCAACTTGAAAATTTTTTGGACCTAGCAACAAACCTTCATTCACGCCATCCTCTCTGTCCACATGGCTGCGAAATTTTTCTATAGTCTGACAACTGAGTAGTTTGGTATTGCTAGTCTGCCCTCTTAATGAAAAGACTCCACCTGTGAGGTCTAGACTGTACCTTTCTTCACAGTACTCCAAACCCTGAAAGACAAATAAAAATTATTTGAAATGAATGTGTATGATATTACACTTAAATATGGAAGAGACTGCATCTCTTATGAGTCAACCAAAGGAATCCCAAATTACATATTTTTTAGAATATATTTTGGCATGTTACAGAAATTAAGTGCAATAAAGTATTCAATAACCCTAGAACTGAGGAACTAATTTTGGTAATCAAAACTAAGTTGATACAAAAATACTAATAATGTCCACCATTTTCAGGAAAATCAGGAAAATTTTCCTACTATTACGCAGTTTTACAAGGACTTGGCAGTAGCTATATGACAAATAGTTAAGAATCAAGTTTTCCCTTTTTTTTCCCCTTCTTCTTTAAAACCCCTACAATAATAAGCTTAAAAAGCTAAATATACATTTCTATAGTCATCCTAATCTACTCACATTTTAAAGTTTTTTTTTTTTTTTTTTTTACTTAAGACAAAATACAAGTCCACACATTCCTCCATATCACACTCTCTCATCCAAACAAGCTTTATGTAATGTGAAAAGAAAAATGAACATTTCACATGCACACACTTAGCAACTCTGGAAATTCATGTATAGTTATACCAGTCAGACTTTATCAAAAGATACATCTGAAATCAAGCAGTGCTGGGGTACACAAAGTTTGTGTGCCAAAGCATTGGTACAGGGCAAATGAGGGTATTGGAAGCCATGAGGTGGGAATGCCTATGAGGTGTAAAAATATGTACATGTTTGCTTGGGAGGGTGGGGAGGAGGAGACCACACACAGGGCAAAACAGAAAATAAGATCTTTTAGCCAGAGCCCTAGTACAACAGCATAAAGTGAAGCAGAAACACAGAAAATTGAAGCTGAAGGGAGAAAAAATAATAATTTTGAGGCGCTTCCCCATATCCTCCTGCCAAAGCACTCATGGCAATGTAAAATAAAAAACATGACTAAATTACAATGAAAAGCTCTTTTAAAAAAAATCAAAACCTACGGTAAAACAGAGCACATTCTGTTAATCCAGAGCAGTGTATCAACTTTGCCTTCACTATGACTGTGCATGTAAACTAAGATAAAGCAATGGCATCCATATTTAGAAAAAAAGTTTAATCACTTTATAATATTTATACCTTGTCCTCATACTATCAATTTTTGCTTTTCAAAATTGAAAGACATCTTCTTTCAGTACCTAAACATTTATATAGTCAACACTCACATGAGCTACAGTGAGAAAGGAGCTTTTCTTGCTGTAAGGGAAGCACATGACAGGAGGAAATTGAAAACACTGGGAGATTTAAGCCTATGAAAGTAACTATGTTTCAAACCAATAACTCAGTATAGCACTACAAAAATATCCAAATTTCATATTGCAAAAAGTTAATGTAAATTATATGCATCCACACTGCTTCCAAAATATTTGGAAAGAATGGTATAAAACAGAAGTGGAGTGGGTAAAGAGGGAGGAATTGCTACATCAGATTACTGTCGTTTGCGTCAAACTTTCCAGAAGCAGTTTTTTCAAACCTCAATAGTGCACAGTACAAAGTGATTTTTGTTAAGATTTATGTGGTGTAAGTATGACAGATTCATTGCCTGTAATAATTTATGAATACTGTATCTTGATAAGGTCATTGTGTTGCTTATTGTATACGTATATTGTGTTAATTCACTAGCAGAGTTGTCAAGAAATAGAGGTGGGTCCTGATATTCACATCTCCTGGCAAACACTTCAAGAGAGTAGAGACAATGCAGATATATTCACTCAGACAGCTGCTGAGCAGCCTAACCAGTTTAATGAGGTCCAAGAGACACAGGACAGAACAAAGACCTTTGGCTAGATTTAAAAAGGGAGTCCCTGAAGGTCAGGGAGACTGAGGTACAGACTGTCACCCATACCCCAGAGGCAAGAGGTTCTGGGATTATATTGATCTTCCTAAACCTTTAGGGAAGAAACAAACCATCTATAAACATGGCTGTTTAAAAGACAAACCAAAAAACCCCTCTTCTCTTATGCTTTGATTTAAGAAAGCTGTCTGGGTTACAATATATAGACCACTGGTCCCAGCTCCCAAAGGGAAGTAACCCAGGTACCAAGTCCAGTGGAAGGTAAACACAGTTGATACAGTGGTACTGCAGCCTAGTACTCCCATCTAAAAGTGGGAGAACCCAACCCACGAAGGTAAGGCATGAGACCCAAGGCCTGAAATTAGTGCATTCAGAAAGACATGAGGAGGGTATCCCTAGCCCCAACCATGACAGTGAATATTCACTGTTTCCAATTTTTGATTAATACACAGTGTTAGTTGTATTTCATAGACATACATACTTTACCTCATACATGATTTGTCCTGATGCCAAGCGTTTTCTGTCACCAAAGGCTAACTGCAGCAGATGCAAACTCACAACATCTCCTTCACTAGAAAGAAATTACAAGTTTGAGTATAATTTCAGCACCTTTGCAATCCATCTGAAATATCTGATAAATAGCTATTGCCAAAGCAAAGCAGAACCATATTGTATTGTACATTTAAAAGGATGATGTTTCTGTTATAAACTGGAAAACAACCCACTTTCCAATCAATTATAATTTGTCATATTTGGACAATTGTAGCAGAAGAGGAAATAAATTTGAAGATTTTTTCATTTGGCACTCGGTATTTAACTGACTGAATTCCGGAACTCTGCTTTTTAGCTTAACTCCAGGGACTTCAGATTAATGTTAACCACAAAATTTTCCAGAGCTTTAACATCTATCTATAAAAACACTACCGGCATCAGTTCTTTACAATGAAATGTTAATGCAGGAACCTTTACCCAAAGAGCCTTAAATTTAAACTTACAATCTAAACTGCATGCTCTGATTGTATTATTTTGTCATGTTATGAAACTAATGAAGAACCAAAGTTCTGAGCAGGGCCGGCTCTAGGATTTTTGCCGCCCAAAGCAGACACAATTTTTGCCGCCCAAAGCAGACACAATTTTGGCCCCCCCCCCCTCGTTTTTTAATTACCCCACCCCTGGCCCCGCCTCAACTCCGCCCCTTCCCCAAATCCCCAGCCCTGCCTCCTCCCCCCAGGCTCTCAAGCCTAGGAGGGAGGGGGAGAAGCGGCACTCGCGCCGCGGCCACTCGGAGTCTCCCCCTCCCTCCCAGGCTCTCAAGCCTGGGAGGGAGGAGGAGCAGCGGCGCGCGAAACGGCCGCTTGGGATCTCCCCCTCCCTCCCAGGTTTGAGAGCCTGGGAGGGAGGGGGAGACTCCGAGTGGCCGCGGCGCGGGCGCCGCTTCTCCCCCTCCCTCCCAGGCTCTCAAGCCTGAGAGGGAGGGGGAGCAGCGCCGCGCGAAACGGCCGCTCGGGATCTCCCCCTCCCTCCCAGGCAGCAGCAGCGGAGGTGAGCTAGGGCGGCCGCGGCACATTTTTAGGGGCGGCATTCTGGCGCCGGCTATGCCACCCCTAAAAATGTGCCGCCCCAAGCACCAGCTTGTTTTGCTGGTGCCTAGAGCCGGCCCTGGTTCTGAGTTTGAGAAAGAATGATTAAAAGGATAGTTACTTCTGTTTTACCTACTTTCTGAAAACCTGAATTAAAGTTTTTATATAAAAGCATTCCCCAGGCTCTTGGGAAACAACCAAAACAGCTCTAAGACAGCCATTTGAATAAATGCAATAAAAACCTGCTCTAAAAGCCACAACTCAAATGGAGAGGGTATTACACAGGAAGAAAAAAAAGAGCATATATACACACACACACACACACACACACACATATATATATACACATATACTGGTGCTCAGATATAAAATGATGGGCACCTTATTAATGTCAAAGATAGAAATAAGGGGGTCATGAAATACTTTTAATAACGAATAGTCTTCCAAGACAAGTGATAGTAGCTTATCACTTGGGACATTTAAAACCAGACAAAACACTAGAAAATTGCTCTAGGAACAAGGCATTTCTAGGTGTTCACCACAGTAGTACTCAGAATAGGTCCTGTCCCTCTGTACTTGCAGGAGTTCTATGAAAGCTACCTAAAAGTCAAGTATAAAGCTTTTTGTAAAATACAAAAAGTAAAGTCTTTTGCAGGGCTGCAACTTTCAGTGGCATTTCACCAGTGCTATAATGGTTTAAGTTCTATTTACGACAGCAATTAAGATTCACAATACCATTTTGTAGGAAGAAGGCAACAGATTGAAGTTACACTTAAAAGCCTCACTACTTCTCAGCTATTATAGAGGTGGCAGTTGTGGTTCCATTGTCAAGATTAAACTGAGTGCACTTACATTTTCCAAGTGATCAAAAACAATTTTTTTGAAAAAATGCCAGAGCAGATTCAAAAAGATTAAGATTACAAGATTGAAATGATTCATAGTTACAACACTACACATTGGCCCTTCAATTGGAAACAAAAATGCAATATTAAGGGATCAATTCTCCAATTAGTAGCCCAGGTAAAGATTTACATTTATAACTAGTTCAGAGTTGCACATGTATACCCACTCAAAGTCAGTTAGTTGGACAACAGATCATTTAGTTTTCTAAAACAGTCTTCACTGACCTTTCTTGTGTAGACTGAACTGCCCATAAGTAACAGCAATTGCGGGGATCATTTTCAGGTTCTTGAAAAGTAACAGCATAGACAGGTATCCTCCCTCCTTCTAGCTGAAAGTGGTATCTAGAACAAAGCGGCGGGGGAGGAATTAATCGGGTGATTAGATGTCTGATATTTATCATTCCAAGTGTTCCAATCAGCACTTCAAAAGCCACACCATTTTCTCATGCCAGAAATACTTACAATTATTTAAAATTTTTAATTTTAGAGAACATTTTTAACAATTTCAGAAGGATTTAACAAAGCTAGGCAATCAAGCAACATGACTGCAAATAAACTTCAATGTAAATAAGTACAATATTATGAACATCTGGACTACTCACACCTATTGATGTGTTCTATGTTTTTTCCTGGGTGACTGTAGTTAAACGAGCAGTCAGCATGAATAGTTGGGGGGGGTGGGGGGGGGAGAAAATCTGCTCAAACCACAAATGATGGCCAAAAGAGCACACAAGTAGTTGGTGTCAAGTATCAGGGGGTAGCCGTGTTAGTCTGAATCTGTAAAAAGCAACAGAGGGTCCTGTGGCACCTTTAAGACTAACAGAAGTATTGGAGCATAAGCTTTCGTGAGTGAATGCCCACTTCATCAGACGCAATGATGTTTCCTTGCGTCTGATGAAGTGGGCATTCACCCACGAAAGCTTATGCTCCAATACTTCTGTTAGTCTTAAAGGTGCCACAGGACCCTCTGTTGCTTTTTACAAGTAGTTGGGTTACTTTTAGGACTTTTACCTGTTTATCTTTTGACCAGACCAGAAATTTTCCAAAAATGCCATGTAATTTGTTTAATCCAGCTATGTAAAATAAACTTTATCTTTCCTCAGACTCATTTGAATTGGAAAAACCTTCCAATGAGTCTTCTAATCCAGTGGTTCTCAACCTTTCCAGACTACCGTACCCCTTTCAAGAGTCTGATTTCAGTCCCAGGCAGTAGGGCTTCAGCCCAAACCCTACTGCCTGGGGCTGAAGCATGTAACTTAGCTTTGTGGGGCCCCCTGTGGTGTGGGGCTCAAGGCAATTTCCCTGCTTGCCACCCCGTAATGCCGGCCCTGCACTTGCAACCCCCCTAAACCTATCCCACAATCCCAGGTTGAGAAACACATACAGCATATAGAGCAGTATAAACAAGTCATTATCTATATGAAATTTTAATGTGTACTGACTTCATTAGTGCTTTTTATGTAGCCTGTTGTAAAACTAGGCAAATATCTAGATGAGTTGACGTACCCCTGGAAGACCTCTGCATACCCCCTGGTTGAGAACCACTATTCTAATCTATCCCCTGCATTGTTGTAGGATCAATGCTGTTTCTCTCCTTTGACACTTCTAGTAGAAATGTCCAGCTTTGAACATCTCAAACAATGGAGCAGCTTGTTCTATTTAACTGAAGTTATACCTAAAACCATCTCCATGCATCTGAAGTGGGTTTTTTACCCACAAAAGCTTATGCCCAAATAAATCTGTTAGTCTTTAAGGTGCCACCAACTCCTCGTTGTTTTTGTGGATACAGACTAACACAGCTACTCCTCTGATACTCGGTACCTAAAACCATTTCTTTCTTCCTTCTTTCCTTGATGATTAACAGAAGTGGTTTGAGATAATTTATAACATCTCCTTTGCACATCTGACAAGGTAGAACTCAAACTAATTCTCTGAGCATTTTATTATAGGCCTGATTTTCAAAATTTTATCATTTTTGCCAATCTCCTCTGAATTGTCTTTTTTCAAAATGTGGTACCTAAAACTTAGCACATTGGTTGTACAAGAAAGGTGGTTCTGGGGCTTGGGGTAAGTAGAGTGAGTAGGTCAAAAAGACAAATGTATTTAAACCCCTTAGTCTAGAAACAGGTAATTAATTCTACTTGGCACTGATATGATTTCAGCTGGAAACACTTACCAATATTGCACCCTTGTATATGTACGCATTCAACAATTTCTGGTGAGCCATTACATGTTTGCTTAAATTAATCCCATTTTGATTTAAATTCATTTTCCAATCTAATATTGTATTTTAATCCTAGCCTCTAGAATATTTGCTGTCTCCTTCCCCATGTTTCTATTGCCCACAAGTTTGATTGGCACACTCCTTGTTCTATTCTCCAAGATCTTAGCAAACACGTGGGATTCATTTTTATCAAGACAGTATTATTCTTTTAAAGAAAAAACAATTACTTATCCATCTAATTAACACTGGAAAGCATAAATGCTATACATTATTTAAGCATTTTACAAGCCAACAGTTAAGATGTAACCCACATTCCTATAGAAAGAGAACAGAATGTAGAACCACATCTACACACCCAGAACCTGTGGCCCACTATATAAGCATCCAGTTTTCACTGATACATCCCTTTAAACACATCAGTAGTAGATGAGAGACTGAAGCAGTGATGGAACAAGAGTGACCAGTCCCAAGGTGGAACAGTCTCCAATCTCAGTCACGACTGGAATGTGGGAAAGGCTATTTTTCAGGCACAAATGAGCTGTTAGATGTTTCAATTAGGGCTGTCGATTAATCACAGTTAACTCATGGGATTAACTCAAAAAAATTAATCACGATTAATCATAGTTTTAATCACACTGTTAAACCATAGAATACCAATTTAAATGTATTAAATATTTTCAAATATAATGATTTCAATTACACAGAATACAGTGTACAGTGCTCACTTTATATTATTTTCTATTACAAATATTTGTACTGTAAAAATGAGAAACAAAAGAAATAGTATTTTTCAACTCACCTCATACAAATGCTGTAGTGCAATCTCTATTGCGAATGTGCAATTTACAAATGTAGATTTTTGTTACATAACTGCACTCAAAAACAAAACAATGTAGAACTTTAGACCCTACAAGTCCACTCAATCCTACTTCTTGTTCAGCGAATCGCTAAGACAAACAAGTTGTGTTTACATTTACGTGAGATAACTGCTGCCCACTTCCTATTTATAACGTCACCTGAAAGCAAGATATTTACGTGCCAAATATGCTAAACATTCGTATGCCCCTTCATGCTTCAGCCACCATTCCAGAGGACATGCTTCCATGCTGATGACACTCATTAAAAAAATCGCATTAGTTAAATTTGTGAGTTAATTCCTTGGTGGGAGAATTGTATGTCTCCTGCTCTCTTTTATCTACATTTTGCCATATATTTCATGTTAAAAGCAGTCTCTGATGATGACCCAGCATAGGTTGTTCGTTTTAAGAACACTTTCACATTGGACAAAACGCAAAGGTACCAATATGAGATTTCTAAAGATAGCTACAGCACTCAACACAAGGCTTAAGAATCTGAAGTGCCTTCCAAAATCTGAGATGGATAAGGTGTAGAGCATGCTTTCAAAAAAGTCTTAAAAAAGCAACACTCTGATGCAGAAACTACAGAACCCGAACCACCAAAAAAAGTCAACCTTCTGCTGGTGGCAACTGACTCAAATGATGAAAATGAACATACGTCGCTCCGCACTGCTTTGGATGGTTATCAAGCAGAACCCATCATCAGCATGGACACATGTCCTCTGGAATGGTGCTTGAAGCATGAACGAGCACACTTCAGGTGACGTAAACAAGAAGCGGGCAGCATTGCAAATGTAAACAAACTTGTTTCTCTGAATGATTGGCTGAACAAGAAGTAGGACTGAGTGGACTTGTAGGCTCTAAAGTTTTACATTGTTTTGTTTTTGAGTGCAGTTATTTTTTGTACATAATTCTATATTTGTAAGTTCAACTTTAATGATAAAGTGATTGCACTATAGTCCTTGTATTAAGTGAACTGAAAAATACTATTTCTTTTGTTTTTTACAGTACAAATATTTGTAATCAAAAATATAAATTGAGCACTTTACACTTTGTATTCTGTGTTGTAACTGAAATCAATATATTTGAAAATGTAGAAAACATCCAAAAATATTTAAATAAATGGTATTCTATTATTGTTTAACAATGCTATTAATTATTTTAAAATCACTTGACAGCCCTAATTTCAATCTGTTCCACTGGTCTCATCTAAGATTTTAAGTAGTCACAGAGATATTGCTAACAGTTATGTAATTAATATACTTTAACTTTGTAAAGAAGTACACCTAGCTGTGACAAGGTTTTGGAAAAATCATTACAGTAAAATCAATGTCTCTTCTAAATTTCCATTATTCACTAAACACTACTAAAGATTGAACTACTTTTCCTTAATTTTACACAAAGCAGTTCTCTCATATTCTAGTTCAGGGGTAGGCAACCTGCGGCACGCGAGCTGATTTTCAGTGGCACTCACACCGGTCCGGGGGGCTCTGCATTTTAATTTAATTTTAAATGAACCTTCTTAAACATTTTAAAAACCTTATTTACTTTACATACAATAGTTTAGTTATATATTATAGACTTATGGAAAGAGACCTTCTAAAAACGTTAAAATGTACGACTGGCACGCGAAACCTTAAATTAGAGTGAATAAATGAAGACTCGGCCCACCACTTCCGAAAGGTTGCCGACCCCTGTTCCAGTCATTAACCTACTTTAATGAAACATATCTACAAGCCTTGTAACCAAGATTCTTTATTTTGTAGATGAAGCAGTTAAAGGAACTAGTTAAGAGAAAGAAGAAGAAAAAAATCAGTTAAAACCACTAAAAAGATTAATCTAGGACTGGCTTCTAAAGGTTTCAATACTGTATTCAAGAATTTCAACACTCAGCATTCGATCAAAGTTACTTTTCTATTTAACCTAAATTAGTTAAGTGAAATAACTGAGTTCCCCGCCTCCAGATATTGACACACATATAAAGGCATACTTACTCCTTCTTCAAGGTTTTCATATTCCACAGTGAAAGATAGCCATCTGAGAATCCCACAACCAGCTGATTGCTCCTGCTTATGTAGCTTAAGGTTGTTACAGCTGCTCCCGATGGACTTAGTAACTGGAAACAGAGATGTCGCCCCTCTCTGGTAACAGCTTCTCTTATTTGTGGGATTTCAGCAGGGATCCCAGTGATCACTTCTAGGTCTACACACACACACAAGATCATGCAACATAAGAGATTACATTCTTCAGCTTTTTCAGGATAGATGTTAAGAGCTTAGCATTATGCTATATATTACCTAATACCCTATTCCCTGTTAAATGTGCACTGTATGCAATGTTTTCAATTAGTATTTATAATTCAAGTTCATTTTAAGAACACAGGAATTAGCAAATTAGATTAGACCAGTAGTCCATCTAGACCAGTATTCTGTCCCAGATACTCTGAAGTACAAAAATCCACATAATAGACAATTATGAAATAGATTGGCTCACAGGGTAAGTTTCTTTCTAGACCCTGTCAGTCAGTGGTTTACTTATGCCCTCAAGCATGAAGTTTATTTATATCCTTTAAGCCCATATTCAAAAGCGACCCCCACTATGAAGCCACTGACTAAGATATCTCCATAATAATGGAACGTTGGATGCAATTGAGATATTCCAAATGCTGGTTTGCTTATTTTTTAAATTAGGGTTTTTTAAAATGTTCCTCTCCTTTCCTTCACACGCCCATGCAGAGTCATTTTCATTTAAACCAAGTGTTTTAAAAAATGGTTACCTAAAATTATGTATAA
Source organism: Emys orbicularis (assembly GCF_028017835.1). Taxonomy (NCBI): domain Eukaryota; kingdom Metazoa; phylum Chordata; order Testudines; family Emydidae; genus Emys; species Emys orbicularis. The sequence goes on from NC_088685.1 coordinate 145,330,293, forward strand.
GATCATATTTAGGCATTTAAGACTCCTTCTTCCATTGAAGTCAAAGGCAAACTTCCACCAACTTCAGTGGTGTAGGATCAGGCTATGCATAAGGATTTAAGAACCTAATTTTACAATTTTTAAAAAAAAGTTTTGGCCTTAAGAACCTGGAGATTAGAACATCTTTCAAAGAAAGAATTAGCACATCAGCTAAGAATTCATGGTGTTAAGTAGTCTTCATTTTCAGCGGTCTTAAACCAAACAGATCTTAAAGACACAGGATGCTTATGTTTTATCAGATAGGAAAAACGGAGTGCACATTCCTCATTTAGGAAACTTGAGTTTTCTTACTTCTCGACCAGAAAATCTGTTTAAATTTAAAAATGCTAATTTACCTGATGCCTCTATTTCATTCTGACTACATGACAAATCATCCAAACAAAGGTCAATCAGCAGGATATGACCAACATCTGTAACCACAGCTGCCACACCAAAAAGCCATCGCAGACTCTGGTGCAAATGCTGAGTGCTGACACGGGCTCCACCATGATTAATTATGGGTTCAATAGCAGTTACCTACAAGAAAACTGCATGTTAATTTTTAAGCAATTTGACAAACTATAAATAAAGTTTTGCAATGTAGTACAGGGCAGAAGTTGGCATATTAGGAATACAATTCTGTATTTACATTCTTATTCATAAGATTCAAAAGCAAAGTATTTCCTCAGATTATTAAAAAAAAATTACAGCCCTGAGCAGGAGAAAGAAGGGAGTTCATTATATCCTCTAATTTTTTTTAGAGGAATGTCCTAAGATACTGAACTACAATTCTTTCTATTAAATAAAATACTCTTTAAATGGTGCTCTCTAATACTGCAGCTCTCCAGTTTCAGTTACCTGTTTGAAAACAATATTTTAAGGCAAATATCCATTCAAAAAACAAAAACAAAACAAAAACAAAAAAAGCTTTATATTAAAAACCCAAATTGCAAGCTGATTCTTCCTCTGCTCATATGATGAAAAACATTACCAATGTGAAGGACAGTGCCTTTCCTGTGAAAATCTCATGAAGTTTTAGGTGTTCTGTAAATTATGCTATGTAGTAACTAACCTGCCTGGAAAGAGGGGCCATTTTAACGGTAATTAAACATTCTCACCAACAACTGAAGGCAATTATCAGGATAAGACTATGCAAACCACATACATACATATATACGTATACACACATACATATATAGGTTGCATTTGATTAGATTAACCAAAAAAAAAAAAAAAATCTGAGAAAGTCAGAAATAAGGTCTTTTTAAATGCACATCCCAATGTACTTTTGGGAATACTGACAGAGGAAATCAAGCCTAAAACAATATTGTGAGAGACCACCATCTGTCTTACATGCAAAGCTTGCCTTGGCTGAACAGGAAGAAGTGAAATGAATTACTGGGTAATGAAAGCATTTTCTCTAGTTAACTTAAGATTAAAAATGTGACTCTGGATGTGCTAAAGTGCATCCCAGGAAAATACTCAACACTACAGTAGAAGTTTTAATGTGTGCAGCTTTCTGCACTAAAACCGTACCACAGCATAGCAACATATGCTATCCTTTGATTCTCTTATGAATTAGAAGCTGAGCATAGCACACAACAGAAATAATGGAATGTTTTGTGTCATAGGGGGATGGTTATATATAGCACCCTACCAAATTCACAGGGCAGGGGGTTCTACCATGCGCCAGGCTAGTCCTGGCCCGGGCTGGGAAGGGACAGGACTTCCTGTTCCCCTGCAAGGGCCGCTCCCGGAGCCAGGTCAGACCCACCTCCGGGAAACTCCCCCAGCTGCAGGAAGCTCCACTGCTACTACCTGGGAGCCCAGTTCTGAATGCAGCACAGAAGCAAGGGTGGCTGTCAGCCGCCCGACCTGGGTGGGGGTCTGCAGCCCCAGCTATCAGCCCCCCCAACTCGAGTCGGGGACTGACAGTAAAACCATGGTATATGGTAACCCACCCCCATACCCTGTAACCCTCACTTCTGCGCTGCTGTTGGCACGGCTTTAGAGCTGGGCGCCTAGCCAGCAGCCGCTGCGCTCTCTGGCTGCCCAGCTCTGAAGGCAGCACCCCTGCTAGCAGCAGGGCAGAAGTAAAGGTGGCAATCCCCTACAATAGTCTTGTGACACTCCCCCCATCCCATGACCCACTTTTGGGTCAGGACCCCCATAGTTACAACACCCTGAAATTTCACATGTAAACATCTGAAACCATGAAATTGACTATTTTAAAAATCCCATGACTGTGAAATTGACCAAAATGGACCGTGAGTTTGGTAGGGCTCTAGTTATGTAAGAAGAACAGGACAAAAAGTCCCTTGCCTCACGTGTTAGCCAGAGGGGAGAAAAAAATAGATCTGGAAGCTACACGGTATATATGCACTGGAGTTGGAGGAGTAATTTCTAGCTTGGGTAGACATACATGCACTAGCTTTGACAGTGCACTAAAATCAGCAGCATGTGTGGCAGTATAGGCTAGCCACCCTCAGCACTTACATGGGGCACAGATGGGATCATACTTGAGACAGCTAGGCTGCCCCACCACGGCAGCAACCCCGCTATTTTTAGCATGTTAGCTCAATCAAAGCTAGTATACAAAACTACACCTCCAGCTCCACTCAGTCAGGGTTTAGTGTGGTTACACAGCCATGGAATCCGGCTTTCATGTCAGTTCATGTCACAGCCATTCTTACCTTAGCAGTATCTATCGCAATTTCAATTGCCATCTTTGGCTCCAGATTTCTATAACTCAAGCTTCCTGTTTCCCACACTAGTCAAAGGATTATCAACAAATTTTTAAAATGGATTAAAAACCTTGCTGAATTAGTCCTGGTGGCAGCAATAAGAAGAGAAGCACTGCAGTAGGATGCTTGCTGAACTCCCTTTCTACAAATGCTGCTTCTGGTTTTTTTCTTTTCTTTATGTCGCTTTTTTCGTTAGCATCTGGCTGCAAATAAAAGTCTTTTGTTGCTTTAACATATAATCTTCCTAGCACTTTCCTGATTTCGACTTTACTTTTCCATGCGGAAGCCTCTGAAACAGTGTATTTTTCCCCCCACTGTGCTACAGCCTGGATTTTTGTGTTTCCCTATGCCATTGCCAACTCATATTCCAGAAATGAGCAGACAAAGGGAACTTTCCCCGGCTCACTGAATCTGAATGTTATTCTTCTGCTACCATGTAAATCAGAAAAGTATGTGAAAATGTTTTTTGATACTTTCTCAAAGCAACCATTTAAAAGTGCTAAACCTGTGTGTGTCATTGATGTGGTCCATTTTTAGATTCCATTAAAAACACTTTTGAAGCAGAATATTTTTAGTCACACCTTTGTTTGTTTATTTTGCTAATTTGTTTTTAATTCACTCCTTGGGAATGATTACTTCTTTTAATATGAAAAACACTCTTATGTTAAAGCTAAGTTAGGGGTTAACAGTTTGACACCTTGGCCCAGAGATCCCAAATTAGTGTAACTGGCATAATTTAATTGACTTCTAAAGAGGTATGACAATTTTTATCAGCTGAGAATCTAGCCCATAATTTCAAGAGTTCATTAATGCCTTAAAAAAAAAAGGGGGGGGGGTGGACAGAAGAAATGAATTACAGAAAATGAAAGCTAAACATTTGTTCAAAGTTTTATTAAAAACAATAGCAAGCATTAAATCATGTTAAATGTGTTGAACACAAAACTTATCCACACAGGGCTACAAAGCCAAGAGAACAGCTTAAATATTTTAGTAATGAAGTTTACAGCAAATTAGTGAAAGACTGAACACACATTAAATAATTAGTTCTTTGTCTACACTGAATTTTATTTGCTTCTCTACGTTCCTAGTCACAGCTCAGGGCATTCCAATCCAATTCAGTGACTGCTTCTAATTCCTGATTAAACTAACCTGAGTCTAATGGAAAGACTGGTAAAAAGCAAAATGAAAGCCACTGGTCAAACACGTTTGTAAAAATGTATACTGTTTATTCAAATCTTCCTTGGGCATATATGAAATGTATACCACATAATGTAAATCTATATAGAACACAAGGTTATCAATAGTAAAAAAAAAAAATCAGATAAACTCTTGCCTTCTCTCTAAAGTTTCCAAGCCTTTACCACCCAACAGCCAGCCTCTCCGATAAATACCTTCATGCTTTCTCCACACAATTTTTAATGCATGGGAAAAAGTCCGTAACATAATCCACATTCAGTATTTAATTCTCTTTAAAAATCCCTCCTGAAGACTCACCTCTGCCATGATACCTACAAAACTCTACTTGCTGATCATGGCTAGGAAAAGTGATGACCTGTGACCATCCCTCTTACCTTGCCTTCCTTTCCCTACTTCCTTTGTCCTATTAACTTCCCATTGCTTACCCAATCTGAATCTCAATTAATCTTTTTTGAAAAGCCCAATAAAACATGTAACAAAACTATGCCAATTCTTCACCTCATTAATTGCTTATATGTTATGTACCATCCTCTACCCTTCATTGTTTGTCTTGTAGACTAAGCCCTTCAGGGCAGAGAAGAAAGTCTCCTGTTAGTCCAGCACCTAGCACAATGGAACCCTAATTCCCAATGGGACCTTTGAATGCTACTATAATGTAAGTGCTTACTACTACAGATGACACCCAAGAGTTTAAACCCCCCCACAAAAGATAAGACTCAAACTGCTCAGAAAAGGGAGGCAGTGAAAGAAGTCATTGTGAAGGCAACTCAAATTGTTGCAGACACTAAGGTGATTAAAGTGCAAAGAATCCTTCATGCTCCTAGCAATCTGATTTGGACATTGTCTACATTCAGAAAATTTGCATAGTTATTAACTACATTGATTTAATAACAGTTTTCAATGGTGAAAAGAATTGATGGTAGCTACACCAGTGAAAGCTTTCTGAATGTAGACAAAACCATAGTGAGAGGGGTACCCATGAACCAGACGTGCCAGTGCAAGGGAGAAGGAACTGTCACTTAAATGCTTAGAAAGATCTCTATACTTCCCACAACAACAAAACAGGTTTATATAACTAGGGCTACGTCCTCCCGGGGGAGGGGGGTCGATTTAAGATACGCAAATTCAGCTACGCGAATAGCGTAGCTGAATTCGACATATCGGAGCCGACTTACCCCGCTGTGAGGACGGCGGCAAATCGACCTCCGCAGCTCCCCCGTCAACGGCGCTTACTCCTACCTCCGCTGGTGGAGTACAAGCGTCGATTCGGGGATCGATTGTCGCATCCCGACGAGACGCGATAATTCGATCCCCAAGAGATCGATTTCTACCCGCCGATTCAGGCAGGTAGTGTAGACGTAGCCTAATTTAATTAATAGGTTCTTTGCCTGCATTACTAAAGTTTCACTTACACAACATCGTTGTGGCAATACAGGAATTAATCACAGAGAAAAGCAGTATTAGGTCAGTATAATATATTTAGCTGGCAAAACTATTTAGCAGGTGGAACCAAGGAGAGGTGACCAGCCAACTCTCTGCAGACCACTAAATGTTCTCTGACCACAGCTTGAGAACCTCTGGTTTAACAAGGGGCAATATCACCTACTTTCTATTCTTCATTCTGTGGGAGAGGTAGCATTGGGGCTGAGGCCAGTAATGAGTTAACAGAGGGAAGGATAGGTTTTGGGGAAAAGGTGGACATCCGATTCTCCTTCAGTCCCTCATTCCAAGTTAGAATGTGCCATCATAGAAAGTTACAACACTTTCAACTGGGATTGTTGTTCCATCTCAGTAAGCAATAGCTACAACTTTCTATTGGCTAGTTTCCTTAAGAGAAGGGTGACTGAAGGTCATGAGCCCAGTAGAGCAACTCCAGACAGTTAAACCAGTTAAGAAAGTAGGGTCCCAAGTCCAAGATGCTTCTTTTTAGATATTATCTAATTTGGGGTACTAATCATATATGCAGGAAACAGAGTTGCAAGGAAGTTGCGCTTCCCACTAGATGCAAGCTCACCTGTGGACATGAAGATAACTGGTTTGCTAATGCCCCCTGCCTTATTCCAAAACACAAGAGAGAGTTCACAAGTCTAAGCGCACAGCCTCCAGTTAGCTAGTTTGAGATTCTAGGGGAGTGGTTGTAATTTATTTACAACACAATCAATTTCTAGGATTTGGAATTTTATTAAAGAGGTTGTCATTTTACTCTAAGAGCTATTAAGAATGTGTGTGGGAAGGGGGCCTAAAGTATACAGGGTTTGGTTGTTTTTAGGTTTATATGGGCAACTGGCTCTTCACAGCTTTCATCCCCTTCTACTCACAAAAATGTAGGATTGGAAGGGACCTCGAGAGGTCATCTACTCCAGCCCCCAGTTTTGAGAGACCTAGCAGACCAAGTAGACTTAGACCATCCTTAACAGATGTTTGGCTAACTTGTTCTTAAAAATCTTGACTGATGGGGATTCCACAGTCTTCCTTGGAAGCCTATTCCAGATTTTAATTATTCTTATAGTTAGAACAATTTTCCTAATATCTAACCTAAATCTCCCTTGCTGCAGATTAAGTCCATTACTTCTTGTCCTACTTTTGGTGGACACGGAGGACAGTAATCAATTGTTCTCTTTATAACAGTCCTCAACATATATGAAGATTTAATTCCCTCCCAGTCTTCTTTTCTCAAGACTAAACATGCCCAACGTTTTTAACCTTTCCTCATAGCTCTGGTGTCCTAAGCCTTTTATCATTTTTGCTGCTTTCCTCTGGATCCTCCAGTTAATCCAGGTCTTTCCTAAACTGTGGCACCCAAAACTGGACACAACACTCCAGTTGAGGCCTCACCAGTGTCGAGCAGAGAAAGACAATTAGATATGACACTCCTGTTTTCACACCCCAGAATGATATTAGCCTTTTTCACAACTGAGTCACTCAGCTGGCTCATACCCAATTTATGATCCACTATAACCCCCAGATACTTTTCTGCAGTGCTACTCCCTAGACAGTTATTCCCCATTTTGCATTTGATTTTTCTTTCCTGACTGTAGTACTTTGCACTTGTCTTTACTGAATTTCATCTGGTTGATTTCAGACCAACTGCCCAATTTATCAAGATCATTTTTAACTCTAGTCCTGTCCTTCAAAGTGCTAGCAACCCCTACCAGCTTGGAGTCACTTTGAATAATGCAACAGCTAAGAAACCTGTAGTATCTTGTTCTGTAGTACAAGTGAAATTTTTTTTATTTTATTTTTTTACTTTCAGCATTAGTTAAGAGACAGTTGGTACCTTCCAACCCAAGTTTTGATATCAAGACTAAGTCCACTATGTATTGTAAGTTGATATTTTTGCAGCCATCAATATAAAAGCTTCCTCGAAACAGAATTCTATGGCATACAACAGAATAGAAAAGGGGTTGGCAACGTTCGGCACGCGGCTCGCCAGGGTAAGCACCCTGGCGGGCCGGGCCAGTTTTATTTACCTGCTGACGCGGCAGGTTCGGCCGATCGCGGCCCCCACTGGCCGCGGTTCACCGTCCCGGGCCAATGGGGGCGGCGGGAAGCGGCGCGGGCGAGCGATGTGCTGGCCGCGGCTTCCCGCCGCCCCCATTGGCCCGGGACGGCGAACCGCGGCCAGTGGGGGCCGCAATCGGTCGAACCTGCCGCGTCAGCAGGTAAATAAAACTGGCCCGGCCCGCCAAGGTGCTTACCCTGGCGAGCTGCGTGCCGAACGTTGCCGACCCCTGGAATAGAAGCTTTGCTTTTAGATTAAAAAGTACGTACCCTTCCTGGAAGAACAACTGCTTTAACCACTCTTGATACTCCAAGGTCATACAGACAGAGAACACTCCCTTCTGCTTCTTCCAATCCAACTAGTAGTCCAGTTCTTTTCTGCCAGGAAAATTCCTTCACTACAAGGACAGTGGGTGGGTGTTCATTTACTCCATTAAAACGATATGCAGACAGCCGTTCTCCCGTGATAGAGTTTACTACCTCAAGCTGAGGACCACAGGCCAAGCAAGCCAGGCCATTTCTCCCTAGAAAGAAGTAAGGGGAAAAGTTTATGTAAGAATGATAAACACAGAAGGATTCATTTGAAATTATAAGATATTAGATTATGATGTGGGGATGAGTCCTCCCAAAATAGTTTAGTTAGAAATGTACACAGTTTTAATTTATTACTATGTCTAAGTTTGAGACTGTGCACGCATGCACACACACAAAACAGAATTAACATGCACTTTTACTACAACATGAAATCTAAGAACAATGGGATCTACACAGAGCTAGGACCGAGCAGGTTACTGAATTACAGGTAACGGCTTAAAAACAGCTGCATTTTGGGAAAAGTTTGCCTCCTGGCTTCATAAAGCTATTGGTAAACTCACCTGATGCATCTTAATGGAGCCAACACATTTCACAAGTAAAATGTATCACTACTGTGTGTATTTAGATAACCCACAGTCACAAGTAATTATTAATTCCAACACAATACCAAGTTTCAGAGGAAGATGATTACCTCCAGCAAACTTCCCACGAAGTACAGATTCTAGTGTTATCTCATCTTCTCCAAGTGCTTGAACAGTCACTTCTGGAAATTGCAGCAGACTGCTTGTTACCTGAGCTGTTAGGTCTCGCATATTTCACTGTAAATAAAGAACTACATTAAATAAGTGTACTTAGTCAGCACCTAACAAATCTGACATTTTATAAAAGAGTTTATCAATCAATACAACACTCCGAATTATCCGTAGTTCTTTCCATCATATCCAATAGTATCAAAATATTTCTCCCTAAAACTTCCTCCTAAATACCTATGTACAAGTATATTGTAGCAACTTAAATGGCCCATTTTGTAAATTTTGGCAACTAATTTAAACCACCACCTTTGGATAGAGATAGGAGACACAGATTGACTTTTAAACCATTTTTCTTTTCCCCAAGAATTGGAATATTCATCTCATGATGAAAAAAAAAAGAGATCAGAAAGAATTGTCTAAAGGTTTTTCTTTTCTTTTTTTAAATAAAAAAGTCAATTCTTCCTCTGTCCCCTCACTCACTGATGACTACTTTTGATCCTTAGGCTTATAAACAAGCAAAAACTTTAGTGCCATAAAACTATTTGTCTATATCAGCTGCTCAGTGCACGTTCCACTTTCTCAGCCACTCACTCTTGTACATTCAGGCAGGAATAATAAGGCCAACTGGTGACCCCACAGAGTAGCGTGCTGAATTTCTTGCTCTTTAGATGCCTGTAAGGTCATCAGTAACCTGAAGGGCAACAGTACTAATGCCATAAGAACGGCCGTACTGGGTTAGACCAAAGGTCCATCTAGCCCAGTATCCTGTCTACCGACAGTGGCCAATGCCAGGTGCCCCAGAGGGAGTGAACCTAACAGGTAATGATCAAGTGATCTCTCTCCTGCCATCCATCTCCACCCTCTGACAAACAGAGGCTAGGGACACCGTTCCTTACCCATTGTGGCTAATAGCCATTAATGGACTTAACCTCCATGAATTTATCCAGTTCTCTTTTAAACGCTGTTATAGTCCTAGCCTTCACAACCTCCTCAGGTAAGGAGTTCCACAAGTTGACTGTGCGCTGCGTGAAGAGGAACTTCCTTGTATTTGTTTTAAACCTGCTGCCTATTAATTTCATTTGGTGACCCCTAGTTCTTGTATTATGGGAATAAGTAAATAACTTTTCCTTATCTACTTTCTCCACATCACTCATAATTTTATATACCTCTATCATATCCCCCCTTAGTCTCCTCTTTTCCAAGCTGAAAAATCCTAGCCTCTTTAATCTCTCCTCATATGGGACCTTCTCCAAACCCCTAATCATTTTAGTTGCCACGGTTATGGCAGGTAAGTAAATGAGGAAGAACTTAAGTCTATCCACTTACTTGTTAGTAAAATAGTAACTGTTAGTTAAAACAATCTTTTTTAAAAGATATTTCAATTCACCATTAAGCATTTGGGTTTTTGGTTCCCTCCCCCTTAATTGTAGAGTTTATTTTGGCAATTATTCCTCCTCATGTTAGAGCACAACAAATAAGGGCCTCCAACAGTCTGTTGAGTTCATGGACTTTGACAATTAGCTCAGCAAGTCTTTTTGAAATTCCATTGCCTCTGGTGTAGATTTAAAGAGTTTTTCAGAAAACAGATCACACACACAGACCCAACAATAGATTATCAACCAGGTCAACAGGTAAGATATTGTGCAGAGGTTTTTTTAATGACAAATTTGTGGTTCTATTATAAATCTATTCTTGGAGATACCTCCTTATCAGTAAACTCATTTGAGGAAATAATACAATAAATTTCAGAATGGATCTAATAGAAAAGAAACAGTTGGATACAAACTGTTAGGATAACAAAATCTACAAAATACTCCTTCTCTGGGATCTTTCTAGTAAAGGGCTTGATGTTTTAGGACCACAACTTTCCAAGATCTCTTCCTTTTGACTCCTTTCACAGTATTCTGACACTCCAGATAGAATATTTTTAATGTGGTACTTTGGGACTCAAATAATACTTCAGATTCCCAGGAAGACTCATCTTATCAAATTTCAGAGGATGGCTTTATCTTATTGCATAGGAAATTCATCAGTTTCAAGAAGAGCACGTAGTCACATGTACAGAGATAAGTGTCTCTATTTCCAGCAAGAAACTCTTTTTGGAGGAAAAACCTTTAATGTTTTGATACAAGAAGTCAGAGTTTGACTCCGCAGGAATAAAAGCTGTGTTATCATGGGGACTTCAATCTGAGTGACATATGCTGGAGGTCTCATCCTGCCAGTACTAAAACATCCTCAGAATTTCTAAAAATTATAGATGACAGTTTCTTAACTGAAGAAGTATTGCAGCCAACACAGGGGAATTCTGTATTAGACCTCATCTGACAGATAAAGAGGAATTGATATAGAATTAAAAACTACTGATAGTTTACAAGTGATTATGGCTTGATTACATTTATGTACAAAGAGAATAAAATTCAAACCAGTAGTAAATAAATATACACACACACACACACACACACGCATGCATGCGCACTTTAAAAGGGCCAATTTCACAAAGCTGGAAACCATTTTGAATCAAATCAGATAGGAGAAAAATGTGAATGTCAATGGGGAACTATTTAAGAATAGTTTACTAAATGCCCCAAACCCCACAATTCCCGGATCAAGAAGGACAGCCATCCTGGTTAAAAAGCCAACCTGGCTTAGAGGGAAAGTGAAAGCAGATATAAAAAATAAAAACACCACAAATGGAAGTTGATAGCAATGAATATAAATCAGAGGCTAGGAATTGAAGAAAACTGAAGCCAAAGGGGACAAATAAAAATCTACAGCCAGCAGAGTTAAGGACAATAAGAAGGAATTTTTAAATTTGTACCAGGAACAAAAGGAATCCTAATAATGGTACAGGTCCATTACTAGATGGAAACAGTAGAGTTGTCAACAATAATGCAAAAAAGGCAAAAGTCTTCAATAAATATTTCTGTTCTGTATTTTGGAAAAAGTCAGATGTAGTTATATGACATAACGATAATATACCATCCCAACAGTAACTAAGCAGGATGTTTAGCAACAGCTGCTAAAAAAGTCTAGCTTTAAATCAGCGGGTCCAGATAACTTGCATGCAAGAGTTTTAAAAGATCTGGCTCAGGTGCTCTCTGGACAATTAGTGTTGATTTTCAACAAGTCTTGGAACATCGGAGAAGTTTCAGAGGACTGGAAGAAAGCTAATGTTGGGCCAATATTTAAAAAAGATAATTACAGGCCTGTCAGCCTGACATTGAACCTAGACAAAATGCTGATACGGGACTCAATTAAAAAAATTAAATCAGGGTAATATAATTAATGCCAATCAAGGTAGGTTTATGGAAAATAGCTCCTGGCAAACTTTACTTGACTTTTTGTGAGATTATGAGTTTGGTTGATAATGGTAATATTGTGGATGTAATATACTTAACGTACTATGAGAATTAATGTATGATTTGATTTCATCCTGTCAGCCACCCTTTTTGAACAGCAGAACGGAATGACAGACCAGAACAATCCTTAGGAGTGATTATGGTTGGGGGGAGGGATAGCTCAGTGAGCATTCGCCTGCTATACCCAGGGTTGTGAGTTCAATCCTTGAGGCGGCCACTTAGGGATCTGGGGCAAAATCAGTACTTGGTCCTGCTAGTGAAGGCAGGGGGCTGGACTCGATGACCTTTCAAGGTCCCTTCCAGTTCTAGGAGATAGGATATCTCCATTAATTAAAAAAAAAATTATGGTCACCCTTTTGTTTTAGGATAAGTTATAATGTCTACTATGGTTTCCTATATGTATTACAAATTAGGCACTCTAGTTAAATATACATTTCTTTGTTTTAGGTTTAGTAAATAAGAGACAGGATTCTCTATTGTGTCTATGCTAAGTAGATTAGAGGAACATTGAAGGCCTGGGTCTCAATGTAAATTGTCTTGGTTATTGATTGTAAAACTTAGCAAGGTTTAATTTGCAATGCCTTTTTGCTCGATATAAAATACTACTGTTTGTATTCTCAATCTGTTTGTGTGAATGAAGAATGTATGCATCAGGAAAAGATAAGGTGTGAAGGCCATTGTTATAGCCAGATGGTCAAGGAAGAAGAAGTGAAAAGACTTAAAGGACATCAAAGAATCATCAACGCGCATCCATGATGAAGGGCAGATAGATGACCCTGAGGTGAAGGCTGGCACCCCTAAGAACAATTGATTAAATCAGAACAAAGGACAGGATGACCCTCTCGGAGGTGTATTGGAATGTTTACACCAATTAAGAAGTAACCGGTCACAAACTGACACAGCAAAATCCATAGACCTCAACAGAGGAAAAAAACCTATAAGAACAGGGTGTTTGGCCATGGGACTTTGGGTTCGTCTTGCCACACTCCAGGTGCATCGGATCGCGACCGACAAGAGCCCAGCTCCACACTCGTGCTCAATCTAAGTGGCCATTAGATTGACTCGAGCTACAACAGACTGGTAACTATGAACATCACTGTCAGGGGGAGGGGAGGGAGAGAGAGAGTGTGTGTGTGTGTAAAGCATATGCTAACTGTTGTATTTTCAATAAATACTGCGTATTTACCTTCCTCTATAAAGATCCCGTGTGCTTTGTATGAGCATAACTAACACTTCTGATACTGCATTACATTTTGATTAGAATAATACAAAATCAACACAGCACACATTAAATGGAATAAAAACTAGCTAACTGATAGGTCTGAAAATGCAACTGTAAACAGGGAATCATCAAGTGTGTCCTAGTAGGGTCCCCCAGATATCACTTCTCGGCCCTATAGTATTGAACATTTTTATCAGTGACCTGAAAGAAAACAACATCATTACAGATCAAGTTTACAAATGACACAAAGATTGGGGGAGTGGTAAAAAAAAGAATAGGACAGACCACTGATATACAGCAATCTAGATCACTCGGTAAGCAGGATGTAAATAAACAGTATGTGTTTTAATATGGCCAAATGTAGAGTCATACTTCTAGAAATAAATAATGCAGGCCATACTTACAGGTTGGGGGCTCTATCCTGAGAATCAGTGACGCTGAAAAGGGCTTCGGAGTCATGAGCTCTAAGTGTGATACTGTGGCCAAAAGGGCTAATGTGATCCTTGGAAGTATAAACAGAGCAATAGTGAGTTAGAGTTAGGGAGATTATATTACCTTTGTATTTGGCACTGGAGCAACCACTACCAGAATACTATGTCCAGTTCTGGTATCCACAATACAAGAATGATGTTGATAAATTGGAGAGGGTTCAGAGAAGAACCATGGAATTGATGAAAGGATTGAAAACATGCCTTATAGTGAAAGACTCCAAAAGTTCAAGCTATTTACCTTTACTAAGAGAAGGTTAAGGGGTTACTTGATCACAGTCTTTAAGTACCTACATGAAGAACAGAAATTTGGTAATAGAGGGCTCTTCAATTTAGCAGACAAGGTATAACGAGATCCAATGGCTGGAAATACAAGCTAGACAAATTCAGACTAGAAGAAATGTGAAATTTTTTTTTTTTTTAAAACAGTGAGGGAAATTAATCATCTGAACTATTTAAGAAGTGCTGCGATGGATTCTCTATCATTGGAAAATTTTTAAATCAAGAAAGAGCGTTCTAAAATATATATATGTTCTAGGTCAAACTAGAATTAATTCAGGGAAGTCCTATGGCAAATATTAGAATACAGGTGATCAGACTAGATTATCACAATATTCTTTTCTGGCTGTATAATCTATGGCTTGGAAGGAGGACATCAAGGCAGGGGCAGTACCTGAATTTTCAGATTTATGAGATTAACAAGAGTAAATTGAGAGTGTCATTCTTGAAATAAAGCACACACAAGTCTCCACAGAAATTTAATCAAAGCACTCCTGTTGTTCTTGGGCCAGTTTTGACCCATGTCCTTTTAAATATCCTTATATATTATGAAGTAGTTACAACCGGTCACTAAGGTTAATCTGAAATAAATTGATTTGATTCACCAAAATGAACATAAACTACTGAGTAATTAGATGACTGTATTGGTGTAATCTTTGTCCTTCTGCTCCCTACTGCTTGTCAACTTCACTCCTCATGTCACATCTAAATTTTAGATTGCAGACTTTTTCAGGCAGGGACCATGTCTTTTTAATGTCTTCTGAGAAGCGTTTAGCAAGCTCAGGCACTATAAAATAAATACTGGACAAAGTTTTGTGGGAGAATTTAAAGGCATTAATATCCTGGATGCTCAGATGACAGAACTACATACAGCCAGGTAGAAAAGAATGAGTGACAGTCCAGGTATATAAAAGAATAAAGCTGCTGATTTATGAAAACCAGGTGTGCTAATTAAAAATAATTTATTTATTTTTTGCATAGGTGGGTTAAAAAAGTTCTTGACAGTATAATGAAATTGAATTTTTTAAAAGGTTGTTACGAGATATTAAGATAGACAGACCACGTATAATTCAATATCCTACACTTGCACAAAGGCTTGCCTTCGCATACAGCGCTACAGCTGAGCCGCTGAAACGCTTTAGTAAAGATGCTCCGACGTTGACAAGAGAGCTTCTCCCATCAGTGTAGTCAATCCATCTCCTCAAGAAGTAGTAGCTATGTCAACAGGAGAAGCTCTTGTTGACATAGCACAGTCTACACCGGGGAATTATCAGTATAACTACATCATTCAGGGGTTTGGATTTTTCACATACCTGAGTGACGTATAACAGACCTATATCAGTATAACTAGTTATACTGATATAGGTCTGTAGCGTACGCCTGGCCCAAGAATCCAGCCCAAGAGAGATAAACCCTGCCTACACTATGAACGGACCTGATGGTGGCAGTAATAGTCAGGAACAGGTGTGATGGAATGGGAATTTTTCATATTTTGGATGAATAGTGTATGTGCCTCAGTTTCCTTTGTGCGCAGCATGGTTAACTAGGTGGGGAGGGAAAGTATGTTTATTCTTTGCAGAGATCCAGGTGTGACTGGGGTCCATATCTTCTGGGACTTTCCATGGACAATTGCCTGGATTTTGGCATCTAACAACTAACGACCATGAAGGGCTCATGCTCTGCAGGAAACCAGCTAGGTTTGACCAGCTGGAGAACAAAGGGCTATCGAGGAGGGCCAGGTGACTATGTTTGCCCTGGAACAAGAACAAAGGACTGATGAGGGGTCAGGGGGTTGTTAAGTGTGGGCTGTTGGAGGGGAGAAGCAGCTTCTGGACTGGGACTCGGAAGGGATCAGAGAGCTCTGAACTGACCCAGATGGACTATGCTGTAACCTTCTGTTTTCTGTGATAACCAAGGACTTTCCACGCTGTATTCCAGACATCTAATAAACCCTTCTGCTTTTACAAAACTGGCAGAGAGTCACTCCAGATTAAAGAAACTGGGAGTACATTGCTCCCTTTGGGTACATAAATCTCCCTCCGGGATCCAAACCAGGTGGGAGATTCTACAGGGAGTTCATGGCAAAAGGAAGCGGAGCCAAAGGCTCCGAGATTTGGTCCCAGGAGGCAGTGAAGCCAAGGGACTTATCCCAGTGAGAGAGAGACATCCTAAGGGTGGTCATCACAGGGATGTTCCAGAGCTGTTTGAAAGCACTGGACCTATGGATCTGTGACCACAGGTCCTACTGAAACTGGTGCAGATAACCATTTAAGTGTTAGGGCTGGTCTCCACTACTGGTAGATCAACATTGCTGCAATCAATGCAGCAGGGATCGATTTAGCAGGTCTAATGGAGACGCGCTAAATCAATGGCAGAGCGTTCTCCAGTCGACCCCAGCTCTCCAAGAAGAGTAAGGGAAGTCGACCGGAGCGTGTCTCCCGTTGACTCAGCGCCGTGAAGACACAGGGGTAAGTCAACCTAAGCTACGTCGAATTCAGCTAGGTTATTCACGCAGGCGGAGTAGCATAACTTAGGTCGACTTACCCCCATAGTGAAGACAAGCCCTAAGTGTGGATGAAACAAAGCCTTTTTCAAAATCATACATCCTGGCAACTAAGTTGTTTTCAACATCAATTCAGCAGCACCTACTGTTCACAATTTGTCATTAACTGGTCGGTTCATTAGTGTGAATGGACTATGGTGATCTAGATTTAACCAATAAAATTTATGACAGTTACATAGGCATTTTTGTTAGTCTGCTGCTATTCACTCTGGTAGGTGGTGCAAACACACAACATCTCTGATATGCAGATTTAGAAGCCTAATTTTAGGCCCCCTGGTTTGAAAACTTTGGCCACTGTACTTGGCATTTACTCTGAACAAGTATAATCACAATGGTTGTAAGAGCGCCTGTGCATCATTTAGAACCTTATGTGTAGACACTGGTGTGTGAAGACATTCCAGGGACTTATAACTAAGGCTACGATTATGTCACAGAGGTCATGGATGTCACGGAAACTGACTTCCAGAGACCTGTGACATTTTCTGCCCCGGAGGCTGAAGCTGTCAGCAGGCAGCCCCACAGCTCTCAGCTGCTGCAGGAGAGGGCCCCCTGCAGCTGCCCAGCCACGGCGGGCCAGAGGGGACCCCAGAATCCCTAGAAGCTGTGGGTGCTGGACCCTCCTCATTTTGTCAGGGGTATTTTTAGTAAAAATCACAGACAGGTCATGGGCTTCCGTTAATTTTTGCTTATTGCCCGTGACCTGTCAGTGATTTTTACTAAAAATATCCCAGACAAAATCTAAGCCTTACTTAGAACACTGGTTGCAACCTAAATGTTGTAGTGCAAATAAAGCTCTTACATTATCAGTGCATGCTGGGAGAGAGATTATAGACCGTTGAGATGCCATTTATAACAACTACCTTGGAAGACAGACACTGTGTGCAAACAGCCATACCATTAGAAGGAACACAACTGCTATTTACAATTAAGTTATGTACAAGCAGTAACCTAGCTTTAGAGGGCAGGGGGAAGGGATGCTGCGGGATGGACAGGGGGACCTGCCTTACTCCACATCACACAGACACCCTATTTGAAAGATGTTTAAAGAAGTCTGTGTGTCTATTGCCAGCATCAAAAAAAGCAGCATATACCAATGGCAAAAAGTATAACAGATGCAGAGCCTGGTACCAAGAACAAGGCAACATTTTGAAAAGAATGCTGCTGATGGCAAGGACGCTGCTGCAGTCAGCCAGTCTGAAAATTCTGGATCTATTGTTTCCTATGCCAGCATAAAAGACACAGAATCACAACAGAGACTGTTAGCGTTTCTAATGGGATAAGATAGTACTGGCAGCAAGTTATGGGCTGTTGGTTTTGGTTTTTTTTTGTCATTTTTAAATGATAATGGGCTGAATATTTTTATTTGCTATAAAAATCCCATAAGGAAAAAGGCTTTTTAAAGTTTTAACATGCTCGTACTAATGGCTTTGCTTAGTTTAATTCTAACAATAAACCTAATATGCTTTGAAGAATAAATTAATGTCTAGTAAGTCAGAAATACAACAGAGACCTTTATTATAGAAAAAAAGAAGACCAAATAACAGCAGTTTGTTAAGACAAGTCATTGTTTGAACAAGACACCAAATGGAAATATTAGCTCGGTAATAAATTGACTATACTTTTAATACATCAAATAGATAGATTTTTATCTCTTCTACCAGGTGAAGAGGCAAAATTTCTCTTTAAGATACTTAAAGATAAAAAATGTAAATTGTTGATTTAAATCAATTCCCTTTTCAACTAATTAAAGGACTAAAATAAATTGTAAAGGCTTGTCTTAAATCAATGGTTCACAAGCTATGGTCTGTGGAAAGCTGGCAAGTCACGTGGTGCTAATGCACCACCCATTCCCAGTCTAGGTTTTTCATTGCAAAAGAGCCTGGAGGCCTGGAAATGCACCTGGAAATGAGGAACCAGCCTACAGACCACTGCTACATCAGAAGAAAAAGAGAAACAGGAGTTGCCCAAAGATACTGAAGCTACTAGTGGGAGAAGAATGTGCAGAGGAGGAAAAAGCCAGCCAGGGCGTACAGCCAAGGGAGTAGTTGAAGCAAGCAGCCAAGCAACAGGGAAAAGGGGACCATGCAGCAGTGAAGCACAGGAGGAGAGGAACAGAACAGATGGGAGGGAAGATACACATAAGAAGTAGACAGTGATTAACTTTTTAAAAAAAAAGCCCAAACATTCATCATGTAAGACATACAAATATATTAAATCCATTCCTATTTTTTCCATTAAGGCAATTGTTGTAGATTAGAAAGGGAAGGGGAAGGGGACAAGAGAATCTGCAATGTGGTGTACACACCATGAATCTGAACCTCCAATTTAAGTTAATCCACCCACATGCAAAGGTTAAAGGGTCACTGTTCAACATACACTCATTTCCATTGGAAAATGTTGCTACCGCTTACTATAACATCTAAAGTTCTGAAATAAAAAATCCCAGAAAAATATGTTCTACTCAGTTTACTTTTGGCATTTGACAGCTATACATGCAGTCAGTTTTACTGTTTTGATGATTAGCTGCATTTCCTATCATGAACTGCTCTGGAAGAGTTTACTATTATGCTCTTCTGCCAATCCTGCTGGAAGGTGTTCACCAATGACAAGTAACAGCAAAGCTGAAGCTAAGATGCAGTAACCAGATGAATGAATGTGGAGAGGGGGTAGAGGGCCAGACCAGAGTAGGGTGACCAGATGTCCCGATTTTATAGGGACAGTCCCGATTTTTGGGTCTTATAGACTCATAGACTTTAAGGTCAGAAGGGACCAATATGGTCATCTAGTCTGACCTCCCGCATGATGCAGGCCACAAAAGCTGACCCACCCACAACAGAATCTTCCAGCCTGCGACCCCTGCCCTATGCTGCGGAGGAAGGCGAAAAACCTCCAGGGCCTCTGCCAATCTACCCTGGAGGAAAATTCCTTCCCGACCCCAAATATGGCGATCAGCAGAACCCTGAGCATACAGGCAAGATTCTACAGCCGGACCCTCATTTTACCCGCGATGGCATGTTAATGCCTAATTGACTAAAATCACGTTATCCCATCAAACCATTCCCTCCATAAACTTATCAAGCCTAATCTTGAAGCCAGAGAGGTCCTTCGCCCCCACCGTTTCCCTCGGAAGGCTGTTCCAAAATTTCACCCCTCTGACGGTTAGAAACCTTCGTCTAATTTCAAGCCTAAACTTCCCCACGGCCAGTTTATATTCATTCGTTCTCGTATCCACATTACTACTAAACTGAAATAATTCCTCTCCCTCCTTGGTATTAATCCCTTTGATATATTTAAAGGATCTTCTAGGTTTTAAATAAAAGTTGAGCATTTTATTAAGGGTATCTAAGCAGGTGTCTTGTCATGCTGCAGTATGTAACACAGTGCAGTCTGGCTTCCATCTCTCTACTTCATTGCAAATTTCACAGAATTCCTGTCAGTTTCACAGGTCTTTTTCTTATATAGGCTCCTATTACCTCCCACCCCCTGTCCCGATTTTTCACATTTGCTGTCTGGACACCCTAGACCAGAGCCAGTTTAGTGTTGCTCTTAAACTCACCCAAATGAGCCTCCTAAAACATCAGTAGAGGAGCAGAACAACCCTTAAGATTGTTTTGTTTTCTTTTTAAAGGATTTTTTAAAATTCCAAAAAGGACTGTTTTAAGTAGACTATTTCAAAAGAATCAAGTTGGCAGTGTCCCTTTATGTTTAAAACCACTGGTACATGAGTGATTTTGAAAGTACATATTAAAAAAAGCAAAGTGTAATGAAGTGCACAGAATATAGGAAGGTATCTGAGGACATCAAATGAAAGATTATCCTTATTTGTGAGATCCATTTAATCAAGAAACCAGATGAAGCAACTAAAAACCAAGGACTATTTTTTGTGCCTATTTGGCAACTGCAAAAAGATCCTGATCAACAGGCTAGCTTCTCCTAAAATGGAAGAGTCACTAATTAACAAGAGGCCAAAAATAAATGGTAAAAACATAAAAAGTTACCTGGAATTTTCCAGCAGAGGATACAGTTAAGGGCTCTAAGGCCTGGTCTACACTAGGCATTTATGTCGAATTTAGCGCCGTTACATCGAATTAACCCTGCACCCGTCCACACCACGAAGCTATTTAGTTCGACATAGAGGTCTCTTAAATTCGACTTCTGTACTCCTCCCCAACGAGGGGAGTAGCGCTAAATTCGACATGGCCATGTCGAATTAGGCTAGGTGTGGATGGAAATCGACGCTAATAGCTCCGGGAGCTATCCCACAGTGCACCACTCTGTTGACGCTCTGGACAGCAGTCCGAGCTCGGATGCTCTGACCAGCCACACAGGAAAAGCCCCGGGAAAATTTGAATTCCTTTTCCTGTCTGGGCAGTTGGAATCTCATTTCCTGTTTGGACATCGTGGCGAGCTCAGCAGCACTGGCAACGATGCAGAGCTCTCCAGCAGAGATGGCCGTGCAATCTCAGAATAGAAAGAGGGCCCCAGCATGGACTGATCGGGAAGTCTTGGATCCGATCGCTGTGTGGGGCGATGAGTCCGTGCTTTCCGAGCTGCGCTCCAAAAGACGGAATGCAAAGATCTATGAGAAGATCTCTAAAGCCATGGCAGAGAGAGGATACAGCCGGGATGCAACGCAGTGCCGCGTGAAAATCAAGGAGCTGAGACAAGGCTACCAGAAGACCAAAGTGGCAAACGGACGCTCCGGATCCCAGCCACAGATATCCCGTTTCTATGAGGCACTGCATTCCATCCTAGGTGCAGCCGCCACCACTACCCCACCACTGACCGTGGACTCTGAGGATGGGATATTGTCAACGGCCGGTTCCTCGGACATGTTAGCGGATGGGGAAGATGAGGAAGGAGATGAGGAGGACGAGGCAGTCGACAGCGCTTACAACGCTGATTTCCCCGACAGCCAGGATCTCTTCATCACCCTTACAGAAATCCCCTACCAACCGTCCCCAGCCGTTAACCCGAACACAGAATCAGGGGAAGGATCATCCAGTAAGTGTTTTAAACATCTAAACATTTATTTTTAACAGAACAGGAATATTAACAACAACAACAATGGGTTTCTCATGATTAGTGTGCCCTAGGCGCTTAACGTTTCAGTCCTGGGCAGTGCAACTATTGAAAAAAAATCTAACAATGTCCGGTTTTGCATGATTGTTCTGCCCAAGCTGCTCTACTGTTTAGTCCCTGCCAGTGCAGCTACAGTAAAATGCGGTCTATATGTCCGGGGATAGAGCTGAAATCCTCAATGGACATCTCCACGAAGCTCTCCTGGAGGTAATTGGAAAACCTTTGCATCAGGTTCCTGGGGAGAGCGGCCTTATTGGGTCCTCCGTAATAGCAGACATTTCCGCGCCAGGAGACAAGCAAGTACTCCGGGATCATTGCCCTGCAGAGCATGGCGGCATACGGCCCTGGTCTTTGCAGGCTTTCCCGAAGCATTCTTTCTTTTTCCGTGTCTGAGATCCTCATCAGGGTGATGTCGCTCATGGTGACCTGCTTTGAATTAGGTAGGGGAATGTTAGTATTGGGACTGCTTGCCCGTTCCTTTACAGAACTGTAACCGGCGGTTTACAGCCACGCGGTGGAGGCGGGAGAGGGGCAGCATACAGGGATCTTTCCCTGGGACAGCCGCGAGGGGGTGGGACAGGGGCAGAGTTCATGCTTGCCGGATTGCTGGCAGCAGGGACTGGCATTGCTTTCAATGTGAAAGGAAGCCAGTACAACTATTAAAGTTTTAAGCAGCCACAAGTCTACGGCTTACCATGTCGGCCTGCTACACAAATTCCGGTGTCCTGCCCCGCTTCTCTGATCTGCACTGCAAGACCCCAGGCACTGAATGCGAAGGCCGAAAATTCGACCTTGTCCTGAGTGCGCATGTGATAGGTGCTGTGCATGGTCTTCTTCACAGAGAAAGACTATGTTCTTTGTTCACAACTAAATTTATCTTTCTGAGGAATTCACTCCCTTTTTCCCATTCCTACAGCTGCGACTGTCTCCCAACGTAGCCTGGCATCACACTCCCAGAGGCTAGCGCAGATTAGGCGTAGGAAGAAGAGGACACGGGAGGACATGTTCTCGGAACTTATGGTCTGCTCCCGAGCCCAGGCAGCACAGCAGACCCAGTGGAGGGAGAACTTGTCCCAAATGCATCGTTCACACATGGAACGGGAGGAGAGGTGGCGGCAGGAAGACCAGCAGGCGACTCAAACGCTGCTTGGACTAATGAGGGAGCAAACGGACACGCTCCGGCGCCTTGTGGATGTTCTGCAGGACCGGAGGCAGGAGGACAGAGCCCCGCTGCAGTCTATCTGTAACCGCCCTCCCCCGCCACCAAGTCCCATACCCCCCTCACCCAAAGTCCAAAGAAGAAGGGGCGGCAGAGTTCGTGAAAACTCTCACTCCACCCCTGCAGACTGCTCTACTACTAGAAGGCTCTCATTCCCCAAAATTTGACAAGTCCTTTCCTTCCCGCCTCACCCAAGCCCCCGTCCAAGTTTCACCCCCCAGTTTCATGTGTAGTTGCTAATAAAAAATACGTTTCTGTTAATTACTGTTTCCATCATGTTCTTTAGAGGAGAGTCTGTCTGAAGGGGGGGAAGGGGGTTGGTAATTGGACAGGACAGTCACCTTTACCAGGGTACAGAGGCGGGGGCAGGTTCAGCAGCAGGGCACACACACATTGCAGTCACTAGTTACCCTGGTCAGTCTGGGAGGTGGTTTTAGTGTTCTGTGGGGGGTGCTCTGTGACTTTGTGGCGGGGGAGGGCAGTTACAGATCTTATGCGGCGGTCCTTATCCTGGATCACAGAGCCACGCAGCAGGGGATCTGTAACCATCCTCCCCCTGCCACAAAGTCACATAGCCCCCCCACACACACAGTCCCGAACAGGAGGGGTGGCAGGGTCCGTTGAAACCACCAGTCCACCACTGCAGAGCCTGTCATTCCTGGAGTTTGGAAGCGTCATTTGCATCACTACACTACACCCGCTCCCCACCACAGTCTGCGTCCCAGGTTCAACACTGTTTCCCACGAAAACAGTAATAAAGAAAACGGTGTTCATTAACAAAATTCAAGTGATTTTATTTTTAAACGTGTGTTGGAAGGGGGGGAACGGGGTATGTAACTGGAGAGGATAGTGAACATTTACTGGGTAAAGAAACGGGGGCAGGTTCAGCTTCTCTGTACACAAACTGAAAAGTCACTGGTTACCCTGCTCACTCAGGAACCTAGCTTTCAAAGCCTCCCGGATGCACAGCGCGTCCCGCTGGGCTCTTCTAATCGCCCGGCTGTCTGGCTGGGCGTAATCAGAAGCCAGGCTACTTGCCTCAACCTCCCACCCCGCCATAAAGGTCTCCCCCTTGCTCTCACAGAGATTGTGGAGCACACAGCAAGCTGCAATAACAATGGGGATATTGGTTTCGCTGAGATCACAGCGAGTCAGTAAGCTTCTCCATCTCCCCTTGAGACGGCCAAAAGCACACTCCACCACCATTCTGCACTTGCTCAGCCGGTAGTTGAAGAGTTCTTTTTCAGTGTCCAGGGCGCCAGTATAGGGCTTCATGAGCCAGGGCATTAGTGGGTAGGCCGGGTCCCCGAAGATGACTATAGGCATCTCCACATCCCCAAGAGTTATTTTGTGGTCCGGGAAGTAAATACCTTCCTGCAGCCGTCTAAACAGACCTGAGTTCCTGAAAACACGAGCGTCATGAACCTTGCCCGGCCATCCGACGTTGATGTTTGTAAAACGTCGCTATGGTCCACCAGTGCTTGCAGCACCATTGAAAAGTAGCCCTTTCGGTTGATGTACTGGCTGGCCTGGTGGTCCGGTCCCAGGATAGGGATGCGAGTTCCATCTATAGCCCCACCGCAGTTTGGGAATCCCATCGCGGCGAAGCCATCTATGATGGCCTGCGCGTTTCCCAGGGTCACTACCTTTGAGAGCAGTACCTCAACGATTGTGTTGGCCACTTGCATCACAACAACCCCCACGGTAGATTTGCCCACGCCAAAGTGGTTCGCGACTGACCGGTAGCTGTCTGGCGTTGCAAGCTTCCAGAGGGCTATGGCCACTCGCTTCTGGACAGTCAGGGCTGCTCGCATCCGGGTGTCATTGCGCTTCAGGGCAGGGGACAGCAACTCACAAAGTTCCATGAAAGTCCCCTTCCGCATGCGAAAGTTTCGCAGCCACTGGGATTTATCCCAGACCTGCAGCACTATGCGGTCCCACCAGTCCGTGCTTTTTTCCCGGGCCCAGAATCGCCGTTCCACAACATCCACATGACCCATTGCCACCGTGATGTCCTCGGCGCTGGGTCCCATGCTTTCTGACAGGTCTGTGCTACTCTCAGACTTCAGGCCCTCACCGCGGTGCCGTAGCCTCCTCGCCTGATTTATCTGCATCTGCCTCTGGGAAAGGTGGATGATAAGCTGCGAGGCGTTGACAACGGCCACAACTGCAGCGATGGTCGCAGCGGGCTCCATGCTCGCAGTGCTGTGGCGTCCGCGCTGTCACTGACCAGAAAAGTGCGCGAACTGATTGCCCGCCGGCGCTTTCAGGGAGGGAGGGCGGGAGTGACGGTTGGATGACGACAGTTACCCAAAACCACCCTCGACACATTTTTTCCCCCAGAAGGCATTGGGGGCTCGACCCAGAATTCCAATGGGCAGCGGGGACTGCGGGAACTGTGGGATAGCTGCCCACAGTGCACCGCTTCCAATGTCGACGCTTGCCCCGTTAGTGTGGACTCACAAAGTCGAATTACTGTCCTTAGTGTGGACACACACGTTCGACTTTGCAATATCGATTCTACATATTCGATTTAAGTAAAATCGAACTACTCTCATAGTGTAGACATACCCTAAGAGTCAAATGGCCATCATCTGATGGAACTCTGTTCAAGTGAATGCTTTTAATGACATTCCAAATATGGCTTCATTTCTTTCCAAATATGGCACTTGTCTTTGCCATTTTTGGGAGGTGCTATGTGTAGCACAAAAACCCTGGGTTCTTTTCTAGGAGAGAGTTTATTCTGTGACACTATGGCTTTGTCTATAGCAGAGACATTTAAAAGTAATTACCGCTGATTCCAACACCAGTTCAGCTGAACTGATGAGCATTGTGAAGAAGACAAGGCTCCAGTGGTTGGCCCCACTTTTAACACAGTTTTCATTAAACCTGCTTTTCAGCAGGTTTAATTAAATGGTGGTACATATAACTGCCAGAAGCTACCAGAGCCTTGTCTACACTAGGGCTTCCTCCAGCAAAGAAGGAAATTTTTTAAGTTTTGCCAGCATAGATATGGCCTAATCGTAATTGTGAGGAACATGGATCTGCTCTGTAATTATTTATGAATTCTGTATATTGACCTGGTTATTGGGACATTAATGTAGAATTTACTCAGTATACTCAACAGGGCTGCTGGGAAACAAGCGGGAAAGCAAAAGAATGGCTCAGGTTAAGACACCTTCAGCAAATACTTGAGGGTTGTTAAGTCACTGCCTCCCTGACTCCACCACCCGCTGAATTCACCAAACTAGTATGGACAAGGAGGGCTAACAACTAGCAACCGATCAGATCAAAAAACTGGCTGGATAAAAATGACTCTCTCTAGGGGGAAGCAGTTGTTGGGGAGCTGTTCAGATTGACGCAGGAACACTCTGAAGTATGTGAAGTTAGAACTGCCTGGCCCACCATTACAGGGGACTTTAGGTAAGATATGTACATTTAGATGGTTTTAAAAATCCTTTTATGATTTGTTCCTACCATTAAGATTCAACAATACTTTGGTTTAAGAAGGCTGTCTGGTCACTACACTCATCCTGGTTTCAGACTCCCAAAAGGAAGAACCAGAAGCACTCAAACCCAGTCGGACCTGCTGGTACACATGGTCTCTACACAGTGTACTGTAGCCCCAGGCAAAGTGGGAAAACTGCAGAATTCCAACCCAGGAGAGGTAAATACATGAGATCTGATACTCGAGGGGGGGCACTCAGATACATCAGAGAGTAGGTAGAGAGGTACAGCTAGCCCTGTAAGCATGACACTAGTATGTTCCTTGCTACTAAAAATCAGGCAGCCAGCAGGGGAGTTTGAAGTGCTACATGAATAAGCCAACCTTTAACTTCCAGCTCTCTCCTGTTCCAAGGCAGTAATTTTGGCATCTCACGCGTCAACCATTTCCCCCTTATTCTACATACTTCAGTTCTAGGACTATCATGGGCTATTTTGGAGAAAGTCAACGTGCCATGGACTTAGCAAAGCCAGAGTTCTGGGACAAAAGATGCCATCAGTTTCAACTGAAAGGAGTACCCGTAAGACTGGTTCACAGAAAAGTAGTCTTGTTTGGCTACTGCAGAGCAAATCAAAGAAGGGCTCAGATGACTTTGTAAGGGGAATCCTCAACATGCTCTTTTGCAAGGAGGACTGAGTAGAGGTAGGGGAGAAAAGACATCATCCAAGATACTATCTTTCATTTACCCAAAGTCTCAACATTACAATAACTATCACATTGGATGAGAAAGGTTGAACATTACTTTTTCTGGAGCCAGTCAACATTTCAATCAACCACACAAGAAATCTGTTAAAACAATCTGAGGCATTGCAACTCCCAGCTGACTCTGAACCAGGGAGATGGGGACCTAATACTTCGGGAGGCAACAGTTATTACACAACAAGCATGGGGGAAGGGTTAAGATGATCTGGTTTACTGACTAGCAGTAAAAAGTATGTGTAAAACTCTAGTACATAGGGGGGGGGAAATGGGAAGAGTCTGCAGAAAGGGAAATGAGAGAAGATAGCGAATTCACTTTGGAAAACACCATCCACAGTTTATATTACACAAAACTATTTTTCTTTTTAAACCCGGAAGTATTTGATGAATCCTGGAGGAATGTTAGGAAGAGAGGGAACTTTAAGCACAATGGTGCTCATGTTCAATGAGCCGGCAATTCTGTCATATCTTCCCATAAAAGGAATAAATAGGTTTGTGATTTATTGGTGGTAGCAGTTGGTAAGCTCATCCCTACCTGTATTCAGAAACAGCCCCCCATGCACAGGACCCATGAAGTTTTGAATGAGAACCTTGATATTTAACCTAGAAACTAACCATCACTGTAATAAAGCCACTGGCAAGAGAGAGTTTGTCTATGGCAGAATACAAGAAGAATCAGGCCTATTTCACTATTGCTGTTACCCACTGCTTACTGAGAGGCAGGGTGATGAGCCATGATTTTTGTAGTTTCACTCTGCTGCCTCAGGAATTCTATGTGCAGCAGCAGGAGTGAAAGCCCACTGAGCTTCTGCATTAGCTGCAGCCATAAACTCAATCTCCCACCTTGCATTAGAGTTATTAGTCTTGGCACACAAAGTTTGATGCAAAGTTTAAGTAATTTTCAAACATATGTTCAGAAACAGTACTGCACCAAAAAAGTGTATGGCAATAACCATGCTATAGTACAGGCTTATTTTTTGTGGTGAGGGGGAGCCACAAAGAAGTTTACATCAGGTTTTTGTCTACATCACACAATGAATCTTAAACTATTAGAGTAAGTGGTTATCACTGCTCCTTCAGCAGAACCATACTTGACAGTCATTTTTAACAAGACTATACACCTATTACAGTTCTACACCCAGCATATTGATTGACTGAATAAGATTCTGGTCAGTTTAAATCCTGATACTCAGTATGGAAGTGATTAACCTAAACTTCAAAAATGATTCCAGGACAAACAAAAGCAAATAGAAATAATGGAGGAAAAGAGTGGGGATGTATCCCCAGCCACTCCAGGAGGCAGGAAGCTGTAATGCTGCCCACATGCAATAACAACTATTAGGCAAGACTGATATAGACTAGATTCCCTAAGAGCATACCCCTTAAACCATCCCATTCCCGCCCTATCAGGCAACCAGCCTTAACTGAATTCTGATTCTAGCCCCTGCTACTGAGCCCCATTTTTACACCACCTTCTGGCTGTCGATATTAGGAAAATTATCAGACAACAAAGGTTGAAAATATTTGTTCCTACTGATGGAAGTTTTGAGCTTATCGTGGTATATCTAAGGTTTATGAGAACCAGAAATGAAATTCTGAACTGTTTACCATCATTATAATCAGCAACTTTGTGCCCTACCAACTGATACACACAGTACTTTAAAAAAACACACACACACACACACCCAGCAGCAGGCAATAGAAAGTTGCACCGACTCTGTAGCCACATGGCTGCAAAAGTCAAACATGCACGGGAACCTCACAAAAACGCACTACATTTCGGTAAACTATCAAAAATGGCCCCGCTTTTAACTGCAAACCTTCCCATGCCCCCCCCCCCTAAAACCTAGGGTGTCTCCGGTCCACATGCCCCCCTAGAAACTGTCTGACGGGGGAGGGGGACGGGCTAGGGACGAGGCAGTATCACTGCCAGGGAAAAGCACAGCTCGTTTGGCCGCCCGGGCTGCTGCGATCCCCACACACCCACCAGCGCCTCCATGTGCTCTGCCCGGGCCTAAGCGCCGGCGGGGCGGCACCGAGCGACCCTCCCGCCTCCCCGCGGTTGGGCTGCACGGGGAACAGGCTGCGGCCGCTCGCTTGGGCACCAGGCACCGCCATGTGCGGCGGCTGCGCGGCCCGGGGTCACTTACATAAGGAGCCGGCTCCCCCGCCCCCTCGCCTGCCGGGCCCGCAGCGGCTGCGCCGGGCCGCTCCCTGCCCGCCCACCCAGCCCTCCCTCCTGAGCCCGGCGCCCCCACCCTGAGGGCGCCCCCCCGTCCGTGCCCGGGCGGGGAGCCGGAGCCGGCCTAGCCGGGCGGGCTGCAGCGGAACCTCCCGCAGGTACCTGCTGGGGCGGGTGTCACCGCCGTCTGCCTCCTGCCCGGCGCGTCTCCTCCCCCCCGTGCCGGTCACGGCGACGGCATCTCCCCACAGCGGTTAAGGCGGGCGCCTGCCTCTCCCGGGCCTGCCCGGCTCCGCCGCACTCAGTGTCTGCGCAGCAACCCGGCCCCCCCACGCACACCCGCTCACCACCGGGAAGGGAAGGTGGGGGGGGGCAGTTCTCGCGAGAGCTGCCGCCGCCACCGCGGGAATTTTCAAATTCGCAACCTTTCCCTAGGCTCAAGCGGCCCGGGGGGGGGCAGAACGCAACGGGCGTAGAACTACAAATACCAGCATGCACCGCTCCATCCGCTGCACTGCGGGTGCCAGTAGTCCACGGAGCATTGCAAGCCGGGAACTGTAGTCTCTTTAGGACTACAAAGTACAAAATTGTTCAGGCCGGAAGGGCTGTTCTTTGGCCACCCCTGAAGAGCATTTGAGGATTTTTTCTTTCCTTTTCTTTTTCTTTTCACTCCTAGAGTCTCACGCACTAGCGCAAGGATTCAATCCCTAGGAACGCATCAGGGATGGCTTATTTGTTTAGAAAAGCCTTTTCCAGAAAGACAGCAATTGTTGGACTCAAGTTTTTCTTTTCCATGTTTTGATGTTAACTTCCTGAACTCAACTTGACTATATCTGAATTAGACTGAGGGCACGCCAATGTCTGCATAATTTAAACTTTAATTTAAATCAAATAAATGCACAGCCCTTATGGTGGTCACACTATCATTTAAATAGTGAAAGGCAGTTTCATGATGTTGCTGCTTAGGAGGACATGAGCAACAGCAGATGCAGGCACAGAAGAGCCTCCTAAAAAAAGAAAAGGAGGGATTGTGTAGCAAAGATCCTCCTTCCATTGCAGCCTTCAGGAGGTTAGCAATTGAGGCTAGAAAGAAGAATGGTTTCAGAGTAGCAGCCGTGTTAATAAATTTGTTAGTCTCTAAGGTGCCACAAGTACTCCTGTTATTTTTTAGAAAGAAGAATGTCACCCCCTTGCAGTTCATTTCTTCAAGTATCTGAATAGGCAGGGTGCTTCAAATGTACTAGGAACCCACTAGCCAGAGGGTGACAAAAGGATGGAGTACCCTAGCAGGATCCAGACTGAGCAATCCAGAAAGAAGTTTAGCACCCTCCCTCTTCTCAACAGCTGGGAATACGGACTGAGCATATGTGCCTCACTTCAAGCTTTTCTGCTGAAATTCAAGCTTTTAGGTAATTTCCTATCCCTATTTCAGAATGGTGATACTGTGGCTGGCATGAAAGAGAAAAAGAGAGAGTAGGGTCCTATTCCACCAGCCCCAAAGCTGACAGTGCTTACTATCATGCAGAATTCTTTAAAGAAAAGGGTATATTATTTTCCTGATTTAAAAAAAAAATTCAGAATGTTAATTCTTTTTCAAATGACAAAGTGGTGCAGTGGTGATGTCACTCAAGAACAAAGCCTCTTTAATTTCCTATTGTAGAAAGGTATAGTCATAGACATAGATTTTATGGGAAGAAGGGACCATTATGATTTTCTGGTCTGACACGTGTAACAAAGGCTAGGAAATTTCACTCAGTAATTCCTGCATTAAGTCCATAACTTCTCATTGAGCTAGAGCAAATCCTTTAGAAAGACTCCACTTCTGATTTAAATACTTCAAGAGAGGGAGAATCCAATCTATCCCATTTTGAATTAAATTTGCTGTTCTTTCCGCCCCAGCAAAGCATCATTATTTTTATAGCTGTTTAAGTCTAAGTTAAGTTTAATAAAGACAAATGCAAAGTGCTCCACTTAGGAAGGAACAATCAGTTTCACACATACAGAATGGGAAGAGACTGTCTAGGAAGGAGTACGGCAGAAAGGGATCTAAGGGTTATAGTGGACCACAAGCTAAATATGAGTCAACAGTGTGATACTGTTGCAAAAAAAGCAAACATGATTCTGGGATGCATTAACAGGTGTGTTGTGAGCAAGACACGAGAAGTGTCTTCCGCTCTACTCTGCGCTGGTTAGGCCTCAACTGGAGTATTGTGTCCAGTTCTGGGCACCGCATTTCAAGAAAGATGTGGAGAAATTGGAGAGGATCCAGAGAAGAGCAACAAGAATGATTAAAGATCTAGAGAACATGACCTATGAAGGAAGGCTGAAAGAATTGGGTTTGTATAGTTTGGAAAAGAGAAGACTGAGAGGGGACATGATAGCAGTTTTCAGGTATCTAAAAGGGTGTCATAAGAAGGAGGGAGAAAACTTGTTCATCTTAGCCTCTAAGGATAGAACAAGAAGCAATCGGCTTAAACTGCAGCAAGGGAGGTTTAGGTTGGACATTAGGAAAAAGTTCCTAACTGTCAGGGTGGTTAAACACTGGAATAAATTGCCTAGGGAGGTTGTGGAATCTCCATCTCTGGAAATATTTAAGAGTAGGTTAGATAAATGTCTATCAGGGATGGTCTAGACAGTATTTGGTCCTGCAATGAGGGCAGGGAACTGGACTCGATGACCTCTCGAGGTCCCTTCCAGTCCTAGAATCTATGAATCTATGAAAAGTCCTAGATATGTTAAACAGAGATTTATAATTAAAAAAAATGTTTAAACACAAAATAGTCCCCCAAAGCTAACTATTAAGAATCCCCCCTCTGGGTGTGTACACCAAGTCCAGGTTCTTTTTAGATCTGATGTGTCAGAAGAAGCAAACACCTCCCTGTCAGCACTGTAATACAGGTGAGATTTATAATTCAAGGGGATCCCATCATCTCAACAGGGCATTGCCTTTGGAGCTTGCCCCCAGTCATCTTTCTTGTCATCTTCTAGCTAGTAGAAGTCTGGTACATTTTGCAAGTGCTGATTTAATGTTTTAATAACTTACATTAAGCTATGTATTTGAGGTAAGGACAGGAGGTTAGAACTTTAGATTTTTGCACTTTAATGTTGTCAAAAATAGTTTTGCAGACCTAACTGCAAGTTTCCTAACAACAACCAAAAATAGTTGAATAAAATTTGTCAGTTATAGCTAGCTTTCAAACCTAGGCTCTACAGAATATTTAGATCTCTGGTGGTTTTAGTCAATGTCAGCCATCAATGAGTTTCTTTTGGAGTCAAAACAGACTGGGTTTTTTTGAGACCTGTTTTCTTGGAGTGAGAAGAGCTCCTTGAGTGTGCTAGGTTGTGGTTCTATTTTTAATATGGTAGAAAAATTCCTATTGTACTCTCTCCAACTGTCCTTTCCTCCTTTTATGTCATTGGAACTACATCTAAATGGAGAACTTTTTGCAATTCTCCTAACAGATGCTGCACCTATATACTAGGCCAAAAGTGGAAGAATTGCCAAAAATTCTCAATGTAGACCAGACTTCATTGTGGACATGTCCACATTTGGACGGTCAAATTTACTGCAGTTCAAATCCTTCTCATCAGGCAGAGGAGGGAAATGAAGTGGGGTTTTCCACATCCTAAGTGAGGTGAGCCTAACCCCTGGGCTAAAGATTATCACAGAGGCCACCGTCTTCTCCTCCTTTCCCCCAGCCATTTTGTGTGGAGTTCGGCATGTTCTGAACACATCTACAAGAGTGGGTTCTGCAGGCAACACGGGCAAGGGATCTTCACCTGCTCTGAGGATCGCCCTAGGTAGGGCTTAGGTGTGAGATAGGCATCTGGATGCCTGCCTGAGACATTGCATCCATCCTCAGAGGCTGAAAGTTTAGGTGCTTAGGGATTTTTAGGAACCTCCACAATTACAGATGGCAGTTAAGCAGAGGTTTCCTGCCAATGTAACTACACTGCTATGCTGACTTAATTCCACCTCCACGTCCGTGCAGTGTAGACTCAAGGTCAGTGCAGTTAGTTTGACATTATGTCAGCATAGACACTGTGTTGCTTATGTGACTGTTACTGGCTTTCAGGAGCCATCCCACAATGTCACACACTGACAGTACAGTCAATACAAGCACTCCTGGTGAGGATGAGTACCGCTGACACAAGAAGAAAACTATAGACATGAACAAGCAATGTAATTATTGCAGCGACTGTATGCCAACATAAGTTAGGTCAACTTAATTTTGTAGTGTAGACATGGCCCGAGTCAAGTCACACAGTCTTTTGTTTTTTGCCACCCAAACAAAGAACACTTTTACAGCATTGTGAAAAAGAGCTGACTTTGCATTCTGTATTTAAGGTATGTTTGAATGACAGCCATCTCCCTGCTTTCCTTTGTCCTAATGTTGTTCCATTTACATTGTTTCAGTAGGGATAATAAGCTGCACATTATGTAAATGAGCACCAGGTAACTATGCCCATTACCATCTCTGGCATAACTTTTGTCAGTTTAAATTGAATACGTTTGAATCCTCTATTATCAACTCTTGCAAGAAGAATATGGAATTGTTTGTTGTTCCCTTGCATTTTAACAGAATTTGGCTTTCTTGCTTCCTTTTTTCCCCATATAGTGTGCTTCATGAAGAAATTTTTTCAAAGTATTTTCAAAGTTTTTGTATCTGTGATTTATCCAAGCAGTCTGGATGAAAAAGTGGTGCAGTTTGAACCCTCACTTGAATATTAAATACTTAGCATTTATAGAGCCTTTTTTATGTATAGATCACACAGAGCTATACACAGCCGGTATCAGAATGCAGGTCTTCTGATTTTCAGCCCTGTTCTCTATCCCTGGACCACTTCCACATTGCATTTAATTTATGTTTATTTCGGATGAGAAAGCATGACAAAAGTGGAGCTGACATGTAAGAATCTATATTGATATGTAATCTAGTTATTGAGAGAGACTGTATAACTAAGACCTTGTCTACACTGCCACTTTACAGCACTGCAACTTTCTCACTCAGGGTGTGAAAAAACAACCCCCTGAGCGCTGCAAGTTTCAGCGATGTAAAGTGGCAGTCTAGACAGTGCACCAGCGCTGGTAGCTGCTGCCCCAGGGCTGGAAGCTACTCCCCCTGGAAACATGCATTTATCCAAAAGAAAGAGAGAACTGCCTATGACCAAGAGGTGGTGCACTTGAAGAGACCAGGAGGGGTGAGGTGTACAGTTATCCCAGAAGTACTTTGAGTTTATTATTGAAAGTTAAACCCAATAGAACAGTAATACTAAGTAAAAAGGTGTTACCAAACCGGCCTCTCCACCTCTCCCGCAATAGTCCCTCCTGAAGTTGCAGTATAATGCTGCAGAGCAAAGACATTTCTACATTTTTCTAAAAAGCAGGTAGGAAATAAAATAACTAAGGTGGCACAACAGTAAGGTTGCATTATTAAGTATTCAAAAAAATAAATAAATCAGAAAATACCAAAGATAAGGCTGAAAGTGCAACTCTAACCCTACCCCCTTGAGCACATGCTAACGATACATTCTTTAATTAGATGATCACACACTACTTCTCAACTATTAACAAATGCATACGTAGGTACTGAAGCTAGGGGTGCAGGGAGTGCTGTTACACCCCCTGGCTTGAAGTGGTTTTCATTATATACAGGGTTTAGTTTGGTTCATGGCTCTCAGCACCCTCACTATACAAATTGTTCCAGCACCCTGAATACATATTTCTAAATAATATCTATGTAGCCCTGAGGTGGGCAAACTACCACCCGCGGGCCACATCTGGCCCGTGGGGCCATCCTGCCCAGCCCCTGAGCTCCCGGCCGGCCCCGACCCCTCCCCTGCTGTTCCCCTTCCCCCGCAGCCTCAGCTCGCCGTGCCGGCAGCGTGGTGGTGTGGCTGGCTCCGGCCAGGTGGCGCGGCTCAGGGGCAGATTTAACAGTGAACACAGGGTGCCCTGGCATGGGCCCCCCAACAACAGGGGGCCCCAGGGCCGGGCACTCAGGCAGCTCAGCACCGGCGCACCCCCCCGCGCGGGGAGGGGCATCACTGCGGGGGCAGGAGAGCGGCTGTGCAGGTGGCGGGAGCGCGGGGAATGCGGCTGGAGGACTCGGGAGGAGCACCGGGCGGCCACGCAGTTGGCCGGAGAGAAGCAGCAATTTGAAGGGGAAACCACCGCTTCTCTCCGGCTGCGCGGCTGCCCCTGCTCCTCCTGAGTCCTCCGCCCATGTTTGCAGGGTCACATTCCGAAAGGGGATGGGGGGGCGGGAGTCCCAGGGGGGCGGTTAGGGGCAGGGGGTCCTGGGAGGGGGCGGTCAGGGGACGGGGGAGGGTCAGGGGACAGGGAGCGGGTGGGGGTTGGATAGGTGGTGGGGTCCCGGGGGGCGGTTAAGGCAAGGGGGTCCTGGGAGGGGGTGATCAGGGGACAAGGAGCAGGGGGGTTGGATGGGTCGGGTGTTCTGAGGGGGGCAGTCAGGAGGCGGGAAGTGGGAGGGGGTTCGGGGCAGGTTGTTTGGGGAGGCACAACCTTCCCTACCTGGCCCTCCGTACCGTTTCGCAACCCTGATGTGGTCCCCGGGACAAAAAAATTTCCCACCCCAATGTAGCCCTATGGGAGCACTGGTTGTGACTCCATAGCTAAGCATGTTTCATTTGGCACTGAATGTAGGAGGTCGGTCTCTTTCTTTTGTATTGTTGCCGGCACAGAGGGCCCAAGGGGGGTAACAACGGGGTTCGTTGCCCGGTGTGCTTCGCGCCAATGAACACACCAGGGTGGAGAAGTAGACAAAGTTTATTCAAGAGCTCTGAATAGTAGGGTTACCATATTCAAACATTTAAAAAAGAGGACACTCCACGGGGCCCCGGCCCCGCCCCCGCCCCTGCCCCAACCCCACCCCTTCTCCGCCCCCATTCCAACCCCTTCCCCAAAGTCCCTGCCCCAACTCTGCCCCCTCCTCTGAGCACCCTGCATTCCCCCTCCTCCCTCCCGCTCTGATCTTGGCTGGGGGTTGCTAAGTGCTTCCCTGCTCCCCACTCGCCCTGCAGCCCCTGCAGCCTCTGCACCCCCCCGCCTGCCCTGCTGCTCCTTGCCCTGCAGCCTCTACACCCACCCGCCTGCCCTGCCCCTGCACCCCCCTGCCCCTGCAGCCTCTGCACCCCCCCAACCCTGCAGCGTCTGTGCCCCCTGCTCCCCACTCGCCCTGCACCCCCTGCCTGCCCTGCCCCTGCAGCCTCTATGCCCCTGCCTGCCCTGCTCCTCCTCGCCCTGCAGCTTCTGCACCCCCCCGCCCTGCAGCCTCTGTGCCCCCTGCTCCCCACTCGCCCTGCAGCCTCTGCACCCCCTGCCTGCCCTGCCCCTGCAGCCTCTACACCTCCCCGCCGCCTGCCCTGCTCCCCCCGCTCACCAGGCAGAGGGAGAGCTGCAGGCTCCAGGTGGACTCAAACACTGCCGCGCTGCTCTGTGGGGGAGGAGGGAGCGGGGGAGGGGGAGGGACTGTGGCTGCTAGAGGCCCTAGTGGCTGCGAGCGGCTTTCAATCAGGCCAGGCGTCCAATCAGCCGCGCCGCACTCTGCGTGAGGGGAAGGGGGAAATCCCGGACATTTCTACTTGATTAGAAATCCCCCCCGGACAGCCATTTAAAGCTGAAAAACCTGGACGTGTCCGGGGAAACCCGGACGGATGGTAACCCTATGAATAGGCACTAGGAGACCAGCATGTCTCAAATCAAGCGCACTGATACAAGCAGTTTTTCCTTTTTATCCTTTTTTTCCTTCCCTACCTCCCCCCGTAGCAGTTACATTAAACGACCTTGGCTGTGTAGCTTGTTCGCAATGTTCCCTTCTGCAAGTTATTTTGTCCTTCAGCTAGAAGCATGTAGGTTCCCCTTATCACTACCGCTTTCCAGCTGCTGGCCTGTGAGGTTAGTAAAGTTTAACATGGAGGGGCTTTGGTTCACTTTGGCCTAGAGCGGGGGGGCTTCATCGACTCTTGTGGTCTTCCAACCCCCCCGAGTTACCTAGGGTGATGCCTAGTGACACCAACAGTATGAAAAATACAATGCATTCTCTCCAAATTTCCAGTACTTTTTGTGTAAAGAATGAATTTTCTTGGAATTAGAAAGCACATTACTTTATCAATTAAAAATAGTTAAAAACTGGGTCCTTTAAGAAATGTAGTATATCTGTCAGTATTGGTTTCAGCCAACTGATCTTAAGGAAATAATGCAGATACTTCAAACTTTTCATGTAGCTCAAGTTAAATGAAATCTTGTGTATGGCTGTATTTGAAAAATATTAGGTTGTGAATATGCTAAGTTGTTGATTATTGCATCAAATTTATTATGCAAGTTACAGACAGGGTCAGGCCAGCCACAGACACAACTGTTAAACAGAGCCTGTCAGATAAGTGATTCAGTCAATTAATATGCTTCCTAGACATCTAATTTGCATGCAACAATTCAATTGATTGTAATGAGTCAGTGGTATGAGAGAGACCGACATGCGTCAAGGGTTCCCACTGGTAGATTAAAGAGCTGTGACAGACTGTACAGCTGCATGCTAACTTGGGCATGAGTGCATGAAAGACTTCCCATAGTACTCTACTAGGGCAACTGAGGTAGGGGTACAGGGAAAGCCCATAGAGCAGTCATGGACTGTACTCTCCCTGCCTCCATCCACTCTTTACATAGGGCTGGTCTCCCTAGCTCAGCGTTTTAAATCAATAAAGTCAATTTCAAGTTAAGGATGAAATTCGCTAGTGCTCTTCTGCAACTTTGAGCTGCTCTTGCACCGCAATAAACCAAGCTTAACTGGCCAATGCACTCTGGCTGCTTTGGTGTTCCAATGAATCTGCACTTAAGAGTTAAAACTAAATAATTTAAGGTTGATAATATTTCTAATGATTTTGACGCTCTCTCTCATGATAGAAATATCACAGCTTTGGGTTTCTTGTTCAGTGTTCATATGGAATTTAATATTTTTAAAGGAAATTCCCAGACAAAAAGAACTGTTAACTTTGTGTTAAGGTTGAGAGTGTGTATGAGTAACTTAAAGGTAAAACTCAGAGTTGTAATTATCCCAAACCAAGCATTATAAACCCAGGAAATTCAGAGCTAAGGTTATATTAAAAAAATAATTCAAACATTTAAATGTAGGAAATGCACTGTTAGGAGACCCAAACAACCTTAACTCAGCCTGGCCGGACACCATAAAGAGAACATATGAAAAAAATTGAGCCTGACTTTAAAAGCCAGTTTAATCTAATCTGGGGCTACAACCACTAAAATGCCTTAATCGTAGTCTCACAATTATTGTATGGCATCACTACAGGGCAGAGTTAAGGTTGTTTGGGTGCCTGAGCTGTGCATTTCTTACACTTAAGAAAAATCCAAACATGTTAAAGTAACTTTAACTCTTAATTTCCAGGGTTTACAATCTTGGTGTTGGGATAAGTACAATATTTCTGATTCTTAAATGACAGACACATACTCTCAACCTTACCTTCATGTTAATACAGTTTATCTGGGAGGTTTTATTAAACTATATTATTGTAGGAGCCTGATTTTATGAACAATTGGCTGTATGAATCATTTTTTTTCTGCCACTGAAGTATTCTTTTTCGGGCTGTCACTTAATCGCAGTTAACTCACGCGACTAACTCAAAAAAATTAAACAGTAGAATACCAATTGAAATGTATTAAATATTTTTGGATGTTTTGCTACATTTTCAAATATATTGATGTCAATTACAACACAGAATACAAAGTATTAGACAATACAGAATACGAAGTGTACAGTGCTCACTTAATATTTTTGATTACAAATATTTGCACTGTAAAAATAATAGTATTTTTCAATTCACCTCATACAAGTACTGTAGTGCAATCTCTTTATCGTGAAAGTGCAATTTATAAATGTAGATTTTTTGTTACATAACTGCACTCAGAAACAAAACAATGTAAAACTTCTGAGCCTATAAGTCCACTCAGTCCTACTTCTTGTTCAGCCAATTGCTAAGAGAAACAAGTGTGTTTACATTTACAGGAGATAATGCTGCACTCTTCTTATTTACAATGTCACCTGAAAATGAGACCAGGCATTCGCATGGCACTTTTGTAGCCATGCGAGGTATTTATGTGCCAAATATGCTAAACATTTGTATGCCCCTTCATGCTTCAGCCACCATTCCAGAGGACATGCTTCCATGCTGATGATGCACGTTAAAAAATATAATGCAATAATTACTTAGTGACTGAACTCCTTGGGGGAGAATTGTATGTCTCCTGCTCTGTTTTACCCACATTCTGCCATATATTTCATGTTATAGCAGTCTCAGATGATGACCCAGCACATGTTGTTCGTTTTAAGAACACTTTCACAGCAGAGTTGACAAAAACGCAAACAAGGTACCAATGTGAGATTTCTAAAGATAGCTACAGTACTCGAACCAAGATTTAAGAATCTGAAGTGCCTTCCAAAATCTGAGAGGGATGATGTGTGGAACATGCTTTCAAAAGTCTTAAAAGAGCAACACTCCGATGCGGAAACTACAGAACCCGAACCACCAAAAAAGAAAATCAAGTGTCTGCTGGTGGCATCTGACTCAGATGATGAAAATGAACATGGATTGTTATCAAGCAGAACCCGTCATCAGTATGGTTGCATGTCCTCTGGAATGGTGGTTGAAGCATGAAGGGACATATAAATCTTTAACGCATCTGGAACGTAAATATCTTGCGATGCTGGCTACAACAGTGCCATGCAAATGCCTGTTCTCACTTTCAGATGACATTGTGAACAAGAAGCGGGCAGCATTATCTCCTGCAAATGTAAACAAACTTGTTTGTCTGAGCGATTGGCTGAACAAGAAGTAGGACTGAGTGGTCTTGCAGGATCTAAAATTTTGCATTGATTTGTTTTTGAATGCAGTTTTTTTGTACATAATTCTACATTTGTAAGTTCAACTTTCATGATAAAGAGATTGCACTACAGTACTTGTATTAGGCGAATTGAAAAATACCATTTCTTTGTTTTTGACAGTGCAAATACTTATCAAAAATAAATATAATGTGAGCACTGTACACTTTGTATTCTGTGTTGTAATTGAAATCAATATATTTGAAAATGTAGAAAACCGAAAAATATTTAAATAAATGGTATTCTATTATTAACAGTGCGATTCATTTTTTAATCCCTTGACAGCCCTAATTCTTTTTGCTGTCAAATGTGACTTCAGTCCTTCAGCCAACATTCAAGCAACCGTTTAGGTGTGAAAAGATTAAGATTTGGTGTCAAAGAAGAGATGCAGTTCTCTCAAATTAAAATCAGACATTCTGTATATGTTGCCATTATATACATTATCAGTGAACAAATAAATTAACTTATGCACCATACATACTGTAATTTTGAGACATTACATTTTATGAACACCTCAATCTCCAATTAGTTCATAAATAGGGATTCTACTGTAATTGTATCACTCATATCGTACATTTAAAAATATGCATCTATTACAGACATCAAAACCAAAGCAATTACCAGCTTAATGAACCAGAAACAGTATAATAGGATCTTACTGTTCTCCTCTCAAGTACGAGTAATTTAATATAAAAGGGCACCACAGAACTTCCTAGAGAAAGAGACAATTAAATGATGATAGAAGCTGCATAAAGAAGAGGAGACAGAAGTGCCCACATGTCAATGCAAACTGAACAATGGACGTTTATGAGATCTTAAACTGCTTTCTAAACCAGCACAGAATATATTGTTCAAGTTTCAACCTGATCTAGTTAAATATCATAGCCTGATTTTTAGAGGTGCTGAGCACTTGCAGCTGCCATTCGCTTAATTGGGAATGGTGGGTTATCAGCCCATTTCAGCATCAGGCTGTTTTATCTTCTAGGAACGT
Source organism: Emys orbicularis (assembly GCF_028017835.1). Taxonomy (NCBI): domain Eukaryota; kingdom Metazoa; phylum Chordata; order Testudines; family Emydidae; genus Emys; species Emys orbicularis. The sequence goes on from NC_088685.1 coordinate 145,371,322, forward strand.
CTTCCAGAGTCTAATCTATTTTTTATTCAACAATGTTTTTTAAATAGCTTCAGGTTACCTATAGCATAATAGCCATTTATAAAAGTGCAGATGCTCAATCCAGGCCTACTTACTGAAATATTTAAAAACAGAACTTTGCCGTAAGTGCTTTTGAGAAAGAGAGGCTACTCAGGCCCCCAATGAATGGCAAATGAGAAAAGACGACCTGACAGAAGAGACCGGAATAGTTACTGTCTCCTCAGCTAACTCAGAATTAAATGGGTTAAATGTGGGGAGAGAAAGGAGAAAGTGGAAGAAGTGATATGCAGGAAAGACATTGAATTGGGTGGAAGTTTTGAATCCAAAATGGAGGTGGGAAGGGTGGTGTCAGAGGCCTACATTCTCTTGAGCAGTCATTTGGTGCAGAACTGGGGATGGGAGGGCAAAGTTATTTATACCATTGTTTAGTTGCTTGGGCTGGCCAGGAGCCAGTGTGGGACCTAGTAAGAGTAGTGCTAAGATCAGTTCTGGCAGCCAAGGATCTCTGGTGCATAAGGATGCCCTAATTATCTCCCTTCCCCCTGGAATGGCCTCTATGCTGTGTGCTGATAGGGGGTGAGGTTGAGTTGAAGGCAAAAGAGAATGTTTCTGAAAAGTTTGAAGAAAATCCATCAGTTTTGGAATCATAGGTCTTTAAAAAGTTACCCTGATCTGAAATTTGAACTTGTCTAATATTTCTTTGGACTTTGGGCCCCTTTTACCTCAAAAATACTGTGCTAGAGTTGTTTAATCTCCTTGAACTCATGGAATGGCTGTAGTTGAAAAACACAGGCCGTAAAAAAACAAAAATGTTAATTATTTTTATTGTGGGTAGTTTGGAGCCCACTCCTCTTACTCTCACTGATTTCAATAGGGCTATTTTGAACGGGAGGGGAGGGAAAGAGATTAAGAAGAGTGGGATAGCTCAGTGGTTTGAGCATTGGCCTGCTAAACCCAGGGTTGTGAGTTCAATCCTTGAGGGGGTCATTTAGGGATCTGGGGAAAAAATCTGTATGGGGATTGGTCCTGCTTTGAGCACCAGGTTGGACTAGGTGACCTCCTGAGGTCTCTTCCAACCCAGATATTCTATGATTAACTTCAGTTGGAGCAGGATTGGGTGTTAGGGATTCTCCATTTCTGTGCTCAGTGGTTGGGAGGCACTGTGGCATAGGCTGTAATACTGAATACCCTGGATTCTAGTTTTTGGTCTGGTACTTACTTTGCTATGACTTTTTCCATCAACAGTCAAGAATGAAGGCAGGCTGTGCATGGATACATGACTAACTTAGCAGAGTGAATGTCTCTCCCCTATGGTTTGAAGGAGGTAGGGATCAGCCAGAGCTATTAGCTTGACCAGCACCATGCACTGCTTTAATTTAATAATCTGGTGACACAGTTTTACAGGTTTTAAGTCAATGAGATGGGATGTCTTTATTTAGCTATACATAATTTTTTTTTAAACTGTTTCAAAAGCCAAAATTGAAGCTGCTGAATGACAGCAACTTTTCCTCTCGATCATTTGTAAAACTGAGTCATTTAAAAGCAAGGAAATGAATACTTAAGGACATCAAAATCTTACACTCATGACATAAAAAGTTATTCTTATCTAGTGTAAATTAGTGCATATTTCTTCACAACACAACAGCCTTAACTCTGACCCCAAATTAGTACTAATTCTTTCATCAGTAATCTCAAAATATAAACACAAAACCATTTTGTGTTAGATTATAACAATATGTTCTAATTAATACTCACAGTATGCATCAAGCTCAGGATAGCTATTGTTACAGTCTGATGAGTGCATACCAGTCACATATCCTTCCTAAAGTGGGCGTCTCCCACATTCTCATGTCCTGCACTCATCTCATGAATGTTCCAAAATCTCTCAGTAGGCTACATTTATCATAAGGCCGGGGGGGGGGGGGTTGGAAAGAGCAGCTGATTATATGTCAAAGCGTTACAGGGAAGATCATGACGCATCACACTTATCTAGCCTTTGCTTAACCTTTCTTTGGTTTGTTATGTTCTTGTAAGGAAAGATAGGTGGATGCTTAAATATTTCTAAAGTGACTAAAATATATATATTTTTAAAATATGAATAACTCACCACTACCATATTTGCTTCCTTTGCAGCTTGTTGTCAGTTTGCAGCACAGGAAACTCTGATGTTCTAAACTAGCCTTGTATCATTACTACTTTGTCCAACCCTATAGGTAACTGATGGATTCACTGAAATTCTAAATATTAAATGTAAAGAGATTTTTATGGAACATTAAGGTTACACAATGAAAATATCAGCCAGTCAGAAAATGGAAAACAAATTCTAGCAACATTAACTTGATTGCAGTGTGCATTTTGAGCTGCAGGGTATATAGTTTGCAACATAAATATTAATATGGTACACATTTAAAAAGAGGAATAAAAACACTAAGTATCATACGTGCAATATGGCCAAGATAGTATTGCTGTTAGCCCTGAAATCTTTTATGGCCTCATTTTCTTGGTAATTTTCACTGTTAAAACTTTAATGTTCATTAATCCAGATTTCAACTTTTCCAAAATTTGGGAAGAGGGGAGTGTCTTCCGATCTGGGATTTCAGTTCTGGCCCATCCACAGTTTCAATCAGTTAGTATTATTTGTAGTAGGGAGTACAGTGGAAGGCTAAGTAATTACACCACTACCTCGATATAACACGATCCGATATAACACAAATTCGGATATAACGCGGTAAAGCAGTGCTCCGGAGGGGGGCGGGGCTGCACACTCCGGTGGATCAAAGCAAGTTCAATATAACGCAGTTTCACCTATAACGCAGTAAGATTTTTTGGCTCCCGAGGACAGCGTTATATCGGGGTAGAGGTATATCAAACATAACATTTTAAAACTTTTAAAGAACAGTATTTAAACAGCTACCAGTTATGAACATGTGTAACTTACAACTGAGTCCCCATCAGCTTTAGGCCCTTGCATCAGGATCTACTAGTATTGACCTCTGTGCCCAAGTGGGGTTCTATTGACTTTAGTGGAAACCGTTATGGGGCACAAGTTTGACCTACCAAGTCTCAGTTCAAAATTGGGGCCTTGCTCCACTAAGGGGATTAGGCATTGCAACGCTGAGCACCATAGCGCCTAACTTTTAGGTGCTTAGAACAAACAAACAAACAAACAACAAAAGGAATAACACTGTGGAATTAGGCAGCCTCTTAGCACGCCTACTGGGTCGGGCCTCACAAACAGTTTAGGCAAAGGAGCACCTAAACTTCCTCCAGTTTGTGAACTGCTCTTGGTCTTAGGTGGGAGATAGGCACCTGGATACATAGAATGAGGCAAGCTTAGTGCCTGAAACACATGCACCTATCGAACTTTTACCCTGAAAACATAGGCACTGAATGAGTTTAGGCACTTACAGGATTAGGTGGCAGTGGAGTAGGGTTTTGTGGATCACAGTGTTATCTAAAAACAGGACTTAGGTTCCTAAATGCTTTTGTGAATCCAGGTCCCTAGCTAGACTTAGCTTGTAACTGACTTGGGGCTCCACAATTTATAAGTCAAACATCAGATGATACACTCACTTTTTCATATTGCACAAGGATGCATTTTTCCTCTCTGACTTCCACTAGAAATCTGGTCCCCAGGCATGTTGATTTCTCACAAGAGCCTGAGCTTTACAGGGTACAGGGCTGCTGCTGTCACAATTTCTGAAGGAATTCAAGGAAATGCTCATTTGACTCCTGTTAGTTTCTGTGGGATCATGTTATGGGACTGAGGTCTCGAAAGAAAAGAAAAAAAACCTCTCTCTCTCACTCTCTCTCTTCTTCCTTGTTGCAAATTTGCAATCAGCATTCTTTCCTTATCTCTGATTTCAGAGAGAGTGCAGTAATTTTGATATCTGCCTTGTTTGTCACAGATTCTTTTCTGACTGGGTTCTTGTAACTGCTCAAATAACTGAGATCATCCTGAACATCAAGAAGAAATAAGTAGTTCAAAAAAGGTGATTAAATCAAAATCTTCCTTAGCTGGGAATGGTTTGGGCTTGCAGATCATTTTTCACCGGCTCGTTTTTTTCTCCAAATAGATTGCTATGTTTTGTGACAGCCACTCTGAAACCAGAGTCTTTGCTTATTATTTTCATTTGTTTGGGTGTGGTGCTCTCTATCGGGTCTGACAGCAGCTATTCACATGAGGCATGGGAGCACAGCTGAGACAGAAGCCTCGGACCTCCCTGCAGATGTCGGTCTCAAGCAGATCCTCAGCGCCTACAATACAATCATAAAGCAGGATCTTACTAAGCTACATTTTAAAACCCAACTTTCAAAATACCAAGTGTAGCAGGGGACTCACATCAGCATACAAAGTCAATTTCCTAATGATTTTGATGGTTGCCATTGTTACAGAAGTGATTTTTTTTAAAACCCAATTTATGCAGCACAATGGCAAGGCAGTACAGTGAAACGTTGCTAGGTGATGCAGAGGTGTTACAGACCAACCTGCAGATTTTTTTTTTTGTAAGACAAAAAACTTCCAACAACTAGGGGCTTGTCTACACACTAACTGGTGCCAAAAATCACTAACACACTCTGCTTTGATGCACACCTTTTGTTTTGGTGCAAGTCTGCATGTGGACACCTGTATTTTGGATTAAGAGTGTCTTATTTTGACAGTTTAAGTCGGTAAGGAACATAGGCGCCGACTTCCCCTCTTTGCCAGGGGTGCTTGACTCCCCCTTCCCTTGCCCCCACCCCCACTCCACCCCTTCCATGAGGCCCCAGCCTAGCCCCACCTCTTCCTGCCCCCATTCCAATCCTTTCCCCAAAGTCCCCACCCCACTCCGCCCCCTCTCTGCCAATATTCCAACTCCTTCCCCAAATCCCGGCCATGCCTCTTCCCTGCCTCCTCCCCTGAGCACGCCATGTTCCCGCTCCTCCCCCGCACTCCCAGAGTGTGCTAATGCCACCAAACAGCTGTTGGGCGGACAGCACTGGGAGGTAGGTGGAGCAGCGGGAACATGGTGCGCTCGGGGGGGAGGAAGGGGTGGGGTGGGGGCTGAGGGGAGCTTGGCTACTGGTGGGTGCAGAGCACCCACTAATTTTTCCCCGTGGGTGCTCCAGCCCCAGAGCACCCACAGAGTCAGCGCCTATGGTAAGGAATATGCTTAAGAAAACCGCAGTAAGACATTTTTTATCTAAGTAGTAGCTGGTATCAGATGGAGAAGACATATCAGCTCTATCTGCATAAAGAAACTGGCCTTATTCTGAAACTATTGTCAAGAACTGATTTTGAAAGAGCATAAAAAAAAAAAGTTAGATTCTGCAGCTCCTGAGTCTGCAGAGAGTCATTTTGGTTCCTTGTGGCAGTGTGCCCTAAAGGCACAGGATAGCTTAAAACCTTCTGCAAGACTAGTTCTTGAAAATGGTTTGAGAAAAAGAGCAGTTTCCAGGTGCAGCCAGGGGTCTAATGTCAATGGCCCAAGCTGTGTGGGAAGCATTGCTGAAGATGAATGACTAACGCTTTTGCCAGCTCAGCAACCACAATACCTCCTTTATTGCTTTGGAGACAGTCTGGACACTTCAGGCATTAAGGACCCAATTTTGCAAGGTGCTGATCGTCTCCTGCGATGTGCTGAGCGCCCTCAATTACCAATAGGCAGTTGGCACCTTGCAATGTGCTGTACAACACAAATGTTATCCTGTTACCCATAGTTCAGTTACTGAACTTCAGTACCACAACAGATAATGACCGCGCAGGAGCCATTATGACTTAATGTGTCCACAATTCAAAAAAAGGGGGCATCTCTTAAGATTCCATTGAAACCATTCATTATTTTTGGGGACAGAGATTTACTGTTGTTAATCTGATTCTATTCCTCAAGGCCATCCGGCAAAGTGACTGTTGGAGGAGCTAGGGGACACACACATCATGTTTGCTACAACTTTTAAACACATTTTGAATGTCTCAGCTCAGGCTTCCATTAGTCTTTTCATTCCAAGCTGAACAATTTGCATAATGTGAGTTAGCTATATGGAGGCAAAGAAACAAAGCATGCCTTAGCTAATGCTGATGTACAGCATGGATTTGTTATGAAGCAACATTGGATATATTTCAGTTAAAGTAAAATTTAATGGGAGTCAGCAAGGTCCAGTGGATAGGCCACTGGACTGGGAGTCCCAGCCCTGGCTTTTCCACTGACATGCTGTGTGACTGTAGGCACTTCAGTCTATGTAGATCGCAGTTTATATCCCTGCATAGGTGCAAATGACAACATGAGGTGCAGGGCAGTTGAGATTCTCCTTTATGATTCTGGGTCCCCCTACCTAATTACTGTGGCATTTATTTGTGTATGGTAGTGATGGGGATGAGGAGTTTGTCACAGCCGTAGGCTTTGTGGGCCCCAAAGGATGGCTTTGGTAGATATTTCTAAATTAGCTCTGCCAGAGCTTACTTTTCTCTCTAGAGCTCAAAGTTATTATGAGGAGAATCCTTTTTGCTGCTGGAATGCACCAGATTGCATCTAGTGTCAGGATTTGCAAATGAATTGCTCCAGTATTGATACCTCTGAAATCCCTGAAAGGTCTTTACCCATCCCCCTTCAAATGACACAAGCTGAGCATGTGCCACACTAAACACAACACACAGTATATTTTCCCAGAGCCAAGTAGAAACATATCCAAAGAAAGTCTATTTAACATTAATTTGTTTACTAAGTTGTGCTGTTGCTCCTTCCTTGGTTATAAGAAAGTGTTTGTTTAAAGTGAGAAAGCAAATAACTAAATCCCCTGCAAACCTGTACACTCTTGGATAAAACATAAGTTTTATCACAGGCTAAGGGGAACATTTTTATGGGAGTCCCTTCTGAAAACATTTGCAACACATCACTGTTCCATCCTCTGTATAATAGTCAAAAAGGCTCTCCCTCTTTTTCCTCCCCCTCGTACGCCAACTCCCAGAGAGCATAATGAAGCTGGGAATATGGCAAATGCGGCAGAAGGGAGAAAAGTAAATGAAACTAAAACAAGGTACCTATTCCCTTGCCTTCAGAGGTTTAAACAAAATCTGCTTGGTCTGCCATGTTGTCTCCACAGTAATTAATGGGAGGATTCCACATTGTGCATGTAAAGATTCCACATTACAATGGTACAAAATGATACTAGCCCATAGAGTGTAACTTTGTTACTTAAAAACGAGGAGTCCTTGTGGCATCTTAGAGACTAACAAATTTATTTGGGCATAAGCTTTCATGGGATATAACCCACTTCATCAGATGCATGGAGTGAAAAATACAGTAAGCAGGTATAAATATACAGCACATGAAAAGATGGGAGTTGCCTTAACAAGTGGGGGGTCAGTGCTAACGAGGCCAATTCAATTAGGGTGGATGTGGCCCATTCTCAACAGTTGACAAGAAGGTGTGAGTATCAACAGAGTGAAAATTATTTTTTGTAGTGACCCAGCCACTCCCAGTCTTTATTCAGGGGATAATTTGATGGTGCCAAGTTTGCAAATTAATTCCAGTTCTACAATTTCTCGTTGAAGTCTGTTTTTGAAGTGTTGTTGTTGTTGTTGTTGAAGAATGGTGACTTTTAAGTCTGTTATGGAGTGTCCAGGGAGATTGAAGTGCTCTCCTACTGGTTTTTGAATGTTATAATTCTTGATGTCTGATTTGTGTCCATTTATTCTTTTGCGTAGAGACTGTCTGGTTTGGCCAATGTACATGGCAGAGGGGCATTGCTGGCACATAATGGCATATATCACATTGGTAGATGTGCAGGTGAACGAGCCCCTGATGGTGTGGCTAATGTGGTTAGGTCCTATGATGGTGTCCCTTGAATAGATATGCAGACAGAGTTGACAACGGGGTTTGTTGCAGGGGTTGGTTCCTGGGTTAGTGTTTTTGTTGTGTGCTGTGTAGTTGCTGGTGAGTATTTGCTTCAGGTTGGGAGGCTGTCTGTAAGCGAGGACTGGTCTGTCTCCCAAGATCTGTGAGAGTGAGGGATTGTCCTTCAGGATAAGTTGTAGATCCTTGATGATGCACTGGAGAGGTTTTAGTTGGGGGCTGTAGGTGATGGCTAGTGGCGTTCTGTTACTTTCTTTGTTGGGCCTGTCCTGTAGTAGGTGACTTCTGGGTACCCTTCTGGCTCTGTCGATCTGTTTCTTCACATCCCCAGGTGGTTATTGTAGTTTTAAGAATGCTTGCTAGAGATCCTGTAGGTGTTTGTCTCTGTCTCTGTCTGAGGGATTGGAGCAAATGCGGTTGTATCTTAGCGCTTGGCTATAGACAGTGGATTGTGTGATGTGGTCTGGATGAAAGCTGGAGGCATGTAAGTAAGTATAACAGTCAGTAGGTTTCCGGTATAGGGTGGTGTTTATGTGGCCATCGCTTATTTGCACTGTAGCGTCCAGGAAGTGGATCTCTTAGAATCATAGAAAATCAGGGTTGGAAGGGACTTCAGGAGGTCATCTAGTTCAACCCCCTGCTCAAAGTAGGACCAATCCCCAGACAGATTTTTACCCCAGTTCCCTAAATGACCCCCTCAAGGATTGAACTCACAACCCCGGGTTTAGCAGGCCAATGCTCAAACCACTGAGCTATCCCTCCCCCCGCAGTCCTTGTGTGGACTGGTCCAGGCTGAGGTTGATGGTGGGGTGGAAATTGTTGAAATCCTGGTGGAATTCTTCAAGGGCCTCCTTCCCATGGGTCCAGATGATGAAGATGTCATCAATGTAGCGCAAGTAGAGTAGGGGCACTAGGGGATGAGAGCTGGGGAAGCGTTGTTCTAAGTCAGCCATAAAAATGTTGGCATACAGAAACAGATTGATGGCTACCCCTCTAAAATCTGTTACTTAACTCATTGCTAAGTAACAGGATGTCATGAACACCCAGAATTTAGCAAGACTCAAAGGAGGACTGGATATTTATGTAAACAAGAATATCCAGAGAGTTATAATAGTTATTACTAAAGAGTTGGAAGGGATATAAAACCTCCAGCTTGAAGATTTAAACCAGTCTCTGACCATTAGAAATCAGGATGAGACCTGCCCGAGACCTTTGCCTACTGAAAAGGTTCTTGCACCTCCCTCGGAGGTACCTGATGCTGGCCACTTAAGTAGATGGCTGCGGTCTGATCCAGTCCAACAATTCCTATCTTCTCAGTGTTTTCCCCATTGACAATTATCCATCAGCAAATTACTAGCACATCCATGCAATGTTACAGTTATATTAGGGGCTGCTCTTGGGATCCCCCACCCCGGGCAGGTGGAGGGTCCATGGCTCCTCACATCTGCCTGGGCTCCCCAGGCTGGGCTCTGCTTCCAGCCTGGCTGGGGAGCAGGGTCTTGGGGGAAAGAGAAAGGGCAGGGGGCCGAGCCCATGGCAAAAAGTGGACGGGCCATGGTCCCTTGCCCCCCCCCCCCTTCCAGTACTGCTGTCAGGGATCCCTCATTTCTACACTGAGTGATGTAGGTTGTCACAGTAGAGGAGCACAATTGTCTGTCTATTCTTGCCATGGGGATTTTTAGCATTCTGTTAGCATACATGACAGTATGATGAAGGAAGAATCCCAGAGAAAATCCTGAGTACAAGGGTGAAGGAGTAGTAACAGAGTATGGGGTGGTTTGTGTTTAGTAGGTGAAGTGGTTCATTGTAGCTGAGGTGCTCACTAAGCCTGGCTTAAACATGACATTTGCTTTAATGAAAAAAAAGGAGTACTGTAGCAGAAACAGTTATACATTGTCCTATGAACCTTGGAAGTTCAGATACAGGGGCTGCTTCTCTCCCCAACAATCAACAGCGTTTCTCCAGAACTCCAAATCCCCTGCACCTCAGCTCCAATCGCCTTCCCCTCCTACCTCAAATCTGATGACCCTATAGTCCCCTCAGTACTCTAATCAGCTCAGTCCTCTCCCCGCAAACCTACTACCCCTCCCAATTTTGCTCAGCACCCCCACCCCTACCTCCAGCCTGAGATCCACTCCCTCCACCTCTCACAAATCAGCTCCACCCCCAGATCCAGGCTCCTACATCACCTTACCCCTCTCAGCTCAGCTCCTTCTCCACAGTCTCCCATTCCCACTTAAGAACCACCCCCACGTTCTCCAATTGCTCTGAACCCCTCCTGCAATCACTTCCCCCCATCCCATCTCCTCATCCCCCTCTAGCCCTCCCCACACATTCGCGTCCCCTTAATGGCTGTAAAACAGAGCCTCCTCTGTGGATTGGGGATGTGAAGAGAGGGCCATTCTTGATACCCCAACATCTACCTGGGATTAGGGGGAGCTGTGGCCTCCCCAAAGAGAGAAGCTGGGGTGGCCCAGTCTGGCACCCTCACAAGCCCATGGAAGCAGAGAAGGGAATCATCCACAAGGCCTCCACAGATGACTCCAAGATGGAGTCCTGTGGAGGGTGCCTAGGAGAATGGAGACAAGAAGCTGGGACAGAGATGGGTATGGGGAGGGGTTTTTGAGCCTCTGGGGGGGGGAGAGAATAAATGGTCACAGCTGGGTTGAAGTCAGAGGGAGGCAGAACTGAAGTTGAGGTTTTTGAGCTGAGGTTTGAGACACAAGGGGAAGCTTGAGCTGGAGAGGGGGACAAGTGACATTACAGTTGGAGCAATGGGGTTTTGAACTGGCATGGAGGAGGACAAGAGGAGACAGAGTTGGAGGGACAGCAGCGTGAAGGGGAGGGAGAACTGTAACAGCGGTTCCTGCTTCTGCAGCTGCCCTTATGCCCCTCTCCCTGACCTTGGGATGGTTGGAGGGGGGCAGGGATAAGAGGCAACTTGTGGCGCACAGGCAGGAACCCTTCTGCTACAACCACCCCTGGCTGTGTTGACATTCTTGTGGGCTACAGGAGCATCCTACAACCCATGGGGTGGGGGGGTCAAGACCCAGGAGTATCTCCAGCTTGAGAGAGCATTCCTGTGCTCCACCAGCTGCCCTGGCATCCCTCTGGCCATCCCAGTGAGAGTTGATGGGCAACTAGGCCAGCCAAAAGGAAGGGGAGACCCAGGTAACAGGAGGAATCCAAGGAAGGAAGAAAGAGCCCAGAGCTAGAAGGTGGGAAGGAGGCTGCAGCAGGAGCAAAGCTAGAGCATTCCTACTCATTTCACTGCTCAGATTCTGGCTCTAGATACCCTCTTACCTCCTCCGTGGCTCTTGAGTTTTGATGCTTGTTCTTGGCAACAGGCTTTAGCTTATCTGAGGGTGACTCCACTGATGTCAGTTTCACATGGATACTTCCCCTAGCATATTCCACAGACCTGTGCAAAAATTATTAGAACATTTTTACAAACAAGGCATTTTTAGGAGTGCAGTATCCTGTGGAAAAACTTTGACCAAATGACCACAAATTTGCTTGACTAAACCTACCCCAGAACCCTATGAGGTACAGCAATTTTCAAAACCATCTGCATATGCACATGGATTTTAGAGCTCTTAGAAAAATAATCTGTTAAATAGTAAAGCTAGTTTCAGCCTTAATTATAGCATTGCTACCATCCTACTATAATTACAGGTCTGGCCTAAGAGTAAGCAGTTTCCCCTCCAGCCCTGGAAACTCTGGCTAGTAAGCCCACTTAGTGATTAAGCAGCACACACAGTCTACCAAGGTATATTCACCAGGGTCTTTATTATTATTATTTCTTGCCTCTTGTTTCATACACACTGCAACATAGTAGCAGATAAAAGGCACCTCCTTCCTAGTCCTTGGCTCAGCCTTTTACACTGCTTGCTTTCTTCTCTGCTATCCAGCTGGTAAGCTAATTACCTCATTAGTGCATCAGAATCCCTACAGGTGCAAGTGATCCCCACTGAACTTCCAAATCCAATAAGACTACCTAATTGTTTCCTACTCTAACTACACCCAAGTTACCGTTGTCTCTATTCTGCCTTTGATTCACACCAGATATTGTAGTTGTATTGAACTCATACATGTTACATATACCAGATATTGTATCTTGTTTTTTTCATATGACAGTGGTGTCTAGATTCCCCAAATGAAATCAGGGCCCTCTTGAACTAGACACCATACAAACACATAGTTAGAGACAATCCCTGTCCCAAAGAACTTGCAGCTTCAATAGAAGGAGGAGAAATAGCTGACTCTCAGGACAGTACCCTATCCATTGGATCCTACTGCTGCCTTAATAAGGTGTGGTGTATGCACTGACCCCAGACTCTTAGGGTAGGTCTACACTTACCCGTTAGTTCGGCGGCAAGCAAATCGAACTTCTGGGTTCGACTTATCGCGTCTTGTCTGGACCCGGAAGTGCTCGCCGTCGACTGCGGTACTCCAGCTCGGCGAGAGGAGTACGCGAAGTCGATGGGGGAGCCTGCCTGCCGCGTGTGGACTGAGGTAAGTTCGAACTAAGGTACTTCGAACTTCAGCTACGTTCTTCACGTAGCTGAAGTTGCGTACCTTAGTTCGAATTTGGGGGTTAGTGTAGACCTGCCCTTAGATTATCTAGATTAGCTAAGGATGGAATAGTCATCTCAAACTTGAATATTTATGTCCTCATCAGTTTAAGTCAAACTTTTAACAAAACTTTCACAATCTGTGTGTGTTGGCCAGATTCTGCCATGCTTACCAGCACCATACTTTACAAATAGTCCCACTGAGTTAATGGATGCTCATGGAGTAAGGCATTACTCAACATGAATAAAGGTGGCAGAATCTAGCCATCTATCATTTGTTCAAATATTCAGGATCAGCGGGACGTGGGTGGATCTGTGATTTAACTCATAAGAATGGTTGACAGTTTTACTGCCATCTCCAGAGAAATAGGCTCAAAAGACCGTACCATTAAATAAGTAGCACAGTAGGGGAATTGTTAGCTTCCTGCGGTCTAGCACTTCACTCAAGGAACAACTCCAGCAACTGCCGCTCTTTTGGGACAATCAACATTATCCTCCTCTAATTTTGCACAGATAATAGCATACAAGAACCTAACTGAGGGCCATATGCTCCCATTGACTTTTAAGCAGCATTCCCCATTGATTTCAACAGGGACTTACAGTGAAAAGGTGTAATGATATGATCCTGACTTTCCATTATATAGATTCATAGATATTGAAGCTATAATAGACCATTATAGAATCATAGAAATAAAGGGTTGGAAGAGACCTGCAGAGGTCATCTAGTTCTGCCTCCTGTACTGATGCAGGACTAAGTATACCTCGCCCATCTCTAACAGGATGGTCTCACCTGTGTCACAGAATCAGTGCTAAGCCCCAGCTTTTAAACAGTCTCTTGGAAGAACCCCTTCAGTATACCCATTGGGTCTCATTCTTCCTTCGTGGTTGGTGATGCAGCCTGACCGCCTCTGAGACTGAGCTTCTGGGCTACAGCTGTGAGCTCTGCCCTGCGAGTTCCCACTGAGATAGACTCATGGTCAGAGACTCGTTCGCTCTTCGGGGACTAATGCACCACAGCAGGTATCTGCAATAACAGTCAGCAGCATTTTCAATACAGAGCAGGGTTTATTAGACAACTGGAACACAGCACTGGAAGTCCTTAGGCTAGCTTTTTTGCAACAGCAACACATGGTTGGCTCATATTCAATTTGTGATCCACTGTAACCACCAGATCCTTCCCTGCAGTACTACTACCTATCCAATTATTCTCCATTTTGTAGTTGTGCATTTGATTTTTCCTTCCTGAGTGTAGTACTTTGTACTTGTCTTTATTGAATTTAATCTTGTTGATTTCAGACCAATTCTCCAATTTGTCAAAGTGGTTTGGAATTCTAATCCTGTCCTCCCAAGTGTTACCTTCCCCTTCCAGCTTGGTATCATCTGCAGATTTTGTAAGCATACTCTCCACTCTATTAGCCAAGTCATTAATGAAAATCAGACCCAGGACTGACACCTGTGGGACCTCACTAGATATACCCTCCCAGTTTGAGAGTGAACCATTGATAACTGCTCTTTGAATACTATTTTTCAACCAGTTGTGCACCCACCTTATTAGTAGTTTTGTCTAAACCACATTTTCCTAGTTTGCTTGTGAGACTGTCATGTGGGACTATGTCAAAAAATTTACTAAAAATCAAGATATATCACATCTACTGCTTCCCCCTGCTTCCATCCACTAAGCCAGTAACCTCATCAAAGAAATAAATTAGGTTAGTTTGGCATGATTTGTTCTTGACAAATCTTGGCTATTTCTTATTACCTGTTGTTGTTTAGGGCCTTACAAATGGATTGTTTAATAACTTGCTCTAGTATCTTTCCAGGCATTGAAGTTAGGCTGACTCATTTATAATTCCCTAGGTCCTCTTTGTTCCCCTTTTTAAAGCTGCAGGACCTGATGATCTCTTTCCAGAATTTGTTAAAAACCTTGGAGTCAAGGGACAGAAATGGCTGGCAGTACCGTTCTCCAATATCCGCGCCTCTAGGCTTGTCCCAAGGATCTGGTGTGAGGCTATGGTTATCACCATTGCCAAGCTTGGGAAGCCAACCAGTAATCCTCATTGTACCGGCCTGAATCATGCCTCTGCAGATGTGTACAGGCTTATGGAGAGACTATGACTGGCAAGGATTATGCTACTCTTTACCAAATGAACAAGTGGGTTTCCAGCCAGGCTGCAGCTTCACTGACCAAGTATTAGCTTTGGCAACACACACTGAGGTGGGATTCCAGCAAAATCTGGGGCAGCTTTCGTAACCTTATTTGCTGCCTAGAACACCATGCGGAGGAACGGCCTCTTTCTGAAAGCCAGAAAAATTATCCCATGTAATGCAACAATAAAATTCTTACGAGAAGTTCTGACCAGCTGTAGGTTTTGTGTTTTCCTTGGTGACCAGGTCAACAGACCACGCACTGTTAATGATGTCCTACTACTGGGATTGGTCCTAGTGTCACTTCTGTTTAATATCTACATCAGCAACGTTCCCTGAACATCATCACAGAAATGTGTTTATGCTGATGACATTGCTCTGAGACTACACAGGCATTGGATTTACCTATCATAGGACAAATCGTAACTTAGAACCTTAAAATCATGGAAGAATATTTCAGTAGGTAGCTAAAACCAAACCCCACTAAGACTGTCTTGTCAGCATTTCACCTAAAAAATCAAAAGGCTAGGGCAGAGCTGCATGTGCATTTCTGTGGCCAGCAGATAATACACAATCCAACCCTGAAATATCTCGGTGTGACATTAAAGTGAAGCCTCAGATAGGACCACTACCTGAAAAATATTCACAACAAAATAAAGTTGCATGTAAAATCTCATCCAAGAATGACCCGCAGAGTTGATACAGAAACTCTACAGACCTCCTCACTGGCTCTTGTCTACTCTATAGCAGACTACTGCTCACCCATCTGGACACCATATCTCCCACACGTCACTTGACGAGTCTCAAGTGGCACGTGGATTATTATGTGTACAGTAAAATCAATGCCACAACCATGGCTTCCTGTACTGGCACATATCCAATCACCTCAAATTCATCACAACATGAGAATTCTTTGGGAGTTCCATCAGATTGGAAGAAACATATATTGGAAGATCCTTGAAGACCTAAATAATATACTGAGATTCCAACTCAAATCCAGAAAACCATTTTGGCTTGCAGCACAAAAGCTCAAAGACTCAGGGGTACCCCCGACCCCCGAAGATCAATGGTGATCAAGGTGAAAGGATGCCAGCATCCCAAATAAACACCTCATCAAGGACCCAACTGAAGAATCCAGTGGCTTTTCACTCTCACATAAAATACAGTCCACTTTGAATTGCATCCAAACCTCACATGGCCTACTTTCTCCATAAACAGGGCCTTTTTGTGACTGTGGAAACTGACTTCAAGCTATGGAACATTTCACCAATCATAGTCCCAAACGATCATATCTCTGCTATCCACTCTGCATCACATGAAGCAATCAATTGGATTGCCAACCTAGACTTGGAATCTAACATTGCTCTTTCTAAAGTCATATAAAATAAGAAGACAGGTACTATGTTTGCCCTTCTCCGGTCCTCTAGGACCTCACCCATCCTCCCTGAGTTCTCAAAGGTAATTGCTAATGATTCTGAGATTGCTTCAGCCAATTCCTTAAGTACCCTAGGATGAATTTTGTCAGCCATCTTATATCTAAATATTCTTTAATCTGTTATTTCCCTCTTCTGGCTTGTGTTTCTTCCCCCTTGTTGTTAATATTGTTTATTCTAGAAATGCCTCATCCACCTACTCTTCCTGATTTGGCAGTCTAGTATTCCCTACAATGACTTTCCCCCTGTTTTTGATTCCCCCTTCCCCACCCGCTTTTATCACCACCCAGAGATTTGCAGCTCATTTGCCTCTCACCTCCTCCAGGACCCCTGAACAAGTGTCTACATTCTTGATGTACAATGCAACTTCTCCTCCCTTTTTTCCTGTCTGTGCTTCCTGAACAAGCTATACCTGTCTGTACCAATACTCCCATCATGAGGCTTACCCTACCAAGTCTCTGTGATGCCAATTAAGTCATAATTTTGCTTGTGTACTATGTGTAATGATCATATATAGTCTGACTTCCTGCATAATACAAGCCATAGAATTTTACCAAATGGTTTCTGCATTAAGCCCGCATTTTTTGTTTGAGTTATAGATTATATAGAAAGCCTGGTTCTGCAGTCCTTGATCCAGCAAAGCTCGCCTCCATTTCCATTTGAATTATGGGAATTGAATCCCTTCCCCCCCTCCCCCCCAACACCCCTGGCCTCCTAGAGATATTCCACAAAAAGTGAAAATTCTCCAGAATGCAATGAACCTTAGAGGAGTGCCAGGAACCCTGGAATACCTATGCTATGGCAATGCACTACAGTCAATGCAGCACAGTGCAGAACACAACTGTTAAGAGGTTTATACCAGTGCAACAGATACAGTATGAACATACATAATTAGTGTAAAATACATCTATTTAACTAATCTGATGCATGTTATACCAGTTGAAATTTCCTGTGTAGACAAGCCCTTAGGGATTGGTCTAGCTAAGCGTTTTACTTCTGTGCTCGCTCTAGTTAGTTAATATGGTTGCAAATGTGACTCTACACGTTCTACAAGTATTTGTAGTTTACCCTAGGGCTCAGTCTGGGGCAGAGGTGCTGGATGAATTTTTCTAGTGGGGGTGCTGAGAGCCACTGAACCAAACTGTAAACCCTGTATATAATGGAAACCACTTCAAGTCTGGGGGTGCTACAGCACACACACACACACCCGTGCACCTCTAGTTCCAGCACCTATGGTCTGGGGTCATGTGGAGCCATGGGCTATGAACCCCAACCTAGGGCATGATCAGAGGTTGTGGCTTCTATTCCAACCCAGAATATGGAGTAATAGCTGCTGCATAACTACTCCATGCCCTACACTTGTGTTAGAGGGTAGATTCTGTCCCCCAACTGCCATGTATTTGACCCACATAAAGCCCCTTTACTCTAGCACTGTGTCTGTGGGGAAGTGGAAGTACTGAATTTTACCTTTAATATTTCCTAAAGTCACAAGATATCTTAAGTCCTTGCCTGCATGATATCTAATGCTATTATTATCATTAAATCCCTGTTGGTTTGCAACTTCAACTTTATTAAACCTAGTTGGCTCCGTTAGTTGGAGGATTAGGTCCAGAATTTGCTTTTGGCTTTCACTTGTTAAAAACACCTGTGGCAGAAAACAATCCATTACTGTTGCTCCAGGGGTGGGCAAACTTTTTGGCCTGAGGGCTGCATCAGGTTTCGTAAATTGTATGGAGGGCCGGTTAGGGAGGGGGTCATGGCCCGGCCCCCACCTCTTATCGCCCCCCCCCCGGGACCCCTGCCTCATCCACACACCCCTGCCCCCTGACTGCCCCCGGACCCCCACTGCCGCCCCATCCAACCACCCCTTCTCTCTGTCCCCTGACTCCCCCTGGAACCCCTGCCCCTGACTGCCCCCTGCCGCCCCATTCAACCCCCCCTCTCCTTCCTGACAGCCCCCCCAGGACCTCTGCCCCCATTCAAGCCCCTGTCCCCCCCCCACCGCCCTGACCCCTATCCACACCCTCACCCCCTGACCACCACCCCAAACTCCCCTGCCCTCTATCCAACCCCCCGTGCTCCGTGCCCCCTTACCACGCTGCCTGGAGCACCGGTGGCTGGAGGTGCTACAGCCGCGCCGCCCGGCTGGAGCCGGGCCATGCCGCCGCCGCCACCACACAGCATAGAGACCGGGTCAGGCCGGGCTCTGCAGCTGCGCTGCCCCAGGAGCTCACAGCCCCACTGCCCAGAGCATTGCGCCAGCAGTGGAGTGAGCGAGCTGTGGCTACGGGGGAGGGGTGCAGCAGGGGAGGGGCCGGGGGCTAGCCTCCTGGGCCAGGAGCTTGAGGGCTGGGCAGGACGGTCCTGCGGGGCACCACAGTTTGCCCACCCCTGCTCTAGAAACATGGCCCTGGAGATCTAGACAATACAAGGACAAGTGTATCTAATTCTCTTTTATTGTGCTAAAACCTCTGTAAGAATTTAATAAGTTAAGTCTGAGTTCACAGTTCAAACAGGATTATTTGATATAACCTCTGTGTGTGGAGCAATATCAGATATTAACAAAAACATCATACAGTATAAACTTTATCCTGAATATGGAGGGAAGTACAACCAAGATCTAGTTTCAGAAAATGTCTGCCTTCCACTGCAGCTGGGAGGGCAGAGTGTGTCATAGGATGCAGGGATTGTAAATCCATTTGTCAGCAATGCAATGCTGTTGCATAAAAAGCAAATGCAATTTTAGGTTGTATTAACAGAGGCATAGCATGGAAGTCACAGGAGCAGAGGTACATTAAGATTGATTGGGGGCCTGGGCACAAAGAACATTGCCCCGCCCCCTGCTCCTCCCCTTCCCCCTGTGGCCCTGCCTCCTGGCCTGTCCAGAAGCCAGGCTGTGGTAAGAGCTTCCCAGGGAGCCTGGGCTGCTGTGGGGAGCCCTGGGCCCTCCACCTGTTCTGGACGGCATGTCCTGTGGGGCAGGAACACAGGCCAGGGGCTGCTCTCGGGCATCCCGGCTCCTCGCCCAGGACAGGTGGAGGTTTCAGGGCTCCCCACAGCCGCCTGGCCGGGTCTTACTACAGTCTAGGGTGACCATACATCCTGTTTGGGCCAGGACCAGGGCCAGCTCCAGGCACCAGCCGAGCAACCTCGTGCTTGGGGCGGCAGATTCTATGGGGCGGCATTCCGCCCAATCCTAGGGCGGCACGGCCGTTTTTGTTTGTTTGTTTGTTTTGTTCGCCGCTCCGGCCGCCCTGTAAGGGGCGGTGGCGCGGAGGAGGGGAACGCCTTGCTGGGAGCGGGCTGCGCGCTCCGTCTGCCCCAGCCGGTGCCAGGTCTGTAGCAAGCCTGGCAGGGCAGCCCACGTCCTTCCCTGTCTGCCGACCGGAACGGTGTGGAGCCCTCCCGGCAGGCAGCGCGGCAGTCGGGGCCATGTGGCAAGCGCCCCGCTGAAGCCCTGGCCGCCCCCCTTCTCTCTCTCCCTCTGCTCCATCCCCCTTCCCCCCCGCTAGCCGGGGCACATCTGCAGCGCAGGGAGTCTCCCTGCACCCCCTGCAGGTTTTGTTTTTTCTTGATTTGCTGCTCCGGCCGGGCCGCAGGTTTTTTTTTTTTTTGCTTTGCCGTTCTGGCCGCCCTGGTTTTTTGTTTTTTTTTTTGCTTGGGGCGGCAAAAAAGCCAGAGCCGGCCCTGGCCAGGACAGTCCCCTTTTTAAGCCCTGCCCCAGACATTCTGACTTTTTTGGCAAAACTAGGCATTCGTCCATCATCAGTTAGCAAGAACAAATAGGACAAATGCCCAGTTTTGCCAAAAAGGGCCTCGGGGGGCCCTTAGAAGGGAAGGTCTGTTTACAAATACAGGCAGCAAAGGAGCAGTGTGTATATATATTTAAAAGAGAGGGGAAATTTTGGTTGTCTAAAAGGCCCATTCAAATAGGGAAGGAATGAATCTGAGTGAGGGTGAGAGGGGAGCAGAGAAAAGCCTAGATATGTAATGTACTGGGCTGGCTGGAAAAGTCTTTTTTAAAAAACAGCTATGGGGGGAAACCAGCTATTTATTGAAGACAACAAAGGAACCGTGTACAGTTGCTGCACTTTATTTTACTGCCTTTATTGTTTTAAATGAGTTAGAACTGCCTATCTTATTGCAACGGGTTTAACAAAAAAAAAACATGTTATGATTTAAAATACTTCAATTATTCCTGTTTAACTTAGATATGATATATGCATTTTCCTTTTTAAGTCGGTTGAGAAGCTGATGTAGTCAGAGCATCTGAGCACAGACTGTGGAGCTGGAAAAATGAGTTCTCTTCCTCGCTAGGTGATCTTTGCTTATTGCGTAACTTTGCATTGTCTGAGTTTCTACATCATAAAATGATTTTTACTTACCTCCTAGAAGGGAGTGAGGATTAATTATTTAGCTTTTATAAAGCATCTTGAAGTTTAAAACTCTAAATATAAGCTACATATTCATTGGAAAATCCTAGATTGTAAGCTGCTCAGGGCGAGAGCCTTGTCTCTTTACATGTCAAAGAATCAAACACTAATATGAAATAGGCAGCACAGAAATAAATATGGATGAAAATAAATGGTTCAATGCACTACAAATGTGGCTATCTTAAAGTTGTCATCTTGTCAATACATTGTTTGGTTTTGAATTAATAACCCTTTTGTGGTGATACTTTTGTGACAGTAGTTTTGGAGCCTGTAGTTTCAGGTGAGTGAGTGTGGACAGCTGCAGTTGTCTGTACACATAATACAGCATTAAGAACATAAGAATGGCCATACTGGGTCAGACCAAAGGTCCATCTAGCCCAGTATCCTGTCTTCCGACAGTGGCCAAATGCCAGGTGCCCCAGAGGGAATGAACAGAACAGATAATCATCAAGTGTTTCCCTGTCTCTCATTCCCAGCTTCTGGCAAACAGAGGCTAGGGACACCATTCCTGCCCATCCTGGCTAATAGCCATTGATGGACCTATCCTCCATGAACTTATCTAGTTCTTTTTTGAACCCAGTTATAGTGTTGACCTTCACAGCATCCTCTGACAAGGAGTACCACAAGTTGACTGTGCGTTGTATGAAAAATACTTCCTTTTCTTTGTTTTAAATCTGCAGCCTATTAATTTCGTTTGGTGACTCCTAGTTCTTGTGTATTAGGAGTAAATAACACTTCCTTATTTACTTTCTTCACACCAGTCATGATTTTATAAACCTCTATCATATCCCCCCTTAGTCGTCTCATTTCCAAGCTGAAAAGGCCCAGTCTTATTAATCTCTCCTCAAATGGTAGCCATTCCATACCCCTAATAATTTTTGTTGCCCTTTTCTGAACCTTTTCCAATTCCAATATATGCCAGAGAACTCTGCCTAAGTGCCAAATATTGTAATAGCTGAGACATGAGGGTTTTTATTAAAACAGCATTGTCCATTGGTAAGTGTTGGAGACTGGCAGTCAGGACTCTTGAGTTCTCTAACTAGCAGTGATACTTGATTCACTTTGTGCTTGACTGTAGGGAATTCACTTAACCTCTGTGTGTTTCACTATACCCATGTGTAAAATGGGGGAGGGGGAGAGAAGGGGTGGAGGCAGCAGCTCCGTGAGGGAGGAGGGAAGGAGAGGAACTCGGGGGGGCGGGGGAGCTCAGCGCGGGCAGGAGAGAGAAGGAGAGGGGCTGGGGGGGCAGCTCTGCGCCAGAGAGAGAGAGAGGGAAGGAGAGGGGGTCGGGGCGGGGGCAGCTCTGCATGGGAGAAAGGGAGGAAGGAGAGGGGCTCAGGGGGGAAGCTCTGCAAGAGAGGTGGGAATATACTCACCCTACAGCTCCTGCCCTGCCCGTCCGTCCTCTTCCCCCTGAAGCCCCGCCCCCTGGCCAGGCCGGACTCACGGCCCCGGAGGGAGGGAGAGGAGGAGCAGAGAGCAGGACCAGAGTTCCGGTGATCCTGCAGGGCTCTCCAATTGGTCAGGGTCCTTGGGCACAGGCCCCTTGGGCCAATATGGTAATCCGCCCCTGCACGGGAGGTGATGGTACCGCTCTACTCGGTGCTGGTTAGGCCTAAACTGGAGTTCTGTGTCCAATTTTGGTCACCAATGTACAGAAAGGATGTAGAGAAACTAGAAAGGATCCAGAGGCGAGTGACAAGGGTGATCAAAGTGATGGAATGCAAGACATATGAGCAAAGGCTGAAGAAACTGGGTATGTTTAGTTTGGAAAATAGGAGATTAAGGTGGGATGATAGTGGTCTTCAGATATTTGAAAGGCTGCCATAAAAAAGATGGAGAAAAGTTGTTCTCTTTTGCTACAGACGACAGGACAAGAGGCAATGGTTTCAAACTACAGCATAGCAGATTTAGATTAAATCTCAGGAAAAACTTCCTAACCGTAAGAACAGTAGGACGATGGAACAGACGCCTCGGGAGGTTGTGGAAGCTTCTTCGATGGAGGTTTTCAAAAGGAGGCTGGAGCCATCTGTCTTTAAGTTTAGAGACAACAAATCCTGCATCTTGGCAGGGGTTTAATCTAGATGACCCTTGTGGTCCCTTCCAAAACTATGCTTCTATGAGTAACATAACTCCACCTCATCTTCTCCATAACTATCAAGTTCTGCACAACTCCATGTGGGACATTTTATGCAAAGAATTTAATGAACTAATCTGCAAATAAATTATATATATAATATTATATATAATAAATTCAACTAATGGGTAACCACCCTGTGCTAAGCAGTGACAGGGGAGGACATGGAGCTAACAAAACTTGGGAGCTCTGGCTGGGGGAACTAGGCTGTCTGATGGACCCACCCAGCTATTCTAACATTGCTGCCACCAGTGGAGAATTATGGAGCTGAATATTACCACTGCAGACTCAGCTAGAAAAGAAAAGTGACTTCCCTAAGGTCATATAGCAAAGCAGCAGAAGAGGCGGGATTAGAACCCAGGTCACTTGAATCCCATGGCCTAACCACAAAACCACACTGAATGTAGCACAGTGCTATAACCGATAATATTAATAGTTAATGCCTAGATTCCAAGGCCAGAAGGGACCATTATGATCATCTAGCTGACCTCCTGCATAACACAGGCCATAGAGAATTACACCAAGTGATTCCTGCTTCAAGCCCGTGATTTCTGGATGAGCTAGAATAGATCTTTTAGAAAGATATCCATTCTTGATTTAAGTTGTGTAGTGGAGAGTCCACCACATCCCTAGGTAATTTGTTCCAATAATGAATTACACACTGTTTAAAAAAATTATACCTTATTTCTAGTCTGCATTTGTCTAGCTTCAACTTTTAGGGTTATTCCAGTAATGGTCTCTCTAATGCTGAACAATACCTCTCTACTTCTACTTGATATTCCCCTCCAAGGATTGCATTTGTTCTCTTAGCCACTGCATGGCACTGTGAGCTCATGTTCAGCTGATCATCCACTGTGACTCTGTAAGTCTTTTACTGAATCATTGCTTTCCAAAATACAGTCCCGTATCCTATAGGTGTGATCTATATTCTTGGTTCCTTAATGTATGACTTTGCATCTGGCTGCATTAAAACATGTTCAAATCAGCCCATCTTACCAGGCAATCCAGATCACTCCATAGAACCAATCTATCCTTATTAAGTTGTTAGCTACTCTGCTAGTGGTTATCCATAAAGTCAGTTTAACTACAAATATGAATTATTTAGGTAAATAACCAGAGTATGCAGCAGCTTATAAACATATTTTAGTCATGCTTTAAAATTATTTCATAGCAATTTATAACATATAGTTATACATTCATATAGAATCTATAGACTATTTTAAATAAATGTATGCAAGGCAAGAAAGAATTACTCAGTGTAATTCCATTCAGAGAACTTTCAGGCTGGGTCTATATTACCATTTTCATCTGTGTTTGTCAATAGGTATAAGATACAGCTGTCTCAAGCACCATGCAACTGATGTTGAATTCAGTTGTCTCTGGTGTGGACCTGGTCAAGCAAGTTCAACATCTGTTTTATCGAGTCATAGTCAACCCCTCATTGCCAAAAGCAGTTGGAAAGTCTAATGTAGATACAGCCTCGGTTGAGAGGAGATACAATAAAACTTAGTTGTACTGTAGGCTGAACCTATTCTTGTCTGGGTTATAAGAACATTAAAATATTATGGACTAGACTGTGCACTGTGTCTCTCAGGTACAGTCCAGCAGGCTGTGGAGCAAAGGTATCTGTAAGCATTCCCCGTGATCCAAACCTTAGGCCTGGTCTACACTAGGCGTTTATGTCGAATTTAGCACCGTTAAATCGAATTAACCCTGCACCCGTCCACACCACGAGGCTATTTAGTTCGACATAGAGGGCTCTTAAATTCGACTTCTGTACTCCTCCCCAACGAGGGGAGTAGCGCTAAATTCGACATGGCCATATTGAATTAGGCTTGGTGTGGATGGAAATCGACGGTAATAGCTCCGGGAGCTATCCCACAGTGCACCACTCTGTTGACGCTCTGGACAGCAGTCCGAGCTCGGATGCTCTGACCAGCCACACAGGAAAAGGCCCAGGAAAATTTGAATTCCTTTTCCTGTCTGGGCAGTTTGAATCTCATTTCCTGTTTGGACAGCGTGGCGAGCTCAGCAGCAGTGGCAACGATGCAGAGCTCTCCAGCCGAGATGGCCGTGCAATCCCAGAATAGAAAGAGGGCCCCAGCATGGACTGATCGGGAAGTCTTGGATCTCATCGCTGTGTGGGGCGATGAGTCCGTGCTTTCCGAGCTGCGCTCCAAAAGACGGAACGCAAAGATCTATGAGAAGATCTCTAAAGCCATGGCAGAGAGAGGATACAGCCGGGATGCAATGCAGTGCCGCGTGAAAATCAAGGAGCTGAGACAAGGCTACCAGAAGACCAAAGAGGCAAACGGACGGTCCGGATCCCAGCCCCACACATCCCGTTTCTACGAGGCACTGCATTCCATCCTTGGTGCGGCCGCCACCACTACCCCACCACTGACCGTGGACTCTGAGGATGGGATATTGTCCAGGGCCGGTTCCTCGGACATGTTAGCGGACGGGGAAGATGAGGAAGGAGATGAGGAGGACGAGGCAGTCGGCAGCGCTTACCAAGCTGATTTCCCCGACAGCCAGGAGCTCTTCATCACCCTTACAGAGATCCCCTACCAACCCTCCCCAGCATGTAACCCGGACACAGATTCAGGGGAAGGATCAAGCGGTAAGTGCTTTAAACATATAAACCTTTATTTTGTACAAAACTAGAATATTAATACTAATAACAATCTTTGATTCATGATTTCTTCCCCTTGGGCGCTTAAATAATCAGTAACAAGTATTTGTAAAAAAATCAAACAGTGTCCGGTTCTGCATGATTGTGCTGCCCAAGCTGCTCCACTCTTTTGTCGCTGCTACTGCAGCTATATGAAAAGCCGGTCTATATGTCCGGGGATAGAGCAGTAGTCCTCCACAGACATCTCAACAAAGCTCTCCTGGAGGTAAAGGGATAGCCTGTTCATCAGGTTCCTTGGGAGAGCGGCTTTACTTGGTCCTCCAAAGTAAGAGACGTTCCCGCGCCAGGAGACAAGCAGGTACTCGGGAATCAGCGCCTTGCAGATCATGGCGGCATAGGGCCCCGGTCTCTGCATGCTTTCTCGAAGCATCCTCCGGATCTCGTTGTCCGGGATCCTCATGAGGGTGATGTCGGTCATGACAACCTGCTTTGAATTAGGTAGGGGACTGTTAGTATTGGGACTGCTTGCAACAAGTTCCTTTACAGAACTGTGACCGCTGGTTTACAGCCACGCGGTGGGGGCAGGAGAGGGTCAGCATCCAGGGATCTTTCCCTGGCACATCCGCGAGGGGGTGGGACAGGGCCACAGTTCTTGCTTGGCCGACTGATGGCAGCACAGACTGGCATTGCTTTCAATGTGAAAGGTGGCCAGTGGTACTCCTAAAGTTTTAATCTGCAACAAGTCTACGGCTTACCATCTTTGCCTGCTAGAGAGAGTACCGTGTCCTGCCCCGGTTCCCAGATCGGCAGTGCAAAAGCCCAGGCACTGAAGGCGAGGTTCGAAAATTCGACCTTGTCCTCAGTGCGCATGTGATAGGCAGGGCCGGCTCCAGGCACCAGCCAACCAAGCACGTGCTTGGGGCGGCACCTTGGGACAGGGCGGCGCTCGGGTTTTTATTTATTTATTTATTTTTTGGTTCGTGGGGGCAGCGCTGGAGGGGTTTTTTTTGTTTCCGCATGCGGCGCTCGGGGGGGCGGGACTTCGGGCGGCGCGGCATGGTGCTCGGAGGGGGGCGGGGCTCGGCGCTCGGAGGGGCGGGGGCTGGCGCGGCACGGCGCTCGGAGGGGGTGGGGGCTCGGCGCTCGGAGGGGGGCGGGGGCTTGGCGCGGCGCTGGGGGAGCGGGGGCTGGCGCGGCACGGCGCTTGGAGGGGGCGGGGGCTTGGCGCGGTGCTGGGGGGCGGGGGCTGGCGCGGCACGGCGCTCGGAGGGGGCGGGACTTCGGGCAGCGCGGCGCTGGAGGGCGGGGGCTGGCGCGGCATGGTGCTCGGAGGGGGGCGGGGCTCGGCGCTCGGAGAGGGGGCGGGGTCTGGCGCGGCACGGCGCTCGGAGAGGGTGGGGGCTCAGCGCTCGGAGGGGGCGGGGGCTTGGCGCGGCGCTGGGGGGGCGGGGGCTGGCGCGGCACGGTGCTCAGAGGGGGGGGCAGAGGCTTTGGGCGGCGCGGCACTCGGAGGGGCGGGGCTTCGGGCGGCGTGGCGCTCGGAGGGGCAGGAATTTTGGCAGCGCTGGGGGGGGTTCGGCTGCGCGGCGCTCGCGGGGGGGGGGGGGGCGGCACTCTTCTTTTTTGCCTCGGGCGGCAAAAAAGTTAGAGCCGGCCCTGGTGATAGGTGTGGTTCATGGTCTTGTTCACGGAGAAAGACTATGTTCTTGTGAATCAAGGTTCTTGATTCACAACTACATTTATCTTTCGGAGGAATTCACTGCCTTTTCCTCATTCCCACAGCCACATCTGCAACTGTCTCCCAACCCAGCCTGGAATCACACTCCCAGAGGCTAGCGCACATTAGGCGGAGGAAGAAGAAGACACGAGAGGACATGTTCTCAGAACTTATGGGCTGCTCCCGAGCCCAGGCAGCACAGCATAACCAGTGGAGGGAGAATTTGTCCCAAATGCACCGGATACACATGGACCGTGAGGAGAGGTGGCGGCAGGAAGACCAGCAGGCGACTCAAACGCTGCTTGGACTTCTGAGAGAGCAAATGGACACGCTCCGGCGCCTTGTTGATGTTCTGCAGGAACGGAGGCAGGAGGACAGAGCCCCGCTGCAGTCTATCAGGAACCACACTCCCCCGCCACCAAGTCCCATACCCCCCTCGCCCAAAGTCCAAAGAAGGAGGGGCGGGAGAGTCCGTGAAAACTCTCACTCGACCCCTGCAGACTGCTCAAGCACCAGAAGGCTGTCATTCCCCAAGATTTGAAAAGTCCTTTCCTGGCCGCCTCAAGCAAGCCCCCGTCCAAGTTTCACCCCCCAGTTTCATGTGTGGTTGTTAATAAAAAATACGTTTTTGTTCATTACTGTTTCAGTCATGCTGTTTTGAGGGAGAGTCTGTCTGCAGGGGGGGGGAAGGGGCTTGGTAATTGGACAGGACATTCACCTTTAGCAGGCTACAGAGGCGGGGGCAGGTCCAGCAGCAGGGCACATACACAGTGCACTGACTAGTTACCCTGGTCAGTCTGGGAGGTGGTTTTCATGTTCTGTGCGTGGGGTGGGGGGGGGGGTGTTGCTCTGTGACTTTGTGGCAGGGGAGGGCAGTTACAGATGTTATGCAGCGGTCCTTGTCCTGGAAAACAGAGCCACGCAGCAGGGGATCTGTAACCCTCCTCCCCCTGCCATAAAGTCACATAGCCCCCACATACACGCAGTCCCGCTCAGGAGGGCTGGCAGGCTCCGTGGAAACAACCAATCCGCCACTGCGATTCCTGTCATTCCTGGAGTTTAGAAGGATCATTTGCATCAGTACACTACACCCGCTCCCCACCACAGTCTGCGTCCCAGGTTTCAAACATTCCCGCGAAAACAGTACTAAAGACAACGGTGTTCATTAACAAAATAAAACTGATTTTATTTTTTTGGAAGGGGGTGGAGGGGGTCTGTAACTGGAGAGGATAGTCATCCTTAACTGGGTAAAGAAACGGGGGCAGGTTCAGCTTCTCTGTACACAAACTTTAAAGTCACTGGTCACCCTGCTCAGTGTGGAACCAGGCTTTCAAAGCCTCCCGGATGCACAGCGCGTCCCGCTGTGCTCTTCTAATCGCCCGGCTGTCTGGCTGGGCGTAATCAGATGCCAGGCTATTTGCCTCAACCTCCCACCCCGCCATAAAGGTCTCCCCCTTGCTCTCACACAGATTGTGGAGCACACAGCAAGCAGCTATCACAATGGGGATATTGGTTTCGCTGAGATCACAGCGAGTGAGTAAGCTTCTCCATCTCCCCTTGAGACATCCAAAAGCACACTCCACCACCATTCTGCACTTGCTCAGCCGGTAGTTGAAGAGTTCTTTTTCAGAGTCCAGGGCGCCAGTGTAGGGCTTCATGAGCCAGGGCATTAGCGGGTAGGCTGGGTCCCCAAGGATCACTGTAGGCATCTCCACATCCCCAAGAGTTATTTTGTGGTCCGGGAAGTAAATACCTTCCTGCAGCCGTCTAAACAGACCAGAGTTCCTGAAGACGCGAGCGTCATGAACCTTGCCCGGCCATCCGACGTTGATGTTGGTAAAACGTCCCCTGTGGTCCACCAGTGCTTGCAGCACCATTGAAAAGTAGCCCTTTCGGTTGATGTACTGGCTGGCCTGGTGGTCCGGTCCCAGGATAGGGATGTGAGTTCCATCTATAGCTCCACCGCAGTTTGGGAATCCCATCGCGGCGAAGCCATCTATGATGACCTCCACGTTTCCCAGGGTCACTACCTTTGAGAGCAGTACCTTGACGATTGCCTTGGCTACTTGCATCACAACAACCCCCACGGTAGATTTGCCCACGCCAAAGTGGTTCGCGACAGACCGGTAGCTGTCCGGCGTTGCAAGCTTCCAGAGGGCTATGGCCACTCGCTTCTGGACAGTCAGAGCTGCTCGCATCCGGGTGTCATTGCGCTTCAGGGCAGGTGACAGCAACTCACAAAGTTCCAGGAAAGTCCCCTTCCGCATGCGAAAGTTTCGCAGCCACTGGGATTCGTCCCAGACCTGCAGCACTATGCGGTCCCACCAGTCAGTGCTTGTTTCCCGTGCCCAGAATCGCCGTTCCACAACATCCAGATGACCCATTGTCACCGTGATGTCCTCGGAGCTGGGTCCCGTGCTTTGTGAGAGGTCTGTGCCCCTCTCAGAGTTCAGTCCCTCACCGCGGTGCCGTAGCCTCCTCGCCTGGTTCATCTGCATCTGCCTCTGGGAAAGGTGGATGATAACCTGCGAGGCGTTCACAAGTGCCACAACTGCAGCGATGGTCGCAGCGGGATCCATGCTCGCAGTGCTGTGGCGTCCGCGCTGTCACTGACCCGAAAAGCGCGCAAACTGATTTCCCGCCGGCGCTTTCAGGGAGGGAGGGAGGGCGGTATTGACAGACGGATGACGACAATTACCCAAAAGCACCCTCGACCCTTTTTTTTTACCCAGAAGGCATTGGCGGCTCGACCCAGAATTCCAATGGGCAGCGGGGACTGCGGGAACTGTGGGATAGCTGCCCACAGTGCACCGCTTCCAATGTCGACGCTTTCCCCGTTAGTGTGGACTCACAAAGTCGAATTACTGTCCTTAGTGTGGACACACAAGTTCGACTTAGCAATATCGATTCCACATATTCGATTTAAGTGAAATCGAAATACCCTCGTAGTGTAGACATACCTTTAGAACCACCATTTGGATTAAACTCTCTTAAAGAAAGGTTAACCATGGTGCCAATTTCCACCAGCGCAGTGGCACTGCGGATGAGGATCCCTGATATAATAATCCCAATGGTGCAAATACTCCTCCAACTGTTATTGCATAGCTCATCAGTCACTGTTTAGATGGTACTCCACAAAACAAAGGTCAAGATGAAGATGCTTACCTGTACAGATCATTTTATCCACACAACATTGAGCTCAGCTGCATGGTCTTGTCACAATGACTAGCTTCTTCGACTTGTTGGCCTCATTCTGATTATTGCCAGCACATCTCAGAGGAGGCCATCTTGCAGATGTGCTGCCAATTGGTCTGAGACTGACATTTAGGCTCTGGTATGCATCAGAGGAGAGGAGGAGATCCAGGACCTGCTGAACTCAATAATTTTCAATATTTTAATAACTGATCGAATGGCTGAGCAACTAGTCAAAATGGTTATCACTCAGATCAGCAAGCAGTGTTGTGAGAGAATAAAGGGATTCAAAGTCCTGTATAATAAGGCCTAGAACTATCACATTCAGTCTGGTTTATGACTACCCCTTTTGCCGTGAGCTGGTTCAAATAATTGGGACTTATCCCCTCCACTCAGACCGAGGTGCTTCTGGACAGCATAGAGGGTCAATGCAGTGCATTGGGGAGTGACAAGGAAGAGGCAAAGGTTACCAGGTCCATGAACCAGGAAAAGTCAGGGGACAAGGACCTGAATTGGGACATGCCACACACATTGCCAGGATCCTATAATCTGCTGAGGAAAACCAGGATCCAGAGATGATGAATGAGCAGCTTGGCAGGAAGAAGAAGAGAAATAGAAGACTGAAGGGCTCCTAATACCAGGTATGTGGCTTTGTATTGTAATATGTTTCAATGGGGATTGGGTTTGCTCAGAGCAGGTCTCGTTGACATGGAGGCTATAGCTCAGATGGTCACTGATAGCCTGTCTACACTAGCACTCTTGCCTGCACTACCACTGCTGGAACTGTACTGGTGGTAGCAACACTGGACTTTTTTTTTTTTTTAAGTCTAGTTTAGACACACCCTCTGTAGCCCACTAATGTGATATGTTCTTGTCTAAATCTTCAGTTTGGGAGAGGGGCTGATGCATTTTGGACCAATTGCAAATTGTATGTGGCCTTCACTGTCAGCTAGCAGCAGAGAGTATAGCAGTAGTCCAGACTTAAGGTACCAGAGACACGGATCACTGTAGACATGTTTTCATTTCGATGGAACAGGCACATTCCAGTAGTTTTGTACATAAAAAATAAAGTTGCTGTTGAGAAAGTGACTCATAAGCAAGACAGAAAAAGAGCATGACTTGTAATAGGTTTACAGGCCTGAACATGATAGGCAGTTTGGGTTTGTGCCCTGAGAAATAACAAGCATTAACATTTTATTGTTTTGGCCCCATTCATAAATCAAACATGTCTGTTTTTGTGGCTATTAAATATTTATATTTAAATAAACCTTTGCCTCTTTCTTGTCACTCCCCAATTTACTGAACTGTTATTTTTTCTTACTTGGCTTTTTTTATACACGTGAAATGTATTTGATCCAAATAGTATTACAAAAAAATATAATTTCCAGTTAAAGTGACTCAGCAAGAACGTATAAACAACCATTTCCTGGCTTTTGTCCCCTTTAAAAAAAATCTTTAAAGATAAGCACTAATAAGGCATTAATTACCCTTGCCAGAGACAACAGCTGTTATAGTTGTGCTCTATGAGGTGGAAAATCTTCTTGTACCAATTGCTCTTTAACAGCGTCTTCATTCTCTCTGGAAAGGGTGAAACAGCTGCTGGTATGGCCACGTTCTCCATTCCATCTTGCATTTCATGCTTATTATAACAAATGTTTGTTCAAGTCACAATATCAGCCTTTAGTAACAGTGCATGTTTATACACAAAAATATTTAATTCCCCATTCTGTGTGAAGACACATGAAAAATTAGTTTAGCTATAGTAACTATAATGACATAAAAATAAGAAATACTCCAACCCATGCAACATTTACTTAAATACATCTGTGCCAGTGGTGGCTAGCAAACAAACGGCTAACGTGTTTTCATCAAATCCTTTGGAATGAGAGTTTAAAGGCTTTTTATCACAGTCTAAAAGAGATTTACAACACCCTGACCCAGGCAAAAGCTCTCCTCACTTTTCCAAAATTTCAGTTTGTGGCGAAGTAAACTGCTGACTCCTCCCTTGGCTTAGATGGGCAAAAAGTCTTTGCCAAAACATCCCTTTCTTTGAGCCCTCTGAAAGAACTCCTCTGAAGGAAAAAACAAAAACAATCCCAGACCCTGCCCCACTGTGGGCTGGCAGCCAGGACTCCAGGCATGGGGCCAGGAGCGGAGCCCCATGTAAAACCTGGGAGTGCTGCAATACTCCTGCAAACCCCTAGTTCCCACGCCTATGCTGCTCAGCTCCCCCAATGCCCTCACTGCCCAGAGCCCACCCATAAACTTCCTCAGAGACCCACTCTCCTCCACACTGCCCGCCTGCGGTATTCACCGGCCTGCTGCTGACAGAACAAGAAGCAATGGTCTCAAGTTGCAGTGGGGGAGTCTAGGTTGGATATTAGGAAACACTATTTCACTAGGAGGGTGGTGAAGCACTGGAATGGGTTACCTAGGGAGGTGGTGGGAGGTTCTCACTTTCAGGTGACATTGTAAATAATAAGTGGGCAGCATTATCTCCCATAAATATTGTACCCAATGATTGTTTGTCTTAGTGATTGGCTGAAAAAAGGTAGGACTGAGTGGACTTGTAGCCTCTAAAAACCTTGGTTCGGTTTTGAGTGCAGTAATGTAAAAAAAAATTTATATTTGTAAGTTGCACTTTCACAATAAAGAGATTGCACTACAGTACTCGTATGAGATGAATTGAAAAATACTGTTTCTTTTGTTTATCCATTTTACAGTGCAAATACTTGTAATCAAAAATACAAAGTGAGCACTTTATGCTTTGTATTTTGTGTTGCAATTGAAATAAATATATTTGAAAATGTAGAAAAACTTCCAAAAATATTTATAGTAAATTTAAATTAGTATTCTAGTATTATTTAACAGTGCATGATGAATAAAACTGATGAATAGTGACTATTTTTTAATCTCAAGATTAATTGCGATTTTAAAAAATCATTTGACAGCCCGAAAATAAATCCTTTTCACAGTCGGTTCACACCCATGAGATCAGCTTGGGATGAGGTGTTTCCTTAACTCCCCTACTGGGGCACTTCACATTCAGCCGTTGGATGAGAATTATTAACTTTTGGGACATGTATATCACAGTATAAGCTTGGAGCAGAAGAGGTAACTCAAATATGTGAGTTAGTCACTCACAGTACTGTAACTGAATAAGCTCTAAGTGCAGGTAGGGCAGACATAACAACTGGGAAGTAAACTTGATATAAAACAGAACAGGTACTCAATTCACTGCGGACTATTTAAAAAACATTCTGTTTCTTGTTGCTTTTAGAACCGATGCAACTCACCCACCTTGACGTGAAACTGAGTTGAAAACGTTATAAAATATTTGAGCCCTCACTGCATGGCAAGTACCCTTGCTCTTCTAAAGGTTCATAGAATATCAGGGTTGGAAGGGACTTCAGGAGGTCATCTAGTCCAACCCCCTGCTCAAAGCAGGACCAGTCCCCAACAGGTTGATCTCTGTTGTTCAACCACATCTATTGCAAAATCTTGAAAAATAAATCCCCCCTTATAAGCTAGCTGCAATATTATTATTATTAATTATTTTGAAAAGTAAATCTGAGAAATTTGATAATCAGTGCACAAGGTTTGGTATTTGAGGCTGGTTTAGGAGCCAGGAACCTATATGATCAATCTAAATCAAATTTAAAATCATCCACCCAGCTGAATACTTCTGAAAGGAGCCAGGGAACAAATTCCACAGGGTTGCCTTTTTCTGCTCCTTCAGATACTCCTATAATTCTCAAATTATTGCAGTGAAACCTTCCCTCAAGGTCTGCCACTTCAGATTTAAAAGATAAGTCTAAGGCTTTTCTGCACTTGGCCAGAGAGCCTTTGTACTAGGGTTACCATATTTTGAGCCTCCAAAAGGAGGATACTCCACGGGGTCACGCCCCCGCCCCCAGCCCCGCCCACGCCCACGCCCACGCCCCAACTCCGCCCCTTCCCCAAAGTCCCCGCCCCAACTCCGCCCCCTCCCCTGCTTCCCGCGAACATTTGATTCGCGGGAAGCCTGAAGCAGGTAAGGGGGGTGTGGGGGGAGGAGGCGCGGCCCAGTCTGGCCCCCCCGGCGTCTCCAGCCTGGGTCGGCTCGGGCTCTGGGGTGCCGGCCCCGGGCCAGCCCCCGGCCAAGCACCCCCGGCCCGCCCAGCACTGCCGGTCCCCGGCCCGGCCCCCGGGCCCCCGGCCGAGCACCCCCGGCCCACCCAGCACTGCCCGTCCCTGGCCCGGCCCCCGGCTCAGCACCCCCCGGCCCCTGGCCCTGGCCCCGGCCCCCGGCTCGGCACTGCCAGCCCGGCCCCCGGCACCGGCCCCCGGCTCGGCACCGCACCGCCGGCCCGGTCCCCGGCCCGGCCCCCGGCCCCCAGCTCGGCACCGCCGGCCCGGCCCCCGGCCCGGCCCGGCCCCCGGCTCGGCACCGCACCGCCGGCCCGGTCCCCGGCCCGGCCCCCGGCCCCCAGCTCGGCACCGCCAGCCCGGTCCCCGGCCTGGCCCCCAGCTCGGCACCGCCGGCCCGGCCCTCGGCCCGGCCCCCGGCACCGCACCGCCGGCCCGGTCCCCGGCTCGGCACCGCCGGCCCCCGGCCCCGGCCCGGCCCCCGGCCCAGCACCGCCGGCCCCGCATGTCCCGATTTTCCCGGACACGTCCAGCTTTTTGGGATTTTCCCCCGGACGGGGATTTGGAGCCCAAAAAGCCGGACATGTCCGGGAAAATCCGGACGTATGGTAACCCTACTTTGTACGTGATCTTCCACCAATGGCATTCTCCCTTCTGACCCACTTCACCCATCCTTTCAGTGCTTGTAGAGAAGAGATAATTGAGGTAACAGTCACTTGTATTTTGGCAAGTCTTATTAATCTTATTAATCTCTCCTCATATGGAAACTGTTCCATACCCCTAATAATTTTGTTGCCTTTTTTGGAACCTTTTCCAATTCAAATGTGTCTTTTTTGAGATGGGCGACCACATCTGTATGCATATAAACCCCACACTGGGCCCAAAGGGGTTAAAAGGCACTAATGAGCTCCGATCGGCAGCCCTGCCCCTCTGGGCCTGTCAAGCATGCTCCAGCTGGAGGAGTGGGTTAAAAGGAGCTCAGAAGCCCAAGCAAGGGGTGATGGGCAGGTTGCAGGAGAGAAGAATCCTTCTTTGGCAAGCCATAGAGCAGGTGGAGCCTGAGAGGGAACCACAGAGTGGGTAAGGCGCACAGGCAGGTCCTTCTCAAACCACCATCCCCTTTGAGAACCAGCAGGACCTCCAGGGCCCTAGTCATTTGGACTTTTTGTGAAGCTGTTGAGTGTTTTGGATATAGGGGCGTAATGGTGTCAGTGCCTGCCTCTCATGAGCACCCACTCTCTGGCTAATACGTGTCTGCAGTCACTCAGTTTTTAACAGGGGCGGCACACACCTCTCACGAGAACCTCCTTTCTGGGTAGTGTGAGCTGCTTTTCTTTCAGTTCTTACAACAGAGTGGCACCCGCCTCTCACAAGCACCCCCCGACCTGGCTGATGGTTCTTTCAGCAGGTCTTCAGTGACTCAGCCCTCCGTCCGGGTCACACATATACTACCCTCCCCTTTCTGGGGTATTCAGTCTCTAGTTCTTTCTCACAGCCCTGGTATGGGGCCATAGCACCAAGGCTTCCTTCCTGGAGACACTGCCTTCTTTAACAGCCCAACATGGGCCCATCTTGGCACCTTCAGCTGGTGTCATTTCAGCAGCCCTCCCTGGGCTCAGTCTTCAACCAGACCAGCAGGGCCCGTCACGGTACCCTCACCTGGTCTGGCTAGGTTCTTTGCTCAGTCTGCCCGCATTGACCTGTCCATGGTCCTGCTGCTCTTCCATCCAGCCAGGCACCTGCTCTTTGGCAGCCTTCCCTGGGCTCAGTCCTGCTGCCCAGCCCTCTTCAAGCTCCAGGCAGCAACTGACTACTCTGCCTCGGCTGCTTCCTTTTATATGGCCCTTCTGGCCCCTGATTGGTCACTCCAGCAACCCCTCTGATTGGCTACTCCCTTTCAGCCACTCTAGGCTGCCTTGAGGACTTCTCCTTGCTCTTTTCCGGGGCGGGGTGAGGCAGGGCTGTGAGGCCTCCAACAGGGAGCCTCCAGACCTAGTCTACCCTGCCACAAGGGGCCATTCCCCAAACTGAAGGAACACATAGGAAGTAGCCCAGGGCAGCAGAATTAGACAAAGCTTGAGTGTGGGTGTAGGGAAATAGACAGTGGTGCCCCTGCCCTTGCAATTCCCAAATATCACTGGTGAGGGAGGAAAGAATAGAGACAAATTCCCTCCCCAGACCCTGGTCCTCTTTCCCTGAAGCTGCCAGTCAACTTTAAATATGCTGTGGTGTGCCCTTCATTCAGGGCATCATTGCTTGATAAGAACAGCCTGGCCAAGTATTGCCCACTGCTTAAACTTCCATTCTTGGGAAAGGTTATGGAAAGGCCAACTCCAGTAGCATCTCACCACTTCTGTTTTTTTCTCCATCAATTCCCATCAGCAGATTTTCAGACCTAGGTATGGCAGTGGCAGCAGCAGGAATCCAGCTGGTATTGTTGGCTAATACTTTTGAGGCAATGGACAAAGATCTATCTACCTAGAACTGTTTTCCATGGGATGTGGTGGCATAACTAAGGTGACAAAATGCAATGAAACTAAAAACATGTAAAATTTAGGCTTACTATCATGCTGGGATGAAAAGAAATCTCTATTGATGCTATCTAAGATCATGTAATAGTCTCCCCATGGAAGTTCTGAGACATTTTAAGCTGACTAGACAGAGCCAGAGAAAACATACTCAAGGGAATAATCCTGCACTGGCAGAAAAGGGTAGTTTAGGTGAGCTAATAGGCCTTTTCTCTCTCTAATTTCACTGAGCATAAGCTTTCAGATTTGTGTGACGGTGGCGTTCTGTTATTTTCTTTGTTGGGCCTGTCCTGTAGTAGGTGACTTCTGGGTACTCTTCTGGCTCTGTCAATCTGTTTTTTCACTTCCCCAGGTGGGTATTGTAGTTTTAAGAATGCTTGATAGAGATCTTATAGGTGTTTATCTCTGTCTGAGGGATTGGAGCAAATGTGGTTGTATCTTAGAGCTTGGCTGTAGACAATGGATCGTGTGGTGTGTCCTGGATGGAAGCTGGAGGCATGTAGGTAAGTATAGCGGTCAGTAGGTTTCTGGTATAGGGTGGTGTTTATGTGACCATCGCTCATTAGCACAGTAGTGTCTAGGAAATGGACCGCTTGTGTGGACTGGTCTAGGCTGAGGTTGATGGTGGGATGGAAATTGTTGAAATCATGGTGGAATTCCTCAAGGGCTTCGCAAAAGAATAAATGGACACAAATCTGACATCAGGAATCATAACATTCAAAAACCAGTAGGAGAACACTTCAACCTCTCTAATCACTCAGTGACAGACATTAAGGTGGCAATTTTGCAACAGAAAAGCTTCAAAAACAGACTCCAACGAGAAGCTGCTGAACTTGAATTAATATGCAAACTAGATACCATTAACATAGGTTTGAACAGAGACTGGGAATGGCTCGGTCATTACACTAATTGAATCTATTTCCCCATGTTAAAGTATCCTCACACCTTCGTGTCAACTGTCTGAAATGGGCCATCTTGATTATCACTTCAAAAGTTTTTCTCCCCTGCTGTTAATAGCTTCTCTTAATTAATTAGCCTCTTACAGTTGGTATGGGTACTTCCACCTTTTCATGTTTTCTGTATGTATAAATATCTTCTTACTGTATGTTCCATTCTATGCATCCGAAGAAGTGGGCTATAGCCCATGAAAGCTTATGCTCAAATAAATTTGTTAGTCGCTAAGGTGCCACAAGTACTCCTGTTCTTTTTGCTGATACAGACTAACACGGGTGCTACTCTGAAACCTGTCTAATTTCTCTGTCATTCACAAAACATTACACTGGATCACACCAATAGTGAGTCTAGTTCATCTAGCAAATCACCTCCTAAATAACCCCATTGAAAGGATTAAAATAATTTAACAAAAGCAAAAATAAATTTGTGGCACTTGTATGACATTTGTCACCACTGCACTGATCACTCTGCTTGTGTGTTGTAGCTATCCCATTCCCCCCCCCCCAACCTTCTGTCTGTTTTGTCTATTTAGATTGTAAGCTCTTTGGGACTGGGACTGGGACTGTCTCTCATATGTTTGTATAGTGCCTAGCACAATGGGTGCCCATTCTCAGTTGGCCCTGTGCACTATCATAGTAAACATAATAAATAATAATATCAAAACAATGGGAGACTGCCATGGAAAAGATACTGAGAACAAACAGGAAATTGTGTGTGGCATCCCCAACACTATTCCTATAAAAAACAGTTACAGATTGAGACAGCTCACTGTTTTACATAAACTTTATTGTACTGTATATAAAATTGCATACAATCAATCCAAAGGCAATTTTCAGAGGCACATAATGTGTTTAGTTTGTGGGAGGCTGACCTTTGTCTTCCCCATCGACTGGGATAATTACTGTGATCTATATTATGCTCTAATAAGTAACTAACAATATTAGGTTTTTTTGGGAACTGTGTTCCTATTGGAATTGGTGAAACCTTAGGAAAAAATCCTCACTACCTTCTGAAGGTAGCAGGAGACACACTGGGCTTCTGTGGAAATTCAGCAATGTTCCTGTGTCAGTTCAGAAGATGGAGAATATCTGACAATGTTCTCCTCGGACAAAATTAAGTACAGGCATCAGAGAACATCTTCATTCACTAGAAGATGTCTTATGTGGTTTTTATTTTTGTCCTACTTTCAGCACCTCCGATCTTTGTAAGAATAGCAATAGAGGGTGGACAGCTTTTACATGTCTGAAGAGAATCTGGATTTGCAAGACAAAAATCCTGAGGTAGCTGTGAATGCTTTAATGAACAACATAATGATCCCTGATGGTGAAATAGTAGTAGTCTAGCAGTAGAAAAGTTATTGTTCAAAGAGGTAACACAGATATTGTGCCTGATTTTCTACTCTCATACACCAGTGTTAAACCAATGTAACTCCATTGACATCAATAGGGTTACATCAGTTTTACATTGGTGTAACTCCATTGACAATCATGCCCATTGTTTGGCAGGGCTCCCTTTGCACATTCAGCTACCTCAGTGTCTCCAAGTAAAGTTATCTGTGGTACCTACTGTAGTTAAACACTAGAGTGTTAGTTTGGAATTACATTATTGATCATTTAAACCAACAATATTATTTTACACGCGTTTTTTACAGTGAAACCTCAGTTTACAATTAGACTGTAAAACCCCCCTAAAAAACAAAGGAGTCCTCATTTTCAGACTTTAAAAAATGAAAGGAATCAGGGCTTTCCTTGATTTTGGATAGTCTGTAAACATCCTGAGATAGTACCTGAAAGACAATAAATGAGAGTGAAACTGCATGTATGCCAGAAAACTTCACTTATTGCTTTAACAAAGCTTAATCTTCCTCCATCCTGCAATCCCCCCCCAAATGCCTCACTTTGTTACCAATTTCAGTAACTGCATAAAAGAGACATTTTAAAAGATTTACACAAAAGTAACATTAAATATCAAAACTTAATATAATGTTAAAGTTATGACTGAAATCTGAATTCTTGCAGTATCTTTTGTAGCTCTAATGGCAAAATCCCACTCTTATTCACACCAGTGTAAATCCAAAGTAAATTGCTAGGATCTGATTCACATTTACATTATAGCCCCTTTACACTGCTGTGGCAATCAAAAGGGGCCTTTAACATGGGTGGAGATGTAATGTAGCTTATAGTCACTTTAAGCCCCTTTACATTGCCAGAGCTGTGTAAAGGGGTTTAATGTAAATGGCAGTCAGCCCCTTTGACTTTTTTGGAGTTACAGTTTACTGCTGTCTTTATTTCACCCCAAAATGTCCAGGTATGGATCACTAATGGTAGCTAAGAACTGCTCCTGGCCTGGGCTAAAGCACTTTCCTTGACTGCTGCCTCATGGAAGCTCTAGAGGCTTGTAGGAATGCTCAGCAATAGAGGCTGTTACCTTTGCTGATGGAACACTTTCTTCCATTTCAGTGTTGACTATATAATTCACATTAATGGGGTCTGATTTTCAGAGGATGGATGGTCAATACTTTCTAAAAATCAGGCCCTATTAAGGTGCTTCAAGTTGGGCCCCGAAAAATCAATGTACCCAAAACCATAAGTCACTTTTAAAAATGGAGGCTCTAGAAAATATAATGAGGGAATCAACTGAAAACGCCACTTGCTAAACACCACCACATCATGCTTTTTCCTGATGTCCCCACATTAAATGTTCTTTACATTGAATAATGAGGCATTTCTGCTTTAATACACGGTACTGACATTTCAACTTTATCCTGAATTCCACCCCCATCCCTGGGATTATGCAAGTGTAGGTGAGCATGAAGCAATCTTGGTTTTGATACCTGTGATGGTGATAAGCACGTGGCCCAATGAAGCACAGTGTAAAAAGTGCAAATGCAAAGGCTGGTATGGACCAGGTTGCTATGGCATAGCCAAACCATTCCACTATCTCACCAAAGAAATTAGCTCCAGATACATATGTGAACAGTCCCCCTGCATTCAAAAAAAGTCACAAGTGCATATAAGAAGAGTGAAAACTAATTACCCTCATTTCAAGTCAACAACAAAACTTTGCAGGGTGGAGACTGTAAGTCACACTTTTCACATTTAAAAAGCTTGATTTTCCTCCCACTGAACTCATGTAAATCAATGAATAATTCCATTGAAGCCAGTAGAATTATACGAAAGTAAAACTGGCACAAGTTAGAGGAGAAATAAGTCCACAGACTTCAAACCACTTTACAAACATCAATTCTCACAGCTAGAGACAGGCCTGAACCTATTTCACAATCAAATTTGGTGGAATAGGGCCTGTGTTATGCAGATGGTCAATCTAAATGATTGAATGGTCCCTTTTGGCCTTAAAAATCTATGAATCTATGAACTTCAGGGAGCTCAAATTCTGGATCTATATTTTGGAGCTAGAGTCCTTTGCTACTCACCAAACCCATGTTAGGGTAAATTAGTAACTGAGGCAGAAAGAGGTTGCCAGAGGCAACAAGCCAATAGAAGGAGTCAGAGTCAAGATCAGAACTGGAACCAGAAAGATCCTAGATCCCCATCTTGAGCTCAGAGCACTTCTCTCTCAAGAACATGACACTCCCAAATCACTTCTCTCCAAAGGGGACAGAAGATGGAGCAGGAAAGGGGTTGATGAGCAGGTTTGGCAATGGCAAAACATAGATCCAGAATATTGGTCAGGGCAATTTTTACACAACAGGCCATAGATTCATTAGGGGAACATGCCTTAGACAGGGGAGCATGACACAGAAGAAGTCTTCAGCTCTTTTGCCCTGTGATGGGTCATTTCCACATGCCAGTCAGAAAGGAGTTAAAGCACTCGTCTGGGCACACTCAGCATTCACCCAGCACACCTGTGAGGCTTGATTGCTGCTCAGTGCAGCATGGCACTCTGAAAGAGCAGGACTGCAACTCAGAGTTTCCCTGAGCCTTGGAAGCAGAGGGCTGCTGACCAAGAATACAGCTTGAGAGTCTAGGCTACTGACGGCCTCTCAGAAAGGAGGAGTGTCAATACTTCTTCTATCTTCCTTTTTAATCTTTGTTTTCCTGAAGGCGTAGGTGTAGTGAGAGAGGGATAGCAGTAGAGAATGCTTATGTCCCAACCCTGACGTAAGGGTAAATTAGAGGGAGATTTGAATCCTATGTACATGAGAGACAACGAACCCAAGTAGCATAGATCCAGAGCAATGGTGCAAGTGGCTGACTGACAGGGAGCCAGCCACAGCAGTCAACCCAGCAACGGGAGTTTCAGCAGCAACTGTTGCAATGGGCCACTCAACAACAGCTCCAGACAACCCAACAACAGCAGCTGCTGTTCGAGATGGCGACCCAGCAGAAAGACCTGCAACAAAACCTGGTACAACAGTTACTTGTGGTGCAACAGGTGGCCAGGGCAGCCAGGGATCCAGCGGCCAGTGAAGCTGACTAAGATGGGGCCTGATTCGTGTTTTAAAAGATTTACACTAAAGTAACATTTAATGTAAAACCTTATTATAATGTTAGAATTATGACTTAAATCTGAATTCTTTGTCTGATTTGTGTTTTAAAATATGACACTGAGGTTTTCTTGACCACTTTCGAGCAGGTCCAGGTGCAGGCCTCCAGAGCACTTGGCCCTTGTGCTCACCCCCTACCTGACTGACACAGCCTGCTAAGGGCTTGACCCTGTGGCTGCTTAGGACAGGGCCGTTCCTAGGGGGGTGCAGGGCTTGGGACATAGGCACCGAGTTTCTAATATGCCAGGGGGTGCTCCCCCCAGCTCCGCCCAGGCCCTGCCCCCACTCCACCCCTTCCCCCAAAGCCCTACCCCCGCCCTGCTACTTCCTACCCCCCCCCGCCTCTTCCTGCCCCTGCCCCTTCCCCCCCAGTTCTGCCCCCTCCCCTGAGTGTGCTGCACCCTTGCTTCTCTCCCGTCCCCACCACCACCTCCTGACTCAGTGAAACATCTGATCCGCAGTAGGCACTGAGAGGGAGGGGGAGGCACTGATCAGCGGGGTCCGCCGGTGGGCAGGAGGCGCTGGGGGGAGGGGGAGGTTCTCGTAGGTAGGCTCCTCCTCGCTCCCCTCCCAGCCTGCCTGCCCACCTGCTGCTCGCCTCCCTGTTCGCCTTCTCACCCCACTCACCCACCTGCCTCCCACCTCACCTCCCTGCCCACCTCCTGCGGGGCCTCCCAAAGCGCGGGCCTGGGGCGGTCGCTCCGATTCGCCGTACCTAAGGGACGGCTCTGGCTTGGGATTACACAGTGAATAAGTCTGCCATGCTGGACTTTCTCTATATCAGCAAAGAGGTGCTCCTCCACCACTTCTGTATGCAAACGTGTCCCCAAGGAGTCCAGCCACAGGTGGTGGCCCAAAAACTGAAGGACCATTGCTGGTAGTGGTTACGGTTGGAGGAGAGAACTGGAGCTCAAGTTGCCAAGTTAATACTTGTAGAGCAGTTCATACAAATATTCCTCACTCAGGTATGGGAGTGGGTACTGAGGCATCAGCCAACGTCATTAACAACGGTGGTGCAATTGATGGAAAATTTTTGGCTGCTATGGAACCTCCAGAGACAGATGGAAGGGCACAACCTAGGGCTTAGAAGCTGACCCAGCCTGATGTGAAGCCTGGTCAGGTGAAGGCACCCCATGCTGATCAGGGACAAATAA
Organism: Emys orbicularis; assembly: GCF_028017835.1. Classification (NCBI taxonomy): domain Eukaryota; kingdom Metazoa; phylum Chordata; order Testudines; family Emydidae; genus Emys; species Emys orbicularis. Next base: position 145,414,709 of record NC_088685.1, read on the forward strand.
CCTTGTCTTCAGTCTCTCAGTGAGTCACAGCAACAGGCCAGGAAGGGCCCGGACAAAAATCTAACCAGGACAGTTGATCCACAGCCCTGCTAATGAGTGGGGGTTACTACAGACTTAGATGCCAGACCCCTACAACAAGCAGGGTCATTGCTGAACAAGAAGATGGGCTCAGACCACAACATGGTGATCTTTTTCTCATGTAGGCAACTGGGACACATCTGAAGAGAATGCCCCATGATGGAGTGCGAGTATGCCCAGATGTGAACAACAGAAAGCAGAGCAAGGAAGAAAGAGCCCGCCAAAATAACAGTACACCTCTACCCTGATATAACGCGACCCGATATAACACAAATTCTGATATAACTTGGTAAAGCAGTGCTCCGGGGGGGCAGGGCTGCGCACTCCAGTGGATCAAAGCAAGTTCGATATAACGCGGTTTCACCTATAACGTGGTAAGATTTTTTGGCTCCTGAGGACAGCGTTATATCGAGGTAGAGGTGTAATTGGATTGATTAATGGGACAAAAGTGCATAGTCTGTTGGACTCCGGATGTAGCCACACCTTGGTCCGGTCTCCCCTCGCTGCGGTAGAAAGGGTTGCAAGTGAGATAATCTTCCTCCAGTGCATTCATGGAGATGTGAAGGCCTTCCCAGCAGATGACTATAGTTAACTGTTGGTCAGCATATGGATGCCCTCCTGGTAGCTCCTTCCTCAACATTGGCACTACCCTGTCATTACTGGTCAGGACTGGCCATATTTTTGGGAAATTATTCACAAGGTAGGAAAACTGGAGACTGTGACCTCTGACCTAGTCCTGGCACCTGGTTCAAGATCCATGTGACCGCCATTCAGGTTGCAGACAGGAGAGATAACTGGGGGATTGTCGTTAGCACCACAGGCACTCACTGTTGTACAGAAAACAGGATGGCTCTAGCACACAGAAGGGGAGCATGACCAGCACTAGTGCCCAGGAGGCAGCGTCCAGCTCCAGAGTCAGCGGAGCCAAGCAGCATCCTCATTCAGCTGGACAGATCTACACTTGCTGAAATGGTGGGGGACAGTGGCACTACACCCATGGGCACCAACCCCACATCCACCGCCAGGTGGCTTCTCGTTGCTTTCCCATCATTTTCTGCAGGGGAGCATAGAAATTTTGCAGAGGGACATGAATTCTGCATGCACACTGTAGTGCAGAATTCCCCCAGGAGTATATGCTATGATATTTGTCTCTCCAACCCAATATTTTTAGAGTACAACATCATGCAGGAAAGAAACACAGCAATGTAGACTTCTTTTGTGGGAAGTGGGGGATTCAGGCTTGGATGATGGGATTCTGATCTCCATCTTAAGGGGGAAGGGTATGTGCTGGGGCAGATCCTCTGGGCACAATCAGACTCGACACAGTGCACCTCGTGAAACTTGTCAAGCCTGGAAATTGGCAAGTTCTTAATATGGAGGATCCCTGCTCAATGCAGGGCAGCACTCTGAAGGAGCAGGACTGCAACTCAGAACTCCTGGCCCCCGGAAGCAGAGGTTACTGACCCAGGCATGAAAGTCCTGGCTGCTCAGGCCCTCTCAGAAAGAAGGAGGGCTGGTACTTTTCTCTTTGGCTTCTTGAAGGCCTAGGACTCTGCTTTTTATGGGCTGTGGAAGCAGACTGAGTTTTTGTTTGTACTACTTTAACTCCCCTGCCAGGGGGCAGATGCCCTGAACTCCAAGACAGGAGCAGCACCTGCCCTCCCGCTAAGGGGGCGCTAGAGAGGTATAGCCTACGACACTTCCTATCCCGCAGCGGGGCACCCCCCAAAAACCCAAGCTGTGCAAAGTTTACATAGAAAGTGTTCTTCAGAGCTCAGAGGGTAGGAGTGGCCTGCTGAACTCTCTCCCCGTCATCTGCAAAATTCAGGCCAAAGATGTATGATTACCATGCCTCTGCAATTAATTCATGCTGTAGAGGGGAACATCTGGGCCAAGTATCCATGTGAAACTAATGGCTCCAAATAACTTTAAGAGCTTTGTGTTTTGATGTATATTTTACTTTTGCTAGGCCCCTCCCCCCCACTATTTATCCAATTGTGCTACTCTTTTTGGGTGAGGGGCATAAGGAGAATGTACCTTGTGGAATCTTGTAAGTATAGTCTCCAGGTTTCCTTAGCTGGCGTAGCAGGATGTCACTGTGAATATTGATTCCCATGCCAAACAAAAACAACAGAACACCTACAGAATGAAAATGAGATATTGATTGGTGTGATAGCTCCTGGTTTGGCTAATTACAGAATCATAGAAATGTACGGCTGGAAGGGACGTCAGGGGGTCATCAAGTCCAACCCTCTATACTGAGGCTGGACCAAGTGTCAGGTCAGCTGGGCAACCAGCTTTGTTTGGAGCAGGAATAGGCTGAAGTAGGAGCAGTCTGTCAGAACCACTATGCCACTGGCAGTAACCCTGACAAGATAGTGACATAGAGCAGAGTGCTTTCATTAGGAGTCTATATATCTGCTTTGGGGTTACTTGGTTAGACCCTTGCTTGTGGATTGGCTGGAGCCTATTTGCAGGAAATTACTTCAGATGACTCATCAGGCTCAGAACATTCATCACACTAAGTAGACCTAGACCATCCCTGCCAGGTGTTTGTCCAACCTTTTTTAAAATCCTTCAATGATGATGATTCCACAACCTCTCTTGGAAGACTATTCCTGGGCTTAAATACCCTTAGAAAGTTTTCCTACTATCTAACCTAAATCTCCCTTGCTGCAGATTAAGTCCATTACTTCTTGTCCTACCTTCAGTTGATGTGGAGAACAATTGATCGCTGTCCTCTTTAAAACAACTTTTAACATATTTGAAGTCTGTTATCAAGTCCCCCCTCAGTTTTCTTTTCTGAAGATTAAACATGCCCAGTTTCTAAACCTTCCTTAATAGGTTATCTAAACCTTTTATCATTTTTGTGCTCTCTGCTGGACTCCGCAATTTACCCACATCTTTCCTAAAGAGTACTCTAACTGAGGTCTCACCAGTGCCAAGTAGAGCAAGACAATTACCTCCCATGCTTACATAGGACATTCCTGTTAATACACCCCAGAATGATATTAGCCTTTTTCACAGCTGCATCATATCCAATTTGTGCTCCTCTACAACCCCCAGATTCTCTTCTACTGCCTACCCAGTTATTCCCCATTTTGTAGTTGTGCATTTGAGTTTTCCTTCCTAAGTGCACTACTTTGCACTTATCTTTGTTGAAATTCATCTTGTCGATTTCAGACCAATTTCTCCAATTTGTCAAGGTCATTTTGAATTCTAATCTTGTCCTCCAAGTGCTTACAACCCCTCTTAGCTTGATGTCATCTGCAAATTTTATAAGCACACTCTCCACTCCATTATCAAAGTCACTAATGAAAATATTGAATAGTACTGGACCCAGGACTGACCCCTGTGGGACCCCACTAGATATGTCCTCCCAATTTGACAGTGAATTATTGATAACTACGCTTTACATATGGTTTTTCAACCATTTGTGCATCCAATATACAGTAATTTCATCTAGACCACACTTCCCTAATTTGCTTGTGAGAATGTCATATGGAACTGTGTCAAAAGCCTTACTAAAATCAAGGTATATCACATCTTCCCCTTATCCACTAGGCCAGTAACAATGTCAAAGAATGAAATTAGGTTAGTTTGGCATGATTTATTCTTGACAAATCCATACTGACTATTATTTATAACCCTATTATCCTCTAGGTGCATACAAATTGATTGTTTAACAATTTGTTTCAGTATCTTTCCAGGTATCCGAGTTAGAATGACTAGTCCATAATTCCTAGATTCTCTTTGTTCCCTTTTTTAAAATAGGTACTATGTTTGCCCTGCTCCAGTCCTCTGGGACCTTGCCCTCCTCCATGAGTTCTCAAAGATCATTGCTAACGGTTCTGAGATTGCTTCAGATAGTTCCTTAAGTAACCTAGGGTGAATTTCATCAGGCCCTACAGAGGCGAGTAGCCCCAATAGATGCTGCTCACAAAGTTTCAGGAAGCTTATGGTGCAGATACCTTGATTGCCATAAGTGGGATTGGAAAGGAATTTCCCCCCCAGGTCAGATTGGCGGGGACCATGGGGGGGATTCACCTTCCTCTGAAGCATGTGGGTGTGGGTCACTTGCCAAGCTTATCTGAGTATATCTCACTTAGTCATTTTCCTGTGATTGCCTCAGGCCCTGGTGCACCTTGATCCCTCCTATTCTCTGCATGTGGCATATAACAGTCCAGTCTCCTGTGGACTGTAATACTTTGGTCTAATTTCAGTTGTTGTGCTTAGTGTGGGGATCCTGGGTGAGGTTGGTGGCCCGTGGTATACTGGAAGTCAGACTAGATGATCTGGTTGTCCCTTTTGGCCTTAAACTCTATGACTTGAACACATCTAGCTTATCTGAATATTCTTTAACCTTTTCTTTTCCTATTTTGGCTTGCATTCCCTTTCCCCTTGTTAATATTGTGTTGAGTATCTGGTCACCAGTCTTCTTAGTGAAGACTGAAGCAAAATAGGTATTAAGCACCCCAATTTTCTGGATGACATCAGTCATTAACTTTCCTTCCTCACTAAGTAGAGGATCTACACTTTCCTTCATCTTTCTCTTGCTCTTGGTGTATTTAAAGAACCTCTTATTGCCTTTTATGCCCCTTGCTAGGTATAATTCATTTTGTACCTTAGACCAGTGGTTCTCAAACTTTTGAACTGGTGACCCCTTTCACATAGCAAGCCTCTGAGTGTGACCTCCCCTTATAAATTAAAACCACTTTTTAACATATTTAACACCATTATAAATGCTGGAGGCAAAGTGGAGTTTGGGGTGGAGGCTGACAGCTCGTGACCCCCTGATGTAATAACCTCGCAACCCCCTGAGGGGTCCCAACCCCCAGTTTGAGAACCCCTGCGTTAGACTTTCTGATTTTGTCCCTTCATGCTCGTGCTCTTCTTTCATAGTGCTCCTTATCAATTTGACCATGTTTCCACTTTTTGTAGGATTCCTTTTTGATTTTTAGCTTTAAAAGCTCCTGATGGAACCATATTGGCCTCTTACTATCTTTACATCACATTGGAATAGTTGGCAGTTGTGCATTTAATACTGTCTCATTGAGAAATTGCCAGCTCTCTTTATCCCTTAGATTTTCTATTATAACTACTCTAATATCCGAAGTGTATTCATTAGGGCAAATTTATCTTTCCATTGACTTCACCCTTTTACACCTGGCCTGAACTGGAGCCATGCTGTCAATTCAAAATTTATGCTTTTTGGTATCCTAATGAGAAAGCTACCAAATTAAATGATTTCTACCACCGGACCCAATACATATAAATGAATTATGACAAAACAGCATTATTTTGTGTTAGTTATGGGATCATAATGTAACCTCAGCACAGCTGCTAGTATTGATGATGTGTTCCAGGAGCAGAAGAAATCTGAACAAGGTTGAAGGCATAGTGTCCATGGATGGGTCAGTAGAGTATGTGCTAAAACACATGGACTATACGCTAACCCTAAGCCTCAGTCTGGAACGTAGAATGAATCGGAAGATTGTTAACCTCGGTAATCTGGAAGAAACCAAATCAGGGTGCTCGAAGCTTCCATTCCTGGCTGCCAATTTTCAAGCATACACATGTCTGAAAACAGAATGTGTCCTATAGATTTCAAACTGACTATGATTAATTCATTGTTGTATGCAGTGTTGTTGTAGCTGGGTTGGTCCAGGATGCTAGAGAGACAAGGTGGGTGATTAATATCTTGTATTGGATCAACTTCCATTTGTGACAGAGACAAGCTTTTGATTTTACACAAGACCTGAAGAAGAGCTCTGTGTAAGCTCAAAAGCTTGTCTCTCTCACCAACAGAAGTTGGTCCAATCAAAGATACTACCTCACCCACCTTATCTCTCTATGTTAATTCAGTCAGCAGTATACTTGTTGGGCCTGACTCTTCTCACATCAGGGTAAATTGAGAGTAAGTCTAGAGAAATCAGTGGAGTTGGACCAGTGTGAAATTAGGGCAAGTGAAAAGAAAATCAGGATTAATTGTAGTGTTGTTAGAGACATGTTGGTCCCAGGATATTAGAGGGACAAGGTGAATGAGGTAATATCTTTTATTGGACCAACTTTTGTTGGTGAGAGAAACAAGCTTTTGAGCTACACAGAGCTCTTCTTCAGGTAGCTCAAAATCTTGTCTCTTTCACCAACAGATGTTGGTCCAATAAAAGCTATTACTTCACCCACTGTTATGGAATGCACCCCGTATTCACATCCTACACACTATTGTAATAATCTTTGTACAAAATATGCCTTGTGAGGCATCATTTGGAAACTAATATTTCACTGGTCAATAATATCATGATGAAATGTGTGTAGTAAAATTATATATCAAGTTATGAACATGAGCTGAAATCATGACTGAAGTGTGTTTACCAGACAAGTCTAGGGAATGGGTAAACCTGTTTCTCAAAGACAAAGGACAAGCTCACACCTCTAGCCAAGTGTCATCAAAGCTGATGGGCTATCACCTATCAAGCAGTAATTCTTTGGCAACGAAGTGGGGCAGAAACAAACAGATCTGCATCTGAGGCTATGTACATACTACCACTTACTGCGAGGAACCTCTTTCACCCCCAGACTCCTTGACTTCAACCTTCCAGTGGGAATGAACTTTATCTAGGGGTAACCCTCAGGAAAATTCATTTCAAAGGGTGACTGAACAATAAAAGTGAGGGGCAAAAACAGCCCAAGTTCTCTCTCCCTATCCATCTCTTTCTTTTTCACCTAAGACAAAAGAAACAGCCATTGATTTTGGGAGCAAACACTGGCCTGAGAGTTTGGTCAGCAATGTTACTTTAAACATGTGTTAAGAGACTTCAGCTTGATCCAAGTCTAGTGTGTTAAGTTTAGTACTAGAACGTGTTTTATCTTTATTCTTCTTGAGATTATTTCTGACTTGAAAGCGTTATACTTGTACACACTTAAAATCTACCACTTTGCAGGTAAATGAACTTGTTTCATTCTTTAATTAAAACTGATCCAGTCTTGTGAATTGTTTGGGTAACTCCATTTAAGGTAGCAGACTGTTGTATATTGATCCCTTTAAAGGGGCAACTGACCTAATATATCTGGATTATCCAGCAGAGGGCTGGACAGTGCAGAACACATGTTTTTTGAGGGAAGTCCATGACTGGGAGTGTGTCGGAGTCACCCTGCAAGTAGTAACCAAGGCTGCTAGAAGCCAGAGAGTAGCTGGTGTTTGCTAACAGGCTGCTGGGGTCAGAGCTGCTGGACCAGGCTGTGGCTATACATAGAGACTCAGGCAGTGACCTGCATGATGTCTGGCTGTTTGTGAGGAGCCCAGGTTGGGAGCTACAGCAGCAAAACATTGTGAGGCACCCCAGGGTTTCAGGGCAGGGGTGACACAGCCCCTCACTAGTCTGGATTGCATCCTGGAATGTCATACCCACATTGTCTCTCTAACATTTTAATGCTAATTTTACAGTTGCCGTTATTGTGACTAATATTTAACAACTCCGTTCATGAATACTGGGGTAAGCAAGAAATACGCTGGGAGGAAAAATAGTGCAACTTAAGAATGGAAGGCCAAATTCAACCCTGATGTAACTCTACTGATTATCAAATTTATGCTAGAGATGATTTTAAGGCCCAATATTATTAACTTTGAATTCCCTGGATCTGTCAGTTTAACTCAATGTTGTGCAATATGATAACTTTTTTGGTATTTTGGGCCAAATTCCCCTCTCCCACCTGTGTAAACCAGGAGTAAGACCAATGAAGTTTTACTGGGGTAGAGAGCAGAATGAGACCCAAGAAGTATAAGAAGAGTTGATACAATAAAGCTTATCAGCTCTTCCACATCCATTAGCTGCTCTTCTATCAACACATATATTACATTTTTAAAGCGTTTATTATTAATGCAGTAGTATGTGACAGTTTCATTAGAGTAAATGTGCATTTAGCTTGTCCTAACAAATGTATGGTGATAACATTATAAACTGATAATTGTAGCTTTGAAAAATTCCAGTCTTTCATTATTAAATATTTATATTTTGGTTTGAGTCCCATCATGCTAGGGGCTGTATAAACAGAGGTTTGTATAGCACAAGCTCCCTACCCTGAAGAGCTTACATAATAAGACAACTAATTATCCCCAGAGGCAGGTGGAAGAGTGGAGGGATACAATTAACATAGTCACTATTTGTGTCCATGTCAATTTGCTTTTATACAACAAATTTAGCAATTACGTATATAAATAATACTTCCTTTCCCCACCTGCCCTTCAGCCTTGCCAATGCACCTTGGTGAATGTCTCATAGGCATTGTGGCAGAGGTGGGTCTGGAGAAGGGATGACCAGCTCTAATAATTAACAGAAATGGGTCAAAGCCAGAACCTCAAAACTAGTTCCCTCCCCCTACTTCTCTACCACAGATGCCTTTTGGGGGGAGGGAGGAGGAATAGGGTGGTGGGAACTGGGATGAAGGAGAGGTCACATTCAAGGACCCTGATCCAAACTAGTCACTATTATTTTCGTCCCAGTGCAGAACCAACCCCCCAGAGAATAATATCTGGCTCCACTTCAGATGGGATCAGAACTATCATAAGAGCACCTGGTTTTGTGATATTTCCTTCAAACCAGGAAGTAGCTTGCACCTCACTTCCTAGTCATGTCCTTGTCTATGTCCCTAAGCAGACCCTCAGACCGATTCTTTTCGCTTCTGGGTGACCCTAGCCAGGGCCGGCTCCAGGCACCAGCCCACCAAGCTTGTGCTTGGGGCGGCACCTGGAGGGGGGCGGTGCGGCGCGGTGCTCCGGCCGCCGGGGAGAGCGGAGACACAGTGGGCTCGCCGCCCTCCCCCGGCACTCTGGCCGCCGGGGAGAGCGGAGCCCGGCCGGGCTCTCCGCCCTCCTCCCGGCGCTCCGGCCGGTTGGGGAGAGCGGCCCGCGGCCGGGCTCGGCGCCCTCCCCTGCCGCGCTCTGGGGGTGGGGGGGGGGTGGGGGGGGCAGCGGGAGGCTTTTTTGCCTGGGGTGGCAAAAAAGCCAGAGTCGGCACTGACCCTAGCCTTTTCCCCCCTCTCAGTGCCCGAGCAGATTAGGGTGAACAGGAGTGACCAGATCTTCTCATTCTCTGTGTCCACAAGTCAGGAGACAGAAAAAACTGTCCAAAGCTCTCTGGGCCCTTTCCAGACATCGTGGAGAGGGGAGGGGCAGTCCCCTCCCAACAGTCATGAGAAGGGGAGTGAATTCTCCTCTTGCTCCCAGCAGCCTAGAGTGAAGTGAATAGATTGAGCCCTCACACCCTTCTTATCAAGCAGAAGGGAGCGGGGGAAGACAGATCCCTCAGCAGCCAGCGCAAAATGGCTAAAATCCCAACCTCCCCTAGCAGCAGATACTCCTGTTTTGACTCATCAAACCCTGCTCAACCGCTGCTATGTGCCACTGCTGACATTCTGCAGCAGAGCCCCATCTTGTGCATGCATCAGGAGCAAGCATTGTTACAGCCAATTAAAATACTTGAGGAAATATTCACTAATGTTTGTATTGAATTAATCTTTGGCCATGTTGTTAATTTTGGACCTGATTCCAATTGCAATGGGAATTGAGGGCATTTGGCACCTCACAGGAATCACTCAGCACATTGAGTTCACAATGAATAACACAGTATTAATTCAATTCAAATGTTTAGATTTGAATGTTTTCCCATGCACTGTGGGCTGCTACAAAATCCAACAGTGCATGTGAGAGGCAGTAAATACAACACTGGAGTAGGACTCAGGAGACCTCAGTTTTCTTCTAACGTAACCATGCTATATACTTGTCGCCTGAGTCAGGTGGTGTCTCATGAAGTCAGCTCAGGGCCGGCTCCAGGGTTTTTGCCACCCCAAGCGGTGGGGGAAAAAAAAAAAAAAAAAAGCCGCAATCACGATCGGCGGCAGCTCTACCGCGCCGCTTCATTCTTCGGCGGCAATTTGGCGGCAGGTCCTTCCCTCCAAGAGGGACTGAGGGACCCACCGCCGAATTGCCGCCGAAGAGCCGGACGTGCCGCCCCAAGCACCTACTTGCTGGGCTGGTGCCTGGAGCCGGCCCTGAGTCAGCTCATCTAATTTCAATAATAAGGTCTCTCCATGACCTTACTGCAAAGTGTGGTCAACAATAGGCCCTGACCTGGCCTGGACTCTTGGGTTATGATAGAGGGAAGTTCAATTGATCCTTCTACCTTCCATCCTCCCTCCCTACCCTGGCTTCTCCCAGGAACTGCCATTTGATTTGATAGAAACAACCATCCCTTTTTATTTGGCCGGCTGGGCCCTGATTGGCTGCTGCCTGCTTCAGTCCTTTTAGCCACTAGCGGACCAAATCTCAATGGTTCCACCAGCCGCTGCCCCAGGGAGGCCTTTCTAGATAACTACAGAGATCCCAAACTTGATGCCATTCTCTTGTTAAAGTGCCACTTCTCTAGGGCGGGGTGCACCAAGGCAACAGGATTTTTGGCAGGGGGCAGATATTGACTGGTACCCCCCTGTCACAACACTGTAGCCGTTTAAGTCCAAAAAGAGGAGAAGGAGCAACAGGAAGGCAGAATGGATTCGTTTGAAGTCTCTGTGCAGGGAATGGAATTAGGGACTCCGCTGGAAGTGCCAAGTAACATCCAGAAGGGTGTTGTAATTACTGAGATTGCTCAATAAATGTTTCTTGAAGCCATAAACAAAGTTTCCATTATGGGCAAACTGTTCTGTATATCCTACACATCTTCAGCCTGAGAGCAGAGCCAATCAGAGCTCAAGGTGAAAATTCTATAAATGTAGGAGTTATTCAGAACCCTTTGCTGAAGATGACCCAGGGTGGTATATCCACATAGCTGCCAAAGTTTATTCAAGCGTGTCATTTTATGCAAATTCTGAACTAATACCCTAAAGTTAAAAGTAAAGAAGTAAAATCCTTAGAGGTGGCATGTGTGCTAGTGGGGGGGGGGGGGGAGGGGGGGGGCTCAGAAGACACATGTACAGCTAAACAAAAAGGGAACCAGGAAGGCAATGAATTAACCAAATGGCATGGTTTGAGAAGCTATTCAAGCCCAAACAGGAATCCTTCAACATTTGAAAATCTGCCCCAATGAAGCCAATAAACAGGCATAGATTAAAGCAGGCATTCAATTGGAGGGAAATTGGAAGAGACAAAATGGATTTTGAAGAGCAAATAGCTGAAGGTGTGAAAACAAACAAACAATGAGAGTCTTCATATACATCAGTAGTACGAACCCTGTGAAAAAAATCAGTGCAGCACCAGAGGTTAAAGGGAGAAGTTAAGGTTGAAAAGGACATTGCTGATAAGCTAAATGATTTCTTTGTATCAGTCTTCACTGGTGAAACCATTGGGGAGATTCCTACCCCAGATCTGCTCTTTTCTGGTAATAAATATGAGACATTGCTAGAGAGTTAGATATCAGAAGAGGAGGTGCTGAAGCAAATTGAAAATTAAAAAAGCAATAGGTCACCAAACCCATATGGTGTACACCCAAAAGTTCTGAAGGAGCTCAAATATGAAATGCTAACAAAAAGCATTCATTAAAAACAGTCACTGTCCAGAGGACTGGACTGTAGCAAACGTTGTGCCTATATTTTAAAAAGGCTCTAGGGATGATAAGGGGAATTATAGACCAGTAGCATTACATCTGCACCTGGCAAATTGGTTGAAATGATAATTAAAAACAGAATAATAGCATACCTGGAGATCATATGATAGGGTCTAATTACCATGGTTTCTACAAAGGAAAATCGTGACTCACTAAACTCTTAGTATTTTTTGAATGTCTCACTGAAACAGCAGATAAAAGAGAACTACCCGACAATGTCATTAGGCTTCCAAAGGGTTTTGACAAGAGAGAAGAGAAGAGACTAATAAAGAAGCCAGGTCATGGGATAAGAGGCAAGCATTATAATGGATCAAATACTAGCTAGGAAACAAATCAAAGAGTAGTATTAAATGGTCATTTTTCATCATGACTAAAATTTAACAGTGATGTGACTCATGGTTCTGTACCAAGTCCTGAATTGTTTAATACATCTGTTAGTGATTGGAAAAGGAGGACAGGTAGTGAGGTAACAAAATTTGCATATGACACAAAAGTTATTTAGGTTAGTCAGGACCAGAGAGAGTACTGTGAGAAACTTCAAAGAGATCTGAATAACCTAGGTGAATGAGCAACATGATGGCAGATGATCTGATAAATACAAAATAATGCATGTTGGAGGAAAAAAATAAATTATTAATACACCTTAAAGGGTTCTAAATTAACTCCATCAACTCAGGACAGGGACTTGGTATCACCGTCAACAGTTCAGTGAAGACCTCTGCTCAATGTGCAGCTACGGTCAAACAAGCAAACTAAATGTTAAGATGTATAAAGAATGGGATGGTGAATATTATGGAGAACATTATAATGCCTTCATATAAATCAGTGGTTTGGCCTCATCTGGAATGCTGTGTGCAGAACTGGTCACCCTACCTCAAAAAGGATATATTGCTGTCACTGAACTAGAAGGGGCCCAGAAAAGGGCAAAGAGATTATTAAGGGCCTGGAAAAACTCTCTTATCAAGAAGGATTTCAGATTGGGATTGAATAAGAGGGCACAGGATAGAAGTCTATAAAATAATGAATGGTTTAGCGAAGGTAGATCAGGAGCTTTTTATTCTTTCTGTCCCGTAACACAAGGACAAGGGGACATTCAATTAAATTAAAAGATGACAAATTCAAAATTGATTAAAGTAAATACTTTTTCATACAATGTGTAGTTAGGCTGTGGCAATGAGTTCCACGGGATCAATAATGTAACAAGATTTACAAAGGGATTGGGCATTTATATGGATAACAAGAATTTACAAAGGGATTGGGCATTTATATGGATAAATGGACACAAATCAGATATTAGCATGGCAATATACAAAAACCTGTAGGAGAACACTTCAATCTCCCTGGACACACAATAGCAGATTTAAAGGTAGCCATCTTGCAGCAAAAAAACTTCAGGACCAGACTTCAAAGAGAAACTGCTGAGCTTCAGTTCGTCTGCAAATTTGACACCATCAGCTCAGGATTAAACAAAGACTGTGAATGGCTAGCCAATTACAAAAGTAGTTTCTCCTCCCTTGGTGTTCACACCTCAACTGCTAGAAGAGGGCCTCATCCCCCCGATTGAACTAACCTTGTTATCTCTAGCCTGACTCACTCTTGCTTGCATATTTATACCTGCCTCTGGAAATTTCCATTACAAGCATCCAACGAAGTGGGTATTCACCCACGAAAGCTCATGCTCCAATACATCTGTTAGTCTATAAGGTGCTACAGGACTCTTTGCTGCTTTTACAGATCCAGACTAACACGGCTACCCCTCTGATACTTAAGAATATCCAGTTATCATAATAAAAATAATAATAATAATGAATAATAATAATTAAATATTGGAATTGATATTAAACCTCATGTTCAGGGCTTAGGCCAATCTCTTAACGATCAGAGATCAAGATGAGACCTAATGTGGGGAGCAAATTATCCATCTGCTTATTGCAGGGTTCTTACACTTTCATCTAAAGCATTTAGTACTGGCCACTATTAGAGACAGATCACTGGACCAGATAGATCTTGGGTCTGATCCAGTATTTGCAAATTATTTACATATGATTATAAAATTCATCTTATGATCAACAGACCCTGCCCTGAGCAGTGACAGGGGCAGGGTATGGGGCTGTGCAGAACTTGGCTGCTGTAGTTGGGATAGGTCACAGAAGGTATATGGGTGGGCAAGTGCTGGAGGGCATCTGGGACGTAGAGGTGGGTGCTGGGCAGTGCTAGGAGTCTGGGGGAAGGTGGTGAATGAGTGTTCAAAGGTGTTTGGAGACACTGGATGAGCACTGGTGAGTCTGGAATTGCTGACAGGTGCCTGAGGGTAATTGGGTGGAAAATTGAGGGGGGGGGGTGTTGGGGGGCGGGACAACCGAGAGTCTGGCAGGGCTTGGCATCTGGAAGGGTTAGCTGGAGGCAAGAGAGTGCTATCTGTCTGTCAGAAGCTGGGGGAGTCTGGCAGTAGAACTGGTGTCTTTTCCCTGGAGTCTGCTGCCTGCTCCTCCTCTCACTGCTGCTTCTCTCACTGTAATTCATCAGGAGGAAGAGTATGTGGCAGATTGTGTATTACAGTGTCTCCTACTGGCTGCTGGACACAATTACAGACATTACTGCTGCTCAGCTGAATAAGCCACATCTAAGCGGTCCTGCAGGAAAGTGTACTGGGTTGCTAAGTGCATGAGTGTCACGTGAGATACATTATAGTTGGCAGGTCAGCGTTGGTTGTCAGGGCTGGGTCATGAGCACCTCTAACATCTTGACTATAAACACAATCTTCCTGTCTGATGCACAAGCTTAGGAGAGCCAATCTTCTATTAACAGAGTACTGAGAACTGCTAGCCAGAAGAATCCATTGACCATATCTGTTTGATTTGGGGATGGAGAGCCTCTGCAGCTTCATTCCAGGTCCAACAAATTCAGGTGACCTGTGCTACCTTTTGGACCACACTATAGACTGAAAAAATCATCTCTGAAGGTGATCAGGAGGAAAACAAGACTGTTTATTTGGGTGTGAAAGTAGAGTGTAGGTGTTATGCTAAAGCCTTGCATTTTTAATAGCAGCAGCAAGTTTGTGAACGTCTGTATGGAAGGACACACACATAGATTTACTAGTCAATAGCTTTTTGTTTACAAGTTATTTAATACTTCAACTACTCTTTACACTGCTTTTCTTTGTTTGCATTATATATAAATATTTGTTTATCAGGCAAATTGTGTGGTACTTTCTTTTTCTGAAAGTGATTGGAAGCTGTTACACCAAAATTCAGGGTTTTTACGCTGTGTAAAGAAAAGACAGAACTCTGGCCTTGCTTTTAGGAAGGGGTTAAGCTGAGGTGCAAGAAAGGGGAGGGTAGTACTAACTGTATATAACTCACCCCGACCTCGCTCTATGCTGGCTCTGCTGCTGACTTGTGGTGTGACCTGGGGCAAGTCTTTTCACCTCTCTGGCCTCTCCACTCTGTCTTGTCTATTTAGACTGTAAGCAGGGGCAAACTTTTGCTAGGTTTGTTCTGAGTGTCTAGCACAGGGGTTGGCAACCTGCGGCACGCGTGCCAAAGGCGGCACGCAAACCGATTTTTACTGGCACGCTGCTGCCAGCCGGGGTCCCAGCCGCCGGCCCTGCTCAACCCTCTGCCAGCCTGCATGAATGGAATGGTGGCCGGGACCCCCAGCTGTCAAGAGCCGCTCAGCCTGCTGCCGGTCTGGGGTTCTGTCCGCCGGCCCCGCTCAGCCCGCTGACAGTCTGGAATTCCGGCCGCCGGCCCCTTGCCAGCTGGGGTCCGGGCCTCCGGCCCTGCTTAGCCCTCCTGCCAGCCTGGGGTACCGGCAGCCAGCCCAGGGCTCTGCTCCTGGCCTGGTCCCAGTGCTCCGCAGCCCTTATCAAAAGTTACACTACAATTAGCTTAAAAACTTGAAAACTTAAAAACTTTGTTTGTATATTACAGTAATTGTTAAAACATGTATAATGTTAATAAATACATAAGTCTGATGAAACAAAGTACTTATGTGCCTGTGCTTAATTTGTGTTTTCTATGATTTACCTTCTAAAAAAATCTCGCATGTCTCACACCCCCAGAAAGGGCATCTCGCACCCCCAAGGGGTGCATGCACCCTAGGTTAAGAACCACTGCACTAAACTGATAAGATCTGCATTTTAATTTAATTTTAAATGAAGCTTCTTAAACATTTTAAAAACCTTGTTTACTTTACATACAACAATACTTTAGTTATATAATATAGACTTTTAGAGAGAGACCTTCTAAAAAACGTTAACATGTATTAACGGCATGCGAAACCTTAAATTAGAATGAATAAATGAAGACTCGGCACACCACTTCTGAAAGGTTGCCGACCCCTGGTCTAGCACAATGGGACTCTGACCTCAGTTGAAGCCTCCAGGCATTACTGCAATTCAAATAGTAAGTCATGAGATCTTTCTGCAGAACACAGTTCCCCAGCATGTTGCAGAATATATAGGGCCCTAGTTATAAGTAAGGGCATTTTACATAAGGCCAAAAAAAAAGCCCAAAAGAAGGTTCGCCCAACCCCCCCCCCCCCCATTTATCATCATTTCTTGTATTCACGTTTTTAAGAATCTTCCCTTGAGCTGAGCACAACATGAGTAACATCAACTGGCTTCCCCTGCCCAATAACTCACTCTCAGTGAATTTCCAGAGCCAAATTCAGCCTGCATATTACATCACTGAAGTCAGTGGAGTTGAACCTACTTACACCAGGACCAAATTTGTTCTTTAGTCTTTGCATGTGCCTCAGGTGGAGAAGGAGGTTAGTCTCTGAGGCCTTGTTTACATAGGGGATTTGCCCTGACTTCATCCATCAGTGACCAGCCATCAGTATAGCTGCATCAGTGCAAGCCCCTCATATGGGCAAGGAAAGCCACAATTTGCACCAGCGGAGCTTGTGGCTTTGTCTTGTCTGCAGCAGTGCAACTCCAATGGTGAATGGCCATCGACTGCTGGAATTAGGGGGAATCCCTAGTGTAGACAAGGCCTGAGAAGTTCATTTGGAATTTGCAACTCCTCAGGCCTTAACAAAGCAGTGGTCTAATGTGGTGCCAAGAAGGCTATAGCAAGGCTAATAATCTGAGTTTGTGCTTTAATAGCTGGTGTTTTCAAAGGTGGCTGCTTGGGAAAAAGCTACTACATTTAACTCCTCTATTTTCATTGTAAAAATGGTTCTTTTTAGTCTTTACATCTGGGCCAGCAGGCACCGGCACCAACTTTTCAAAGTGCCGAGGGGTGCTAGACTTCCGGCTCCGCCCCAGGCCCCGCCTCCACTCAACCCCTTCCCCCAGACCCCACCCATGCCCCGCCTCTTCCCACCCCACTCCACCCCTCCCCGCCTCTTCCCACCCAGTTCTACCCCCTCCCCCCAGCCTCCTGCCTGCATGCCGCAGAACAGCTGATTGTGGCAGGCAGGAGGCGTGGAGAGGCACTGATCCACGGGGCCTGCTGGCGGACGGGAGGCACTGGAGGGGTGAGGGGAGCTAATAGGGGGGCTGCCGGTGGGTGCTCAGCAGCACCCACCATTTTTTCCCTGTGGGTGCTTCAGCCCCGGAATACCCACGGAGTCAGCGTCTATGCCAGCAGGCAGGTGTTGTGCTGATTCCCATCACCACTGACTTTGACTCACAGGTGCAATAAAGTTTAGAACACAATTCAAAATGCTTACAAACTGCTTGGAGAGTAGATACTGGAAATCCTGTAGTCTGTAATTACCTGATGTAAATCTGAAGTCACTGAACCAATCTTTTGGGTATTGAGCGCAGTAAATCATGTAGTACCCTTGAAGGAAACCATTATAGATACAGAATAGCATGCCAAAGAGTAGTATCTGCAGTGGGAAAGGTCTGCCTCTCGTGAAGAATGAGTAAATAAACGTCCTAAGGTAGATAAAAAACACAGTCAAACCAGAAGTAAACACCACATATAAACACATACATAAATAGATCTTGGTAAAATGCTGGGTTTAAAAAAATAATATAACATTTTCAGCTTGTGTGGGCTGACACTACGCTAACATAATTCTTTTACTATTTTTTTTCACTATGTCTTTATTTAGGAAGTTTATAACAGGTTTACAAATCCTAACCATATAAACATTAGTGACAATACAATGATCATTTCAACAGTGAGCTTTTGTTTAGAGACACATTATACGGTGATATAATCAATGGATCTCTCTATTTAACGGGATATTACCGTGTGACAGTGTGAGCATCTTTACACTACTCATGACATGTCTACTAATAGTTTCTGTATGGTAGAGAAACAAACTTTACTAAATGTACTGGAGGATCAAAATAAGTAAGACTACATGAGCATAAGTAATACAAATAACTACCAATGAGAACAGGCAGCATTACAGAACTGTATACTCAGCTATAAAATGGAACATTCCCTAGTTGTCTGAGTAGAGGACTGGGATTACCTCATTTACACACGTTGTGGTCTTGAGAAAGTCAATTGGCCTCTCTGCCTGGGTTTCCCTCTTTATAAAATGGAGACCGCGCTTTCCATCCGCCCTCATAGAAATGTTGTGAAAATGGATTGGTGTTTATAGTGCACTGTATGAATGCTAAGCATTGTTGACGTCTGACACTAGTGTCCCATTCTGACACCAGTGTCAGTGTCCCCTCTCTCCCAAGTGGTAGCAGAATTTCACGGCCTTGCAAGTTGGCGCCTCAGTGGATGAAAAATGAGACAGAGAATCTGGGCATATTCTACATATAACTTGCTTAATTTACAAAGTCCTGAAATCAGATGGTTAAACAGCACGCAGGGAGCAACTCGGCCTCAAGAGTTGACTCTAGTCAGAAACCAAGGCAGAGACCAAACTCCCCCGTTGTTCACACAGCACTTTCTAATCTACACAGAACCTTGTAAAACTAAAAAGCTACCATAAACATTTCTTCCAAGACCAAAAACGTACTCATAAACTATGAAAAATTACGTGGGAGACTGTAACAGCAGCACTTGATGGATGCCTGCCACAGCAGTATTATCTTCTTCCACTAGAAAGGATCAGCTTATGATAGTTTTATGTCCTCATTATTACCCATCTGGATGCCAGCCTATGAGATCTGATCTAGCCCTATCTGTAGGGTCTTCCTCAAAAGCCAAGCATCTACATACATAGAGTACATCAAAGTACTGCTAAAAAAAATGCCCCAAAGCCACTTCCCAAGGTCTTCTACCTACAACAGAAAGCTTTCTTTTAAACACCCACAGAAACATCTGCATAGGAAATAGTTTTATTCCAATCATTGTTGTGACAGTACCCTTGTTCTGGGATTCAAGACGACCTTAAAAATGTGGTATCTGTGCCTTGACATAATTCTTGTGCAGAATTATTTATTTGTGGGGAGACATCTTTATGCTAGGATACAAATAATATTTAGAGCCCCGGAAAGACTCCTAGTCTGATTGGGTTTTTTTGTAAAATTCATGTAATTAAAACCTTTCACTCATGCCTTAGACTGATTTGTTCACTACGGAATTTACTTGTGCTGTTATGGATTACAGAGAAACTCTGCATCAGTGAAGGGGAAGTTTATTCTCTGTGTATTCACTTGTGTCCTCACCCCTTTGCTTATTTTTTTCTTTAAACTATACATTGTATATAGGGGTTGGGGTGATTAATGCCACTTTACCATTTGTTTTAAACCTTTACTTGCGGGATTAGGTTAAGCGGTTCTCAAACTGTGGGTCAGGACCCCAAAGTGGGTCGCAACCCCGTTTTAATGAGGTCGCCAGGGCTGGCATTAGACTTGCTCAGGCCCTGGGCTGAAACTGAAGCCTGAACCCCACCACCCGGGACTGAAGCCAAAGACCGAAGGCTTCAGCCCTGGGTGGCAGGGCTCAGGCTTTGCCCTCCTTCCCCCACTCCACATCCGGGGCTGAAGCCCTCAGGCTTTGGCCCCCCCTGCCCAGGGCAGTGGAGCTTGGGCTCAGGCTTTAGTCCCTCTTCTCAGGGTTGTGTAGTAATTTTTGTTGTCAGAAGGAGATCGCGGTGCAATGAAATCTGAGAACTGCTAACCAATTCACTTTGATAAGCCACACACTCACAAACCACTTGTTACAATTTTATGGGCTATAATAGGGTGACCGTACATCCCTTTTTTAAGCCCTGTCCTGGCCGTCCTGACTTTTTTTTTGCAACAGTGGCCGTTTGTCCCGTTTGCTCTTGCCAACTTGATCAGTTGGCAAGAGCAAATGGGACAAATGCCCACTTTTGTAAAAAAAAAAGTGGGGTGTGGAAGAAAATGTGGGGGGCAGGGAGGGAAGTGACGATGCCAGCCCCATGCAGGAGGGCAGGCAGGGCTCGGGTGAGCAGCGACGCCAGCCATAGCCTGTGCGGGGGGCAGGCAGGGCTCAGGTGAGCAGCGACACCAGCCCTGCGTGGGGAAGGGGGCTTGGGTGAGTGGCTGGGGCTAGCTCCATGCGGTGTTCCGTTTTCCCTTTGGGAAATATAGTCACCCTAGCTATAACACACTTATTTGCTTTTATGGAAGTTACCAGAATTTATCAGTATTTTTAAGATCCTGTCTTCACTGCACCATTGTAACGAAAATGACCTCAAGAGGGTTTTCCCAAATGTTTAAGCCATATATATTTTTAATAAAATAGAAGCAAGTAACAAGACTTCCACTATTATTGAATTTATACAAAGGAGAAAGCTCATATTATGAAGGGATCCAATCCTTCCACAGTTAAAGGTAAAGCTAGCTAGAAATAAGACCAATTTTCAGCTAACCCATCATCCTTTCAGCTTCACTAGTGTGGAAGCAGAGAAAGAACTGACAGGAAGGGGATGCAGTGCATGACAGTTCGTTAGCAAGAGTTAGGCTAACTGTAACCCTAATAACGCGAGATTTGTAGAAGCGAGGAATGTGTGAGGCGAGTGGGAAAGAACTGTGTGAGAAGTTGTTGCGACCTTGTGTAGATAATATGGAATGTAGACTAAGAGTCTACATTAGTGAGCAAAACAAGATATCAGAATGACCTATGTATAAACAAAATGCAGTTGTTGCTCATTATTGTCTGTAACAAAAGGTATAAATGCTTGCTGTAATTGTTTACCTGTTGAGAGACCTGTTTAGCTCTCTCCCTCTATGCAATTGATAGAGAGAAAGAAAATAAAGCATCTGACTTGCTGTACCCAAACAAATAGTGAGAACTCTGTTTTTCTCCGACACTAGAAATAAATCAATCCAGTCAGGATTTATCTGGAATGTTTGGGCCATATTACACGAGGACTTTGAGATATGGGAAATGGACAAGTCACTAGAAAATGTATAGAAACTTTTATGATAACTTTTCAAAAACATCACTAACAATTTCTTGGTTCGTCATATCTGCAAAATAGACTCTTGTAAGAGTTTCAAACATCATTTCTCAAAGAGTTCATAATAAATAGAGGTACATGTAAGAATCGGAGAGGATTTAAAAAGTTATCATAAGTACCCAAAACTAAAGACATAACCATTTTTTTAAAACCACATATATAATAAACATCTTTTAAACTGTATTATACAGGTCTTTGGGACTGGGAGCATCTTTTTGTCATGTGTTTGTACTGTGCTTTATACAAAGGGACCCCATGGTACTACCACAATGCGACACATTCCTAAATATACTGTGTATCTTTTAAAAGTATATTTAATGCAGATTTCAGTTTGATATATTACACACATCAGTTTGCTGCAGGCTTTGTAAAAAGCATGTTAGGACCTGCACATTTTGCGAAGTATGCAAGGCTTAGATGCAGATGGTACTGATTGGGGTGGGGAGGAGGACCCTAAATGGCTGGCAGGGAACAACACTGAGGCCTTGGCTACACTGGCGCTGTACAGCGCTGCAACTTGCTGCGCTCAGGGGTGTGAAAACGCCCCCCCCCAAGCACAGCGAGTGCAGCGCTGTAAAGCGCCAGTGTAATCAGCGCCTGCAGCGCTATACGCTCGCTTGCAGCACTGCAAGCTATTCCCCTCGGAGAGGTGGAGTACTTGCAGCGCTGCGAGAGAGCTCTCGCAGCGCTGGCGGCGCGACTACACTCGCGCTTCACAGCGCTGCCGCGGCAGCGCTGTGAATCCATGAGTGTAGCCAAGGCCTCAGGTGAATCTAATATGAAAGAAGTGGGAGAGGCTCATCCCTAACAATTCAATGGCTTAACCACAAGAATGTTCTTTCTCCCTCCAGTCAGCACACTTCTTGGGAAACAAAAGCCATTTAATATTTCTGTTGTTTTTTGACAAAGCATAGTAGAGCAAACCTCACAATAATATAAACTTCACTCCAAAGTCTGCGTTCAAACCAGAGCATGGATACAGCAGAAATGAGTGCCTCAGTCAGGTAACAATTTCTAAATCAAAATAATTTGAACACAGTAAAGTGCCAACTCTCACAATTTTATTACAAATCTCATTGTATTTGATGTTCTTCTTGAAGCCCCTGCTTCTCACATAAGCCCATGGCTCCAGAATGCCAACTTTCATGTATTTAGTACTATTACCAGGAGCCCCAGTCATAGACCAGGACCCCATTGTGCTAGGCACTGTACAAACAATAAAAAAGTAAAGTTTCTAGTCCTCATGGTTGTGGAAAAAACCTTGAAAACATGAATCAAGTGAACGCTCAAAGCTCAGAAACCAGAAGGCAGATAAAAGAAACCAATTTTTTTAAAAAAAATATCTCATGAATTTTAAGCCAATCTCATGATTTTGGGAGCTTGATTTATGGTTTTTGAATGCTTGGGGTTAGCAATAATCAGTAAATACAACTGTGCCAATCCAGTGTAATCAAACCCCATGTGAGCAGTAGGGTAAATATCTATACAACTGGAAACTCAAGCAGTTTATGGCTTCAATCTTCCAGTGGGATCAGCAGGAGCAACAGAAACTTCATTTAGGGATTTATACTTACATGAACTGGTCTCAAGTCTCAGGGTCTTTTTGGCAATGATAGCTTTAAAAAATTGGAAAACATATGAACCAAAAAGGGGGTAAGCAATATGCCAACACACAGCAAAAAACTCTGTAAGTGTGTCATCAATAGCTGCTTAAAATGAATTAAGAGAAGGATGGCACCAAGCCAATATCACAGTCCTGCATACTGCCAAGTTAACAACTTACACTGCAGAGGAGGAAACAGCATATGCAGCACGGAAAACAACTTGGCAGTCCATCAAAGACAAAATAAATCAGTCCCTGGACCAAGAGACCAGGGATCCTGCCAGAACAACAGTGACCTGACTGCTAGAGGCAGAACAAATCTGTTTGCAGTACAAAAGACCTGAAAGACCACTGAAAGATAAACTTGCTGTTTCCCATTAACAGGATTCCATGTAAGTTCCACTTAGCTCCTTAGAAAATTACTGGGCAGAAGTCTGTGTGGCTCTGCAGATTGGTAATGAGATACAGAATATTTAACCTCTAGGTGGTTATCAGACATAAGTCAGTAGTAACTTTAACTTTGTTACAGGCTGTATAGATGCCCTTTGTGAAATAAATTAGTCATCTCCATCTAGTTCCTAGTGGACAGGTGGAAATGATACTTCACAGGCCTGTGGTAAGGATAAATCCATGAAAGATTGTGAAGAGCTCAGATACAATAGCAATGGGCTCCATATATGAATCTAAGATAGATAGGTAGGTGTCCACAACAAAAGTCATTGTAACTGACACTATATACAGCTATCTCATACCTCTTTGTGCAAGCTCAAAAGCTTGTCTCTCTCTCCAACAGAAGTTGGTCCAATAAAAGATATTACCTCACCAACCTTGTCCCTCTAATATCCTAGGACGAATATGGCTACAACAATGTTGCTGTGGAAGCAGAGAGTTATTCTCCGACACTGCATACAAAGAATGTCATGTAAGGTCTCTAATGAAAGCCTGTATCACGCTAAGAGATGCTTCTCTCTCCTTGCCTGCTCATGTGCAAATTGGGTATTATACAGTTCACAATGGAAAGGCCCCCGGACAAGACTGCATACCGTCCGAGGTCATAAAATGCAGAAAACCTGTTCTACTGCAACATCTTCATGAGTTGCTCTTCCTATGCTGTAAAGAAGGCAAAGTACCACAAGAAATGAGAGACACCAACATCATCACTCTATAACAGGGGTCGTCAACCTTTCAGAAGTGGTGTGCCAAGTCTTCATTTATTCATTCTAATTTAAGGTTTTGCGTGCCAGTAATACATTTTAACATTTTTAGAAGGTCTCTTTCTATAAGTCTATATAACTAAACTATTGTTGTATGTAAAGTAAATAAGGTTTTTAAAATGTTTAAGAAGCTTCATTTAAAATTAAATTAAAATGCAGAGCCCCCCGGACCGGTGGCCAGGACCCAGGCAGTGAAAATGCCACTGAAAATCAGCTCGCCATAGGTTGCCTATCCCTGCTCTATAAAAATAAGGATGATAGGAGCAACTGTAACAAGTATCGTGGCATTTCCCTTCTTAGTATTATGGGAAAAGCCTTTGCCCGAGTTGTCCTGAACAGACTTCAGACCCTTGCAGACAGAGTCTATCCTGAATTACAGTGTGGCTTCAGAGCTGAAAGGTCTACTATTGACATGACCTTCTCGCTGAGACAACTACAAGAGAAATGCAGAGAACAAAAAAAGTCCCTCTACATAGCCTTCATCGATCTCACAAAGGCTTTTGACTTTGTCAGTAGAAGTGGACTATTTGCACTTCTAGAAAAGATTGGATGTCCCCCACAAGCATGATACGTCACAGTCCAATATGACAACTCAGTGTCTGAGGCCTTCCAGATTCGTAGTGGGTTAAGCAAGGTTGTATACTTGACCCAACTCTGCTTGGGATCTTCCTCTCCCTGCTACTGAAACAAGCTTTTGGTTCCTGAGGGGATCTGCTTGCACATAAGATCGGATGGAAAGCTGTTCAATCTAGCAAGACTCAGATAGAATCATAGAATATCAGGGTTGGAAGGGACCTCAGGAGATCATCTAGTTCAACCCCCTTCTCAAAGCGAGACCAATCCCCAAACAGATTTTTGCCCCAGATCCCTAAATGGCCACCTCAAGGATTGAACTCACAACCCTAGGCTTAGCAGGCCAGTGCTCAAACCAGTGAGCTATCCCTCCCCTTGATCTAAAACCAAGACTCGGGAGGCCCTTATCCAACACCTCCTCTTCGCTGATGACACAGAAGTGAGAACCCACATAGAAGCTCATCTTCAATGCCTAATGGACAGTTTTAGCAAAGCCTGCCAAGACTTCAGGCTTACTATAAGCCTAAAAAAGACTAACATAATATGCCAAGCAGTTGAGGAAGCACCCTCCATCGAGATCAACAATTATGAACTTGAAGTGGTGAATGAGTTCACATCCACTATCGTAGTCAACATTTCACTTGAAACGGAACTCAACATCAGCATTGGAAAAGCCACCACAGCAATGTCTAGACTGAGCAAGAGAGTATGGCAAAACAACAAACTGATAGAACACACAAAGATCTGTGTGTATCGTGCATGTGTTATCAGTACATGTTTGTATAGGAGCAAGACATGGACCTTATACTCACCAGGAAAAGAGGCTCAGCCTTCATATGCGTTGCCTTCATCAAATCTTTGGAATTTCCTGGAGGGACAGAGTCACCAACACTGAGGGTACGTCTATACAACCCGCCGGATCGAGACGCGATAAATCGATCCCTGAATTGACGCCCGTACTCCATCTCGGCAGGAGGAGTAAGCGGAGTCGACGGGGGAGCCACGGCAGTCGACTTGCCGCCATGAGGACAGCCAGGTAAGTCGAACTAAGATACTTTGACTTCAGCTACGCTAGTTCGAACCCCCCCGCTAGTGTAGCCCAGGCCTGAGATGCTCAAGCAGGCCAGCATACCCAGCACGCAAACACTCCTCAAACAGAGATGCCTCCACTGGCTTGTGCATGTGTGCTGAATGAACGATGGGCGCATCCCAAAGGACATCCTCTATGGTCAATTGGCATCTGGAAAAAGACCCAAAGGGTGCCCAAAATTGCATTTCAAGGAAGTGTGCGTGTGAGAAGATGTGGACAAATGGGAAAATCACACTCAAGACCGCAGCTTTTGGAACCAAGAACTTTACAAAGGTCTCTGGAGTTACGAGAGGAAGCAGTCCAGCTTCACAGAGGAGAAAAGAGCTTACAGAAGGCAGAGGCCAAAAGGTCGAAACATCACCTTTAAATGTGACAGATTGCCTCTCTCGAGTGGGTCTCTTCAGCCACGTTCGCGGTTGCCATAAAACCAGCTGAGTAAATTCAAATTCTTTACCTCTCAGAGGTGCATACCCATGGTCTCTCGAGACTGATGGATGCCTACTACTACTACAGTTCACAACAGATGCCCCTTTACAGTCCAAGCAAAAATTTTTTTTTTTTTTTTAATGGAGATATCCTATCTCCTAGAACTGGAAGGGACCTTGAAAAGGTCATCGAGTCCAGCCCCCTGCCTTCACTAGCAGAACCAAGTACTGATTTTGTCCCAGATCCCTAAGTGGCCCCCTCAAGGATTGAACTCACAACCCTGGGTTTAGTATGCCAATGCTCAAACCACTGAGCTATCCCTCCCCCTGAATGCCAATGCCAATGCTAATGCTAATCAATAGATTGTGAGTCCTGCAGGACAAAAACAAAACCAGCTGGGGTATCCTATTTACAAGTACAGACAAGGAACTTTTGAAACTATATCTGGGGTGCAGAGGGATCCCCAGCTATCCTTTCCTGAGAAAGTAAACTGGCAGTGGGCTTGCATAATGAAAAATGGACCTCAGCCAGACTTGACTGAAAACCCTGGGAAGAACTTTGGATGAGAGAAACTTTTTTAGACAGAAGAATAAAGTTTTAGTTAAGTTTGGGTCATAGAAAGCTTTTGTTTTTCTTTTCTAGGTAACCCTTTGTATCCAATATTTTTGTTTGCTACCATACAAATCTCTTTATTAAATAAACTTGGGGCATGACTACACTTGCAGACGTAGGCCTGGTCTACACTACGAGTTTAGGTCGAATTTAGCAGTGTTAAATCGAATTAAGCCTGGACACGTCCACACGACGAAGCCCTTTTTTTCGACTTAAAGAACCCTTTAAACCGGTTTCTTTACTCCACCTCCGACGAGGGGATTAGCGCTGAAATCGGCCTTTGCGGGTCGGATTTGGGGTAGTGTGGACGGAATTCGACGTTATTGGCCTCCGGGAGCTATCCCACAGTGCTTCATTGTGACCGCTCTGGACAGCACTCTCAACTCAGATGCACTGACCAGGTAGACAGGAAAAGCCCCGTGAACTTTTGAATTTCATTTCCTGTTTGCCCAGCGTGGAGAACACAGGTGACCACGCAGAGCTCATCAGCACAGGTAACCGTGATGGAGTCCCAGGATCACAAAAGAGCTCCAGCATGGACCGAATGGGAGGTACGGGATCTGCTTGCCATATGGGGAGACGAATCAGTGCTAGCTGAACTCCGTAGCAGTAAACGAAATGGCAAAATATTAGAAAAAGTCTCAAAGACCATGAAGGACAGAGGCCATAACAGGGACGCACAGCAGTGCCGCGTGAAAATTAAGGAGCTAAGGCAAGCCTACTACAAAGCCAGAGAGGCAAACGGAAGGTCCGGGGCAGAGCCGCAAACATGCCGCTTCTACAGGGAGCTGCATGCTATGCTAGGGGGTGCAGCCACCACTACCCCAACCGTGTGCTTTGACTCCATCAATGGAGAATCACGCAACAGGGAAGCGGGTTCAGGGTACGAGGAAGATGATGATGAAGACAATGAAGATAGCTCACAGCAAGGAACTGGAGAAACCGGTTTCCCCAACAGCCAGGATATGTTTATCACCTTGGACCTGGAACCAGTAACCCCCGAACTCACCCAAGGCGTGCTCCCAGACCCTGAGGGCACACAAGGGACCTCTGGTGAGTGTACCTTTGTAAATATTACACATGGTTTAAAAGCAAGTGTATTTAATGATTAATGATTAATTTGCCCTGGCAATCGCAGCCAGTACAGCTACTGGAAAAGTCTGTTAACGTGTATGGGGATGGAGCGGAAATCCTCCAGGGACATCTCCAGAAACCTCTCCTTCATGTACTCCCAAAGCCTTTGCAAAAGGTTTCTGGGGAGGGCTGTCTTATCCTGTCCGCCATGGTAGGACACTTTACCACGCCAGGCCAGTAGCACGTAGTCTGGAATCATTGCATAACAAAGCATGGCAGCGTATGGTCCCGGTGTTTGCTGGCATGCAGACAACATCCATTCCTTATCTCTCTTTGTTATCCTCAGGAGAGTGATATCATTCACGGTCACCTGGTTGAAATGGGGTGATTTATTAAGGGGACATTCAGAGGTGCCCGTTCCTGCTCGGCTGAACAGAAATGTTCCCCGCTGTTAGCCACGCGGTGGGGGGGAAGGGTGAAGTGATCATCCCAGAGAATTGGGTGGGGGGTGGAGGGGTAGTTGGGTTTGTGCTGCATGTTAACCCGGAAACCGCAGCCCCTCCTTTTACATTGCAAACCCATTTTAAATGGCCAACCCAATGGGTGCTTGGTATGGGAAATGAGGGCGCTGCTGTTTGAAACCATTCCCACATGTTATGAAGGTTAAAAAAGGCAAAAGACTGGCTTACCATGGCTGCCTGCAAGCCGAATTCTGTTGCCTGGCACTGCGTGAGTGATCTCTCACACCAAACCGGCAGACCCTCAATATAAGAGGAAAAATGCGACCTTGTAACGAAAGCACATGTGCTGTGTAATGTGAACAGCAAAATTTAATGTGAAAGAGTGTACCCATTGTTCTCTAAAATGTGTCTTTTTTAACCACCTCTCCCTTCTCCTCCACCAGCTGCAAATGTTTCTCCTTCGCAGAGGCTAGTGAAGATTAGAAGGAGAAAACGGCGGACTCGGGATGATATGTTCTCGGAGCTCCAGATGTCCTCCCACGCTGACAGAGCACAGCAGAATGCATGGAGGCAGTCAATGTCAGAGTGCAAAAAAGCACAATATGAACGAGAGGAGAGGTGGCGGGCTGAATCGCGGGCAGAAGAGAGCAAGTGGCGGGCTGAAGAGGATAGGTGGCGTCAGCTTGCTGACAGAAGGCAAGAGTCGATGCTCCGGCTGCTGGAGCGTCAAACTGATATGCTCCAGTGTATGGTTGAGCTGCAGGAAAGGCAGCAGGAGCAGAGACCGCTGCTACAGCCCCTGTGTAACCAACAGCCCTCCTCCCCAAGTTCCATAGCCTCCTCACCCAGACGCCCAAGAACGCGGTGGGGGGGCCTCCGGCCACCCAGCCACTCCACCCCAGATGATTGCCCAAGCATCAGAAGGCTGGCCTTCAATAAGTGTTAAAGTTTTAAAGTTTTAAACTGCAGTGTGTCCTTTTCCTTCCCTCCTCCCCCACCCCTCCCGGGCTACCTTGGCAGTTATCCCCCTAGTTGTGTGATGAATTAATAAAGAATGCATGAATGTGAAGTAACAGTGACTTTATTGCCTCTGCAAGCGGTGCTCGAAGGGGGGAGGGGAGGGTGGTTAGTTTACAGGGAAGTAGAGTGAACCGGGGGGGTGGGGGGAGGGTTCATCAAGGAGAAACAAACAGAAGTTTCACACCGTAGCCTGGCCAGTCACAAAACTGGTTTTCAAAGCTTCTCTGATGCGCACTGCGCCCTGCTGTACTCTTCTAACCGCCCTGGTGTCTGGCTGTGCGTAATCAGCGGCTAGGCGATTTGCCTCAACCTCCCACCCCGCCATAAATGTCTCCCACTTACTCTCACAGATATTGTGGAGCGCACAGCAAGCAGCAATAGCAATTGGAATATTGGTTTCGCTGAGGTCTATCCGAGTCAGTAAACTGTGCCAGCGCGCTTTTAAACGTCCAAATGCACATTCTACCACCATTCGGCACTTGCTCAGCCTATAGTTGAACAGGTCCTGACTACTGTCCAGGCTGCTTGTGTACGGCTTTATGAGCCATGGCATTAAGGGGTAGGCTGGGTCCCCAAGGATAACTATAGGCATTTCAACATCCCCAACGGTTATTTTCTGGTCCGGGAAGAAAGTCCGTTCCTCCAGCTTTTGAAACAGACCAGAGTTCCTGAAGACGCGAGCATCATGTACCTTTCCCGGCCATCCCACGTTGATGTTAGTGAAACGCCCCTTGTGATCCACCAGGGCTTGCAGCAGCATTGAAAAATACCCCTTGCGGTTGATGTACTCCGTGGCTTGGTGCTACAGTGACAAGATAGGGATATGGGTTCCGTCTATTGCCCCACCGCAGTTTGGGAATCCCATTGCAGCAAAGCCATCCACTATGACCTGCATGTTTCCCAGAGTCACTACCCTTGATATCAGCAGGTCTTTGATTGGGTTGGCTACTTGGATCACAGCAGCCCCCACAGAAGATTTGCCCACTCCAAATTGATTCCCGACTGACCGGTAGCTGTCTGCCGTTGCAAGCTTCCACAGGGCTATCGCTACTCGCTTCTCAACTGTGAGGGCTGCTCTCATCCTGGTATTCTGGCGCTTCAGGGCAAGGGAAAGCAAGTCACAAAGTTCCATGAAAGTGCCCTTACGCATGCGAAAGTTTCGCAGCCACTGGGAATCGTCCCACACCTGCAACACGATGCGGTCCCACCAGTCTGTGCTTGTTTCCCGGGCCCAGAATCAGCGTTCCACGCCATGAACCTCCCACCATGATTTGCACATTGCTGGGGCCTGTACTTTGTGAGAGGTCTATATCCATGTCAATTTCCTCATCACTCTCATCGCCGCGCTGCAATCGCCTCCTCGCCTGGTTTTGCTTTGGCATGTTCTGGCTCTGCATATACTCCAGGACAATGTGCGTGGTGTTCATAGTGCTCATAATTGCCGCGATGATCTGAGCAGGCTCCATGATCCCAGTGCTATGGCGTCTGGGCTGAAAAAAGACGCGAAACTATTGTCTGACGGAGGGAGGGAGGGGCGAGTGATCACATGGCTTACAGGAAATTAAAATCAACAAAGGTGGCTGTGCATCAGGGAGAAACACAAACAACTGTCACACAGAATGGCCCCCCCAAAGATTGAACTCAAAACCCTGGGTTTAGCAGGCCGTTGATTTCACGGAGGGAGGGGGAAGCAAATGAATACAGAACAAATCTGGTCCATCTATCTTTTACATCTTAGGCTGGCAGCAGACGGTGCAGCATGACTGATAGCCATCAGCATCTTCTGGGTGCTTGGCAGAAGATGCTGTATTACGACTGCTAGCCATCATCGTCAAGACAGTTCAGTAGGACTGCCGGCAGGACTGAGTCTCCAGGAGACAAAACATGTCTGCCCAGATGCCTCTGACCGAACTCACTGAGGAATACGACGACGATGGATACCAGTCGTAATACACCATCCACTGCCAAAAGGCAAGGAGCTGCTGCTGTATAGCAATGCAGCCCCACTTCTGCCAGCACCCAGATAGCCGATGACGGCTACCAGTCATACTGCACCGTCTACTGCCAAAAGGCAATTAGCTGCTGCTGTGTAGCAATGCAGTACCACGTCTGCCAGCACCCAGATGACATATGGTGACGGTGAGCTGAGCTGAGCTGAGCGGGCTCCATGCTTGCCGTGGTATGTTGTCTGCACAGGTAACTCAGGTAAAAAGGCGCAAATCGATTGTCTGCCGTTGCTCTGACGGAGGGGGAGAGGCCTGACGACATGTACCCAGAACCCCCCACGACACTGTTTTTGCATCATCAAGCATTGGGATCTCAACCCAGAATTCCAATGGGCGGCGGAGACTGCGGGAACTGTGGGATAGCTACCCACAGTGCAACGCTCTGGAAGTCGACGCTAGCCTCAGTACTGTGGACGCGGTCCGCCGACTTAATGCACTTAGAGCATTTTATGTGGGGACACACACAATCGACTGTATAAAACCGATTTCTATAAAACCGGCTTCTATAAATTCGACCTAATTTCGTAGTGTAGACATACCCTACAGAGTGCTTTGAGTTAAACCTGCCTTCGGAGAGCGCACTGACAGCTGCAAGCGCACTGGTGTGGCCAGTTTTGCGGCACTTGCAGCGGCATTGGGAGCGGTGCATTATGGGCAGCTATCCCACAGAGCACCTCTTCTCATTCTGGCACTGTGGCTTGTGGGAAGGAGGCAGGGGGGCAGGGCATTCTGGGTCCTGTCCCAATGCCCCGTGATGCATTGGTTCGCATCCCAGCAATCCCTGTGCTTCCGTCCACATTTGGCACCATCTTTCAACGTTTTTGTACTGCACGCTCTGTCTTCCCTTTCGGTCTGCGGGAATGGAGCCCGAACTGGTGAGGAGTATGCTGACGAGTCTCGCCAGCATGTCACATTTGGCAGTCGAGTTATTCCTTATGATCCAAAGTGACAGTGAGGGCTCCGATGATATCGACTCGAGTAACGCATACGATACAAGATTGCTTGTGGCATTCATAGACATGCTTGCCACCATGGAACGCCGCTTTTGGGCTCGGGAAACAAGCACTGAGTGGTGGGAATCACATTGTCATGCAAGTCTGGGATAAGCAGTGGCTGCAGAACTTTCGGATGAGAAAAGCCACTTTCATGGGACTGTGTGATGAGCTCGCCCCCACCCTGCAGCGCAAGGACACGAGATTGAGAGCTGCCCTGACAGTGGAGAAGTGGGTGGCTATTGCAATCTGGAAGCTGGCAACTCCAGACAGCTACCGATCGGTCGCAAACCAGTTTGGAGTGGGAAAGTCGACCGTTGGAATCATGTTGATGCAAGTTTGCAGGGCCATTAATCGCATCCTGCTCAGAAGAACCGTGACTCTGGGTAACATGCATGACATTGTGGCTGGCTTTGCACAAATGGGTTTCCCTAACTGTGGAGGGGCGATGGATGGGACGCATATTCCAATTCTGGCATCAGCCCACCTAGCCTCCGAGTACGTTAATTGGAAGGGGTATTTCTCTATGGTTCTCCAGGCGCTTGTGGATCACCGTGGGCATCTCATTGACATTAACGCAGGCTGGCCCGGAAAGGTGCATGACGCACGCATCTTTCGGAACACTGGCCTGTTCAGGAAGCTGCAAGCTGGGACTTTTTTCCCAGACCAGAAGATCACCGTAGGGGAAGTCGAAATGCCCATTGTGATCCTTGGAGACCCCGCTTACCCTTTAATGCCGTGGCTCATGAAACCCTACACAGGGAGCCTTGACAGCAGCAAGGAGCGGTTCAACAACAGGCTGAGCCGCTGCAGAATGACTGCGGAGTGTGCTTTTGGCCATTTAAAGGGCTGCTGGCGTTCTCTGTATGGGAAGCTGGGCCTGGCCAATGACGGCATCCCCGCGGTTATATCCGCGTGCTGTACCCTCCAAAACATTTGTGAAGGGAAGGGTGAAAGATTCACTCAGGCAAGGAACTCAGAGGTTCAACACCTGGAGGCTGAATTTGAACAGCCAGAGAGCAGGGCTATTAGAGGGGCCCAGAGTGGGGCTGCAAGGATTTAGGGATGCCTTGAGTGAGCAATTTGAGGCTGAAAGCCTCTAGTAATGTCTGGTGCCCTGCACAGGAGTGAAGTGCAGTGGTTCCAATGTTAATAGGAATCAGTGTTTGCTACGCTGACTTGCGGTGCCTGTTTCTTTCCTGGGCTAAGGTATCTTTTACTTTATGCAATAATAAAGAATGTTTTCAAAGCCAAAAAATTCATTTATTGAAAAGCAACAACTGCTTGGGAAACAGAAAGGGCAAGGGGGTGGGGAACGGTACAATCACAGATTTGCATATGTCCTGTTATCATACTCAGCCTTCCTGTCTGGAGTGCTGTGCAATGAGTGCTGCACTTCAGGATGGCTATACTGCATGGTGAGGGGGTCGAGTGCAGAGGGTAAGGGTCGTAGTTTTCAGGGCTGGGTGGTGAAGCTACAGGTGTTGGAGGCAGCTGGTAGCGGTAGGAACCTGGATGTTGGGGAAAGTGGGTTGAAGGTGACACGAGGACACAAGGGAAAGAGTTTTGTGACAAGTGCTGCAGGGGGAGGGCGGGCGCGGTATTGCTCTGCCTGCATGGCTACGAGCACCTGGATAGAGTCTGCTTTGGCGCTCCATTATGTTTATCAGCCGATCCGTGCTTTTCTGCTGGAGCACCACACTTTTATGCCGGCGCTCCTCATTCTGCTGGCGGATCCTCCTTTCACTCTCCCGCACTTTTTGATTTTCATTACTTGAATGCTGCATTACTTCATGCAACATGTCTTCCTTGCTTCTACGTGGCCTCTTCCTGATTCTTTGGAGTCTTTCGGCCGGTGATAACACGGATGGCTGAGATCTCAAGGTTGCATCTGTAAAGGTAAAATGCAACACTTAACAGAGGCAGCATTGTTCACACCAGACAGAGCAATGATTCCCCCGTACTTAAGGGCAAGCACAGTCTACACAATAGTATAATTTGCCCGTCCCAAAGTGAGCGCACATAACCCACGGGAGCCCCAAAATGGTGAGTAAGCACAGGGTCCAGGGGAATGATTGTTTCATGGCTGTACTGTCCTCTGGGTTTCTGTGCCTTGGGGAGAGACAACAGTGGCAGGGGGCCCCTATACTGAACACTGTGCCCACATTTTCCACAGGAGTTCGTCCTGGAAGATATCTCGCTGCTGAGGGTGACCTGGGAAGCAAGGAAGGGTCTTCTACTACAATGCGGCTTCCGCCCTGGCCCATATGCAGCTTGCCTGTGTGCAGCAATGGTCCCCCTGTCCCTCATGGCACAGTGGTGTAGACAAGTTGGCCTTACTGGGACAAGGACCACTGTGGCTCTCCCAAGAAACCTGCGCAAGTGCTTTGCCCAAGTTCTGGATGAGACCTTTGAAGAGATCACTGAGGCCGATTACCGCAATGTGAGAGAGCACATCAATCCCTATTCTGCATCTAGGCATGCATACAGCCCTAACCCTCCTTGCCCCAAGAGCCCGCACCGAATAACTTCCTTCCCAAAATAAAAGCCGCTTACCGGGAACCTCCTCTGGTGTTTGTCCTTCCCCAAGCACCGGCCGCTGCGACTGGCTACCTTCCTCCTGGCTTGAGAACAGCTCCTGGCTGCGTGCATCTAGAGATTCCGGGGTGTCTTCCTCCTCCTCAGCACCCTCACTGCCGCTTTCCTCCTCCTGTCTTGTTGCACTGAGCTCTGAAGTGTCCATGGTGGTCCTCGGAATGGAGGTAGGGTCGCCCTCAAGTATCACGTCCAGCTCTTTGTAGAAACGGCAGGTCATGGGGGCAGCACTGGAGCGGTGGTTTGCCTCGCGGGCTTTGCGATAGGCATTCCGCAGCTCCTTCACTTTAATCCTGCACTGCAGTGTGTCCCAGTCATAGCCCCTTTCCATCATGTCCCTTGATATCTGCCCAAAGATATCGTAATTCCTATGCCTGGAGCGCAGCTGGGACTGGATAGCTTCCTCTCCCCAAACACTGATGAGGTCCAGCACCTCGCCCTTGCTCCATACTGGGATCACCTGGCGCGTGGAGGCATGGTCACCTGGAAAGATTTGCTGAGAGCACTCCACGCCTGGCTGAACAAACAGGAAGGGGATTTTCAAAATTCACAAAGAATTTAAAGGCCTGTGACCTGAGGGCACAGCAGTAGAGTTCAAAGTGATGACCAGAGTGGCTAGAACAGGCATTGTGGGACACTGAGGCCGATCAGAGCGCACTAACAGACCAGGACATCCACACTGGCACCGCGGCGCTCCAGTGGGGGTGCATCAAACGTTATTCCACTCGCTGAGGTGGAGTACCAGGAGCGCTCTAGCTGCGGAGTCAGAGCGCTCTACGTGCCTTGCCAGTGTGGATGGGGAGTGAGCTAGTGCGCCCGCGGCTGCTTTAATGCGCACTAACTCGCAAGTGTAGCCAAGCCCTTAGACTTGTTTTCTCTATAAACAAATCTAAGTGCTGGGTGTCAAGGAAAGATGCACTCTGAGGTGTAACTAGTGAGCTGTGGTGTTTTATTCCTATGGGAACCGTGGGCCTGGTAATTCTGTGAGTGTTCAGTGAAGTGGGCTGGACATTACAGGGGATGTTTGGAGGACTCGGGGGTTGGAGTGTGCCTCTCACTAACCAGTAAAGAGAGAGCGAGGCCTGAGTAGGTCTGGAGGGAAATGCTTGTGTTGCCAGGGGCATTAGGGAGTTGATCCCAGGCAGGCACAAATGAGGCTTCTTCATGATAAGGGCAGGTAGTAACAAGGTGCTTCACAACCCCGAATACCCCCAGGGAGTATCACATCCCTTAGCTATTTTCTCTGATTCTCTCCCAATTGATTTTATCTTTGTTAGCCAGCTAACATATTGATGTGGGAGGTGGGGGAGGGTCCAAGGTGGATACCTTAGATACTATGTTTCACTATGGCACAATGGGTTTTCTTGAATCCTAGGGCCCTAGTAAATCCTGTGATTTGTGTGGCCATCGTCAGAACAGCTGGAGGGAGAGGGCATGCACGGATGGATTGAAAATCTCTACTAAACAGTACTGTGGGATGTTGTCAATTGTGTAAAGCAGGGGGATGAGTCAGCATCAATGACTTTTACAGGTTTGAGTGGCACAGGTAGCTGTGGATGTATTCTGTACATAAAGCCCTAAGCAAATTGATGTAAGACTGTTTCCTAACCAAGAAATGGATGTCTCCATCCACTTACATGACCAGAAGGAACAAAGATTGTGTGGGGGGAAAATCTATGGTACTTATATAGCCCCCCATTACCATAGTAGCGGAACGCCTCATAATCTTTTTATATTTGTCCTTACTATTATCTTGTGAGGCAGGGAAGCACTATTATCCCCATTTTACAGATGGGGAACTGCGGCACCAAGAGACTAAATGACTTGCCCATGGTCACATATCAAGTCTGGTAGAGTAGGGAATTGAATCCAGGAATCTTGAATGCCAGGCTAGTGCCCTAGCCACCAGATCATCCTTCCAGGGACAGGACTAGACCTAGGCACCGGTGCAGTGTGGCTACACGCGGTGCCTCTTACCTGCAGAATAGCCTTCATGGACAGATTTCTGAGGCTGGCATGATGGCAAAGCAAGGTGGGGCTTTTTATAATGAGAATGAATGAAAGAGCAAGAGCGGTAGGAGTCTCCTGGGGAAGAAGGATGAGCAGCAGAAGCCCCCTGGTTTGGGAGAGAAGTGTGGTGACTGAAGAAGCTGGTGCCTCTGTATATGAGAATCTCACATTTGCAAGCCTGCCCTGAGGAGCATGGAAGATGCCAGACCACTGGTGCCCTCCAATATGGGGGCACACCAGCTGAAGGGGAGGACACGTGACCTCCTCACGTGTCTCCTCCCCGCCTCACCCCCAGCCTGGGGTCCCCATGCTCTCCCCACCCTCCTCCCAACACTATGTTACCTGGACGGTGGTGGTGGGGGCTCTGTCCTCCCGCTGCGCTGGTTCCCTCCCCTTCATGTTCTGCTGCTCTTCCAGGCAGCCAGAGCCGGGCAGGGAGTGGGACAGAGCCACTCCCAGACGCTGCCCGGTGCAGCACAGCAGCTGACTGGGAGAGTGCCTGGCTGTGGCAGCAGCGGGCTGCCTCCGCCCGGGCTTGGCTTATGGGATAGCAGCTGAGCAAATTGGAGCCCCCCGCCCCTCTGCCCCGGCATTCTCAGAGTTGGCTCCTGTGCCCAGAAGTTGCAAGCCCCACATCATGAATGGAATAGTGTAGTGGTGGAGACACTGTTCAAACAACTTCATGATGTGTTACAAATTACTTTTCCTATTCAGCAGGTGAACTTTTACGGAAAAGGAAATGGGATTTAACACTTAACAATTGTTCCTAGTATTCTCTATTGTTGACTTTGGGCTCTCTATGCCATTGATTGCTGTAGTATATGAGCACTACTAATAGATAACCTCCCTTAAAGAAGCCAGCTTGATAAAAAATAAGTTAAGACATAAAAATATATGCAGTCCTAAAGCTATAAGTTTAGCTTGAATCTTATCTTGTATATCAAGCAGTGAATAAATTAACACAACAACAGGGCTGGTTGTAGTCAATTCCTTTATGAACTACAGTGATGAAAGCCAAGTTTCCAGCAATTATAACAGAGATTAAGGGTACAAAAAAAGTGCTGAATACTTCCAAAAATAACAGTGAAAGCTTAGAACTATTGAAAAGCTTTACTAGACAACGGCATAAAAATCACCATCTTTAATATCCAGTGGAAGGTGGTACTCCTTGGATTGTATCACCAACTACTCTATTTAAAAAAAAAATCCTATCCACCTCAGAAATGTGGTGTTGGAGATATGACCGGGGGAGATCTGCATTGGCAAACTAACTTGTCCATATTAGGGAAACTTGCACCACACAATCTGGGAAAAAAGCACAACTGTGTAGAACCAGCAGATGTTAAATTTTAGAACAGTGCAAAAGGTTTATTACAAAGGGGACTCGCACAACACATACGGTAGCTACATTGACTCAAACCTTCTAGTATACAACTGGAGTTCTAGCATCTCTAACCCTTTGCCAGACGTGTGAACAGAAGTTTCCCTTTCCCAGATTCCCCGTTATCTCCAGAATGCAATGCAGTTCCTCTAGACCCAGAATTAAGTAACAGTGCAACCAGAACACTTCCTGAATTCATTGCTGTAGAACTGGGGGGCACCCAGGCTGCAGGCCCCTTGAAATAGACTTACCAGGAGTCCTTATAAGGAAAAGAGGGAGAAAGCAGGCCTACAGTACATAAAGCTATTGTAACTTACTCCTTATATCCTTCCAGGCAATGGAGGTCAGCCAGAATGTTCTTGTACTCTGCTCCCAGGTTCTATCTGAACTGAGCCAGAGGCAGGTCCTGTTCTGTTCAAGTGTTGCAATCCTGGCTCCATTGAAGTCAGTGGGAGTTTTGCCATTAATGTGAATAGAGCCAGGATTTCACCCAAGTATCTTACCTATGGAGTTACTTCTCTGAGGTGGTCTGCTGGATACCTGTGTAGTAAGGTTGTGGAGGATGACCTAACTAGCAAGGGTGCATACATGTAACAGAACAGAATCTGCCCCTAGCATCTTCTATAGATTTAGAGGGCTGTAAATTCAAATCCATATTGTGTTTTTATTAAGATTTCTATACTGTGTGGTGCAAATTCACCCTGGGTATAATTCCACAAGGCCAAATTCTGCTCTCACTACATCTGAACAACCCAGTTAAGACTTTGATTCAGTATAACAACAAAATTTGGCTTTATGGAGTTATATCAGCAGTGAATTTGACCTAACCTGTTTTCCTTTCTGTGTGGTATGGATGACTAACCTGTCACCACTTAATTATCTTCATCAGCCAAAGCTATGTTTAGTCAGCTGCAACATCTTTCCCTTTTGAAGTAGTGAACAATAAATTAAGTGTCTTAACTTCTTTTTTTAAAGAAGCTGCTAATCTTTCCATAACGTTAACATAACCCACTAACAATGGGGCTGTCTATCCTCCTCCAGTGGCTTGTTCACAAAGAGAGATGTGTGCCTCTGCAACAGCCTTTGCACTATGGACCTGGAGTTCTTCAGCCCGGGCAGTCAAAGCTGTTGCTTTTAGATCCAGAGGTGTCATATTTTACCCTAACCAAAGGTCCAGTGAGACCTGCAAGGACCTATTTGGGCTTGAGTGGGGTTGGATTTTACTTGATCTCTGACACACCACAGGGAAGATGATCAGTGACCAAAGAGGGGGAGAGTACACATCATCTCACTGCTCCCGTAAGTCCCACAGGGAATCTGTCAGGAAAGTAATGCAGCCTCAGCCTACGCTAACCCAAGTTTAAAGAATGGTTATCATCTTGGGAATGCCTCCAACTCCACTGGATCTGTGCTGCCTCTAGCTCATTTCAAGATATAGAGCACCCAAAACAGCAGCACTGGCTTCTAGGGAATTGGTGATGTTTGGGGAAAAAACCTCTCCTTATTCTGGGAGTTAGGGATACTGAAAACACATGCTCCAGATGGAACAATTAACAGAAGACTTTGTTAGACCATCTGGTTAAGAATCCTCTCCCAGGAGACTCCTTCCCCCTCTCCTTCTCTTGTCCCCTCCCCTCGGGTATTTCTGTGATAGGAATTGATCTGGTCCAGAGTTAATGCTTTTAACTTTTATTATACTTGAGTTATATTTTGTTGATTCCAGATAAAAGTTATACAGACAGCGTCTCAATTCCTGGGTCTAAATTTCTGTACTTACATTCTGCAGGTGTAAAACTGTGGGCATAACTTGGTGTCTAATTTATGAGCACACTTAAGTAATTTAAATGTCTAAAGGTTGCTGCTAGAAATACATGTATGGCTACAAGTAAACATTTAACATGCCTATCCCAGGCTCTAAATACTATCGCCATCAGTTAAAAAATGCAAAAAGTTATTTCAAAACAGCAACGTATTCCCCTCTGCCAACATGCCAACAACCAGTCTGCAAGAACATATCACACAACAGCAAGTTAGAATCTCTGCACCTTTTTTACTCCTTCCCCCAAATTTCCAGCCTCAAGTGCCTCTGCCTTCCCCAAATGTCTGTTCAAGCAAACAGGCTTTGTGGTATACCCATGAGATCAACAAATTGGGAGTATTTTGAACCACAAGGGTAGCAAGTACATTATTATTATTATTATTAACTGTTTGCACTGTTAGTACCTAGAGTCCCTTAATGCTACACACACACACACACACACACACACACACACACACACACACACACACACACACACACACACACACACAGAGAGTCTCTGCCCCAAAAAGCTTGGAATAAAAATTGAGCGGTATAAATATTGTGGTCCAAACAAAACACAAAATACTGATTAAGGCTCTAGTCCTGCTTGCAGGACTGAAATCAATAGGGCTAGTCATGTATGGTCCCAGAACAATAAATCATTGGCAGTATGTAAAGTAGACCCAGAACAGAAGGCAGGCCATTTCATTTATTACCTTATAATTAATGCCCTACTTAATTTGTGATATTGCGGAAATTGTGGATCACGCAATATTAGGCTTCCACTGCAATTTTGTCAGCCATTGGGAGCTGACAGCAGGAGCCCTGGCTGGCGGCCGGGGCCCCCACTGTCAGCCTCATGTATTAATGGCTGTAATATAGTTGTAGCAAAATGTCTGGTTATCAAAAAAAATTAGCAGGCATAACATAATACTT
Organism: Emys orbicularis; assembly: GCF_028017835.1. NCBI lineage: Eukaryota > Metazoa > Chordata > Testudines > Emydidae > Emys > Emys orbicularis. Next base: position 145,455,532 of record NC_088685.1, read on the forward strand.
GAGTGCTTATATTGTTCCAGCAAATTTTTCTTGAACAAATAGGTCTTCTCTGGCTTTTCTAAATTACCACAATTAATAAAGCGCCATTATTACTTTTCCACGATTTTCCATGTCTTATCTGCAACTTAGATGCAATCATTTGACAATCATCCTGCGGTTCAAGTAGGGCCTTACTTATAATGCTGCAGTTGTACAGTAACTTCTGGTGAGGGGGCAATGCTTGTGTATGCTGTTCAGATCTTTAACTGAAAGCAACATAAGCTCTACAGGGAATAAGAATGTTTGGGGCACAATCTGGTGGTGTCTGCCTATAGGATGACAAGTTAACATTTCTAAGGTATGATTTAAAAAACATGTTGCGCCCCCCGTCCCCCATTGCATGTCATCCTGCATTTCTATTTCAATGAACACCCACACCACTGGAACTGTGTAAACTTATTCATTGCCTGTAGTAACTTGCTGTTTTAGCACGTGTACAAGGGTTTGCCAGGGCTCGACCCCCTCCGGGGCGGCGGGGAGCCACACCAGCTCACTACCTACAGCTGATCTTGGGGAATTAGTCCAGCCGTGGGGTCTCCCTCGGAGTCCCTTGCTGTAGCCAGAAGAAACACGATAAGCCCGGCCCTAGGTCAGGGCGGGGCAACAAACGCTGAGTCAGGAGCTCAGGCTCTCAGGCAGGGCTGAGCAACAACAGGTCCCAGCCTCCTCAGGCCAGGGAGAGGGGGAGTCTGCCACCCACGAGTTGGGTGGCAGGGGGGGACGCAGGCCCTCCCACTCCACTGCATCCCAGCCCGGGGCCCTAGCAGTGGCAGAAGACCCGCAGCTGTCAGTGGGGATCCTGGCCGCAACACACTGATATAGGCTCTGGCAGTGCTGCAGCCAGCCTGGGGTCGGCTGCCCCCGGGCTACTTCCACACTCCCCCTCGGGGCCTACCCGGGTCCTGCTGTTGGCCTCTGGGGGATCCAGGACCATGGGTTCTTTGGGGCAGGGGTTGATCGGCCGGCCCGGCAACTCCTCCGGGTAACGAGCGCAGGGCAGGTCCGGCAGCTCCTCCGGATAGAGGGCGCAGGGCAGGTCCAGCTGCTCCTCCGGCTAGAGGGCGCAGGGCAGGCCCGGCAAGTCTGGGCAGCCTCCTTGGGCCGCGGGGGTTTCCCAGTCGTGGGCTGGGCTAGAGATGTCTGGTCTCTTTGGCAGCTGGGCCTTTACTGAGCTCTGAGGGCGAACCTTTATACTTCCGGGTCGCCGCCTGACCCTCTGAGGGGCGGGCTCAGAGCTCCCTAGCTCCGCCCACTCCGGCCTCCGGACGGGCTTGACCCCCTCCGAGGCGGCGCCCGCCCACCTCCCAGTTGTTCCAATAAGGCCTCACTACAGCGCCCAATCTTGCAAACTCCTATTGAAGTAAGATAGGAGTTTGACTAATGATTTTGATGGGAGCAGGAACACGTCCTTTATTATTTTATTAGCTCCATAGCTAGATCAATTATTCCTAACAGAAAGTTTTAATCAACTCTCCTTTCACAGTTGCATGGAAACCTCCCTCCTACAACACTCCTCAAAATGCATTTGGATAAGCCTGTGGTCATTGTAACTTAATGCATGGGAAGGAAAACAATACTGAAGAAATTATAAAGCAGCTATATAAAACACTGGTACACCTGGAATACTCAGGTCATTTCTGGACTGAAAGAAATAGAGGGGGTTCAGAGATGGATGACAAAATGAGCAGAGGCCTGGAGAGACTTCCATATGAAAAAAGATTGAAAAGGCTGGGACTGTTTAATTTAGAAAAGAGACTAAGAAGAAGGGGTGTAATGAAAGCACTGAAAATAAATGGTATTGAGAAAATATTGGGCACCGCTAGTCACCTGCTTTCTTGTAACACAAAAAGGGAATGTTCCATGAATCTGAAGGCAGCAAGCTTAATACGAAGAAGAAAAGAACACTTTTTATCACAACACGCAGTTGGCCCATGGAACTCATTTCTACAAGATATTGCAGCCATGACTTTAGCAGGATTGAAAAAAGGATTAGACATTGATATAAATAATGAGAACATCCAGAGTTACATTAATAAAGATGATGAATATCCAATCATTTGGAATGTACATAAATCCTCACACTTCAGGGGATAAGCTGTCCCTCTAACTGACAGATTTAGGAAGCAACCACTTCTATGGTAATCTCAGGGTTTACTGCACTTTCCTCTGAAACATCTGGTACTAGCTATTGTCAGAGACAGAATACTGGACTAGACAGATCTGTAGTCTGATCCAGTTTAGAAACTCCTTTGTTCCAAAAGTCTCACATCTCTCATAATTGCCTTACATACAAATTGAACAGGAGGAGAATGGACAGAGCAGGTACTAATTATCTTATCTTAGCACCGGGGGCCCCCAAAACTGCCATGATTTCCCTTGTTATTGTTTATGTGATTATTACAAATTTTATGGAAGCTGTTAGGAAAATAAGGAGGGCAAATAAAGTTTTGGCATGAAAAGTTTTGGCAAGACATCTATATGATATATATAAATGTTATTACCTTTTCTGTATCAATAAAAACAAATACAACAACTGAAAACAATAAAAGAGAAATTCACTCAACAAGATCCAATAATGGATAGTTATTAATCACTATACAAAAGATTACTACAGCTGTGTGGACTCAGTTCCTAGATAGTTATTTTAGATCGGGGTCGGCAACCTCTGGCACGTGGTTCGCCAAGGTAAGCACCCTGGGGGGGCCGGGCCAATTTGTTTACCTGCTGCGTCTGCAGGTTCGGCCGATCGCGGCTCCCACTGGCCGCGGTTCGCCGCTCCAGGCCAATGGGGGTGGCGGGAAGCAGCGCAGGCCGAGGGATGTCCTTACCCTTAAGATTCTACTCTATTTATGTTTCCTGTAAGATAACTTTTAGTGTCTTACCCCTTGTTCTTAATGTGGAAAAAAGTTTTGGATGAAATCTGAAGATAAAAAAAAGTTAGGAACAATGGGACTGAATGCCCATAATTAAAAAGATAAACATATGATATCAGAACAGGCTGTTTAATCTCTTTCTCACCACTCCTTGCCAAACTGGTCAACTGAACTGGGGAGAGAACTTTCTCAAAAAGATTAGGATTTGTGCCTAAGATATTTTGATCCTTAACAGAAAGGGATAATAAATTGAGGCTATATGAAATTTAAAGGCCCTGGTCCTGCAATGTGTAGTAAGCAAGAGGATTGCTACATCTCTACAGACCCCTACTAGAGTCAACATGGTTCTGTGTAGCCCCCACACACTACATATTGTAGGACCGGATCTTAAGATTCTACCATGGGAATAGGAGTACTTGTAGCACCTTAGAGACTAACAAATTTATTAGAGCATAAGCTTTCGTGGGCTACAGCCCACTTCTTCGGATGCATATAGAATGGAACACTGGACACTTGCTGTAGTCCCAGATTCACTGCTCCCAAAGGAGTAGTACAACCCAGTTTACCAGTTACACCTCAGATCACTGCACCACTTAACACCCAGCACTCAGATATGTTTGTAGTGAAAACAAGCAAAAGTTTAATTAACGAAGAAGATAGATTGAAATGATAGCAAGTGGAAGTACTGGAAACAAATATACATATAAACCAAAAACATAACAAGCATTCTAAAACCTGGGTTTACTTAACTAGTTACTTTTATGTCTTATAGGGCAAGACCCCCACAATCCTTTCAGCGTATTACAGCCAGGCTTGGCGATGATCTTCTGTGCATGAGACAAGTCATGCTGTCAGCTTGCCTCCTCAGTGGAAAAGATTCATGGTGCCCTCCTGCACCTCCAGTTATACACCCCCCAATCCATTCTCTGTACTGGTAAGCAGGACATCCCCTGCTGGTTGTTTTTTTTCCTGAACGCTGCTTTCTTGTTTTCTGATTAGCATTTGGGTCAGTGTGTAGATAGGCCTCTGTTGTGAAGTGGACAATACACATAGGATTGCCAATTTTGGTTGGACATATTCCTGGAGGTTTCATCATATGACATAATCTTTAATTAAAGATTGAGCTTTAATTCCTGGAGACTCCAGGACAATCCTGGAGGATTGGCAACCCTAAATACACAATACACACAAGCAGCCAGAGAAAGATAAGCATCTCTTCCTGCCTGCTGGACAGGAGCACGTCTATCACCTTCTGTTGCCCTGCCTTAACTCACATACCTTAAGGACATCATTTTCATTATTGATATATAGTTCCTTAAACATTATCCAAACATACATTTTGCAATGATTATGATTTGCCATTGGTTCTCAGTAGAGACTTTATAACACCGACAGATCTTGTTGTCAGTGGGCAGGATCAAACCTGGGACATCTGGAGCTAAATGCATGAGTCTCTACTGCATGAGCTAAAAGCCACATAGCTCTTAGCTACTGTAGCAGACTCATTAATCTCTAAGTGGTCTCGGTGCCACTAGATGGGACAGAGCACCACACCCAGGAGGTGTGTTTGTTACAACTTCACATGCCACCTTTTAGTGAATTATGTTTATACCTGACCGAGGGGATTCCTATAAAACTCTAAGTGCTCCTTGTGCCCTCTGCCAGCTGTCACCAAGATGTCTGGAAGGCCAACCCCCCTTTAATATTTGCTACATCCTCCTCTTTTGCAAGTACAATATATCTTGTACTTGTAGGAGGATTGACTCTCTTTTCTATCTTTAGCTTTGTGATATTTATCATGAAACAGGCTTGATTACTGGAGGCATTTACATCTATTATGCACATTACAGGCGACACTGGTAGCACCACTTATTTCTAAGGCTGCCCAACACTTCCCATAAATCAGCCCTGTTTTCAGTTGCTTACAACTTTGCTAAACTTTAACCATTGAAAAAAATTAAGCCAAATTGGTTCAGCTGTTTCCAAGAACAAGGCTAGGGGAAAATGTTTTGCCCATGTGACCTTTTCTCTGAGAAGCTCTAGGGCGCCCCATGCTTTTGGACCGGGGATTCAGAATTTGGCATGTGCCTTTTGGTGTTCCTATGAAAATCCACCCAAATTTGGTCAAGTTATAAGCCTTGGAGGGGGGGAGGGAGGGGGAAGAAATCACAGTTCACACATGCTCAGTAGACAGCTTTGGAGCGAAATTCCTTGAAGATTCCATCCATACTGAGCATGATGCAGCCCAGAGCTAAGCAGGATTTTTCCTGCAATTGCAATTGCAGTTCTGGGATGCTGTGGGCTGGATCAGTTTTGGGCAGTGGAACTGAGAGCAGGGAGACTGTGCCTCCTATACTCTCAATGTCCCCCTGCTGGGCCCAGGCAACATGGAGGAGGAAGCTGCCAGATTCAAATGAATAAGGGACAAGAGCTGGACCTGGGATAGGAAGCAGATTGATACATGGACCCTGGTGTGGGGGGGGGGGGGAAGAGAGGATGGGGGGGGACAAAGAATCTGGGACAAGGATCTGTGGAAGAAGGGGACAAACACTGAGATTGGACAAGGATCCCAAGGAGGGAGACTGGGACTGCCAGCCAGTGAGGATGGGGAATATGGACAGGGGCAATTGGAGGCCAGGGTGGCAAAGAGAGATCAATTGAGGACCCAGGAGGCGAGTGCTGGGAGCAGGCAAGAAAACTGGAAAATGGAGAATGGAGTCCAGGGGGGCGTCACTAGAACTTGCTGGGCCAGGAAACTGAGAAGAGATACCTGAGGAGTGGAGACTAGGTGAGGAGATTTGAATGAGGAGCCAGGGAAGACAGAACTGACAGAGACAGGTTGGAAGGGATGAAGCAGACGGGGTTAAACTTTGAAGGAATGGGCAGAGGAATCTGTCCCCCTAGAGCACTCTCCCCTTCAGAGCCTGGACTGGATCCCAAGGTTCAAATCTCATCATTCCTCTGCTGTCAGCAAATATCTGTGGAAAAAAGTATATGACCATGTAATGAAAAACTATAATACATATTTTTATTACTTGTGTAGATTTGCACTCACTACAGACACACCCCCTTGTGGGTGGATATGGCATAGCAGCTTTTTCCAGTCTGGTGGCCCCTGCTGATGGTTGCTTCGGTCCAGCAGTGGTCTGCCTCCTCTCATGACTCAGGCTGCCTCCAACTGGGTCACATTTTAGTTCCACCCCATCTTCCCCAGTGGCCAGTAGGGGAACCCAAGCCCTCCCATTACAATGAGTTTTACAGCTCAGGGACCCTATAACCAGCAACCAATGTCTGCTCTGTCAGACTCCTTGATACTGCCTTCAAGGACTTCTTCCGACTATAGCTTTTCTACAGGCCTTCTCTCCACAACTTCCCTAGATGCATCCTTCGTCCAGAGCTAGGGCTCACAGGGCTGTCCGATGGAATCCCTCAACAAGAATCTCAAATGAAAAGTATAAAATCAAATAAACTTTGGACCGCCTCAGGTTTCCTCCTTTCTCTGCAGAAGCATGTTTCCCACAGATCGACCCACTCTCTACTATCATAAGAGAGACTGCAGACTTCTTCGCTCTCTCCCTGCAGCCCCTCAAAAGTCAGTCCAGATTCCCCTTAGGCTATATGATCATTCCCTCTTGGGCTTCACTACCTCCAGGTTCCCCCTCACTCAGAACAACCCACCTCTGCCCCAGGCTTCCTGTTAGCTCAGGATCCTCTGGTTCTAGTTCCACATCTGCCTCCCAGGCTTCTCTCTGCCTTTAGCTAAGAGCAGAGACACCTGACTATCAGTCTCCTCCCTAGCCTTTTCCCTACTACTCCTTTATGAAGACCCAGCGCCTTCCTAGCTGGGTTTGATCATCAGTTATGTCTAATACCGCTCCAGGTGCCACCTGGTAGCCTAATTGGGCTCAGGCTCCTGTTAACCATGGTTGACCAGTGTGGGACTTATATACCCCATCACAATTTGTAAACATTATGGTCTTTTCAAAGTGGAAGTCAAAATTATTTTGAAGGGGTCTTCGTTTTTATATATGCCTGGACATATTCTTCCATCATGAGTAACCTATTTTATTATGGCCCAATCCTACATATGAAGTTAATGATAAAAATAGCACTGATCTAAAAGGGGTCAGACTTAGGCCTGTAGAGCTCTCCATTTTTACACAATTACATCTATTGACCTTCTGATACTCATCAATTCATAAATAATGTGGGTTTGGGTTTTTTTGTTTGTTTTTTGGGTGGGAGGAAGGGAGGTTCCTTGTTTTGTGAGGGGAGAGAAATGCTGCCTTCTCATCTCCAGTAACCTTTGTTGTTGTGGAGGGTTAGACATAGTTTTCCTCTAATCTCTCTTTTACATGCTCACAGGCTTCCAGCCTTTTGCAAATAAGAGGAGAGTGTTCTTTGATCTTCCCTCAAACTTGCAGAGCTTCACTGGGTATGTCTTCACTCCAGGGTTAACACAGGGGATTGGCACACAAGCCTGAGCACTAGCCCAGGTGTGTACAGCCATACTGCAAAGCCATAGCTGAGTTTCTGGAGCCTCATCGGTGCTACACTCACGCATGTGTGTTGCTTGTTCTGGGGGCATAGCTGCAGTAAGCTGAGCTGCTCTATGATTGTTTCCCAGTGAATTGTGGAAGAACTTTTCTGTTCTTCTGGCACATGAGGGGAGGAGGGGGGAAATTGTGGGATGAAATTAGAAGACTATCAGTATTCAAATGGTTTAGCCCATGTGCCCATCACAAAATGGGGGAGGGGGGTTTACCAGCCTGTGAAAGCCCCACTCAGGCTTTAGCTTATACTCCAGGATTGCCCAGCAACCCTGGGTTGAAAGCGCCACTAAACTAGGGTCAGAGATTTTTGTATGTGGATGGGAAAGGGGTTAGAGGCCTTTACCCAAGAGCCCAAGTTACTTCTGCAGTGAAGACATACCCACTGATATCACAACGCTTCATGCGTGCCCTTGCTACCTCCTGTTTGCTGTATTTGAAGTGCAGCCACGCTAGCCAACTATTACGAGATCATTGCTTTATGTAAACAGCAGTACATCAAAGTCATGGTCAGCCGGGAGACACAAGTGTATATTTCAACAATATATCCCACATTATTCTTCTCCAAAAATAACCATATGATATTTATGGAGACAGATCACTTTGTTCCTATTGCTAAAAATGTGTGTCTGCCAAAGACATGAAAAATGTGTCAGTAACTTAGCGAGACACAGTGCTATGAACTTCAAAAAACTAGTTGCTCCATTGGAGCAGAGAGTTCAAAGAGTTCATGAGGGATCAAAGTGAGAACAGAACAAAAGCACTCTTCTCTACATTAAAAATGGTACAAATTCCAAGGATAAGCAGACATTTATTCTGAAAATTCCGTTTATAAGAGAAAGCGCAATTACTTTCAATAAGTGATCCACATGAGGCCATGTAATGACACAGGGAGAGCAAAGATATTAAACTTTCCTGCACAATGTCAAACTTTAGTCAGATTGTACTCATGTTGACTTATGCTATACCTTACAAATATTGAGAAAGTTCCTGGAGGGAGTGGGTTGGGGTGGAACTGTGCTTGACAGGGGATCTGATGGTCCTTAAAATCCCCTGGTCTTGCTTCTTCCACTCTGTCCTACTTCTCATCTCTTATGGTCTCCTTCATCCCTAACCTCCCACTCTTGCTCCTATTGTCCTTTACTCTTCATTAATTGCTCTTTCCTTTGCCCGTGTTTCTTTGCCTCTTCCTCTTCTTAGTTCTCCTTACCTCATAGTTCTTCACTATGGTTCTTTCCATCTTAACATCGGTCTCTCTTCCTTCCCTAGTGGATCATTTCATTTTGAGCCTCGTCTCTTCCCTGGTTTGGTTTGGTGCGTGCACGCAGATGCTGCTTATTCACAGATCCCACAACACTGGGACTGCTCCTCTGCTGCCTATAATCAGGGCCCTGTATATTTTGTAGAAGGCTTGATCTACATTTTGCAGCAACATTCCTGAGATTTGGTGGAACTCTGATACAGCTGACTGGAAATTCTGCAACAGCTTCATTTAACTTTTTAAAATTCTGATTGTTTTTATTAATTACACATGAAAATGAATAATACCACCAGTAAAGTATCCCCCCCCCCCACCCCAAAAAAAAATGGGAAGCAGTTTGGGACTGTGTGATAAGCACAATAGCAAGATGGTTCTGTAAAAACAATAATCAGGGAAAAAGTTAACAATGCTGCCATTCAAAAATTGGCCTCTCCAACCCCTTATTTGAGGGGTCCTTCTCCTGTTCAAAAATGGGTGAATAAAGTTAGGCTCCTAAATATTTAGGTGCAAAAATTAAGTTAGGTTTCTAAATCCTTATTAACCCACTTTTTTTATGTCTTTGCTAAATCGTCTGACGTACATTTGAAAGGTAGTAGTCCAACTGCACTGAAATGCAGCTGGGGTTACACAAGTGTAAAGGAGAGTATAATTTGAAATAATGAGTTTAGATGCCAAGTGTGTACTTCCATTAAAAATATAATAGATTTAAAAACTAATCTATTTTCTAAAGAAGGTAAAGAGGGCTGCCTTGGGCTGATTTCTAATAGCTCATATTAACCTTCCTTTACCCCCCAAAAGTGTGTCTATATATAACTTTACGTCAAAAACATGTTAACATTAAGGTTGTAACGTCAAGCACAAAAGTTAGAAAAAGCCCCATGAGTCCACCTCTTCCAGGTTAGGATTGTTAATCCTCTAGGATTGTCCTGGAGTCTCCAAAAATTAAAGATTAATCTTTAATTAAAGATTATGTCACATGATGAAATCTCCAGGAACACGTCCAACCAAAACTGGCAACCCTATCCAGAGTATCAAAGTCCAACAAGTCTTCTGCCTTTCTCCAGAGCTTCTCTGTAGCCCTCCTGGGTTTATTTTAGGCTCCATGATCTCAGCAACCACCTTTCAACAGCAGCAGTCACACTCACTAGGCAGCCTTCAGCATCCAGTCTTTCTTTGGCCTCTTCAGCAGCAGCACTACTCCTTCCTGCTACAGCCCTCTTTTCAGCAGTGGAGTACAAACTCAGCAGCCACAGCCAGCAATCTTTGCATGCTTTATTTTAGAACTGGGAATAGAATCCAGATGTACTGGTCCACAGTTCTATGATTTAACCATACGAGACTCCTTCCCCCAATAATCTCAACTACACTGGTTTAAGTTTTGAGTAACTCCTTTGGGAGTCACTGGTGTAGCTCCAGATTTAATCCAGTGTAGCTGAGGTCAGAATCTGGTCCAATGCAATTAGGCCGGGGTGAATTTTGCCCAAATTGTCCACCTTGCAGATACAATTTCTTTTTCTTAAATCAACTGTGCCACTTCAGCCTGAATACAGCAAAAACATGTCCAGCCCAGTGAAGTTGTTCGGCTGTAAAATTAATTGGTTTAGAATACTAACATTTTAAAACAGCATAATTTTGAGTTTTGATGATTTAAGTTAAAATACACAAAATATTGCAACTTGAGTCTCATGATTTGTAAATGAAATCCTGAGCCTAATCCTGGGCAAAAGTGCCAAGCTCTTGTGATCTAAGCTGCCATGGAAACATCTGCAAATCCCTGAGAGGGGCTGAGAGCGTTTCCTCCTTAAGGTGTGTCAGCAGTGATGGATGCTATCTTGTACATAGTCCTAGTTTGAGCAGCCTGAGTCAGCCCTTGACCTGGACAATAGAATATGCTTTTTCTCACTGAAACAAATTTCCTACTGTGACAAGTGGGGGGTCTAGCCACCCCAAGAGGAAAACAGAAGGTTTAAACCCCCAAAATGAGCAACTGAACCAACGGATTGCATCCTGTATCATTGTACTATAAGTGTATTGAGTAAGGTCTTTTCTGAAAGCTAGTAATGTTCTGAACTTGATCGTCTGAACTTATGATGTACGTATACAGACTGTGGTTATGAATCTGTGCATTTGTGTATATAGATAACTGTACTCATAACATGTACTACAACATCAGCTACACCTCATAGCAGGGAGGGGCATCCCCCCAAGCCAGATGTTTACACAAAACCAGCTCCAAGTAACCATCCATGGTCCAGCCGAGGAAAAGACAATGATGGAGTATTAGAGTTAATGGAAAAAAATTGAGACATCCCAGCTACCAAGTCAAGAGGGAATTTTCCCTATTCTGAATAACCATGAGTTACTGGGGGGGAGAGGGAGGGGGGAGAGAAGAGCCTTTTTAAAATGCAGTACAAAACTCAAACTAAAGATGTCATGAACAAATGGCTCTGATGTGGCAAAGAATGTGAAGAGAAGAAATTTTTCAATTGCTTATATATCAATGGTAGGAGTCTGGGTAACAACTAACAATTAATTAGCAATTCTCATTGATGAAGAAAAATTATATAACTGGCATTATTAAAACTTGGTGGGACAATTCACATGACTGGCGAGACTGTGTTTAGGAAGAAGAGAATGGGTAAGAGGATGAGGGATGACACGCGATATTAAAGACATCTTACCAGTTTTAGATTTATCAGTGACTCAGAACCACAAAATTTTGAATGCATATGAATCAATGTGCTAACTAACAAAGCACAATTTGGGGTCTGGTGGGGATGTGTTACAGGCCACTGACTCAAACCAGAGAACAGGATGAGTTACTCTTTACAGACAGGTGCTTAATGTGTTGACAGAAACAATGCTGTTATGGGGGAGTTCAACTTTGGAGACATATACTGGAGAACTCATGCAGCCAGTAATAAAACATTGTTTCAGTAATTCAAAATTACAGATAATAATTTTCTAGCACAGAAGGTGCTGCACCCAATACAAGGTAGCTCTATTTTGGTCCTTATTAGGACAGATAAAAAAGAATTAATCACTGGACTGGATGTTGGTGGTTGCCTAGGGACCTGTGATCAGAACCTGATTACATTCAATATGGGCAAACAGAGGACAGTCCGAACAAGTAATATATAAACTTGGTGCTGCAAGAGGGTTAATCTCTCAACGCTGAGGAAAATTATGAGTGAAATTGATTGGAAGAAAAAAATAGACAAGAAAACATGAATGAAAGTTGGGAATTCTTAAAGGAGAGTTTATTAGATGAACAAAAAGCCATGCTTCCACAATCAAGAAAGAAAGTGGAGGCAACAATAAGAAATCATATATATAAATGAGAAGTTAAAAAGTATAGAAAGTTGATATGGGAAGTTAAAGACATCAGGGAAAAATCCATGGCTGGCAGGGCTCATGACAATAAGGAGTTTTTAGAGAATATTAGTAACTAAGGAAATCCCAGCAATGGTATAGGGGTATAGACATATTACTAGATAGAGTCATAGGCACTGACTCCGTGGGTGCTCCAAGGCTGGAGCACCCACAGGGAAAAATTAGTGGGTGCTCTGCACCCAGTGACAGCCAAGCTCCCCTCCCCGCCCCACCTCACCTCAGCCTCCTCCCCTGAGCGTACTGCGTCCCTACTCCTCCGCCTACCTCCCAGCACTTGCTGCTGCCAAACAGCTGTAGCAAGCTCCAGGAGGGAGGGGGGAGGAGCGGAAACATGGTGTGCTCAGGGGAGGAGGAGGGGAAGAGGTGTGGCCGGGGCGGGGATTTGGGGAAGGAATGAGAATAGGGGCAGGGAGGGGGCGGAGTTGGGGCGGGGCCTTTGGGGAAGGGGATGGAATGGGAGCATGGCAGGGGCAGAGGGGGGTTGAGCACCTATGGATAGAGTTGGTAGAATTGTTAATAATGACGCAGAAAGCATTCAATAAATATTTCTGGTCTGTATTTAAAAAGAAACAGGATGATGTATTTGTATCACATGAGACTGATGAACTACTTTCCAGACCATCAGAATGACCTAATAACTTGTACCCAAGAGTTATAAAAAGTGAGCTACAAAGATCTCTGGCCCATCAATTTTAATTTTAAATAAAAGTTAGAATACCAGGGAAATTCCAGAAGACTAAAAGAGTACTAATATTGTGCAATATTCAAAAAGTGCAAGCAATATGCCGTGGGTAACTGTAGGCAGGTTAGTTTGACATCAGTCTTGGGCAAAACAATGGAAAAGCTAATACAGGATTCAATTGCTAAAGAATTAAAGAATAGGAATACAATTAATTCCAGTCAACATGGTTTCATGGAAAATAGGTCTTGTCAAACAATCCTGATTTTTCTTTTCTGATGGCATTTCTAGTTTGGTTGATAAAGGTAAAGTATTTGCAGCCATGCTGCAGCGGGAGATATACTTTCTGCCATCTCCGACCGGGTAGGAGACTCCATCCCATTCTATAAGACAATGACCTGGCCTCAGTTATTCATGCCTTCCTTACCTTTCGGCTGGACTACAGCAATGCGATATACTTGGGCATGAAGCCGTCAGCATTTAGGAAACTCCAACTAGTACAGAACACTGCAAGGCACCTCCTCAGCAAAAGAGGCTATCATGCACACATCATATATCTGTCCTCCCTCCTTACAGTGGCTTCCTATTGGATTTTGAATCAAGTTCAAGGTCTCATTCCTTATCTTTAAGGTGCCTGGGCCCAGGATATCCAAAAGATTTCCTAAGCTCCAGGAACACAGAGTATGGTCAACAATTCCACTCCTCAGTCACAATGGAACTCTCTGCAATAGGGTAAAGCTTGTCTGTGCAGTAGATATGAACTTTCTCTGGGGTCAATCTTAAACTGTGGAATGAACTCCCTCAGGAACCATCACAAACCTCACCACCTTCTGCTCCAACTGCAAGGCACATTTCTTTGATCTTGCCTTCTCTAACAAACCCAAAGCAATACATATTTAAATAACAAAAACAAAACAAAACAAAAACAAAAAAGCTAAAACCCTGCCAAAACAATATACTCCCCTGCACATGTTCCTATCCCTGGGATAGGATGAGAGGAAAAAGCACACCATACAACAGATGTGTAGTCACATTGCTTTGAGCACCTTCCAGCAGTGCATTGATACCACGCTCATCACTGCAGTATAAGGGCCGCCATAGAAAAGATACAGTGTACTGTAACATTCTGATTAAAAAGTTAGCACTATACAATACCAATAAAGCACACTTTAAATGGATTACAAAATAGCTAATTGGCAGGACTCAAAAAGTAGACGACGGTGGAGAATCATCACAGAATGTGGGTGTTTCTGGAGGGGTTTTGGAGGGATCAATACTAGGCACAACACTATTCAACATTTTCATCAACAACTGGAAGTAAATATAAAATCACTGCTGTTGAAGTTTGTAGATGATACAAAGATTGGCAGAGTGGTAAATAATGAAGAGGACAGAGCAATCGGATTCAAACAAAATATGTTTTAATACATGTAGGAACAAGGAATGCAGGCCATAACTACCAAACGGGGGCAGGGGAAGGATTGTGTCCTTGAAAGCAGTGATTCTGAAAAGTATTTAGGGGTCATAGCATCATAGAGCTGTAAGGCTGGAAGGGATCTCAAGAGCCATAAAGTCTATCTCCCCACACAGAGCCAGGACGAAGTATGCCCAGACCATCCTTGACAGGTGTTTGTCCAACCTGTTTTTAAAAATATCCAGTGATGGGGATTCCACAACCTCCCTTGGAAGTTTGTTCCAGAGTTTAACTATCCATACAATTAGAAAGGTTTTCCTAATGTCTAACCTAAGTCTCCTTTGCTGCAGATTAAGCCCATTACTTCTTGTCCTACATTCAATGGACACAGAGAACAATTGATGATAACATTTTAAAAATATGTTATCAAGTCCCCACTCAGTCTTCTTTCTCCAGATTAAACATGCCCAGTTTTTTTAAAACTTTCCTCATTTGTCAGGTTTTCTAAGCCCTTTATGTTTGTAGCTGTCTTCTAGACACTCTTCAGTTTCTCCACCTTTCCTAAAGTATGGCACCCAGAACTGGACAATACTCCAGTTGAGGCCTCACCAGTGCCATGTAGAGAGGGACAATTACCTCCCATGTCTTACGCACAACACACCTGTTAATATTCCTTTTTCGTCACAGCATCACTTCGTTGGCTCATATTTGATTTGTGATCCATTATAACTAGGGTGACCAGATAGCAAGTGTGAAAAATCAGGACAGGGGGCGGAGGGGTGATAGGGGTCTATATAAGAAAAAGCCCCAAACATCAGGACTGTCCCTATAAAACTGGGACATCTGGTCACCCTAACTATAACCCCCGATCCTTTTCTGAAGTATTGTGTAGCCAGCTATTGACCATTTTGTATCTGTCTATTTGATTTTTCCTTCCTGAATGTATTTCTTTGCACTTGTCTTTACTGAATGACATTTTGTTAATTTCAGACCAACTCTCCTACTTGTCAAGGTCATTTTGAATCCTAACCCTGTTATCCAAAGTCCTTGCAATCCCTCCAAGCTTGGCATCATCCACAAATTTTACAAGCATAGTCTCCACTCCATTATCCAAATCATTAATGAAGTGGACAAGCAACTGAACATGAGTTCCCAGTGCAATGATGTGGTAAAAAGAGCAAATGTAATCCTTGGATATATGAGTAGGAAACTAATTTTACCTCTGTTTATGGTATTGTGAGACTCATATTAGAATACTGCACCCAATTCTGGTGTCCACATTTTTAAAAGGATGTTGAAAAACCTGGAAAAGGCACAGAAAAGAGCCAAAAAAACCTATTCAAAACCTATTATGGAGAAAATGCCATACAGTGAGAGATTTAAAAAGATCAATTTGTTTAGTTTATCAAAAAGAAGACTGAGACATGTCTAGATTATGGTATACAAGTACACATGGGTAATAAAGGGTTTTTTAATCTGAGAAATGCAGAACAAGGACCAATGACTGGAAGTTAAAGGCAGACAAAATCAAATTAGAAATTTATGTTCAAACTTTTAAAAGTGAGGGCGATCAACCAATGAATAAACTACCAAGGGAAGTGGTTGATTCTCCATCTCTTGATGTCTTCAAATCAAGAGTGGATGCCATTCTAGATGATACATGTTAGTCAAACACAGATTATTGGTATTGCCATATAGAGCAATGATATGATTTTTGAAGAAATTTGGATCCTCTTTCTAGATACATTTGGATAAAAAATGTTGAGATTTTGGCTCAAAGAATGCCAAACCTCCAGTCTACCTAACCCCTCCTCTTTCTTTCCTCTCCCCATCTCCTCTTTGTTTCTTCTCCCTATTCATATATGTCTTCTATAGTATTACTGTTAGCCCTCCTTAACATGTTAGATCTATGTAGTGTTGTCTGGTTTTGTATTGTCTGGTCTTGCAGCTTTAACGAGTTACAAAACTGCATAATTGCTTACTTCTATTGTAGATCCAGTGAAGCATGTGATTTGGTATAATGACTGGGCTGCGGCTGCCTCGCCTACTGGTTGGAACAGAGGTAGTCAGGCCTAGTGGCCAAGTCAGGAGCTGAGTTATCAAGTCTGGGGAGTGAGCCAGAGCTGACAGCCAGAGACCAGGTGTCAATTGTCAGAGCAGTGGCCAGAAACCGAATGCCAAGTCTGGGGAACAAGCCAGAGCCGAGAGCCAGGGGTTGGAGCCAGACTATCAGCCATGGTGAGGACAGGAGCAAGAGCCAGGAACAGGAAACCAGTAATAGGAAACCAGAAGTGGAACCAGGGTCAGGGAGCAGGATACAGAAGCAGGTGCCAGAGCAAGGGCGAGGAACATGAAAGGAGCTGAGAGCAGGAATAGAAATACAGCTGTGGGTATGGAATGCTGTTGAGCAGCCAGAAACCCAGGCCTGATGCAGGGTTTAAGACTGTGACTGAGGGGGTCTTCAGTCAATCAGGAGGCCTTGTTCATTAGCTGTCAGCTGAGAGCAATGAGCTGGGTCTGGGTTCAGCTGTGGGTCCCAACCCCGATATTTGGAAAAAAAATATCAAATTGTAAGTCATTTACCTTCTTGTATTTTTCATTGCCTCCTTTATGAAAATCAATAAAAAATAATTAAAAAAAAAGAAGTTACCAGGTGTGACAGGTTGGATCACAGAAACCCCCTTGGGACTGCCACCTAATGTGCTGAGACTACCTGTAAGCCCATTTTCCCTGGCAGCTTGGGACTTCAGTGCCCTGCCTGGTTGTGCCCGACATTCTAGCCTGCTACAAACACAGACCCAGATCTGAGCCACGTCCCTCAAAAGCTGCAGGCTTAACTGAAAACAGCTTAAGAAATGCTCCAGTCTCCAGCACTCTGATACCCAACTCCCAATGGGGTCCAAACCGCAAATAAATCCATTTTACCCTGTATAAAGCTTATACAGGGTAAACTCATAAATTGTTCACCCTCTATAACACTGATAGAGAGATATGCACAGCTGTTCCCCCCCCCCCCAGGTATTAATACATACTCTGGGTTAATTAATAAGTAAAAAGTGATTTTATTAAATACTAAAAGTAGGATTTAAGTGGTTCCAAGTAATAACAGACAGAACAAAGTGAATTACCAAGCAAAATAAAATAAAACATGCAATTCTAAGCCTAAAACAGTAAGAAAGTGATTACAGATGAAATCACACCCTGAGATGTTCCAGTAAGCTTTTAAAACAGACTAGCCTCCTTCTAGTCTGGGTCCAGGAATCACTCACACCCCTGTGGTTACTGTTCTTTGTTCCAGTTTCTTTCGGGTATCCTTTGGGGGTGGAGAGGCTACCTCTTGAGCCAGCTGAAGACAAAATGGAGGGGTTCATAGGGGCTTAAATTGACTCTCTCTGGTGGGTGGAAACCCCTTCCCCTCTCTTATGCAGAATCCAGCTGCAAGATGGAGTTTTGGAGTCACATGGGCAAGTCACATGTCCATGCATGAATTAGAACTTTACAGGCTGAGCTACATTCCCAGGAAAGTTCAGATGTGGATTGGCATCTCTCAAAGCTCATTGTTAGCTCAAGTGTTTCTTGACTGGGCACTTACTGAGAATAGTCTATTCTCAAGAAGCTGACCAACTGCTTCACTCAGGCTACTTAAAATCAAACAAATAGATAGCCAATATTCATAACTTTGAATACAAAAATGATACATGCATGTAAATAGGATGAATATATCCAGTAGATCATAACCTTTGCAGAGATATGTTACATGGCATATCTAGCATTAAGCATATTCCAGTTATGTCATATTTACATTCATAAGCATATTTCTATAAAGCATTATGGGGTGCAACATCACACCGGGCTCAATACAGGAGAAACTGAGTGAAATTCTATGGTAATATACAGGAGGTCAGACACAGACTAATGATCTAATGGTCTCCTCTGGCCAGAAAATGTCTGAATCTATTAAACTCTTTTACTAGCCCCTCTGCACCCAAAACTTTATCAGTTTCCCCCTCCATGTGGATGTTTGGAGCAGTCAATGGTGGTGGTAGGATTACAGACCATAAATACCTCCTTAGGGAGAGGCAGATAGCACTAAATTATGCAGCAATTCTATGCAGAAATTCATGAAGAAAATTCCCTTTATGCAAAACAGGGCCTTTTAATACAAATCCTCAGGAATGCTCAAATATAGGTGTAACCAGTGATCAATACTAACAACAACAATTAATTAATTAAAATATTGTATCATAATAAATAGCAACATTTTACTTCTTTTACAATTTCAGAGTCAAAGTGAACAAGGGCAATTGCATTACATCAACTAAGTACGTATAATTTCATTAATGGTGAGCCATGCAGTTTATCATTACACTCACAGTTAAGTCTGATCACAGAAAGATTCAAAAATTTGACTTTCTGCTATTTCCATCAGAGATTTCTGTGCATGATAGCAAGTTAAAAGAAAACAAGATGTATTTCGTGGATGCACCTCAGAGTAGTGGCCTGCATATTTTCAAATACCATTCACTGACTATGCAGACAAAAATGAAATGTTCCTACCCCAGAAAAATCCTTCATTTGCCCTCTCTATAGCTCTTTTCCATGTAACTTAAAAATAGCATTACTATTTAAAATATTTTTTCAAATATTGATTAGTTCAATAAAAGTCATCAAAATTATTTGTATTAACAGTAAAATTTATTAAAGACAAGGTGTTGTCATTATAGGTACAAAGTTGTTGGGATAACATAACACTGGGAACCATTTTATATGTATCCACAAACTTGGTAAAACTGAGGACTTCATGATGGAATTAAAACGGAATCGAGGTGGAGATATTCCAGCCACACACAAAGTGTTCTCCAGATTCCATTAAAATGTACCAAGCCACATTACTATTATATGAGTTTCACAGCAACACTACAGATGCTAGCTCCTTCAAAGAAAGATATAGGATAGTATTCCTTTACATAGTTTTTGAGTGCTATAGTGCTGCTCACTGTTTTTTATGTTTTAGAAGCCACCAGAAACCACTCATAGCAGAAGTGTGCATTAAGCTAGGTCTTGTACATTTGCATACAGCTAATAAACAAGATTATTTGAGAGCCACCTGCGCCCTGGTAGTGTTTTCATATTATTTTTGCTGTGTAACAAGGAAAAGACAACACTAAACATAACAAATGTTTCTATATCTATAACAAACCATTTTTGGTAACTTTAGCCATTTTCCCTGTTTTTAATTAATCTAACAACAAAACAAAGTTCCTATAGACTTCTTCATTTGTAACTATCACATAATTTGTTAAAACATTACAGCTGGATTTGCAACAATGTGGCTAAATACTGCTTTTTTGTTGATTTTTACATGCATATTGTATGTTTACTAACAAAGAAAGCACATATTTAAAATTGGGGTAATAAATTTGTCAGACCAGAAATAAAGGTTCACTTCTGGGAGTGGCATATCCTTATCTCGGCATAATGAAAGAACAGTCAGAGGGACAAGTCACTTGGGGTGACCCAATACCTATTTTGTCAAGTACAGCCAGTCAAAACCCAGCTCCTATTCAAACTCCATGTACAAAATGAAATTGGGAGGATGGGGGGTACAAGGGGGGAGGAAGGGGAATCACATCTCACACCATAGTGCTCAAGAACAAACCTGTGGGTCAGGGAGTGACATGTCCCAGCTGCTTCAGAACAGTTTGACAGTTGTGGGGAGTGACCCAAGACACAATTTGTCAGTCAAAACCCAGTGCCCTATTCAAGCCCTGTACAATATGGAAGAGGGGTGAGGCATGACATGGGGCAGCATATTGCACAAAAACTAAGCTTCAGGTCAGAGAGTGGCAGGTCCCAGCTCCTTCAGAACCGTAGGACGGTCACAGGGATGTGTCATTTGAGCTGACCGAGACATTTTTGTCACATGTAGCCAGGCAAAACGCAGCTCCTTATTAATGCACCATTTACAACATGGAAGCGGGGTCGGGCCCAGACATGCCAAACCCGCGGAAAAAAACGCAGAAATTGGGCATGTTTTTGGCTTAATTGGCTTGTGAGTTGCTTGTTAGCGAGTTTTTGGCTTGTATATTGTTGCTTGTATCTTGTTGCTTGTAGCTTCTTTATTTTTGATCAGCTCCCAGCAAGCAGGGGTAATGGGGGAACCGAGTCAGGGGTGCACAGGGGGTCCACCACTGTCCCAGACTGCATGCCGGGGGGATCTAGTCACATAGAGAGTTGGGGTTCTTAGGGATTGGCTTGTTTTGAAATGGGATTTGCTTTATTTTTGGCTTATTGTGACAGTTGGGATGCTTATTTACCACGTGAAAGTTGGCAACTGTGGTGGGGACCTCACATCTTACATTACACATTGCGCAGGAGCAAAGCGAGTGGAACCTCCAAGCGCCTTCAGAACAATCTGAGGGGGGCTGGGTGACCTGTGCCTCATTTTGTCACAGCCAGCCGGTCATGACCCAGCCTCTGGATTATTTAAATTAATCGATAATTACTGAGACACTGACGATTTAGAAATTAAAAGTTTTGAAAGTGGGACGTAGCCATTTGAAATAAGTTTGGCCTTTGAATAAGGAAGCACTTAACAAGGAACCGGGAGTAAAGAACCGACTTCAGCCTCTTAACCCGAGTCCCGTCGTTCAGTGATCAGAGCCAGGAGCGTCACCTCGCCGGTCGCAGGAGCAGGAGGGAGCCAAGGTAGAAAGCCAGCACCCAGCCCCTTCCATTGGGGTCGGAGCCACCCTCTGCACCGCCAGCCCACCGCGAGACCCGCACCCCCCGCACCCCAGCGAGCCCGCTCTCCCCTAGCGAGCCACCCAGAGACCCTTCGCCCCCCAGCGAGCCCGCGCCCCACCCCCCTCCTGCCGCCCGCCAAGCTGCGGCGGCCGGGGCTCGCGTTACCTCTGGAAGTAGTGCCCGCAGAACATGCCGCAGAGCAGCCGGCAGCCCAGGGGCTCCAGGCGGGGCGGGCTGCGCAGCGCCAGCAGCAGCGCGGGCACCAAGAAGGAGGGGAGCTCCTGCAGGAACCAGGCGCAGCGGGCAGGCACCCCGGCCCAGGGCTTGCCCGGCTTCTCCTGGTGTTTCCCGTACCTGGCCGGGGCACGGAGGTTGAGGCAGAGCAGCAGGAAGCCCAGGGCGCCCAGGAGGGAGCTGAGGGCGAGCACCAGGCTCGGGGAGCATTGCATGCTAGGGATGGGGATGGGGACAGGGCAGCCCAAGCCACCGCCAGCCCCTGCATTAATAGAGCAGCGGCCACCCCGCCCAGCCGAGCGGCTTCCACTTGGGCTGACTAGACTGCGGAGCTCCTCCTAGAGGGAGGGGGAGCTGGGGCAGGGAGGGGCGGCCCTACTGGACTGGCCCCTCAGACCCGGATCCGCGCCCTCAGGGCCGTCCCTAGCTATTCTGGGGCCCTACACGCCCCCGCGGGGGTTGCCCAAGCCTCCGCGGGGGGGGGAGGGGGGAGCGGGTCCCAGGCCTCCGCGGGAGGGACGGGCTTGGGGGACGGGGGGAACCACCCCCCAGCACAGACCATCGGCGCGGCTGGGGCAGGGTCTGCACTTCCCGCTGCCGGGAGTGCAAGCTGGGCTATGCTGGCTGCTGCCGAGCTCAGGGGCGTGGGGCCGAGGCGGGGCTGGGGCGGAGCAGGGGTGGGGGCCATGGGGAAGAGCCGGAGCAGGGGCTGGAGCAGAGCCCTACGCAGCTGTGTGCTTTGCCTATAGGTAAGGACGGCCCTGCCCCCACCTGCACTCCGGTCATCTGCCCCCTCTCTGGATAGGGCTTGCTGCAGCCCATTGAAGTCACTGGGAAGATTCCTATTGATTTCAGTGGGCTTTGGATCAGGCTCCCTATGTCAGCATCTTTTCTTTTCCCTAGACAATCTTTGGACCAAAAACCCGGTTACCACTGGAGATGGGAAAGTATATAAAGGTGTCAGAAGCTCAGTAGGAATATTTAGTGCTGTGCTTCATGCAAGGGTTAATAACTAAAATGTCTGTTAGTCTATAGCAATAAAGGGCAGAGAAATAAGAATTTTAAACAGAAAAACATTATTTCACAGAGCACCTTTGCAGCACAGGGTCAACCTGCTCTTCAACAGGATGGTTTTAGAATATGAGCTGACCGAGAAGAGGCTAAGGAAACACAAAAGCTCATCCACCAGTTGAAAGGCAAGGACCTAAGTGGAAGAAGTAACAGGAGGAAGGATGTTCGGAGAACAGAGCTCATGGCAGGAGGTCTGTAATCTGTTCCTGGCTGGCTCCTTCACATATTACCCGTGTAACCATGAGCAAGTCGCTTATCCACTGTACAAGAGTTGCTCTGTCTCTACAATGGGATAATGGTTCTTTATTCCCTGACTCACAGGGCTGTTGTAAGGATTAATTCATTAATATTTTGTAAACCACTTGTAGATCTTTGGGTGAAAGATGCTCTAGACAAAATATGCACTCTTATCATTTGTGATCCAGACAAAGAGAATCCTCCCTATGGTACTTATATGGTCCCCATTACCTCAGTATATTACCACCTCACAATCTTTAATGTGAAAGCAGCAAAGAGTCCTGTGGCACCTTATAGACTAACAGACATATAGGAGCATGAGCTTTCGTGGGTGAATACCCACTTCTTCTTCCTGCATCTGAAGAAGTGGGTATTCACCCACGAAAGCTCATGCCCCTATACGTCTGTTAGTCTATAAGGTGCCACGGGACTCTTTGCTGCTTTTACAGATCCAGACTAACACGGCTACCCCTTTGAATCTTTAATGTGTTTATCCTCACCATTATCCCCATTTTACAGGTGAGAACTGAGCGCCTAAGTGACTTGCTCAAAATCACATAGGAAGTCTGTGGTGAAGCAGGGGCTTCAACCCAATTCTCCTAAATCCTTGGCTAGTGCCCTAACCACTCAGTGCCTCTTCTTCCTTTCTGAGTACCTCTTCTTCTCCTGAGTACCAGGACAAGAAATGTGACAAGAGGGTTGAGGAAGTGTTATCGGAGTGCTCTGTAGCTCTCTCTATGTAAATAGTTATTTAATAAGATAAAGTGCCAGTAGATGGTACTCAAGAATATGTACCTTAATTCCTGGGTTCTGTGGGACCAATATTATGCACTAGCAGCTTTTTTACACCAGGTCTTAACAGGAAGAATGCAGGGGAGGGTATTTCCACTTCTAGGAGAACCAATGTGTGAGAACCAATGACATGAGTGAAAAGAGATTTGACAGCAGCAAAAATAAATTTATGGAGCTGGGAAGATAGCTGAAGTAGGGGTCAGAGCAAGTGATCTTGAAAATTATTATGGTGTCCCCTGAAATGTCCACTCCTCCTCTGACCACACTTCCAAGATGCTCTTACACTGGAGGTTGCAAGTGGGGGCAGTGCAAGTCCATTCAGCTGCCCTTACAACCTGTGGGGAAGCTCCTTACCTCAAGGGCTGCACATAATTCAGAACTTAGGCCTGGGGTATTTAGGAGACTACCAGCCACACATACCAAGAAAATAACATAGAGGTGGATGTGTACGGCATGTTGTGGAATCTATGGCACCACATGATGCTCCTTAGTAGTTTCACTTGCATAGTCAATAAGAGAGGCAATAGGTGTGACGATGCAACCCAACTGAGAGTGCCAATTCAGGACAAATTGCTTAAAACAGGGCAGTCGCAGCCCAAGGCTGGGGTTTTTCCACCTCTAAAGCAAACCCAACCAGCCAGACTAAGAGGACTTTGGTCTCACCCCACTGGCTAACCACAAGTTTCACAAGCAATTCCCTTAGACACTCCATTTTTCCAGTAGCACCACCAGTGCCACTCGTTATGGGGACAAATGGTTATGAAAACCAATACCCCAATAAAAGAAAAAGGTTCTCCTGATCCCAAAGGACCAAGCCCCAGACCCAGGTCAATATATAAATTAGATCTTACCCACAAATCACGCTGTTGCCAATCCTTTAGAATCTAAAATCTAAAGGTTTATTTATAAAAGGAAAAAGATAGATATGAGAGTTAGAATTGGTTAAATGGAATTAATTACATACAGTAATGGCAAAGTTCTTGGTTCAGGCTTGTAACAGTGATAGAATAAACTGCAGGTTCAAATCAAGTCTCTGGAATACATCCCCAGCTGGGATGGGTCCTCAGTCCTTTGTTCAGAGCTTCAGTTAGTAACAAAGTCCCTCCAGAGGTAAGAAGCAGGATTGAAGACAAGATGGAGGAAAGGCATCAGCCTTTTTATAGTCTTTTCCAGGTGTAAGTACATCTCTTTGTCCTTACTGTGGAAAATTACAGCAAAATGGAGTCTGGAGTCACATGGGCCAGTCCCTACATACTTTGCTGAGTTGCAAGGCGTATTTGCCTTCTCTCAATGGGTCAATTGTATAGCTGATGGTCCTTAATGGGCCATCAAGCAGGCTAGGTAGAGCTAACACCAACTTGTCTGGGAAGTTTCCAAGAAGCAGAGCATAAGTTTGAAATACAGACAGTATAGAGCCAATATTCATAACTTCAACTACAAAACTGATACACACATATAGACAGCATAATCATAATCAGCAAACCATAACCTTGTCTTAGACACCTCATTTGACCCCTCTTTATACAAGATTTGGTGCCACTACAGGACTTTGGTTGCAACCATGTTCTATATGGTCCCAGATTATATCAATAACGTCACAATAGGATTGAGACATTGTGGTATTGTATAAGTGAGGATATTCAGAAGGATGGGTGATTGCTCTTTGATATGCCCCCGAACCTTAAATACCTTTGAAAATCTGGTCCTAATCAGGGGCGGCTCTATGTTTTTTGCTGCCCCAAGCACGGCAGGCAGGCAGCTTTTGGCGGTGCGCCTGTGGGTGGTCCACTGGTCACACGGATTTGGCGGCATGCCTGTGGGAGGTCCGCCGGTGCCACGCCATCGGCGTCCCCGTGGCCGAATTGCTGCCGAAACCGCGGGACCGGCGGACCTCCCGCAGGCATGCCGCCCAAAGCCGCCTGCCTGCCGCCCTCACAGCGACTGGCAGGCCGCCCCCCGCGGCTTGCCGCCCCAGGCACGCGCTTGCTGCGCTGGTGCCTGGAGCCACCCCTGGTCCTAATCTACCAGTGCTTGTCCTAGTAGTATCTGATTGTTCAGTCCTCAGGCAATGACTACAAGGGTTGGTAAGCTTATGAAGGCATAGCAACTTGGAAGGAGCCATGATTTTATCAACTGGAACATGATGTTAGTTGTTCACTTTAAATTATCAATTAATGAGACATCAGATAACTTGGCTCAATCAGTTTATTAAACATAAATAAATCAGTGCAAACAGAGAGGTTCATACATTACCAATTTGGAGAACAGTCCTGCAGCAGTTTCAATCTATTCTAAAGTGTGGGCTCAATTCTGCTCATATTTATATTCCCCTTGTTTAAAACAGAAAGAAAATTCCACAAATTCCACTGTATTATTACAGACCTTACTCACCTTTACTTATCTAGTTTCATACCTATTTTTCTGGGTACAAAGACATCTGTGTCAACTGTCCCTAGTACCAGCTGTATCTACCCCACTGTTCATATTTGGCAAGCCTCAACTGAACATACATCTTGTTTCTGACAGATTCTACATATACAAAGAACAGAGTTTATATGCAAAGTTTACCGACTAGTAAATTCCACTATAAAGCTTAGCATGAGTACATGGCATACTGGGTATAGAGTTCATAGTTATATAATTTAGCATAAGTACAGAACCTTCTAGAAATATATGATGGTTAACAATGACATCAAGTAGGGCTGTGTTTCTGTAATACTTGACATGTAGGAGCTGTTGTAAGAGGACATGTGATTTGGGTTCATCCCACACCTTAGTACAGAAAAAAAATCAACTAGGAGTATGAAGCAGCAGCAGCTATGCGAACATGGAGGAGCCTGTTACAAAATCTCTGCAAATCTAGATGACTTTTGATTCATACCACTTTCAGAACTGTTTGAATCCGAGCCTTCTAATCACTTACACATGCTCCCCCAGAACTCCACCTGGGCTGTGGTCGCCCTGAGACAGGCACTTTATTCTTAAAGCCCTCAAGAGCTACTGATTTTTGAAAATGACAGAACAAGTCATGAAACACACCTTCCCCAAGTCTGAGCTCAACACTTCTGTAATTTCTGTGGTTTGTCAGAGTTACAGGCTGGTCAGAGTTCGTTCTGCCCTCTCTCTCCTGCAAATCCTCCTTACATGTGGTGATGGTTGGCTCCCTACACAGAGCAGAACCGTGCTCTGAAATAGGGCATCCATTTCTGTGCCATGTGCCAGTAGTGTAGTTTTTACTGGTGTTTACCCACTTCTCATTTGGGGAATAAGGCATTTACCCACTTCTTATGTAAGAAATAAAGCTTTAACTCATCCTACTCTCCTATGATAAACAAATCCTGGCTGCATGACCAACACAACTGATGTGCCCCCGAACCTTAAATATCTACCGCTGGTTATGCTCAGCAACTGATCAGTTGCAGAAATGGTGGCCTGTAAAAATGTGCAACAAGCCAGTGCTACTGCATGTGTGAATTGACAGGATACATCTGCCAACCATTAAAAATGTATGACATTTATTTTTTACAACTTGACATAATTTACTTTTAATTTGTAGAAAAGGAAGCATCAGCAATCAAACATTCTTTTATTTTTGGGGAAGAAACAAAATGTTTCCTCACCAAATTTGAGTTTGGTTTCTGAAACCAAACTGTTCCTATACACATTGTAGCTTGCCTTCATTAATTAATTATTATTAATTTGTAAATATAACTGTCCTTTTACTGATACTGCACACCTTTAGTGCCTACCATGTCACTGCCCAACCTGGAATACAAAAAAGGTTAGTTTACCCACTTCTTTTTTTTACCACTACACCACTGCCATATGCTCGCCTTGGGAAGCTCCAGATCTATCAGTCGTGCCTGCCCCCTTCTTGTGGGCCTGTCAAAGAGTCGAGTCACTGGTGGCACACCCCCTCATGGCTGGGTGCATTGTATCAGGCTCCCTTCCTTTGGTTCCCTCTGCTGACAGCTGCTTCAGGTCTACAGTGGTCTGCTTCTTCTCTTGACTCTGCCCACCAGCTGGGTCACATATGGTCCCACCACTTTCTGGGTAAACCAAGTCCTATATGCCTATCACCCAGAGGCTTCAGACCAGGTCTTCAGCTCAACTATAGACTTAAATCCTTTCCAGCCTTTATCTCTAGTGTCTCCACACTGCCTTTGTCCCTGGGTCAGTAGGGGAACCCAGAAACTCCTTCTACTCTGGGTTCTGGGACAGGGACCCTGTAATAAGTAACTATTCAGACTCTCTGCTTCCTCCCTGGGCTCCTTCGTACAACAGCCTACCTCTAGGCCTTTCCACCTGGGCACACTCCTCCACAAATCCCAAAAAGAAAAATACCATAGTCCTAGGGAACAGAGTCCATGTAAGAGTCCCCTACTGAGGTTCTTGACTTCTGCAGTATCCCTGACTCCAGCTAAGCCTTCTTTCAAGGAGCTAACACAAGTTAACCCCCTCCTCATTCTGATCAGCCCCAATGAGCTGGGCTTTTCCCCTTTTAACTCCTCTCTCCAGGCTTGATACTGTCAAGCTGGCTCAGGAGTGTGAGTGCCAACCTCAGAGCAGACTGCCCAAGTGTGATGCTGAATAAAAAATGAGTGACCATTTATAATATTATTGATACCATTATTATATAATTGCAACAAATCTTGTACGAAGTATATCATGTAAGGTATCAATGGAAAAGTTAGTCTGTCAAGTATGATTAACTTGGTTAAATCTATGTATCACCACTGTATTTGAAGTTATGAATATTAGCTATATATTTGTATCTCAAATGTGTTTGTTCTTGGGGTGACACCCACAAGGTAGTTTACATCCATTCTCGCTAGTGTATTATGAATGGACTATTCAAGCTTGATGGGGCATTAAGAATGAACTCTCCAAATAGCTCTTCCTGAGGACGCCTCAGACAGTAAGGCGCCAGTGGCCACCCTTGTGATTCAGCAAAACATGTAAGGGCATGTGATGTGGACATGTGACCTCAGACTCCATCTTTGTCAATAACTTTCCATACATGGGGCTGTGGGCTTTGTTTGGGACAGTAAATTTCCATGCACATGGCAGAGGATATAAAAGACACCTGAGACATCTCTGTTTTGCCTCATTCGGATCCAATTCTCTGGATTTGCAAGTAAAAGGAGTATTTTGAACAATGGACTGAAGACCTTCCAATCTTTTGGAAGTTACCAGAGAGAGTTTTGCAAGCCAGCAGACTATTCCATCACTGCTACAAACCTGATCTAAGGACTTTGCAATCCTTTGTGTGTACATCATCTTTTAACAATTTATAATTCTAATCTTTTCTTTTATTAATAAATCTTTAGTTAGTAAGGATTGGCTGACTGTTATATCTGGGTAAGATACGAGATGCATATTGATCTGTGGGTGTCTGATTTTTTGGGATTAGTAGAATTTCATATATGGTGAATTGGATTTTCAGTAACCTGTTACTATATTAGACCAATTTGTCTGGATAGGTATCAAGGGCTGGAATGTCTAAAGGGACTGCATTTTGGCTTCTTGTTAAGCAGTGTGGTACTGCAGAAGTTCTTTTAATAAAATAGTAATATATGGAGATATACCTACCTCATAGAGCTGGAAGGGACTTGAAAGGTCATTGAGTCCAGTCCCCTGCCTTCACTAGCAGGACCAAGTACTGTCCCTGACAGGTATTTTGTGTGTGTGCGCGCGTGTGTGTGCGCGCTCCCCATCCCTAAATGGCCCCCTCAAGGGCTGAACTTACAACGCTAGGTTTAGCAGGCCAATGCTCAAACCACTGAGCTATCCCTCCCTGTGTTACTGTTACTGGTTTGGTGAATCTAATTATAGAACAAACCTGCAGTTTTGGGGGGTTGTCTGCCTTGTCCCTTGCAGTCTGCCCTGAGTGTAACATTCTCAGTGTGGTCCATCCCAGGTACTCTGTCACGCCAGGAACAGGGCACAGACCTCAAATTAGTTGTATGTTCTATAATTAGATTTCACCAACCAAGTAAAAAGTGTTAACTCCTCAAGCACTATAACAGCCTTAACATGGAGTTTCAGACAGTCCTCTTGGGCACTCCAGTCTATCTTGCCACCCAGGCAAGCTTGTCTTTGTGATAAATCGTCACTTACACCAAAGATCACAAAATATTGAGGTTGCTTGCAGTCCCTTGAGACCAGTCACTTACCCCAGGTCAATTTCTACTTCAGATCTCACACCAAAGACAATGCTTGTAGCCAATTCTATAGTAAACTAACTAAGGATTTATTAACTAGGAAAAAGAAAGAAACGAGAGAGTTATTGACAGATTAAAGCAGGCTAACATATATACACAAATGAGTTACAGTTTATGGTTCTAAAAGGTGACAAACTTGTAGTAATCTGTCAGCACAGAGTGTCTTTTAAGGCTAAGCCAGGCTGACCCTGGAGATCTCTGCTTTTGTTTCCTAGCTCCAGCCCTGAGAGAGTCCAAACATCAAGGAGATGAAGAATTTTCATGTCAGCGGTCTTTATTTCCTTCTTCCAGAATTCAAGCTGATGGGACAAGCTTCCTTGCATGTGACAACTTTACAGGTGTGAGAGGGACATTAGCCCAGTCTTTGTATCATGATTAGGGCCCTACCAAAGTCATGGCCATGAAAAACGCGTCACAGACAGTGAAATCTCCCCCCGTGAAGTCTGGTCTTTTGTGTGCTTTTACCCTATACTATACAGATTTCACAGGAGAGACCAGAGTTTCTCAAATTGGGGGTCCTGACCGAAAAGGGAGTTGCAGGGGGGTCACAACGTTATTTTAGGGGTGTCACAGTATTGCTACCCTTACTTCTGCACTGCCTTCAGAGCTGTGCAGCCGGAGAGTGGCAGCTGTCGGCCAGGCACCCAGCTCTGTAGGCAGTGCCCTGCCAGCATCAGTGCAGAAGTAAGGGTGGGCAGAGCTGGGCAGCCGGAGAATAGTAGCTGCTGACTGAGGGCCAAGCTCTACAGGCAGCAGCACAGAAGTAAGGAGGGCAATACCATACCATGCCATCCTTACTTCTGTGCTGCTGCTGGCAGTGGTTCTGCCTTCAGAGCTGGGATCCTGGCCAGCAACCACCACTCTCCAGCTGCCCAGCTCTGAAGGCAGCGCTACCACCAGCAGCAGTGCAGAAGTGAGGGTAGCAGTACCACAACCCCCCTACAATAACCTTGTGACCCTCCTACAAGTCCTTTTTGGGTCAGGACCCTTACAATTACAACACCGTGAAATTTCAGATTTGAATAGCTGAAATCATGAAATTTATGATTTTTAAAATCCTATGACCATGAAATTGACCAAAATGGACCGTGAATTTGGTAGAGTCCTAATCATGATGCATCACAATGGCCCACTTAGTTTTGATAGTCCTCCTTGAATGGGCAGGGGAACCACTCCTGCCTGAGTTCACAAATTCAAAGCAGGCATTTTTATAGTTATAAAGTAAAACTTACATATTACCTTATAGCATGGGATACAGACATTACACATAAGATTAATGCATGCAGCAACTTACATGTATTTTAAAGAGTCTAAACACTAAACACATCTTTAGATGTCTAACACCTGTCTTGAACAATATTAACATAGAGGAGAGCTGGTCAGGTTTCCATCTATGAATTTGTCAGTGTTCAGCTGACACCTACAGCCTTGGCAGGTGCTGGCACCTGGTTCACCAGCGTCACACTTATAACATGGGACATGGATATTATAAGTACGATAAATACATGCAGCATCCTACAAGCATTCCATAAAGTCAAAACACTAAATGCAGTCTTATAACTCTAATACCTATTTTAACAGCACTAACACACAGGTAAGCCAGACTGGTTTTCAGCTATGCATTTGTCAGTGTTCAGTGAGGCCTCAGGCCTTAGCATGAGCTGACACTCCAGACATCCAGCTTTGAGAATATTGTAGCTCCTTTCACTTTGAGGAGGAAGTCACCCAATGTTGGGGAGGATATATTTTGCTCTCACAACTGCTTCATTAAGTCGTTTAAGAGCCACACAGATTCATATTTTTCCATTTTTCTTTATAACTGGTACCACTGGGACACACCATGCTGTTGGCAGGGCTGGCTGTAGGCACCAGCGTCCCAAGCATGTGCTTGGGGTGGCACTTCTCAAGGGGCGGCATTCCAGCCCTTTGGGGCGGCACCTTTGCTTCAGCGGCGGCACTCCGGCTTTTTTTTTTTGCTTGGGGCGGCAAAAAACCAAGAGCCGGCCCTGGCTGTTGGCTCAGAGATTTTTTCATTTATACCACTCTGTTCCATTCTCTTTAACTCAGTTTCCACTTTATGAAGCAATGGGATAGGAATCTTGCGCAGTGTATGTACACTATATGGTTCAGCATTTTCTCTTAAGGTTATTTATATTAGGTCTCCTTCCAAACGTCCAGTATCACCAAATACTCCAAGTTCTTTCACCTTTCTCACTAGGCCCATCATGGCTGCCATGCTGAAGCTGAGAAGGTTGTTGAGCTTTGATCCTTTGATCACGTATACCTGGAAAAGCTTTTGTTTTTGTAAGTTGTTTCTGTGGTGAACTGGCCCCTGCAGTTCACAATACCCCCAGGGCTAGTCAGGGTATGTCAGGTGATTTCAGCTCTGGGAGAAGTGAAGATGATTATAAATCCTTTCTAAGATGACTGTCACTTCTGCTCCTGAGTCAATTTTAAAATCAATAGTCTTCAGTTTCACCCTCCAGGCAGGCTCTGTGTCATCATACATAGGGTGAGCAGACGTCCCGATATTATTGGGACAGTCCCGATTTTAGGGGACTTGTCCCGCGTCCCGACCTTACATTGGTCGGGACGCACTTTGTCCTGATATCGGGGGGACCGCGGCAAGCCGGTGCCGCCGGCGCCATCACCTCTCCACCTGGGGGGCCCTGGGGCAGCACAGCTGAGCTGCCGGCGCGGCGGCGCCAGCCCGCCGGCCGGCAGGAGCCTGCAGAATGCAGCCCTGCCCCAGGCACACAGAGGCTGCGAGGAGGTCTCCTCTCCGCTGCGTGCTGCAGCGGGACGGGGCCTGTAGACATCGGCAGCGGGCAGCGGGTGCCGGGGGGCAGAGAGCCCCCCCTTCTCCCGCCCCCGCCGCCCCCCTCAACCCAACCCAACCCAACCCAACCCAACCCAACCCGCGCGACCCTAGGAGCCAGAGGGACCTGCCTGCTGGATGCTTCCTGGGAGCCGCTCCAGGTAAGCATTGCTGGGACTCACCTGGCCCCCTCTGGCAGGTCCCTCTGGGGGGGCTCCTGACCAAGCAGGTGTGAAACCTGGCAGCCAAAGGGGGTGACTCCCGGGGGGAAGGGTTCGGAGCGAAGCTGCGGAGAAGGGAGCGGGGCGGGCTCGGGGAGGGGAGACCAGCACCAAGCCACTTGCCTTTCTCCCTGTCTGCAACAGATTTGGGTTTATCTTTATATTAAGGGGCGAGTCACACTCCAACTCAATCTGCAGTGAGCACAACTCCTGAGTAAGAACATGAAAAATTTTATATCATCACTTCTTGGAGTAGTACTATGCTATGAAGTTTTACTGTGACCTTATGAAAATGTCTATTTGAATCTGTCTCTTGAACTGAAATATCGCACTACTGTGTATGCTACATTTCTGAGCTTGAAACAAAACCACGATAAATTTGCCCTTTTAAAGGAAAACTAGAGTGATTAGTTCCAACACCTTGGATACCTATATAAATATTTATTAGACAAGAATATATCAAAATTACTTTTCTTCAGAAATAACTACCATTCTTTCCTTGGCTTTATAGCTCTGATATTAATGACACCTAAAAAGATTGAATAAAACTTTTCTTCCTGACTGGTTTTGAAGAATTCTGAATGCAAAATGTTGGTCACTTTGTGGCTAGGTGGATTCTTCCAGGTTTCAGGAATCCTCTCAAACACCGCATGGCCAAAAAAGTCACCCAAGTAGTAGTATGTTGATGCAGTCTCTGGATTCTAGCAATATTTTTGTTTCACCTCAGAAATAAAGTACAAAAATACATCAGATTTTTACAGTAAACATTTTGTAAAAGATTTCACATAGATATTTTAAAAAATATTTATAAAAAGTTAAGTGGCATAAAATTCATCAAATTGTATTTGAGTAAGTATTTTTAAGATCACCTAACCATCTTAGTGCAATACTTACCATTTTGGCTTTCCTAGGTTGAGAATCTCCCTTCACATACATAGTTAGCTTTATAAATATATTTAAAAACACTTGGATTATAAGAGTGAGAATAAAATCCCTCACCCAGTGCTCTTTGATTAAACCTTAATTTCCAAAATATTTGCCTTTATGTATTGGAACAGTAATAATGGTTTGCACCACTATATGTCCAGACAGTTACATCACACTCATCACTATATCTTTAAACATGTATAGCATTTTTCTTCAAAGAATCTCAAAACATTTTACAAGGTTTATATCCTCACAATACACCTGAGAAGTAGCTAAGCATTATTAGATCCAGTATCCCAAGCACAAAGGGACTAGTTAGAGGCTCTGTATTACTGCTGTATTACAAAGAATAAATCATAATTATACAGATGGGGAAAGGTAAAGTAATTTCTCCAAGACCACATAATAAATCAATGGCAGAGCCAGAAATGGATTTGAGGAGCCCTGATTCAAATTTCCCTTTTCTAACCACAACAGCCACTATTGGGGGTGAGGGTTTGCCTTATGCTTTCACTTAGAGCTTGTGAAAACAAAACGAACCATTTCTCAAGTTTGAAACCGAATGCAGGAATCAGAATATGAAGATCCTAGTATTAAAATTTACATTAGAAATAGTCAAATCTCACTGGTTTAAATTGTCCTAATAGCACAGGAGATGCAGTTTTATCATAAGTCTTGTGATATTTGGTATTTTGCTTAAGTTCTGATTTGTTGAGGGTCCTCCTTGGACTACAGGACAATCTTAGTTTGCATTTTTTTTAAAAAGTAAGTTTCCAGCCTATATGTTTGTTAGATGAAAAACAAGAAACAAACAAACAAAACCTTTAAGATCTAATCCCTAAAGGCTCCAAAACCAGAAGGCAAATAAAAATATTTTTTTCTGTTCTGACACAGGTCAGCAGAGAATCTGAACTGGCAACAGAAAATGGGGCTCCCGGTAGAACAATAATTCTTTACTCTTGCTAGGAACCCGTCAGTGGATTTTGGGGAATAATGTTATTCAGTCAGTTCGTCTTTCCTGGCGTACTGCACGCGCTGGTGATGTCTAACTAATAATAATTAAGAGCCGAGTTTATTTCATATAAATTGTGTCCAGCGCCATAGATTCGCTGGTCAGAGTAAACACGCGCTGTATAATATTAAAGTATCCTTCCTAAGGAAATAACAGGAGGAGAGAGAAACCAAAAACATCCGTGTATCACAGTAGGGAACTGAGCAGTTTCTTTGTTACTGACTGCACCAAGATGTGACTGTTCAGGGAGCATGGGAGAGGAATGTATCTGAATAATTAAAACTAATAGTTTAGCTTTGATGTAAATAGGTGTGGATGACTACAGATGCACTGCACTTCAGGCTCAAGAAAATGCTGATAGATCTGAGCCTTAAGTGGCTTACCCAAGGTCTGTGATGGAGCAGGGAAGCTGGGTCTCCCAAGTCCTATGCTAGCACCTTAACCACTGCACCCTCGTCTCTCTTTTATGTTTCATCCTAATCTGTGACTCTCCATACTTTCATTGTCTGTCATTAATGTAATATTCTTCTAAACAAGATTGTAGTAGCACAGTGCAATGAAGTAACTGCCACCTCTTTTTTTAACAACACACTCTCCGCTAATGATTTCTACAGGCGCCATGTCACTCTTCTCATCGAATGAAATGTTGCTCAGATTGATGAAAGGGCAACAGATATGTAATCTATTAATTTACAATACTTGGCTATGATGGGCTAGATTGTGCCTTTATAACTCAGTCCTGAGTAGATACATAGAGCTGAAACACCCCTATGGGAGCTCAGCAAGGGATTTCACCATGGGGACACACAATCCATCTGTGAACTTCCAGATAAGCCTGCTACCCCTAGTCCTGTGCTTAGCCTGCTCTAGTCCTTCTTCTTCTCTTCCTTTGAGGAGATTTATCTTCCTAGGGTGTGCACAGAGGGATCAGTCTCTGTGGTCCCTCAAATGCAGTGCCTATGGCTGGCCATTTGGCAGGGCTTCATTGGGGAAAGGTTTTGTGCCTCCACCAGCATCCCCCCACAAGGGCAAGTTGCAATCTGGTCTTAAGCAAAGCTGTTAATTGGACAAACTTGTGTTCAGTTACTGGTAATAGTTGAAGGCCTGATCCTGCAAATGCACATGTGAGTAACTTTACTCCTGTGAGTAGTCCCACTGAAAGTCAGTGGACCCACTCACGGTACTAAGCACTCTGCCCCTAGGCCTTAGTCACTATAATGTCCTAAGTGGGCCATAAGCCTGAGCCTTCCAGAAAGTCACTCTAGGCTTTAGTGGCAAAAGGACTAGCTATTCTGTCTGTTTTTAGAACTACAGGTCACCAAATTAAATTAATAGGCAGCAGGTTTAAAACAAACAAAAGGAAGTATTTCTTCACACAATCAATCTGTGGAACTCTTTGCCATAGGATGTTGTGAAGGTGAAGACTAAAGAAAGGAAAGAATGAGACCAGCAGAATAAGGACAGTGCACTTAAAAAAAAACAGACTTCAACAAACTCAGAATTTGTAGGGAAGAAAATGGGGTGGGAGGAAATCTTAAGAGAAGTAGGAGTTCAGGAGAGCTGAGGGTTTCTCAAGGAGACAGTATTAAAGGCACAATGGCAAACTGTCCTGATGCATACAACACACAGTCAACCTGTGAAACTCTTTGCCAGAGGATGTTGTGAAGGCCAAGACTATAACAGGGTTCAAAAAAGAACTAGATAAATTCATGGAGGATAGGTCCATCAATGGCTATTAGCCAGGATGGGCAGGGATGGTGTCTCTAGACTTTGTTTGCCAGAAGCTGGGAATGGCCAACAGGGGATGGATCATTTGATGATTATCTGTTCTATTCATTCCCTCTGAAGCACCTGGCATTGGCCACTGTTGGAAGACAGGATACTGGGCTAGATGGACCTTTGGTCTGACCCAGTATGGTCATTCTTATGTTCTTTTCTCTGGCATAGCCCTGGACTACATTTAAAATTTAGTTCGACTTAGATCTCTTCGAGGTGTGAATTTTTCACACCACATAGTGCTGTAATTAAGCCAACCTAGACCCTGGTGTAGACACGGCTAGGTCGACAGAAGAATTCTTCCAGTAACCTAGCTGCCACCACACTGGGAGGTGGTTTACTAGAGTGATGGAAACCCCCCTTCCATTGATGTAGAAAGTGTCTACACTATGGTGCTGTAGCAGCAGAGCTGCAGCTACGTAGCTGTAGCACCACTCCCGGCAGTGCTTACTTGAGGTAGCTCCCAGGAAGCAGCTGGCAGGTCCCTGAGGTAAGTGTCAGAGGCTGCATCCTCCTCCCCAGCAGAGTGTGTGCAGACCGGTCCACCTTGCTCATGGCCAGGGCCGGCTCCAGGCACCAGGCACCCAAGCACATGCTTGGGGTGGCACCTGGTAAGGGGCGGCGGGGGGAGCGCGGCGCGGCATTCCGCAGGGGGGGGCGCTCCGGCGGCGCGGCGCTCGGCGGGGGGGGGGCGGCGCGGGCGCGGCGATGGGGGGGTTTCCGGCGGCGCTCGGCGGGGGTGGGCTCCGGCGGCACAGCGCGCGGCACTCGGGGGGGGTGTGTTCCGGCGGCGCTCAGCGGGGGGGGCGGGCTCCGGCGGCGCGGCGCTCGGCGGGGGGGGCGGCGCGGGGCGCGGCGCTCGGGGGGGTGGCGCAGCGGGGGGGGCGGCGCTTTTTTTTGCTGCTTGGGGCAGCAAAAAAGGTAGAGCCGGCCCTGCTCATGGCAGAGCCAAGGAAAGGAGGCACCTGCCTCTGCACATGCTGATTCTACGCAGGGTAGGCTGGGGCTGAGCACTGCTAGGCTGTTACCCAGTTCACTTACCCACATTAGCAAGCAGGGATTGCCCCTGGCAGCGTACATCTGCTTCATGTACAATCCGGACACCATTGTCCCGATATTCAGGTAAAATTTTGCATTTGGTAGTGAAATAGGAAATTAGTTGATTGGGAATGTCCCATTAAACCCGACTGTGATCAGTTATCTACTGGCATTTTTGTTTTTTCAGGTTGTTTTCCAGTGTAACGCAAATTTACAGTAGTGTACAGTTCTGAACCACAGTGCATACCGTAGGACAAACTACAGTGGGCACGTAATAACACGTAAGAAGCACAGAGACTGCACAGTTCTTTTCAGTGGCTAGCTATCTAGCTAACGGTCTTCAACCGAAAACCCCACCTGAAATGGCAACGGCAAGAAAGGAGCCAACTACCAAAAAACAAAAAAGACAGTGCAGATATAGGACGGAATGGGAAGCCACTTACACCTGGATTCGGAAATCCTATGAGTGTGATTCAAAAGCCTTTTGCAAAGCATGCAGGAAGGAATTTACCATTTGCCATGGCAGTGAGTCTGATGTTAAGCATCATGCTGAATCAAAAAACACCCAGACTCACAAGAGCAATACCCTGGTCTCACATTTTTTCAGCAAACCAAATGAATCCTTCAATAACAAGGTTATCGCTACTGACCTAACTCAAGTTTACCACACAGTAGTCCATCAACACTCCTATCGCTCATGTGACTGTGAACTTAAACTGGCACCTACCTTGTATCCAGATTCAACTATTGCAAAGCACGTCAGCTGTGGCCAGACTAAAGCAGACTCATTGATCAAAAATGTGCTGTCACCACCCTCAACAGAATTTTGAGCAAGCCAGATGGTCCCTATTTCTCAGTTGCCACAGATGCATCTAATAAGGGCAATGTGAAAACTTTCCCCTTATCACTGAGATACTGGACACCTGAACATAGGGTCCAAGATAAACTGTTAGACTTCTATGAGCAAAGCGAAGAGACCGCAGAGGCAATAAGCAACACATTACTTGAAAAACTTGCGACACACAAACTAGACCTAAACTAAGTGTCTTCCTACTGTGCTGATAATGCAAACGTGATTTATGGAAAGCGACAATCAGTGTACCAGAATTTAAAAAAACAAAATGAAAATATCTTGCCAGCAAACTGCCCTGCCCATGTTGTGCACAACGCCGTGAAACATGGTAGCAATACCCTACAGGTTGACATTGAGACTCTAGTGATTTAGATGTTCAATCATTTCAGCAGTTCTGCTAAGAGAGTAGCAGCCTTGAAAGATATGTTTGACTTTGTGGATATGGAGTATGCCACTTTACTGCGCCATGTTCCGACGCGCTGGTTGAGTCTTTTCCCAGCTGTAAACAGGCTTGTAAATATGTGGCAGGCTGTTAAGTGCTACTTTGTTTCTCTGGGCAGTGAGAAGTGTCCAAAATTTCTATGGATGCTGTTCTCGGACAGCAAGGTAAGGGGCCTAGCAAAGTTGAGGTTCATCTGTTTTTCCTCCAGAATGTCCTGAAAATCTTCAATGATACTGTGCTCTGTTTGGAAAATGAGAGTATGACAGCATGTGAAGTGTATGCCATAATTAATACTCTGAGAATTAAACTTCAGCAATGGAAAAATGACATATTCTTTGGCTCCAAAGTTGAAAGTGCATTAACTGAGATGCTGCCTGTCACTGCTGCATGTCTCCAGAAAGACTTCATTAAATTTTACGATGTGTCGATCCTATATTTGGAGAAATGGTTTGATTTTTCAACAGCTGGCTACTTGTTCAATACCCAGTGCTTGAACATCAAAGTTAATAGGGTATTCGAATTCAAGGATCTGTCTGCAGCCGTGACAGCTGTAAACCTTCAGAAAACAGTGGATCTTGATCAGCTCTATGATGAGTACTGTATCATCAAAGACATCAACTCCAAGTTGGAGCCTGGAAACTATTCAGTTGGGGAACTCTGGTCTCAAGTGCTGAGAAACAAGGACAGTAGCACTGAATTCCTAAACATGGCAAAGCTGGTGTCTTACGTGCTCAGTATACCCGTAAGCAATGCATACTCAGAACGTGTATTTTCAATCATGAAAGGTGCATGGACTGATGTCCGGAATCGAAGCAGCATAGACTTGGTGCGGAGTGAAACCCTTGTCAAAATGAATTTCCGGATGAGTTGCATGGACTTCTACAGCTTTGTGATTGCACAGAAGCAAGTTATAGCTATGGCAAAGTCAGCCAAAAAGTACTAGACTTCTGGCGTATCTGAGAGATATGCAAATTGGGAAGTTGATTTATTGACTGAATAAAAAACCCGGCCCTTTACCCCTGTTGTTTGTTTAGTGTACAAATAAATCTGTATGTTTAAATATGTATTACGACTAAGTCTATAATTTAGACTCACTGATTCCAGACCTCTGTGATGTAGTTTGCTTCAGCTGTCAGTGGCTGAAGCTGGGGCTGAAGGCAGGACTGGGGGCCTCCCCTCTGTGACTGCGGCTGAAGCCAGAGCTAGAACCGGGACCCTTCACTCCCCTGCCCTGCAACTGGATCTGACTTTGCAACCAGAATCCTGCGCCCCTGTCCTGCAGCTTCATGCGGGGGCTGGAGCCGGAGCCCTGTGGCTTCTACTGGGGGCTGGAGCTGGGGCCATGAGTCCTTGGCCTGTGGCTTCTGGTGCGGGCTGCAGCAGGGGCCGTACAACCCCTCTTGCAGCTTCCTAGGGCCCCCTCTCATGGCTCTGTGCACCTGTGTCTGTCGTCGTCTCCCCCCCCCCCCCCCCGCCCGCTCACCCAATGTGTCCTGATATTTCACTCTTGCGATCTGGTCACCCTACATCACACATGATAGATCCCAGAAATAGTTGCTCTTGGTTGTCTGTAATATTAGTCAACTCCCTGACTGCTTTTGTGCTGCAAACAGCTGCAAAATGTCCATATTTTTCTGGGCATATATCCGTTGGGCTCTGAATTTTTACACATTTTGTATATTTAATCTGAAAGCCTTTTGTAGCTTACCTGGAATTTGTTCCTCTTAGCTTCAGGGGTCATATGATAATTACTTTTAACACTCATGCTGCATTTGTTTAAAGCTTCTACATTAGTTTCTTGTTTTTCAGGATTGTCAAGTTTGTTTTGCTGTTTCACAAGTTCAGACTACACTGCTCTTTGGATAGCTGTGTCTGTCTACA
The DNA here is from genome assembly GCF_028017835.1 of Emys orbicularis. Taxonomy (NCBI): domain Eukaryota; kingdom Metazoa; phylum Chordata; order Testudines; family Emydidae; genus Emys; species Emys orbicularis. Next base: position 145,496,014 of record NC_088685.1, read on the forward strand.
GCTATAGTTGTTGTGAAAGGTTCGTGTCTGCAGGACCTATTCTTATCCTATCTCTGATATTTTCATGTTTTGGATTCCCAAAAATCATAATTTTCTGACAATGCATGCAAAGCTCTTATAAAAAAATCAACATTTTCTCTTGGTTCCTGAATTCTCTGGTGAAAATGTGCTTTTTCATAAACCACATTTCTCTGAGGTATAAAGTGTGCATCAAACACAGCCAAAACTCTTTCAGAGTCATCTTTGTGACTGTCTTCAGTAAAGGTAAAATATTTAAACATATGCTCTGTCTGTTTCCCATAGCATAAATTAAAGATGATATTTAAACATCTCCAATTTCCTGATGGAGTTTTGTAGCAATGTAAAATCTTGGAAAATGTTGCTTCCAATCTATCTATTCTGAAGGTCTATCAAAGCTGAAGTTCTCTGGAGCATTGAAGCAAGGCATGTGGATGAGAGCTTACAACCTTTGTTGCTTTCTTCTTCTTCCGTTTGCAACCTTTATTGCTGCTTTCCCTCAGTTTCTGTTCTCCTCTGGCCCCAATTAGACTGCCTTTACTTATGACACCACGTTGCGTACCAGGTATAGACTGGTTACAGAGCTTCCACCTTCAGAGAGATACAAGATGATGTGTTCTTCTTAGGACATCTTTAGTGCACTGCCTGGATCCAGCTATGACCAGCTCAGATAAGGTATGTTACACATGGCATCACCTAGTGTCTGAGAAGTATAACACAGCTTAACATTCCATTACAGGTGTAATCATGGTTGTCCCTTTTCCCTTGGCGTGGCATGGTAGGGGTAAGGGGTGCATGCCATGCTGCCGTTTGTTATGCTGGGAGATATATGGAGCAGCAACCAAGGACTTTTCCATGGAATGGAAAGGATGCTGTGTAGAGAGTCTATGGGTATTTAGCTCAATAATGGTCTGCAACATCTGGATTTTTTGCCTGAGCACAGCCATAATGTCTCGGTGCACTTGCTGATGCACTTTTCGGTCCTTTGGCTCTCCCCCAGCATCTGAACTCTCCATTCCTGGTCCATCATCTTGGTCTTGGTCATTTGGCCCCTCCAATCACTGTGTTCATGGTCAGCAGCTGCAGAGGACTGGAGAAGCTCAGAGAACATATCCTCTCTGGTCCCTTTCTTCACCTGATATGGGTCAGGCATTCAGCAGGTGTGGAGGGGGCACCTCTCTAGGATATCCCAGCAGGGGATGCTGAATAAAACAGGCACATACATCGTTAGATTAACAGTCACAGTAGAATGGGAAAGACAAATATCCAAACTCTCTTACATTTTTCTATAAAGATCTTTAGTGAAAAATGCAAAGTGGCAGTTTAGCTTTGGAATGGCTTGTTACAGTACTGCTGTGCACCTCAAGCCATGGTGAGTATGGAGGGGGCGTCTTGCTGGGTGGTTTAGATTCTAGATGCCCCTGGGTATGAGTAACATAAGAACAGCCATACTGGGTCAGACCAAAGGTCCATCTAGCCCAGTATCCTGTCTTCTGACAGTGGCCAATGCCAGGTGCCCCAGAGGGAATGAACAGAACAGGTCATCATCAAGTGGTCCATGCCCTGTCACCCATTCCCAGCGTCTGGCAAACAGAGGCTAGGGACACAATCCCTGCCCATCCTGGCTAATAGCCATTGATGGATCTATCCTCCATGAATTTATCTAGTTCTTTTTTGAGCCCTGTTATAGTCTTGGCCTTCACAACATCCTCTGGCAAAGAGTTCCTCAGGTTGACTGTGCATTGTGTGAAGAAATACTTCCTTTTGTTTTAAACCTGCTGCCTATTCATTTTATTTGGTGACCCCTAATCCCTTGTGATATGAGTAGGGCTGTCAAGTGATTTAAAAAAAAGTGTTAAACAATAATAAAATACCATTTCTTTAAATATTTTTTGATGTTTTCTACATTTTCTAATATATTGATTTCAATTACAACACAGAATACAAAGTGTACAGTGCTCACTTTATATTTATTTTTATTACAAATATTTGCACTGTAAAAAACAAAAGAAATAGTATATTTCAATTCACCTAATACAAGTACTGTAGCGCAATCTCTTTATAATGAAATTTGAACTTACAAATGTAGAATTTGTACAAAAAATTAACTGCATTCAAAAATAAAACAATGTAAAACTTTAGAACGTACAAGTCCACTCAGTCCTACTTCAGCCAATCACTCAGACAAAACAAGTTTGGTTACAATTTGCAGGAGATAATGCTGCCCATGTCTTGTTTACAATGTCACCTAAAAGTGAGAACAGGTGTTTGCATGGCACTGTTGTAACCGGCATTGTAAGAAATGTATGTGCCAGATGCGCTAAAGATTCATATGCCCCTTCATGCTTCAACCACCAGTCCAGAATACATGCTCGCATGCTGCTGATGGGTTCTGCTTGATAATGATCCAAAGCAGAGCAGACCGACGCATGTTCATTTTCATCATCTGAGTCAGATGCCACCAGTAGAAGGTTGATTTTCTTTTTTGGTGATTCGGGTTCTGTAGTTTACGCATTCGAGTGTTGCTCTTTCAAGACATCTGAAAGCATTCTCCACACCTCGTCCCTCTCAGATTTTGGAAGGCACTTCAGATTCTTAAACCTTGGGTTGAGTGCTGTATCTATTCTTAGAAATCTCACATTGGTACCTTCTTTGCGTTTTGTCAAATCTGCTGTGAAAGTGTTCTTAAAATGAACATGTGCTGGGTCATCATCAGAGACTGCTATAACATGAAATATATGGCAGAATGTGGGTAAAACAGAACAGGAGGCACAAGAGATTGCACAATTCTCCCCCAAGGAGTTCAGTCACAAATTTAATTAATGCATTTTTTTTAAACAAGGATCATCAGCATGGAAACATGTCCTCTGGAATGGTGGCCGAAGCATGAAGGAACATATGAATGTTTAGCACATCTGGCATGTAAATACCTTGCAATGCCGGCTACAAAAGTGCCATGTGAACGCCTGTTCTCACTTTCAGGTGACATTGTAAATAAGAAGCAGTCAGCAGTATCTCCCATAAATGTAAACAAACTTGTTTGTCTTAGCAATTGGCTGAACAAGAAGTAGGACTGAGTGGACTTGTAAGGCTCTAAAGTTTTACATTGTTTTGTTTTTGAGTGCAGCTATGTAACAAAAAAAAATCTACATTTGTAAGTTAAACTTTCACGATAGAGATTGCACTACAGTACTTGTATGCGGTGAATTGAAAAATACTATTTCTTTTGTTTAACATTTTGACAGTGAAAATATTTGTACTAAAAATAATAATATAAAGTGAGCACTGTACACTTTGTATTCTGTGTTGTAATATAAATCAATATATTTGAAAATGTAGAAAAACATCCAAAGATATTTAATACATTTCAATTGGCATTCTATTGTTTAACAGTGCGATTAATCACGATTAATTTTTTTAATCGCAGTTAATTTTTTTGAGTTAATCGCGTGAGTTAACTGCGATTAATCGACAGCCCTAGTTATGAGGAGTAAATTACACTTACTTATTTATTTTCTCCACACCAATCATGATTTTATAGATCACTATTTTATCCCCCCTTAGTCATCTCTTTTCCAAGCTGTAAAGTCCCAATCTTATTAATCTCTCCTCATACAGAAGCTGTTCTATACCCCTAATCATTTTTGTTGCTCTTTTCTGAACCTTTTCCAATTCCAATATATCTTTTTTGAGATGAGGCGACCACATCTGCATGTAGTATTCAAGATGTGGGTGTACCATCGATTTATATAGAGGCAATATGATATTTTCTGTCTTATTATCGATCCCTTTCTTAATGATTCCCAACATTCTGTTACCTTTTCTGACTGTCGCTGCACATTGAGCGGATGCTTTCAGAGACCTATCCACAATGACTCCAAGATCTTTCTCTTGAGTGGTAACAGCTAATTTAGACCCCATCATTTTACATGTATAGTTGGGCTTGTTTTCCAAGGTGCATTACTTTGCATTTATCAGCATTGAATTTCATCTGCTATTTTGTTGCCCAGTCACCCAGTTTTGTGAGATCCCTTTGAAGCTCTTCACAGTCTCCTTTGGACTTAACTATCTTGAGTTGTTTTGTATCATCTGCAAATTTTGCCACCTCACTGTTTACCCCTTTTTCCAGATCATAAGCACACTATATCCACTGGATCCCCCTTGTCCACATCTTTGTTGACCCCTTCAAAGAATTCTAGTAGATTGGTGAGGCATGATTTCCCTTTACAAAAACCATGTTGACTCTTCCCCAACAAATTATGTTCATCTATGTGTCTGACAATTCTGTTCTTTACTATAGTTTCAACCAGTTTGCCCAGTATTGAAGTCAGGCTTACTGGCCTGTAATTGAGTATAGGAAAAGTGCAGTGAATGTTGCTGATATTTTCACAGGCAGTGGTGGTTTTGGCTGATATCTTGCTCCCGAGGGTGACAAAAGCCCAGAGAATGCAGCTGCTACTGATATCCTGAAGCCACCATGGTCTGTCTGCTGCTAGCCTGTTTGTTGTAATGGTGCCAGCAGAACTCAAGGCAGAGGGGTGTGGGAATGTCTCCTATAATGGGGGAAGCACAACAAGCCAAACAAAGGGGAAATGAACTCCGCCGCCTTTACCTTTTTTCCCCCCATCTCTGTCCCAGCAAGGACAGTGATCTGTTGTGAATTGTGTTATTCAGAGTGCTACATTAAACTTTTTGAATACATTTCCTAATGTGTAATAGTTGAGAATTGGCAACTATATATGCATTCCAAATCATTAATTCTCTAATTGTATTTCAGTGTGGTACTTACAAATAATCAAAAAATAATAATCAAAAGTCACTTGCTTTGTTATCTAAATGTGTGGCCAGCTGTTATTTTTAAATAGGAGAGCAGGAGGTACTCTGGGAGGTGCACTGCAGCATGGAGGAGCAGATCCCTTGAGCTCCAGAGGTATCCGTTAATATCCACTTCTATGCCGGGCCACTGAGCAACCCTTGTGATAAAAGGAACAGGTACCCCCAGATCTCTGGGATGTCAGCAGGCAATGATTTGTCTGCTGGGAGCTCTACATGTAGATGAAAAGCAAGGAGAATGGAGGCTCCCCACACCCTAAACAAGATGGCTGCTGCTGAGGACACTGTGTCTATGATGACCCTGCAGGATAAAGTTGCTGTAGATACAGTAGGTATCAAGACCACAATGGCCACAATACCTATGACCATAATTAACTCCTCTCTGCAAGCTGTGACAGAATGGATGAATAAAGCAGAAGGGAGAATGTGAACGGTGGAAGATCACATACAAGGGCTCTCTGCCTAGCTGCAGAGAAGCCTCGCAAACTTATCTTCTCTTAAATCTAAAGTGGCAGACCTCAAGGCAGGTCTCGCTGTAATGCTTTGAGAATTATAGGAGTCCCTGAAGGAGCAGAGAAAGGCAACACCTTAGAATTTGTTCCCCAACTCCTTTTAGAAGTGCTCAGCCTGCTGGTTGATTTTAAATTTGATTTAGAGAGAGCACATAGGTCCCTGGCTCCTAAGCCCACCTCAAATGCCAGATTTCTTGGATTTACTGTAAAAGAAAAAATTTTGCAGCTAGCTTGTGGAAGAAAAAATAAAGAACTTAACGAGGGATGCCACAAAATAAGATAATGATTTTTCAAGATTTTGCAAAAAATGTGCTTGAACAGAGATCAGCCTTTAGAAGAGCAAGGGAAGTTGCCAAGCAGTGAGGGCTCAAATATTTTATAAAGTTTCCAGCTGAATTTCATGCCAAGGTTGGTAAAGAAATTCATCTGTTCTAAAAGCCAGAAGAAGCAGAATAGTTTTTTTAAATTGAGTACTTGCTCTCTTTTATACCACATTTACTTCCCAGTTGTTGTATCTTCCCCATCTGCACTTATAAGCTTATACAGTCACTGTGACTAACTTACTTAGGGTATGTCTACACTTTGAAATTAGGTCGATTTTATAGAAGTCAATTTTATACAGTCATTTGCGTATGTCCCCACTAAGCGCATTAAGTCAGTGGAGTGCGTCCTCACTACCGTTTCTAGCATCGACTTACAGAGCGGTGCACTGTGGGTAGCTATCCCACTGTTCCCGCAGTCTCCGCTGCCCATTGGAATTCTGGGTTAAGCTCCCAATGCCTGATGGGGCAAAAACATTGTCGTGGGTGGTTTTGGGTACATGTCGTCAGTCGCCCCTCTGTGAAAGCAACGGCAGACAATCGTTTCGTGCCTTTTTTCCTGGGTTACCCGTGCAGACGCCATACTACCGCAAGTATGGAGCCCACTCAGCTCACTGCTGCTGTTGCGAGCATTGTAAACACCTCGCGCATTATCCTGGAGTATGTGCAGAACCGGGCTAAGGGACGCCAGAACAAGGAGGATTTTGATGAGGACATGGACACAGACGTTCCAGAAAGCACGGGCTATGGCAATTGGGACATCATGGCGGCAGTGGGGCTGGTTGATACAGTGGAACAAGCACAGACTGGTGGGACCGCATAGTGTTGCAGGTATGGAATGATTCCCAGTGGCTGCGAAACTTTCGCATGCGTAAGGCCACTTTCCTGGAACTTTGTGAGTTGCTTTCCCCCGCCCTGAAGTGCAGGAATACCAAGATGAGAGCTGTCCAGACAGTTGAGAAGCAAGTGGCGAGAGCCCTGTGGAAGCTTGCAACGCCTGACTGCTACCGGTCAGTCAGGAATCAATTTGGAGTGGGCAGATCTACTGTGGGGGCTGCTGTGATCCAAGTAGCTAGTGCAATCACTGAGGTTCTGTTATCAAGAGTAGTGACTCTGGGAAATGTGCAGGTCATACTGGATGGCTTTGCTGCAATGGGATTCCCTAACTGTGGTGGGGCGATAGATGGAACGCATATCCCTATCTTGGCAACGGACCACCTTGCCAACCAGTATGTAAATCGCAAGGGGTACTTCTCAATGGTGCTGCAAGCACTGGTGGATCACAAGAGATGTTTCACCAACATCAATGTGGGATGGCCGGGAAAGGTGCATGACGCTCGCATCTTTAAGAACTCCGGGCTGTTCGAGCAGCTGCAAGAAGGGACTTACTTCCCAGACCAGAAAATTACTGTTGGGGATGTTGAAATGCCAATAGTTATCCTTGGGGACCCAGCCCACCCCTTGCTCCCATTGCTCATGAAGCCGTACACAGGCAGCCTGGACAGTAGTAAGGAGCAGTTCAACTATAGGCTGAGCAAGTGCCGAATGGTGGTAGAATGTGCCTTTGGACGTTTAAAAGCGCGCTGGCACTGTTTGCTGACTAGGTTAGACCTCAGCGCAACCAACATTCCCATTGTTATTGCTGCATGCTGTGTGCTCCATAATATCTGTGAGAGTAAGGGGGAGACGTTTATGGTGGGGTGGGAGGCCGAGGCAAAGCGCCTGGTGGCTGATTTTGAGCAGCCAGACCCCAGGGCGGTTAGAAGAGCACAGCTAGGCGCGCTGCACATCAGAGAGGCTTTGAAAACCAGTTTAATGACTGGCCGGGCTATGGTGTGACAGTTGTGTGTGTTTTTCCTTGATGCAAACCCGCCCACTTTGTTGATTTTAATTCCCTGTTAGCTAACCACCCTCCCCCCTTCGAAATAAAGTAGCTATTGTTTTGAAACCATACATTCTTTCTTTATTAATTAAAAAAAAGTGAGATGACTAACTAGGTAGCCTGGGTGGCATGGGGTGGGGGAGGAGGAAAGGACGAGGCCACATTACTTATTGTAGCCACATTACAAATCAAAACTGAATGACAGCCTTCTGTTGCTTGGGCCATCCTCTGGAGTATGGGGGTAGATGGGAGGGTTTGGACTTCTAAAGAGAAACAAACAAGCTTATAAGGAATAATGCATTTATACGCTTACTTGAGCTCCCTTCCTCTTCATCACTAAGATCATCTGTGTTCGGCTGGCAGGATGGCTTGATTCCAGTGGCGCGTCAAAGAACTTGAGGGATGCTGCATCTGCATGGTTTGCATCCCCTTCCACTCGCCCCGCCCCCTCGCTGTGCACTGTAGGTGTTTCCACACCCAGCTCTCGCTAAGCATCTAGAGTTAAATTCCAAGGGCTGGTGGGAGTCCCCTCAAGTATGGCATGAAGTTCATTGTAGAAGCGGCAGGGCGACCCCAGATTTCTCATTGCCCTCCCTCGCATTCTGATATGCCTGTTGAAGTTCCTTGGCTTTCACCTAGCATTGCTGTTCATCCCTGTCATGCCCCTGATTTAACATCCCCTGTGCAATCTGCACATAGATATCTATATTTCTTTGGTTGCTCCTTAGCCAGGCTTGTGCAGCCTCTTCTCTCTACAGGCCAAGCAGATCCGGGACTTATGTTCTGCTTCAGGCAGGAGCATGAGGTCTAGGTGGAGTGCTCTGTGTGCACTGAGTTGGTGTTGTTGGATGCTCACAGATGTGGTCTTGTAGGTGAGCAATCAGAAAAAGGCATTCCCAAAACACACTGAGAAAGGTCCTTCTGTGACACCTGGCCAGTGGAGTTCAAAATTGTGACCAGATCAGCCACATTCACAGATAATGTAGTATTTACATTAGCACTACACTGATGGAAGTAGGGTGATGTTAGCCCTATATCACTTGCGGAGGTGGTATTATTGTGTCGATGTAATAAGGTGGTTATGTCAGCAGGAGACAAATTTAGGTGTGGAAGCATAATTTCGTAGTGTAGATCAGGCCTTTGGTTTGTCTTGGGCAAGCCCTGACTTGTACAGTCATAGTGCCAATATTTCCATACATAATACAACACAGAGTTCATCATTCAATACAGACATCTCACATTGTCACAAATAGTCTTTCACTAATTGGCAGATATTGTTTTAGCAACATAAAGCTGGATTAGTGTCACTCTGCACCACATGGTAGATCCAGTGGATGAAGTTAAACATATAAAAACAAAAGAAAAATATCAGTGTGTTTCTGACAGACATATTTGCACACTACAGACATAAATATACACAATATTTATTTGCTAAGCTGCCAGAAGGGAGGAAGAGTGGCAGGGTGTAGCTTTGAAAGAAGGATACTGTCGCGCTATTAATGTGATTATTGTTGCTCTGATCCAGCTAGAGCAAATCTGGCTTAGGCGCCTAACTCCTGGAGGGGGTTCACAGTTGAGAATCCTGAATGGAGGGAGGCATCTAAACTCCTTTCAAGGAATGGAGAATTAGGCACCTAACTCCCTTGGAGAACCTGCAAAAGCAAGTGGTAATGTGAAAGTTTTCCAACAAACTCATTTGCATGTCAAGTCCCACCCGCTCCATCTTCATCCCTTTGTAAAATCTGAGACCCACTACTGGTTGATTATTAATAATATTCTTTAAATGCCATAAGTGTACTTAGTGCTATGCAGACTGTAGCAAGGACAAGACTCACCGGCACGGCACGTCCTGCTGGTCGTCCTGGGAATTAGCTCTTTTCCAGCCTCCGAGCACCCTCTGCAGGCCGGTGGCTCACCTGCCGCTGGCCCCGTGTCTCTCCCAGACCCCAGCGCCTCTTTATCTCAGGGTTCTGCCCCCAGCAGTACCCCCTTTCTCTGGGTCTCACCTCCCAGGGGAACCCTCAACCCTCTAAATCCACCTTGCCTCAGTGTCTACTGTCAGTCATCATCTAGCACCTGCTCACTGGGGCAGACTGCAGTCTGTAATGGCCACTCATCATTGGCAAGGGGGTTGGACCAGCTGCCTCTGCCTAAGCCCAGGCTGCCCCTCTGCAGCCCCTGTACCGGCTTTGGCCTTTAGCAAGGCCCACAGCCTGGAGCTCCCCAGCCCTGCTCTACTCCCAGTACCCTAAGCTCCCTGGCAGCCAGGTCCTTCGCTCTCCACAGCTAGAGAGATACTCCCTCCAGCTCCTGGCCCCCAGCCCTCTTATAAGGGCCAGCTGGGCCCTGATTGAACTGGCCACAGCTGTGGCTGCTTCCCCAATCAGCCTAGGTTTGCTGCTTTCACTCCTTTTCCCAGCCGCAGCCCTCTCCAGGGCTGCTTTTAATCCCTGTTCTGCAGGAGTGGGGCAGCCACCCCACTACACAGATGAAGACATGCACCCTGCCTCCAGAACCCACTTAGAGAAATACAGTGAAAGTGACAAAAGATCAGTAGAGAGTAGAAGGAGACAGCAGAAAATTTAGCAAAAGGTAGAATTTTGAGAAGTAGGAGCATGGGAGGAGGGAGAAATATCTCTGCAGCAGGGATTTTAGACTTTTTACTTTGTTCACAAAGTTTTGCAGCAAATAATTTTTGAACATCATTTTTAAGATATTTCCTGGCTATGAACTAAAACGAAAAGTGTAGGGAGAATATTAATATTTTATTACATTTATTTTCCCTCTCAAAGGACCTGAAACCACTTACACTAGTTTAAATGAGGAGTAACTGCTCTGTAATCAGTGGAGTAACTGTGCAAAACTCCTGTGAGATCAAAATCAAGCCCAAAGATTCCCGACTGTCAAGATGCATTTTGATCTTATTTATAATCTAATTTCATGTTTACCATATGTTATTTTGATCTCCAAGTACGCAGTTCCTTCAGCAACCATCGGACGAAGATTTTATGTTGCCAAATATATTTAAAAATATTGTTTTTACTTCCTTTGCATTAAAACAAACTTATATGGCATGTTACAGAGTCATGGTGGGTGAGGTATTATCTTTTATTGGACCAGCTTCTGTTGGTGAGAAAGACGAGCTTTCAAGCCACACAGCTCTTCTTCAGGTCTGGGTAAGGTACTCTGAGTGTCACCACAGAAGAGCTGTGTGTGACTTGAAAGCTTGTCTCTCTCACCAACAGAAGTTGGTCCAATCAAAGATATCTCACCCACCTTGTCTCTCTAATATCCAGGGACTGACACGGCTACAACTACGTTGCATACTGAATGTTACAAGAAGATACAAAAACAGGATCAAACCAATGCCTCGTTCATTTGTGTTGAACCAAAACTCTTATAATAAAAAACACCTTCAGCTCCTTAAAATACAACATGCCAAAAACAAACAAAAAAGACCAGAAACTAGGTTAAGTTCATTTGTGAATGTACACAAAAATCACATTTTAGGACAGAGATCTCAAACTCAAATGACCACGAGGGCCACATGAGGACTAGTACATTGGCCCGAGGGCCGCATCACTAAGATTTTGGCAGCTCATCACTGGACCTGGGGCCGGTTTTGTTCAACATCTTCATTAATGATCTCGATGATGGGATGGATTGCACTCTCAGCAAGTTCGTGGATGACACTAAGCTGGGGGGGCGAGGTAGATACACTGGAGGGTAGGGATAGGGATAGGGTCCAGAGTGACCTAGACAAATTGGACAATTGGGACAAATGAAATCTGATGAGGTTCAACAAGGATAAGTGCAGAGTCCTGCCCGTAAGAAGGAAGAATCCCATGCACCGCTACAGGCTGGGGACCGACTGGCTAAGTGGCAGTTCTGCAGAAAAGGACCTGGGGATTACAGTGGATGAGAAGCTGGATATGAGTCAACAGTGTGCCCTTGTTGCCAAGAAGGCTAATGGCAGATTGGGCTGCATTAGTAGGAGCATTGCCAGCAGATCCAGGGAAGTGATTATTTTCCTCTATTCGGCACCGGTGAGGCCATATCTGGAGTATTGCGTCCAGTTTTGGGGCCCCCACTACAGAAAGGATGTGGACAAATTGGAGAGAGTCCAGCGGAGGGCAACAAAAATGATTAGGGGACTGGGGCACATGACTCATGAGGAGAGGCTGAGGGAACTGGGCTTATTTAGTCTGCATAAGAGAAGAGTGAGGGGGGATTTGATAACAGCCTTCAGCTACCTGAAGGGGGGTTCCAAAGAGGATGGAGCTCGGCTGTTCTCAGTGGTGGCAGATGACAGAACAAGGAGCAACGGTCTCAAATTGCAGTGGGGGAGGACTAGGTTCGATATTATGAAAACTATTTCACTAGGAGGGTGGTGAAGCACTAGAATGGGTTACCTAGGGTGGTGGTGGAATCTCCATTCTTAGAGGTTTTTAAGGCCCGGCTTGACAAAGCCCTGGCTGGGATGATTTAGTTGGGGTTGGTCCTGCTTTGAGCAGGGTGTTGGACTAGATGACCTGCTGAGGTCTCTTCCAACCCTAATCTTCCATGATTCTAAGTATGGTGCAGGAGTGGCTATGCACATAGTCTTGAAATTTCAATGGCTTTATCTCTGTTCCCTGTGAAGCAAATTCTCAGCTACAACTTCCTTAGTTGATATGTCTGAGTTCTGTGTTACATCTTATTCTGTATATGCTTCTTTTACTTGAAATTTGATAGAAACATCAGGCTCTTCATCAGGTGTATGTGGAAAAGTAGCATCTTGATTGTACAAAGGGAGCTCTACTGATACATTTGGCAATTTATCCTCTTTCTTATATGGTACAGTGTCATCTGAGTTCATTAATACTGTGCTTTGAGCATCTGGTTGCCATGTATCAACTGCATATGAAAAAAAAGAATCTTCCCGTATAAATTCTGATGCTTCAGGATTCAATTCAAAAGTTGTTTCAGCTTCCTCTGATCCAAAGAGATTATCTCCTTGAGAGTCAAATCAGCTCACTCCCAATACGTTTTTTTCAGAACTGTTATCATGTTGAAGCTCATCTTTTTCTGTAGTCAAAATAAAACACATGGCCTCAATAAATCATGATGTAGTGTTCTTTCAGGTGTAATACTATCTTCTGGTTTCACTATCTAAACAGGAGGGTCATCCTGCAGTTGTCAGACCATAACATATATTTGGGGTTCCCATCTGAACGCTAACTTGTGTTTCCCTCTTAAGTTGAGATTGCGAACTAGGACCCTGTCACCCTGAGATATGTGTGAAAGCCTAACTTTTGCATCCCACCTCCTCTTGTTAGCAGTCTGACTTTTCTACAATTCTTTTCTTGCCAACTCATAAGCATGCTTCAGTTTTCTCTTAAGACTCTTCACATACTGTTGATGAGTTATTTCAGATTTGCCTTGTGTTTTGGAATTAAGCTTACAAGTCAATTGGCAATAATGGCTATCTGCCAAACATTAAGAAATACAGGGACTCTCCAGTTCTGTCATTTCTGGTGCAACTGCAAACATGAACCAATGGTTTGACATACTTCATCCACTGAGGTTTTTTTTAAATCCTCTAAGGTTCCTACCATGCTCAACAGCATTCTGTTGAATTCCTGAATGGGGTTTCCTCATGGGTGATAGACAGTAGTTCTTGATTTCACCCCTCCTAAGGTGCATAGGTCAGCTATCATCTGCAATTCAGTGTTTGTTCCTTGATCACTTTTTAGAAAACCATAATGATAATGGAAATTTTCCCATAGCGTACTTGCAACATTTTTGACTGTTTGGTCTTTAGTAGGATATGCTTGGGTACAACCCAGTAAAATAATCAGCCACCACCAAAATGTTTCTTGTATCATAGACATCAGGTTCTATTACTAAGAAATCTATGCAGATTAGCTCCAAGGGTGAATAAACCTTAATATTAATTAAAGGCACTGTCTTCTCTGCTTGAGCTGTATTTCTGATACACCTCTCACAGAAGTGGTCTGTGGGTAATTCTAACGTTCACTCTGTGCCCATATGTCCAATTTCATCATGGATACCTTGTAGCAGAATACTGATGAGAATATGGGAGTACTAACTGATTAATGACTTCTTCTCTCCACATCAGTCTTCGATAGAGTAACCCTTCATCTAAGTGAAGTTGATTCCATTCTCTTAGTAGCAAACAAACCTCAGGAGATTCCTGTCCTTCCTCTCTCCTACTAAGCCTTTTATGTTCTTCCATCAGCTGAATTATTCTTGCCACTCACTTATCTTCTTCTGTATCTCTCTCGAATCTCCAACATGAAGTCCAGGTATACTTGGGTTTCCTGGCCATAACTCTAGGCATTTGTACTCATCTGGCACAGCACTATAATCACATGACAGCAATTCAGTCATCAAAGGACTGTCTTTACTAGTATCTTCTCCATATGTTTGCACCATAATATGCACTGTTTGTTTTTGTCACATAGCAATATAGGTAGCTGCTGACAGTTGTTCTCAGTCTTCAGACATAAGTTTGGGTCTGGATAACATTTCTGAAACATTTTTTTCTCCTGCTGATAATAGCTCACCTTAACTGATTACTCTCGTTATAGTTAGTATGGCAACACCCATTTTTTCATGTCCTCTGTGTATATATATCTTCCTACTGTATTTTCCACTGCATGCATCCGATGAAGTGGGTTTTAGCCCACGAAAGCTTATGCTCAAATAAATTTGTTAGTCTCTAAGGTGCCACAAGTACTCCTCGTTCTTATTTCTGAAACTCTCTCTTGAAGCTTTAATGCAAACATCAGAGTCAAGCAGTCTAAGGGTATGTCTACACTACAAGGGTAGTTCGATTTCACTTAAATCGAATATGTGGAATCGATATTGCAAAGTCGAACGTGTGTGTCCACACTAAGGACAGTAATTCGACTTTGTGAGTCCACACGAACGGGGAAAGCGTCGACATTGGAAACGGTGCACTGTGGGCAGCTATCCCACAGTTCCCGCAGTCCCCGCTGCCCATTGGAATTCTGGGTCGAGCCGCCAATGCCTTCTGGGTAAAAAAAATGTGTTGAGGGTGCTTTTGGGTAATTGTCGTCATCCGTCCGTCACTACCGCCCTCCCTCCCTCCCTGAAAGCGCCGGCGGGAAATCAGTTCGCGCACTTTTCTGGTCAGTGACAGCGCGGACGCCACAGCACTGCGAGCATGGATCCCGCTGCGACCATCGCTGCAGTTGTGGCCGTTGTCAACGCCTCGCAGCTTATCATCCACCTTTACCAGAGGCAGATGCAGATAAACCAGGCGAGGAGGCTACGGCACCGCGGTGAGGGCCTGAAGTCTGAGAGTAGCACAGGCCTGTCAGAAAGCACGGAACCCAGCACCGAGGACATCACGGTGACAATGGGTCATGTGGATGTTGTGGAACGGCGATTCTGGGCACGGGAAACAAGCACGGACTGGTGGGACCGCATAGTGCTGCAGGTCTGGGATGAATCCCAGTGGCTGCGAAACTTTCGCATGCGGAAGTGGACTTTCCTTGAACTTTGTGAGTTGCTGTCCCCTGCCCTGAAGCACAATGACACCCGGATGCGAGCAGCCCTGACTGTCCAGAAGCGAGTGGCCGATGAGGCCTGGGATTATTTCAAGCTGAAGTTGCACGAGCTGTCCGAGGCCTGGATCCCGAGAAAGGGGAAACGATTAGTAGGCAGGAGAATTAGACCTAGCTGGATGAGCGGGCGTCTCAAAGGGGCGATTAAGAAAAAACAGAAAGCGTACAAAGAATGGAAGAGGGGACAGATCGGCAAGGAAACCTACCTTATTGAGGTCAGAGCATGTAGGGATGCGGTGAGAAAGGCCAAAAGCCGTGTAGAGTTGGACCTCGCGAGGGGAATTAAATCCAATAGTAAGAGGTTTTATAGCCATATAAATAGGAAGAAAACAAAGAAAGAGGAAGTGGGACCGCTGAAGCATGTAAATGGAGTGGAGATTAAGGATAATCTAGGCATGGCACAATATCTAAATGAATATTTTGCGTCGGTGTTTAATAAGGCTAATGAAGGGCTTAGGAATAGAGGGGGCGAGACAGAGGGGAATAAAGGAGGGGCGATTGCAATTACAGTATCAGAGGTGGAAGCCAAACTTGACCAGCTAAATGGGACTAAATCGGGCGGACCGGATGATCTTCATCCTAGAATATTGAAGGAGCTGGCGCGAGAAATTGCAAGCCCCTTGGCGATAATTTTTAATAAATCTGTAAACTCGGGGGTGGTACCGATGGACTGGAAAATAGCTAATGTGGTTCCTATTTTTAAGAAGGGGAAAAAAAGTGACCCGGGTAACTACAGGCCTGTTAGTTTAACTTCTGTAGTATGCAAGGTCTTGGAAAAAATTTTGAAGGAAAAAGTAGTTAAGGACCTTGAGGTGAATGGCAATTGGGACAAATTACAACATGGGTTTACGAAAGGCAGATCGTGCCAAACCAACTTGATCTCCTTCTTTGAGAAAGTAACAGACCTTCTAGATAAAGGAAATGCGGTGGATCTAATTTACCTCGATTTTAGTAAAGCGTTTGATACTGTGCCGCACGAGGAATTATTGGAAAAGATGGGGATCGATATTCCAGAGGTGGATAAAGAACTGGTTAAAGGGGAGACTGCAGCGGGTAGTACTGAAAGGTGAACTGTCGGGTTGGACGGAGGTCACCAGTGGGGTTCCTCAAGGTTCGGTTTTGGGTCCGATTTTATTCAATCTATTCGTTACTGACCTCGGAACCGAATGTAGGAGTGGGCTGATAAAGTTTGCGGATGACACAAAGTTGGGAGGTATTGCCAATTCGGAGAAGGATCGGGATATTCTGCAGGGAGACTTGGATGACCTTGTAAATTGGAGTAACAATAATAGGATGAGATTTAATAGTGAGAAGTGTAAGGTGATGCATTTAGGGATGACTAATAAAAATTTTAGTTATAAGTTAGGGACGCATAGGTTGGAAGTGACGGAGGAGGAGAAGGACCTCGGAGTCCTGGTTGATCGCAGGATGACTATGAGTCGGCAATGTGACGGGGCTGTGAAAAAAGCTAATGCGATTTTGGGATGCGTTAGGCGAGGTATTTCTAGTAGGGACAGGGAGGTGCTGCTTCCGTTATACAAGGCACTGGTGAGACCTCATTTGGAGTACTGTGTGCAGTTCTGGTCTCCTATGTTTAAAAAGGATGAACTCAAACTGGAACGGGTACAGAGAAGGGCCACTAGGATGATCCGAGGAATGGAAAACCTTTCCTATGAAAGGAGACTCGAGGAGCTCGGTTTGTTTAGCCTAACCAAAAGAAGGCTGAGGGGGGATATGATTGCTCTCTTTAAATATATCAAAGGGATTAATACCAAGGAGGGAGAGGAATTATTTCAGCTCAGTAGTAATGTGGACACGAGAACGAATGGATATAAACTGGCCGTGGGGAAGTTTAGGCTTGAAATTAGAAGAAGGTTTCTAACCGTCAGAGGGGTGAAATTTTGGAACAGCCTTCCGAGGGAAACGGTGGGGGCGAAAGACCTTTCTGGCTTCAAGATTAGGCTTGATAAGTTTATGGAGGGAATGGTTTGAAGGGATAACGTGATTTTAGTCAATTAGGCATTAACGTGCCATCGCGGGTAAAATGAGGGTCCGGCTGTAGAATCTTGCCTGTATGCTCGGGGTTCTGCTGATCGCCATATTTGGGGTCGGGAAGGAATTTTCCTCCAGGGTAGATTGGCAGAGGCCCTGGAGGTTTTTCGCCTTCCTCCGCAGCATAGGGCAGGGGTCGCAGGCTGGAAGATTCTGTTGTGGGTGGGTCAGCTTTTGTGGCCTGCATCATGCGGGAGGTCAGACTAGATGACCATATTGGTCCCTTCTGACCTTAAAGTCTATGAGTCTATGAGTCTGTGAGTCTATAGCCCTCTGGAAGTTTGCAACGCCAGACAGCTACCGGTCAGTCGCGAACCACTTTGGCGTGGGCAAATCTACCGTGGGGGTTGTTGTGATGCAAGTAGCCAACGCAATCGTTAAGGTACTGCTCTCAAAGGTAGTGACCCTGGGAAACGTGGAGGTCATCATAGATGGCTTCGCCGCGATGGGATTCCCAAACTGCGGTGGGGCTATAGATGGAACTCACATCCCTATCCTGGGACCGGAGCACCAGGCCAGCCAGTACATCAACCGAAAGGGCTACTTTTCAATGGTGCTGCAAGCACTGGTGGACCACAGGGGACGTTTTACCAACATCAACGTCGGATGGCCGGGCAAGGTTCATGACGCTCGCGTGTTCAGGAACTCTGGTCTGTTTAGACGGCTGCAGGAAGGTATTTACTTCCCGGACCACAAAATAAGTCTTGGGGATGTGGAGATGCCTACAGTGATCCTCGGGGACCCAGCCTACCCGCTAATGCCCTGGCTCATGAAGCCCTATACTGGCGCCCTGGACACTGAAAAAGAACTCTTCAACTACCGGCTGAGCAAGTGCAGAATGGTGGTGGAGTGTGCTTTTGGCCGTCTCAAGGGGAGATGGAGAAGCTTACTGACTCGCTGTGATCTCAGCGAAACCAATATCCCCATTGTTATAGCAGCTTGCTGTGTGCTCCACAATCTCTGTGAGAGCAAGGGGGAGACCTTTATGGCGGGATGGAAGGTTGAGGCAAATCGCCTGGCTTCTGATTACACCCAGACAGACAGCCGGGCCATTAGAAGAGCCCAGCGGGACGCGCTGTGCATCCAGGAGGCTTTGAAAACTAGGTTCCAGAGTGAGCACGGTTACCAGTGACTTTTCAGTTTGTGTACAGAGAAGCTGAACCTGCCCCCGTTTCTTTACCCAGTTAATGTTGACTATCCTCTCCAGTTACATACCCCCTTCACCCCCTTCCAAAAAAATAAAATCAGTTTTATTTTCTTAATGAACACCATTGTCTTTATTACTGTTTTCGCGGGAATGTTTTAAACCTGGGACGCAGACTGTGGTGGGGAGCGGGTGTAGTGTACTGATGCAAATGATCCTTCTAAACTCCAGGAATGACAGGATTCGCAGTGGTGGACTGGTTGTTTCAACGGAGTCTGCCAGTCCTCCTGAGCGGGACTGCGTGTATGTGGGGGCTATGTGACTTTATGGCAGGGGGAGGAGGGTTACAGATCCCCTGCTGCGTGGCTCTATGATCCAGGAAAAGGACCGCTGCATAAGATCTGTAACTGCCCTCCCCCGCCACAAAGTCGCAGAGCAACCCCCCCTCCCCCACAGAACATGAAAACCACCTCCCAGACTGACCAGGGTAACTAGTCACTGCACTGTGTATGTGCCCTGCTGCTGGACCTGCCCCCGCCTCTGTACCCTGCTAAAGGTGACTGTCCTGTCCAATTACCAAGCCCCTTCCCCCCCTTCAGACAGACTCTCCTCCAAAAGAACATGATGGAAACAGTAATGAACAGAAACGTATTTTTTATTAACAACCACACATGAAACTGGGGGGTGAAACTTGGACGGGGGCTTGGGTGAGGCGGGAAGGAAAGGACTTTTCAAATTTTGGGGAATGACAGCCTTCTGGTGCTTGAGCAGTCTGCAGGGGTGGAGTGAGAGTTTTCACGGACTCTGCCTCCCCTCCTTCTTTAGACTTTGGGCGAGGGGGGTATGGGACTTGGTGGCGGGGGAGGGCGGTTACTGATAGACTGCAGCGGGGCTCTGTCCTCCTGCCTCCGTTCCTGCAGAACATCAACAAGGCGCCGGAGCGTGTCCGTTTGCTCCCTCATAAGTCCAAGCAGCGTTTGAGTCGCCTGCTGGTCTTCCTGCCGCCACCTCTCCTCACGTTCCATGTGTGTCCGGTGCATTTGGGACAAATTCTCCCTCCACTGGTTCTGCTGTGCTGCCTGGGCTCGGGAGCAGCCCATTAGTTCTGAGAACATGTCCTCTCGCGTCTTCTTCTTCCTCCGCCTAATCTGCGCTAGCCTCTGGGAGTGTGATGCCAGGCTGGGTTGGGAGACAGTCGCAGATGTGGCTGTGGGAATGAGAAAAAGGTAGTGAATTCCTCCGAAAGATAAATGTAGTTGTGAACAAAGAACATAGTCTTTCTCTGTGAACAAGACCATGCACTGCACCTATCACATGCGCACTCAGGACAAGGTCGAATTTTCGGACCTCGCCTTCAGTGCCTGGGGTCTTGCACTGCCGATCTGGGAAGCGGGGCAGGACACCGGAATTTCTGTAGCAGGCAGACATGGTAAGCCGTAGACTTGTGGCTGCTTAAAACTTTAATAGTAGCACTGGCCTCCTTTCACATTGAAAGCAATGCCAGTCTCTGCTGCCAGCAATCGGCCAAGCATGAACTCTGCCCCTGTCGCACCCCCTCGCGGCTGTCCCAGGGAAAGATCCCTGTATGCTGCCCCTCTCCCGCCTCCACCGCGTGGCTGTAAACCGGCGGTTACAGTTCTGTAAAGGAACGGGCAAGCAGTCCCAATACTAACAGTCCCCTACCTAATTCAAAGCAGGTCATCATGAGCGACATCACAATCATGAGGATCTCAGACAGCGATAAAGAACGAATGCTTCGGGAAAGCCTGCAAAGACCAGGGCCGTATGCCGCCATGCTGTGCAAGGCTATGATCCCGGAGTACTTGAGGATCTCCTGGCGCGGAAACGTCTCCTACTTCGGAGGACCCAATAAGGCCGCTCTCCCCAGGAACCTGATGCACAGGCTTTCCAATTACCTCCAGGAGAGCTTCCTCGAGATGTCCCTGGAGGATTGCAGCTCTATCCTCGGACATATAGACCGCATTTTAATATAGCTGCACTGGCAGGGACTAAAGAGTGGAGCGGCTTGGGCAGCAGAATCATGCAAAACCGGACATTGTTAGATTTTTTTTAAATAGTTGGGACTGAATAGTTAAGCGCCTAGGGCAAACAAATCATGAAAAACACATTGTTGTTATTGTTAATATTCCAGTTCTGTTAAAAATAAATGTTTAGATGTTTAAAACACTTACTGCTTGATCCTTCCCCTGAATCTGTGTCCAGGTTAACGGCTGGGGACGGTTGGTAGGGGATCTCTGTAAGGGTGATGAAGAGATCCTGGCTGTCGGGGAAATCAGCTTGGTAAGCGCTGTCGACTGCCTCGTCCTCCTCATCTCCTTCCTCATCTTCCCCGTCCGCTAACATGTCCGAGGAACCGGCCGTGGACAATATCCCATCCTCAGAGTCCACGGTCAGTGGTGGGGTAGTGGTGGCGGCCGCACCTAGGATGGAATGCAGTGCCTCGTAGAAACGGGATGTGTGGGGCTGGGATCCGGATCGTCCGTTTGCCTCTTTGGTCTTCTGGTAGCCTTGTCTCAGCTCCTTGATTTTCACGCGGCACTGCGTTGCATCCCGGCTGTATCCTCTCTCTGCCATGGCTTTAGAGATCTTCTCATAGATCTTTGCATTCCGTCTTTTGGAGCGCAGCTCGGAAAGCACGGACTCATCGCCCCACACAGCGATCAGATCCAAGACTTCCCGATCAGTCCATGCTGGGGCCCTCTTTCTATTCTGGGATTGCACGGCCATCTCTGCTGGAGAGCTCTGCATCGTTGCCAGTGCTGCTGAGCTCGCCACGATGTCCAAACAGGAAATGAGATTCAAACTGCCCAGACAGGAAAAGGAATTCAAATTTTCCCGGGGCTTTTCCTGTGTGGCTGGTCAGAGCATCCGAGCTCGGACTGCTGTCCAGAGCATCAACAGAGTGGTGCACTGTGGGATAGCTCCCGGAGCTATTAGCGTCGATTTCCATCCACACCAAGCCTAATTCGATATGGCCATGTCGAATTTAGCGCTACTCCCCTCGTTGGGGAGGAGTACAGAAGTCGAATTTAAGAGACCTCTATGTCGAACTAAATAGCCTCGTGGTGTGGACGGGTGCAGGGTTAATTCGATGTAACGGCGCTAAATTCGACATAAACGCCTAGTGTAGACCAGGCCTAAGTGATTAACCATCTGCATCCCCATTCTGTTTGCCTGATTTGTATCTGACGGTGAAGTCATAAATTACTACTGCTGGCAGCCACTGAGGAGATGTGGCATCCAACTTTGCAGTTTTAAGAATGTATTTTAGAGGATTATCAGTCACAACCTCAAATTTTACTTCATACAAATAGCCATGGAATTTTTTGGATACAGCTCATTTGAGAGCTAAGGACTCAAGTTTATGCACAGGATAGTTCCATTCACTTGCACTCAATCCTCAACTGGCATATGCAGTTATTCCTTCTTGTTCTTGATACAGTGCTGCTCCCAATTCTGTCAAGCTGGCATCTGTATGTTTTATATATGGAAGCTTCCGGTTGGCAGCCCCAAGACGGGTGTAGTTGTTAACAGATCTTTTATGGTTTCAAAGCCTTCCTGACAACTGCTAGTCCATTGATCCATTAGCTTTTATGAGCTTTTGCCTATATACCATGATATCCTTTCATCCCTCCTTGAACTCTGCCCACAAGGAATATCAAAGGCTTAGCAATAGCTGAGTACTTCTCTACAAATCTTCTATAGTATCCTGAAAATCATATGAAAGTCCTTACTTCTCTCACAGTCCTTGGCCATGACCAATTCTTTAAAGCAGACAGCTTGTCAGAGTCAGATTGTATACCCTCCTGTGAGATTGTGTCCCCCAAATACTTAAAGAGATGTCTGAAAAAACTTGCACTTGGAAACTGACTGCTTCAACCCATGTTCTACCAAATGTTGAAAAACCTTCATTAGCCTTGCTTCATTTCCTCTAGGGTCGCTGAGAATATTATCAAGTCATCCAGGAATGCTATGACAGTCCATCATCTGTTGGAATGAGGCAGGGCCATTGGTCAGTTCTTGTGACATCATATAAAATTGCCAAATTCCCATTGCCAAAGTGAATCATGTTTTCAGTCTATCCTCCTTCTCTACCTCAATTTGGTAGTACCTGCTTTTCAAACCGGGAACAGTGACCCACTTGAATCCAGAAAGCAAAGACAGAGCTTCCTCTATCATTGGTAAAGGATAGATATCCTCCCTGGCCATACTATTACGTTATCTGTAATCCACCACCATCCTTAAGAACATAAGAACATAAGAATACTGGGTCAGACCAAAGGTCCATCCAGCCCAGTATCCTGTCTACTGACAGTGGCCAATGCCAGGTGCCCCAGAGGGAGTGAACCTAACAGGTAATGATCAAGTGATCTCTCTCCTGCCATCCATCTCCACCCTCTGACAAACAGAGGCTAGGGACACCATTCCTTACCCATCCTGGCTAATAGCCATTAATGGACTTAACCTCCATGAATTTATCTAGTTCTCTTTAAAACCCTGTTATAGCCCTACCCTTCACAACCTCCTCAGGCAAGGAATTCCACAGGTTGACTGTGTGCTGTGAGAAGTAGAACTTCCTTTTATTTGTTTTAAACCTGCAGCCTATTAATTTCATTTGGTGGCCCCTTGTTCTTATATTATGGGAACAAGTAAATAACTTCTCCTTATTCACTTTCTCCACACCACTCATGATTTTATTTACCTCTATTATATCCCCCCTTAGTCTCCTCTTTTCCAAGCTGAAAAGTCCTAGCCTCTTTAATCTCTCCTCATATGGGACCCGTTCCAAACCCCTAATCATTTTAGTTGCCCTTCTCTGAACCTTTTCTAATGACAGTATATCTTTTTTGAGATGAGGGGACCACATCTGTATGCAGTATTCAAGATGTGGGCGTATCATGGATTTATATAAGGGTAATAAGATATTCTCTGTCTTATCCTCTATCTCTTTTTTAATGATTCCTAACATCCTGTTTGCTTTTTTGACTGCCGCTGCACACTGCATGGACGTCTTCAGAGAACTATCCACGATGACTCCAAGATCTCTTTCCTGATTAGTTGTAGGTAAATTAGCCCCCATCATATTGTATGTATAGTTGGGGTTATTTCTTCCAATGTGCATTACTTTACATTTATCCACATTACATTTCATTTGCCATTTTGTTGCCCAATCACTTAGTTTTATGAGATCTTTTTGAAGTTCTTCACAGTCTGCTTTGGTCTTAACTATCTTGAGCAGTTTAGTACCATCTGCAAACTTTGCCACCTCACTGTTTACCCTTTCTCTAGATCATTTATGAATAAGTTGAATAGGATTGGTCCTAGGACCGACCCTTGGGGAACACCACTAGTTACACCTCTCCATTCTGAAAATTTACCATTTATTCCTACCCTTTGTACCCTGTCTTTTAACCAGTTCTCGATCCATGAAAGGATGTTCCCTCTTATCCCATGACAGCTTAATTTACATAAGAGCCTTTGGTGAGGGACCTTGTCAAAGTCTTTTTGGAAATCTAAGTACACTATGTCCACTGGATCCCCCTTGTCCACATGTTTGTTGACCCCTTCAAAGAACTCTAATAGATTAGTAAGACGTGATTTCCCTTTACAGAAACCATGTTGACTTTTGCCCAACAATTTATGTTCTTCTATGTGTCTGACAATTTTATTCTTTACTATTGTTTCAACTAATTTGCCTGGTACTGACGTTAGACTTACCGGTCTGTAATTGCCGGGATCACCTCTAGAGCCCTTTTTAAATATTGGCGTTACATTAGCTATCTTCCAGTCATTGGGTACAGAAGCTGATTTAAATAACAGGTTACAAACCATAGTTAATAGTTCCGCAATTTCACATTTGAGTTCTTTCAGAACTCTTGGGTGAATGCCATCTGGTCCCGGTGACTTGTTACTGTTAAGTTTATCAATTAATTCCAAAACCTCCTCTAGTGACACTTCAATCTGTGACAATTCCTCAGATTTGTCACCTACAAAGGATGGCTCAGGTTTGGGAATCTTCCTAACATCCTCAGCCGTGAAGACTAAAGCAAAGAATTCATTTAGTTTCTCCGCAATTACTTTATCGTCTTTAAGTGCTCCTTTTGTATCTCGATCGTCCAGGGGCCCCACTGGTTGTTTAGCAGACTTCCTGCTTCTGATGTACTTAAAAAACATTTTGTTATTACCTTTTGGTTTTCTTCAAACTCCTTTTTAGCTTTTCTTATTACATTTTTACACTTAATTTGGCAGTGTTTATGCTCCTTTCTATTTACCTCACTAGGATTTGACTTCCACGTTTTAAAAGATGCCTTTTTATCTCTCGCTGCTTCTTTTACATGGTTGTTAAGCCACAGTGGCTCTTTTTTACTTCTTTTACTGTGTTTTGTTAATTTGGGGTATACATTTAAGTTGGGCCTCTATTATGGTGTCTTTGAAAAGTGTCCATGCAGCTTGCAGGGATTTCACTCTAGTCACTGTACCTTTTAATTTCTGTTTAACTAACCTCCTTATTTTTGCATAATTCCCCTTTCTGAAATTAAATGCCACAGTGTTGAGCTGTTGAGGTGTCCTTCCCATCACAGGAATGTTAAATGTTATTATACTATGGTCACTATTTCCAAGCGGTCCTGTTATAGTTACCTCTTGGACCAGATCCTGCGCTCCACTCAGGCCTAAATCAAGAATTGCCTCTTCCCTTGTGGGTTCCTGTACCAGCTGCTCCAAGAAGCAGTCATTTAAAGTATCGAGAAATTTTATCTCTGCATTTCGTCCTGAGGTGACATGTACCTAGTCAATATGGGGATAATTGAAATGCCCCACTATTACTGAGTTCTTTGTTTTGATAGCCTCTCTAATCTCCCTTAGCATTTCATCATCACTATAACTGTCCTGGTCAAGTGGTTGATAATAGATCCCTACTGTTATATTCTTATTAGAGCATGGAATTACTATCCATAGAGATTCTATGGAACATGTGGATTCATTTAAGATTTTTACTTCATTTGATTCTACATTTTCTTTCACATATAGTGCCACATCCCCCCTCCCCCCGCACGACCTGTTCTGTCCTTCCGATATATTTTGTACCCCGGAATGATTGTGTCCCATTGATTGTCCTCACTCCACCAGGTTTCTGTGATGCCTATTATATCAATATCCTCCTTTAATACGAGGCACTCTAGTTCACCCATCTTATTATTTAGACTTCTAGCATTTGTGTACAAGCACTTTAAAAACTTGTCACTGTTTATTTGTCTGCCCTTTTCTGGTGTGTTAGATTCTTTTTCATGTGAATGTTTCTCGTCTGATCTGGCCCTTACATTATCCTCCTCCATCCTCTGCTCCTGACTAGAACCTGGAGATTCTCTATCAATAGACTCTCCCCTAAGAGAAGTCTCTGTCCGATCCACATGCTCCTCTGCAGCAGTCGGCTTTCCCCCCATCTCCTAGTTTAAAAACTGCTCTACAACCTTTTTAATGTTTAGTGCCAGCAGTCTGGATCCACTTTGGTTTAGGTGGAGCCCATCTCTCCTGTATAGGCTCCCCCTATCCCAAAAGTTTCCCCAGTTCCTAATAAATCTAAACCCCTCCTCTCTACACCATCGTCTCATCCTTGCATTGAGACTCTGAAGCTCTGTCTGCCTACCTGGCCCTGTGAATGGAACTGGAAACATTTCTGAGAATGCCACCATAGAGGTCCTGGATTTCAGTCTCTTTCCTAGCAGCCTAAATTTGGCCTCCAGGACGTCTCTCCTACCCTTCCCTATGTCATTGGTACCTACATGTACCACGACCACCGGCTCCTCCCCAGCACTACACATAAGTCTGTCTAGATGCCTCGAGAGATCCGCAACCTTTGCACCAGGCAGGCAAGTCACCATACGGTTCTCCCGGTCATCACAAACCCAGCTATCTATGTTTCTAATGATCGAATCTCCCATTACCAACACCTGCCTTTTCCTAATGACTGGAGTTCCCTCCCCCGGAGAAGTAACCTCAGTGCGTGAGGATACCCCAACATCATCTGGAAGGAGGGTCCCAACTATGGGAAGGTTTCCCTCTGCTCCCGTTGACTGCTCTCCTTCCCTGAGCCTTTCAGCCTCCTTAACAGCGCAGGGGCTGTCTGACCGGAGGTGGGACAAATCTACAGTGTCCCAGAAAGCCTCATCAACATACCTCTCTGCCTCCCTTAGCTCCTCCAGTTCCACCACCCTGGCCTCCAAAGCCCGTACGCGGTCTCTCAGGGCCAGGAGCTCCTTGCACCGAATGCACACATACGCCACCCGCTCACAAGGCAGGTAATCATACATGCTACACTGAGTGCAATAAACAGGACAGCCCCCACTCTGCTGCTGGGCTTCTGCCTGCATTCTCTCCTACAGCTACCTAGGTTAATGATAGGGTTTTTGTTTAAATCAATTAAGTATTTGCATACCTTCCTCAAAGTGTCACATGGTTCTCCTACCAGTTCACTTAGCATGTTCTTCCATTTAGTTGTCTTGTTGTTGACTCCTCAAAGCTTAGCTTCAATCTTACAAATTCAGTAATGGTCACCTCCTTCTAGAAACTAACTTCTCTTGTACTAACTCAGCATTGAGTGGCTCAGTGCACGTAGTACTAGAATGATCCTCCTTACCACAATTGTAACAAAAGAACCATGGATTGTTTGCAATACATTCCACAGCAGCTGAGGGTGTTTTCTGAAATTTCAGACAGCTATCCTGCTTTGGTGGGTGCTGCCTCTTCGGAGTGGCAGGTCCTTCCATTAACTTAGCTGTGGCTCCTTCAAGTTAAGCAATATGGTTTTCCATCTTCCTTGACTCTCCCGCAGCAGAACTCAAGCTGCTTTCAGGTTCTGTGGTATGGCTTGAGCTCCTAGGCTTAGACTGATTTTCCTAGCTGCTTAAGTCTTTGTTGCTCTTTCACTTCTTTCTTTTCAAATTGGCAGATTTTGTACAGCAGTTGAGAGTGCTATCTTGAAAATAGCAATAGTTTCCAAATGGTCTCTCAGATGTAGCTGTGTAATCAGGGACTCATCCCAATATCCATGAATAGATTGCTTTATTGGCTGTATATTCGGGTTTTCTGGCATCTATGTCTTCTGCTCCATTACCTTTCTTTAGCGGCTGTTTAATCTTGCCAAATACTCAGAGGGTTTTTCCATCAACTTTTGAAAGGTCTCTAGGAATTGTGCATACAATTCATCACTGCTGGAAACAGGGCCATACTTTTTTTCCAGCTCTGTCAAACATTCTTCTGCAGTGGCAGATTTCCCTGCATTTAAGGCTTCATGCAAGGCCAGAAATTACAAACTTTCTATTAACTTCCTTTGGAAGACAATTCGGGATCATCTAGTAAGCTGTTGTATTTACAACTTCCATGTATCAAAATCTACCTCCCCATTCAGTTGTGGTGAATGGACTGAGAAACACTTCAGTTTTTAGGATGTATAATGGTAGGTGGGTACCCTCTGTAGATTTTACCACATGGTCTACTACCACTTTATGTACCCTCTCAGGAATAGTGAATGTGGGAGTAGAATGTGTTTGAATGTCAGGGGAGGAGAATGTATACTTCTCTCTAGCATATGTAAGTGCAGCATTACCTGGCTGGTTAGTATTAATTTCACTACCCTCTGGAATCCCTTCTGCTGTTAAAGACTTGTCATCTTCTGGAAACCTGCCATCTGAAGTACTATGGGTATTTTTTTTCAATCTAATGGGAATCACATTCCATTTACTATTCAATGTAACCTATTCATGTTCTTTTCTTAACATATAAGCTGCACACTTCTTACTATATTCACAAATTGCAACACCTTGCATAGTACTATGTAGTCTCTTAAGTCTGGTTACTGCCCCATACTCTCTCAAACCACGGGTCAGTTCCTCATCCGTAACAGTAGGGTGAATCCCAAGCTAATTGAGTGGTCTGGATCGAGCTGCTTAAGCTTGCAAAGTTCCATGGTCACAACAATACGCAAACTAAATTCACTCTGAGCAACCCCAGGGAAAGTCCATTAAAAATTGCAATCTTCAACCACAGGATGGCGCTGTCCTTGTTCGGGCACCACAATTTTAAAAATTTTTGTACCCCCTACATTTTGATTATACAAGTACCCACTATAATTCCATTTTACCAGAGGAATAGTGAGCAGGTTCAGTCTCTTTTGACAGCAGAACTCCCATCTGTGGATAATAACACATAAGATTAATATGCAAATTTGGACAGTTGTGGATGCCCGTACCCAGAATTGCTCCAATTTGGAATAAAGACACCACAATGTAGTAAAGCTGCTCAGACTAAAAAGATCTTTAAGTTTATAAGAAGACAATTTGAGGGTTAACTACGACTCCTCAATCTAAACACAGTCTTATCATTACATCAATACAGCAAATACTATGCAAACCAAAAATAATAGTATCAAACATACAGCTTTCTTCAGTACCAAAAAGATGCATGGGGCACAAATCATATTCATTTAAATCATGCACCACTGATTTGGCATTAATGTCACCACACCGTCCTGAGCTGAATCAGCAGCAAGCGCCCAGCTCTTTGAATAGGCTGGTATCCTTCTCCACGTGGTTATCTTATTGCTGCAATTAGTAAAAGCAGACCTATGAGCATCAGCCCTCAGGGCAGAGATCTTCACATCCCCTCTGGTATGGTTGTCTCCCTCTGGCTCTGGCTCTGGCTGAACTAACTGAAGAGTCTGGACTCTGGTGCCATTTTTTCTTAATACTTGGGTGTAGAATTGGCCTCCACTCTTGGAGATGCCCTCCCTACTGAGCATGCTTCAAGGATTCATGACCTTTTTTTGCCCTTTGTTTACTTGCTAGTCCCAGACTAGCTGGAGTCAGTGGACAGCTGATCCACTCTTCTGGCAATAAAACAACACAAAACTAACTACTGCTGTTTAAAAGGAACAGCCACAGAAGCATGAGTTACCTACAGAAGTCCTCCTTACATGGAACAGAGCTGGTGAAAACAAGAACTAACTGCACAAAGGAATTCCTCTTGCAGAAATTCCAACTAAAACCCCCATTTTGTTTACCTTTACGTGGAAAGCCACTCTCTAGCCTTTGGTCTCTCTGTCCTGCCCTCAACACAGTGCCTGTTCCTATGTCCTGTTTGTCACCTGCCAGGGATATCCCTTAGTTCAAAGTCAAATGGTATGACAACATGGCATCCTCTGTACTAAGCATGGAATAGCTTATGTGAGCTCTGGAAAATGGCCCTTCTTTCAGGCCATATGGCATTGCAACACAAAGGAACTCCTCAAACTGGGTCAGCTGCCGCTACAATGCAACAGAGCAGCATGTCTTAATCTAGCAAAACAGAGGGCTTAATTCACATAAGTCCCTTCATAATTGTCACAGTCCAGTTTCTACAGTCAGCCCTTGTGAGGGCCATTGATCAAAACCCTGAGCCCAATTATGCCATCCTTATGCTGGGTAGTAGCTTACTTCCTGAGTAATCCCACTGATTTCTGAATCAGGCCCTCTATGTTTAAGGCTTTCTATGGAGAGTTTCATATCAAGTACTTCTACCTCAATAATTCATCAAATGGATTTCATTACCACCTTTCCCATAATATAATATAGGAGTCCTGTTTGCCGTGAAAAATCATGAGTTGCCTTCCTTAAATAAACAGACAAAAGTATGATTTTGCATTAAACTATGAGTTTCCTGCTTCTATGTAGGGAAAACACAGTTGCTGTTACGGAAAGTGTAGCACTTAAAAAAAAAAAAAAAAGAAGTAATATGAGTTGTCCCTCTATTGCAGGCGGAACATTGTTGTTTTATAAATAGGCATTTGCTTGTTTTACAAAATGTGTTTTGCCTCTCTGCAAAGGTCATTTATTTCTCATAAAG
Source organism: Emys orbicularis (assembly GCF_028017835.1). NCBI lineage: Eukaryota > Metazoa > Chordata > Testudines > Emydidae > Emys > Emys orbicularis. Next base: position 145,526,268 of record NC_088685.1, read on the forward strand.
ATCAGAATTGTCTCTTTTGGGATGTTTTGTTTCAAAACTAAACTGGGGCTTTGTGTGAGAAGAGAGGAGTTTTCCCGTTAGGGGCAAGCCCTGCCTCTCTCTGGCTGCAGAGAGCCCTACTGGCAGTGAAACCACTGCACTCAAGCATGGGATAGAGTTTGCAGGGTCTGTTCAGGGGCCGCACAGATGAACCAGTCATAGGGCAGAAACATTCATGGATGGAGCCACAGGATCCTCTGCTCCATGGAATTTCTGTCCGACCTACTACCTTGAGAGAGTAGAGACATGGAGAATAAAGAAGACTTTGCGTAGCAGCAAGGTGTAAGGGGGAAGGGTTCCTCCCCTGGTATCTGCTCAGCACTCATGACAGCTATTGTGGTGTGGGTTCAATTGATATTATTAATTTGTATTACGGAATCACATAGAGGCATCAACCAAGATCCAGGCAATGCATTCAGTGGCATTGCTATTTCAGGATAGCCTGAAATACATTGTCCAGAATAATTAAAAATTCTAGAAAACTTTGCGGTTCTGTATAATTCTTGGGTGCTTTTAAGTCATGAATAATTTGAACCCTTTTAGTTTGTGGCTTTAATCCATCTGGATCAATCTCTATCCCCATGACAGTCATCCTGCTTTCATACCAGTGATGTTTTTCCAGTATTAATTGCCTCCATGTGCCAGATCAGATATTGATCTATATCCCTGTCTTTCTGCTTTGGATCAAACCTTTCTATAGTGTGATTTATCTGCCAAATTTCCTTGTTCAAATTACAAACAGATGTAGTAGCTGGCACAAAAATAGTATTGGTAACACTATTCCTTCCCTTTGTTCCCAATCCACCAAAGCACTTCTAGGGGCTTAACTTTAAGCACATGAATAATCTTATCACTATTCAGTAAACGATTTAAGGCCATGTTTAGCTTTAAGCATGGGCGTAAGATCCACTGACCCAGGGCTTAAACTGCTTTGTTCTTTCAAGTCATTGTACCAACACTTCAGTCTCAGTTGTTTTAATCAAACTGTGCTTTCCTTACAGCCATGGTATCTCATCCAGCTCTCTAATCAATCTTCTTATTTTTTTGTTTAGGAATTTCCATATTGGATCTGAACAAAGGCCCATCTAGTCTGGTATCACATCTCTGACAGTGACTACTACCAGATGATTAAGAGGAAGGTGTCAGGACCCCTCAGTAGGCAGAGATGGGATAATCTGTCCCCCACATTAGGTCTCATCCTGGTCTGTAATAGCTAGAGATTGTCTTAAGTGTGGAAGCACAAAGTTTAATATCCCTTCCACATTTTTTGTTATGACAACTCTGGATATTCTTGTTATCCATATAAAGAGCCAATCCTTTTTTGAATCTTGTTAAGTTCTTGATCTCAATGACTTCTTGTGGCAGTGAGTTCCACTGTCTAATTACACATGGTGTGAAAAAGTATTTCTTTTTTATCAAATTTGCCACCTTTTAATTTGTAATGAGATAGGGAGAACAGAAGCGCCCAATCCAACGTGTTGAGACCATTCTTTTGGTCAGTGGTTCTCAAACTTTTTTTTCACGGACCACTTGAAAATCACTGAGAGTCTTGGTGGACCACTTAATGATCTTTCCAAATGTTGTTTGTACCGTTAGCTAACTATTGTAAAGCACTTTGGATAAAAGAGCTATATAAAAAAAACTTAATAATAATGAACTATCCCTCTTGCTTGCACACATAGCTCAGCTTTAAGATGTTAAACAAATCTATGAGTCAACTAGAAATAGTGACAGGTTTCAGAGTAGCAGCCGTGTTAGTCTGTATCCGCAAAAATAACAGGAGTACTTGCTCTCATTGCAAATATTAATACAATATTTTCTGATACTGGAAAGGAGAGTAAAAAACATTCACTCAGGCTTATGCAATTTCTTTGAGATGTCAACTCTTAATTTGAGTAATACTTCACCACATAGAACAGTAAAAATAAGTAATAAAGCGACACAAACAGCAAAACAAAACCATAAACAAACAAGTGACAACACTGAAAATACGAAGGGAAGTAAAACATCAAGCAGTTCGTATGGATATTTTAAATGAGTGTTTAGGACCCACCCTGTGCAAATGCAACAGAGCCCTGTAGAAACAGGCAAAGTTCTCCTGGTTTCACATTGTGTGTGTCACCAACTCAAAAACTCACAATGGATTAATTGAGTTTTTACAAGCACTGGAGCACATTAACACATGACTTGGAGTTAGCAGACAGATCCCTGCTTCAAAGAGCTTGCAAATAAGGTCTTTATCCTACAAAACACCTAGCAGCACCTTATACCAAACCTAGTGCTGCTTGCTACTTAAGAGTCAATGGGAGTACTCTGAAGAGCCAGAACTATACCAGATAACAAAGATCTGTCCTTAATGGTTTCCAGACCTCTCCCCAAACGTAATGGAGATCACTTGTCCAGAGAAGTGATTTCCATTAAGTTTTAACAGTAGTTTGGGGAGAGCTGTCTCTCCTCCTCCACAGCAGCTACCAAGCTGGGGAGAGGGGGGTGTCTCTCCCTGTCTCCCCCGCTGCGGCAGCCCGAGCTGGGGCTGGGATGGGGGGAGGGGTGTCTACCCGGCAGCCACAGCCCTGGAGCTGGGGAAAGTTGCCTCTTTCTCTGGCCGCCGCAGCCCTGCACATCCCAAATTCCCCCCACCCCCTCTTCTCACCCAGTTGCCCCCCCCACCTACCTCCTATTTCCCCCACCTCACCCCACTGCCCCCTCCCACCTACCCCCTATACTCCCCAAGGCCACCACCTCACTGTACATATGCATCTTCTCCAGGGTCCAGGCACCTAATTAGTGGAGCCACGCCTGCACAGCTCCACTAATTAGGTGGGCAGTCCTTCGTTCTCTTGTGTGCGGCTGCCCAGGCGCGCACCTTAGAGGGAACTATCTGTGGACCACCTGAATGGAGCTTCAGTCCCTCTGCAAAAGAATAAATGGACACAAATCGGACATCAGGAATGGTAACATACATAAGCCAGTAAGTGAACACTTCAATCTCCCTGGTCATTCTATTACAGATTTAAAAGTCACTATCATTGAACAAAAAAACTTCAGAAACAGACTTCAAAGAGAAACAGCAGAACTAAAATTCATTTGCAAATTTAACACCATTAATCTGGGCTTGAATAGGGACTGGGAGTGGCTGGCTCATTACAGAAGCAGCTTTTCCTCTCCTGGAATTGACACCTCCTCGTCTATTATTGGGAGTGGACTACATCCACCCTGATTGAATTGGCCCTGTCAACACTGGTTCTCCACTTGCGAAGTAACTCCCTGCTCTCCATGTGTCAGTATATAATGCCTGCATCTGTAACTTTCACTCTATGCATCCGAAGAAGTGAGGTTTTTACCCACGAAAGCTTATGCCCAAATAAATCTGTTAGTCTTTACGGTGCCACCAGACTCCTTGTTGTTTTTGTAGATACAGACTAACACGGCTACCCCCTGATCCTGAATGGAGCTTGCGGACCACTGGTGGTCCACGGACCACAGTTTGAGAACCTCTGTTTTAGGTTATATATTTTTGTCATATTTCCTCTTATTCATCTCCTTTCTAAGGTAATAGCCTTGGTCTTTTCAATCTCTCCTCATAAGAGCTTTTCCAGGCTTGTGATCATTCCCGTCTCTTTTTTCTGAATCCCCTCTAGTTCAGTAATATTAGGGTTACCATTCGTCCGGATTCCCCCGGACATGTCCGGCTTTTTGAGCTAAAAATAGCGTCCGGGGGGAATTTGTAAATGTCCGGACTTTCCTCCCCCCCCCCCCCCCCCGCCCATGCAGAGCGCGCGCGGCTAACAGGGCAGCCGGCCGGATGGTGCCACTTACATGAGGCTCCGACAGCCAGAGAGAGCCCCTCCTCCTCTCCCCTGCAGCAGAGATCACTCCCTCCCTCCCTCCCTCCCTGCATTCGCAGATCGCCTCCGGCAGTCTGGAGCTCCTCCCCTGCTGCTGCCCAGCGTGCCGGGACGAACGGCTCAGGTCGTTCCTGAGCAAGTTCACAGAGACGTTAGGCGAAGGCCAACAACAAGGGGGCCAGGGGGTCGGAGAAGGGGCAGGGAGATTTTGGAGGGGGCAGTCAAGAGACGGGGGCAGGGGGGCGGGAGTTCGGGGGGGGTTGGGGGGGGTGGAGAAGGTTTTGGACAGTCAGGGTACAGGTAGGGGGTAGGGTCCTGGGGGGCAGTTAGGGTGGGGGGTCTTAGGAGGGGGCAGTTAGGGGACAAGGAACCGGGAGGCTCTCTTAATGGCTCTCCATGCGTCTCTGGACCCTCTCAGCTGTCGGGCTTGGACGGAAACATTGCCTGAGGGTAGTGAGAGAATGGGTTATCGGTGAGGTGGGGGTGGGCGTGAGCCCGGTCAATAGGGGCAACCCCTACCAAGATCTGAGCCTTTTCTCACACGCCCGTTAGAGCTCGACATTATGCTGTTTGGGACCCCTCTTCGAGGAAAGCCTCTGGATTGCAAGTCCAACCGCTACCTCCTCGTGGTGAGAGTCGGTAACTGGCTTGGATAGCCAGGCGGATTGCGGAGGACGAACCCACGTCCCACATTCAGTGGGGTGTGGGACGGGGTTGGGCAGCCCCATATGGTGCCACATGGATGCCCCCCTGGTAAGGGTAGCCTCCCCCTGGTAAGGGTTAGATTCCCCCTGGTAAGGGTAGTCTCCCCCAGGCACGGGTTAGTTTCCCCCTGGAAAGGGTAAGTTTCCCCCAGGTACGGGTTAGTTTCCCCCTGGAAAGGGTTAGTTTCCCCCTGGAAAGGGTTAGTTTCCCCCTGAGAAGGGTAAATCTTTTAGCTATGGAAAAAAGTAATTTATATTTTTATACCGGATTGGCGCTGGACCGGGTTAATAACGCCCCCGCTGTTGGCTTTGATGCCCCGGCTGACAGTGTTAAATATATTAGGGGTGTGATTAGGGTCGCTGGACCAATGGATAAAATGGTGTGGACTATAATGAAGTCTCATGAGCATGAGAGTGAGAATCAAGTCCTCCCAGTGGAGCATGGAGAGGAGGTAGAGGAGACTGTTTGTGATGATCATGGTGAGGAGATTTTATCTATCTTACCGATGGTTTTTACAAGGGACACTTTTAATGATTTAACTATGGAAAGTTTTAATCCAGATTTTAAGTATTTAAGTACATTTGATGATCCATATGTTAGTGAATCGGGATATCTTAATGCTCATTTAGTTAATGAGTTTAGTTTATTAAATAGTTTTAGACCAAGTACTGATTTTAATAGGGATCGTAATAAGGATCTTAACAGTACTGGTAGTAATATAAATATATTAGAAAGTAGTTCGTGGAAGGATGGGGTTTTTTATTTAGAGTATCCCGTTGATAGTTTTAATTGTCCAATATGTCCCCAGATATTACCAACATTTGGTAAATGGGCCAAACACATTAATGTGGTTCATAAAAGTAAAGCCATACGAGTTGTATGTAGTAAATGTGAAAAATCTTCTCAATATCATAATATAGCTTGCCACTACCCCAAGTGCATACCCAAGAAGGAGGATACCCCAATGAAGAGCCATACGTGCTCGGTCTGTGGTCTTGGTTTTCATACTAGATCTGGATTGAGCCAACACTGTAGACATAGACACCCTGCTGTGAGGAATGAGCAAAGAAAAGAAGATATGGCTGCTAAAAGTAAGATCAAAGAGGGATCGACTAGATCTCGTATATGGACCAAAGATGAGGTTGCGCAGCTTATACAGTTGGAAAGGAAATACATTGGGAAAAGGAATATAAATAAATGTATTGAGAGCGAGATGAGGACCAAAACGAATAAACAAATATCAGATAAAAGACGAGAATTAGCAAAGAAGAAGTTAGTGGTAACAGGAGATAGGGAGGAAGTGACTGAGGTAGAGGACATTAGAGTAAATATATTAGAAATTCCGTCCCCAAGAGAGAGGATTTTCCCACTAAAAGGACATCCAGAAGTGGATTTAGTGGAGAAAATATGTAAACGGGGAAAACAAAGTAGGGAGGGAAGAGAAATAATAAATAGTTTAGGGGAAATTGAAGGATTATTAAAGGAGGATTTAACAAAAGCTCTCGGATGGGCAATGTTGGAAAAATTATGTTATTCATTAGTAGAGGGAAAGGACCCTAGAAATGAAAGTCAAATAGAGTTGAGGAATAAAGGAAAAGGGAAGATGAGAAAGGAGGGGAGAAGGAAGCAATTTAATGCAATTAGGAGATATGCTACAAAGAAAGCTAAGTATAAATTCTATCAACAATTATTTGATAAGGATAGAAGAAGATTGACTCGCATTATAATGGGAGAGCCAGATAAGGCTAAGTGTGCTATCCCTATGAAAGAAATTGAGGAATACTATGTGAATATTTTGGGAACAATTGGACATGGTAATATGATAGGGTGGCCATCATCCACAGAGATCGGACTCATTAATATATCATTATCCGCATTCTCTGTGGATGAGATTAGAATAGCTTTAAGAGAAATAAGAAAAGATAGTGCTCCTGGCCCAGATAAAGTAAAAGTGAGCAATTTGTGGGATATTTTTAATTTAGACTCCTTAATACTTACAAAAAATTTTAATATATGGTTTCTAAATAGACAGGTACCAGATGAATTTAAGAAAAATAGAACGATTTTAATACCAAAGACACAAGATGAGGAGGAAATGAAGAAGTTAACATCTTGGAGACCATTGACAATTGGGTCAGTTTGGATTAGAATCTATACCAAAATATTAGCAAAAAGACTGGTGGAAACAGTTAAGATATGTAGTAGACAAAAAGGGTTTATATCCGCCCCTGGGTGTGAGGAAAATATTGCTATATTAGATAATTTGATTAAAGGGGCTAAACGAAATGGGAATGAAATTGCAATAGTGTTCGTAGATCTGGCTAAAGCTTTTGATTCTGTGGGACACGGACATATAATAGCCGGGTTGAGAAGATTTGGTATAGATGAACATTTTATAGATATTATTAGGGACCTTTATGATAATTGCACAACTAGGGTATGGGTGGGTGATGAAGTTACTGAGTCTATTTTAATTAGGAGGGGGGTCAAGCAGGGTGACCTGTTGTCCCCAATTTTGTTTAATATTGCTATGGATCCCCTTTTAACTAGATTAGAAGTCGAAGGAAGTGGTTTTTATGTTAAGGGCAATGGTGTCACGTCATTGGCTTTTGCCGATGATGTGGCAATTTTAAGTAGCTCATATAAAGGAATGATTAAAAATTTGGGTATCTTAGAGGAGTTTTGTAAAAATACTAATCTCTCTGTTAATGTGAAGAAAACGAAAGGCTTTCATATTTTAACTAAACATAAAACCTATGTAGTTAATCCTAAGGATAATTGGCAGATAGGGTCAGAGGAGATTGAACATATTCAACCAGGGGATTTTGAAAAATATTTAGGAGCTAGAATAGATCCCTGGATAGGTGTAGGGGGACCGGTACTTAAAGAAAAATTGAAAGATTGGAGTGAGAATTTAATTAAGGCCCCATTAAAACCGGCCCAAAAAATATTAATTTTACAGACATATATTTTACCGAAGCTATTTTATAATCTTCTTTTAATAGAACCCCCTTTTAATCTTTTAGACGATCTTGATGTGTTAGTTAGAAAAATAGTTAAAGAGATTTTACATTTACCTCAGTGTACCACAGATGGGATATTTTATTCTAGAGGTAGGGATGGTGGTTTAGCTCTCACTAAGTTTAGTGTGCAAATCCCAAATATGTTAATTCGTAAATGGAGGAGACATATTGTCTCGAGAGATGATTGGATGGACCTATCTTATCTATATGCAGGAGAAAATCTTGTGGATAAAATATTGTCATTTAGTGCAGTAACATCTCATCCCAAGAAATGGAGGGAAGAGGAATTTTTAAGATGGTCGGAACTGAGATGTCAGGGAATAGGGATAAAATATTTTTAAAATGATTTAATTAGTAATTCGATTTTTAGAAACTCTAGTAAAGTTAAATCGTCAGCGTATATCGCAGCATTGCAGCTTAGGGCAAATATTTATCCTACTAGGGAGACATTAGCAAGAGGAAGAGGAGGTATGAATGCTCTTTGTAGATGGTGCGGTAAAGTGCGGGAGACTGTTCCCCATATCTCAGGACAATGTTATAAGACTAAGAATGCTAGGATAAAAAGGCATAATAGAGTAGTGTCTGCAGTTGTAGATAAGGTTGGTAAATTAGGGTGGAAGGCAATGATAGAGCCCCATTTGAGAAATAGTAAGGGTGAGTTAAGAAAGCCGGATATTATATTTATAAAAGGAGATACAGCAGTGGTGGTTGATGTTACAGTGCGATGGGAGGATAATGCCGGAAGTTTGGAACAAGCCCACAGTGAGAAGGTGGCTTATTATCTTGAGTTAGAGGAAGAAATTAAAAACTTAACAGGAGGTAAAAATATTCACTTCTTTGGTTTTGTGCTTGGGGCGCGTGGCAAGTGGAGTGAAGGTAATAATGATTTGTTACAATTATTGGGAATGGACAGAAGTAAAAATTTTAAGGAGAGTATATGTAGACTTGTTTTATATTCCACTATTGGTATGATGGCTATATTCAGTGACAGGTAAAGATCCCGGAGTTTCCATTCCGTGTATCTTGCCAAAACTAAATTTTAGCTATTTTGGTTTCCATGCTCTAAATTTTCAAATTTTTAATATTGTTTTGAACATTAATTTATTTAGTGTTATTTAATATCTGTCCTTCAATAGAATGGTTTTAATTATATAATAAATACTTATTAATGGATGAAATTCCAATTTAAATTATTAGTTTATTTAATTACTGGATGTGGATGCGGACTGGCCGCGTATAATAACCAGGAAAGGGCAGGTAGTCACGCCTGTACATAAATAGGGGGTGGGGTTCTGGAGGGCAGTTAGGAGCAGGGGTCCCAGGAGGGGGCAGTCAGGGGACAAGGAGCGGGGGGGGGTTGGGAGTTCTGGGGGCGGGGCTGTCAGGGGGCAGGGGTGGGGAGAGGGATCGGAGCAGTCAGGGGACAGGGAGCAGAGGGGTTTAGATGGGTCGGGAGTTCGGGGGGGGGCTGTCAGGGGGTGGGGAGTGGTTGGATGGGGCGTGGGAGTCCCAGGGGTCCGTCTGGGGGTGGGGGTGTGGATAAGGGTTGGGGCAATCAGGGTACAGGTAGGGGGTAGGGTCCTAGGGGGCCAGTTAGGATGGGGGGAGGGTCTCAGGAGGGGGCAGTCAGGGGACAAGAGGCAGGGAGGCTTAGGTAGGGGGTGGAGTCCTGGGGGGCAGTTAGGGGCAGGGGTCCCAGGAGGGGGCAGTCAGGGGACAAGGAACGGGGGGAGGGTTGGGGGTTCTGAGGGGGGCGGGAAGTGGGAGGGGCAGGGGCGGGGCTCCTCCCATCCTCTTTTTTGCTTGCTGAAATATGGTAACCCTAGTAATATTCCTTTTCAGATGGGGTGTCCAGCACTGCACAAAATATTCCAGAGAAGGCTGCACCATTGATTTATGTAAAGGCATTGTAATATTCTCCATAGTGTTTACCATTCCATTCCTCATGCAACCTAATATATTGTTTACTTTTTTGATCGCAGCTGTATATTGAGCAGAGGTCTTCAAAGAGTTGCTTACAGTGATATCCAGATCCCTTTCTTGGGTTGATAACAGTTAGTTAAGATCTCTGCAACATGTAAGAGTAGTTTAATTGTTAGTCTCAAATCTGCATTTCTTTGCATTTATTAACACTGAATTTCAATTGCCATGATCTTGCCCATTCACCTAGCTTGCTGAGGCGACTCTGAAGGTCTGGCTCTAGTTCTGACTAATCTAAATAAGTACATGTCATCTGCAGATTTTGCTATCTCACTAATAATACTTCTTTGCAAATCATCAAAAATGTATTAAACAACACAGGATCTAGTATTACTCACAACTCAACAACCCTGTCTTTTTCCACTATCAACTGACAGTGAGCAGTTTTGTAGTCATTCTGTTTTTCCTGGGTTTTCTGCAGTTTTTTCTTCAGTCTGTTCATGCCCTGTGACTTTCCCTAAATAAACGGTCTCACATTCTCCTGAGACTTTTTCTAATCTTTGATTTTCCTGAGCAAGTTGACCTTTTTTATAAGTGAAGGGAGTCAGTCTCTTCCCCTTGATTCTTTGATTTGCCCCATCTAGCTGTTTGAAATGGTGGGTATCAAATAAAAATTAGTTCCTACTCAGGCAAACAATAGAATCATCTGTCTGGGAGAGGCCAGAAAGGACTGATACACTTTGTCATTTAATGCTGCACCTTTAACCTATTCTTCCTACTGATCCCATAGGTACTGAGATGAGGTAGCCAGTCAGCTAACAAATGGACATTACATTTGTTGGATTTGAGTGCAAAATGAATTGGATTTGCCGGCAATGACTGATAAGGTCTGAAACTTGTGAAATACCCAATGTTGCAGGTGAAAAATGTATTTCCTCTAACTTCAAACCTAGCATCTTAAAGCACCAAAGACCCCATATGACTTTGATCTGTCATTTGCATCCCTTAAAGGAGACAGCTATAACTACCATTTCAATAATTACAGAATCTTTATCAGAGTGCAAATCAGCACCTGTTGGGTTAGTTTCCCTTCTGCGTCCTGCTATAGTTTCTCAGGGTAAAAGCTTGTGTGTCTGCAGCTGGTAATTTTATTATAAAGACAAAGAAATAAGAGAACTTTACTCTCATTACCAGCATTTCCAAAAATGCAGTTGAAAACAATTTCAAAGAAGCAAAACAAACCACTCTCACAACACACTTTTCATTGTTAGGAATTGAGCCACACCAGTGAGAAAGGATGTTCTGTGGGGACACACTAATTTAACCCTTTTTAGCCCAGACAAGGCCCCAAACTGGCATGGCATGGGGGTTAATTAGCTGTTAATTTGTATACCCCACAAGTTCAGTTTGTGCTAGAGGTTCTCAAACTTTTGTACTGATGACCCCTTTCACATAGCAAGCCTCTGAGTGCGACCCCCTTATACAATAAAAACACTTGTTTATATATTTAACACCTTTATGAATGCTGGAGGCAAAGCAGGGTTTGGGGTGGAGGCTGACAGCTCGCAACCTCCCCATGTAATAACCTTACGACCCCCTGAGGGGTCCTGACCCCCCGTTTCAGAACTCCTGTGCTAGAACATCAGGGCTCATTTTCATGGTGTAAGACAAACTCTGTAATAATCTCACACACATGCAGGAGAATTACAAGGCACAAAATCAGCATTTCTTTCTTAATCTTTTTCTTGAGTGATGGAAATGATAACTGGGTACCACCCAATAGAGAACTGGGTGAATTTTTTCAAATTTATACACGTTGAAGAAATGTTTTGTTGTATTTTCCATTTTTAAAAGAGAAAAGTATGTGTGTATGGGGGGGAGGGATTACATCATTTTCATGAATTTTTCCACCATTTTCCAACTAGTTCTGTGACAGATCACTTGGCATGGTCAAGTCTATTTCTCCAAGCAAATACACATATATAAAGAGAAGACAAGAGAAGGGAAAAGGGAAAAGGAAAAAAGAATAGATGCTCCTTTCAGGAGCAAGAGGAGCTCTTGGATTATGCATGGAGCTTTTCAGAGATCTTTCTGTGACATATTTTTATTTCTATAAAGTACTATCTACTATATATTTAGAATAGTCCCTGTTAAGGAGAATTTACGTATTCTATAGTCACTCTGGCAGTGACTTTATAATACTTTGCACTTATATAGCAGATCCAAGAATCTCAACGGACTTTTTAAACAATGACTTTAGCCTTAAAACACTCTGCTGTGGTGGGTATACTACCCCCTCCCGCCCTTTTTTTTTTTTTTTTTTTTTACAGCTGAACAGAGAGGTTAAGTCACTCACACAGTGAATCACTAGTAGAGCCAGGAATAGAACCCACAACATCTGCCTCCCGCTCTAGATCTAAATCTTTTGGCTCTGGAGATAACAATCCTGCACGTATTAATTTGGGTCTCTGAAGGCTACTACCAGATAAATGCTGATTTTTATGGCTGAAAAGAGCCATTCACAGTATTCCCATCCCAAGCATTCAAAATCATGCATCAGACCCCCCCACCCCACCCCAAGTCAAGAGATTGGCTTAAATATAATAAGATTTTAAAGAAATAATACATTGGGAGGGGGTCTTTTTTTCGCCTTCTGCTTTTTTTCACCATTTGGTCATATTCAAGTCACATTTCCACGAGCATGATAGCTAGAAACTTTTTTTTTTTAAATGAAAGCTGAGATTCTCCCATATACACAAGGTTCCAGGAGCTATGTTTTGAGAAGTATTGTGACACTGTTGATAAAATCATGAGCATTAGCAACACAGCCCTCAGTTGGACCCCCTGGGTGCATGGGCCGCATTCCCTTCTACCTCAGATACCTAACCTTGGGAAACTTTGGGCCCCTGTTCAGGGACTGGCTCAGCCCCTGGCACAGGCTAGAGATACCCTAAATTGCACCCCTGCCATTGGTGGGACTTCAATGTCCAGTCCACTCCTCTCCTCCTCCATGCCTGCCAAGCCCCCTGCTCACTCCTCTCCTAGCACAGAATTCCTACTGTCTTCTTCAGGCCTCCTATAGTGGGGGAGACTGCACAACTGATGCTATGGCTCCTATAGCAGCACTTTTGCACTGGGGGCATTCTCTAGGGGCCCACATTGCTGCTTTGCTGTCCTGTTGAGCTGCTATTGCCAGTCTAAGAGGACTACAAGGTAACTTTGAATCAGACCCAATGTTTCCAGAACTGGTGTGTCTGGCTATGTCTTCATTGCAGTGCTGAGTTCTTACTCAATGGGGCACAGTGGCTATTGAATCTATGTAGTAATAGATTGTCTAGTACCACCTCTTCTGTGCAGTAGCATTCAGGGATTCAGGCCTTCAGCATTCACTTCTTTCCCGCCAGCTCAGAGGAACCAAAGCATTTCCACTGTCTGAGGCCTGCTGTGGGACAGGACTCACCCACAGTTGTCATATATTTACTTACTCAAACTTTGATTACAGCTAGGGACATTTAATTTATTTTTAATTAAATTGTGGAGTTGACACTATACAGAGTTTCTGGGGGTGGATTCCCCTGTCTTTTATAAACAATTTTATAATGTTTTATAATTCCTTGCCCAGGAACAGAAGAAAAATATCAGCAGATTCAGTTGCCAGGGGAGTGAATCCATAATTCAAGTAGCAAGATACCTTTCTTTGTAAGGCTAACGTTGATGATACCATGCACCGACCTCCACCTCTAATTATTGCAAAACCACTCATTCATATATGGAGTACTGCTGGAGAATAGCTTCTGGGAGGTGGATCAGGCAAGGCACATAGGAAGTACAGCATTATCTATGCTATTTACATAATCCCCATTACTGTAGTATTTGATGTGTCTTTGATGTACTTAGCCTCACAACAGTCCTTTGAAGTAGGGAATTAGTTATCCCTGTTTTACAGATGGGGAACAGAGGGACCAAGACTCAGATTCTCAAAGGTATCTAGGCACCATTGAAAGTGTCTAGTGGAGCAGGGAACTGAAGCTATATCTCCCAAGTCCCAGGCTACCCACTGGGCCATCCTTCTCTACCAGAAGTGCTCACTAGGGCAGTGTGATGCTGCTGTGCCCACAATTGCATAGTGAAGATACCACCTCAAACCCTTACAGAAAAGTCCTAGAGAATTTAATCGAAAATAATACACATTCTAACACCCTTAAAATCACCCTATTAACTTTTTATTAAATTTAATAAAGAAACAAATAAAATCCACAAAAATACCAAATAGAACACATTTCAAAGGCTAGCCAATAAAATTATGCATCCTTACAACTCGTCAAAGTGGCAAGACCAGACAGTACAAAAAAATCAGAAAACATTATATTAAAGATAACCTTTTAGGGTGGGGGGGTCACAATAAATAAATAAATGACATACACAAATAGGCGAAAAAGGAAAGGATGGGATGGGGGAAACAGAGAGAAAAAGCACAGAGGTCAGGTGGAAAGGAAGTCTGGCATTAGCTGAGCTATCTCAGCATTCTTTATCCAAATGTAACAAGTAACAGTGTCCAAATTTCTTCAAATTCACTTTCATATACTTAATAATCTCAATTGAGTCATCCTACATTAGGGGCACATCAAGGTTTCTATGCTGGGCTGCAGTAATTTGCTGTAATATTTTTAAAAAAATGATCCAAAGCATCTGTGCGGGGGTTGTGTCCAATTTGTAAGATTTTTTATAGAAATTAAAGAACTCTTTATTAATTCCTGTTGCTGATGTATATAATTTGCCATGTTTATCAAGATGGTTGTTATTCTACATGCAGAGGTCTTTGGTCTTAGGTGGTATGCCAGCAACTTGCCAGCTTTTTCACCTGATTCCCAGAAGCCCTGCCTGAGTTGAAATAGAGAAAATTCAGCCTGCGCCAAGTGCAGCTTATTGACTTCATATCTGCAATTAATCAGGGATTGCAGCAAATCTTGAGATGGGGCTGTGGCATAAGACAAATAAATCTCTTTTACTTTTTTCTCAAGGGTTATCAGATTTTCTCTGTGTTCCTTCTTTTTGACAGCTGTGAAACTTACCATTCTACTCTTAAACAAGCCTTGAGTGTCTCCTACACCAGCAGTTCTCAACCAGGGGTCCGGGGCCCCTTGGGGGGGGCTGCGAGCAGGTTTCAGGGGGTCCACCAAGTAGGGCCAGAGTTAGACTCACTGGAGCCCAGTGCAGAAAGCCAAAGCCCTGCTGTGCAGAGCTGAAGCCCAGGGCCCTGAGCTCTGCCACCTGGGGCTGAAGTTGAAGTCTGAGCAACTTAGCTTTGCGGGGCCCACTGTGGCGTGGGGCCCCAGGCAATTGCCCGGCTTGCTACCCCCTCACGCCATCCCTGGCTTTTAGATGCAGAAAAAGGACAGTGACCTGTTCCGTAACTGGCGTTCTTCGAGATGTGTTGCTCCTGTCTATTCCACTAGTTGTGGCGGCACAGGTGGGCCATGGAATTTGTATAGCACGTTGGGGGGTGGGGAGTGTCTCAGAAAGAAAAAGGTTGAGAACCCCTGTCCTGCAAAAAGATGTTGAGGGTTTGTTTGGATCCAGGAACAGGCCCATCTCTTTTTCAATAAAAATTTTGAAATGCAGATCTAATGAGAGCAGAATTAAATCTCCATCTACATGACTGTTTCTCGCCCAAGTCTGTGGCTATTTGAAGAGCCTCATCTGCAGCCAAGCATGTTTCCTGCAAAAGCAGTATGTCTGTCTTTGCTTTCTTTACTAATGACTACACTTTTTCTTTCAACTGGAGTGTTGAGTCCCTTGACATTCAAGACCATTTGGCCGTGTTAAGAATTATTTTTGGTTGTGTAGGTGACAGAATGTTTGTGTCATTTTCTCTATTCTCTATTCCCATCCTACTCTCCACGTAGAAACCCACCAGAAGGCGAGGCAGGGTGAGTCTATGGCTGAAATGTCTCAGACATTTATTTCACAGCTTTTGGCTTACCTTGCCAGATGCTTGCCACTTGCCAGACTTCCAGGGAATAGGGAGGCGGGGGTTCAAAAAGAAGAAGAGAGACCAAAAAGACACATTAAAGCAAAAACACATAATGTACATATAACAACTTAACTTATTATGAAGCATAGTAGACCATAATGAAAAGGCAACAATTATCAAACACTTAACACTATGAACAACACTAAATCCAATCATAAGTTCCAGAGGGCGCAGGCCGGGAAGACACACCATACAGGCCAGGAGCTCTGCCAATATCCATTATTTAAATTATTCTTATTATTTTTAACAGCCCTCCTATTTTTCCCATACCACAACATACTAACTACATTATAAGGAGATGAAAGGAAACACACATTCCACAAACGTAATATTTCTTAAACTGGTATGTCAGGGATACATCTATGAATTATCCTGTAATTTGTAATCTTTTCAGTTTTCCAAATAGAAAAACCAGAGTATTGGTAATACAGCTTGGTGCACTGAGTGAGACATATATTTTGGGGATTACTTTCTCAGGGTCACATACCCCATCGCCCTTTTTGTTTGCAACCAAACATTCAGTTGCCCTTTCCCATATTAAATAAACATATAGCTAACACAGAAGAAATCTAACTGTTCCCACACATTGTAAATGACTGCATCAAAGTACACAACAAACAATTCAGTTGAACAAGTGACCATTTTTTATTATCATCTTCATGTACTCGGGGTTTGAGTTTGTAGAAGGTGTTAGGGTGGGGGAAGGGTCTGAATAAGTTCGGGGAGGGATTCAGGGGGGCAATAAGAAGGAAAAGATTGGGGAAGTAGGGGGAAAGGAGGGAAGGCATGAGGGGAGAGAAAGGCTGGGGAAATGTGGAAAGGGGAGAGCAGGAGCAGGGGAAGAGGGAGGAAGAAGGAGGTGATAGGGAGAGCAGAAATCACTGTCCATGTAGGTCAGCAACCCATGTTGATGTTTTCTGCTCCCTTAGTCCATAGGGGGTACAACTAGCTTAGCTCCTGTCACGGAGTGTGGGGGGACACAAGGCCGTGCACCCCCGGCTTCCTGCGATTCACCATGACTCTCAGCCAGCCAGTAAAGCAGAAGGTTTATTTAGACGACAGGAACACAGTCCAAGACAGGGCTTGCAGGCACAGACAACAGGATCCCCCCCAATTAGGTGCATCTTGGGGTCCCAGGGCACCACAGCCCCCTTGGGGGGTCAGAGCCCCGTCTGCCTCCCAGCCATTCAACCAGCCAGCTCTGAAACTCTCTCCCCAGCGTCCCATCCCACAGCCTTTGTTCAGTTTCCCGGGCAAAGGTGTCACCTGGCCTCTAACCCCTTCCTGGATTCTCATGTTACATGCTCAGGTATTCTCTCTCACGGCCAGTCTCCCATCCCCCAATGCAGACCACCCTAGCCACACTCCCCTGCCTTCCCAGCCAACACTCCCCACTCAGCATTCAAAGACCACAGTAAGAACAGTCCCAGTTCGTCACAGCTCCGCCTCCTGTGCAGCTTTCCATGATGACTTCCAGGGAGGGGAGCTGTCTCTCACACTTCCAGCACAAGGGATGCCAAGCTGCCAGGCTATGAGGATCCCTGGCAGCAAAGCGTGGTGACACAGCAGGGGCTCCCACTGGCATCAATTTTTAAAAGTGGCATTGCAGTGCCTCAAATTGCTACAGAGAAACAGCGAGCTGCACTGCACCCTGGTGATCTTTATGGTATATGTCTGAGCCAAGATAACAACGCAGGCCTTGTATAAATAGTTCATGTTGATCTGTTCATTTAGGGATGTTTCATTAATTCCCCAGCACAAGTGCAGGAGCAAAGGCACTTTATATTGCTAATACATTATTTAAATAAATCTTTTCCACAGTCAATTCACTTCCATGAGAGCAATTTGGGATAAGGTGTTCCCTTAACTTCATTGCTGAGGTGCTTCACATTCAGCCATTTGAGGATAATTGATCTATATATCCCAAAAGTTAATAAATATAAGCCTGGAGCAGAAGCAGGGCAGGCTCTAGGATTTTTGCCGCCCCAAGCAAAAAAAAATTTGGCCGCCCCCCCTTTTTTGTGTGCCCCCCTGCGCCCAGCCCCACCCCAACTCCACCCCTTCCGAACCCCTTCCCCAAATCCCCAGCCCCGCCTTCTCTCCTGGGCATGCCACATTTCCCCCCCCCATTGCTTCCTGCGGGCCCCCGCAACCTCCCGCCCTAGCTCACCTCCGCTCCACCTGCTCCCCCGGGCGCGCCGCCGCTCCGCTTCTCCCCCCTCCCTCTCAGGCGAGCAGGCGGAGTGGAGGTGAGCTAGGGTGGGGGGCACAGGAAGTAACGGGGGGTAGAGGAACCGCTCCCCGCTCCAGCTCACCTCCGCTCCACCACTGCCGCCTCCCCCGAGCGCCCGCCGCTCAACTTCTCCTCCCTCCCAGCCTTGCTGCACGAAACAGCTGTTTCGCACGCGGCAAGCCTGGGAGGGGGGGAGAAGCGGAGCGGCAGCGGCGTGCTCAGGGGAGCAGGCGGAGGCGAGCTGGGGCGGCGGGGGCACTTTTTCCCCATAAGCATAAGTCGGCGCTTATGATGGCCAGTGCCAGAATGCCGCCCCTAGAAATGTGCCGCCCCAAGCACCTGCTTGTTTTGCTGGTGCCTGGAGCCGGCCCTGAGCAGAAGAGAGACTCCAAATCACTAAGTTAGTCACAGTAACTGGATACGCTCATAAGTGCAGGTAGGGCAGACATAACAACTGGAAAGTAAACTTGATATAAAACAGAACATGTACTCAATTCACTGCAGGGTCTTTTTAAAAAAGTACTGCTTCTTGTAATGCACTTTTTCACCAACTTTGACATGAAACTGAGCTGGAAACTTCATAAAATATTTGAGCGTTGGCTAGCTCCCTTGCTCTTCTAAAACGATGTTCTATGTTCAACCACATCTTTTGCAAAATCTTGAAAAATCATTATTTTATGGCATTCCCAAACAGTTATTTTTTTTCCACAAGCTAGCATCAATTTTTATTTTGCAGTAAATCTGAGAAATTTGACAGTGCATGAGGTTTGGCATTTGAGGCTGGCTTGGCGCAGGGACCTATCTGTTCTCTTTAAAGCAAATTTGAAATCATCCGTCAGGCTAAGCAATTCTGAAAGGAGCTGGGCATCAAATTCTAGTGAGTTTGCCTTTCTCTGCTCCTTCAGGGACTCCTATAATTCTCAAGTTATAGCAGTAAGACCTTCCCTCAAGTCTGCGAGGCTTCTCTGCACTTGGGCTGAGACCAGGGGCGGCTCTACGTATTTTGTCGCCCCAAGCACGGCAGTCAGGTGGCTTTCGGCGGTGCACCTGCGGGCGGTCTGCTGGTAATGCGGATTCGGCGGCACGCCTGCGGGAGGTCCGCCAGTCCCGCGCTTTCAGCATACCCGCCGCCGAATTGCTGCCAAAACCACGGGACTGGCGGACCTCTCGCAGGCACGCCGCCGAAGGCAGCCTGACTGCCACCCTCACGGCGACCAGCAGGCCGCCCCCCGTGGCTTGCCGCCCCAGGCACGCGCTTGCTGCACTGGTGCCTGGAGCTGCCCCTGGCTGAGACCCCTTCTATATGATCTTCCACCGTTCACATTCTCCTGTCTGCTTCAGTCACCCAACTTTTCAGCTCTTGCAGAGAGGAGCTAATCGAGGTAACAATCAATTGGTTTGTAGCCATTGTGTCCTTTTGTTATCTACTGTGTCTGCAGCAGCAGCCCTCTCCAGCAGGGCCATCCTTACACCATCCATTCAGCAGAGGCATCCTACTCAGATGAGAGGGGGCACTCCACCTTCCTCATTCTTCAGCTACTTGTAGAGCTCCCAGTAGTCAAATCCTTGCCTGCTAACATTCCAGAGATACTGGCGTACCTGTTCCTCCACTGGGGAGCTCAGCCAGGGGCCCTATACTCCAGAGAGAAAGCAGAGATCACTTACCTGTACAGTAACTTGAGTTTGAGATTTTTTTTCCACATGGGTGCTCCACAATAGGATGTGCACGTGCCTGTGCCCTCTCGATTGGAGATTGTAAGAGCAGTGTCAGTGGCCTGCACAGAGCAGCAACTAGTGTTCCCAGGCAAGGGCATTAAGGAAGTGCAGCCCCACAGTCACTCCAGTTCCTTTTCGACCATGAAGCCTGAAGAGTCTGCAGCAAGTTACAGTAAGGTGAGTAACCTCTCCTTCAAGTGTAGGAAACTCCCAAGCAGTATCTCAACCTGGAGGTGGGTAATGAAGAGGCAAATCCAAGACTGCATCACCAAAGGTAGCTAATGGGGGCACGTATGATGGTGTAATGTGTGGTGAGTGTATGAACTAAAAACCAGGTTGCAGTCCTACAGATGTGTGTTATGGGGACATCCTTAAGGAGAGCTATAGAAGTGGACTGAGTCCTAGTGGAGTGGGCTGTCACTTTATGAAAGGGATGTGTCCCAGCTACTTCGTAGCATGTCAGGATATAACCGGAAAGCCCACTTTGAAAGTCTTTGAGTGGAAATTAGCTGGCCCTTCCTCCTTTTGGGAAAGATGCAAAGAGTCTGGGAGAGCCCCTAAAGGTCTTCGTCCTGTCAAGGTCGAAGATGAGGGCTCTCTTAGTGTCTAGTGTTTGAGGACTAGCTTCCTCTCTTGAGGTATGAGACTTTGGATAAAATACTGGTAAACAGATTTCTTAGTTGATATGAAACTCTGATGAGACTTTAGGGAGGAAGTGAGGATGTGGGTGCAGTGTGACCCTGCCATGGAAGAAGGTAGCATATGGCAGGTCTGCCACGAGTGCCCTGAGTTCTCCCATTCTTCTGGTCGAGGTGATGGCTATCAGAAAGGGAGAGGTGAAAGAGCAGGTTCAAACAGGGGATTTCTTAAGGTGTTGAGAACTAGATTAACATCCTGTGAAGGCCCTGGATTCCAGACAAGGGATAATAAATTGTGTAAACCCTTGAGGAATCTGACCAAAATCCCTTCTATAGGTGAATGGAAGCCCGAGCTCCCCACCGTGGCCGCCGGCCCCCGAGCCTCAGCCCCAGCCCCGAAGTGCCAGGCGATCTTTCCCAATGCCCCCAGCTCTGGAGCACCAGGCAGCATGGCCCTGGAGCACCAGGTAGACTGAGCACCGGCCCCAGCCACCCTGAGTCCCGGGCCACAGGCCAGCCTGCCCTAGCCCCAACCCCAGCCTGGATCACGGGGGAAGAGCGGGAAGCAGGAAGCGGCCTGGGGCGGAGCGTGAGAGGGGCCACTCCTGACTGTCTGATGGGGGGAGGCCTAAGCCTCTCCTGGACTGCGATACCTGCCACCCATGTACATAGCTGCCCTGTTGTCCAAAATTACCCTGATAGAGTGGTGCTCTATGTCATAAAGGAAGTGCTGACATGCATAATGGACTGTCATTAGTTCCAGGATGTTGATGTGGAACGATATCTCTTGTGAGAACCATCTGCCCTGTGCTACGGCCCCTTATAGGTGCACCTCCCACCCCAGAAGAGAGGTATTTCATGAAGATTTTTGAAGGTAACAGACGTGAGAATGGGGTTTCCATGCAGACTTTCAGAAGGTCTTTCCACCACTTGAGAGAGTCTAGTGCTTGCAGGGGCACATTGTTTCATTTGGAAAGACTATGTCTGTTTCAGGTATACATAGTCCTTACCCATGCCTGGAGACATCTGAGATGTAGTCTCACATGTGGCATAATGAACATGGATGCCAGCATGTGGCCTAGAAGTTATAGAGCAGGCCCCACGTCTTACTCTATGCTTACCCACCTACACCTCTATGTTGTGCTGTAAAGTAGAGATTAGACTGGCCGTAGTGGAGAAACTTTCCTTGGTGGTTAGAGAGTCTAGTGTGGCTCCAATAAAATCTATCTGCTGGACTGGTTTAATGTAGCCTTTTTTAGATTGATGTGAAGGCTCAGGGACTGAAATAAAGTTAGGGTCTTGGTGGTTGCTAACTGGGCCTCTTGAGTGGAGCCTCCCCTGAGGATCCATTTGTCTAGATATGGAAAGACTGTGATGCCCCACTGACACAGGTGGGCCACTACTACTGAGAGGACCTTTGTAAAGATCCTCGGGGCCATGGAGAGTCCAAAGGGAAAGATATGATATAGTTATAGACAATGTTCTGAACCTAAAACTACCTGACATTTGTACCCCAAGCAAGGGGGGAAACTTGTAGGGAAAGGCCCCAGGCCCAGCTGGATAAATAACTACCTCAGAAAGGTTATTATGAATAATCAGAGAGCATATAAGGAATGAAAAAGGGAATTGATCAGCAAAGAAAGCTACATCATGAAGATTAGAAAATGTAGGAATAAAGTGAGAATTGCTAAAGTCAAGCTGAATTAGCTCTTGCCAATTAAACTGAGAGGGGTTTTTTTTAGTTATATAAATAAAAAGAGAATAAAGAATTATGCGGTTGGGCTGCTATGTGGTGTGGATGGGAAGGAGATTAAAGATAATCTAGGTATGCCCAAAAACTGAATGATTACTGTGCCTGGTTTTCAATAAGGATAATACGGAACATGTGTATGAAGACAGTATGCTTGATGGAAATGGTGTCACAAAATGGAAACAAATGACCACATCTGAGGTGGAAGAAAAATTTAAAGGGCTTACTGTGCACAAACTGGGGGGATTGGATAATTCCCATCCCAGAATACTGAAAAAACTGGCAAATTAGATTGCTAGTCTAGTAGCAAGGATTTTTAATAACTATTCGGGGGTAGTACCACCGTATGACTGGAAAATCGTTAATGTCATACCTATATTTTAAAAAGGGGGGAAAGGTGATCCGATTAGTCTGACCTCAGTAGTATGCAAGGGTTTAGAACAAATTGTGAAGGAAAGAATAAATACATTAATGGATAAATGGCAAAGGGGATATAATGCGTCTGCTGGGCTCTGGAAAGTCTTTCCAGGCCTCAGGAATACATGCCTAGGAGTGTGGTGGAATGGTGCTGAAACAGAACTCTGTACAGAGGCCTCAGAGACTGAGGATGTTTCATCCCTGGACTGAAAAGTGTGGAGGGGGGGTACGGGGGGGGGGGGGCAGGCTTCAACCATCAGTGCTGATATCAGAGGCAATGGATCTGATCTGTTCCTATGTGAAAGGGTTCCATCTCCAGCGGTCAAAGCGGTGCCAGGGAAGGGCTCTGGCAATGCTCTTTCGGAGGAGGAGGAACTCTGGTTCCTCCAAGATGAGGAGACCCTCAGGGAAAGGAAACTGGAGTGTGCTGCAGAACTATGATAGCAGGCGGTAGGAGCCAGAGGCAGTACCGGGGCCCAGAATGGGAACGGATGCAGGGCTGGGAATGCTGCATGCAGTACCAGAGAGGCTGGCGAAATGATGTCACTGCGTTTGGAGCGCTGTTGTTCCAAAAAGAGAATGGTACCAGAGAGGGTGCTAGGTGCTGGTCTGGGTGGTCTCTGTGGCTCCAAGATTATGATGGTTCAGGGGCTGTTGAGGTAGTCTTAGAGACCCTGGTTTGGGATGCATCTCAGTGCCCAGAGGTGTTAGATGGTACCAAGGTTGCTTCTTGGTGTTGTTTGGGTGAAGGCCTCTCCATCAGGTCCCCTTAAGGCAGTACTGGGATTCAGTCCCAGCATTAACCGGAGCCTTGGCTGTACACAAGGTCTCCCGAGAGCCAGCTCTATGAGGTGACGTACCCCTCTTTCTAAAGACTCTAGTAGGAGAGAGGATTTTTTTTCTTTTTGAGGGCTTCATCTCTGGGACTGTCCCTGGAGCTCCAGAAGTCACCGGAGCTGCTTGAGAATTTGAGGTCAATGTATGGGAGATGGGGGCAAATGGACTCCATGGGAGCTAGGAAGTGTTCCATTAAGAGGAGCTTCAGCCTAGCCTCTCTGTCTTTTCAGGATAAAGATTTACTACAACATGAAACAACAATACAGTATCGCAGGTCACATCCTTCCTGTCCCAGCTCTGCTCAAGATGAGACTATCTGACCTTATGCAGAGTGAATAATCCTTCCCCAGCACTGGTACAGACTGTGCTTTTTTTTTTTCCTTACTCCATTTGGAAGTTGGAAATTTAGGTCTTTACAGACTGAGAGTTTTAAGGTGATATAACAGGAAAATTAACAGGTAACTGCTTGTTTTGTCACAAGAGGCAAGCTCTCTTTAATTATCTGAGGACAACAGCACCTCCAAACAACACTGTATTCTCAAAACAATGTAACGATCCAGTCTAGTTCCCATCAAAACCAATGGGGGACCTTACATTGACCTCCGTGATCGTCAGATCAACCTCTAAAGTTGGCAACTTCTCTGTTTTATGGACCTTGTCGGGTCTCTCTCATCTTTTTAGCCATCATTGTTTCTATGGGGCTGCTTGATAGCATCCTCTGCAGGGCAAGCACTCCCTGTCTTAGTCCATAAGTTGTGGCTGTCTGCTTAGAGTAGGATGGTATGTGCTGTACATTCGGCATCAGTCTCTGAACATTTAACTAAAGAGAACAAAACTCAGAATTTCACTGTCTGCACGTTTAAATAATCAATCCAAACTCAAAGGCAAGAGTTTAGTTGCAGTGCTTGAAAGCAAAACCTTCACCTGGTCCTGGGGCTCTGGGCTAGCACTGAGAAGCTCTTCCTCTGTCCCAGTCTTACCCTCACTAACCCTGAGAAGAAGTAGTCAAACCTACTTAACTGGTCTTCCGGCTTGTGATTGGTCATTGTCTCCTACTGGCCTTTCTAGGCCTCTGGAGGACTAAGACTTGATGGTAGCCCAGTCTAGGTATTAATTTCTTGAGCAGGGGATATCAAGGTGCCAGTGCATCCAGCAGGGGCAGAGAAGGCCTGATAGATCCCATAATAGATGGATACTTGCAGGAGTAAAAAATAAAGGCAATTCTGTCAATTCTGATTTGGGAGGCTCAACCCCCACTATCTGCCAGCTGGAAGCTGTGGGCCAGATCCTAACAGAGCGGCTGGGGGTTCCCCCTGCATAATCTGCTCTGTGTCATCCCCTGCCCCAGGGACAGGATGCATACCAGGGGTGGAAGGGAGCATGGCCAGAACACCTTCCACTCTAGCAATCCTAGGCCGGCAGCATGGCCCCTAGGGAGCCATTGCACCTGGCAGAAGTTTGAACTGTTCTAACTTACACTGAAGGTTGTCATAGTCCCACAGTTCTCCCAGGATCAGCTTTATGTCATGTCTTTCTCTCCTTAGATGTAGCACTGAGTATAGCTCATTTGGATCTTGGCCTGTCTCTTTAGACCAAAGACTGTGTCAAATGCTAACACTATATAGTGACTTCCCTGAGAGCATGTCAGAATTGAACCAAACCCTTCGGTGAGGGCCGAAGAGATATGTTCACAGAACAAACATTTCACAGAGGGAAGTTGCGCATCCTATCAGTGTTAATGATCTGGATGATGGGATGAATTGCACCCTCAGCAAGTTCACAGATGACACTAAGCTGGGGGGAGAGGTAGATATGCTGGAGGGTAGGGATAGGGTCCAGAGTGACCTAGACAAATTAGAGGATTGGGCCAAAAGAAATCTGATGAGGTTCAACAAGGACAAGTGCAGAGTCCTGTACTTAGGAAGGAAGAATCCCATGCACTGCTACAGGCTGGGGACTGACTGGCTAAGCAGCAGTTCTGCAGAACAGGACCTGGGGATTACAGTGGACAAGAAGCTGGATATGAGTCAGAAGTGTGCCCTTGTTGCCAACAAGGCTAACGGCATATTGGGCTGTATTAGTATGAGCATTGCTAGCAGATTGAGGGAAGTGATTATTCCTCTCTATTCGGCACTGGTGAGGCCACACCTGGAGTATTGCATCCAGTTTTGGGCTCCCCACTACAGAAGAGATGTGGACAAATTGGAGAGAGTCCAGCAGAGGGCAACAAAAATGATTAGGGGGCTGGGGCACATGACTTACGAGGAGAGGCTGAGGGAACTGGGGTTATTTAGTCTGCATAAGAGAAGAGTGAGGGGGGATTTGATAGCAGCCTTCAACTACCTGAACAGGGGGTTCCAAAGAGGATGGAGCTAGGCTGTTCTCAATGGTGGCAGATGACAGAACAAGAAGCAATGGTCTCAAGTTGCAGTGGGGGAGGTCTAGGTTGGATATTAGGAAACACTATTTCACTAGGAGGGTGGTGAAGCACTGGAATGGGTTGCCTAGGGAGGTAGGGTGACCAGACAGCAAATGTGAAAAATCGGGACAGGAGGTGGGGGGTAATAGGTGCCTAGGTAAGAAAAAGACCCAAAAATCGGGACTGTCCCTATCAAATCGGGACATCTGGTCACCCTATAGGGAGGTGGTGGAATCTCCATCCTTAGAGGTTTTAAGGCCCGGCTTAACAAAGCCCTGGTTGTGATAATTTAGTTGGTGTTGGTCCTGCTTTGAGCAGGGTGTTGGACTAGATGACCTCCTGAGGTCTCTTCCAACCCTAATCTTCTATGATTCTATGCTGTATGCAGATCCTCCCCACATCCTGGCATTAAGCTTTATTAGTGATGATTTGGCACCATCACATGATCCCAGGAAGAAAAGAATAGTGGGTTTTTTTAATAGTTTAGTTTTTCTAAGTTTTCCACACAAATTAACGCACATACCCTTCAGTAATGCCAGATGGACAGAACCATCTGTCAGAGATTAACACACATTAAAGGACTACAGTGCACTTGGTTAAAAAAAATGGTAGAATTCCAAGAAAATCCGGGCTTTGTATATTGATTTACCTGAACTATTGCATGTAGAACTGCTTGTTTTCAATTGCCAGCATTTACATTCACTTATAGAAGAAATTGCTGCATCAGAAACGATGGATTATGACATGGTGAAACCATTTTTACAGCCTCAGGATGTTTTTGAAGCCCTCTGATGTAAGACTGCAACAGATACCAGGAAATTAGAGCAAGAGAGCCACAGTGAATGAAATCACACTAGATAAAGCAACTGGAGCTTGTCATGTGAAAGCATAAAGACGCTCAGAAAGAGTTGTTTTCTCCTAACACAGAGCAGGATCTTTATAAGACCAGGTAGCTAGTATTATCTCTGAACGTATTGTGTTAGAGTTGTGCTTAGAACCAGCCCAGTCCTTCTGCTTGTGCTCCTGCTACAGATTTAAGCACATGGTGCACACCTCTTTACAGGGACCATAGTGGGAGTTCTGTTCTTCCACCGCTGAGAGAATTTTAAAAGTCAGTGAGAATATTTCTACCTGAGAGCCAAAGAGCCATGTTAAACCTCCCCTTATGTTAAGGACTTGTCCTGCCCCCTCCAGCATCAGCAGATTTCCCTTGACTTCATTAGGAACAGGAGCACTGGGTCCTTAGTATTTGAGGAAACAGAGGGATTTGCTTCACTAGATAATAGAAACTGTACCAATCACTGGCTCCCAAGCAATGATATCAGCCAAAAATAAATTACCACCTCATCTCACCACTAGAGGTAGCTTGGAGCTGAAGCAGGGAGTAATGTGAAGATGTTTGCGCTACTGCTACCCATGCAGTTCTGACCACCTGGCACCCTTCATCAGCAATAGCCATTTTTATCCCCAGAATGTTGGGATACTGGCTATTGGGTATTGTAAACGCTATTAAAGGCAGTTAGAATTCTTATGGCTATGACAGAGAGCTGGCACAACTGTGCTGCAATGGCTGTTTCTGTGTGCACGGCTGTTGTTTATTGCAAAGTTGATTTATTAGGTCATTAAAAAATGCTGATCCACATAACTTTATCTACCCTGGTATTTCTTAAATATAAAATTATACAACACATCGTAGGCAGCCTCAGCCTTTAACAAACTCCAGCCTTAATCGGTTTAGTAACTATCTAGTGCCCTACCCCACACTACCTCCCCCATGTTCAAATGCCTGACAAAAACAATCAAGCCTTGGCAGATACCCTGACTGACTCCCTGAGGGTCACAATAGCACTTCTCACCCATAGCTTTCAAACACCCTTCAAAAGGAGACATGTACCATTATCCCCATCTTACAGGTGGGGAAACTAAAGCATCGAAAGCTGTCACTAATCCAAGGTTGCAGAGCTGGGATATAAAGCAGGCCTCTTGTTCGCATTCCAGTGCACGATCCAATGGACCTCTCTGTCTCCTTCAGGCCATCCCACCAACAAATGATCTTGGTGGAATGCAACTTATTAAAAAATCAAGCTTAGTGACAGATCTTATTTTGTGTCTGTTTTCCTTTGTTCAGGGCTAGCCACTTAGTTCAGTGATCAAAAGATAGGAGCACACTTTCCTTTCATACCAAAGTTTAAACAAACATTCTCTTTTTTGAGGTGTGTTGGGAGAAAGGTTCAATAATTAGCTACATGTTGTTCACCTCTCAGACTAATGTGAATGATCCATGCTGGAGTGTTTTTTCTGTAGAATTCTTTTCAGAACACACAATCCAAAAGGTGGCGGTGTTAAGAATCTGTCAACTGTGGGGTGGGAGAGAAAAAGCCAGACTTGCTTTGTCATTCTGCTGGTATGGAGAAGGGGTAGCTGTATAAGGCAGAGAGACACAGAAGGGGTGACTCTGATGGATGGGTCATAAAAAGAACTTGGAGCTTATCAAGGTCTAGTTTTCTTATTGCTCATGTTGAGGCAACATGAGCCAATGGATAGAGCATAGGATGAACTGGAGTTCTAGTCCCAGCTTTGCCACTGACTTGCTGGATGACCCTGGGCAAGTCACCACCTCTCTGTGCCTCAGTTTCAGTGCCTACAAAATAAGAAGACCACCACCAATTCACCTTTGTCAAGCACTTTAAAATCTCTGGATGAAAAATACTCTATACATGTATTGTAAAAGTAAGACCCTGAATAAGTAATCTAGATTATTTTAACAAAATATTTGGAAATCAATTCCTCTTGTCCTTCTTCTCATCCTTAAGCACTGAGGTTGGTGGCAACTCTAAGCCAATGGCAGCTGAGCTGTTGTGTGCAGTGTGACTCTCACTGGTGCTGCCTGCACTGCCTAAAGAGCAACAACTGAGCCTGGGGGAGGACAGTGAAGCCCCCACCCCAAGCTGCTAGGCTGCTCCAGCAGTGAATTTGTGTAACAAGCTGCAGCCAATGTTTGCAGAACAGAAGGAAAACAAGACCTAAAAGTCTTAGGATATGTCTACACCACAAACTTAAGTCGACCTATATTAAGTCGACTTATAGCCACCGCAGTAATTACTGAGGTGGTGCATGTCCACACTACCCTCCTTGGGTCGGTGGTGCGCATCCTCACCAGGAGCACTTCTATTGACCTGAGGGGGGCAGTGTGGGGAGCTGAGAGCCCAATGTCTCAGCTCTGGTGGCAGCTCCCTGCCAGGAGCCAGGCTGCCCCATAGGCTCCTGGGCTTCCAGCAGACTGCACCCTCCTTCGCCTCCCTGTTCCCCGCTGGGAGCAGGGTCCAGCTGTCCAGGCTTCTCACCCCAGCTCCCAGTTTATGTCAACAGCTTATGTCGACCTAACTGTGTAGTGTAGACCAGATCTTTAGAATGGTATATTGTCAAGGACAGGCCAATGATTTGTATGTGACTCTGCTGTGTCTCTCCTTGTTATTCTTGAGAGATTGATCCACTTTTGATTCTATACATTCACACAGGTGTGAAATCAAAGGTGGTGTTTACACAAGACTGGTTTCAGTTGTTAGCTCTCCTGCCATCATGCTGCAGTTCCACTGAGGGTAGCCGTGGTAGAAGCTGCTAGTCTCAATAAGGCACCGTTATTTTTACCAGTGTCAAATGACACTGCTCAGAGCAGTCTTTTAGATAACAAGAGTAAAAACCACCCACTGCTTGTGTCCTGTCTACACCAGCTCTTCCGCCATTGGTACCACCAGTGGAGCTGCACCAGTGTTGTATCAATGCTGGGAGAGGCTCCCAAAAAAGGCTATTGTGAACGAGGCCTAAAAAAACCACAATAAAATGATATGCCAAGAGCCTTGAGTATTGATGTTCTCTGATACAGGGGAAAAACAAGCTCGACAATGCAGATTTAAGGAGGGGATCTTCAAAAGCTCCAAGCTTTGGCCTAACTCCATTTCCACTGAAGTCAATTGGAAAAAGTAGTTGATGACTTTTCTCTCTCCCAGCCTGAATCTTCAGTTTTTCAGCTTCTAACTCTGATTTGGAACATTGTTTGGCTATAGAATAAGCTGGACACAGTCTGAGATTTCCCCCTCAGATAATATTGCAGAGTTCAGAGGGTAGAGGATAGTCTAATAATGGAAAAACTCTCAAATGTCAAGAAAACGGGTCCTAGTAACTTTTACACAGGTTGGCTCCAATTCTTATGAGATGAACAAAATAACCTCATAAAATCAATGAGCCGACCACATAATTATAACTGCTGTTTTGTGTTATTGAAGCATGGACACTTGTCTCCAGACATAGTTTGACTGCAGCATTCCCCCACATCTCTGGTTTTGTTCATTGCAATAGTTATCAGATGTATAGTTTTACATCCTCATGCTTGATTTATAACTGCTCTGCCTTGTCTCTGCCTTGTTCTTGAGAGGTATTGTACATACTTAATCTGGATTTCCATCCTGCTCCCACTGACTTCAAAGGAACTTTCTACCACAATGGTAAAGCTCACCGGTGCAGGAGACAAAGCTTTCTTGGGGGCTGGTTGAGACAGTGGAATGAACTTTCACATGAACTAAAGATAGCCACAAACCTAGTGCAAGGCAAACATCTTTAGCCTGCCTTCACGACCAAACATATATCAGTATGTACATTACAAAATTAAAAATCCTGCAAACCCTACCAAACCAAAACACTGAATTGCATGCACAATTCTTCCTCTGGGGACAGGGTGAGGCAAAGAATGAACCTCACATGGCAGATGTTATTCACATTACTTAATGCACTACTGGAAAGTGCTCAGATACTATGGTGATGGGGTGGTACGAGGAGCTACGTAGAATAAAACAGCATACAATAGACCGTTTTAAGGTGGCCCACGAAAGTGCATCTGTCACAGCTAGGATGCATTTATCAGTTTCCAAGCAGGGACACTTCCTGCTAACTGCAGCCCAACCTGGGACACTCCTGGGGCACTAGAGGCTTTGGGAGCTAATTAAACTGAAACAAAACAAACACAAGCCTGTCTTTGCACCTTGTGGCTGCTTCATGTCTCCATAAAAGGTATTTTTCATTCAGAAATTGCAGATGGTAGAATCATAAAGGTAGCAAAGCAAAGTACATAGAGACTTTTCAGCTGGATCCACTCCCTCCTCAAAACCAGTGAGTGGCATCTTGACAACTCTGTTCCCTCCTTTGACCCTCCAATGTTGTGAAAGGAGCAGCCACACTTGAGCCAGTGTGCTCCTTGGTCCTTGCTTCCCATCTACACCCTTCCCTCCAGAGAAGGAGACAGCAGTTCCTCCTCTAACCCCACACGCCTGGACAACATTTCTACTCATCCTGGGTAAGAGGGTTTCGTAAGCCCTGTTGCTTAGTTTGAGTACCGTGGCAGACCAAGGCCTGAATTAAAGGCCACTGAAATCAACAGGAAAACTCAACACTGACTTCAAAGGACTTGGCACGGGCCCTTTGTGCATTTACCCAGTTGCTCATAGGGTGACCAGATGTCCCAATTTTATAGGGACAGTCCCAATATTCGGGGCTTTTTCTTATATAGGCAGCTATTACCCCCCACCCCCATCCTGATTTTTCACACTTGCTATCTGGTCAACCTAGTTGCTAGACTGTTTGAACTGCTTAAACTCCACAGCGAGTTGCACAAAGAGGGGTGCGTTTGGAGCACCTGCGGGCTGGGATTCCTCCCCCATGTGCACTGGGTCTCTGCGTTGGCTATGGTTTAAATCAGGTTTATTCTCCTCGCTTGGTAATTTCTTATATAGCTCTAAATACTATTTTGATTTATAAAATAGATCCATTTGAAAGAATCCTCAAACCCATACTTCAACTAAGTATCCCAAACATTGATCTGTTCATGAGAAACAAGGGATAGGGAAGGGGTTAATTACAACTACTTATCCCACATCTGTCTCATTGTTCTCACATCAACCTCCACAACAGCCCTTGCACCAGCCTTTTCAGAGCCAAATTAGAGACTCCTGAGCAGTGCTTAGGGATAAGGAGTTCCCCCCCACCCCCACCCCTTCACAGGTGGCCCAATCAGCTTTTTCTCACCACTCCACTTTTTCTCACACATTTGCAATCTGGGGGGAGGGGGGAGGGCGATCCTCCATTTTTTTTGGCTGAAATTCTCAATTCTTGATTTCTGCCTGAAGAATAATGTTCTTGGGAAAAAATGAACAAAACCAATTCAGCCATTTTTGCGTTACTTGACAAATAGTACGTGAACACATAATCCAAGACTGTGCATACGCACCCGGAGACAAAGTTGAAATTGCATGATCAACTTTAACCTTCACATTGCCTCACTTTTGAACAATCAGCTGCTCACTTAATAGGCAGCAGGTTTAAAACAGACAAAAGGAAGTATTTCTTCACACAATGCACAGTCGACCTGTGGAACTCCTTTCCAGAGGATGTTGTGAGGGCCAAGACTATAACAGAGTTCAAAAAAGAACTAGATAAATACATGGAGGATAGGTCCATCAATGGCTATTAACCAGGGTAGGCAAGGACAGTGTCCCTAGCCTCTGTTTGCCAGAAGCTGGAAATGGGCGACAGTGGATGGATCACTTGATGATTACCTGTTCTGTTCATTCCCTCTGGGGCACTTAGCATTGGCCACTGTCAGAAGACAGAATACTGGGCTAGATGTACCTTTGATCTGACCCAGTATGGCCGTTCTTATGTTCACCCTTACTATATGATCAGTTATTTGTTTTTCATTTAATAGACTCTGCACTGCCACCTCTGGAGACATTTGATGCTTTACTTAAAGCCTCCAGTCCTGGAGACAATTGATTAGAGGTGAGTATCTCAGTTTTGATTTTTTTTATGATCATTTATTTTTTTTAAAGTAAGTTTCTGGCCCTCACAGTTGCAGAGAAACATTTGAAAATGTGCTCTGAGTGTACCCTAAAAGCTCAGAAACCAGAAAGAACCACCCAAATTTAAAAAAAAAACCTCTCAATTTCAAAGCTAGTCTCATGATTTTTGAATGTTTGGGGTTAGCAATTCTGTAGACTCTCTTTAGGGCATGGTGAAGAAATTAGCTTCTTGAGGAGAAGCTATGTGTAGAATGCTGAGAAGCACAATGCTGACATCTAGTGTTTAATCAAAATATTTTTTATACAGGGCTGAAATTTAAGGTCCAGTTTTTATTTTCTTTTTTCTTTTAAAAGCGGTGCTTGCACCATCAAAACTCCAGCAGACATCAAAGGGGTTGCCAGTAGCTCAGCACTTTTAAAAAGACAATACTAGGACACTTCAAAAAGCAGGCCCTACAACCATCCTGCATTAAACAATTATTAAACACCGCTACAGCTGTCTGTTATTCCTCAGCATTTAAATGGTTGAACTTCTCAATAACCATGAGATGGCAACAGCAGCACATGTCCCCTAGCAATGTACTAAAAGAGTGTTTGTAGGGTTGAGATCTTGGTGACATTTTTTTAAAGCATTGCCTGCTTACTTCTATGTTAAAAGGCTGCTTTCCCATTGTGCAGAGCTATGGTTTATGGCCCTGATTCCGCAAGCTGATTTACATGGTAGATTCCCCAATTAACCGTGCTCCACATGGACACAAGGGGCCACCACATGCATCAGCCTGCAGGATTGCAGCCTATACACTGAGTTTGTTATGAGAGAAAATTATTCCCAGAGGGCTTTTCCCCATTCTTGTTTTATGCACTATGAGAAAAGCAGTCCTTTAAGAAATTAAGTGTGTTTTGAACTAGACAACACCAAATATTTTCTGACTTTTGGGTGTGTTTTTTCCCCATGTTTTGGCATAAATTAACATTTCTTAATAGTGTGAATTTATTTGTGTATTTCCCACAATATCAACAAAACAACAATGAAAGTGTGACCAACCCAGAAATATGGCAATGCACAAACAACTGATTTGTTTCACAATTATTATTTGGCAGGAAGATAGATGGAGCTGATAATTGAAGACAACAATTGAAATGACTGTCAGTTATTGAACAATATAAAAACATTTGTTTACTATTGGCTACAGGGGATGATGCAAAGACACAGAACCCACGTGGAAGATCCTAATGCCAGACAAATCTCGAGGCATTCCTCAGGCAAAACTCCTATTAAAATTAATTAGATTTTTGCTTGATTAAGGAGTGCAAGTTTAGGCCTCTAGCAGTTACTGTGTTTTTCTACTACCAAGATCTAATTGTACATATAAAGCAAGTGCATTAATGCTGTACTAAAGAACAATACATTTTTATTGATCAGTTTGTGACAAAGTGAAAAAACATGTATTTTACACACAGGGATTACAAATGCTTTTATTTTTTCTACCTTTTCCTATTCTAAAAAAAGCATTTTTAAATGAAGGTTGAGTCACTGTTCCATTTTAACTAAACCAGTAAAAATCAAATGATGAAGTAAAGTAAATATTCATAATTGTATGATGGCTTAACTAAGCAATCTTGTACAGAGAAAAAGACACCGGTTTTATTTTTTAATGGTGAACTGCAAGGCTAAAAGAATATGATTACCCCTCCCCCATTACTGCTTCTTTCTGATGTATTATTTCGAAGTTATTTTTAAACCTTTTTAAAGAATCTTTGCTTTTTTATTTACTTTACTTTTGAAATAACAGGAATAAAGGTCCCTCTCTGAATCAGATGCAACAAAGTGCTGAGGCACAAACTTTTAAGACACATTGAAGTCAGTGGGGCTTAAGTGGCTTAATGAATCAGGGTCTTTGTTTGGAGGATATCTTTGGGGAACCTGAATACTAATATCATACATGTCTGAGCTGAACTGCAGCTCTACCTCCCCACCAGCTATTGGGAAGGGGAATCTGAAAAATGAGGACCTGCCATTTCAGAAATACAAAATAGTTACGAAAACCAAAAAGCAAAGATTTTTTCTGAAAAGAAAGAAGTTATGAGGACATTTTAATGTATCATAAAGGAGCACGGAAAGGCACAAACAACTTTGATTTCATTTTGCAACTCACTCGAAGTGTTTTTAATTTGATGCATTAAGTGACCAATTTCACTGTAACACATGAGTGAGTGACCACATTGCCTATTATCTGGGTTACAATATCTTGACTAATGTTATTGCTGATCACTGCAAAAGGAGTTGTTGCTGACTCTGGAAGTTGTTAGTTGCAGAGGTAGATTTCCTACATTTGTGAGGAGTGCTGACAACTGGAAATGTAATGTAGCAAGAACAGTGTGAACGGATACCATCGTCTTTATGATAAGGAAGCACACACTTTCTAGTCAATAATATTGCAGCAGTGACTATTATATATCACTGGGGGGAAAAAATTTACCATCAGTAGTTTCAATAAACCTGTTACTGGGAATAGACATGCCAGGAAATTATACCTTTGGGCAAAAGGACAGAATGTAAATATTGTCTACATATGCTCTCTCCAAACTTAACATAATTCCTATATATACAGCAATCAGAGATACACCCTAAATCACGTTTAAAAGCAGTTTATAGTTTGAACCTATAGTCTGTTCTGTTTTATATTATCAATTTTTTCCAAGTGTAAAACATTTATACTCCACCTGCGCTCTAAAGTATTTTGTGTACATTCCGTGTGTCCCCTCAGTGTATTCTATCATTTCTTTTCAAAGATCATTGTCTTTCTAGTCTGGGAAGACTTCAGCTCTAGGCACTAAACAGACTTGGCCTTTCTTTGTGGGTCAGGAGTGCTGCATAAGCAGTGCACTAGGGCCTCTGGGTGGGGGAAATGCTGCACAATGTTCTCTGGGGAGCAATTCTGGCTGACTGAAGGAACACTGATGAAGCTGTAGTATTGATGGCCTCCAGAACCAGCCATGTCCAACCCTCCTTAAGGGAGGGATGATAACTATAACGCAGGGCTTTTGAGATTGATGAGAAAAATAAAGAGGAAAGGAGGTATCCTCAGGATTCCCAATGCAAAGAGAGGGGAGAAGGGCCTGATTCAGTCCCCACTGAAATCAGTAGGAACCTTCCCATTGACTTCAATGAAGTGGATCAGACTTCAAACATATATGGAAGAGGTATGGGTATCAAGCTATAATTATATTTCTGTTGCTGATCTTTCTTTTCTTAGCCACTCTCAGTTTTCTGTAGCTACTGTATGATTTCTTTAGGTTTTCATGGCAGCAGGAACAGAGTGTCCTGGGGCAGATATCTTTTGAGCTGAGGAGCTATATTCCAGTGGTTGCATAGGACTTTCTATTTACAATAAATATTAGAGGTAATTGGATGTATGTAGAGAACACTCCCCTCCCAAACATTTGCTGATGGATGAAGCGTTGTTCATGTGCCAGGAGCTAAATTACTCACTTTGACTAGAACAGTGATTTTATTTCAGACCCAATGTAAAGAAAGCAGCACTCATTTAGTTCTTAGTGCTGTGATCTGGAAGTCAGGCTGGGAAAACATTTCTCACATTATGTAAAATGAGAATTCTCTTTGAAAATAGTAATTACAACTGGCCTTTCCAAGCCAACTGTTCACAGCAGACATCTTTGCTGAAACATGATCTCACTTATGACACTGGTACTGCTACATTTTAGTTAATCGCAGAAGAATATAAGCAAATTTCATGCTGCTTTAATGATTCATCAAGGCAAGTGCTTACCAGCTGAATAGTCAAACGTTTTATAACTATGTTGGGGGTTTTTAAACACTAATTCTTTTCTCTTCATGTTTTCAGGAGTTTCTGAACGTATCCCTATGCAAGAGGTTTAGTACAATCAAATATTCAAGGCACAAGAATGTGTAATATACGAGCCAAATTGTCATGGACCACAACCTGCTCCATGGTACATTGGTGCGTTGGATTGGAGCAGTGAAGGAGTTAGCGAGTCCCCTCTCCATCTCATTCTGTGCCAGCAGAGCAGCAGGGTCGGCTACACACTTCTTGCCTAAGAAAGTGGTTTGCTGCTAGGAGACTGGACTGGCTACTGCATCAACTGGTGGAGCACACTCCTAAAGGGCCATGAGCTGCCAGCCAGAAGGTGTAATCAGATCATCAGTACATATGCTGCAACATGCAAGAACTAGCTAGGGGCATAGACTGCTCCTTTTTTTAAGGGCCTGACCACATTTCCCATGGATTTCAGTGGAAGCAGGATCAGGACTTGAAGCAATGTACACTGCTGCTCTTTTACCATGCCTGTCAACCCCATCTGCCCCAAACCAGCCAGTCTTGCAACAGCAAGATGGCTGTGAGAGCTTACTCACACTCATCACCCCCTACAAAATAATTAGGGCAAGATTTAGCCATCATACTTGCTTTATGTATGGGAAATATAAGTAACACTCAACATTATTCTAAAATACTGTAACAAAAGATTAAAAACCCACAGGCCATTCTCTCTCTACTAACTAGCCTGAGCAGACATTTTAAAAGAATGATATGCTTTGACCTCTAAAGGTAAAGCCATGCCAGAGAAGAACACTACTACTTCTATTAGCAAGAGATGAGCACGTCTACAGTGAAAAGACCATTTCTAATAGTCACTGAATGACACAAGCAACTACTGCTGAATTCTTCTGAACCTCTGAAAGTTGACCACATCAGCACTTTGCTTTTGAACCTAGGGAGCTCATGTATGTAATAACTATATACACAAGCATTTAAAAAGTCATGAAAAAAACATCATGGATCATGCCTGAGCCTATGGTATTACGATCACAAGAACTATTGGTATGCTAAACACAGGGTTGAGTTCAATCCTTGAGGGGGCCATTTAGGGATCTGGGGCAAAAATCTGTCAGGGACGCTACTTGGTCCTGCTGTGAAGACAGGGGACTGGACTCGATGACCTTTCAAGGTCCCTTCCAGCTCTATGAGATAGTTGTAGTTATATATATGAAGATATACCGGTTTTGTTCTCATTTCAGTAGCTCCATATCCCACTGCTAGGAAGCTTCTCTGAATGGCCTCTTGGCTCAGATCTCTCAAAAGTCTCATCACAAAAACTCTCTCAATTTTAAACATAATTTTACACCAGAAATTCTGAATCATGAAGTTGTTTTTAGAAAATATTGTTTACGCCAAAGTAATTGATCCCACATCATTTTAACCTCACTGAACTAAATCATTGCCACAAAGACACAAAAAGCACAATACAAAGGGCCATATTCTGCATCACTGAAGTCAATATAAATTTTGGCATTAACTTCACTGGGCACAGTAAACAGTTCCTTTTGAATTAGCTTGAATGCAAGAACCCCTAAATTAGGGTAAAAAATTTAAACAGTAGATCAGGTACTTCCATTTCCTGAAACCTTCCAAAACATTTCATGAGGCATATTTTCTTCTTGGTGCACACATAACACTGGTCTACAATTTTTGAGAAGTCGTCTGCTTCAGAGATAAACTGTGCTATTTATTATGTATTTTGATGTGCTGAATTCAAATATGACAATTAAAACAACTGATTGGCTACTGTTTCTAAGATATTTAAGTTTTTACATTTTATGTCTATGTATATTGTATAGATAGTAGAGTTTTAATCATAAATTGTAAACCTAGGTCTTTTCATGTGTTTCTGGTTGCTTTACATGATATTTCACCTGTCCTGTTTATGTAACACTTTAAAAATCAGCAAAAGGGTTATATAAATAAAATTTATTATGAAACAAAAGGCAAAAAACTATTCTGTACATAGTTTAGTCCTATTCAGTGTCTACTCAGCACTTCTTGGCTTGTCTCTTGTATTCATTAAATGGAGCATCTCTTGTCACTGTCCAGCAAGTCTGCAAGCATTGATGGGCTCCATTTGCCCTGATAGCGTTTCTCCATTGTTGCAATGTCCTGGTGAAATCGCTCGCTGTGCTCGTCGCTCACTGCTCCGCAGTTCGGTGGAAAAAAATCTAGATGAGAGTGCAAAAAATGTATCTTTAGTGACATGTTGCAACCAAGGCTTTTGTATGCCTTGAGGAGGTTTTCCACCAACAACCTGTAGTTGTCTGCCTTGTTGTTTCCGAGAAAATTTATTGCCACTAACTGGAAGGCTTTCCATGCCGTCTTTTCCTTGCCACGCAGTGCATGGTCAAATGCATCATCTCGAAGAAGTTCACGAAGCTGAGGACCAACAAAGACACCTTCCTTTACCTTAGCTTCACTTAACCTTGGAAATTTTCCACGGAGGTACTTGAAAGCTGCTTGTGTTTTGTCAATGGCCTTGACAAGGTTCTTCATCAGACCCAGCTTGATGTGTAAGGGTGGTAACAAAATCTTCCTTGATTCAACAAGTGGTGGATGCTGAACACTTTTCCTCCCAGGCGCCAATGACTGTCGGAGTCGCCAATCTTTCTTGATGTAGTGGGAATCTCTTGCACGACTATCCCATTCGCAGAGAAAACAGCAGTACTTTGTGTATCCAGTCTGCAGACCAAGCAAGAGAGCAACAACCTTCAAATCGCCACAAAGCTGCCACTGATCAATCTATTGGCATAGAAAGTACGCTATTGGCATAGAAAGTACGCTTATTAAGTTTGCGGATGATACCAAACTGGGAGGGATTGCAACTGCTTTGGAGGACAGGGTCATAATTCAAAATGATCTGGACAAATTGGAGAAATGGTCTGAGTTAAACAGGATGAAGTTTAACAAAGACAAATGCAAAGTGCTCCACTTAGGAAGAAAAAAATCAGTTTCACACATACAGAATGGGAAGAGACTGTCTAGGAAGGAGTACGGCAGAAAGGGATCTAGGGGTTATAGTGGACCACAAGCTAAATATGAGTCAACAGTGTGATGCTGTTGCAAAAAAAGCAAACATGATTCTGGGATGTATTAACAGGTGTGTTGTGAGCAAGACACGAGAAGTCATTCTTCCGCTCTACTCTGCTCTGGTTAGGCCTCAGCTGGAGTATTGTGTCCAGTTCTGGGCACCGCATTTCAAGAAAGATGTGGAGAAATTGGAAAGGGTCCAGAGAAGAGCAACAAGAATGATTAAAGGTCTTGAGAACATGACCTATGAAGGAAGGCTGAAAGAATTGGGTTTGTTTAGTTTGGAAAAGAGAAGACTGAGAGGGGACATGATAGCAGTTTTCAGGTATCTAAAAGGGTGTCATAAGGAGGAGGGAGAAAACTTGTTCACCTTAGCCTCTGAGGATAGAACAAGAAGCAATGGGCTTAAACTGCAGCAAGGGAGGTCTAGGTTGGACATTAGGAAAAAGTTCCTAACTGTCAGGGTGGTTAAACACTGGAATAAATTGCCTAGGGAGATTGTGGAATCTCCATCTCTGGAGATATTTAAGAGTAGGTTAGATAAATGTCTATCAGGGATGGTCTAGACAGTATTTGGTCCTGCCATGCGGGCAGGGGACTGGACTCTATGACCTCTCGAGGTCCCTTCCAGTCCTAGAATCTATGAATCTATGATGTTGGTCATAGTTTATGCACCTCAAAAGTTGTTTCATGTTGTCATAGGTTTCCTTCATATGGACTGCATGACCAACTGGAATTGATGGCAAAACATTGCCATTATGCAGTAAAACAGCTTTAAGACTCGTCTTCCATGAATCAATGAACAGTCTCCACTCATCTGGATCGTGAACGATGTTGAGGGCTGCCATCACACCATCGATGTTGTTGCAGGCTACAAGATCACCTTCCATGAAGAAGAATGGGGAGGGATAGCTCAGGGGGGGAGGGATAGCTCAGTGGTTTGAGCATTGGCCTGCTAAACCCAGGGTTGTGAGTTCAATCCTTGAGGGGGCCACTTAGGGATCTGGGGCAAAATCAGTACTTGGTCCTGCTAGTGAAGGCAGGGGGCTGGACTTGATGACCTTTCAAGGTCCCTTCCAGCTCTAGGAGATAGGATATCTCCATTAATTAAAAAAATTAAATGGGACAAGATCCTTTTGATGGTCACGGAACATGGAAACCCTAACATCACCTGCTAGGAGATTCCACTGCTGTAGTCTGGAGCCCAACAGCTCTGCCTTACTCTTGGGTAGTTCCAAATCCCTGACAAGGTCATTCAGTTCACCTTGTGTTATGAGGTGTGGTTCAGAGGAGGAGGATGGGAGAAAATGTGGGTCCTGTGACATTGATGGTTCAGGACCAGAAGTTTCATCCTCTTCCTCTTCCTCGTCTGATTCAAGTGAGAATGATTCTGGTGCATCAGGAACCGGCAGTCCTTCTCCGTGGGGTACTGGGCGTATAGCTGATGGAATGTTTGGATAATGCACAGTCCACTTTTTCTTCTTTGACACACCTTTCCCAACTGGAGGCACCATGCAGAAGTAACAATTGCTGGTATGATCTGTTGGCTCTCTCCAAATCATTGGCACTGCAAAAGGCATAGATTTCCTTTTCCTGTTCAACCACTGGAAAAGATTTGTTGCACAAGTGTTGCAGCATATGTGTGGGGCCCACCTCTTGTCCTGATCTCCAATTTTGCAGCCAAAATAAAGGTGATAGACTTTCTTAACCATAGTGGTTATACTGCGCTTTTGTGATGCAAAAGTCACTTCACCACAAACGTAGCAGAAGTTATCTGCACTGTTCACACAAGTACGAGGCATCTCTGCTCACTTTGGCTAAACAGAAATGTGTCCCTTTGCAAAATCAAACACTGACAAATAAGAGAGCACGACACTGTATGATTTCTAGAGCTGATATAGGGCAATTTGTTCAGCAGAGTGATGTAAGCTTCGTTATGATTGCATCATCCATAATTTCTAGGAATAACATGATGCAATTCATATCATGTATGACGCAATACCAGCTTCAGATTGCATCATTCATTGTTTTGCCTAAAAAGCAAGTACTGTCCAAACCCAGTCATAGATTTATTCATAGATCCAGTCAAAGATGTATTTTAGTCATTTCTGGTTTAAATTGAGATCCCTTCCCTTTATAACTCACTTATCCTCCGCCATTCCCAAGTCAAGGGTCGTAGATACTGACCCAATAGCATATCTTGAAAACTAGAGCCAATCAACAATTTTAAGCATCATTTTCATTCTCAGTGACCCAGAATTAGTAAAGTTTGACTACATTTATTTCAGAAGCATTTTGGCTGTAGAGCAGTGTAATTATTAACAAGAATTGGAACTGCATGACTGGAAAGAGCATCCCTTGTGTATCACACACTTTGGCTAAAACAGAGTGCGTTATCGTCAGTTCCTGATCTCACTTTAGAATCCTGTAAGAATGATCGGCAGA
This sequence comes from Emys orbicularis, assembly GCF_028017835.1. NCBI lineage: Eukaryota > Metazoa > Chordata > Testudines > Emydidae > Emys > Emys orbicularis. The sequence continues at coordinate 145,568,036 of NC_088685.1, forward strand.
CTGGACTGAAGACCAAGAAGATAAATTTACTTACCTTTCGTTTTATTTCTTTGAACATATGACAAAGGATTCTCATTCACGGGGTTTGTGCTCCTAGCACAAGACAGGGCAGAACTCCTCTAAGGTTTTTGACCTTCTAAAGCAGCAATAGTAGCAGTCTTTGTGCATTCCCCTCCCCTCATATTGCCCAGCACATGCTACCAAAATCTTCTTGTCAGTTCCTGAAGAAGAGAGGAAGCAAGCACACCCGGCTAAAAAGAATAACTAATGTAAAAATGAATCCTTAAAAACTATCCCAACAGAATTACAGATAAGTCATTTTTCTGACTCTAAAGTCAGGATTTTCACTCTTGGAGAACAAGCGTGAGAGATATCCCAAAATAACAACACTGCAACAAGGAGTGTACAAATTAGACTAATATTCAGTATGGAAGAAACAAGAACATTTAAAATAGTTAGGTACAGTAGGGATAAAATATCCCCCAAAGTCCCAAGGCATGAACAGAAAGCCTGGATGGAGGTGTGCTCGAAAAAACAACTTTAAGACAGACTTAAATAAGGGACAACCCGAAAGAAACAAAAGCTCTAGGGATCTGGACAATTTGGGTAACAGGTTCTGCATTACTGAAAGAATAAAGCCGGATCCTCCCTAGAGACTGAATCCAAGCTTTGTAAGTGTATGTAGGACCATCTGGCTATCTTACATATGTCCAACATTAAAATATCCCTCAGACGCACTACACTAGATTCTAAAGCTCAGTTACACGTTGCAGTTGAAGTTGCCATCACTAATAAGGTGGCCTTGCATGTAAGAAACTAAGGCTTTCACGCTGAAGACTTCCTCCTGGTCCAGCTGCAGGCTCAACTGATAGCAGTCTCCTGTGGTGGAGTGAGAGAGAACCGGGGGTGTCTCTAGAATGGATTTGATGTTCTCCATGAAACTTGATGGCTTTGGGTAACTTTTCAAGGCAGATCTCTCTCCCCTCCTCCCCCAACGAAGTCAGACTCAGCTCTAAGGCTGAGGAACTAGCAGCTGCACTTAGCAATGACCAACGTCTTTCTAAATCAAGCATTTCTTTTGAAACTTCTGGTTCTCTTCATTTCTTTGAGGGAATGGAGGAAGAGAATAACATCCTGAAAACAAAAGAAATGAACTACAGAAAAATCACACCAAACCATCCAGAGAAAGTTCCAAAGTATCGGGAAACTACACATACCACCAGTACCAAGAGAAGACACCCAGAGTTGCCAGAAGCACCAATTCAAAGCTCTAAGAAAATTGTGTGACAAAATGCTGAGGCCTCAAGACAAAGTGAAGCAGCACTGAATGGAATACAATGAACAATAGAATTGGGCACAGAAATGCCAGGACATGCTAAAGTAACAATTCTGAAAAAGCTCCACGTGAGGGGTTGCAATGGAACTGAGCTGTAGGAGGGCTTGAGGCTGAAATGAGAGGGCACTCTTGGGTTCAGATAATCCAGATCATCATGAATAGGCTCCACAGATTGGGTGAGAAATTAATTTCTAAGAAACAGATTGTGAGTTGGTGAGAGCTAGCGCAGCATTTGCTTAAATTCTCCTGAGGAGAGCACCTTTGTGGACTATGGTCAGAAAAGGAATTGAGGGCTCCAGCGGGTAACCCACTTAGAGGGTGCGTTAACCATATGTGCTAAGCACTGCTCCCAGCGCCTCAGCGGGTCCAAAATCTTATAAGAATTTGGCCCTGTTTCAAGCTGGAAGCATGAGATCCAGGAATAAGCATCCTGCAGTGATGTTATTTTTAAAATAAACTAGGAACCTGTACTCAAACGGAAAAACAAAAAGGTAATTCTGTTTTTGTAATCAATAACATTTTCATCTGATGTGTGTGTGTACCCAATTATGTAACACAAACTGACTGCGAGAACCACTTTCTTTAATGATATTTAATGCTATAAAAGAGGGGTCAAATCCTTCTCCCCTTTCTACAGTAGTCCCACTGAGGTGAGTGGGTCTGCTCATCTAAGTAAGGCAATCAGCATTTGTCCCAAAGAGTATGTTACTCTTATTTGAATGAGAAAAGCATGTAATAGGTCCTCAGTGAAGCTGGAACAATGTTGTTCTGGTCTTCAGTGAAGGTCCTTTAAAGATTGGTCCTTTAAAGATTCTTATATTTGGCTTCTTAATTCCTTTCACTTTTTGACATATTTAAACTGAGACACCTAGAAATTCTTCAAATTAAGCCAAAATCAAGGCAACCGTATATATATATATATATATAAAGTATATGTATATCTGACACTAGAGGTGTCCTGTTCTCACAAGACAGGCAGTTCTACCACAAGTCCTTCTGATTAAGTCTCTATGATTGCAACAGTACGGGAGGCCAGTTTGGGAGTTTTTCAGCAAAATTATCAGCGTGATTAGTAGGCTCAGAAATTCCAATTTTAATTAGAAACTTTATTGTGAAATACATTACATAGTTTACATGTGGTGAGAAGTGCTTTCACCATGAGATATTTCAGAACATTGTGCTGAGCAAAATGGCTATAGATTTCCTTGGAACTTTCCTTTTAAAAAAAAAAAAATAACAACAAAAATATCTTCTTACAGAACTATGAGGCAACTTAAAAAATATTTTTATTTAAAGGCTATTACTACATTTACCTTAGGGTAAAAATATTTAATGATTCCAAATACCTGTTACCTGTTAAGTAAGTTTGCATGTTTCAGAAATGACATAAGTATTTGGCATTAAGACTAACAGAAATTCTTATTCTAAATAATCCTTGAATTCACTAACATGTGGAAGAGAAGCAAAATAATGCTAATTTCAATGATCAAATGGGTTTTGCTAAATAAGGCACAGTCATCAGAAACCTTTGAAACTTTATAGAAGAGTATACAAATTCAGATATATTTGTACATATTTGTGAGATTTTCTTTGATAAAGCCTGAAAGATTATTTTCTATCTGCTGCTGAGAGTTTCCAGGAACAAGTCAGAGCAGCAAGGCAACTAATATAGAGAAGCCATGCAAAGAGTGAAGACTGATGCTTATGATGGCATAAAAATATCTGCAAAGTAGTTCATTTTATAAATGGAGCATTCACCTGATATCACTGAAGTGGTGACCATCCAATTAAGGGAAAATTAGATGCGGAATTATTTCTGCAAGTAGTGTCTACATACAAAGACGTTCTCCCCCACCAAAAAAGCGACAAGTATGAGACATACAAAGGTCGCCTGACAGTAGACCAAATGTCAGGGAATGTTAACTCCATTTACTTAAACAATAACTACTGCCATCGCAATTTGCACTACTTATTAAACAAAATGAAGACTTCCAAAAATGGTATTAATTGAACAAACAATTACCATTATTTTGGTTGGAGAAGTGCTCAAGAAACCCATAAGATGTAGTGATGTTTCAAGAGGTTGGAAGAAACAGAATTTTTTTAAGACGATTTCTTATTAAAGAATTCAAACGTGAGAAATTTCTTTTTTCAATCAAATCCTTAAGGAACAGTTGCATGAACGTAGCACTGTCTGGCCTGAATGACCTCTGAATGCTGAATATGTTTTCAGAATTACCTAATTGGCAGACTTCTGTTTTCAATTTTTATTATTGCAATTAAAGTACTGTATCCATTATAAATTGAATAATCAAGTTTTGACATTAAAAAAGTCACCAAAATCATTATTTTGACACAGATTTGTATCACATACCAAAAGATAATTTTTATATGTAGTTCTGTGAAATAAATGCAAACACTAAAATATAAAAAAAGATTTTAAAAATTAATTTGCAAAGCTGAACTCATTCTACAGCTTTGAGGTAAAAAAATTCTGTAAATGAAGAAGTCATGACATAAATGTGGAATATAAAATACATTCTACAGTATTTTACAGAATGGTTGAGTTTATCATCAGGCATGAGAATCTGGAGGAGAATGATGTTAATGAGAAGCAGTTCACATACAGAACACAAAGCAATAAGTTTAAATCAGACTATTTTGGTTTGTGTAGCCCTTTATTAGCAACTAAAATAGAAGATATCTGTTGTACAACACAGCTAGTAATGGACTATACTGGAGTTTTATTATATTCTAATACAGGATCATTTATAAATGCTTTTTTTTTCATTAAAAAGCTCCCACCCTTTTTTCTGTTTACAACTGGCAAAACTATTCTGAAAGCTGAGTACATGTGCACAGGTCTGCAAAGAGTGCAAATTTAGGATATGGTAAATGCTTTACATGTTATATTTGCAAGGACTGTCTACCACCAGGCCTTTACAGACATCATCTTTTTTTTTTAAATCACAAAGTTTTGACACAAGCCTTCCTTCCATTGGTTTAACAAGAAAGCATTTTTAAATGAGTTGAAACTAAGGAAGGACTACACCTACTGGAAAAGAAGAGAGTTCTATTAGTTTGAGGTTTCAGTATACCCGAAGACCAGGAACCGTATCTTTGTGAGGGCTAGGCTGGGACCCCGTACATAGTATGTGTGCAGGTGGCATCCCTGAGTGTTCGGAGGTTCAGTGGACCATTAGTGCTCCAGCAGCATAACTCACTGAGCTGTCTTGCCAGTTTCGACACTGGCTTGACTGGGCATAATTCAAAAATGAAAAGCTCATATTCATTCCATTCTTCTGGAGCTCTGTTATAGCCTATATGAAAACAAAAAAAGAAAACAAACAAACACGTTAAGGACAAGTTATTCACAAGATGATTTATGCCACCAGACTCTGCTACTTTAGTCCCCAGCCCCCTCCTTCAATTGGACTGAATGCGTTCCTGCAGCTCCTTCCTTTCCTCAAAACCCCCAAATACTCCACGGACACCTTCTGGAGAGACCCCACCTATGTGACTCCCTATTATTCATGCAGAGAGACCCATCCCTCACGTAATCTTTTGTGCAGTAGGAATTTTTTACAAGAGGCAAACTGAATACTGGTGCTTGTAGTCTTTGAGGCAGTTGGACCATTAAGAGAAGGAAAATGCGAAGCAAGAGAGACAACAAAATGTAGGGACCTAGATTTATTGCTAAATTGTAGAATTATTTTTAACAAAAAGACTCCTGTGATTTTGGTAACATGGTCAGAGCTACAACATTTAACTTTTTTTTTTTTTTTTTTAATACTCTTCCCAATATAGACACTGCAAATAGAGATCTTTTCACAGGCCCCCTCCTGTAGAGATTCCTCAGTGTGTTCTCCACAGAGATTCAACCTCCCAATGAATAACATCCTCCCTGGTTAAAATAAAAAAAGAATAATGTCCCTCCCATTTGTGTTTTAAATTACATTTAAAAATACAAGACTAAACTCACCAGTACTATCTAGCTGGTTTGCACGAATCCAGCAATGCTGTGAAGCAGCCACAAACCCACTGTGATCAGCTAATTAAGCCAAGTTTACAGCTGCTTTGTATCACCAGAGGAGCACACAGTAGCCAGAATATAACATAGAATCTGGCCCATAATGGCTATTAATTTAGGAGCTGGTTCAGAGTTGCTGCGTGCAACTCCCCTTTGAAATATTGTCAGAAGCCACAATAAGTTCACAATCACCAAATAAATAATATACAGGCAAACATACTTTCTTTAAAATATATGTGCTACCACTATTGATTCAGGAATTAATATTGTACATTTCACTAGGGATGGGAATTTCAAAGGAGTCTAGGAGAGTTAGTTGCCCATTTCACATTGAAATTCAATGGAACTTGATGTTTATCTCTCTTAGGCACTTTTGAAAATCCCAGCTGTGGTAAAAGGTAAGTTTGCCTGTGTTTCAGCCTAGAAAATTACAGAGTTTGAAAACTTGGGAAAACAAACTGGATTCAGACTTCCAGTCTCAGAGGGAATAGGCCCGTAGCAATTTATTGGTGAGAGAAATTTAAACAAATTTGCAAGAAGTCAACATTTTCACAAAGAGTGGTACTTACATTTAATAATACCCCAATGGGATGTCTTCCACATATTGTATTATGGTATTTCTTCAAGTAATTGCTAAAAGATACAGGATCTAGCTGCTCTATAATGCTCATACCCTGAAAAAGAGTCAATAGCAATGATTACTGCCTACCTAGTTAAAATGTGTGAGCCTTTTAATTAATGGACATCACAACTACATGATGTGTTTGAGAAGGAAAAACCTCAATTCTGAATCATGGGAATCTCAGGATATAAACAGTATTTTCTAACTGTGGGTTTGCCTTGCCCCTGTCCCTTATAAAAAGAAGGGATGGGGGTATGACCTTCCAAAGCCGTGAATGATCTGACATCCATGGACTATCCTTCAAATCTTGAGACAGCCACATAAAGAATATTGCCTTCCCACTACTGCCTCTGCCTGTTCCCCTGGCAACACTACTCCCTGAGGAATTTTACTCCTATGGGCTTCTGAAGAGCAGTAGCACCAAATACTAGGCAGGCTAAAATCCACATGTGAAAATAAAACCTAATTACATATCCTAAAATTTATGTTTATACAGACACCAATAAAATCCCACCAGTGTTCCAGGCAAAGGCTGCTCTTTCCTTGTCAGCATATAACACATCACATACATGTAAAATAGCTTACAACAAATCTACCTTACAGCTTCTACCTTCCTCAGCTATTCCCCAGCTGCCTCTTGCCAAACAGTGATAGGTCCTGTCCTACATTCTCCTGTCTGGGAAATGCTTAGTCCTTAAAGTTGCCAACGGGTTAATGAGGTCCAGCTACTGATGAGTCAAGGAAATTCCCCTGTAGTTCAGAACAGGACAGTACGCTTGTCATGGGAGTGGAAGTAAGTTCACGGGGGGCGGGGGGGGGTGGGGGGAGGGGCAAGGGGGAGAGAGCATGTGCACAATATTCATGGAGAAATTCTCCTGAGGTGCTTTTTTCTGTTTTGAGTTTAGGGGAAGTTGGATGGAAAGAGGAGAAATCGTCACCCCAAGAGCGGCCATCCTCTCACACCAAGTCAAGTCCATCCATCCCCCACAACAACAAAGCCCTAAACATGGTAAAGGGTCTGCTGGGGAGATGACAATGCCACTTACACTTCCCTCAAAACAAAGAATGGCCCATTCTTCCAGAAATGCTGCAATTTTCTTGCTTTCCAAGGGATTTTCAGGAAGGCATGCTCTGGCCCTTAGCATTCCAACTCACTCAGTTATTCCCTTTCTAGCTAAAAGTCAGCAAGGGTACCAACTGTGATGTGAACACTTGTCCACTAACTGGACTGTGACCAGCTTGTTTCATATAAAGCTATTCAGTGGTGTAATAAACTTTCGTTCACTACTGACCTAGGAAGGATATGAACTGGAGAACAACAATTTGAAAGACAAGATAATCTCCTGAGCTCTCCAGTTTTCTTGTAAATTTTAATTATTGTACAGCTATGTAAAGTAGAATCAGCTTAATTGCATACCCAAAATGGAATGAGATATGCCAACTGCAACTGTGATTATGAATAGGGCTCCATGTCTGTCACGGATTCCGTGACTTTCCGTGATCTCCATGAATTCTGCAGCGGCTCCGGAGCCAGCCGCTCGGGCGACCCCGCAGCCAGCCCCATCGGCCTCGGGGGCAACTGCACCAGCTGCTGCTCAGGTGGCCCCGGGCAGTTGGTGCCACTGCCCCCGCTCCCCATCCCCCCTGCGCTAAGATTTAGTCAGGGGTATATAGTACAAGTCATGGACAGGTCACGGGCAGTGAATTTTTGTTAACTGCCTGTGACCTGTCCATGACTTTTACTAAAAATACCCATGACTAAATCGTAGCCTTAATTATGAACAGCAGAACACATTTTGCAGATAAAAAAAAAATTCATTTCATTAATGTAGTACAGAACCTACAGTGTGGTACAAGATTCATGTCACAGCAATAAGCCACTGAAATATCCTGAACTCTATCTGACAATTTAAGCAGCTGTCCTCACTAAATGGTCACTGTATTTATCAGCGTCAAATAAGCTGATTTTGATACAAAAGTTATGACCATGGAACATTTAGAGTTTAGCTCATCGTCCCAAACTAATATAAATAAAACCTGCATTGCACGATATATCATCATGCATTCTCCACATTTTACCGAAACGTCTATTTTAGCAATGGTTTACAGAATTTTAAAAATTGTACTGGAACTATTTTTTGAATCCTTGATTTCAAAATGAGTACTGCCAATACTGGTTCTCAGGCCAGTGTAATGTACAGGAGGAAAACCCCACAGTTTGAGAGAATAAGGAAATACTGCTGTCACCTGGTATTTTGTGTTTTTGTTCATTCTAAATGGCAGTTGCATTAAGCTGTTTAGAAATCTGCAAGCGTCGAAGGAGTCCAGCTGGATATGAATTAGAGAAAAGAGTACCACACAGCTCTGTAATTTATCATGTGGATACCACAATACCACCATATATGTAGTATATATTGGTTTACCAAACACATATTAAATGACATCTGCAGTGCCCAGGTGCAATGCGATGGGGAATATCTAACATAACAAAATTCATTTTTAACTCCTGGTTTAGTAATCAATGGGGCTACTCATGTAAGTAAGAGTTTGCAAGATGAGGTTCTTATTTTATATACAGTATTTCATACTATAATGTCCAATAATATTGTATTCAATTATATTTATTGTCAATTTCATAATATCTACTTTGTTTCTAAGAAAAGTAGGACAAGAGTAGAATACACATAGAAGTAGAAATGTCCTAACAGTTAATAGTTTATGCAAATAATCGAATTATTTTTGCAGTCATTTTTCAAGTTTGCTCACTTTTCTCAGCTTGTAACATATCCAGAACAAAATTTTCAAAAATCAGCAATGATTCTGGGTGTCTCTGCTTTTTTGTGCCCAACTTGAGATGATTTTCAGAAGTGCTGGGCATCCACAACTTTAACAAAAGTTAATGGGAGCTGAAGGTAGTACATAGTACTTCTGAAAATCACACCTCAAAAGCACCCACAATCAGTGGCTGCTCTTGGAAACTTTGGTCCTAGTAACGATATGAACTGATGGATTTGTAAGCTGAATCTTATAAGTGAAAAAATAAAAGGTGATGGGATATTAGCAAATAATACTTAAACTAAGCTTCAAGTGAAGCCAGATTCTGATCGCTATTACACAGGCGTTCCCCCACTGATTTAAATGCAGTTATCAGATTTACACCAGTGCAATTGAGGTGAGCAATCTGGTCCTGATTGTGGCAGGTAGTTTTTTCTAGCCAGGAGCAGAACAAATTACTCTTCATTTTTTTCTAAACAAATGCTCCCCCTGCTCTTACATCAGTAAATTGTGGCAAATAATCAGATTTTTTTTATTTAAATTGGAGATTTTTTATTTAAATCGGATTTTTTTGATAAAATGCTTTTTGAGGAAAAAACCTATCTAAAGATAGTTTTAATTAAGATACATTATAGCTCAAAGATATCTCATCATGGAATAGGGATTATACATTCTAATTCTATAGTATGAGACAATATATTCATGTAATGTTTAAGAAAAGTTTTGTAAATGAGTTCCGATAGTTCATGGATTAGGGACCTAATCTTATGGGGTTCCAGGGGCTTCTGTATAGATTATTTAGGTTAATCTTTCTATCTACCCAACTGGACAGTGCTCAGTCTAGAAGATATCATCAGATACCACCAGGCTTAGTTTTGCAGTTCTCAAACTGTGGATTTGTTTCTCCAGAGCTAACATGCTTGTTAACAGCAAAAATGTTTTTAAATAAATAAAATATAGAGATGGGAAATAATAGACCTCAACCCTATTGTCCCTCTGAAAATTTGCATACACACAGTCAATCCCTTACCTCTTTCTAAAAGTGCAAGTTTTCAAAAAGTTCAGTGAATAGAAGATTGTTGGGGGCAAAATAGATCTGGACAAGGAGAAGAAGTCTGGAGATAAATGTGAGAACGGAGGGACAGGCAGTAGAAACAAAACTGAAACTGTTTGAGCAGCATATTCCAGAAGTCTTCAGGTCTTTCTGAGTGTAGCTTTCATTGATTTGAGATCTACCATACCATTCTCTCACTAGAAGGGAAAAAGCTATAATGGCAGCAGGCCGTAAAAGAGACCCAGTTTGGGAATATTTTAATGACGTTCCTCTACCTGTGGTTAAGACAGGCATGCGTGCAAATGCAAACAGTGCAACAAAGAAATGCAAGGCCTGGTTGCCCGAATGAAACAACATCATGAGAAGTGTTCCTTCTCAGGAGGATGCTGCATTGAAGATGATGAAAGGAACATATCTGAACATGCAGGATCTTCAGATTGGTAAACTTTTTTATTTCATACTTCTTTCTTAAGGACTGCCTGTCTTTCTTCTGGACTACTCTTGAATTCTCATGTTTGAGCAAAAAAGATAGTTGTTACTCTATGGTACTATCATTTTAGATGCAGTTGTGATAAAAAATAAATAGCTGAAATAGGCAGATTTTCCTTTTACAATTTCACCTTTAAAGTAGTACTGAGTGTCAGTGAATGTAGTGAGTAACACTCAATAAAAACCATAATTTAAATCAATTTGGTTTAAATCAAATCCACCCTGCCTGCTGGCTGTGATAGTGATACATGTGTCCCTTATGCCTTATATAGGCAGGGAAATTGACCAGAATAGAAATTCTGGAATAGCCCTCCATTGCGGATACTATTCTGAAATAAAAGGCACTTTATTCCAGAATATTTACGCTGCTCATGAAGCATATGCTTAAGCGCTTTACTAAATAGCGACCCAACTCGAGCAAGTTGTTAGTTTAAGAGTGATGGTTACTATCTTTCCCAGCATGAAATTGGTCTTGTCTCCAAATAGAGTAGGACCCTCAAAAGGTAAAACATAGGGTTTTTTGTGTCTCTCTCTGTGGAGAGAACTAGAGGGAATAGCTTCACATTGTTCCTTAGCATTTCCATCAGATTCCACCCAGACCTGGATTGTATCTGAGGAAACAGGAGTGGGCTGAGGATAGGATATGAAACTGAAAGCATTCATACCAAAAGCTGAGGAAACATGGTTGATCTCCTGCATGAGGAGAACATTGCAGCGCCATTTCCAATTCCAAAGATGCACAGGCTGCACACCTACTACACAACTGCTGAAGAAAATTTCCAAAATTCATATGAAATTAGGTAGATTTTATAGAAGTCGATTGCGTATGTCCACACTAAGCGCATTAAGTTGGTGGAGTGCGTCCTCACTACCGTGGCTAGCATTGACTTACGGAGCAGTGCACTGTGGGTAGCTATCCCACAGTTCCCGCAGTCTCCACCATCCATTAGAATACTGGGTTATGCTCCCAATGCCTGATGGGGCAAAAACATTGTCGCGGGTGGTTTTGGGTACATGTCGTCAGTCGCCCCTCCCTCCGTGAAAGCAATGGCAGACAATCGTTTTGTGCCAGACACCAGGGCGATTAGAAGAGCACAGCAAGGCGCGCTGCGCATCAGAGAGGCTTTGAAAACCAGTTTCATGACTGTCCAGGTTTTGGTGTGACAGTTGTGTGTGTTTCTCTTTGATGAAAACCCACCCCCTTTGTTGACTTTAATTCCCTGTAAGCCAACCACCCCCCCCCCCTTCAAAATAAAGTAACTACTGTTTTGAAACCATGCATTCTTTCTTTATTAATTACCAAAAAAATGAGATAACGGACAAGGTAGCCCGGGTGGGGTGGGGGAGGAGGAAAGGACAAGGCCACATTGCTTATTGTAGCCACACTAAAAACCAAACTGTTTGAATGACAGCCTTCTATTGCTTGGGCCATCCTCTGCAGTGGAGTGGCTGGGTGCCCGGAGTCTCCCCCCACCCCCGACGTTCTTGGGCTTCTGGGTGAGGAGGCTATGGAACATGGGGAGGAGGGTAGGCGGTTATACAGTGGATGCAGCGAGGGTCTGTGCTCTTGTTGGCTTTCCTGCAGTTCCAACAGACACTTGATCATGTCCGTTTGCTCCCCCATTAGCCTCAGCATCGCGTCCTGCCTTCACTCTTCGCGCTCACTTAATTCTTTCCTGGCCTCTGCCCCTGAATGCTTCCATGCATTAAGCTGTGCCCTATCAGTGCAGGAGGACTGCATGAGCTCGGAAATTGTGTCATCGCGAGTGCATTTTTTTTGCCTTCTAATCTGCAATAACCTCAGGGACGGAGATGATGGGGGGAACGTAGAAACATTCTACGCTCTATGATTCTGGGGGGACTGCATGGTAACTTGTGCTGCTGAGTTCGCCACTCTGACCAAACAGGAAATGAAATTCAAAAGTTCCCGGGGCTTTTCCTGTGCACCTGGCTAGTGCATTGGAGTTCAAAGTGCTGTCCAGAGTAGTCACAATGGAGCACTCTGGGATAGCGCCCAGAGGCCAATACTGTCAATTTGCGACTGCGCTACCCCATATTCGACCCAGCAAAGTCAATTTTAGCGCTACTCCCCTTGCCGGGGAGGAGTACAGAAGTCGATTTTAAGAGCCCTTTAAGTCGATGGAATGAGGTTGGTTGTGTGGACGCATTCATTTTTAAATCGATCTCACGCGGCTAAATTCGACCTACCCTGTAGTGTAGACCAGGCCACAGAAAAACAAAGTCTCATCAGAGACCAAAGGTTCCAAGCTCTGTTAACAGACAGGGGAAAACAGAACAGAGATGGGGATTCCATATAGAGAGTGCTGTTTGCTTACAAATAAATTGGAATTCAATACAGGAACAGGGTGTCACACATTCAAATACTGGTTAGAAAAGAAAGATGACCCTGAGGGGGACAAAACCAGCATATTACTATGGAGTATACTTTAGTTTTCTCCCTCTAAAAGTAAGATTACAAAATTACTCTCATAGTGATCAACCATGGTATAGTAGATATCACTTCATCAGAATTATTAAAAATGCTATACCGACTTTGCTGAATAACTGCCAAAGAAAAGAGTCAGTACAAGGAGGCTCAGTGGCTCAATTAAATATGCCACACCCTGTGCTAACTGCAAGCTTTGGTCACAGAAATGAACAAATGAGAATAGGTGTTTGCTACCATACTTTAATTATCTCTTCTAAAAAGATGCCCATCTCAACAGATTCCCACTCATGGGCCTTGTCTACACTAGTCTTTACTGGAAAATATCCCCACTGACACAGTGGTTAAAAAACCTCTGCCCTCCCCTGGATTAGTGTTCCCACGGTGAGGAAACTGAACGGTGGGAAAGGAAGAGGCTAGCGCAGACATGGAAAGTAAAAAGCTCCAGGGATGTTTCCAAGGAGAAAAATTGAAAGGCTGCAACAGGCAACATTTAACAATAAAAAAAGTTAAACATGTCCTGAACAGCAACAATTTTATCACTCTCTCTTCAAATGTTACAAAATTATGGATCAGTCAGTAATAACTCCAGTTAAAATGTATGCTGGAATTTTCATTTCTAGCAAAACTGAATCAATTCCACACTTTAAAAATTAAATTTAGTCTTCAAATTTACCATAACTACTCTTCAGAGGACAAGTGAATTCTCTCTAATTTGACTTTATTAAATAAATCAATTAAATTAATTTTTTTGCAAAGGAAACATTTGCAAACACACCTGTGTAAGAGCTTGAAGTCCTAGAATCAGTACTGGTACCAAAGCAACCTGGAGACTCAGTGGTACCCAGACTGGGACATAAAGTCTCCAACATGGTCTTTTTCTGAGGAGACTAGGATTGCTTTGAAATAGGCTCTTTATGAGAACTAGCATTCCCCTTCTTATGAGTCTTCCCAGTATCCACCACTGATCTCTCCTATGAAGGCCTATGCGAATACAATGCAGAGGTTGATGGGGCACTATGCTTGCTCAGAGACCCAGGTATGGGGCGTATTTCTTGGCCTGGATCTGAAGCTGGGAGGAAGGTTCGCTCTATTATCAGGAGCCTGAGTCTAATCTCCCAATCTTTTCTAGTTCTGCTTTTAAAGGCTGAGCAGATAATACACATTTCAGGGATGTGTGTCCCCCCTAACCAGTGAATACACTTGGAACGTGCATCACTGACGGGTCCTGACAGGTGAGACAGTGCTTAAATCCCAGAGATCCTGGCATACCCTGGAGGCAAAGGGGATGAACCCCAAAAGGAACTCCTCCATTAAGGCAAAAAGAAGTATAAAACAAGCCTGTAGCACAAAAACACGCAAAAGCATACAGATGAATTAAAGGAGAAGTAAATAACTACACTAAACTAAAAACTAGAGGATTCTAAAGCTAAACTCTGAATGATAGAAGTGGTCATGCTACATGCTCCGTCTCAGGCCAAGGCACTTGAGAAGAAACAGAGAGCAGTTTGCCCGCAGTAGCCCTATATATCCTTGGTATGGGGCACAAGGATGTGCAGGGAGCATGCACAGACCAAACGGGCACTGCTACTGAAAATCTCTGATCACCTGAAGTGAAGCACCCATAGGGACACAACTCAAAGAATGTAATAACAGGAAAGTATTTAGAGTATTTTCTCTGTCTTTTAACACCATACAACAGCCATAAATAAGGTTAGAAGCCAGCCTACGTGACCATGCATCTTCCACATCATGCCAGTGCTTCACAGACCACATACACTGGAGTCACATCTTACGCGGGGGTTAGATACTAAGGTCAGTGCATAAGCGGAAAATCGCATATAGTGAAAATTACCATAAAGTACAGTACCTAACCCCCGTGAGATGTGACTCCACTGTATACACAGTATACACTAGAACAGGGGTCCTCAACCTACGGCATACGTGCCAAAGGTGGCACAGGACCCGATTTTTTTTTTAATGGCAGGGTGCGGGTCCCGGCCGCCGCTGAGCCCACTGCCGGCCTGGGGTTCCGTTCACTCAGCCAGCAGCGGGCTGAGCGGGCCTGTGGCTGTGACCCCGGCTGGCAGGAGCCGGCAGCCGGAACCCCAGACCCTCAGCGGGTTGATCGGGGCCGGTGGCTGGGCAGCCACTCAGCCCGCTGCCAGTCTCTCAGGGATACCAGCCGCCCGCCTCGCTCAGCCCGCACTATTTAAATTGTTATTTTTCCTCTCCTTTTTTTTTGCCGAGCGCGTATAATTGAATTTGTGCAAGTTAAATGCGTGTATGATTCGATCCTTCTGTATTGAGAACCTCTGCTCTAGAAGAATCCTACTGGTTTCCAAAGACCATTTTTTCCCCACTAGATAATAATTTAGATCTCTGAGATTCAGAATGGGCCTAAGTCCTCATGTATTTTTGGGACAAAGAAGAACCTGGAATAAATACCCTTTCCTCCTTGACGCAGTAACATGGGCTCAGTGACATTCTCTGCAAGGAAGTATTGGATTTCCTGCAATGTATCTTCATGATAATGTTGAACTTAAGTGCATTTCTTAAAGAAAGGCAGTTGAAGTAATTTTTCTTAAGTACATTCTGCGGCTCCCCGCAGAAAATGATGAGGACATATGAATCTGAGACAACCAGGAGTAACTGACACAAAAGGCTTCTAGCGTTCCTCCAGGTTCCTTCAAAGTGGATACTGACTGACTGGTCACTTCAGTACCTTAAAAAAACCTAGAAGGTCTTGCTGCTTTTGGGAAATTGACTTGGGATCATCCACGTTCTCTTGGAAGAGAGATCAGAAGCTACCTGACTTTTGTGTATGGAGCACATCTAAATCCAGACCCAAATATAGGCTGGATTCTTCGGCCAGGTCTGCACAAAAAAGTTAGGTGGGCCCTACTACATTGCTCAGGGGTGTGAAAAATCCACACCCCTCACTAACGTAATTAAGCCGACCTAAGCCCCTAAATACACAGCACTAGAGCAATGCAAGAATTCTGTTGACCTAGCTACCATCTCTTGGGGAGGTGGATTAACTACAGTGACGGGAGGGTCTACACTTAAACCTCTACAGAAACGCAGTTGTAGACCTAGGCAGGTGCTTTTTCCTTCCGTATTTTACAGTAAGGAGAGGATGTGGGTGACAGTCCCAATGGAACACAAGTGGCTCTAGTTTCCTTGGCCAGTGTGACCCCTACCTTTTCCCCACGATAGCTGCATCAAATCTATTGAAACTACCAGCAACAACATAGGTATGATCCCTGTCTAATGAAACTAGCACTATTACAAATGTAAGCTAACAAAACTTTATGTTCTAAGTCATAAGGTTTATTGCTTCCCCTAAATACAGATATATCTACATTTAAACAAAAAAATTACACTGAGGGAATTTCGAGCGGTCAGGCAAGCATTTTTTCTCATAAGGAATATTTACATAAAGTGACAAGATGGCCGATGTTAGTATGGTGGGTCCTGCACTTTTCTTGGTGGGGGGCTAAGATGCAACCCTTGCCCCTGCTCTTGGGGCGCCGAGGGCCCCGCTACTGGCCCGGGAAGGTGGTAAAGGAGGGAAGCGGGGGAGGGGTCTGGGTTTGCTCTTTACTCTGAGCCCCAGCCCTCTCAACCCCTGCGGGTTCTTACCCTCATCCCCCTTGGGTGGGGTACCTTCGGTCCTTAGACGCTGGGGGAAGGAGTCTCCCTCCCCTGCTGGGGCAGGGTCTCCCTTACTTTGGTTCTCTGATCTTTCAAGTCTTGCAGAATACCTCCAAGCTCCAGTCCTCTCTCCTTCCTCCTTCTCCCTATCTGCCTGAAGCAGGGGGTGTTTATTAGGTTCCTGACAGGGCCTTAATTGACTGCAGGTGCTCCAATTAACCTGTAGCCATCCTCCCTAGTCTACAGGGAACCACTCCTTAATTAGCCTTGGGCTTATATATTTCCCCTCTAACACTGCTCCCTGGCCCTCCTGTATCACAATAATTACATCCACTATACATTGTGCACACTCAGTAAAGTGTATGATACCAGCTGCCAATACACTGACTACAGTACAGTAGTTAAAAACCCGCTGTGTGACAAGTGAGAGAGAAAAAGCATACAATCAACAATGTATCAAATCTTGAATATTTTCTTAGAGAGTCTAGAAGCATTCAAAGTCATGTGAAGGAGAAACTTATGAGACAATTAATTGCCCCAAATCTGAAAATCTTACCATTTTATCTAGGTGCTCAATGGATCTATAAATCTCTCCTTGGGATTCATCATAGTAACTGTAACGGAACCTTTGACCTTGAAACAAAAATCATGTACAAAATAAAAAGGGACAGATTAGTAGCTAGAACACTCCCCAAAATGATTTCAATTATAATGAAAAGCAAAGTACACCTGAACCCACACCTTTGGTAGCCAATCTAACGTAAAATCAATTGTAAATCAAAAATTGGAAGTGATGCCTTTAAGATATTCATAAAAGAATGGTATTTTCCATTATATCTTTCTGTTCCATTCCAAACACCACCACAGAACCTCACCAGAAACACAGAAATTAAAACCATACCACTTAAAGTGCAGTTATACTTTGAAAAATGACCATGTAAAAATGGCATTGTGTGGTCCAATGTTAATTGCCTACCAATGACTTCATATCAAATTTGCTCAGTTTACAAGTAAATGGACGTTTTTTCTCACTGACAGCCCTGCAAAATCAATCTGGAATCTGAAAGTTATGATGTTCTCTCCTGCCTGCACACCAGAACCAGTAATAAAGGGTGTACCTTTTTGAAACAGTCCCTTTATCAGCCATAATCATACATTAAAAAGCTACATAAACAAAGTGTTATTGGTTAACACAACAAAATGGAACTCAGAACTCCTGGATTCTGACTCTGCCACCAACACCTGATGTATGATCCTAGGTAATTCACATAAGCACTGTGCCTCAGTTTACGCATCTGTAAATAGGTATAGTTACTTCCATCATAGGGATGTTGGCATGTTTCATAAATCAGTTAACTAATTTTGTAAATTCCTTTTAAATCCACAGAAGAACAACATAAGAGCAAAGAACTACAATCACTGTTACCAGGCTGTAATAATGCAGAGAAGCATGTAACACATACCTTCACTACCGCCCTCTCCCATCCCACTGATAACTCAAAGGCTGCCAAATTTAATTTAACCTAATTTTAAAAATTCCCTTTTGGCCTTACAGAGGCAGAAAATCATTTACGTTCAAAGGATAAATTTACCATAAAGTTCTAAGCACCAAAGAATGTTTAATGAAAGGGCCTGCTCAAATATAGCTACAATGTAGCTACCACATTGCTATAATACAAAGAAAACCTGTAACTTACCCCAATGGCAGAAGTCAGAAGAAACCACAAAGAGATTACTAGGATCTGCTAGGTATTTACTGAAGAGTTTTCCAAATTCCTGTTCTTTTGACTCACTCAGTGCTCCAACCAATACTGGAACAATGGTAAACTCATCCTTATGGCTTATAAGCAAAAGAAAAAAGATTTCATATTTAAAATATTAATTTTAAGAATAGAGTTCTTCTTCAAGGTATGATAACTGAAATTATAAATTTGCCCCTTAAAAGGACACTATTGACCTGAAATGTAGTTAATTAAAAAACACAATTAAAAATAGCTTTAGATACTACACCTTCCCCAAGACCCCTGCCAATGTTTGCTATTTTGCAACATTTTCTTATTTTCAAAAATCTTTTTTCTCTCCTTAGTTGCAGTGTGAGAAAGCCACAAAACCAACAGAAGAAACCAACTCTATAGAGGAAACAGTAAACAAGTGACTATGGACAAAATCAAAGAGGCAAAGTCCCCTATGTAGAGGAGCAACACAACGGATACACACCACTGAAACTGTACTTAAGCCGCAAGATAGGACGTAAGTGATGCTGACCTTCTACACCAGTGGTTCTCAATCTATTTATTCTCAACCTATTTGTTACCTGGGCCGCAGGTTGAGAACCACAGTGCCCACCCCACCAACCCCTATGCCCAGCGCCCCCCGCCCAGAGACCCCTCCCCCACAGTGGGGCCAGGAGTGGAGCCCAGCGTGGGGGGCCAGGGACAGCCCCTGAACCCTGTGGGTTTTTCCTTACTCTCTTTTAGTTATAGTAATCATAGGGATCACCTGTAACAAAAGTAGCTATCAACTGGACACTGACTTTTAAGTTGCCAAAAGTATATACAAATTTTGGAACCTCAATAGAAAACATATAACACTATTCGAATTTTTTTTTAAACTGGGCAAATGGTTCAGTGAACCAGTCACAGAATCCTAACATTTAGAGATATGGAAGACTTATTAAGTCATCTCTTACATATTTCAAGGCAGGACTGTTCCCTGCTGTACATTTACAGTATTAGTATTTTGTCAAGTCTTTTACATGTATATCTCCACATGGGAGATTTAATTAATTTTACCTAGCTTTGCAAATAAAAATTCACTTCTGGCCTTACAATTTACAGACTCGTAGATTTCACTGTTAGGAAGTTTTCCCCCAAATTAACTGTATTCACGAGTCAATATACAATACTAACTACTTTCTTTCTACAGGATGGTCAGATTTGATTGCTCAACTGCTTGCCCTGCTCCCAGTTTCCTTCCTACCAAGAAATCTCAAGTCTCGAATTTGTAATCTTAAATTTTTCTGTTAAAAAATTATCATTCTCCCACCAAAAGAGGATCACTTCTTCCTACTGGAACACACATGCAGTTCAAATATATAATTTTAGGTGTTGCAAAATAAGCATTTAGCCATAGTACCTTTCCATGGCTTTAGCAGTATAAGGCAAATGCATTTCAATACTGTGTTCATCTTCATCGGTCTGTAGAGACATACGCTCAAACATTCCAGTCTTCCACAATTCTCCATAAACTGAAAAGATTAAAAAATGTATTAAAATGCTTCATTAAAATAAATTTTTACCAAAAATTACATTACAGCGTATCTTGTTAGAAGTGGCACACTAAAATAATACACCCTGCCTCTGGGGGCTATGATCACAGAACATTCTCCGTTGTAGCTTTCTAATTGAAG
Organism: Emys orbicularis; assembly: GCF_028017835.1. Classification (NCBI taxonomy): domain Eukaryota; kingdom Metazoa; phylum Chordata; order Testudines; family Emydidae; genus Emys; species Emys orbicularis. Next base: position 145,587,854 of record NC_088685.1, read on the forward strand.
TGCAACTTGCATTTAAAACCAAGTTACAACATTTTTAATTAAGTTTGTATCTTACAGTTAAGAATGCATTATGTAAAGCAGTGACATCTTTAGCATCTTCGAGATGCTTTCTACAGTCATTATGGAATAAAAGATTTAAATTGTACAAAAAATATATTGAAACATGTACTCATCCACCTAATCTTTGTGTTTTTAGATTTCCACTGACCATATGATTCTATATTGGTGAGGAAAAAGTTGATCAAATGAGCTGCTGCTGGATGTGTATGTTTATTAATATAGCACCTTAGCCATCGGCCATTGCACAAAACACAAACTGCTGAATATGACAAAAACAGTTCTCTACCTGTTTATGAGGTTACAAGTATTATCTTGCACTGGTAATTTATGGACTTTTTCTTCTAAATACACGCCCCGCCCCACCCACCCAAAACCTAGGGCTCCTAGGTGTTGCAGTAATACAAATAATTTAAAAAATACAGAAATCTGAAAGACGCAAGCTTACTATATACATACTCTTTTGATCAATTTGAAGATCATACAGAGGTGTTCTATATATCTCCACACTGGAAAGTGCACATCGGGAAAGGGGCACATGATGGGAAGGCCCAAGGATGAAAATTTTCCGGCTAGGATAATTAATACAAAAACCAAAATCAGAACAACTGTACTCCCACAAAACACTGTGTTAGAAAAAAAAAAAAAAAGTTGAAAAAGAAAATGATAAACTTTTTTCTAATTTTTGGGGGGTTAAACTGGTGGCTAATGGTAGTGCTCTACTTTGCCAAGAGCAAGAGCATGGTTCAATTCTTGGTCACTTAGGGTCTGATGCTGCAAAGTGCTGAGTGTTTGAGTGGTGATCTTGAAGCTGGTTCAGTAAAAATGGGTTAAGGCCACCTTAAACCACCTAAAACAGGGTCTGCACTACAGCATGAGCCAGTTTTAAAGCCTCCTTTAGATGATGAAAACTAGTTTAACTGAGCTGGTTAGAAAATATCCCTACCGTAGTGCAGGCCTTTACTGATAGATGATATTTGATTCTCCCGAGTTAGTGATGAGTCCAACATGAGTCCCATGTTGTACACCATCTTAAGTAGCTGAGGGCACATGCCACCCACTGAGGCTTGGGTGGTATGTTTATTATCAATTACTCAAAGCTTCTTCTGATTCACTTCACTACAGTCTTTCCTGAGTTCGATTTAAACGAGCTGCTTTTTTTCTCCAACGCTCTAGTCTCCTTCAAGCACTCTGTTATCTGTGAATCAGCTACATGAAAAAACTACATAGACCTGCATGTCATTAGCATACTACTGGCACTGCAGGCTTTGTCTTTTTGTGGGCAACAGGTAGTCATTTCAGCAAGTCTCTGGTCCTGATTAAAGGTCAGTCTTTCCTGCCAGAGAAATTTTCAGAACCAGTCTTCCCTTTGCATGGGAAATCTATGATAATGCTTCAGCAGGTAGATACCACCAGTTTTGTTGTGCTTTGCTTTTTGTGCAAGCAGTGGTGGAGCAAAGCAAAGGAAAAAATGCTGACGTGCTGCATCAATCCACTTTGAAATCTATCCAGAAAATACAGTTCCTCAGCTGAGGCAGAATGAGGTGCTCCTGCAAGTTTAGAACAAGCAATGTGGTAAACAATAAGTGACGTAGAAAAAAATCCAGCAATTCAATGCCATTAAATCTGGGAAGTGGAACTTGTTCTAGAAATGTCAATGCAGAAAACATACCCATATAGTGTTATCAATTGTTTTCCTTTAAAAAAAATTGTTCTCATTTTGTTCAAAATATTTCAGAAAGAATCAGAATAACTTTACTACTTTTGGCCATGGTTTGCTTTTTTTCTGATAAACCACTGATGAAACAAAAAAGAAACTGGTTTATTATTTCTAACACTATCTATCTTAAAGTATCACTATTTAGCTTCAAAATGCATATTTCAATCAAACACTGAAGATACTTTACATGAGAATTGATTGTTAATACATGGAAGGAAGTTGTGAAATATGCTGCAACTAGCAAAATACATGCAGATTTTCATTTTTTAAACTACAGTAACTGGCCCTGTGGTTCAGCAGGCAACTGCAGACCAGTTTTGTGCCTGTGCATTTTCGGAACAAGTACATTTGGAACAATTAGTAACTCCCACTGACTTCAGTGATCATATACCATTTTTTCCACAGGACCTCATTCTGTGCACAAGCTGGACCTGCTTTGGGGATGAGTCACGGCTGTATAGTGAAGGAAGCTGTTGTTTGTAGGACTCCTGCCTCATTTGTTGCAGGAGTTGGAAGGTTTGTACCTATTGTAGATCTGGGGAAAATGGCAGGCCTAGGTCCTTAGCCAGGGGGGAGGGACCAGTGGACCTGGGCCACAACTGAATACGGGGGACAACAAATGAAAAAACAGAAAGGTAAGTGAAGGTCATAGGGTAAAAATTAGGGAACCAGAAGGGGACACTGAGCAGAAAACGCCCGACAGCACCCATCACTCTTCAAAGGCATCTCAGGAGTGAGTGGATGCCACTCAGAGGAACTCTGCCTGGACGTGTGATTGGACGAGGAAATAAAAGTAGGCCCCACAGTTGCAGAGCACCCCCTCACCCAGCCAGCTTCCTCTTCCTCATATGATGGATGGTCATCTTGGCCAACGCCAGGAGGAGGTTGAAAAGTAGATCTCACGACTTAGTGGGATCACAGATGGGGTTTGCCAAAATCAGGAGGTGCGGGGAGAAGTACACCCAGAATCTCAATAAGAGATTCTGGAGGAGCTAGAAGAGGGGCTGCAACCTGACGCAATAGATGTGTACCAGGGTCTCCCTCTTGCCACAAAAGGGGCAGGGGAGTTTGTGAACCACACCAGGTACACGCCCGTGTTTGTGGCTCTGTGAAAGAGCTGCCAGCTTTGGAAGGTGGGTAGTGAATGAGGCCAAGGATTGCAGGAAGAGAAAGGACTGCCTCATTGTTAAGGCAGCCAAATGCTGCCCTGGAGAACTGGATTCTATTTCTGCCTCTGCCACAGAGGTTCAATGTCACTTAACAAAACTTTTCAGAGGTGGTCACTAATTGTGTTGTACAGGCAACCTTAATTCTGGCATCTTCTACTTTCTGAGTTCTTGACTTTGCACCAATGATCTTTTAATGTAGTTTTTTTGTGTAATTATACTTATAGACCCCTGGAGAATTTAAGACTGGATGTCTTACTAAAGGATATTTTCTATCTCAACCAGAAGTTATGGGCTTGATGCAGGAATTACTGGGTGGAATTTTATGTCCTGTGTTATGCAGGAGATCAGACTAGAACAGGGGTTCTGAAACTTCATTGCACTGCGACCCACTTCTGACAACAAACATTACTACATGACCCCAGGAGTGGGGGGCCAAAGCCCCACTGCTGCAGGCCGGTGGGTCAAAGCCAAAGCCCAAGGGCTTCATCCCCAAGCTGGCAGGGGGCCTGTAACCTGAGCCCTGCCACCCAGGGCTGAAGCCCTCAGGCTTTGACTTCGGCCCCAGGCGGTGGGGCTCAGCCCCCAGCAAGTCTAAAGCCAGCCCTGGTGACCCCATTAAAATGGGGTCCTGACCCACAGTTTGAGCACCACTGGACTGGAAAATTGTAATGATCCTAAAAATCTATGACTATACAGGGCTTGGTCTAACTTCCACCGAGGCCGGTGAGGGTGCGTCCACTGACTATGAAAGGGAGCTGGATCAAGTTCACATAAACAGCTACCACTGAATTACTCCAGTTTTGTGTCAAGTCCAGTTTCAATGGAGTTACACTGTAATAAAACCATGAGAAACAGTCATAGTACTTTAAAAATATTTTGCCAAATTCTGCCACCTTTACTCAAACAGAATAGCACCTGACTTTACAAACACTTCCAGTGAAATCAGTAGGACTACATGTGAAATATGAACTTGAGAGTAAGGTACTAATCAAGGCATGCCATTGAATTTGGCCCATTTGGAGCAAACAGAATCTTGCTACACATAGACACTAATCCCACAATGAGTTTTATAGGGGTAAACTCATGAACCAACAGAGTTTATTGCAGGATTAAGATCTTACTTTCATGTGCTTTAAAAAAGTAACTGTAACCAAAGAAACAGCTCAGACTCCCTTTGAAACTGAGAGATATCATAAACAACAAACAATAAATATCAAACTAATGCTATAACTACAAAATACAGACAGAAGAGTACATTCAATTTAAGAGGCAAGACCCAGTAAATTTCAAGTTTAAATAAGTTTCCTCTCCCCAAATGTTCAGAAAAAAATATAATACAAATTTTCATCTCCAACAGGGTTACACTAAATATTTGATATTTTTATTTTTAAACTACGCATTGTGCTTACAGGAGGGCAAAATAAAGGTTAGGCAGTATGCTAAGGTCTAAAACATAAAGTAATGAAAATATGTTTTTGACACCTTTCCAGTTGGCGGAGTTTAGCCAGGAAACATGACCATTTTTTATAAAATGTACTATCAATCACAACTGAAAATTCAACATTTCAGAACATAATCAGAAGAGCTGCAGTCAGCTTAACCTATGCTGTTAAAGAACATTTTCCACTGTAAATTTTATATATATATATAAAAACTGAGATATTTTAGTGCTACTTACGTAATAGTAGGATCCACTTGTTTGTAAGCGTGGGCTGCACATGACCCACAGTAGGTATATCCAGCATGTCTACAAAACACATATTTTAAAATTAACTTTTAGGTTTAAGACTGAGAACAAGTAGCATATTAATATTAGCAATCTAAAAAGAAAAACTTGTTAAGAGAATGATCAAAACATCAACTTGTGAAATAAGAGCTGGCAAGTATTAACCAGGGCTGACACTTTTAAAAGGCAATATTAGGTATATGTGGGATGTGCTGGTTACAATATGTTCTAAACATTTATTTTTGAAGAAGTTCCACTGTTTTCCTTATGAAAGGCTATTTAAAGTAGTAACAAAACTGACAGCTTATTTGAAAATGGCAAAAGAAATTGAAATCTTTGTAAGACAAAAAACCTAAAAAAAAAACCCACAACACTGAAGGTTAACTGGCACATGACATCCCAGATATACTGTACATATTGTATTTACTACTATTTATAGGCATTGTACCTCTCATTGCTAAAGGCAGCCCTTGGCACTAACTAAGCTGTGTTACTTATCTAAGATACTATAACAAATCCATGGTCACCTAGGTCTTCATGTTTGTCAATATGCTGCACACCATACAACTGTACATCATTAGCACTTTGTAGCAACACAGAGGAATGAATAAGAAGAAGGTGAAAGCAATACCTATATTCTAGCACTAAAGGACTACTATATGTGATGGGAAGCAAGTGGGAAAGGAAGCGAGGGGATGTACCTTGGCAATGAAAGGAATACATCTGCCAGAGAATAAATGGGTGTGGGGTAAATGCATGGAATCTAGCACAGTAATGGTTACAACTATTGGGAAATTAAATGAGAGGAGTGGGGTTGAACCCAGTCATTTCCTATCACACTCTATGGCCATCACTGGCTGAGGAGATGCTCCTTCCCTTTCCTGGTTTTCCAGACCCATCATATGCCAAAAGGTTTCCAGTCATTTAGACTACTTGTTTTGAATCCTATGTCTAGATCTGGTGTCCACACTTTGAAAAGAATGTTGAAAAATTGGATAGGGTTCAGAAAAGAGCTACAGGAATGATTTGTGGTCTGTAAAACACCTTTCAACAAGAAACGTAAGGAGATCAATCTTACAACAGAAGTGGTCTATAAGCATCTATGCAGAGAGAAGATATCTGACAGTATAGGGTTCTTTAATTTAGCAAAGGCATAACAAAATCCAATGGCTAGAAGTTGAAGACAGAAAACTTCAAACTGGAAATAAGAAATTACCAGTGAAAGCAATTACACATTGAAACAAGCTTACACAGTGAGTTGGAAATCCTTTAAGTCAAGAGGGTTTATCTTTGTAAAAGATATGCTGCAATTCAAATTATTGGGCTCAATGCAGGATCACTGGGTGAAATTTGATGGCTGTTATGCAGGTCAGAGTAGATCACAATGATCCCTTGTGATCGTAAAAATCTGACTACCTAGTCTGTAATTTCTCTCTACACTACTTATTTCATTCAATGATCTCCATCCATTTTTATCAAGGAAGGTAAGCAGCGCAGTCCCATTTTACAGGGAAGAAAGCAGAGACACTGATAAATGAATGATTTTCCCAAGGTCACAAAAAGAATCAGTAGCAAGGCTGGAAACAGAACTCAGTCTAGTATCTGTCCACTTGACCACACTGTCTTCCATAATGTTTGCAGGATTTGGGTCCAGTTTCTTACTGTAACTTCTGTAATATTGTTATAAATATACATCAAGCATTACATTTAAATAAAAGTCACTATAACCAAATTATCCTACCTTAACATATCTTTCCCATCTCATAGTAAACTGGATTGGCCTCATTCTTTTATTCTGTCATCTTATGTCTCCTCTGCCAATTCTACCTGAATGTGTTTTAGAAATGGCTAGCTGTTATTTTTCCAATCTATCCTGCAGATAGAAAACTATATAGGGCTGCATGGCCAGTCTAAGATTTTATTGCTATGTTAATAGTTTTAAAAACATGGCTAGGCTTTTTGCAAAATAGCTGTGCTCTTTTTATTTTCCTATTTGCTATGTTACTTTGGTAGTTCAGACACTTGCACAAGTGTTTATAAATTCTGCAGTAACTGTTATTCCTGCAAACAATACAATTTTATGGCTCTCAGTGTCTTTGATGCTAGTATATGATATAGTCCCAAAAGGAATAAGAATATACTCCTGACCAAACTACAACTGTTATTTCCAGTATCTGTTCACCCTCCCTATGGTTTGCACTAGAAGTGATATTCTTTGATCTTTGCATGGGGCTAAGGTTCAATCAGAATGTGTTCACTGCTTTCACAGAGACTGAAGGAACACAAGGAAAACTGGGTTAAAAGATTTCTATGGCCTGACATTACTTCACCACTGCAGTGAAAGTTAAGAACTTTTATAGTATTTAATAAGGGCATGATCTTTCAGGGTACACCTCTACCCCGATATAATGCGACCCGATATAACACGAATTTGGATATAACGTGGTAAAGCAATGCTCCGGGGGGGCCGGGGCTGTGCGCTCCGGCGGATCAAAGCAAGTTCAATATAACGCGGTTTCACCTATAACACGGTAAGATTTTCTGGCTCCCGAGGACAGCGTTATATCGGGGTAGAGGTGTATTTAGTTCATGGTCCTGTTTGACCATTGAAAAGACAACTATCTCATGCATTACCTAGAAGTCTAGAATTAGTCAGTGTCACTGCTCTTTTGGACAAGGAGGAATATTAATAAGCCACTTTTTCCTGCTATTTCAAATGTCTGAAGAGAATTAGCATTTGGGCTTAACTGTATCTAGCTTGTTCACAGCCCAAAGAGTAACTTTTTTGAAAGCATGGTACAAATTCTATTTAATCATTCTGAAGGCATTTTTCAGATGCAGACATACCAAGCAGAGTCATACAAAGATTTTTCTAGAACCCCAATCAAATATTATTTTAAAAACATTTAAAACTGAAATTCTTATAAAGAAAAAAAATGGAAGCAAAAAAGGATAAACCTGAACTGATCCACAAGTCAAAATGCACATTAGTATAAGATGTTTACAGAATCTAGGTAGCCATTATTATTATTAATGTACCAATTCTGTGCTTGGTGCTACACAGACAAAGAAAGAATCGAAGTCCCTTCTGACGACTTTGCAATCTTTTTACTATCACTCTACTAAATCACCTCTGAACTGGCTTGTAGGAACAAACCTTTTTCTGGGAAAAGGAATGCATTTATTATCTCATCTGTCCACAGAAACTAATAATCAATCACATATTATACTGTGTACAGGTTTTATGCCTCAGTTTTCATGATATTCAGAGTATTTTCAGTGGTTTTCAAACTTTTTGTATTGGTGACCCGTTTCACACAGCAAGCCTCTGAGTGAGACCCCTTTATAAATTAAAAACAGGGTAGGGGGGGTTAATTTAATGGGGGCTTAGGGCTGTCAGCCCCATGGAGCTGACAGCTCGCGACTCCCATGTAACCATCTTGCAACCCACTGAGGGGTCACGATGCCCAGTTTGAGAACCCCAATTTAATTGGAGCCCAGTCAGCATACTACTTAGGCAAAAAACAATACTTTAAGAAAGATCTGAAGAAAGGACTTAATATCGCAAATGTTAAAATACAGATATGAAACTTACGGTGCAATAATGGCTCTAGCAGGTCTTTTTGTAGATTGTACTTGAGAAAGCCAACCTTCTAGTTGTGCATTCAGCTGGGGTCCTACAAAAATACAAGGAAATATTGGAAAAAATCAAACAATCTAGCACAGTTTAAAATATAACCAAGTACAATCAGTAATCTTAAAATATTACCATGAGATTTAAAACCATTATAAATAAAATCAAAGGTTTGTGTTTCAAGACTATAAAAAATAAACAAGCAAACAAAAGTTATAAAAGCAGCATGGCCCATATTGCTTAAGGTCATGTCAGGAACGTTTTAGCCTCCAAAACTATAATTACTTCATCATTTGCGCAACCGGTTTGTTCTTGTTCGGTGAACAGAAGACATACACATAATGTGTGCAGGGCCACAACTATCACTGACAATCTCACAAGGGGGTGATGATATACACTCAATTAGTTTACTTTGTTAATTATCTACTGTTTTAGATTTCAAAATGAATAATCAGAACTATGTGGGCTAGAGAAAACAGTATGAACAAAATGCATGTGACCAAAGGCCTTAGCTACCAAGTATTACTGATTAAATATAATTTCAAGGAGGTGGCCAATGGCTATGATACAGTTGTTTGTTAACGATCCCTAATTGACTATATAGCAAACTGTGAGCTAGAAACCTGTAAAGCAGATACCAGGCTGTCTAAAGTGAGAAAATTCCAGACATATATTAAGAAAAAGTACAGTATTTGCAGTAAGTTTAGAGTTCAGTAAACAGGCCTATAGAATCAGTATTCATACCATTTAATTTAATAGTTTTCATTTTAGGGCCCAATGCCACAAGCTACTGAGCACCCTGACAGGTGCTGAGCATTCGCAACTTTACTAGCCCTTGTAGGTTATAAGAAATCCTTTCAATCAGAGATGTTATTGGCAACATTAAGAAAATACGTTTTAATATATTTACATCAGAGTACTCTCTCTTGGTATAAAACTACTCTTGGGAAACTGATATTTACCATATTATAACACAATATTCTTTATTAAAGGAACACAATTAACTTTTTAAAAATTTCACTTCCATCTGAAAAATGTTTACTTACTATTGTTACAAGTAACACATAATATACTATTATAACAAAAAGAGTAAAGAAATTTTTTTTTTTTTTTCAGTTTACCACATGCATTTGTCTAAGTCACTTTCACTTGCAATGTATTGTACAGAAAATCAGTTCCCCTTGTTTGTGTCACAAATATTGGCAGGGAAACTCAGGGATAGATGTAGCATCTGAAACAATTTTACAATCATTTTTCAATCTGACTAGATTTCAAGTTGACAATTTCTTCAAGGATTTGTTTAGACCTCTAAACAACTTAAATGGAGGCATGCAGCCAGCATGACAGCCAGGGCTTGTCTTCACTACAGGCTAAATTGGTGCTGCTGTGATTGATGCAGTGGGTATCAATTTAGCCGGTCTGGTGAAGACACGATAAGTCGATGGGAGAGTGCTCCTGTTGACTTCAGTACTCCATCTCCCAGAGAGGTGGAAGCTATGTCGACGGGAGAACGTCTCCCGTCAACATAGCGTGGTGCAGACACCACTGTAAGTCAATCTAAGCTACGTCGACTTAAGTTACATATCTTACATAACTTAACTAGCGTAACTTAAATCGACTTACCTTGTTAGTGTAGACCAGGCCCCAGATCTTGAAAAATCCTCTCAGCCACTCACCAGTGGCAACAGAGTTTTCCCTAGTGAGGGGAGAACCTCAGCCAGCAATTTCTGCAAAATTCAAGCTACCACTTTATAATTAATCATTTTCTACATTTACCGTTGATAAGAAAATCTTCCAAATATGAGATGGATGTAAACCAATGAACTGTTAGCTTTCTCAGTCTGCAGATAGCCCAAATGCCTCTGCTGTGGTTCACAGCTTTACCAATGAGCAGAAGAATGACATTTTTTCACTGATGTAATACAGTACTTACTGGGCAGCAGTGAAATTGTCAACAATCGCTCCAATCTCACAAGGTTGTTTCTGCTGCTTGGGACCATTATGAGCATCAGCAGAGACAGAATTATCTAAAAATGGAGGCTGATGAAGGAATAGAGTAGAATAGACAGACCTCTCGTCCTATCCTCTTCTCAGCAGCCAGGAGGATAGACTAAAGTAGCAGAGAGCCACTACCATTCTATGCAATGAGGAGGCTATGGAGGAGTGGGAGAGGTAGAAAGCTCTCTCTCATTTCCAGCAGTTAAATAGAATTAGGGCTTCAAATTTATCAAACCCCTGCAAAGCCTAAAGCTGATACAAAATATGAAGCTGCCCATACCCCCCCAAAATAAAGTAAAAATAAAATAAGGGGTTCATTGATAGCACACTGGCAGAAATCCAAGCACCCTCTCCCTTCCAAACAGGTAGGAGCTGAATTGGGGGTTGGCTTCTCAGCAGGGCATAGTCTCTCATGGGGCCTTGATGAGGCCCCTTCTTTTGCATCAACTTCTGGTTCCCAGCAAATTTTTCAAGCCCTGCTACTAGTGATGGGCAAACCTCAGAAGGTTTGATACTGATACGCACCCAAAAGCTCAAATGCTTATTCAAGTCTTATCCAGACCTCTTGATGCTGCAAACCTGGGCTGGTAATCTCTCAAGGACAGTCACTCTTATATGATTTTAGCACTTTCATCTCTGGTCCAGACCAGAATTGGGCAGTGCAGAAATACACAGAAATGAAAAAATAACTAAGAAGAAAAACTAATCAAAATTTATCAAACTCAAAAAAGGTTTGAGTCTATAGTTTCAGTTTTGGAATGGGTCTCGTAATTCAGTTTACCTAGCCTTACATATTAAGGAAGAATAATAACAAAATAACCTTATAACTAGGGATCACTTGAAAGTTCTAAAATCTTGCAATTGATAGACAGATGTCTAACATACTTACATACTTAGATAGCTACACAGGCTATAAAATGAGAAAGATTAAATAGGCTGCAGAGCACTATATAAAGACAGGATTGCATGCTGCAAGTAAAATATGGGTGTTGAGTCTTAACGTCTGTAACTGAGTACAGAAATTAATATCAATTTATTGTCCAATTATTGGCTATATCTTAACATCTTAAATATATTAAAACATTTACATTTACAAAGTAGCAAGTGGAGGATGGAGTTGCACAACTAATATACTATACACTGTATAGAAATTTAAAAAGTTTGAGATAAGTACTCAATTATAATCATAACTGCTCATGCATGTATTGACAGGTAAAGGACAAAGTCAGCTTAGGTGGTCCCACATGCATATGTACCAATTTTTCTAATTATACCACACATATCAGGAATGGCTCCTAAAATTGGCTGCCAATTTCGACTAGCAGATTTTAGTCAACAGACTTAAAGGGCTAGATCCTTAATAGGTATAAATCTGGCTAGCTCCATTGAAGTCAATAGAATTATATCATTTTACACCAGTTGAATAATCAACCCAAGGAGTAATGAACTTGTTTCAAAGATTTTCTAGAAGAATTTCCCCAAAAGTCTGGTTGCATTTTCAGAAAACAAAATTAGCTGCTTGGTAAACCTCTGGGTTGGCATATTGTAGTTAAGGCAACACTAGAATAAGGTATCTCATGTTTTGCTTAAACAATTATTACATTCATGGGCTCTTAACATTAATAAAATCTTGGAAACAGCTATTACTAAACACAACCAAAAGTCTCATGTCTACCAGGAGGATTACAAGTAATTACCGTATATACTCGATCATAAGCCGGTTCATTTATAAGCCGACCCCCCCCAAGATGGATAAGTAAAAATGGAAAAAATTTTATAACCTGTTCATAAGCTGACCCTATAATTCAGGGGTCAGGAAACTCTGGCTCCCAGGCGATCAGGATAAGCCGCTGGTGGGCCGAGATGGTTTGTTTACCTCGAGCGTCCGCAGGCACGGAGGTAAACCTAAGTAAACAAAGTGTCCCAGCACGCCAGCTGCTTACCCTGACGTGCCGGGACAGCAACTGGTGGGGAAATTTTTTGGGGGGGAGAAGCTGGGAGTCAGGGGAGTAACCCCTGTGACCACCCCTCACATGACCCCACCCCTAGCCTGGGACCCCCACACTCTCCCCATCCCATCCCTTCCCACCTTATCTGGGGAGGGCCAAGGGAGGATGTCTCTGACCTGGCTGGAGCTGCTCCGGCAGGCTGGGCCGCGCGGCTGCAGTCTGCTCCGGCAGGCCAGACCGGGCGGCGCGGCTGCAGCGTGCTCCGGAGGGCGGGGCGACGCGGCCACAGCCTGCTCCCGGAGCTGCACCTGCTTCGGAGGCTGGGGGGGGAGAGCAGCGTGGCCAGAAGCGGAGAGACTCTGGCCCCGCCTCTTCCCTTCTTTCTCTGCTGGCTGTGCTGCCTCTCCTTGCTCCCTCTGTTGGGGGGAGGGGCTGTGTCCCACCTCTCCCTCTCTATACCCGTTCATAAGCCGACCCCCTTCTCTGGTGCTTCCCTTTTTTACTAAAAAAATTCAGCTTATGAACGAGTATATACGGTAATCAACCATAATGGTGAAGCAGCAGTGTTAAAGCAGACACACTTGACTATCCAAAAGGTTACACATGCACTTTTATATTTTCCCCCTTTCACCCACTCTTTGAAAACTATCTTTTCAGAATGTAAATCCTGACTTCTTATACGATTGTACGGTACCTAATGCATTTTGGGTGCTACTGTAAAAAAAAATGAAAATAAAATTATATTGTGTCCGCAGAGGAGCAGTAGAAAATGAGAGAAAGGAGATCCACTGAACCAACTGAAGTCAGTCTAATAAAAGATACTACCTCACCACCTTGATTCTCTAATATAAGCGGACCGACACAGCTACATCACCACTGCATAAAACACCCTTTTCAATAAAGAAAGCCAAATGGCACTGTGATATGTTACAATCCCTCTGACTAATTTTAATTATACATGACATATTTATAGGAACAGGATATTAATATTGATCCAATCAATTAATTATATTCTCAGGTCACAAAGTGACCCTTAATGTGACTTTATAGTTAAACATTTTAAAAAGGTTTTAAAGGTAATTGCTTAGCTAAAGTCAAAGAATTCATCTGAAGTAGGCATGCAAACAAATATAATTTTTGGAACCAAAGAGACATTATTTAGTATAAGATGATCTAAGAAGACAATACACAGTGTGTGGGTATTTGGATAAATAATTTCCAAAGGAGGTGAATGAATCCTGTGATTAGTTTAAGAAATGAGTCACAGTGGAATTGTATCTCATCAATGACAAAATATGAAATATAAGGAACCAGTCCAAAATCAAGTGATTTTAACCCGCTTGCCTTTTGCCCACCACTTTCTAATGTCTGAACTCTCTGTCTATTTTGGATTCAGTATTTCTTCCCTACCACTGATGTAAAGCACGCTATCTAGTATGGGATAAACTGTCTTCCATTTTCCCCCCCTTTCTTTCTACCCTGAGTCTCTCTCTCTCCTTGTCACTCTCCTTTCTCCCTCCTTCATTCCACTTGTCACTAGCACTCCAAACAATCCCTGCCACACTCCTCCAAGCACAACCACCATTAAAGATTTAGTGCTAGTAAAAATTAATTTTAAAAACTATTTTACACAGCATGGTTTTGCTCCCAATGTGGGAGGAATATAATTTAGCTAAAAGTGATTTTGAAAACCATTCAAGACTAAGCAGTGACATAGTCTTGAGGACAAGCTAAGGATTTAGGCTACAATATGCTTTTTTGAAAATGGTTTCATTTTTCCCGTTTATACCAGCTGGGCAAACACTGGAACCTGTTGAATACCATCAACTCTCATTAAACTCAAAAGCCTCACAGGAAGCACTCAGTAAAACTTCATGGTTGGGGGCCAATTTTTGGAACCAGTTTATCTGGAGCTGTATTTAAGCCAAGTTCAAATATGGTTTAACGTATAGTATAGATGCAGCTTTTAATGGTGCCCCTCCAAGGAAAAATATAGGTTTGTGCCCTCTACATTTTTTTTTACAATCTCCTTATTTTCTGAGCCCAGGCATATATCCAAAGGAAAAAATATACACAGTCTCTTATCTACATTGTGAATTAACTTGCAAAATATCATGTTTTAAAAACAGTTAATAGAAGGGCATGAAACTGACCAAATGCAAGCAGGATTTTTTCCTCAGATTAAAACCTGGAAAGTGAATTATTTACTTTAAAAATTCCTTCCATTCTGAAAATTTCTTAACCAGTTAACAAGCGAAAGAAAACTAACAGATTAAAATGCATTATGAAAAAGTGAAGAGACCAAACCAAATCGCTATGCTGCTAATGTCTGTGTCAGAAACTAAAGCAGTCATTTAAAAGCTCTTCTGATCCCAGTTTTGAGTTCTGTTTCAGATTTACACAGACAAAAGATATAATGAGTTTATCACAAGTCAAGACAAGACCTATAAATAAAGAAGGCTGGGGAAGATCTGGGATAAAAGGCAACGCAAGATAGTGTGTTGCTTCCTACTTCCATCAGCTAGAAACAAAGAAGTTTCTTTAACGGACAGCTATTATTCCTTCCCGAAGCTATGGAAAGATGGAGCCCCCAAGCAGGGTCCAGGGACAGAACCCTGGTAGAAAGCTCAGCAACTTCCTTCTTCCCAGTAGCTGTTGGGAACAGACATGGGCTTCTCAGTAGAGTGTTGCTCCTGCACTTTACTGTTGTGTAGTCTCCTCATCTTTCTCCTGACCTATGAATAGCAGGTTTAGATCTCTGGCTACGAGGTGCCTGATTAATGTGTCAAGCCCTGATATTAATAGTTGACAAAATAAAAGCATGTCCTAGTTCATCTCAATTTCATGAGAGGCATAGGAAAATCCACAATTTATCTACTCTAGAATGACAAACCTTATTCAATTTGGGATTTTGCATCTCTATGTACCGAAATATAATACACACACACACACACAAAATTTGTTGTGAAGCAATTAGTATTGCTACACACACACACTGTAGCAAACAAACCCACAAAAGAAAACAAAAAGTTAGACCACCTCACAGTACATATTCTCTGCTCCCGAACT
This sequence comes from Emys orbicularis, assembly GCF_028017835.1. Classification (NCBI taxonomy): domain Eukaryota; kingdom Metazoa; phylum Chordata; order Testudines; family Emydidae; genus Emys; species Emys orbicularis. Next base: position 145,603,176 of record NC_088685.1, read on the forward strand.
CAAAAGATTGCACCTTATCATTACAACAATGGCATACTGCAGATCTCATACTGCGACCTTAACTCTGTCCCCCTTTTGTCCTCCTGCTCATGTAGATTTACCAGATTATTTTCTCCTCTAATACTAATCATTGTGGGTAGTTGGCTACACCGGTAAAGGCTTGTGTGCAGAAGGACAGTTAAAGTGAGGGATGGAAAGCTGCCATAGCTAGCCAAAGTTAAAGTTGTGGTATGTGGTCTGTGGTAGTTTTGGTAATTGTAAGGTGCATGCGTGAAACCTTCTCTCAACAGAAAACTGTAGCTCCTGACTGAGAAGGACTGCAATCAAAACTGCATCAATCAGGCTCTTAGGTGCATCCATAATAGCCTGGAACATGAACACTGAAAAAAATTAGCTCCTCTTAATGCATTCTTCATTGATTATTTACAAACTGATCCAATATATGATCAGATTTTATTTTCTAGTGGAGGGAGGACTGCTTTGGAAACAGATCAAGAGTTCATGCCACAAACACCACATATACTCTTTCATTTCCAGTGGAATCTCACTTTACTTGTGGTAATAGCTGGAAAATCCTTTGCACATTACTTAAAAATTTGCCATGGAATCAATACAAAAAAGCATGAGCTACTGGTATCAATTTTCAAATTTTCCTAGCAATTAACCACAATTTTAAGGTTTTGTGCACTTTGAGTCATTGTTGCTCACTGCAAAACACCAATTCCTCTGTTTTTGCATGATGGGTAACCGTATACAAAAGATTTTGCATTAGGTGTTACATTATAATAAGCGTCACCAGGTGTGCTATTACAGTCTCCAAATGATTTTTCTTACCATGGAAGAACATTTTCAGACTTGAAAAGACATGCAGTGTTAGTCTTGATTATGCAAGGTTCTGTGCAGAGGCCGTTGGAAAGGGAGCTGTGGGAATAGCAGTAGAGTTTTTCTCTGCCTTGGTATCTGATTAGTCATTTCTTGAGACAGAGCTGCTCTCTGGGAACTAACTGGGCATACTGGTGCTGCTGGGCAGAGATTCCTGAAAAAAGGGATTACACTACATGCTGTTTGACCATCACTATTACAGGACTAGTGCATGAGTTATACTTAGAATATACCCAGACTCTGCATCACTGATTTCTCCTGCACCAGAAAGCCAACTTTCAAGACACCGGTCATCTGCTACTACTTGGCAGTGGAGAAACACTGGTGGCTAACTGGGATAGTGGTGTCCAAAGAAGGGGCAACAATCACATTAGGAATGTCAGTGCAAAAATTATGGTCCTCCCAGAGACAGTAACATAGTACACAGTAGAACCTCAGAGTTACAAACTGACCAGTCAACCACCTCATTTGGAACTGGAAGTATGCAATCAGGCAGCAGCAGAGACACACGCCAAAAAAAAAAAAAAAGGCAAATAGAGTACAGTACAGTACTGTGTTAAACATAAATTACTAAAAAAAAGGGGAAGTTTAAAAAAATATTTGACAAGATAAGGAAACTGTTTCTGTGCTTGTTTCATTTAAATTAAGATGGTTACAAGTAGCATTTTTCTTCTGCATAGTAAATTTTCAAAGCTGTATTAAGTGAATGTTCAGTTGGAAACTTTTGAAAGAACAACCATAACGTTTTGTTCAGAGTTACAACATTTCAGAGTTACGAACAACTTCCATTCCCGAGGTGTTCGTAACTCTGAGGTTCTACTGTATTGCACAAATATTTTGCATTAGAATTATGATGTTAAATGTAACCCTTGGTACTCAGAGAATGCAACAGATTAATGATGCTGTGGAAACCCCAACTTTTGAATTTTTTTTTGGCAAATAAATTCTCAATCTTAACAGCACAAAGAATTGTGCACACTGAATGACCTTATTTACGTAAGAAAAAATTATACTAAAACACACATTTGAAATGTGTACTCTAGCAGAAGTTGCACTCAAAGAATCACATCATTAAAGCAAGGATAATACACATTGTATTATAAATCAGTTTCTTAGAATGTACAAAATAGTATCATTTTAAGAAAGGTCTTGGATCCAATGGAGGTGTTGACTGTCTCAACAGATTCAACCATGAATCAACACATTCACCTGCACTGCAAACCCTAGACACGACGGATAATTTAAGATCACAGAGGCATTCAAGTAAAAGGCACACTAGTTTGACCACTAACAAGAGCTTTTATTTCACTGTTCTTGATTCCAAACAAATGAATGCCAGTAATGCATTTGAATCTCTTTGTAAAATGTTAAAGTTAAAAGCTAAATTTATTAAAAGTTGCTAAAAGTTAAAATTATTTTGCTAAAGAAAATGAAGTAAACAGAACATTTGCATAATCACTTCCAAAGGTTTTTAACTTCTTTATTTCTTAACCAAATTATCACACTCAAAGCTAAAATGATTTTCTTCACTATGGATTACGGCAGATACAAGCCAAATCTGAAGTTTAAAACGAAGACAAAATTACTCAAGTCCCAAGAAAGATTGCAAAAATTGTTAACCTTACATAAAAGAGGTGATCCCTGCCTTGAAGAGCTTACAATGTTTATAGACATGATAAATGAGAGCAACAAAAAAGGGTGGGAATAGGGAAAATTGTAAAAGTTACAATAAATTCACACATATATGCAAGGTTTTCTACATGAACATCTCAATAAATCCACAACCCTGTGTGTGTGCATTCCCCTCAGACTAAGTTTCCTATAATGCTTACCACTTTGGTTAAATTATTTGTATTGTAGTAATACCCAGAGGCCCCAGTCACAATCAGCACCTTATTGCACATTACACAGTCAGAAAAAAATTCTGTCCCCAAGAGCTCGCATTTTAATTCAATGTATTTTTCGTTAATGCCATCTTGCTTTCAACCCTCAAAACTCTTATTTTCCTCTTTTACTTCTCTTCAGCCTCTTATTTTCCCCTTCAGTAACAGGAGTGTAATGATTACTTTATATGTACCAGAGCCATGGGGATACCTAATGAAACGTTTGAAATGGAAGTCTAAGATGGCAAGCGCTGAAGGCTGCCTAAGTCCCCAGTCCAGTGGCAACTCTCTGACAGGGACCTACAAGCATGGCCTTGCGTATTCTGCATCTGCAGAATTTGCTATGAAATCCATCCCTTAGCATAGACTTATCTGCACAGCTGCAACTTTCATTTTATGATTTTTTAGCCATTTATGGTTGTGAAGAGAACACAGAAAACATAAATCAAGATAAATCAATGTAGTGTTGTCTTTGTGAGTCAGCAGGGAACCTAAAACAGATAAAAGACGTGTGAACTAGCCCATATTAACTGGTATGGGGTGTTTATTTTGAAACCTGAAGATGACAGCTTAAATGCCAATATGGCTAACCCAATTCACTGATAATTATTTTAGCAGAAACATCCAGCAAATATGCTTATCCCATAATCCCAAATTGCCTCTGATGCCTACAGATGCAAAACATCCAGCTTCACCAAACAACTCCCACAATGCAGCTATGTGTTAATAAAAAAAGCTTTGGCATAGTGAAAATGGAAGATGTGCAGACAGTGTAAAACAAATGGAATTTAATACACTAAATAGCAGGAGCTATTATACGGACTGTATTTAAGAACTTGCATTTTAAAATTTATTAAAGTTGTCACTGAATTTCCAGTCTGTCCCTCCCTCCCGCCCCCTCCCCCCCCCACCCACCCACACACACACACACACATCACAGTCCTGCAGATCTTGCAGCAGAATTTAGGTTCAGCTGGCCCCAGAGTTCACAGGACATTGCTTAGAAGCAGACGGCCACTGCAGTTTATTCAGAATGAGATGGAGAGGGGGAAATAGGTTAATAGAGCTGTCTGATTTGCTAGAGGTTTTGCATCTCAGGGTATGTCCACACTGCGCACCTTACAACAGCGCAGCTGTGCCACTGCAGCCACGCCATTGTAAGGTGCGCTGTGTAGTCGCTCTTTATCACCAGAGAGAGCTCTCCCGGTGACAGAATAAAACCACCTCCAACGAGAGGTGGTAGCTGAAGTGCTGTCCACACCGGCACTTTTCATTGCTAAAACTTTTGTCATTCAAAGGGGTGTTTTTTCACAATCTAGATGGAAAGATCCAATGAACATCCCCTGAAAAACTGGTGCCATACAAGAATTTTCATGCCAAAATAATAGCTTCTCTGCTTCTACCCTGCCCCATTTTCAAATTTTCTTACATTAGAAAATGAGATTATCTGGCTTTTTCTGTTGCTCCTCCATCCAAGAGCTTCAATCAACTCTATTCAAAGCAGCACTATAAAAACCAGGGCTGTAACACTTTAATAATGTGGTTATTACAATAAAGTTTAGTATCATATAGCCAATAGCAAATCATGTCATAACATGACTTCCACCAGGGTAGATTTTGCAGTGTACAGTCTTCAATGATGCATCTACGTTAACCAAAGCTATTGTAAGGGCAAAGATTGCATGACATTTTTGACTGGCTTTCTTATCCTTACAATGGTTCAGCTCATCCCTCATCCCCACAGCAATATGCCTTATTAATGGGCTTTTATTAATGTATTCTGGGACTCTTCAAGCACCTCTCCACAGCACTCAGCATCTTACTCAGAGCTCATGGCCTCAGATACGTTCCAAAATGGAGGCCTACAAGGAGGGATGCATTCTGGAAGTTTAGTGCAAGGTATCCCAAAATTCACCTTCCTTCATTCAGTATCATGGCTGACTCTGCAGCGGCAACTTTTCACAACAGCTTTGAATTTTAAATGAGATTACATGGCAATAAACTGTCGCCCAGCTGATGACAGTTGGAAACGGCAGTGAGCAGCCCAATCCTGGGACATGGTAAGCCAAACATTCCTCCAAAAGCAGACCTGGAGTGAGCAGCAGCATTACAGACCAGCTATAACCTTCATTGTGCCTGCTTTACAGTGACCAGCTGTCCCCAAATGAAAGGCAGTGGCCCTACTCTAACTCAATGGTGGTATAAAATAGCATTAGGAAGCTAGGGTGACAGCGAGTACCTTATACTTTGCTGGTAAGTCACTGATCAGGACTACTGTGGTAGAAGCATGCAGAGCAGCAAAAGAGTTCTGATTAGTATTAAAATTAGAGCTGACCAAAAATAGATTTTGTCACATACAAGACACAGACTTTTGAGAACATAGGGTTGTATTAGAGGGCAGACTATGAAATACTTTTCTCATTTAACTCTTGATATCATGCTTTCCCTTTTGCTATCAAGCCTTTAACCAGTTTATATCAACAGAGACACATTGCTTCAACTACTGTAACACCAAGAATCACAAAGTGGCCGTATGTACTTCAGATTAGGGATGTAAAATGTTAACTGGTTAACCGATTAACCAATAAGCATCAGTCTTATCGGTAAGGTATTCCGGTTAACATTTAAACTCCGCTGCGGGACTCCGCTCCCGGCCCCACACCCTGGGCTCTGCACGGGGCAGCAGCAGAGCCCCAGGGCACGCAGGGCCGGCCGCGAAGCCTAACCATTAAATGTTTACCCGGTAAAATTTAATAGTTTAAACGCTTACTTTTTTTACATGTTATTTACATCCCAACTTCAGATAGGTGAAAGAAAGGTGGAAATAATTTCTGCCTTGAACAAGACCTCTGTGAAAGCAGGCAGAAGATTTTATACAGGAAAGAGTTCAAAACAAGAAAGAACTACTACATGTCAGCAGCCTATGCTTCATGAGCCTAGTATTGCTACCAGTGTCAGGGAAATTCACATGATGAGAACAATTTTAGCCAGAGCATCTGTAGAAGGGGAAGAAAATATTAATTGAAATCAAACAACCTACAGAGCTGCTTTAGAGCTATTAATTAAGCTGTGTATCATTTAACAGTAGTTGCCTGCATCCTGATTATGGATGATGCCTGGATTACTATATCAATCATTGCCGAGAAAGAATGGGTGGGGGGGCACTAATGCTCTTTCCACTGCATGAGAATGTGTCAGTTTTAGTGAAAAAAAAAACGAAAAAAGACTCTGCTTAATAATCTGGTCTCAACAGAAATTGTAACATTATATGTCATGAAAAATTGGGGAAAAAATAAATCTAAAAACACAAATCTGCGCTAAATATCTGTAACAATCCCATCTACTAGTGGTGGAAGACTTGTTAAAATTAATATTTTTCTACTGGGCTACTGATGCCACCTGCAAAACATAGCAGAGACAACAGATCTGACTTTACTAATACTGGACTCAATTAAAGTTCATGGGTCCATCCTGAGAGAAGACCCCCAATAGGGAAAGACTGATATGCAAGCTTCTGCTTTCACTGCTCCTCTGAGGTACATATAACTGGAGCAGGCGGAATAGGAGCTCTCTTAACCCTTAATTTAAGCAGCAGACTGCTGAATCCAACAAAAAGATTTCCCCCAATAGTTTAGACATCTGAGTTAAATCAGAAGGAAAAATCAGATGTTTTAAATGGGCACTGTAAGTCTCTTTCTCTCTCAAATGCTCAGGTTTTGCTTATTTGGTATGTGGTATGTGTGATGACATAATCCTACTAGTCTCCAGCAACCTAAAGATAGTTCTAGGAAAAACAGTACAACCAAGACTTGAACTTCTAATGCAAATAATCAAGCAGAAAAAGTATAAAAATAAGTTTGGGTTTTGGTTGTTTTTAAGAGGAAAACAAGGCACAAATCCCAAAAGTATTTTCCTTTTTAAGATATGCTAGAACATTCAGATTTGGCGAAAGCAGTATAAACCGCTGAAAATCTAAAACGTCAAGTTCCAGTTTTAAAAAAACAAGTTGTTACAGTACAACAAGGGAACCCTTGATTAAAACTGGAAGGCAACAAATGTAATACTAATGAAACATTTTACACAGTAGCTAAATTAACCTGTGGATTCTGCCACAAAATATTTTCCAAGAATTTAGCAGGATTTTTAAAAGGATTAAACATTTATACTGTATAGCCATGCGAAGCTCTAAGCAATAGCCAAAGAACTGGAGCACTAAGATAACACTGCATCCTTTACATTCTGCTTGCTTTCAGAAAAAAATTAGCAATCATAATGAGTAGATTTGGTTTGGGGTATTTTAGGGCTGTCCAGCAATTTAAAAAATTAATCGCGATTAATCGCACTGTTAAACAATAATAGAATACTATTTATTTAAATATTTTGGATGTTTTCTACATTTTCAAATATATTAATTTCAATTACGACACAGAATACAAAGTGTACAGTGCTCACTTAATATTTATTTTTTATTACAAATATTTGCACGGTAAAAAACAAAAGAAATAGTATATTTTAATTCACCTAATACAAGTACTGTAGCGCAATCTCTTTATAATGAAAGTTGAACTTACAAATGTAGAATTATGTACAAAAAATTAACTGCATTCAAAAATAAAACAATGTAAAACTCTAGAACCTACAAGTCCACTCAGTCCTACTTCAGACAATCGCTCAGACAAACAGGTTTGTTTACAATTTGGAGTGAGATAATGCTGTCCATGTCTTGTTTACAATGTCATCTGAAAGTGAGAACAGGCATTCACATGGCATTACTGTAGCCGGCATCGCAAGATATTTACGTGCCAGATGCTCTAAAGATTCATATGTCCCTTCATGCTTCAACCATCATTCCAGAATACATGCAACCATGCTGATGACGGGTTCTGCTAGATAATAATCCAAAGCAGAGTGGACAGACGCATGTTCATTTTCATCATCTGAGTCAGATGCCACCAGCAGAAGGTTGATTTTCTTTTTTGGTGGTTCAGGTTCTGTAGTTTCCGCATCAGTGTGTTGCTCCTTTAAGACATTTGAAAGCATTCTCCACACCTCGTCCCTCTCAGATTTTGGAAGGCACTTCAGATTCTTAAACCTTAGGTCGAGTGCTGTAGCTATCGTTAGAAATCTCACATTGGTACCTTCTTTGCATTTTGTCAAATCTGCTGTGAAAGCGTTCTTAAAACGAACATGTGCTGGGTCATCATCAGAGACTGCTATAACATGAAATATATGGCAGAATCCGGGTAAAACAGAACAGGAGACATACAATTCTCCCCCAAGGAGTTCAGTCACAAATTTAATTTACGATTTTTTTTTAACGAGCATCATCAGCATGGAAGCATGTCCTCTGGAATGGTGGCCGAAGCATTAAGGGGCAAATCCATCGCCTTCAGCTGCGCCCGTTGCAGCCTGCCCTTCGAAACCCAGAAGAGGTGCAAGGCACACCAGGCACACCAGGCCAGCTGCAAGAGAGCCCGCGCAGCGGCAACTCCGGCCCCGGCCTCCCGCCCTCCTGCGCCCCGGCCCACTGCTCCTGCACCGCAAGGAAGCCGGATGCCCCCGCCAGCCACTACACCGAATCCCACCTCAGTCTCCGGGCCGGTGGCCCAGGGCCCCATCGCCTCACTATGGTCCCGTGCCCGCAATGCCACACGCCGACTGGGGAAACGACTGGGCTGTCGTTGGGTATGGAATGAGGAACGTCGAGAGCTGGGAATACTGGTGCCGCGGACCGAGTCAGAGGACAACACCATCATCACCCCCGGAGCCAGAGGCGTGCTGGAGAGATCCCTGAAGGCCGCTGTCCACGCACTCTACGTGGACACCCTGAAGAAGAAACCAGACCAGGGTAAGGCCTTCGAGGTGACCAGTAAGTGGGACTCCAGCAACCACTTCCTCCCCACGGGCAGCTTCACCCGGTTCGCCGACTGGCGGTTCATACACCGTGCCCTGCTGAATTGCGTCCCCCTCAATGGAGCCGTCCGCCACGGGAACCGGGACAAGCGCTGCAGGAAGTGCGGGTACGACGCCGAAACCCTGCCCCACGTCCTATGCAGTTGCAAGCCCTACGCCAGAGCCTGGCAACTGCGACACAACGCCGTCCAAGACCGCCTGGTGAAGGCCATCGACCCGCGCCTGGGGGAAGTCACCGTTAACCGCACCGTCCCCGGCACCGACAGCCTGCTGCGCCCAGACATTGTCATCACAGACGAGGTCGGAAAAAAGGTCATCATGGTCGACATAACGATCCCGTTCAAGAACAGGACCCCAGCCTTCCGTGAAGCCCGAGCGCGCAAGCTTGAAAAATATACCCCCCTGGCTGACACCCTGCGGTCCAAGGGCTACGAGGTACACACAGACGCTCTGCTTGTCGGGGCCCTGGGTGCCTGGGACCCATGCAACGAACGAGTGCTGAAGACCTGTGGAGTGGGCCGTCACTACGCACGGCTCATGAGACACCTAATGGTCTCAGACACTATCCGTTGGTCCCGGGACATCTACACGGAACACATCACCGGCCACCGCCAATACCAGGAGTGAGCCGATTAGACCTCGCCCACCTGCAAAGGAGAAGGGACTCGCTAACCCTCCCCCCCCCCACTGGGCCCTACCCCCTGAGTCCCGAACCCACCCAACCTCACCGGCCGCCGCCAATTCCGAGAGCGAGCCGGGGAGACCTCACCCACCTACAAGGGGGAAGGGACCTTACCCCCTGAGCCCCAACCCCACCCAACCTCACCGGCCACTTCCAATGCCGAGATTGAGCCAGGGAGACTTCGCCCACCCGCAAGGAGGAAGGGACCTTTAAACCCCCTCCTACGGGACCTTACCCCCGGAGCCCCGAACCCACCCAACCTCACCGGCCACCGCCAATTCCGTGAGTGAGCCGAGGGGACCTCGCCCACCCGCAAGGGGAAAGGGGCCTATATACCCCTCCCCCCGATGGGCCTTATCCCTTGAGCCCTGAACCCACCCAACCTCACCGGCCACCGCCAATGCCAAGAGTGAGCCGGGGAGACCTCGCCCACCCGCAAGGGGGAAGGGACCTATTAACCCCCCCCCCCCCCCCGCTGGGCCTTTTCCCCTGAACCCTGAACCTACCCAACCTAACTGACTCCCACCACGTGAGGGTCGCCACATCACCATTACCCAGCCCACCTACTTGTACCCATGACTATTTGTACCCCCTATGTGGATGATTGACCCTCACCGCTTACCAACTGTGTCTTGATCTCGCCCACCGCTTACCCCCCCATTGGAGACATCACAGTCTGTATATATTATGTGTGCTGCCAACCCCGACATAACAACATCCCCCCCATACTCTGTATGTTCCCCCAATGATCGACAACTGACTCTTCAAATCTTCTGTACCGTTTATTTTTAAATATTCTCTAATAAAAATTTATATCTCGCACGTAAATACCTTGCAATGCCGGCTACAAAAGTGCCATGCGAACACCTGTTCTCACTTTCAGGTGACACTGTAAATAAGAAGCAATCAGCAGTATCTCCCGTAAATGTAAACAAACTTGTTTGTCTTAGCAATTGGCTGAACAAGAAGTAGGACTGAGTAGACTTGTGGGCGCTAAAGTTTTACATTGTTTTGATTTTGAGTGCAGTTATGTAACAAACAAAAAATCTACATTTGTAAGTTACACTTTCACGATAAAGAGATTGCACAATAGTACTTGAAAAATACTATTTCTTTTGTTTATCATTTTTACACTGCAAATATTTGTAATAAAAAATAATAATATAAAGTGAATACTGTACACTTTGTATTCTGTGTTGTAATTGAAATCAATATATTTGAAAATGTAGAAAAACATCCAAAAATATTTAATACATTTCAATTGGTATTCTATTGTCTAACAGTGCGATTAATCACAATTAATTTTTTTAATCGCAGTTCATTTTTTTGAGTTAATTGCGTGATTAATCAACAGCCCTAGTTTTTTTAAATGAAACTTTCGATTGTCATCACTTTCTGCACTCATCCAGGAAAGCTTCCTACTCACCACAAGCCGGCAGATTTTTCAAGTCTTGTACTTCCCTATTCCTAACTATGACAAATGAGATTCAACACTATGAAGTGCTTAAAATAAAATACTAGTATATATGCATTTATTATTTTAATTCTTAATTCATAGGAGGGAGTTAAATAGTCAAACTCAGGGCTGGCTCCAGCATTTCTGCCGCCCCAAGCAAAAAAAAAAAAAAAAGCTGCGATCGCAATTGCGATCGGCGGCGGCAATTGGAAAAAAGAAATAAAAAGCCGCGATCGGCGGCAGCAGTTCAGTGGCAGGTCCTTCGCTCCTAGAGGGAGTGAGGGACCTGCCGCCCCCGAATTGCCGCAGGTGCCGCCCCTCTCCCTTGGCCGCCTCAAGCACCTGCTTGTTAAGCTGGTGCCTGGAGCTGGCCCTGGTCAAGCTACGTAAACAGTGCAATCTTGTGGATTGGCACATGACTAGTTACTGTCCCTCAATACAGTAATAAGTACACTTAATGGCTGGTACTAAACAAGTTTTCTTCCTGTCAGTGTGAACCTTGGAGGGGAACGGAGAACATTTAGACTAATTTACAAATATGGTCAAATTTGATTTATCATCCACCAGATTATATTGCCTTCTTTAAAACTGTGGCATAAAACAAGTATATATCCTCCCTCCCTTACCTTATACAAGGAAAATTAAAACAATGATTCAAAGGACACTGGGCTCATTTGATTAGCCACTGTCTCTGACAAATCCTGATCATTTTATCTACACAAAAACTAGGATTTGGCCCTGTGAGACAGAAAATTGAGTCTGAGGGACTCTATTCATGATGAGTATATATCCTGTTATTAGAATATATACTTCTACATTACTGGATGCCAGCATAGCATATAAATCAGACACCAAGACAAAATTATATAAACCTAAGATTGCAAGTATAGGCGTGAAAACACTAGAATTATGTGTGTGATCTTTCTTTATATCTTTTTAAACTTAAATTATCCTATCCTAGGCTTGAAGTCCTATTTTAGATATGTAAAAAGAACACATAAGCAGCGGGTTCCACTAATTTAATTAATAAAGATAAATCAAAATTTGAACAGAATGAAATCTATACAAAGTGACTGAAGGACAGAAATTGAGATGTACAAATAGCAACCACCACACTGCAACAGAAGCCACTTTTTGTGCATTCCCTTAAGAAGCCCTTCTAACAAGCTTTGCAACTTACTTGCTTTACTGCAAATAATCTTTTAAGTCTCCGTTGATTCCTCTCTTCCCTACACTCAGTCTACATACTCCACCCAGATCCTCAAAGCAGTAATACTTCACTTCAACAATCTGCTATCCCAATGAGGTCAATGGGAACCTGAACAAGTGAGGTACTACTACTGTGTAGCTCAGAGGAAAATTTTGGCTCTGATAAATGTACGCTAAATATAATTCAAACTGAAAAGGAGTATGCGATAGGCTATAGAGGCCCACTGTATAATATTACTGGTTATACCAAGAGAAAGACTATCAACTTCAAAGTTAGGGTGAGATATATTGTGGGTCTGAATTCTTCATTTAGGATGTCTCAAAGTACCTGTTCAGAATATATTCCAGTGGTAGCCAACCTGAGCCTGAGAAGGAGCCAGAATTTACCAATGTACATTGCCAAAGAGCCACAGTAATATGTCAGCAACCCCGCAACAGCTCCCCGCCCCCCACTCCTCCCACCCAACGGCAGCCCTGCAGATCAGCGCCTCCCCCTCCCTCCTGATTAGCTGTTTTGTGGCGTGCAGGAGGCTCTAGGGGGAGAAGGGGAGGAGTGAGGGCACAGCAGGCTCAGGGGAGGAGGCAAGAAGGGGTGGAGTGGGGGCAGGGCCTGTGGCAGAGCTAGGGGTTGAGCAGTGAGCACCCCCCGGCATATTGGAAAGTTGGCACTTGTAGCTCCAGCCCCAGAGTCGGTGCCTATACAAGGAGCTGCATATTAACTTTTGAAGAGCCGCATGTGGCTCCGGAGCCACAGGTTAGCCACCCCTGATATATTCAGTGATCCACCTAAAGAAAAGTCTGAAAAATTTTATTCTAGTACATAAGCAGTTTGCCATTTTAAGATTATGTAATCTTAAATATCACATTTTAATTATTAACACCATGTTCCATCACAATGTTGTCTAAGTCTAGAGTGAATGTAAGAAAAAGAATTCATGAAAATAATGTGATTATCCAACACTTTTTGTGATATTCATTTCCCCAATTTCCCTGGGAAGGACTTAAAAACAAAATCTGTCAGTTAATATTCCATGTTTAAGGAAAGAAACACAGATACGAGTGAGAGATTCTTCTTTGATTACTCCTCCAGTGACAGAAAAACAGGTGGGGAAAAAAAATCTGTGGCCTGTCAACCTCCAGGTGAAGAATGGTAGGACATCATTAACTTCTAAGAGCCAATGATGACATATCCACTCTCTATAATCAAGTTCCAAAAACAGGTGGAAGATTAATAGTAAGAGGAAACACACACATTTTGCTCAATGTCTTGAAAGTTCATAAAAAGTTGAATTTTATTTTTAGGTTTTGCAATATATGAACCACAGACTGTAGTTAAAATAAAGCTTTAAATTAAAGTTTGTATGTGGAAGGCTCCTGCTAGTGGTCACCATTTGGTAAAATGTTGCACAGCACCAGTGGTACCCACAACCCTACTACTCCATATGAAGCTCTTCTCCACATTACCCATTGGACCAGACACTAACTGCTCCAGGGTGCAGCTCTCCATAGGCTCTTGCACGTGTGCACAGACAGACAAACAGGAAAGAGGTTCTCAAATGGTCTATAAAGGTCCTTGCTTCTGGAAGACACCTCACACAGCCTTTGCTAGCACCAGAGAATCAGCCTAATAATCCCTACATCCTGACAGTCATTGACACCAATATTGGGCTTTCTTGAATTCTATTGTGACACAATAACCATATCACTACCATACCTTGCTTTATTGTGCTCTTCACCTACCTTGTCTTTCTACCCTCCTTCCCCACTTTGACTCATTACCACATCAGTGCTTAAGTACTATGGAAAAGGTGCTTTAGACTACCCTCTACTCTTCCAGTTCGTTCCTTACACTCCTTGCCTCTCCATTTACAGTCCACCTTCCACCCCACCCCCCAAAAACACCCTGTCACATTAAGTAAATGCTAAAAAAGAATGAATTACCACCATAAAAGGTGCTCAATAAAAAACATAGGAATCTTAGTAGTATAGCCATGCGTATCCCTTTCATTTACCCTCCCCTATGATATATCACTACTTGCCTCTTAAGACTGTCAACTCTTCAGGGCAGAGACTGTATCTATTACTATCAGTCTAGCAAACTGTAGGCATTATATAACATGTTAAATAAAGTATTTATTAAACTAGAAGGGTAGGACACAAAAGCCATTTCAATGCTCCTCTGAACTCTATAGCAGCTATAATTTCAATATAACCCATATCTCTAACTTCCTAAAAAGCTCTCCTCAGAACATTTTCTAAGCTAAACAATATCAGGCAGCTTAAAAAAAAACAACCTTCCAAACTTTTCAAATAAACAGACCTCACTGAGGAACATACTTTTCATTCAGCTGGGGAAGGGGGATTGAAAATAAAAAATGAAGTTAAGCAACTATAACGAAGAGCTTCTCCGCTGGCATCTGCCAAGATTTTAGCAGCCTATTTAAGCACCTATTCCCTTTCCGACACACAGTGTTCCAACTAAGTTGGAGAGACTCGGAGGCTGCAGCTGGTCAAGTTTGCAGAAGACAGATTGAGTCTTATTGAAATATAAACATCAGAAGTGTATAAAGAATGAAAACTAAGCAAGCACCAAAAACACTGCAACCCTTAACCACAGGATTACCCCATACTCAGGGAATCCTAGCGACTCCAGTGGGACTATTCACCGCTATTATAAATAAAAGCTGCAAGAACAGGCACCAAGTTTACCTCTCTGATTATGTCTTCACTGGAGAGTTAGACTGGATCCATGACCCCAGTTAGCCAAGCCTGCCTACAAGCATCCACACTGCAGAGCCACAATCAGGGTGGATAAAAATCAATGTGGTGTTGTTTTTTTAATAAAAAAAAATCCGATTTTTTTTTATTTAAGTTGGATATTTTTTTATAAAATGCTTTTTGAGGACAAAACCTATCTAAAGATAGTTTTAATTAAGATACATTATAGCTCAAAGAGATCTCATCATGGAATAGGGATTATATATTCTAATTCTATAGTATGAGACAATATATACATGTAATGTCTAAGAAAAGTTTTGTAAATGAGTTCCAATAGTTCATGGATTAGGGACCCAATTTTATGGGGTTCCAGGGGCTTCTGTATAGATTATTTAGGTTAATCTTTCTATCTACCCAATGGGACTCAGTGCTCAGTCTAGAAGATACTATCAGAGATGCTTAGTTTTGCAGTTCTCAAACTGTGGATTTGTTTCTCCAGAGCTAACATGCTTGTTAAGAGCAAAAATGTTTTTAAGTAAATAAATAAAATATAGAGGTGAGAAATAATAGACCTCAAGCCTATTGTCCCTCTGCAAATTTGTGTACACAGAGTCAATCCCTTACCTCTCTCTAAAAGTGCAAAGTTTCAAAAAGTTCAATGAATAGAAGATTGTTGGGGGCGGAATAGATCTGGACAAGGAGAAGAAGTCTGGAGATAAATTTGAGAATCGAAGGACATATGCCTGTTTTGTTAAAATATATGTTTGCTGTTAAAGAAAAAAATCCAGAATACGTAACGTTGTTGTTTTTATTAAATAAAACAATTTAAATGTCTGTCTGGTGATGTTCTCCTCCTAATACAGCATGGCAAGAAAATCCTCCAAATATTAATGATTAACCTGTTGAATTGGAGATAGTTCACCTCCCAATGACTTCATAAATATCTGCTTCAATTACCTTTGGTAAATGAAATAACCAAACAATCACTCATTTTCTGATATAGCTGTAAAACTAATCTGAAAAGTTTTCAAAATAAATCACTGTTTAAAAATGTATAGTGTGTATCTTCTAAAAATGAAACCTACATCTATCTCTGAGTTGTGAAGAATATGTACTAAGGTTATAACAACCAACAAGAATGCACTTTTATGTATTAAACCATGATTAAATTGAGTCTTCCTGACTAGTGATTTAAATCAATTTGACTTAAATCAAATCCACCCTGGCCTCACTTACATCAGACTCATGTAGACAACTCCACAGTGGAGCTACAGCAACCAGGAGAAGGTGCTTTGATTTCTAAGGGAATATCCCAGGATTCTTAGCACCTCACTAAACTGAGTCACTTTAGGACCTGTTTTATGGTGCATTGTGGGCCAACTTGTCTGTTTTTTGAGCTCCTGTGCAGAAGCATTCTTAGCCTGCCAACACATCAAACTAAAAGCACTTCTGGCTGTGCATGCTCTGTCCCTTCCAATACTGGAAAGGCATGGTTGCAACACAGCACAATGTTATTTCTGTTTTTGGCTGCTCTGTTAATGCAGCAGGATGCAGATAGAGTGTATGAGACATAGCACAGGGCATTATGGCAGCAATCTGCAACCCTAAGAAGGCAACAAGAAATCTCAGCCAGAAGATCATATATGCTGGGTGCATGGCACAGGCCACAGATAATGCTGGTTGTGATTGTTGTGGATTCCTTTTAGGTTGACCAGTGGTCTGGTGCAGGACCACAAGCACAGAGTGGCAAGACTACATAATTGTGTGTTCCTGGGATGAACAGCAGTGGCTCTAGAACTTTTGTTCAAGAAAGGCCACCTTCACAGAGCCATGTAAAGAGCTCGCCTGACCTTCAAATGAGGGAGGCCATACTAGTCCAGAAGTGGGTTGATATGGCCTTCTGGAAGCTTACTAGCCCAGACTGCTACAGGTCTGTGGCTAATAGGGTGACCAGATATCCCAATATTTAACCCTTTGTCCCGCATCCCAATCAATGTACAATCGCGACATCATTTGTCCCAATATTCAGGTAAGGAGGTGAGCGGGAGGGAGGCGCTGACTCCATGGGTGCGCCGGAGCTGGAGCACCCATGGGGAAAAATTGCAGCCAAGCTCCCCCCTCCTCACCTCCTGCTCCCCTCCTCCTCCCAGCTTGCCGCATTCCCGCTTCTCCCCCCACTCCCAGCGCTTTCCGCTGCCTAACAGCGGTTTGTTGGCGCTTAGTGCCTCCTTCCGGGAGGGAGGGAGGAGGAGCAGAGACACGGTGCGTTCAGGGGAGGAGGTGGAGAAGAGGCAGGGCAGGGGCAGGGACTTGGGGGAGGGGGGTGGAATGGGGGCAGAGCGAGGGCAGGAAGAGGCAGGGGGGCTGAGCACCCACCCGGCAGAGGGGAAGTTGGCACCGTGGGGGGGGGGGGGTGACGAAGCGAACGAGCGGAGGGTGAGGAGGCAAGCAGCAGGTGAGGGACTGAGGAGGGACGCAGCAAGCCAGCAGTGGGTCGGGGGATGAGGAAGGGTATGGTGAGGGGGTGGGACCAGGGGCGGAGCCTGGGAGGAGCAGGGATGGACTGTGGGTGGGGCTGACAGCACCCTAATGTGTCCCGATATGTTAGTGTTGTGATCTGGTCACCCTAGTGGCTAACCGGTTTTGCCTTGGCAAGTCAACTGTTGGGGCAGAGACGGTGGATGTGTCTGAGGCCATGTGAAGGGTGACTATCTCTAGCAGTGCCACATTCTTGTCAGGCAGGGGTATGGCAAGTGGTCCCACCCTCCCTGACATCTCCCTTTTTCTCTACAGCTCCATCCTGTGGAGCCTTCACACCAGGCTCTGATGGTAGGCAGCTAAGTTCTGCACCTTGAGGTGCTAAATAGCTGCATCCCTTCCTGCCTGAGTCCCCCACGCCAAAGGGTAAATGAAAGAACTGAACCAAAAATAAAGTTTCTGATCTTCACAGTCACCAATCTCTCCTTTGCAGACTCGGTCAGGTCACAGGCAACATGAGCTCCTGGGCTGTTATTTACCCAGAGCAGAGGTCTGTTCCCTTCCACTGCTTGCCCCATTCTGAGCTGCTCTGCTTCCCCTTTTAAGCTCCACCTCCAGCTGGTGCAGAGTCTGTGGGTGCTACCGGTAGGATGACCAGATAGCAAGTGTGAAAAATCGGGACAGGGGATGGGGGGGGTAAATAGGTACCTATATAAGAAAAAGCTCCCAAAATCAGGACTGTCCCTATAAAATCGGGACATCTGGTCACCCTATCTACCGGGTTCCAGAACTGCTCCTTAACCTCTTGTTCTCCAATGTGGTGTTTGCATACCCAGTATAGGCCATTATTGCTGTGGTTTACCCACCCACAGTGGATAATGCTAATGTTCTTGAACTAATAGCTCCTGAAACGTGAGCTATTACTGGCACATGTACACAGTTGCCCACTACAAGGAGTACATGAAGACATCAACCAGAAAGTATATTACTTGCGCATTATGCAGATCTTGATCAATCACACAGGCCTGTTCATGAACACCAACGTGGGCTACACCAGCAAGATGTAGAACACCGCGGAATTCATGAGATCTGGCATACCTGTTTGGCCTAAAAGGGACCTTATTCCACCCAAATAACATGGTTAACAGTGGGCACAGAAACCCCCTTGATATTTCAGAGGACCTGTCTACCCTCTGCTGCCCTGGCTCATGAAGTCATATGCTGATGTCAGAGTACTGGGCAGAAGAAGGTTTAACTGAGCAGTGGTAGGATGGAGTCAGAACATGCATTTCGCCAACTGAAGGCAAGATGGTATAAACTATAAATCTGTTTGAATGCCAGCATGCCCAATGACATTCATATTATTGGTGTGCTGTGCACTACATAACATTTGTGAGGACAAGAGAGCTCTTACTGGGAATGGGCTCAAGAGACTGCTGTTTTGAAGGCCCAGTAAAGGCAACCAGAAAGCATACCTCTGATGACTAGGGATGGGTCCAGGAGAAGTAAGGGATGCTTTGCGTGCAACATCCTTGCACTGCTGGGGGGGGATGCACGGGAAATGTGATGCCATGTAGTGTTTAGTACACATACCAATTTATCAATTTGTTACTGCTTTTATGTAATTTTGAGCAACCTATTAAACCTTTGGATAGAGGTTCCAGTCTCCTCCTTGTTTCCCCAAGCATTCACACACCAATAGTGAAAAAATACTTTATTATACAGTACTACAAATATACTTTAAGAACCATACAGGCAGCCCAGCTGGCAACAAGTGGGTAAATTGCCACAATCAATGCCATCTCACTGAAATGGAACTGCACATCAGTGCACCTGGTCTCCTTGTGCCACAAGGCATGAGGGTTGCGTGAACAGAAGTTTCCCATACACACTTCCATTCCAGGAGTACATGGAATGGCTAATAACCAACACCAACCCCAAGTTGTTCATCAGCTGCAGGACGTGGTAGCACAGAAGAGTGTCCACTGACACTGTGGAGCGACTGGCTCCCCCGATGGCAGCAAGCTGAAAAACAGCTCCTTCTGCTGCTGTCAGTCCTGCTCCCTCATCCTTTCATCATGCTCAAGATAGTCCATGACCAGTTTACCTCCTCCTTCCTGTTCCGCCCTAGCTGTTCCTTCTGGAACTCAAAGTGCACATCTAAATTGCATCCAAAGTCATTAGCCATTTCTTGTACCAGGTCCTCCTTTTTCCTTTTCCCCTGGAGTCCTTTCCCCAAGAAGCCTGGGCCCAGCAGAGGTGAAAGATCCTAACAAGACAATGAAAGAGTATTATATTTTTGACCATGGAAAGAAAGAAAAAGTATCTGTTTTACATTCTGTATAATAGAAAGGCCACAAGTAAATACTTCTCTTTACTTGGTATGACTTTATTTCAGCCATAACATATTTAAATGATTAGAAGCAGCTGTATCCCAGGTTACCAGTCCACAGATGTAATTTAAGTATTTTATATAATTTATTTATTTTTAAAATTGTGGGGGGCAAAAGGGGTAGTAAGGCCTACATGACCAGGGGCCTGTTACTAGTGATGGTCCTAACGTTATTTCACAATGCAACAGTGTTGGGGGATGTTGATCTACTGGGGATCCCAGACTGGAAGAGGATCAGCTTTATATATGCCAAGGTGTTATTTAACTGCCTGGTACCTGATCAGCATATCAATGACTGGACAAGGCTAGTAAGCTACAGGGATAGGTATAGCAAGTTTGCCCTGCCAAGGAACTTCACTGACAAAATTCTCAAGCATTATCAGCTAGGTGTGTGTGTGCGGGGGGGGGATTCAGCAAACAAACAAGATACTGAACTAGGAGGATGCACCGCCTTGCTACAAATAGATCTGCCTTTTTATTTTCAT
The DNA here is from genome assembly GCF_028017835.1 of Emys orbicularis. NCBI lineage: Eukaryota > Metazoa > Chordata > Testudines > Emydidae > Emys > Emys orbicularis. The sequence continues at coordinate 145,623,274 of NC_088685.1, forward strand.
TCCTCCACCCCACCCCAATCCATCTCCCCTGGCCTGGACAACATGTCACAAACCAAGGAGGCCAAATACCTCCGTCACCAAGGGACGTTTCCACTTAATATAGCCAGTGAGGCAATGCTTTAGTGCTAATCCTAGTATAACAGTTATAAACAGAGCGCAGAGTACCCATATTATATATGCATTCATTCCTGTTAAACCTGTAATCCCAATGTTGAATAAGTGTGTTATGAGCAACCAGTTAAATCCTAGTTAGAATAAATCACTAGTTGCATGTTTAAATTCCATCCCATTCCCATCCCGGAATCCATCCTGGATCACACATGGATGGAGTAGGAAGAGGGAAAAGGGAAAAAGCATAGCTTCCACCCTCAACTGAAGCTAATGCCACCTCATAGCATGCAATATCCTCTGTAATAATATTTGCACTGGTCAAAAGTCAGCAAAACCTACTCCACACTTACACCCCCCCCCCATAATGATAATAAAGGTGATAGCTGTCTCTTACCTGACTGTGGCTCCACCGCTGACTCTGCTTCCTCGACATTCCATTCCTTGGGTACATCCTTGAACAGGTCCATGGAACCCAGCATAAGGACATCCTCCAGTCACTCTGGCCATGCGATCTGCTCCAGCTCTTCTGCCACGAGGTTCTCCTCTGCCCCCAGTCTAAATATCAGACCATTCCACTTCAAAAAGCCCATCAAGCCTGGCACTGGGCTCTGTACTCACGACAGCATCGAACATCTGGTCAAACGCCTCATAGTAGGGGCAGGTAAATGAGGAATTGCAGGACATTCAATTGGTGTCCTTTGCCTTGCAGTAGGTGTTGTTGAGGTTTTTAATTCTCCCCCTACACTGAATTGTCATCCACCTGATCCCTCTCCTCCCCCAGTCTTTGAAATATTCCTGCAGAGATGCTAATTTCAACTGCATCTCCCAAAACTGTGTTTTCCTTACTGAACTCACACCAGAGAGCAACTAGAACCTTGATGTGATCCTCTGGCCAGCTAGCAGCACCCTGAGACGGCATCTTCTCATGCTGTTCACATGAGCTGAACTTTGCAGAAATGGAGCATGCTGAATGAAGGGTTAAATGCCAACCAAGTGTACATAAACCAGAAGGTGACTTCTGGTGTAGAGAAGGTGAGTAGGAAGTGAGTAGGTAAGAGGACCAGAAAACATAGCCCCTGCAGAACTGTGGGAATGCACTGGAGGACTATCATAACCCAATCTTCAGTTGTATCCTCACTGCAAAGTAGGCAGGTTAGATCCCGCATTAAAGTGAAACCTGGACTTTCATCTATACCTCCTGCCAGACAAGCAAGCCCAGATTCAAAGAACATTCAAACCTGGATTAAAGGTTTGCATATGTGTGGACAATGGGGGGGTAGGCTAAAATCCAGTCAAGCTACCAAACAATGGCTCTTTCCCTTCAAATTTCTTTTATTTCTTAAAAAACTAACTAAAAGAAATAAAGTAACAGTAAGGCCCCATCCACACAACAAATTTTGACCATGGTTTTGTGACTAGTTAGAATATGGTCCAGTTTCTACCTTCACGTGTGTCTGTGTCTCCACATCTAGTACTCTTATTTTTTTTCCCTTGAGAAGAGTCTCTGGCCAGCTATCCCATACTGTCTTCGCAGTCAGTACCCAGAATGCATGCATACAAAAGCATGTAGGGCAATGCACTCTTAAAATGTCCTACTGCAGAGAACTGGGTGAAGCACAACTGAACAAAACTAGTTACGCGGGCTTGTTGAGGCGTATCATCTGCCCAAAAAGTGTGTGCTGAACCAGTACAGAAAGACAGTCATGTGTCAACCTAGGCCTCTCTTAGCTGACTGGGTAACTAAACTCTGTGTTGTGTGCAGACAATAACCATGTTTAGCTGCAGCATGGCCAGATTTAAGTATAAGAGTGGGGGGGGGGGGGGGGATTTTAAATCACTTTCCTAATTAGGATAATAAACTGATATGTAATGTGAGAAGATTATTTAGTAACCTAATTAAATAAACGCAATCTGGGCAAGTTAATGTTACCATGAAAGACAATTTTTGAATGTCCTCACTTGTGTTGAAATATGTAACCTCATATTCAAATAAATTTATTATTTGAGGTGTCTATACAGAATAGTTGGTAAAGCATTAGAATTTTATTTTCTAAATTTAATTGAAAATTGATCTACTGTTTTTGCCTGGAGTGGATCACATCTACAAATTTTCCAACTGAAAGATTGCTACTACACTGAAGTAGGTGTACGATTCCAGGAAATAAAACTCAAGTTACAAAATATCCCTACTAAAGTCAAGCTACTCATTTCACCTTCCTGTCTCTCCCTCTTCTTGTGTTTTCCTGTCTTTGTCTCTTTCCTCCTCCTGGATTATTCCCTAGACCTCAACATTCCAAAAAGCATGTGACAAAACTTGTTCTTAAGTTTGGATGTGTCACCAGGCCATCAGTACAACTTCCTTTGTCCAGCTCAACGTTCACCACCTTCCTTCACGATCAGTCTCTTGCCACCACATATAGCACTTTCCTGAAGTGCCAGCAGACACAGCTTGAAACTGATCAGATCACTATCTATCACTTTACTGCTATCACTGAAAGGGAGAAGCCATGTGCAATAGCCAATGACAGACTCCTTCACTGCTGCTTGGACTACATGAAAAGACATTGCTAGTGTCTCTCTAACCCCATCAACTCTATAGAGTGCACCCAGCACCTGCATCTTCTACTTCTCCAAAGGGCCAGCAGAAAGAATAGGAAAAACACACAGGGATCAGATCAGTTTTACTTTACTTTTATTCCACAATGCCATCAGAAATGGGCTAGGTGAAAAAGCAACAGCAGTACAAATGCTGTGTCGTCCCCCCCCCTGTAAGATTTTTTTTTTTTAAATGCAGGAAAAATTGCTATGATAGCTGCTTGTGCCACAATATCCTTGATTCTAGCCAATATATGACACCTATATAATTAAATTGACTATGGAGGTTGAGGGACAGAAATAATAGTACTGTTTATACAATATTAAATGCTATAAAAACATTTTAGTTTTGGATTATTGCATCAACATAAAAATAAAAGCTAGTCTATAGTATCTGATAGTGAGTTCTCACATTATCAATCTCAATAGTGATTTTCAGTAAGATGATGGGATGGAAAAAGAGAAACAGCAATGGAATTGGAAGCCAAAAGTTATTTTTTTAAAAACTGGTTTTGGTCCACTTACATTAAGAGAGTTTTCATCTCAGCTTTGAGAATTAAGCAGTTGACATAATGGGTGTAAAATTACTTAACTTTATGAGGCAAGACCACATGCATATACCCATTCATTTATGCACTCCACTTCGCAAGGAGTTTCATATGCAAGAGACACAAAGGCATAATCAACCTACGTAAGCCAGTTTTATTATACATTACGATAACATGTCTGATTATATATGCCATTACAAAGTAAAATCCCAGTTAGTGTTTTGCAGGCCAAAAAACACTAATGCTTGGCTCTTTGAAATGAATTACTCCACAGACTATTTTAAGATAATACAATGCAATCACCACACTGTATAAAGGGAGGTGGAAGAGAGAGAAAGACTCCATTAAATCATCAGTCCATCTAAACAAGTACAGGATTGGTCATCAATGTATTCTTCTATTCCTTCTATTCTACTTAGGTTCACATCAGACTGCATTCTGAGCATCTTAGGTATGTGTTTATTAGGGTTACACTTTACCTACATTTAAATGGGGGCTTTCATCATTACATGTTCTACCACATCTCAACATTAGAAAGTTATTTCAGGAACGTCCCTTATAAACTGATTATTCCATAATTGTCCACAACAGTTTCTCACACCTATAAGGTACCCAGCATCCTCCAACACCATCGGAGGTATTATACGATCTCAGACCACTGGTTTGATCCTGATATAGCGATTCCTACGTTTCTATCATCAATTTACATTTCCCTTTCCTAGTCATACCACACTCCGCTGCCCGTGTCGATGCTTTGGGTACGGCCGTGCCTGGGACACGGGCAGCTCGGGTCAGCCAGTTAGCGGCACAACGAGCCCTTCCAGTCCTCTTTTACTAGCCAGTTTGCTCTGCAGGCGCACTCGGGGATTTGCTGCACGGTTTTACCTGGGGCTGCACGTGCAGCCCGCGGGCTCCGGAGCGTGTGCGCGACAGGCAGGGGCGAGCCCGTTGCCTGGGAGGGAACTGCCTTTGCTAGCGCCATGTGCCCGCACAGCCCCCTCCGCGCCGCGGCTCCCAGTATCAGCACCGGAGGCGGGGCCTGCAGCTCCCACCCCGGGGAGGGAGGCAGGGGCCCTGCCGGCGGCGCAGGGATGAGCGGCCGCGGCGCCGACCTGCCCCTCCGGGGTGGAAAGCGCTGACTCAGCTTCCGGCTCCAGCCGGGCCCCCAGACCCAGCGGCGGTGACACCCTGCAGCGACCCCCCTCCCCCCGCGAAGGGCACCACTGGGGCGGGCCCCTAAACCTCCTGCCCTCCCCGGCCTCCCCCCGGTGGCCGGGGCTGCGCCCGGCCGGCCCCGCTACCTGAGGCTGTGTACCAGCTGCCGGCGTGGCTGGCCTCCCGGCAGAGCACTCGGTTGGACATCTTGGTGCCTGAGCCGCCTATGGTGTTCGGGGGGAGGGGGCAGGAGACGGGCCCGGCCGCGGCGGCAGCGCTAATCCCCCTCCTCCCCCGGCAGAGCCCGAGCCCCCGAGAGGGGGGGGGCGGCGCCGCGGACCCGGGCGGCTCGGGGAGAAGCGCTGCGAGAGGCAGGAAAAGGCGGCTCGGCCGCAGACACGAACCCGGGCGGGGGAGGGGAGCCGGCCTGGGACAAAGCCCGAGGCAACCACCGGCTACTCCGCGCTATCGGGTGAGGGGAGGCGAAGAGGAGGCCGCGGCAGCCGGGTTTGGCCCTCTTCGACTCCCGTGGAATGCGGATTGCACAGAAGCGGGCAAAGCGGCTCTCCATTGGGTGACGAAAGCAAAAGCCCGGCAGCGATTGGACGCCCTTGCTCTCCCTCTTTTCCCCCCGCCCCACAGGACCGATCACGGCCTGTGATTGGACAGCGCCGCTAGAGTGGAGCGGAACGATGGGGGCCGGGGGTGTAAAGACCCACAGGCAGAGAACCAGTGTGGATTGGTCAGCAGGGTTGCCGTGGCGATGGCTTTTTGCCTCGCTGATTGGCGAGTTAGTGTCTCTGTGGTGGCAGGGCAGAAGAGGGCAGGGTAGCGTGGGGAGGCTGGGCGGACCCCCAGGGAGCGAGGCTCCGGCGGGGACAGCGGTGCTGCCGGGCTAAGCCCGTGGGGGCCTGGTGCCGGCCGCCTGGCCTTCGCCGAGCCCTGCCTTAGCCAGGCGAGCCCCAGTGCGGGCCACGTTGGCAGCGCTCCCCCGGCCCGCCTTTCAGTCGGGGTGGCTGTTGTAGCCAGCAGCCCCGCGCACCACGCTTCAGCCCCGGGGGCCCAGCGGGCTGGGACCTGCAATGGCACTAGCTGAGGTCCAGTTAGGGGACCCTATATCAGTCCCCCTTATTCCGTGATACCTGTGTTGGCCCTGCACAGCGAATGGAAGTAAAGGGTAATAAAACTATTTTTGTCCTTTAAGGCAGCAAATTTCCCTGAATTTCTCTGGTATCCCACAAGGGGAAGTAAGAGGGTGTCATTGAGTAAAAAGATGCCAATTTTATATAGTCACTTTTCAGACTAGAGCCACACTTTGAGAAGTAGAAACTTTGGGCCATTTTCTGATCTCAGCCACACTAATGTAAATTACAGTTACTCCATCATCATAAGTGGATTTACTCCAGATTTACACCCAAGTAATTATCAAAAACTGGCAGTAGGCAACATGATTCTAAAATTCTTTGATCCTATTCACACTAGCAGTCCAAACCTAAATTCCAACAGATTTTAGCTACAACTAAGTTTAACCTATACTTGAGCACAGTTCTTAAACTCTCTTGCAAGTCTTATGTAGATAGGGTCTTATGTGTCATACTATGGAGGGAAACTAAATTTCTTTTGAGAATAAAGAAGGCTTTCCTGTGTGAGGTACCTCAGTCTCACCCTCTCCATAACCACAAGTGATTCAGACTCCAGCATCTCTCCTCTCTCTTCACCACATCCAATCCATCAAAAATAGGCAAGAAGGTTTATGAACAAGGTTTCCATACCAAGTTACATCATCACGTATAACTAAAGACAGGAAACACAGAGTTCACTATTCCCCTAATGGCACCATAACTGTGTGGTCTTTGTTACAGATGTATCCAACTTTATTTACTAATTAAGCACTAACTGTACTTTTGGCACTTTACAACAAAGACATATTCCTGGCCTCAACAATCTTAGACTCCACCAACCCGTAGTGAGATGCTATGAGTTGGAATTCACAAATAATTTTGCTGTGGCCATTTGTGAGCGCCTTACAAAAGAAGTATGTTTTGAGAAAGGATTTAACTGAAATGGGAGTTTTATAATGCATAAAAAGAGGACAGGACAGCTGTTCCAAAAACAACAATCACTAGGCCCCGCTCCTATAAAGCAAGCATATTTAAGGAAAGATGAACTTGTTTTGTCTGATTTTCAGCCCTCTTAAAAGACAGATCAAATACTTGATTCAAACTTTGTGGAGTTGGCATTTCATACAGGAAGAACTGTGAAGAGAAGTTGGGATTTTGGTGGTGGTGGGAAGAAAGAGGATCATTCCTCCCCCCCCCCCCCCCCCCCCCGCCCCGTTACACACACATTCATAGGGCAACCACTTGCGCTAGCTTTTGGCATAGGCTTTCCTTTAGCTACAAAAACATGGTTTTCAGACTGAATCTATCTTGAAAATAAAATGGGTTTAAATTACACGGATCAAGCTGACAAAAATGTAACTAGCTTGCAAATCCAGCTAGATAATTGCAGAAGTTCACAAAAATAATTTAATGCAGGTTATATATCCTTATATTACTGTCTACATTAAATGCACATAAAAGTTTCAAAGAGGTAAATGAATGTTACGTTACAAGCCCTCAAAACCTCCATTTCTTGGTCATAACTAGCAGTCTCAAGACCACTGATTGCCACAAATTTCTCTCTCAGTTCTGTATTCCTGTTGAATAATTTGGCTCTAATTCTGATCTAGGGGACATCTGAACATGCATTCTGTGATCTCCTTATAACTCTTCATGTATTGCCAGCGTTTTCTTGAAGTCCAGTAGTAGTAACCAGGGCCGGCTCCAGCTTTTTTGCCGCCCTGCTAGTAGCATCCAAGTCTTGCTGTTGCTTTGCCTTCTGCTATACTTAATTCCTACAATAGAGGATGTGGCATGCAGGTCAGACATCGGGGGGAAGCAATAGAGTGTAAACCATGGAAGAGTATTTGGAGTTACAGACAGTTCAATAGAGACAACAGTTCTCTATTTTGGATTCTTTCAACGTTCCTAAGATAAATGGTAGTAGTCTGTTAAGGCGTTCATAAGCCTCACTTCCTTAATGAGAGAGAATGTCAAGTAGTCCATCACAAATTTCTAATAAAATGGTCTTCTCATTGGGCAAGGGTACTTTATGTCTTTCTGAGATCTTCAACAAAGTGCAATTCTGACATTTTGCTTACAATTTAGCATCTTCTGCCAGATTTGTGGTTGATAAAATCTTCTCTTCATCAGTTAAGTAGCATTATCTGGACCAAGATGTCCACTGCAGTATAATAAATCACAAGGCACTTTCTCCTTGAGAATTACTATCATTAGATTTCCATCTCCTGGTTGTTGTACATCTCCCTATACAAGACTCCACTACTTCTCAATTTAAACTCCCTATGGCATAAGATTTCCTCAATTTATTTCAATAACCTGGTTCTCCCACTCCCAATGGGATCAGCCTCACACTTTCAGTATGCCCAGTCTGTTCTAACTTATGTAGGGTGACCAGACGTCCCGATTTTATCGGGACTGTCCCGATATTTACTTGTTTGTCCCGATATTTTGCCCTCTGGCGCACAGGCGGAGGGGGTTCGTGCCCCCCCGCCCCGACTCCGCCCCCTCACTGCCCCATTGGATCCCTCCCCAAATCCCCGCCCTGGCCCCGCCTCTTCCCCAAGCACGTCGCATTCCTCCTCCTCACCCCTCCCTCCCAGGCTTGCGCTAATCAGCTATATGGTGGCGCAAGCGCTGGAGAGAGGGGGGAGAAGCAGGACGCGGCAGCCCGCTCAGGGGAGATGGAGGCGGAGCGGAGGCGAGCTGGTGCGGGGGGGCGTGGCATGGCATGGAGCTACCGGTGGGTTCTCAGCCCCCAACAATTTTTCCTATGCTCCGGTGGCTCTTGTTTTGTTTGTTTGTTTGTTTCCTCCTCCGCCGCCGGCTCTTGGGGTTTTTTTTTTGCTCCGCTGGCACCCCTCCCGCCCCACGTCCCGATATTTCGCGTCTCTCATCTGGTCACCCGAAACTTATGTGGAGAGATATAATTACAAGGTTATTTAAAGGCTTTAATGACTTAATTCTACTATTTTGGATCATCATCCCTTCACTATCGTCCCTTGGGTCTTCGCCATGTTTTGTACTGCATTTCTAGAAGGGCAGCCACATTACTATACTGTTTTCATAGCAGTGGTTTAATTCAGACTGTGAAGTTAGCCAGTCTTGGTTCAAGTGGCCCCACCTTTGCACTAGTTATCTATAGAAAGGGGCTGTTACTGTATATGAAGCCAGTTCAAATTCTGACGACATGGGGAAATAATCCACCACTTTCCAAAATAAAGGCAAGTTTCAGGTTGAAGGAGCTATAGTTTGCTCAATGTCACTCAAATAGCCTCAAAATTTCTTTCTTGTCATTTCCGGTTTTAAGTCAGCACAGCTTCCAACACTAAACTTCTGCCACATCAACATCTTGGCTTCCATGGTGTGCAACAGGGGCCACTGGAGTATATGTACAGTAAGCTTCTGTCTTAACTCTCTTCATCCCCTTCCCCCACCTAATTCCTCATCTGATTGTGAGTGGACTGCTGCCATGGAGACACCAACAGACCTCCTCTCCCAAAATAGCTAATAAGAGGGATAATTGGGAGGAGCAGCACAGCTGTTGAAGTGGGGGAGGGAAAGGGAGCACAGTCACTGATGCAACAAGGAGAGGGGGAGCACAGCAACAATGGAAGAGAGATGAGGGACTGCAGCCACCAAGAGAAGGCACCCTGAGTTCATGGGGAGGAAGGATTTTTGAGTGAAGAGAAATGTTTTCTTGTATCCCAGTATGAATGTGTCATGACTGTTGCAACTATTTGTTGATATCATTTTAAAGATTCCTCTCTTCAAGGCTCCAAGCACATGTACAATCTAGGATTTTGTTTTTTATTTACATACAAAACCAAAAAGTTAAAACTCCTCAGAGAAAGTCTGGGACAATAAATAAGCTTTGCAACAACAAATTCAACAATGTGTTGGTAATTGTCGGTCAACAAATTCAAGCTCTGCAAGGGAATGGGAGGGGGGGGAATTAGTTCTAGAGTTGAGTGATCTTCTCTCAAAACACTGACACCAGCCCCCTTTTATTGAAGCTGAGGGGCCATTAACTCCAACGTCTCAAACTGATTTTGTTTGTCACAGAATCATAGGAGGTGGATCCTGAGTACCTCAGAAGATGTTGACCCCTTCCATGACCTCCACTTCTCTGTCTCTCACCATAGTTTTAAATGAATATTAGCTTATCACTACATACAGTGTATTGAGAGGTTTATTTTGTAATAAATATCTTGAAGAATCATCATGATGACTACTTCAATATATAATTACTCCCTATGCTGGCAGACTGCAGTTATAGCTGTATCCTAAAATCCCCAAACCACATTCCATAGATAGGTCAGTACTAGGAGTACCAACTTCTGCACTAATTAACCTCTCAACAGAACCAACTGTGGGGATAAAGTTTTACTCAATGGTGAGGAACAATTATCATGCTTCTATTCAAACAAGAAAAGTCAGGTCAAACAGCAATTCAAAACTGTCATAAGCTTCCAGACCATAACCAGTAAAGCAAAATTTAGGAGGTTGTTAGTAGTTCAAAAAAAGTTAGGGGGATCTAGAGATCGTAACGTCTCCCAAAAAGTTTTGAAATATCAAGTGCCATTTTCTACTATTTAAATTAAAAGATTTCCACACCTTTAAAAAAAACAAAAACAATATAGAAACCTTCCTAGAAGTCTTCAGGACTTCTTTGTAAGAATAGTTTACCAGTGTGGCACATTAAATAAGCCTGCATCAATGTCACAGAGATCCAAATGCCCTTGTATATTTCCAAACATGCAAAAACACCCTCGAAAAGCCAGAATCAATAGAGTAAAACAAAGCAGGTTATTTCCCTTCCTTAGAACATTGCACTCCTATACCCATCTCACCACTTGCTTTCCCAAGGACATTCAGTCCACACAGAATCATATAATCCCTGTTGTGGATTTAAAATGGTTTTGTCACATTTAGACACCAATTTTTTGAGGGGGGTGGGTATCAAGAAGGGTAAACTACACTTTCCCTTCTCTATTCTCTTTTGTTTCCTTTCTGAACTCAAGGGTTGCTTTCCCTCTGTCTGCTTGTCTTTTTTTCTTCAGTCTTTCCATTTTACCTGAACCTCGCTTAAGCTCTTTTGTGCTATTCCTCATGCCTCATCTCTTTCCTTTCCTTCCCCTTCTATACAAGCCCCTTCTCTCCTTCGGTCTTTCCTTTTCCCACCTCTCTGGCTTTGTCTAAACTAGGAAAAATGGGCAATTTTAGGTCAGGTTTAGCTAACATGAGCTAGCTAAACCCAGCACAAGAACAATTTTAGCTCTATTTTAGCAGGTCAAAGCTCTTAAGCAGCTTAGCTTGTATAAAAGGCAGTGCACCTTGTCCGTGCAAAACTTTCCCTCAACCCTTTCCGAGTGAGCTTCTCACCTCTCCTTGCCTTTCTCCCCTCACTCTAGCAATGTCTCACCAACCATTTCCCCTCTCTCCTTACCAATGGGGTCTCCCCCTCCTTTCCTTCTCTTTCTAGGAATTTTTCACTTACCATTGCAGGAGGTATTTTACCACCCTATGCTTCTCTTCAGGGGGTCTCTCCCTTTACAAAGATTCATCCCATTAGCTCCCTAGATAGTTTAAGCCAGGGCAGGTAACTGGTTCCCTCCACTAGTGTTGCAGTGAAATAAGACCCTTGGGGCAGAACCAAAGAAGCAGGCAGTTGTTCTTCATAGAAAACACAATAACACAGGCCCACCCAGTGCTGGTAATACAGAGGCACAGGATCATCCTGCCCCGTGCTGAGCACTTGGCCCAGACATCCAAGGAGGCTGTGAAGCAACCCCTACTGTCTCCCTGTAGCAACAGCCCTGACCTGACCCACCATGAATACAAAGAAAGATACAAAAAAAGACTTGTCCGGCCAGGTCGATTTCTGTCTTTTTTTTTTTTTTTGCAACCACACTCTCTCGTTCTACTGCTTTTTCCTTTACTTCCTCATATTTTTCTCATTTTCCTCTTCTCTGACACGGCTCTTCTCACACATTACCCTGTTTTCTGTCACCCTTCCATCACTGCCTGCTCCCACTCTCTCCCCTCCCCAGGGAGCAGCTCACTGCTGTGGCTGTTGTCTCAGCTCTCTCTCCCCTTTGCAGCCATCCATTTCAAACTCCCATTCTCAGTCTACAGGGAATCTGCCGTTTCTAATAGTACATCCCTTCTGCTGTTAAAAGAAAGTCACCCACCACACCCATTCATTGCTGTCTAAATCATAACATAGTGGAAAAGACTATCATTTCATATGTACCTTAGTAGTACGCAGGGAGGGGGGGTCATAGAGGATGATGCCTGCAACACTTCAGCCTACACATGATTGGCAAAATAAACCCCACACAGTCTGACTAGCTAAAGGTTTATTATAATCTTTGTCTTTTAAGCACCTAGAAGCCCAACTGCTGCCAGTTATTAGGCTTGTTAACACTCCTCTCAGGAAACTCTTACTGGTTTATTAAGGCGAACTGCCAAGCAGCCACAGAATGTCCTAAAGTAGAGAGAAAATCCCAGCAGGAAAAGGGATGCAAGACACCCTCATAAGTATCTGGATAAATGTATTCTTTGACTCCTAGCCACTGTTGATTCAGAACTGCTGGAAACTTGATTCTTCTGCTTATGGGACCCTGGGTACATTTGAACCCCAGTTAAAGGCAGCCTTCATTCTGCAGTGAAGATTAGCAGAGGCTCTGCTGACTTCCTCTCTCATTTCTGTAACCTGTTAGTGCAGCAATTGACTTGCCACACTGTCCTGTCGTATAGGACACAGGGCTGGCTCCAAGCACCAGCCGAGCAAGCTCATGCTTGGGGCGGCAGATTCTAGGGGGTGGCATTCCGCCCAATCCTAGGGCGGCATGGCCGCTTTTTTTGTGTGTGTGTTTGTTTGCCGATCCGGCCGCCCTGTAGGTAGAATTTGGCAAATAGTTTTGGGCAAACAAAAAACAAACACAAAAACAAGTGTCAAAATTAACCATTCTGTCAACATTCAAAATGTTTCACTAAATTAACATTTTTTTTTTTTCTGTGAGAAAACAAAATTCCACTTGGGATCAAAACAAAAAAAAAATTTTTGGTTCAGTGGCTGAACAACAACAAAACCCTCATACTTACTCAATCAGCTCTAGTCTGGACTATTCTTAAAGTGGCCCTGGTAGAGTTGATGTTAACTGCAATCAAAATAGAGGGGCCTGATATGGCTTTTAGGAATTGCTTTTAGGAAATCCTTTCTTTCCACTGTCACTTTAGAAGCAAAAGAAGAGAATGGTCTTCAGGGAAGCAATTACTGCTAGGCCCAGGCCCATCTCAAGTACTACAGACCTCAAGGCACCACGCATTGTTTCCAATTCTTTCAATGTTATTGGAAAGTAGGGTTACCATACGTCCGGTTTTTCCCGGACATGTCCGGCTTTTTGGTAATCAAACCCCCGTCCGGGGGGAATTGCCAAAAAGCCGAACATGTCCGGGAAAATACCGGCCGGGCACTTCCCCTCCCGCGGCTGCTCTGCTCCTCCCCTGACTCTTCGGCTCTGTTTAAGAGCCGAGCTGCCCGAGCGCTACCAGCCGCCGGCCGGGCACTTCCCCTCCCGGGCTCCAGCTGCTCTGCTCCGGTGGTGCAGGGTCCGGAGGCAAGGGGGCTGCCCGAAGCCGGAGTGCTCGGGCAGCTCGGCTCTTAAACAGAGCCGAAGAGTCAGGGGAGGAGCACAGCAGCCGGAGCCCGGGAGGGGAAGTGCCCGGCCAGGGGTGCAGGGTCCGGAGGCATGGGGGCTGCCCGAAGCCCAAGCGCTACCGGCTTCATGGTTTGCCGGGCAGCCTCCAGACCCTGCGCCCCCGGCTGGGCGCTTCCCCTCCCGGGCTCCAGCTGAAGCCCGGGAAGCCGGTAGCGCTTGGGCAGCCCTTTTCGCGTGGCTGGGAGGGAGGAGGGGGAGTTAGGGCGGGGACTTTGGGGAAGGGGCGGGGAATGGGCGGAGTTGGGGCAGGGAATGGGTGGAGTTGGGGCGGGGCTGGGGTGGGAAAGGGGCGGAGCCAGGGCCCCGTGGAGTGTCCTCTTTTTTTATTTTTTAAATATGGTAACCCTATTGGAAAGGCATACTGTAGCTGGGGTGGTTCACTTGTTTTGTTTGCCGTATTTCAAGTTGTGGTCTTAGGTTAATAAAACATTCTGATAAGATGGATTAGTCAAGAGTCAACAGAGCTATGTCTTCAGGCTATGTAGATGTGGGCTGGAATGCTTCTTCGGAAGTACTGCTTTTTAAAAAATTTTGACCAATCCTCTGGTTTCTCTCTGTTAATGATCTTTCTAACTTGTAGCTCCTTTGATTTTTTTTTTTTCAATTTTAATTAGTGTATGTTTCCTGGAGTGGTGTCTGTTTTTCACACTTATTTGTAAAATCCATTGATTAAGGTTTACTATACATTTAAAAAACAAAACAAATACACATTTCATTTTAGAGCCCTGACACAACTAGCGTTTCCTAAGAAAAAATGTTAACATTGTTTTGGCTTAATTATAGGTTGGTACTGTAAAACACAGCTAGACTTCTCACTGATACCAGTTGGAGGAGTTTAAAGAGAAAATCTTTATGAAATTGGAGTAAACCATTACTTCCTACCCCAGCACCTGAACTCTACTTTGGACACTGCATTCACCTGATATGAATATTAAAATAGTAACTAGCTACTTTTTCTAACCCAGGCTGTATGAGGAAGTGCTGCAAGACTATCAAGTGACACAAAATTAACTAATAAAGGCTTAAAGGAATGCAGTTTTTAAATACATATCCAAGATATCAATTCTACAAAGCCTTTTTAAAAAATTATAAATTGTTTCGTTGCTCTTAGGCTCAAGTTCTTAATTGTTCTCTTGTATAAAGCCTCCCTGAAGAGACCTTCCTAACAGTCTTGCTTCAACAACATTCCCTTGCAAAGAATAACTTTTTGTTTCTCTCAATATAGCCTAGATGGAAGCACAGTTAGCAGGTGACATTGACATCAGCATTTATGAGTACAGCTGACTGATTGGAATTCTGATGGCAAGTGACAGCTGAACTGGAGACTAGCATAGATGCTCTGAGCTTGGAAATTCCAGGCTGACCTACAATTGCATAGCAAGCTAAACTCTTTACCGAAAGCTATTTTGGAGAGTGAAGGGAGAAGCCATGAAAGTCATTTTACTTTGAACTAGGGTTACCATACGTCCGGATTTTCCCGGACATGTCCGGCTTTTGGGGCCTCAAATCCCTGTCCGGGAGGAAATCCCAAAAAGCTGGACATGTCCGGGAAAATAGGGAGGGAGGGGTCGTGGTGCTCGGCCGGGGGCCGGAGCCGCTGGGGCTGGCGGTGCTCAGCCGGGGGCCTCGGCCAGGGCCAGGCCGGGGCCGCTTGGCTGGAACCGGGGCCCGAGCCGAGCTGGGCCGGAGCCGCCGGGGCCAGGGCAGCCCGGAGCCGCTCGGCCGGAACCAGGGCCGGCGCCCCAGGGCCGGCGCCCCAGGGCCCGAGCCGAGCCGGGCGGGAAACGCCGGGGCCAGAGCCTCTTGGCCTGGGCCGGCCGGCTGCCAGAGGGAGCCGCTCGGCTGGGGGGGCCGGACTGGGCCGCGCTGCGCCCCGCCTCAGCCCCAGCTTACCTGCTGCCTCCCTGTTTCAGGCTTCCCGCGAACATTTGATTCGCGGGAAGCAGGGGAGGGGGAGGAGCAGGGGGGCGGAGCGTTCAGGGGAGGGGGCAGAGTTGGGGCAGGGACTTTGGGGAAGGGGGGGTGGGGAAGGGGCGGAGTTGGGGTGGGGCCGGGGCCCTGTGGAGTGTCCTCCTTTTTTTTTAAATTAAAATATGGTAACCCTATTTGAACTTGCACAGAACCACACCTCTTGGAGGAAATTTGTTTTGTCCAATCAAGACTGAGATGAAGTCTTGCTTCACATAATTTTCTATTGGAAACTTGTACTGTCAATTGAGATCACTGTGGAATTTTTGGTCTTTAGAAGTTCAAACACTTTAGATACTGCCACCTACAGTTGAACTCCTTGAATGTCACATGTTTCAGAGAGATAGCCGTGTTAGTCTGTATTAGCAAAAACACAGAGGAGTACTTGTGGCACCTTAGAGACTAATAAATGTGTTGGTCTCTAAGGTGCCACAAGTACTCCTTGTTGTTTTTAAACATCACAATACCAGTAAATAGCAGTGTGTCCTTTTGCTCAGTTACTCCACTTCTCTTTAAGAAGCAACAAACACCCTAGTTTCCACTGCTGCCCTTTTGTTTTTGCAAAGCTCCTTGTATTCCAGTTGCTGTCTCCCCTACACCCCTTCATTTTCCCACCTGATTGCACTGGTGGGCAGGGGGGAGGGGGAAAAGGGGGCCAAAAACAGAATAGCAGTTAAGATGAATGAGCTAATTTGGCTCCTGTTGCTATTTGTATTCAGGGTTTCAACCGAATTAACTCACCCATTTTAAAGAGTTATGTAATGCTATCTAAAGGGGAAGATGACCATCTACACTAATATGGTCACCATTTTTACAGACTTGTGGTAAATCTTGTAGAAAGTATGCCTTGTGAGGTATCATTGGAATAGTTGTAATCGGAGTATTATCTTGTTATGATGTGTCTATCGACATTGTGTGTGGAATTATGAAATTTTGCTATATGTTTGTAACTCAAACATGTTGTGGATCTGAGAAACACCCACAGATTAGCTCTTCCGGAATAACAAAGGCGCTGTAACCAAGAGCTTCTGCATGTCATCCCCAAAGACACCTCAAACAGCACATATGCAGAAGGTGCAAGCAACGATTTGCAAGTCATATGAACGACTGATGACAAAGCACAGCAAGGATTTTGCCAGCAAAAAGGGTCAAGATATAAAAGGGGAGAACAAAGGCCATTGGCCACTTCTTTCCTACCCCAGCTCTGGATGGATGAATTCTGACAGGAAATTTTGAACAAAAGGAGTGAGGTCCCTAAGAACGAGTTGGGCATTTCAGAGAGATTTATAGAAAACTAGCAGATTTAACATCCCTGCTATCGCTTTCATATACATACTTTGATCCAACTGTAATGTATTTTATTTGCTTTAACCTTTTAATAACTCATTTCTTTTTCTTAGTTAATAAATCTTTAGTTAACTGAAAGATTGGCTACAGCATTGTCTTTGGTGTAAGGTCCTGAGCATCCATTGACCTGGGTAAATGATTGACCCCCCCTCCCCCATCATCACAGAAGTTCAGTTTGTCTGGGTGGTGATATAGGTTGGAGTGTCTAAGGGGACTGTCTGTGGCTTCATGTTAAGCTAGTATAGTGATCCAGGAGCACACATTTGTTGCTGGTTTGGCTAAATCTAATGATAGAATATACCACCAGTGTGGAGGTGTCTGCCCAGTTTTTTGACAATCTGACCCAAGATTGGCCCTCTCAACTGTGATCTGTACCAAGCATGGCAACAGGTTAATAAAGAGTCTTGTAGCCCCTCCCCTGAGGTGCAGATCAAGCCTCCTCTCTGGTACTTGCTATTTGGAGTGGCTTCTCCCCCATCTTTGCATGGGTTGGGTCCCGGGTTCTTTTTCTGATGGCAGGTTCCTCAACCTTTCGCAATTTCACTGTGCCTAAGATACAAGAGGTGCTGTCCCTTGGGAAAATGAATATTGTTACCAGTGCACAAGGAGTATCAAAACCTGATACCCCAAAACCAATAAAGTACTTCAACACAAACCCCAGCAAAGAAATAACACTCAAAATCAACTGTATAATAAAGGGGAACTTTACTGGGAGCAGGGAAAATACAATCTGGGGAAGGACAGGGTTAGGGTTTAATTAGTAAGTATCTACTAAACATTAACAAATCAATCAATTCCCTGCCTCCTAACCCCAGCTCCCTCCTGGGAATCTTTCTAGGCAGATGGCATGCTGAGTTTGAGTCCAGAGAGGAGTACTGCAGGGCTGTGAACATTGGCCAGCTTCAACAAAGAAGAACCCTTACTGCGTCTTCAGCCCTGGGCAGAACCCCTTCAGTGTGCCAGAACCCCAAGGGGACTTGCTCTTCCTTCAGGATAGGCCACCTGGCCTCACAGCCTCCCAAGACTGAGTCTCTGGGGCTCCAACACTCCTGCTTCATACAGTGATCTCTGTTCAGTGAATTTAACTGAGAGAGACTCCTGATAGAGACTCGTACACTCTTCGGGGATTAGTGCACCTCAGTCAGTATTTGCAGTGCCACTCAAATAGCACTGTCAAAACAAAAGGGTTTATTAGTCAACTGGGCCACAGCATAGAAGGCCATAGTCCAAGTCCATCTGGTTAGCCCAGAGCCCAGTCAAGGTGTAGCAAACTCCATGTTCAGGCTCTGTCTCACTTCCTTGGACAGTTTCCTGGTAAGACCCCTGTCTCCCTTTAGCAACCAATTCTTGTCCCCACACCTTACGCTTCCCAGTCCTTTGTTCTCCAGCTAGGGGCCTTGTTCAGCTTCCCTGCTAAGAAGCAGGGAAATCCATCTTCCTCCACCTCCTCGGTTGCTAGGTGTCAACTTTCTGGTGATTAGGTTTTCCATTGTTTTCTCAGATTCTCCATTGCAGTGTTTCTCAACCCGGGGTCTGTGACCCCCAGGGGGCGGTCAGCGTAGGGGTGGGGCAGGGAGGGTCAAAAGCAGGGCCAGCATTAGGGGGTAGAAAGCAGGGCAATTGCCACAGGCACCATGCCACAGGGGGCCCTGCAAAGCTAATATACATGTTTTATCGTCACACTCTGAGCGGGGCTGAAGCCTGAAGCCCCAAGCTTGAAGTAAGAGGGTTGCAATTTTTTTCTAAGGGGAGTTTTTTAAGTCCAAAGGGGATCACCAGAACAAAAAGGTTGAGAAACACTGCTCCATTGATATGGGGTCAACCCTGGCTGGTCCTTTTTAATGATCCAGTCAGCCTCAGACAGCTAGGCAATATTCATACTTATGCCTCCTAGCCTGCCCTAGGAGCAAACAGTCCTTTTCCCCTCAACACTGGGTAGCCATATGAAACATAGGGGAAACTGGGGCACACAAAGGATTCATAAAAATATTACAGATTCCCCATTTCATCACAGTAGGCTCCCAAGTCCCAGTTTTGGCTCCTCTGCAATACACGGAACTCTTGCTGAACCCTGTAAGTGCCTAAACTCACTAGCTGAGTAAGTTTTCAGGGTAAAAGTTCCCACCTCTGGGCATGCATATTGCTTCCTCCCTCTAGGCATCCAGACATCTATCTTTGGCCAAAGCCCCAGAACAATTCACAAACTGGGGAATATAGGCACTCAGCTGCCTAATTCCTGTGTAGGGCCCAATCTGATAGATGTGCTCAGAGGTCACCTGATGGAGGCGGGGTGTGTGAGAGTGAGAGAGATCCACTGTGGATAAATACTTAAATAGTCACTGGGCCAGAAAGAGAGAATGACTCTGTAGTCCAGCAGTTAGGATGTCCATCTGGGAGGTTGGAGATCCTGGGTCCAATTCCCCTGCTCCAATCATTCATTTATTTATTTACAGTGGAAAGTTTCAACAGAAGAGATTGGGAAGCCCCACATCAAGCTATCCCCTAGCTTAGAGCACCCTCCTGAGAAATAGGAATTGAAGCCAGGTTTCCTACACCACAGCAGACTGTCACTGCTCTAACAACTGGACTGAGAGTTACAAGGAACCACCTCTGGCAGTCTGTGTGTGTGCAGAGAGGCAGGCCCCTAGCTCATTTCCACAAGAAACAGCTTGGGTGCCCAAGGCACCTCCAGGAGACAGGTTCCGTTTGCGCATCACTAAGCAGAGATAGGCACCAAAGTCAGCGCTACAGGGAGATGCTTATCTCCATGAGAGGGGCAGAGCTTATCATACCCCCTCCAGTTGGCATCTGCCCTCAGCTAGTTTCTGAAACCTGTCAGCTAGTTTAAGTGGCTCCCCACCTAGCATGCTTGTTTTTGTGGCTCATGTTCTGAGGTGCCTCTCTCTCCCCCTTCACTGTATGGTGAGCCTAGGCATCCAGCTTGGCTTTGTGGATTGTGGCACTGTTCATGTGATTTTTTAGGTGCCTAAAAGTTAGTCATCACGCTCAGCATTGCAACGCCTAAGTCCTTTTGTGGATCCCACCCTGGCTCCTACCAGGCTCCCTGATCTGGAGTCCTGTGGAGGCTTCAGCTGGCTCTAGGTAGCCAGCACCAGTCAGATCTCCAGCTGCCACTGTGGATACAGGTTTCTCCAGCACTGGAACTGCCTGATCCACGCAACTTTTCCACAGCAGTTCAAAGACCCCCTTTGTGGGGAGGGGGAGTTAATCAGACTCCCCCCCCCCAGCTGTTCTGTCTCTCAGTTGCCAAGCTCAAAAGACAAAAAACTGAAAGCTTGTCTTGGTCTGAGTCAAGCTGTCCCCTCCCACTCAGGGGGCAGCACAGCCCTAGTTCACCATTAGCCCAGGAAGTGGTATGTCCATTCCTCCCCCCCCCCCCCCCCAGAAGCCTCCCTATTGGCCTCAGCAGGAGTTTCTCTCCATTCCATCCCCGCCCCGACTCCAAACATGCTGGGAAATGGTGTCAGAGAATTATCAATAACTGCCAAAAAAGGGGTGGGTGGGTGGGTGAAGAAATCACACCACACACTTTTCACAGACAATTTGCATACTGAAACAAAGACTAAGTTCTTCAGATGCATTATCCTCAGTGAAAAATTCCACACTAATTTCTATTACCCCCAACCTGGCATCTGGGACTATAACAACCGCTACTCCTAGAATAAAAGTAGTGCTTCATTTCTAACAAATTGTCTCTAAAATAGTGATAATACTTAGTACTAAATGTCAAAGTGGCGCAATTAAATTGTAACCATTTGGGGAAGGATGGAGGTGACATGGGTAGAACACTTTAATTGCATTTTAAGCACCAGAGAATTTGAAGGAAACAATAAGAGTTTTAGTGATACACAAAGGAGGGTCATTTTTCATCTGAAGTTAAATCAAGAAAGGGGGAAGGGAGTGGGTGTAGATTTTTAACATCACCCTTTTCATAAATCAAAACACTCAAGTTAAAATTCTTTGAAACCCCCCCCCCCCTCCAGTTTTTGAAGAAAAATTATATTGTCATTAATCAGGACACCTGCCAGAAGTTTAGAACTAACAGTCTCATTCTATAACCCCTTGCATGTTACCCAAAATAGACTTAACATTGCTTTTCTTCATAAGTCACTCTGCCCTCTACTGCTATTACACATGGACTACTGGAATCAAGTTTCCTTCCAATTTTTTAATGACTTCCAAAATACTCTGAGAGGCTGTGTTGAGAAAGCCATACTATTAGAGCCTGCAGCCAAATCTCCTCCCTTTGAATTCTTGGGCAATACAGGCGTTTTCTTCTTCACTCTCAATATTGTTCCTCTTCTGACCACTCCTCTGCCAGCACTTTAGAGCCTTTGGTGATGCAACCCACCCTTTCGCATTTGCATTGAAACACTAACTCCCTACAATGGCATATGCCATAGGGAAAGATGAACACATGAGGGGAGAGGATTACTGTTATGTGTGTGGTAGGAATATCTGTAAATATTTGTATTTTAGCAAACAAAAAGGGAATACAGCCTGAAATCATACAAATGAATCTACTGATCCTCTCACTTCCTTGCTGGAGATTTGTGCTCAGGTACTCCAGGAAAATTTCAAACATGGTTTGTGCAGACTTTCTAATTAGAACAGAAAAGATGTATATGCCTCACCAAAGCTGAATGGATCCTATGTATCTGGTGCATGAAGCACCCTAAAGGTAGGTTCCACATCTGGGGTTGGAGGAGAAATAAGCAGAAGTGACTTCACCCTTAGTTCTTAATCCTGCAAATACTTACACGTGTTTTACTTGAAATCCTTCCTGTGAAATGAACCAGGCAGAGAGTCAATAGAAATAGCGTGATCACATAATACACACAAGGAAACAGGATTAAAGTTGCCGTAGGCAGCCTTAATTCTGTCATTTCCTAACTTGGAGTATTTAACTTTGCAACCTTAAAGTTCCTTTAACTTGATTAGTTTTTGTTATGAAATTATTAGTTCAGGTAAATCACCCTTCCAAACACTAACTTGGCCTAAGCCTATTTAGCTTTTTAAGAGCTGGACACAATTAGACGACAAGAAGGGAATTATCTGTTGAGGCCTTGACAACTTGCTAGGATATTCTCATTAAATTGGAAATATGGAAAGAGTGAAAAATGGGAATATTAGGGAATCAAAGAAAGGAATCAAATAACGTATTGTGAACATAGAAAATATCGATTGGTGCTCTTATTTAAGAAGTGATGACAGTCAAATCTAATTAGACCATTTCTGTTACTATTAACCAAGCTTTTAGCCTTACTATTGCAAGGAGTTGTCAGTCTGTATTCCAATATCCTACAGCAATGGTCACTCATTCTTGCAAGTTTTGGAGAAAACAGAGAATTGGTATCTCTCAAGGGTTGCTTCCACACATTTCCATACTTTGCTTGGGTTACCTGCAAGCCAGTGGGCTAAGTCACCAGTCCATAGCACTAAAGAATGCTCTCCAGCTACAGGATTTCAGTCTTTCTTCACAGCCTTGGTTTTCTTACTTCGAACAAAATTGTTAAACACAAGTTCAATATCTCAAATCACATCCTTTCCCCTGAGCTAAGGTCTTTTGCAGGAGCTTATTTATTCCCTGCAGCAATCCTGCTTTTTCCTACCCTGCTCCATATAGGGCTACATTTACATAGGAGTTAAGGTAAGCTTCTCTAGTCCTTACAGGATTACACTCCATAGTCAGAGATGAGGGCTAAACCCTGACTCCCTTAAAGTGCCATCCCACTCTCTGACATTACCTAGTTGAAAAGGAAAAAGTTTAGAGCCTGTTAAGCAAAAGGTTATGCATGCAGGTACTATGATCACAATGCTATATATTCTGTTATGTAGTATTACATAACATTAAGTATTTATTCTGAGACAGATACCAAGAAAACATTGGATGAAAAAGTTCAGTGCAAAGAAAATATGAGTAACAAACTAATCCTCAAAGTTTTATAAAAATGTCTTTCATAATTACGAGGTCTTTTTTCTGCTAATGCATCTTTAATTAAGGAATTGATACATAATTCTTCGATTGAAGTCTGTTACTCTCCATAAACCTTTCCTTTTCTGGGATTCTAGTAAATTATGATTGCTGTGTATAATTAATTATTGGTGTTAGTAGCTTACTAAACACCAAATTAGCAATCATGAAAGAAGACTGCTTTGGTTAAAAAAACCCTTCCTGGTTAAGAAGGGAGTGAAAGAAGTTACTATATATAAACAGATGAAAAAAGGAGAGGCTGAGAGTAATGAGTACAAATCAGCAGTTAGGAAATGCAGCAAATTGATAAAGAAATCAGTGAAAACTCTACAGCCAGTAGGGCTAACGATAGTGAGAAGGAATATTTCAAATACATCAGGAACACATGAAATCCTAGCAATACTATAGATCCACTTCTAGACAACCATGGTAAAACTATCAATCATGATGCATAAGAGGCAGATGTATTCAATAAATGTCTTCTGTATTTGGTAAGAAGCAGGATGATGTATTCATATATTACAGTTATAATGAAATACTTGTTATGCCATCAGTAACTAGGGAAGATGTTAAATAGCAACTATTAAAGTTGCTAAAACTTGTAAAACTTGCAAAAATTTTAAGTGGGGGCATTGCTCGAGGAGGGATGGGCATGTTATTAGAACAGTCTAAAGAGGGACACCATATCATTTAGGAAAAAGCACCTACCTCCAGCTGATGAGAGTGTTGGTGGTTCCTGAAGCTGGCTTGTGGTGACCAGAGAACAGCAGATATGCCCACTTAGATGTCACAAGGTCCTGTGGTATCACTCTGAGGTTTACAGAGGTGCAGCCCTATTTCAGAGGGGACGGGACTTTCCTGGGGCTAGAACCTGCAGACCCAATGCATCCTCTGCTGAGGTAGAGCTTGGAACCACACAGAAGTGCCACTGGAAGCTGTTAGCTTCTGTGGCATCAGGTTGGGAGGCTGGAATGGAGACAGCTCCTCTCCATGATTGGCACTATTTCACTGAGTTCAAGTGCCAGACTCCAGGGAACCACTCCTACCATGCCCATGGTAGGGGCCAGTGGCTGAGGATGCAAACTGGAGCAGCACCAAAGGCTGTGGAGCAAATGCACATAAGGATCATAGATTTTTGTCTCTAAGGGAGGTGCAGCTACTGCTTAAAGAGAAACACAGAATGATTCCTACCTATGGACAAGGAAAGGAACAAATTTGCAGATCATTTAGAATATTTATAAAGAATTTCCTATACACCAAAGGAAAGATCTAGAAACAGCCTGACACTGCTGCCATCAAACAGAAGTTAGAACTGGATGGGAAGCCCTCTAGCCTGGATGACAGGTTTGATCTTTCCTCTTCAGGTGCACAGAGGTAAAACCCACAGCAGAAACAGGGAGCATGGATACAGAGTATAATGATGATGCATGTTGCGAAACACGAGACCGTACTCAAGAGATCATTTGGCTGCAGAAGATTGACTACTACTGCTTGTATTAAGAAAATTTTGGAAGTTACTTACCTATTGCAGTTACCAGTAAAACATAAGATTACTGTAAATGAAAATTAATAAAAAAAAGTATTGAGTGTTGAACATCAGCAAGGAAACAGAAAAATCTATATAGTTATTTTATTTATAAAATTTGAGGGGTATACCGTTTAAAAGATGCTCTATTATTAGACACTGGAATTTTATTTTAAATAAGTCAATTTCACATCATTCAAGCTGTGTCCCTTTTAAATCGCTAATGCTACTGATGTTCCAGAATTAGAAGAAAGCTGTTAGGTATATGGCAAACAATGCTTCATGCTTTTTTTCCATTCAACTTTACTAATGGCAGGACAAGATCATGGTAAGAACATTTGTAGATACAAAAAATGGACCATTCCGTTATTATTCCATAAAATGTATTACTAAGGAAGTTACCAATAAATAATGCTCTATCACACACTGCTGTAGCATGAATGTATCAGCAGTATTGGATGTTGTCGTTCAGATGACATGTTCACCTATGGTGACTCTGAAGTGAGGTGTCTTTCTTAATAAACATTCCATCTCACTAAATAAAGTTCTAGTGTCCAAGGATATTCACATGCTTTTGATGACTGCTTGGCTTCTACCATTGCTGGAGCAGCAAATATTGAATTCTACACTACTAGCACCGAATTTATGGCTTTAAGAGTTTAGGATATCTTTAACAGGAAAGGAGCTACATAAAACCAAGTCTGATTTTAGTAATTTCTTACCAGTAAGATCATTACATTTGTTTCATGTACTGAGGTGAAATATTCAACTGGAATTATTCAAGCTTTCATCTAGCTGTGAACTTTCAATACTTTATTCTGAAGGACACTTAATACGTAGTTTAAGATTAGTGAGAATAAAAATGTACTTTATTAAATAACTCAAGAAAAGATAAGGGAAATTGTGCAGTTATGAAAGACATTGGTGGTTCTGTATGATTTTTTTACAGCAAAGAATGAAACACGGCAAATTAGCATGTAAGTTTAGCAGCCAAACTGTCCTCCTCTTCCCATGGAATTAATTTCGGTCCTCAAACTGTGACTTGTTTTTTAAAAGATACGCTGCTAGGAATTCAATGGGATTTGGCGGTCTGTAGAGATAAAAAAAAATCAAGAGTAATTACTATTTGTCACATACATTTAAGTGAGCTGGCAAGCTCTTCATCTTCACTGAAAACAGAGACTTACTTGTAAAAGCACAGGACAAATTAGAAATTTTCAGCTTTGTAGTATGACAACAAACACAAAGTGTCATGCTTCAGCAGCAACTAGAGAACTCCCCAACCAGGAATTTCCTCAATTTATTAAGCTCCCCATTGCAACACTTCCTGGCCCTCGATTAGCCACTACACAACCTTCATTATTAGGCTACATCTACAATATGATCTAGTGGTGTGATTCTTCTGCTCATGTGCACACTCATATTAGTTCTCACCAAGCTAGTGAGAATATAAATAGCAGTGTAGCCACAGTTTCAGCAGCAGAGGCATGGCTAAGCTGTGCCAAGTAAATGCACACCAGCTTCAGGAGGGTGTATACTTAGCACAGCTCAGCCTTGCCTCTGCTGCTGCCACCCATGCTACTGTAGCTACACTGCTATTTCTACTTGTACTAGCTTGATGAGAGCAAGTGCAAATACGTGTACATGAACAGGAGAGTCACACACCTGTCTCAGTGTAGTCATAGCTTGAGAAGAAAACATTCTTCATAACTATAATTAAGATGCATGTATACAGATTCTATGGTAATCAACATTTCTCATTTTATTTTTTTAGTGGCTTTTGGTTCAGAGTTAAATCGGTAAGACAGACATCAGACAACGCCTAAAACGTGTCCACAATCATATTAAGCAGTTACCAGGGGAAGATGCTGTGCACAGGTTCTGGAAGGGAGGGAGACTGCATAGGAAAGAGGGAAGGAAGAGTAGATCTAAGGGGAAGAGACAAGGGAAGTAACACTGACTAGACAAACTGAAAAGTCAGTTTAGAAAGGCTGGCGCCTCTCCCCCTCCAACCCACATCCATCTTAAAGAGTCAAGTGAATTACCCAAGTTTACACACTGAATTTATTTAATGTAATTTCCAATGCATTTGCCTATTTCACCAACTCCTGCCAGGTAAGATAAAGCTTTAAAGTAGCCAGCTCCCTTGTCCGATATGTTCTTGTCTTGTTATTTGATTTACTTCAAATAGCAACTGTTTAGTGCCTCCATTAGAACAGTCTGCCTCAAAGATATTTGTTGCTTCTGCCAAATATTTTTTTCTAACCAACACTAGTGATAACAGTTGAAATTATTGGAAGAAAAAACACTAACATGAAAACTGCTTTACAATTAAGCCTCACCACAGCCTTGCTAGGTAAGTAGATTTGTTTTTCTTCAGCCTTAGAAAAGTGTAGTGCATAAATCCTGGTAATCCAATTTGTCTCGCCCCACATATTAGGTTATCACACTCATTCCAAGGAAGTATCAAAAGTTTTAACTGTGGTCTGGGATATATCAATTTAGGACTACATAGTACTCTCCATCCAAAGCAGAACCCCCAAAGAAGTCAATAGAAGATCTGTACACAGTTACCAGCAGAATACTGTCTCTATATAGCAACTAAATTTGTAGTTATTGATGTGGATGGGTTGTAGTTTAAACTCAAATGTTCTTTTGGGGTTAAGACACTGCTGGGAGAGGTATGAAGGTTCTCATGATTTTAACTTGGTCCTTTGTGGTCCTTCGCAGTTTTTGATAAGATTGACCAAAGGTTGTTCCTTCGGCAACAAAGGGATATTATTAGCATGTGCAGTATGACACTCAAGTGGTTCCAGTTATACCTACATGAGAGGAATCAACTGGAGAGGAAGGACAATTGGGTGTTACTACTGAGGAACATCCTTCCCATGTTGTTCAATGTATATATGAGGTCTCTTGGCAAGAAGTCTTTAAACAAAGGGAACAGTATCATTAGTATGCTGCTACAGCACAATCTCTCAGTGTGTGAACGCCAAAATTTGGCCTCAGTGCTGAGGAAGGATTTATATGCTATTGCCAGCTGGATGTACTGGAACTACCTTGTTCAACAAAGTAAGAGACAGCATGAGGAGTACCTACTTACTGAGGGAGCAGGGCTCATTCAAGAACCCTGAGCCAGGTTAAGAACGCTGGTGAAATGTCTGTCCAGGCTTTCGCCACGAGGAGCCACACAACAGATATACTTAAAGAACTTATTTATTCAGACTGCATTCTTTTTATCCTGTGAAAATCTTGCACTAACACTACATGTCCTTGTGACAATAAGATTACTGATATTCTCTTATACAGCTCACATCGCATGCAGCTAGTTACAGAACACATCTTGGCTTCTCAAGAGAATAGACATGCTATTACATCCACCCCACGTTCCGTACATGAGCTTTTGATGGAGACAAAGTGGTTTTGCAAGCCCCTAATTGGAAAGGCCCTGGGCACACCTGAGTTTCCTTTATTTTGAGACAAATGCTACATTAAGTTCTTTACCTCTCCTTTGCAAGTACAGCAAGCCCCTGTAGTAAGATAGGCACAACTGTCTGATCCAAGTAGGCACGTGTAGGTAACGACTGAAGATCCACCTTCTGCTTTGATGTTTTCTCTGCGTTAATCTTCTCATTTTCTACTATCCTCTGATGAATTCAAGGCATCATGTGAATAGAAGTATTGATATTAGTACATAAAGAGTCTACTTAAAAGCAGAAATTCAGCAAGAGCAATCAGATAAGGGTATTAGAAGATGAGTGAAATTATCCTCAAATTTAATATTTTTAAATATCCTCCATATTTTTAATTTGGTTGAGAATCTCAAGTCAGTTTTCTTAAGTTAAATATAGAAAGCCTTATGTTAGATTCTAACAGCATGCTGCCATGTAAGCTACAGTAAGTTTCTTGAAACTGGAGGCAGCCCCTACACTACCATTTTCATCAGCTCTTTTATATTCATGGCTCTTCCCTGCCAACTGATATAGATTAGAATGATTTTATTTATGTAAGCAGTCCTCATTAAGTTACTCTTGTAAGCATTTGTAGTATCAGGCTTCAAAAAGTAGGACCAAATCCTGCAAGAAGGATTTGCAGGATAGGCCACTTGCATTTACCAAGAGTTCCCCTGCCAGCAATGGTACTTGGAACAGACCATGGTACATAGTACTTGATCCACTCATGCAAATCCCTGGGTGAAATCAGGCTCCAATACAGTAAGTTATTAATCTTTTTAATAGGCTGAAATGCTTACACACAAAATAGATATATTTTCTCCACTTTTTTGGCTCCACTATATTAATGGATATTGTAACCTCTTGGTCAGAAAATATTAAATGAATTGTCTTATACTATTGTCAAATGGATTGTTACACACACACAATAGAATGTACATAACTTCCTCCAAAATTGTCAATTTTGCCACACTGATTTAAAAAAAAAAAAATTCAGCACTACAGAAAGTTAGTCTATAATTTATTATAAACGTGCAAAGAACATTTGGGGTAAGATCATTGAACTAGCCATGATGATTCCTTGAAGAGGTCTGCCCATGGTAGCTGTAAATACAAAATAAACCAAACCAACCAAACAAAAAAAACCAAACCAACCCCCTCACAGAACACACCCTGGCATCATAAAAGTAAGAAAAAACTAGGGCTGTCAATCGCAGTTAACTCATGCAATTAATAAAAAAATTCATCACGATTAATCGCACTGTTAAACAATAAAATACCAATTGAACTTTATTAAATATTGTTGATGTTTTTCTACATTTTCAAATACATCAATTTCCATTACAACACAGAATACAAAGTGTGCAGTGCTCACTTTATATTTATTTATTACAAATATATACACTGTAAAAAACAAAAGAAATAGTATTTCAATTCGCCTCATACAAGTACTGTAGTGCAATCTCTTTATCATGAAAGTGCAACTTACAATTGTAGGGGTTTTTTTTGGTTACATAACTCAAAAACGAAACAATGTAAAACTTTAGAGCCTACAAGTCCATTCAGTCCTACTTTTTATTCAGCCAATCGCTACAAGAAACAAGTTTGTTTACATTTACGGAAGATAATGCTGCCCACGCCTTAATTAGAATGTTACCTGAAAGTGAGAGCAGGCATTTGCATGGCACTGTTGTAACTGGAGCCGCAAGATATTTACGTGCCAGATGTGCTAAAGATTCATATGCCTCTTCATGCTTCGGCCACCGTTCCAGAGGACATGCTTCCATGCTGATGACACTCGTTAAAAATAAATGCGTTAATTAAATTATTGACTGAACTCCTTGGGGGAGAATTGTATGTCTTCTGCTGTTTTACCCGCATTCTGCCATATATTTCATGTTATGGTAGTCTCAGATGATGACCCAGCACATGTTCATTTTAAGAACACGTTCACTGCAGATTTAACAAAACACAAAGAAGATACCAATGTGAAATTTCTAAAGATAGCTACAGAACTCAATCCATGATTTAAGAATCTGAAGAGCCTTCTAAAATCTGAGAGGGATGAGGTGTGGAGCATGCTTTCACAAGTCTTAAAAGACCAACACTCCGATGCAGAAACTACAGATCCTGAACCACCAAAAAAAAATCAAATCAACCTTCTGCTGATGGCATCTTACTCAGATGATGAAAATGAACATGCGTCGGTCCGCACTGCTTTGCGTTGTTATCGAGCAGAACCCATCATGAGCATGGACGCATGTCCTCTGGAATGGTGGTTGAAGCATCAAGAGACATATGAATCTTTAACGCATCTGCCATGTAAATATCGTGACACGCCGGCTATAACAATGCCATGCAAACTCCTGCTCTCACTTTCAGGTGACATTTTAATTAAAAAGTGGGCAGCATTATCTCCCATAAATGTAAACAAACTTGTTTCTTGTAGCGATTGGCTGAATAAAAAGTAGGACTGAGTGGACTTGTAGGCTCTAAAGTTTTACATTGTTTTGTTTTTGAATGCAGGGGTTTTTGGTACATAATTCTACATCTGTAAGTTCAACTTTCATGATAAAGAGATTGCACTACAATACTTGTATTAGGTGAATTGAAATACTATTTCTTTTGTTTTTTACAGTGCAAATATTTGAAATCAAAAATAAATATAAAGTGAGCACTGTACACCACTTTGTATTCTGTGTTATAACTGAAACCAATATATTTGAAAATGTAGTAAACATCAAAAAAAATTTAAATAAATGCTATTCTATTATTGTTTAACAGTACGATTAATCACGATTAATTTTTTTAATCGCTTGACAGCCCTAGAAAAAACATTATATACACAAAATGCACAATGATTAGTGACCAATTTGGGTCGTATCACATTAAAATAGCTACAGTGGAGATTGAAAAGAGTACAAGAAAGTATGACCAAGATGGAGAATGGCAAGACAGGACTTTTGAACAGCAAGAAGTGTCTAAACGCTATTATTCATTAGCCTAGACTAGAAGAAAGTTAGAGGGACTTAATTGAAGGCACCTGTCTTTTGATAACTAGCAAACATATGCATAACAATAAGAGTAGTCATTCCCCAAGCCTAACCTTTTTTCAACAAAAGAAATAGTTTGTGTCAAAACTGCACTCTTAAATAATTAAGAGAGGGGGAAGAAAAAAAGTTGACTATTTTGGCATATTTCCAAGGCCTGAAAACATGGAAAGCTTCCCCTCCCTTCCAAATATACCATCAACTCCTCAAAAAATAAATAAATAAATAAAAAGTTGCCAGGAAGGTGTGATGCCAACATCCCCAGGTAGTCATCACTCCCGTGTCTGACCACCTTCTCAATATTTCACCAAAGGGGATCATGTGTAGTCTTACTGAAAGCTAAAATCAAGCTGATTGTCATGGTTATTGTGAGATGTTTGTATGAGAGTTATATAACATATCAGAGGGGTAGCCGTGTTAGTCTGGATCTGTAAAAGGCAACAAAGTCCTGTGGCACCTTAAAGACTAACAGATGTATTGGACCATAAGCTTTCGTGGATGAATACCCACTTTGTCAGACGCATGTAATGGAAATTTCAAGAAGCAGGTATAAATATGCAGGCAAGAATCAGTCTATATATAACATATAGTATATTTTGTTCCAGAACTGTTGGAAGTGAAACTTGTCACTTGAGACCAGGGAGTCTAGGAGCTGGCAATCAACATCTGTGGAGGCAGCCCTGTGTTCACTGTCTTGACCAAATGCAGGCTTGAGTGTTTACAAAGACAAACAAAACCCAAGAGAAATCTCTGTTTAGATGACTCCCTAGGCTAAGAGATAACAGTCCATAACTGTGTAAGAGAAGGGGAAAGGGAACAAGATGTTATCCTTTGCAGAGGTGACATTCTGCCAGCAGGAGTGTCTCATGAAAAGCTCTTTGGGCTGGACAAGCGGTTCAAGGTCTACTCACTGGGTGAGAAATATCGTATTAATGACAAATTACTTTCTTGTCTAAGTATAGGCTATAGATTGCATTTTATGGTTCACTTTTACCTGTACCCTTACATTTCCAAATCTTTTTATTTTGAATCTTTATCTCAAGCTCTGTTAATAGTCTTCAATTTTGTTTTATTATCGACACATCTAAGTCCCTTGTACAGTAACTCCTCACTTAACGTTGTAGTTATGTTCCTGAAAAATGTGACTTTAAGCAAAACGATGTTAAGCAAATCCAATTTCCCCATAAGAATTAATGTAAAGGGGGGGGGGGGGGGGGGGTTAGGTCCAAGGGAAATAAATAAATATATACACACAGTATAAGTTTTAAACAAACAATTTAATACTGTACTCAGCAATGATGATTGTGAAGCTTGGCTGAGGTGGTGAAGTCAGAGGGTAGAAGAGGGTGGGATATTTCTCAGGGAATGCCTTGTTGCTAAATGATGAACTAGCACTCGGCTGAGCCCTCAAGGGTTAACACATTGTTGTTAATGTAGCCTCACACTCTACAAGGCAGCACAAATGGAGGGAGGAGACACAATAGATGCATGGCAGTGGCTGCAAACATTTCCTATGGAAACTGAACGTGATGATGAACCCACGCTATCCCAATGGAGTGCACAACTCCCTCCACTTTCCAAAGTGCCGGGTGGTGCATGTGTGTGTGAAACAGAGAGAGACAGAGGCGTATTGCCCCTTTAAGTATGCTGACCACACTCTGCCTTTTTAAGCAGATCAGCAAGTTGAGACAGCAGCTGCTGCCAGCAAGCTCCCTCTGTCCTGAGTCCCCCCTGCTCTGTGGAGATGGGGTACAGGAGCGGGGCACAGGAGTAGGGGGAGGGCAACACTCTGACATCAGTACCCCTCTTTCCTCTCCCCGCCCTCACACAGCAAGCAGGAGGCTCCCAGAAGCAGCTCCAAGGCAGAGGGCAGGAGCAGTACACGGCAGTGCGGGGGAGGGACGGACACCTGAACTGCCCAGCAATTGACAGCCTGGTGGGCGGCTGCCGCACAGGGAACTTGGGGGAGCTGATAGGGGGACTGCCAGCCCACCCTGGTTCCAAGCCCCCACCAGCTAGCTCCAAAGGGCTGCTCTTCCTGCAAGCAGTGAACAAAGCAGGCGCCTGCCTAACAACATTCTGTTTCTGCTGGACTAGAAACAGAATGCTAGCACCCCAACCAACAATATTGATATACTATTAAAAAGTCAATTGTGCACGGTACTAGCACTTACTGAGTCATGCTAAACACCCTTCATCTCCCACTGCTTTCAAAAGTACTCAGTTCCTTGTATTTTGGGTCTGATTTCTGCAATCATTTTAGCTAAATTAAACCCATATTTTCCCCAAATCATAAATACTACTTCAATTGCATTTGAGAACAATTAAATCTTAGTTACCTCTACATTTTCTGTAAGGCCATATTCAGCATGAGGATTTTCTGGAACCTGTAAAACAACGTGCTAGTCAGCAAAACCAAAATGCACTTTATGTATTTGCTAATAGAAAAATCAATGTAAAAAGTTTCTTACTATACCTGTGCCTGCCCCTCCATGATCTGTTCTGTATCCATGATTTGAAACTTGGAAGTAACCAAATGTGCTACAATCTTGGGAAGTAACAAACAAAACAAAATAAAACAATTTGTCAGAACATTAAAATCAATAAAAAAATAAGTTAGTTGACACTTAAAATATGGGTTGACAATTCTGGTTACCATCATGCAAAGAGTTACCACCAGTTAGGTTTGGGTCTTTTCCCTCCCCCTCAGCTCTGTGAACCATATTTTTCTTGTATAAAAAATCTGAAGTTTTTCAAAAGAACATGTGAAATAAACTCAGGCAAAGTAACTTAAAAGAGAACTTTCAGACAAGGTTAGTTCAGTCAGAATTAGCAAATGTGCATATGTGGTCCAGAGACATCTAGAACTGACTGCACAAGTTAGTGTTAAAGGAGACCAGCGCAGTTTTTTTTAAACAAGGCTTGTTCCTTTTTTTCAAATCTCTATAACATTTAAAGGCCTGAGACATTTGTTTAAAAAAATCTGTATTCTGCTTGTTTTGTCTTTTCTACCCTATATGACTCTATAGCAGTCATTCTCAAACTTCTTTGATTGGGCCCCCCTTCTTTGTGTCTGTAGTCATTTACGCCATCCCCCGCCAAGTACATATACCGCCACCTAGCTCTGAAGGCAGAGTGGAGAGCAGCAGCTGCTGGCCGGGCCACCAGCTCTGAAGGCAGCACTGTGCCCGCAGCAGCACAAAAGTAAGGGTGGCAACGTGAAATCACTTTTCACAACAGACTTAGCACCCCATTGTCACTCTTACTTCTATGCTGCTACTGCCACCATGCAGCTGAATGCCCGAGCCCAGGTGAGGGATGGCGGGGAGGAGAGCCAAAGCTCAGGTGATGGGGCTCCAGCTGTCCCTTTTATCTCCGCCTACTGAGTGTGCACAAATCCCAGCCAGCCAAGGCTGATAGCCAGAACTCTTAAAAAAAAAAAAAAAAAAAAAAAAAAAAAACCCACACAGCTCTCGCCTGCCTTGACACATTCCCTCACCTCCCTTGGGAAGCCCACCATACAGTCTGAGAACTGCTGCTCTATAGTAAATAAAGAACTAGTGAAACTGACGTCCTCAAGAGTCAAGTGAAAGAAAGCAAATCCAGTGAGTGGAGAAAAGAGTGTTTCAACAATTAACACTCATTTAACTCCAGCAGTTAATGAACATTTCAGAGAAGGGATATCTATTATGTATTTGTATTACAATATCTCCTAGAGGACCCAAACAATCCCACTCCCTCCACTAAGGTGCTAGACTACAGGAGATGTATATTCAGAGATGTCCAAGAGCTCCTCCAGCAAAGCTGGAGACGAGAGGAGAGAAGCAGGCGATGAGAGCTGGCTTACGACGGCTTCTCGTTTTTAATCATTCTTAAAACAGGCGAAGGAGCATCGCTTCGGCATACAGGAGAGTTCCCATTTCAGGAGAAATAAATCCCACTGAGCGAACCCCAACCCACTCCCTGTCACGGCCACCTCCGATACCAGCAGTCCGGGGCCAACATTACAGCTCAGAAGACAAGAAAAAAAAAATCGCTCCTGTCTTACGAAGTGCCCCCCCCAGCAAGAGGCTACATGCCAGCCTGGGACAACCCCACGTTCCTGCTCGGTTCCCTCCACCCCCCACCGGCACGGCGCAGCTGGTACCGCAGGAACCCGCTAGCACGTTCCGGGCTACGGCGGCTCCTGCAGCGATTGGGGGTAGCGAGGGGCTCCCTGTGCGGCCGAGTGCCGGTGTCCGCGCCCCGCCGGGCCACAGCTGAGGCTTCCCGCGCCGGGGAGCGGGCACGCGATACCAGGCGCTGACCCGGACCGGACTAGCCCCTCTCCATCGCAGCCCCGCCCGCTCTGCCCCCTCCAGCCTCACACCCGCCCAGCGGGGCGGGGCCGGGCCAGGCAGCGAGGGATCCAGCACTGCCCGCGCTTCCCGGCCGTGGGGCCGCTCACCTCTCGGGACAGCAGCTCAACGGAGGGGGCGCGGCGGCGAGTCTCACCGCGGGGGGAGGGAGTGGGAGGGAAGAATCGTTGCGAGGCTACAGGAGCCTCTCGACAGCGTCAGCCACTAACAACAGCACGCTTGGGGGGATATCGTAAATTGTTTTGCCGTAAGTGAAGGAAGTGGCGCTGGGGCGACCACCCAAATGCGCCTGCGCGAAGAGAAGCCCCGCCCCCATCAGGCAGGGCAATGGAAAAAGTCCGGGCTTGAGGTCCCCGAGCATCATCAGACACGTGACCGTCAGTGGCTATAGCCCCGCCCATTGAGATCTGCTTGCTGGAGCCGCCGGCCGCGTAGCTTCGGGCCAGGCGGCGCGCGGGTCTGCAGGCATGACCCTGCACCGCTGCTCTGGAGTCAAGGGGACGATGGAGCGGCATAGGGAAGAGGCGCGGCTTAGCAATGGAGTTAGTCCCGCAGGCCGCAGCATGTAGTGTAGACGCACCTGCAGTAAGGTTAGCTGGTAATATAACCGAGGAGGGAGCCTGAGTTATAGCATACATATAGTAAAAGTGTGGAGTCCCTATTAGTGCATTTCACTCAACTCCAGTGGGCAGGTAAAATGATGTCTTGTCTGACTTCCTGTTGCACAAACTTACCCCACAGCTTTAACAGTTGGTTTCCCTTCCTTGGTTTGGTGCATCATCATTAATAAAAGGCATTGCAATTGCAGGCAAATGTCACCCTCAATGTCAACTGAAGAGAGTCACCTAAGGCTAAAAGTTGCACAGGTGGTTGTGGTTCTCAACTGTCTTGCCTAGAACCTTTATTATGGGTGGTGACAGCTGAGACGGAAAGAACTCAGCTTTGCTGTCAGAGCCCATAATGAGTTCACAGGGTTGATAATTAGGAATCAAACATACTTCAATATTTTTGAGTAAAACTGACAGAAATCTGTAATAGTCAAGGCATATAGAACTCCATGTTACCAATTCAAAGTTGATGGTGATAGTGCACTTTAGGTACAAACACTTGAGTAATTCTCTTGCTGTTACTTCAATCTATTTAATTGAATACTGTTTTGCTAATTTTAAGATCTGTGCTCTGTATTGTTTAGTTTTGCTTGTGAAATAAAATGAGTGGAATTTATTAATTAGCAAAAATGCAGATAATATCTGCCCCCCCCCCCAATCTTGCTATGAGTTCTGAATAAAACCCCACTGCAGCCAATAGGGCTTGACTTGTGAGGCTCTCATTGTGGTATTGCAGCCAAAATTATTTTGTTAGAGTTATTATTAAGTAACACCCCCGCCCCCCTCCATTTAGAGCTACTTGGAAAAAAAACAAACCCTGCTGCCTATTAGCCAGGATTCCACCCAATCCCCCAGTTGATGGGATTCTTACCAGTGTACTTCTTGGACTCATTTTCTGTGTGCCCAACATGAGACACTGGAGTCAGATCTACAGACTATCACCACAGCAACTGACATCAAAGGGAGCTGTGCTTTGAACACATGTAGTACTATAAAAGTCTCAGTATTCTGAAAAAACAAATCAACTTCTTAAGTTGGGCCTCCTGTGATGTGTGGCTCAGAGGGCCAGGTAGCCTAGTGGTTAATGCACCTGGTCTCCAACCCCTTATCTTGTTGTTGAGGGGGCATAGTGGTGCCCGATCCCTGCCTTCAACCCAGGAGTGTTTGGGACCCCCACTGCATATGGGGCATTTGCAGTTAAGTGGGGCAGAATAGAGGGACCCAGGACCTCTTCCCCCAGTTCCCGGCCCAGTGGAAAGTACAACTGGCAGGTTTCTCCCTATACAGAGCCAAAATCTGCCACCCCTACTCACTACCTATTTGCCTCTTCAGTCTGGGGCACGGCTTCTGTAGTCCAAACAGTCAGTAGCTTCACAAAGTCCCAAATGAGCAGCGCCCTGCAAGATCGGTTGCTGCTTGAAGTGGGGGGTGGTTGTGGAAGGCCCTGCCAAGGGCCTTACCCACACTGTGGGTCCCCATTCAGGTTCCACCATCTACCTGGTTTCCTTAAAGAAGGAGTCTTCTTTCCTGGAGCCTGTTCACCTGCCCTTACCAAGCCTTCTGAATTCCTTTTAATTTCCTCCTACAGCTGGAGCAGGCCTATAGAGGCAATGCTACCTGGGCACAGTATTGCCTTTTAACTTCTTTGGGCCCAGTGCGGGGTTTGTATACTGCATCACCCTCCCAAAATTAGTGGACAATTTTGACCTCAGTTTGTAAAATGGGAACAATAATAACCCCTCACCTCACAGGGATGTTGTGAAAATAAACTAATTCATCTATATGAATCACTTGCATACTATAGCAATGAGTGCCATAGAAAAGCCATGAGGAAATTTATAATTCCTGATCATTCAAAGCAGGATTTGAATGGTGGTCAGTAAATAAGACATGGGTCACATATTAAAAATGATAAAACAAAATGTACACTGAATGAAGCAGGGGTATAGTAGGAAAAATATGTGATTATGTAATTCAAGACATGCAAATGGGGGCCAAAGTAAGGTTGCACATACTAGCTTGATTCTTTAGAGACTAACAAATTTATTTGAGCTTAAGCTTTCGTGGGCTACAGCCCACTCCATAGAATGGAACATAAATTGAGGAGATATATATACACATACAGAGAGCATGAAAAGGTGGGAGTTGTCTTACCAACTCTGAGAGGCCAATTAAGTAAGAGGAAAAAAAACTTTTGAAGTGATAATCAAGATAGCCCAGTACAGACAGTTTGATAAGAAGTGTGAGAGTACTTACATGGGGAGATAGATTCAATGTTTGTAATGGCTCAGCCATTCCCAGTCTCTATTTAAGCCTAAATTGATCGTATCTAATTTGCATATCAATTCAAGCTCAGCAGTTTCTCATTGGAGTCTATTTTTGAAGCTCTTTTGTTGCAAAATTGCCACCCGCAGGTCTGTCATTGAATGACCAGACAGGTTAAAGTGTTCTCCTACAGGTTTTTGAATATTATGGTTCCTGATGTCAGATTTGTGTCCATTAATTCTTTTGCGTAGAGACTGTCCGGTTTGGCCAATGTACATGGCAGAGGGGCATTGCTGGCACATGATGGCATATATCACATTGGTAAATGTGCAGGTGAACGAGCCCCTGATGGCATGGCTGATGTGATTAGGTCCTATGATGATGTCACTTGAATAGATATGTGGGCAGAGTTGGCATCGGGCTTTGTTACAAGGATAGGTTCCTGGGTCAGTGTTTTTGTTCAGTGATGTGTGGTTGCTGGTGAGTATTTGCTTCAGGTTGGGGGGTTGTCTGTAAGCAAGGACAGGTCTGTCTCCCAAGACCTGTGAGAGTGAGGGATCATCTTTCAGGATAGGTTGTAGATCTTTGATGATGCGCTGGAGAGGTTTTAGTTGGGGGCTGAAGGTGACAGCTAGTGGTGTTCTGTTATTTTCTTTGTTGGGCCCGTCTTGTAGGAGGTGACTTCTGGGTACTCGTCTGGCTCTGTCAATCTGTTTTTTCACTTCAGCAGGTGGGTATTGTAGTTTTAAGAATGCTTGATAGAGATCTTGTAGGTGCTTGTCTCTGTCTGAGGGATTGGAGCAAATGCGGTTGTATCTTAGAGCTTGGCTGTAGACAATGGATCGTGTGGTGTGTCCTGGATGGAAGCTGGAGGCATGTAGGTAAGTATAGCGGTCAGTAGGTTTCCGGTATAGGGTGGTATTTATGTGACCATCGCTTATTAGCACAGTAGTGTCCAGGAAATGGACCGCTTGTGTGGATTGATCTAGGCTGAGGTTGATGGTGGGATGGAAATTATTGAAATCATGGTGGAATTCCTCAAGGGCTTCTTTTCCATGGGTCCAGATGATGAAGATGTCATCAATGTAGCGTAAGTAGAGTAGGGGCGTTAGGGGACGAGAGCTAAGGAAGTGTTTTTCTAAGTCAGCCATGAAAATGTTGGCATACTGTGGGGCCATGCGGGTACCCATAGCAGTGCCGCTGACTTGAAGGTATATATTGTCCCCAAATGTGAAATAGTTGTGGGTGAGGACAAAGTCACAAAGTTCAGCCACCAGGTTAGCTGTGACATTATCGGGGATACTGTTCCTGATAGCTTGTAGTCCATCTTTGTGTGGAATATTGGTGTAGAGGGCTTCTACATCCATAGTGGCCAGGATGGTGTTTTCTGGAAGATCACCAATGGATTGTAGTTTCCTCAGGAAGTCAGTGGTGTCTCGAAGATAGCTGGGAGTGGTGGTAACGTAGGGCCTGAGGAGAGAGTCCACATAGCCAGACAAGCCTGATGTTAGGGTGCCAATGCATGAGATGATGGGGCGTCCAGGATTTCCAGGTTTATGGATCTTGGGTAGCAAATAGAATGTCCCTGGTCGGGGTTCTAGGCATGTGTCTGTACAGATTTGTTCCTGTGCTTTGTCAGGGAGTTTTTTTAGCAGATGGTGTAGTTTCTTTAGGTAATCCTCAGTGGGATCAGAGGATAATGGCCTGTAGAATGTGGTGTTAGGGAGCTGTCTAGCAGCCTTTTGGTCATATTCCAATTTATTCATGATGACGACAGCACCTCCTTTGTCAGCCTTTTTGATTATAATGTCAGAGTTGTTTCTGAGGCTGTAGATGGCATTGTGTTCTGCACGGCTGAGGTTATGGGGCAAGTGATGTTGCTTTTCCACAATTTCAGTCTTTGCACGTTGACGGAAGCACTCTATGTAGAAGTCCAGTCTGTTGTTTCGACCGTCCGGAGGAGTCCACGCAGAATCCTTTTTTTGTTGTTGTGCTGGTAGGGAGGATTCTGTGGGTTAGTATGCTGTTCAGAGGTATGTTGGAAATATTCTTTGTGTCGGAGACGTCGAAAGTAGGATTCTAGGTCACCGCAGAACTGTATCATGTTCGTGGGCCTGGAGGGACAAAAGGAGAGGCCCAGAGATAGGACAGACTCTTCTGCTGGGCTAAGAGTATAGCTGGAAAGATTAACAATATTGTTGGGTGGGTTAAGGGAACTACTGTAGTTGCTCCTTGTGGCATGTAGCAGTTTAGATAGTTTAGTGTCTTTTTTCCTTTGTAGAGAGGCAAAGTTTGTGTTGTAAATGGCTTGTCTAGTTTTTGTAAAGTCTATCCATGAGGAAGTTTGTGTGGAAGGTTGGTTTTTTATGACAGTATCCAGTTTTGAGAGCTCATTCTTAATCTTTCCCTGTTTGCTATATAGGATGCTGATCAGGTGGTTTCGCAGTTTCTTTGAGAGTGTGTGACACAGTCTCTCAGCATAGTCTGTGTGATATGTAGATTGTAATGGATTTTTTACCTTTAGTCCTTTTGGTATGATGTCCATCTGTTTGCATTTGGAAAGGAAGATGATGTCGTCTGTATCTGTACGAGTTTTTTCATGAAGTTGATGGATTTCCTCTCCATACGGCTAAATGCAGTGCCTTGCATAACCACGAAAGCTTATGCTCAAATAAATTTGTTAGTCTCTAAGGTGCCACAAGTACTCCTGTTCTTTTTGCGGATACAGACTAACACGGCTGCTACTCTGTAGCTTGATTCTGTTATTTTCTAACTTCTGAGGACTTGACTTTGCAATCTTAATGTTTAAAATTTCTTTTGTGTGTGATTTCTTTAATATTTATATTACAGAATCAGCTAGGAACCCAAATTAAGGATTAGTACTAGCTATTGTACAGACATATACACCTCTACCCCGATATAACGCGGCCCGATATAACACTAATTCGGATATAACGCGGTAAAGCAGTGCTCCGGGGGGGACGATGGGACTGCGCACTCCGGTGGATCAAAGCAAGTTCGATATAACGCAGTTTCACCTATAATGCGGTAAGATTTTTTGGCTCCCGAGGACAGCGTTATATCGAGGTAGAGGTGTAATAAATAAGATATTCTGTTCTCCAGAGAGCTCATAATCTTCATGTCAGACAGGATGCAACAGCTGGATGAAACGGATATACAGGATGGGAGTGGTTTGAAGGATGTGGTAATAATAAAATGAATAGATTTAGCAGGAAAGTAGAAGTGTCAGTTTGCCCCTTGCCTAACCAATGCCATCCAGGAATGATTTATACCCATCATGGCAGAGGTAGGTTTTAAGGATGGTTTAAAAGCAGATCATGTGTTGGCTTTATGAATTTTGATGAGTTTCAACTATGCAGCTAGACTCAGAATGGGAAAAAGCATGGAATGCTTGAAGGGGAAGCAAGCAGTTGGGCCATCAAGACTGTGATCATTGACAGAACAAACGCTAGAGTCAAAACTGTGTGTTAGATATGCATTGTCCCTGTATTATATATCGGATGGACCTAAATGACCTTAAAGACCAAGACAAGGAGCTTATGTTGGATGTGGTGGAGAAGGGAAGC
Organism: Emys orbicularis; assembly: GCF_028017835.1. Taxonomy (NCBI): domain Eukaryota; kingdom Metazoa; phylum Chordata; order Testudines; family Emydidae; genus Emys; species Emys orbicularis. The sequence goes on from NC_088685.1 coordinate 145,664,686, forward strand.
CCATGGAGGAATGCAAAGAGGGGGATGATGTGGTCAGTGTGATGAGCCAGTAAGATGATCCTAATGGCAGTGTTTCAAATTTAGTTAAAGGGTGTCAGTGGTTGGTGTCAGGTTGAGGTGTGAGATTATGAGGGTCTGAACAACAACCTTCTCAAGCAGGACAGAAAGAAGAATCCAAATCTTAGAAATATTATGTAGGTTGAAGTGGCAAGACTTTAAATGATCTGGATATATTTAACTTCATCAATTCACATTTGCAAGATAAGACTGTGATGTCCCAATCTGATGTGCCTGGGCTGCCCCTTATGCTTGTGCTGAATCCCACTGAAGTAAACAAGCTGCATGCAAGTGCGAGGTCCAGCTGCATGAATCCAGCTGCAGGATGTAAGCCTAAACCATGATGTATTTTTGGTGTCACTACAAAAAAATATTTTTATAACTGCTTTTCTTCTCTTTTACTTACTTAGTTAAGACGACAGAGCTAACACAGTAGAATAACAAGGTCCGGCCTTTATTAAAAAGATTCTCATGTAAAATGAAACAGAGAGCAAATAAAGCCATGCAAAACAGGCCATTAAATAAAATGTGCATAACTCACATAACTAGCAAGACACTTAAGAAAAGAAAAGAAAAAGATTTTACAATTGTGTAAACAAAACTAATTCACAATAAAAATAGCACAAATTAGGTAAAATAATAGCTCCAGTGAAAGAATGACTAATAATATACTCTCATTAATTAAACACAAAGAATCAGCCCCACCAAAACAGCTATTCAAACTTCATTATTCTGTCATCAAAAACTTTACAAATGTACTAAAAGATGCCCCTTACCATTAGACAAGGCATACATACATATAAACATAATTAACTTGAAATATAGTCCCTTTTCACAAAATAACTTAAACACAGTTTCAGGGGTTAGAATTATCCTGATCTTTCCTGTCAGTTTTTGTAGTTTTACAGTCATATTTTCATATTTAAAATCATATGTACTCCTCTATCCTTTATGAAGGACCCATGCAATATATCGACTTTACAAGGGAAACAGTAAAAGTGGCTATTTGGCTGTGCACAAAGTAAGCAAACTGAAAAAAAAGTTTCTCTTATTTTTGTAATAGCAATCTTAGGTGTTGCTTGTAACAATAGATGAAACATTTGTGGACAGAAGTGATTTTAGCTTGGAACTGTCATTTTACTTAAACATTCTTTTATTGTAAAATAAACAATAGGGATAAATAAATCCATATGCTGAACTTATGTTTGGGGATGTTGTGGGAAGGTAATACATCATAGTATATAAATAACAACACTTGAACTTCAATAGTGCTTTTCATTTGAAGATCAGAGCACTTTACAAAAGTAGATTTGTATTGGGGAAACTGAGACACATATTGATTAAGGGACTTGCCTAAGACCATAGAAAGTCCAGTGGCAAAGCTGGGAACAGAACTCAGGAATACTGATTGGCAGATCTGTGCCCTATCCTCTAGATCACAATATCTAACAAATTGGAGAAAATTTAGAAAACAGTAATAAAAATGATAGCGGGACTACCTCAATAGGGAAGATTAATATAAATAAATATGGTTGCTAGGCTAAATGATAATAAAAGGCAAGTATGACAACTATCTAATATTTAAAGGGATGATGGAACAATAATTTTGTAAGGTAATTGCGAATGGAGTATAAGGAAAACTTTTCTAATGTTGACATCTAATAACACTGGTCTACAATTTTTGAGAAGTCGTCTGCTTCAGAGATAAAATGTGCTATTATGTATTTTGATGTGCTGAATTCAAATATGACAATTAAAACAACTGATTGGCTACTGTTTCTAAGATATTTAAGTTTTTACATTTTATGTCTATGTATATTGTGTAGATAGTAGAGTTTTAATCATAAATTGTAAACCTAGGTCTTTTCATGTGTTTATGGTTGCTTTACATGATAATATTTCACCTGTCCTGTTTATGTAACACTTTAAAAATCAGCAAAAGGGTTATATAAATAACATTTATTATGAAACAAAAGGCAACAAACTATTCTGTACATAGTTTAGTCCTATTCAGTGTCTATTCGGCGCTTCTTGGCTTGTCTCTTGTATTCATTCAATGGAGCATCTCTTGTCACTGTCCAGCAATAGTCTGCAAGCATTGATGGGCTCCATTTGCCCTGATAGCGTTTCTCCATTGTTGCAATGTCCTGGTGAAATCGCTCGCCGTGCTCGTCGCTCACTGCTCCGCAGTTCGGTGGAAAAAAATCTAGATGAGAGTGCAAAAAATGTATCTTTAGTGACATGTTGCAACCAAGGCTTTTGTATGCCTTGAGGAGGTTTTCCACCAACAACCTGTAGTTGTCTGCCTTGTTGTTTGCGAGAAAATTTATTGCCACTAACTGGAAGGCTTTCCATGCCGTCTTTTCCTTGCCACGCAGTGCATGGTCAAATGCATCATCTCGAAGAAGTTCACGAATCTGAGGACCAATAAAGACACCTTCCTTTATCTTAGCTTCACTTAACCTTGGAAATTTTCCACAGAGGTACTTGAAAGCTGCTTGTGTTTTGTCAATGGCCTTGACAAAGTTCTTCATCAGACCCAGCTTGATGTGTAAGGGTGGTAACAAAATCTTCCTTGATTCAACAAGTGGTGGATGCTGAACACTTTTCCTCCCAGGCTCCAATGACTGTCGGAGTGGCCAATCTTTCTTGATGTAGTGGGAATCTCTTGCACGACTATCCCATTCGCAGAGAAAACAGCAGTACTTTGTGTATCTAGTCTGCAGACCAAGCAAGAGAGCAACAACCTTCAAATCGCCACAAAGCTGCCACTGATGTTGGTCATAGTTTATGCACCTCAAAAGTTGTTTCATGTTGTCATAGGTTTCCTTCATATGGACTGCATGACCAACTGGACTTGATGGCAAAACATTGCCATTATGCAGTAAAACAGCTTTAAGACTCGTCTTCCATGAATCAATGAACAGTCTCCACTCATCTGGATCGTGAACAATGTTGAGGGCTGCCATCACACCATCGATGTTGTTGCAGGCTACAAGATCACCTTCCATGAAGAAGAATGGGACAAGATCCTTTTGACGGTCACGGAACATGGAAACCCTAACATCACCTGCCAGGAGATTCCACTGCTGTAGTCTGGAGCCCAACAGCTCTGCCTTACTCTTGGGTAGTTCCAAATCCCTGACAAGGTCATTCAGTTCACCTTGTGTTATGAGGTGTGGTTCAGAGGAGGAGGATGGGAGAAAATGTGGGTCCTGTGACATTGATGGTTCAGGACCAGAAGTTTCATCCTCTTCCGACTCAAGTGAGAATGATTCTGGTGCATCAGTAACCGGCAGTCCTTCTCCGTGGGGTACTGGGCGTATAGCTGATGGAATGTTTGGATAATGCACAGTCCACTTTTTCTTCTTTGACACACCTTTCCCAACTGGAGGCACCATGCAGAAGTAACAATTGCTGGTATGATCTGTTGGCTCTCTCCAAATCATTGGCACTGCAAAAGGCATAGATTTCCTTTTCCTGTTCAACCACTGGCAAAGATTTGTTGCACAAGTGTTGCAGCATATGTGTGGGGCCCACCTCTTGTCCTGATCTCCAATTTTGCAGCCAAAATAAAGGCGATAGGCTTTCTTAACCATAGTGGTTATACTGCGCTTTTGTGATGCAAAAGTCACTTCACCACAAACATAGCAGAAGTTATCTGCACTGTTCACACAAGTACGAGGCATCTTTGCTCACTTTGGCTAAACAGAAATGTGTCCCTTTGCAAAATCAAACACTGACAAATAAGAGAGCACGAGACTGTATGATTTCTAGAGCTGATATAGGGCAATTTGTTCAGCAGAGTGATGTAAGCTTTGTTATGATTGCATCATCCATGACTTCTAGGAATAACATGATGTAATTCATATCATGTATGACGCAATACCAGCTTCAGATTGCATCATTCATTGTTTTGCCTAAAAAGCAAGTACTGTCCAAACCCAGTCATAGATTTATTCATAGATCCAGTCAAAGATGTATTTTAGTCATTTCTGGTTTAAATTGAGATCCCTTCCCTTTATAACTCACTTATCCTCCGCCATTCCCAAGTCAAGGGTCGTATATACTGACCCAATAGCATATCTTGAAAACTAGAGCCAATCAACAATTTTAAGCATCATTTTCGTTCTCAGTGACCCAGAATTAGTAAAGTTTGACTACATTTATTTCAGAAGCATTTTGGCTGTAGAGCAGTGTAACAGGCCTGTAAGCTCACCTACATTCTGTAGGTGACACTAGCCAATGGAATGTGGCACTAGTGGAAAGTCTTAATCATTTTTAAATTACCATGATTTTTGTTACTCCACAAAACAGTAACATTTTTTAAAAAGAGGGAGTGGATGACCTAGGGGGTTAGTAACAGGAAGAAATGGCAAAAAAATTGAAAATGGTCCTGGTTAGTCCCCTACCCACACCGTCCTCACATAGGTGCTACATATCATACTGACTTTTTGTCTTTAAAGTTGACATGTAGGAATTAAATTGTGTAAGTATCTTCCAAGAGAAGTGTTAGAAGCTCCATTATTTGAGTCAATTAAAATTTGAATAGACAAAGCACTTGAGAATATACTTTAGAGCGGAATCCTACAATGGCAGGAGAATGGACTAGATAACCTACTAGCTATTATACATTTCTAATTATGTGATTTTAAGAAAAAAAGTAGCAATTCTATACAGCCTGCTAATCTAAATAATCTAAACATGATTTTAGTGTAATGTGATATGATTTATAGGTATTATATGTTGATTGCTTTATGGGTCACAAAGAGTTTAATTAGCAAGATTCCAGCTGTCTCTATTTTTTTAAGCAAATTATTCATTATGTTTCCACTTGGTTAATTTCAAATTATCTCAAGTCTATTACATTTCAGTAGCTTTGAAACATCCCTGTATTTTCCCCAAATAACTCTCAAACTGTAAGGAACTTAAGGCCTGATCCTGCAAATACTTACTGTTGAGTGTAGTACTTAGTATTGTGAATTCCAAGAGAGTGCCCACAGTAGTAAGCATTATGCTCTTTAGTAAGCGTTTGCAGAACTGGACCTTGAGGGCCTGCTCTAGGTCGCATTGCATTGATATTGACATCATTTGGAGGTGGCTTGGGCCTTTGGTGCATTTAAAGATGGGTACATTAGTTAAAGCATCTCTGATACATGGATAAGGTGCCAAGAAATGTGTTTTATCACCTGAAATGTGCAAAGCAGCACGTGAAGGAGATGCATAGAGGAGATTGTGAAAAGGGTGGGTGAAGACTTATCCATTTCCTTAGTAATAAGGGAGAAAGGGACTGAATTGATATCCCATAATAAAATATGATGTAAACATGACTCCCACTGAATGGTTTTCTAACACAGTTTGGCAGCCTGTTTGCAGGATAGTTGGACCCTAGATGTTTTAGATCAGTGTTCAAAACCCATGTTTAAGGCTGGTAAAACCTGTTTAGTCTTTTTGATAATTTGGAGGGGAGGGAAGCTGTTTAAAGAATTACAAAAATCATTTATTAGGATGCCATGATAAGTTCTTAAAAGATCCTAACAAAGACCTGCATGCTATATGATGTCTTTGGGGATGGGGAGAACTGCTTATTTTCACTGCAAGGCCCAAACAGGAGAAGGCCAGGAGCTGCAACAGTTTGAATGTGGGAAATGGAATGTGTCCTTAAAAATACCCTTCACCTCACCAGGTTTTAAACACTACTGTAAAATTAATTGCATGCCAAAAGAATCCCACTCACTCGCAATGAGCGAGACTAAAGAGACTATTGCAGGAGCTTGATTTTTCTTGCCTTCACTCAACTGTCCTGGTCATGGGCACCAACTTCCTCTCTACCCGAGGGGTGCTCAGCCCCCCTCAACCCCAGGCCTGCCCCTACTCCACCCCTTCCTCCAAGCCCCCACCCTGCCCCTCTCCACCCCCATCCCCACCCCTTCCCTCAAGGCCCCACCCCTGCCCTGTCTCTTCCCACCCCTTCCCCCAAGCACTCCCTGTCCCCACTCCTCCTAGCGCCTCCTGCATGTCGTTCCGCAGCATGCGGGAGGTGCTGGGAGGGAAGGGGAGGAGTTGATCAGCGGGGTTGCCAGAGGGTGGGAGGCACTGGCGGGAGAGCTTGGCTGTCGGTGGGTGCTAAGCAGCGCAGTTATGGAGTCGGCACTTATGGTCCTGGTAGGTTATCCAGTAGTGCTGCAGCCACTGACTGACTCCTTCCCTACCTGACAATGAACTGTATAGTGTGGGGGAGGGGGGAAGTTATGCTGTTCCATGTTCATCACTGGGAGGAAGGAACTAATGAAGTCTCCACTGGGGAAAGTGCAGTACTACAGGATCTCTGGCCATTCTGTTCTGATACCATCTTCATTACCATAATAGTATCTGAGCACCTCAGATCTTATTGAGTCTCTTTCCCCTTAGCTTGTTTGAACCCTAGTATGGAGAGAGAACTAAAGGGAGCCTCTCTTCATGCTGTTATGACCTTTTATATGAGGAACAGCTCAGCAAGAAGGGGACATGTATGGGCCCAGGAGAGAGAATGTGTATGGGCCCAAGAGAGAGAATGTGCCAGTTGGGAAGGAGGTGTCCAGAAGAGACAAAGGGAGACGACTGATAGGCATCAGTGGGGTGACGGAAGTTAAGGACTTTTCTTTAAAAAATACAACAGGAAACTAACTGCAAAAAATAGGTTAATGCGAAATTAAATTTACTAGATTTTTAAAAGAAAACCCCCAGAAAATACAAATATTAAGGTACATATTGACAGCTGTGTTGCACACATGTAATGCAGATGAACCTTGATTATCCACACTTCTTTTCATCTGAAACAAGATTGGATCTCTCAAAGCCTGCTAATAACACAGAAAAGTTCTTTGGTTATCTGAACACTTGCTTATCCAAATGTAGCCAATTTCTCTTTTTACACTTAGATAATCAAGACTGTACTGAATTCCTAATGACTAGTTAAATTGTTTAAATTTATGCTTTAATAGACAATATATGCAATGTGGGCAAATTAATGTTATGGGAGTCTTAACGTTAACATGTCCATGTTTAAATATATAACTTTAATATTGCATTGATGTTATTTTATGAATTAATTATAGCTCTTTAGTTAAGAAGGTGAGGTTGCATAAAATGTAATTCCTGCAGCAGAAACTGACCCCTGCCTATTTTACCATCCTGCTAACCAATAGATTTTCTAGTCTTCTTCATTTCAAGATTTTCCACTGTACTGTGTCCCAGATTGTCCCAAAGCAGATTGAGAGGGAATATGTTAGAATGTCACACACAGCACAGCATGGCCACTTGTCCTTCATTTGGTGCCTGTTTTACATTACACGTCAAATTAATCAATAAATATTGTCTTGTATACACCAATAATCATGCAAAGGGATTGTACACTGTAATAAAGTGTTACTTATATACGAGTGTGTGTGACAAATAAATAAAACATTGGGGATGTGCCCTTAAAAATAAACTTTCTCCTATAATTTCCAACTTGTCCTTTATTCGCAACATAAAGGGTCTGTATATGGGTGTGAGAGTTACCAAAGCCAGGGACCGGCTCTTCTGGTTCAGGAACATCTGTCCTGTCCCTGTTGCCTTTTGTGCTGCCCCAGGTGTAGGCACGAGACCGTATGACCCACATTTTGCAGTTCCCCGCTGACTGGGTGGGTTGCAGCGGGCACCCGCTAAGGGCGGAGGAGGCGCTGCAGCGGATCACATCGCCCCTTCGGAGCAGTGGCTCACCCGGAAGCTCCGGCAGCAACGCGCGAGGACTGCCAGCAGGGAACTGCATGACAGACACCACCCAGCCGTTGGCAACCGCCCCCTTTGTGCAGCACGTGGCTCCTAGAGAGAGCAACGCAGCCCGCGCCTACTACAAGTCCCAGCCTGCCACAGGGCGGGGCATCTCATTTCCGGGCGTGCAACACTCCACAGCGAGACCGGCCACTGACCCGCCTTGGGCTGCAGCAGCTCCCGACATGCAACGCGGAACGAAAAAACTAAATGTCCCAACATGCAACGCGCCCGCAGCGGATTCCCTGAACCCTCGAAAAAACGACCAATCCGGACTACGGTACCCGGCATGCTGCGCAACCAGTGCCTCGCTGCATGTTGGGATATGTAGTCTCCATGCGCAGCCGCTGCGCCAACCACACCTCCCATTGTCGCTTCGGTGCCGGCCTCTCGCAGCTGCTTGTCAACAATAACTGCACGCTAGGGGCGGCGGCTACGCTTCCCTGTATTCAGAAAGGGCCTGTGCGCTCTTTCCCCACGGCCCTCCTAGCCGGGGCTGGCTAAAAGGGGCGTAGCCGCCGCCATGGCCGGTTGTTGTCAGTCGCTAGCAGCGGGTTATGGCGACGGCGGTGAATGAATTCTCCGGGCGGCAGAGGGAAGAAGAAGGGCTCAGCCGGCTCCAGCTCCCCGCCCCAGGCCCCCGGAGCCTCCCCCTCCTCCTCGGCCGGGCCGGCTCCCCCCCTGCAGCAGCAGCAGCAGCAGCAGCAGGCGGCGGCGGGGGCGGCCGCGGCGTCTCCCCATAAGCGGAACCTCTATTACTTCTCCTACCCGCTCTTCGCCGCCTTCGCGCTGCTCCGCTTCGTCGCCTTCCAGCTCGGGCTGCTCTTCGCCTGGCTCTGCGAGCGCCTCTCCCGGGGCGCCCTCATGGCCGCCAAGGGCAGAGCCGGGGCCGGCGACGCGCCCGAGCCCGGCGGGGCGCCCGAGACGGTGCGAGCCTGCCACAAGCGAGCCTTCGAGTGCATCTCCGTGGCGCTGCGCATCGATGAGGAGGAGAGAGGTGAGGGCTCGAGGGGACCCCGGGGTGGGGCGAGGATGGTGCCTGCGAGTGGGGACGAGCCTCGAGGGGGGCGGGTGGTATCCTGGGGTAGGGAGGTAGCGAGGCCTGAATGGATCCAGGGGGGTCTGTCGTGGTGAGTTCCTTGAATGAGGGGGCGTCTGTTCTCCCCCCATATCGGGGTGTCATGCGCCCCCTCATCCTTGGCTCCAGCTGTGTCCTGTCTGTGTTGCACATTAGTTGAACATCCCTGAGGCGTCTCTGGCGCGGGAAGGTGCTGCTGACAGATGGTGTGTCAGGGGCTGAGGATATAGATGGAGACCAGAGAGGGCTGGCGTGGAGGGAAGATATCTCTGCAGTTTTGGCCGCTGCAGAAATGGTTGAGTTGTGGAGAATGGCAAGTACAATTTCTAGCCTGGTGGCAGAGATGTGGAATAATTTTTGGCCAGCAAACTTCAGACGCCTGCTGAGCATTTCCAATGAGAGAAGGATGAGGTAGAAACAGGCAAAAAACATATCAAAAGAGTTAAAGCTTAGTGGTGAAATCTTGGCTCAGTCGTACCAGGATTTCAGGCTAGGTATGTAGCAAGGGTAGAGAGCTATTGTAGTTGTTTTTTTAAAATATAGATACTGTGCATTTAAATTCAGTGTTCTGTAGGAGATTGAACTTCATGTTAAGGAGGTGTCAATATATAGAATAGCTTTAATATAGAGAATTTTAGCCTTCACCCCACTTTTTGTTTTTGGCACCACAACAGTTGGCTGGTGAAGTAGGTGGTACAGCAAACAGGGAAAGATTAAGAATGAGCTCTCAAAACTGGATACTCTCATAAAAAACCAACCTTCCACACAAACTTCCTCAAGTTCTTTTTGTAGGTGGTCTAGTTTCTAATATATGTGGCACAAATAGTTAACTTTTTTTTTCTTCAAAAAAAATTGAAATTCAGTCTTAAAATTGTTTTTCATTTTAATTCATAGATACAGATTGGGGAGAATTTATGGGGTATTCATGTTCAGCACTAAACTGTCACATTATTCATGCCTACATAATTAGATTATCAGGAACAATAATGTATTTCAGGGTCTGGCACCATCTTTATAGCATACTCTTAGTTTGCAAATTGTGTACATGTTTAAGAAAATCTCTACTGAAGTTTGATATACAAGCTGCCAAATATCAGAACAATTTCTTTATAATTTGTACCTTAGCAATTAAACTCTTATTAAATTGCATTTTCCTCTAAAATTGTTGCTGAGTCACATAATTATTTTACTTTTGCCAATAACTTATAGAACTCTGGGAAACAACTAATTTAAAATAAAATACAAGGTTGAGGAAAATCATTGTATGGTTTAGATTTAAAAACAAAAACAAAGAAAAGCTATTGTCAGTGTATTTGACTTAGACCATCAGTCTACCTGCAGCAGTACAACCCTGCCAATGTTCAAAGGGGAGTCCTCTGAGGCATGGGTACCGTGCTGGGCTTTAAATTCCCCTGGAAACATCCAGCATGATTTTAAGATGTGAAGACTTAATGAAACTATGATTCTGCATAGCAGGAAGTAAAAATTGTTTCCCTCTTTAAAATCAAAATAGAGACTTTATACAGACTGCATGCGTAGTATGCCATGAAAGGGACAGACTTACTTTGGTCTGCTGCGATAACTTGGGAAGGCAGTAGTGGGCTCGGAAAGAGACTGCATGCAGCCTTATTAATATAAAAAGATGTTGGTGTGACATAGGACTTGTGAGGGTACGAGGGAAAACTTAGAACTCAAGTTGGTTCAAAATTTTAATGGTAGTAAAGGTGGTGATTAAAATGTACTTAAGTGTAGATAAATCTCCAGTTCTGTCAAGCACCTGTAATGGCTTATAATAACAAACTAGTGCTTGTTTTTTCCAGAAGCCTGTTATAATTATAGCCTTAATACTTAAGGAGAAAAAAAAAAATATAAGGACTAACTTGTTTCTTAAGTTTGATTTTCCCCTTCCTCCCCACACCCCATCCCATCCCTGAAGTCCCCTCTTTTAATTGGCATGTTGTATAGTTCCTTTGCCCTAAGCAGCATGGAACTACACAAACAGTCACTCAGATTATGTTGGGAGAGAGAACCACTTACTACATTTTCTCCAGAATTTGTGCTGTTATTTAAATATTAACTAAGTAAACTCAAAGTAAACCTTTAATTGTAAGTGCCATCTTTCTCTGAGTTCCGTAACTTACAAGTAACTTAAAACCTGTGCAGACAAGAATCACTTCAGGAGACCAATACAAATACTTGTGGGATCAGTAGATCTTTCAGAACTTCCTGTACACCAGTATTATCATAGCCATTTTATATCTTAATTTTAGATGCCTTTCCTAGTTTCTGGTGTCCAGGGAGTAATGGTAGTGCTTTTCTTTATAACTTTGCTCAAGTTACTACTGTGATTCTCAAACCTCTATATCAAAGTCATTGCAATCTGTTGAGCAGCATGAAGCCTTCAGGTCTTGCTCTTTTCATGCGGTTGCATTTTAAAATATTACTCCTGCACTTCTAAGACTTTATAGTTGTGTTATTGGTGCATGGTGAATAGTAGTGTGTGTGTGTATGTATGTATGTATGTATATAGATAGATAGATATAAATTAGTAATTTTAACTACAGCTAATACAAGCAGATATGACTTTCTAGGAGTCACACTTTAACATTTGGATCTATTAGTTACATGGGAAGCATCCATTAATCTTATGGACATAAAGGGATTTACTTATTAACGTGTGCTGAATCTGTTTTTATTCTTTTTCGGGTGCATTTTGTACAACTTCATATGTGAAGTGATTTTTGTTATGCATAGTTTGTGGGTCAGTTAAGATTTCTAGACTGTCCCCTGTGAATTTGTGGCCATTTTGTTTTGAAAATAATGAACTTAAGTAGGTATCATTATAACTACCTAATGTTAATTTTTTTACACTTCTTACTTTTAGACACACACTATAATTGGCTTGGCTTGTAACTTGCAACTACTGTGGCAATAGTTTGAAAAATCCATTTCCCCTTAGGGAATTGCGTGGAGTCAGGGACGGGTGAGCCACCAAATTCTGTAGAATCTGAGTTTTATTTTTTTATAAAATGACTTTTTATAATTGTAGGGATAGTCAGAATCTGGATCTATGTAGTGGTGTCTTCTTAGTTGGCCAGCAGATAGTTCAATTGTTTGTGTCAATGCCAAAACTTCCCCAGACAGAAGCGGAGTGAAATTAACAAAATATCTGGGCAGTTTCACAACTTCTCTTCAGAATCTTTTGGGCAGCAGTGAAGCTGACAGATCTTCTCAAGTTTCCTTTGGGACAGCTATAACCAGTGGCAGAGACAGACACTGGAGCTATCTTGAGAAAAGGAAGCTAAAGGAGGGGTAAGGTAATAGAGACCCCCATTGTTGGAGAAGCACAGCTGCCCTTAACAGTCAGGAAGCTGGAGATGGAGGGAGCGAGTGAGATTTCTGATTACTCAAAAGGAGAAAGATGGTGGGAAGGGAGATTTAAAATATATACACTTAGTAGCCAGAGCACATGAAGTACAAAGCTTTCAACTGGGTCCTAGGGACAATGCCTAGATGCTATATTGACTGATGCCATACTGAATGCTAGATAACAGATGTGGGACAAAAGGTTCCGGTGCAACACCCTCACTGCTGTTTAGAAATGAGCACTTGGAAAAATCTATGGTACTTTGCTTACTTTCATTTAAGGTTTCACAAAATCTTTCCTCCCTTTACCCTGACTTTTTTCTGGAGATAGCACTACAGTTTGTGACAGCAGGTATAGGATAACAATACTTGTTACTAATACTTGATAAGCTTTTTTAATAATACTTGTGCTAAATAGACATAGTCCTAATTTTCATAATGTGGTTAAATAGGTCATGGAATGTCTCTTTGAATACAGAAAACATACAAGAGGAGAGAGTTAGCTAGTAGAGCTTTAAAATGAATCTGCATATTTTGGTATTTCAGTAAGTTTTACACCAACAGTATTGGATAGCGTATGTTAAATCCAGGCATGTTTTTGATTGCCATTTGGGAAGCTTACACAAGGCTATGTTCAGTCACCGCAGTCCTCTCTTCTCCCCTCCCCTCCTGCCCCGTTATTATCCCAATGATTAGTGCTTCTTGAAGAGGCTGACATTTGTGATGTAGGCAGTGGTTTTATGGTATGACAGAGTAACCAAAGAGGTTGGTTGTTGCACTCATTTTTCTCTTGACTTGAACCTGGGTTGTTAGAAATGAAAGCCTGGTGTACTAATTTATTGCACAGCATCCCTGTTTTTCATTGGTTCAAGAGATAGCTAAAAGGTGGGGCTATGCAGAAAGTGGCTGCTTTGAAACCAATTTTAAAAAATACCATGCCCTGTAGGGTTCACTACAGTATAATTTGAGACGCAAGTGTCTTTATGCTTTGCCTATCACTGTAGTGTGTTGATTTTGGCACTTTTCTTTCTGGATGTTCATACCTATTAATGGTAGTTATCTTATGAACATTATATGTAAATGGAAGATTAGGAAAGAGGGGTTTTCCAGTGCGATTGCTTTGTGACTTGACCGCATTTTGTGTCACAGTCCTACTGTTTCTCCTGTGAATATGCATGGTTAGTCCATTTTCTCCTTCTGGAGCTTTCAAATATTAGGAGAAAAATGTATGAAAACAAGAAAAAGTGATTGAGACTAGTGCTAAAGAGGCAGGTGTAGCACCTAAAACTATTGTTAACTCAGTCTTTGAAATTGACTAGATGTGAAGTTGTCCCTTTAAAAATGTTTATACAATAGTACTTTGCTCAAATGTGTAGTTTTCCCCCACATTTGTAATTAAACTCTGCCCATTACCCATCTTGCGTATCTTGTAGAAACATTCCTTTAATTATAATTTACTACAGAAAGTAAGGGGCCCATTTCCATTTTAAGCAGGACAAAAGGAACAAGCTGTTGAATGGTATAAGAAAGGAATTGAAGAACTGGAGAAAGGAATAGCTGTCTTAGTTATTGGTCAAGGTAAGCCAATTTTTTGTGTGTGTAAAGTTTATTCCTTAGTGATGAATATCAATTCCTGGCATTTTTCTCAGGAAAGTGGGAGAGTTAAGCATCATATTTCATTCTTCAAGTAAGTGGATAAGGAATAAACCTGGTTGGTTTGAACTGTATAGTGGAAAAGCACATACAGAATGTTTCCTAATGCAGCAGACATTCTCTCCAATGTAGGTCGGTACACAGAGAGGTAGGTAATTATCTCCATTTACTTTTTTCATATAGGAAAAGCATATATATATAAAAACAACTGCTACTTGGGTTTTAAGATTAACCCACTGCTCAATTATTTCTGTTCTAGCTTTCTAATGCCTTAATGTTTTACACCATTGTATTTGCAAACCTTTCCTATGTTAATCTTTCTTGTCCTGCTTTATGAAATAAATATATTAAGATTGTTCAAAAGCCAAAGCAATTTTGGCTCATGAAAATGTCCATCTAAAACTTAAGACCAAAATATTCTTAAAGTTAATACATATTTGGGCATTCCTGTAGCATAAATTTCAACTTGATCCATTTAAGTTGAGGTTTGCGGATTTGTTTGTGTTTTCACTGCTCTAGAATTTTACATTGTGAATATAAATCAACACAGTTCTCACAGGGGTGGGTGGTATTATGTTTGAGAGACTTAAAAATACAGAAACTCCTCACTTAACGTCCTCCTGCTTAACGTTGTTTCTAAGTTACGTCGCTGCTCAATTAGGGAACATGCTCGTTTAAAGTTGTGCAGTGCTCCCTTATAACGTCGTTTGGCTGCCTGCTCTGTCCACTGCTTGTAAGATTCTGTGGAAGAACAGCGTCTTTACAAGGGAGAATTGCACAAGTTCCTCTTCTCCGCCTCCTCCCCCTCCCTCCCAGTTGTTTGGCGGCGCTTAGGACTTTGGGGGGGTGGGGAAAGGAGCGGGGATGCGGTTGCTCCGGAGAGGAGGTGGAGTGGTGGTAGGAAGAGGTGGGCCTGGAGCATCCCCCAGCTAAGTCGGTGCCATGGATCTATTGAGGATCGATTTATCGCGTGTAGTACAGACACGATAAATCAATCCCCGATCACTCTGCCGTCGACTCCTGTACTCCACTGCGTCGTGAGGCGGAAGCAGAGTCGACGGGGGAGCAGTGGCAGTCGACCCCGCGCCGTGAGGTAAGTCGACCTAAGATACATCCACTTCAGCTACACTATTCTCGTAGCTGAAGTTGCGTATCTTAGGTCGATTTTCCCCCCCCCCCACCCCAGTGTAGACCAGGTCTTTGACACCCAAGCCAAGTTGGTGCATGCTACCATTTAGTTTGTGAAGGTTGTGTGCAACAATGAGGGAGACAAAAGTGAAACAAGGTAAAGAATAAAAAAAAATGTAAATTATACCTGCCTCTTGGTTACTCTTCTAAAGTGACTTCACTTTGGCAAAACTGAGATTTAAACTGAATTAATTGTGTCCCTTCACATTTCAAAACATCAGTAATGGATTTACAAACATTACTATGGCCACTTCCTTAAAATAGAGTGCTCACAGTTTAAAAGCTTCTCTAACTTCTTAAAGAGAACACAGCTCTGCCGGATGTTGATAGTGAAGGGGAGTACTGTATTGTTAATTAAAATCTGTTTTACTATTTTACAGGACAGATACAGGATATGCTTACTATAAATGATAAGATAGGAAATGTCTTCTGAGGTTGTTTCTCTCAAATAGTTGCTGCAGGAATGGGCAAATTTAAGTTTTTTTTAAAAAATGATTAAGTGAGCAGAAAAGCGTGGGAACTCTCTTAATGACCTGTGATACATTACATACAATCTGAATAAATATTTTTACCAATTTATCCTATACGACTTCAACAAAAGAACTGGGGATCAACCAATGAAATTAAAATGCAGCAGGTTTAAAACAAACCAAAGGAAGTACTTCTTCACACAATGCACAGTCAACCTGTGAAATTTGTTGCCATGGAATATCGTGAAGGCCAAAAGTGTAACTGGGTTCAAAACAGAATTAGATAACCTCCATGAATTTAAATCCTTCAATGGCTATTAGCCAAAATGATCAGGGATACAACCCCATGCTCTGGTGTCCCTAAACCTCCAATTGCCAAAGGATGGGATTGGACCTCCTGAAATTACCCTGTTCTGTTTATTCCCTCTGAAGCATCTGGCACTGGCCACTGTCAGAGACCGTATATTGAGCTAGATCAGGGATCAGCAACCTTTGGCACACGGCTCGCCAGGGTAAGCACCCTGGTGGGGACAGGCTGGTTTGTTTACCTGCCACGTCCGCAGATTCGGCCGATCGTGGCTCCCACTGGCTGTGGTTCACCGTCCCAGGCCAATGGGGGCTCCGAGAAGCGGCGCAGGCTGAGGGATGTGCTGGCTGCCGCTTCCCGCCACCCCCATTGGCCTGGAGCGGCGAACTGCGGCCAGTGGGAGCCGCAATCGGCCAAACCTACGGACGCGGCAGGTAAACAAACCAGCCCAGCCCTCCAGGGTGCCAAAGGTTGCTGATCCCTTAGCTAGATGGACCATTGATCTGACCCATTAGGCTGTTCTTATGTTTATTCACCATATTTGAGAACTGAAGCAGGTTTTTCTTGGTAGTGTGGCTTTACCTGAAAAATGTACAGTAACTC
This sequence comes from Emys orbicularis, assembly GCF_028017835.1. NCBI lineage: Eukaryota > Metazoa > Chordata > Testudines > Emydidae > Emys > Emys orbicularis. The sequence goes on from NC_088685.1 coordinate 145,681,202, forward strand.
CTCACTTAATGTTGTAGTTATGTTCCTGAAAAATGCAACTTTAAGTGAAACAAGGTTAAACAAATTCAATTTTCCCATAAGATTTAATGTAAATGCAGGGGGTTAGGTTCCAAGGAAATTTTTGGCGGGCAGACAAAAGGCATTATATACTGTACAATACTGTACTGTGGTTGGGAAGTGCCCCTAGCTTACCCCACACAGGCACAGCCCACTGCAGGCAAGGATGCTAGGAAGCACCTTCGTATGTAGACATACCCATAGACATGCACTGCAACACTCGAGTCTTCAGCTTTGTACATGCAGCTTCGTGAAGCAAACAGAGCCAATTTTGTACAGCGTTGTTTTCTTTAACTTAAGATCTTTGACTAAGGTTTACATTTTATTTCCCTCTCCTCCTTTACCAGAGGGAGAGGGAAAGGTTAGATGTCAGTTTTAATGAAGGAATTATTTTAGCACTTGTAAACATTAACTTGACATAGTCCTGTTTTTAATATTGATTTTTTTCTTAAGGTGATCAGTGTGAACGAGCTCGACGTCTGCAGTCTAAAATGACGACGAATTTGGCTATGGCAAAGGATCGTTTGCAGCTTCTAGGTACCAGTTGCTATTCAAAATTTGAAAAGTTGGTACACATAATGACAATGATAATGCATTAACTTAATATATTTAATTATTTAAAATGAAGAGCAAAAGTAATTGTACACTTTTTTAAAAATAAATTCATAGTAGCGTAGTGTGATGTTCCTCAGTCTTTTCAGGTTGGTGATCCCTTATTTGAAGTTTTTTAAAAAAAATTCATGAGCGCCTTACAATTACTATACAAGTACCATATAATACAACTAGTAGATTTGACTTCACACCTTTGAAGGTTTTGATCGCCCTGAAGTTACCCTGGACATTTTATTTTCTTTGCTTTAAAATATAATATAATTTTTCAACACCTTTCAACCCTCCAATTGCCTTTCATGACTTGCTGGGGATCACAGCCCACTGGTTGAAAAACACTGTCTTAACGTACTGGATTTCTGCTCAATGAAACTTGTAGGTGTACTCTTTGTTCTTCAGGAAGCACTCACTACCATTTAAACCAGTTCTACATTATTAATATGGTAATTACATTAACAATCTGATTCCCGGTATGTACTATAACTGAAGTCATTCAGTCTTATAAATAAGATTAAACAATTTAAAAACTTCAACCTCTGACTTTAATTTGATCATCTTCTTCTTCTACTTTAATTGCTAAAGTTAAGACCATTTCATTTCAGGAGCAACATATAGTAAAGTCTGAGCTCTTATAAATGTTATGAAACTCATTGTAATGGATGTGAACACTCTACAAAAACAATACAACTGACACCTGTGATTGGCAGTAAAATGTTATTGTGTAATAATTTTGAGAATGAAAATCTGGTAGAGCATCCTTTAAATAGCATGTGCTGAAAGTGCTCTTAAATATTCTGTTTAAAAAGATTTCTCTTTTCTATTCTACTGGTGACTTGTTTTTCTGAGAGTTTTTGCAGTAGGGGAAGATGACCATTCTGGAAAGCAGCACCACGAAATGTGTTTGGGCCTGACACGCTCCCACCTGATTCTCTGCCCAGGCCTCCTTACTTTCACCTTCAGCACTGGTTGTAATTTGAGGCAAGCATCCTAATTTCTTCTTGGAGCCTGATGAAGAGTCTGAGGCATGAATGTTCCTCACTTCCCGTGGCTCCCATTGCTCTCTGGCTTGATGCAGTGATTATAGCAGGGAAGAAAGTGACTGTCTCTTCTCCTGTCCTCCCATTACCTCTGGTTCTGTGCAGGGATCTGTGCTATCTCCCTATCCACTCCTGTTTCCTGTTGCTGCTTGGATCGGTGCACATTCGTGGCTCAAAACAGCAGCAGCTCATAAATATTAAATACTCTCTTGAAGAGGCTAGGGGAAAGCCCACACAAGAGCTGTCACCTACAGGGATGTAGTTGAGCAGTGAAAACGGTGAAACTAAATGTACGCTGTGCATTCAGCTGTGTAAAGTAAACAAATATTTTCATTTATAGTCATCTTAGACGTAACAATAAGCTTTAAAAAAAAAAAATCAAAATCACTTCTGTTTCTTCTTAGTTGATGGTATATGTTTTATGTGTGCATTACCTGCTCCTGATGTGCCCCAGTTATGGTAGTTTGCATATGTTAGCAAACTGAGTTGAATATTGGCCATGTGTGCCCTTAAATGTATTCCTGCAAAAGGAGATATAAAAAGAAGATGAAGGTTGCAAAAGTTAAGCACTCAAAAGTCAGGAAATGACATTAAGCGAGTACATAAAATCTTAAACTTTGCAACTTTGTTTTATTGTAATCTTTAATTACACGTTCTTTGTCTCATTCTGGGTGTAGGCTGAAAGCTGAATGTGGAAGAGGTAAATAACAAATGAGGCAGGTGTCTTGTAAATCCTTGTTTCAGTCTAGTTCAAATTGTCTTTGAAGTGATATCCGTGCAAATCTACTGAAGTCATTGCTTTACTTTATTCTATATAGGTTCTTATGTCTGCTCCATCACTGTAGTTGAGCACCTGCTTCAGAGTTTTACCAGTGTAACTGAGGGCAAAATTTGGATGGGGAGCTGTCCCTTAGTGGTGAAGATCAGAATCATGCCTAAAATATTTTAAAACTAATGATAGAATTAAAGTCTATACAAGTTAAAGACTTTTAATGTGAAGCAATTATATCATTGGGTGACATCAGTTAGACTGTTTATTACCCTTCACGTCTGTTGCACCTTTGCTTTTGTCACTTCTGTCATTCATCCTGCACACTTAATAAGGCAACATTACTGTGGAATATGTGACAATGTAACTCAAGTGTAACTGTAATGCAGATGCACAAAGGGTCTTAGATAAGGTTGCATGTGCAACTGTCATGAGGGCTTCACTTTATGATCTTAGGCCCCCATTCCTGCAATTAGATCAGTTCTGACAGACCCTTGCCTCTATGAGGAGACCCATTAAAGTCAGTGCAGCTCTGTGCTTGCTTGACTGCAGAGATCCAGTTGCAAGATCAGGGACTAAATGTTGTTTTTTCCATAGTAGTATAGTAGTCTTTTAGAATTTCCCAAGTTCTTAAAAAAAAATAGTCCCTTCATAATGACACCTACTTTTAAATCTTTTGTCTGACCCAGTGAGAGCTACCAAATGCTTATCTCTGTGTATAGTAGAGATAGAGACACAGATGAGGGCTACCTGGCTGAAACTCAATTCAGATATGATGGAAGTGATGTTGGTAGTATAAGGAAAATAACCAGATAATGACACAGATTACATCTGTCCCTTTTAAGAGTTTGTCCAATATTTGTTGTTTGAGTTTGTGTCTCTAGGTACTGTTACATCCCTATCTGCTGTTTAAACAATCATATAGAAGCATTGACTGTTGTAGCTTTTTTTCACATGTTTGGCCAGGAGGTTGAGATAATTTATTCTGGATGTGGGCTGAGCCACTGTGATCCATGCCTTTGTTTTGAGATTAGATTACTTTTGGGCACTCTATTTAAGAGGTGTCACCTTCAATCTATTTGGAAACCGAAGCTAATGCAGAATGTCTCTTTTTAGCTGAGTTTATCACTGTAATGGCAGTCCAGGATATCTGGTTAGGCTAGATGCTGAATTTTGTATTTTGGGTTAGGATACATGGCTGCAATTTACATGTGATAAGGAGTCAAGGAACTTTGTGTCTAGGAATGGCAGCCAATGCACAATTATTCAGGAGGCTTTATGAATGCTCTGAAGATCTTCATATACCTGGCATCCCAAATGACAATCAGACCATTGTATTCTGCATAAGCAGAGGCACAGGAGAGATCTTCCTGTTTTGGGAAACTGTAGGTTTGGAATTGGGCAGTGTCACACAAGGACATTGCTTGATGTCACCTACCTTGGAGGAATGATAAAATTGGAGACTGACTTATGTGACTGCAAGAACTGTCTCTGAATTAGGAGGTGGTGGATCAGATCTTTCTCCGGTGGAAATGCTGTAGGATCCTACTCATCCCAGCTCTGACCAACAAGATGGTGGTGGTGTGTGACATCAGGAAGACACTTGCACTGGCAATGGGTGTTGTCTCCATTCATTGCAGAAAGATTGCATGTCTTCCCACCAAGACCCCCTTTAGCAGAGACCCTGGCCAAGTTCAGGCACAAAAGTTCAGTGATTTAGTCATTCCCTGCTGAGTGAAACACATGCGTCCCTGTTTTGTGATGGCATTGGCTACTTGCTTCTTCTTACAGCTTTTTTATTTAAGCTTAATATATTCATAGATAGGAAATGTACAAGAACAGAGCTTCAAGAATTATGAAACTGAAGAAATTGAGTGGCTGATATATAGGTAGAGAACAAATGTTACTTTCATAGGAGTCAGAGCTAAGTGTTACCAAAATGAGAAGAAATTAGAAGCCGTTTACTGTATCTGACAGGATGAGCAAAGAGTTTAATTAATAAACTTGATGTACAATGAAAGCTGGTCACAAGGAAAAAGTAGACTGCAGTTTTTGTTGAATTTTAAGAAGCTTTATCAGAATAATACATCGAGAGAGAGAGTCTTCAATCAAGTGCTTTTTAACTCCTTTGTTTGGGAGTGAATACTTAAATGGAAAGGGGAAATCTCCCAGGAGGAAAGCTATTAATTCTGGGTGGGGGGAGGAGAAGAGTTATTTCACTTATCTAGTGGAAACATATGGTTTTTAAGGGATTCCATAACTACACTGACTCTAAAGGAAAAGAAGAACTGCAGTACAGTACTTGCACTGTTATTTCATGTACCTTGTTAAGAAGCAAAGAATAGTATACTTTACTTTCACTTTCTCTAGTGCTGTGAATTTCTTTTCTGTTCAATTATCAGTTGGGAAATCTTTTTGTTAACTCCAAATGAAAACACTTTGACTGTCTCAAATTCTGGAAGCTACTACAAAATGCTTAGGATCAGGTCCTCTGTCCGGAAGTAGAGTCTAGGGATCAGTTGGTATAGATTATTATTATTATTATTATTATTATTGGAGATATCCTATCTCCTAGAACTGGAAGGAACCTTGAAAGGTCATTGAGTCCAGCCCCCTGCCTTCACTAGCAGGACCAAGTACTGATTTTGCCCCAGATCCCTAAGTGGCCCCCTCAAGGATTGAACTCACAACCCTGGGTTTAGCAGGCCAGTGCTCAAACCACTGAGCTATCCCTCCCCCCCCCAACTAATTAGATCAACTAATATTTTAGAGGGCTTGGCATGAGGAGGCTATAGGAGAAGAGGGATCTTAAACCATACCTTAAATATTAGCCCAAATGAAAGTGGCTACTTTCTCTTTGCCCCCCTACAAAAGGGGGGGGGAGGGGAGCTATATCCTATTATGGGGTGTTAAATGAGGAATCTTACAGACCATGTGTATATACTGTGTACACGTAGATAATATATATACATGCACTTATTTTAAATTAGTGGATCCCCTGCCAGTAATATGTCTTTTAAGAATGAATGCCCATTTCCATACAAAGGGAAAAGTTGTGTCTAAAGTTCTAATTGTGTGTTCTGACACACGGCTTTTTCCCAGTATAGACAGGCCTTAAGGCAAAATGGAACAAGTGGGTAGCAAACAACTGGAAGGAGTTGGAAACGGTAATATGAATTATTTATATAGGTGAAATAAGTTTAAAAATTAGCAGTCCCTTCTGGCACTACACCTAACTGTCTGTTGACGGTTTCTTTTAGGCATTGTGATGGGGTGGCTTTTTTTTTTTTTTTTTTTTTTTTTAAGACATGAAGGTTAGTGGCTTTTCAGATTGGTTCAGGGAAGGTGTTGCATGTATAAAGATGGAGTCAAATTATACTTTTTCTATTTTATTTGCCCATCACCATGGTAACTGAGCACAAATATATTTCTGGGGAAAGCTAACATGGGTGATTGGGACTGGCAATATCAGCAGAGTAGGAGAACTGGGAAAGTAGATAAATAGGGAGGGGCAAAGTTGTGAAGGGCCTTAACAGCTAGGACCAAAAGTTTGTATCTATTGCAGTGAAGAAAGGGGAACCATGGAGTGACTTAAAGTGACGCATTATCAAGAATATATATAAACTTGTGGGGTTGAGGGAAGGCTCCTGTCAAAATATATATATTGACTTTTATTTGTTTTATTTGTTCACTGCTAATAGCTTAGTTATGTTGTGCCATCCTTTTTTGTGGCAAAGTTTCTTCCCCTTAATCTTAAATTATTTTCATGAAACACATTCAGATGTTACTGAAATTAAACTTTTGACTTGATCAGAAACAAGGGTATTTTACAGAATTTTAAAAAAATTACATGCAGCTGCCTAAGAAGTGAGAACTCTACAAACTTCAATTCACATTTTGAAATCCTGAAGTCACCTACCTCATTTGAGTACTAGAAACTGTCAAACAAGTTTTGTTTATTACAGACACATTAAGTGTAAAATGTGGACTAGCTTACATACCTGTTTCGGTGAGCCACTTCTTAGGTGAAAGAGTACTTGCAAATGGTCAACCCAAGCTCCTAATGGAAGACTTCCAGGAACGGGATTGTCATACAAATCCCACTTTTTGTCAGATGGAGTCAAGATAATAAATCCTGTGCAGTGCCTTTGGAAAAAAATCCTCTTAGTGATTTTTTATTTTTAATGGTTACTTTTAACTAATTCAACGATTGACTGCCAGTTTAAAACTGCTTTCATAGATTTGTACTTCATATACACAGATTTTTGGTTTTTTTGGTTCATAAAGTAGTTAGCATAAATAGAAATATCCCTTTTATCTTTGACCCTTACATCAAGTATATGGAAGCTGACGTTGTCATTTCTATGTGATCAGCGTACATAAATTTCATTGGTTCATTTTTTGTTTTTTATTTGTTTATTTTGTCCTTTTTCCCCCTCTGTTTGTTGCATAGAGAAGCTGCAGGCAGTTTTGCAAATTCCCAAGCCGCAAATGGAGGTCTATAATGACAGTACTAACCTGGCATGCCGCAATGGACATCTCCAGTCAGGTGGGTTTGGTTTCACCAGCACCGAATTAATCAGGGGATGTCTGTCAGTTTCTGGTATGTTGCAAGGAAAATATGCTGAATTTCCTGGCCCCACATTAATTTGTTAAAATTTGTATGTTTCTGTTTTAAAGGTTTTGTAGAAATACATTCCATCCTCATAAGGCTCTTTGTTAATGCTGTTTGTTATATTGCAGTACTTGGTTGTCTCTCAAAACAGCTCTCCTTCTTTGTTGCTCCTTTTCAGGGTTTTCAAAAAGTTAGGATCCAAAAGAGTTTACCTTAATGTACTTTGAACTAGTTCCGTTTCAAAGAGGACTAGATCAAAGTGCATTAATGAACTGTTAATGCACGTCAGCAGGATCCACGCAGACAGTTAGTCCACAGCAGGCTAGTGCAGGGTAGAGTCACACACCAGCTTGCCATAAACTAAATGTTGGTGTAGACAAGCCCAAAAGACAGGATTCCAAAACCACTTTTCTTGTGGCTATGTATTTAAAGGAGGTTAACATGATCATACTTTAAAGTTTAAATGTTAGCTCTTGATTTCTGGCATTTCCTATTAGAAGTAATTTATTGTACTGTAGTGATAGTCAGCGTAAGATGTTCTTGGAAAAAGCCTTTATTTGATTTTTGTTGTTTTTGTTTTTAATATAGGACAGGTATTGATCTAAACTCACATTAGGTTGCTTTTACAAGCACAAACTGACATTTAGTTATAGATTTTATATTTTCTGCTCTTAAAGTAAAGAAAACACAGCAACACTTGCCATTTTTAACTATAGGTTTTCAAAAAGAACAGGAGTTCTTGTGGCACCTTGGAGACTAACAAATTTATTTGAGCATAAGCTTTCGTGGGCTACAGCCCACTTCTTCGGATGCATAGGTTTTCAGTTAGTGAAGGTTTTTTCCTCTTTTCTCCCAAGTGACGGTACCAAGAATACTAAATTGTCACACAAAGTGTATTTCCAGTTCAAGTGCTACACACATGAAGCAAAAGTCTCCTGAATTTCATAAACTGTTAAGAATTAGAAGGCTGTTTAAAGCCAACAATGTGATGTAATCAGAACTATAAGCCCAATTTACTCATACACATGCAGTGTAGACTAATCATGTTAAGTAAAATAAGGTTAAACACCAATGGAATTAACAAAACTCAGCTACAGAACTCAGAGCACAGCAATCTTAGACTAGTATGCAATCAGTCCTTAAAGTGACTGTCAACTTGAAATCTAGTCAATTGAGTTTAAAAAAAAAAAAAAAGTAGCTTTCAGCAATTCACTTGCCTTTGAATGCCCAAACTATTATTCGAACTATATGGCCACTTTTCTATTTAAAAAAAAAAAAAAAAACTCTGGCCTTTTTGCTTCATTAGACACAAAAACAAACAAGGAAACAATTAAACTAATTACATATGTTTTAATTATTTTGTGTCTGAACAAATACATTGTCTTCTGGAATTTTTCTGTTAGATTAGTTTTTGGTTTTGTTTGGAATGACGATGGTTTTTTTTAAAAGTCTGCATTTTTATTTTAAGTTGACATTTAAGCAAAACTTCATAACTAAATCAAGCTTAAAAACTGATAGTATGAAATGGCCTAATAAAACTTTGGTTGTCTGCATCCAGATGGCTCCAAGTTTAAATATATACACCCTACCCAACTTTTGAAAAAACATAGGCTGCTTTCTCTTTCATGTTCTCCACTTTCGGTTTTTTGCTCAGTTCTCTACACTAGTTTTCTAATGTGAATAGCCCAGAAAAAGGTTTAATAACTAGGCAGTCTTTAATTTTGGCAAGGAATAGTTCTAGCACTCACTTGCTTCTTTTCAAAAGTTCCCCACATAAGTACAAATTATCTCCTGTCCTTCAAGGCAGGAGTCAAAACAGGAGGAGTCTGCTTCTTCTGCAATAAGGTCATCTTATTTTAAAAACAAGTACATTTTTCTCTCATCATAGGTACTACTATAAATTAAAAGTTGTGCAGGACAGCAGAATTGCACTGGTTTTCCACATTGGGCTTAAAGCCTGTATAACAGGGGTTCTCAAACTGGGGGTTGGGACCCCTCGGAGTCGTGAGGTTATTACATGGGGGGCGGGGGTCGCAAGCTGTCAGCCTTCACCCCAAACTCCACTTTGCCTCCAGCAATTATAATGGTGTTAAATATACAAAAAAGTGTTTAATTTATATGGGGGAGGGGGGTCACACTCAGAGGCTTGCTATGTGAAAGGGGTCACCAGTACAAAAATTTGAGAACCACTGCTGTATGAAGAAAAATAACAGTTCCACAGTCTAAAAAAAATCTTCATTTCTATTAAAATGCCTTATTAGAATAAATGTTTGTTCCATTTTTTGAGTTTCAGAAACTATTATCTAAGGTACTTACGTGACCTCCATTGCTCTAGTATTGCCTCCCAACCTTCAATGTAGTTATCCTCTCAACATCCCTGTGAGATAGGGAAGTACTATATCTCCATTTTACAAATGGGAACTGAGCCACAGAGAATGCGACTCACCTAAGGTGGCACATAGGAAGTCTGTGGTGGAACAGGATCTTGAACCCAGGTCACCCCAGTCCTGGGATAGTACCCCTAGCCACTGGATCTTCCTTTCTCTTATTTCTGTTATATACATCTCTCTCACGTTCACCAGCTACTCAGATAACTTTCATACTGTGAACAACAAGGTTTAATTAAATTCCATGGATATTTTTCTACCCAAGGCTGCTGAAAATGGAAAAATGTTTTGCTACAGATTTGAACTGGTAAATTATGTCCTTGCTGGATACTTACACTTAAAGAAAAAACACTGTCAAGGAGAAAGTTACCCTGCCAAATTTCGGGATCAGTGGATTATTCGTATAGATTCACACTCCCCACTTCTTCAGAGTCTTTTGTAAAGAAATTCCTGAAATAGTGAAGGGTAACTGAGTCACTCTCTCTTCTGTATTTCAGAACATTGTGTGAGCAGTGGCAGAGGTAGATAATGGAATGCCTCACCAGGTAACAAGACCTGGACTAACAGGCTAGGGTAGGTAGGGTAAAGTAATGGAGACATTTTCTCTTCTTCCTCTCCTGCCCCTCCAACTCCTGGCAGCAGCTAGGAGGCTGTAGGAAGGGACAAAGATAGTTACTTCTCCCTCTACAGCAAGAGGGAAGCTTCAAATTTATCAGACCTCTACTACTCACAGGCTGATCTGAAATACATAATTCCCAAATAGGATATAGAATGAGACCGAGAGAGAGGTATCCAAACGTGCTGCTTCTTCCTGGTATCTGGGCTTTTCATTAGGTTGTTGCTACTTGACCTTACTGGAGGGGATGCCACCCTTGTCTTTGCATCTGTCTATCTAGATGTCTGGTAAATTTTTCAAGTTCTGTTGGTAAGGATAAGGTGCTTACAGTCTTGTCTTGCATTCTTTGTAAACATGCTGTCTTTAGTTCTGCGTTAGTCAGTTAATCATCCTGCCAACATCCTTCCTGCACGTACCCTTCAATTACAACAAGAAAAGTGTAATGTTAATTAAAAAGTGCTTTGACTTTAGAACATCTGGCTTTTTTTCAGTTGCCACTATTACAGTGGGTCAAAGCCAAACACCTTCCAAGGCCCATTCTTCTGTCTAAGTAGCTGACTGCATTTCTCATGGCTATTCTTTGGCAGGCCTGTATCATCAAGGTTTTTCTTTGAAAGCATTATTATTATTATGAGTCAGTCTTTAAACTCTGTGGCAGAACCTGTTTCTGACCCTCACCTCCCAGGCCAAATACCCCAATGTATATTCGGGTGTCTCTACTTTTCATTTTGAAAATTTGGTCCCTTGAATTTTTATAAAACTCTTTACTATTGTGACACTGATGTCCTCTCTTATTTGTGCAGCTAGTCATTTATAGATGCATCTGTGGAGCTCTCTAGAATGTAGAAGTGAGTAGTCTTGTGACAAAACTTACCTCTGGAGAATAAGTTACTTAATGTACCTGTTGTTGTTGTCTTTAGACTAGATTCCAACAAACCTACCCAAATTGTTCCATAGTGATAGATACATTTTGTAATAAAAAACTGAGGCAGTAGAGGTGACTTTGTAACTTCTAGCAAGGGCAGGCACAAGTCTTTAACAAGTCTTCGTAGTTTTATTTTAATATTAATCCTTATGTGAGAGATGCTTCAATAGCAATTAATTGGAATATTGCAGTACTCCTAATGTACTTACTTTGCCTTACTCCTGGATCTCAAACTATGCTGAAATTCATTTTAACATTGAGTACATCAAGAACAATTGGACGAAGTACTGTACAGCTCTATGTTGGTACAGTGCTAGTTTGGGTATTCAGCGTTTCGGTTTTAGCTTACGCTTGAAAATGTTTGTCAGTATAGGTATATAGATAGATATATTGGCAAGCCACCTACTGGAGACGTACCTTTTACTGGTATAGCTTAAACTAGTTCCCCAAACAGAGTAAGTGATTTAAAAAAAAAAAAAAATTGGGGTTTTTTTTGGGGGGGGGGGTGTGCAGTATAGGCAAAACTAGGGCTTTTGCTGGCATAGCTTCAGTCAGGGATGTGTGTGGGGGGGGGGAATTCACACTGACATAGCAATGCTGGCAAAACTTTTACAACTAGACCAGGTCTTAGTAGATTTTTAACTTACTTAAAGAGAAGTTCAGGGAATTAGGCAGTTCCTACGTTTCTTTTAATTTGAATGGATGTTGCTGAAATATCTGAGCGTGGATTTACTGAATGGGAATATTATAATGAACTTGACTATTCAGTGAAAGCTCTTCCAAGTGAATAAGGGACTAATAATTATGAATGATTTGATAGTCTTGTATTTGGTGCCCAGATACCAGTGTGATGGGTGGATCAAAATGTAAATGTAAACAATCTTTAAGATCTCTTTTAAAATGGAAATAGATTGCATAGTCATGATTTTGTTAGCAGAGATGCACTGACTCACTGATTTTAAATCTGAATAAAACTCCTTTTCCTGTGGTTTGACATTAGTAAAAAAACTTTTCAAGCAGAAACATGCTGTTCAAGAACTATCTCTTAACCGTCAAAAGCACAAAAGTTGGTTTATTCTTTTTTGAAATGAGCGAATTACTGTTTTTAATAGGAAAGCTGAATAACACATTTAAAGTGAACATTGGAACAGTCTTCCTAATCCAATACTACTTTTGTTCCCCAATTTTTAGTATTGTCAAGATTGGTAATTCAACTGCATGTTTCATTGGCAGAGTGTATAAAAAGCTTATATCGTATTCATACTGCTTCCTCATACAGTGTAGTTTGGAATCTGGGACCTTTGTTCTCCATTTCATTGTGGTGAAAGCAACTGCTTCTTTGGCAATCCTCAGACAGAATTTGGCTGTCTGCTTATTCAGGCTGGGGGTTGATGGGCTAGATGGATATATATCCTAGACTGCAAGAGGCCTTTATACCCTGATTGTTACAACTTAAATTTTCAGTGTTAGGGCTGTATGAGGAACAGACAAGTAGCAAAAACACAAGATATACAGAAACAAAGCAGAGTAGAGGAGACTTTACCATTGGCATAATTGCTGAATTGGGTTAACCAGGCCAGTATAGAACACATGTAATTCAAGTTCCAAATTGAAGCTAGGCTATCTGGTGTCTCATTCTTGAAATTTAGATATAAAAACTTAGTTCTTTATATACCAATTCAAACTTGCCAAGGCATCTCTAGATGCTGAGATTTCTTTAAGTCTATCATCTTGAAAAGATGATGTGACATAGTATATCCATGCAGCTTTTTGGGTTGCAAAGTATCACTTTTGACCACTGAGCAAAAATCAGCCTTAATTAGTTTTTTTAAAAACTGCTTGTGATTTTTAGGAATATTCACAAGTATACAGCAAAATGTATCTGTTTAGGATGTGATATTTTATAGAGGTAAGCACAAGAAACTGAAGTACTGTTCTGCAAAAGATACATGTCACGGTATTGCCAATCCCAAGAATCAAAAATTCATGAAATTGGCTTAAATCATGAGATCTAAACAAATTGCTTTTTTTTTGTATACTTTTTGAATTTTTAGGCAACCCCTTTCTCCCAAATTTGTGTTGAAGTGTGAAAATATCACATTTTCAGGAATATCTACACTGCAGTCAGAGCCGTGTCCGCAGCAGGCTAGCTTTGGTCAAGTCAGATTGAATAACAATAGAAGTGAAACTGGTGGCATGGACTAGCCACTGAAGCAGATACCTGGCATCCCGCAACCTGGACTGCTACAACTGCACAGCTCTTCTTATTCACAGCTCCTTTAATGCTGGGTTAAAAATGTGGAATTAATAGGTGCAGAAAATTACTTTTGGACTTCTTAATGTCCTGAATGGTGGCAATGAAAGTTACTGTATAAAAAATGTGGACCTGAGTAGCTTTTGGTTTTCTGGAGACAAAAGTAGATTGAGTGATAGTTCCAATTTTATGCCCCATTCCCTCTGCCCCAATCCTCCTCATCTGCCATTTCTACTTAAAATTGTGACAATCTGATCTTTTGGCTGGGGAGAGGTTTGGTCATTGGATAAGGTGTTTGAGTGAAGGAGGAAAATAGGCTTCACTTTTAGAAGTCTTCTAGAGGTTATTTTTTAATCTACCTCAAATGAGTTATCTTAAATAACAAATCAGATTTGTTTTTTCCCTTACTGTAATATAGCACAGTATAGTACACCTCTACCCTGATAGAACGCTGTCCTTGGGAGCCAAAAAATCTTACCATGTTATAGGTGAAACCGTGTTATATCAAACTTGCTTTGATCCGCCGGAGTGCGCAGCCCCGTCCCCCCGGAGCACTGCTTTACCGCATTATATCCGAATTTGTGTTATATAGGGTCGTGTTATATTGGTGTAAAGGTGTATAGTTAGTGGGGGTTTTGTTTGTTTGTTTTTGTTTTTAGAATGTTGGGTAGGTAACTTTGGAGTAACCTGCTACAAATAATCAGTTCACGGATACTCAGACTTCAGTGCCAATTCAGGAGCTCATACTTTTTAAAGTTAAGGCTCTGAGTTTATAACTCTGTAACCATAGCCTACAGAGTTTGTGAACTTTTAAGCCAAAGAGTTTTGGCTCAAGAAACTTACCAATTATGCAAGCATATCCTCCCATAGTTCACACATTTAGCAACTTAATTCTGGTTCCAACATTTTTGGAAGCTTAACACATCTCCAACTTATAAATGCCTGGACCAAACATCTCCAGTTCAAAAGACTTGCCTAACCACTATGGTAAAACAAGGTCCTTAGATGTTTCTTGTGAGGTGTCCTAGCTGTATTTTTACTAACCACTGCTGACCTTCTGTAACTTGTAAAAGGTTGGATCTCTGGTGCAGGAAGGCTGTTTAGGCAACACCTATAGTTCATGTAAGGTTTGTCACACTAACAGCTAGGCGCCACAAAGTTCCTCACTTGAGCTTACTTCTAGATAAAATTTGTATGAGGAATGCATAAATGTGATAACTTTGGAAGGGCTACTGAATTTTTTTAAGATGAATAATGGACACTATTAAACCTAATGCTTCTGCTTCACTGAAATATTCCTGCTTGACATTTTTATATATCTTTTTGAAAATACAACGTTTTTTACATTCTGAAAGTGCTTTGTCTAGAAAACAAATATGTTCTAGGAATAAATTAAAAAACACTTCAGAAGTTTTTAGTTTCTTTCAGGAAATTCTTTCTTGTTGAGGTTGAAAATGTGCATGTTTAAACCAAACATTACAGTCTTGAAGTTTAAAAATAAACCAAATAAATATATTTGAAAATTGGTAAACTTGTAGCTGAAGTTCATCAACCAACCTTTCTTAACTCTACCTGTACAGAAAGCAGTCTTTCTTTAGTAATCCTGTGTCATGTAGCCTCATCTGCACTTCCATTACAGGCTACAAAACCCAATTTTGCCTTCCCTCACTGTATATACTGATGTGGAAACTAATGCTGTGCACTGACCATAAATCCAACCCTCCTCTAGTCCAGTTACTTGTTACAGAACCATAGATGCTGTATCTTGCCATCCAACATCCACCAATCCTGAGCCTGAGAACCTCATTTCCCCCTGTACAATTTACGTGTACAGACTGGCTACTCCAGTGTACTTACTTTATTGACCCTACAGATACAAGCCATATACCCCTCTTAGCATCTCTGTATGTACTGGCCGCAGATGACTGTATCAGTGACCAAAACTGAGACCTTCTTACTTACCTATGGAGGAAAGCCAGAGCAAGCAAGTATCGGATGTATTGCATTATTTGTATTCACTAGTTTAAGATGGACCTGTATCACTATTAGGTGTATGGTAGGCATGGAGGCTGCCTTAAAGATGTTTATTGTATGAGAAAACTAAACTCTGAATTTCTTCACTCTTGGCCCTTCAGAGATTCCAACTTGTTTATGGTTGGAAGTTTTTATAAATCTCAACTACCTTAATATTTTTAGCGGGAAATGAAAATATGACCTTCTAAATAATAGAATTAGAAAACTACACTTAAATGTTGAATGTGCTTAGTAAATTACTGTTAACTTCTTAAGCACAATGCTGTGGGCATTACTTTTCTTAGGGAGAGGGAAGCTTTGGACCTGGCAATTTAAGACTTGGCAACTTTTGATTATTACAGGAATTTTGTACTCCTGAAATGTTTGAATCCTTATCAGTATCCTCCCTTTAATAGTCCCTTGAGATAGTGGAAGAGGGATATTGTTTATCAAATATTTGCTAAAAACTGCCTTTTTTTTTTTTTTTTTTTTTTTTTTTTTTTTTTTAAAGACCACTAACTAGCATAGATTTCAAAGTAACCTTTTAAAATTAAGGGTTAAACTTAAGCAAAAAGCAAAAGTGTTTTTATGGTATCCTAAAGGATTAGGCTTTTTTACTACTTTAATAAAAAAAAAAAGTGAAATGGTCTTTGTCAGCAAGTTAGAATAACTCTGACTTCAGGTAGACTTTTTTAACTTTTTAACATGCTAAATTTTATAACTGAGATTGTGATATGTATAAACAATTTTATTAACACTATACTGCGTTTAATATGCTGTCATGACAACATTGGCTTTCCTTTTTTCCTTTGTAGAATGTGGAGCTGTTCCAAAAAAGAAGGATCCATTAACGCACACGAGTAACTCCCTTCCTCGTTCAAAGACTGTTGCAGTTGCAAAAACTGGATCCACAGGCCTTTCTGGTCATCATAGAACCCCTAGCTATAGTGGGGTATCAACTTTCTCTGTATCTAGACAGGGAGCCAATCCTGCAACTTCAACACACAAGGTATACCAGAGATGAAAACTCCAGCAGTTGTTGGGCACTTAATGCAAAACCCATGCCAAGCTCTAGTTTTACTAAATGTAGCCAAACCTCACATTAGCAATATTTCAGTTTAGGATGAGAATACTAAATGCACATGTTCAGTTGCTTATAGTTTAAAAACTAAATTTTTGGTCTGAAACTTTTTGGGCTTGGTCTCACTCAGTTCCAAAACTAATTTAAAAAAAAACAAAAAAACCACAAACTCCAAATCATACTTTATCTTTAAGCCAAGAATGTTTTTAATTGAATTAAAAGGGGTTTCTTTGTACTCAAATGGTATTTTAAAACTTATTGCCCACTAGAGCTAAAAGATACCTGGAAATAATTTTACTCAAGAGCCCTAGACTCCTCCTTTTTTCATTCTTCTTCCTGTTCCCCATAAACCATGCATGTACAAATATCTCATTTCTTAGCCCTAGTGATCATGCTTAAAGAAGGTCAATTACATAGACTTCACTTGAAGTACAGTAGTAAAAGGTCTGTGCCAGTAAGACAAAATGAAACAATTAGAAAGGAAAACAAAGATTAGAGAACAGGAAGAAAAGGACAAGAGACAGAAAACTGGATTAGAAATCTGATGGTGACTTGTGTGCTAGCATGGTGTGAGGGGATGAGGGAAGGGGACCCATTGCCAAAGCAGTACAAAGGTGGGTCTTGGCTTAGTAAAAGTTTGGGACTCTCCAAACTATTGGTTGATTATGGTCTTTTTTGAATACACACTGGGAAGAATGTCAGTATTCTTATGGAAAGTGAATCCAAATAGAATATTTACTAATCCCTATTTTCTAAACATTAGTATTTAACTTTAATTTTAGAAAAAATAATTACAGCTGCAAGTTCAGATACTTTAGCATAGTGGATACATTCGGCTGGCCCGTGACACCTATATCAAAATGCCTGGCACCTTTTAACATGCTGAGTTTTACAACTGAAATTGTGACATATATAAACAATTTTATTAACAGTGTGCCTTTAAAAACTGTATTTGAGAAGTGTGAACTGATTTTGTCTCTTGTCTTAAGACTACTTCAAAAAATAGCCGAACAAACAAGCCTTCTACTCCTACAACTGCTGCTCGAAAAAAGAAAGACATGAAGATATTTAGAAATGTTGATAGTAATCTTGCTAATCTAATTCTGAATGAAATTGTTGACAAGTAAGTCAGACACACAAATTTCTTTGTATTCAGAAGTCAAGTAACTCTCTTGGGATTGTATTTTGAATGAAAAACTAGTCACATTTCTTCTTGGGGAAGGAATGAAAACCAGTTAGTAAGTTTCCTGAGTTGGATAAAACTACTATCTTTTGAAAGTTTACTTTCATGTTGACAGTGAGCTAACTAGTCTTAAGAACGAATAAGTGCCTACAGATAGCAAAATGCGCAGTAGAATGAATTAGCTTCAAATTGGTTCCTTAAAGATGGTTAAATGCATGAAATCAGTCAGCTGCAGTGTGTGGTTTAAAAAAAAAAAAAAAAAAGTATCCCATTGTTAGGCTAATTGATATTCCATTTCTTTGTTAGTGGACCAGCTGTCAAATTTGACGATATCGCTGGGCAAGAGCTGGCTAAACAAGCACTGCAAGAAATTGTTATCCTTCCCTCCCTTAGACCTGAGGTAAGCAATCGAGTAATTTTTATCCTGTTGTCACTTACCTCCAGCATCCAAGAAGTACGTTAGTGATGTCATTGTACAGACACTAGTAATTATATATAACTGTATATACACATTTTGCAATAGAGCAGTCAAAATGAAATGCTATAATGAGGTGAAGAGTTAATGCTGTGGAATCTCTTACAGCACTTCCACAGGTCTTCAGAGGCTTTATAACTCTGTCTAAATGTGCTGTGAGGAGAGGTGAGTGATAAATAGTACCCCCGTAGCTCTGTCTGTGCTAGCACTTTCACAGTTTATACAACCAGTGGTAATGCAGTGGTATGAAATGTCCTGAAAATGCAAGAACGAAGAGTTGGTAATAATAAACACCAGTCTAGAAATAGTTGTAGTTTGAAAAAACGATGGGAAGTTAGCGAGGGAGCAGGCTATTGCAGAACTAATGCAATGTGGCAATAGCAAAGGGCTAACTGTGTACAGACGTAGTAAGTGGTGGAGGCCAGAATTAGGTAAGTGAAGGAGAAAATGAGATCACAGAGGTAAATTTAAGGCATGACATGAACTGATGAAGAGTCAGTGAAAATCTTAGCCCGGTGGTGTAGTAATACTGTATGCACGAGTAAACTGTGAAAGCTTTTTGAACGGACCGTTTTATGTATACGAGTGACTTAGGAGGCTACAGGGAGATGTAGTTATCCAGGAGTGAAGCGATCACTTCAGTATTGTATCAGTTGGAGCACATGCAGTCTGTATATTGGGAAAGATAGAAATTAGATTTGTTTAGTGTTTAAGCAATCATGTATAGGTAAGCTTGGAGTCAAGGCTGGCATTGAGATCGATTTAAGTATACACCGTTTGGTATATTTTAAGTTTTATAACTAATCTGTACATGCTTTACGTGAAGTATGCTAGCAGTTTAGATTTTAAATGACTGGTTCTAATAATCTCAGGTGCCTATCAGTGGTGGTATCCAAGTTTCTATAAATATAAACTTTGATTTAAATCTGATCTAGTTTTTGCCACTTATGCTGGAATTTTTTGCATTTCACTCAGCTTGGATAACTAAAATAGACTAGAAGTGTCACAGCACACTATTGCTGAAAAATTGCTTACTTTCTCATTTTACCATATTATTATAAAATAAATTGATTGGAATATAAATATCGTACTTGCATTTCAGTGTATATAGAGCAGTATAAACAAGCCAGTGTCTATGAAATTTTAGTTTGTACTAACTTCTCTAGTGCTTTTTATGTAGCCTGCCGTAAAACTAGACAGATATCTAGATGAGTTGATGTACCCCCGGAAGACCTCTGGGTACCCCCAGGGGTATGCATACCCTTGATTGAGAACCACTGGTTTAAATTCAATATCGTAGTATCATGATGCTACAAGAGTGAGATGCAAAAACTACAGGGCAATGTTTAAATTCAAGCAAAATATTGTTAGCATTCATAAATGTAAAAGTAAATGTGGTTTAAAAATGAATTTTGGACCTCAACTGCCTGATAGTATCTCTACAAAGAAAGAGCAAAGGTGAAGATGCATGAAGATGAATCAGCTAGATACACAATTGAGTATTTTACTTGCAAAGTAAGATGACTGATATCTTGATAGCATTTTTGTGGAACAGTGTTCTGTTCAGGATGAATAGGAAAGTGTTAATGAGAGACTAAAAAGCACTGTACATCATTACAATTGGTGGTAGTTACATCTGAACTGTGCAAAGAATTGGATCTTGTGGGACACAAAAGTGGTCTAGCTTCCAAGGCAGACTACACACCAGTGACAGTCAAGCAGTGGCCAGATACACCAGTGCAGCATGGGGGCTTGAGGCATTCTAAGAGAATCAGGCCATCAACCGTATCAAATACTGCATTGAAGTTAGAGGATAAATAATATGAGGGAGTCATGGTTTGAGTTCAGGACTCACTGATCACCCTAAAGAGGACTTCATTGCTATGGATCAAGTAGAAGCCAGATAGAAACAAATCAAAGATGCTGCGAACAGTGAAATGGTTGAAGATATGAATGTTTTTCTCCATTGTTTTGCTGAGGGGTAAACTAGAAGCGGGGCTGTAGTTGACAATGGGTGCTGGGGAAGGGTTGGGGGTATGTTTGCCTGCCAGTGGTGGCTGTGAACAGAGTTGGGTCATTTTTGCTAAGTATAAAGCTGTTTAAGAGAAGTAACATTGAAAACTAGAATGGGGAGGCAAGGTGAGATGAAAGGGTATGAGGTCCACTAATGAGATAAAATTTGCTCTGCAAAGATGGAATGTTGGTGATTGGTGTAGGGAGGAATAGCTGCAAGAGTTGTGCTCACTGAGCAGGGGGAATGGAAAGTTGACTGATATGATACTGTATGATGGGGTATAGTTTTATAGTGGATGGATTAAATGGGTAAAAAACACTGACATGAGTGGGAAGCAAAGCAAGAGGAAGGAGCTGAAGAGTGATTGGGCGGAATGTGGAGAGAAGAGGCAAATAAGGGAGACGAGGCTGTAATGGTAGCTGGAGGGGGCACAGGAGCTGTAAGAACAACAGAGTTAGGAAAGCTTGAATTCAGTGTGTGTGAAAATGTTTTGTTGTAGGTAACACTGTCTCGTATACTGGTACATGATTCCGAGTGGTCATCAAAGTTGAGAGGAAATAGAGGCTGCAATGGGTAGTGGAGGTCAGTATATAAAGGTAATGGAAAAGGAGAACAGACTAAGTGAATTGTTTCTGATCTTTGAAGGAGGAATTCACACTTGTTAAAACCAGACTTGATGCATTAGAGTATAAATTAGGACTAGCATTTAAAAAAAAAAAAAAAAAAATGGCCCATGCATTTGGTAGATTGGTGCCACATGTTTCTGCAGATGAAATATACATAATTCAATCAAAATCACAGTTGGAAATCAAAGCAATGAATAGCTCAAATTAAGAATGCAAATGATGGATTAATCACACTTGAAGGACAAAAGAACTGAATATTCTTTACTGATTAACTGAAGACTGGGACCAGGCAGAGAAAAATAATGTGGATTAAAAATGGTTTGAAATTTCTTGTGAAACAGACTCCTTTAGAAAGGGATGGTAGAGGTACGGAACGGGTACAGAGAAGGGCCACTAGGATGATCCGAGGAATGGAAAACCTGTCGTATGAAAGGAGACTCGAGGAGCTCGGTTTGTTTACCTTAACCAAAAGAAGGCTGAGGGGGGATATGATTGCTCTCTTTAAATATATCAGAGGGATAAATACCAGAGAGGGAGAGGAATTATTTCAGCTCAGTACTAATGTGGACACGAGAACAAATGGATATATACTGGCCGTCGGGAAGTTTAGACTTGAAATTAGACGAAGGTTTCTAACCATCAGAGGGGTGAAATTTTGGAATAGCCTTCCGAGGGAAACAGTGGGGGCGAAAGACCTCTCTGGCTTTAAGATTAAGCTTGATAAGTTTATGGAGGGGATGGTTTGATAAGTTTATGGAGGGGATAACGTGATTTTAGTCAATAGGTCAATAACGTACCATCGCTGGTAATTAGTAACAATGGTCAATGATGGGATATTAAAAGTTACTACAGAGAACTTTTTCCGGAGGGTCTGGCTGGAGAATCTTGCCCGCATGCTTGGGGTTGGGAAGGAATTTTCCTCCAGGGTAGATTGGCAGAGGCCCTGGAGGTTTTTCGCCTTCCTCCGCAGCATGGGGCAGGGGTCGCTTGCTGGGCAGGGGTCGCTTGCTGGAGGATTCTCTGCGACTTGAAGTCTTTAAATCATGATTTGGGGACTTCAACAGCTGAGTCAAGGGAGAGAATTATTCCAGGAGTGGGTGGGTCAGCTTTTGTGGCCTGCATCATGCGGGAGGTCAGACTAGATGATCATAATGGTCCCTTCTGACCTTAGTCTATGAGAGAGAATTCTATGTTCAGAGGATCATTTCAGAGATGGAATAGACTTTCTAAGGCTGTAGGATGGCATTAAATTGGCAGATTAAGTAGAGGTAGAAAGCTCCTCCCCCTCTCCAATTTTGATTGTATTCCTATTTGTATCAGTGCTAGATTATGTAGCAAACTAAGACTAAGAACTTAATAGTTTTTGGAAAGCATATTAATAGGTTGTAACAGGTAATTAAGGTATCCATTTTAAATAATTTCTTCAACATTGTGACAGCAAAAAAACCCAAAAGCTACAAACAGAAATCTAAGCTGGAGGGGGATCAGTCCAAATGGTACAGATTTGTGGATAGCTGGCCTGGGGGAGTCCAGCAGTGCCCTATAGTATTCAAGGGTGAATGGGGTTTTATACCCTGGCAGAGGTGAAAAGGTGGAGTGTGTTCAGTGTTTTAATTCTTGTGGATATTTTGAGGGCATGGAGGGGAGAATTTCATAAGGCTTCAAATGACTTGGAGATGGGGTTCAAAACTTAGGTCTTCTGCTTACCTTTCCCAACCTGGGTATGAAGCTGCAGCTACAACATCCTCTGTCTTCACTAGAGTTAACTTAGGCATTGCCCCAATCCCCTCCTATTCACACACAATAGCCTCTCACTTAAGTTTGGTGCTTTAAATCCAGGCTAGTGGGCCTGGCTGAGGGTAGAGACTAGAGCTTGCATGTTGCTTTTACTCAGGATAGTAACTCACCAGTTTTGCTGTGAGGATGCAGAATAAATCATTTGAGCACTGGTTGTCCTCCTGTTGTTTACCCCTTCGTGCCCAGAAGGACAGACAAGTTTTCCTACAAGTATGTCACTGTGAAAGAGCGGTTTAGCTTACTGTAGCACAAACAATGATGGGGTATGCTTCCAAAAGTCTTGGCATCACACTTGGGTAAGTCTAGCACCAGTGAAGACGCAACAACTCCGGATATGGCATTGCAGTTTAGCTGCTCAAACCTGGGTCAGGCTAACCTGAGTGCCAATTTCCTGAGTTAACGCTGCATTGAAGACATACTTTTACTATAAGAGCTGTAGGGAGAGGAGGGCTCAAGCCATTCCCTCTCTAGCAGCAGCCATTGGGCTAAAAAGCAGAATTGGGATAGTGTAAGGTTCCGTATTCGCTGAGGAGTCAGCCAGGCATTTACAGTTTGGCACTCTCCATTACTCCCACCCATATTTTGTCTTTCAAAAGATAGGCTCCAATCTGAGGCCATTTTGTTACAAAGGCAGCAATTTCAAACAAATGATTGAGTTTCTAGAGGTGTCTTTGGAGGGTAAATTAGATCTTGTGAAGAATTGGGTAAGAGTAAGGCCAGGTTGGTTAATTGGTGGTTCTTCATGCTAGCAGGCCTTGGAATGGACTTTAGGATTTTCTTTGGCATGTTATAAGAAATTGAACAGATTATCTGCAGTCCTTCTAAAACGTGAATTGTTAATGATAGGAGCCAGCAAGAACTGAGACAAGAACTCTCTCTTTTGGCCATGTAGCTGCAGCTTCCCTAAACTTTCAGATGTCTCCATCAAACATTTTGTTCTGGTATCAGTGAAAAATGGGGTTAAGGCCACAGTCACCTTAGCTGTTAACAGACTGTATCTCCCTCCACTTTGTGTTCATATTGAAGCATCCTAATTTTCTGTGCCTGCCAGTCCTGTCTTCTGTGAGGCTTGAGCTGAGGTCATAGCCCCAGTAAGGAGTTTGTTAGGCTCTCCCAGAGAGAGGTGGAGGCAGAGGCCTACACCAATGCCAGAAATTCAAAGCAACAGTGGTGTAGTGCCAGGTTTGTAGCAGTGAAGAGTGTCTCAAAAGAGGGCCACCTCCATCTGCTGCTGTTCATTACTGGTGGATACTTAGCTGGCTGGCCAGTCTCAGCACTCGAATGAAGTACATTAAAACCTCAGTTACGAATACAAGAATTACAAACTGAACGGTGAACCACACACCTCGTTTGGAACCAGAAGTATGCAGTCAGGCAGCAGCAGAGACAACAACAAAAAGCAAATACAGTACAGTACTGTGTTAAACATAAACTACTTAAAAAATAAAAGGAAAGTTTTTAAAAAAAAGATTTGACAAGGTAAGGAAACTTTTTGTGTTTGTTTCATTTAAATTAAGATGGTTAAAAGCAGTATTTTTCTTCTGCATAGTAAAGTTTCAAAGCTGTATTAAGTCAATATTCAGTTATAAACTTTTGAAGGAACAACCATAACATTTTGTTCGGAGTTATGAACATTTCAGATTTCAGAGTAGCAGCCGTGTTAGTCTGTATCCCCAAAAAGAACAGTCTCTAAGGTGCCACGAGTACTCCTAACAAATTTATTTGAGCATAAGCTTTCGTGGGCTACAGCCCACTTCATCGGATGCATAGAATGGAACAATAGTGAGGAGATATATATACATACAGAGAAAATGAAAAGGTGGGAGTTCCCCTACCAACTCTAAGAGGCTAATTAAGATGAGCTACTGTCAGCAGGAGAAAAAAAAACGTTTGTAGTGATAATCAAGATAGCCCATTTAAGACAGTTTGGGAAGGTGTGAGGATACTTAACATGGGGAAATAGATTCAATGTGTGTAATGGCTCAGCCATTCCCAGTCTTTATTTAAGCCTAAATTGATAGTATCTAGTTTGCATATTAATTCAAGTTCAGCAGTTTCTCGTTGGAGTCTGTTTTTGAAGCTCTTCTGTTGCAAAATTGCCACCTTTAAATCTGTTACTGAGTGGCCAGAGAGGTTGAAGTGTTCTCCTACTGGTTTTTGAACGTTATGATTCCTGATGTCAGATTTGTGTTGACCATGAAGGAACAACCCTTATTGTGAAAATAAAATAAAGATTGGACCCTATACTACTACTCCTGTGATGTGAGGCTCTCTCTAGTTTCTTTATTTCTGTAAATGTTTTCTCTATTTGGTTTTTACATTTGTAGTAGCAGATCCTCACTTTCCTTTTCTTTAGTGGAGGATCTTGACTAGATTTTTTTTTTTTTTTTGGGTGTGGGGGAGAACTTAAATAGTGGTTTCACATGAGCTACAGTTCTGCTTTCCTCTCAAATGAGATGGGGAGGATGCACTGATTCTTACATCTCCTTCAAAGTGCAAAATGCAGACCTTCTATTTCAAATATAGAACAGAACAATTTTTATTAAAACATTGGTGGCCATTTGTGTTTAAAGAAATAGTCCATGTGCTTTTACTAGTGCTATATTTTGTTGACTTTAGAAGGGAAATGATTCATTTTGGTGACTTTCATGTTGGCAAGGTTTCGGATTCTTGCAAATATCTTTCAATTCTATGACTAATGGATGTTGAGGATGTTTCTGGCAGCATTTGTTCTTTGTCTCATTCTGTTAGCTATGGTTTTGTCGGCCCTTTCCCACAATGTGTAGTATCTCTCTTGTTTTGTTCATCTACAATCTGTCTTGGATGATAAGGTTATTTAGATCATATTTGATTTTTTTCCTGTCTTATTCTTTAAAAAATAGATGCAAATCAAACCCAGTTCATGCCCATTTTCAGCAAGTACAGGAACTGTAGACCCACCTACTGAAATAATTTTTAATAGGGGTGGCAGGTGAGAAAACAACTGTAATGGTGGTTGATACAAGATGCTAATAGCTGTTCAGCACAGCTTGTTCAGGAGAGGAAGCTCAATGTGCTTAAGGTTTTGTGTTTTTTCTGAATTAATAGTCATCTTCAAAAAGTAATGTTCAGAAATAACACCACTGACCTCCCCTCTCAACTTTTTTCTTATTTTTGTTATATTAAATGGTTTAAGTCCTTCACTACCTACACACGCTATTGTAACATAGGTACAGCTTTACCAGTGCTAGCAACAGAGGAGAGGAGATGGTAATACAGACCGGCTGCTAGCATTTTTTTTTTTATTTTGAGCAAAGTTTAAATATGCTGGTAAAAATACCTGAAGTTCATCTACACTAGCACTCCAACCAGTGGAAGAGCTGATGTTAGATCTGTGGTGGGGGAATTCCCTGAAATTCAGTGTAAATGTAGCCTGAGGCAGTTTTTCATGTTTGTGACCAATGAGGCTCTATTCCTGTTCAGATCTTTCTTAACTGGAAAACAGAGCAAAGAGAAAAAGTTTTCTTTCTAGTCTCCCATTCTTGGGTTGCCTGATCCCTTGCTTATCCCTCTATTTCTCTAACTCTTTCCTGTTTTGTCCTCCCCACCACTCCCTTATTCACTTGGGGCTTGTCTATAGCATGGCAAAGGGCTCCAGAGGGGTGTCATTTGCAGAGCATTCTAATGGGTGCGCTCTAACTGCCCCATGTAGACCATGCTGGTGCGTTCTGAAAGGTAACTAGTTCTCATTAATGTAAATGTAAACACAAACTAGGTACCTAGCAGAGTCTACACAGGGCACTTAGAGCACAGCATGTTAGCACACTTTACAAATTATGCCCCTGTGGCATGCTTTGCTGACACTTTCTAGACAAGATTTTAGTCTCATCCTTGGCTCCTCACAGCTTTTCCAATATCAGTCCCTTCTTTGTTTTCATCCATGACTTCATAGACAAATTTCCTCTTTCTGTCCACTCGCTTGCTTCACTGTAACCCCTCTACATACGACCAAGACCTTGAAACTTTCTTCTTAAATGCTCATTTGAGAAACCAGCATCTCACCCTCCCTCTGGAGGTGTTAACGTCCCAGTCACTAGGCCCAACCTCACATCCCTGCCTCCCACTCTTGAACCATGGTGGGGAGGATGTCAGTACCTGATAAGTTGTAGGCTACAGCTCTCCCAGCACCACAGAATCTCTAACCATGCCTGGCTTAAACTCAACCAGAGAATACTGAGTGTTTGGGTTAACAGTGTTTAACTACTAATTTCTGCAAGCTTGAATATAGCACAAGAAATTCAAAGTATGTAGTTTCTTTTCTCCTTTCTCCTTAATCAGAGGCAAAATAGCTTAGTCAGTGTAAATTAGGGAAGTTGTTCTGAGTTTTAAGGGTCAATACAAATTTATAGGGAGTCCAATAATCATTGAATCTCTAAATTGCTACTTTGTTTCACTGGAAGGACTTTATATAGGGCCCTATCAAATTCAGGGTCATAGGATTTTAAAAATCTTAAATTTCATGGTTTCAGATACTTAAACCTGAAATTTCATGGTGTTGTAACCATGGGGGTCCCAACCCAAAAGCAGGTGTGGGGGGCGGGGAGGAAGGGTTGCAAGGCTATTTTAGGGGGTCACGGTACTGCCATCCTTACTTCTGAACTGCTTGCTGGTAGCAGCACTGCCTTCAGAGCTGGGTTCCCAGCCAGCAGCCGCGGAGCTTCCTGCAGTCAGGGGAGGTTCCCTGAGGTGGGTGTGGCCTGGCCTCAGAAGCAGCCTGTGCAGGGGAAGAGAAAGTCCTGTCCCTCCCCAGCCTGGCCAGGACTAGCAGCTGGAGTCCAGTGCATGGCAGGAGCACCCGTCCAGGGTGCCCCCAGCCCTGGCCTACCCCTCCCTGGTTCCAGGTCTAGCACTCAGGAGTTAAAGGGGCCTTGGCGCCGTGTGTGTGTGTTTGGAGGGGTGACCATGGTGTCGCCCCCCCAGACCACAGTGCCCTGGGTGGTTGCCCAAGTCGCCCACCCATAGGGCTGGCTCTGCCGCCCCCCCCCCCCCAAAGTGATGACCCCTTGCATACCATGCCACCCTCGTGAGTAGCAGCACAGAAGAGGAGCTGCCTTCAGAGCAGCTGCCTTCATAGCTGGGTGCCTGGCCAGCAACTGCTACTTTCTGGCCACCCAGCTCTGAAAGCATTGCAGAAATG
Organism: Emys orbicularis; assembly: GCF_028017835.1. Classification (NCBI taxonomy): domain Eukaryota; kingdom Metazoa; phylum Chordata; order Testudines; family Emydidae; genus Emys; species Emys orbicularis. The sequence goes on from NC_088685.1 coordinate 145,708,836, forward strand.
AGTGGCAATACCATGACCCCCCTACAATAGCCAGATTTCAAGGGGGAGACCAGATTTCATGGTCTGGAACTCATTTTTCAGGGCCATGAATTTGGTAGGGGCCCTAACTTTAAGGCTGTAACAGAACATAGTGCTTTCAGATTATTTTGGGGTTCAGACTTTCTAGGTAACCTTACTGTTAGAGAGTCTAAGAACTGGAAGATATTGTATGCAATATAAGTCCTGGTTGCATAATTGTATTTTTTTTTTTTTTTTGCTAACTCCTCCCTTACATCTGTTTAAATTTAATATTTGCACTAAAACATTATTTTTGCTTCAGTTAGTTTTCAGCAATGCTGTGAATGTCTTTTCTGCTGTCACTATTCCTACGTTTTTGTTTTTATATTTCCAAAGCACAATTGTACTTTGGCTTAACTTTCTTAATACCTTTTTTGTAATTTTTGTTTTGTTCACCATGAAGTCGCTACCTTTTAAGAAAGGATGTCTTTATGATATCTTCGGGATTGTAGTGAGCCCTGAAATATTTTACTGAATACAGTATGTTTCATTATGGAAAATGGAACTCTGGTATTTAAGGAACTAAAATGCTATATTCTAGAAAACTACTGATTTATTTTTTTAATAGAATCTCATGCTTAGTTGCAATATTTGTAACCCTGCAAAGGCGTTTACTCTAATGCAGTATCTCTCTCAGTTATTTACAGGACTTAGAGCTCCTCCACGTGGATTATTGCTGTTTGGCCCACCAGGAAATGGGAAGACTATGTTGGTGAGAAAATTACTATGCCTTATTTGGTGGAACTCTAGATATAAGCTATTTTCAGGAATTGTTGTTTTTCTTGTCTGTGAAATTGAGAAATCCTCCACAGGGATCTCCTAAATTGTACTGTTGTGATCCAGTGCTATTTAGTAACAGTTCTGTATTTTTATTTAGTAGATGGCTTCTGTTTACAAGTAACTAATTTCTTTCTAAGAAATTCCTTTCACTGAAGAAAGTGAGCATTTGTGTACTGAATGACCTACCTCGTGCAGGGGCTGAATGATATGCAGTGAATGAGACTGGGAAATGTATTTGGTGGGTATTCTTGTCTGACATAAACTGTCAGACTATATTTCCTGCATATGCAACGTGGCTGAGCTAACAAATGTGGAACCTTTACTTCTGAATTTTCTGATGTTTCAGATTTTTTAAGACTATAATTTAACACTGTTATATAAGTGTGTGTGTGTATGTATGTATGTATGTATGTATATGTATATAAAATAAGCTCCCGCAGGCGGTCTTTATCGCAATCCAGGTCGGGATCTCGGTACTGGCATGACCGTCGGCACCGTTCTCGATCCCGGTACCATTCCCCAGCACCGCGCAGAGACCACTCTCCTGTGGGTTGGCACCGTTCCCAGCAGAGTCAACGCAGGCATGCTCCGCACCACCCTGGCCCTTGCGCTCCGCCTCACACACTTCCCAGTCGGACGGCGCCTCCCGCTCAGCCTATCCTGCACCGGGCCAAGCAGCGGACAACCTGGGTCACTGGCAGGACAAGGCCGAAGACCTGACCAGGAGCCTGCACAGTGGTCTTTCTGGACCCTGTGGGCGTACCACCAAGCCCAAGGGGTTCCTCCTGCTCGGCCTCCGGTACTCGGGGCTCTGAATGGGCTACCATCAGTTGTGCGCCCCCCCCCCCCCCCCCGGAGGGGTATGGAGGCACCTGCACCCACCCCAACGCAGGCCCCAGACCCCGGTACAACTGATCATGGACATCAGGACCCCTCGCAATTGGACCCACCACAGGATCCATTAGCCCCTGTAGCATCTACCTCATCTTCTCCAGATGAGGCAGTGGCGGGGACAACGACCTCAGGTTGTCCCCGTCCCCCCCCGATAGACCTATGTGCTCACCAAGACCTTTTACATAGGGTGGCATGTAATATGGACCTCCCAGCAGAGGAGATAGTGGAGCTGGAGGACCCGGTGGTGAGCATCCTTTCAGCTGACGCCCCATCCCGGGTAGCGTTGCCCATCATCCGCACCATTCAGGCCAACACCAAGACAATATGGCAGACCCCTGCCTCTATCCCACCTACGGCCAGAGGGGTGGAGAGGAAATACTTTGTTCCCTCTAAGGAGTATGACTACCTGTATACTCACCCTTAGCTGTGTTCACTGGTGGTGTCCTCAGTGAACGCAAGGGAATGGCATGGTCAACAGGCAGCAGCGCCCAAATCTAAAGACGCCAAGCGCTTCGATTTGTTTGGATGAAAAATTTACTCAGCGGGTGACCTTCAGCTCAGAGCCGCAAACCAACAGGCACTCTTGAGCCGTTATGATTATAACTCATGGAACTCCATGGGTAAATTTAAGGAGTTGATTCCACGAGAGTCCAGGGATGAGTTTGGGGCTTTAGTGGAAGAGGGCAAAAAGGTGGCTAGGACCGCCTTACAGGCCTCTCTTGATGTAGCGGACTCTGCGGCTAGGACCCTGGCGTCAGGCATAGCTATGCGACGCATCTCCTGGCTTCAGGTGTCTGGCTTACCGCCAGAACTGCAACAGACTCTGCAGGATCTACCATTTGATGGGCAGGGCCTGTTCTCGGATAAAACAGACTCTAGGTTACAGAGCCTAAAAGACTCCAGAACCATCATGTGCTCCCTGGGGATGCATGTCCTGGTTACCCAGCGCAAGCCCTTTAGACCATAGCCTCAAAGGTTCTACCCTCCCCCTCGTCCAAGGCAGGACTTTTACAGAAGACGTGGACGAGGTGGTAGAAAGAGATCCACCGGCCACCAACCCGGTCAGAATCAAGACCCTCCTAAACCCATCGTCAGGGCCTAGGCAAAATTTTTGAAGGTGCGCCCGAGGACGGCGTACTAGTCACCACCCAGGATCCTTTCCCTCCATTTTGAGATAGTCTCTCCCATTTCCACCATGCGTGGTCCCTTATAACTTCAGACCAATGGGTTCTTCGCACGGTGGAAAGGGGATATTCTCTCCAATTTTCTCTTTTCCCTCCCTCCCCGTCCCTCTTCAGGGATCCCTCTCACGAGCAACTCCTTATACAGGAGGTCTTTACGCTCCTGTCCATGGGAGCGATCGAGGAGGTTCCTTCGGAGCTAAGGGGCAGGGGGTTTTATTCCCACTATTTCCTAATCCCCAAGGCAAAAGGGGGACTTCGACCCATATTAGATCTGCGTGGACTCAACAAATTCATGGTAAAGTTGAAGTTCCGCATGGTCTCACTGGGGACCATTATCCCTTCCCTGGATCCTGGAGACTGGTACGCCACCCTCGACATGAAGGACGCATATTTTCACATAACGATTTACCCTCCGCACAGGCGCTTCCTTCACTTTGTGGTGAACCACGAACATTACCAATTTGCTGTCCTTCCCTTCGGGCTGTCCATGGCTCTGAGAGTGTTCACCAAATGTATGGCCGTCGTGGCAGCCTACCTTCGTCGACAGCGGATGCAGGTGTTTCCGTATCTAGACGACTGGCTCATTCGGGGCCACACCAGGGAAGAAGTGGAATCCCACGTCCGGCTCACCCTAGGCACGTTCCGCAAGCTGGGCATCCTACTCAACAGCGAAAAGTCAACTCTGGAACCAACCCAGAGAATAAAGTTTCAGGGCAGTCTTAGACTCCAGACTCGCCTGCGCTCTCCTGCCGGACACTCGTTTTCAGGCTATGGCAAACATCATCCACAGCCTCCAAAGCTTCCCAACTTCCACGATGAGGACGTGCCTCAGCCTTCTGGGGCACATGGCGTCGTGCACTTACGTAACCAGGCATGTCAGACTTCGGCTCTGCCCGCTTCAGGCCTGGGTATCAACAGTGTATCGTCCAGGTCGGGACAACCTGAACATGGTGGTCACGGTTCCGGAATCGGTCTTGACCTCCCTCAGCTGGTGGCTGAACCACACGTCGGTGTGTGAAGGGGTACCATTTCACTCCCCACAACCTTCCTTATACCTTGTCACAGACGCATCATCTCTGGGCTGGGGCGCCCACCTCGGGGAACACCAGACGCAGGGCTTTTGGACCGCATCCGAACTAACTCTGCACATCAATGTTTGAGAACTGATGGCAGTACGCCTAGCGTGTCAGGCATTTCGCGGTCTCCTACATGGCCGTTGTGTGGCAGTCCTCACAGACAATGCCACGGCCATGTTCTACATCAACAAGCAAGGGAGAGCCCAGTCGTCCCCCCTATGCCAGGAGGCCATTCGCCTGTGGGAGTTTTGCATAGTCCACTCGATACATCTGATGGCGTCGTTTCTCCCAGGAGTCCAGAACACTCTGGCAAACCACCTCAGAAGGTCATTCCAAGCTCACGAGTGGTCGATTAGTCCAGATATCATCCACTCCATCTTCCGGAGGTGGGGGTTTCCCCAGATCGACCTATTCGCCTCGCGCATCAATCGGAAGTGCCAAGTGTTCTGTTCTCTCCAAGGGCGCTCTTAGGGTTCCCTATCAGACACTTTCCTACTTCAGTGGAAAGACTAACTGTTCTACGCCTTCCCTCCATTCCCGCTGGTCCACAGGGTCCTGCTCAAGCTGCGCAGGGACAAGGCACGCATGATTCTGATCGCTCCAGCATGACCAGGGCAGCACTGATACACCACACTCCTAGAGTTGTCGATAGAGCCTCCGATCAAGCTCCCAACGTGGCCGGACCTGATCTCCCAGGACCACAGACGACTCTGTCACCCCGACCTGCAATCGCTCCACCTTACTGCGTGGATGCTGCATGGCTAACTTGAGCGGAGTTACTCTGCTCACAATCCGTGTAGCAGGTTCTGTTAGGCAGCAGGAAACCCTCCACACGGGCAACCTACTTAGCCAAATGGAAGCGCTTCTCCTGTTGGTGTGAGCAGCGCGCCACACCCCCCCTTGCAGACGTCGATACCACTTATACTAGACTATCTCCTATCCCTAAAGCAGCAGGGCCTGGCGATATCTGTCAGGTGCACCTGACAGATAATCTCGGCATTCCATCCAGGAGAACATGCTTCTTCAGTCTTCTCTAACTCAATGGTCGTTAGATTCCTAAAGGGCTTAGATCGCCTATACCCACAACTGTGTCAACCGGTTCCAGCGTGGGACCTTAACCTGGTCCTCTCCAGGCTCACGGAGCCCCCGTTTGAGCCAATGGCTACCTGCTCACTCCTTTACCTATCTTGGAAGACAGCTTTCCTTGTAGCCATCACTTCAGCGAGGCGTGTTTCTGAAATCAGAGCCCTCACATTGGAGCCTCCGTATATAGTCTTCCATAAAGACAAGGTGCAGCTTTGCCCCCACCCTGCCTTTCTCCCCAAGGTGAGCTTTTCATGTGAACCAGGATATCTTCCTCCCGGTCTTCCATCCTAAGCCGCACGCTACGCGGCAAGATCAATGTATGCGCACTCTGGATGTTCGCAGGGCCCTCGCATTCTATATCGAGCATACGAAGCCGTTTAGGAAGATGACTCAACTTTTCGTTGTAGTGGCTGACCGGATGAAAGGCCTACGGGTCTCCTCGCAACGTATATCCTCTTGGATCACGTCCTGTATTCGTGCTTGCTACGACTTGTCCGGTGTCCCGACGCCACGCCTCACCGCCCACTCCACGAGGGCTCAAGCCTCCTTGACCGCTTTCCTGGTACAGGTTTCAATCCATGAGATCTGTAGAGCGCCGGTTTGGTCATCCGTTCATACCTTTGCCGCTCACTATGCGTTAGTTCAGCAGTCTAGAGACGATGCCGCATTTGGCTCAGCGGTTCTGCACTCCGCGATGTCTCACTCCGATCCCACTACCTAGGTAAGGCTTGGGAGTCACCTAATTGGAATCAATATGAGCAAGCACTCGAAGAAAAAACGGTTACTCACCTTTGTAACTGTTGTTCTTTGAGATGTGTTGCTCGTATCCCTTCCAAACCCACCCTCCTTCCCCACTGTCAGAGTAGCCAGCAAGAAGGAACTGAGGGGGCACTGGGTCGGCTGGGGTATATATCCAGCGCCATGAAGGCGCCACTCCAGGGGGCTCCACAGCCGACCCACTGGGTGTTACTAGGGTAAAAATTCTCCGACGATCGTGCATGCGGCACGCGCACATCTAATTGGAATGGATATGAGCAACACATCTCGAAGAACAGTTACAAAGGTGAGTAACCGTTTTTTGTTACATCATATTCTATTTTTCTTCATACCATATACTTATTGTCTTGTTAAGTTTTATTCTAAATCCTAAAATGCATTGGAGCTCTTCAACTTGCCTACCATTAAGAAGGGATTTACTGTTTTTCAGGCCAAAGCAGTTGCTGCAGAATCGAATGCAACCTTCTTTAACATAAGTGCTGCAAGCCTAACTTCAAAATACGTAAGTAATAGTTGCTAATGGTTTTGGTTTCTTCATGCTAATACATTAGGATCTTGATTATCTGACAGACTTGTAGGGCTAATACATTGATATTTATGATGAGGGGGACATCCTGTGCCATGGGCGGGTGCTGCCTTAGTCCGTTAACCTTGTTAAGCCAAAACCCTCCACGTGTCTGCACACTAGATAATGCATTGTACTGAAAAGTGTATTTGATACTAACAAATACAAAACAGCAGTTTCAGAAATTGACGCTTCATTATTGAGCAAACTCCTGCACTCCCTTGGAAATATTTTTATTTAAGTATAAAGACTGATTTTTAAGAGCCCAACTTGCTTTGAATTTCATTGTGATTTAGGCACCTAACTCCTTACACTCCTTTAACATTTCCAGCCAGAATCATTAGTGAAGTTTTCATATTTTTCTGTGTGTGTGTGCGGGGGGGGGAAGGCAGGGTGCTTCACCACTTATTGCTGAATTAGTGGTTTGCTTATCCGTGGTATGGGAATGGGTCGTGCAAAGCTTGTGTTTGTGAACAGTCACTTATTGACTTTTTTTATTTGTTTTGAAAAATGCTTGCCCTGTTTAGGTAGGTGAGGGAGAGAAACTGGTGCGTGCTCTTTTTGCAGTAGCCAGAGAACTTCAGCCGTCTATAATTTTTATAGGTAAGACCTTAATGTTTGGCTAGTAAGATCTATATATATATTTTTTGCAAAATAAAATCTTTTTAAACTAAAGTGCTCTCTATTTGAGGCTCACTTGTCTCAGTAATAATGCAAGACATAACAAGATCAGGGGATCTCTCTGCATCAGTGATTACTTGCTCCTTAATTGGTTTTTCATTTGGGGAGCATGTTTCACTTGAGCATGTTCCACATTCTGCCCTAGTATCCAGTAATCTAGGAAAAGCTTAACTAACAAAAGAATTGTCCTATGATAACCTTGCATGCAAAGATTCTATTTTAGTGTGTTTTTATATATGACCTGCAGTACAGAGTTATGAAAATTTTTGCATTTATTTTCTCATCCTCTTTGGAAACTTGGGGTTTATTACCCACAGATGACAGAATGCATACAAAATTCCTGTCCTGTCAGATGTCAAATCGGTGATCCTTTACTAATGCCACTGGGCCTTGCTCTTTTAACACCTATACAAATATTTTTTAAACTTTGGCAAAGTTTGTCTGCCTCCTGAAGAGTAAAGATAAGACCTCTTTTATTGGAACCCCACACTAGCAAAATAATAGTTGAATTAAAACCTTGATATTTAGCAATCTCACTGGCTGAAACTTTAAAACTAAGACTCTTTGCTTTTTAGATGAAGTTGATAGCCTTTTATGCGAAAGAAGAGAAGGTGAACATGATGCTAGTAGGCGTCTAAAAACAGAATTTTTAATAGAATTTGATGGTGTAAGTATCAGTATTACAGTATTGTTGGTTGTTACTTAAATTAGTTAATACAATGATGAGTGCCAATGAAAGCTGCTAATGATACCCTAATGGGGTTAAGCTCCACCAATTAAAAATCCTCTCCTTTATTTCCTTGAACAGCAATAAAAATATTTCTTAGCAAACATCTTCTACCTTTTGCCCAGTAAAGAATTAGAGAGTTCAGTCTCTGAGCAGGGAGGATGGTGATCGAGACCTGGGGAGGAGCTGTGGGTGGACTGTAGTATTTCATGTTTCAGAGTAGCAGCCGTGTTAGTATTTGTTAGTCTCTAAGGTGCCACAAGTACTCCTGTTATTTTTGTAGTATTTCATGGTTGGGGAAGAGAAGATGGGTAAGTGGTGGGAGTAACCGCAGAGACGCTATGAGGGAAGGAATTCATTTCTTGGGCAGGAGGAAGGCTATTGCATAATTATCTACTTAAATTTTCTTGCATCTTCCTTTGAAATATTTGGCACTGGCCACTGTCAGTCAGGAGACTAGACTAGATTGATCTATAATAGAAGTCCCTGAGTTGTTTTAGACCTACATTTCAATTTTCCTCTCTATAGGTTTCAGTGTAGTTTCACTGCCCTGAGTGGCAGTAAAATTTGACTTTGTTTGAAACAGTAAAGATAGTCAGTTTACTTTTTAATTTTGAGCACTCACAATATCAAAATTCTCCAAGACCATAAGTTCTAATTGCTAGTCATGGCACTTATTTTGGACACCAGATGCTGCTATGGAAAATTGAGATGGAGTTTAAATATACCCTTTTTTTTTTTGTTTTTTTAAACCACAAAGTAGGCAGAAAATAATGTGGATAACATAAAGTCAACACCCACAAAAACATGAGCATTTAGTGTCAACATCCAGTCAGTGCACTTTGGTCTTTTTACAGTTTATTGCATTGTTTCTTAGTTTTCAATTTTGCGTTACTCTTGCTTTACAACATTATAGGTACAGTCTTCTGGAGAGGACAGAATACTTGTAATGGGGGCAACTAACAGGCCACAGGAGCTGGATGATGCTGTTCTCAGGTACCTAAATGATGCTCCTTTTAAGATGTATTCAGGCCAGTTGCACTTAAATTCAGGGCTATCCCTACCCATACGCAAAGTACGCAGCTGTGTAAGGCACCAGGAAATTTGGGGCACCACATTTCCTGGTGCCCTGCGCAGCTGCGTGCTACTCCAGCCACTGCTCCACCTCTTCCCCATGGCCCTGCCTCTGCTCCAGCCCCGCCCCGCCCCAATCCTTCCCCAAAGCCCCCCCCGCTCCGCCCCTGCCCTGAAGACAGCCCCTCCCTCCCCCGCAGGGGGGCTGCATAGGACACCAAAATGGCTAGGGATGGTCCTGCTTAAATTAGTTCCTATTATAAAATACAAGTTTCACAGTTAAGTATCTTGCACTCTTCAAATTGTATTGGACTGAAATTTGCTAGAGTTGTTGGGTGGTAAATATTAACAAAATACTCAATGTTTATTTTAAAGAAGAGCCTCAGCATTCCCTTTTGAGTTACTTGTGCCTTTAGTGCCATCAGCTTGGAATGGTCTTAAACAGGTACTCTCTCAGATCCTTTCATGTCACTCATCTGTTCCATTCTTTGGGTCTAAGGGTAAACTGAGGGGAAAGTCTCTCTTATAGACACTTCTACATGAAAGCAGCACTGAATTTCTCTTTTGAACATTGGAGGCATGGTAACTTCAAAAGCAATAGGACCTTGGAGGCCTTGTTTCAGATTCTTAAGAATCCTTTACAGTGGTTCTCAAACTTTTCTTTTCACGGACCACTTGAAAATTGCTGAGGGTCTCGGTAGACCACTTAATGATCTTTCCAAATGTTGTTTGTACCGTTAGCTAACTACTGTAAAGGGTTTTGGATAAAACACAAATACAAGTAAAAGCACAGAACTCCTATTTTAATATCAGTAGTCTTAACTTTCTAATGCGATGGATGTGCCCTCTCCCCCCCCCAAGGTGGGGCTGGGAAGGAAGGGGGTGTCTCTCCCGGGCCACAGAGCTGAGGCTGGGAAGGAGGGCCGTGTCTCGCCACAGCCCTGGAGCTGGGGAAAGTCGCCTCCTTCTCTGGCCGCTGCAGCCCTGCACATCCCAAATTCCTCCCACCCCCTCTTCTCACCCCACTGCCCCCTTCCACCTACCCCCTATTTCCCCCTCCCCCCAAGCCCACCACCTCACCTTACATGTGCCTCTTCTTCAGGGTCCAGGCACCTAATTAGTGGAGCTACGCCTGCACGGCTCCACTAATTAGGTGGGTGGCCCTTCATTCTCTTGTGTGCAGCTGCCCAGGCGCGCACCTTAGAGGGAACTATCCACGGACCACCTGGATGGAGCTCGCAGATCACTCGTGGTCTGTAAACCACAGTTTGAGAACCTCTGCTTTGTAACATGGCATCTCCCACTTACACCTCTTATGCTAGACTGAGGAATGCAGATTTGACTTCACTGGCTCCCTACAAATTACTCTGAACATGAATTACACTCCTCAACATTTTCAAAGACTCTAAAGATTCTGCAATAGTGGACAATATGAGAATATGTTAAAAAGGATGTTCTATTCATTCTGACACTGATGGTTGTAGGGATAGACGTTACCAGCTTGGGCTGGAGGGTCTGATCTGAAGTATCTGACTATGCAGAGTCATTGGAATCCTTGTAGGGAGTTGTTATCCATGAACATGTTAAGAGCTACAAGCAAGGCATTCTTTCCTCCCGTAAGAGTTTCATTAGGGCTAAGGTAGCATCAATGGCATGCTCATAATGTTTGTACCTTTAAACTCTGCAGGGCTACTACCTGGAGTTTCATTCAGACCTTATGTATCACCCACACTCAATTTGGCCCTCAGCCCACCTTCCTAAACAGTTGTACTTCTTGTTAGTCTCCCACAAGTGAGAATATGCATATACCATACTGAAGGAGAGATTTCTCACTGGTGGTAAAATACAGGGGGCAAAATTCAATCTGGATAGTGCAAACCGCACCTTCCTGTACCAGAATAAGCTTCTAGATAAATAGAGTACTAAATAATGTGGTGGGGTTCAGGCTATGTAAAGTTTCCATTATTTAGAAAATGAACATAATGCAAAAGCTACAAATCTCAAGTACAACTATCTGCATACTACAACATCGTGGAAGGTGTCTCAAAAACTCCCCTTATTCTCCAAGTGCCATCCTCATGGGAACAGCTGCCACAAGACCCAAGTAGGCCTTGCTTTAATGCATCTACCCTTGTGAGGAGATAAAAGAAACAATCATGGCACTAAAATAATATAACTATATCAAGTTAAATTATATACCTTCTTTTTGCTTCTTATCTAGCTACATCCTGCACTGCCTCAGTCAAGGGCAAGGATTTCAAATTTGCTATTCCCTATCTAAGTTTTCTTTAGTTAATTACCATAGGTAGCAAAAAAAATTAGTGTTGGTGGCATGGGCATAAAATGTGTACTTTTATCAAATGTCAGCTTTTACTAACTAGTTCTTCTGAAATATTAAAATGTTACTACTTTTTTTTTTTCTCCCCCCTCCCCCAGACGATTCACCAAACGGGTGTATGTATCTTTACCAAATGAAGAGGTAAGTGTGTGGCTTATGTGTGCATTTCTTTCTGAGAGTTCTTAAAAACCTGTTGTATAGGAAAAACAAGAAAATATATTGTAGAACCTTGTTAATGTGCCCTAATGATTGGTAGACTTATTGCAAATTACTGAATTTTGTGACTGATCACTGTCCGCTAATTCACTTTAGCCAGTATGGTAAGTTTATACCACTCAGGTGAATATTTAAGTTATTATATTCTGATGTACTTACTAGAATCAAATCTGCTAGTAGCCGCTCCCTCCTTCTGGGCAGCTTGCTGTTGTATAGGCAGTGTGCTGATTAAGCAGACAAGGACATGTTTTGATATGCCTAGAATACTGCAACGGCAGGTTTGTTTGGTTTGACATGAAATTATTTCATGCAAAGGATTAAAAAATTGTGTGGCCTAATTTTAGAAGTTCTTCAACACTAAAACAAAAAACTATTAGCACTGTTTGCTATCTTAGCAGCAGCAGAAGTGTCTCTGATCAAGACTGTAGTTTAGTTGACATGATTGTACAGTGCCTGGCTGGAACCAATGGGGCCCTCAATTTCATGATTACTAAATCTATATGACCCCTTAAAAGAAAGTATTGACATGTCCACCATAGTCAAAAGTACTGCAAATGTCATATATATATAGGCTTCTGAATTCACAAAAACATTCCATATATTTTTGTTTTATATCTTCTAATAAATAAGTTTTTTGTACATGAACTTACAACTGATAAATGCTTCTTTTCAGACAAGATTGATTTTACTAAAAAATCTTTTAAGCAAGCAAGGAAGTCCATTGACCCAAAAAGAGCTGGCACAACTAGCCAGGTAAGTACTTTGATAGTTCTGCTAACAATATTGCTGGTCCACAACAGTCATATCAACTGCTCTGTCAGTTACATTTAGAACTAATGCTAGTTATCAGGAATATTAAAATTGTAACCTTGCCTGTACTTAAAATCATAGAAATGTAGGGCTGGAAGGGACATCAAGAGATGATAATCTAGTCCAGTCCTCTGCTCTGAGGCAAGACCAAGTATAGCTAGACCTAGACCATCCTTGACATGTTTGTCTAACCTGTTATTAAAACCCTCCAATGATGAGGATTTCACAACTTCCCTTGGAAGCCTATTCCCATGCTTAGCTATCCTTATATTTAGAAAGATTTTCCTAATATCTAACGTAAATCTCCCTTGCCACATATTAAGCAGATTATTTCTTGTTCTACCTTTGAATGTGGAGAACAGTTGATCACCATCCTCTTTATAATAGCTCTAACATTTTTGCTGACTGTTCTGTTCCTCCCCTCAGTCTTTTCTCAAGACTGTACATGCCAGTTTTTTAACCTTGCCTCATAGGTCGGGTTTTCTAAACCTTTGATCATTTTTGTTGCATTCCTCTGGACACTCCCTCCAATTTATCCACTTTTCTTTCTTAAAATGTGGCATCACTGGACACAGTATTCCAGATGAGGCTTCACCAGTGCTGAGTAGAGCAGGACAGTTACCTCCCATGTATTATGTATTCGATGCTCCTGTTAATACACCTCAGAATGATATGAGCCTTTTCCACAACTTCATCACATTGTTGTCTTGTATTCAATTTGTTCCATTATAACCCTCAGATCCTTTTCAGCAGAACTATTACTTAGCCAGTCTTTTCCCATTTTGTAGTTGTGCATTTAATTTTCCTTCCTAAATGAAGTACTTTCCACTTGTCTCTACTGAATTTCATCTTGTTGATTTCAGATCAACTCTCCAATTTATCAGTCATTTTGAATTCTAATCCTGTCCTCCAAACTGCATGCAACCCCTTCCCTCTTGCTGTCATCTGCAAATTTTATAAGCATATTTTTCACTCATTATCCAAGTCATTGATGAAAATATTAAATAGTAAGGACCCAGAACAGACCCCCAGTGGGACCCCACCAACATTTACCAATAAAAATCTAATCCTTCCAAGCCTGCTTATAAACCCTAGTATCCTCTAGGTACTTAAAAATATAATTTGTTCCAGTATCTTTCTGGGTATTCAAGTTGGGCTGATTAGTCGATAGTTTCCCCGTATCCTCTTCGTTCCCCTTTTTGAAAATAAGTACTGCATTTGCCCTTCTCCACCCATCCTCCAGGAGTTCTCAGAGATAATAGCAGTTAGTTCCAAGACTGGTTCAACTAGTTCCTTAAGTAAGGTGAATTTCATCAGGTCTTGCTGACTTCAGTACATCTAACTTATCTGAATATTCTGTAACCTGTTCCTTCCTTATTTTGGCCTGTGTTTCTTCCCTTTTGGTAACATTAACTGATATTAAACAACTGGTCACAATTTACCTTTTTAGTGAAGACTGATGCAAAATTGGTGTTTAACACCTCAGCTTTCTTGAACCTTGTCCATTCTTAGCTCTCCTTCCCTGCCAAATAGAGGACCTACACTTTCCTTCATCTTTCTTTTGTTCATAATATATTTATAGAACCTCTTATGTCCCTTTCTAGGTGTAACGTATTGAGAATGAATTGCACACATTTTGGAAGTTATGAAAAAGACCATTCCCCCTCCCCCTCCCCCCCCCCGGTCAGTCTGTGTAAGAGAGTACTGTTCACACTGTTTTCTCACTACCTAGATCTGCTGTTGAAACATGCTGATCAGCACTGTGCCTGGGGCAGGGAGACAGGAAACGAAGGCAAGCTCCTTCCCACCCAACCTCTAGGCGAGCCCCATCTTTCCCAGCTGACTAAAGAGAGCACCTGCTCTACATTTTGTGTGCATTTCAGGTTGAAAACAAATCTCATTGGTTTTTGTTTTGCTTTTTCCTGACTTGTGCATTTTTGGGGTTGGCAATACTGAAATTTTAAGCATGGAATAGCAAGGATTCCATAAGTGTAGGGCCTTTCCAATATTTTTGCTGTTTGAAGATTTTAAATTTGCATTGAAAAATACCTCAAAGTTACTTGAGCTTTCCATTGTGAAAATTCTTATGGATCACGCAATACTACTACGTGCTCATCCTCTGGATGTTAGGTACCCCATTATGAATGCTATTTAGGAGGTAGAGAAGGGAGAGGGAAATAAGACATGTTCCTTAATGTAAGGGAAAAGACCCTCTCTCCTGTCACACTTCTGAGATACTAATGAATCTACTTGGTAGATCATGGAGGAGGAAAACTGAGTGAGGTGCAGGGCATCAAGAATTTAAATAGTGTAACTTCGTTTGAGTCTTTTATTTTTGTGTGTGTATGAGGGGTGCATGCACACGTTCAGCGGGGCTAGTATGCATCAGCCATTTTGTATCTGCAACATCACATAAATTTGCGGCACAATGAAGTCGCATTTATTGTCATCTTAATTCACACTTGCAGAAAACTCTTCAGCCATGTCAGATGCACGAATATCTAATTGAAGTAAAAAATGGGGTTGCAAGTTAAGTGCTGTGACTGTAGATTCTATGTGCAAACATCACTAAGCACAACTTTTGAAAAATTCTTTGTGCTACCCCTTCCCTACTATAGACTTTGTTCACTTGACTCACATGCCACATTTCCTTGGTTGGCAAGAGACTGGGATTTGTCCTACTCTTTATTCCTTAATAATTCTACTAAACCCTCTTTCTCCCACAAACAGAAATGTAATTGGGTGCAGGGCCTCCAGAAAATTGGATGAACTAGCTCCTTTAATGGGCCATTTGTGTGCCTCTTGACAATTTCTAATGGCTGCTTTTGAAAGGTGGGGGCGGGGGTACAGCATTTTTTTTACTGCTCCTTTTCAGTATATAATATTGGGGTTTTTTGTTTGTTTTTTTTCTGCTTGTTTTTCACATTGGAAATACCAGTTCTGGTTTCCCTCTCTTTGATTGATGACTTCAGCAAATCTTTTGAAGCACCTGAATGGTTAAATTGGAGAATGAGGCTAAAGCCTGAAGTACAGCTCTTCCAGCCCTGAGTGGAGATTGAAGGGGATGTTGACTTCAACCTTCTTAGGAGGGGGAAAAAACCTTATGTTGTGCCATCTTTATATTTCTTAAATGAGCAGTAAAGGACATGATTTCTCTTGCTTTGCAGTTCACTTCTAAAGTATTTAGACATGTGATACATAATAGGAATAGATGGCTCAGCACTACAGTGGCTCAGTTGTTCCTCTCCAGCAGAATTTGGAGTGGTGATTGGGTAATTGCTTATCCTCTCCAAAGGCCTTCATGTGCAGGGTCACAGAGGTATCCATATTCTCCCTCCTTCTCTCCAGCATCTATGTAAGACCACTGGGAGAGATTGAGTTGCCATGGCCTCAGCTGCCAACAGTATTCCGATTACACTCCTCTGTATATCTCCTTTTCAATTGATGCACCCTCTGCCATTACTAAAATGTCAGAACACTGACAAGAAATCTGCTTTTGAATGAAGAGCAATCGGCTCAAGCTGAACTCAGGCAAGACCAGAATGATGCTGGTCAAAAAGGGAAAAAGCTTTTGAAGAGTTATCCTAAACATTGTCTCCATCGTGCTTTGAAGGCATATGACCCCCATTCATCACAGTGGTGCAAAGCCTCAAGTTTGTTTGCCTGACTAAGCTTGGATGACTCGGTGGCATTGCTATCTTTTTTTTTTTTTTTTTTTTCATCTCCAGCTTATTAGGGAAAATGTTTCTTCCTCCCAGAAAAGGACCAGCCCACAGTAATCCATGCATTTGTCACCTCCAGGCTGGATTATGGTAACTCATTATGAAGCTGACTGTGAAGACAATCCACAGGCTCCAGCTGGTCCAGAATAGGACTACCCACCTTCTTTGTGGCTTAGGCTGCTGTGAGCATATGAAGCCTCAGCTGAAGTCCCTCCACTGTTTCGTAGTTAGCTTGTGATACCAGTTTAAAGCTTTGGTCCTCATTTTCAAAGCAGTTAATGGATCAGTGTCGAGCTATATTATAGACCAAATTTCAATCCATAAACGACAGTGACAGCTGCACTTCTCTGGCACAATTCAGATTACAAAGCCTGCAAGTGCTTGGGATAAAGCATTATTGGTGTAAAGGATCCAGCTGTGGAACAAACTTCCAGAGGAGATCAGGCGACCCCAGAATATGATTGGTTTTAGAAAATGCTGCAAAACCTTCCTCTCAGAAAAAGCCTCATCACCCTAAGAATGAAGCATTCAATGCTGACACCTCTTTCTACACGACACCCCTACCAACTAAAAAAGGAAATTAATAAAATAACAAAAGCAAAAACCCTCCCCAAAAGGAAGAATGTCAGACATGCCATGAAGCCTACTAGAAGGCATTCAGACACTACCATAATGGGCAGCAGTATAAAACAACAAGATAGGCAGATAGTATTTGGCAACTTTGTTTGAAAATATGATTTTTCCATAATATACACACTTTCACTCATTATTTGGCTGCAGTATAAACAAAAGTTTGTAAGTTTTAAGGGAAAACTTCTTGCAATGTGTGAAGTGTACCAACAACATGCCACAAAATAGGAACTGCATTTTTTCTAAAAAAGCTAAGATTCCTTTCGATTCCTTCCTTCCTTTCCAGTCCTCATCATGGTTTTTCAAGTTTAGTCTTGGTGAGATTCCTGCAGCAGTCCCCAAAGTACAGTAGAACCTCATTTATGAACACCTCAGGAATGGAGCTTGTTCATAACTCTGAAATGTTTGTAACTCTGAACAAAATGTTATGGTGGCTGTTTCAAAAGTTTTACAACTGAGCATTGACTTAATACAGCTTTGAAACTTTACTATGCAGAAGAAAAATGCTGCTTTTAACAATCTTAATTTAAATGAAACAAGCACAGAAACTGTTTAGTTGCCTTGTCAAATCTTTTTAAACTTCCCCTTAATTTTTTTAGTAATTTACATTTAACACACTACTGTATTTGCATGTCTTGTTTTTTGTTTTTTGTGTGTGTCTGCTGCTGCCTGATTGTGTACTTCCAGTTCCAAAAGAGGGGTGTGGTTGACCAGTCAGTTTGTAACTCTGGTGTTCGTAACTCCTGAGGTTCTACTGTAGACTGAATCACCAAAGAAACTGGTCATGGGCTGGAAGCACAGCATAAAGTATTTATCATTAGTATTTAGTCATTGTGATATGAAGAAGTCACAACAGCTGTATCTGGACAGTTCTTAGCAAGTATTTGAGAGTAGAAAGTGCTGACAATCTAGTGGGTTGTTTAAAGAAAAACTATTGCATTTATAAGTGTGTGTTAAAATGGCATTCAGCAATAGATCCCAGTTGCTAGACTTTGATTGCCAAAATGCTACTTACATTTAATACTGATATTGAACTTTAATGGATAGTGTTTTTTCAGTTGAGAAATGTTTGAAGTAACATATTTATATAATTTACTAATTATGCTGTGCAGTTTGTCATTTAATCTTAGAGAAGTACTATTTCTCTCTTTGCTAATATGCATGTATAAAGATGCAGATCATTGACAGTTTTTCTATCCCTCCCCTCTCCCCCTTTACGAAGAATGACAGATGGATACTCAGGAAGTGACTTAACTGCATTAGCAAAGGATGCAGCACTGGGCCCTATTCGAGGTAAGTGATGTGACTTTTTCTGTAGTACCTTTTTTTTTTTTTTTTTTTTTTAAACCTCTTCAGGAAATTTAAGATACTGTTGTTCTATCTTACAAATCATTTGTCCATCTCTCTCTCAAATCTCCAAAATTAATCAGAATAGATCCATGACCTCCTGAGTCTTGTGTTGCTGTGCATGGCAAGGTGGAGACTGTCTAGCATTGCTTTTTGGTGCGTTTCAAAATGTCATGAAAAGGAACCATTTGATATTAACAGGTGACAGAAACATTTCAATTTGTTATGCCTCCACTCATGGAATGATGTGCTTCCCAAGTTAGTGTCAGTTCCATCTTAACTAGACCATATCCCTTACAGCTGTCTGTATTAGAGAACATTCTTCGCCTGCTTCATAAATTGGATGTGAAAAAAGCTGTTCAGATCATATTGGTTGGTGGTTGTCTTCAGGAAGAAATGCCATGGGGGAATTTGTCTTGATTTCAGGGATTATCTGAATGTATGAAAAACTGGCTTTCAGCTGTTAGGACCATTTGAGGTTGAATGATGGAATTACATGAGCCCAATCAAGTAGGGTTGTGGCTGCCTCAGTGTCCTGCCTTTGACATTCCTCTTTGGAAATTTTTAGTTAAAACAACACTTTTATTTAGCACTGCTCACTCACTCTCAATGTGGGAGCCAAATTGGAGGCTTGTGTCAGAAAGGCAGTCCTTCAGTCACTGTTCAACTACTCAGGGTATGTCTACACTATGAGAGTAGTTCGATTTTACTTAAATCGAATATGTGGAATCGATATTGCAAAGTCGAACGTGTGTGTCCACACTAAGGACAGTAATTCGACTTTGTGAGTCCACACTAACGGGGCAAGCGTTGACATTGGAAGCGGTGCACTGTGGGCAGCTATCCCACAGTTCCCGCAGTCCCCGCTGCCCATTGGAATTCTGGGTCGAGCCCCCAATGCCTTCTGGGGAAAAAAATGTGTCGAGGGTGGTTTTGGGTAACTGTCGTCATCCAACAGTCACTCCCGCCCTCCCTCCCTGAAAGCGCCGGCGGGAAATCAGTTCGCGCACTTTGCTGGTCAGTGACAGCGCGGACGCCACAGCACTGCGAGCATGGAGCCCGCTGCGACCATCGCTGCAGTTGTGGCCGTTGTCAACGCCTCGCAGCTTATCATCCACCTTTCCCAGAGGCAGATGCAGATAAATCAGGCGAGGAGGCTACGGCACCGCGGTGAGGGCCTGAAGTCTGAGAGTAGCACAGACCTGTCAGAAAGCACGGGACCCAGCGCCGAGGACATCACAGTGGCAATGGGTCATGTGGATGTTGTGGAATGGCGATTCTGGGCCCGGGAAACAAGCACGGACTGGTGGGACCGCGTAGTGCTGCAGGTCTGGGATGAATCCCAGTGGCTGCGAAACTTTCGCATGCGGAAGGGGACTTTCATGGAACTTTGAGTTGCTGTCCCCTGCCCTGAAGCGCAATGACACCCGGATGCGAGCAGCCCTGACTGTCCAGAAGCGAGTGGCCATAGCCCTCTGGAAGCTTGCAACGCCAGACAGCTACCGGTCAGTCGCGAACCACTTTGGCATGGGCAAATCTACCGTGGGGGTTGTTGTGATGCAAGTGGCCAACGCAATCGTTGAGGTACTGCTCTCAAAGGTAGTGACCCTGGGAAATGCGCAGGCCATCATAGATGGCTTCGCCGCGATGGGATTCCCAAACTGCGGTGGGGCTATAGATGGAACTCACATCCCTATCCTGGGACCGGACCACCAGGCCAGCCAGTACATCAACCGAAAGGGCTACTTTTCAATGGTGCTGCAAGCACTGGTGGACCATAGGGGACGTTTTACAAACATCAACGTCGGATGGCCGGGCAAGGTTCATGACGCTCGTGTTTTCAGGAACTCAGGTCTGTTTAGACGGCTGCAGGAAGGTATTTACTTCCCGGACCACAAAATAACTCTTGGGGATGTGGAGATGCCTACAGTCATCCTCGGGGACCCAGCCTACCCGCTAATGCCCTGGCTCATGAAGCCCTATACTGGCGCCCTGGACACTGAAAAAGAACTCTTCAACTACCGGCTGAGCAAGTGCAGAATGGTGGTGGAGTGTGCTTTTGGCCATCTCAAGGGGAGATGGAGAAGCTTACTGACTCGCTGTGATCTCAGCGAAACCAATATCCCCATTGTTATTGCAGCTTGCTGTGTGCTCCACAATCTCTGTGAGAGCAAGGGGGAGACCTTTATGGCGGGGTGGGAGGTTGAGGCAAGTAGCCTGGCTTCTGATTACGCCCAGCCAGACAGCCGGGCGATTAGAAGAGCCCAGCGGGACGCGCTGTGCATCCGGGAGGCTTTGAAAGCTAGGTTCCTGAGTGAGCAGGGTAACCAGTGACTTTTCAGTTTGTGTACAGAGAAATTGAACCTGCCCCCGTTTCTTTACCCACTAAATGTTCAGTATCCTCTCCAGTTACATACCCTGTTCCCCCCCCTTCCAACACACGTTTAAAAATAAAATCACTTGAATTTTGTTAATGAACACCGTTTTCTTTATTACTGTTTTCGTGGGAAAGTGTTGAACCTGGGACGCAGACTGTGGTGGGGAGCGGGTGTAGTGTAGTGATGCAAATGACGCTTCCAAACTCCAGGAATGACAGGCTCCGCGGTGGTGGACTGGTGGTTTCAACGGAGCCTGCCACCCCTCCTGTTCGGGACTCTGTGTGTGGGGGGGCTATGTGACTTTGTGGCAGGGGGAGGACGGTTACAGATCTCCTGCTGCGTGGCTCTGTGATCCAGGATAAGGACCGCCGCATAAGATCTGTAACTGCCGTCCCCCACCACAAAGTCACAGAGCACCCCCCACCCCCCACAGAACACTAAAACCACCTCCCAGACTGACCAGGGTAACTAGTGACTGCAATGTGTGTGTGCCCTGCTGCTGAACCTGCCCCCGCCTCTGTACCCTGGTAAAGGTGACTGTCCTGTCCAATTACCAACCCCCTTCCCCCCCCCCCCCCTTCAGACAGACTCTCCTCTAAAGAACATGATGGAAACAGTAATTAACAGAAATGTATTTTTTTATTATAAACTACACATGAAACTGGGGGGTGAAACTGGGACGGGGGCTTGGGTGAGGCGGGAAGGAAAGGACTTGTCAAATTTTGGGGAATGAGAGCCTTCTAGTAGTAGAGCAGTCTGCAGGGGTGGAGTGAGAGTTTTCACGGACTCTGCCGCCCCTCCTTCTTTGGACTTTGGGTGAGGGGGGTATGGGACTTGGTGGCGGGGGAGGGCGGTTAGAGAGAGACTGCAGCGGGGCTCTGTCCTCCTGCCTCCGGTCCTGCAGAACATCCACAAGGCGCCGGAGCGTGTCCGTTTGCTCCCTCATTAGTCCAAGCAGCGTTTGAGTCGCCTGCTGGTCTTCCTGCCGCCACCTCTCGTCCCAAATGCACCGTTCACACATGGAACGGGAGAAGTTCTCCCTCCACTGGGTCTGCTGTGCTGCCTGGGCTCGGGAGCAGCCCATAAGTTCCGAGAACATGTCCTCCCATGTCCTCTTCTTCCTACGCCTAATCTGCGCTAGCCTCTGGGAGTGTGATGCCAGGCTGGGTTGGGAGACAGTCGCAGCTGTGGGAATGGGAAAAAGGGAGTGCATTCCTCAGAAAGATAAATTTAGTTGTGAACAAAGAACATAGTCTTTCTCTGTAAAGAAGACCATGCACAGCACCTATCACATGCGCACTCAGGACAAGGTCGAATTTTTGGCCTTCACATTCAGTGCCTGGGGTCTTGCAGTGCAGATCAGAGAAGCGGGGCAGGACACCGGAATTTGTGTAGCAGGCCGACATGGTAAGCCGTAGACTTGTGGCTGCTTAAATAGTTGCACTGGCCTCCTTTCACATTGAAAGCAATACCAGTCCCTGCTGCCAGCAATCCGGCAAGACTGAGCTCTGCCCCTGTCCCACCCCCTCGCGGCTGTCCCAGGGAAAGATCCCTGTATGCTGCTCCTCTCCCGCCTCCACCGCGTGGCTGTAAACCGCCGGTTACAGTTCTGTAAAGGAACGGGCAAGCAGTCCCAATACTAACATTCCCCTACCTAATTCAAAGCAGGTCACCATGAGCGACATCACCCTGATGAGGATCTCAGACACGGAAAAACAAAGAATGCTTCGGGAAAGCATGCAAAGACCAGGGCCGTATGCCGCCATCCTCTGCAGGGCAACGATCCCGGAGTACTTGCTTGTCTCCTGGCGCGGAAATGTCTGCTATTACGGAGGACCCAATAAGGCCGCTCTCCCCAGGAACCTGATGCAAAGGCTTTCCAATTACCTCCAGGAGAGCTTCGTGGAGATGTCCATTGAGGATTTCAGCTCTATCCCCGGACATATAGACCGCATTTTACTGTAGCTGCACTGGCAGGGACTAAACAGTAGAGCGGCTTGGGCAGAACAATCATGCAAAACCGGACATTGTTAGATTTTTTTTCAATAGTTGCACTGCCCAGGACTGAAACGTTAAGCGCCTAGGGCACACTAATCATGAGAAACTCATTGTTGTTATTGTTAATATTCCTGTTCTGTTAAAAATAAATGTTCAGATGTTTAAAACACTTACTGGATGATCCTTCCCCTGATTCTGTGTCCGGGTTAACGGCTGGGGACGGTTGGTAGGGGATCTCTGTAAGGGTGATGAAGAGATCCTGGCTGTCGGGGAAATGAGCGTTGTAAGCGCTGTCGACTGCCTCGTCCTCCTCATCTCCTTCCTCATCTTCCCCGTCCGCTAACATGTCCGAGGAACCGGCCGTTGACAATATCCCATCCTCAGAGTCCACGGTCAGTGGTGGGGTAGTGGTGGCGGCCGCACCTAGGATGGAATGCAGTGCCTCGTAGAAACGGGATGTCTGTGGCTGGGATCCGGAGCGTCCGTTTGCCACTTTGGTCTTCTGGTAGCCTTGTCTCAGCTCCTTGATTTTCACGCGGCACTGCGTTGCATCCCGGCTGTATCCTCTCTCTGCCATGGCTTTAGAGATCTTCTCGTAGATCTTTGCATTCCGTCTTTTGGAGCGCAGCTCGGAAAGCACGGACTCATCGCCCCACACAGCGATGAGATCCAAGACTTCCCGATCAGTCCATGCTGGGGCCCTCTTTCTATTCTGAGATTGCATGGCCATCTCTGCTGGAGAGCTCTGCATCGTTGCCAGTGCTGCTGAGCTCGCCACGATGTCCAAACAGGAAATGAGATTCAAACTGGCCAGACAGGAAAAGGAATTCAAATTTTCCCGGGGCTTTTCCTGTGTGGCTGGTCAGAGCATACGAGCTCGGACTGCTGTCCAGAGCGTCAGAGTGGTGCACTGTGGGATAGCTCCCGGAGCTATTAGCGTCGATTTCCATCCACACCTAGCCTAATTCGACATGGCCATGTCGAATTTAGCGCTACTCCCCTCGTTGGGGAGGAGTACAGAAGTCGAATTTAAGAGACCTCTATGTCGAACTAAATAGCTTCGTGGTGTGGACGGGTGCAGCGTTAATTCGATGTAACGGCGCTAAATTCGACATAAATGCCTAGTGTAGACCAGGCCTCAGTCCTTCTAGGTATTGCTACTGTTCGCTAATCTTCTACATGGGGGATCAGCAGAGACAATTTTATGAAGAAGAGATTACTACTTAACAGTAACTGAAGTTTCCAAATATATTGCCTCTGTGTGCCTCTGCCACACTCTCCCACCCTCCTCTCCACTTTGGAGTCTTTCAGGCAGGCAAAGAAAACTGAGGGCAACTGAAGGATATAGTCGTTCTGTAACCTGACTTGACATGAGTCGAGGTGCCACAGGTCCCCCAATAGTAAGCTGTTTTGAAGTGATTCATGGATTTGAGGCACAGTGCACAAATTCTAGAGTGTGAATCTGTAAATATTCTGAACTCCAGTTGCTGGCAAGTAACTTTCCTTTCTCGCCGCTTTGCCTTCAGTAGCTACTTTTAATGGGCTGTCATGAGTCAGTGTGATTGGACTTCGGGAATCACAGGTAGCAACTACACTGAATGAAAATGGGGGAACAGTATTGTATTAAAAGTGGCTGTCTCATAAGAACCATCATAAGTTATATTCCTCCAGTAAGTTGGAAACATTATGTGCTTACACTTGCAACTGATTGGTGCACCAAAATGTCTGTACCTTTTGTCTGCAATCTAAACTCTTCATATTTAGAATGTACTTCTCTGAGAAGAGCCCATAAAAACTGCAGTATGGGGTTTGAAGTCTTTTCCCCTCTCCTTCTCCTTTCTGGCTTCCATCTAAAATGTGAAGTGGGGAAAAAAAATGTTCCTTTTAAATGCCAGCCCTACAAACTACAACTCTTCTCATACCCTACTGGTAGTAAAACTTCTGCAGGGCAAATGAATGCCCTCAGTTATACTCTACTGTGCAATCTGTTGTCAATGGGGTCATTATTTGAAGACCCCTGTAAAATGAGTTTGCACAAGTTTAAAAGCAATGATTCAACTGACTTGAACTTAAAAAATAATTCTGATGCACAAAGCGAAATGGAATCGTTTCACACTCTCAGCTGTTTGCTGTGCAAGGCTAAGAGGAGTGAAAATCAATACACATTGTAGTCACTTAAAGCAAGCAGATCTCACTCGGAATATACAAGGAGCAGGCATGTTGAGTTGCAAGGTACCATTTTTAATCACTTTTCAGATTAGAATTGAACATAAAATGTTTTGATGGCTTTTCTTGTGAAACTCATTACTCTTTTTTTTTTTTTTAAACAGAACTAAAACCAGAACAGGTAAAGAATATGTCTGCCAGTGAGGTAAGCTGCTATAACATGACTTTTCCTTTCTGGGTGGAGCATGTACAGATGTGTGGGTGTTTGTGGGTTGTTTTTTTTTAAGAAACAACGAGGAGTCCGGTGGCACCTTAAAGACTAACAGATTTATTTGGGCATAAGATTTCTAGTCTTTAACATGCCACTGGACTCCTTGTTGTTTTTGTGGATACAGACTAACACGGCTACCCCTCTGATAGATGTTTCTAAATTATTGTAAAAATATTGTTGCCTAACTTTTTAACATTTTTCCTTGCTTGAGTTAAGTGAAAAGATCTCTTTAAAAATATTGGTAACATGGAATGTGAGGCTTCCCCCAACACACACTGAAAGGCTACAATGACTCTGGTGACTTTATGTATGCAGTATTGGTCCCAGCATACTAGAGAGACAAGGTTTAACTGGACCAACTTCTGTTGATGAGAGAGACCAGCATTTAAGCTTACACAAAGCTATTTCTTCAGATCTGGGAAACTAACTTTATCAGTTATTCCTAACAAAATTGTATTTGCCAATACAAAATGCTGAATAGCAATGATTTTTTTTTTTTAGAAGCTATTTTGAAATATCAATATGAATGTGTTTTTGGCATGTGTGGTAAAAAATTCATAAGATCTATGTTGAGAATAAGTGTATCTAAGAACAGTAGTTGAGGTAGTGTCAAATTCTGTGCTAACTTACACCCCAGAACTTCAGTAGGACTGGATGGGATGTACACAAGTGTGGGCATGATTTGGCCCATATTAGCGGTAAGGGTGGGAAGACTAAGACCACTCCATGTAGCTTGTGCCTCTGGAGAATGCAGGTGAGATTTGACTTGGGTCAAACTTCAGAGCCTCTACAGTGCCCAGCAGCAGATGGTGATTATTGAAACTTACTTGGGGTTTAAATCTTAAATTATTCAAAGTAGCTGAAGAGAGTCCTGTCATTTTATTTTATAAACAGGTTAGTTTTCCCAACAAAAGATATAAACTGTTGTCTGAACTGTAAGCTCTTTAGGGCAGGGACTCTCTCTTTGTTCTGTTTGTACAGTGCCTAGCACAATGGGGTCCTGGTCCACAACTACAGTAATACAAATAATAAAACCTGTTGATTTAGTGGGGGTTCATAGCACATAGATACAGAATTACTGGTGCACCTGATTAGTGTGTTTAACATGAGTAAGTGTGCATATATGGATCATTTGATATGATATTCACAAAATTAGTGCATCTCAGTATTCTTAAGTTACATAGCATTTCCATGCCCATCACAGGGAGGTACTACCAAACCAGCAGCTTAAGTGATATGTCATAGCCTAGTAACTATGTTGCTGTTTAGAAAAACATTCATACTGAATCTCAAAGTGCATGCAAAAAAAGCTGAACAAATCAAAGCCCCCAGTCTACAACTTCATCCTGAAAAAGTGGAGTAAAGGCAGAGTGACAAAGGGGACGACTTTGAACACAAACCCCCAAGTGGCAGAGTGATTAGATGAGCTTGCATATTCCTCAGCCTTTCTGCCCCAGTATGTGCATGCCCCATACATATTGCAGGAGAGGAGCAGGGAGAAGCTTCATTTCCTGGCTGCTTATTTCTTCAGAGGTGCAGCCTGTGACCAGTCACAGAGACTCCCCTTGAGACTGTCACTCAATGAGCTGGGATACCACTGAGAACAACCCTCCACTCCTGTCTTGCTGAGTTAGACACTCCAATCAGCTCCAGCACAGACCCGGAGGTTGGGCCATGCGTCTCTGCAGTTCACTGAAACTGAGATTCACTCAGCCAAGGGATTCTCAGTTAACAGGGACTTTCCCAGACTCCAGTGTTCAGCATTTCTGGGAGCCTGAACTCCAAATAAATCCATTTTACGCTGCATAAAGCTTATGCAGTATACATTCATAAATTGTCCACCCTCTATAACACTGATAGAGAGATGCACAACTGTCTGCTCCCCCAGGTATTAATCACTTACTCTGGGTTTATTAATAAACAAAAGTGATTTTATTAGGTATAAAAAGTAGGATTTCAGTGGTTTCAAGTAATAACAGACAGAACAAAGTAAGTCACCAAGCAAAATAAAACAAGCACACAAGTCTAAACTTCTTTCGCAGACTAGACGCCTTCCTAGTCTGAGCCCAATCCTTTCCCTGGTACAGTCCTCGTTAGTTCTGGCAGACATCTCGGGTGGTAAGCCCGGGTTTTCTCATGATTGGCAGCCCCTTTTGTCCTGCTCCACCCCCTTTTATAGCTTTGTCACAAGGCGGGAATCTCTTGTCTGTACTCTTCCCCTCCCCTGCCTCATCAATGGAAAAGTACAAGGATTAAGATGGATTCCAGTATCATGTGATATGGTCACATGTCACTGTAAGATCCCTAGTCTCCATTCTTCCTGGGTTGGCCCACACATACACAGGAAGGCTTGCAGGTAAATAAACCATTTACAACCAATTGTCCTAGTCAATGGGAGCCATCAAGATTCTAAACCACCATTAATGGCCCACAGTTTGCATAATTACAATAGGGCCTCAGAGTTATACATCATATTTCTAGCTTCAGATACAAGAATGATACATGCATACAAATAGGAGGAATATATTCAGTGGGTTATAACCTTTGTTATGATACCTTACAAGAGACCTTTTGCATAAAGCATATTCCAGTTACATCATATTCACACTCAGAAGCATATTTCCATAAAACGTGGAGTGCAATGTCACACAGCCTTGTTGTCCAAGCTTTTGCAAAGAGATGAAGCCCATGTAAGAGACGTGGGTCACCCTGAGAGATAGAGGACTCCCACAATCGTGCCGTATTTGTAAGCTGATCTCTGTCCCTGTCTCTAAAGACTTATTTCTGACAGGGTAAGCAGAAGAAGCAGTCATAGGGGGCCCATGTATATGTGATACATTTGTATGTACTCGACCTATTAATAGTATTCAGCCAGCCATTCTTGGATTGTGGATTTGTTTTACACGTAGCTGAATGCCTTGTTGTCCTAGGATTTGACTGTACATAAAAAAAATCTGCAGCCCCCCGCCCCATGGCATAGGTGCTGACTGCGTGGGTGCTCCGGGGCTGGAGTACCCACGTTAAAAAATTGGTGGGTCCTCCGCACCCACTGGCAGCTCCCTGCCCCGCCCCCCTGCTCCAGCTCGCCTCCACCTCCTCCGCGAGCTGATTCGCGGGGCAGGGAGGGAGGGAGGGAGGGGGGAGGAGGGGGAATGTGGTGTGCTGGGGGAAGAGGCGGGGCCGGGGATTTGGGGAAGGGATCCAATAGGAGTAGGGAGGGGGTGGAGTTAGGGTGGGGACTTTGGGGATGGGGTGGAGTCGGGGCGGGGCCAGGGGCAGACACACACCGGCACCGGAGAAAGTTGGTGCCTATGCCCCATGGTATTTCTCTTTGTCTGTTGTCACTGTGATACATCTGGCTGCACTAGCAAACACTAGGCCCAAAGAAATGTGGCGCTTTTGAGATTGTAATGTGTGCATTCATGTAGGGTTTGTCTGTGCTGACCCGAAGGCCTACTGTGGGTGTGAATAGTGGTATGACCAAAATGTTGCGGTGTAACTTCCCCGGGTGGGTGCTGCAGATGTGAACTAAACTCCTAGCTCTCCTTAACATAGTTCTTTTTGAAGAGGAGTATGCTAATGCTAACTAGGAGCCTTTTAGTTTGTATAATCCAAACTGCAGGGCAGTTTAGAACAAAGACTTAGTCACTAGTCTCACAGACTTGGACAGCTTTCTCAGTCTCCCAAGCTGTGAAAGATGTAGAAACTGTTTTGTTTGCTTGGCAATCTGGAAATTTGCCTTCATTATTTTACCCTTCCTTTAATAAACCTCTGCCTCCCACTTCTTAGCACATAATTTTTGTATAGCCTGACTGTTCTTTTGATTCCTTAGAGCAGGGGCGGGCAAACTTTTTGGCCTGAGGGCCACATCGGGTTTCGTAAATTGTATGGAGGGGGTTGTGGCCCCCACCTCCTATCTGCCTCCCCCTCCACCCTACCGCCCTGGGACTCCTGCCCCATCCAACCCCTCTGTTCCCTGACGGCCCCTCTGGGACCCCTGCCCCATCCAATCCCTCCTCTCATTCCTGATGTGCCCTGGCTGCCCCATCCAATCCCCCTCCTTCCTGACTGCCCCCGCCCCCTGACCACCACCCTGAATTCCCCTGCCCTCTATCCAACCCCCTGCTCCCTGCCCCCTTACCACGCTGCCTGGAGCACCGGTGGTTGGCGGCACTACAGCCGTGCCACCTGGCTGGAGCCGGGCCACGCCACCGCCACCACGCAGCACAGAGCACCGGGTCAGGCCGGACTCTGCAGCTGCGCTGCCCCAGGAGCTCACTGCCCCGCTGCCAAGAGTATTGCGCTGGCAGCAGTGTGAGTGAGTTGAGGCTGTGGGGGAGGGAGGACAGCAAGGGAGGGGCCGGGGGCTAGCCTCCCAGGCCAGGAGCTCGGGGGCCGGACAGGACAGTCCCACGGGCTGGATGTGGCTCGCGGGCCATAGTTTGCCCACCTCTGCCTTACAGCAATGTTCTGAAGTTACGTCCTAATATAATTTTGGAGAGTAAGGGGATGTCATCTGTGGACTGGGGGCATTACACCACAAAACCCCACTGAATGATATGACATTTTAATCCTGTTACCTGTGAAAAGACAACACCATGAACAAGGTCATACTAGTCTGATTGGACGCAGGCCCCTCGCATGCATTGGCTAGCACCACCTAGTGGAATAGAAAGTAATAACATTTCACTTTATTTTAAGTCTCTTGTGATCTAGAATTGTCAGATTTTTGTATAGTATATTACCTGTGTTTCTCATTGTAATCTAACTCTCTTGGCTACACAAACCCAAATGTTAGCACCATTTATATTGTACTGCTCTGAAAGTCAAGCCCGAAGTCTTCATTTATTGAGTAAGCACATGACACACAAAGACATTCATGATCTTAAAATGTCTTTTTTTTGCCTAGATGAGGAATATCAGATTGTCTGATTTCACCGAATCTTTGAAGAAGATAAAGCGCAGTTTGAGCCCTCAAACCCTGGATGCATATATTCGCTGGAACAAGGACTTTGGTGATACTACAGTTTGAAGAACTGCTGTATAAAAGTGAGGAGAAAGTGCTGTCTGCAATGAGCAATTGATACAGACTGTGGGAATGCAGCCAGAGTTTACAGGACTTCACAGATCTTTAAATATCTGCACTGGCAACTTGAGATTTGATTGATTGAAAAAGAAAAATTATACAATGTGAAAAGTGTTGATTAAGGCCTCTGTGCCTTTTTAGTCAGGATTTACTCACAGGGCATGTAAGTTAAAGCACAATAAGACCTGGGGTAAGACTTCTAGCAATCTAATCATTAATTTGTGTATTTTGTTGGCGATATAAGGTCCAATTGTATTGACTGTTGAAAGATTTATACTCTTAGGTTTTTTTAAAATTTTTCTCATGACATTTACTTTTCCTGCTCTCTACCTGGTAACTACTAACTTATAACTGGAACTTTGTAAATTTTTGTTTCAATTTTTAATATTTTTATCCATACTGTGCCAAATAAGCCATTTCCCTCTGCAACAGGAAGAACAGCATTGGGAATTAGCATTATTTAAAAAAAAAGTATCCAAATAGAAAGCAGCTGGTCTGCTACTACCTTGTCTTTTGTCTGGTTATAGTGTGGCCATACAGTTCACAGAACAGTTTAAAAAAAAAAAAAAAAGACCTTTGGTAGCAGAACAGCAAAAATCCTATCGAACCAGTTGAAATTAATAAAAAATTATTACATTATAAAATTGCTATACTAAGCCATTTTTGCCAGTGGTATTTTTCTTTAATTCATTTGTAAAGCTTCCACTGTAGAATGTTGGTTTATTCTTATGGTGTGTTAACTTCTACTTGAAGCCCAACTGATTTTGGAGAGAATAAATGATGCTGTCAAATTGTGAAGTTTTAGAACTAGTGTTTCTACTCTGTATTAGTTTGTCTGTGTACAATAACTAAGTTTGTTTCCATTCTGGTCCTTGCTTTTTTTAATTTACAGAGGAGAGCATTAAAATAAGTGGCTAGATATTTAATACATAGCACACACTAACATTTTTATACCTTTAATGTGCTTTGGTTTGTATACTAAGATCTAAAATAAATTCCACTGATCTGCTTTTTTAAAAAGTAAAATAACTACATTCTTTAAAACAAACCTGAATTTTTATTAAATAAATGACATACTGTAGTAAACAGAAACACTTAAATCATGGTCTTTAAATACCGTAATAAAGGGAAATGCATATTTGGCCTGTACTGCATATGGGCAACATTTTGTTTACAAACTTCATGGTCAACATTTTGTTTACAAACTCTACTGTGGAGCTAAACTATGATTAAAACATGAGAAAATGTTTGTAGAAAGGCATGGTGTAACAGCTTTGAAAAACATTTTTCTTCAGTAATTAAAAAAACAAACAAAACCTCCCCACACTTGTGAAGATTTTACTACAAAAATAGTGCATGGATTTTTACCGTCCGTAATTGTTTAAGAAATCTGTTTATATAGCTTGTTTGTAGTTTTTCTTCAGAAATTGGAAACTGAGTTTTCTATTAAGGTTGTCATGAAAATACTTTTCTTACTGCTTCGGAGAGGGGGAAGTCAAAACACTGAGGACAGTTGATCTTATAGTTTTAGTTATAAAAAGAACTAGCTGATGTAGAACTAGGGTGCTTACAATTCTACGACAGAGCCCTCTTTTTTATCCATTGCACAATATCAGGAAGTATATAACAGCAGAAGCTCTGTCAGCTGTTCAGAGACGTAAACATGATTGTTCTATTCATGTCTGAAGAACTGCAGAGAGCTTAATATTACAAAAATCAGTTAAGGCAATAGGAGGTGATAAGAAATAGAGGCACTGTTACACTGAAATGCCTTTTAAAGAGTATAACCAGTTTGATTAGAAAACTTCAAGAGTGCAAAGTTTCTCAAATATGTGTGTCATACATAATTAAGGTATGTGAGTTCCGTTCCCCTGATCCACCTCGCAGGACAGCTTGGAAAGGTAGCCACTGCCAGTGGCATTATAGGATTTCAATGCCTCAGCTTTCTAAAGAGACTTTTTTAATAATTCCACTTTGGGTTCTCTTCTGCCTTAGAATTGTGAAGCACCTGTTTTGCACTGCTGGGTAATTCAGTCATAGGTTTCATCGCTAAGGTTGGATAGTACTTCTTGGTTAATACCTCTTCGTTAACTAGTCAGACCTCTTACGACCCCTCATTTCTCTTTCCATGAAATTGTATAATCTTGTCTCGAGCACCTTATCTAAAATAAAAACTATTTACCTAAAGTAGTAATTATTGCGCCATATCGTTATAGTAAGTCTTTTTTTCTTTTTTCTGCTAACCAATCTAAACTTTGCTTTTAGTCCATTCCTTCATGTTGTTAGTAGTGTCCAGTGTAAATAAGTGCTCATTAGCAGTGTAATGTTCCACCTGACGTGTAAAGATCATTCCCATCTGTTAATGGAAAACACCTAGATGATGATGCATTATTAGCTAGGGTCATAGAGAAACTTTAAACATGCATATGCATCAGAGGGGAAGAGGATTAGTTCCAGTACAGGTCACTGACCCCTCTTACACCCTTTTCTCAAGCAATTAGGCACTGCATTTTCTCAGAGCACAGAACTGGAAGAGACCAGGCAAAAGTGCAGCTCGGTACTGTAGCACATTATTGTGGACTTCTCTCACTACAGGTATGCCTTGTGATCAGACTGGAGTCCTGGGAATGGGCCTGAATAGGAGAATGGGTCTGCCTTATCTTCAAGTCAGCTATTCCTTCTTGCTTGCCCAGTGGCTCCATCCAGGTTCTGCGCACAGAGTTTGAGTTTAAAAAACTGGCTGCTGTCACTCAAGGTCAAGATACTACAGAAAGCCAGTCATTTTCTGATTAGTAGTGGGAGGAATCCTTTTTTTAATCTAGTCCTTCACCTAACAGAGGACCTCAGATACAGTGGAGAGTTTTGGATTTTGGTCCTCCACATGAGTAAAAAGTTGAGCCATGTCAAGAGGCCACTTTTCACAACCCAGAGTTACAAAAACCAAAGGTGCAGACAAAAAAATATCATTGCAGCAAATTTACCTGATGACTCAAACTGGAGTGAGGTTTTGTATTTTTGCTCTGAGACTCTTATTCAAGAGTGTCCTTTCTTGAATGTTTGGTTTCTGAAATGTTATAAACATTGCTATGGAGTATTAAGCTATGTCCTATTGGTAAAGGGAAAACGTATGTATAAAAGCATGGTGAGCATTCACATTGCTTTAATTTCACAGTGTTGGTTGCCCTACAATAAAATGTTGCGATTTGTCTTGTTTTTACTGTTTCCGTCTGTCAGTTTTGTTACATAAAATGTCCAAAACTAAAAGCCCTTGGTAAATCAGAAGCTTATTAAATACCAGATCACAGGGTGGGGCGGAGCTGAGGGGGAATATGTATATACCTCATCTATTTAGTTTCTGTGGGACATGACTCATTTTATAAAAGGTTTACATTAGCTTTTTAAATATAAGTGCTATTTCCTAAATAATGTGCTGAAATTGAATGTGTGATTACCTCAAAATCATGCTGATTACAAATAAAATGGAAACTCTGATTCGAGTGCCTGTTTAATCCCAGTGGGCTGAGCCAACCGTTCTGAAAATGCAAGGAAAACATGGCTCGGCGCAGCTAAAGCTGCTCAGCTGACTCCTGCTTAGATAAGATTCTCTCTTCATATTTTTTTTGTGACCAGACTCTTACAAAAATGGGAAGATAGTGAAAGTTGGCAGGAAAGTTGGGGAAATTGGTTATTTTGGGAAGCTAGGTGAACGTGTGAGTTAGGGCTTAGAGCAGAAGCCTGGGAATTTAGCTTCATGACCCTTCCTTCCCGTGACTTCATGGTGTCTGATCTTGGGCAAGTCATTCTGACATCATAATCTTGGGGCAGGAGGTCTTCTCCATATGTAACAAAGAGAATGCTTTTTAAACTCCCCTCATCTATGGAATCTGGTCAACAGCTCCATGTCACTTTTTTTTTTTTTTTATGTTTATCATAACCAGGGCTGGCTCTAGGATTTTTGCCACCCCAAGCAAAAAAAAATTTGGCCACCCCCCCTTTTTTGTGCCCCCCCTGCGCCCAGCCCCACCCCAACTCCACCCCTTCCCCAAATCCCCAGCCCCGCCTTCTCCCCTGCGCATGCCGCATTTCCCCCCCCCATTGCTTCCTGTGGGCCCCCACAACCTCCCACCCTAGCTCACCTCCGCTCCACCTGCTCCCCCGGGCGTGCCGCCGCTCCGCTTCTCCCCCCTCCCTCTCAGGCGAGCAGGCGGAGTGGAGGTGAGCTAGGGTGGGGGGCGCAGGAAGTAACGGGGGGTAGAGGAACCGCTCCCCGCTCCAGCTCACCTCCGCTCCTCCACCGCCGCCTCCCCTGAGTGCCCGCTGCTCAACTTCTCCTCTCTCCCAGCCTTGCTGCACGAAACAGCTGTTTCACGCGCAGCAAGCCTGGGAGGGGGGGGAGAAGCGGAGCGGCAGCGGCATGCTCAGGGGAGCAGGCGGAGGTGAGCTGGGGCAGCGGGGGCACTTTTTCCCCATAAGCATAAGTCGGCGCTTATGATGACCAGTGCCAGAATGCCGCCCCTAGAAATGTGCCGCCCCAAGCACCTGCTTGTTTTGCTGGTGCCTGGAGCCGGCCCTGATCATAACAGCTAATTGTCTGCCAGTAGCTTTGAGTAATCAATCTTATGTTATCCCCTGTCTTTCCCTGCACCCCCCCACCCTCCCTCAGTGTTTAGGCTGGCTCTTCCTTACATCAAGTATGTGTTTAGGCTTTAAGGTCTTCAGGGTTGTGTGTGTGTGTGTGTGTGTGTGTGTGGTGTTGGTTTTGTTTTGTTTTTGAATACAGTGAGACAATAGCACCTTTCTGGCCACTGATAATTTTATTCCAAATGGTCTACTAATTGGGGTCCTAGGCTGTTGAACATCACCTATTAAGGAAATATTTTAAAATAAATATGGGCTCTGTCATAAATATAAAGGGAAGGGTAACAACCTTCCTGTATACTTTACTATAAAATCCCTCCTGGCCAGAGGCACAAAATCCTTTTAACTGTAGAGGGTTAAGAAGCTTAGGTAACCTAGCTGGCACCTGACCAAAAGGACCAATAAGGGGACAAGATACTTTCAAATCACGGTGGGGCGGGGGGGGGAGAAAGGCTTTGTTTTGTCTTTTCTTTGTCTGTTCTGCGTGCTTGCCGGAGACAGATCAAGAAAGCAAGCAATCCAACTCCATTAGGATTAGTAAGTACTAGCAAGGGAATGCGTTAGCTTACTTTTATTTTGGCTTGTGATTTTCTATGTGCTCAGAGGGAGGTGTATTCCTGGTTTTCTTTTTGTAACTTTAAAGTTTTGCCCAGAGGGAAATCCTCTGTGTTTTGAATCTGACTGCCCCGTGAGATTATCTTCCATTCTAATTTTACAGAGGGGCTGCTTTTTACTTTTTTCTTTCTAATAAAGTTCTGTGGTTTGTTTTTTTTTTTAATCTGATTGGGTTTTTTTTTTTTTTTAGTGGTTTGTGTTCATCTTGTTTATTCTCAAGCCTCCCCAGGAAAGGGCGTGTAGGGCTTGGGGGAAATATTAGGGGAAAGTAGGAACTCCAAGTGGTCCTTTCCCTGAGTTTTGTCTAATCACGTGGTTGTGGCAGTGTTACCTAATCCAAGGTACAAGGGAAAATTTGTGCCTTGGGGAGTTTTTAACCTAAGCTGCTAGAAATAAGCTTAGAGGGTCTTTCATGCGGGTCCCCACATCTGTACCCTAGAGTTCAGAGTGGGGAGGGAACCCTGACAGGCTCTGAGGGTTGTATGTTAGGCATCAGTTATGTATTTTTGAATTAATCTAAAACCATTCCCAAACAAGTCCTTAGACCTTCTGCCTTTGGCTCAGATATAGTTTACATCAGAACATCATTTTAAAAGTGGGTTTGATTCTTTTTTGGAATCAGGTTAGTTTGTGCTGCTTCTCCCATGAGCAGTTCTGAGAACTCAGTGCAGAGTGCCTGGTTTGTAGTAGCTGAAGAGCCAAATACCAAGTTTGCATGGATTTTGCTTTTTGGAGAAGGAATGGTGGGGTGGGGTGGGGTGGGGGGAGGGACCCTGCCACCACCAGCTGTTTCTAAACTGCTGCTAAACATCTACCATCTCTGTAATAACACTCATCTGAGCCATATACTGGCAGAGCATGGGAGCCCTGAACTGTTGTGTACATTGTGTGTACAGTTAACCCACCTAAAGACACAGTAAATGCAGCAAGATCTAGTTCACTTGATAGGATAATTTATGGTAATACTCCAAAATAAAGCATAGTGTGTGGAACTGGGATATATTGGCCAATTGCCCTTGTTTAAAATGGTGAATATACTTTTGAGTGAGGTTAGCCTGCTATTGTGCTCTGAGTTAATAATCCCCCCCCCCCCCCCCTTTCAATCTCATTTCCATTGGTACTTCTTGGTAAAGTGTCCTATAGCATGTGCTTGGACTGCTAACACCTCAGCCATGGAATCTTGCAGCTCTGTACTAGAGAGGAGACAATGAGATAATTGGACTGAAATAGCTTCAAAATAACACCAAGACTTGGCAGCAGTGGCCAAGCATGAAGGAAACAACAGGAGCATCACCACAGGCCATCTTCTCCCTTGTCTTATCCCAGTATCAGTTTGGTGGTTTGATAGGCGAAATTAAGAACAAATAAGTCAAACTAAGGCAGTGATCCAAAAACAGCAGCAAAATGCTTTTAAAGAGGATTGAAGGGTAAGAAGTATTAATCTTTGTCAATCAACAGCCTGGATTAGAAAGACATTTTGGCTGGCTTTATTCCATAATTGTCCATTATTGGGACTTTATACCTTCCTCTAAAACACTTGCAGCTGACCACGGTGGGAGACAAAATAGTGGATGAGGTGGACCATTGATCTGATTTGGGGTATCAATTCCTATGTTTCCAGGCCAGGGATGGTAGGGCATGGCTTATGGGAGGTAGGAAGGAGTGATTAGATAATATTATATAGAGCTCTAGTCTTCACAGACCCCAGTGAGGCAACGGTTAGAAATTACATGGTGCTGTTCCTGGGCATTTGCAATTTATGGTAATTTATTTAAAGTGCTGAAGTATTCACTAGGACAGGAATCTTTTCTTGCTCCTACAAGGATGGTCTGAGCCAGCAGGTGCCCTGCACATGGAGACTGGTATAGACACATTATGGAGAAATTGTTAAAAGTATGAGAATAGGTCTCAAGAAAACACAGGCATGACATTTTATATGTTTACTAATATCTTTATGCATATCTCTGTATGCTTTAAAAACTTGTCAATTTTCACCTCTAGTAGAGAGGCAAATAACTCCGTTTCACTGATGAGGAAGGCCAAAATCCAGTCTGAGTGGAGACTGCTGGCAGCAGAATCAGTGCAGTTCTGCTGCAGAAAAGGTGTTTGCGTGTGGTGATTTGTGCATGCACACACATGGAATTTGGTTATGCAAAAGGCCCCTATTTTGCATGTGATGGGGTTGTTCAGGTCCAGATCAAATGATCATGTGCATAGATGTCCTTTCTTCTTCCTTTCCCTTTTTGTGGGTGATGGGAAGGGCCCATAGTTGTTAGCCTGAAGTAGGTTGTGAAAAATAGCTTTGAAGCTGCTCTGTGGCTCAGAAAAGATTCCTTCCCTTAGCTCCTGCTCAGTTAGGCTGGCTAGGAGCTGTAATTTAGCTGAAGTGAGTTGTTCAATGTGTCATAAAATGCTGTGGTGGATCTAGGACTAGAATCAAGGGCTGGGATTTTCAGACGTTTCCAAGTGATTTATGAGCACAAGTCCTATTGACTTTCAATGGGGCTTGTGCTCCTAGCAGTGGCACTGCCCCCAAAGAATTTATTCTAGAAATGTTCCCTGTGAACATATTGCAGCCTTTGTGGTGTTCATGAACTATTCTATTACTCTTTCAAGCACAGTGCAGGGGAACCTCCCTTCCTCATCTTCCCCTCCTCCTGCAGTCTAGGGGCACTAGCCCACAGGTGCTGTCTCCCTTCCCCTGGCCATGTGCCCTGGGGGGAAAACTGCAGCGAGGAGCCAGGCAGGTGGGAGCAGAAACAACCAAAGAAGGGACCTTTGGCCACTGAAAGGATTTTCTACAGTTTTGATAGGGCTTCCTCAGCCCTTTCCTGATTGGTTGGTTGCTCCAAATCCGCTCCCTCACACATCTATTTAGATTGTAAGCTCATTAGGGCAGGGGCCATTTACTCTGTGTCTGTACAGTGCCTAGCACAATGGGGCCCCCTTCTTGTTTGATTCTTGGGCACCTCTGTAATAAACATGGCAGATGCTTCTGAAAATCTCACCCCGGTCTCTGCTAGTTATGTGTCTTAGCTACAACACCTTCCTTCTGCCACCAATATTTGTTTATATTTCCAGATCTCATCATGGCCATCTGTATGAGGCATCAAGTTTTCACAAATGTCTTGCTTGTCCTTGGGAGTTTGTTAATAATCATCAGTGAGCTGAAATTAATCCTTATACACGAGGAAGCCAATACTTACTTTCTGTAGATCCTTAAAATGCCACCTGGAGCGTCAAGATTAACAGCCTGAGTTTTGCAGGAGATTAATACCCTGGATATGAAATAAAACTGAATAAATTAAATAATGAGCAGAAACCCCAATAAGCAGAGACTTGGATAAGTGTCATCTGTGCTGTTTAGCCTTTCTTCTTCCTTCCTTTCTGACTTGCACTGTTGACTGGAGACGGGAGATAGCAGCTAAAGCCAGCGGCTGAACTGCCTTCCCTAAAATGCTGCACAGTTCTTGTCCTGTTTAGATACGCATAAAGGAGATTTCAATGGAAAAAATACCTCTATGGTGTGCTATACCCATCTCCTAGATCAGAGGTTCTCAAACTGTGGTCCGCGGACCACCAATGGTCCACAAGCTCCATTCAGGTGGTCTGCAGATAGTTCCCTCTACGGTGCGTGCTTGGGCAGCCACATACAAGAGAATGAAGGGCCACCCACCTAATTAGTGGAGCCACAATTAGGTGCCTGGTCCCTGGAGAAGAAGCACATATAAGGTGAGGTGGTGGCCTTGGGGGGAACAGGGGGTAGGTGGGAGGGGGCAGTGAGATGGGGGAAATAGGAGATGGGCAGTGGGTGAGAAGAGGGGGTGGGGGGAATTTGGGATGTCCAGGGCTGCGGCAGCCAGAGAAAGAGGCGATTTTTCCCAGCTCCAGGGCTGCGGCTGCCGGGGAGAAACGGCCCTCCTTCCCAGCCCCAGCTCGGGGACTGTCGCGGCGGGGGAGAGACACCCCTCCTCCTTCCCAGCCCCAGCTCGGGCTGCCTCAGTGGGGGAGAGAGGGAACATCCATCACATTAGAAAGGTAAGACTACTGATATTAAAATATGAGTTGTGTGCTTTTATCTGTAGAAAAAAAAAGTTGTTTATTATTAAGGTTTTTTAATATAGCGCCTTTATTCAAAGTGCTTTACAATAGTTAGCTAACGGTACAAACAACATTTGGAAATATCATTCCGTGGTCCGCTGAGACCCTCAGCAATGTTCAAGTGGTCCATGAAAAAAAGTTTGAACCACGATCAGGGTATACCCCCCCAAATCTGAACTCTGAGGTGCAGATGTGGGGACCCACATGAAAGACCCCCTAAGCTTATCTTCTACCAGCTTAGGTTAAAACTCTTCCAAGGCACAGTCTGCCTTGGACAGATATTGCTGCCACCACCATTTGTAAAGTGATTTTTACAAATATTCAGGGAAGGGTCACTTGGAATCCCTATCCCCACAAGCCTCTTCACCCCTTTTCCTAGGGAGGCTTGAGAATAAAATAGCAACCAGTTGCCTTAGCAATGTGAGCACAGACCAACCCCTTGTCTAAGGACTTTGGAATCAAAGAATTTTTTTTTTAAAAGGGTACATTTTATTAAAAAAGAAAACTCAGGCTTTGGGGATTAAACACCAAAAATAACTTTCTTGGGGTTCAGCTTAAAGGGTACAAGCAAAACAAAAGCACCTGGGATTAGCACAGAGGAATCCACAAACCAAAACAACCAAAAAGTTCCCTAATTGCATCCATCTTAACTTTTCCTGTGCTACTTACATATCTAGGACTCCAAATGAGGAGTTTCTAGGTATGATGCTGATTTTCCATACCTGGCTCAGCGCTTACAGCCTGTTGCTGCCTTTCCCTCTCTCTAGTTCGAGAGAGAGAAAAAGAAAACCACCACCCCCCAGCCATTTTTTCCAATTTGAAAGGGTACAGCCTCCCTATTGGTTCCCCTGGTCAGGTACCAACTCAGGTTAAGCTTCTCTTAACTCTTTACAGGTAAGGCAATTAGGGTACAGCTGCTAAGGAGGATTCTATAGCTACTGAGTGGCTGGGTGTCCATAAAAGGGAGCTACCCCCCCTCATTTATCACAACCACTGTCCTAGATCTTAAGTAAATGTCTGTGATGATGTCTCTGCCCATCTAATTATTAGACACTTAAGATCTAGAAGGACGTGGGTCTGGCACAAAATAAAGATTTTTTTTCCATTAAAATCACCTGTGTGAGATAACATAAGAATGGCCACACAGGGTCAGACCAATGGTTCATCTAGCCTAGTATCCTGTCTTCCAACAGTGGCCAATGCCAGATGCTTCAGAAGGAATGAACAGAAGAGGGCAATTATTCCAGCTTTTGGCAGTTAGAGGCTTAGGACACCCAGACCATGGGGTTGCATCCCTGACCATCCTGGCTGATAGCCATTGGTAACCTGCCCTCCATTAATTTATCTAATTATTTTTTTTAACCCAGTTACAGTTTTGGCCTTCACAACATCCCTGGCAATGAGTTTAACAGTTTGTGTGAAGTAGTCCTTCCTTTTGTTTGTTTTAAACCTGCTGCCTATTAATTCAATTGGGTGATCCCTGGTTCTTGTGTTATGGGAAGGGGTAAATCACACTTCCTTATTCACTTTATCCACACCAGTCATGATTTTATAGACCTTTAATATATCTCTTCTCTTTTCCAAGCTGAAAAGTTCCAGTCTTTTTAATCTCTCCTCCTATGGAAGCTGTTCCATACCCCTAATCATTTTTGTTGCCCTTCTCTGTACTTTTTCCAATTCTAATATATCCTTTTTGAGATGGGGTAACCAAAACTGCATGCAGTACTCAACGTGTGGCCGTATCATGGATTTATATAGTGGCATTTTATTTTTTGTGTTATCTCTCCCTTTCCTAATGGTTCCTAACAATGTTAGCTTTTTTTGACTGCTGCTGCACATTGAGCAAATGTTTTCAGAGAACTAACCACAATGACTCCAAGATCTCTTTTTTTGAATGGTAACAGCTAATTTAGACTTCACCCATTTTTATGTATAGTTGGGATTATGTTTTCCAATGTCATAATTTTACATTGGGGCAACGGATCCTTCCTAAAAGTGGGAGGTCCCCCAAGGCTCCACCCCTCCATGGTCCTGCCCCTCTTTTCCCCCCAAGCCCATTTTGTTACCCAGTCTTGTGTGATCCCTTGGTAACTCTTCACACTCTTCTTTGTACTTAATTATCTTGAATAATTTTGTAGTTGTCTGCAAATTTTGCCACCTCATTGTTTATCCCATTTTCCCAGATCATTTATGGACATATTGAACAGCAGAGGTCCTGTACAGATCTGTGGGGGACACAGCTATTTACCTCGCGCCATTGTGAAAACTATCCATTTATTCATACCCTTTGCTTCCTGGCTGTTAACTGACCCTGTTGGGTCAGGACCCCCATTTTGAGAAACACTGTCCTTCCCTTTGAAATTGGTATAGTATAGGGTAAAAGGACCCAAGAGCCCAGATTTCAGGGTCCATCCGTGACACATTTTTCACAGCCATGAATTTGGTAGGG
Organism: Emys orbicularis; assembly: GCF_028017835.1. Lineage (NCBI taxonomy): Eukaryota > Metazoa > Chordata > Testudines > Emydidae > Emys > Emys orbicularis. The sequence continues at coordinate 145,750,502 of NC_088685.1, forward strand.
CCCTAGCCATAGTTGTGCTTCATGCATAGGGGCTGGTACATAATAATAATTGGGGGAGAGGAATAGCTCAGTGGTTTGAGCATTAGCCTGCTAAACCTCAGGTTGTGAGTTCAATCCTTGAAGGGGCCACTTAGGGATCTGGGGCAAAATCAGTACTTGGTCCTGATAGTGAAGGCAGGGGGCTGGACTTGATGACCTTTCAAGGTCCCTTCCAGCTCTAGGAGATAGGATATCTCCATTAATTTGTATTTTTTATTTACCTCAGCAAAACCCTTGGCATCATTGCTTGGCTCTTGTCCGCTGGCCCGGTCCAGCTCATCCCATCATCACAGAGGCTCTTTCTCAGTGCTGTGCACAGTGCCCTCGCTTTGCAGTAGCAGCGTGCGGCTGTACACAGATGCAGGAGCAGATACAGGCGCGCCCACGGCCAGAACCAGTGTTTCCCTTAACAGGGCAGCTCCCAGCGCGTCGGGCTCTCCGCTGACGGGGGTAGAGGCTGGCTCCGGCCCGCGGGCTAGCGGCGAGAACCCCCGGGGGCCGGGCCATGGTCCGCCCAGGCGGTGATTCTCAACTGATTACACGTTGTGGGCCACATGCGCCACCCACAACGTGTTACCTGGGCAGCGGGGGCGGCAGCCCCGAACCGGGCCACAGCTCGCGGGGCCGCTGGGAACCCGGTGGCCCCCAGGCACGGCCGCCCTGTGTGTTAAGTGGGCCGCTGGCCCACAACACCCGCTCCAGACAGCCGCTGTCCCTCTCCGCACGCCACCCCCTGCGAGCAAGCTGATTGGTCCGGGCTGCTCCGGCACGACTGGGGGAGAAGCAGTGGGGTAGACGTCAGCTGCTCACGCCGCCGCCCTCGAGCCCTGTTAGGAGATCACGTTCTCGAGACAGACGCATGCGCATTTACCCTCTCCTCTGATGAGAACGGCTGGCGGCCTATGCGCCGTCCCGTCTGACGTATCTGCGTCACTTCCGGTTCCGACGGGGGGGGGAAAGTGAAATTGCTCCTCCCCCTTTTTTTCACCATGGCAATTGGTGGATCCGCCTCTTCCGACCCCAGGGAGGGTGGGAGCCGCCTGTTCCGGTGCCGGGCGGGGGAGTAACATGGTGAGTTGCCCCCGGCGAGGGGAAGTAGGAGCAGGGGGTTGCTGTGGCCACCAAACTGCTGCCGCCCCGGGCTAGGGTCTCGCTGCCCGCGCGCTCGGGGTCCGGCCGCGCGGGGCTGGCGCTGCCAGGCTCCGAACTCAAACCTCCTCGGCCTCCTGGCCGCGACCCCCGGCCTGGGAGACGTGGCTGCTGTGGGCTGGGTCCCTGGAGCGCGCACGCTGAGAGCTGCCTGGCCCCGCTCCGCCGGCCCGCGAACCTCAGAGCCCCTCTGTGCCCGACCCGCCGCCGGCAGCTGCGACGCTGGTACCTGCCCTTGGCTGTGTTGCAGGGGCCGTGAAAAGGGCTGTACTGCTACCGCCTGAGGGGGGTCTGCGCTGCATGGCACAGCTGTGGTGTAGGTACTTGTTACAGCCAGGGAAGGGGCGACACTGTTCACAGCCCTGAGCGGTATAACTAGGTTGACCTAAGTTTTAGGTGAAGTCCGGGCCTGTCTCATTGAATGAACCAGGGGCTCTGTATGCGAAGCCACTGCTAAACATAAGCAGACTAAGCAATTGCTTAGGGCGCCAAGCAGCTCAAGGGAGCCCCCTGTTAATTATTAGTGTGTGTTGTGTGTGGAGGGCCTCCCCCAAATATTCCTGCTTAGAGCCCCCAGTGGGCTAGCACCGGCACTGTCTGCATGCACTGGAAGCCATCAGTGGATGGCCTGCTGAGGCATGGCAAAGTCAGCCCTGGCGCATTACTGGAAGGGGGTTGGCAAAGGAAGGAGCATATGAAAGGAGTGTAGCTGGTGGGGAAAAGAGGTGTGTGGGGGGGGGCATGGTTAGGGAGCAGGGGGCTGCCTAGACCCCTGCTGTGGTCCAGTGTTAATGGTTTGTCAGGGACTTATAAATAATGCTGTGGGTTTGTCATGGAGTCTGTGACTTCTGCAGCTGGGGCATTCTCTGGCCACCGCATCGTCCCCACTTCTCCTCTCCCCTGCAGCAGAATTTGGGTATGGGAGGAGGTTGGGGCACATGATGGGGTTAGGCGGACTCTGGGTGGCACTTACTTGGGGGGCTCCCCAGAAGTTGTGACAACCCCCTCGCTAGGCGGAGGTGTGGCCAGGCAGCTCTGCATGCTGCCTCCGCCCAGAGCACTGGCTTCGCAGCTCCCGTTGGCTGGGAACTGTGACCAATGGGAGTTGTGGGGGCGGTGCCTGCAGGCGGAGGCAGCCATGCCTCTGCCTAGCAGCTGAGCAAGGGGAATGTTGCTGCTTCTGGGGAGCCCCCCAGATAAGTGCTGCCCAGAGCCCCACCTCACCCCCTTGCATGTCCCTACCCCCTCCCACACCCAAACTCTGCTGCTGCTGAGGGGAGAGGTGTGGAGCCAGGTAGGGAGCCTGATGGCCCTGTCAGACACCCCCCTCCCCCCCCCCCCATCAAGGGTCCTGGGCCATGTCTCTCTCTCCCTCTCCCCCCCCCCCCCCCCCCCAGTTTTTAGTCAGGTGTATATAGTAAAAGTCATGGACAGGTCATGGGCTGTGATTTTTTTGTTTACTGCCCGTGACCTGTCCATGACTTTTACTGAAAATACCTGTGACTAAAACGTAGCCTTACTTATAAGCTGTTTATTCTGCACTGGACAACTTGCCACTGAATCTGTTTCTTGCTACAGAGTTATGCTTCACACTCCAAGCATTTATTAAGTATATAATGTCAAACATTATTTTAAAGAGTGTTATTTAGATTCAATGTCAAGCACTCAAGAGTTAGGCAACTGTGATAGTGTTTCCTATACACCCTGAATTCCGCCCTCTCGTGTATCCATGTCCTACACTGAGTGAGGAAAGAAAAATGTGACAGTGGTTTTTATTAAATGATCATATGGACAAAGGAGGTAAGTTAGGGTTGTATGGGCAATAGAGAATTTGGCATTGCCTAACTTTTCAGTGCTTGACTTCGCAATTCGAGTAGCATTGTTTTAATGTAGTTTTGTGTATGTGACTTTATAGGCTTTTTTTAAAGGAAGAAGATGATAAATTCTCTAATGTACAGCTCTAACTCCCTCATCATGCATCATCAATTGGGCTTGAATCCTCAGCTTTCAGTGTTGAAGCACAGACTTCTGCCACTTGAGCTGCAGAACTAAGTATGCCAGCTGCAGAAAAAGAAATCTATTAAAACTGAGGGAGGATGGTGGTTGTTATCATGTGCTGGATCTGGATGAGTAGTTGAGGGAAGCCCAGAAATGGTGTGGATGTTTTTTTTTTGTAGAGGATTTCCTACCCCATGTACCCCCCATTAGGGGGGGTGAGCCACTGGAGCCATGTGTTGTAGCAAGAGGTGGAGGGAGAAGGAGAGGGAACCTAGCTCCTCTTCTCCTTTCCCCACTCTCCAATCTAGCTACTTCTCCAATAGCTCCCAGGCATTCCTGGTGTATGGTGGTGACACTGCTGCTGCTTTGGCAGGGAGGTGGGCCAAAGTCTTTAAAATGTTCAAGTTTGGTTATTTTGGCAGCCTGCTAGAATTTTCCTGAGAGAAAACAGTGACAGAAGGGAAATAGTCCTTCAAGTAGGTGTCTGTGTGTATCCTACTCTAGCTACACTTGTACATCACGGGTGGAAGATGAGAATGTTCGAATTGCAGTGTCTGTTGGGCTAATCTGCACTGTGCATGCCCCCTGCACCTAAGAGCATAAAGGGCAAAGTATCTGCAAATGACCTTCAGTACCCGTTTACTGCCTATGGCAGGGAGACAAAACAAGTAGTGTCTGCCTGCTACCTAGTACTAGAATCTGTTTCTCATAGTCAGTTAATTCCCATTTAATTCCCTCTCTTGTTTGTTTTATTGGTGCAAAAATAAATATAAGATTTTGCCTCAGCACTTTGTACCCCTTCCTTGACTTAAAATGGCAGAGTGAAAGCCCTTGGGCTTTACCCAGGCCCATCCTGTGACACTCATTCCATGTATGCAAGGCCATAGTTGTTGCTTTTTTTGTCTCAGTGAGAGCCATGTGCCAGGCTGCTGCTCAGTATAACATTCCTTTATGATCAGGACAAGAAAATCAGGGGTATTTGCCTGAAACTATTTGTACCAAAGGGGTTTAAATCAACCTCAGTGTCTCTGCCAGATAATGCTGGTGACCACCAGCTGCTGGCATCAGAACTAACAAAAGAAACATTAACAGTACCAGCTGATCTAATGTTAGAGGACATAATGTCCTTAGCACCTCACTTCGAACTGATGACACTATATTTGGCACTGGTATGTACCTTTGTCCTCACAGTGCTGACATGGCCTCAAAGATGTGTTGCATTTGGAGGAAGCCTAGTTGTCTTCTCCATCACTGGGACATGGCTTCTTTTCACTTTCCAGCAGAGAACCTTTTCCCCTCTGTTCACACACATCAGGAAAAGGCCTCTCTACAAACCAGGGTGCACTCACTTCAGCGCCCTGACTCATCTGCCTCAGACATGGCAATAGCCAAGTCACCAGAACCAGCTTCATCCCTGCAGTGCTCCACCTTGACCATACTGGGCATACTCAGGACCTCCATTTAAAGCACCCAGGATTCTGTCTCCCTCTTACCATTCAAGAAAATGCAGAAGGTCATGCTGTCCTGCATCAATGTCCAGGCCTCTGTCTGGAGGTGGAGAGGAACAAGAACAGCTTGCAGAGGTGGAACAGGCAGGTCTTGAGCCTCCTGAACCACGCTCTTCATCTCCTGCCAGAAAATCTATCATTATCTTCCAGTGAGATGGTCTCTTTGGCTCCTGTATCAGCTTCAGATGATTATAAAGCCTTCCAGAGTTGTTCTTTCATATAGTTAATACCCTTGAGATAAAGACCTTAGTGATAGAGCGCATTCTTCTGCTCCTGCTAGACATGCATTACAAGACATCTTAGAACCAAAACCCTATGGCGTGCACCAGCAACACTGCCTCCAACTACTAAAGGAACAGAAAAGTATCAAGTACTTCTAAAGGGGTTTGAATTATAATACCCCACTCTCCCAACACTAGGTTTATTAATGATTTCTCTAATCTGCAATCCAAGGTCACTCCTAAATACAAGGACCCAAAGAAATTAGATCTCTTTGGAAGAAAGGCTTACTTGTAGAAAAGCCATTATTGCTTAAATTTGCTAGTGGTGAAGCGATCTCTATGAAACCATGGATGCCTCAGACATGGCAGGTAGGTCGATGGCCATTGTGGTAATCATACACAGAACATTGTGATTACAGGTCTCTGGCATTCATAGGTAGATGCAGAATACAATTGAGGACTTGCCCTTTGCAGGTACTGACTCATTCAACACACAGTCCAATGAGGTGTTCTAGTCCCCAGAGGACTCCAGGGCCACACTTCACTTACTGGACATCTGCACCTTTGGGTCAGATTGCAAGCCCTTTAGATACCAATGGCAAACTAAACAGAAGGCATCCAGCTACACTTAACAAGGGTCTTCTGAGTACTCACCTACCAAGAAATCAAGATTATTTCAAAGGAAGCCATCATCCTTTGTTGTTCATTCGGCATCTGCTTCTTGGCAGTTGGTTGACACAAGAATTAAGCCAACACACACATCAGATGAACTATCCCCAAACCTTGTCTTCAGATGCCAGTTTTCTTTCTTCCATCAGGTTTGGACTAGAGCAACAAATGACAGACGGGTGCTGGACGTTGTCTCCCATGGATATCCCATCCAGTTTCAGTCCTTGCTTCCTCCCCAATCCCTTCCCAGTCTGTCTTTAGGGACCTTTCTCATAAAAAATTAGCTAAAAGTGGCTTCCCTGCTTCACCTCGAACAAGGGTTCTTAAACTGGGGGTCATGACCCCTTAGGGGGTCACAATGTGGTTACATAGGGGTCGCAAGCTGTCAGCTCTGTGGAGCTGATAGCCCCAAGCCCCCATTAAATTAAATTACCCCCTCCCCATTTTTAATTTATAAGGGGGGATCACACTTGGGCTGCTTGTGTGAAAGGGGTCACCAATGCAAAAAGTTTGAAAACCACTGACCTAGAAGTTGTAGACGAGTTATATCTGGAGTACAAAGGAAGAGGCTTCTATTCCTGATATTTCTTTATTCTGAAAATGAATGGGGTTCTTTGTCCTGTTCTAGACCTGACAAAACTACAAATATATACATTGTGTCAAATTCAGGATAGTAACATTTGCCTCCATCCTTCCTTTTCATACTGCTTAAGGCTGGTTTGTGGCTGTTGACCTCCAAGACATGCATTTGCATATTCCAATCCATCTGGCCCTCAGAATGTATCTGTGGTACACAGTAGGACCCAATCATTACTAGTATATGGTGCTACCGTTTGGTCTCTCCACATCACCAAGAGTTTTCACTGTGGTGGCATCTCACTTGAGACAAGGCATTTGTCTACCTATATCTAGATGATGGGCTGATCAAAGGTAGATCTCATCAGTAAGTTGCCACAGCATTGAAATGTCCTTCACCTGTTCAAGCAATTGGGTCTCATAATTTTTCATAATTCACCGTATCTCATACAAGACTTAGTAGAAACCTTAACTGAATCCAAATTGGAGAACACGCATTTTCCCGAGGAGAGATTTTGCTCTCCAGATGACCCTCACCAATATCAAAATGAATCCATCAACCTCAGTAAGAACTTGCCTTAGATGTCTAGGTCACATGTCAGCTCGCCCATAGCCAGACTTCACCTACGTCCATTACAAAGTTGACTAAGATCAGTGTATCACCTCCAAGAGGCATCAAATGAGGGTATGAGAGTTGTGGTCCCAGCTCATATGCTGTCATTGCACTGGTGGTCAGACCCCACCAGTGTGCACAAGGGAGCACCTCTCTTCACACCACCTCCTATAAAGATGCTGAACGCCAATTCATCAGAGAGACAGATGCACACCTGGACTACCCCCCAATAGTCCCCAAAGGACATGACTCTACATATAAATGTTCTGGAATTTGAGTGATCAGATTCGTTTGCATAGCATTCCAATTTGTTCTACAGCATTCCACCGTGACCCTCTGTACCTATATGTTCACCCCTTTTACAAAACTGTTAAATTTTGTACAAAGCATACTGTGTAAGATATCATTTGAAAACTCATGATTTGCTGATCATAATTGTCCTGGTAAAATGTGTGGCAACATTGTATGTAAATATATAAGATTTTACTGTATAAAATTATGAAGAAATGTCCCAACATGTTCTGGAGGGCAGTCAGAAACAAGTTCCCCAGAGATAAAAGGTTAGCCAGTGCCTCAGCCAGGTGTCAACTAGATCAGTGGACCACCACCTTAAGTGGCTACTCTTTGGCAGGAGAGAGGGTGTAGGCAAAAAAAAAAAAAAAAAATCTACGTTTTGACAAAGAAGCAGCTTAAGGTCCTGGCCACACAGCTGTCTCCTGAACATCAGCTGGAGATGATTCTTGCGCAAAAGAAAGGGCTATAAAACGAGAGGGCAGAAGCTGCAAATCATCTCTCCCTTGCGCTCTGCCCCTGGCATAATCATCATCTGAAGAACAAAGGAAGCACTATTGGACTAGGGGAGACATCCTGACTGAAAGAGATTCAGCCAGTAAGACTGCTGGAACGTGGGATGAGAGACACCTTTGCTTGGTATTCACTTAGCTTGTTAAGTTAGTTGCGTTTTACCATTTATTTCCTTGTAACCAATTCTGACTTGTATGCCTCATTACTTGTAGTCACTTAAAATCTATCTTTCTGTAGTTAATACATTTGTTTTATCTAAACCAGTGTGTTTGGATTGAAGTGTTTGGGAAACTCTGTTTGGGATAAGATTTGTGCAAATCATTTTCTATTAATGAAATGACAGACTTTATACGAGTTTGTATTGTCTAGGAGGGTTCTGGACAGTACACCTCTACCCCAATATAACGCGACCCGATATAACATTAATTTGGATATAACGCGGTAAAGCAGCGCTCTGGGGGGGTAAGGCTGCGCGCTCCGACGGATCAAAGCAAGTTCGATATAACGCGGTTTCACCTATAACGCGGTAAGATTTTTTGGCTCCTGAGGACAGCGTTATATCGGGATAGAGGTGTACAAGATGCACGTTTCTAGGGGAAAGTCTGGGACTGGGAATTTGCTGGTGTTTCCCTGCAGTGTAATTCATGAGTGACTGGCTATAGCACTCATACAGTGTAGTTGGGAGTGATTTACATGCTGGAGGCTGAGAGAGCAAGACAAGAATGCTTGCTTTCACAGTGAAGCAGTGTAAAAGGCACCCCAGTTTGGAGAATTGAAGGGACATAGTTGCATCTGACAGCCTGGATGTTGACTGGTTGTATGGTATGACTGTTCACTATTGCATCAAAATATTCGACTACAGGGCAGAAAGCTCTCCACGAGGAAAACATACCATATATACTCGTTCATAAGCTGAATTTTTTTTAGTAAAAAAGGGAAGCACCAGAGAAGGGGGTCGGCTTATGAACGGGTATAGAGAGGGAGAGGTGGGACACAGCCCCTCCCCCCAACAGAGGGAACAAGGAGAGGCAGCACAGCCAGCAGAGACAGAAGGGAAGAGGCGAGGCCAGAGTCTCTCCGCTTCTGGCCACGCTGCTCTCCCCCCAGCCTCCAAAGCAGCTGCAGCTCCTGGGCTGGCAGGCTGCAGCAGTGCCACTCAGCCCTGCCCCCCAGAGCAGGCTGTGGCCGCCCGGCCCAGCCCGCCAGAGCATGCTGCGGCCATGCCGCGCCGCCCGGCCCAGCCAGCTGGAACATGCTGCGGCCATGCCGCCCAGTCTAGCCCGCTGGAGCAGGCTGCGGCTGCGCTGCCCAGCCTGCCGGAGCAGCTCCAGCCAGGTCAGAGACGCCCTTCCCAGATAAGGTGGAAGGGATGGGATGGGGAGAGTGTGGGGGTCCCAGGCTAAAGGTGGGGTCATGTGGGGGGTCACAGGGGTTACTCCCCTGACTCCCAGCTTCTTCCCCCCCCCAAAATTTCTCCACCAGTTGCTGTCCCGGCCCATCAGGGTAAGCCGCTGGTGCGCCAGGACACTTTGTTTACTTAGGTTTACCTCCGTGCCTGCGGATGCTCGAGGTAAACAAACCATCTCGGCCCGCCAGTGGCTTATCCTGATGGCCTGGGAGCCAAAGTTTGCCGACCCCTGAATTATAGGGTTGGTTTATCAACAGGTTATAAAATTTTTCCATTTTTACTTATCCATCTTGGAGGGGTCGGCTTATAAATAAACCGGCTTATGATCAAGTATGTACAGTATTCTTCTAAATGGAAAAGATTTTCAGTTTGGGCAGCCTATCATATCTGTGGCCCATTGAAGACCCCTAAAATTATTGATTACATTTAGGCTTGGCAGAATTCTATATTTATATTTTTATAATTTCAGTGGATAATATCAATGTTTGTTTTTTCAATTTTAAATTTTCACAGTTGTGCAAAATTATGTTTTAAGCGCTTTTTTCTATTTTTATCAGTTGAAATTTTCACAGTTGCAGGAAGTTTGGAGTGGAGGGCTAAGACAACGAGGGACGGTTTAGCTAGCAAGTTGAGAGACTATTTTCTTCATTTGGATTAGTTCATTCAAAGTTGAGAAATTGATTAGGAATTGAAAAAGTAAGAGAGCTTTTTTCCCCTCACTCTCTTCCAGTCTATGAATTAATAACCAATTGGAAAGGGATGAGATCTGCTAATTCTAATAACTTGAAGGGCATAGGACCAGATTTTCAAGGCAAGCTAGGCACCTAACCTGCTTAGGTGCCTAGTGGGATTTCCCTATCTCCATCATTAGGCACCTAAAGACCTTTGGAAGTGTGGCCCATGATGACCAGAAACAATCCATCACTTTACTAATGACAGTTAATTCCTTTGTTTAATAAATCAATTTTAAATGAAAAACATACTTAAACTCTTTTCTTATAGTTTTAACTAAAAACAATTATAAATGCTGTTTTTGTATATTTTAAAATGAATTTGAATTCTAATTTCCATTCAAATGCTGCTTGACACAAATCCAGAATAAAACATTTTCTAGTAAATAAGATATGTTAGTCACCATTTTGTAACGTAATAAAAATGTAAAAATTAAGAATCTGAATAAATGTATGTGAAGCTGTATAATTCCTTAAATATATAGTGTATCCTCCATGCTAGCGTAAAGATATTTGGTTGCATATCAATGTTTTAATGGTTTAGTTATTTTTCTAAACCACAAATGCAAACAAGAATAAACTCAGTGATTTAAACCAAGATTTCCTATGTGCTGATTTAAATCATGTTTTAAACCACTTATAAATTCTTTGATTTAAATCAGCCCACTGTGCTGAGCGGGGTAGAAAAGATTATAAGGAAAAAAATTGGGGAAGGGTTGACAAGAGCTCAGTGATTTTGCTGCTTGCTCCTTTGACGATTGTGGCATCTCCCTAACCTTACTCATTATTATCCATGATGTTGCTTCTTTGATGAGGAATATGAAGATGGTCAACATTTACCAGAAAGCAGTGTATATTCAGTTGATTACAAAGGAGCTATGGTAGTTCCTAGGAATAAAAATAAGAAGGGAACATAAAAATGGTTTGAACAAGAAGAAAACTAATTTTCCTTTTTTTTTTTTTTTTTTTTTTTTTTTTAAAGGGGACAATACATCTATTCCGCAAATCACAAAGAACAATAGCTAGCAAGTTAACACAGGAATTTAGGTTGGTAGCAGCTGATCGAAGGGTAAGTTAATTTTTAAAATGGATTACAAATGTAATTTAATTGTGATTATGCCTAAATGATTAGTATATTGTTAACTTTCCAGATAAATATCTTTTTACCCTTTCCTAGCTATGCTTTCAAAAGTAGTTAAGTAGACATTTTAATTTATATTTTAAGTTAAACATTCATTTGGGTTCATGGCCTTGTACTTAAGTGTGTGTTGAAGTAATCACAGAACTTGAAAAATGGCCGAAAATATATCTGAAGAATGGTAGGAGAACAATTTAAGAATTAGTGAAGTACATACTGTTTTATAGATGGCTTAAATAGTAGTAATCTGCTTTACTCCACTATTAACTGCACCTCCATTGTTTTCACTGTGTTTATTGTAAAATTTAATTACTTTCCAATTTATGTGGTGTCCATTGCCATTGATTCTGAGTGCCTCACGTTTAATTTTAAATCAAATATGTGATGCTCATAAAGCCTTATGGAACAGATAAAACATACTTGGCAGTTAAAGGCTCTATCCAACTCCCATTTCTTTAAGGTAGAAATGAATTAGGACCTCTGTCCTGAAAAAACAACAATGAAAAAGGCCATAAGGATTGTTCTGTACATGGTATCTTGATAAGATTCAAACCCATCGAGAGGGAATTTTAAAGTAGCTTTGCAAAACTGTCATAAAAATTTACCACCGTAGTCACAAAATCTGTATACCTGCTGTTTACTTTGATGAATGATTATAATGAAAAATCATGTGATATTTGATTTGTCATGAAACCGAATTAAACACTCCTGGTGAGTGAAATTTTGCAAGGCTGCTTTGAATTGTTTAATTAAAATAGGGCTAAATCCTGGATTTCTTACTCGGACAAAATTTCCAGTGTAGTGGGGGAAAGGAGTTTTGCCTCTGTGAAGAGTGCTGGATTTGACCCCCTACTACTTTTTTTTTGTTTTTTTAATTAAACTTAAAATTTAGAGTCTGTTCTCCCCGTCTCTCTGTCCCATTAATGTTCAATGAGAATGGTTTTACCCCACCCCACTGTTATCCGTATCAGCAGTACTCAGTTTACAAGTAAAAATGCTCTTACTGACTACCAGACCTGCAAACTCAGCCTGGGATCTGAGAGTCAAGCTGGGTTGTTTCTTATTCATCATCACTAGGAGTAAATGTTCTGCAGGCTAAATTAGGTCCATATTTACACCTGTGCAGCCCTACTGTCTTCAGTTTCAGCCCCAAGTGACACTCGTGCAGCCCATTGGCTACAAAGGCGATGCACAGGTGAAAAGGAACGTCTTAGACAACGTACATGAAGGAATAGCTTCCAGCTCTCTTTTAGCTCTGTTGTTTCTCCACAGTTAATAGGAGTAAAGCTATAATATATTTTTATCACTAAGTAAGCAGGTGTGTACTTTACACAGATCTGCAAGTAAAAAGGGGGCATTTTTACACAGTTAATTTTCAGAGTAGAATTGTTTTTTAAGGCTGATGTTCCGTGATGCATGTACCATGATGCTGTTGAAAGTGAGTAGTCAGGTTGCCCATAAAGTTAGCAAAGCGAGGTGAGGGTGTTTAATAGTTTATTTCAAAATAAACCTTTTTTTTGGGGGGGGGAACACTACATGTTTAATGAAGTATCGCAGATTTTTTTAATCAAGCCAGGCATATTTTATCATATTTTGTCTTTTAAGCCAAATGGTTACTCATGTAATTACTCTTATTAACAGTCCTGGAAGATCTTGCTGTTTGGTGCAATTAATTTAATATGCACCGGTTTCCTGCTTATGTGGTGCAGCTCTACTAACAGTATAGGTATGTTCTGTTCTTGTATCTAAATAATTATCTGTTGTTGAGTTTTAATTTATTGCAATGCCAGCATAATACAAGCAGGGCCCTGAGTATAATGGAATTATACGGCTGTGCAACTGGCCTCTGCATAATCAGTTTAGGAGAACGCCCTTTCTGCAAGGCTTAGGAACTGCACGTGGCCAGTGAATTCTTCAAGGTACTCACTGTTCCCACAACTGCTTCTGATGCTGCTGCTTTCCTTGCCAGTCCTTCTCTCAGAGCTTCCTTCACGCAGAGGTTAGAATCTTAGCACTAGTGCTTCAAACCTTTACTCAAGTCAGTAGTCCGATTGACTTCAATGGAGACCCTCCCATCCAATTGTGATGTAGTGGCAGTGGCGTCTCCTAAATCCATGTGTATTCTGTCCTGTATTCCCCAGCCAGCCCTACAATATGTGTCCTGGTTTTGCATACAATACACAAGACATTCCCATGTATCTGCAATGCAGATACAGTGCCTATATTTTCACTATGTGGTGCAGTTCTAATCTTATTTCAGTTTGAAAAAATGATTATCAAAACATTGCTCTAGTTCCTATCTTAGCTAAACCAGTTCACCCATCCCTTTATTGTAATACATACACATGCACTGTTACTGTTGGGATGGAAACCTTAACTGAGAATTTCCTGATTTTTCCATGTTTAAATTCCCAACCTTAACTATTCATGATTAGATGCTCATCAATGACTAAATACTTCAATATTTTACATGGTTTCACAGAACTAGTCTTGTGTTAAGCAACTTGTTTTTAAATGAAATATTGGCGTAGTTAGTACTATGTATTACAGACAGAAAAATACAAAAACAGTTTTAAGACGTACATTTTCATACTCTGAGATAAGTTATGTTTTCAGCAAAGAGAATTTGTGCAGATAGAAAAAGATAATAGCTGTGTCAGAGAGACATGGAGGGACACATAATTTTTGAAGGCAAAATCACATATAGCGTTCTTTGTTGCTTATAATGTAAAGTGTGTTAAGTGTTTAAAATGTTGTTTTCACAGCTTTAACTGCCTATACTTACCTGACCATCTTTAATCTTTTCAGGTACGTTTTTTTAAATCTGATCCTACAAATTATCAATACTTGTAAGAATCTTCTCTTTACTAAATTTGAAATAGGGTAAAAATAGCATGAATAAATATTATGTTCCAACTACAGAGTTATTCATGACTTTTCATAAAAACATGCAAGAACTGACTAGTTGGTTTAACAATGTTTTAGATTAAGTGTATATAAGATTGTGTGACAAATAGTACATAAACTTAGAAGAAAACAGTGACTAATATCACAGCTCTGATAAGAGCAGTTTAAAAATGTCAACTATGTTTAGATTTCTGTACACAGCTGCCTGACGTTATAACAAAGTAAATTGAAAACAAAATCCACACTGTGTGCCAAACTAGTATCTCTTTAATTGGTTGACTCAGAAAATTTTACCACCACCAGTTCCACAAGTATCATTTGTAAAATTTGTTTTAGCTTTAGGGTGGGGAAAGTGATTTTTAGTTTTACTTCTGTTTTGAGGGCCAGATGCTACAAACACATTGACTTCAACAAGACAGCTAGTTTTTGTAAAATTAAGCATGTGTAAGCATTGTAGATTCTTGACCGTATTTACTGATTTCTGATCTCTATTCCTGAAGAATGGGTGGTAAATCTGTAGTTCATTTTCTCACTAGATATAATTCATATCAATTCAGTTCATTAAAAGAAAAACTGGATCACTCTTAAAAAAATATATATTTGTATATCAGTGATGACCTAAGATTACTAAAAGTTGAAGTCTGCTGGAAAATGTCTTTGAGAGACTAACAATATCTTGTATTGTCCTGAACGAACCTTATGGAAATAAGATAAACTTTATTGAATTAGGATCAATACTTTTGGGGTACATTGTATTAAAACTGCAATTGTGTATGGGTTATTGTGGCATTGTATTACTCCTGGGGGAATTCTGTGCCAAAAATTTAAAAATTCTGTGCACAATATTTTAAAATTCTGCATATTTTATTGGTCAGTTTCAATTATTTTGGTAATTTATTTCAAAATACCTGTCAGCAAGTATGTCTGGAAGATTCTCCCAGGAGTAGAGAGTTAAAGAAACCCTTACAAGAACCCAGTTCCTGTTTCTCTGTTATGGTTTTGTCGGGTGCTTCCATCTGGGTGTGTCACACGTGTGCCAGCTGGACATATCTTGGGGGGAAAACTCTCTCCCACCAGTCTTTTAGTCGATTCTTGTTTATTTGCCCTGCCCCCTTAGGGTTACTATATTTCAAGTTCCCAAATAGAGGACACTGCTGGGAGGGGGGTACAGTTTGGGGGTGCTGGAGGGGGCATTTGTGGGGTGCTGGAGGGGTCTGTGTGTAGTGCGAGGGAGTATTTGGGGGAGTGTCAGAGGAGGGGATTTGGGGGATGCTGGAGGGAGCTACATGGAGCGCCTCCTCCCCCCCCCCCCGGCCCAGATGCCTGCATCTCCTCCCCCAGAGCCCAGCTGCAGGCTATGTTCCGTGCAACTTCGTTACTGTTCCACCAGGCAGAGACTATCCATACCTACTGATACGGAGTGGGTGCATAATTTAAAGTTTCGTCCATCCCCGGAACAGCTCGAGTCACACGCGTCCCTCCGCGCCGCCCCCCCCCCCCCCCCCCCGACCCTCAGTCTCCCCTCCTGGAAAGCAGCGGCCCCTCCCTGCAGCTCCTAGCTGTTGTTCCTGCCTTTTCCCATGGGGCACAGCTTGCCAGCTCTGGGAGCTGCTGTGCAGGGAGGCCTGGCTGCACCATGTGACTGAGCGGGGCCAGCAAACCCGGGAATCGTAGCCCACCCACACCTCTTGCGCAGGCGCACTGCAAGTTGGGGAACCAGGCTCCGCTGGGTCCAGCGCTCCTAGTGGCGACCAGCAGCTATGCAGCACCAAATTTTGCAAGGAAAAAATGAAATTCTGCTTATAACATTAATTCTGCACATATACTGCATTATGCAGTGGCACAGAACTTCCTCGGGAGTAAATTGTTTGTAGTACCTTCTTTAGTAGGATGGGGGAATGCTAATGTACTTCCTTCTTTATCAACCCCCTGAAGCCACCTTCCCTCCACCCCCTGGAGAGAGAGACATATACTAGTGCAAACTGGATTCTGCACAGACCAACAGACAAAGAAAGGGTTTGTGGATAAATAGTCTGGTTATAAACTGGCTCATGGTCTTCTTCCTAATCCAGCAAACAGACAGGACTCATGTTCCACAGAGGGCCCCGGTCTTTAGGGTATGGTTGGGAGCACTGGGTGATGGTTCTGAGCTGATGCAGTGATGAACTGGTAACCGCAAGGATTCCCCTAGGGTGGGGTTTGAAGGATTTACCCTGCCAGAATTCTTGTTAGTAGGGGGTTAATTCTGGTAAGCTTATTAGTAGTTTTTTTTTTTATTGTTTTTAATGTTTTTTCTCTATAATGCTTTTTACCTTAAGAATGAAATAGGCTTGCATAGAAAGAACTGTGTGATACTTATAACTTTAGCAATTATACTGCTAAACATCTCTGAAGAGAAAGCAAGCAGGTATCCTTAGGCAATCTTTCTGTGCTGGGAATAACCCATTCAATAATTACAACAAGGAGTCTGGTGGCACCTTAAAGACTGTTAGTCTTTAAGGTGCCACCAGACTCCTTGTTGTTTTTGTAGATACAGACTAACACGGCTACCCCCTGATACTTGACACCATTCAATAATTGTGCAGCCTGGAAATACCCTGGTCAGAAGGGAGAGAGATGCTGGTCTACACCGAAGGGAGGTGATGGCCAGGGGAGCTGGAACCGTGAGGGTAGGTGCCCTTGCTGAACCACTGCGGTGGAAAATACAGATGCAGTTGCCCTGAACTGCAACAGTTTCATTTAAGGAATTTGGAATTAGTACATAAATCACCCAGAATCTTTGGTGAAGTGAGCAAGGCTATGAACTTTGGTAGAATAATTTAGTTGTACTTCTCTTGTAATTTGAGGTAAATAGAAAAAAGAAAGCTTTGTGTACTGTTTTCTTCTGAGACTGCAGTAGAAGGTTTTATTTTTTATGTAGCTTTTTGTGAAGTAGCATAATTACAAGCTTATGCCCTTCCATTAATGTAGATACTGTTTTGTATCAGATAGCATACAGTATTGAAATTTTTACTATAGTTATATTTTTTTCCACTTTCGAACAGACAGAAAACCACAAACCTTTTGCTAATATGAAGAAAACATTTGAACAAATGTGCATGACATTTGTTGGTGCTGCCATCTAAAATGTGCAGCTTGTTGGAAAAAAATAAGCTGATCCAATGAGTATTATGTAATAGGCAAGTTAAAGTTTCATATATGGAACACACAATATCTATGAAAAAACTTGTGGTTTAGCCATTTTAGGTTTTAGCAAGGGAAATAATGTGACTTAATCATTGGAGGTGCATGCATATTATGGATGTTACCTGATTGCTAGCAAAACATTTATAAATCACAACAATATGCATGCAAGAATGGCAGTTGGAAGGCAAAATGTCTTGGTCAAGACTTTATATTAAAATAAGTTCTAGTCTCTGACCAAGTTATTTTGATAACACTTGAATATCTAAATCTGTCAGTTACTTCTCATAAAATTACTATACTAACTCAGTTGAAATTTCTTGTTTTTTTGGATCAGCTCAGAAGAAATTTATTTCACTGTAGGGAAAGCTTTTTAAGGAAAAGCTGTTGGGCCACTTTTGAGTTACCTGAATGTTAATTTTAAGAAAAATCCCCTTTTAGTTATTACTAAACACAGCTTTATTTTGAGACTTCAAACTCTGTGTGTACTATACACATCCAGAATGAAACTGCTAATCTGTAAGAAAACTCGAACTTTGGAAATATTATTGATTGTAAATAGTGTGCCAAGTGTGCACAGAATATTATTTCCTTAATTTTGGGAATATACCAAAGTGGATTGCCCTGAATATTGGTATATCAGAGATGATGGGAAGGATGTGGACTTGAAGAATTTTCTAATTATCACACAGCAAATTCTTTACACAGGTTTGATCTCTTGCTCGGTGTGAGCAATGTTCAATATTTTTGCTGCAAAAATAACTTCCTCACTCTTTCAATTTGTGACCTGCATGATGGCTTATAACAAATTAAAATTTTACTTCAGAAGTAAATTCAAGTGCTCTGGATATGGCCAGTATTACAAGGAATGAAAACAGGCTGAAGTTCTGTGAGCAAAGGGTAATGCTAAACATCAATATATTACATTGTGCGGCTGTGTCTGTTTGTTATGGGATAAGTTCTGTGTCCATTAACTTTTTCAGTAATGATCTGGAAGAAAGGGGTACAAAGTGTGCTGTGTAAATTCACAGATGGCACTAATTTGAGATGTGTTGCAAGTGGCATTCCAAACAAAAATAATCAAAAGGCATCTGCAGAGGAGAAATGTGGCAGGAAAGAGGATTCATCTTGGAAAAATTCAAGTTTAATACATCAGGGAGAAAATAATCTGAATCACACATACTTAGTAAGAGGTAGAAAAGTAGTAAGAGACCTGAGAATGATAGTGGATAGCCTAATAAGTATGAGCTTTGAGTGAGTGCTACAGCCAAAAAAGCCAGTTTGATTTGGAGCTGTATACACCGAGGTGCCACAGTATGGAACAGGGAGGTAGTAATTCCTCTTGCATTGCTCCGAGACCCATGCCTAGCATGTTGCATTCAGTTCTAGGTACTTCAGTAACAGGAAGATATAAACAAATGGGAAGGACTTCAGAGAAGAGCAATAAAACTTAGTAACTGGAGGTTACTAGTTTAATATTTCTTCTTAAACCGTTTATTTAGATACCTATAGTGGGGACATGATCACTGTCTACAAATACCTAAAAGGTGTAAACACTAGAGAGGCAGAAAAATTATTTGGGTTGGTTCAAGGAGTTAAAACTAATAGTAATGGAAAATTTGGCCCAGTACTGAGGAAGGACCTTCCTAGTGGTAAGATTTGCCTTTAAAACAGTCTTCAAAGGAAAGTGGTGGAAACTATTACATGTTTCCTTTTAACATGGTGCTTTAAACAGTGATCAGTAAGACTGTAAAATTAGCAAGGGAGTGGAGGTGGTAATACGTCATGCATTATGTTAAAAAGTAAATCTTTACTGTGATATAGTACAAGCACCTCACTGCAGAAGGAAATACTGTGGTAAAAACAATACTTTGGAACAATATTTGATTACTTTTTTAATGGTGTCTGCTGATCATTCCTATATTGTAACAGAGACGATTGGGCCATAACCTAAACCCAAATAAAAAACCTCAGAACACTGGAGAAGTTTGGATTCAGATCTGAAATTTACAACTTGGATCCACACTAATGTGTGATATAATATGTGAACAAATGGAAATCTGTATAATAGTAAGAGGAGGCCTTTATTCATTAATAAATTTAATCCAAATAACAAGTGTGCGAACATTTTAAAAAATATGAAGAGCAAAGCAGTATGTTTTTATATAATGTGGCTCTCATATGTAGACTGATTTCTGAAGTGTCTGAAATATTAGTTTCTGAATCCTAGAATAGCTTAGCTGTCTTAGTCTCAGTAAATTAGATTTTCAGAAAGCCTTTGACAAGGTCCCTCACCAAAGGCTCTTAAGCAAAATAAGCAGTCATGGGATAAGCGGGAAGGTTCTCTCATGGATTGGTAACTGGTTAAAAGATAGGAAACGAAGGGTAGGAATAAATGGTCAGTTTTCAGAATGGAGAGAGGTAAATAGTGATGTCCCCCAGGGATCTGTACTGGGCCCAGTCCTATTTAACATATTCATAAATGATCTGGAAAAAGGGGTAAACAGTGAGGTGGCAAAATTTGCAGATGATACAAAACTACTCAAAATAGTTAAATCCCAGGCAGACTGCGAAGAGCTACAAAAGGATCTCACAAAACTGGGTGACTGGGCAACAAAATGGCAGATGAAATTTAATGTTGATAAATGCAAAGTAATGCACATTGGAAAAGTCTCCTAACTATACATATACAATGATGGGGTCTAAATTAGCTGTTACCACTCAAGAAAGAGATCTTGGAGTCATTGTGGATAGTTCTCTGAAATCATCCACTCAATGTGCAGTGGCAGTCAAAAAAGTGAACAGAATGTTGGGAATAATCAAGAAAGGGATAGATAATAAGACAGAAAATATCATGTTGCCTCTAGATAAATCCATGGTATACCCACACCTTGAATAATGAGTACAGATGTGGTCGCCCCCATTTCAAAAAAGATATATTGAAATTGGAAAAGGTTCAGAAAAGGGCAACAAAAATTATTAGGGGTATAGAACGGCTTTCGTATGAGGAGAGACTAATAAGACTGGGACTTTTCAGATTGGAAAAGAGGTGACAAAGGGGGGATATGATAGAGGTCTATAAAATCATGAGCGGCATAGAGAAAGTAAATAAGGAAGTGTTATTTACTCCTCATAATACAAGAACAAGGGGCCACCAAATGAAATTAATAGCAGGTTTAAAACAAACACAAGAAAGTATTTTTTCACGCAACGCACTGTCAACCTATGGAACTCCTTGCCAGAGGGTGTTGTGAAGGCCAGTACTATAATGGAGTTCAAAAGGGAGCTAGATAGATTCATGGAAGATAGGTCCATCAATGGCTATTAGCTAGGATGGGCAGGAATGGTGTCCCTAGC
Organism: Emys orbicularis; assembly: GCF_028017835.1. Lineage (NCBI taxonomy): Eukaryota > Metazoa > Chordata > Testudines > Emydidae > Emys > Emys orbicularis. The sequence continues at coordinate 145,770,803 of NC_088685.1, forward strand.
CTCTGTTTGCCAGAAGCTGGGATTGGGTGACAGGGCATGGATCACTGATAACCTGTCTGTTCATTCCCATTGTGGCACCTGCCATTGGCCACTGTCAGAGACTGTATTTGATTCTGCCATGCGGGCAGGGGACTGGACTCGATGACCTCTCGAGGTCCCTTCCAGTCCTAGAATCTATGAATCTATGAATAAGAGGACAGGATACTGGGCTTGATGGACCTTTGCTCTGACCCAGTATGGCCGTTCTTATGTTCTTAAAAGGATTTGCTTCTTCAGGACTCTGGAACAGGTTAGACTGTGCCTCCTCACTATTTATAGAGTGACAACAGTGTCCTAACTTTCTTCATTCAAAATTAAACGTTTCTAAGTTAGTGTACTGTTGATCTAACTTCCAGTTCTCAAACCGTGCACTTTTGGATATTGAACACCTTTATTTTTAGCAATGAGCCATTGGGTGCCATGAGAGTCACTGGACATGGTTGGCCCCAGTAAATCAAACTGAAATGGATTGTTTTTCCATTAGTAGCAGTAACTACTGTCCCTCATACAGTTGGTCTTAGACTCAAGAGGATGCTTGAGTCATGAGGAAGACAGGCCATTGAGATTATGCCACCATCTTTGGCCTTACAGCCTAGAGGCTTTAAATTATTTCCATTTAACAAAATGTTAAGATTTTTTAACTTCACCCTATTTAAAAGCATGCAACTTTATTAAAAAGGAATTCAAGTAAAGCAAATGGATTAAAGGAGAAACCTTCTCAGTGCAGCAAAAGACCAATGGAAAACCTTTGCTTATCAACTCCTATTTGCATGTTTCTCTGTTGCCCTCTAGTTCACCTTTAAAAGAATTTTTAGGGCACAAAGGGTATGTCTACACTACAGGATTAATCCGAATTTATATAATTCGAATTTAGGAAACCGATTTTATAAATTCGAATGTATTCGGCCACACTAGGCACCATTAATTCGGTGGTGTGCGTCCAAGCTACCGTAGTAGCATCGATTTCCAGAGCGTTGCATTGTGGGTAGCCAATAACATCTAATTGCCAATAACATCGAATTGCGGCCACACTAACCTTAATTCGGATTAACAATACCGATTTTGACGCTACTCCTCTCGTCGAGGAGTACAGAAATCGAATTAAAGGGCTCTTTAATTCGAATTAAATGGCTTCGTTGTGTGGACGGGTCAAGCGTTAATTCGAATTAAAGCAGCTAAATCCGAATTAAAGTCGTAGTGTAGACCAGGCCAAAGAGACTAAACTTTAGCTTCTTTTTCTTATAGGAACTTCAGTGGAAAATATATATTGCATTTGGAGTTGTGTTAACCTTATTGTAGTCTGAATGATGCTGGGTATTGGGGAAGGTTGATAGTGCCCCTTGTAAGTACAGTACACCCTTTGATCTTTTATGTCATGAGGTTATCGCTGATATAAGGGATTGTATTGACTACAGCTCCATTATAACTCATTAGCTCTCCTCATAAAACATACACCAGAGGTCTGGTCCATAGTCCAAATGCAGACAGAACTTCCACTAAATTCTAGGAAATCCTCGCTAGCCTAAAGATTGCCGGACTGGGTCCAAAGAGTAATTGAAGTCTTATGGAAACATTCAGATTAAGGGTGTATTCTGAAAGTTAAAATACATTTAATCTATAAACTATTTAGTTTGTAATAGTTGATTATCCTAATATCGGCCTCCTCCTTTTTGATTTTAGTTTGATAACATGCCTAATAAGCTACTGGGTAATGATGAAGAAGCCCAGCCCAGCCTATTCATTTGGGTAAGCACTAATAATTAAGGCCCTACTTAACTTGCGATATTGCAGAAATTGCGGATTCTGCAATATTAGGCTTCCACTGCAATTTTGACAGCAGGAGCCCTGCCGTGCATGGGGCTGACAGTGGGAGCCCTGACTGCCCCAGAGCTGAGAGCGGGAACCCAAGTCCCTGCTCTCAACCCCAGGCCTCTGCTCTGACCCCCGGGTGACTGTTGACAGCAGGAGCCCCCCGCTATGACCCCTGGGCGGCTGCTGACAGCAGAAGATTGCAGAAAAGTAATAATGGACTTTATTTTTGTGGCAACTCAGCCACAATTTTTTGATAATCCCGCAATTCAAGTAGGGCCTTACTAATAATACAGTACTAATTATTTAATGTGCCATGAAAAATACTTGCAAGTATATTAGCTGTGTTTCTAGAAAGTTCCCATTTATAAAAATCTGTATGTGCGTATGCATGCTAAAATGTCTTCATAATCAGTGAGAATTTTTGACTCCATTCCCATTAACTTATTGCACTGTATTTGTTCAATAATGTATAGTTTGCCCATTGTTGTGGTACATAGGCACATTGATTGTCAAATAAACATCTATAGTATCTCATAAATCAAGGAGACACAGGTATTGAGAATCTAAAGAAAAAAGTCCTAGGATAGGGATGGAGAGAGAGGTAAATTGCTTAATTCTATGGTGGGGATTATAGTGAGAATTTCCTGTGGCTCTCCAATCAGTTAACTATCCATGTTATATGGATTGTTGGCCTAAAGGAACTTGAAAATAATTACTCCTCCCTAAAACTTCAGATTCATTTCCATCTGCCCTACTGGAAAGAGTTAGAGTAGAAGGTCTCCTGCTTGCTCCCCACAGACCAAAATGAAAACCCTATTAATATATTGTCCAGTGTTCTTAACTTATTTCTCAAATTTCAGGTTTGAGAGATTTGAAGTACTAGCAGTATTTGCTTCCACAGTTCTGGCACAACTTGGAGCTCTTTTCATACTAAAAGAAAGGTAGGAATGTGTACTGTTTCTGTTATGATTTACATCTGACGTTCTAACATGAGAAGGTACTCCGCTCCAGCTTGAGTAAAGCTCATACATTTTTAAAGTATTGTAAAAGAAGGATAGTCATTAGGAAAAGCTCCAGATTTCTTAAAGACAGAATCATTTGACAGCAAGAGGTAATGTTATACAGTATTAGCTTATGTTGCTGATTTGTATTGTTTACTGTTTACGTGGACTATTGGAAAATTGTAAATGTGATTAAAGGAAAAACTTAAATGGTCCTACTAATTGCATATTCCAGGTACTCTATTAAGGACTTACTTATTAAGTCAGTACATTTTACCGTATAGTTTGATCACTGAGATTAATGAAGCAATGCTGAAATTACATAATTTTGTGCAATTATTTAACTTCAATATTTTCAAGTGTTTATCTGTTAAATAGCACCATATTTATGATCTAAAGCACTTTTATAATAGAAGTTGTAGTTAATTTATGGGTTTGTCTATTTTTTTTTTATTTTAAGCTCCTATTTTATCAATCCATCCAAATTTGCTCCATATTGATACTTGACCTACAAACAGTTAGTTCCAGGTACAAAATTTATTTTAGTCTATTCTTTGCAGTTTATTTTTGATTAATAAATTAAGCACATCAGAGAGAAATAATAGTTTATTAGTTTCAGGTGCTTAGCTTGAAAACTTTTTTAGAAGCCATTAAAAATTATGATTTTTTACATCTGTAAATTGCCTCTAGTGCACGCAAACCAACTGTGTTTTTCTTTTAAATGCCTACCACTGTATTAACGACCTAACAGTGCCATTGATCTTGTGAATCATTGGCACCATGCCATGGATTGATCTTTGATAAAGAGGCAGTGTCAGAGCCATGTAAGGTCTCCAGATGTAACACTGAATTTGCTTGCCTTTGTAAGTTTACACGTTGAGAGCGTCTTCAGAACTGTTGCATTCCTATTGGCTTTAGTGGAACTGATGGCAGCTGAGTACCTTACAAAATCATCCCCTCTTTATATGGGTCTGGCATTTCCAATTCAGGGTTAGTTTCTTTCTACTCAAACATGTTTTAAAATATTGTCACCTTTTCACACATTCATTTGATGTGGAAGAGGGACCCTTTAATGGTCTTTTTGGCAGGATTAAATTTTTAGACTACTCTTAATAGCCGGATGCCCAGCATAGCCTTGAGTTTCTCCTGTGATGGCAATTGCACCTCATCCGAGACAGTATGCTCTCTTGCCTTACTTGTATATTACTGTTTTCTAATACTTATCCCAGATTTTCTCTGCTACAGTTGAAGATTAATTCTTTGTTACTGTTGGTTGACTGAGGAGAATAACTGATCTATGTCCTCATTATAACATCCTTTTTATTTAGAGGGTTACTCTATCTATCCTTGTTTGTCCTTTCTCTAATGGTAAATTATACCCTGTTTCAGTTTGGTGCCAAGCATATTGGAATAATTACTTCATGTATTGTCATAAAAATGACATTCTTATCCATACATCTCAATACAGCATTTGCCATTTTTGCACCGTTGTTGAAGCATTTAATTTGGCATCCTGTGTCCCACTCATTACATTTATTTGTGGGTTTAGGTGCCCGCAACTGAAAATCTTTCCTTTATATAGTTAGTTTTTAAAATATAATTTAATAAACACAACTAAAATTGACAATTTATTTCTTGTAGTACAGAACGGTTTCTGGAACAACCTGAGATACACACGTAAGATTGGATTTTTATATATGAAACTATAATTTTTTGTCAGCTTACTTTTGTTTCTAATTCTTTATCTAGTACAAAGTAAGAGTGACTTGGCTTATCTAGTATTAAACTGTTTTCAGTACATTGATATTTCTGTGTTCCAAACTGCATGCAAGCCATGTGGTAATAACTTTTCAATCTATGGCATGCAATTACAGATTAGTCTACATGAGCCCATAAATAGTCAGATAGTTGAAGAGCAGTTACATATTTGTTCCCTGTAGCTTAGTGCTTCTATTAATTATTTTTAGGGCTGTCAATTAATCGCAGTTAACTCACGCGATTAACTCAAAAATTAATCACGATTAATCACAGTTTTAATCGCACCATTAAACAATAGAATACCAATTGACATTTATTAAATATTTTTGGATGTTCTTCTACATTTTCAAATGTATTGATTTAAATTACAACACAACACAGTGTAAACTGCTCACTTTATATTATTTTTTATTGCAAATAATCGCACTGTAAAAAATTATAAACGAGTATTTTTCAGTTCACCTCATACAAGTACTGTAGTGCAGTCTCTTTTTATTTTTTTTGTTACATAACTGCACTCAAAAACAAAACAATGCAAAACTTTAGAGCCTACAAGTCCCCTCAGTCCTACTTTTTGTTTAGCCAATCGCTAAGACAAACATGTTTGTTAACATTTACGGGAGATAATGCTGCCCACTTCTTATTTACAATGTCACCAGAAAGTGAGAACAGGCATTCGCATGGGACTTTTGTAGCTGACATTGCAAGGTATTTACATGCCAGATATGCTAAACATTCATAATCCCCTGTATGCTTCGGCCACCCTTCCAGAGGACATGCTTTCATGCTGATTATGCTCGTTTTAAAAAAAAAATGCGTTAATGAAATTTATGACTGAAGTCCTTGGGCAAGAATTGAATGTCTCCGGCTCTGTTTTACCCGCATTCTGCCATATATTTCATGTTATAGTAGTCTCGCATGATGACTCAGCACGTGTTGTTCATTTTAAGAACACTTTCGCTGCAGGTTTGACAAAACACAAAGAAGGTACCAATGTGAGATTTCTAAAGATAGGTACAGCACTCGACCCAAGGTTTAAGACTCCGAAGTACCTTCCAAAATCTGAGAGGGATGATGTGTGGAACATGCTTTCAGAAGTCTTAAAAGAGCAACACTCTGATGCAGAAACTACAGAACCCGAACCACCAAAAAAGAAAATGAACCTTCTGCTGGTGGCATCTGACTCAGATGATGAAAATGAACATGTGTCAGTCTGCACTGCTTTGGATTGTTATCGAGCAGAACCTGTCATCAGCATGGATACATGTCCTCTGGAATGGTGGATGAAGCATGAAAGGACATATGAATCTTTAGCGCATCTGGCATGTAAATATCTTGTGACACCGGCTGCAACAGTGCCATGCAAACACCTGTTCTCACTTTCAGGTGATATTGTGAGCAAGAAGCAAGCGGCATTATCTCTTGCAAATGTAAACAAACTTGTTTGTCTGAGCAACAGGCTGAACAAGAAATAGGGCTAAGTGGACTTGTAGGCTCTAAAGTTTTACATTGGATTATTTTTGAATGCAGTTATTTTTGTAATTTCAACTGTCATGATAAAGAAATTGCAATGCAGTACTTGTATTATTAGGTGAAATGTAAAATACTATTTATTTTGTTTTTTACAGTGCAAATATTTGTAATCAAACATAAATATAAAGTGAGCACTGTACACTTTGTATTTTGTGTTGTAATTGAAATCAATATATTTGAAAATGTAGAAAACATCCGAAAATATTTAAATAAATGGTATTCTATCATTGTTTAACAGTGCGATTAATCGCAATTAATTTTTTTAATTGCGTGATTAGTTTTTTTAATCGCTTGACAGCCCTAATTATTTGTATATTTTTATTTATTAAAATTTCTCTTTTGAGGTTGTACAGTTAATTGAGAATTGAATTAAGCCTGATCTTACCACAAATAAAATATACAATATTGATAAATGTAAAAATGATTGCTGTTGGTTATTAAATATTCAACTGGAATTTATCATACTGGAGAATGTTCAGAAGTGTTTCATTAATGGCAGTTTCACTTTGTAACATCACAGGTGGATACTGTGAAAAATGAAGATTAATCTATTTTTCCGCTCTTTAGGGGACGATTGTTGGTTGGTACTTTCGTGGCTCTCTTTTTCAACTTGTTTACAATGCTTTCCATTCGGAATAAGCCTTTTGCTTATGTGTCTGAAGGTATGTGTCGAATGAACTGTGACAAGATTCAAGGAAAGGCAATGAATATTAACTGTTTTCTTCCAAATATATTTTTTGTTAGATAAGAAATACAATTGCCATGTATGTCATTTCTAATAGTTCAATAAATCTAATTAAAAGGTTTTGAATTGGAGGCAGTCTCCTCATTTGTCATGTACTAAGCCCATAGGGGGGACAGAGAGTAGTACACCATCATCAATATGGTAAATTGCGTGTAATTTCAGATGTAGCTACTACTTTGCTGTATTTAAAACAAATGTAAGAAGCACTTCTTCACACAACTCTCAGTCAACCTGTGGAACTTGTTGCCAGGGGATGTTGTGAAGGCCAAAAGTATAACTGGGTTCAAAAAAGAATTAGATAAGTTCATGGAGGACAGGTCCATCAAAGGCTATTAGCCATGATGGTTAGGGATGCAATCCCATGGTCTAGGTGTCCCTAAACCTCTGACTGCCAGAAGCTGGGACTGGACAGCAGGGGATGGATCACTAGATAATTATCCTATTCTGTTTTTTCCCTCTGAAGCATCTGGCATTGGCCACTGTCAGAAGACAGGATACTGGGCTAGATGGAACATTGATCTGTCAAAGTGTGGCCATTCTTATGTTAAGATACAGATTCGTTTCTTCTTCTTCTGTTTTAGCTCCTTTATTCAACCAGTAAAATTTTAATGTGGGCAATCTTACAATGATACAGACAGACTTGTACAGATATTTAAAGTTTTGTTAATAAAAACCATCTTCTTTATACAGCTTACTCCTTGGAGTTTTTATTCTTTGTATTGTAAAATCACAATCATTCTCACTAATTGAGCATTATGGAAATTTGCAAATTGAGTGAATGCATAACTTTTTTAAAAGGCTGTTGCATCACAAAATATATTTGTTTTGGTTAGTGTAGTTTTAATTACTTATAGTATTTTATATGTAACACACTAATGTGGAAAAGCAGAGTGAATTGAGCAGGGAGCCAGGAACTTCTAAATTCTAACCCTGACTTCCAGATTGAAGCTCAACCATTCTGTACCACATTTTCCACGTCAGTGAAATGGGAGTAGTAATATTTACTTAATAAGGGCTTTGTGAGGATTAATTAATTGTAGTGCTCCCCTTCATAAATGTAGAGTTGTATCAGTGCTTATTACTATTTATAATTTGTGTTGTAGTATATTTTGAAAGCAAACTACTTAATCTAAGACTCATTACAGCTGTCTTCTTAGAGAAGGGATGAGATCTACATTTTTCAGGAAAATTAACTGAGTTTTGTAGACTAGCTTCAAAGTCAGAATTAGCAAAGTTCTACATTACCGTCATGATTTGCTTTTGACCAGATCCCTCACAAGGAGCTAGAGAGGAAAATAATTAACTATGTAGTGAAGAACCAGAAACCTGTGATGAATTTAAACAAAAATTAAATGTATGTGATAGGAAACAGTCATAGTAAATGTTTCTTAGTTATAACAAAGACAGATGGAGTATTCCTAGGGTCTGTGTGGGGATGTAGAGGAAGCTGTAGACAAGGAGATGGTGAAATGTGCTGATAATAATTATTTAGGCTAGTGAAAACTTGAGGATTGTGGAAAAACTCGAGAGACCTAGTCAAATGGTGTTGGGTATCAAGGTGGAAGATGATTAACTGGGATCAAGGCAAGGTACTGAAAAACTATCTAAATTTCTCTTGTGTAACTGTGCACTGCCCCCCCCCCCCCCCCACACACACACGGGTTGCCAATTTTGGTTGGATGTATTCATGGAGATTTAATAACATGGTATAATCTTTAATTAAAGATCAATCTTTAATTATTGGAGACTCCAGGCCAGTCCTGGAGGGTTGGCAACCCTAGGGTAAGGGGTGGGGATTGAGGTAAAAAGTTTGGGGGCTACAGTTTTAGGGTATAACCCTGTCATCTGAGTAGGGGTCAGAGAGGAATTTTGGCCACCAAATTTGAGCATTGCTGAATTGATTAGATGCTCTGTGTGAGGCCTTCAGCATATATTGGGTGTTGGCTACTGTTGGAGGCAGTATATAGGCACTGATCCGATCCACTATACTAATTCCTATTTGCCTGTAGGCATACAACAAATGTTACTGTCTGAGCCTCAGTTAGAAAGGTGTATTGATTTTATTTATTTTATTTATTTATTTTGCAATTTGTTTAGGAGAGCTGGATTAAATGGCTCAAAGGTGGTGTTTTTTCCCCCGCATCCAATTCACATGCTGTGTTCTAGGGTGGATAATGCTGTAGCTGCCTGTATTTGCAAAAAAATTCCTTTCAACATAGTTACAGGGCCAGACTATGCTCCTTTTCCTCATGTTGGTGAGCAGCTATGTGCATGAATAGTCCCATTGATGTCAATAGGACTACTCACGTGATTTTCTGCACACACGTGTGTGTGTGTGTGTGTGTGGAAGGGGAGGGTTTACAAGTAGTGTGCTCCCATAGAGAGCCCAAGTTTGTATGCATTTAGAAGTTAACAAAGGCAATATTTTCTTTAAAAATAAACAGTGAAGTCTGCAGTTGCACTTTAAATTAATCCAATTCAGATGTTGCATGAGAAAAGGTTTCTAACCAACCACAGTCCAGAAAATGTTCTCCTTTCTCAAGTGATATTTGACACTCTGATCATTGTGATCTAATGTTAAGATGGGTTATTCACTCATATTTTACTACTTCCTTACATTATTTTTTAAAAACACACCTTAAGATGAATTGTTGTTCTGATTATAATTGGTACCTTTGTGTTTTTGTGAAGCTGCTAGTACGAGTTGGCTTCAGGAGCATGTTGCAGATCTTAGCAGAAGGTAAGGCTTCATGATATTTCTTTCATAATAGCTAATACTTAAGTGAATATTAGTCATTCTTATGTCATACCAAGTTATTTTTAACTGCATCACATCGTATAGGGCACTCTGACCAGGGATTGAGACATAAGCTTGGTATTAAAACATTTCTGCTCTCTCTCTTGCTCAGCAAATCTGAGTAACATTCCTCAAATGAGTGAAGATAATTCTATCTCCAGCAAGGCCAGTCTGAACTGCATTTCCTAGCAGCCATTAGGGCTGCCTCACAGCTCAAAATACTTCATTTAAACATAAGAATTTTATGGGGACGTCTCACTTAGTCCAGCAGGAAGATGGAGGCCTCCAAAAAGACCAGGCATAGAGACAGGTGCACATTGTTTCTCTCTCAGGTTTTTTCCTTTTATTTTCTTTGTGTCCCAAGCATCACAGATTTCCTCCTCCTCTTCCCCCCCCCCCCCCCCAGTCAGCAGCAACATCCTGCCTGCATGATCCTTGAAGTGGGTCTATTGTATGTTGGAGTAGCAGGTGTAGCTTATTAATTCTAGTTTTCCAGCACTTACAACAACAACTAGCTGACAATTGCTTTTTTCTGTTTTGTTGCAGTCTGTGTGGAATCATTCCAGGGTTGAGCAGCATCTTCCTTCCACGAATGAATCCTTTTGTCTTGATTGATCTTGCTGGTGCTTTCGCTCTTTGCATTACATATTTGTTAATTGAAATTAAGTACGTATAATAATTATTTAAATAAATAAAATAAGTATTTTAGGGTATAATTCATGGGAAATCTCCTTTTAGGTTTGCAAGCACTGGTCATGTGATAAGCTGAAATGTCACATGTGACATGAACCATAATCATTGAGACATTTGTTTTTTAAAGGTTGTGTGTTTCAGATACATATGCTTAGTGAATTTTTGCATGTTCTCTCTCTATATCTATACAATGGTGGCCATTTAAAAGAAAAGGCATATAGCTTGCAGATACCCTAGGAAACAAGTATGTCATTTAAAATTACCCTTTTTGTTTCAGCAATTATTTTGCTGTAGATACAGCCTCTGCGATAGCTATTGCTTTGATGACTTTTGGTACCATGTATCCTATGAGTGTCTACAGTGGAAAAGTACTACTTCAGGTGAGACAGTGTCAGAAAATGTTTTAATTTTACCTTTTTAAAAATGTACATGTTTAATGATATCCACCATTAAACATGTAAATGAAAAATGTTCACAAGAAAGAAATGATACATGATTAAACTCTGAAGAAATTTTGAATGTGAGACAACTATGTATCACGGAATCATAGCAATCACAGATGCAGCCTATAGTTTTGATTGAGTTGTTGCTTTTTTGTTACATATACTATCAGCATTGTGAGTTTAGTAAACTACCTGCTCAAGTAATTACATTTAAAGGACTATACTACTATAAATTATAAAGGCAGCAGACAGTAGATCATAATAAAGTTAATATAACTTTAAGATTAGGACCACATTAGCATCTGTCTTTATTGTAACATTCTTTTGATTATTTTCAGACAACCCCACCGCATGTGATTGGTCAGCTAGATAAACTTATTAGAGAGGTAAGTTAGCGTATAACATGTTACATGAGGTGCACAGCAAAGAAGTTCAATACAAAGGCTGAATGTGCATAGTGAGAACCTACAGGTCCTTCAAGGTTCATCCCACAGAAGATAAATCTGACTGCAAATGAAAATTCTACACTTGCACTGTGTGTGTGTGTGTGTGTGTGTGTGTGTGTGTGTATAAAAAATACAAAGCTTACAATCTAAATTAGACAGTACGGTTGATATGTCTTATAGAAATGTTCAAGTTCTTAAATAGGTACAGATCTTCTTTAAAATATATTCAATCTTTGATAAATTATCACTGAAAGGGTTTGCAGCAATTTGTTTTAAGAAGGCATAAAAGAGGGAGTTCCTTTTATATTTTAACAAATAGAGGAGTTGTAAGCATTCGTGAAAGAGCCTGGGTGTCGGAAAAAACAGCTCTTGCTATATGAAGAAATTACACATTTTCAGATAGTGGGAATACATTGGATATAAATATATCTAGGAGTTTAGTGGCATCTTCTTCAATAAAGTCCCTTATGAAAATTTAGTTGAAGGGAGAGTCCACAATGCAAAATGAAATATTGACAATATCATCTACAGCTCAGCTATCTAAACGAATCTACATTTCTAAAAGACTGGAAACATTTTCTTTAATGATAATTTACCACATATTTGTGTTTTAAATTAGGTTTCTACTTTGGATGGTGTCTTGGAGGTTCGAAATGAGCATTTCTGGACATTGGGCTTTGGTACTTTGGTATGTTTTGTGCCATATTGTCTTGTTCCTTAAAAAGGGAACATTATCTTTACTCTCTTAGCTAAATAATTACTAAATAAATGAGATCTCTTGTTATTTTAAATGGAATTTAGAAATTCAGATGCCATAAAATACAGTTTCCCCCCTTCCTGTTAAATAAAGCTTGAGTGGATTTTTTTTACACTAATTGCAGCACTTTTCTGAAAACTTAGAGTGAGGCTTGGAATCCTCTCCCCCACCCTGAACAAGATGCAATTTTTGGTTATATACAGAGGCATCATGTCACAGATCCACCATAACAATCTTTTGCTAAAGAAGTGCACATCACAATTCAGAGTGGTATCATAAATGTAGAACTATTTTATATCTAGAAAGAGAACAATACCACTAGCAGCAAATTCATGTGTTTCTTACTATAGGCTAAATTATAGCTTGGTCCTTGTAGGATTTTTTTATTCTTTTTAAAGTGCTCCCTCCATGAAATCTTTGCTTTGAACCATGCATTAATAACCAGTTTTCAGACTTGTCAGAGGACGTTAGAGTTGAATCTTCTTGGTGTAGTAATCATTGACTTATACAACAACTTTGGAGTAAAGCTACCATTTTGGATCCTTAAAAATTCTTCCAAATGTCATTAATGATTAGTGCCAAATCAATTGATATGGGATTCTCCTATGGCTTTATCTTATGGGAAGTTTAATATGAATTGTCTCTGAGGAAGAAAAAGCTCAGCTACGAGAAGTGAAAAGGAAAATATGGTCTCTTCAACTGAACCATATGTGCTCTAGCAATCCTAAAACAGAAGTAGAATTCCTGTACTACAGAGGAGCACCTAATAAGATCCTAAATGGAAAATATGGAGTTTATTAAAACTTTCTAACAGCTGTTTTTTCTTCTGTGATATAAAATGGACACACACAGGAAATTTATTACTGAAACTAAAGCGGGGGATCAGGTACTCAATGACAGCCAGGAATTAAGAGTCCTTTAAAACTTTTCTCTCCTTTTTATTCTTCTTAGCATGTCATACCCTGAAAACATAGGAGCTTCTTGGCCAAAATTAACTTACCCAAATTTGCTGATAAGGAAAGGGAAGCTCTGTAGTCCCCTATTCTGTTACCTGAAATACCAGATGTTACTGAACTACTGAAGTCATGCAGTGGGAATAAATTGGACTCAGTGGATTCTCCACAAATTTTTACAAAACCTTTGCACCTCAGCTTGTCTGTTTGTACTTGGCATCTTCCAATCTGCAGTGAAATTGGAGTGATGCCCAAGATCTGCCTACACTCTTGCTAGTTAGTGCTACCAGAAAGAAAACCAGCCATTAACTGCATTTGCTGTAGGTCAAATTCTTTGTTAGATATGGATGCAAAAGGCAAATGAGGGACAGAACTTTGTTTCCCATGCTGTCTGCAGTACTAGTTCAAGTTACGGGAGAGGGAAATATTAGTAAGGGTCAGGCAGGCACACACCACACACAGATTATATCCGGTAGTGTAATCACTTCAGAGACACAGCTCTGAGGCAATGCTTCTGTTTTTACCTTACCTTCAAGCTCACCTGGTACAGGTGTCTCTTGCATTCAACAGCAGCACAATGACATACTTTCCTCAACTTGGAGTTTGTTTTAATGCTCTTTCTTCTTCTCTCCACCTGCTCCTGTCTTGTTACAGCTTCTGTCCTCACTTCACTGTTAACTATAAACAATATTTAACACCAAGTGCATAATGTTTTAATAATCTAAATTTCCCAGATATGAATCTCAGCCTATCACCATTCCCAGTGTTTTGACCTCATGGACATTTGTCCTCATCATGGAATTACTTAAGTGTGGCTCTGATCAGTAGTCTCCACTGATGTTCCAAAGTAGTCTCCACGTTTGTGCAGAATAAGATGCTGCTTAGCTCTCCTTGTAGTTAAAATGTTTAATGCAAATCAGGATCTCTACCTAAAAGTCTTATAACAGCCTGGTTGGTTTTTGTTTTGGTTCACTTTCTAGGCTGGATCAGTACATGTACGAATTCGAAGAGATGCTAATGAACAAATGGTACTTGCTCATGTGACTAATCGACTGTATACTCTAGTCTCTACTTTGACTGTTCAGATTTTCAAAGATGATTGGATCAGACCTACCTTAACATCTGGGCCTATTGCAAACAATATGTTGAATCTTTCAGATCATCATATTATTCCAATGCCACATTTAAAGGCTACTGATAATTTGAACCCTGTTACATCCACTCCAGCTAAACCTAGCAGCCCACCTCCAGAATTTTCTTTTAACACACCGGGCAAAAATATGAACCCAGTTATCCTTTTAAACACTCAGGCAAGACCCTATGGATTGGGCCTTAATCATGGATCTGTACCTTACAGCAGTGTATTCAATCAAGGACTTGGAATTCCAGGGATGGGAGCAACTCAAGGATTCAGGACTGGTTTTACAAATGTCCCAAGCAGATATGGAACTAGCACTCGAGGTCAACCCCAGCCATAATAAACTCTATTATGCGTTATTTATTGTATATAAGGGTATTGATTTAATTTTTTTTTATTGTCCAGTTTTTGTAAACCATTAGACCATTCTAAATTACTGGGATCAATTGTATTGTTTATATTCATTAAACAGTTAAATTGCATTTCCACTTTTTTATGTTAGTATATATGATGCAACAGATTTTTGACAGACTTGTGAAACTTGCAAATAGTTTTTACAGCTACTGAATTTATTCACATGCAGATTTTCTATTCACCTTTCTTTTTCCTCCAATAATGTGCTCAAGTATAACATGAACATAGTTTCATGAGAGAGCAAAATTGTGAAGGCGGAGCATCCTCCATTCTTTTTAACTGCGCATTGTTTCTGAATTGTTTTACTGAATGATTGTGCAACAGCAGTGATTCATCTGTTCTGCCCCAGTTCTCATTTCTTTTCTTAAAAATGATGATCACTGTTTGATCGATCTTTGGCAAAGTCACAGTTAGATTTTCCTTGGTTGGAAAAGTATTTTTTCTCAATACACATTTTACTGTCCAGTATAAGGACAAACTAAGACTTTTAAATTTCTTATTGACATTAAGGAATCATTTATTATATAATTTTATTTCTTGTTGATTTTATTGAGGTACAAAATGTTCATCAACTGTTTTCTTGTAACTGTTTCATACTTATATTTGTATTTTTTTAATTTAATTGCAAAATTACATGACAGTATACTGGGAAATAAAATATTAGAAACTCCATATTCTAGAAGCACCTCTTTCTTACCTATGGCCACTCCCGTAACAGTATGAACCAGATAAATGACTTTGGCATGCACAGTGGATGGCTCACTCTTGATAAGCCACTAGTGCATCCTTCAGATTGTTGAAAGTGCCCTTTCATTCCATTGTGACTTTATATTTCTCCTGTAGAGCTTCAGAAAACAGTTCACCATTTATAAAGCTAGTTCACAGGGATAGTATACATCAATGGTGCAGAAAAAGAGAACGCAGTATATGGCAGTGATGCTCTGCGTTTGTGGTACTGAGGGCCATATTGGCAACATGACTGCCTCGTTTTCATGTACACTTAACTATTTTTTTAAATTTTTGTAAATAACTTTATATATGACACTTCTGATACAAGATTTTTGTCATTCTTTTGCCTTTGCTAATTGTATTTTAAATTTCACTGTTAGCTGGTCACAATCAATGTGTTTGGTATCTAATCACACAAAAAAGCAAGTATCTGTGTATGTTAAATGGGAAATGCTGATTTTAATTGTATTCACTCTCATGGCCATGAGGCTGCTGCCCCAGCAGGATGACATGCAGGGTTTGTGTGGACTGTATTTTGTTGTGCAGAGGAGGCTGGGAGGATTCCACCTAGCAGACGATTCTGGGTTAACCAGTAAATCCGCTCCAAATGCAATCTCACAGGGCAGTGAGTGCTGCAATGGAAGTAAGCAAATTGTATGGCCTGACTGGATCTGAGAGATTGTAAATTCTTGGGGACCGTCTTTTTTTGTTTGTGGATAGAGTTCCTGCCAGTATGAGCTCCATAACTGGGGCTCCTATGCATTACTCATTGCAATACAAGTAAAGTAATACATTGTCATCAGAGAGATCCTTTGTGTAACGACACTTAGTGCTTTTCCCTCTTTGTTATAACCAGCACCACACACACTTTTTCAAAGGCTCTGGTAGCGGCCACTGCATCCCTACAGGAACCAAAGATTCAAGAACTGTCATATTTAGATGACTGACTGGTAGCAGCTCTATCCAAGCAGGAGGTCCAAGCAGCAGTTTTACAAGTTGTGGATCAGCAGATGGCCTGGAGTTCTTCATCTTTGCTGTGTCCCACCTGGGCACAGCATTCGCCATGCAGATAGGGAAGGGGAGATGCTGTCCAGATGCCGGATCTTTTATACAAAGATGAACTCGGTTTCCAATGTGCTCTGAATTGGCTCCACCACCAACCTCCTGCCATTTGTCTTCTGAGGCAATGGTAAGTGATGACCCTGACTTTCTTCTACCAAGTGTTTTTTCTCTGGGTGTCTGTCTGATTGGACCAATGAGACCCCACCCCAAACTGTGCTTTTGATTTGTCAGTCAGTTTAGGGTTTCCTCTGGCTAAGTCTGCCTTTAGCTGCCGTCTAGGCTTTTAGTGTTCTGGGTCACTCATACCTTCCAGCACCTGCTCTCTTCCAGCTGCACTGTGGACCATCTCCTTTGCTGAGGCCTTCCTCCATTCTGGATCTGAGACTTGTGCCATTCCAGGTAAGCCTCTTTTGATGAGCCCTAGGGCCTGGAAACTCTTTAGGGAGGGTCCCTAGTTCTCTTATGAGCCCAGGGGACGAGCGTCACCTGAACCACTGGACCATCTTGTCATGGCCAAGAATAGTCTTCCCCAGAGCTGAGCTGTTGCAACCCATTGAAGTCAATGAGATCTATGTCTGCTAAGTGCCTTTCAGTTCAGGCCCTAAATAGGGAGCTGGTAGCAAAGGGAAAAGGGGACACTGCCTGGGGCTAGCCTGAGGCCTCCCTTTCCCCAGGCTGGCCCAAGCCTTGCGTGCCTCTCCCCTGCACGGCACTGATGTCAGGCACTGGCCCGAGTCATTCCCCACCCACCCAATGCGGTGCTGGCCTGAGCTGCTCCCCCCCAACCTTCATGGGGCTGGCCTAAGCCGCTAATCCCCCTTGGCCTGCGCCACTCACCCCTCAGCCCATATGGGGCCAGCCCAAGCTGCTTGCCCAACTCCTCTCCCCGCTCATGTGGGGCTGGACTGGCCCAAGCCACGTGCCCGAGTCATCCCCTCCGTTTCTCCATGTTCCTCCGTGCCCTGCTAGGGGTGGCATCCCACTTTTCTTGGTAAAATTGGGCATTTGTCCCATTTGCTCTTGACAGCTGATGATCAGTTGGCAAGAGCGAACAGGACAAATGCCCAGTTTTGCCAAAAAAGTCAGGACAGCCGGGCCAGGACTTAATAAAGGGACTGTCCCGGTCAAAACAGGACATACGGTCACCCTTAGCAAAGTGAATAAAAATTTACCTTCCAGAGGAAACCTCAGACACTTCAGAAAGCTGGTGGTGTCAGCTAGTGACACAGGAATAAAAGTGTAGCACTTTTCTCAGGAGCAGTGGGGACCCTTAAACGCGCCATACTGATTTTGTAGGTCACACTTCAGACGGGAGTACATTTTTATGGGTGAGTTAGTGTAAAATAATGAATAGACTTGTAGGAATTTATAATTTCAGGCAGTTTCTTAGTAACAGCATCTAACCACATATATGTCATACATGTTACAAATGCCAATACATTTTATTTTCAGAGGCCTTACAGAGCATGAAACCACAGCAAACAAACCACTTTTTAAAAATTAATAACTTAGAAGCCTTTAAACTCATGACAGTTTCTGTACCTTTCCCTTTTGTTAATACTTTTTCTCTGCCTTGTGACATTGTATAGGTGTCTTATATACCGCTTGGACATTAGCGTAACCTCATTAATGTTCAAACCTCAAATGATTATAACTTAAAATTATTCTCATAACCTGTAAAACATGCACATACTAGCAATGACTCCAAATAATTTTTATTTAATGACAACTTTTATTGTATATTTACTTTAAAATTAGATAAACAGGTGTTTAAGTTTATTGTGCTCTGTTTTAGAAAATGCATCCAGATTATTGCATCTTAATAGGAGGATGTAACGTTTAAAAATCTCATTTAAAAAAAAAAAATCTTGCCTTTGTTACAAACAGTGACTTAAATTATTAAAATAGAAAATTCTTTAAAATCCATCTTGTGCTGTTTTTACCTTTTGCATTTCTCTCAACTTGGACAATGAAAATAGAAGATCAAAATTTCATTTCTCATAATAGCACAATGCTGCAACTTTGTGTTGCAAACACTGCAAGGGAATGTTCAGTGCCTTTAAAGTTTCTATTGGAATTTGAAGTTATGGAAATATTGATCTTAGCTATAGAAAAGCTTATTTGTATAAAATCTAAAATACAGGCCAGTGCCATGACAATTGTTATCACTCTTGGGATGTTTTTGTTTGCTCCTCATTGTGTGGTGTTTAGACTCTCATTCTTTGGAACCTTACACCTACTCTAATGCTTATTTCATTAGCGCCACTAGTCTACAGCTTGCATTGTATTTAAAAATCCTGTAGTTTTAAAAAATGCACACAATTAAAATGTGATCAGTTCTACTTTTGCTTTGTGCTGCAATACCACCACTCCCTGGTGGGTTCTGCAAGGGCTTATTTATTTTGGGACAAACTGTGGTTGACTCTTGCATGGATGCACACTGTGTGCAGGAACTCTGCTCTTCTCCCTCCCACCCCAAAAGCCACTCTTCTCTTACATGCCTGTGCAAGGGCAGAGCATAGGTGTAGTTCCTACCCCTACCTTGAGCACAAACCTACCACCTCACAAAGGACAGGACAGGGAGAAGACAATATTTATGGTCCTTTCTCTGCTTCACGGGGATTAAGCACATGCTCTTTTGTTTTAAGGTGTGCTTCCCTCGGCATGCCAGGAATTCTGGAAGCTCCTTCTGGGGTGGGGTAACTCCACACCATTCTCAAACAGGCATAATCTGAACACTTATGGTTGGTAATGAGCTCTGAATTTCCATCTTTGGACTTTTAAAAGTTATTCACTCTATAAAAACTGCAGCTAAACCCTAAACTAGGAAGTATTTGCATTCAGGATCTGGATTCTGTTTAGTTTAGGGTTACCATATTTAAAAAATAAAAAAGGACACTCCACGGGCCCTGGCCCCGCCCCTTTCTCCACCCCCGGCCCCGCCCCAACTCCGCCCCTTCCCCAAAGTCCCTGCCCTAACTCCCCCTCCTCCCTCCCAGCCACGCGAAAAGGGCTACCCGAGCGCTACCGGCTTCACGGTTTGCCGGGCAGACCCTGCGCCCCCAGCTGGCGCTTTCCCAGCGCAGCTGGAGCCCGGGAGGGGAAGCGCCCAGCCGGGGGCGCAGGGTCTGGAGGCTGCCCGGCAAACCATGAATCCGGTAGCGCTCGGGCTTCGGGCAGCCCCTATGCCTCTGGACCCTGCACCCACGGCCAGGCACTTCTCCTCCCCGGCTCCAGCTGCCTCTGCTCCTCCCGTCTCAGACTTCGGCTCTGTTTAAGAGCCAAGCTGCCCGAGCCAGCACTACCGGCTTCGGGCAGCCCCCCTTGCCTCCGGACCCCAGCCGCTGGAGCAGAGACAGCTGGAGCCGGGGAGGAGAAGTGCCCGACCGGCGGCTGGGGTCCGGAGGCAAGGGGGGCTGCCCGAAGCCGGTAGCGCTGGCTCGGGCAGCTTGGCTCTTAAACAGAGCCGAAGTCTGAGAGGGGAGGAGCAGAGCTGCCGCGGGAGAGGAAGTGTCCGGCCGGTATTTTCCCGGACATGTTCGGCTTTTTGGCAATTCCCCCTGGACGGGGGTTTGATTGCCGAAAAGCCGGACATGTCCGGGAAAAACCGGACGTATGGTAACCCTAGTTTAGTTTTAATGTCTAGACTAAAAACATTGATAGTGACATGGAAAAATTCAGGTTTCCCTTCTCTCTCCTCAGGTCAGATGTGGAGGACCAGGTTCTTTCTAGGCTGACAATTCTTGTTTAAAGGCATTTTTACCTGACTTAACTGGACTATGAAGCCAAAGACAGCTGACCTCTGACTAACAAGAGTTGTCATCACATCATGCTTTACTTTAGTGCTCTCCATAACAGTTCTCTCCTGGTGAGAGATGATTAAGAACTTGATGCTTGGGGCTGGTAGCAGTATTTAAAACAGAGCAGTGCTTCAGAGCCACTGTGCTATCACAGATTGAGATATTCCAGCACAAACACTTGTAGGATTTTGTTGAGGTTGTCAACGGTGGGTTTGTTGAGGTTTTGTTCATTGTCCTCCATAGTGTGCCACACCTTAGGGAAAGGGGATGGGATCAAGTGAAGAATTTGAACCCCTGAAAGAGAGGAAGGAATTTGGAGATAGCACACAGGCCTTTTGGGTGAGTAAATTAGCATGCATTACAGTACAAGTGGAGTATCTAAGTCATTTGGAATCCAGGGCTATAGTCAGACTATTACTCAATATAGTGACTCCATAACAAGCTGGTATCTCTACAGCTTCCTTCCATTGTTCCTCTTACCCAGCTTGTGACTACAGAAGCTCACCACTTACACTGTATAATTCCTAAAATTAACGAGGAGTCCAGTGGCACCTTAAAGACTAACAGATTTATTTGGGCATAAGCTTTCGTGGGTAAAAAAACCCCACTTCTTCAGATGCATGGAGTGAAAATTACAGATGCAGGCATAAATATACTGACACATGAAGAGAAGGGAATCTTCTGTTAGTCTGTAAGGTGCTACCGGACTCCTTGTTGTTTTTGTGGATACAGACTAACACGGCTACCCCTCTGATTCCTAAAATTAATCTCCTTTCCTTCCCAGCACTCTTTTTAAAAATACTTGTGAGAATAGGTGTGGTTGGACTGTCACAGCAGCTCTCAGCCTTGCAGTCATGCTCCTACTGTGCTTACCTGAGAGCTGCGGAGGACACATTGTAGCCACTGTAGCTTTCCCCCAGGGCAACCCTGAATGGGCCTATTGTAGCGCAATGTTAGCCTTGCTCTGTTCTACATAGCAATTATCCAGTTCCCTGATTGGGATTGGTTGGGATGCCTTACCTACCCCATTACTGCCTGGTAAAATGGAGCACCCTTTGTTACACTAAGCTACCAGCATTCCCAGCATGATGGCTCTCTAATGCTGGTAAGGTGAAAGTCTCAGGCACCAAGCCATTGGAGGAGTGGGGGTGGTTGTGGGAGGGACAATTAAATTTATTCTCCACCTACCACTCTTCCCCCCCCCCCATCCTGTTCCCTACCACCCCCTTGTTCACACTGCTACCAGCTCCCCAAAAGCAAACAGGTAAGATGCACCTCTCTCTGCCTCCTACCCATGATGTTAGAGGAGCTTGTCACCTGCAGTGTCTAGTGACTATAGTGGCTCTTCTCCACCTTTTCACTGGGACTTCTCACCTGCCCTGCTTTCTTCAACTATGAGCTGTACCATACTGTGCTCATCACCCTACTCAGTTGTGCATGATCTGACCTTCAGAGGAGCTTGGGTTAGACTGAACCCCAGTTTTGTATTTGCCAAAGTCCTGCAGCTGGCTAGAGTGAACACACAAGATTGGCAACAGAAGCAGGCTGGGGATCAGTACAAGCCTCATAATTAAAGTAGGGAGGAATAAACACTAGAGAACCCAGTGAAAAAGTTCCTGGGATTGTCTAAGGCTCTCAATATCAGCTCAATCAAATCTCTAAGTCAAGTTCCCCTTTTATGCTTGTGAAATGCCAAGGTGAAGAAGAATAGATTATTTCACTAGTCTCAATTGTGCTGTAACAAACTGGCTAGTGTGTGTACTGAGATTCCTTTGAGCTCAGATGGTGGGGAGCTGTGCTTTTGGAAAAGGAAGATCTGTGTTCTACTGCTATGAAATGTCTTTGGGATCAGTGGTGCTTAGCCCCTCTGAAAATGTATTTAGGAGCCTCAGATTTAAGGAGCTAGGTTAGCAAATGCTGGCCTATACACAATGCTCGCTTGCTTAAAATAAGCATCTGCCCCTGAAATTACAGTAAACTCATACGCTAATTAGGAAATATTTAAAATGGATTCCAGTACCTCTTCTTAAAAATGGAATATGGTCATCCTCAATCAACCCTGGAGCAGCGTTACCCCGGAAATACTGCCTTTCAGAAGGGTGATTCTTCAGCAAACCCAAGCCATGTAGCTTTCGTTCTAAAATTCACAATTGAAACAAAGTTTAAATTATACTTGACAGTAAAATATCCTTCAAATAATATAGTCAACTGAACAACTTTTCTTGTGTAGTATAGGATATTTTTCACATCAAAGAGGGAAAAACAATTGGAAACAATTATTTGTGTTCACCTGGCATCAGTCAGTGGAGGAAGATGGCTGTTGTTTCCCCACCTGTAAAATGAGGATAACTGAAGCACGGAGGGGGTATGTGACCTGCCCAAGGTCCCACAGTGACAGTTTTAGAACTCATGTTTCCTGGCTCCCATGTTTCTAGGTTACCCATTGGGCCATTTCATTAGAGGTCACAAGTATACTAGAGTTTTCATAGCAGTTTTCAAGATCCTGCTAAATGTTAGATTTTTATTTTTATTTCTTTAGAAAAATTAACTCCCAGTTCATAAAACTATGGAATTATGTGAACCAGGTAATAAATTGTGAAATCTTTGAAAACCCCCATAAGCGTTAGTAAAACAAACGGAGTTTAGCAAGGACAACTTTACCAAAAACAAGCACCTTAAAAATTTTAATAACTTGCTTTGGTTGGAAGTGGCTACCACAATTTTAGAGTCTGAACCGACAACTCTTTTGCATGAAGAACTCCTGTTGAATTCCAGGGGAGGAATGACCCTGCTGAAGAGGGCTTTCAGGATTGAGCCCTTATTTAATGGATAACCCTCCTTACCGATTGCTTGAAGTCTGTTAAACCATCGGGCAGTGTTTGAAAAATAATTGGGAAAGGTTGGGTTTGAAGCACCAATTAAATCCAGTAACACAAACAGATCCTATAGGAGTAAAACAAAAATGAAAACTTTTAGCTTCATTAAAAAGTCTTTGAAGGAAATAATATGCCATATAAATATGAGTACACAACCACTTCAGATTTGGGGACAACTTATATCTTCAAGTCAGTGGCACTGCTATGGGTACCCGCATGGCCCCACAGTATGCCAACATTTTTATGGCTGACTTAGAACAACGCTTCCTCAGCTCTCGTCCCCTAGTGCCCCTCCTCTACTTGCACTACATTGATGACATCTTCATCATATGGACCCACGGAAAGGAGGCCCTTGAAGAATTCCACCTGGACTTCAACAATTTCCACCCCACCATCAACCTCAGCCTGGACCAGTCCACACAAGAGATCCACTTCCTGGACACTACAGTGCAAATAAGTGATGGTCACATAAACACCACCCTATACCGGAAACCTACTGACCGCTATACATACCTACATGCCTCCAGCTTCCATCCAAGACACATCACACGATCCATTGTCTACAGCCAAGCCCTAAGATACAACCGAATTTGCTCCAACCCCTCAGACAGAGACAAACACCTAGAAGACCTTTATCAAGCATTCGTAAAACTACAATACCCACCTGGGGAAGTGAGGAAACAGATTGACAGAGCAAGACGGGTACCCAGAAATCACCTACTACAGGACAGGCCCAACAAGGACAATAACAGAACACCACTGGCCATCACATACAGCCCCCAGCTAAAACCTCTCCAGCGCATTATCCATGATCTACAACCTATCCTGGAAAATGATCCCTCACTCTCACAGACCTTGGGAGGCAGGCCAGTCCTCGCTTACAGACAACCCCCCAACCTGAAGCAAATACTCACCAGCAACTACACACCACACCACAGAATCACCAACCCAGGAACCAATCCCTGTAGCAAACCTCGTTGCCTACTCTGTCCCCATATCTACTCTGGTGACACCATCAGAGGACCCAACCACATCAGCCACACCATCAAGGGCTCATTCACCTGCACATCCACTAACGTTATATATGCCATCATGCCGGGTAACTACAGGCCTGTTAGTTTAACTTCTGTAGTATGCAAGGTCTTGGAAAAAATTTTGAAGGAGAAAGTAGTTAAGGACCTTGAGGTGAATGGCAATTGGGACAAATTACAACATGGGTTTACGAAAGGCAGATCGTGCCAAACCAACCTGATCTCCTTCTTTGAGAAAGTAACAGACCTTCTAGATAAAGGAAATGCGGTGGATCTAATATACCTCGATTTTAGTAAAGCGTTTGATACTGTGCCGCATGAGGAATTATTGGTTAAATTAGAAAAGATGGGGATCGATATGAAAATCCAGAGGTGGATAAAGAACTGGTTAAAGGGGAGACTGCAGCGGGTAGTACTGAAAGGTGAACTGTCAGGTTGGAGGGAGGTCACCAGTGGGGTTCCTCAATGTTCGGTTTTGGGTCTGATTTTATTTAATCTATTCATTACTGACCTCGGAACCGAATGTAGGAGTGGGCTGATAAAGTTTGCGGATGACACAAAGTTGGAAGGTATTGCCAATTCGGAGAAGGATCGGGATATTCTGCAGGGAGACTTGGATGACCTTGTAAATTGGAGTAATAGTAATAGGATGAGATTTAATAGTGAGAAGTGTAAGGTGATGCATTTAGGGATGACTAACAAGAGTCCTGGTTGATCGCAGGATGACTATGAGTCGGCAATGTGACGTGGCTGTGAAAAAAGCTAATGCGATCTTGGGATGCATTAGGCGAGGTATTTCTAGTAGGGACAAGGAGGTGCTGCTTCCGTTATATAAGGCGCTGGTGAGACCTCATTTGGAGTACTGTGTGCAGTTCTGGTCTCCTATGTTTAAAAAGGATGAACTCAAACTGGAACGGGTACAGAGAAGGGCCACTAGGATGATCCGAGGAATGGAAAACCTTTCCTATGAAAGGAGACTTGAGGAGCTCGGTTTGTTTAGCCTAACCAAAAGAAGGCTGAGGGGGGATATGATTGCTCTCTTTAAATATATCAAAGGGATAAATACCAGAGAGGGAGAGGAATTATTTCAGCTCAGTACTAATGTGGACATGAGAACAAATGGATATAAACTGGCCGTGGGGAAGTTTAGGCTTGAAATTAGACGAAGGTTTCTAACCGTCAGAGGGGTGAAATTTTGGAACAGCCTTCCGAGGGAAACGGTGGGGGCGAAAGACCTCTCTGGCTTCAAGATTAGGCTAGATAAGTTTATGGAGGGAATGGTTTGATGGGATAACGTGATTTTAGTCAATTAGGCAATAACGTGCCATCGCTGGTAAAATGAGGGTCCGGCTGTAGAATCTTGCCTGTATGCTCAGGGTTCTACTGATCGCCATATTTGGGGTCGGGAAGGAATTTTCCACTAGGGTAGATTGGCCGAGGCCCTGGAGGTTTTTCGCCTTCCTCCGCAGCATAGGGCAGGGGTCGCAAGCTGGAGGATTCTCTGCGACTTGAAGTCTTTAAATTAAGGGAAAGTGGGTGGGTCAGCTTTTGTGGCCTGCATCATGTGGGAGGTCAGACTAGATGACCATATTGGTCCCTTCTGACCTTAAAGTCTATGAGTCTATGTGCCAGCAATGCCCCTCTGCCATGTACATTGGCCAAACCGGACAGTCCCTCCGCAAAAGAATAAATGGACACAAATCGGACATCAGGAATGGTAACATTCATAAGCCAGTAAGTGAACACTTCAATCTCCTTGGTCATTCTATTACAGATTTAAAAGTCACTATCATTGAACAAAAAAACTTCAGAAACAGACTTCAAAGAGAAACAGCAGAACTAAAATTCATTTGCAAATTTAACACCATTAATCTGGGCTTGAATAGGGACTGGGAGTGGCTGGCTCATTACAGAAGCAGCTTTTCCTCTCCTGGAATTGACACCTCCTCATCTATTATTGGGAGTGGACTACATCCACCCTGATTGAATTGGCCCTGTCAACACTGGTTCTCCACTTGCGAAGTAACTCCCTGCTCTCCATGTGTCAGTATATAATGCCTGCATCTGTAACTTTCACTCTATGCATCCGAAGAAGTGAGGTTTTTACCCACGAAAGCTTATGCCCAAATAAATCTGTTAGTCTTTAAGGTGCCACCAGACTCCTTGTTGTTTTTGTGAGCAGTTGCAACTCTCACTTTTTCCTGCAGAAAAAATAAGAGCAAGTTGCCTCCAGTTGTCCCTGCTTTTCCCGCTGAAGTGGCACAGGAAGGAGAAGCAGAAAGCAAGTAAGGTCTCTCTCTCACTCTCTCAAAAAAAAACCCCATATGCTCACTCCCATTATCTGGTGGAGTTCTCGCTTGGTGGAATTTGGCTGATTTCACAGTAGTTCTTTGTATTAGTTGTATGATATTTAACTAGGAATTCATTTGGAAATTAAAGGAGTTTTCACTTACAATGCTCTGTAGTTGGTTTGTATTTGTTGCACCAGGTGGATGGGGAGTAGATTCCATTTTCTGAGCTAAGTGTCGAGATCCATAGAGGGAATCGGTAGGTGACCACCGCACAAAGGCTTCTTCACCATCAAAGAAAATCAGTTTAAGTGAAAGATCTGGCCTGGAGGCTGAGCTGGTCTGTTGAGGAATGTCAAAAGCAATGTCACATTCAATTTCTGTGGAAATACATATTGATACAGGGTCTGATCCTGCAGCTTTCTCATGAGTAGTCTGTTTTTAACGACTTACGTGAAAGGACTACCGCTCTTATTCAAACCTTCCCACATCTTCAGCCTCCCATACCTATACTGTGGTATCACGATAAAGACTGTCATGTGCCTTAAAAGCAGCCTGTGTTGATACAATTCCTTTATGAGGGCTCTGTCGGTGGTTAGAAGTTTCACATCTCTGACTTGTATGAGGATGAATTCAATAACTTGAGAGAGGTCTACAGAACCAGGTGGATGAAACATTTAGTGTCATCTGAGATTAGCATTTGTGGTAACCCTTGATATGAGTTCTGCCTCAGCAAGCAGACTCATAAATGAGCTGTGGTTTTTGTCATGTTTGTGTGTACTGAGTCTCATGAAAACAGTGAGGAACAAGGCACTATTAGTCATTAAAATAGTGACATTTCTTTTTCTGCAGGGTGACGTGCAGCCTTAATCTGACCCTAAAACCAAAGCACGGATGTGTGTGTCATTTTGGGGCTCACCCAGACCAGTAAAGGGTTCTGTCACTGCCTGTCTTGTAACTTTGGGTGCCTTAAAACTATGTCGCTATTCTGGCATGGTGACTTAATTATTTAGGGTGGGGAAATTTCAGACAGGATGTCTTAATGTTGTCCCACTAATCCTAATGGCTCAGTGTTTGTCTTTTCCTGGATTGTATAATGCTAGGTGCTTGGAGCTAATCTCGTAGGGTTGGGTGGGAACGCAACCCTTTCCTGCCTGATTGCTTCATCACTCTGCTGTGAGGTGGAGCTAAATGTTGCAGCACAAATCATGAGCACAGCTCTACACGTACACAAATACATTTACTCATAGCCAAGGTCTGTATACATAAAGACCATCAAGTTCAAAATATTACAAGCTTTCATAAAATACCTTGGCATATTTTTATACATAATAACACTGTACACAACCAATTGATTCAGTTGCTTACTCTTTGGGATTTTGACCTCCTGTTCTCCCTTTGGGGTATCTGGACCCTGGTTGCCACATTATGGAAAGGGAACACTGTGACACAGACATACCCAAGCAGGTATATTGACCTGTGTCTAACCAAATTCTCAATATTTCTCTGAAGGGGGCTGTGTGTGGGCTCTGCTGAAACTTAAGAACTAGCTGATTGTCATGGTTATTTTGTGATGTTTGCACAGGAAATAATTTTAGTTATGTAGGATATTGAGTTTCAAAACTGTTGAAGTGAAACTTGCCATGTGAGGCATGGCGGGTCTCCGGGCTAACTCAGTCAACACTGAGAACCATGGACATCTGTGGAGCCAGCCCAGTATTTACTGTCTAGACCAGGTGCAGCCTTGAGGATTTATGAAGAGACAAAAGAACCCCCCCAAAAGTCTCTGAATAGGGAACCCCCAGAGGTAAGAAACAGTAGTCTGTCATTGTATAAGAAATGAAGAAAAATCACAAGTTGTTATCCCCGTTGGCAGAGTCTCTCCTCTGTAATGGATATCTCATGAAAGGTGGATCCTAGTTTTCTGGACTGGACAAATGCTGTAAGAGCGAATTCATTGGGTGAGAAATACCTTATTAGCCAGGAAAGTAAAGTATTAATAAGTATAGGCTATAGCTTGTATTTTATGTTTTTCTTTTACCTGTTACCTTATGTTTCCAAACCCTTATACTTGCTTTTATTTGAGTCTTAAGCTCTGTTAAATAAACTTCACTTTGGTTTTACTATAGACATAAGCAACTTGTGCGAAGGAGAGTGATAAACTGGGGTACACTGCTTCCACTGGGGTGCCTTGCGGGCGTCTAGAGATAAGAGACTGGGCACACGAGTGTAACAAAGTGAGGTATGTAAATTGTTAGCTTGCAAAGGGGAAGAGAGGGGCTCGCAGACCCCAGAGTGGAGCGGTGTTGCCAGCAGCCGGTGGCTGCGAAGCATCACGCTGATGGGCACAGACAGGGCTGCCTCCTGCTGTAAGCAGGTGGTAGTGATTCACCCCGGACACCTCAGGTATCCTGAAAAGTGTCACAAAGACCCTTCCTCTTCAGCCACCAAAAAAAAAAAAAAAAAATCAAGGCACTGCCATCTGCAGAGAAGATGACATTTGTATTTAGGGCTGCAAAGGAGCTATCCATGTGGAATGTCTTCTCCTCTTCCACCACATGTTCCCAGCACAGGCACTGTCTACACTGCGGCCACTTCCTAAAATTTTCCACCATTGCTAATACCAGGTCTGTTCCACCCATATTAGTAACTTTGGGACCCCAGTCTAGAGAGTTGCCATTGGTGGTTTTACCATTGTATCCACTAATCCTATGTCAAACAGAGTTAAAAAGGTGGAGGTGGTGGTGGCGGCATCCAGTGCCCTGTATGCACTAAGGCTCCCAACCTTGCTACCACTGATGGAGCTGAACCAGGGTAAACAATGGTGGGAAACTTAGAAAATTTCCCTTGTGTAGATAGGGCAATATTGATATCCGCTCTGCTGTGAAACACCGGCTATTTTGTAGAGATTTCAGTTACTCCCCTTTGTTCTTTCCACTGCAAGACAGAGCTCAATCACCCCCATACATATACCAGGAGAATGTGAATTAAAGTAACTTTAAGAAAATAAGTATCTATGCCTGACTTTTTTTCTGCTTAAAATATTCCATGTCTGAATAATGTAAAAAGATATCTATGAACTAGAGTATTTTAAGCTTTACGTAAATATAAATAAATTGGAAGAGCACTGAGATAGAAATCACAACTCAAAGTCACTGTATATTAATAGAGTTGGCCGAGAACATAATAGACTATTATGCTATCACAAGTAGAGTCAAAAGGTCATTGATAATGTATTCATCAGATGAATCCCAAAATACTTTAACAGATTTCACAGGCCATCATTTGTACTAAGTAATTATTTCACCCACATTTAAAATACTGTCTCTTCATGAAATGAAAAGTTGAAATTAAATACTGACTTAGTACTTGCTAAAGATTCAAACCTCTAAATTGGTGCCAGGATTTGTTTATATAAACAACTGTGCTAGTTCATGCAAAATCAAGATTTTTAAATGACAGTTCATTAATATATGCCATGGGGAAATACACCTCTACCCTGATATAATGCAGTCCTCGGGAGCCAAAAAATCTTACTGCGTTATAGGTGAAACCGCGTTCTATCCAGAGGTGAAAGTAAGCCGGTACGCCGGGCCGGACTTCCCCGGCGGTGATTTAAAGGGCCCGGTGCTCCAGCCGCTGTGGGGAGCCCCGGGCCCTTTAAATCACCGCTGGAGCTCCAGCAGCGGCACTTTAAAGGGCCAGCGGATATATATGTAATATAACATACTTAGTTTTATGATAAAAATATTGGAACACTTCATAATGTTCAAATCACCAAATACACTACTAGCACTAAAAGGTGCTATATCAACTTTTTGGAAACAATTGCAGCCGTAAAAACAGTGTTTTAGATTACTTAGATACTTCACATCAGAACACCACAAAATCAAGATCTATCATCTGTACTTTGAGATTGCAGAGAGGATCAGCTTTACATATGAAACCCAGGCATATCTATTACAGGAGTGTTTTATATCTGCATGTGTGAAATAGTAGATAAGGCACTCAAAAATATGTAGCATAGCTCCTGGATTTTTTAGGGCCACTGAAACTTCTTGTGCATTGCAGATGGCCCTAGCACCAATTTACATCAGCTCTTAACAACATGGACAAGACAACTTAATATATATTACATTTCCTGTATTATGTCTTCCCATAATCTAAGACCACCACATACTTAATTCTGAATAATTGACATATTAAGAAAAACAACAAGAAAAAAAAATAACAGAAGTGAAGTTGCCGTTAGAACATGGTGTATGTATCTCCTCTGTAACAGGCTGCTGCAACTCTTTCTCTCTCCAAATGGCTGCCTATCTCAGAAAACAGTAGACTTCCTAGAGATTTAAAAGTGCGGTACACACAAAGCAAAGACCTAGCAGTTACAGAGAGAAATACACCACATCCTTCTCAATGTCTTCTTGAGTGACTGGGCTTGGTGCAGGAATTACTACATGGCATTCTATGGCCTGTATTACGCAAGAGGTCAGACCAGATGTTCATAATGGTCTCTTTGGGCCTTAAAATCCATGCATTTATGACGATGGCTATGATCCATTAAATTATCCACCCTTTACATGTAATTATGAAGTGTTACTGTGTTTCTTTGTGATGTTTAATCATTCATTTAATGGTATCAGGCTTAGAAACAGAGATTATTAATGTATCCTACATCCTGAAAGCTGACACTATTAGGTTACTTTTTAAAAAGCATGGTTCTGTATATCCTGTGGTTAGAAATCTTTTTAAAAGTCTCCAGTCTTCAACTAAGTAAAAATGTATCATTTCCACAGCATGCTATCGAATTGCTCAAACCTCTCTGATACCATTGTGCATCTATTAATGCTTCCTCATTTTTTTTGTATGATGTGAAGTTAAACTCTTATGCAGTAATAGACCTGGGTCCAGTTCTGTTCCCATTAAAATCAATGGGAGTTGTGCCATTAACACCAATAGGAGAAAGATCAGGCCCATGATCATTGAGAATGACAATACAGAAGCCACATAAGGCTCAGCTATGGAAGCATGCAAGAGAGAAAAAGAAACAAGTACCGTCATTGACTGAAGCTGGCTGTCCAGGGCACGTGCTAGCTCCAGTAACATAGCGCAGGGCACAGCTGAGTCAGTGGCTCCCACAAACACTCTGCCATCCCACTGTGGACCGAAGTATTTTGAGTCATGGTGGCAAGCAAGTACCAGATGACGCTTGGCAGAGGGATTAAGGGTGCTGATGATATTTGAGAACGTTCGGTATCCATAGGGCGTGTATCCCTGAAATGTATCTTCTTCGACTACCCAGCCAGCCTGCAATCTTTGAATACGGCGCTTGATATGCTGGAATTGCGCGCGCGCACACACACACACACAAAATCACATTAATATTGTTCAGCATCAAACATGTTTGCAAACAAACTATATCAGTAGCTAGTTTACAATATCAGCTCTTTAATTTTTCTGCGAGGGCTACTGTATTTATAATAAGCATTTTCTGTGGCTAGGCAGCTAATGGACTGAGTTCTTGATAATCACCATCATTGTTTCACTGCTAACTTCTCTTCCTCCACTTTCACCCCATTTGCTTGGCCTCTCCCTTGTTGTCTCTTGTTATATGCTAAGATTGTAAACTCTTTGGGGCAGGGATTATCTGTTAGTACCGGGGTAGGCAACCTATGGCACGCGTGCCAAAGGCGGCACGCGAGCTGATTTTCAGTGGCACTCACACTGCCCAGGTCCTGGCCACCGGTCCGGGAGGCTCTGCATTTTAATTTAATTTTAAATTAAGCTTCTTCAACATTTTAAAAAACCTTATTTACTTTACATACAACAATAGTTTAGTTATATATTATAGACTTATAGAAAGAGACCTTAAAAACGTTAAAATGTATTACTGGCACACGAAACCTTAAATTAGAGAGAATAAATGAAGACTCGGCACACCACTTCTGAAAGGTTGCCGACCCCTGTTTTAGTATATGTTTGTAAAGTGCCTAGCATAATAATCACTGATGGCAGCCCCTAGGCGCTACTGCAGTACCAATAATACTGTTGTTTGCTTTCTACAAGAAATGTGCCTTACAAATAGCAAGTGACTTGAACGAGGCTTAAGAGTTCAACAGGAAACAACTAAATAGTCTCTTCTCTATAAACTGCGCAAAGAATGGAACACTGGAGAACAACTAACTTCAAAAATGGAATTACACAAAATATAATTCAATGTGAGGACAAAATTGAAAACAATGGAACCTGTACAACAGACTACTCATATTAGGCAACTTCCTGCCTTGAAAGATTGCCTCTAAAATATCCCCAAATGTATCCAGTACAGAGGGTTCTGCGTCATCTTTATTATTGGTCTCTTAAGTACTCTCTCAAGGACATGTTTCTCTATATTTAGATAAATAGTGGAAAAAAGCCTCTAAAGGGGAAAAACTATCAGATCATTAAGAGCCTGAGCCAGCTCCTATTAAGGTCAATGGGAGTTTTGCCATTCACTTCAGTGGGAGCAAGAGTGTCCCCTTGAATGGTTTCCATTTTGTTCTGGGTAGTGTTCTGAAAGTTCATGCAGCAACAAGTATTTTGTCCTGTTTGTAAACCTACCATTGGCATCAGCGGGTGTTCTGCAGTGGATTGAGGGGAGTATGTAGTCCTAGCTATACATCTCGGCCCACGGACTGAATTAAAAGTGGAATTTGGACCTTTCCACAGAATGGGTCTGACACCCCAGCTGCTCTATTATGTTTTAACAGAACTCTCTTCTCTGTGCTGACGATGGAGAGTGTTTCTATGTTGTCATAAGGATCTTTTTATTTTCATACATTGTTGTTACCCATAGCAGCAAAAATCCCCTACTTGAGCATGCCATGTGGTTACCATGCCTCAGACTCTGCTCTGTTATTTTTTCCTTTAGTTTGGCTGACAGCCAGTAAATCACCTAGGAACCTCAGAACTGGGTACTATGGACTCTCAAAGACATTGAAACAAGCTTCATTTTTCCACTCCACCAGCTACAGATTGGCAAGTTCATTTATTAGACACAATGGGCTATGGTGGTGCTGTTAAGCCAGCGCCTGCATGGCTGGTTGGGGGCACAGAGTGGTTCCACACTGGGGAGAATCCCAAGAGGTGTTCTGGCTGACTCAGTCACCCTAGAGCAGAGACCATTTAACAGGTGCTGTTTGTATACCCCTGATGTGCAGATTCAACTCTGCTTGTCGGTGTGGAAGAGTAATAGGGTCACACCCCACCTTTAAACCCTCTTTACCCCCTGTAGAGTCTCTAGTAGCTCCAGCAGCAGGAAACTCCTGATCCTTGCAATGGTGTAGCGCAAGGACTAGGGTTGTGCTGGTCCTTGAAAGGGGTATAAGGTGGGCTGGGGAAAGATCCCTTGTGCCCTTTCCCCTTGTGTGTGCACCTATGCAGAACTAGCTACAAACTAGCCCTTAGATTAGTCTGTTTACATAAACATAGCAACAAAAAAATAGAGTGAGAGTAAGTAGTCAGTTTTCAACATGGCAAAATGTTAACAGGAGATGTGGGAGTCAAGGTTCCATGCTAGGCCTGGTGCTGTTTAACTTCTTATTGCTGATTTTTAAGAAGATGGACTTTCATTCAATAAGGCCATCAGTAAGGCCATTGTAATAAAAATGTCACCTAGCTAAGATTGAATCTCTCTAGTTAATGTATTACAATATCTGGCCAGTCATGGCACTGTGTGTGTGAAGGCTGAGTCCCTCTCTTTAATCTTCCTGCCATCTTCAACGGTATCTTCAGATCATGGCCCAGCTGATGCAGAAAGCAGTTCTCACCAACAGCATGTAACTCACTTTTTGGAAACTGATTAGATTGCTGATAGCAGTGTCCCTTTACATTCCATAGGTTTTTAGAGTGATTTCTATATAACTTTTTATTATAGTTTCATTCCTTTCCTAAAGTTCCCCAGGACTTTTCTAGAAGAGTGACCAAGACTAGGCCTGGTTCTACTACATGCAACTCCCCTGAAGTTATTGGAGTTAGAACTGTGGGCAAAATGCAGGCCTGGTATATTTCAAAGTTGTACAGCACCTTTCTTCTGGGGCTCCCAAAGTGCTTTACAAGCATTAATGAATTAAGCATCATGTTACTCCTCTGAGATAGAGAAGAACTGATATCCCCACATTACAGATGTGGTCATTGAAACCAGAAAAGTAAAGTCACTTGCCCCAAGTGGCACAGTGAATAGGTGGAAGGACCAGCAAAGGAAGCCCTGAGTCCTTGTCCCATGTACCTTTTAAAAACACTGTGGCTTCTTGACAAGCTATAGTAATCCAGAGCAGGCAAGATGTCAAATTGCATCATGGTCCAACCCACCACTACAGCTAGATCTTTGGGGCAACTCTGTAAGCCCTCCCTCTTCAAAACCAGCAAGACCTCTTCAGGGAAGACATTTGGCTTGCCCTCCATGTGAAGTTCCAAGGGCAACTGTGCAAACATGGTGTCATGTATCAGGGAGTAGCCGTGTTAGTCTGTATCTACAAAAACAACAAGGAGTCTGGTGGCACCTTAAAGACTAACGTTTATTTGGGCATAAGCTTTCGTGCTTATGCCCAAATAAATCTGTTAGTCTTTAAGGTGCCACCAGACTCCTTGTTGTTTTTGTGCAGACATGGCATGTTTGTGTGAGCGCAAAGACATCCTGCTGGGTTGATTTTAGGTTACATGGAGTACTCTTTCACTTAAATATATGTTTAATATCTGATTTTCTTTTATACGTCATACTTGTTGGAGCTGCGTAAAATTAGGGAATAGAATTTAAAGTAGATTAAGTTTTGGGCCTGTCAGCCTTGACGTTGTGTCTTTATGGATGACCTTTCTCAGTCTTCTGATGGTAGTGGTCTTACTGAATGCAGCAAATGTGTCTCCACACAGGGGTGGCCAGAGCCTTATACATTTGAGGGCACTAGCAGAATACAAACAGATAGTATCCTTAGTGTGTCCAGAGGATGTAGTCTCACCTGACGCACAGCATAATTTCCTGGTGATCCTGGGTATCTCTCTATCAGTATAGGATGCAGATCATTTTGCCACATTTGAGAAACATCTGTGTGTGCTGCAACTTGCTGGATACCAGAAAAATTTAAAATACTTGGTTGGTGGGAGTACTGCAGAAGGAAAAAGAGGCAACTATTATCTGTTCGTTTGTGTTGTTTTCTTCAGTATGACAAATGTAATGCTATAGAATGCAAATAACATACTGTACTATATTAACAGGATATTGAGTGCTAATCCTATTTACTGTGGCATCCTCCAGTAATATGGACAACAAACCCTTACGAGTGTGGTTCTTCTCTCAAAAGTGACTCTAAAAATGGCATTGTGCAGTTCTGTATCTCACTGGTTGCTAGACTGAATGTGCTCAGTTTACACATTTTTTCACATGCCTGAGCAACAAAAGTTTTGCTGACATAAGTGCTAGTGTACACATGGCCTAAGATAAGTTTCTTACCTAAACCAACCTTTCAGTGTCACCCACCCCACCTGGCTGGGGATCCATCATTCAGGGAATGCAAAGAGTGCTGGACCCTTTATTCCCTCTGTGATGGATAACAAAGCAGTTCTTTCCACTTCTTATAGTCCAGTAATCCTTTGCAATGTGTTCTTTTGAAGTGTACAGTATCCCCAGAAAAAGCTCCTGCTCCTTGTGCTCCCATGTGTTGATGCCATGCTGTTTTCTTAACTTCCTGATAACTTGTTTTTCTGTTGACTTAAAATTAAAATGCAAAACCAACCCGGGCTCGCCTGGCAAATACTGTCTGGGGATTGGTCCTGCTTTGAGCAGGGGGTTGGACTAGATGACCTCCTGAGGTCCCTTCCAACCCAGATATTCTAAGTGTCCTTTGTGTTGGTTTCACAATATTTCACTCACAACAGATACCTTGGCAGCCAGGTAAATCAACATCCCTTTGACCTTTGAGGAGAAGATTTCTGCTGCTGCTTTTGACTCCCACTTCTTTGCTTGGCTTGTGGGGGAGAAGCAACAAAAATCCTCTAGGATCCTGTGGGGACAAGAATCTAGAGGTGGTGGCTGGTGAGTGTGGGGTGGAGGTTAGAGTGCTCAGATGAACAGAAGGGAGCCTCACTTGTCATCTTGTCTTGGGCCTGGTAAATTCTGACTGCAGCCCTATACATCACTGGATGTTACATCAGATTACTAGAAGTCAGTCAATTCTAGATGAACTTTGGGCTCAGATTCTTTATGATCAACTCAAAATGGGTCTTGAACATTTTTTCCATTTGAAAGTCTTGGAACACTTGATTAAATTAACCTTGAAGCTCCACGATCTATTATATTTCATGTGGCTCAAATAACTTCTGCATGAAGAAACCATGCTAGTGTTTCATAATCAGGCCAAATAACTGTTATATTTTGAGTGTCTGCCTGTATTTTTACTGCTGTATTATTCTATCTCACTAAGTATTAATCCTGAGATCTTATTGTTGTAATTGGTTTACACCATTTTTTTAAAGAAACACAAATAACTCTGGATGAAACAAAACATGCTAATATTATCTTATTTCCAAATAATTATGCAGCAGTTCTGTTGTCATTATCTGTTATAGTCCCTACCTGTATTTTCCATGCTAGATAGAATTTACTATTTTAACAGAGACCTTCATTTCCTCAGACCAACGTATAATACTCTCTGAATCATTTTAATTATAATCTCTCTCTCGCATTTCTTTTCTGCAGTCCTAACAGTCTTAGATTTTGTCTCTTTTTTTTCAAGTTCAACAATTCTCTGCAAAATGTTTCTCTTGTTGAGTGGCCAGGGCTAGGTTAGTGTGAATCTCATATTATCACAATAACATATTGAGGAAAAGAATTATCTGCAGCCATTAAATTATGATGAAGGCCATGTTCTCTTTACCTGTCTGAGTCTGTTATGTATGCTCACAATGCTCTCTAAGTAATAACAAGCTAAGATTTACTCTGATCTCTACCTTGTGGGTGGCTCAGAGAACTTAGCCCATCCACCCACACTGTGTTGTTATCACATCAGCAGCTCTTACACTGAAGACAGAGCCCTGATCACAGCCACAGGCTGCACAACAAAGATGCAATTCATGCCGATGTCTCTCTTATAAGGAAGGAGTAGGAATCAAATGAGAGTGTCTGTCTGAATCTGAACTCCTCTTCCAGAAGCCTCCAGACTGAGAGGCAGGCCTGGATTAAACAGCTCAGCTGTTGATCTCCCCTCCCCACACACACATATGCCAAAGCCCCACTCTGCATTTAAATGGGGGTGAGAAGACAAGAACCAGTTTGAGAAATACAACTATGACCCACCTTCTCCTGTGTCCAGTCTACTCTGGCTTCCCTCCCATCTGCCAGCTGAGAGAAGGTGACTGTTGCCAGGTAAAGTGCCCAGGCCAGGCAGAAGGATGCTGCTGTCTTGGTACGCCTGCTTCCCCCTGCCATCCCTCTTCTGCAGCTGCTACTGCCCTTCTTGCTGTGCATGAGTCAGTAGCTGGAGCAGCTTCCTTTGCAGTCCATCCCTCCCCTTCTCCCTCTGCCAGATCATGGAGTGATCTGGAGGTAGGAGGGGGAAAAGGGGCAGTGCTGGAGGAGGGGTTGCGGGTGGAGCCTTCCCAATGGTCTGCTGCAGGAGCAGACGCCTGACTCTATGCATGATTCATTCAGCAGCATCTACCCTTTTACCCAGCCTTTCCCAGTTAATTTTCCTTGTGAAATGAGCCCTGTCCCTAGCACCACGTCAGCAGCATCAGGAGTGCTGCGTGTGACTAATCCCCAAACCCTCAGGCAGCGATTACAGCAGGATGGTCTGTCCCTTCTCTCCTATGTGTTCCCTCTGGGATGTTTTCCTCCAGGCTTACAATGAGGCTCTGAGGGCTTGTGTTTCTCACTGGGAAAAGTGAGGAGAGTTGTGGACGGGTTCGTGAAGTTCTTTTTGAGTGGAGATGTTAAGTATGTTAAGTATTCTCACACCTCTTGTCAACTGTCTGAAATGGGCCATCTTGATTATCACTACAAACATTTTTTTCCCCCCTGCTGATAATTGCTCATCTTCATTAATTAGCCTCTTAGAGTTGATATGGCTACTTCCACCTTTTCATGGTGTGTGTGTGTGTGTGTGTGTGTGTATATATATACTTACTATATGTTCCATTCTATGCTTCTGAAGAAGTGAGCTGTAGCCCACGAAAGCTTATGCTCAAATAAATTTGTTAGTCTCTAAGGTGCCACAAGTACTCCTGTTCTTTTTGCTGATACAGACTAACACGCAGGGCCGGTGCAAGGAAAGTTTTGCGCCGCCCCCCCCCTGCCCCCGCAGCAACTCCCCTCCCCCGGGGAGCCGTGCGGCAGCTCACCACCCCAGCTCACCTCTGCTCCGCCTCCTCCCCGAGCATGCTGCCCCCGCTCTAATTCTCCTCCCCACCCAGGCTTGCGGTGCCAAACAGCTGATTGGCGCTGCAAGCCTGGGAGGCAGGAGAAGTGGAGCGGCGACCGTGCGCTCGGGGAGGGGGCGTAGGAATGCTGTAAAAAAAAATGGGGGCACCGCTTTTTGGTGCCCCCAAATCTTGGCGCCCTAGGCAACTGCCTAGTTTGCCTAAATGGTAGCACCGGCCCTGCGGCTACCCCTCTGATACAGTACTAGAGTATGCTGCCTTAACAGTCTACAGAATGCAAAATCTTCCTCCCAGATCCCTGCAATGGAGCTTGCCCCACTAGTCTCAACTTTGGGACTGTTTGAAAATCCTTTCTCAGAAGGAAATGCCCCATCTGGGTTAGAGAGGTCTGCCACTGTAGTTTGCTGATGTTACAGAAGCAGAGTATCTCAGCTGTGCTGCAGCATGGGACCCCGAGAGAAGAGTTTATAATGCTGAGAGTGAGATTGCACCTTTCTCTCCCTTTATATACTGCAAACAGTCTTCCACAGTCATGGTCCCAACCACTTTTGCTTGCAATAGTGTTATTGCAGCATTTAGGGACATCATTAATATATTATTTCCGAACAAGTGTTTGCACTGAAAGCAAAATCCTCTTTTCGGATCTACACGCTGCAGCTCAACTCTGCTAGCCTGCTCTCTAGCTATGATAGGTGCATGTTCTGAGAGCAGATCAGAGCCGGGATGTGAGCAGAGAATTTCATCCTTGGAGAACACAGCTGTTTTCTTGTCCATCAAACCAAACCAAACCAAACCAACACACACTTCAGTGCTCTATAGCCATGGTTGCAACATTGCAGCTTGCACCAGTGTTGGTGCAGCAGCAGGGACCAGTGCTTTTTAAATAAGTATTTCCACAGATCAGAATCCTCCTCTTGGTAAAGGTTCAACTGTATCCAAAACAGGGGTGGAGGGAGGACTAGGAGAGAATGCACAAGTCCTCAGAAACGCTGGGGAGGGTCCCATCTGCCTTTTCTCATGTCTGCAGCTTTGCCAATTACAATTGCAGCCTAATTCCCCAGCGCTCACATTCTGCTGTCAAAGTGTGAGAGAGCCCAGCACGGTTCAAGAGCAGGAGATGCAAGTGCAGAAGTATCCCAGGTCCAGCTAGCCCTAGTGTCGCCACAGCTTGCAAGCCTGCAAAGGCAGCATGTGGCTTGCAGAATCTTGCTGCAGCATTTAATCAGGGCTTTCTGCGGGGAGCAAACTGCCCTCTGCCCAGGGGTTCCCCTGAGTCTGCCGGCGGCGGGCGGACACAAGGGAACCCCTGGGCTGCCTGCCGGCGGCTCAGACTCCCTCTACCTCCCAGCGCAGCGGCCGCTGGAACACTTTTAAAAAAAAATTGGGGGCGCTGCTTTTTGGCGCCCCCAAATCTTGGCGCCCTAGGCAACCGCCTAGTCCGCCTAAATGGTAGCACTGGCCCTGCATAGGTGCTATGGTGATGGGTATTGTAGAAAACTCATAGGCCTTGTCTACACTACCACTTCATAGCACTGCAACTTTCTCACTCAGGGATGTGAAAAAACACACCCCTGAGCGCTGCAAGTTTCAACGCTGTAAAGTGGCAGTGTAGACAGTGCACCAGTGCTGGGAGCCGTGCTCCTAGCGCTGGTAGCTACTCCCCTTGTGGGGGTGGGGTTTTTTACAGTTCTGGGAGAGCTCTCTCCCAATGCTGGTGTCGCAACTATATAGCCACGTTAAAGCACGAAAATGGCTTAATCTTATAAGCAGGAAACTAGTATAAGCTCAGAACATTTAATAAAATATGTACACAATTCGTGGGTGTGCCTAGGGAGAAAGACTGGAACTAGGGCAGTGGTTCCCACACTGGGGTTAACGAAATGTTACAGGGGGTTCTCTGGAAAAAAATTCCCTAATGGCGGACAGAGCTGTCTCTAGGGACCCCAGACAGCACGGGGCCAGCAGCCCAGAGCCCCTGGACTTTCAAGAGCTAAGCAGATCAAAGCAAGCATATCTATCACACCGAGGAGATTTAAACTTCAAGACTCCGTGTAAGAAATGGAAAGGGAGGTGGATATTTTTTGCTGTTTTTAAAATTAATAAGCAGCTAGTATTGTTTTTAAAATTATTATGAAGAACAAGTTTAAGCTTTGTTGTAACGTGCATTGTTTGCCTGGACTGCTCAAGACCTGAATGCTTGTGTTGGAGGAACTTGTTGAGCTGGCTTCTTAAATACCTTTATGCTGTTTCACATCTGATACTCCTTGACGAAACATGGGAGCCTTGTCTTATAATGGCTTATTCAAAGTGATACAAGCTACGACAGTGAGATCTTGGAAGAGTGTTGCCATTTTCATAATGTAATAAAAATACTGTAATGATAAATAATAATAATAAAGTGTGTAATAGACATGTCATTAAAAACAAATTTTATATTTCCAAGATCACTGCTTTTATAATTTATACTCAGGTAAAGGAGAAAATCCCTGGAAATATTCATTTTTAGGAGGGAGTTTGCGAGACTTGACATTTTAGTGAAAGGGGTTCACAGGTTGTTAAAGTTTTGGAACCACTGAACTAAGGCAATACCAGCACAAAGCTAGTAGCCACACCAGAAGTAGCTGACGCTACCATTATAAATGCAAATGATACCTGTAAAGGAAATTGGTTTTGGCTAAAATATTAGTGGAACTAGACCAGTTAAACCAGTTTTGAATATTTACACGTGGCAGTAGAGCGAAGAAGAAAGTGGAGTAGTGTAACCCTATGAGGCCCTCAATGCCCACCAGCAAAGGGTGCCATGTAACAACAACTCCTATCATGCCTGACTAACTCGCTACACCTAATACATTGTTGTCTGGGTGTTTATAAAGAATGTCGTATAAAGTATCAGATGAAAACGTATGTCATACTGGTCATCATAAGCATACTGGTCATCATGTGCATGCTGTATGTC
This sequence comes from Emys orbicularis, assembly GCF_028017835.1. NCBI lineage: Eukaryota > Metazoa > Chordata > Testudines > Emydidae > Emys > Emys orbicularis. Next base: position 145,812,482 of record NC_088685.1, read on the forward strand.
TGGGTGTTAGTTAAAAAGCTGTATGTGTATACTGAAGATATCTTTAAAGCCATGTGTATGTGTATACTGAAGATATCTTTAAAGCCATGTAGGGTGACCAGATGTCCCGATTTTATAGGGACCGTCCCGATTTTTGGGTCTCTTTCTTATATAGGCTCCTATTACCCCCCACCCCCATCCTGATTTTTCACACTTGCTGTCTGGTCACCCTAAAGCCATGTAATCAAACGGGGTTGGTAAGTCTTCCCCAGACAAAGGAATGTTGATTTACCTGGTGCCAAGGTATCTGTTTGAAACAAGTACTGGGAAAGCACGCTTCATTTGCATTTTAAGTCAACAGAAAAAGCACGTTATCAGGAGGATAAGAAAAATAGCATGGCATCAGCACACAGGAGCAGGAGAGAAGAGCTGTATCTGGGGATACACTTCAAAATAACATATCACAAGGGATTACTGGACTCTAAGAAGGGGAAAGAACTGCTTTGTTATCCATCACAGAGGGAACAAAGGGTCCAGCACTTTTTTTGCATTCCCTGAATGATGGATCCCCAAGCAGGTGGGGTGGGTGATGCTGAAAGGTTGGCTTAGGTAAGAAATATATCTTAGTCCAGGATTGTTGCTTGTTTAGTTCAGTGTTAGTCACTAGAAACATTATTATACTTTTGTTTTTATTTGTAACCGTTTTCTTTTTAGAATATCAGGGTTGGAAGGGACCTCAGGAGGTCATCTAGTCCAACCCCCTGCTCAAAGCAGGAGCAATCCCCAGACAGATTTTTGCCCCAGATCCCTAAATGGCCCCCTCAAGGATTGAATTCACAACCCTGGGTTTAGTAGGCCAATGCTCAAACCACTGAACTATTCCTCCCCCGCTCTGTTCCTATTATCTTGCTTAGTATCATTTAAATCTCTGGTCTTTATTAATAAACTTGTTCTTGTATGATAAATTCAGCTCAGTGCTGTTATATTAAATTGAGGTGTGCACCCTCAGCTGAGCCAACAGGCTCCTGTGAATTCTGTCTTTTTGGAGACAGCAAACTTGGTAATTTCTGTGAGTGTCCAGTGAAAGGGGCTGGATGCTGCAGGGAGATGCTTCTGGATAGTTTGGGAACTGAAGTACACTAAGGGTTAACCTGCAAGGCAAAGTTAGGACAGGGGGAGTCCTAAGAAATTTGTTTGGGCTGGGGTGGTGGGGAGCTGTCACACAGTTTAACACCAACAAATCCCTCTTTTACTAAGGCAGAGGAGTAACAAGGTGAATTACAGTTCTGGATGCTCTGAGAGAGTGTGTCAAACTCTAAACAGCAGTTTCAGTTCCCAATTTATCCATTGGAGATCTGTTCCATTAGCCAGCAGTAGACTCAAAGCTCCTATCTCTAACACAGATAAGCAGTCAGGTCACAAAGGGAATCTCTCAAAATAAAAAGTCCTCTGCACACTAGTCCATGAAGCTGGGAAAGCTGGGAACATGGTTAGGTGGGGGAATAGAAGTGGGAAGTCTCGTAGTCCATGTTCAGGAGTGATGGGGCCCTGCTGGGGAAAGCTTTGGAAGATAACCCTCTCAAAATTTTTTGCGACACTAAAAGCTATGGATGGAAAGCTAGAAAGAAAGCTGATACTTTGTCATCCTGCTTAGGGAAAATTAAAGGTCTTTTGTCTTGCCCATCCCCACCCCTCCAAAAAATAGGGCAGAATTCAGCCTGGAATTAATTGGAAGTATGGGATCTGAGTCTTAGTGCAGGTTTCACTTTTTATCAAACGCAAAACTTCAAAGCAACTTTTAGAAACATGATATATGTCACTGTTTCAGTATCTCCATTCTCTGCATGGGGCTGTCAGATAAATTATTTGCAATAAATAATTCTGCCAGCTCTATATAGGTTTCAGAGTAGCAGCCGTGTTAGTCTGTATCCGCAAAAAGAACAGGAGTACTTGTGGCACCTTAGAGACTAACAAATTTATTAGAGCATAAGCTTTCGTGGGCTACAGCCCACTTCTTCGGATGCATCTGAAGAAGTGGGCTGTAGCCCACGAAAGCTTATGCTCTAATAAATTTGTTAGTCTCTAAGGTGCCACAAGTACTCCTGTTCTTTTTGCAGCTCTATATAGTTTCTTTCCGTAAACCAGGTAATGTCACAGTGCCATCTGGTGTACACTGGAGGGAACATCATACAGAGAAAATATCTGTAAAGGTCTTTTGTGAATGATTTGCACTCTTTATTAGATTATCTACATTATACACGTATCTTAGCCAAAATCAGACTCTCTCTGCAGAACTTTCTCTAATAATTTCTTGATTACCCTGGTTCTTAACTGAGGAACACACATCCACTGCTGCTGACATAATGCAACATTTGATTCTCAGAAGGCCCAAACACCTGCAGATCCCATTGATTTGAATGGTCCCTTAGAATATGTGCTAACTAGTTATGCTAAAACTATCTGTTTGACCGTGTATTTAGCTGTGACACTGAGAACCTTTCCCAGATCTGAGGAAGAGCTCTGTGTAGCTTGAAAGCTTGTATCTCTCACCAACAGAAGTTGATCTAATAAAACATATTACCTCACCCACCCTGACTCTCTATTGATTTCAGCTGTCATTTTGGATGCTCAGCTCTTCTGAATATAAGGCCCAACGAAAGGGGAGGGTGGGGATTTAATTTTTTTTTGAAATATCCCCTAACTTACTCAAGGTAAATTTGTGGCAGACCCATTGTACTATAGGAGTCACATAGGAATAGATTTTTTGTCCAGATTGCATTGTGATAGATTACCACAATTTGGCCTGATCCATTGCCCACTAAAGTTGATGGGAGCCTTTCTATCGATATCAGTTGGCATTGGACCAGGCCCTTTATGATAATGTATAGTCACTGTATATAGTGACTGTGACCCAGGGACCCCGTGTTCCCAACTGGCAGAGGACACAGGGATTACTTAGGGTTTTACGGAGACCTGCTTAATAGTTCACCAAAGGGGGGCATGTGATGTCTTTACAGAGAGCCAATAGCTCCCTGGTCAGCATAATAATTGTGAAATGTATGTACAGATAATACTTAAGTTATGTATCTTTATTGATAATTATTCTCTTAATGCCTTGGTGCTAAGGCAGGTCACCAGGAGGTGACATACCCCCTGCCTGAAAGGAACTTCTCCGAGGTATCTGACATCTATCTCCCTTTATGGCCATTTGTGTATTGAGTATTGTATGCCTCAAAGTGTATGCCTGTTTGCATACTGATTACTGAGCCAATTGCAAACTGAGATTGCAAAATCTACAAGAGAGGAAATCTACAGGAAGAAACAAACAGCAGTAGGTATCCTGTTTATGAATAAAGCCAAAGGCATGGCATGATATGTCTTGGAGTACAAAGAGACACATTGAATCCCTCACTTAGGAGGCAAAAAGACAGTGTGCATGTTTCATGAAAGAAGGGTCACAGCCAGCCTGACTCTAAAGAGCTGCATGGATTTGGGCAAGCAATACTTTATTAGCCATGAGAGTATCTTGTTAATTAAGTCTAGGCTCTAGAATGAGTAGTATGATTTTGTTTTATAGGTAACCATTTGTTTCCAGTACTTCTACTTGAACTTATATTTGATTTCACTATAAACATATCTAAGTGCTGTGAGTTAAGTGGAGTGGTGATCTAAGGTAATACTGGTAGATCTAAGATAGAACTGTTTCTTTGGAAGGAGTGAATCTGGGAATACGGCGAGTGTCCAGTGGACCAGGGACACACTCGGCAAGGTCGGGGGTTGGAGTGTGCCTATCGCTAATCTTTAGACTAACAGTGGGGCCTGCAAGGCCAGAGGAGAATGCTTATGTTCCCCTGGCTGGTAGAGGTGGGAAACTGACCCATGGCAGACACAGACAAGGCTTCCTCATGCTAAGGACAGGTGATAGCAAGGTTCATTACAACCCAGGGTACCCTGGGAAGCATCACAGTGACTGAGATTTAAGGGCATCTATTTCCTTAGACCGATATTGTCTCCAGATGCAATTCCTGGGAACTGAATAATATGGCAGGGTTCAATCCTGAAACCCTTGCTTAGGTGAGTATAGCTTAGTCTTACATTGACTTCATTATGGGAACAATAGGATTTGAATATGGTTTAAATGTGACCACTCACCTGAGCAAGGACAACTCATGTCAGTAAGGATTGCAGGATCATGCCATTACTATCTTTATTAGTGGTGCATGTGGGGGAATTCCAAAAGATTGATTGTTTTCAATGGATTTACATCTAGAATGAGTTTGCCCCCCATGATTTTAAAACCACAAGGCTTACTTCCCATTCTCCTGTTGGAGATGGTTTCTTAATGACAAAGTTTAACTTTGTGAGGAAGAAAGTTGACTCCCCTATCAAGCCAAGTGGTTCAGCAAATTCAGGCAGGCATCCAAATTTCAGGATTTTATCTAAACCAAATCTGTACTCCAGATCTATTGAGGTTCCCTAGTAATTGGAATAGAAATATATATCATGGGTTGTGACCTGCAAAGAAGGAGAAAAAATAATCCCATATTTTACCTAAATAGCAGTTTCTATCTCAGGGTCTGAACTAGCATTCCTTGCAAACCCCAAATTCCCACTGACTCTAAGGGAGCTTTGGTTGTGCAAAGTATGCAGGACTGGGTCCACAACAAGCAGCAACCAAAACAGTGCATTGTTTCAGAGATTCTCAAACAAATGCAGAAGTCAAATTCCCTAGGACCTTTCCCCTTTTGCACACCATTTAGATGCTAGACGAACACTGTAAACCACAGAGAGGTAGAATGAAAAGGAATAGATTAACTTTCCTTCTAGTGCTAAAATGAATCCTTATGTCAAACTTAGAACTGGAAAAACTCTGTTTTTTACAGTTGTTAAACAATTACTATAAACTGCACTGTGGCTACAAAAATGGTACACCATATGGAATATAAAACAGCATTTTACAAAAAACAAAATTTAGCAACTTGCCAGTTAACCCTAGTTTCAGGTATTATGCTAGAAATACCAATGGCCTAGCCAGCTGGCCCTAAAGATATCTAAGAGGTGGGCAAGTTGGGAAATCCAGCTGATTCTATGAAAGATCTGCCTTGTGAAGCCAGAGGAGGAAGCCTAAATATATATAGAGTGCCTGAAAAAGAGATGATTAAGAAGCCAAATATAAATGTATGAACTCCACAGGAAATGTCAGTTAAATACAGATTGTGACAGTCATGGAAATGGTAAATTGGGCTCCTTATGCTGTCAATTAGTCTAGATGATCAATGCCCTAATGCTTCATATTACGGTAATACTGTGCAGTATAATCACATGAACTGGGCCCGGCGTTTATACAGCCATATGTGCTACTATATATAGATATTGAAATGCAGAGCTGCATTTAGATTTGTTTTACTTAATAGCTCTTAAAGTATGAACAAAACATTTTGGGTGCTTCAGCAAGTCACAGTGTAGCCATATCGTGCTTACAGTTCCCTGATTTGTTGTTTCTCGTGGTGCTATTTAATGGACTATAAAAATGACTGTAACTAATCCATCTTCAATTTTAATTTCTGAAAAAACAACTATTGTGGCTTAGGGCAACAAATTAAACAGCATCAACCCTGCTGGATGATTCAGAGTTGAGCTTCTTTACAAAGAAGCTTAATTGCTGACCAAATGATTGTGGTAGTTTCTAATATCCATCTGTTATTGTGCATTAACCACTATTTTTGGGAGTTGCCATTCAGCATGTGAAATGCTTGCTGCACTTAAAACTTTAGAGAGTGAATCCTAGCTCTGCTAAGGATCAGGAATAATGTTTACAGAGGTGATTTTTCTGTTTATAATGTTTGTGTGTGGGAGTCCCACTTTAGGGGAGAAAAGACACAGAGATTGCTCAGAGTTATCTTGTACTGTACTTTGGCAACAACATGATCTATTCATGGAACATGCTTCACTAAAAAGTTCCAGGGTGTTTTAGCATTCAGTTAAAAGCAGCACCAGCCACATTAACTTCTGCAATTTTTGTTTAAAACAATTCCCTATTTCAGCATGAAGCTCCAGGCTAAATATGATCCCATAACCTGGCTCCAGTCAGAACATGGGCCTGTAGCATTCTGTGTCAGCTGCAGTGTTTAAAGGTCTAATCTGAAGTCAGAGGAAAGTCTCCTATTGACTTCAGTGGCCTTTGGATCTGTTCTTAAGTGCATAAGATGAAGGACATGAAAAAGTACATTGACCAGCCTTCCATGTCTTGATGGGCAGTGATCTCAACCTGGCAACACTAAAGAGATGATAATTATTGTGCTTCTGTTTATAGCTTTCTTCCTCCAAGTGATCTCAACATGATTTAAAAATATTAAACTTAATAGTACCTCTGTACATGAGTAGGTATTATTACACCCACTTTATAGAGATGTTAAAGTAAAATCTTTCAAAAGTGGCCAGTGATTTTTAGATACCCATTTTGGTCCCCAAAAAATAGAGGCATCCAAAACTGGTCACCACTTCTGAAAATTTGGGCCTAATGCCCTGATCCTACAAAGACTTAGGGATATGCTTAACTTTATACATGGTGAGTAGTTCTCACTGGAGTCAGTAGAACTACTCACAGTGTGTAAAATTAAGCACAAGTTAAGCATATGGACTCCAACAAACCAAGGGCCTATCCTGAATACAACCCACTAAAGCTGCATTCATCTTAGTCTAGTCATACATAAATGCATCACTTGGCCAGATATTTGTGTTAGCCATATTATTATGTATCAAGCCTATTTATTGGCCACAAAGAGTCTATTACTAACACTTACAGTGAACTCCACTCCCAACACAACCTTCCAAATAAGCATGCTAATATAGCCCAGCTCTAAAACATTCTCATAGCATGAACCACATTTGAAGGGGAAGCTTGTCGCATGGATCTCCTCCCTTTTTGCAATTCTGTGGATTATTTCCATTCCTAATCACTTAACATCCCAGTAACTACAGCAATTGCCTGTATGCTAGGGAGATATTTAACATATACTTAGCTGTCTTTAATGTGATTTAACAGCTGAAAACAAGGAGAACTGGCACCATGTGACCAGTCAACTCTCCTTAGAGAAGTTGTTGAGCAAGTGCACAGTGGACAATTTTGGGAACCTCTGCACTATGGTATTTTGTTACACAATTAGTCCATTTGTCCTAGCACTTAAAAGGGTAGGTCCAGGCAGGTACAGTATCACCAAATTGTATCAGGAGTATCTGTTCTACAATTTATAAAGGAAAGATGGACATGGAGGGGTGAGTAAGGATACAGAGGTCTATGGCAAAGGTAATCAATTATTTTTTTGCAAAGGTCCAGACTCCAGAGAAAAATAATACAAAAATAATAACAATAATAAGTAAATAAGATTTCAAGGTCCATTCAAAAGTGTCTGGCGGCCCTGATTTGGCCTGCAGTCTTATTGACTACCCCTGGTCTATAGCGTAATTCAGTGGTTTTTAATCTTTGCAGACACCTAAAATTTTTTGCATAGAGGTGCATACTCTTTTGGAAATTAGACATAGTCTGTGGACTCCTAGGGGTCGGTGGATCACGGGTTGAAATCTACTGGCATGATCTAATGAAGGGGAAGCACAGGAGATAGAGAGCAGAAAGCTGCCTAGACTTACAGGTTTGAACAGTGACAACTCGATGAAGGACTTGGGTTTGGAAAATGCCTGTTGATTATTGCAGATGTTCTGCCAGTTTTCCCACGATGGGAAATTAATACATAAAGAAGGGGAATTGAGAATCAGATTTCTTGTATTAACAAAATTACAGTGAGAAAAGTAGTAAAAACCTTTTGGAAATGTAACTTAATATTTCTGGTGGGAACCAGCAGCACTGGATGCAACACAATGAGGTGTCTGGAAATTGCAGCAAGTGTGCAATGGATACAGGTGCACAGGAGCCATAGTGCAAATGTGCAACATACTAAGCAGCTAGGCAGGGTGCAGACATGCAACACAATGAGCAGGCGTGGGGCAGCTGTGGCATGAAGGTGCAGCTCAACAAGGTGCGTGGCAAATGTGCAACGCAAGCCCTGGTGCAATTGTGCAACACAATGAGCAGACATATATGGCAGCTCTAGTGCAAATGTGCCACAACTTGGAGCAAGCGATTGGTAGCCGTGGTGCAAACGTACAACACAATGACCAGACGGCTGTCACCTCAGACCTGCCCACCTTCCCCCACGCCGAGTGGGCAGGAGCGGGTGGGTTTGCGGCCAGTGTGCCGCTCCGCCTGCGATGGCGGGTTTGGCGGTTTCCTGTAGCGTTTCGGGGAGATGTGTGCGCTGGGAGGGGCTCCCCGGGGCTGGGCGCACCCCAGGCAGGGGTGTGGCCTCTCATGGGCTCCCCACAGCGGCGGGAAGGTAATTGCACGGCGCCCCCAATAACTGCTGCGCTGCCTCCTCATCCTAGTGCCCCCTGCCCGCGGCCTCGTGAGCCATTCAGAGCAGCAACCGCCACAGGCAGAAAACTAACGGAAACTTTGGCTGGAGCCCTGCGCATGCGCCGCCCCACCCCCTCGCCCAGCTCCCGCAGGGCATGGCGGGGATTGTAGTTTCTTCGCGGTGCTCGGCGGAGGCAGGGAGCGGGAGATCGAACCACAGCTCCCGGCAGGCCCTGCGCCCCACCCTGTCCCGGGCGTCTCTGTGGATGCGGGGAGCAGCGGGGATAATGAGATGCGTGTGAAGCGGCTCTGTCCCGCAGGTGAGTAGCGGGCTGCGCGCGGGCGGAGGGGTCGAGGCAGGAGCCGTGCGCGGGTCAACCCCGGCGGCAGCACCGCCCTTCTTAGGAGGCTGGGTCCGGGGTGCAGCCAGCGCAGGCTCCGGGAGCCCGCGGGGCAGCCCGGGCTCCGGGCGCTGCGCTGCTTCTACGGGGGCGGATTCCTCAGCGCCGACCCGGGCGGCCCCGGGCTCCCGCTGGGGTGGGGGGGGACCTTGACTGGGGGGAACGGGCTCAGGCCACATCATCTCCGGAGAGAGGTGCAACCGCTCGCCTGGGGGGGAGGGGGTCGCTTTACCGCGGGTGACTTCAAAAGTGGCTCCCGGGGGGGAAGTCTGGAAACTTTCAGTTCCCCCCGACTCCGAATCAGAAACGGTGTGAACGAGCGAGCCGGCCACTCCCATTCTCGCGCGCTGCCCGGGACAGACCGACTTGTCCCTACACCGTGCGGGGCCATCGCCCGCGCCCTTCTCCAGGGCCACGGGGGGTAACGGGATCACGCAGAGCCCGCTGCAAAGCCTCACCACACGTGTGAGTAGCTCCTTCGAGCTCAGGGGCCCCATGGCATGAGTAGGGGGTTTGCAGGGCTGGACCCAAATGGTGTATGACGTGGGCCTTCTCGGTCAGTCCTGCCAAAAACTCAACTTCCAGGATAGTGAAAAAAGTAGTAACAGCCCAGCCAACCACTTGCCGACGAGGGAGAGGAGTCGTGTTTTATCTGTATTATTGTGGCACCTCCGAGTCTCAATCACAGACTAGGAGCCCATGCCCACAGTTCTGAAAGGTCTAAGTAAGAATAATGGGGATGAATTTATATGAGAGAGAAAAATGTAGGTTGAACATTAGGAAAAATTCTCTGAAAGATCTAATACTTTGTGAAACAATCATCAAACGACCATGGTGGAAGATCACTTGGGACTTTTGAAACTGGACATGACCACACACTGAAAAAAGTAGTGTACGAGCACTGTTGTACTGGCAGGGGAGAGGACTCTAGATCATCTAATAGGTCTTTTTCATCTTTGATTTCTGGGGTTCTGTGAACTATTTTATTTTTACAATTTTAAAGCATTCCAGGAATGAGCATTGATTTCAAAATTTGATTTTTAAAATGTATATAAAGTAACTTAAATTTTTTAATCACTTTGTAATCCTTGCATGGGGAAACTGTATAGACATAAGTTATATTTACATGGAATAGTCTTGTTAAATGAACCTTTCTGGTAGTACAACAATCAGCCCCCATTTTCAATAAACTACTTTAAACATTTACGTGCAGATAATAAAAAATTGGCATTAAAAGACTTAAATACAAATATTTAACATTTTAAAATGTTGTTAGTATAAGAATCAGGAAATATAAGTGACACCCTGGCCTACAGCATGCATCCAGTACCTACATTTGACCTGGTTTCTCTTAATTTCTAGCCACCAATGACCTCACATCAGTTAATTCTTTCATCTCCTTCTCTTGCCCGCATCTCTGTGCCTCCTCCTATACTATTCCATATTCTTGGAACCACTTCCCCAAATTTGTTCACTAAACCACTTATCTTGCTTCCTTTAATATGCCACCTAAAATCTAATTGCTGCTATCTCATCTATGAGAAGTGAGGGATAGGAAAGGAGTACATGAAAAACACACACAACTACCAGCTCTCAGAGTTAAAGGAACAGTTAAGATGTTCACATGCTTTATTGCAGTGGTTCTCAACCAGGGGTACGTGTACCCCTGGAGGTACTCAGAGGTCTTCCGGGCGTTCATCAACTCATCTAGATATTTGCTTAGTTTTACAACAGGCTACATAAAAAGCACTAGTGAAGTCAGTACAAACTAAAATTTCATAGACAATGATTTGTTTATACTGCTCTGTATACTATACACTGAAATGTAAGTACAATATTTATATTCCAATTGATTTATTTTATATTTATATGGTAAAAATGAGAAAGTAAGCAATTTTTCAGTAAGTGTGTGGTGTGACACTTGTATTTTTGTCTGATTTTGTAAGTTTTTAAGTGAGGTGAAACTTGGGGGGACACAAGACAAATCAGACTCTTGAAGGGGGTACGGTAGTCTTTAAAGGTTGAGAGTCACTGCTTTACTGACTTGCATCTGAAGAAGTGAGGTTCTTACCCACGAAAGCTTATGCTCCCAATACTTCTGTTAGTCTTAAAGGTGCCACAGGACCCTCTGTTGGTTTCTGCAGATTCAGACTAACACGGCTACCCCTCTGATGCTTTACTGAGTAAATGCATGATCTTACTATCACTTTTGCCTTCTTCTCTGCTTTGTTTGTTTATGGCCCTAATTTGTATTGTGACAAATGTGCTCTTTGAGGCAGGGACTGTCTTTATTTTTGGTGGCTAACACACTTTTGAGCACGCAAAAAGTAATAATTTTGTAGTAACTAGTTACACTGAAAGACTAAATAGATAAAAATTTACTTTCCTTTTTTGGATGAGGTATTTGTGACAAGCTACGATATTAACTTTGCAATAAGCCACCTTTATGTCGTGGTAGCGGAGCTCCATACCAGCAGTTTTGATTGCTGGATCAGGGACTAATTTCCCCCCCATCTTTACATCACTTTTATAACTTTTTACATACACACACTCATGTGGATCTTTGGTTATATTGTGGATAAATATTCACCAGTAGTTTTAATCTGTTAAATTAGGCTTGTAATGTTAATCAGCCTTATTCCTACTCAGGGTAGTTTTTATTTCCTGTCCTGAAGAAAGCATGGAGTTATTTAACTTTTTTAGGATCAATTTAATTGTTAGAGATAGTAATGTTCTCTGTGAGCATCCCTCATCTACAGAAAATGTGATGAAAAGCACGTGAGCTTTTATGTCTTCTATTGATTTGTTTTTGAAAAAAGTACATTATATATAGTATCCTTATACTTGGGTCACCTGGTGGAGCGTTTAGATAGTTTCTTTTTATGGGAGCAGAGTTACATGGGGAAATGCAGAAATGTTTGTTTTCTGTTATTTCAATGATATTTATTGAAACTGTGGAAGATACATTGATGAACTGGTGACATTTCTCTGAAATGCTGTGCACTCTCTGCAAAATATTGAGCATCCTTAATTTCTGAGGTTGTTAATAGGAGTCATAGAATTGTGCCCTCAGTCCTGTTTCAGATTAGTATATGTCTGACATGACATTTCATTGTGTTTTAAACTGTCATATTGCTCACTGTTGAAATGCAAATATGTCTCACTTTGTTCTTTAATACAGCCAAATAATAAAGCTCAGCGCTATTAAAAATTCAGCCAGAGCTGTTGGTGTAGACAAAATGTATTCAATGAGTGGTTATTCAGCATTGCTCCTGAATGCTCGAAATGCTGGTTCAGGCAATGTCCTCTTACAACAAATAATCAGAGTCCATAATCACCAGATGCAGAGCAAAAAAGAATTAAAATAATCACAAAGCAATAATAAATACATATAAAAAAGTGGCAGGTTCACTGTTTGTCAGGTATAAGAACATTAATATGGTGTACAGTAGCTCTTTTGAAAACGTTGTGTAAATATCTTTCTACAGCTAAACTTTTCTAGGTGCTGTATTTCACATTTTGATATTGAATGAATAATATTAGAAATTCCAAGTTAAGTGCCAGAGAATTTTCTAATGATAATATTGTGGTTTTGTGAATGTTTGATTGCATTTAATGTATTTCTTATCCCACCCACAACCTACAAACCAATATACCCATAAAACAGAGCTGTGCTCAGCCCTTCTACATCAATAATTACAGTATGAACCACTCTTTCCTCTGACATTACTGGGAAAACAATCATGAAATGTCAAATGTAGCAGGTATGCTGGGTAGCTTTAGGCACCATGTACACAGTATGGCATATAACAAGGAAGCAGTTAAGCATCTGTTATTAACCAACAAAATGAATGTAAAAATTGATTAATTACACTATAGATGTATTTGCAAGGATGAAGTAATACTTTGAAACTAATGTGATTATACTGCTATTATGCAAAATTATAAACTAATTTGAAATAATAACATCAATTTTTTCCCTCTACCAGGCAGAATACGACGTTTCAAAATGCTGCAGATTATCTGGGTGAACCTAGAGATTAGATTTAATGTGCTTGTGTTTTTAGAAATGCTGTTCCTGCATTTCATGAGATAAAACACTTCACAAAAATGAAAAATTGGAGATCAATGAAGGTAACTTTTTTACCATGTCCGTACATGTTAATGAACTCTGAGAAGAACATTTGAAGAAAGAATAGATTCGTCATAAACACTGATATACGCAGTATTATTGGCTCAGGATGCTATCCACATGTTTTTTTGTTTAAATAGAAAAAGACATCTAAGTGAAGATGAGCCTTTGTTTGATATATAGTGTCTGGAGTTAAGTGAGAGAAGAAATATTTTTAAAGATCTACCAACAGTAATCTCTATTTGAGACCAAGATTTTCTCAAAAGAAATAAAATGAAGGACCTGTGTGAAAAAATGGCATTGATTTATTCCTCTGAAGGAGACAATTTCATGATGATTTAAGCCTCTCCCAACATCTGGATGTGGTGCTAAAGGCAAGTCTGTGTCTTTGATCAGCTGATTGAAACTGTGGAAAGAGGACCTTTAATTTAAAGTAACTTCCGGCTGAAATTCTCCTGCTCATCAGCTTGAACAGAATTAAAGGGAAAATGAACATGACGTATCAGTCAGGGGACTTTTACTGAACTGAAAAAGGGAAACTTTAGACTGTCCTTTAAACTGTAAAATTATAACAAACACCCTGGTCAAATATTTTTTTTAAAAAGTTGACTACTAGGCAGATCTCTACAGATTTAAAGAAAGTCAGATGTCAGCAAACAATTCCTCTCCTCCATCCTTACAGAAGTTTTCTCCTCCTGCACCTCATGCTGCTGCACCACCAACCCCTTCTCTGTCTTCAAGTCCCCAGTCGGGACTCTCCAACCGGCTGTCCAATGGCAGCCTCAGTACACAGAGTCTCACCAACTCCAGGGGCTCTGTGCATGGGGTCTCATTCCTGCTGCAGATCGGTCTCACTCGGGAGACTGTCACCATTGAAGCTCAGGACTTGTCCCTCTCATCTGTCAAAGACCTAGTCTGTTCTATAGTTTACCAGAAGGTATAGTATAACAACATAAAATGCTGTTGATTGTAATAATTGTTTTAATTTTACTATCATCGCTATCACTCTTGTAATTTGGATACATCAAGTAGTTATGTGCAGAGGCAAGACCAGTGTTGGAATTGTGTTAAGGTTGATCCCATGTAGTGCTAAAAGATGTATCTCCCAAGATGGGAGTTTCAGTTAAAAGGAAGTGGGCTCTCCTTATGTCTGGCTTCTGAAATCCTACAACAATAGAAATGCAGTAATAAAGTTGGACTCTTCATACAGTAATTAGTTTTGATAATATGGAAAGAATGTTATTTTTTCCCCTTGTGGTTGTAGTCAGTGTTGCTGCTCTCTAGTAGTGTTCTTCTGTGGTCGTTTCCGCTATGTATTTGTGTTGAAGAAAACATTGTTCAGCAGTATTCTTGGTATAACACAGCAATTTTCAAACTGTAGTCCTTGGACCAGTGGTGGCTCACAGAATGATTGCTGGTGGTCTGCAGGGGTCAGGTGGGTCACATGGTATTGGGTCGTCTTGTTTACAGCTGCAAAATTTCATTAGAAGGCAGCTAATACTTTTCTAATATTTCTTTTCCATGTGAGCAATTGCTATAGTTGTCACAAGGATGCAATACACTCTTCAGTGGGAGGAGAGGGTATCAATGAGACAATTTTTCTATTAAGATGCGGTCTGCAGTGTGAAAAAAATTGAGAATCCCCGGTATAGTGCTAAAATGTTCTGAGTTGGTAGAAAGGAAATGTGCATTTCGTTATTTATGTTCATGTGCTGCATTTATGTATAGATTACATGCTATTAACCAAATTTAAAGTTCACGTTAAGTTTCAAGCAAATAATAAAACCAACCTATTTTTATCTATTCCCTCAAATGAGTTGTTATATTAAACAGTTTTATAGAAGGGGAGTGGGAAAAATCATGGGAGAAAATAAACACAATGGGAGTGTGGACTAAGTTGCTTTTCTTTGCCTGTAATTGTTTTTATTTCTCTGAACTATGTTATGAATAGATAGGCTTATTAGACTTGGAATACAGTGTTCTTTCCCCTTATTTAGGATTTTGAGAGGGTGGAGGTAAGCTCGATACGAGCACCAGTATCTAGATAATCTAATTGCATTTCCCCTTCTCCATAAGATTTTTTATTTTTTGTATTCTTGTCCTGTGTTCCACTTTTTTTTTTAAAGAAAGATAATAAACATATTGATTTCACAGAAGTTTTGTGAGCTACCAAAAATAGTTCAGGCAATGACCCATGTAATTTTTGGTGGGGGAAAAAATATAGGTAGGACATAAAAGTTAGCATCACTATTGTTTCCAACCTTTTAGGTCCTTCTTTCTTTTTCTTTCATCTCCCTCTTTTTGCATCTGTATATTGCTTGTTTCTTCCTGTCTTCACACGTGTGACACCTTTCTCTGTGTTCATTCTCTCTCATTTTGGCACTTCCTGTCTATTCTTGGTGGCCTCAGCTATAGTCGTTTCATAACTCAAGTTCAGAAGCACATTATATGTGGAGCCAGTTATATTGTAAAATTGGCTAGGATTTCAAGATCCTGCTCTTCCTCTCCCCAACTGACTTTAATGCATCTGTATACTAACTGTTGTGACTGATGATGTCAATAGAGAGCTGCTTAGGAGAGCATGCCCCGTGCAGGCAGCAAACAACTGCCCAGGAAATTGGGGGAAGGCTGCTTGTGTGTGTTGGACTTGCCTTTCATAAGTACTTTTGCAGCCAGTGCACAAGTGGCAATACTGTATCCTGCCTGGAACTGATCCTGAGGACAGGTGGCAGAGCCACAATTATATCCATAAATATGTTCTATTAACATAAAGTTCTCAAAATTACACTTTGAGAATTATTCTGCACACAGCTACTTATTGTCCCATCAGGAATGCCTTGTAATTTGGTAATATTCAGGCCTCACTTACCTGTGGCATTTCATAGCAGGCTCAGTGTCTCTTCTCTTGACCAGTTAACTTCTCCCAGCCTCAGGACAGTACACAGCTTGTTCTGATGCAGGTTCAGGAGATGCACACTTTTAAAAAAAACTGCTAATAGTAAATTTGTAGAAGTTTAGGAATTGTGATTTTTTTTGAATTGTTTCTAACTTTTGTTCTTATTTAAAAATTTCTCAACTCTACTGATAGTTTCCTTTTACTCTTGGTATTTCTTCCCTGTGTTTCTTATTAGTGCTTCCAAGTCCTATTTCAATTGCATGTTATTTCTTTGTATAGCTGGGATGAGGGACACCACTCTTGATCAGTCTCTGTAGCCTCAGACACCTCTGCATCTGAGGTTGAATTGCCTGGCTACCTTCAATAGCTCCCTACCTCAGGACAAGCTGTAGTAGAATATTAAAGAATGTTGGTTTGGGGGCTCCAGCTGTCCTCACAGAGTGCTGATTAGTAGCCCTTTCCCCATCATAACCTGGAGCAGCAGGGGCAGGATTTCTTTGCAAGTCTTTCCAAATACCTCATATTTGCCCCTCTTAAAAACAGTTATCTTCAAGCATGTTTTAATTTCTCTTAGGGGAGTTCAGTATACTTGAAAACTACACTTCCATCAGAAAGTATAGTAGCTACTACAGGTAACACCTAAAAGTTCTATAACTGAAATTAGAGAGCTGTTTCCCCCCCCCCCCAGTTTACTTTGTGTGTAGTCAGTTTTGCTGTTTTGACAATGGTCAGTTGGACTTCCTGTTTCATGCACTGCCCTTGGGGGAGCTCAAATCATCCAGGTCCTGCAACAGTAGCAGCAGCAGAATTGAAATTGAAGTGGGAGTGGGCATACCTTTTCACTGAGAGGAAGGGGAAGAGAGAGAAGCTTGGAGGGCCAAATATGTCTGGTTTGCTCTTGAACTTGCCCCCAAAACTCCTTTTAAACATCATCAGGAGAGCAGAAATAAACCTTTCCAAACTGAAATTCAGAGCATTCTGTGTATAGGGGATTCTGTATCCGAACATTTTTTTTTTTTTTTAAATTAGGCAGTTTAAACAAGTCAAGTTGTCAGTGTTCTTTAAATCTGACAGGGATGTTCCCAAATTATCCTTATTTTTACAGCCATGTGGAGGATTGTAACCATGCCTGAACCATAATTGGCATTGCTTCTGTCTTTCCTTATTTAAATTACCTGTGTACCAGCTACATTTTTGTCAGGGTGGAGTTTGGAGAAGAACCTTAGGCATAACCAAATAAAAATATAAACTTAAAGTGCATGTTGTTAAAAATAGACATTCATATGTAACAAGTGTGTTAGAGCAGAGCGAGTCTTGCTATCTGGTAAGATGTGGGAGCTGCCTCAATAGTACCCGATTTAATATTTAAATCTGCTGCTAACTGCAACTGCTCTCTTCCCTGCACACCCTCTGATGTCAGGAATGAAGTGAAAAGTAGAACTGTTTAGCAGCTTTCACTAGAAAACTAGTGTTTTAATGCATTTTGTGAACTGTTCAGCTGACAGTGTGCTCTAAATTGTAGCTAGTATTTTCTTTATTCTAGATAAAGTAGAGGCAATGTTCTCATAAATTTATTATAAATAAGAAAAAGATGTTTTACCAGTTTAGGTTTTTTTGTCCTGTTTTCTTTAGAACAGCAATCTCTGGCAAGATCTCCCCTCTTTCCCATTCTAAAGACTCTCTTCTGTTATCTCTCTCTACCCTTGCAACCTGTCCCCATTCTTTCTCAACTCTCGTCATCCTTGATTCCCTCTGTTATTTTGGCTTTCTCTTATCTTTACCTGCAATCTCTTCTGTGGCTGATTTTCCTTTTGCCTTGAAGAATTATATTTTTGTGTGTGTGGAGTTCGCATTTTCCTTTCTAACTACTGTTCTCCCTTTGTCTCCAAAGTCATAGTGTGTGCTTTTTTTCCACACTTCTTAGATTTCTTCCCCTCTCAATTTCTTTATGGTCCTTCCAAGTTGGCTTCCTCCCCTCCATTTCCTGAAACTGTCCTGACTAATGATCACCACCTGGCAAAGTCAAAGGGACACTCCTTATTTATATTCATCACTCCTCAGATTTCTCTCCTCTTTGATTTCATCATTCTGTGCTCTCCCTTTTCTCCTCCTATCGCCATATATGTTGACCTCCCTGAGGGTTCTATTCTCAGTCCCCTCCTCTTCTTTCTCTGACCACATCTATTTCCTCTGCTTCATCTACCACCTCCACACTTATTCCCAAATCTAGCTCTTTACATTCATTCTCATATTTCTTGTTCAATCTATCTCTTGGATTCTGATATCATTCCCCAATTTTTTCCTTTCTTCCTAATCTGCCTCCTTTAACTCTATTAACAATTCCTTTCCTTTCTGTCTGCCAGGCTCTCAATCCTAATATTTTTTTTTGCTCTTCTCTCCTCCCATTTGCAATCTCTTGTTATGTTTTGTCACTTATACCTCTAGCATCTTCAAAATCCAGCCTACCACATCATCTGCACAGCTGAAACCCATGTGTGGCACCTGGACACCTTGACTACTGTAACCTTCCCCTATTTGGTATCTCTGGTTCTCATTTCTTCACCCCTCTAGCAGTAACGTTTTGGATACACTAAAGTCGTCATCTTCTCTCTCCACTCCAACTGTGTTAGTCCCCTTTTTGAATCCCACCATTAGCTTCCCATCTCTTTCAGCATCAAATTCAAGATCCTACATTATCTTGTCTCCTCCACCTGTGTCTCTGGATCTTTGTGTACTTCTCCATCCTTTTACCTGATTGTTACCTTGATCTCCTCTTTGCAGGTTTGGCTTTTGCCTTTGATCATTTTGCCTTCCATACTCAGAGTAATCTTCTTGTTATCGTCTGTCAAGATTCTGTTTGCTTACTTCACATCTCTTTATAGCCCACCTCCTCTGCCAGCAGTCCTTCATATCTTCTCATAACAATCTCCTCCATCCTTCCCTGAACTATTGCTTACTGTTTTGTCTTATCAGAATTGAGGCCTCAATCTGTTAAAAACTTACACATATGATAATCTTATTGAGTTTGCAGGATCAGGGTCTTGAAGTATTTGCAGGATTTTTGGGTGGGCAGTGTAGTTGAAGGAGCACAATCAACTTGAAAGCTAGTCATTTTCAAGAAGGAAAAGTAGTTTCAGATAAGACTGTGACAGAAATGGCAATTTCCTGCAATATCCTTGGAAGTCGAAGACCTCATTGTATTAAGTTTGTGTATTATTGTGGGCCAGCATTATATGTAACCTCTTTAAGGGGGAGATGCGATAGATGTGAGACTTTGGAGTTCAAAACACTATATTGAAAATGTTGCAGATAAATATGGACTTTTGGGACAATAAGTGTTAAGTGGATTTTCTTGGGATTTCATAGGGAGAGGAGGTTAATGCAAATTCCCCTATTCTGGTTATGCAGCCTTTTGAAGTTATGCCCTTAAGAGAGGGGCACTGTCTGCTGATCATCTGTTACAGAAGGCCAAGACCAAAGCTGTATAAATAAATGGTTGATGTGCCCAGCCTTCATTCTGGTTCTGGATGTAAGATGGATAAACTTGTAATCAGAGAGAAAATCCGGTTGTGGGTTTTGAAAGATTAAAACTTACCAGAAACCTAGGTTATAGTTGGCGGTGACCTGGGAAGCTTTTTAGCATGGTTGTAGGTTCATTTATTGTTTTAATGTTTTCTCTGTAATATTTTTACCTTAAGAATAAATGTGCTTGCTTAGAAGGAGCTGTCTGGTAACTTAAAATGGTGTGCTGTACACTGTTCATAGTCTTTGAAGAGAAAGCAAAGCACAGGCAGTGGCCTGTTGAGGCAGTTTAGCTTGCCAGGGATATCACAGTGTAAGGCAAGGTACTGTGTAGTCTTAAAATCCCTGGTCTAATGTTAGTGAGATGTAGGTCTCCAAACGAGAGAGGTGACTGCTGGAAGCCTAAAGTGGATGTCCTTGGTGGACCTCGGAGGTGGCATACAGGTACAGCTACCTTGAAACTGTGACAACTATACCTGTTGCTAAGTTTCCCTGCCAATTTTTCTGATTTTGACATTTTTCCTATTTTGTGAAAGTGTTTGTCTCTTGTTCCTGTGTGAAAGACCAACACAAGCATTGGAAGAAATAGACTAATTGAGGGGAAACTGTGCATGTGACAGCACTTTGGTATGGTCAGTTTCAGTAAATAAATGTAAATATCCTTTGTTATGATAATCTTGGCCGCTGCTTGAAACAATAGCAGATAAAAATCAGACAGAAGTGTGATTTTATTTTTTGATCGGTCACTGTGTCCCTCCTGATAGTGCAGCTATGTTCCAGTGTAAATCTTTCTTTGATCTTTGTATAATTCTCCCTATATTTTTTGCTTGAAAATTGCCCAGTTCACTTTCAAGGCAAAAGTGACATTTTCTGCAAAGTTTGAAGAGACTTGATCAATTTTTTTTGAGTTAGTGGTCATTTAAAAAAAAATCCCAATTTGAAATTTCTAATGGGATAACATTTAGTGTGTCTCTAGTACACAAGTGGCTTAATAACCCCTTCAGATTTTCTATATAGCAAAATCCAGGGTTGGATAGCGATGACTCACAGTAGCTAACTAGCTGGTACTTTTTTGTGGTGGCTGTCATTGTTCCACAATCTAAGCTTTCATTTAAAAAAAAAAAAAAAGCCACTAGTTCTTACGTCTGAAGATAACTTTCAAAATGTTAAGTGGTGTCTTCCTGAGTCTGCAGACAGCCTGAAACTATCCTAATAAGAGGCATTTGTTGCTCCTATTTATATGGATACACGAGTTGACATTAAAACCTACTTATGATAGTTTAAATGTGAGCATTAACTATTTTACCGTTGATCAAAGTAGATGAGAAATAGATGACATTATGACAGTATGCTCATGATCTACTCTGAGTGGTGTCTCATTTTGGTGTCAGGAATGAGCTGCTCATGGGAGAGTACCACTATTGTCTGCCTTAGGTTCTTCCCCTGGTTAAATCTTAAAAACTCATGCATAGGCTATATTTGAAGAAATGAGGTTGTAATTAAGCAATGTATTAACTATTGTTGGATCTAGTTGTAATTGTTTTTTTTATAGGTAGTGTGCTCTCTAGTAGTTGATTGTAACTTAGCATGAGTCCTAAACTACACTTATGTAAGGGACTGATTCTGCTCCCATTGATGTCAATGGCAGAACGTCAGTACACCACAATGCAGGATTAGACACGTACAGGAGCTAGCTAACAGAGCTGAAAAAACAGGGAAGTTTGGGGGAGGGGCTGTGTGGTGGTCTGGTTTTGTTTTGGAGTTTGGTTTTTTTTGTTTTTTGTTTTCCTTGACAGGAGCTTAGGCAGGAAGGCTATGAAAGATTCAGAGGCAACAGTGGTAGTGACCTAAGGAATGGAAGAGACAATGAAGATGACTGGCTGTAGAAGATGCAGTATGTATATTATTCTGGAGTGGGTACGGTTAAAAGAGCTTTGTTTGTATTAAGTGTCACCTGATAGAGCTGATGGAAGAGGTTTGGAGATGCAGGTGGAAACTATGGTTGAGTTTTGAAGGTGATTCGAGCAGATGATGGAGGGAGGGCAAGAGGAGGCTGAAGGGAAAAGTCAAAACTTGCAAATGCAAGCTGGACTGGAGAACTGTGAGAGTAAACTGTTGGGTAAGGAAAGCAGCCAGCATGGAAGCATGAGAGTACAAGAATCATGCAGAGGAAAGGGCTGGCTAGTGAAGGAGAAATATAGCTCAGGAACAGGTTTGCTGAGTTGAAAAATGAAGAAGGGGCATAGCAGGCAGTACA
Organism: Emys orbicularis; assembly: GCF_028017835.1. NCBI lineage: Eukaryota > Metazoa > Chordata > Testudines > Emydidae > Emys > Emys orbicularis. The sequence continues at coordinate 145,834,079 of NC_088685.1, forward strand.
AGGTGGGAGGACAAGGAAGAAAAGAGCAGCTAGTCCTACAAGAAGAGGGGACAAGTCAACGGAGACAGAGTCAATGGAGCCCCAGGAGGATAGAGGGAGAGTTGCAAAAGATTGCTAGAGAGAACAAAAGACAAGAGGACTTGCAGCCAGAAGGAACAGGAGGAAGGCCAGAGAATCACACCATTGCCAGAAAAAGGCAGGTCTACATGACTGGGGGACTCCCTGCTAAGAATAGACAGGCCTGACACCCGAGCTGATGCCCAGAGTTAAGATATGGGATGTGGACCTGATGTTGAAGAGGACCCTTATAGGATCAGGAAAGAATCCACTGATTGTCTTTCACATTGGTACTAATGATACTGCTAGTTTATTGCTGGAACGCATTAAGGGAGACTATGCCAGGCTGGGGAATACGCTTAAAGAAATGGAGGTTCAAGTGATCTTCAGTGGGATTCTACCTGTCCCTAGAGGAGGAGGAGGAGGAAGGTGAGACAAGAGTATGATGGTCAACAGATGGCTCAGACAGTGCTATAAGGAGGACTTTGGGATGTTTGACCACTGGGAGGCATTGGTTGACAGAGGACTGTTTTCATGGGATGGACTCCATCTGAGTAGGGAGGAAAATAGACTTCTGAGATGGAGGTTGGCATAACTCATTAAAAGAGCCTTAAACTAGGAACCCAGAGGAGATGGTTGGGAGCTGCTCATGTAATCTCTATGCCTGATTCTAACATTGAACAGGAGGAAAATCAAGAAAGAGGGAATTCAGTAAAGGACAAAGGAACAGCAGTGGGTAGGAGAATGGACTTTAAAAGGAAAGATAGTGCCAATACCAACGAAGCTAACAGGCAGGTAGGCGATACTGGCAGTAGAATGGCTGTATCTAATTTGGTGAGAAATCTGGGTGAAGCCAAGCAGAAACAACTAAGATGTCTGTACTCCAATACAAGGAGCCTGGGTAACAAAACGGAGGAACTAGAACTACTGGTGCATGAAGTGAAACCAGATATTAAAGGGATAACAGAAACATGGTGGATTAGTAGTCATGAGTGGAGAGATTGAAAAGTATGTGCTGTTTAGGAAAGACAGAAATAAAGGTAAGGGCTGGGGGGGGGAGGGAGACAGGGACGGATAGCTCAGTGGTTTGGCCTGCTAAACCCAGGGTTGTGAGTTCAATCCTTGAGGGGGCCATTTAGGGAACTGGGGTAAAAATCTGTCTGGGGATTGGTCCTGCTTTGAGCAGGGGGTTGGACTAGATGACCTCCTGAGGTCCCTTCCAACCCTGATCTTCTATGATTCTATGAGTAGCATTGTATGTTAATGATGAGGTAGACTGTAAAGAAATTAGAAGTGATGGAATGGATAAAACAATCTGGTTGGGTCAAACTCACTTTGGGGAAGAAAACTACCAGAGGTTCCCCTGGGATAGTGCTTGGGATATGCTGCAGATCCCCCCCCCCCCCCCCCCCCCGGATCCAATTTGGATATGAATAGAGACCTCTTTAATATTTTTAATGAAATAAAAACTACTGGGAATTGTGTGATTATGGGAGACTTTAACTTCCCAGGTATAGATTGGAGGACAAGTGCTACTAATAATAGTAGGGTCCAGATTTTCCTGGATATGATAGCTGACAGATTTCTTCACCAAATAGTTGCTGAATCTACAAGATGTGATGGCATTTTAGATTTGGTATTGATGGGTAATGAGGACCTCATAGAAGAACTGGTTGTAGGGGACAACCTTGGTTTGAGTGATCATGAGCTAATTCAGTTTAAACTAAATGGAAAGAGAAACAAAAATAGATCTGCAACTATGGCCCTTGATTTCAAAAGGGCAAACTTTTTTTTTAAAGGGTATTAGTTAGGGACGTGGACTGGACTGCATAACTCAAGGTTCTGAATGTGGAGGAGGCTTGGAATTACTTTGTCAACGTTGCAGAAACTATCTGAAGCCTGCATCCCAAGCAAGGGGGAAAATTTTGTAAGTAAGGGTTGTAGACCAAGCTGGAGGAGCAAGCATCTCAAACAGATGATTAAGAGAAAGCAGAAAGCCTACAAGGAATGGAAGATGGGATGGCTCAGCAAGAAAAGCTACCTCTTGGAGGTCAGGAAGTATAGGGAAAAAGTGAAAACTGCCAAAAGTCAAGCAGAGTTGGATCTTGCAAGGGAAATGAAAACCAACAGTAAAAGGTTCTATAGCCATATAAATAACAAGAAAACAAGGAAAGAAGTGGGACTGCTAAACACTGAGGATAGGGTGGAGATTAAAGATAATCTAGGTGTGGCCTAATACATACATAAATACTTTGCCTCCGTTTTTAATAAGGGTAATGAGGCGCTTTGGGGAGTGTCAATGGAAATGAAGAAATGAAAGTAGAAATGACCACATCTACGGTGGAAATCAAACATCTTAATGTGACTAAATTGGGGGGGCTTGGATAATCTCTATCATATAATATTAAAGGAATAGATACATGAAATTGCAAGCCCAATAGCAAGGGTTTTTTATGGGCTGTAAACTTAGGGGTTGTACCCTATGACTGGAGGATTGCTCCCAAATCTGGACCCTACTATTATTAGTAGCACTTGTCCTCCAATCTATACCTGGGAAGTTAAAGTCTCCCATAATCACACAATTCCCAGTAGTTTTTATTTCATTAAAAATATTAAAGAGGTCTCTATCTATTTTTAAGAAAGGGAAAAAAGTTATCTGGGAAACTACAGGCCTGTTAGTTTAACCTCAATTGTATGCAAGGTCTTAGAAAAAGTTTTGAAAGAGAAAGTAGTTAAGGACATAGAGGTGAATGATAATTGGGGTAAAATACAACGTGGTTTTACAAAAGGTAGATCGTGCCAGACCAACCTGATCTTCTTTGAGAAGATAACTGATTTTTTTAGACAAAGGAAATGCAGTGGATATAATCTATCTGGATTTCAGTAAGGCATTTGATACAGTTCCACATGGGAGGTTATTAGCTAAATTGGAGAAAATGGGGATTAATATGAGAATTGAAGAGTGGATAAGGATCTGGTTAAAGGGGAGACTACAATGGGTCATACTGAAAGGTGAACTGTCAGGCAGGAGGGAGGTTACTAGTGGAGTTCCTCAGGGATTGGTCTTGGGACCAATCTTACTTAATGTTTTTATTAATAACTTTGGCAAAGAAAGTGGGAGTGTGCTAATAAAATTTGCAGAGGACACAAAGTTGGAGGTATTGCCAATATGGAGGAGAACCGGAATATCATACAAGAAGATCTGGATGGTGTTGAAAACTGGAGTAGTAGAAATGGGATGAAATTTAATAGTGCAAAGTCATGCATTTAGGGACTAATAACAAAATGTTTTGCTATAAGCTAGGGACTTACAGTTAGAAGCTACTGTGAAGGTGAAAGACCTGGGTGTATTGGTTGATTATAGGATGACTATAAATGACCAGTGTTATGTGGCCATGAAAAAGGTTAATGCAATCCAAGAATGCTTCAGGCGAGGTATTTGCAGTACAGATAAGAAAGTGTTTTTGCCATTATACAAGGCTCTGGTGAAACCTCATCTGGAATACTGTGCGCAATTCTGGTATCCCATGTGTGACGTTATTGACATTAATTGGGACCATATAGATCATTGTTGCAACCAAGGTCCTGTAGTGGCACCCAAATCTTGTATAAAGGGGGTCAAATGGGGTGTCTTAGACAAGGTCAGGGTTTACTGGTTATGATTATGCTGTCTATATGTGTGTATCAGTTTTGTAGTTGAAGTTATGAATCTTGGCACTATACTGTCTGTATGGCAAACTTATGCTATGCTTCTGGGTGACATCCCAGACAAACTGGGATTAGCTCTGCCTAGCCTCCTTGATGGTCCATTAAGGACCATCAGCTATACAATGGACCCATGGAGAGAAGGCAGATACGCCTTGTAACTCAGCAAAGTATGCAGGAACTGGCCCATATGACTCCAGACTCCATGTTGCTGTAATTTTCCACAGTAAGAACAAAGAGGTGTTCTTACACCTGGAAAAGACTATAAAAGGCTGATGCCTCATCTCCATTTTGTCTTCAATCCTGCTTCATACCTCTGGAGGAACTTTACTACAAGCTGAAGCTTTGAACAAAGGACTGAGGACCCATCCCAGTGGGGGTGTATTCCAGAGACTTGATTTGAACCTGCAGTTTATTCCATCGCTGCTGCAAGCCTGAACCAAGAACTTTGCCATTACTGTATGTAATTGATTCCATTTAACCAATTCTAGCTCTCATCTCTATCTTTTTCCCTTTTATGAATAAACCTTTAGATTTTAGATTCTAAAGGATTGGTAACAGCGTGATTTGTGGGAAAGATCTGATTTGTATATTGACCTGGATCTGGGGCTTGGTCCTTTGGGATCGAGAGAACCCTTTTTGTGTATATTGGGATATTGGTTTTCATAGCCATTTATCCCCCATAACGAGCGGCACTGGTGGTGATACTGGGAAACTGGAGTGTCTAAGGAAATTGCTTGTGAGGTTGCGGTTAGCCAGTGGGGTGAGACCGAAGTCCTCTTAGTCTGGCTGGTTTGGTTGCCTTAGAGGTAGAGAAACCCCAGCCTTGGGCTGTAACTGCCCTGTTTTAGCAATTTGTCCTGAGTTGGCACTCTCAGTTGGGTCCCGCCAGAACCGCATTGTCACACCATGTTTTTTAAAAAATGAATTGGAACAGGTGCAGAGAACGGCTACTGGGATGATCAGAGGAATGGAAAACCTACCTTGTGAGCAGAGACTAACCAAATAAAGGCTATGGGGAGATAAGATTGCTATCTGTAAATACATCGGAGGGATAAATACTAGGGAGGAAGAGGAGTTATTTAAGTTAAGTGCTAATGTTGACACAAGAACAAATGGATATAAACTGGCCATCAAAAAGTTTAGGCTCGAAACTAGGTGAAGTTCTGGAACAGCCTTCCAAGGGGAGTAGTGGTGGCAAAAAACCTAACTGGCTTCAAGATTGGGGTCGATAAATTTATGGAGGGAATGGTATAATCATACTGCTTACAATGGTATATAGCCAATCTGCGACTGCTAGTTGCAAATATCCCTAATGGCCAGTGATGGGACACTAGATGGGGAAAGCTCTGAGTTACTACAGAGAATTCTTTCCCAGGTGTGTGGCTTTTGGGTCTTGGTGAAATGCTCAGGGTCCAACTGACTGTTGTATTTGGGGTTGGGAAGGAATTTTCCCCCAGGTCAGGTTGGCAGAGACAGTTTTTTATTTTTTATTTTTGCTTTCATCTGCAGCATGGGGCTTGGGTCATTTGCAGGTTTAAACTAGTGCAAATGGTGGATTTTCTGTAACTTGAAGTCTTCAGATCATGATTTGAGTACTTCAGTAACTTAGCCAGAGGTTATGGGTCTATTACAGGAGTGAGTGGGCGAAGTTCTGTGGCCTGCAACGTACAGGAGGTCAGACTAGACGATGATGATAGTCCCTTCTGGCCTTAAAGTTTGAGTCTCTGAGAGGGTTTTCCTTAGCTCAAAGCAACAGAGGGTCCTGTGGCACCTTTAAGACTAACAGAAGTATTGGAGCATAAGTTTTCGTGGGTGAATGCCCACTTCATCAGACGCAAGTAATGGAAATTTCCAGAGGCAGGTATAAATCAGTATGGAGATAACGAGGTTAGTTCAATCAGGGAGGGTGATTCAGAGGCATTCATCCACGAAAGCTTATGCTCCAATACTTCTGTTAGTCTTAAAGGTGCCACAGGACCCTCTGTTGCTTTTTACAGATTCAGACTAACACGGCTACCCCTCTGATACTTCCTTAGCTCAGTTGGTTAAGGCCTGTATTTTGAGAGGTAAAGAGTTTGGGTTTTTATCTCAACTCTCTTTGGTTTATCTAGCAGTTATTTGTATCAATGGTTTCCTTTCAGAAAGGCATTCAACTCTATCTTTTACAAGCTATGAAAAAATTGATCATGTCATTAAAAATTACTCTGGGTAAGGGAGCCAATTAGCTGTAGCTCCATATTAAGTTCTTTTTTAGACTTCCCGTATAATCCCTGTGTGTTTATTTCGTAATTTTGCACAGGGAATATATTCTTGTGATTGCTTTCAGGATAGGCTATTTTTTTTAAGTTAGAAAGCAGTTGATCAAGCTATTTTCAAAATATAGTTGCTTATAAATTACTCTGTTTTGGCTCTCTGTAGCTAATTAGCATCTTTATTGTAAAATTTTGACCCTAATTTAAATATTAAAATCTAGGGCATATGTTGATTAAAAATGCCTTAGAAAAATCAGCTGGTGGTTCTGATACAGTGAAGCAAGATTTATAAAGGCCTCAGATTTATATCAACTCTTCAGGGGATTTTCTGACTAATCCTACAGTTGGCATAAGAAACACTTTTAAATGCCTCCTTTCTGGAAATTTGTCCTGTTTCTCTCTTAGTTCTTTGCATTCCTCTAGCTAAACAACCAGGGTTTCTTCCATATCCTTCAAGGAAACACCAATCCATTCCTCCAAATCTCTGCAAATTTCATGTACACATGCTTTTTTCCTAACAACTCTGATGTACACTATTTTTGACAATTTAAAAATGGAACACATAGTTATTCTAGTTCAGGATAACGTTTTTGAATTATACAAGGATTAACAAATAGATCTGCTCAGCACCATCAACTGTACATCTGCTTTCTCTTGCGGCTTGTCAGGGTGGATTGATTTAAATCAAGGCAATTGAAATCAGCAATTTAAATCATTAAGTGGAAAGGCTTGAATTTAAATAATCAATTTTAATCAGCTTTTCCATTTGTACTTCAGTTATTTTACGGTTGTCACAACTAATAAAATGTTGATTTACAACTAAATAGAGCCTTTATTCTAGGACTGTCAATCGCAGTTAATGCATGCCATTAACTCAAGACAAATTAACACTTTTTTTTAAACGAGCGTTGATCACAAACCTCTGGAAACAGGAGTCGATGGTGACTGGGAAGGGAGGGAAACACCCTGCCACCTGCACCATCCCTTCCCCGCTGGACAGGGTTGGCCTTATGGGTGGGGAAGGAGGGCCACTGCCCAGGGCGCCATGCTCAGGGGGACTCCAGTGCATGCCTCTAGGGCAGGGGTGCCCCTTCTCCCTCTGTCATGCTCCACTGTTGCTCCCTCCTCCCCCTCCCCCATGGAGCTGCCCCAGCCAAGCTGCTCTGGACCAGGAGCCTGCCTCCCGTCTGCTGCACAGAGCGGGGGTTGGGGGCTGATGTCAGGGTGTTCTTCTCCCTCTGCCCATGTACCCGCTTGCTGCTGAGCTGGAGTCCGGGAACAGGGTAAGCCGGTCTTCTGCTGCTCCTGGCTCGGGCGTGAATGCTGTCAACAGCAGGTGCTGCTGGCTGAAAAAGCATTCAGGCTCCTGAGTGGTGGTCTTAAAGAGACAACCGTCTCCCCCCAACACACAAGCGCTCTCACACCAAACCAAAATCTGAAATAGCAACCCTGGTGAGCCAGGAATGGCCAGAGGGCTGTGGGATGGCCAGCAAGATGCAGCCCCTGTGCAAGAGCACAGAGCCTGCCATGAGCTGCAGGATGAGTGCCAGGCATCACGAGCCATAGCAGCAGCGCAGAAATAAGGGTGTGTTGTAATTGAAATCAATATTTGAAAATGTAGAAAACATCCAAAAATATTTAAATAAATGGTATTCTGTGGTTAACAGTGCGATTAAAACTGCGATAAATCATGACTGTTTTTTTAATGTCACGATTAATTGCAATGAATTTTTTTAATCGTTTGACAGCCCTACTTTATAGTAGATGTGGTATATCTTTTTTCTACCTAGCAGGGTATGTTTTAACTGTATACACTTGTTTAAGCAATTATATAGCTTAATATTTTCAGATTCTTATTAACTGAACATTTTTAGTATGCTAGAAAATGGTGAATAAATATATTGTTTATTTCCTTATAATTAACTTTTTGCTTGTGATTTGTGTCAGACCTTATCAGGATGTTAACTGGAATTGAATTCAACGCACAAAACAGCATATAAAATATATATTTATTAATCAAAACAACTTTAAATATTTTGGATACATAACCATATCAAAACATGTTTCACATTTACTACTAAATGATTTATTAAAGGAACGGAGGTATTAACTGTAGTTGGTGAATTAAACTGATTATTTCAGGTCAGCCTGGGAAATTTTTCAAATATGCCTAAGTGAAAGTGATTGGAACTTAAGTTCCTCCTTCTAAGTCTCTTGAAAATTATACAAGTCTCCTAAGTTACTTAGGCTGTCCTTCAGATGTTTAAAACTGGTAGATCTCATTCCCTTCCTCGTTGTTTTTATTCATAGATTGGAAGAGAAAGGCATGTTTTCCTGCTTTCTCAACTCACAGTCGATTTCTCAGCTTTGAATGAATTAGTCCAAATGAAGAAAATATTCTTTGTGTCTGCAGAAGAGGTTACTGTTATCCAAAGTTGGTTTAGTTCTTCAACCAACTCTGGTTCCAGGTGCTTAGCTAGTGATTTGCACCAGGTCAGTAGTGTGACTTTCTTTAAAACATCATCAGCAAACGTGTGCTGCTTGAAAGATTCACCTCCAGCCCTGACATTTATTATGGTTGGCATGATTGCTGTGTGATTATTAGATTCCCACCTCATAGCAGCAGCATCTTCTTCAGCAAGTAGGTGTCTACCCTGGTACTTTGGGTTGAGAATATTGGCATGAAAATGAGGTGGAGTTAAGTACTTGATCCATCTGCTTCTTTACTACCTGCAATTTAACTTTGTTGTTCGGTATTTCTTTCTTCAATGTTTCTTGAAGTTCTTTCCAAATTTCAGCAGCATCAGCAATACACCAGCTAACGTTCTGCAGTTTGTCCAAAGCTGTGGAAATAGGTTTCAGTATATTCAGCATATCTTCTACATTTCTCTTTAGTCTGATGTTGACTACTTTGGCTGCAATAGTTCCATCTATTTTGTGACGATTTTCTTCACAAATTGTCATCAGAATTGGCCAGTTCTTAATAAATAGCTTAAAACAGTCAATCACTGAATTCCATCATACGTTTTGGGGGATAATTCGCGTGGATCCTCCTTCTTGCTTCAGTGAAGCTGAAGCAAAGTGGCTGTTCTGGAAGTATTTTGCAATTTCAGCAATGTTTTCTTTCATGCCTAAAGCTAAAGTTAAGTCTTTGGCTAAAAGAAGCATCAAATGAGCACTCCACCTTGTATGTTATAAGTTTCAGGTTTCCTTCATTATCTTCTAGATTTCTCATATCTTTGCTACATTTGCAGCATTGTTTGTGACAAAGCTACGCACTTGACATTTGAATTTTTGTTCAGTTTTTCATAGCTCTTATTGCTAATTCTTATAAGTATTCTGCTGCATGAGCATTTCCTGAAGTATCAGCTGTTTCTGTGAGATAAACAACCCCATCTTTTGTTGTTGCAAAAGCATGTATTTCTGGATCATTGTGTACATTGCTCCACCCAGCAAGACTCAGATTAATGAATTTCTCGTCAATGTTTTTTGCACACTGTTCAGTTTCCTTCTCATGCACTATATCTAGCAACTTTCAAGGAAAGTCTGCTCTGCTGTGGAGAGTGTAGCATGTTCCTAATGATTGAACAATGTTAACAAAATATTTGTTCTGAACAAGATGAAAGGGAGAATTTGTTGCATAAACAAACCAAGCAATCTTTTCATCTATGGTGTCTTGCTGGAATTTGCTGGTCCTGATTATGAACTCATCCTTGGTTTTACTGGATGATGAAGGAAGTCTTTTTTGATACAGGTAATTTACTGTCTGACATATATTTAGTTGCAACACTGTTGATAGTACCAGCAGACACCTAAAACTTAACTTCAGAGTTATTGCAGATGATGAACATTCATAATCCCTTATATTGAAGATAGATTCTGAAAAAAAATGGTAAAAAAGTAAACACTCTGAGTATTACTCAGTACACTGCTTTAAAACTGAGATTAATTAAATATATTTCCTACAGCAGCTGTTTGTACTACTATGTAAATGATTTAATTTATTCTAAATCCTGTTTTATAGAGGAAAAAATTAATACATCATAAGGATTATCATCTAAATCTATTTAAACCCTTATCTCCAGCAACATACCAAACAGGTTGGAATTAAAAAATATATATATTAAAATTCATAAATGCCTAATAAAATGTTGCTTTTAAACAGGAAATCTTCACCTAGGATATTTGATTACATCGAGCAATAAAAAAATCATTTCAGAAGTCCAGCAGTAACAATAAACATGTAATTGATAAATATTCTCTCATAAACTAATATACCAATTATATTTTCAACAGACATTTTGAAATTCATAAATAAGGAATACACTCAAAACACAAATTTATGACCGTAGTATAGATTATCATTTACTAGCATAGTAAGACTTGGTAGGCAGTCCATAAGAATGAGTTTACTAGCCAGTTGATACAGATTGTTCAGACATGTCCACATCCATCTTCAAAGTCATTACCTTCTGAGGAGCATTTTTTCATAATGTTGTTTCATCCTGACAACCAGGCCTTGCATTTCTTTGTTGCACAGTTTACATTTGGCTGGTGTTCCTTTTTTACCCAGAGGTACAGGAATTTATAGAAAATATTCCCAATAGGGTCTTTTTAAGACCTGCAGCCATGGTCTCCGGTTCCCAGATGTTGAAATGAACACTTACAGGTTTCACTCTGATGAATGTTGTCCCTTCTTCCTACAGTGTCCTGCTTGTGACACCAGTGTTCTTCCTTTCTGGTTGCACATTCTGCTGCTCAGGGCGGCGGGTATTGTAGGCTGGAGCAGGCTGTGCCTCCCCAAACGGCTGAGCATGGCCCGCCCACGCTCCGCCCCCAGGCTAGGCCCCCTCCTGCAGTTCCCAGTGCGCTGTCCTGGCCCAGGCTGGCTAGCCTGCCTCCCGCAGGGATTCAGGGCAGCTGCTGCTCGGGCCGCACTTCTCGGGGCTGGGGGCGCCGCAGCTGCACCGCCTGGAGCACTAGGGCTGGCGGCGCTGCAGCCGTGCTGGCTGCCCAGGGCTGGGAGCACTGTAGCCATGCCACCCAACCGCCCGGCGCATCAGGGCTGGGGGCGCTGCCGCCTGGTGCTTTGGGGCTGGCTGCCCGGTGCTCCAGGCCTGGGGGCGCTGCAGCCGCACGGCTGGGGTCTTGCCTCCTGGCATTGAGGCAAGGTGGAGGTGCTCTGGGCTCCTGCGGGGGGTCAAAAAGGGCAGTGGAGAAGGGGGGGGGCGAAGGGGAGGGGCAGGGCTTCGGGCACAAGGGGAGGGGTTGGGGGCTAGCCTCCCCCGACGGCGGGATCACCGGCTGCCCATGCTGATCCTTCTCCCTTGTTACGTAACTCCCACTCCCTATCCTCAGAAAAACAAAAGAAGTAACAACAATCAAAGCCTTATGTTCACGTAACTCACATGCCTTTTGCACTGCAGTGTTTTATTTGTTTAGAGACAGAGAGGGGGAGACAGCTGAGAAATTAATCGATTTCTGTTTGTATCTGTCTGTGTACACATGCAAGGAGGTGGTTCAAGGCCATTTACCTGAAGTGCTCCAAACCATCCAGAAGCAAGGGCTGGTAGTTACTGGGCGAATCAGTATTTTCGCATGACCTGGAGAGTAAGGGTATGTCTACACTATGAAATTAGGTCGATTTTATAGAAGTTGATTTTTTAGAAATCTATTTTATACAGTCGATTGTGTGTGTCCCCACTAAGCGCGTTAAGTTGGCGGAGTGCGTCCACAGTACCGAGGCTAGCGTTGACTTTAGGAGCGTTGCACTGTGGGTAGCTATCCCACAGTTCCCGCAGTCTCCGCCGCCCATTGGAATTCTGGGTTGAGCTCCCAATGCCTGATGGGGCAAAAACATTGTCGCGGGTGGTTCTGGGTACATGTCGTCAGGCTCCCCTCCCTTGCTCCCTCCCTCCGTGAAAGCAACGGCAAACCATTGTTTCTCGCCTTTTTTCCTGGGTTACCCGTGCAGACGACATACCACGGCAAGCATGGAGCCCACTCAGCTCACTGTCACTGTACGTCTCCTGGGTGCTGCTGGCAGACGCGGTACTGCAGAGCTACATAGCAGCATCTCCTTGCCTTGCCGGCGGCAGACGGTGCAATATGACTGTTAACTGTCGTCGTCGTCTCGTGGGTGCTCCTGGCCGACCTTGGTGAGGTCGGTTGGGGGCGCCTGGGCAGACATGGGTGCTCCTGGCTGACCTTGGTGAGGTCAGTCGGGGGCGTCTAGACAAAAATGGGAATGACTCCAGGTCATTCTCTTCTTTAAGTTTTGTCTAATGGAGATTCAGTCCTGCCTGGAATATCATCCCAGCTGGAGGCTTCTGCCTCAGGCTGCTCTCCCAGCCGGCAGCACTGCGTGGTCGCACCTACCCCTTGCTCCCATGGCTCATGAAGCCTGGACAGTAGTAAGGAGCAGTTCAACTATAGGCTGAACAAGTGCAGAATGGTGGTAGAATGTGCCTTTGGACATTTAAAAGCTTGCTGGCGCTGTTTGCTGACTAGGCTGTTTGCGATTAGATTAGAAGAGCACAGCAAGGTGCGCTGCGCATCACAGAGGCTTTGAAAACCAGTTTCATGACTGGCCAGGCTTTGGTGTGACAGTTGTGTGTTTCTCTCTTTGATGCAAACCCGCCCCCTTTGTTGATTTTAATTCCCTGTAAGCCAACCATGTAAGCCATGTTGTGAGTTGCCCCTCCCTCCGTGAGCAATGGCAGACAATCGTTTCACGCTTTTTTCCGCAGACTACATACCACGGCAAGCATGGAACCCGCTCAGATCACCGCGGCAGTTATGAGCACTGTAAACACCATGTGCGTTATCCTGCAGTAGATGCAGCACCAGAAACTTCAAAAGCAGGCGAGGAGGCGACAGCAGCGCGGTGACGAGAGTGATGAGGACATGGATGCAGAGTTCTCTCAAAGCACGGGCCCTGGCAATTTGGACATCATAGTGCTAATGGGGCAGGTTCATGCTGTGGAACGCCGATTCTGGGCCCGGGAAACAAGCACAGACTGGTGGGACCGCATAGTGTTGCAGGTCTGGGATGATTCCCAGTGGCTGCGAAACTTTTGCATGCGTAAGGGCACTTTCATGGAACTTTGTGACTTGCTTTCCCCCGCCCTGAAGCGCAAGAATACCAAGATGAGAGCAGCCCTCACAGTTCACAAGCGAGTGGCGATAGCCCTGTGGACGCTTGTAACGTCTGAAAGCTACCGGTCAGTCAGGAATCAATTTGGAGTGGGCAAATCTACTGTGGGGGCTGCTGTGATCCAAGTAGCCAACGCGGTCACCGAGCTGCTGCTATCAAGGGTAGTCACTCTGGGAAATGTGCAGGTCATAGTGGATTCCCTAACTCTGGTGGGGCGATAGACGGAACGCATATCCCTATCTTGGGACCGGACCACCAAGGTAGCCAGTACATAAACTGAAAGGGGTACTTTTTAATGGTGCTGCAAGCACTGGTGGATCACAAGGGGTGTTTCACCAACATCAACGTGGGGTGGCTGGGAAAGGTGCATGACGCTCGCATCTTTAGGAACTCTGGTCTGTGTGAACGGCTGCAGCAAGGGACTTACTTTCCAGACCAGAAAATAACCGTTGGGGATGTTGAAATGCCTATAAAAAGCAACAGTGTCTCCTGTGGCACCTTTAAGACTAACAGATGTATTGGAGCATAAGCTTTCGTGGGTGAATGCCCACTTCGTCGGATGCAACGACCTATAGTTATCCTTGGGGACCCAGCCTACCCCTTAATGCCATGGCTCATGAAGCCATACACAGGCAGCCTGGACAGTAGTCAGGAGCTGTTCAACTATAGGCTGAGCAAGTGCAGAATGGTGGTAGAATGTGCATTTGGACGTTTAAAAGCACGCTGGCGCAGTTTACTGACTCGGTTAGACCTCAGCGAAACCAATATTCCCATCGTTATTACTGCTTGCTGTGTGCTCCACAATATCTGTGAGAGTAAGGGGGAGACGTTTATGGCGGGGTGGGAGGTTGAGGCAAATCGCCTGACCGCTGATTATGCACAGCCAAACACCAGGGCAGTTAGAAGAGCGCAGCAGGGCGCGCTGCGCATCAGAGAAGCTTTGAAAACCAGTTTCATGACTGGCCAGGCTACGGTGTGAAAATTGCGTTTGTTTCTCCTTGATGAAAACCCCACCCCCTTGGTTCACTCTACTTCCCTGTAAGCCAACCGCCCTCCTCTCCCCCCTTTGATCTCCACTTGCAGAGGCAATAAAGTCATTGTTTCAAATTCATGGATTCTTTATTAACTCGTCACACAAATGCGGGGATAACTGCCAAGGTAGCCTGGGAGGGGTGGGGGAAGAGGGAAGCACCGGGTGGGGTGGCGGAGGAGGGAAGGACAAGGCCACACTGCACTTCAAAACTTATTGAATGCCAGCTTTCTGTTGCTTGGGCAGTCCTCTGGGGTGGAGTGGTTGGGTGGCCGGAGGCCCCCCACACCATGTTCTTGGGCGTCTGGGTGAGGAGGCTATGGAGCTTGGGGAGGAGGGCGGTTGGTTACACACAGGCTGCAGCGGTGGTCTGTGCTCCTGCTGCCTTTCCTGCACCTCAACAATACGCCAGAGAATATCAGTTTGATCCTCCAGTAGCCTAAGCATTGCTTCCTGCCTCCTCTCATCATGCTGACGCTACCGAGCATCTTGATCCCGCCATCTCTCCTCTTGCTCCCGCCACCTGTCCTCATGCTCATTTTGTGCTTTCCTGCACTCTGACAGTGTCGGCCTCCAGGCATTCCGCTGGGCTCTTTCAGTGTGGGAGGACTGCATGAGCTCAGAACATTTCGTCGCAAGTGTGTTTTTTTTCGCCTTCTAATCTTCACTAGCCTCTGGGACGGAGATGATACGGGGAGCGTTGAAACATTTGCAGCTGCGGGAAGGAAAAAAGGGAGAGTAGTATTTAAAAAGACACATTTTGGAGAACAATGGGTAGACTCTTTCACGGTGAACCAAGCTGTTAACGTTACATAGCATGTGTGCTTTCTTTACAAGGTTGCATTTTGCCTCTTATATTGAGGGCCTGCCAGTTTGGTGTGAGAGATCACACACGCAGGGCCGACGGGCAACAGAATTCGGCTTGCAGGCGGACATGGTAAGCCACAGTCTTTTGGCTTCTTTAACCTTCATAACATGTGGGCATGGTTTCAGACAGCAGTGCCCTCATTTCCCATACCAAGCACCCGTTGGGTTGGCCATTTAAAAGGAGGGACTGCGGTTTTCGGGTTAACGTGCAGCACAAACCCAACTAACCCCCCACCCAATTCTCTGGGATGTTCGCTTCACCCTTCCCCCCACCACGTGGCTAACAGCGGGGATGATTTCTGTTAAGCCACAGGCAAAGAGCCCAGCAGGAACGGCCACCTCTGAATGTCCCCTTAATAAAATTCCCTTATTTCAACCAGGTGACCCTGGGAGTACATCCAGGAGAGCTTCACTGAGATGTCCCTGGAGGATTTCTGCTCCATCCCCATACACGTTAACAGACTTTTCCGGTAGCTGTACTGGCCGCCAATGCATCCCAAGTCTTCAGGGCAAATTAATCATTAAACACGCTTGCTTTTAAACCATGTATTATATTTACAAAGGTACACTCACCAGAGGTCTCTTCTCCACCTTCAAGGTCCGGGAGCCCACCTTGGGTGGGGTGGGAGGGTACTAGATCCAGGGTGAAAGACAGTTCCTGGCTGTCGGGGGAAAACGGTTTCTCTGCTTGCTTGCTGTGCTCTATCTTCAACCTCCTCCTCCTCCTCATCTTCCTCGTCCCCAAAATCCGCATCCCTGTTGCGTGAGAATCCATTGACTGAGTCCACGCACAGGGGTGGGGGATTTGTAGGGGCACCCCCTTAGAATGGCATGCAGCTCATCATAGAAGCGGCATGTCTGGGTCTCTGACCAGGAGCAGCCGTTTGCCTCTCTGGTTCTTTGGTAGGCTTGCCTGAGCTCCTTAAGTTTCACGCGGCACTGCTGTGGGTCCCTGTTATAGCCTCTGTCCTTAATGCCCTTGGAGATTTTTTCAAATATTCCGGCATTTCGTCTTTTGGAGCGGAGTTCTGATAGCACGGATTCGTCTTCCCATACTGCGATCAGATCCAGTACTTCCCGTTCGGTCCATGCTGGAGCTCTTTTGTGATTCTGGGACTCCCTGGTCACCTGTGCTGATGAGCTCTGCATGGTCACCTGTGCTGATCAGCTTGCCACGTTGGCCAAACAGGAAATGAAATTCAAAAGTTCGCGGGGCTTTTCCTGTCTACCTGGCCAGTGCATCTGAGTTGAGAATGCTGTCCAGAGTGCTCACAATGGAGCACTCTGGGATAGCTCCCAGAGGCCAATACCGTCGAATTGCGTCCACACTACCCCAAATTCGACCCAGCAGGATTGATTTCAGCGCCGAGGGGAGGAGTACATCAATCGATTTTAAGAGCCCTTTAAGTCGACAAAAATGGCTTCGTTGTGTGGACGGGTGCAGGGTTAAATCGATCTAACGCTGCTAAATTCGACCTAAACTCGTAGTGTAGACCAGGGCTAAGTTTCCATGATGGGTACAGTCATAAATATTCATAAATTGAGGACTGAGCTAGTCAGAGCTCAGGTAGGGAGAAGCTATAAAATAGGAGTATGAGACCACCCAGATGAACTCAGTGGATGCTCCTGATGAAATACATGATGTTGTCTCCTGGAGTCAGAGACTGGGTTTCAGTGCCTATGTTGACTTTTGCCAGTCTCTTGCACCTAGTAGTACAGCCCCTTGGTATTCCCAGAGGATCAAGCCCTGAATAGAGTACATGACCTATTGTGCCATATTTATAAAGCTTGACCTCAAAATTTAATGTTTTCCCCCTGATTTTTTCTTTATATAGAAAAGCAGCCTTTAACTCAAAGTTTTTGATAGTGGCTCAGTCATGGAGTCAGCATATTAATTTTTTAATTTAAATGTTTTGAGAGATTATAATGTTTAGGCCTTAACATATTTTGTATTAAATTCAGATTTCATTTTAAACACCAAAGGGGTAGCAGTGTTAGTCTGGATCTGTAAAAAGCGACAAAGAGTCCTGTGGCACCTTATAGACTAACAGG
Source organism: Emys orbicularis (assembly GCF_028017835.1). Lineage (NCBI taxonomy): Eukaryota > Metazoa > Chordata > Testudines > Emydidae > Emys > Emys orbicularis. The sequence continues at coordinate 145,851,201 of NC_088685.1, forward strand.
CATATTGGAGCATAAGCTTTCGTGGGTGAATACCCACTTCGTCGGATGCATGTAGTGGAAATTTCCAGAGGCAGGTATAAATATGCAGGCAAGAATCAGTCTAGAGATAACGAGGTTAGTTCAGTCAGGGAGGATGAGGCCCTCTTCTAGCAGTTGAGGTGTGAACACCAAGGGAGGAGAAACTGCTTTTGTAGTTGGCTAGCCATTCACAGTCTTTGTTTAATCTTGAGCTGATGGTGTCAAATCTGCAAATGAACTGAAGCTCAGCAGTTTCTCTTTGGAGTCATGTCCTGAAGTTTTTTTGCTGCAGGATGGCTACCTTTAAATCTGCTATTGTGTGTCCAGGGAGGTTGAAATGTTCTCCTACAGGTTTTTGTATATTGCCATTCCTAATATCTGACTTGTGTCCATTTATCCTTTTACGTAGTGACTGTCCAGTTTGGCCGATGTACATAACAGAAGGGCATTGCTGGCACATGATGGCGTATATTACATTGGTGGACATGCAGGTGAATGAACCGGTGATGTTGTGGCTGATCTGGTTAGGTCCTGTGATGGTGTCGCTGGTGTAGATATGTGGGCAGAGTTGGCATCGAGGTTTGTTGCATGGATTGGTTCCTGAGTTAGAGTTACTATGGTGTGGTGTGTGGTTGCTGGTGAGAATATGCTTAAGGTTGGTGGGTTGTTTGTGGGCGAGGACTGGCCTGCCTCCCAAGGCCTGTGAAAGCGAGGGATCGTTGTCCAGGATGGGTTGTAGATCACTGATGATGCATTGGAGAGGTTTTAGCTGAGGACTGTAGGTGATGGCCAGTGGAGTTCTGTTGGTTTCTTTCTTGGGCTTGTCTTGCAGCAGGAGGCTTCTGGGTACACATCTGGCTTTGTTGATTTGTTTCCTTATTTCCTCGTGTGGGTATCGTAGTTTTGAGAATGCTTGGTGAAGATCTTGTAGGTGTTGGTCTCTGTCTGAGGGGTTGGTCTCTGCGGTTGTACCTCAGTGCTTGGCTGTAGACGATGGATCGTGTGGTGTGTCCGGGATGGAAGCTGGAGGCATGTAGGAAGGCATAGCGATCGGTGGGTTTTCGGTATAGGGTGGTGTTAACGTGACCGTCACTTATTTGTACCGTGGTGTCTAGGAAGTGGACCTCCCGTGTAGATTGGTCCAGGCTGAGGTTGATGGTGGGGTGGAAGCTGTTGAAATCGTGGTGGAATTCTTCCAGATTCTCCTTCCCATGGGTCCAGATGATGATGTCATCAGTGTAGCGTAGGTAGAGAAAGGGCGTGAGTGGACGAGAGCTGAGGAAGCCTTGTTTCAGGTCAGCCATATAAATGTTGGCATATTGTGGGGCCATGCGGGTGCCCATAGCGGTGCCACTGGTCTGGAGGTATATATTGTCACCAAATTTGAAATAATTGTGCATGAGGATAAAGTCACAGAGCTCAGCAACCAGTTGTGCTGTGACATCAGTATTTTTAAAGAGAAAACCTGATCAGATTTTATTTTGTTAATTAAATTATAATTTTTACATTTAAAAAAAAAAACCCATCAATTTATATCCACCCGGCTGCCAGCTTGCAGCATTGACTGACCTGTTTATTCTTTCCACATGCCCCTGGTATGCCAGGGAGGCAGGCTTTAGTGGGGAGTGAGAGAGGGTTTTGGTGGCAATAGGAGGCATGAGTCTAGATGTGTGGAGGCTAGGGGAGTGAGTCAGATTTGGGGTACAAGGAAGTGACCAGAGTGGTGGGGAGATGAGGGAAGAGAGGTTAGCAAAACAGGGATGTATGCGGGGGGGGGGGGGGAGTGGTGTGTGGGGGAGGGGTGTGTGTGTTTGCACCAAGTCATTGACACATGCTTGGCTTTCTGGTGTACCAGGTGGCAGCACCAGTGAAGTAATGTCTATATGGCAAGGCAGAAGGTGGAGAAAATATCTATAGTACTGGATTTTGAAGTCTAGTTCTCCAGACGATGGCATGAATTCTGACATGATTTTAAGTATTGGGGTGGGTAGCTGGCTGAGGACACAAGGTGGTAATCAGAACGATGTGACTTCAGTTAATTATAAAAATTGACAAGATTACAGATGTTTTGTGCCATTAGAAAGAAGTTGGGATTAACTTTCAAATGGTGTAAGCATTTGTTTTGAGTTATGGTGGGTCATGAGATATTGGACCGTAAAACAGTATCTGCCTTTACTTGTCCCTTGTGTGAGAGTTTTTGATGATTGGTCCAGAATTGTGTAATGTAAGTTCTGGAACTTGAACCGGAATAATTTTCAATTATTGCCAAGATAGAGGAAAAACCCCAGTTGTTTTTTTCACTCCAGCAATACTGGTTGCTGTACACTGCTTTAAGGTCCTCAATTTAATTCCAGTAATATTGTTATATAAAGTGGAAAATGAAGTATTGCTTCCTGAAACGTTAAGTACCACCAGAACAAAGGGCAAAGTTAACTCCCGATGTAACTGCACTGATGTCAATGTAAGTCCACCAAGGCACAATCTGTTGTATAAGCAGACTTCCCCCATGTGATATCCTGTTAGATGCTCTTCTGGAACTGTTATACTTAAGAACAGGCTCCATTTTGCTTTTAGGAAATTTAATAATACTGGGATTAAATTTTATACATTGAATCACTGCAGATTGTTTGGTGACAGGTTTCAGAGGGGTAGTCGTGTTAGTCTGTATCAGTAAAAACAACGAGGGGTCCTTGTGGCACCTTAGAGACTAAAATTTATTTGGGCATAAGCTTTCGTGGGCTATAACTCACTTCATCAGATGCATGGAGTGAAAAATACAGTAAGCAGGTATAAATATACAGCACATGAAAAGATGGGAGTTGCCTTACCAAGTGGGGGGTTAGTGCTAACGAGGCCAGTTCAGTCATGGTGGATGTGGCCCATTCCCAACAGTTGACAAGAAGGTGAGAGTATCAACAGAGGGGAAATTATTTTTTGTAGTGACCCAGCCGCTCCCAGTCTTTATTCAGGCCTAATTTGATGGTGTCAAGTTTGCAAATTAATTCCAGTTCTGCAGTTTCTTGTTGAATTCTGTTTTTGAAGTTTTTTTTGTTGAAGAATAACAGACTTAAAAGTCGCCATTCTTCAACAACAACAACAACAACAACTTCAAAAACAGACTTAAACGAGAAACTGCAGAACTGGAATTAATTTGCAAACTTGACACCATCAAATTAGGCCTGAGTAAAGACTGGGCGTGGCTGGGTCACTGTTCTTAAAAATAAAAATAAAAAAACTCTTCTTAATACAAACAAACAAACAAGAAAACCCCACTCTGGTTTGTATTTTGTTTTAAGTTTAAATTTACCTTGTGAATCTCTCTCAAAAAATAAAAAATTGAAAAAGGGTCTGATGGTTCCCCCTCAGATATTTATTCATGTAATTGTCAGGAAGATAAACTAGAAAAGCGTTACTACTTACTGCACTACGAAAGGGAGAATTTCTGGTGGTTTTTATAATATTGCTTGAAAATAAGAATTTATGCAAAGTTTAGCTTTAAGTTGCTTTTCTAAAAGACACTCTTTGGAATATAAAACCCCTGCTTGTTTGCCAGTGAGACTATTGGCCAGAGATCCACATACTGCTTGTTAGCTGAGATGGCAGCAGAAGTGAGGAGCTGGTAGTTGAGCTCCTCACCGCCCTTACAAATATAACAGGGAATGGGTGAGGTGGGGGAGGGTAGCTGAAGGGCTGTGAGAAATAAAGCTGCCAGCTCCACTCCTGCTGAAGCCCAGCCAGCTACAGATATGCTGACGAAACACCTGTGGCTCATCAGAGCAGGGCTTGTAGCTGGCAAACAACCAGTAGTTCTCTAGCTGAGGAATTCCAGAGCTGGAGGTGGGAGGAGGATGCTGTGATGGATCATGGGGATGGGGCAGAGTATGCAGCCTCAGCTGAATTTCTACTGCAGGATTGCCAGATGTGGACCTGCAAGCTGGACTGTGTGATGGGGCAAAGGGGGAGCAGTTAATATGGAGGGGTGAGGCTGGGGGGGCCATCTCTGGTATTGGGGGAGATATTAAATATGCTGAAGGTATGATGAGGGGCACAAAGGGGACTCTCAGCTGGTGATTTAAAGAGCTTAGCCAGCTGAGGTAGTTACCTTTTGATAGCTGTAAAAGGTGACAGCTTTGTTATTTTAATCGCTGTGAGGAAACCCTAGTGTAGACACAACAGCAAACCTTACACTAGTTGAAGTTGGCAAATGTAGATGCACTCAATCTTTTTTTGCATCAACAGAAGTACAAATGATTGAGCACTATAATGCAGACAAGGCCTTGGTTTCTTGAATGACTATTTGGTTCAAAACCGGTTATAGAAAATGAAGGTTAGGTCTGTAATAAATTGCCTTCAGGTGAGGATGCTATGACCTATGCATGTACATAGATACAGTACAGATTTTGTGGTAGGATTCTTACGTATCTTATCTGAGGTTTGTATCTCAAGAGACAGATTACCAAAAGGTTGAAAAATATATTCCCCTAAAATAAATGATTGCCTGTTCTTAAAAATAAAAGTGAGGTTTTTAAAGAGAGGGGAAACAATATAGCATATACAGTTGCAGATATGGGGTGGCCTGGGGTCCTGTCGCTGCTCCTGGGAGGGGGGGTGGCCTGGGGCCCTGTCGCTGCTCCTGGGAGGGGCGCGGCCCGGGGGCCCTGTCGCTCCTCCCGGACTGCTCTTCCCAGACCACTGCTTCGGGTCAGCGCCCAGGACCAGCTGCCTGGGACTGCCCGAACAGTGGCCGGTGCGGCTGGCCCCGGGGCTGCCCCAGCTGCTGGGGAGGCCCTGGGGTCAGCCGCTGCAGCTGTGGAAGTCCCGGAGGTCCCAGAAGGTCATGGAATCTGTGACTACTGTGACCTTCATGAAAGACTCGCAGCCTTACCTGTAGTACATAGTCTTCATTTCTAACACACAAGGTAGCCTCCTACATTAAATTTATTTTACTTGCATACATCAATCTGACACAGACATCTTCCATCAATGCTTTCCTTTTCAGAAACTAATTTATCCTATCATGTAGAGCATGTCATTTGTTTGAGAGTCAAGTCTCGAAGTTCTTAGCAATACTGTAATTCTTACACCTTGCTTCAGACACTTTGGAATTAGATCCTAATGGTGAGAGACTTTGAAGCTGTTTTCTAGTAAGGAAAGAGTACTTTCCTGAATGTGGAAAGAGAGTCTGGTATGTTTTACGATTTGCCGCTACAAAGGGGATTTCCACATGGCATGCACAATCTCTTAACTATAGTTTTCCTGTGAGATAGTTGCTTTGAGTGTTTATAATTTTTTTAATGATTTACAATTACTACAATGAGTTTTAATCTAGGACTTGTACATGAGGATGGTTAAATAGGTTTAGTTACAGCTTAAACTTTATAACCAAACATATTTTTCATCTTCCTACGTGATTTCTAGTTAACTGGGGAAAAATTTCTGGCGCATATGTCCTAAAAGCACAGAACAAGGAAAAAATTAACTGAACAATCTTCACAAAAAGAAATAGAAAATGACTCCTGCAGTCTAGCCCCCTAGTCATGGAAACTGCTTGTTGGTGGATCCCTGGAAATCCATGGTGCATAGTTGATTCTGTGTGATCTGTCCTGAGAGAGGACTGTCAATCCTTGCTTTCTGTCAATGGTTGTCTCCCTTGATGAGTAGAACCGTCATTGCATCAATAAAAATTCTCACTTCTCATTGCAGGCAGACACAGGTGACCCTGATAGCAAGTGCCTGCATGCTGGCTTTCTCCCTGTTGCTGAAGTAAATTATTCCATAACGTGTAGTTGATATGCTCTAACAGGGAGTCATCATATGCATAGAATTGATTTAGGCATTAACATACCAACTTTTATTATTAATAATACTAAAGTACCTGCAGTCTAAAGCTCTCACAGCACTTTATAAACATTTGTGAATGAAATTTGATATCCCTATGATGCAGGAAAATTTAATTCTCATTTTTACAAATTGAGGCACAGAGGTTATATGATGACTTACAGAAGATCATTTGAATGCCCTGGATGTCAGTGGGGGCCACTGGGAGAGTAGTAGTACACCTCTACCCCGATATAACGCTGTCCTCGGGAGCCAAAAAATCTTACCGCGTTATAAGTGAAACCGCGTTATATTGAACTTGCTTTGATCCGCCGGAGTGCGCAGCCCCGCCCCCCCGGAGCACTGCTTTACCGCGTTATATCCAAATTCGTGTTATATGGGGGTAGAGGTGTAGTAGCTGACTGGCCAACAGTTCCCATCTCTTATGGGGAGGTGGGGAAATCAGCACTTAGTGGCCATCTGATCTCCCCCAGCAGTGCCCCTATGACCTAGTTTGATGTCTTTGGCAGGGTGAGGAAGAAACATGTTTTGTAGGGCTTGGGGTGCACATATCTCTGTTTTCTCTCCCTGGCCTTCCAGTCTCCTATCTTCTTGGGTGCTACAGCCCCCGAATCTCACTTGTCTTCATTGCTGCAATTGATAAGCAACTTTGTTTGGGAGGAAGCTCTTCTTTCTATAACAAGGAAGTAAAGGGATTTAATATGGACCAAAGTAAAAGTATTTTTTAACAAAGACTAAAGATTGGTCTTTTATTATATAAATATGGCAGTTGCACTCAGAACAGTTTATCAACAACTCTTTCATTTTAGAAAACTAATACGTTGAACTTAAATAAACCCTCTAACTCAAAAATGTCAGAACATTTTACAAGGATCATTTCCTTGTTACTGTTATCCAGCAAAGTGAAAACTGTCCAAGACACCGTCTCAATTAGACAACCTCTAATTTAAGAGACTGTTCCAAACATGTTCAGCATTGGATGAAATGTTCTGCCTGGATGAAAAATAAGAGCATAAATGGTAAAATTAAATTATTGGAAGGCTTACCTTTCTGTTAAGCTGTTGATATTTTCCGTGAGCATTTACTTAGCATAGTTGTCAGTGTAGCTTTTCATTTTGGAGGTGGTATCTCCCTTGATTTCTTTTTGTTTCTGGTAGATGGAAGTGAGAATTACTATCTAGTTGAAAATTTAGTTTATGATAACTTTGAATCATTTGTAATTTTTCAAGGTTTAGTTAACTAATATTTTTGTCTAAGAGCCATATTTAATTACAATTTTAAAATGAAACTTTAATAGGATTGAGCTACAACTTCAGATTGTTCTCTAAACTCTTAAACTCTCCCTGTGCATATAAATCATTTTGAAAGCAAAATATGAATGTCATGAGCCACATCACCTTCTCTGTTGTAAATATGTCCTCTTTGTGTTTGTGTAGAGTAGTAGTTTTCAACCTATTTACCATTGTGGGCCCCATATGCAGCTCTCTATATATTATGTGGGCCACATCCACATAATATATATACTACCTGCATAGGTGCCAACTCCGTGGAAAAAAAAGTGGATGCTCAGCTCCCACCAGCCATAGCTGTTAGGCAGCACTGCTGATCTGCTAATCAGGGGCACTGCCAAACAGCTGTTTGGTGGCTTGGGAGAGGGCAGAGACCAGCAGTGAGTGGTGGGCAGGGGCCTTGGGGAGGGGGCACAGTGGGGGTGGGAAGAGGCGGAGTGTAGGCAGGGGGCCTCAGGGCAGAGCAGGGGTGGAACCCCCCTCGGGAAAAGTAAAATTCGGTACATATAATAATAAATTATAATTAATAATAAAGTGTTTAGTATTTGTTATGACAGCCCTGCCCACCTGCTGCTGTGATCCTAGTGCCAGGTAGCCTGCTCCAGCTGGGGTCATTGGACTAGTGATGCTGCATAGTGGGGGGGTACTGAGCACCTGGCCTCCTGCTGCTGCAGGGCCCGATCCTGTGGGAGGGTTGGTGAGGTCGATACCGCTTGGCCTGATCCTGCTTGGGGGAGGGGGGCTGATGCTGGGGCCGATCCTGTGCTGTGCCATTTTTTGCAACCCCTCCCCCCCCGACTCTGCTCCCAGGGCAGGTGCCCCTCCCGTCGTACCCTAGTTATGGCCCTGAGGATGTCACATGGGCCACAGCTGTGTGCTGATTGGGCCACAGGTTCAGAACACTAGTGTGGAGAGAGTCTGTCTTTCCTCTTTTATATTTGTTACATTTTAAACTCACACATGCACTTGGGGCTTTGGAACAGAATAAAATGCTGAAACCACTAGCAGCTGGTTACTTCAATTTGAGTAGACTATATTGGCTTTGCTGGCAGAGTTTGACCTTGATGTGGTGTTGTACAAAGTAGATTTTTACACAAAAAGCCAACATTAAAGAAAATCCCTTCCTCCCCCCCCCCCCCCCCCATGGATCAGATCTGAATTTTAAAGTGCTTTAAAATCTCTTCTCTGATCATAGGAAAACTCTTGCCCCCTCCATAAATGATATTTCTAGACTGGCTTTTCTCAGTCATGAAAACTTGAAGCAGTCTGGTGGAAGGGTTAGTGCTGCTTATGTTGAAGGTAATATGCTGCAAGCTGTTAAAAATCTGTAGGATCTCTGGGTTCCTATGAGCAATGCTTTATTTATATTAACTAAAATATCTGGGCCAGGCTGATTATACAAGTGACATAGGCAATTTTTTTAAAGCAGGTCACAAACTGAGTAATTTTGAATGAGTTAATAGTCTTTATCAGAGGTTCTGAGATGCCCCCCTTCACAAAGATATGTAACATTTAATATATTTGGCATATAGTGCAATGTGTTGCTTTCTAAAGACAAAAGTATTTACTTTTGTGTCAGGGATAAGTCTTCTGGTAGAGATGGTTTAGTAACAGCCAGAGAAGAGGATGAGTTCCACCAAAGATGAGAGAGAACCTGTTTCCTTCAATTGAAACATTGATGATAGTTATATTAAATATATGAGAGCCAGAGATAAGGCATTCTCAGTTGGGGTCTGGTAGTGGAATGAATTTTTAGTAGAGATGATTAATTTAGAGTTCGACCACCTTGAGGTCAAGCTGCAATATTTTCCTCTTTGGTAAAGTTTTCCTCCATAATCAAAATAACGTTTACAGGCACATCTCTCCCCCCCAAATTAAAGATTCCTACTCTTAGCAAAGCTTCTTATAACCCAAGAGCTGAACACTCTATAAAAGCAACCTGGGACTTTGTTATGCAATCTAATAATTATGGTGATGGGGACTAGAACAAAATGCTAAAATAGATTGCAATAAAATATTATATAAAACGTGGTATGGTAAAGAAGGTTTTATTCTGAGTTTCTAATAGCTGCATTGCTCTTGAGTGATGAGGTTGTGAATTTTCCAGACATCCCAAATGTTATAACCTTCATACCATATTAAACCATCATGTATCCTTTACATGCCATACCTTGTAAACAAAAGCTATTTTATTATGTTTGAATCTTCAGATATTTGTATTGAAGCTATATTTTGTAACCCCTCTGTCTCTAAAGGTAGATTTTGTTAGTATAATGATTTCAACAGGCCAGGCTTCGGAGAGAGAAATTAATTATAAATACATTTCACAAACTTTTAAATAACATACAATTACTCTTCTGTACATAATGCCATGATAATAAGATCTGATATCTAGAATTCTGCTATGGCTAAATGCGGAAATCTAATACCTTTGGATGGGCAGATCATTTCATTCTTTCTAATGGCATAAAAAGCTTCCATTTCTGACCTGATATTCTGTAAGATATCAAGCTTCAAATTAGTTACTGGCCTATGACTGAGTATTGTACATCCTGGGCATCAAGCCAGTAGAATTTTTTTTGAGAGAGAAAAAAGATGGAAACACTTTTTTCATGTAGTTGCATTTAGTTTTCAGCAGCTGGCTCTAGGCACCAGCAAACCAAGCATGTGCTTGGGGTGGCACAATTTCAGGGGTGGCATTCTGGCAACCCTCCCCCCCCTTTTTTATTTTATTTTTTGCTTCGGCAGTTGCGCTCTTGGAGGGTTTTTTTTAATTTTAATTTTTTTGGCTTGGGGCGGCAAAAAACCTAGAGCCGGCCCTAGTTTTTAGTGGATGCTGTTTGATGCTCAGAGGATGAGTACAGGTTAAGAAGGCAGTAAATGTAATATATCACCCTTTTTTGTGTTTAGGTATGTGTATATATAGGTTATTGGTGTGTGGGTGTGGGTGTGTATATACAACCCGCCCCCCCCCCCCCACGCACACATATATACAATATATACTATATGTGGTTTTCTCTTAGAGCAGTGGTTCCCAAACTGGGGTTTGTGACCCCTTGGGGGTTCGCGAAATGTATCGGGGGGTTCTCAGAAAAAATTCTGTAATGGCAGACAGAGCCGTCCCTAGGGACCCTGGGCGCGGGGGGCTGGCAGCTGGCAGCTTGAGCCCCATGACCATGACTTCCTGGCGGAACATAAACTTCGGTTGGATCAGTACACTAAGGGTATGTCTACACTACGAGAGTAGTTCGATTTTACTTAAATCGAATATGTGGAATCGATATTACAAAGTCGAACGTGTGTGTCCACACTAAGGACAGTAATTCGACTTTGTGAGTCCACACTAACGGGGCAAGCGTCGACATTGGAAGCGGTGCACTGTGGGCAGCTATCCCACAGTTCCCGCAGTCCCCGCTGCCCATTGGAATTCTGGGTCGAGCCCCCAATGCCTTCTGGGGAAAAAAATGTGTTGAGGGTGGTTTTGGGTAACTGTCGTCATCCAACCGTCACCACCGCCCTCCCTCCCTGAAAGCGCCGGCGGGAAATCAGTTCGCGCACGTTTCTGGTCAGTGACAGCCCGAACGCCACAGCACTGCGAGCATGGAGCCCGCTGCGACCATCACTGCAGTTATGGCCGTTGTCAACACCTCGCAGCTTATCATCCACCTTTCCCAGAGGCAGATGCTGAGAAATCGGGCGAGGAGGCTACGGCAGCGCGGTGAGGACCTGAAGTCTGAGAGTGGCACAGACCTGTCACAAAGCACGGGACCCCGCGCCGAGGACATCCGGATGCGAGCAGCCCTGACTGTCCAGAAGCGAGTGGCCATAGCCCTCTGGAAGCTTGCAACGCCGGACAGCTACTGGTCAGTCGCGAACCACTTTGGCGTGGGCAAATCTACCGTGGGGGTTGTTGTGATGCAAGTAGCCAACGCAATCGTTGAGCTACTGCTCTCAAAGGTAGTGACCTTGGGAAACGTGGAGGTCATCATAGATGGCTTCGCCGCGATGGGATTCCCAAACTGCGGTGGGGCTATAGATGGAACTCACATCCCTATCCTGGGACCGGACCACCAGGCCAGCCAGTACATTAACCGAAAGGGCTACTTTTCAATGGTGCTGCAAGCACTGGTGGACCATAGGGGACGTTTTACAAACATCAACGTCGGATGGCCGGGCAAGGTTCATGACGCTCGTGTTTTCAGGAACTCAGGTCTGTTTAGACGGCTGCAGGAAGGTATTTACTTCCCGGACCACAAAATAACTCTTGGGGATGTGGAGATGCCTATAGTCATCCTCGGGGACCCAGCCTACCCACTAATGCCCTGGCTCATGAAGCCCTATACAGGCGCCCTGGACACTGAAAAAGAACTCTTCAACTACCGGCTGAGCAAGTGCAGAATGGTGGTGCAGTGTGCTTTTGGACATCTCAAGGGGAGATGGTTAAGCTTACTGACTGGCTGTGATCTCAGCGAAACCAATATCCCCATTGTTATTGCAGCTTGCTGTGTGCTCCACAATCTGTGTGAGAGCAAGGGGGAGACCTTTATGGCGGGGTGGGAGGTTGAGGCAAATAGCCTGGCTTCTGATTACGCCCAGCCAGACAGCCGGGCGATTAGAAGAGCCCAGCGGGACGCGCTGTGCATCCGGGAGGCTTTGAAAGCTAGGTTCCTGAGTGAGCAGGGTAACCTGTGACTATTAAGTTTGTTTACAGAGAAGCTGAACCTGCCCCCGTTTCTTTACCCAGTAAATGTTCACTATCCTCTCCAGTTATATACCCCGTTCCCCCCGTTCCCCCCTTCCAACACACGTTTAAAAATAAAATCACTTGAAATTTGTTAATGAACACCGTTTTCTTTATTACTCTTTTCGCGGGAAAGTGTTGAACCTGGGACGCAAACTGGTGGGGAGCGGGTGTAGTGTAGTGATGCAAAGGACGCTTCTAAACTCCAGGAATGACAGGCTCTGCACTGGTGGACTGGTTGTTTCAACGGAGCCTGCCACCCCTCCTGTTCGGGACTCTGTGTGGGGGGGCTATGTGACTTTGTGGCAGGGGGAGGACGGTTACAGATCCCCTGCTGCGTGGCTCTGTGATCCAGGATAAGGACCGCTGCATAAGATCTCTAACCGCCCACCCCCGCCACAAAGTCACAATACTCCCCCCCCCCCCCCCCCAGAACATGAAAACCACCTCCCAGACTGACCAGGGTAACTAGTGAATGCAATGTGTGTGTGCCCTGCTGCTGAACCTGCCCCCGCGTCTGTACCCTGGTAAAGGTGACTGTCCTCTCCAATTACCAACCCTCTTCCCCCCCTTCAAACAGACTCTCCTCTAAAAGAACATGATGGAAACAGTAATTAACAGAAACGTATTTTTTATTAGCAACTACACATGAAACTGGGGGATGAAACTGGGACGGGGGCTTGGGTGAGGCGGGAAGGAAAGGACTTATCAAATTTTGGGAAATGAGAGCCTTCTGGTACTTGAGTAGTCTGCAGGGGTGGAGTGAGAGTTTTCACGGACTCTGCCGCCCCTCCTTCTTGGGACTTTGGGTGAGGGGGGTATGGGACTTTGTGGCGGGGGAGGGCGGTTAGAGATAGACTGCAGCGGGGCTCTGTCCTCCTGCCTCCGGTCCTGCAGAACATCCACAAGGCGCCGGAGCGTGTCCGTTTGCTCCCTCATTAGTCCAAGCAGCGTTTGAGTCGCCTGCTGGTCTTCCTGCCGCCACCTCTCCTCCCGTTCCATGTGTGATCGGTGGATTTGGGACAAGTTCTCCCTCCACTGGGTCTGCTGGGCTGCCTGGGCTCGGGAGCAGCCCATAAGTTCCGAGAACATGTCCTCCCGTGTCCTCTTCTTCCTACGCCTAATCTGCGCTAGCCTCTGGGACTGTGATGTCAGGGTATTTCGGGAGACAGTCGCAGCTGTGGGATGGGAAAAAGGGAGTGAATTCCTCAGAAAGATAAATTTTTCGTTGAACGAAGAACATAGTCTTTCTCTGTGAACAAGACCATGCACAGCACCTATCACATGCGCACTCAGGACAAGGTCGAATTTTCGGCCTTCACATTCAGTGCCTGGGGTCTTGCAGTGCAGATCAGACAAGCGGGACAGGACAGCGGAATTTGGGTAACAGGCTGACATGGTAAGCCGTAGACTTGTGGCTGCTTAAAACTTTAATAATAGCACTGGCCTCCTTTCACGTTCAAAGCAATGCTCCTAGCGTTGGCCAGTTCCTGCTGCCAGCAATCTGGCAAGCATGAACTCTGCCCCTGTCCCACCCCCTCGCGGCTGTCCCAGGGAAAGATCCCTGTATGCTGCCCCTCTCCCGCCTCCACCGCGTGGCTGTAAACCGCCGGTTACAGTTCTGTAAAGGAACAGGCAAGCAGTCCCAATACTAACATTCCCCTACCTAATTCAAAGCAGGTCACCATGAGCGACATCACTCTGATGAGGATTTCAGAGACCGAGAAAGAAAGGATGCTTCGGGAAAGCCTGCAAAGACCAGGGCCGTATGCCGCCATGCTCTGCAAGGCTATGATCCCCGAGTACTTGCTTGTCTCCTGGCGCGGAAACGTTACCTACCACGGAGGACCCAATAAGGCCGCTCTCCCCAGGAACCTGATGCAAAGGCTTTCCAATTACCTCCAGGAGAGCTTTGTGGGAGATGTCCCAGGAGGATTTCTGCTCTATCCCTGGACATATAGACCGGATTTTACTGTAGCTGCACTGGCAGGGACTAAACAGTATAGCGCCTAGGGCAAACCAATCATGCTAAACCGGACATTGTTAGATTTTTTTTCAGTAGTTGCACTGCCAAGGACTGAAATGTGAAGCGCCTAGGGCAAAGTAATCATGAAAAACCCATTGTTAATATTGTTAATATTCCTGTTCTGTTAAAAATAAATGTTTACATGTTTAAAACACTTACTGACTGATCCTTCCCCTGATTCTGTGTCCGGGTTAACGCCTGGGGACGGTTGGTAGGGGATCTCTGTAAGGGTGATGAAGAGATCCTGGCTGTCGGGGAAATCAGCGTTGTAAGCGCTGTCGACTGCCTCGTCCTCCTCATCTCCTTCCTCATCTTCCCTGTCCGCTAACATCTCCGAGGAAGCGGCCGTCGACAATACCCCATCCTTAGAGTCCACGGTCAGTGGTGGGGTAGTGGTGGCGGCCGCACCTAGGATGGAATGCAGTGCCTCGTAGAAACGGGATGTCTGTGGCTGGGATCCGGAGCGTCCGTTTGCCTCTTTGGTCTTCTGGTAGCCTTGTCTCAGCTCCTTGATTTTCACGCGGCACTGCGTTGCATCCCGGCTGTATCCTCTCTCTGCCATGGCTTTAGAGCTTTTCTCGTAGATCTTTGCATTCCGTCTTTTCGATCGCAGCTCGGAAAGCACGGACTCATCGCCCCACACAGCGATCAGATCCAAGACTTCCCGATCAGTCCATGCTGGGGCCCTCTTTCTATTCTGAGATTGCATGGCCATCTCTGCTGGAGAGCTCTGCATCGTTGCCAGTGCTGCTGAGCTCGCCACGATGTCCAAACAGGAAATGAGATTCAAACTGCCCAGACAAGAAAAGGAATTCAAATTTTCCCAGGGCTTTTCCTGTGTGGCTGGTCAGAGCATACGAGCTCGGACTGCTGTCCAGAGCGTCAACAGAGTGGTGCACTGTGGGATAGCTCCCGGAGCTATTAGCGTCGATTTCCATCCACACCGTGTTGCCATGTCGAATTTAGCGCTACTCCCCTCGTTGGGGAGGAGTACAGAAGTCGAATTTAAGAGACCTCTATGTCAAACTAAATAGCTTTGTGGTGTGGACGGGTGCAGAGTTAATTCGATATAACGGTGCTAAATTCGACATAAACTCCTAGTGTAGACCAGGCCTCTAACCAATATAACTGCACACCTAAAAGGACTTTGCGCAACATTCAGGCAATACTTTTTAGCTATGTCAGGTGATAACTGGATTTGCAACCCCTTTGATGATACCACTTTCTCAACACAGATATTGAGCACTGAGGAAAAAGAGAAATTGATTGAGATCTCCTGTGATTACGAATTGAAAAGGAGTTTCAGAAATTTGTCAACTTTTGGCTGAGTTTAAGAAGGCAGAAAAAGCTAGGATAATTTTGTTACCGTTTTCAACAACATACTTATGCGAGAAAGTATTTTCCTCATATGCACATCTGAAAACCAAATACAGAAGCAGACTCAACGCTGAACCAGACCTGAGACTTTATCTTTCTCTGATGGTTCCGGACTTCCAAGAACTATGCAGATCAAAGCAAGTGCATCCATCACACTCAGGAGATTTAAACTTCAAGACTCCTTATGAGAAATGGAAAGGGAGGTGGATATTTTTTGCTGTTTCTAAAATTAAATAGGCTGCTAGTGTTGTTTTTAAAATTATGAAGAACAAGTTTAAGCTTTGTTGTCGTGTGTTGTTTGCCTGGACTGCTCAAGACCCGAATGCTTGTGGGAGGAATTCTTTATTTGAATTGGCTTCTTAAATACCTTCATGCTGTTTCACGTCTGGTACTCCTTGATGAAACATGTAGGAGGCTTAATCGAAGTGATATGAGCTACAAAAGTGAAATCTTGGAAGAGTGTTGCACTTTTCATAATGTAATCAAATTAATAATGTAATGATAATAATGTAATAATAAATAGTGTGTAATCGTGTCGTAAAAAACCCAAATTATTTCCAAGATCACTGCTTCTATAATTTATGCTCAGATAAGGGAGAAAATCCCTGGAAATATTCATTCTTAGGAGGGGATATGTGAGATTTGATATTTTAGTGAAAGGGGTTCAGGGGTTGTTAAAGTTTGGGAACCACTGTCTTAGAGGATATCCTCTAATGTTCTGCTGAATACAATAAGCACAAATAGGCATCCCTCTGAATCATCAGATTCTCTGCTGGTTATGGTTTACAAGGAGACAAGTAATAGATGTGGTGTTTTAACACCCTTAAACTATGAGACATCACTATTGGTAATTGAACCTTCAGATGTCCACCTGCCATGGTGTAGCATTGCTTCATCGAGAAGGAAGAATTTATCACTGACGTGGTTGATACCAGCTTCCTGGAAGGATGACACAGAGGCAGTCCTGAGAGAGAGACAGACACTGGAGAAGTCAAAGTTTTGAGTGCAGATCTTAAAATTAGAGATACTGTGTATTGCTCTTATTTACAGCATTTAAGGCCACATTATGTATGCTCTGTTTAATGCAGTTCTCTTAATTCTTCACACTCTGTTTTTCTCCTTAATTCATTACTCCATAGCCTATTTTCCCTCACAGGCAGCTGTAGTGAGCTGGAGCAGTACCAAAGTACATTGGAAGCCAAAATACGCTTACATTCTGAGGCCAAGAAAGTGCAGATGAGGTCACCCTGGAGAAGCTGGCTTTGCCAACAAAAACCACCCGAAAATGAACAGGAACCAAGTCTAGAAGGCCAATTTATAAAATTCTAATATTTTGGGTAAAAGTGACTTACAACAGCCTAGCATGCTATTACTGATCCCTAGTATCTAGTCTGAAATGGTGAGGAAGAGGTGGGAGTTTGGTTAGCCAAACATGGGAAATATTACTATTACAGCGCATCAGTGTGTGTATTACAAAATCTCTTCTTATGATTCAGGCACAGACATTCCCACCCTCTTTATCTCCTCCCCCGACACAGACCTTTGGGAGTTTGATGGAAAAATACTACTTTCTGATAATTCATGGACAAATGCCAGTTACTAAGATTCATCTGTGGATGGCTCTGCTTGGATAGAGTGAAGCTGGCAATAAGTGCTGAAGATTGCTTACTTAGCAAATAAGTGGGGAGGTGTAGGTAATATCGCATGACAGTGATGGAATTTTGTTCTCTATCAGCTCATGTTTGATGGTTTACAATGCTCTGCGTTTGAGAACATGGTTATGCTGCCATAACCTCTTTCCAGAATACAACCGAAGAAAAGAGTAACAAGCTTGTGTGTGGAACATATGAGAATGGATCAGGCAGGAAGAATAAACAGCCTGCTGCTTCTTAAGAAGCACAATGAATCAGCTTCACAATGACTGGGAACGTGGGATGGATAATCTCAACCAGTGTTTGTAGATGAAATGTGCCACAGTATCCACCAAGCTCTTTTCTTTTCTTCCTGATGTGTGTGTGATACCCACTGACATTGAACAAGAGCTGCCTATCTTCATGACCGCTCAAGTACATTCTGAGTGCTATGCACTGTTAACTGCTGGAAGCCTGGTGACTCCTGAGTATTGTACACAATGGTCATCCAAAGTAAACATGGATGGCATGCCCAGTAAAATAAAGATGGTCACACCAGTGTTGTTGAAGAAATGCTGGCATAAGGAAGAAAATACAGATCATAGCCATTTTGAAGCCTGGAAAAGAGGCCACTGACCCCCAAAAGATACTGGCCCATCTCCCTCCTTAGCAGTTGCTATAAACTGTTGGAGCGGCTCCTACTTCAAAGGTTGTAGCTGATACTGGAGCAACTGGTCCCCAAAGAGCAGGCCAGATTAAGAACTAGTTGCAACTGCTGTGACCAGGTGCTGGCCTTAACCAGCTACATAAAATCCAGTGAAAATTAAAAACAGCAGCAGCATTCATTGACATTCTGCATAAGATACTGTATGGCGCAGAAGTCTCCTGCTGAACTAATTAGCTTTTCAGTGCTAATCAACCATCAGACTTATCACTGAGATGCTGAGTAACAGAAAAATCACTGTACACCTTGGTGAATCTGCCAACACATTGTGGAGATTGAACAATAGCCTCTCACATGGATCCATTTTAGTGCCTGCACTGTTCTGTCTCTGTACCAGCAACATTCTGGTCACATCATACCATAAATTCATCTATGCAGATGGCACTGTGCTAGCAATGCAAGCATCGTCTTTGAAGGCCACAGAAAAGGTAATGAACAACTACCTCTGGACATTTGAGACATATTTCAGAGCTTGGCAACTGAAACCCAACACTTTGAAAACACCTGTCTCTGCCTTCCACTTGAATAACCATGAGGCTGAAGTGCCAAGGAAAGTGGACTTCTGTGGTCTGCCTCTACTCCATGACCACAATCCTGAGTACTTTGGAGTTACCCTTGATCAGATGCCAAGCTGTCACCAACACGTTGACAACACCAAAAAGAAGATAAAGACAAGGGTTAATACCATCAAGAAGCTTACAAGCATATCCTGGAGATGTGATGCAAGCACGCTTCGAACGTCAGTACAAGCCCTGGTCTTGCCAGTGGTGGAGTGTTGTATGCCAGTTTGGTAAAACAGCTCCCACACCAATCTCATTGACACTGAAATCAATGCTATCCTCACAGTTGTTAGCAGCTGTCTCAAATCAATGCCAATACTGTGGTTACCAGTTTTGGCGAGCACTATGCCAGCCAACATCAGGTGAGACATTGGTGGGGTCAAGGAGTACAAGAAGATCCTGGCCACTGTGGATCTGCTGATACACTAAGACCTCATTTCGTTGCTACTTTCCCCATTCAAATCCAGAACGCCTTTCTGGATCTGTGTGTCAATGCTACAGGCCAACGGAAAGGACGCAAGAACTTTTTGGCTTGAATCTTGGGCCGCTTGTGTGATATTCTGAAGACCTGACTGAAGATCCAGCGAAAGAAGTCCTAAGATTCTGCCTTCCCCACAGGCAGTGGACTGCACTCAACCGCGTTTGGAAAGTGCTCAGAGGGTGTGGATATCTCCATCACAAATGGAAAATCAAAGAATCACCATATTGTGACTGTGGTTAGGTACAAACAGTGCGATGCATCAGACAACTGACCTATTCGTATTTGCAGTGGTGGCACAAGGGGGAACGCGGTGGCTACCCGAGAAGCATTAGAATGGTTTTCAAATCTCAAAATTTAGTTACAATCCAAGCCCATTGCTTTTCAAATGACATACACAAGAAGAAAATACAGAAACAATGGACACAATCATTGAATCTGTACAAATTCCCTGGCAGAAATTCACCATCCGCTCCCTTGGCTAAAGAAAATTATATGCTGTATGATACTTAAGTAATGTGGTACCATGAATGTTTAATGTGTATGTTTTGTGTTTACTGGGTATGTAAAGAAATTGTAATCCAAACTTCACTTTTTAATTAAAAGTTTTGTCCCTTGTATACTGTGACATGTCTTTGTTCTCCCTCCTCCCTTCTACAAACTGCTTTTGTATAGTCGTTCTCACCCAATCTCTGAGTACAAACTGTTTGGACACAAGGATGGGGGAGGCTGGGCTGATAGGTTTTCACTGCTCTCCAGGACCCATTTGGGTTCTCCTTTTCCTGTGTGAACTACTATATTGATTTACATGGTCCAAAGAAAACAAAACTCTTCTTTCCTACTACCAACAATTGGTAACAGTACTCCTGGAAAAAGGGCAAACATGGAGTCAAGTAAGGTATGGTCAGAAAAATGATAGTGTTGTAAGCATATTTGCTCCATGTGTGTATTCGGAGTCCTATCTGCCATCTTTGACAAAAATAAGATTTTACTCTTTTTATGCCTGCGAATCTAAAGAGTTGTAGGACACTGAGTTGGATTCTTCTCTGGCTCACATATCAACGGAAGTGTTAACTAAGTTCTAGTTATATAATCTTTTATCTGGAGCTGAATGTTTACAGAGGTACATACTTGAATAGCACCTCTGCTGGATTAGGATTACTGGTGGTGATGTTGAGTTAGAGCAAAGCTTGGCTTTCAGATTGCATGTTGAATTTGCAGGTCTTATTTTCCTTTAAATGGATCAAATTTGTTTTAGAATCATTGGCTGCATCTGGCAAAATTCAGACCTGTAATTCTCCACCGGTGCATCAGCATCAGTGATAGCAAGAAAACATGGCTAAAAGCCTCTTTCTTTTTAGTGTCGTTTTAGGAAGTTTCCATTTCAATATACATATTTAATTTCTGCCTTTTTTTAGCCTGTGCTGTATTTCAAATCCGATAATTTGTTTTTCAGAAGCTGAGGTATTAACCGCATCATGGTGCTCTAGTGGAATGCTTGCAGCACAGAAAAGTTCCGTAGTCATATAGAAAATATTCAGTTTATAGGATTTAGCAAACTATGGCATGTGCTAATTTTGAGTCTTTTTTGTTGCAGTTCCCAGAGTGTGGTTTCTTTGGCATGTATGACAAAATTCTCCTCTTTCGCCATGACCTGAACTCGGAAAATATTTTGCAGAGGATTACATCAGCAGAAGAGATACATGAAGGAGATCTTGTTGAGGTTGTGCTCTCTGGTAGGTCCTTTGTAGTTCAATGAAGCCATTCTTATTATTGAATAAAACAGTCACAGTATTACAGTACAGTGTCTGCAACAATATAACCGTGGGCTGTGGGTCTTGAAGCTATTTGGCTGAGCAGGCTTTGAGGCAGATTTCCAAAGAAATCCAGAGTGCTCTCTGAAATGGTATTTGTGATTCAGTGAATTTGTCTTCCCTGTGGCTGCATCTGCACTAACAAACTTTGTGGTCTTAATCCTCCAACTCTGGTATTAACTGTGGAAGCTAAAGTATAGATAGAACTCAGGTGTGGTTTCCTTCCACCTTCCCTTTTCCCCCAGCAACCATGTTGTTTATACCTAGGTCTGCACCCTTTCTATTTTACAGTTTCCATCAGTGGTGGATTACAGCAAAAAAGAGTGCTAATGTAGATGAGTCTTCTGAATCATTACCTGTCAGGATGTGGTGTTATGAGACATTATGTTGCTTGAGTGAACCATCTTGTACAGTGGTTCTCAAACTTTTGTACTGGTGACCCTTTTCACAGAGCAAGCCTCTGAGTGTGCCCCCCCCCCTTATAAATTAAAAACACTTTTTAATATATTTAACACCATTATAAATGCTGGAGGCAAAGTGCGGTTGGGGTGGAGGCTGACAGCTCATGACCCCCCATGTAATAACCTCGCGACCCCCAGTTTAAGAACCCCTGAGCTTGTAGATGATGCAGAAAACAAAGGTGGCGGTTATTAAAGAACCCATTGCATTTTTCAACATCTTTGCGGTGTTGGGCTCTATGGATCTGATTCAAAGCCTATTGAAATAAATGGAGGGACATCCATGGACTGTTGGTAACGTTGGAAATGGAAACCTAACAGAGTATGTCTAACCTGCATTTTAAAATCTGTGCAGTGAGTCTTGGAGCCCGGTTCTACAGATTATGGCCTGCAGGACTCTCACTATAGCACTAAAAACAGCATGGTAGACATTGTGGCTCAGGCTCTGAAACCTGTTCCCCTCCCTGGGCTTTAGAGCTAGCACTTTGGCATATATCAGTAACCGAGGGGGAATAGAAAGCAGGGGTATGATAACTGAGGCCCAGAATGCCACCTTGGATACTGAGAGGAATTTCTTGCCTAGTTTCTGAGACAGGAGTTAGATCCAGCCAGGGAAATGGGAATTGCATTGGTCACTGTTCTCCTTGACTTGTCTCAAGCAAAACTGGGAAGGCAGTTTTCTTGAACCATGTGTCGTAGCACAGTGAAGCATTCTCTAATGCCTGAAAGTGCAATATGGTAACCCAGTTTTCTTCCTTGTCTCTTGTTGGCAGAGTACTTCAGAAGACAGTAAAATTTGAGTTGTCACCTTAGTAGCCTGGTTTAGCATTACCCTTTAATTACAGTCCTGCCAGTTCTCTATTCACCTAATATTGTTCCAAGTTATTTTGAATGATCTTTTAAGTAATGCTTTGTGAGGCACCCTATCAAATGTTTTAATAACATTAAATTATACTTAATCTGCTGGGTTTTCTTCATTCATTAATTTTGTAGCTCCATATGCACGACCCCCCCCATCAACCAGGTTTGTCAGCACTAAATATTCTTCAGTAGCAAGTACTGTTTGGTACTCATGATTCTATTATCTTACAGATTAAAAAGTTTGGCTAAAAACTGTGCATGAGTGTGTATGAGAAATCCTCCAAATGTATGGGATTTTGGGATGTATTTTTTGTATTAAACAGCTTGATGGTGTTCTTTGCAACTACTGTTTTAAAACAATGAACTGTTTCAATAAATACTTATTATTCTTACAGTCACAAATATATAATTTACTGCAATTTTTTTAAAGCTTTGGCTACAGTTGAAGATTTCCAGATTCGTCCTCATGCACTTTATGTGCATTCTTACAAGGCCCCTACATTTTGTGACTATTGTGGGGAGATGCTTTGGGGTTTGGTACGACAAGGATTAAAATGTGAAGGTAAGTCAAGTGTTAATAGCTGATAGGTGAATCATGTTTTAGCTTTTATCTTTACAGAAAGTTACAGGGAAAGTATAATGGCAGGATCTGTATCTTAATTACGTTGTATAATTAATTTGTTGGTCAGCGATGAATTCAGCTTTTGGGAAGGAGCATAGTTCAGTTGGAGCTTTGACTGTATATCAGGAAACCTGAGTTCTGTTCCTGGCTCTGACACAAAATTTGTATGACCTTGGGCAAGACACTTAATTTCCCTGTTCCTGTTTCCCACCTGTAAAAAAAGGGAATAATACTTAACTCACAGGGGTTTTGAGAGGCTCAATTAGTGTAGAGTTTGAGTTCCTTGCAATAGCTTTTTTAATAGTTTAATGGAGAGAGTCCCAAAGGGGAACCCTTTTCCATATGGCCTTTGTCCAGCTGGATTGTGGAAAGTGTTGCAGCCTGTTGTCAGCAGGCTGGTGTCCAGGTACTTGAAACACACCACTTCCTGCCCATTGGCTTCCTCTTCACTCCTGTGGCTTCAGCTTAGCCATGAGAGCCTGCCTGTGGGAAAAGAAGTGAGGAAGATCAGTAGCCACACACGATCTGAGAGACCCTGATTCCAGGTTTTATCAAGTATCAGGCAAGGGTAATTGGAAATAATTATTTAGGTAAATGGCAAACTCCAAAATTTTTAGTTCAAAGCAAGCCATTATTGTAAATTACACTAACAATAAATACTGAGTTTCCTATTCTATTACATTAACTGAATCTAAACAAATTGCTACTTTTGTCTGCTATGTTTCTGGATTTATATTTTTCCTCTCTACTTTATAAAAATATTACTACTATACTTGCCATTTTAAAATATTTTAATTATTTGTGCTACAGGAGGAGTTCTCTTTACATAATTTTTTCAAACTGACGTTTTTAGGCTGTGGATTAAACTACCATAAGCGATGTGCCTTCAAGATCCCAAATAACTGTAGTGGAGTGAGAAAGAGGCGTTTGTCTAATGTGTCTTTACCAAGTGCTGGGCTTTCAATTCCCAGACCAGTGCAAACTGAATACACAGCCACTGCCACTGAAGAGGTATGTAACAAAAATGTAAAAACAAAATATACTTTATACACAATAATGCTGAGTTAAATCCATCATGTTTCTGGGAACTAGAACCAGCTATATCATAACTGATTTAAATTGAGTAAAAACTAGTTCAGATTAACCATTTCAGACCATGCTTGTTTATTTTTAAATTGCTGGAGAATCTTTTACACTATGACATTTGATGATTCTGTGTTATTACAGGGATTGTGAAATTTGAGGTGGATTATAATTTATGTATAATTTCGCCATTAACGTGTCATTCACAGTAATGTGTATTCTTTAAAAATCTTGGGATAGGAGAAGATAAAATACATTGATTCCTTTTGGAATATAGGTTTAGTGTGCAATTACTTATCAGTCTATAATAGTTAATTGGGTAAAACACAGTATAAATTGTACATTTATAATGAGAGAAGAGAGAATGTTCCACAGAATTCAACAAAGACATTTATGTAGGGAGTAAAGATCTTACAGGAAGTATTCTTCGCATAGATATTATCCACAGTAGTCCCCCACTATTAAGAGGGATGAGAAATTAACACAAGCTCTTGTATCCCAGACACGGCAACAAAACATCCAAGGGCCAATGGGGTCATTAGATCAGTTATATTTGTTACTAACTGTGACCAGTGAGTGGGAGTAAGATAACTGATATTAAGGCTGTTCTTACCTTCTAACTGTCTGTTTAAAAAATAAAATCTAAGAGTTAATTGCAATTGATAGAAATAGCATTGTGTGGCCAGAGTTATGGCAGGTGATATGTTGCAGTTACAAAATTTCTGCATTGTTGTCTTTGTCCAAGATTCTGCATCCTAATTTTTGTCAAGTTTCTTTGCTGTCATATGTGTTGGGTTGAGGTTAATTTACTCAACAGATGTGTCTAACAGATATTTATTATGGCAAAATACTCAGCCAGTAGTGATCAATTACTTACAAGTGTGAAGCTCATTAGGACAATCTTATCACAGTTGCCTCCAGCACTAGACAGTACAGCTTCAATGTCCCTTTGTTACACAAACTTATTTATATCATTTTGTTATCTTTTCATGTACATATATATTAGTCTCTCATTTCCATATTAACTCTCCTCCCTTGTCAGTACAAGTTTAGTGTTAGTTCAAATTGGTCTTTTCTAGGTTTGTAGTTACTTTATTTTTTCTTGTTCTCACAAATATGATTAATTTGCAGTTCTTACACATGTGCAACATTAAACATGATTACTCTGCAGTTTTTTTACACATACACACTTCTACATATGCTTATGCTGTTAAACGTTATCAAAACAGACTCTTAAAATGAACAGCAGGCTTCTGCCAGGCCTAAATATGTCTCTGCTCCCAACAATATGATGCCAGAAGATATAGTAATCCCAGGCATAAACAGTTTTAAATTTGGCTAGAGAACACAGTGAGGCATCTGCCCCTTTCAGAGCTGTCTGGTAAAACTTTTTATTCCTTGAGTGACTGAACTCCATTGTGGGAAGGGTATACCAGACTTCAGTGAAGCAACTTCACTTTGTATCTGCTGAGGATCTAGTCCAAGGTCTTTAATGTCCTGGTCATTAATGTCAGACACTATTACTGTCATTTACTATGTTCCGTTGGTGTGTTTGGTGTTGTACAGTACATGGAGGGAGATGCATTTCCTAACTTCAGAGACCTTACAGTATAAATTTTACAGACAGTACCATTCAGGAACACAATACACCTTTTGGTCAGAAACTGGAGGGTCCAGTCTCAGAGCACTGAAGATAAATACAACTAAGTTATCACTGAAAATCTTTGCAGAAGTTCATTTGAATGATGATAGAACAATCACTATTTCTCCACCTATTGTGGTATATCCAATTTTTTTTTCATACAAATTCTGCATATTTGCCCAGTGCATCTTAGATTTCATCTCTTTGTTTTTGTTTTCAGTGTTATGGGGATTAAATTGACAATATAGATTACTGGATTTGCAGTCTTGTCAGTTGGTCCTATGTTACTATAGTTTGAGTTTTGCAGTGCCACATTCCTCCACCTTCTCTGTTGTTCAGTGTTTTCCATATGGTTGTCCCTGAAACTAAGTACTATTATTCTCCTTTAATAAACAATGCACCTAGATCAGCAGTAAGGCTTTGAATATTTCATTTAAAATGTTAAATTACACATTATTTTGGATTTTGAATTTTTACCTAATTTAGTAAATTGTCCTGGCATGCAAGGCTTTCTGAAACAGTGTGATGTGGCAGATGTCTATTTTTGGGTTTATTGCTGTAACGCCTCCCATTTTGGAGGAGTCTGCATGTGAGACTGATGTTTATCATAGGCCTGTGCTGTTTCTGAGCTTTTACCATACTACCTGAAGAAAAACAAAACCAAAAATACCCACTTTTGATATCATTTTAGTCCTTGTGGAAATACAGATTCATAAACTTTTTCCTGCTCTCTGCAAATCTTTACAGTATTGTGCTTCTTTCAGACTTCCAAAATTACTTCTTAAAACTGCCTGGCCAACATGCTCTGCAAAATGATGTTGGCTCAGTGTCCGGGCCAAGCGCCTCTTGAAAAAAATTGTTTCTAAGCCTGACATGTTCTTATTAGAATCTTATGTGCCTCCTCTATTCCAGCGCTGCCACCCAGAGCCCAGCAAGAGAATTCCCTCCTGGAGTGGGCGTCCAATCTGGATGGAAAAGATGGTGCTTTGCAGGGTGAAGGTTCCTCACACCTTTGCTGTCCATTCCTATACTCGTCCCACCATATGCCAGTATTGCAAACGTTTGCTCAAGGGCCTTTTTCGCCAAGGAATGCAGTGTAAAGGTAGGAGTTCAGTGCTCTACAGCAATCAGATTAATTTCAATGAATGTTACAATATTTAAACATTTTAAAAATGAATCTCATTATCTAAAATAGCAGCTTTATTTAAAACAGAATTATATATTTAAGATAATTGCAGTTTTCATGCTTTGCTCCATTCAAAAAGGTGTATTAATTGGATGTATAATTTTGTGAATAATGTACTTGAATAATAAGTTAGTTAACATATAGATCAGCGAAGGTAATCCTCCAAGGATCATTCTGAGTAGCTCAAAAATATTGTGGAAGACACTTCCTCCTTTAAAAATCACTTGCATTTCAACTAGAAGCTTTTAAAAAACAAATACAAAAACTCTTAGAGACACTGTCAAGTATAGTACTTAAAAAGACCTAGATCACATTTTTCCTGTACCAGTTTAGTTTCTTTCCATTAGGTGCACCTGTGTTTATAGGGAGAACATCTCAGCATATTTCTACCTCATTGTTTATATTCTCACATCTTTCTCACAGCTCTCAGAACATGGCATATTATCACGTTCTTTCTCTATTGACTCTGCATTAGCAGAATACCAAACACTACAGACTTTACCTACTCAGTGTTTCATTGCTTTGTTTGTGTAAAGGGGTTGTCATTCACTGCTCATGAGCGCATCCTCAGCCCTTCTGGTCACTCTGCCTTTGGCCAGTGGGGGGGATCTGGGCCCGCCCACTACTCTGGGTCCTAAGCCAGGGACCCTATGGCTAGCAGCCACTGCTGCTTCCTTCGCTACTATCTATTGCAGCATTCCTTGGGCTGCTTCCCACTATGTCCTATCAGCTTGTTGGGTCCCCAGCCTGTTCCCTGTTTAAGCAGGGTCTCTCCCAGGCCTCTTTGCCCAGAGAGTCCATAATAATCTCTGCCCTGTTCTCTCAGGTGCATTCACCTGGTGAGCTTCTAACAAGTCTCTGGCCCTTCTTGTCAGGGCTATTTCTCCGAGGCCTCTGTGCCTGGAGAGCTTCACAGTCCTACCCCTGCTTAGGCAGGGTTTCTCCCCAGTCTCTGTACCTGTGGAATTTCTCAGCCTGCGACTGCTCTGTCCAGTTGCTGCAGCTTTCTCAGCCAGCCAGGAACAGCATCCTTCCTCCTTTGGCTCCAGCCAGCAACTGAGCTGTCCAGGCCCTGCAACTCCTTTTATATGTGCCTTCTAGGCTCTGATTGGCTGCCTCCCGTGCAGCCTCTCTAGGCCACTTGGCCAAACCCCACTCTATTGCCTTTTTTTGGGGTGGGGTATGGTAAGACTGCAGAGCCTTCCAGAGGGCCTCAAAGGGCCTGGTACACCATCACTGTTTGTCACAGAGAAAGCTAAAAATCCCAGAGTGGTGAATCTTAAAAATTAACATAGAAAAAGAATATTTTACAATTTGATGGACATTTCTGCTTGGAGTATACCAGAAGGTCAGATCTGGAGGCTAAACTATTTGGTCATGTTTTATATATTTGAGACATGTTGCCCAATAAATCTAGAGTAATCCTGTGTGTAAATAGCTTTTGTTTAAAACTTTCTTTTGGTTTTGTTTTCTTTCGTCTGTTATGTAAAAGTAACTGTAAAATTGAACACCAGACATCAGTAGGTTCCTTTGCAATGGGAAGAGTTATAACCTCACATCTTTCATCTCTGCTGGTATTACAGCTTGGAAATTCTAGGTTGCATCCAGGATTATTTAGGATTTTGAATCTCTGTCTTGTAGGACATGCACGGTTGATATGTAATCAAACAACAAAGCTTAAAAAGACACTTGAAACTTTATTTTAACCTTTAGAGGGTGGAAATAGTTGACAGCAGCCACTTCAAAGAGAACTGGTCTTGAATCCATCCAGACACATGGAATTCCTCTATCCCCAGTTTCAGGGAAGTGAATTTCAGTAGATATAGATAGCAAAAAAGCATAGAGAAGTGAGAAATGGGCATGAAAGAAGAGAGATGAAAAATAAAGATGACTAGCATTTCATGCAGTATGACACTTTCTTCTCAGTTCCTTATTGGGATTCTGAGCATGTTCATCTCTCCAGCTACTCGAAAGTAAATCAAGAAACTGACCTTGTTCTGTAAATCTTACTAGAAACAGTCCTGGAGAAAAGGGACAATTACTTTGTTGACATTTCGTCACTCTAGGCGCTCAGAAGACTAAATAAGGAAGTGGTTGGACCCAGCATTTAGCTACTTAGTTTAAAAGGTAGGAGGCTGAGCTGTTTCTGTTAATCCTCAGGAAGTGAGAAACCCCTGGTGATTCCTGCTTCATGTGGGCAGCAGCAGGGAGGGCCAGATTGTTGGTTCAAAAGCAGTCCTGGAAACAAAGGAAATATTTAAGCTGTGATGACTGTACTGTACTGAAGGGAGAAATATCATGGCCCTGGCAGCAGGGGAAGTCTTATAACCTTGACGGGGGTGGTGAAAGACCTGGTGTTATAGTGGTCATGGTGGTTGCAATGAAGGTCGGAGCAAAACTTTAGTCCCATAACAGCAGGCAGAACAAAAGGAAGGGAGGAGCCAATCTTTGATCCCAAAACAATGGGAAAAAAGGGAACTGGGGATGGAGAAGGGAGAGTATGAAAGAAGAGAACCAGAGCAGAGTAGTAAAATCAGGATTAAAAAAACAAAACAAATGAGAGAAGCAGACAGAAAAGAATAGTATATTTCTTGGAGAGAGAAGAGATGAAAGGATAGTCATAGATGCCAGTATGATTTAATGAATTGCAGTGGAGGCATCTCAGCAAGTGACTTCGTGACAAGATTGTTGACGTGCTTTCTGGCCTGAAGTTGGTTGAATATCTTGTTGAAAATAATGTGATCGTTATACTCAGAAAGAGCCTCTGAAATGAGTAAAACTAAACTATATGTAATGACATATGTGGGTTTTTTTCTATTTTAGATTGCAGATTTAACTGTCACAAACGTTGTGCATCTAAAGTACCTAGAGACTGTCTTGGAGAGGTGGTTTTCAATGGAGGTAGGAAAAACATGTTTTTAAATAGTGGAATATCTCTGGAGACATAACAAAATACACAAACCTTACTTTTATTACTTTCTGATCCTGTCAACTCTGAGTATTTTAAGGCTAAAGTTTATTAAATGCCCTTTTCCACTCCTCCTTTTTTCTTCCTGGAGAAGAATTAGTCCCTATGAGATAATTGAGAATTAAAGATTTGACTTTAAGACCTGTTTGTCTCTGGTGGTTTAAAACTTACTTAAAAAATCTTGGCAAACTCCGTATACTTCATTTGATATTTCTCTTGAAGTCAAGAATTAGGAACATTTTTTCATGTCCAAAAATGAGTTTAAATTGTGATCAATCTACTCAGTGTTTTTCATGAAGGACAGCTTTCTTTGTTGAAAAAAGAGCCATTTTTAATGGAGTAAAATGGAAAATTGTATGGGGAAACATTCTCTCTTAATGACACATTTTAATGGCCAGTCAGCCAAACAATACTTTGTAATGTGCTAGTAACATTTCTGTATGTATCTGAAGAAAGAGAATTTCCACTAACTTCTTAACTTGTTGGAGCTTTGGTTTGTTTAATAGTACTCTGTTCCCAAAAGGCTTGGGTGGAAGTGTCATCTCTTCCTAAATTCTTGAGGTTTTGCCCTTTTCGATATCATTTCTCCCTTGGCTGTCCTGACCCATTCAAAAGGGAGGACATAGGCTTGATTCTCCATTCTGTCTGAGCTTTGTGAAGATAGGATGGAGAGGGAGAGTCACAGATGACTGATTGCATCTCCCTGGTCCTGGGTCACCTGGCAATATAAGTGAAAGCTTCGGGGGAGCAGTGTGTACGAACTTGGTTCTGCAACACCTGCCTTTGGATTGTCCCCAACACCCCCCTCCTCCGTATGCTGGAGTGGGAGGTTAGCTGGCACAGGGGGAAGCTTTCCATTGGTGGAGCGTTCCCTTAAACAAGGAATTGACCATCTCTGGCCACTTTAAGGCCATTTTGCATTACTCACAGCATATGTGGTACAAAATCACTTTAGCAAACCAGTGAATCCAGACCATAGAATTTTGCCTGTAATTTTCTTATGAGGACTGTTTTGGCCGGACCTCCTTGACCAGGCGTGATATGAAATGAGGCCTGCAATATGTTTGTTCTTTATACTCTTCTGCATCAGTAATGAAAAAAAGTAGGTTTCTTAAATGGTTTCACAGGTGTGGGAGACAGTCTTTTTGTTTGTCTGTGACTTGATTTTTGTGTGTGTGTGTAAGACTAGATCAGAGGGGAGAGTTCTGTGACTTGTCATTAACTTAAGATAATTCTATCTGTTGTTAGAACCTTCTAGTCCAGGCCAAGATTTGGACATGCCAATGGAAGTTGACAGCAATGAAATAAACAGTGATGGTAGTCGGGGTTTGGATGATGTAGAAGAACCTTCTCCTCCAGAGGACAAAATGTTCTTTATGGACCCTTCTGATCTTGATGTGGACAAAGATGAAGAAGCTGTCAAAACTATCAGGTAAGCAGCAACACAGATTGTTGTGCTACAGGCATTCCATTCCCCAATACTGTATACTGAAACACAGTGTTTTGCACAGTTCCAAATTTGTTGTTGCTAGTCAGGTCTTCATTTTCAGTTTTACAAAACATTCAGTCCCAAATAAAGATGAAAACCAAGTAAATTAAAAGCCTAGATATATGCTGGGATTTTTTTCTTGCAAAAGCTGCTGAACTGTGACTGTCAACCTGGAAATTAATCAGCTTATTGAAAAATGGCTAGAACTACAGATTAGTCAATGGAAAATGCCTTGCTGACCAAGATCTTCATGCCTATTTTATGCTACTGACCTTGGACCAAATTAATTCCTACTGTAAATAGATCTAAATGGTTTTAGCTCTTGTGTTTTAATTCCTTGTGAGCTGGGCTAAAGGGGGTGATATTTTAGTTTTTGTAGTTTAGATTTTGATGTGAGTGTTGATTTCTCTGTGTACAGCTTGTATACCAATTGTCTTTACTTACATAAAGTGGGGGGTATTGACAGTTAGAGAAGAAGAATTTGGTATCTGATTTGATTGACATTAAATACCTTCTTGGGCTTGAATAGGACAATCATTATCCAGTTTGGGTTAGTTTACTTTATTTTATTATCTATTTTTTTTTAAATTTCTGTATTACTTTGAAAAGTGTCAGCTGGATTCTCTGAAGCCATGTTTGCAAACTGTTCCCACCAGTGCTACCACCACTTTCTGGACAGGGCATTGGTGGTTTTTACCCACAAAGTTGGATAAACCTGCAGATTTAATTAATTTATGTATAAAAATGTTAGAAGCAGCCAGAGCCTTGTCTGCACTTGAGCTAACAGTAGTGGGATTTTTTTATTTTTTGGGGGGGGTAAAATTGTGTAGTGCAGGTATGGCTCAAATGAAGAAAGTCCGTCTCTAGCTAGATGGACAGCTTATGTCACATGTGCAGGCACAGATGACCAGTGGAATAGCAGTATTATGGAATAGCGTAATCAGTGGAATAGAATAACAGTATGTAGGCATTAGTGATACTATTTTCTGGTTGTTGGAGAAAAAAAATGACCACTTTAGTTAATCTTTAGTGAGACAGTCTTATTTCTCTAGTCATTTTCATTCCAACCAGGCATATCTTATTTTCAATTTTGTAAACATATCACTCTGTTGTAAGTGCTTTGGCATTTGTACTGGGGAAGCTAGTAGGAGCCTTGTGATAACGTGTTGCAGCTGAAAAATTCTGCTATTCAACTGGATGCTCATTAAGCTAATGACATTCAACTTATTTAGAAGCTGACCTTGTCAATCAAAGAAATAGCATTTATAGGTAAGAAAAGATGTCTGTTCCTGAAAACACACAGTATAGTACTGGTATAATTGTCGTTAAATCTTAACGGTTTCTGATTAAGTTATAACCTTTCTTAAAACTTAGTCCATCAACAAGCAATAATATTCCACTAATGAGGGTTGTACAGTCAATCAAGCACACAAAGAGGAAGAGCAGTACAATGGTGAAGGAAGGATGGATGGTTCACTATACCAGCAGAGACAACCTGGTTAGTAACTTGAAGTTTCTTCATATATCTATTTTATTTTAAGGGTTACTTGTTTAAATCAATAAATTAATTTTCCTTTTTAAAAAAAAAACTGGTTTAATAATGTATTGACGTCCTTGTTTAGAATTTCATTTGAATATATTTAGATGTATACAGTAACAATATGGCTAAGCAAATCTAGCAAGACTCAATTCCCTGTTTGCTAGCCCTGAAATTATCTAGAGTGTCTATCAACTCCATAAGGGTGTATTTAGCAACAACAGCTACGTATCTTCCTCTTATCTGGGGCCAGATTGTATTTTCTCATCCTACAGTGGCAAGATTCCTTAAGGGCTTCATTCATGTCCCCCCCCCCCCCAGTTTCCCCCTTTTGAACCTCAGTATACTGTTAGCAGAGTTGATGGGTCCTTCCTTTTGAGTCCTTAGCAACCTGTTCCCTATGCCACCTATTGATGAAGTTTGCTTTTGTAGTAGTCCTTACATCAGCTCAAAGGGTAGAGGAGAGTCTGGCTCTCATGACATGTTCTCCTTGTTTCAAGATGGTTGGGTCAGTCTCCAAGTTTCTCCCCAAAGTTGTCTCAGAGTTCCAACCAATCCATTTACCTCCCCGTTTTTTCCCCCTCAAACCTCACTCAGCTCTTGGGGAAGCTAACCTTAGCTCAGGTGCTGTAGTACAGACACTGTCCTTTTGCATCAACAAGAAAAAATAATTCAGTAACATACCCAGACTATCCGTGGGCTTTGCTGATAAGAGTTACGGGACGACTTGTATTCTCACCAAAGTTGTCTAAGTGGGTCTTCAATTTTATAAAAACATTTATGAGCTAGCCAAGTTAGATTCCACATTAGCACTCATTCCACTAGAGACCAGGCAGCCTTTGCTGCCTGTTTGAGGAATGTCTCAGTACATTTTAGGGTAACTACAGGGAGCTCCAGCCCACACCTTTACAAGACGCTACTCTTTGCCAGAGGCTTCCAGATTGGTTATCCTGCAGTCATTTTTTTTTTTTTTTAAAGTAGGACTCCTGGTACCCACCTCCAAGCAAATAGACAGCTTTTTGTTAGTCACCAAGGATGGAATGCAGGTGGACAGTCACTCAACAGAGAGAACAGTTACTCAGCATGCACTAACTATAGTTCTTTAAGATGTGTTGTCCACATGGATTCCATGACCCATCCTCCTTCCCCATTACTGCAGTGTCCTCCTCTGGGATTCTGTATTGGCAAAGGAACTGAGGGATGGTTGGGCCGTCTCAGGCCTTAATACCCTTGGGTCTGAGGCGTGTAAGAACATCTAGGATGCAGGTGTGGCCCCTGCAGACATTGCTAGCCAAAGTAATTTGATCTTGCCTGCATGGGGCACACGCATCATGAGTTGAATCCATGTGGACAACACTTCTCAAAGAACCACAGTTACCGTAGGGTAAGTAACCATTCTTTCCAGTTTGTGGAATGTGTCTGTTCTTGAGTTTTAAAAATTGGCGTATGTATCCCAAAGTACATACTGCTTCATGCTCCCAATGTAAACTGAAAACTCTAGCAGTGGTAGCCTGACATTGTGTGCAATATATCTTGTGTACAATAAAACAACTCTGTACTTTAAATGTCTAGAAACTGAAGTTTTAGCAGTTTTGTTTGTTTGTGCCTAATGATACTCTGTGATATGTCTTGTAGAGAAAGAGACATTACTGGAGACTGGATAGTAAATGTCTTACGCTATTTCAAAATGAATCCGGAACAAAATATTACAAGGTAAGTAATAATACTCAGCAGTTATATAGCACTTTACTTGTTACTTTACAAACATCCAGTTTATCCTCAACAAACCTTTGAGGTAAAATGATGAATGTTATCCCTGTTTTATACATCAAAGCTGAGGCAGAAAGGTTGTGATTTGCCAAAGGCACCAGATAGGAAGAGCTAGGACTATAACCTTAGGAGCTCATGCTTCCCATTCCTCTGGGAATCACCTGGACTAAATGTCTCTCACTTTAAAAGTATTTAAACTGTTATTTAAAGACGTGTTAGCTTAGTATATGAAGTTTCTTAGCAGTTATTGGATAGTTTCGCTAACTGGTGATACACCATTCTACAAGTGGATCGTGTGTTGTACAGTTGGGGCTATAGCTTAGAATCACAGCAATGTAGGGCTGGAAGGGACCTTGAGAGGTCATCTAGTCCAGATCCCTGTGTTGAGGCAAGATCAAATATACCTAGACCATCCCTGACAGGTGTTGGTGTAACCTGTTCTTTAAAACCTCCAGACATTCCACAACCTCCCTGGGAAGATTATTCCAGTGCTTAACTATCTTTATAGTTAAAAAATTCTTCCTAATATATATAAATCTCCCATGCTGCAGATTAAGCTGATAAGACTTGTCAGATTTTAGGAAGAGAATGCATTGGAAAATAAAATTCCTTTTACAAAAGGTATTGGTAAATAAATAACTATGGAAGTCTCAGAGCCTTTACAAGGAGTTTAACATGGATGATGCTCAACTTTACTAAGGGATTTTTCACTTCATATTACTTCGGTCATCTGCTCTCTTATTTCTGTAACTTGTCTGCTCAATCACTTCTGACAGATGGCTTTGTTAAAAGCCGGGGTCTTCTCTTACTATATATGTTGACTGTAAATGTTCACGTGAGCTCCTGTATTTACTTTTAAGTTCCTAAGATAAAACTTGAAATTGTTCTCTGAGGAGTAATTTAACCAAGATCAGTTAAATGCATTTCTGTATTCTCATCCTGCTGTGCAGCCAATCAGTAAATAGTCAAGGCTTTCCAATAATTCCAGCAGGTTATTAATATAGTAATACATTTTGTAGTGAAATGCTCAGAATGTGCTTATAATTTAAGCAGAGATTTTCCCCCTCTTGCTGAGCATGTTCAGGCTGTGTCCAAATCTTGCAGTTTCTTCCTCCATAACATCTCTAAGATCCAGCTTCTTCTCTGTGCACGCAGCTAAAATTCTTGTCCAGGTCCTCCTCCTTCCTATCTGGACCAATGCAATCTTCTCCTCTCAGACCTCCCTGATGCTCATATTGCTCCACTCCAGTCCATTCAAAACACAACTGTTAAGATTTTCTTCACTCGTTGCTCACATCATGTTACTACCTCTTTAAATCCCTCCACTTACTCTTACTTGAAGGCTTTTTGTCCTCGGCTTTAAAATCCTTCACAATTTTGTCCTTCCTACTTATCTGCTCTTGCCTCTTATTGAGTGACCCTGTCTTCTCACTACAATGCCAGCCTAGTTCACCTGCTTGTCCACTTTTTTACTAGCGTCTTTGCACATGCTTTCTCACGCGCATGGAATGCTCTCCCCTAACTGGTCCATAAACTTACAACCCTCTTTCTTCAAATCTCTCTCCAAGTCCCCCTTCTGCCATCATCCTTTGGTAATTTGCCAGCTGCTAATGGCAAGGTAGAGTGCCAGTGGGATTGCTTAATATTTATATAGAAGGGAATTCTTTAGTTTTTTGTAATTGTGCATGTAACTTGCCTAGGTAACCACATATTCTTAGCACTGTTGCTCTTGTCCTTTGTCTCCTATTCCTTCTTGTTTTTGGTCACACTCACTTGTTGTATCTTCTCGTAGCTGTAAACTCTTTATAAAAATGATTGTATGTGTATATTCGGCACCTAATGCAATGAGGTCCTGGCCCAAATACAAATAATACCGCTATTTAAAAAAATAAAACACAGTCCTATTACTAAGAGCCTGATCCCATGATGTTTACTTACACTGTGCTCCCATTTAAGTTAATGATGTTTCTGTTTGACTTGAGAGTACTGGATTGGGCCCTAAATATGAGATAAGCAGCAAGGTTGGAAATCTTTCTGGGCTTGTATAGAGCAGTTTGGGAAAATTGGGGAGTTTGTAGCAATATGAAGTTTGACATTACGAAAACATCCAGTTCAGTAACTGTAATGACTCCTAACTTCACGAAAGAGTTCCAATATGTTATAGCTACATGTACGTTTTCAATTTTTTTAACGCTTAATATTTTTCTTCAGGAGATTCCACTTTCAGAAATTCTCCAGGTGAATCAGCCTCGAGATTTCTCAAACATGGTGCAGGGCAGCAACCCACACTGTTTTGAGATCATCACTGACACCATGGTGTACTTTGTTGGCGAAAATAATGGCAACAGCCATCACAATCCTGTTCTTGCTGCCACTGGAGTTGGATCTGACGTAGCTCAAAGCTGGGAGAAAGCCATCCGTCAGGCTTTGATGCCAGTCACTCCTCAAGCTAGCGTGTGCACTGCAACAGGACAAGGAAAAGATCACAGTAAGCAGGCAGACAAGGCACTGTTGTTCATATACTGAAGCTGTTACTGATTTAGGCTCCAGTTTGGTAAAGCATTTAAGCATGTATTTAAAGTGAAGTATTCATGTAAATGCTTTGTTGAATTGGGGCCTTACTTAATTTTTAGACACACATGGAATTTTATTTTAACTATGAAAAGAAACCTTTTCACCTCTTGCAGCACCAAACCGTAGTTAAGAATCTGTTGTCATTTCTATCATGAATGCATATTACAAAATCTTTATTGTAGGACTGTAAAATTCACACATGGCTGGTGCATTTAATACAGATCATGACTAAAGTACTTCTTTTAATATAAACTTTCAAAAAAATGGGTTGTTACTTTAAGTGCAACTTCTTTAAGTTTGTGAGAAATCAAATACTGTCCCCCTCATCCCTTTCACATCTGTAATGCCCCTTTGTAGTTACACCCTAGCCATAAGGACAAGGAAGGGAGCCGATAATGGGCTGTAAATACTGCCAGTGGTGGGATGAACTCCTGCTGCACTGAAGTTGTAAAAAGGCAGAAGAAAGGCACCACCCTTCCTTCCTCACCTTTCTTCACACAGAGCATCAGATTCACTATCCCTGGTGCACTGAACACCAGATATTCCGGGTCAATCTCTCCAAGTGCCTCCTTGAAGCCTCTTGGCAACAGCATTCATACTGTCACCCTGCTCAGGCTTATGCCTCCACACTTGAGTTCTCCCTCAATGCTGTCCACTGCTGGTGCCCACGTGCTCCTTCATCCGCCTATTGTGTCACTAAATTTGCAGGGAATCCTGGGATAAATTAATTTACCTCTGACGCTATCAGATCCCTACCTTTCTATGTGGGTAGTGATAGCAGCAGCAGAGTGACACTCAGATGCTGCCCTCAATCAGTGAGTGAAGGTAGATTCTGAAAACAAAATATGCTCTCAAATTCGTGTGATGCATATCTAGCAAACACCATATTGGTATTTAATTATGGTGAGGCATTGTTTCTGTGAAATGTGATTTGTTACTATAGCTTTTTTACCATTCTTTAAATATAATCTCCTTCTCAGCTTTAGCTCTAAGATACTAATATAGGCTGAAGCCTTTTTTGGTATTTAAAAAGCCAAAAGTAATTATTTGTAACCCTTCTGATAACACTGCTCTACAGCCAAAATGCTTCTGAAATAAATATAGTCAAACTTTACTAATTCTGGGTCACTGAGAACGAAAATGATGCTTAAAATTGTTGATTGGCTCTAGTTTTCAAGATATGCTATTGGGTCAGTATATACGACCCTTGACTTGGGAATGGCGGAGGATAAGTGAGTTATAAAGGGAAGGGATCTCAATTTAAACCAGAAATGACTAAAATACATCTTTGACTGGATCTATGAATAAATCTATGACTGGGTTTGGATAGTACTTGCTTTTTAGGCAAAACAATGAATGATGCAATCTGAAGCTGGTATTGCGTCATACATGATATGAATTGCATCATGTTATTCCTAGAAGACATGGATGATGCAATCATAACGAAGCTTACATCACTCTGCTGAACAAATTGCCGTATATCAGCTCTAGAAATCATACAGTGTCGTGCTCTCTTATTTGTCAGTGTTTGATTTTGCAAAGGGACACATTTCTGTTTAGCCAAAGTGTGCAGAGATGCCTCGTACTTGTGTGAACAGTGCAGATAACTTCTGCTATGTTTGTGGTGAAGTGACTTTTGCATCACAAAAGCGCAGTATAACCACTATGGTTAAGAAAGCCTATCACCTTTATTTTGGCTGCAAAATTGGAGATCAGGACAAGAGGTGGGCCCCACACATATGCTGCAACACTTGTGCAACAAATCTTCGCCAGTGGTTGAACAGGAAAAGGAAATCTATGCCTTTTGCAATGCCAATGATTTGGAGAGAGCCAACAGATCATACCAGCAATTGTTACTTCTGCATGGTGCCTCCAGTTGGGAAAGGTGTGTCAAAGAAGAAAAAGTGGACTGTGCATTATCCAAACATTCCATCAGCTATATGCCCAGTACCCCACGGAGAAGGACTGCCGGTTACTGATGCACCAGAATCATTCTCACTTGAGTCAGACGAGGAAGAGGATGAAACTTCTGGTCCTGAACCATCAGTGTCACAGGACCTACATTTTCTCCCATCCTCCTCCTCTGAACCACACCTCATAACACAAGGTGAACTGAATGACCTTGTCAGGGGTTTGGAACTACCCAAGAGTAAGGCAGAGCT
This sequence comes from Emys orbicularis, assembly GCF_028017835.1. Classification (NCBI taxonomy): domain Eukaryota; kingdom Metazoa; phylum Chordata; order Testudines; family Emydidae; genus Emys; species Emys orbicularis. The sequence goes on from NC_088685.1 coordinate 145,890,049, forward strand.
GTTGGGCTCCAGACTACAGCAGTGGAATCTCCTGGCAGGTGATGTTAGGGTTTCCATGTTCCGTGACCGTCAAAAGGATCTTGTCCCATTTTTCTCCATGGAAGGTGATCTTGTAGCCTGCAACAACATCGATGGTGTGATGGCAGCCCTCAACATCATTCACGATCCAGATGAGTGGAGACTGTTCATTGATTCATCGAAGACGAGTCTTAAAGCTGTTTTACTGCATAATGATAATGTTTTGCCATCAATTCCAGTTGGTCATGCAGTCCATATGAAGGAAACCTATGACAACATGAAACAACTTTTGAGGTGCATAAACTATGACCAACATCAGTGGCAGCTTTGTGGCGATTTGAAGGTTGTTGCTCTCTTGCTTGGTCTGCAGACTGGATATACAAAGTACTGCTGTTTTCTCTGCGAATGGGATAGTCGTGCAAGAGATTCCCACTACATCAAGAAAGATTGGCCACTCCGACAGTCATTGGAGCCTGGGAGGAAAAGTGTTCAGCATCCACCACTTGTTGAATCAAGGAAGATTTTGTTACCACCCTTACACATCAAGCTGGGTCTGATGAAGAACTTTGTCAAGGCCATTGACAAAACACAAGCAGCTTTCAAGTACCTCCGTGGAAAATTTCCAAGGTTAAGTGAAGCTAAGATAAAGGAAGGTGTCTTTGTTGGTCCTCAGATTCATGAACTTCTTCGAGATGATGCATTTGACCATGCACTGCGTGGCAAGGAAAAGACGGCATGGAAAGCCTTCCAGTTAGTGGCAATAAATTTTCTCGCAAACAACAAAGCAGACAACTACAGGTTGTTGGTGGAAAACCTCCTCAAGGCATACAAAAGCCTTGGTTGCAACATGTCACTAAAGATACATTTTTTGCACTCTCATCTAGATTTTTTTCCACCGAACTGCGGAGCAGTGAGCGACGAGCACAGCGAGCGATTTCACCAGGACATTGCAACAATGGAGAAACGCTATCAGGGCAAATGGAGCCCATCAATGCTTGCAGACTATTGCTGGACAGTGACAAGAGATGCTCCATTTAATGAATACAAGAGTCAAGCCAAGAAGCGCCGAGTAGACACTGAATTGGACTAAACTATGTACATAATAGTTTTTTGCCTTTTGTTTCATAATAAATGTTATTTATATAACCCTTTTGCTGATTTTTAAAGTGTTACATAAACAGGACAGGTGAAATATTATCATGTAAAGCAACCATAAACACATGAAAAGACCTAGGTTTACAATTTATGATTAAAACTCTACTATCTACACAATATACATAGACATAAAATGTAAAAACTTAAATATCTTAGAAACAGTAGCCAATCAGTTGTTTTAATTGTCATATTTGAATTCTGCACATCAAAATACATAATAAATAGCATATTTTATCTCTGAAGCAGACGACTTCTCAAAAATTGTAGACCAGTGTAACATGATAAATCCTGGAAACCAGTGATTTTAGTGCATTTGTTAGCTACAGTGAACATCAGTCTGACTATAGATATTAAAATTGTAAGGGATATAGATAGGTTAGCAGCTACATACATGTATCAGATCACATGAAAAAACCTTAGAAATTTGTTTTCTAAGCACTGTTTTTCATATCTGTACTGTCGATTTTAGTGTTTTGGTTTATGTATGTATGTAAGGAGCTTGCAGCTCCCAGGCTGCTTCTCTTAATTGGTGAATCACTGACATACTACTGTCTCTCAAAAAGGATGGCTCTCTAGGTCTTTGTCTTAATAAATTAGAATGGCAGAGCTCCCCAGTGAGTGTAGCTTGACTTAAAGTGAGAGGGAAGGAGAACTGAAGGTAGATTCAGTATACTTTTTTATCCTATAGTTGTACACAGTATAGTTATAGCTGTGTTGGGCCCTAGATATTAGAAAGTCAAGGTGGGTGTGGGTTAGGTAATATCTTCTATTGGATGAGCTCTGTGGCTCAAAAGCTTCTCTTTCACCAACAGAAGTTGGTCCAATAAAATACCTTGCCTCACCCACCTTGTCTCACTAATTAACTTATATAGGCAGCTTCTGAGGGAGTACTTTGAATGTAAATTAATGATGTTATTGGGTAGAATAAGTTATGCTCTTAAGTCTCCTCAGATATGTGATCAGTGGAGAACTGTCAATCTACGTGTTATTTTTATACATGAATCAGCTTATCTGGAAGGGGCCGCTAGTTGCCCACCATCCACCTGCACGGTAACTGGACTGATTTCAGGCTCTCTAAGCATCTCTGTAGATGGGTGTCACATGTATTCTTAAATAACTCCAGTAATGGTGATTTTACAAAGTTCCTCTTCCATTTAACTACTTTATCCTTACTGCAGTTTAGGCTATGTATATCTTGATGTTATTTTCTAAATTTCTTACAATTTTTGTTTGTTTCTTCTTGAACTCAACTGTTTCTTGGCCAGAATTGAATATTTTGTCCCAACTGAGGCCTAACCAGTCTCAAGTAGAAGAGTACAATCATTAGACATGCGTGAACCTGTAGAGGTTCTGGTTCAGGTGCAATATTCAGAGAAACCTAATCCCAGTGAGTTGGTATTTGTTACCATGCCAGTTCTTGTGGCACCTTAGAGACTAACAAATTTATTAGAGCATAAGCTTTCGTGGGCTACAGCCCACTTCTTCGGATGCATCTGAAGAAGTGGGCTGTAGCCCACGAAAGCTTATGCTCTAATAAATTTGTTAGTCTCTAAGGTGCCACAAGTACTCCTGTTCTTTTTGCGGATACAGACTAACATGGCTGCTACTCTGAAACATGCCAGTTCTGTAGAGCCTTGATTTGAGGGTGGAGCATTGATGGCAAGAGAGGAAGCAACAGGCTTTCTCTTTGTGCTCTGGAATTGTGTTCCTAGAGTTCAAGGCTCTTTCTGGTTTGACATATGCCTGACATTCATATTGTCCAGGGATTTGTTCAGCATAGTCTGAAAATTCACTTGGCAGATTAGTCTTTGTCCTTTTGTTGAGAAGCTTGACTCCAACCTGAAGTCAAAGGAAAAGGCAATTGTTGCTATGTTTTGTCTATTTTCTTGCCTTGTACATTGAGGTTATACTCCTAAACTTCATGTCAAAGTTGGTTCTCTGCTGAAGACTTACAGTAGAAATGTTGTGCTCTCAACTTCCATGTCTGCTTCTTTTACTTGAAGAGGTCTCTGATCAACCTTCCAGATTTGCTCTCAAATTTTGCAGAATTATGTCCTCCTACAGCAGATCTACAAAACTAACATTTAGAATAGAACTCGCACAGACAATATTTTCTAAATTATCATGCTCGTCTGTATCTTGCTTGACTTTATATTTTCCTTCTCTTAGTTGCTTATATTTACCTACTCAATTACATATAAGTTCCTTAACTTTGCAGACAGCTAACATTTCTTTTTGGTTAAGATAAATGATCTATTTTACTTTGTCACTTGATTACTTTTCTGTACCGCTACCAGAGAATTGCTGCAATTTACGATGTAGTAGGCAAATTACTTTCATCTTCAGTTTCCAGCTCCTGGCCTTGTACAAATTGTTCTAATCTTTTTACCTCTTTTCCCATCAGTTTTGGCATTTTACTAATCCCGAACTATTGCTTCACAAAACAAAATCCAGACCAGTTTGTCTAAATCAACATGTGACTTTTGAGTCTGAATATATATTTTTCCTGCAGAACACCAGTGCACAGCTTTTCACCCTAGCTACATTGCTAGAAGTCTGTTAAATGATTTTTAACCAGTAACAAAACTTGACTTTTTATTCTCTTATAGTATTATATTTTCCTTCTTATTGCAGAGGAGTTATCTCTCAGCATCTCTGTTTCAAATTGCCAGATCCAGGAGAATGTGGTGAGTCATGTGCAAAAATGGTATTATGTACCCAAACTCTTTTAAAGCAATTGATAGTAAGAAAGAATGTCTCATAAAACGGTCAAGGTAAAACACCTAAAGGTTTTACAGCCATGGAACTCTCTATTCTCATTAGGTACATAAAAGCAGTCTCCCTTATTGACATCATTGATATTTTGGTGAGTGTGTGTCATCATATGTAATACAATGACTAGAATTTCCTGAAAGAAAGTTCCTTCCCTTTTATTTCTTTTCCAAACTAATGAGACACACACACAAGGGGAAAAATACATTTGTAGGAGATGCAATAATACTCCAAATACTTTGGCTTAATTTTTTATATTTTCCTTTACTTACGGGCAGGAGATTTGAGTGAAAAATAATTAATGTTAGTAGACAGGTTTTTAACCTTTTGTTTGACTGTCTTTATTAGAACCCAGAACAGATTGAACTAACAATGTGTTCTGGAATTTTTAAGAATGAGAGAGCAGATATTCGCCAACATTCAGAATAATAAGTGTATGTTATGTATATATGTCAGTTAGTAAAGAAAATGAATACTTTTGTACTGTCACCATAGTGTTAAATACAACGAGGCAGATACGACAACTTACAGCAGCTTTGAATCTGCCCCATAGTTTTAAAATTACCAAAGCAACTTTAATTTCAAACTATTTGTTAAAAGCATGATTAACAATTTAGCCAGTATCATTGAATCTCCAAATGGACATTTGTTCTCTGATTTGCTTCTAATGTTTGTGGCTTACCTCTTTCATGCAATAGGATATCAGCTCTGTGTATCAGATCTTTGCTGATGAGGTCCTAGGTTCCGGTCAGTTTGGCATTGTATATGGAGGTAAGTTACTGTGAACTTTTGCTTTTATATGTGCTCATGCTGGAGGTGTAGTTGGCTAGTGTACGTATATTAGCTACAGTCACATTTCATATATCTACTCATATCTGAGTTGTCAATGACATACAGCTCTGCTGTTGTAATCTTTTGTGTTAAAATGCTTAAGTTACAACATATTATTTGTTTGTAATGTGAAATCATGAGCAAATGAAATTCTGGAAACGAGACAAAATCATCGGAACAGTCCTTGCTAGTTTTCTTCTGTTTCATGTCTCCTCTTCCCAGAGCAGAATCATTAGAATCATAGAATATCAGGGTTGGAAGGGACCTCAGGAAGTCATCTAGTCCAACCCCCTGCTCAAAGCAGGACCAATTCCCAACTAAATCATCCCAGCCAGGGCTTTGTCAAGCCTGACCTTAAAAACCTCTAAGGAAGGAGATTCCACCACCTCCCTAGGTAACCCATTCCAGTGCTTCACCACCCTCCTAGTGAAAAAGTTTTTCCTAATATCCAACCTAAGCCTCCCCCACTGCAATGTGAGATCATTACTCCTTGTTCTGTCATCTGGTACCACTGAGAACAGTCTAGATCCATCCTCTTTGGAACCCCCTTTCAGGTAGTTGAAAGCAGCTATCAAATCCCCCCTCATTGTTACCTGTTAAGACTCCACCTATCAGAAAGCAAGAAAGGAGGCAAAAGAACAGTAATTAAAGGTCAATGTAAAGAAATGCCTTCATTGTCTACAAAGCATTGAAACTTTAATTCTTCTGTATATTAGTTGTGCTATTAATACTCTTCTTACTCTGACAATTTTGTGATGGAGATATAAGTTGATGGGCTGGTAGCTGTACACCAGTCTTGACAGAAATTTCTTTTGCTTCTGGACTCCATGGAAAGTGATAACATGACATTTTGTGTAAGGATTCTCTTTTAAGGTGGGAGCGTGGAGTGGGAAAGAGAGATTGTGACAGAATTAGACAATTTCCCCGTTTATCATTTTTTGATCTACTCCCATAATTACACTGTTCTTCGTATAGAAACTCCTCTTGATGTTTAGTACAATTACTCCTTGATTCAATACTTATTTAAGCCAATATGTTTAATGCTTGTATGAAGCATTTGTCCAAATCTTTTTTAATTCACTCCACCATTTAAAAATGCATGTATGATGTAACACATATAAGATGCTACAATCGCAAAGAAAATGGGAGAGCAAGAAAAGAGACTATAACCATAGTCTTATTTTTACATTACGTTCTGACTGCCTTGATCTATTTATTGCTGAGACAAAGTTGGGTGAGGTAATATCTTTTATTGGACCATCTTCTGATGAAGAGAGACGAGCTTTTGAGCTTACACAGAGCTCTTTGTCTCCAGAAGAAGAGTTCTGTGTAAGCTTGAAAGCTTATCTCTCTCACAAACAGAAGTTGGTCCAATAAAAGGTATTACCTCATCTACCTTCTCTCACTAATATCCTGGAACCGACACTGCTACACTATTTATTGCCAACAGTTCACAGGTTGGTTTTGGTAATCATTATACCATAAATAGGAATATTCTTATTCATTTTAAAATTTGGATCTACATCCTTCTAGTTAACATGTAGTGAATAAAATACTTTTGGTTCATTTTTGTGTTCCCGTATTTTAGAAAATTTCACATAGAACATCCTATTGGTTTAATTATTTCTAGGTATGAGAGAAATTTTTGCTTTTTTTTCAGAATGTAGGACAAAATTTTGAACTTGTAGATACTGAAAATTGAATACATTTTGAAGTACACCTCTACCCCGATATAACGCTGTCCTCGGGAGCCAAAAAATCTTACCGCATTATAGGTGAAACTGCGTTATATCGAACTTGCTTTGATCCGCCGGAGCGCGAAGCCCCGCTGCCCCGGAGTGCTGCTTTACCGCGTTATATCCGAATTTGTGTTATATCGGGTCACGTTATATCGGGGTAGAGGTGTATTGATATCTAGCTTTTATTTCTATTTGCCCCTCTATTCACATTACCTTTCATTTTTGAAAGGTGTAAAAAATGTTGTGGGGCTAGGGAGAAAATTTGGGTGATCTCTTACTGGTGTAAGATTTGACAGCAATACCATATTAAAGGGCTATGTTTAAAGCCATTTTGAACCCACTTACAGTATTTAATGTTAATCCTTCACCTGTGTATTAGCACCGCTCTGGTCTGTTCTCCTTACTTAACCAAATATTGTCTCCTGGTTTGATGTTCTTTAATGAAGTCCAGTATCCAGAAGGAATATGTCTAGTCCACTGTTGACTTTATTTCTGTGGCATTTTGATATAATTTGATGTTTAGTGGAGCTAGAACATCTTCCTTTAATTTTATATATATTTTTTAACCCGTACAGGTGGCTACAATTTATGTCATTTTCAGAATTGCCATATGTCAACCAAGGGTTTTATTTGGTATTGATACTGAATGCCTCAAAACAGATCTCCTAAACTCCTTGGAAGGATTTCAACCTTCATGCCATTTCTTCTATCAGCCCAGGATATGTTGCAAGCTTTTCATTGTACTAGTTTTTTCTAATCTGATTTAATTATTTTTACTTTTCAATTATTGAAGTCTGGCTACTTTGTTGCCATTTGGAACTTCAGTCAGGCCTCCATTAAGTCTAACTCGTTTTGTCCAGTGGAAACAAGCCTTTTTTTAACCCTTTATTCATCATATAAATCTTTAAGGCAGGTACATTGTTATGTTGACTGCTCCATCCAACAACCTTCAGGAGCAATTACTAAGCCATGACCACCAGTACTGAATACAGAACTCCAGGTGAGGTCTAGCTAGGTTGTTTATATAGCAGTAGTTTGACCTCCTTGTAGTATTTATCTAGCAGTGCACCGTAGTATTCTCTGTGCCCCTTACACTATAGCTGTGGACTTTTCTGTGTATTTTATACATTTTTCTAAAAGAGTTTTCAGCACTTTCACTGAGCAGACATTCCCTTTTGTTTTTGTTACAATCTCATTCTAGATTTAATATTGATGTGTGTGTTAGATTACCAAGGTCCTTCTGTGTCTGACCTCATTAACCTGCCCTCTTCATTGAGGGCTTAATTCTAACATTACAGGAAACAACTGAGTATGGGTGGGGGTGCTGGGTGGGCAGCTGCACGATCAGCATATGAGACATCCTGTCTGTGTAGGGTATAATGTTTTCCATTGAGGTGAAACCTAGCACAGCAAGACACACACACACACACACACACACACACACACACACACACACACACCCTCCTCCTCCCCCCCCCCCCCAGGAGCAGCCCGTTTTCCCTAACCAGTCATTTAGAGCTTTCAGATGGCAGCACACCTGCTTGGGCTACCATATCCCTCTTCATGTAGACTATACCCTGTTGGGCATATGGCCTGCCAGCCAGTGAATTAGCTGGATGTACCTTCTAGCACATTCCGGCACACAGTGGAAGTATCCTTTTGCTGCTGGGACAACAGGAGAGAGGAATCCTTACAACTTTTTCCATCCCACCCTGAGCATCAGCATAGAAGAGGCCAGGATTTTATGGGTTTATGTGAGACTTAATGGCGCATAGGTCTTTTGCAGGTCATCTGCATGGGGTGAGTTTCACCTAATATATATAATATCAATGCACAGATTGGACAGCAAAGCAACAGTCACTTTAAATTTATGTTGCAGAAAAATCCTGCATTTCAGGATTGAGAGTACTTACTGTCATAATTACATTCATATCACAGTTACAATTTTCAACTCAGATGTGTATTAACATTTATGATTGTGAAAAATGTACCCATTTCCACAAAGAGGGCTGTAACTTTGTTAAAGAATGATTTTCTGCTGTTTGATGGGTGGTGCTGCTTTTCTTTTAGGAAAACATAGGAAGACTGGAAGGGATGTGGCTATTAAAGTCATTGATAAGATGAGATTCCCCACAAAACAGGAAAGTCAGCTTCGCAATGAAGTTGCCATTCTGCAGGTACAAAATACATTTTAAATAAAATCCACATTTGAGCTTTGCGTCCTGTCAAAGGAAAAGATTTTCTGTGATTCTGTGGCATGTGCTTAAGTGCTTAACTAAGCTAGGCATAAGACCCAATCCTTGAAATCTGAGCCCGGCTGTTAGAGGGGGCACTGAAAGACAGGGAGTCTGTGAGCAGCTGGAAGCAGAGTTGTCAGCTTATTGTTGGCAGCTGTCTACTTACTGCCAGCACAGACCCAGGGAGAAGATGTACTTAGGCTTTCTGGGGCCTCCCTGAAGCAGCAGCTGAAATTCATGTGACTTCTGTTCTGTTGATTGCATGACTTGCCCATCAATCCATACAAACATTTTGCTCTTTTCCTTTATATTCCTGTCTGATTGTATCGTATACAAAATTGTCCACTTCAGATATTTCCTTTTCCAGACAAAAGTAATCTTAATATTGGCAATTGGCACATTTCATTTGTTAAATCTTGCCACCTTGAAATGCCTTCTGCCTCATACCCTTTGTTTCTAATCCCTAACTCTCCATTTATATATGCTTTCTGATTTTATAGCTCAGTATAAGTGTAATTTTCCTACTGTTCAATCAATGCTGTATCTCTTTTGTTCTTCATGTGAACGTTGTAACTCTCTAGAATTTGCACCACCCTGGGATTGTAAACCTGGAATGTATGTTTGAAACCCCAGAACGGGTGTTTGTTGTGATGGAAAAGTTGCATGGAGATATGCTGGAGATGATTCTTTCTAGTGAGAAAAGTCGGCTGCCAGAACGAATCACTAAGTTCATGGTCACCCAGGTTGGTATTCCATCTCTGTTTGCTTCTGTGAAGAAGAGGGGCCAGATTTTGGTTTCTTAAACTGGTGTGAGTAGAATTTAGCCCAAGGTATTGCCTAGATTCAATAATTATTTAAAGAAGACAAAGCTTTAACAAGCGACAAAGAGTCCTGTGGCACCTTATAGACGTATTGGAGCATAAGCTTTCGTGGGTGAATACCCACTTCGTCAGATGAATGTAGTGGAAATTTCCAGAGGCAGGTATAAATATGCAGGCAAGAATCAGTCTAGAGATAACGAGGTTAGTTCAATCAGGGAGGATGAGGCCCTCTTCTAGCAGTTGAGGTGTGAACACCAAGGGAGGAGAAACTGCTTTTGTAACTGGCTAGCCCAGGGGTCGGCAACGTTTGGCACGCGCCTCGCCAGGATAAGCACCCTGGCGGGCCGGGCCAGTTTATTTACCTGCTGACGCGGCAGGTTCGGCCGATCGCGGCCCCCACTGGGCCAATGGGGGCGGAGGGAAGCGGCGCAGGCGAGGGATGTGCTGGCCGCGGCTTCCCGCCGCCCCCATTGGCCCGGGACGGCGAACCGCGGCCAGTGGGGGGCTGCGATCGGCCAAACCTGCCGCGTCAGCAGGTAAATAAACTGGCCCGGCCCGCCAGGGTGCTTACCCTGGCGAGTCGCGTGTCAAACATTGCCGACCCCTGGGCTAGCCATTCACAGTCTTTGTTTAATCCTGAGCTGATGGTGTCAAATTTGCAAATGAACTGAAGCTCAGCAGTTTCTCTTTGGAGTCTGGTCCTGAAGTTTTTTTGCTGCAGGATGGCTACCTTTAAATCTGCTATTGTGTGTCCAGGGAGGTTACCATATACTGAAACCTGTAGGAGAACACTTCAACCTCCCTGGACACACAATAGTAGATTTAAAGGTAGCCATCCTGCAGCAAAGGTGTAATTGGTTATGTTTTAAAGGAGACACCTCAAATTAAGTTTTCATAATGGTCCATGTGTGGTATAAAAATATTCAAAAACTGCCTTCCCCCAAACAAAATTAACAATTGTGATTTTGATCAGGAAAAAAAAAAAGCACTTGCACAATGTGAAAGCACAGCAAATTGGAGAAGTCTGTACAGTTCTAAATTATTGTACAACTTTGTGTGTCTGATCTTTGGTGCTTAGACACTTACAGTCCTAATCATTTTGAAAATACCTTTCCTCCTTTTGTAGATACTTGTTGCTTTGAGAAATTTACACTTCAAGAATATTGTGCACTGTGATTTAAAACCAGAAAATGTACTACTAGCATCAGCAGAACCATTCCCTCAGGTGAGTGAAAATTTAACAAATGTTTCATCCTAAATCACTGTTCCACTAAAGAAGAAATATAGAATTTAGAGCTTAAAAATGATCTGTCATAGGACAGTATTACTGATGTTTTCACCCAAAATATAACTAGAATTATGTGAGCTGCCTGTATTGTTACCTTATGAATTATCTATGTATTTTGTGTACTGATTTATTGAATAAGTATAGATGTTCTTCTTTGAGTGATTGCACATGTTCATTTTACTTCAGGTGTGTGCCAGCCGAGTGCGCCAGAGACAGAGATTTTTCTCTTACTGGTACCTATCAGGGTGGTGCATGTGTTCTCATGCTGCTGCGCAATGATATAAAGGGCAGAACTGCCCCTGACCCTCTTCAGTCCCTTCTAACCACCCATGATTGGCAGGGTTGCTAATATTCTCTTTTTCAGGGATTTTTTTCTTGTATATAGTTAGTGTAGTTATCAATAGTTAGACCTTTAGAGTAAAGTTTTATTGTTATTTAACTTAGTTTTGCTTAGATTGTCAGTTCTTGCTTGTTCTGATTGCCAACTCCTGGTACCTGGGCTTTAAGGCTTGCATTGGCTGTGAGAAGTCTGGTAAGTGACCCTCATTGCAGCAGTCTAAAGTGCTTCGGTGAGGGTCACATCTGAGACTGTTCCCATATCTGTAGAAACTTCAAGCCTTGGACCAAAGGGGTGGACATCAAGTACTTCTGTCTCTGTCAGAAGTGCCCCTCCAGACATTGCAGAGACTCTGTGCTATTCCCCTTCCCTGGTAACAAGGAAGAAGCATGGACAATGTGTGTTGAAAGAGCCAGCCTCCTCCAAAAGATCGAGGTCACTGGTGCTGTCTATCAGCAAGCAAGCTGGAGGGCAGTGTAGAGTGTCTTTGGGGAAGAGGTGCTCCCGGATACTGACTTTGTCTAACCCAGGGTCATTGACTCCGGTGCATGCACCGTTGAGGCTGACCTCTGCAATACAATCATCAGGAGAATCTCTTGGTACCAGTGACGCTGGAGGCAGATGCCACGGTGTGAGACCTGCTACGCCTCTTAGTACTGGATTCTTCAGTAGTGCAGGAGACAAGTCGTCTGGTACCAATTGAGCCTCAGGCTTCATCAGATGTACCTGCAAGTAAGATTGGTGCTGTGGCTGGCTTCAGACTTCCAGTGCTTGCTTACCTGGTGCCATCAAGAGGCAAGCCCAGCATGCTGTCACCAGTACTGATGTCTCTGGAGACTCAATACTGCACATTGGCACCGTGTGGCACAGCGTCTTTCTGGGCAGGCAACTTGGGTTCCTCCTTGGAGACTAAGGTAGGCTCATGTGCCTTTCGCTCCAGGGCTAGAAGGCATTTCTCACCTTTCTCTAGAGGATTCAGCTCCTGGAACCTGGCAGAGGTCCCATGGTAGTCCAGGGATCTGGATCTTTGGGCTGGTAGAGGGTGGGGTCCTATACCCTACCAATGGATTTATGAAACTCATGGGGCTTTCAACTCACCATCAGATCCTCTCTGGTTCTCCTCCCTCTAGATCCCCAAGCAGATGATGGGATAGCTCCCATAAGGAGACTCAGGATGTTACCCATAGTACCAAGGCTCATACTGATCAAGAGCATCCTCATATACCAGAACCTCCACCTGGGGAGGTACAGGAAGCTCCAACTCAGACTTCTTTGCATTCCTCCTCATCACTTGATGAGGCGGTGATGTCTGGGGTGTCATTGCTTCTTTAGGATGACTAAAGGGCCTACCAGTTGCTAAAGAGGGTTGGTTTCTTTCTGGACATCCAGGTCAAGGTGGTTCAAGAGGGTTCCCATAGACTGGACAAACTGAGGACAGCAGGACCTTCCTGAGTGGCTCTGTCTGTACATGAAACCATACTAGAGCCCACAAGATTGTAGTGGCAAATGCTTCTCTGCCATCGACAGCCAAGTGAATTGAGTGAGGGTACCATGACCCTTTTCAGTGCTATGAATATTTCTACATCCATCCCTCACTGGGTTCCTTGGTTGTCTCAGCCATAAATGAAAGAGTGCATCAGGGATGGCTATCTTCTACCCCCAAAAAAATAAAAAAGTGAAAACAGAAGACCTTTTTGGTAGAAAGATTTATCCCACTGCTGGCCTGCAGTTTTGTATCTGTAACCGTTAGGCCTTGCTGATTCTCCCTCTGGGACAATGTTCTGAAGTTCACGGACAAGTTACCGGAGGATGCCAGGCAGAAATTCCAGTCCATCTTGGAAGAGAGCAAACTCCTGGCCGGGACCTCCCTCCAAGCTGGATTAGATGGAGTGGATTCTGAGCCAGAGCCATGGCAACTGTAATAACGATGTGCAGGTTTTCATGGTTTCAGTCCTTGGGTCTGTCGTAGGAAGTCCAACAGATTATAAAGAATCTCACTTGTGAGAATCCTCTTCTCTCAGTAGATTGATGAGAAGCTTCGCAGTCTCAGAGATTCCAGGGCAACGATGAAATATTAGGAATTTACACTTCATTCCCTAAAAAGAAACAGTTTTGCCCTTAGTCGTGCCAATGATGCCCACATTTCATGGCTAGACAAACCAATCGTTTCAGTACTCCTGAGGGAATTTTGCACCAAAAAAATAATTCTGTGCACAATATTAAAATTCTGTAAAACTCTGCATATTTTAATTTGTCAATAAATAAATGTGGAGGCTCCAGCCTGGCAGTGGGGAGCACAGGTCACTGTCTGCATGGAGGTGGGAAACCACCCTGCAGCTCCCCACCCCTGGGGACATGGACTTGGTGGTGAGACTGCATCTGACCCTGACACAGGACATCTGACCCTGCCTCAGAAACACCCCGCAGCCCGCCCCTCCACATCAGGTGCACCAAGATAGTGAGCGGGACAGAATCTCTCACGCCTAGTACTGGCCCCCAATCAAGGTGTGGAGCAAACAGGCTCAGCCCATCAGGATCCAAGTGTGGGGGGGTCCAGGTGTGGGGTGAGAGGGTTCTGTGTGTGGCAGTCTGGGTGCAGACAGCTCAGTAGGGAATGTGGGGGGAATGGGACTGTGCGGGATGGGGGGGGTCCAGGTGAAGGTGGTTGGGGCTCAGCGGGGGGGGGGGGTGTCTGAGTGTGGGGGGTGGGGCTCAGCGGGGGGGTCTGGGTGTGCAAGGCTTGAGGTGGCACAGGTGCAGGGGGGTGGGGGTTTGAGTGCAGGGGGCTCAGCAGTGGGTAGTTTGGTACAGGGGTGGGGTCTGCATGTAGGGGAGAGGGGCTTGGCGGATGTCTGGACACAGGGGGGTTGGTGTGGGAGGGTTCCAAATGCAGGGGGTAAGGCTCGGCAGGGGGGGTGTTGGGTGCGGGGGGTGGTGAGGCTTGGCAGGGTGGGGGGTCCGGGTATGGGAGTCCAGATGCTTGGGGGTTGGGCAGCCGGGGGAGCAGCTCCCTGCGTAGTGACCCTTCCCTGCCACGGCTGAGAACTGTGTGTGGGGGTAAGGGGTGCATGCAGTTGGGGAGGTTTCTGGGGATGGGTCTGACTCCTGGCCGCTTCTTGCAGGGGAAGAGGAAATCCTGTCCTCCCCCAGCCCAGCTGGGACTAGCCGCTGAGCCCAGCGCAGGGTAGGAGCCACCGGCTGGGGTGCCCCTGTGATTTACCTTTCTGTCTGCTGCTCCGGGCTCCTGCAAAGACATGCCCTCACTGGGGATGGATGTGTAACTGCCTTTGTGGCTTCCCTTTGTTTCCCCCGTCACAAGTAATTTTTCTGCGGGGAAGCAAAGAAATCTGCAGGGGACATGAATTCTGTGCGTACTCAGTGGTATAGAATTCCCACAGAGTAATTCCAGGAAAATGGTAGGAGGAAACCTCCACCTCCTTGCTTTTCTTCTTTGCTGGGTTCTTCTAGACAGCCTGGAAATTCCAAGGAGTCTATTTGACTGCCTTGTCAACAACAGAATACCCATTGTGTCTTGGTCTGATTTCTCCTATCCCTGTTTTTTCCAGCAGATGCTAGGTTATCCTGGTTCTGTTGAACTTCACATAGCTTTTCAAAAGTGGTGAAGTACTCGTGAATGCAACCTGTCTCTTTGTATGCAGGACACAACTGGTCCCAGCTGAGGCTTCATTGAGTGGAGGGAAGTGTTGGGGACTCTGAGATCTTTCTATGTTTTTCTAACAGTTCCAGATTGTATTTCTTCTCCTTCTCCTTCTTCTCCTCCACCGCCTCGGTCTTTCAGCTCCATGACTCTCTTACGGGCTTCAACTTCTTGCTGTCTTAGCTCCATGGCTCTTCTCTGGGTGGCTTCAGCTTAGGGTTTTTAACATTTTCTAACTGCCACTTCTGGTATTAGCATCTATCCTTTCTCTTTTTCTTCTGCCTCCAATCTGGCCAGCTCTTATTTTGCAGTTGTTTACTGGCGCTTATTTTTATGCTTTGCTGTTTGCTTATTTTGGGTAAAGAAAATAGAAACAGAAAACAACAAACTGTAACCTGTCTTTGACTGGTACGCTGCCCTCGACTTGAAGGATGCCTATTTCCATATTCCAAGGTCACAGACGGTTCCTCCATTTCATAGTGGGCAAACACCATTTCCAATTTACAGTGCTACCCTTTGGCCTCTCATCGGCACCAAGGGTCTTCACAAAATGTATGGCGCCAGTGGCCGCTTACCTGAGATGTCAAGGAGTCCAGGTCTTCCCATATCTCGATGACTGGCTCATCAAGGGCAGGTCCCGGGAACAACTACAAAGGAGCCTTGATCTGGTGCGTTCTACCTGCCGCGACCTGGGCCTGTTGATAAATGAGAAAAAAATCCATCTTAAGGCCAGCTCAATGAATAGAGTTCATCGGGGCAGTTCTCGACTCCATGTGAGCCTCCTTTCTTCCGGAGGCTCACTTTCAGGCCATGTCGGACCTGGTCTCCCACGTGAAGAACCACCTGCTCACCACGGCTCACACCTGCCTGCAGTTGTTGGGCCACATGGTCGCCTGTACATACATGGTCAGTCATGCCCAGCTCCACCTCCAGCCTCTGCAAGCGCGGCTGGCATCAGTTTACACCCCCAGCAGACACGACCTAGACTGGGTAGTCAAGATGCTGGATCCCATCCTGTCGTCCCTAGAGTGGTGGTTGTAGAGTTGGAGGGTGTTCCCTTTGTGGCCCCGTTCCTGTCCCTGACCCTAGTCTCAGATGCTTTGGTCCTGGGCTGGGGAGTGCATCTGGGCGAGCTCAGCACTCAAGGTCGCTGGCTGTGGGACGATCTGGCCCTTCACATCCATGTCAGGGAGGGAGCTAAAGGCAGTTCATCTGGCCTGCTAGGTGTTCTTGCCCCACCTGAGGGACAAGGTAGTACAGGTCTTCATGGACAATACCGCTGTGATGTATTACATCAACAGGCAGGGCGGAGCCAGGTCGTCAGCCCTTTGCCAAGAAGCTCTGAGCCTTTGGGAATTTTGTGTGCCGCATGCTATTCATCTGGTAGCCGCGCACCTGCCCGGAACCAGGAAAGTGCTGGCACATCACCTCAGCAGGACCTTCTTGTCTCACCACGAGTGGTCGCTCCATCCGAAGGCAGCCAGTATGATCTTCCATTTGGGGAACTCCCAGGTGGACTTGTTTGCGTCCCGTCAGAACAGGAAATGCCACGTGTTCTGTTCACTCCAGGGGATGGACAGGGATTCCCTGTCAGATGCTTTCCTGGTCCTATGGTCCGTAGCCCTAATGTACACCACCTCGCTGGTGCTGCTGATCCACAGAGTCCTCGTGAAGATCAAACAGGACAGAACAAAGGTTATCCTGATAGCCCCCGAGTAGCCTCACCAGCACTGGTTTGGCATGCTGCTGGACCTTTCAGTAGCTGTGCCACTGCGGCTCCCTCTCTGGCCAGACCTGCTGTCCCAGGACCACGGCAGTCTCTTGCACCCAAACCTGAAGGAGTTGCACTTGTCGGCATGGCTACTACATGACTGAATACAGAAGAGCGGGAGTGCTCGAACCGGGTGCAACAGGTCTTGCTGGGTAGCAGAAAGCCCTCCACTAGAGCAACTTACCTGGCAAAGTGGAAAAGGTTCATGTGCTGGGCTTTGGAATGACATGTCCGAGCTGAACAGGCCTCACTGCAGGTTATCCTGAATTATCTTCTGCACCTCAAACTTCAGGGCTTGTCCCTGTCATCGATTAGGGTCCATCTGGCTGTTATTTCGGCTTTCCACCCACCATTCCAAGGCAGGTCAATCTTCACTCATGACATGATGGCTTGGTTCGTGAAAGGTCTGGAGTGTCTTTACCCTCACGTCTGGGACCCTGTCCCCATGGATTTGAATCTCGTGCTGTCGAGGCTCATGGGACCTCTCTTTGAACCTCTGGATTCCTGCCCTCTTCTCCTTCTCTCCTGGAAGTTTTTATTCCTGATGGTGATTATGTCCACTCACAGGGTGTCTGAGATCAAGGCGTTCACGTCAGAACCGCCCTATAGGGTGTTCTACAAAGATAGGATCCAGTTGCAGCCGCATCCAACGTTCCTGCCCAAGGTGGTTTCCCAGTTTCATACCGGCCAGGACATTTTCTTACCGGTCTTCTTTCCGAAGCCCCATAAATCTGAGGAGGAGCACAAGTTACACGCCCTGGACGTCAGGAGGGCACTGACCTTCTATATTGACAGGACAAGGCTGTTTCGCAAGTCAACACAGCTGTTCGTTGCAGTGGCAGACAGGATGAAAGGTCGCCCAGTGTCTGCTCAAAGGATTTCATCCTGGATCACAGCCTGCGTCTGATACTGCTATGAGCAGGTGAATATGCCTCCACCCACAATAGTCAAGGCTCACTTGACTAGAGTGCGAGCATCATTAGTAAGGCTATGTTTTAGTCACAGGTATTTTTAGTAAGTCATGAACAGGTCATGGTGAGTAAACAAAAATTCACGGCCCGTGACCTGCCCATGACTTGTACTATATACCCCTGACTAAATCTTGGGGGGTGGGGGGGACACTGGTGCTGGGAGAAGGAGGGGTTGGCGGAGCTGACAGGCTCCCTACCTGACTCCACGCCTCTCCGGAAGTGGTGACATCCCTCGGCTCCTAGGTGGAGGCATGGCCATGCAGCTCTGCACACTGCCTCCCTGAGCGCTGGCTCCACAGTTCCTATTGGCTGGGAACTGCAGCCAATGGGAGCTATGGGGGCGGTGCCTGCAGGCAGAGACAGTATGCAGAGCCTCCTGGCCGTGCCTCTCCCTAGGAGCTGAGGGATGTCACTGCTTCCAGGGAGTGCCCCCCTGCCCTGAGGTAAGCGCTGCACAGAGCCCTCATCCCCTCCTGTGCCCCAACCCACAGCCCTGAGCCCCCTCCCACACCCAAACTCCTGCTGCTGCTGGGGAGTGGGGCGGTAGCCGCTCCAGAGGTCACAGAATCCATGACCTCCATGACAAACTTGCAGCCTTAGTCATCAGCAGCCTTCTTGGCTCAGGTGACGATCCAAGAGATCTGTAGAGCTGCTACCTGGTTGTCTGTCCACATGATTGCATCCCATTATGTGCTTACCCAGCAGGTCTGGGACGATGCTGGCTTTGGCAGGGTAGTGCTGCAAGACCGTGAATTCTGAGCCCACCTCCATTGGCACTGCTTGTGAGTCACCTAGAATGGAATCGACATGAGCAAGCACTCGAAGAAGAAAAAACGGTTACCTATCTTTCATGGCTGTTCTTCAAGATGTGTTGCTCGTGTCCATTCCATTACCCATTGTCCTGCCCCCCTGCTGGAGTTTCCAGCAAGAAGGAACTGGGAGGGTATAAGGTCAGCAGTGCCTGATATACCAGCACATGAGCATGGCACTCCTGGTGGTGCCACTGTCGACCCTACGGATACCACTAAGGCAAAAATCTCCGACAACTAGGCACATGGGCAAGCGCACACCTAGAATGGAATGGACATGAGCAGCACATCTCAAAGAGCAATGGTCACGAAAGGTAGGTAACCATTTTTTCTCCAATCTGCAGAGCCTCTGTGTCAGGGCTCTTCTGACACTACCATCAGAACCCAACCTGATCTTGCAGGACCACGGTTGACTCCTGCATCCCCACCTGTCTGCTGTTCATCTTATGGCTTGGATGCTCCATAGTTAATGCCTTAAGAGGCAGAGTGTTCAGAGAATGTACAAAACATCTTCCTGAATAGCAGAAAACCTTCTAGTCAATATACTTTTCTGTTGAAGTGAAAATGATTTTCCTTATGGTTATAGCAGAAAGATGTTTTCCAGTCTGGGCCTCTTTCCACCATGTCTTGGATTACTTGTTCTGCCTGAAACAACAAGGCCTATCCATTAGTACCATCCGGGTTTACCTGGGAGCTATCTCCAGTTTCCACTTTCCAATCACTGGCCACTCAGTATTCTCTAATCCAGTGTTCTTAAAGGGTCTGGACAGGTTATATCCCTAGGGTTCAAATCTGGTGTTAACAAAGTTGATGGGTCAATGCTTTGAACCGATGGCAACCTGCTCTTTACTTAATCTGTCCATGAAAGAGAAGAGTGAGGGAATTACAAGCCTTGGTAGCTGACCCTCCTTACACAGCCTTTTATAAGGACAAAGTTACGTCCACATCCGAAAACTGTGCCTAAAGTAATATCAGAATTCCATCTCAATCAAGTGATATAATTTACCGACTTTCTTTCCTAAGCCCCAATAAGGATGAAGAGACACTCCATACTTTGGATGTCAGAAGGGCGTTAGGTATTTATTTGGACAGAACCAAATTGTTTAGGTTGGTCATCCCAACTATTCTTAGCAGTTGCAGACAGGATGAAGGCCCTTCTAGTCTCAGCACAGAGAATCTCATCATGGATTTCCTCTTGCATATGTGTTGTGACATTGCCAATATAACCCTGAGAAGCAGGGTAGTAGCACATTCGGCAAGATTTCGGGCAGTTCTACAGGTTTTTTAGCTCAAGTGCCTGTAACAGACATTTGTAGGACTGCAACTTGGTTATCGGCACACACCTTTACAACTCATTATTCTGTATCTCAGCATTCCAGAGAACGCCTAGTTTGGACAAGTAGTCCTTCAGTTGTTTTTCAGGTAGACTCCAAAATGCACCTCCAGATTGAGCTGCTTGTGAATCACCTGAAGTGAAATGGACGTGTGCAAGACAAAATGGTTACAAAACTCTTCTGTAACTGTTGTTTGTCGAGATGTGTTGTACGTGTCTATTCTATGACCCTTCCCCTTCCCCTCTATAACAAGAGTCTCTCCAGTAAGGAGGAACCGAAGGGCTGTGGGGCAGCTGCACGCTTTATGCCATCACAAGGCAGCATAGGGTGCATGTGTTGCCCCGACAGGTACCACTCTGAGACAAATCTCTGTCTCTGGTGCAGTGGGTGTGCACACATACCTGAAGTGGGTTAGACATGTGCAGTGAAGTGGAATGGACACGTGTAACACATCTCAAAGAACAACAGTTACAGAAGAGGTTACTGTTTGTTTTTTCTCAAGTTTGCTAGTAAGTTTCCAAAGACAAGTATGTAAAGGGAGACCTCACTGAAGGAATAGGACTAATTGCTTTTTGCTTCAATTTGTCCAGTGCAAGCAATAATTAAATGATGGCAAATGTAATGCCTGATACCATACTTTTGTTTGGACAGTTGCTCCTCTGTGAGATCTACCAGAGATTTTTCAGTTAACAGTACTGTATTTATTTACAGGTGAAGCTGTGTGACTTTGGTTTTGCGCGCATCATAGGCGAAAAGTCTTTCAGGCGCTCTGTGGTTGGAACCCCTGCTTATCTTGCTCCTGAGGTGCTCCGGAGTAAAGGTTACAATCGCTCTCTGGATATGTGGTCAGTGGGAGTAATTGTCTATGTGAGCCTTAGTGGTACATTCCCATTTAATGAGGATGAAGATATAAATGACCAAATCCAAAATGCAGCATTTATGTATCCACCAAACCCCTGGAAGGAAATTTCTAGTGAAGGTAAAGAAATTCAAGAGAGCTTTTGCTTTTTGGGATCTTATTTTTTATAGCATTTAATATACATTAATTCTTTGGAATTCAGGTATTTTTGAATTGCATTATGAGTTTGATTCAGACAGGAATGTGAAAATTGACAGCTGAATGACTCTTTGGTTAAAGGCTAACATAATAGGTGTGAGCCAGCATGAATTTGTGAAAGATAAACAATGTCAAATGGGATTACATTTAACAATTGGTCTAGAGAAAAGGGAGAACCAATAGATATAACTAGATTTCAGAAAGCTGTTGATAGAACTTGACATAATGGCTTATTGTATGAACACACCAAATGTGGGTTTAGGTAACTTTTGTGCTGGGTGTAGAAAGTGGTGGGCTGGAGGTAAAGATGTGTACTCTTCATGAAAACTAATGACAAGTTAAATCTAGCATGGCTGTATGTTGGGACTGATAGCTTGAAACATAGGCATGCATACACCTCTACCCCGATCTAACGCGACCCGATATAACATGAATTCGGATAGAACGCGGTAAAGCAGTGCTCCGGGGGGGCAGGGCTGCGCGCTCCGGCGGATCAAACCAAGTTCGATATAACGCGGTTTCACTTATAACGTGGTAAGATTTTTTTGGCTCCCGAGGACAGCATTCTATCGGGGTAGAGGTGTATAACTAGAATTCTGGATCCAAACATTCTGGTCCAGTGCAATAACGAAATAGGGGTGAGTGAAGATATTCAGATCTGGATCCAAATGTTAGCAGACTTCAAGGTTGTTCAGACCTGGGGTTTTAGCATGGGCCTAGCTCTAGCTGTGAAATTCACGATGATGATAAAATAAGTGGTGTATATACTTAAGACCTGGAGGGATGTCTGAGAGTAGTGTGTGATGGTGGGAACTTATTGTTGAGAGAGCACTTTAAAAAGATATAAGATAAAATTTTCAAAAGAGCCTAACTGGCTGAGGAGCCTAAATCTCATTGACTTCTAATGAGACCTAGGTTCTTAAGTACCCCAGTCATTTTGAAAACTTTACCCCTTTTAATTTAGGACCAATTTTGGCAAAGCTTCCATTGACTTCAGTCGGACTAGGATTTTATCCTCACATTAGTACGTTATTTTTAACAGTAAATTTGAAATCAATAAACTCAATTTGGAGTAAATCAGTAAACTCGGTTTTGAGTAGTGTGTTTTTTAAAAACAAACAAAACACTACCTTTCTGGCTTTCTCCTAACATGAGTTAAAACTTATTGTAAAGACCATTGGCTTGGCTAAGATTCACACAGTATACATTGTGTATATATTTTAGGTAACACTTAAATTTGAGTTACATGTAAACTACATTAGAGATGACAGATTTGTATTTATACTGTAGAATTTTTGATAATTTGTTTGTTCTGTGGCTTTTCCCCCGCCCCAGCCATTGATTTAATAAACAATTTGCTTCAAGTGAAGATGAGAAAGCGTTACAGTGTTGACAAATCTCTTAGTCATCCCTGGCTCCAGGTAAGAGCTATTGCCCACCTTATTTTCTATAAAAGCGGTATGTAACTGTCCTTTAAGTGAATCACATTTTAAATTAAATAGCTCAAAGGCTTTGTAAACTTTGTAACTGTAAATTGTTTTTACCGCAACATTATGAAAATATCTTACAATGCACATCCATGAAGATGGCAACTCGAATTAATCTAATATGAGAGAGAACCAAGCCTCATTGACCATGCTTACCTGCTGCGTCCTTCCTAAATCCCCATCTCCTTATGTGTTCCTTCCCCCTGCCCTTCAGAATCTTATCTTGCCCTCCTGTTCTCTGTGATACTGTTAATTTTTCTCTGTTTTTACTCTTTACTGTCTATCTGGCAGTGGTGTGGAGAGTTCATTTCCTTAGTATTGCCAATTATCAACACTCAACTCCACCTCAAATACATGGCAGAGTGGGATGCTATTTGTTCTCAAGTAGAGAATGAAAGCAGAATGTATACCATGACTCATTTTAGAAGAGGCAAGATGAGGTGAAGTGTGTTTGTAGAAGGAAAGTGTTGGTTCAGTTTTCACTCGGGTACCTTTTACTTTCTGATCTCTGACAACTACATAATCTCACAATTTTGCACACAGACAGACAAGAGAACTCTGGAAAACCCACTCAATGATTTGATGGAATTAGTATTTCAACTGAAAGGACAGCATTTTTACATATATCTGAAAAATGTCTGTCTTGGAATCATTACATTTTCATAAATTGTACGTAGTACACCTCTACCTCGATATAACGCTACCCGATATAACACGAATTCGGATATAATGCGGTAAAGCAGTGCTCCGGGGGGGGCGGGGCTGCGCACTCCGGTGGATCAAAGCAAGTTCAATATAACGCAGTTTTACCTATAACGCGGTAAGATTTTTTGGCTCCCGAGGACAGCGTTCTATCGAGGTAGAGGTGTAGTACTTTTACTGAAACCAGAGGGATTTAACTTATTTCAACTCAAGCCCCTTCAGGTGAACCTAATCCTGTTTGGGTTTGCACTATATCTTTTTGTCTGTAGTCACCTAGTCATATTAAAGTAAAAGTATTGAATTGCTAACTTGATTTTTATGACTGTTGTGCTGCCATGGGTTTCATAAACCATTCACCTTAATTTTTTTAAAGGATTATCAGACTTGGCTTGACCTTAGAGAGTTTGAAACTCGCATTGGAGAGCGTTACATTACCCATGAGAGTGATGATGCTCGCTGGGAAGAACATGCTTATGAACACAACCTTGTGTACCCCAAACATTTCATTATGGCCCCGAATCCAGATGATATGGAAGAAGACCCTTAATATTCACCATGCTAACTTCATTACAGAAGGGAGCTTCAGATAGAAACTGATGTTGATACTTTTCTGGACAGATATTGCTCTTTGAATGTTGTTCAGATGATTCAATCTACAAAACCATGAAGGATCCTGCACTGGCAGGTGGATGAGCAAAATGACCTAACAAGTTTTTCTTCATCTCTAATTTCTTGAACTATGAAATGTGATCTGGCAATGGGATAAGCAACTTGGGTAACATTTCACTAGCTGTATGGTTACGGACGATGTTACTGAGGTGTAATGCATACAGATTGAATGCATGGTGTGAGTTTTCTGTGTTTTTTTGTAGCCTATGCAATAACGAAACAATTTTTTTATGGTTTCCTAGTCCCTTATTTACTAAGCCATAGAGTACTGTTTTCTGGTATTTAGATACATCTCCACTTTCCTAGTTTGTACATTGTGGAAAGAGGCTGTAAAAAGAAATCAAAACCGTATACCTTTACCAAATCACAACAGAAAATGCTGGAGTAGGACTAATTTAAAAGACTGAATGTTTGACCGGTATGCGATAATAATAAAGGTAAAGGAACATGCTTGTTTGCCGCTGTTTTAAGCAGTTGAACGCTTGACTTTCTTTGCCCTGGTAGAATTGAAGGATCTTTCTCCAGATGTCTGAAGATAAGATAGTAACACCGGATTTCATATTTCTGTTGAATGCCAACTGACAATCAAAAAGCTGTGGTAGCCCTCAACGTTGTCTCTTACAATAGAGCAATAAACCACAACAGGGTGTGCATTAATATGCAAGATTGGGATGTGTCTTTGGTGTGTACCAAAGGTGTTTTGTCTTAAAATCACCAAAGTAGTGCACAAATAGCATACACACTTTTATGTCGCATATCCTTCCACGGTGGAAAAATAGTTTCTAGCAGGATATGCAAAATAGTAAAGAAAAGTATAAACACTTTTCCTCTACTGTTTTGAATAACTTTGAAAAACGTATTTTATGTTCATTTTAGGTTCCCCGGACTCAGCCTGTCTGCAGTAGTTTGTGGCCTGATGGCAACTCTCGATCCTCATTTTCTGTTGAACAAACTAAATTAGGAGTCCTGCTGAAAAAATCAAAATTGAGCATGAGTTAAAGGTGCTGTTGCGCCACAAACTGTTGCCAACAGGTTAGTTCATGAATCCAGCTGCCAGGAGGAAGAGGCATTGCCTCCTATTTCAGCCTTCCAGTCTTTAACCTGCAATTCCACCCCTTCCCCACTTCCTAAACTTTATAGATTATGAAACTGAATTAGGAGTTCTAAACCAACTCTTAATTCAGCTTCTTAACAGAAACTTCCGTTTAAACATACCCAGCCACATCTTGAGAACTGTGGCCAAATGGAGAGGGAAGCAGAAGTTTCCTTCTGAAATGATGGTGCAGGAAGATAGTTTGGCAGTTAAAGTCGGCCATGTTTCAAGAAGAAAGCCTTATGCCCGCTATATTAAATGGAGGCCTCCATTTACTTAAAGTTGTGAGTTTCTGATGAAATTTCAGCCATGTATTATTGGGAGTTGATGCAAGGCTGTGCATCTCCCAGATAGGTCCAACTAGCTAATAACTTGGCTTTGGGTAGTGTCCTTATGTTTTTTTAAAATGTAAATTCTGTAGGTTTCGGTTGCAAAGGTAATTGAAGCCTTTGGGGTCTCCTTACTCTTCTAGGTGAGGTAATGTTTTTGTAGGCTGACTAAAATATTTTTAATTGTAATTATCAAAATCAGGGTGGGTGAGTAGAGCTGCCCATACCACTCCTGCATTTGGGGAATTCTCCAGGGGATTGTCCTTTCCCTTTTGTGGTGCTGGAAGACTGTAAAGGAATTGTAGTAGGAGACAGAATCTGCCCCCTTAGCCTTGAAGCCTCATTGAGGGGAGATTTCAGGATTGGTCCCTCCACAGAGAGTACTGAAACAGCTTGTATGCTAATTCAATTGTAGTTTTAATTTTTGAAGTAGTCTGATCACCTGTGAAATCATTGGCTTAGTATTGGCCTAATTTCCTGTAAAGTTTGTCACATCCAGGCTTGGAGAGGGAAGTGACACTTTCTCTTCTAGCTGCCATCATTTCTCTAGCACCTCTGAAATTTGGGCACCGGGCCTCTTATGGTTGTAGTGCTTCAGATATGGTTGGACTTTCAAACACTTCTGAGTTGAGGCATTTCAGGGCTTCCAATTACATTTAAATAAACATCTTTAAAGCAGGTCAGTTGCTTGAAAAGCACAATAGCTTTTGGCCGTTCTTATAGCCAGGATGGGCAGGGATGGTATCCCTAGCCTCTGTTTGCCAGAAGCTGGGAATGGGCGACAGGGGATGGATCACTTGATGATTACCTGTTCTGTTCATTCCCTCTGGGGCACCTGGCGTTGGCCACTGGCGGAAGACAGGATATTGGGCAAGATGGACTCTTGGTCTGACCTAGTATGGCCGTTCTTATGTTCTTAGGGTTGGAGGAGAGGGTTGTATCCATGAAATGAAGAGGCCTAACTACCCTCCCTCCACCCCTGTGAAGTGTGTTTCTATTTTAAAACACAAAATAAGACCTATTCAGTATTCCCAATTTAGGTTTAAAAACAAAATGAGAATTGAAATTGGCTTTTGGAGCACAAACTGTTAAAGCCATTTGGACTCCTGGGGTTAGAAGCAGATAGTGGAAGTTGAGGATTTCCCCCCCCCAAAAAACACTGGAAATAAACGTATTCAAATTAGTAGTAAAAGTGTGCTCCAAATTTGTTGCCCTTTTGTCTAATCCTTCTATAGTGAATTCCATAGCAGTAGGATATGTTGTTTAAAATCCCCACCCATGATTTTAAAACTAATGAATTTTAGAATTAAGTAGCAATATTCTAATAGCAATAAATTAAGCATATGCATTCCTGGATCACTGGTACACTATTAAGATGAGTCAAATACTTCAAGCCTCAGAACACCTATGGCACGGGCCAGTACTGTAGCAATACACACCCTGTTGTGGCTTGATGCTTAAGATGAAAAATAACTGGAACATTTGTATTACTCTGATAGTTATCACACACATTTTACAAGCCATGAAATGAATTGCACAGCTTGCACTCTAACTTTTTTAATGAAAGCCTAAAACCTTTTTTATTAAATTTTAAGCTTTAAGTCACTGACTAAGAACCTGGAGTTATAATAATCAGTTGCTCCAGATGAATTTGTACCCAGTGCTACATAATCATTAACCTGTTTTGAATTAAGAAGTTGCATTCATGCAAGAAATAGTGCTTTGTTGATGCTAGAAAAAGCTCAAGTAAAATTTGTAGCCTCAAAAGGACACTGTCAAGTACTTTTTTATATTTTTATACATCCCATTGTTTGTAAATATCCTCTAAGCTTGAAAATAAAATTTATTTCCCTATCAGATTTGTCGTCCTCCATTTACATGGATTCCCTTCCTTCACCTGTGTTAAAATGTCCTTGAAAACAACTTGTCTGTGTACTTACTTGTTTGTGTGCTGGGATCACTGATGTGAGCACAGCTGCTGCCAAAGGTGTACTACTCCCCTCCTTCCCCCCTTCAGATCTTTCAAAACATTTGACTTCTTAAAAATGGATTAAGAGAATTACTGACACGGAGTGCTGGGTTTTAAACAAATATACCTAGTTAGAATCCACAGGACATTCCCCAAATCTCTTATTACATCAAACAATGTTAACGTAGGTCAAGTATGATAGCTTCTTGATAGTACCTCCTAATAGCCAAAGTTGTTATGCAATTTTTCTTTCACCTTTTAGAACTGTCATAGTTCAGCTACCTCTTGTTCACTTAGTCATTCCTTCGTTTGTGTTTAAATTCTTACAGAATAGGCAGTAACAGTGTAAGCCCTAGAATAGTGGGAAAAGTAAAATAAACATATCAAGGTGTATTCTATTGCAGCATGAATGTAACTTTACTGTTAAAAGTACACCCAGAATGTAGCAAGCAGTAGGAAAATGTGGCCAAATGAATACTATTTACTGGCTGTACAATGGAAACCTTTTATGGTAAAGTGATTTATTCACCTAACCCTTTGTTGCAGTTGACACCACCTACATATACATGTGTGCCTTAGAAGGCAATGTTTTCATTCCACTTTGGATCAGTTGCACTGAGAAAATTTCAACCATAGAAGGGTGTCAGCTTTCTCCCAGGAAAGGAGAAGTGAGACTCCTGGAACTGTAGTAATTAACTTTTTTGTCCATTAGGTCAGTGGTGGTCAACTTTTAAACCTACACACAACCTTGGGTAGGTCAAAAGATTCTACATATTTTAATAAGATTTACAGTCACCTCTATTGATTTATATTTAAGTTCTGCTTGTTTCATATGTATTTAGACAATACTGTACATAGAAACAACCTATTTAAAAACAAGAAATCATTAGCGTTATGTTTACATCATTTTAGTTTACACTGTATTGGCTGTTAGTATTGTGTTGAAGCAGGCCCCAGGCCTTAGGAAATGCTCTGGTGGGCACCCCTGCAGTCGGTGATCATGGCTGTACGTCAACTAATAAGTACAGTAAAACCTGATTTCACAGGTATGTCATTCACAATCAAAGTGTTAAAAGTGAAAATCCACTGGAACAAACAGTTTGCTCTCATTTACTGTGTATACCTTTCTTGTATAGGAACTGCTAAAATTTGTTCAGTTTGATGTTAGCTTATACACAACACAGGTCATTCTAGTCAATTACAGTAGCCCAGTTACCCACAACAGATAAGCATCATATAGATTTATCACTGCAGCCTGTTTGAGGTGTAATGGAGGGCTGCAGTTAAGAGGGGTGTAACCAGGGAAATCGCTGAGAAATCTTTGGGCCTTTAATGCTGCCTCAGGTTCCAAGGAAACCACAGGTACGTACCTAAGATGGAGGCACAAAGAAGCTGTCTGGGGAAGCAGCAGGCCAGAATGATGGTACATTTCCTGTGCTTGTACATCAGCACAAAGGCAGTGCATAACCCGGTTAAATAAATCCTTGTTACATACAGACAAGTGATCCATTACAAGAAAAGTTTATTTTCTTGAATATGTAAAACTATAAAATGCATAGACTTCATTTTCTTTGTTGTGACTTTAATAGTTACTGGCAGGCTCCCATCAATTATACAGTGTCTAATCTTTCGCTTTATTTCCAGATAAGTTCACCAAATCCAGCAACAGGTGCGGAAAGAGATTTTGAGTGTTGTAGATTCACTTTCTGATCAGAATGTGCAAGTCTCTGATGAGGCAGCAGGGCAAAAAAATGAAAGCGGTCCCCCATTTTCTTAGGATTCATTAACATATCATAGCCTTGAAGCAAGTGTTTGTGCATTGCTGTGTCACTTGAATTTTGCAATAGCACCTGAAAGAAACAATGTTCATTATGCCTTTACTTCTGTTCCTCCTCTCCCACAAATAACCCTTCTACACTAGGAAGATCAGGAGACCAGAATCTGTGTATAACTAGTGAGATCCAAATGGGGCCTTATACTGAATGGAATATAACTGTTACCCAAAATTACTTTTAAAATATAAAACACCATTGATTGCAGATCATAATTAAAAATTAAATTTTAATAAAACTTGCAACCAAGTGACAGTATATAGAAACAAGAAGGTTTATACATAAAACCCACTTTTAATGAATGCTTACTGTAGCAGAGGCATAGAATCATATGCTCGAGACCTCAAGAGGTCATCTAGTGCAGTCCCCTGCACTCAAGGCAGGACTAAGTATTATCTAGACCATCCCTGGCAGGTGTTTGTCCAAACTGCTCTTAAAAATCCCCAGTGATGGAGATCCTACAACCTCCCTAAGCAATTTATTCCAGTGCTTAACCACTTTGACCGTTAGGAAGTTTCTCCTAATGTCCAACCTAAACCGCCCTTGCTGCAATTTAAGCCCATTGCTTCTTGTCCTATCCTCAGAAGTTAAGAACAATAATTTTTCTCCTTCCTCCTTGTAACAACCTTTTATGTACTTAAACTTATGTCCCCTCAGTCTTCTCTTCTCCAGACTAAACACATCCAATCTTTTCAATCTTCCCTCATAAGTCATGTTTTCTAGACCTTTAATCATTTTTGTTGCTCTTCTCTGGACTTTCTCCAATGTGTTGACATCTTTCCTGAAATGTGGTGCCCAAAACTGGACACAAGACTCCAGTTGAGGCCTAATCAGCACGGAGTAGAGTGGAAGAATTACTTCTCATGTCTTGCTTACAATACTCCTGCTAATACATCCCAGAATGATGTTTGCTTTTTTTGCAACAGTATTACACTGTTGACTCATATTTAGCTTGTGACCCACTATGCCCCCCAGATCCCTTTCCACCGTATTCCTTCCTAGACAGTCATTTCCCATTTTGTATGTGTGCAACTGTTCCTTCCTAAGTGGAGTACTTTGCATTTGTCCTTATTGAATTTCATCCTATTTACTTCAGACCGTTTGTCCAGATCATTTTGAATTTTAATCCTATCCTCCAAAGCACTTGCAACTCCTCCCAGCTTGGTATCGTCCGCAAACTTTAAGTGTACTCTCTATGCCATTATGAGGTGTTTGTGCATTAGTAATAGTGTCTACATGCAATCACTAAACCCTACCTGCAGCCGGACATCAATACCCATATTCTTTAAGAATTCCTGTTGCTTTAGAGGTCCCAATGTGGCTACTCTTCCCTGTGTCATAGTTCGGAGATAGCTGAAGTCAACATCTGCTGTCAGGTCTGCTGTACCTGGAGCTATTAATGCATCATGAAGTTGATGACTGCGGAAACTCTGAAAAATGAAGTTACAAGATAACTTAAGCCAGTGCACATGTAGGTGGCAGTCTGTCTTTAGGCCAAAAATACCAGAAGGAATAATACATGACAGGCAAATTGTGTTTTTAAAGTTTACTTTCTCCAATTGCATAAACAAAAACTCACTGACGATAGAATCAAGGGCCCACCTCACTCATCCCTTCCCCCCATATTTATTTAGAGCCCAATTCTGCAACTTCTACTTGTGTAAGCAGTCCATCACCCAAAAGTAGTTTCACTGACTGCTGCATAGTAAGGAGATTAATAGCTTTTAGTCATAGGTCTTTCTTGAGCAAATCTTTCAGAACTTTGGCTACTTTCTATAGTCATTGATCTACTTATGCAGTAAGGAGTGAAAGATAACTGAGCATTTTAACTATCAAACTTACCCTGAAAGTGTCAGTCTTATTTCCATTGTGACCATAATCAGCAATCAGTGCAGCTCCCCCATCCTCCTGAATACGACAGGCAAGTCTCTGAATGAGAATGCCAGCATCAGGACATACTTCCACGTGATCTCTTACTTCTTTACCCTAATGCAGGATGTAAGGATTAAATGCATAAATCAGCACACAAAAAGTAACTAGCTGATTTAGAGCAAAAAAAATTTCTTTTCGTTTCTCTGACTTGTACCTGTTGTCAGATTGTTTTGTCGTACATGGGTCATACCCCCATATTCAGCTGCTCTAGGTTACCCTAGCAGTTTCTTGAGCTGGTTTGGGCCAATGCTTTCTTCAGTTAATAATTTATATGGGAAGTGTACTGTGGTGATAGAGAAATAGTGGAAAAAACCCACTGTACTACTCAACTTCCCCATCTACCTGCCCCAGAGTGTTATGAGGAAAATTCTCTAATGAAAATGAATACTAGCATCAGGTTGTCATTACTATGCCATTCTAATTGGAGATTGAAAATACTACTTCAGCTACCTCTCTCTCACAAAAGGACCTCCTTAGATGAAATGTCTCACCTTATGGTCTTAACCCAAAAATATTTTTGTAAGTAGTTTTAAGTTGGAAATTTTGCTTCACTCAGAAAATGTAGCTTTGTTTTTAAAAGCTGACCCTGGTTTAGAAAAATGCAGTTATAATCACTTAAATATTGTAATGGGCATATCTAACCCCATTTCAGCAGAACACTGAAGCATACTGTTGCACATCTGAATTTAATGATTCAAGACTGTCAAATAACAGGATCAAATGGAATTTAATAAAAGATAATTACTACAGATTACTACAGCACTATGTAGTACATAATACAGAAAGAATAGATACATTATCACCCTTGGCGTAAAGTAAAAAGCTGGCCTCTGCCTCTCTCCCTTCTGAAACTGGTGAGATACCAGTAGTTTTGCATTCTCCAACCTATTTTTCAAGCCCTCTATTTTTCATAGGGTGTGAGACAAAGAAACCCCTTTTGTATAGGGAAAAATACTTTCCTATAATTGATTTTGCCATATGTTTTAAGGTTTTTCATTTATCATTACTTATTCCTTTTTTGTATCTTTGTTACAGGATTGATAAGCAAAAAACGAATTCTTATCTGGTCATTATTTCTAGCAGCTATGACAACCAGCCCCTGCCAAAAACATTTTTTAATTGACCCCCATTTCATCATTGCAGAAAGCATCTGCAATAACAGTTGCTCCTGATCAATCAAGCAATCCTGCTTATATTCTGTAGACACTTTGGGTAATTTGAGGGGCTCTCTTTCCTGGACATCTATTTTCCCACAGACGTGGAGGTGCCAGGATGGATTATAGTCTAATGCTCAATAATTAGAAATTGCTGAATATAGGTCACCCACAGGTTATGGACCGAACACTCTAGACTTAATATCCAAATACACACTCAGTACCGTAAAGATTTTGAGAGAATAGTTAACATGTAAATGAAATTAATATTCAAAGAAGGACTTACAGGATTAATATGTACCGACAGGTACCAATAATATGCTTAAGACTTTGCTGAATCAGAGCCAGTGTCAGGGAGGGATGGTTTTGGAGGTAACATGCTAGCCTGGGCCTCAGGAAGTCTGGTTTCAAGTGCCAGCTCTGCCAAAGATTTCCTGTTTAGCATTTTGTGTCCCTCTGCCTCAGATCCCCATCTGTAAACTGATACTTTGTCTATTTAGGCCCCAGCTCCACAAAGACTGGTGCATGTGTTTAACTTTGTGCCCTATGTGAAGTCCCATTGAACCCCACTCAGAGTGCATAAAGTTAAGCACCTGCAAGACTTTTCAGGATCAGGACCTTATAGTGTAAGCTCTCTAGGGCAGGAACTGTCTTTTAGTAGGTGTACATACAGAAGGGGGCCAAGAGCTACTGTAATGCAAACCAAACACCATAATGCACTAACTTCACAAAGACGTACCAGCTTAAACGTTCACATGAGCAAACAGTCTTTTGCAAGCACCGTCACAGCCAGCATTACATTTGGAAAAGGAGAGGTAGGTGGACGGTAAGGTTTTGTAACTATTAAATGCTCCTACTTACTACTCATGAGGAACAAAGCTCAACATTTTTCCTGCAACAATAAAACTTAAAACTGTGCAGTGATTTATATGAGGCTAACAAACTCACTCGATGATATAGTACGAAATAGTAGATTCTCAGATGAAGATGTTCTGGGAATCACAGAAATAACTGAAGAGCCAATAATAACCGGATGCTTGAAAGAATAGGGCAGTGCTAATCTGAAGTAATTCAGGCAGACATAATCTTACCTGTATGAAGTATTCTGTAGCAGGCGTGGCAGATGGTGCCAGAACAAACCGCAGTTGGTCAGGAGCTTTTGGATCTATATCAATCAACACTTCACGCCATCCTTGTTCTGTTCTCTATTTAATAAACTAAAAATATTTATTTGATGTTCCAAACTGTAGCCCATCAGAACTCAGCCTATGTATCTATTAGTTTGAACTAAAGATTTATCAAAACACAGAGATGCTTGTACATTTTTATAACAATATCAAATGTACATTGGACCAGAACCCCCAGCCAACTGCCTTTTAGGGAAAGCCTGGGAAATTGGTCTGGTAGAATGCTCTTAAGGTCAATAAATGCAGGCTTAAGTACGTCCATGGAGGAGTAAGTTTAAGAGTTGTCACTTTATTGCCAAATTCATATAAACACCCATCTCCAGAATTTTATTCAAGTTATCTAAGCAAACTATTCCCATAAGAATCTGGAAAGATTTAAGTTTCTCCTAAAACCTTAGAAGTCTCTCTTTATTTTTTCAATAATACATACATACAACATAGTATCTTTTTTCAGTTACAATTGAATATATATTTCTGTAAGTGGTGGGGTTAGTAAACAAGTCCCAGTCTGGCTTGGTAATGAGTTTTATTTTTCCATATACCACACATCCCTTAAACAGAAAGTCACACACAATGGGCTTCTAGATGTACCTGAAATTTATGTATTGGCAAGGCATCAAAAAATTCATGTGCTAAATAAAAGCTGGTACCTGTTTAAAAAAAAAACAAAGTGTAAAAAGGACATCTGTGTTTCAACATAAAAATACATTAACAATAGTACTTTGTACTTCTAACACCTTCCACTTGGGAATCAAAATGTACTTTATAAACAGTAATGAATTCAGCTAGTCAACATCACTATGAGAGATGCAATTATTATTATTCCCATTTTATCTAACTGAGGCACAGATACATTAAGGACCAAATTTTAAAAAGTGGCTACTATCTTTGGATGCCTCTGTTTTGGGTTGCCAGCTTGAGCCTGATTTTCAGAAGTCCTGTTGGTATCCAGGAAGTGCAGATGAAGTCAATGGGACCTGCATGCATTCACCACATCTGAAGAACAGGCACAAAGGGTGTCAAGATGGGCATCCACAAATGGAGGACGTCAGAATCAATGGCCACTTAAGAAAATCTGGGCCCAAATCTTGTTCAGGCTCACAAAAGAAGTAGGGGTTATTTCATACAGAATTACTTTTCTATCCATAACCACACTGCAGAGAAGTTATCAGTTATAAAAAGGTTACAAATGAGTGAAGAAAGCCATCATTACAACTAAAAAAAAAATATAACTACCTTGTGGTACGTCTTGCAGCTCTCGGTACCAGAAGATTGGAATTCCAGCCTTGCTAATGCCTTTCATGTAGACAGGGGAAGTAACATCAAGCTCTGATTGTATCTTCCCTCCTGTGAGCGTCAACGCTTGGATCTCACTTAGTTTGGGGCTCACCTCTACCAGATGAATAGAAATGTCACATTTATTGAGTAAAGAGCCAAGCTGGTTAAAGACCTGTAAATAGAGAAAGAGGAAGTCGGATAGAGGCAGTTGTGTGCTGCAGTACTGTAAACTTGGGTTAGGAGTTGATTTTAACTGCTTGTACTGTTGGAGACTGAAAAATGTGAAGGGAGCATATCTGGGGTTAAATCCTGGACTCACGGACTTCAGTGGGACCAGAATTTCATCCTTGGTCTCTAGAGAGGAGTGTACTCAGCTAGCTCATCTAAGGCCTGATCCTGTCACCCTTACCTATGTGAGTATTACCCTTGGTTCAGGTCACTAGTCAGCAGCAACAACAGAAAGCTGCATATCTTTATCCCGTAGTTCATATTAAATAATGGTATCAATGTGGCCACATGGGAAAAATCAAAAAGCACAGTCCAAAGTGAAAAGTTAACTCTCTCCCTCCCCCCCAAAAAAGACAATTCAGGCTGAGAGATCATTTAAAAAAAACCCTCTCTCCCTCCCGCCCCATAACTGCAGGGTTCTTTTACAATAAAAGGGGTTTCCAATTTTGCTCCCATCGAAGTCAGGGGAACTTTACCATTGACTTCAACAGAAGCAGAACCAAGTCCTGTGGTTCTACAAAACAACCCAACTACAGCAGGGGTTCTCAAACTTCACTGCACCCCGACCCCTTTCTGATGACAAAAATTACTACACAACCCCAGGAGGGGGGCCAAAGTCTGAGCCCCCCCTAGGTGACAGGGCTGAAGTCAAACCCTGAGCCGATGCGGGGAGGGCAGAGCCCCAAGGGCTTCAGCCCCAGGAAGGGGGACTGTAACCTGAGCTAGCCCTGGCGATCCCATTAAAATGGGGTCCCAACCCACAGTTTGAGAATTGCTGAACTAGAGGATGGAAATGCAGACCCACATCCTCAAGAAGAAGGGGGAATGAATGAAAGCTTATTGAGAGTAACAGGAGTCTGGCATAAAGAAGCAACTTCTCTGACACCTAGAGCAAATTTTGTTTTTGGAGTGCACTGGTTCACCAGCAATCTCTGCTTTTTCCAAAGTAGGATACACGAGAACAATGTATATTATGCACTCCACAATCATTATTACATTTGACTTTTGTTTGTGAATGAAGGAGTGGGAGCTCCCAATATTTTCCCTGGAGTACTGAATTCCAATAACAACGTTCCTTTTGGTTGGTAATTGAGGAACGGGCATTACATCAGAAAGGGTCTGATATCCCAAGAAGTGATAAGCCTCTGCCATTCCCACTGGAGTACATAGGAGTTCAGGATACTGATCACCTCTGAGAGTCAAGCCTGTAATACTGTCTTGTTTCTGTAGCTCACATTAGGGCCTCCTAATTACAATCAGCAACATTCATATAAACTGCTTACGACCCTGGGTAACTTTTCTATAAGTGTATTCTAATGGGATATTCTTACCCTCTTCCTCAATGTAATTGTATATTACAGTGGATTAGTGATGGATCTGCACAATTGTGCTTCTAATATCCAGTGTTCTCATCTCACTTCTGAGCCCCCCCCCCAATTTCCTCACTAAAATAACAGGAATACGGATAGATATGCTTAGGTAAAATCCAATGCTGCAGTCTAGTAACCAAAATGCATTCAGTAGATAAGGAAGTTTCAACACATTATGGAATTTCATTTTGGATTTCAGGTTTCAATATGTTAGCTGTGTGAGCCAAAGCGAACCCCAAACTAGTAAACTCAGACATACAGAGAATATTATATTCTTTTTACGTACCCGCAAAATATCATCTGTAAGAGTGCCTCTACCTGGGCCTAGTTCCACCAGTTGGAGAGTTTTAGGTTTGCCAGTGGCCATCCATTCACTAACATACCATATTCCTATTAACTGTTGCGAAGAGAAAACACAAAACTTACTAGAATTTATAGCATTAGTGATACATACACCTGCATTTCACCTGCAGAAACCAAAACATTTAAATTATTTTACCAGTCTTACAGCATGGATCTGCGCTGAAAAGTGGCTACGTAAAATTCTCATTCTTTTACTAAGCAGCCAACATGACTCCTGAACCTCTAGAGCACGGGTGGGCAAACTTTTTGGCCCAAGGGCCACATCTTGGTATGCAAATTGTGTGGAGGGCCATAAATGCTAACTAAATTGGGGGTTGGGGTGCAGGAGGGGGTGATGGCTCTGGCTGGCGATGCGGGCTATGGAGTGGGGCCAGAAATGAGGAGTTCAGGGTGCGTGAGGGGGCTCCATGCTGAGGCAGGGGATTGGAGGGGAAGGGGGAGGAGGGGAAAAGGACACCGGCTGGGGATGCGGGCTCTGGGGGTAGGGCTAGGGATGAGGGGCTGGGACAGAGGGATTTGGAGGATGGGAGGGGGATCAGGGCTGGGGCAGGGGGTTGGGGCATGGGAGGGGGTCAGGGGTGCAGGCTCCAGGCAGCGCTTACTCAAACAGCTC
The DNA here is from genome assembly GCF_028017835.1 of Emys orbicularis. Taxonomy (NCBI): domain Eukaryota; kingdom Metazoa; phylum Chordata; order Testudines; family Emydidae; genus Emys; species Emys orbicularis. The sequence goes on from NC_088685.1 coordinate 145,927,053, forward strand.
CCAGAAGCAGCGGCACGTTTCCCCTCCGGCTCTGTCCACTGCCCTGTCCACAGGCGCTGCCCCTGCAGCTCCCATTGGCTGCGGTTCCCGGCCAATGGAGCTGCGGCGGTAGCGCTTGGGGTGGGGGCAGCATGCGGAGCCCCCTGGCTGCCCCTACATGTAGGAACCGGAGGGGGGACATGCCACTGCTTCCGGGAGCCGCGCGGAGCGGGGCAAGCCCCGGACCCTGCTCCATGGCGGGAGCTCGAGGGCCAGATGTGGCCCCCAGGCCGTGTTTGCCCACCCTGCTCTAGAGGGAGCAGATCTGATTACTGTCAGCCCTGAAGAACTAAAACCGTTCTGGGAGATTGAGCTGGATTCTTTTCTGGCTTTGTGCATCAAAAGAATTGTTAACTAACTATCAAATGCAAGCCACTTGTGGATACCAATTTCCACATAGCAACCAGCACTGATACAATACCTTTTCATAAGTGCAACTGAAAGCAGAATTTGGCCTGTACAGTCTTTATTACTGGTAATAGCATCAGTCAGAAAGCATGGGATCTAAAAGTCAAGCTGTGTTCTGAGTTCAAGCCTGGAAGTTACAACAGTTTTTTGCTTATGAACCAAACAAATTGGTATGAAAATAATTCATACACAATACACGTGAAGGCCCCAAATGCTTTTTTCTTTCAACACAGTCACTTTTCAGATGTCTGTTTATTTTTGCTTCTCAACAAATGTTATCAGCACTGGTAACATATATGACCACATGTTCATAAACTGTATTTGTAACAGTATGTTTTAAGGATGAAAGGAACATTTAAAAAAATAATTTTATATTACCTCCCCAAAGATTTGACTTATTTCAGGTGAAGTAACAAAATCCCCTCTTTCTCCCAGCATGTCATGGTGCATATAGTAACCCTAAAGTAAAGTAAAATAAAAAAAAAAAAGAATAATAGCACATTTATTTTCCGATCACTAATATGAAAGCCTTCATATTCTCCTGAGCTTTAAAAATTAAATCACTTTCCAGTCTACTGAACAAATGTAGTCATTTTAATGCTGAAAAAAATGAAACAAATCCAAAATACCCCACAAAACTCCTCCTACGGAAAATGGCGAGAGTTTGATTGATGCAACAACAAATTTTACATCAAGGAAAAAATAAGAAATGAACTTGGATTTGTAGAAGAAAAAGAATAAATGTTAAAACAATTAAAACATTGATTTTTATTACTGAGCTTATTACTTCCCCTTTTTATGAGTCCCTAGAAATCTGAACCTGACAGTGTTCTGTATGACAGCTTAACTTTCTATGATCATTTGATCAGCGTGGGTTAAAATTACAAAGTTGTCAATTCCATTTGAGAGAGGACAGTCTGATTTGTACAGCACTCAGAATTAATTCTTTTGCAGACTTTACAACCAACTAAAGAAGTCATTCTTCACATCATAACAGAATTGAGCATTGCCATAATAACTGAAATGAACAAGGTGGAGGGGAGATGGTGCCAAGCTAACTAGAACAGAGACACATCTAATAAGATATTAAATAGCTAAGCGGCTAGTAGGAGAAACCCGATTGCAGGTGCTTCTTCCAGAGATAATGCTGCTGCTGCTGGCAGTGCAATGCAAGTGAGGGGGTGTGCATCTCAAATTATAAAGGAAAATTTTGCCAGGACTGAGGAAAATCTCACTAATGAACCCTCCTCCCCTCTCTCACCTGCCTCCCCCAACTGAATGATCACAGCATTTTCCAAGGAGGGAATTTTTGTGTAGTTTTCCTAACATCTGACACTCATGACTATTTCTGTAGGAGACCCAAATGAGTGAAAAGGACAGTTACCTGTTCCGTAACTGGCGTTCTTCGAGATGTGTTGCTCCTGTCTATTCCACAGTAGGTGTGCGTGCTCGCCACGTGCACCGGTGCCGGAAGTTTTTCCCTTAGCAGTACCAGTAGGAGGAGAGCACTGCTGTGACCCCTGGAGTGGCGCCTCTATATCACGCTATAAGGGGAGCTGCGCACTCCCCCCACCCTTGATTCCTTCTTGCCAGACAACTCCGACAGAGGGGAAGGAGGGCGGGATGTGGAATAGACAGGAGCAACACATCTCGAAGAACGCCAGTTACGGAACAGGTAAATGTCCTTTCTTCTTCGAGTGATTGCTCCTGTGTATTCCACAGTAGGTGACTTCAAGCTATATCTGATGGAGGTGGGTAGGAGTTTAAAGGTTATAGGGACGGAGTACCGCCCTACCAAACCCGGCATCATCCCGTGCTTGGGAGACGATCGCATAGTGTGAGGAAAAAGTGTGGACAGAGGACCACGTGGCAGCCCTACATATGTCCTGGATAGGGACGTGGGCCACATAGGCGGCTGACGAGGCTTCAGCTCTCGTAGAATGCGCCTTCACTATAGGCGGCGGGGGGAACCCCTGCCAAGTCATAACACGTGCGTATGCACAAGCTGATCCAGCGGGAAATGCGCTGGGTGGAAACTGGTTGCCCCCTCATCTGCTCGGCCGACGCAACGAATAGTTGCGAGGACTTCCTGAATGGCCTGGTTCGGTCCAGGTAGAAGGCCAGTGCTCTACGTATGTCTAGCGTGTGTAGGTGGTGTTCCTCGTTGGAGGAATAGGGCTTAGGACAGAGTACTGGCAGGAAAATGTCCTGATCCATATGGAAGGCGGAGACCACCTTCGGGAGAAACACAGGGTGTGGACGAAGCTGGACCTTATCCCTGTGGAAAACCGTATACGGGGGTTCCGAGGTCAAGGCCCTAAGTTCCGAGACCTGATGGGCTGAGGTAATAGCCACCAAAAATGACACTTTCCATGAGAGGTGGGACCAGGAACACGTGGCCAAGGGTTCAAAGGGAGGACCCGTGAGGCGGGATAACACTAGGTTCAGATCCCATTGCGGGACCGGGGCCCTGGCGTACGGAAATGCACAATCAAGGCCCTTTAGAAAGCGGGAGGTCATTTGATGGGAGAACACCGATTGACCTTGCACCGGAGGGTGGAAGGCTAAAATGGCCGCTAAATGAACCCTGACGGAGGCAGGGGCTAGTCCTTGGGTCCTAAGGGACAGGAGTTAATCTAGAATAAGCTGGAGGGATGCAGATGACGGGGAGGTGCTCCGCTCCCTCGCCCACCTGGAGAACCTAGACCATTTGGCAAGGTACGTGCGCCGTGTGGACGGCTTTCTGCTCTCCAACAGAATTCGTCTTACATTCTCCAAGCACCTTCCCTCCTCCTCGTTTAACTATGGAGCAACCACTGTCAGGTGGAGCGCGGCCAGGTTGGGGTGGAGAAGGCATCCCTTCTCCTGGGAGAGGAGGTCTGGGCGAAGCAGCAGCCTCTGCGGGGGGGCCGCTAAAAGTTGCAGAAGGGTCCCGTACCAATGTTGATGGGCCCAATCCGGGGCTATGAAGATAACCCTCGACCTGTCTGCCTTTACTTTTTGCAGAACCTTGCCTATCAGTGGGAAGGGTGGAAAGGCATAGAACAGTTGGTCTGACCACTGGAGGAGGAATGTGTCTGAGATCGCCCCCCTTTCTGCTCCTGCCCTGGAACAGAACTGGGGACAGCGTCTGTTCTGGGCGGTAGCAAAGAGGTCGACCCGGGGAGCTCCCCACTCTTGGAAGAGCTGTTGGGCAACTTCCCAGTGGAGTGACCACTCGTATTGGTGGGAAAACACCCTGCTGAGGCGATCGGCTTGCACACTGCACGCGCCGGGTAGGTGGAAGTCCCGTAGGAAGATATCGTGGGCTATGCAAAACTCCCATAGGTCCAGGGCTTCCCAGCACAGGGCCAAGGAACGCGTGCCTCCCTGCCTGTTGATGTAATACATCGTGGTCGTGTTGTCCGTGAGGACTCTGACTGCCTTCCCGCGAAGGTGCAAATTGAACGCTACGCACGCCAGGCGTACTGCCCTGAGCTCCCTGACGTTTATGTGCAGAGAGAATTCCAAGGTCGACCATCTGCCTTGGGTTTGAATGTCCCCTATATGGGCTCCCCAGTCCAGGTCCGAGGCATCTGACACCAGGTCTAGAGAGGGAGGGAGTTCTCGGAAGGGGACCCCGTTCAGCGTATTGCTCGGGAGGGACCAACATTGCAGAGCGGCCACCACGTTGGGAGGCATCGGACCATCTTGTCCAGGCTGTCCCGGGACTGGGAATACTGGGAGGCCAACCAAAGTTGGAGGGGCCTCATTCTGAGTCTGGCATGTCGCACCACGGACATGCATGCTGCCATGCGACCTAGGATTTGAAGGCATACCCTTGCCGTCGTCACGGGGAAGGCCGTGACCGAGGCTACGAGACCTTTGAGTGTCTCAAATCTGTCCCGGGGAAGAGAGGCTGTGGCCTCTCGGGAGTCTAGCAGAGCCCCTATGAAGTGTATGCGCTGAACAGGTACCAACGTGGACTTGGCCTCATTCACCACTAGGCCCAGACCCGCGCATGTGGACAGGAGAAATTGCATCTGGGCCTGAACCTGGGACCGGGGGCTGCCCTTGAGGAGCCAATCGTCCAGGTAAGGGAAAATTTGCAGCCCTTTCCTCCGGAGGTGGGCTGCCACCACTGCCATGCATTTGGTAAAAACCTCTGGGGGCTGTGGAAAGGCCAAAGGAGAGGACCGCAAACTGGTAATGGTCCCGCCCTACCAGGAGGTGGAGGAAGCGCCTGTGATCCTCGAAAATATGGATGTGGAAATATGCATCCTGGAGGTCCAGGGACGGAAACCAATCCCCCAGCTCTAAGGAGGGGATGATGGAGGTGAGGGATACCATGCGGAACTTGTAGTGGACCATAAACCTGTTGAGGTTCCGCAGGTCGAGGATGGGCCGGAGCCCGCCTTTTACCTTTGGGATCAGGAAGTACCGGGAGTAAAATCCCTTGCCCTGAAATTCCGCCGGTACCCTCTCCACCGCACTTAGGTTGAGAAGACGCGCCACCTCTTGGTTTAGGAGGGCGGCATGTTCCCAGTCCCCGAGGTCCTCCCGGGGCGGGGGGTAGTGGAGGGGTGGTGAGGTGAACTGCAACATGTAGCCCCTGGAAATCGTGCTGAGGACCCACTGGTCTGACGTTATACAGGACCACTTCACTTGAAACGCAGATAAACGGTTGCAGAACACAAACTTTAACTGGGGGGCGTCCGTGGCAAGAGGCCCGGTGGCCCCCCCAAAGAGTCAAAACCGCCTCTTCTCCTGCCTCTTGCCCTTCGATGGGCCTGGTCGCGGGGCTGAGCGGGACTGACGCTGAGACCTGCGTCTCCGCTCCCTCGGTCGCTTAGGAGGGGGTTCATATCTGCCCCTAGCGGGGGGAGCGGAGGTCTGCGGCCTAGGTTTGTCCTTCGCTGGCGGGACATATAGGTCCAGAGGTTGCAGGGTGGTACGGGAGTCTTTCATCCCATGCAGGCAAACATCGGTTTGGTCCGCAAACAGCGCTTTCCCGTCGAAGGGAAGGTCCTGCACCAGAGACTGAGACTCTGCAGACAGACCAGACAGGAGACGCCCTTCGCATGGAGATGGCCGACGCTATAGAACGGGCTGCCGTGTCTGCCACGTCTGAGGCGGCCTGGAGGGCTGCTTTCGCCGTTGCTGCCCCTTCCTCATCCAGAGCCTTGAACTCTTTCTTGTCCCCCTCCGGCAGAAGAGGCTCGAACTTCGGTAGAGACACCCACAAGTTAAAATCATAGCGGCTCAACAGGGCTTGGTGATTGGCCACCCGAAGTTGAAAGCTCGCAGAAGAATAAACTTTCCTGGCAAAAGAATCAAGTCTCTTGGTGTCTTTGTCCTTGGGGGTGGGTGCAGGCTGGCCGTAGCGTTCCCGATGGTTGACTGACTCCACCACCAGGAGTTAGGTGCGGGATGGGAGTACAGGTACTCATGTTCCTTAGCCGGAACAAAGTACTTTCTCTCCGCTTTCTTGGAAATGGGCACCAAGGAAGCTGGGGTCTGCCACAGGGCAGTCGATATGTTGGCCACACCTTGGTGAAGGGGTAGGGCCACACGGCCCGGTGCCGAGGAGGACAGTACATTGAAAAGGGTGTCCGACGGCTCCTCCATTTCCTCAGCCTGGAGTTGGAGATTCGAGGCTACCCTTTCGAGGAGCTTAAAGGCCTCTTGCATAACGGACAGAGGTGCCACTATGGTCTCGTCCGGTGCCGGCGAGGGGGCTGGTCCGGCTACCAGGGTGTCGGGAGGTGCCGCTGGTTCGACTCCCAAGACTGAGTCCGGGCCCGGTGCTGCCGGTTCGGTGCCTGTCGACTTCTGACTCTGTCGTGGGGGGGACACCGAATGGGTCTGGGACGCCCTGGCTACCGAGCGGGGTCTCACCTGGGCAGGCAATTGTGGCCACGGTGCCCATTGACACCATTGGCCCTGCCACGGTGCCCCTTGCCACTGACCGGCTTGGGTGCCGAGTGGTGCAGGCTGCTTTTGGGGCCTGGTGTGGCTCCGGGACAGGTGGCTGGGTGCCGAGGCCGAGGTCGCCGTTGACTGCATGGTGCCATGGGAGCGACGGGAGCGTCTACGGTCATGCCGGTGCTGACCTCGAGATCTGGACCTCGACGACGATGAGGAGCTGTACTTGACCGAAGTGCTGCTCTCATAGTCATGCCGGCGATCGTAGTTACGACGCTTCGGTGCCGGTAACGCCTGAGGAGAGCTCTGTCTATGGTGTCTGGCGGAGCGGGCACTCGAGCCCGAGCATCCATAACGATGGGGTCGGGATCTGCTCCTGTAGCTCCTATCCGAAGAGGAGCGTCGACGCCGCTTGTCTCGGTGCCTGTGCTTCCGATGGGGAGTGGAGGACCTTCGAGACTCCCGCGCAGACGAGTCAGCCAGTCTAATCGGAGTGGAGGGCTGATGCGAGATATGTGAGGACCTTGTCGAATGGGGCGCATGGTCCTCGGAGCGCGGGCTGTGTCTTGTCGGGGAGGGCTGGTGTGCTCCCAACAGCGGCTTCCCTTGGGACCGGGGGACCGTCCCGGGCGGCGCACCCGGCACCGGGAGGGAGAGGATGTCATGCGCAGCCTGTGCAGCCTCCAGCGTCGACGGCATTCTCACCGTGGGAGAGGCACGCACGGACGGGACTGGGCTACTCCGCTCAGCACGAGTCGGATCCTGAGGGGGATCGTGGGCTGCCCAACTCGGGTCCGGCCTCACCCCTGTCTTTTTGTTGGTGCCGCTGAGTCTTCCCTTGCTTCTTAGCGGGTGAACGGTGCCGACTGGTGGAGGGCGCCTCGCTCCGCACCGAGGATGCGGTACCCGGTGCCGAGTCCGATTGGTGCGCCAGTGCTGGGGCCAACGCAGATTCCATTAGCAGGGCCCGGAGCCGGATATCTCTCTCATGTTTCGTTCAATCGGTTACGTGAGTCTCACCCAAGCAGCGAAGACACTGAGTGTGCAGGGTCACTTCTTGGCATAGAACTGCGACAGGAGTCGCACGACTTGAAGCCTGGGGCACGGGGCATGCCCCGCACCAGGCAACTAACTAAAGAAGTTATCCAACTATGGAAAAGATGAGTACTACTAAGGCTACTAGAAGGGCTACAGCAAGGCTGGAGCACAAAGTTCCGACTACCTTCACTGGCGGCAAGAAGGAACTGAGGGTTGGGGGAGTGCGCAGCTCCCCTTATAGCGCGATATAGAGGCTCCACTCCAGGGGTTGCAGCAGTGCTCCCCTCCTACGGGTACTGCTAAGGGAAAAACTTCCGGCACCAGTGCACATGGTGAGCACGCACACCTAAAGTGGAATACACAGGAGCAATCACTCGAAGAAGAACTTTAAGTTTTGTGGTGCAGTTTCCCCAAGGGCAGTGATGGAATTCCAGCATATATTATCCTATTAGTCCTCTGAAGGAAAGCATGCACATAAAGTGACACTGGCAGCACCTTCTGGGATGTCTGTACTGTCCTACTCCCCAAGAGTTGGGAGGAGGACCTGACAACCCGATTACATAGGTACATTTAGGGGTCTACATTGCAAACTACCCCTCTGCTTCCCATCTCCACCCTAAATAAAGCTTCCCCAAACCAGTTATAGGAAGGCAACTGTGTGCCACCGTTAGCTGTGTTGGTTACTAATTAACAATGTGATATGGGGGCACTAACAATGTGATATGTGTGCAAAACCAACCATTAGCAAGTTACCAGCCTGGTTACAAACTGTATTATGAGCTGGTCTAGCTTGTCTATTAAAAGAAACAAAAACATGCTTTGAAAGAGGGGAGTTTATCAGAGGTAAGGACCATCCCAGCAATGTGTTGCGATGTTATCTGTTTCACACTAACTGCATTCCGAAGCACCAGGCTGTGCACGTACCTTCACAGGATTAGTTAGGACTTCCCGCATATATTCAGCGACTGTAATAGGGCCAGTTGACTTTATTTTGAACATGAGATGCTTTAGGATTGGAGTAACCTGATGGCTGTCTTCTGCTTTGCTTCCGGCACTGAAACACTGGCGTCTCCATGCAGCCGGGACAACTGGAGAAGCGTTAGGGGAGGAAAACACACAGACACCCTCACTACAGGAAGGATTTTCATTACGTGACTAGCTGAGACACTTGCAGCTTGCGGGAAAGGGGGACCCCGGCCGGCTGCAAGGCGGCGCTGGGGGGTTAAAGACTTGGCCCGGCGGCCGGGCACGTTCATGCCAGACTCCCAGTGAGGAAGCGCTGCAGACACGACCCCCGCGCGCCAGGGCTGGGGATAACCCCGCCCCCGCGCTGTCCGCTCCCTGCTGAGCTCGGGACGCGGGCTCCTTTCCCCCAACGCCCCCAAGGGACTCGGACGCTGCGGGCGCGGAGGGGGGCTGTGGGGGTCAGAGCGCTGTCGTGACACGGCCGCGGCGCTGGGCCCGGCTGTTACCATGGTGACCGAGAAGTCGCTGCTGCCAGGAGACACCGAGGACAGCCGCGAGCAGAGAGCGCCGTGCAAACAGCCGGGTCATGTTTGCAGCACTCGTGCCCTTTGACCTTCCACCTTTGTCCTGACGCTGCCAGTTCCTGGGTGCTGTGTATGCTCCCTCCACCCCGAATACACGCAGGGGACTGAGTCCTAGGCCGGGCCAGGGCACAGGCGATGCTTGCAGGTGTGAGGGTTTCCCTGACTGGGGCGCGGGCGCCCCTTTCTCCCTTCTCAGACACTGGAATCTCTTTCACTCTCCAGCTATCTTGCCGGACCTGCCACCTCCCAAGGGCTCTGTCCGGAAGTAGATGGAGCGCATGCACGGTGTGGCAGCAGCCTGCAGCGCACTGATGGCGGCGCCGGCCGGTTTGAGGGAGCTGGACGAGCCTGATGAGGAGGATGGAGCCGAATCCGGTTTCACGCTGCAGGAGGTGCTGCGCCTCGGGGGCACCAAGGTGAGAAGGCGTCGGGGAGGGACGGCAGCGCGCTGCTGGCACGCGCGTGAGCACGTGGGGCCCTGAGAGGGCGCAGCCCCCCCTCCTCCCCCGCCGCCGGAGAGGGGGGGGGACGCGCGGGCCTGTGCCCCACCCCTCCCCGCGCGTGGAGTGGGGCCGCCCGGCCGGCGCGAGGGCTGACGCGGGCTGGAGGCGGTAGAGGGAGGGGGGAGGGGTGCAGCCGGCAGGCCGGTGACCCTCCCCCGCGCACCGATGGGGGGGGGGGGAGCGTTTTGTTTATAAATGTCTGGCGGGCAGCCGCTATGGGGCCTGTAGCAGTTCCCAGCCAGAGTCTCTCTTCTTACATGTGTAACAGTCTTGCCCGTGGTCCCCTGCCACGCGCCTGTCCTGTGTGATCACTGTTCCACTCTCTGAATCCCCAAACTGGCCTATGAAGGAAAACCACAGCCTCCTTGGCACTCACGATGAGTGTTTTTTCCTCTGTATAAAAAATAAAAATATATATATGGAGATATACCTATCTCATAGAACTGGGATGGACCCCGAAAGGTCATTGAGTCCAACTCCCTGCCTTTACTAAGTACTGATTTTGCCCCAGATCCCTAAGTGGCCCCCTCAAGAATTGAACTCACTCCCTGGGTTTAGCAGGCCAATGCTCAAACCACTGAGCTATCCCTTCCTCCTGTATATCATTTGTACGGCACCTGTTAACGTAGCTGTTTGCCTTTATAAATATTTGATTTTTTGTGTGTGTGCTTTTGCTTCATGCAGCAAGATTATATCATGCTGGCTGCTCTGGATGAGACAGAGGACCTAGTGGATGGTGGTAAACAAGGAGCAATTGATGACCTGGGGCAAGGTGAACTAGAAGAATTTATTAAGTCACTAGGTGTTTGCAAATATTCAAAAAAAATCATGGTGTTAGAGGAGAATGAAAAAAAGGACAAGCCAGCAAAGAAAGAGAAAATCAGCAAAAAGGAAACCAGTGCCTCTTCACTAGAAGGAAAGAAAGAAAATCAAGTCAAAGAAAACAAAGGAAAAGCACAGATAAATAATGGCAAAGACGGGAAGAAGAAGCCAGCTCAGCGTAATGAAGAGCACATTCCTACAGTGCCAGTGGTAAAGAAAGAGAAACAAGAAGAGGTGTTTGAATTTCATGCTAGGCAAGTACTGCTGATCAAACCAGGGGGCAAATGGTATGATCTGGAGTACACCAATGAATTCTCTTCTGAGCAACAAAATCAGGTGTTCATATCAAAGTATAAAGCCTTGGCCCAAAGACTGTATCAGCAGGAGGCAGACCTGTATAAGAGTAAGACAAATCTTCAGAAGGGGGCCTCCTCAGCTTGGATGAACAATGTTGTGTCATCAGGTACGCTAGCTGACAGAATGGCAGCCATGACCCTTCTTATCCAAGATGGTTCTGTCCACACTCTCCAATTTGTTGAGACCTTGGTGAACCTTATCAAAAAGAAGGGCAGCAGGCGTCAGAGCCTAATGGCTTTGGATACTTTCAAGGAGCTTCTCCTCTCAGATCTTTTACCAGACAATCGTAAACTCCACACTTTCTCTCAACACCCTTTCAACAAACTGGAGAAGCTTTCGAGTGGCAACAGAGATTCAAGGGACAGGCGATTGATATTATGGTACTTTGAGCATCAGCTGAAACACTTGGTGGCAGAATTTGTGCAGGTATTAGAAACACTGACTCATGATTCTCTGGTGGCAACTAAGGCTCGAGCCCTTGCAGTTGCTTATGAGCTTCTCTGTAACAAGCCAGAGGAGGAGAAGGCTCTTCTTGTGCAGCTGGTAAATAAACTGGGAGATCCTCAAAACAAAATAGCTACCAAAGCCTCTTATCTTCTGGAGACCTTACTTCATAAACATCCAAACATGAAAGGAGTGGTGTGTAATGAAGTGGAGAGGCTTCTCTACCGATCAAACATTAGCCCGAAAGCTCAATATTATGCAGTTTGTTTTTTAAATCAGATAGTCCTCAGCCATGAGGAAAATGATCTGGCTAACAAACTGATAACTCTATATTTTTGCTTTTTTCGGAGTTGCATCAAGAAAAAAGAAGTTGAATCCAAAATGCTTAGTGCTCTACTGACTGGGGTGAACAGAGCTTACCCTTATGCTCAGATTGGTGATGAGAAAGTGAAAGAGCAGATGAACACCTTGTTTAAGGTGCTACATCTTGTGAACTTCAGCACCAGTGTGCAGGCCCTGATGTTGCTTTTCCAAGTAATGGACTCTCATCAGACTGTATCAGATAGATATTATGCAGCATTGTACAAGTAAGTGATTGATAAATTCTCTGACTCGGTGATCTAAATTTCATTTTACGAAATGGTAACTGTTAACTAAAAATACTGTTGTTGAAGCACTTGATTTTGTCATTAATGGCCTCTGGTCAGTTTCCAATCTTGCTGTGCTAAAATTTCTGATGTTTGTTATTAAATGCTTACCTATGTGTCCATCCCTCCTATAATGCACATTGTACAGAGTAAAGAAATGGCAATTGACATGACAGTCACACGGGTCATCAAAACAGAACATTTAAACTTAACCCATCGGTCATGCATTGTTTTCCAGTTGCATGTTTTAACTCCATACTTAAAGTTTGAAACTTATTGATAGTCACCTTCTTCTGTAACCTGTATTCTAGCTGTCTAAATTTTCTTTTAATAACAGTTTGCCTAAACTCTTGTATCCATACTTTTGTGGGGGGCAAGATGTTGAGAATCCATGGGTTCTCAACCAAGCGTACACAGAGGCCTTCCACGGGGTGCATTAACTTATCTAGATGTTTGCCTAGTTTTACAATAGGCTACATAAAAAGCACTGGCGAAGTCAGTACAAACTAAAATTTCATGCAGACAATGACTTGTTTATACTGCTCTATATACTATACACTGAAATGTAAGTAAATACTATCTTACAATTGATTTATTTTATAATTACATGATAAAAATGAGAAAGTCAGCAATTTTTCAGTAATAGTGTGTTGTGACACTTTTGTATTTTTATGTCTGATTTTGTAAGCAAGTAGTTTTTAAGTGAGGTGAAACTTGGGGTACGCAAGACAAATCAGACTCCTGAAAGGGCTACAGTAGTCTGGAAAGGTTGAGAGCCACTGAGTTAGACTATCCTAGAGGCTCTGCATTTTAAAACCATCCTTTTTGCAGCTGACTGTTAGGAATTCCTTTCAAAACCTTTATATGTCACTTCTTAACTGGCCAAGGAAAGCCACTGATTAATCCAAGGCACTCATATTCCCCTTTGTTCCTCTTTGTGCAAAACATGCTGCTTCTGCAGTGCCTTCCAGCCCTAGCTGACCTGAAGAATAAGACAGTGGAATTCTGATTTGGCACCAGGTGTTTGCCCTGACTGTGGAGTGCTCCAGTGGGCTGATCCTTTTCTTTCCACTTTTTAAAATAGTTGTTTCTGTTCTTTGAAAGTGTGAGGAGATTACATAGATCAATTTAACCTATTCTTTTTGACATTTTAAAACCTGATCATGAAGTTTTGCTTTCTATTGAGAAATGCCCAACCTTTTCTTAAACACAGATTGTTTCTCTGTCACCTGACAGTTCAGAAATGTTAAATATTGTATATAGATGTCCCAACAGTTGTCATCATTAACAATTCAGTATTCACTGTACTATTTTCCTATACAGTAGAATAAGAACTAACTACTCTTTTAGATACCACTATGTAATATTAAAAGGTAAATGTTAATACTAATGGTAATAACGCTCTAATAGATAGATAAATAGAAGCAAATGTTGCTGATAATCCTATGTTTTCCACAGGAAGCTGCTGGATCCAGGGTTAGCAGCATGTTCCAAGCAGGCCATGTTTCTTAATCTTGTTTACAAGTCTGTGAAGGCAGATGTTGTGTTGCGGCGGGTGAAGGCCTTTGTGAAAAGATTACTTCAAGTCACCTGTGGACAAATGCCACCATTCATTTGTGGAGCCCTGTATCTTGTGTCCGAGATTCTGAAAATAAAACCAGGATTACGAGTTCAACTACAGGATCATGTGGTATAGTGTGACTTTTAACAACTTCTGTAATATTGTGTTGGGTCTCCACTTACTAGCTTTGATAACACTAAAACCTTTGGGTTTTTTTCCAGATCTGTTTTTCTTGACAAGTGATTCTGGTCCCTTTGGCTTTATTAAATGTATTCATGAACTTCTCACTAGGAGTAACTAGTAATAGTTGATTTCTCATCTGGTCTTTTCCTTAATATACTCAAACAATTTTATATGTGGCAAAAAACAGAACAGATTTGTATTCTAGGCAGGCCCAGAGGCTCCAGTCAGGATCAGGGGGCCTCACTATGCTAGGTGTTATGTAATAATCCTGCCCCCAAGAGAGTTATCTAAATAAACATTTATTTGTGTTTCACATATTTCTTCCTCTCAGTCCTCTTGGCTTCACCTTTGCTACTTGACTCAGCTTTTCCCCTTCAATTGTGCCTGGAATCGCCTTCCATGTGCCTTCTCTCCTCCTTGAAATTTACTTTTTCCAGGAATATTTCCTACTTTGTTCTCCTTCCCAATAATCTCTCTACATCTTTACATTTCCTGAACAATTTTTCCTTGATGTGTGTTTGTCTTGTCTAATTTAGGACCCAATTCTGCTTCCTTTGAAGTCAGTAGGAATTTTGCTACTGACTATAGTGGGTAAAAGATCATGCCTTTTACTTGTAAGCTGTTGAAGGCAGGTATTTTGTCATTATTTTGTAAAGCACTGTAAATTATATTTAGTAATGTTCCAGCATCAGTGTTTTGACAAGAAATAACTGACATGGTTTGATCAGCATGTCAACCATTTAGCTTTCACAATTCTTTATCCACATCTAAGAATAGGTTAGGCAAGCATATTTCATACTACTTGGGTAATAATTTAAAGTTCTCAGTGGATTACGGGTTGCTATGGAATTACTTCAAAGGTGATCTGCACATATTTTGACAGAATGATGTAAAACAAGGGTATACTTTGAATATAATCCCTGAACATTGCAAGCCTGGTGATTTGCAACCACCACGAAAGCCTACTGGATCATGGAACCTGTTCTCTTCTGCACTAGAGACTGGAGGAATGGTGCCACTAAGTCCTGTTGGTTTTTATTGTGTGATGTTATTTTGCCTTTTCTCCCGTTTGTGCCCCCAGCATTAAGCTGGCCCCATGCTCCTGTGGGATTCTCTGATGGTTATGACATGACCAGCTTAGTAGTGTATATTTAGAGATTTCCCTGGGGTCTGCTTATACTAGGAAAGTGACCTGCTGATGGTCATAATTTCCATCAACAGATTTCCCTGATTCACCCCTCTGGCTGCTAGTGTCGAAAGGGGCCAATCCATTTTCAATACCATTACAGAAAGTCTCCTAGTTACTAGTGGAATGTAGAGTGTTTAGTATAAAGGTGTTGGAAAGAGTTTTGTCTCCAGCAGCCAAACTGTTTTCAAGACCAGTAAAGAGCAGGTCAGGGAGAAGACATTTAACAGTGGGATGTTTTCCTAGGCCCATGGTGTTAAGAGTCAGTGATACTATGTTTCAAGTAATGTGGTAAGAATAAAGTAAGTTATACATACACTGACATGCCAAGTGCCCCTCTTACCACTGTTTGAAATATTAATAGATTTTGAAGGCCAGAAAAGACCATTACGATTGTCTAAACTGACCTGATGCATAACACAGGTTATAGAATTTCACCCAGTAATTCCTTCATAACGCCCAATAACTTAAATATCTACAACACCAAGATCACTTTGTTTATATTTTTGTAGGTTACCTTTAACAGAATTATGTAATCTTGTCAAACTGAATTCATAACCTATTATTACTACTATATAGAAATGAAACAAGTCATGAAAGAATGTTTTACCTAGGAGTCTGAAGAAGAAGAACACTTTCATGACCTGGAAGAAGCTGAAGAGGATGAGGAAAAGTTCACAGATGCAGACAAAGAAATGGAGGCAGAAAGAAAGAGCATGATGGAAAGTTCTGTCAAAGCAGATGATACAAATTCAGCAGCCTCCTGGGTGCATCATCAGAACATGGGCGGTAAATTAACTAGAAAATCTAAGTCATATTCAGCAATATTGTTATCTTCTGGTACATTGATCAGAACTCTTAGTGGAAAAATGAAAGAATAAATTAAAACATTACTTTTAATCTCTAAATTAATCTGATCCAAAGGAGTCAACCTTCAAATAGAAGATCTCTTCTATAATTTGTTTTGAATATAAGTTATGTTCCCTTATGTTTATGTACATGTATGTTTGAAGAAACTTAAAGCTTTTGTGCTTGCTTCAGGTGGAAAGAATTCAAGTTGCTATGATCCATTGCACCGAAATCCATTATTCTGTGGTGCTGAAAGCACAAGTCTTTGGGAATTAAAAAAGGTAAAGTGTTCTTATGACTTTGTTTAATTGTTTTTTATGCTAAGGCCCAGTTAAGCGAGAAAACAATTTGGCTTTAATGTCATGGACTATAGACTTATCTTTGCTCAAGCTCACTCTTAAAATTTCACAAAATTCAATAACAGTTAATCAGATGGGAGTAATATTGGATGAAAAGGATATCACTTATTCATATTTAACTTGCATAGATTACATGTCATGTCAATAATTATACAGGGTGTGTGGAATTGCAACATTTAGATAGAGATTAGAACGATAGCAACAGATCTTTTCCATGCTCTTACATTTGCATAGTTTTTAGTACTGAATAAGGTTGTAGTACAAATAGTTATAACAAGCTTTAATCTTTATTTTGTAATAAATTCTTCAGCTATTCTCAGGCAACACAAATCAGACTTTCTTTAATTCAAAGTGCTATGATTTGTGTAGCACGTAGCTGAACAAAATTCTAGATTCTTACAATGGGGACATTCCAAGATTCTGCTAAGACATCATGTATAATGTTGCTGTAGCAGTAGTCAAATGGGAGAGGCTTTTGTTTTCTGATTGCACACTTCTTTTAAGCAGAAATATACAAATGTTTTTATTTTTTAGCTTTCTGAACACTTTCATCCATCTGTGGCTCTTTTTGCAAAAACTATCTTAGAGGTAAGTAATTTACCATTCCATAGTGTGAAATTTCCATTTTGAATTGGCATTACAAAGACTGGTGAATCACAAGTATAAAACTTAATGGAGTAACTAGGGCCCCAACCCCAGTCTGTGGTTTACTAGATCTAAACTTTGTAGCAGGGCTACCTGATTTCTGGGAAGTAACAGCACTTGAACTCTGCAAATATAGCTAGAAATTCTGCGACATCATGAATTACATGGTTAAAATAAAAGTTCAAAAAGAGTGTTTTTATGGATTTAAATATTTAACCTGAATGAGAAAATGCTTAGGAGCCAATATGGATGGCTTTTTCTTCATAAGATCACATTTCCACACAGAGTGGGCATGGCCAGCTGAGGTTTCACAGACCTGGCAACATATCCTCTACTTTTTGCACTGACATTTGTTGCTGTGGTTTGATGAACTTTATGCAGATTAGTAGGTCGGGGGGGGAGGGATAGCTCAGTGGTTTGAGCATTGGCCTGCTAAACCCAGGGTTGTGAGTTCAATCCTTGAGGGGGCCACTTAGGGATCTGGGGCAAAATCAGTACTTGGTCCTGCTAGTGAAGGCAGGGGGCTGGACTCGATGACCTTTCAAGGTCCCTTCCAGTTCTAGGAGATGGGATATCTCCATTAATCATAATCATCATAATCATAATCAGGTGTCTCATCCCACTGACTTTTCTATTGGGTTTTCTTGGATTTGGGTGCAGATGGAGGATGAATTTACTTTTTTCAAAATGTCATGGTGCCTTTTTCTGCCATATGGGATTCATTGCTCTTCTTTTGTTGCCTAAATGTATATAAATCTCTTAATGGAATTTATTTCCTCAAAGAATAAGAGGGCTGTGTAAATTTGCAAAATGTTTAACCTGCTTGGTTCTGGTATATAGACTTCAAGGATTAGGGGCCTCTTCCTACCAGTCCTTGCATAGCATTTTGATTGCAAAATGCTCAATCTGTTTGTACTGGTAAATTGAGGAATCTTACTTTGACTTTTCAAGAAATTAATATGCACTTCCTTTTAAAAAGATGTTTCCATGTGCTCATAATATAAGAATCCCACTTCTCTAAACTTCAGCTTCAGATCCCTAATTGAAATGCTGTAATTCTTATTATGAATCCTTTCAGTTAACTAAACCAGGCTGAAAGGTTTGTGTACTCGAAGGAAAGTTGTGTTAATTGAAAGTACAGAGCTATATACATAGTTCTGTAACTGCTCTCACATCTTGACTTATTTTTTGAGATGCATTTTTGTCTAAGGGCCTTTTTAGGCATATTTGTCTACTTGCCACCCCTGCATATTCTGCATAAGAGCGAAGATCCCTTCTCCAGGCTTTTCCAGTTTTCTCTGTCACTTAGTCTCCTGACAATATCTTCTGAGTCTCTCTTCTTTTAAAGTTGTGGTTATAAAGGATTAGCTCCAATACATGGGAACTGGTTTTGTATTAATCTAAGACATGTACAGTATGGTGGTGGATGCCAAGTAAATGCATGTCATAAATACTAATGGTAGAAGAGGTGAGAAGTGTTCATATAAATCAATACTTGGATAATATTAATGTTCTTTTTATTTTGAGTGCTTTTCACAAAATGACAATGTAGTCAGAACAAATGCTTTTTATGGCATTATGGTGTTTGATACTGTGCTGAAGTGAACACATACAGTGTTTTTTAAACATACACTTTTTAACTCCGAGATTTTGTTTTGACTGTGTGATAGCTAACTAGTGCTGGGCATAGATTGTTTACTATGATATATGCACCTTCTTATCTAAAGGACTTTAAAGTTTGTAATTGATCAAGAGCTTCAAAGTCTATGTAATAAACCCATAACAAGGCTATTGGAAGGTATCATTGAACTGTTGCACTGGTCAAGAGCTGGTGAAGGTGTCCTAGAGCTAAGAAGAAAAATAAAGCACAGAAATTGAGACTCTGAAAAGAAATGTATTAACTTACAGGTTCACATAATTAGATATCCTCTAATTTAGTTTAATATTGTATTCTTTTTGTTTAGTGTTCATTTGATGCTAGATCTTTATGTAATTTGAGTTCATTTCTTGTGTAGTTTGAAATTAAGACCTTGACGGTTTTTGGCTTTGTTTCTTCCAGGGTGATTACATTCAATATGCAGGTGACCCTCTACAGGATTTCACACTAATGAGATTTTTGGATCGCTTTGTGTACCGAAATCCCAAACTTCATAAAGGCAAAGGTGGGAACCTTTCTGTACATTATAGGACATGATCTTTATTGTTGATATATGTAATGGTAATGTGAAACAACACATTTTTATTACATTTGATTGATTTGTGTTCTACCACAGAGAACACCAGCAGTGTGGTAATGCAGCCAAAGAAGAAACAGTTAATGAATGATGTGCGTAGTCTTGCTGGTAAGTGGAAACATTTCCAATTGAAATATTGCAATGGCTAAGGAATAATAATGTTCACGGTGGTGCACATAAGGTGGTAAATGTCTTTTGTGTGTAGTTGTTGCCTTCAATATACATATCTCTACCCCATGCCATGAACATTATTTCTGTTTCATCAAGAAAATAATAACAAAAAGAAAATTGTTCTCCAGAGGCAAGCAAGTGATATGTGATCCTTGCTCTTCAGTCCAAGCTTCTTACACATGAATATGTATGGAATGTTCACAGCTCAAAATTCAGGGCTGTTAAACCACCCTATCAGCAGGGGGTGCACGCATATCTGATAGAGGCATAACGGTCATAACAGTCTCAGCTATCATATTCTGTATCTATTAATGAATAAGAAAATCCTGTAGCCTTTGCTTCTGCACATGGCTTGGTTCAACACATTTCCTGATGCACTTTTTTACTGTTTTTTAAATCTTTTCTTTATGCTTGTAGTTCATTCACTGTCAATTTCTTTATAGTGAAGTCGTTTCTTTTCCTTAGGCAATCAGTGAGCTGTTGCTCTCTGGTTAGCCATCATACAGAGAAATGCACATTAGCAAAGGAAGGGGTAGAACTACTGAAACAGCAGACGTTGCTGTCCATGAAACCCTGAGAGACCCTACGGGAATATAGCAAATGGAATTATTTTTGTAGTTTTCATGTGCAGGACAAAGCTTTCTCATTTGTTTTATGAGATGCTGCTCCAATAAGAGGATCTGGGGAGAAAAATAGTCACATAGCTCATTAAAAGGATGGAAAATAGCAGAATAATTGGCTCTTGTGACAAACATCCCTGCCAGCCATGCGTCGCTAAGGTAACTTGGGATGTCCAGCCATGCTTACTGAATGATGGGTGCAGTAACTGCCAACAGTGGCACATTAAAGGCATATTCTGGATTTCTGTGATTTCCAGTTTCCCTAAGAGAGAAGCCAGTTGCACCAGAGGCCTTGAAAGGCACATGAATGTGGAAGGAAAATGGGGGTAGAGGAATTAAAAAGCAAGGGGGGAGACAGATTGGAAAAGAGGTGAGCCTCTCTGTAGCTAGTCATGGCCTTGCAGGGGAGTAGGGAATAGCAGAGATCCTGCTTCACCCTCCTTTTCTTTCCCATTCATTTTCCAGCAAGTGTAACGCAGTTATTGACAGATCCCATGCATCTTTTTCCACACTCTCCTCTTCTACTGCCAGAATGTATTTCCTCCCTCTCCTCTTCTTATTTCCAGCTGAATTCATGAGGGTTTAAGGGGCTCATGAAAATAAAACTATGTTCACATATCGGTGTGTTGGATATTTTTAAAAAAAGAACTTCCTAGATAAAAAAATCTTAAGCTAAAATTGTGCCATTGTAAAATATATGTATATTTAAATCATTATTTGACTATTGTATTCATATTAAAATAAAGAAATAAAATTTGAAAGTCAGGAAACTCAGTTCTACAATTAACAGCCATATGGGTGACCTTTATATCAACACCGGTACCTACCTACCAGAAACTCCTTTACTCCTCACCTTTTACTCCTGAGGGAATTATGTGCCACTGGATGTGCGCAGAATTAATGTCTGCTGCAGATTTCTTTGCTTCCTTGCAGAAAAATGACTTTCTGACAGGGAAGCAAAGGGAAGCCGCAAGAGCGGTCACATGCCCCTCCCCAGCAGCGTGGGTGCATTGTTTCGGGCATCTGGTGCAGCTGGCGGAGAGGTAAATCACTGTGTGGAAGCGGGGCTGGGGACGATGCCAGGTCAGACCCATCCCCTGGACCCCTGTGCATCTGGATCCCCCCCCACCCACGCACACCCCCTCCCCCCACGGAGTCCCCTGTA